>NC_133406.1:116957500-119357500 GCF_049350105.2 Macaca mulatta
TTTTTTTGAGACGAAGTCTCACTCTATCGCCCAGGCTGGGAGTGCAGTGGTGCAATCTCGGCGTGGCTCACTGCAACTTCCGCCTACCGGGTTCGAGCGATTCTTGTGCCTCAGCCTCCACAGTAGCTGGGACTACAGGCACACGCTACCATGCCCGGCTAATTTTTGTATTTTTTTGTTGTAGACATGGGGTTTCACCATCTTGGCCAGGCTGGTCTCGAACTCCTGACCTCAGATGATCCACCTGCCTCGGCCTCCCAAAGTGCTGGGATTACAGGCATGAGCCACCGAGTCCAGCCTGACTCAGCTCTTTTGAAACGGATCAATAATATCTAGTTTGTTGCTTGCAGCTATTTACATTAGCTAGCTATGCAATAACGCAGTACAATTTTCTGTTTTCTCCTAAGGTTCAGTCCAATTTTAAAAAACGAAACAAATAGGCCGGGCGTGGTGGCTCACGCCTGTAATCCCAGCACTTTGGGAGGCTGAGGCGGGCGGATCATGAGGTCAGGAGATTGAGACCATCCTGGCTAACACGGTGAAACCCTGTCTCTGCTAAAAATACAAAAATTAGCTGGGTGTGGTGGTGGGTGCCTGTAGTCTCAGCTATTCAGGAGGCTGAGGCAGGAGAATGGCATGAACCAGGGAGGCAGAGCTTGCAGTGAGTCAAGATCGCACCACTGCACTCCAGCCTGGGCGACAGAGCGAGACTCCGTTTCTTAAAAAAAAAAGAAAGAAAGAAAGAAAAAAAAGAAACAAATGAAGCATTTTTTGTTTTTAGTGTCAGAAATCTAGGCTCAAACCAAGTTTTTGGATATGTTAATAAAAGTTGACCTCACCTGTGCCCTCAAATAGGACAAACCATTTGCTAAATTCACATTAAATCTACACATTCCTAGTGGGGCGCAGTGGCTCATGCCTGTAATCCCAGCACTTTGGGAGGCAATGGCAGGAGTTCGAGACCAGCCTGGCCAACATGGTAAAACCCCGTCTCTACTAAAAATACAAAAATTAGTCAGGCATGGTGGTGCACACCTGTAGTCCCAGCTCCTCAGGATCTGGGAGTGAGCCCAGATCACGCCACTGTACTCCAGTCTGGGTGACAGAGCGAGACTCTATCTAAAAAAAAAACAAAAAAACCAAAACTGCGCATTTCTTTTTATTTATTATTAAATATTTAAGGTACACAGTGGTATCAAGAATGGACATTGATCTACTTGTCACTCAGCTTAAAAAATGAAACATCAACAATGCAGTTGAAGCCCCCTGTGCACCCTTCTCCAATTGTATCCTTCTCCTGCCTCCCTGCTGCTGTCATTTCCAGGTAAATGAGTTTGATGTGGAACATTCCTTTTTTTTTTTGAGACAGAGTCTTACTCTGTTGCCCAGGCTGGAGTGCAGTGGTGCAATCTCAGCTTACTGCATCCTCTGCCTCCCAGGTTCAGTGATTCTCCTGCCTCAGTCTCCTGAGTAGCTGCGGTTACAGGCGAACAACAACACGCCTGGCTAATTTTTGCATTTTTAGTAGAGATGGGGTTTCGCCATGTTGGCCAGGCTAGTCTTGAACTCCTGACCTGAAGTGATCCACCTGCCTCAGCCTCCCAAAGTGCTGGGATTACAGGCATGAGCCACCATGCATGGCCTCTTCAGACTTTTATTATATATGTTAAATATGCCCAGTAATATATAATTTCTGCATATTTAAAATTTGTATATAAATGACATTATAACTGTTCTTCTGTAATTTGTGTTTTCTCTTAAATACGTTTGTAAGATCATCCATGTTGATACATGTAACTCCAGTTTTTGTCTACCAACATTTTTGGTATCTGCATACTTGCTAATTCACATAATGATGTTATGAACATTCTTATATGTAGTTGAGTTATGCGTATGTAAGAGTTCCTTTTTTTTTTTTTTTTTTAAGACAGACTCTTGCTCTGTCACCCAGGCTGGAATGCAGTGGCACGACTTCGGCTCACTGCAACCTCTGCCTCCTGGGTTCAAGTGGTTCTCGTGCCTCAGCCTCCCAAGTAGCTGGGATTACAGACACGCGGCACCGCACTCAGCTAATTTTTGTATTTTTAGTAGAGACAGGTTTCACTATGTTGGCCAGGCTGGTCTTGAATTCCTGGCCTCATGTGATCTGCCCACCTTGGCCTCCCAAAGTGCTGGGATTACAGGCGTGAGCCACTGTGCCTGGCCTGTAAGAGTCCTTTAAAGCAGGGATTGGCAAACCGTGGTCTGGCCTGTGGACCTTCCACCTTTTTTTTGTATGACCCGGACACTAAGGTGGTTTTTACATTTCTGAATGGCTTTTAAAAATGGAAAGACTAGGCCGGGCGCGGTGGCTCAAGCCTGTAATCCCAGCACTTTGGGAGGCCGAGACGGGTGGATCACGAGGTCAGGAGATCGAGATCATCCTGGATAACACGGTGAAACCCCGTCTCTACTAAGAAATACAAAAAACTAGCCGGGCGAGGTGGCGGGCGCCTGTAGTCCCAGCTACTCGGGAGGCTGAGGCCGGAGAATGGCGTGAACCCGGGAGGCGGAGCTTGCAGTGAGCTGAGATCCGGCCACTGCACTCCAGCCTGGGCTACAGAGCGAGACTCCGTCTCAAAAAAAAAAAGAAAAAAAAAAAAATGGAAAGACTAATATTTTATGACACATGAAAATTCAAGTTGCAGTGTCCATAAGTAAAGTTTTATTGGAACAGCCATGCTCATGCATTTATATATTACCTAAGGCTGTTTTCAGGCCTAGTGAGTAGTTGTAACAGAGACTGGCTGGTGTTCAAAGCCTAAAATATCTGATATCTAATTCTATGCAGAAAATGTTTGCTGATTACTGCTCCAGTGTGTATGTGGAATGAAATTGCTGGGTTCCGCATATTCATTTTTTGCTGTCTTATCAGTTAGATCTATTTTTTAAAAATGCAAAACTCTATAATCTGTTGCATCAGATTATATTTTCTAAAACCCTTTTTTCTTTCCTTTTTTTTTTTGAAATGAGGCCTCACTATGTTGCCCGGGGTGGATACAAATTCCTGGGCTTAAGCTATCCTCCTGCCTCAGTCTCCCAAGTAGCTAGGACAACAGGCATGTGCCAGCCTGCCCAGCCTTTCTGAAGCTCTTAAACAAATATAAAAAGAACTCTTTGGATCTTATGTTTTCATTTTGTTTAAGTAATGAGCTTTAAACACATCCTTGTATAGTTTCTTTCCCTCTCACTCCAGTGGTCCTGATTGTTGTAGTGGTGAGGAATACCAATTAGGTGTATCTTTCTTTGGAGTGGAGAAAAGACTAGGAAAATAACAGACTCGTATAATTTTTTAACTTCCTTTCAAGATCTTTTTTTTTTTTTCAGACGGAGTTTCGCTGTTGTTGCCCAAGCCAGAGTGCCATGGCGCAATCTCAGCTCACTGCAACCTCCCGCTCCCAGGTTCAAGCAGTTCTCCTGCCTCAGCCTCTAGAGTACCTGGGATTACAGGCATGTGCCAACACGCCTGGCTAATTTTTTGTATTTTTAGTAGAAGCGGAGTTTTACCATGTTAGCCAGGCTGGTCTCGAACTCCTGACCTCAATTGATTCGCCCGCCTCAGCCTCCTAACATGCTGGGATTACAGACACGAGCCACTGCTCGGTCCAAAATCTCTTTTATTTATTTATTTATTTATTTATTTATTTTGAGACGGAGTCTTGCTCTGTCGCCCAGGCTGGAGTATAGTGGCGCAATCTCGGCTCACTGCAACCTCTGCCTCCCAGGTTCATGCCATTCTCCTGCCTCAGTCTCCCGAGTAGCTGGGACTACAGGCGCCTGCCACCACGTCTGGCTAATTTTTTTTTGTATTTTTAGTAGAGACGGGGTTTCACCATGCTAGCCAGGATGGTCTCGATCTCCTGACCTCGTGATCCGCCCATCTCGGCCTCCCAAAGTGCTGGGATTAGTTGTGAGCCACTGCACCCGGCCCAAGATCTCTTTTAAATACCCAAGAATAAGTCATCTAAAAAATGCAAGTGTTGGTCACTGGCTTTTATTGGTCACTGACTTTTCTGCCCTCTACTAGAATACAGAGTCCATAAAGACAGCAATTTTTGTCTACTTTTGTTGTTACTTGTAAAAATGCCTAGCATGTAGTAGATGCTCAAGGAATATTTATTAGTTGAATGAATTTGAAGAACTCCACTCATCTGGATGAAAACTTGAAATTCACTGAACTATTTGGACATAATACATTAATATTTAACAATACTGTATTTGGAATTATGGAAGACACTTCCTGTTTTCTTTTCTTTTCTTTTTTTTTTTTTTTTTGAGATGGAGTTTCGCTCTTATTGCCCAGGCTGTAGTGCAGTGGCTCAGTCTTAGCCCAATGCAACCTCTGCCTCCTGGGTTCAAGCGATTCTCCTGCCTCAGCCTCCCGAGTAGCTGGGATTACAGGTGTGGACCACCACGCCTGGCTAATTTTTTGTATTTTTGGTAGAGATGGGGTTTCACCATCTTGGCCAGGCTGATCTTGAACTCCTGACCTCATGATCCGCCCGCCTCGGCCTCCCAAAGGGCTGGGATTGCAGGCGTGAGCCACTGTGCCCAGCTAAAAAGGTTTTTAAAAAATTACTTTATTGAGGTAAAATTCACGTGTGAAAATATTTCTATTTTTACATTTTGGAAGGCTGTATTATTTGATTGGGAAAAGATAGATGGGCTGTGCATGTTTATTTTTTGTTTTTGAATTTTTTTGTTACTCCATACCCTGAAGAGTCCCTTATTGTTGATTCCCAGGGCTGAGGACTGATATATTTTTTTTTTTTTAATTAGTGCTGGTTTCTATGGGATGCAAACTTTTCTCTAATAGCTGAAAGCAGAGGCTTCTGGGTGCTTTCAAATTTCTTCTTTCTTCACGGTGTTAAAAGAGCGCCTTGCCTCCTCTGTGTGTCGTTAGGCGTACTGGAGTGCAGAATAGAAAATGCAAAGCAAGACAGCCGTACAGGCGGTTTTTCTTTTTAAAGGAGTTGATAGACAAATGGCACAGAGTTCACTGTTCTCGCCAGCTGAGAGTTTAGCTTCCAGAAAGCACTACTTTAGGGAACAAGTGAAGCAGTGTGGAGGGCCTGAAAGGCTTCATTGACACAGCAGCCGGGAGGCTCTTGTAGCACATTGTGTGGGGTGCGGTGCCTTCGGAAACCAGCTCTCGAGATGTCTACACCCCCAACATCCCCAACGCTGAAAACATTAGGGTTTTTTTTTTTTTTTTTTGGTTGTTTTTTGTGTGTTTTGTTTTTTGCCATTATACTTGGTTTTCCAAGTGAGATTCCTGGAAAGGTATTTGCTTTTATTTGTTTTTGTTTATTAGTTTCCTCTGGGTGTCAGTCAGTTCTTCGCATGGTCACTTGGCTTACTTGGTAGGAACATGAGGGATCCGGGTGGTGGGGCCGAGGCAGTTTCCCCAACAAATCACTGGTACAACATGAATACACGTGTTTGTTTTCTGAATGAGAATCTAAGTGCTGCCACCAAAAAAGGTGTACTGGGGTAGGAGAAATAAGGTTAATTTGAAGCCGGCAATTGAAATCATTATTGATAGTTTCCTAGTTTTCCTGAAGGTTCATCTGGAGAGATGGAAGTCTAAGCTAAGGAATAATAGAACTGTACCAGTGAAGTTGTAGAATCACTTGCAGGCTCTGAGGGTCTGTCCCAGGGAAGACCCAATGATCCGTGGCGTGTTGGTTTGGTATAGAAAGGCCAGGGCCGCCGGGCGCGGTGGCTCAAGCCTGTAATCCCAGCACTTTGGGAGGCTGAGACGGGCGGATCACAAGGTCAGGAGATCGAGACCATCCTGGCTAACACGGTGAAACCCCGTCTCTACTAAAAAATACAAAAAACTAGCCGGGCAAGGTGGCGGGCGCCTGTGGTCCCAGCTACTCCGGAGGCTGAGGCAGGAGAATGGCGTAAACCCGGGAGGCGGAGCTTGCAGTGAGCTGAGATCCGGCCACTGCACTCCAGCCTGGGCGACAGAGCCAGACTCAGTCTCAAAAAAAAAGAAAAAAAAAAAAAAGAAAGGCCAGGGCCAGGCAAGCTCTTCATCCGTGGTTTTTATTTAGGTATTAATAGAGCTCCTAGTATGTGTCTGGCCTTGAGAAGGGATGTGGCTTGTGTTCCTGCACTTTGAGGGGTTTCGAGTCATAAACCCATAGACCATGGAAGATCCTTAGAGATCGGCAGTCCTCCTCTTACTCTGTGGGGAGCACTGAGGCCCAGAACGTTGGCTTGCTCAAGGTTACACAGAGAGTTAGTGGTGGCCTCTTGAGAGGCCAGAGTTTTTTTTTGAGACAGAGTCTCGCTCTGTTGCCTAGGCTGGAGTGCAATGGCCTGATTCCGGCTCACTGCAACCTCCGCCTCCCAGGTTCAGGCGATTCTCATGCCTTAGTCTCCCGAGTAGCTGGGATTACAGGCACCTGCCATGACGCTCGACTAGTTTTTCTATTTTTAGTAGAGACAGGGGTTTCACCATGTTGCCCGGGCTGGTCTCGGACTCCTGAGCTCAGGTGATCCACCCGCCTCAGCCTTCCAAAGTGCTGGGATTACGGGCATGAGCCACTGCGCCTGGCCTAGAAGCCAGATCTTTTTACTCCCAGTTTTATATTTTTCCATTCAACTTCCATTGAAAATGCCTCATAGTTGTTAGAGAACAGTTCAAGAGAATATATAATTCAGTGTTAAAATCGAATAATCAACTGCTACTGCATAGGGGGAGAGTTCATTGTTCACTGGAGCTATCTGGAAGTGTGACAGATTTTGAAGAATGGGAATGGTGTGGACATTCCAAAAGGACCACAAAACCTTGTCTCTGTTCTGTGTTGTCTGGGGATGTCCATGAAGAAATGTATAACCCTCAATCCAAGTGTGAAGCCTTTGCACATGCTGTGGGAGCAGGTATGTTCAGGGAGTGCCCCTGCTGAGCATCCTGCAGACTGATAGGGAGAGAGACATATTGGGTAGAGACCACTCTCTCCCCAAGCAAAACCAAAGCAAGGTGGGGTGGAGGACCCAGGGTGGGAGGGGAAGTGAAGTCCAAGTGATTTACAGGTTTCCAAGTAGGCTTGGAAAGCCATTACACATTTGAGGATGAACCTGGGTCACTAGAATTTTGACTCCATGACAGAAGGGGCCTTTGTGGAGGTCTTGATGTAAAGAATACGAGTCGCCTCTCAACTTCTGCATAGCTGCTAGAAGTTAGTTCTCAATCTTAAAGTTTGTTCTTTTTCTAGAGGATTGCTGAAAGCAAAAGTAACAGTCTTAACCATCTGCCACTTAAGAGGAGATTTATTGCTTTTTAATGGAAAGGATGCTTGTTCCAACAGGAGAAGGGTATGGCTCAGAGAAGCAAGCCTGGCTGGGCGCAGTGGCTCACGCCTATAATCTCAGGACTTTGGGAGGCCGAGCTGGGTGGATCACCTGAGGCCAGGAGTTCGAGACCAGACTGTCCAACATGGCAAAACCCTATCTCTACAAAAAAAATACAAAAAATAATTAGCTGGGCGTGATGGTGCACCTGTATAGTTCCAGCTACCCGGGAGGCTGAGGCATGAGAATTGCTTGAACCTGGGAGGTGGAGGTTGCAGTGAACCGAGATTGCACCACTGCACTCCAGTCTGGGCAATAGAATGAGATTGTCTCAAAAAAACAAAACAAAACAAAAAAAAAGCAGCTGCAGCTTCATCTCTTTGGCCTCCCTGAGCATATATTTTGGTCACTGCTCTGCTGTCAACTGTGGAATAGTGGGGATCCCTAAAGAGCAAACAGCATGCAGTATGGCTGGAGTTTAGAGCATGGGGCGGCCCTGAGGTGTCTATAAGGGGAATGGAGAGGAAGGACAAGGCTAAAGAAAGAAGCGGCTAGGATCACAGAGGCCCTGTAAACCGTGTTAAAGAAGGTGGACTCTAACTCAAGGGCAGTGGGGACTATAAATATCAGATTTTAAATTTTACTTTTTTTTGGATACAGAGTCTTGTTCTTGTTGCCCAGGCTGGAGTGTAATGGCGCGATCTCGACTCACTACAACCTCCACCTCCCATGTTCAAGCAATTCTCCTGCCTCAGCTTCCCGAGTAGCTGGGATTACAGGCGCCCACAACCATGCCTGGCTAATTTTTTTTTTTTTTGTATTTTTAGTAGAGATGGGGTTTCATCATATTGGCCAGGCTGGTCTTGAACTCCTGACCTCAGGTGATATGCCCGCCTCGGCTTCCTAAAGTGTTGGGATTACAGGTGTCAGCCACCACGCCAAGCCAGATTTAAAATTTCAGATCACTCTGATTGCAGTGTGGGCATACGAAACAGTAGAGTTAGTGACACTAATTAGAAGACTGTTGCAGTCGTTGAAGAGAGAGAGGTTGATGGCCTGAACCTGTCTGAGGCAAAACCATGAGTAGCAATGTTGGCACTCAGGGCAAACAACTCAAAATTGACCTTCAAACAGCTCTGTAATGCAGGATAGAGCTTGCAGGCAGGTGTGACTGGTAATATGCCTTTTGATAGTTTTCAGTTTAACAAATAGTCTGGATAACCAGGTGCTATTCTTTTTAAACAATTATGTTTTAAAGGAAAACATGCCCCTGAGATTTTGGAATTCAGGAGCAAAGCACGGTCCACTCCTGTAGTTGGGCTGGGGCAGAGGCAGTGGGAAGCGGGTGGTAATCAGATTTGGGAGATATTTAGGAAGTAGGGTGGACAAGTAAAGCTTTTGATAGAAAAACATGTTTAGTTAAAGTTGTTTTGTTTCGTTTGAATTGAATTAGTAATATATGCCATGGTAAAATTCAAACAGCACTAAAGGCATGCAATGAAAAGTGTCTCCTTCGGCTGGGCACGGTGGTTCACGCCTGTAATCCCAGCAGTTTGGGAGGCTGAGGAGGGTGAATAATGAGGTCAGGATATTGAGACCATCCTGGCTAACACGGTGAAACCCTGTCTCTACTAAAAATACAAAAAATTAGCCAGGTGTGGTGGTGGGCGCCTGTAATCCCAGCTACTCGGGAGGCTGAGGCAGGAGAATGGCGTGAACCCGGGAGGCAGAGCTTGCAGTGAGCTGAGATCGCGCCATTGCACTCCAGCCTGAGCGACAGAGCGAGACTCTGTCTCAAAAAAAAAAAAAAAAAAAACTGTCTCCTTAACCAGAGTCAGCCATTCTTAACAGTTCTTGTGTATTCTAGAGCTTTTTGTGCCACTGTAAGCCTATATTTAATTTTTATCTTTTATAAAAATTGGAACATACTATACACTTTGCTCTTCCCTTTACTAATTCACTTAACATTGTATTTGGCAGTCTTGCTACATCTATTTTTGGTTTTGTTTTTAAAGAGACAGGGCCTTGGTCTATCGCTTAGGCTGGATTGCAGTGGTGCAATTATAGCTCACTGTAACCCCAGACTCCTAGGCTCAAGGGATCCTCCTGCCCCTGCCTCCAAGTAGCTAGGACTACAGGGGTGTGCCACCATGCCCAAATAATTTTTAAAATTTTTATAGAGATGGGATATCCCTATGTTGCCCAGGCTGGTCTCAAACCCTGGCCTCAAGTGATCCTCCTGCCTTGGCCTCCCAGAGCGTTGGGATTACAGGTGTAAGCCACCATGTCCTGCCTACTTTGCTCTTTTGAATAACTATTTAATAGTCTGTTGTTTGAATGTGCATTCTCATTATTTATTTAAACTAGTCTCCTTTTTTTTTTTTTTTTTTTTTTTTTGAGACAGGGTCTCATTGTGTTTCTCAGGCTGGAGTGCAGTGGCATGATCTCAGCTCACTGCAACCTCCGGCTCCTGAGGTCAAAGTATCCTCCCGCCTCAGCCTCCTGATTAGCTGAGACTACAGGTGTGTGCCACCACACCCAGCTAATTTTTGTATTTTTTTTTGTAGAGTCGGAGTTTCACCCTGTTGCTCAGGCTGGTTTCAAACTCCTGGGCTCAAGCGATCCACCTGTCTCAGCCTCCCAAAGTGCTAGGATTACAGGTGTGAGTCACCACAACCAGCCAAATTGGTCTCCAAATTGATGTACATTGGGGCTGTTTCTAATTTTTGATATTTGAGTTAGATTTTTTAAAATTAGATTTTAAATTGAGGGAAGAGACACAAAATAATGAAGGAAGAATTCTAGGTGGTGAAAAAGATTTATACATAAACAGAGACCACTAGTGTCTTTGTGTCTGACGGACTACTCTTGACTCTCCTAGGCCGTAGGATGAACATATTTATGAGGAGTGAGGTGGGAGAGTAATGGGTGTTTCTGCAGACCCTTGAGTCTATGTGTAGAATTGGGATGTGACTTAGGAACTGGGCATTTTTAACAGGGTCAGAGTGAAGCTGTCCATAGCCACTTCTTCTCCAATTAAAGATCTTTCAGGGGAGCAGGCTGCCACAGCTGTGAACATTGATCACACTCCGCTTTGGTAAAAATGCCTTCCTAGCCGGGCGCGGTGGCTCAAGCCTGTAATCCCAGCACTTTGGGAGGCTGAGACGGGCAGATCACAAGGTCAGGAGATCGAGACCATCCTGGCTAACACGGTGAAACCCCGTCTCTACTAAAAAATACAAAAAGCTAGCCGGGCGAGGTGGCGGGCGCCTGTAGTCCCAGCTACTCGGGAGGCTGAGGCAGGAGAATGGCGTGAACCCGGGAGGCGGAGCTTGCAGTGAGCTGAGATCCGGCCACTGCACTCCAGCCCAGGTGACAGAGCGAGACTCCGTCTCAAAAAAAAAATAAAAAAAAAAAAAAAGCCTTCCTGCCTGTGCACAGACATCACCCTGTTGTATCCTAAATCCACCTGTTGTCATAGTTGTTTCTCTGGGCACCCCAGCCATAGTAAGAAATATGAAGTATTGGCTGGGCGCAGTGGCTTAGGCCTGTAATCCCAGCACGTTGGGAGGCCAAGACTGGTGGATCACAAGGTCAGGAGTTCGAGACTAGCCTGGCCAACATAGTGAAACCCTGTCTCTACTAAAAATACCAAAATTAGCTGGGCATGGTGGCATGTGCCCGTAATCCCAGCTACTTGGGAGGCTGAGGCAGGAGAATTGCTTGAACCCGGGAGGTGGAGGTTACAACGAACTGAGATTGTGCCACTGCACTCCAGCCTGGGCAACAGAGCGTGACTCTGTCTCAAAAAAAAAAAAAAAGAAGAAGAGAAAAGACGTATTTGTGAAGTATTTGTGAAATAAAAG
This sequence comes from Macaca mulatta, assembly GCF_049350105.2. Taxonomy (NCBI): domain Eukaryota; kingdom Metazoa; phylum Chordata; class Mammalia; order Primates; family Cercopithecidae; genus Macaca; species Macaca mulatta. The sequence goes on from NC_133406.1 coordinate 116,968,711, forward strand.
AAGAGGTTTGCTGGCTTGAGTAGAAAGTTGTGTCAGGGAGGAATGAGAAATGGGCCATTTGTTTAAGGCCACCCCCGACTAGCTCTTCCTTTTCTTTTCTTTTTTTTTTTTTTTTTTTTTTTGAGACGGAGTTTCGTTCTTGTTGCCCAGGCTGGAGTGCAACGACGTGATCTCGGCTCACTGCAACCTCCGCCTCCCGGGTTCAAATGACTCTCCTGCCTCAGCCTTCCGATTACAGGCATGCGCCACCACGCCTGGATAATTTATTTTATTTTATTTTATTTTTTTACATTTTTAGTAGAGATGGGGTTTCTCCATGTTGGTCAGGCTGGTCTTAAGCTCCCAACTTCAGGTGATCCACTCGCCTCGGCCTCCCAAAGTGTTGGGATCACAGGCGTGAGCCACCACGCCTGGCCAGCTCTTCCTTTTCATGTAAGCATGCTCTTAACTTTTCTGCTGGAGCTGGAGAAATTAGTTTTACCCAAGACTATGCAGCCATTTGCCAGTTGCATAATTTTGGGTAAGTTTCAACATCTCCAAGCTTCAGTTCCCCATCAGTCAAATGGGCATCATAATTCCCACTTGGCACAGCGTTGGGAAGATTTATTGAGTCAATGTATGTGAAAGGGCCTATGTTTCATTTTACTTTTTTGCAAGGCCTTGTCAGAATGGAGTTTCTAAGGCAATGTGTAATCCAACCCAAGATAATAGATACCAAAATGTTCTATTCTTTCCTGGGATGTGACTGCCAATGTTAACCTCCCATACTCTTAGCCTTTGTGCTTTACTGAAACTATATCTGAAAGTTCATCACCTTCAGGGAATTCATACAAAATTTCTTTACATTTGTACAGTACTTTATAGCTGTTAAAGAGACCTTAGCAACAATCATCTAATTGGAACCCCCTAGCAAACCTTCTGTGGCAAGGCACATTTTATCACCATGTTACAGATAACATAAATGAGGCTCAGAGAGAATGATATAAAGAAACTGAGGGCCAGGCACGGTGGCTCATACCTGTATTCCCAGCATTTTGGGAGGCCAAGGCAGGAGGATCACTTGAGGTCAGGAGTTCAAGACCAGCCTGACCAACATGTGAAACCCCGTCTCTACCAAAAATATGAAAGTTAGGTGTGGTGGTGCATGCATGTAGTCCCAGCTACTCATGAGGCTGAGGCAGGAGAATTCCTTGAGCCCAGGAGGTGGAGATTGCAGTGAGCTGCACACCACTGCACTCCAGCCTGGGCAAGAGTGAGAGACCTTGTCTCAAAAAAAAAAAAAAAGATCCAGGTGCCATGTCTCATGCCTGTAATCCCAGCACTTTGGGAGGCTGAGATGGGTGGATCACCTGAGGTCAGAAGTTCAAGACCAGCCTGGCCAACACGGTGAAACCCCGTCTCTAGTAAAAATACAAAAATGAGCTGGGCATGGTGGCAGGTGCCTGTAATCCCAGCTACTCAGGAGGCTGAGGCAGGAAAATCACTTCAACCTGGGAGGTAGAGGTTGCAGTAAGTTAGATCGTGCCATTGCACTCGCCTGGGCAACGGAGTAAGACTCGTCTCAAAAAAAAAAAAAAAAAGAAAAAGAAACTGAGGCTCAAATAATAAACAGCAGAGACCAGGAGTAGATTACTTCTAGACTACTTCAAGACTAAAGAGATGAGAGGTAGCTTCCCTGACCTCAATCTGCCTAGGTTTGGAATTCTTGAGTCTGTTTCCCCAATCATGTTTTGCATCCTGGTAAAATGCATGCCACTTCTAAAATAATTTTTCTGTTGAAATAATAATAGCAGGCCGGGTGCGGTGGCTCACACCTGTAATCTCAGCACTTTGGGAGGCCGAGGCAGGTGGATCACCTGAGGCCAGGAGTTCGAGGCCAGTCTGGACAACATGGCGAAACCCTGTCTCTACTAAAAACACAAAAATTAGCTCGGTGTGGTGGTGGGCGCCTGTAGTCCCAGATACTTGGGAGGCTGAGGCAGGATAATTGTTTCAGCCCGGGAGGCAGAGGTTGGAGTGAGCTGAGATGGCACCACTGCACTCCAGCCTGGGCAACAGAGTGAGACTCCGTCTCAAAACAACAACAACAAAAAGAAATAATAACATCAGCAAAATACTTTATTGTTTGTACAACACCTTAAAATTGATGGACTCATTTGATTCTTACAGTAGTCTCCTGGGTAAGTAGAGCAAACATGAGTTATTCTATTTTTCAGATGAGGAAATAGATGTTAGAATGGAGACCTGCCCAATGTCAAACAACTGAGAAGCAGAACTGGAGCGGGAACCTGACTTTCTCGGCAGCAACTTCAATGCCTTCTTATAGGTTCATTATTGTTGTTATACTTTTATTATGCTTCTATTGTGCTGTGTAATTTGTTTTTAAAAATTCAAATTAGTTAACCTCTTGTAGACATTCATTGAAATACATTTGTTGAGCACCTGTGTAAACTGCTCACCATTTAGTTGGGAGAAAGGTAAATAAACAAAGTTACAAAGACAAAACATACTTTGCAATTTGGAGACTTAATAAATGTTTTTGATGACAGTGTGATGACAGCTTGTAAGTTAATCATCACAATGAAGGCTCGGCATGGTGGCTCAAGCCTGTAATCCCAGTGCTTTGGGAGGTCGAGGAAGGCGGATCATGAGGTTAGGAGTTCGAGAACAGCCTGGCCAACATGGTGAAACCCCATCTCTACTAAAAATACAAAAAAAAATTAGCCAGGTGTGTTGGCGCGTGCCTGTAATCCCAGCTACTTAGGAGGCTGAGGCAGGAGAATCGCTTGAACCCAGGAGGCGGATGTTGCAGTGAGCAGGGATCATGCCACTGCACTCCAGCTTGGGTGACAGAGCGAGACTCCGTCTCAAACAAACAAACAAACAAACAAAAAAACCACGATGGACTTCTGTAAAATAAGAGAGAAAGTAGCCACATGTATATATACCCATGTGCATAAGCTCCCTCCACACACCCGTGAAATCATCTGAATTTTACATTTCAATAAGTAACTGGCACCTTCTTGGCATATTAATCTGTAGGAAATTACAGGCTATAGTGTTGTGGTATATTATCAGAGAATGTCAAGTAGATTTCAGTATTATGTTACTTTGACGTCACTGCCCGGCATTGCTTTGGTCTTTTCCTTACTACTAATATAAATTATTATTTGGCCGGGCGCGGTGGCTCAAGCCTGTAATCCCAGCACTTTGGGAGGCCGAGACGGGCGGATCACGAGGCCAGGAGATCGAGAGACGATCCCGGCTAACACGGTGAAACCCCGTCTCTACTAAAAAATACAAAAAAACTAGCCGGGCGAGGTGGCGGGCGCCTGTAGTCCCAGCTACTCGGGAGGCTGAGGCAGGAGAACGGCGTAAACCCGGGAGGCGGAGCTTGCAGTGAGCTGAGATCCGGCCACTGCACTCCAGCCTGGGTGACAGAGCAAGACTCCGTCTCAAAAAAAACAAAAACAAAACAAACAAAAAAAATTATTATTTATAATAATTTCCTTTGTAAACGGCATATTCCTTGCTTGATAATAAAGACTTCACTTACTTCTGTCCTCTTGCTGTTTGGGGTCATGATTGGTGTCTGCTCACCCTTCTCGGTTCTCCAGAGCAACATGTGACCTGAAGCCAACTCGGAAAAAGAAGAAACAGGTCAAAGAAGAGAGCAAAGATTAAACAGAACAGTGTGTTTGGAGCACTCGATCTTGAATTTAAAAAAAAGCAAAGGAGTACAACTCCCCTGTGTAGTGAATTGATTTTTACTCAGAGAGGTCTGGCTGTGGCCCTCGGCTACTGGGAGATGATCTCTAGGCCCCTGGAATGTCCTGCCCAATAGGAATGTCATTGTTTGCCTCGGGAGCTTGGCCACCATATGCTTGAATGATGTGATTTATAATGGGGGCTTTGAAACACGCCGTATCAGTTCCAGCCCCCATAGGGACTGGAGAGCAAAGGTCAGTCATGCAGGCAGCATGTGGTCAAGCTCCAGCAACGGCTCTGGACACCAAAGACTTGGGCAAGCTTTCCTGGTGGCAGCACTCGCAAGCACTGTCACACCTCATAGCAGGGAGGGGTAGTGATGTCTGGAATTTCACAGGAGAAGGTGTCCAAAGTTTCCCGTGTGGCTCTTCCCAGACTTTGCCCTCTGGATCTCTTCCCTTGGCTGGTTCTGATGTGTACCCTTTTGCTGCAAAAAAAGTTTAATTAATTTGTCATAAGTATAGTGCTTCCCTGAGTACTGTGAGTCATTGTAGCAAATTATCAAACCTGCGGGGATAGTGGAACCAAACCCTGAACTGGCTACTGGTGTCTGAAGTGAGGGTGGCCTGGTAGAGGACTGTTCCTTACCCCCTGAAGTCTGGCCTGCCTCCAGGTAGTTGGGGTCAGACATCACTGCGTTTAGATTTAGATTTTGACGCTTTTTGACACTTTCTAGCTTGGTTACGTCTCTCGGCTTCATTTTTTTTTTTTTTTAAGACGGATTCTCGCTCTGTTGCCCAGGCTGGAGTGCAATGGCACCATCTCAACTCACAGCAACCTCCGCCCCCTGGGTTCAAGCGATTCTCCTGCCTGAGCCTCCCGAGTAGCTGGGGTTATAGGTGCCCGCCACCACGCCTGGCTAATTTTTTTTTTTTTTTGTAATTTTAGTAGAGACGGAGTTTCACCATGTTGGCCAGGCTGGTCTCAAACTCCTGACCTGCCTCGGCCTCCCAAAGTGCTGGGATTACAGGTGTGAGCCACCGCACCTGGCCGGCTTCAATTTTTCTAATCCTTAATTTGGGGATCATACTTGTCCTATTTTCTTCACAGGGTTAATTATGAAGATCAAAAATTAAATAGTGTATGTGTGAGAGAGCTATTGATAGCAAACAAGAACATGATATCTAAAACTGTAAAGGACCATCAAAAGGTATTACTTTTATTACGATGGAACTAAATGGTGGAGATAATGTGGTGAGGTACATGTGTTAGGTAAGGCTTTCTTCAATCATTCATTACACAAATAAAGATTGAATTTAGGTGTTGGGGAGATAAGTCAGGGCCCTGCTCTGTGGGGGCTTCTATTCTACTCAGGGAGAGAGAAAATAAAGAGGCAACTGAGGAGAATAATTAGACTGTGGTCATTGTTGTGTGGGAAGCAGAATGATAAGGTAACAATTCTGTTGGAAGGGGTGCCTCTCAAGACAGAGTGGCCAGAGAAGGCGCCTAAGAACTGATGTTTGAATAAAGAAGTTAAAAAAGAGAACAAGGGTATTTAGGCAGAAGGAATAGCAAAGGCAAAGGCCCTGAGGTGGGAAAGAGCTTGGTGTATGTACAGAACAGAGAAGAGATCTGTGTGTCTGGCCTGGGGATAAGGTTGGAGATATGCATGAGTCAGAGGAAGGGGGGTCGTTTTTTTTTTTCTTTTTCTTTTTTGAGACAAGGTCTCACTCTGTCGCACAGGCTGGAGTGCAGTGGGACAATCTCGATTCACTGCATCCTCGACCTCCCCAGCTCAAGTGATCCTCCCACCTCAGCCTCCCAAGTAGCTGGGACAATAGGTGTGCGCCACCATGACTGGCTATTTATTTGTATTTTTAGTAGAGATGGGGTTTTGTCATGTTGCCCAGGGCTGGGGCAAGTTCCTGGGATCAAGCTATCTGCTCGCCTCAGCCTCCCAAAGTGCTGGGATTACAGGCATGAGCCACTGTGTTTGGCAGAGAAGGGCTTTATTTGCCAGAGAAAATATTTGGATTTTTAAGAGTGACATGAAGTTAGGGTGGTTTTAAGTAGGCAAGTGAGATGAACTGCTTTAAGAAGACACTCCAGGCTGGGCGCAGTGGCTCACACCTGTAATCCCAGCACTTTGGGAGGTGAAGGTGGGCAGATCACGTGAGGTCGGGAGTTCGAGACCAGCCTGACCAACATGGAGAAACCTCGTCTCTACTAAAAAAAAAATACAAAATTAGCTGGGCGTGGTGGCACATATACCTGTAATCCTTAGCTACTTGGGAGGCTGAGGCAGGACAATCGCTTGAACCTGGGAGGCGGAGGTAGCAGTGAGCCATTGCACTCCAGCCTGGGCAACAAGAGCAAAACTCTGTCACACACACAAAACAAAAACAAAAACACCCACACACATACAAGAAGACACTCCAGCTGCTGAACGGGAATGAGGGGAGGCAGGGAGACCTCACCAGGAGACTATGTAGGGAAGGAGCTGGCTGAGGAGAGATGGAGAAATGGTCATCTTCCAGCTATGCTTTAAGGTAGAACCAAAAAGCCTTGCTGATGGACTCCAGATGTTGGGGATGGGGTAGGCAAGAGGAAGAAAGATTTGTCAGCTGCCTCCTCTGGGAAGCAGATGCTGAATGAGGAGTGTAAGAGGCCTAAAAGGGAGTGCCTGTGAGAGGGGACAGGAAGCAGGGTTCAGCAAGGAGAGCCTCAGACTGAAATGCAGATAGAATCTTGGGCAACATATTGGGGAACTCCAGAGCAAATGTGTTTCATTAGAGGGGTTCGCATAGGGCAGAAATGTCCAGGCCCTAAGAGCCCCTCTACTCTGTTCAGTCACTGGCCAGGGCCTGATGAGAGGAGTGTGCCTTGGTTGGAAAACTGAGACAGATCCCTCAGCACTAACAGCTGGGGCTGACAGCTAACTGTCCTCCTTGCAGTTGTCCAGCAAGTTCTTTCTTGAAGACAAATCCAGGTGAGGCACCTTCATGGCTACCACAGTCTTCCTTTTGTACCATGTGGATCTACATTTCCACATACGTCGAGGGGTAGCTCTTCCGGGGTTTCAGTGGGCTCTTTTCTTGAAGGGACTTAGATAAGGGAGGTCAGTGGGGTAACCACAGGCTGTTGCTGCAGTTGGTCTTGCAATAGGTAACATCATTTCCCTCCTCCATTATCCATTCTAAATTCCACTCTCCCTCTCTGCTAGAGATGACACCACTGTCATTTCTGCTGGTCTTTTTTTTTTTTTTTTTTTTTTTTTTGAGACAGAGTCTCGCTCTGTCGCCCAGGCTGGAGTGCAGTGGCCGGATCTCAGCTCACTGCAAGCTCCGCCTCCCGGGTTCACGCCATTCTCCTGCCTCAGCCTCCCGAGTAGCTGGGACTACAGGCGCCCGCCACCTCGCCCGGCTAGTTTTTTGTATTTTTTAGTAGAGACGGGGTTTCACCGTGTTAGCCAGGATAGTCTCGATCTCCTGACCTCGTGATCCGCCCGTCTTGGCCTCCCAAAGTGCTGGGATTACAGGCTTGAGCCACCGCGCCCGGCCACCCTCCAGGCATTGTAGTTCCTTCTTTGTGCATGCAAGATGCAGCATTTTGTCTTTTGTTTCATAGGCAATGACCTAGTATGCCCTTGACCACTGGATTCCAAAAAACTTTATGGAAGGGGCAAGTCCTGGAATCTTCAGAGAGTTTATGTCTCATTTTCTAGACTGCATGTGTCTTCCTGAGGCTTTCAGGTGCCAGCCACCTCTTGCTATTCTCCAAAATTAGCCTAATGTCATTGATGAATGGAGCATTGTGATATTCTGTGGGAAGTCCAGATGATCTAGATCTTTTCTGAATGTATCATGACATAGACTGGGAGAGTTAACAACAACCCTAGGGGTGGGGGGAATCTAAATGAATATTGTGATCCAGTCCATGTGAATGCTGTTTCTGATTCTCTTTCCTGATCGAGATAAAGAAGAGTGAATTTGCCAAATCAATGGCCAAATGTCATGTACTTGAAGCCATATTTATATATTCTAGCTATGATACCACACCCAGCATGATCACTCGAGGCTTGAGCTGAGCTGGGAATCGTCTAGGGTTATTTCCAAGGATCCATGTGTTTTCTGCAGGGGCCAGGCTGGTGAATTAAACAGAGGTATGATACAGACCACGATCCTTGCATCCTTGAGGTACTTAAGGGTGGCAATGATCTCTATCTTCCATCTGGCATGAGATATTATTTTGTATTTGCTATCTTGGCTGGGTGAAGGGGAGAGGGACACAATTTCAGAGGCTTCCACTGACCTTCCCCACCATGATAGCTCTTATAGCATAAAGCAGGGGCCCCACATGGGGGCTTCCCCAACTGCTGAATATACCAATCCCAGTTATACATTCAGGGACTGGGGCAATGACCACCAGGTGTGGCCAGAGCCCTGGTGGACCCACTCGAAGCTGGACATCAGCCAGAATCCCCATTTTACCTGACCTATAGCCCATCATTGTAACAGGGGCCATTATGACATTTCGGGTCTTTGAATATCAGTGCCATTCAGGCCCTGTGTCTAGTAGTCTTCAACATGTCTGGATATTCCTCCTCTCCCAGGTGACGGTCAGCCAGGACTGGTGGAATTATTACAGTGCACACTTGCTGTGATGTTGCAGGGACCTTCCTCTTGGGGACTCTGCCGCATTTTCCATTTCAGGTCTGAAAAATGTTGCAGGTCTAGGAAATGAGAAGGAATCATTACTTTTTTTCAGTGTTCTTAAAACATATATTTTATTTTAAATTGTGATAAAAACATAACATTTTAAACTGGGTGTGGTGGTGCATGTTTGTAGTCCTAGCTACTTGGGAGGCTGAGGTGGGAGGATCACTTGAACCCAGGAGGTCAAGGTTGCGGTGAGCAGAGACAGTGCCACTGCACTCCAGCCTGGGCAACAGAGTGAGACCCCGTCCCCAAAAAAGAAGAAAACCACACACAAAACATTGATCACCTTACCAATTTGTAAGTGTACAGTTCCACAGTTTTAAGTATATTCACAGTATATTTAAGCTGCACAGTGTTGTGCAGCTGAGCTCTAGAGCTGCTCATCTTGCAACACTGACACCCCATACCCATTAAACAACAACTCCAAATTTCTCCCTGCCCCTGGCTTCTGGCAACCACCATCCTACTTTATGTTCCTATGAATCCGACTGCTTTAGATGTCTCACATAAATAAAATCATACAGTATTTTTGTCTTTTTGTGACTGGTGTGTTTCAGTTAGCATAATACTCTCAAGGCTCATGTTGTAGTATGTGACAGGACTTCCTTCCTTTTTAAGGCTGAATAATGTACATTTCCCATTTTATTTATTCTTTCATCCATCAATGGACACTTGAGTTGCTTCCACCTGTTGGCTGTTGTAAATAATGCTGCTGTGAATATGGGTGTGCAAATATCTCAAGACCCTGCTTTCAATACTTTTGAAGTGGGATTGCTGGATCATATGGTAATTCCATTTTTAAGTTTTTGGGAACACTCAGACTGTTTTCCACAGCAGCTCGCCATTTTACATTTCCACCAATACTGCACAAGGCTTCCAATTTCTCTACTTCAAGACTTTTTACGGGGGCAACTGTGCTCAGCCTATTCTTGCATTTGTTTGATTTGCCCTTGTTGGCTGTTAATTTTATCCCTAGGGATATCATGTTCTAGTAATCAACTTAATTTCCCCTTGACTGACTGACTTATTTATTTATTTATTTATTGAGACAAAGTCTCACTCTGTCACAAGGATGGAGTGCAATGGCACCAGCCTAGGAGGCTCACTGCAGCCTCCAACCCCTGGGCTCAAGAGATCCTCCCACCTCAGCCTCCTACGTAGCTGGAACTACAGGCACATGCAACTATGCCTGGCTAATTAAAAAAAAAATTTTTTTTTTTTTTTTTTTAGAGACAGGTCTTACTATGTTGCCCAGGTTGGTCATGAATCCCTGGCCTTAGGTGATCCTCCCACCTTGCACTGGGATTACAGGCATGAACCGCACCTGGTCTTGACCGGCTCTTTGACTTTGCTGGTCATTAAGAGAATTGTGACCTCCTGGCTTCTATTGTTGCCACCTGGCCTTTATTGCTTGGCACTGGGGAGGGGATTGGTTATTTCCATTGCTATCAATAATCTCAGCTTTGTTATGACCTCTCCTATCTTCATCCCTGGCCTACGGAGGGGAGGCCCCACTGTCTGTACATCTCCCGTTTTGTTTATTGATGCTGGTACCACCCTCACCAATGCCGCAGTAAAGGATGTGTGTCTTCCATGGAACATAATCCCATGGTGAGTCTTTAGACCTCAAATAATACATTCCAACACATCTACTTTCCTAAACTTTCAAATTTCTTCCTCCACTGCTGATGTGGAGGAAGCATTGAAATTCAAGCATTTCAATTGTGCTGCATGGGTTATTACTTTTTCAAGGCTTTTAGGAGCACACTAATATTCATATATCTGAACTATTTTGTGGGGTCCTTGCTGGAGTGTAAATCCTGTATCCCAAGAAAGTGCCCCCAAATTAATAAACTTTCTTATCCAGGTTTCTATTCTGATATTCTCAAAACTCTAGGTCCGGCTGGGCACAGTGGCTCACGCCTGGAATCCTAACACTTTGGGAGGATGAGGCAGGTGGATCACTTGAGGTCAGGAGTTCGAGACCAGCCTGGCCAACATGGTGAAACCCCGTCTCTACTAAAAATACAAAAATTAGCCGGGCGTGGTGACAGGTGCCTGTAATCCCAGCTACTCGGGAGGCTGGGGCAGGAGAATCACTTGAACCCGGGAGGCGGAGGTTGCAGTGAGCCAAGATTGTGCCACTGCACTCCAGCCTGGGTGACAGAGCGAGGGAGACTGTCAAAAAAAAAAAAAAAAAAAAAAAACAGGTGGGGAGTGGTGGCTCACACCTGTAATCCCAGCACTTTGGGAGGCTGAGGTGGTCTGATCACGAGGTCAGGAAATTGACACCATACTGGCTAACATGGTGAAACCCCATCTCCTCTAAAAATACAAAAAATTAGCTGGGCGTGGTGGAGTGTTGCCTGTAATCCCAGCTACTGGGGAGGCTGAGGCAGGAGAATCACTTAAATCCAGGAGGCAGAGGTTACAGTGAGCAGAGATAGTGCCACTGCACTCCAGCCTGGGGGACAGAGCAAGACTCCATATCAAAAAACAAACAAAAAAACAAACAAAAAACAAAAAACATTCTAGGTCCATAGGCACCTCCCCTGCTCCTGCTCCTACATGCTGGGTTTAGTTCCTTTCTTTCTTGTAAGGCCCAGCACGTTCTTGGCTCTGAATTACGTTGTGACTTATGCTCAGTTATTCTGGCAGCCAGAAGAGGAGTTGGGGCCGATCTGGAGGGACACTCCTGTTATGTTTCAGGGAGAGATCTCTGTGTTGCCTTTCCTGGGCAGCAGGTGGTGCTGGCTCTTAACAGAGAGGGGTGGGTCCTCTTAGCAGGGTATGTGGGGTCAGAGGATTCTGGGAACCAAAATTTTCAGGGATCTCCACCATCCAACGTACCAGATGTCCCCATTCTGTGTGTTGGAATCCTAGCCCAAGTTTTTTCAGCCAGGGCCTTGATCTTGACAGGGCGGATCTACCTTGGCTAAGGGTTCTAGCTGCCTGCCTCAGCCTCAGTGGGGTGTTAGTTTTTGAAGCTCCTGGTTGCTATCAATTTCTGAGTTCTATCTTTTACTGTTCTTCCATTGCAAGCGATCCCTTTGCTACCAAAGAAGCCCCTGGCCCTCACACTTAGTTTCAGTTGTTTGCTAACGGCCTTTCCTTCTCTCTGTACGATACCAGTGCAGCTGAGTAACAGCCAATTCCTTTGTCATTGTGTGCTTTGTTCTCCTGTGCATTTTTGGTGTGTTTTAATTTTAATGTTAAAAATGGACACACTGTAATTGCACATCCTTATGGGGTACAATTTACCTCTGTACTTTTCAAAGGCCTGAATCGTTTCACTGGCCAGGTGGTCCCTGCCATTAGCTCATTCTCATAAATTACCACCGGTGAAAGTTTTTCTTGCTGGAGACTGTTCTGGGCTCTATTATCTTTCCATCAAATTCTGCTTGCAAACTGAAAAGTTCCTTTTTCAGTTCCTGTTTCCTGCAATACCTTATCAATCACAGCTAAGAAAGGCCTGTTGCTACTTCTAACATTCTGCCTGGAAGTCTCTTTAGCTACCTCCAACAAATTTATTAGGTATATTTTCTAGCTCCCAAGACACCACAGGTGACGGTTTTGTGAATGATTCTACCACCATATAACACGGGTGGTCTTTCTCCCGTCTCTGAGAGCAGTTTTCTCCCTGTTCATCCAGACTCTGGAACAGTATCCTTGCTGCCCTTCTAGGCTGTCTGCTGCTGGGTCCTAAGATCAACGCCATTTGTTTCAGGTTTTAGTGAGGGCAGCATCCCACTTCCCAGAAACAATCTTTGTTCTAGTATCTATTGCTGAGTAACAAATCACCCCAAAACCTAGTGACTTAAGACAGCAATGGTTTGTTAGTTTCCCACAGTTCTGGGGGCTGACTGAGCAGCTAGTCTCTGGTCTTGCTTGTGTGCTGCTCCAGCTGTGTCTGACTGGAGGCTTGGATGCTGGGACATATCCATGTGGTTTCATGGTCTCATAGCAAGGATGCTCGCCCAGGCTTCTTATAAGCACCTGACTTTTGAGAGAGTAAAAGTGTGGAAACTACAAGACCCTTTAAGGCCTAGGCGCTGGAACGTACACAGTACATGTTCTTTGTTCTATTGGGCAAAACAAGTCATCGGCAAACCCAGATTCAAGCAGCAGTTGAAGAGAGAGCAACTCAAAAGGGAGAAACAGCGAACTCATATTGCAAAGGAGCGTGGAGGGGGGCTGGTTCACTGAGGATCATTATTTAGTCATCTATTACATTTATTGTACATTTAAGATACATGTTAGATACCCAGGTAAAGATGTCAAGTTGGCACTTAGCTCTAAGTGCTAGAGAGGGAAATTTAGGCTGGAGAAATAAATTTGGGACAACATATCAACATACAGATTGGGTACTTCTTGGAATCGTCTTGCCCTCAGGGTTTCCAGCTGCTGTATAAGTCTGGACTGTGTATGAGGCGCAGTAATGGCGGAGTGCGGCCCTCTGCAGCCAGAGCTGGGTGGAGGCTGGGGGAAGTGGAATATTGTGTTTTTGAGTCCACTTCCCTATTTGTGCACAGAGCATTCCACTAGTGTTCTCCTCCCTGCCTCCCAACCTTGATAGAGCCAAAAACATTAGGGACGGTATTAGGACAACTGACCTGCATGCCAAGGACATAGGACAGGAGACTATGCCATTGGCTTGTTTTGCCACCTGAAGTCAGGAACCTTAGGAGAAAGGGGCTGTTTGCTGTCATGGCTTTAATATCTGGAAGAAGGGAAAGCAAGAACGGGCATGAGACTAGTATTTTTGAAAGAAAGGGGTGATTTCTGAGCCGTCCCAAACCAGCAGGAAGGACAGGGGTGATAACCCCAACTTGCCCATAGCAGGAAGTAAAGAGGAGAAGGGATTCGGCGTCGGAGACCATGACACAGGTCAAGAGTTCTAGTGCTACTTGCTTTTCTATGAGTTCCTTTTCCTCATATTAAGTCCTTATGAAAGCCGCCTTATGTCCATGGTTTCTGTAGCTGCACCAGCATCTACACTTCTGATAGTTCAGGAGGAGTTGGGAATCTGTATTCTCCAATTGCTCCCCAACCTCAATGCACTTAACAAGTGTGCTCTCCATACTTATTAAGCCTCCAAAATCACGTTTTTAAACTGGTCCTGCTAATTTTTGCATTCCCCCCATCCTTGCTTCCAACCCTAGGGTTGGGGTGAGGTTGGGGTGGGCCATGTACAAGACTTTCTGGCTCTATCTCTCATTTCCTGAGCAGAGCTGGGCTGCACTAATTGACCTCGAGGGTCTCAGCTGTGCTAAGTTGGGTGTTTGTTAGATCTCGTTAGGCTTGTAATTAGTGCAAGGAATCTAGGTCAGAGGCAACGGGTTGGAGTGATGGTCTCCTGGGGCATGACTAAAGGTGGGGAATAGCAAACAGGCTCCTCATTCTTTGGGGGGGGGGTGAGCCGGGGGAGGAACGGTGGGACTTGTGTCACACACAGAGACAGACACAGGGTCACGTGCAGAAAGGCGGTCAAACTCTGCTGTGTGCGTGTATGTGTGTGCATGAGTGTGTGCATGAACGTGTATGATTTTGTGTGTGTGTGTGTGTGTGTGTGTGTGTTCGCTCCTGCATTTACTCGGGTTTTTTCCAACCTCTCCATATATGGCGTGGCTCTAGAGCAGGCTGGGGATTGGCTGCTTCTGTTGGGAGACAGGGAGGTAGTAAGAAAGCAGAGAGAAAGGAACCCAGCGTAGGGAAGGGAGTGACGAAGTGGGGGATGGGGGGCAGTCGCCGAGCCTGAGGGTTGCAGAAGGGAGCTGGGACTGCTTGCCTGTGAGGTTTAGATAGGGGAGAGATTCTTAGAGACTCAATTCCTGGGAGAATGAGGCAAATTTACTACTGGCAGAGAGGTTGGGAGAGTGGCTGGCGAAGGAGGCGAGAGCTGTTTCCTCAGGGACAGAGCTCTAGGCTCAGCACCGCATGGTTTGTGAGAAGCAGGGCAGGAGTTACAGAAATTTGCACTTTTCTTTTCTCCCTGGTCAACCTATGCTGTGGAAATAGCAGGAAATCAACTCATCAGCGTTCCAGGCCAACACCCCAGACATTCTTCCTGACAGAGGGAGCCGGGACTGCAGTTCCTTCGTCCCTCCTCAGGCCCCTGGCTAACAACCTGATGGGGAAGGACAGGAAAAGTTGAGGAAAATGTCATTGAAATGCGAATTAAGATTTCGTTCTTTACCTGCCTCTACCCCGCACCCCATCTCACCTCTGTGTCCTGGGTTCCCCCCGTCTCCCCATCCTTGGGCCTCCAGAGGGTGCTTCCCTTTGCTTCATCTGTGTAAGAAGAGAAGGGAGCAGAGCAGTTGGGAGGAGGAAGGGAGGGAGAATAAGTGCACCCTGAAAGCGTCTCAGGGCAGCTGTGTGCTGAGAAAGTTGCCCCACACAGCTACGGAGCCACCCATTTGCCACGCATCACAGTTACTGCGGGCACGAAGGGAAATACCACAGGCAGAGGGGCTGGAATGATGGAGTGAGGGAAGAGAGGCGCTGGGAGGAAGGGAAATAAACCATAAGCACCTTCCCATCCTCCTGTCACAGTGCCCAGGTTCAACACAAATGCTTCCTCAACAGAACTCATGCCAGCAGCCTACCACAAGGGTGCACCTTAAGCAATTTTTCTAGTGGCAAGCCTGGCTCCATGCTAAGCTCTAAAGTTCTTGAAGACCAGGGATGATGCTTTCATCCCCTCTTCTGGCTCTAGGCTTCAGCACAGTACCTGGTGTGCTCTCTCCTCTGAAGAGAGAGGTTGGGCACAGCCTGTGGCCTGGATCTAGCTAAGTGACAGTGACTGACCCCACACCAGCGGCCTCATTCACACTGTGCTCCTTCCACCTGAGCTAGCGGCCCACTGCCCAGAGTCAAACCAGTAACAGTAGCTGCAGCGGTTACTTTCTGACAGGCATTTTCCATATTGTCCTCACCTATCCAATACCTCTGCAGCTTGCAGATGAAAAAAACTAATATTTGGAAAGCATGTGCCTTGCCCAGGGCCTCATAATCAAGAATTAACAGAGTTAGAATTTGAATCCAGATTCATCTGGTTTCAAAGCTGGGCTCATTTCACCACCCAATGGCCTGGATGTTCCAGTAACTGTTGGAGAACTGGAAGCTGTTGGTTTTGGAGCCTGAAGCCGGGAGCACGGTGCCCAGCTCTTCTCTTACTGTCGTGAGGTCCCCGATCTTTCTTTTCTGCTTCCCTCACCTGTCACTCTCCTCTCTAGTGTCTCCCTCCATCTTCTGGCTCCCCTGGGAGCCACAGATAATTGACATGTTGGGATACATATGTCATTTGTGCTTTTGTCTTCTTTCCTCATTATGTGGGAGCAACAAGGAAGAAAAAACGGAAAAATGCTGGCAAAATACAAAGATAGAGACTTGTAAAAAGAAAGCATAATTCTAGCTTAGACTTCAATACCTGTGACAGCAGATGGCTCTGCTGACCATGCTTAGGGTCGTGGAGAGTGTAGCTATTTGGAGGACAGGATGTCTGGAAGCCTGGGTCCTCACCTCATACCCCAGGAGACCACAGAGACATGAAGGTGGCACTCTTGCACGCTTTCCCTTACTCAACTGGGATACACATTCCTCAAGGAAGAGGCTAGGTAACTACAGTCTAAAGCTGGGGAAAATCTCCATGACAGAGTGGCAAGGGACTAGAGAGAACAAGAATTCCTCTGCCCTAGGGATGGTTTAATAGCAGTGATAAGGTCCAGAGAAGAGTTGTGAAGGAAAGAGATGATTTCTGGAAAGAAGGGGAGAGAACCCCCCCCCGCCCACACCATTTTGCTTCCATGGGTTGTAGGAGTGACATCAGAGCAGAAGAATGGGGATTGAAGGGTCTGTTTCTCCCACAGGGTTTTCCCCCCTCTTCCTCCTATCCCATCTTCCTAACATCGGGGTAGCTTCATGGCCAGGTCTATATGCAACTTGGCCCCGTTTCCGCCTCCCCCCATCTCTAGTGAAGCCCCGCTGCTCTTGGAGGATCAAGCAGCTAGCAGGGCACACTTCAAAGTGGTTTTTAACCCTCCATTTACTTGATTCATGAGGCTCTGTCCCCTTCTTTCCCAAAATCAAATTATTCCCTTCACAGCTCTTCTCGGGACCTCACCAGTTACTATACCTGATCTCACACACTTCTGAGGAGGAGCGAACAGTGAGTTGTGTGGGACCTACCATAGGCAAGAATGTTGGGAAGCCTGTCAACTTCAGGGTGGCTGGGAGGGTGCTGGTGTGGGCATCCAGATGCTTTTCTGAAGTGGGGGCTTGCTTAGCGATAGAAGAGGTTTGATGAAGGAGAGTGGGGAGGCTACAGGATACCTTAGCTTGGCCGAAAGAGGAACTTGGACACGTGTTTGGTTTTCCCCTACATCCTACCCAGCTTGCATCACAAATCAGTTTCATTCTTAGTTCAGTTCTTCTGTGGGATCTGTCTCTAGTTCCCCTGTGCTAGGGCCCTGAATCAAATAATGAAACTAGTCTCATCCACCCAAGGCTGGATCTTTTTTTTTTTTTTTTTGAGATGGAGTTTTGCTTGTTGCCCAGGCTGGAGTGCAATGGCATGATCTTGGCTTGCTGCAACCTCTGCCTCCCAGGTTTAAGTGATTCTCTTGTCTCAGCCTCCCGCATAGCTGGGATTACAGGCACCCACCACCATGCCTGGCTAATTTTTTGTATTTTCAGTAGAGACAGGGTTTCATCATGTTGGTCAGGCTGGTCTCAAACTCCTGACCTCAGGTGATCCACCCACTTTGGCCTCCCGAAGTGTTGGGATTACAGGTATGAGCCACTACGCCCGACAAAGTTGGATCTTTGAGTCAATGTTGGGAAGGGTATGGAAGATGAAGGGAAGAAATGTCTCATGTAAGAAAATCCAGGCAGCTGGATCTCAACCAGAGACTGCTAGGAAAGAGAAGCCAGTGTCTGGCTGGGGAAGATTTTAATTCCACAAATCCTCCTCGGGGCTGGGATAAATTTCACGGACAGGTGGCAATGGCCTCCACATCCCTACAACTAGAGTAGGGCAGCTGAAACTTCACCCTCAAACTGACTGCCTGGGGTGGGACATAGAAAACGCCCTCGTCCCCCTCCTGCTCTAAGCTTAGAAGCCCACTGTATCCTTGGGAGCAGCAGTGGACTCCCCGTGCCGTCTTGGGGGCAGGCGGTGTGTGGAGTGATCAGACTATGTCTTTTCTGCACCTTCTCTCTCTCTGGCTGGGTAAAAACTTCCTACTACTGCTACAGGGTCACTTCCTCAAACCTGAAGGGGATACGGAAAGTAGGAGGGGAAACAAGGGTTGTAGTGGGGTCAGGCATCAGCAAGAGCAATGAGCTCATTTTTTTCTTTTTTTGATTGAGGTAAATAAAAAAGCTTTATCCAGCCACACGGAGATAAGAGTCTGTCCAACCCAACGAATTCCAGACCCCACCCCGCCCTCACATCAGGCTCTTCCGGTACTGACTGTGCGGGGTAGTCTGTCTGAGGTGGGAGTCGGGGGTCTGCAGGTCCATCTGTCTGTACAGGTCTCTCAGCTCCCTGACCTCCTGCAGCACCCTCTTTGCCTGGTTCCAATTTGATGACGCCTCTCCCAGCAGCCGTTCCGTCTCTAACAGCAGCTGCTCTGACTCAGAATCCGGCGGAGACCGAGGGGGGTCCTTGGCCTTTCGCTTCCCATCTCCCAGTCCTTGAACCTCTGCCAGAAGCTCCTGAGTCTTCTCCAGTTTCCTTGCTACCAGGTCCTGGATCCGGGACAGCTGCCCCGGGTGCGGGGGGGCAGGGGATGGGGGTTCCTCAGCCTGGAGCTGGAGGGTGCGGGCAGGGGCAGCGTCCCGCTGAGACAGGATCTCCTCCAGGGAGGCGCAGCGGCCCTTCTCTGTGGGTGTCAACTTCTTGGGTGCCTGGGGGGTGTAGGTGGCCCCTTTGTCTGGTTTTTCCCAAGGTCGGGAGAGGCTGCTTGCCCGGTCTGCGGAGGGCTGGATGCGGTCTGAGTCTGCTCTCCGCCGGCTCCCTGCCAGCTGGGCCACAGACTTGTCCAGGTCAACCCGAAAGCTCTCAGCACAAGAGGTTGGTTCCTCAGGGGAAGGGTCTTCCTCTTGGATCAGGTCCAAGGTCAGCATTCCATCCGAGGTAGACGTGGAAGCCTGTGGAGCAAGGGGGAAATGAGAGGGGAAAGCTGTCTTCAGGAGGGATTTTCAGAATGACTGCCTAAAAGATGCAAGCTGTGGTCATTTTCCTCTACAAGCCTTCCCTGAATGAGAAGTAGTTTTTTTAGAGACAGAGTCTTACTCTGTCGTCCAGGCTGGAGTGCAGTGGCATAATCTTGGCTCACTGCAAACTCCACCTTGTGGTTCAAGTGATTCTCCTACCTCAGCCTCCCAAGTAGCTGGGATTACATGCATGCACCACCACGCCTGGCTTTTTTTTTTTTGTATTTTTAGCAGTGGCAGGGTTTTACCACGTTGGCCATGGTTGGTCTCAAACTCCTGATCTCAAGTGATCCACCTGTCTCAGCCTCCCAAAGTACTGGGATTATAGGTGTGAGCAACCCTGCCTGGCAAAGCCCTCTGCTCTTGACTGAACCCTCCTACTGAATGTGCTGTTTCTTATTCCTTTGATAGTGACTTGAATGTTTCTTTTTCTGTCATTTACTTTCTGTTGCTTGTTTCCTGTATTCTCCATTCTACCACAAGCTTCCTGAGGGGCGTCCTCTTCCTCAGTATTGTGGACTCTCAGCATTAAACTGGGTCTGACACACAGAGGACGCTCCCCATGGCACAATGACTGTCCTCCTCCATCTGCATCCTATGAGCCCCACACTTCAGCCCCCTTGCCTTACAAAATTTTTTCTCTTATTTCCAGAATACTAAAAGTGATGAGTAGTCAATACCAAATATGTAGTTACACATATGCTGCTTTAGTCATTCCTCATAGCAGCCCTTCAAGGCAGGCATGATTACTGCCTCATTTTACAGCTGAAGACATGCAACTTCAGGGAACCACACAGGTAGCTGATTATAGTGAGGTTCCAACTCAGGTTTGGACTCCAAAGCCTGTGTTCTCTGCACTATACCTGCCTTCCTCTCTCTCTAAAGACTTAAGAGCTCAGAAGCATGAAAGAAACCAGCACTTTGTATGTTTCAGGGATTCACTGTCATTCTTTCTCCTCCAAATGCCTGCACTACTACATGCTGTTACCCATCAAGACAGTCACCATAAAGTAGCTTAGTTTTCATTTTCCTGTGGGTATAACTCATTTTCTCCAAAAGAAATGAGAAAACTCATTTCTTTTGGAGAAAGAAAACTCATTTCTTTTGGAGAAAACTCATTTTCTCCAAAAGAAAAAACATTACTGGGAACCAGGACTTTTGAACTCCTAATGGGTGCTGAATAAATCCTTTTGATTTAGATCAGGCAGGGGCATGGGGTGGAAGGACTTCCCTCGCCTCTGATCTTGGCATCAGGGAGGCCTCCCACAAATGCCTCTGGTGGCATACAGTTCTGTCTGAGATGGACTGACACAGAATTGGCCCTTTGGCAATGTTTATTACAGTCTTACATACCACAGCCATTAGGTGTCCCCTTGTTGGGGGGCGGCGGGAATGTTGGATTTTTGCCCTGTCTCGAGTGGGATGGGCAAGATAGCTGTCCTCCTCAACGGTGACCTGAAGAGATGTACTGTGAGTCATGAGTGCTCTTCAGCGACCTTTGTCCCAACCCAGCATCCCGAGGCCTGAACGCGTGCCCATTCCATTCACGGCTTCTGAATGAATCCATGGGCAAGGGGATTTACTGGACACGAAGGGGCTCTTTAAGCTGACGCAAGGCTGGCTCCCGCATCATGAAGTGGGGAAGAGGAGGTGTCAGAAGAGACTTGGAGAGAAGGTAGAAAGAGATCAGGTTTTTAAAAGGGAGGTAAAGAAGTAGAGCTGGTGGGGGAGCGAGTAAATGGGGCCTGCATAATCCTCCCCCTTCAGTGGGTCACAGCTGCTCCCTCTGCCCCAGCCTCCCTCCCTCTCCCCACAGTGAGCCCCCTGACCTCATCCAAGATACGGTTCTTGGCTCGGGTGATGGCAGAGTTGAGGGCACTGATCCACGATTCCTTCTCTTCTGGACTCACTGCCAGGAAGATCAGGTTGGGTGCCTGTGAGGGGAAGATTCCTGTTTCAGCCAGGGTTTTAGAGGTGGTGCCTCACCTCGAGATGAAGAAATAAGAGATTATAATCTCACTTTCTTAGACCCAGCTCCGGGAAGGAGAGATATTCTGCTTCCAGAGTCATCCATAACTTAAGGAAACCCAGCTTCTATTCCTGCAAAATGCATAGCTAGGAGGTTGTTTTAGAAACGACCAAGGAAGAGCTAAGAAGGATACTGAGTATTAATATGGTATTGGAGATAATCAGAGGAAGTCTGATGAAGGACAGGTATTAAAATACAAATCTTTCAATGTTTGAAGAAATAGAATGTGACAGGAGTAACTTCCCTGGGTTCCCTCTGACAAGATGAATTAGATTCAGAACTTCAACCACCTATCAGGGTACAAGGACAGGGATTTTCTTCTAAGGGATGTAAATATGCACATGTGTGGATGTGTGTGTATAAGACAGAGAAAAATAAAGAGATATATAGAGAGATGATCTTTGTGGCTGAACAGGTTAAAGGCTGGCCTGCCTGGAAAGAAGGAAATGGCCACAATATTCTCAGGTGAAATGATAAAAGCCAGCAGGAGAGCAATCCAGGGCCTCTGAGCCAAGATTGCTGAGAGAAGTTGAGGGGAAGGAGTTCTCCCCTGCCCCCTCCAACCCTGTCCATGTTCCAGCGGCCAAGGTGGCAGGAGAAACATACCGTGTTACCGGGCTGTTTGGAGTGGGCAAGAGTAAACTTGCTATGATTTTTCTTGCTCCTGCTCTTGGACTTCCGGAGCTCTTCACACTTCTCATAGTCACTCAGGTCAAATACCTCTTGAATATTTTTCTCATCTTTTACCTAGGGGAGGGTTGGGGTGAGGTGAGGAGGATAAAATTATTTAGCCCCTCCACCCAGACTGTTAGTTTAGATCATCTTGGGAAGCAGAGGAAGCCTGAGGAGAGGGAGGCATGCCAGGAGAGGAGAGGGCCGTCCTGCCCAAAGCCTACAAAGGCCTCACATCGAGGAGGAGGCTAGGGCAGCCCCATGTCTTGAATGTTCAGGTGTGTTTCTGTTTAAATCCCTTCTCTTCACTCTCCTTAGCCAGGCTGCCATTTCCAGAGTCCCACTATGCCTCTCTTCACCCATTGCCCCACTCTTCCTTAAGGACACAACTTACATGTTCTAAAAAGGCTCATGTCCTTAAAGGGACATGGTAGATGGTTGATCCACCACCCTCAGTAAGACAGACCTGTATGGCCCTTGATGGTCCACAGAATGAAGATTAAGGCATGGCCAGTATCAGGCTGTCTGGAGGGAAGGAGGGGCTGTCTCTGGCCTCCCCACTCGCACGTGTGCAGTATAGCTCTCCCACCCCACCTTGCTCCCTTCTCTGGTATGTACAATTATAGAGACTCATCTTCCTTGTTCATTTCAGGAGCATAGCCACCACAGGATGGCAGCCCCCCGTGTTCACTTTGCTGAGTTTGTCCAGAGAAGCTGAAAACTACAATTACAGTTCCTACCCTTTCCTCCTCCCTCTAAGGTACTGTGACAATCCAAACTAACTCCTCCAGACCTGAAAAACCATTTCTTTCATCCCCCTATCTCTAGGCAAGAATGCACTTAGACTTTCCCTTGAAGACTACACTTTAGACTTGGAAAAAAGTATTCTGTGACTTCTTGCCATTATTCTAGTTTTAGTGCCTGGGTCCCCTTTATTGCAGGAAGCTCTTCCTCGTATCTAAACTTAGCCCTCCCTGCTGTAGTCTCTGTCCTGCACTCTGGTTCTACCTTTAGCAGCTTCAAGTAACATTTAGCTCTTAGCACTCCTGCTGAACATCTCATCGAGGCCGCATTCCTAGTGACATCCTCCAACCCCAACTAGCCTTTTCTGAGCACTGCAAAGCGGCTCTAGAAATATTTCTTCGCAGGTCCATTTGAAACCGATCACAATGTTTTCTCCTTTCCCCTAAGGCGGTGTTCCTACAACTCTGGGACTCTGAAGCAGTGGCTTATGGATTTGGTTTGGCTTGCAAAGACCAAAGTTACAGAGAGGAGACTTAGTTACAAGCCCAGACTGCACAGTCTGTTCACCCTCTGTGACTTGAGCCCAGGGTTGGAACACCTCAGGAAAAAGCTGGTCACGTTTTCCTGGGATGAGAAATGAAAAGCACCAGCACTTGTCTCATTAAAACTAAACAGATAAAAGTAGCCTCATGTCTTCCTTGGATGACATCCACCTACCCTGACTGAAATTATTTTTCAAAAGAGTCCCCAACTTCCCCAGCTCTGAAATGGGGCTCATGTGCATGGAGGTGAATTCATCTATCCTCCTGGTTCCTGGAAACCTGGAAGTGGGGAAGTGGTTCTCCCTTCCATTACCCAGACCATCTACAGTCTTGCATCTGCCCATCCTTCTGAATTGCTGCTGGACCTGGAGGCTGATGACAGATGAGGACAGATGACCACATGGCCCCATTCAAGTGAGTGACTGCTCATACATCTACCTCCATTTGTTTCAGCAAGGCTTGGCTCCTCCAGGGCCCCCCACTTTCCAGGTTCCCTGGCTTTAGGCTGGAAAGCGGCCAGAGGCCTTGAATGATTACGGGTAGAAGTAGGACAAGGTGCTGGCAAGGGGTGTCCAAGAACAATTCCCAGAAACACGGGGCAGGGATGTAAGATGATGCATCATCCCTCCTCTCCCCCTCCTTCTCCAGAGTTGACACTATCAGCAGAGTCCAGAAACCGTGGAGAGGAAAGTGCTGGGTGTGTGAATGTAGCCAGGGGAAGAGAGTTAACTTACTCTGTTTTCCTTAGGGGAAGGGAAGGAAAGGAAGTTATTCTAGCTTGAATACAGACTGATAAGGAGTTCTGGGGCGCAGAAGACACTGACAGAGGTTAGCCCTTAGTGGGGGTGGAGAGGGTGGGAGATGGGGTGAGGCAAGCAGTAGCACAAGTATATTCCAGTGCCTGGGAAGATGGACAAAGCCAGCAGACTTGTTCTCCACCGTATTGTGTTTTTTTCCCCACGCTTATCTAATTCCCAGAGTCTCATTTATAACTACCCACCTTCCAAATTAACCCTCCCTTTCCCCTGATTCTTTGTCCTTGACCACAGAAAGGGATTTTTTCCCACACCTGTCCAAAGAGTTGCCCCAAACCCAATTTCCTTGACCATGAGGTCTAAGGTCTAGCTTCTGTTCTTACCCACCAGCCTGTGACCATAAGGTGCTCCAGCCCTCTTTGAGAGGGGATGCCCTTTGACTGAGAAGGAAGAAAATGATTACTATCGAACACAGAAGAAATTCTATGGCAGAGGTGGTTGTGGGAGACCCTGCCTTTAAGAGAGGAAATAACAAAAAAGACTAGTGAAAATTCTGGGAGATAGGGTTATAATTTTTCTTGCATTAACAGCAAATGGTATAGATTATACTCTGCCTTAAAAAAAATCTTGTCCAGGCACTGTGGCTCACACCTATAATCCCAGAATTTCAGGAGGTTGAGGCAGAAGGATCACTTGAAGCCAGGAATTTGAGACCAGCCTGGGCAACATAGTGAGACCCCATGTCTACAAAAAATAAAAAAAAAAAATAGCTGGGTGTGGTGGTGCATGCCTGTAGTCCCAGCTACTCGGGAGGCTGAGGTGGAAGGATTGCTTGAGCCCAGGAGGTCAAGCAAGCAGAGAGTTACAACTGTGACACTGTATTCCAGCGTGGGAGACACAGTGAGACCATCTCTAAAAAACAAAACAAAACACCCTGTCTTGACTCTATTGGCCCTAGAGCTTTTTGCAAGTGGGCAGAATAAAGCCCAGAGTCCTCTGTCAATTTCACTTTTAACCAGGCCCACTGTAGCATGGAAACTGGCTCTAAAAAAGCATAGTATCAATATGTCTAGTCCCTCTTTCCTGTGCCCTTCCCAGCAGGAGACAGCTGGCTCCGTGACCAGTCAGATGGTCCTGACTCATAGGACACCAGACATCCTAGGCTGAGGTCATTCCATCCTTTCCCCTGTCTCTGTACCTCTTCCTCACAAGCAAGGATCAACTATACTTTTGCCCCCAGACTCTGCTCTTTGGGCAAATACAAACAAGCAATGGATGTTTTATTCCTCTTACCCTTTCACTATTACGTTTTCCCTGACTTGTAGGAAGTTCTCCCTGATTGGTAACTAGAGTTTCCTGCAATTAAGAAGTTCGGGGAAGACAGGAGATACACTTTGACACTTGCTTTTTTTTTTTTTTTTTTTTTTTAAATTAGAAAGCCGGAAAGTTGTGGAGAAAACTTTCTGGAGGATTTGTGATTGGGCAGCCGTAACTCTTAAAAATAAATCCTCCTGGCCGGGCATGGTGGCTCACATCTGTAATCCCAGTACTTTGGAAGGCTGAGGCTGGTGGACCACTTGAGGCCAGGAGTTTGAGAGCAGCCTGGTCAACAATGCGAAACACTGTCTCTACAAAAAATACAAAAACTAGCCAGACATGGTGGCACCCACCTGTAGTCCCAGCTACTCGGAGGATGAGATGGGAGGATCACTTGAGCCCTGGAGGTGGAGGTTGCAGTGAGCTGTGATCGAACCACTGCATTCCAGCCTGGGTGACAGACCAAGAAAAGTGCCTTCACCTCACTCCTAAGACTTTCCATCACCAACTTCCTAGCTTTGTGTAAACAGTTAGGTTTCAATACCCTTAAGAGGGATCTCTTTGGCTGTGGCACAGCTTAGTTCTTCCCTAGATGCCTCAGTAGATGTTCTTCTAGATGAGTACTTTGTCTCAGGGTGTGTGTGTATCTGTTTCAATACCATAAAAGGTTTTATTTACCTAAATATAATCTACTGAATAAGGGTGTCTACTGCAGAAAGTAGAAGAGGTTAGAACTCAGGGAGGACTTCCCAGTTAGCTCTGGGTGAGGGAACACAGAATCCCTCCTGTGAGGGCGAGAGGAAGAGCCACTCTAACTGGTACACAGGACAGTCTCCCAGGCTATACCGACAGTCACAGAGGCAGGGAATGGAGTGACTTCTAACCACTGGAGGGGCAATTCTGATTTCTCAACATGAGTACACGTTATTGACCCCAAGACTTAGGGAAAAAAGGGAGATGGGTCTGGATTCAATTATCATAGCTCAGGTTTTGACACAGTGTAGACTGGTTTTCATGGTTAAATACACAGCCAAAGGTATCCAAAGACATACAGGGGTTCTTAACTCCATTCTTCTCCCTTCTGATACAAATGGGGGGGGGTGGGCAGGAAGTGGGTAGAAAATGGGTTCCTTGCCTTTTTAAAATGGGGTGGGGGTGGGGAACAGAGAGCATACTGGTTAGGGACACTGCCTTCAACGAAAATAACTGCCACTCACAGACCCGAGGTCACAGGGGCCAGACAGCGGGGTGCGTGTGTATTTTCTGTGATTCAGGGCGGATGCGCCACGGACAGGACCTGTGCACGCTCCTGCCACAGACAGGAAAGGGGAGGCTGGCTGGGGTAGGGTCGGGGGACAGAAAGGGGTGGCGAATAGGCTAAACTGTTTCAGCAGAAATAACAAAGAAAATAAATCCTATATTCAGGAGGCCGGTTAGGGTGGGAGGCAGCAAGGGACACTCAGGACTTCTGGGGCGTCTTGGGAGGGGCTTATCATTGTTGTTAGAAAGGTATTTGCAAACAAAAAAACACTGAGTAAGCGGCCAGCTCAACTTCTAATTCTCACTCGGGTCTTCTCACTAAAGGGTGACCTTTCTCTGCAGATGCGATGGGGGTAGAGAGTCAGGAGACCACTGAACTTGCCTTTGGAACAAAACGAGGGTGGAGTAAGCTAGGCGAGCCCTTGTGGAGTGACAAAGTGGGGGGTATGAGAAAACGCAGAGTTAGAGGCAAGAAGCACCCACCTCCTTCTCAGAGATGTAGAGCTGGTCCCCTTTCAGCACCACATAGCGGTTTTTCCAAATCTCCCTGAAAATCCCTTTCCCGCAGAATTTCCGGACCCAGCCGACCTTCTCGGGCGGTGCAGGCTGCTGGTTTCCATCCTGAGGCCCCTGCCCCAGGACAAGATGAGAAGCGGGCGGTTAGGAGATTCCAGCCGCGGCTTCCTCTCCATCCGTCTCTCACGACCGCCTCAGCGGCCCCGTCTCCTCCGAAGGCTGCGGCCGGGGGTGGGGGGGGGCGCCCCAGGTTCGCTCCCACTTCGGAAAGGTTTTCACTCCAAGGAACTCCCCCCGTTCCCCTCCCCTGCTCCCGAATAAACAACCGGGGCTGCGAGTGGCAGGGGCGCGGGCCGGGCGCGGAGGGGCTCCCGGGCTCCCTCCAGGCCCTGCGTCCCCGCCGCCCCGTGCTCGCCGCGCGGGGACTAACGGCGTTTCTTTGGTTTTCTCTCCCATTGTCTCCTCGCCACGGCGGAGCGCAAGGCAAACGCCCGCCCGGCGTCCAGGGGCGGGGGAGGCGCGGGTCGGGGGGAAACTCAGCCAAGTTGAATCCCCCTGAGGCGAGTAAACAAACAAAAGCCCCCGCCGGCGCCTCGCGGGGCCCAGAGCCCCGGCCCGGGGCCGAGGCCAAGGGGACCTGGCCGCCGGGGCGGGGGAGCGGCCGGGGCGGGTGTCTCTCAGGCTGCCGCGGCGCCGACGGGGCCGGGGTCGTCGGAGCGTGGAGGCGGCGGCGGCCGCAGGGCGGGCGGGCGCACTCACCCGCTTGGCGGAATTGTTCTTCTTCATCATTCCCAGCGGGCGCGAGCGCGGGGCTGCGGGCCGAGGGGCGGCCCCGCGTCGGGGCCTCGGCGGCTCCGCGGGGGCTCCTTCCCCGCGGGAGGGCGTCGGAGCTGCCCCGGCGCCGCCGCTGCTCCTCCCTCGCGCCCTCCCGCTCCCGGACTCTCCCCTTCTTTGTAGCTCCGGTTTCACTCAAGGCCGGCCTCCCTCGCGTTCGCACTCGCACACACACGCACGCCCGCTCCCCGCCCCTCGGCGCCCTCCATCCCGGCGCCCACGCGGCCCGGGTCCCCGAGCGCGCCCCCGCCAGCCGCCGGCCCGGCCCAGCGCGGCCGCTCCCCCGGCCCGGTGCGCTGTGGGCGGCCCAGCCCGCGCCCCGCAGCTCCATCCGCGGGCCGCTGACGTTGCGAGTTCAGAATAAAGGGCGAATCGCGGAGCCGCAGCTCGGGCGCTCCCCCCGCCCCCCCGCCTTTGTTTCTGACTCACGGAGGGGGAAGAAGGCGGCCTCCAAGCGGCCGGAGACCGCTTCCCAGGGGGCAGGGACCCTCGCTCCGCGGCGGCTCGGGCGACACGCGGAGCCCAAGAGACCCGGCCGCCGGCCGCCCCGGGGCCCAGTGGGCGGGCGCGGTGATAATGGAGAGACGTGCGGATTCGTGAAGACCGGAGATCGCCAGCCTCTAGAGCATCGCCTTTCTTGACCAAAAACAAAAACGAGAGCGGGAGCCCGGAGGGCGCGCCACCCAGAACTCTCATCAGGAATTCACGCTCCTAGGTGCTAGGGTGGCCTGGGCAGGTCAGATGCTGGGAAAAGTTTTATGCTCCGGAGGGGATCGACGTGTTGGGGGATGGGGTGGGACAGAAGTTTCTATTAATACACGTTTCTTCCAGTGTACAAAGCCTCAGGCCTTATTGTAGCCTCAGGAGAATAATCCTAAGGATGAGGCGGATTTTATGATCTCCATCTCACAGGGAGAAAACGGAGACTCAGAATAGCTGAGGGATTTGCAGACACAGTGTCAAAGCTGGCAGGAATAGAATTGTCTCCAAACCATGATCCTTTATACCAAGTGGCTTTCAATGTAAGTTCCAGGTGAGGCTTAAACTTCCTGCCACCTGGGTATCTTTTCCCGCTGCACTAATAGGTAAAAATCCCATCCTCTCTACAGCGCTGGAGCCCAATGGAGGGAAGGGCTGAACGCCCAGAGAATGCCCTGACTAGGGAAGCCTCTGCTGATCCCTCCTACAGCAGATCTGCCTCAGAGCTTCCAGGACACATCTTAGTAACTTCATGTCTTTTCAGTATATATATGTGTGATGGAAAAGGGGAGTGAGAAACCCCACTCTTAGGTATTGGTTTCATCACCACTGTGGGCTTTGGTCAAGTCACTGAATTTCTTTAGGCCTGCATCCCTCCACATATTAAGTGGTGAGGGATGAACTGCCATTTTTATCAACAAGGAAAGTTAGGGGAAGATATGAGATGACCTCTGAGAGTCCTTTGAAGATATGTGTTGTCTTCCAGGGCTAATTTTGAAATAAAAGGCTAATAAACACATTGCCTGGCACATGGCAAGCATGCAATAACCACAAAATGAATAAAAATCCCTGGTACTGAGGAGCAGGGAAAAGGAAAAATCCTTTTTCCAGAGATGTCTCAAGATAAAAGTGTTGGCTAAATTTGTGGTTTGAGTAGTGGAGGCTGTTTTGGCTTTTTCTGGTATGTCAAATGAAGGAGGGGTTCCCTCCCCTTCCCAGTCCCACCTTTCCTCCTAATCCAATGATATTCCTCTCAACTTCTTTCCATTCACCATACCAATTAATTCCACGATTTTAGACTGACACAGAACCTTATCCTTTCAAAATGCTCTTATATGTCATTTCTTTACACTTTTAGTGCCACCTTGTAAGGTATATAGATTAAGTATTAATATTTTCATTTGGAAAATGAGGAAACAGGGCATGCCAGATCAACTGACTTGCCCAAGTTTATACATCAAGTTACTGGCTAAATGGATTAGAATCCAAGCTTCCTGACTGCAGTCTCCTCTTCAGATTTTGTAACCCCCTCCCATGGGCATGAGTGTGCACACACCACGTTCCCCAAACCATCTTGTCCCCTTCCCAATGTCTCTATTTTTTTTTTTTTTTTTTGAGACGGAGTCTCGCTCTGTCGCCCAGGCTGGAGTGCAGTGGCCGGATCTCGGCTCACTGCAAGCTCCGCCTCCTGGGTTTACGCCATTCTCCTGCCTCAGCCTCCCGAGTAGCTGGGACTACAGGCGCCCGCCACCTCGCCCGGCTAGTTTTTTGTGTTTTTTAATAGAGACGGGGTTTCACCATGTTAGCCAGGACGGTCTTGATTTCCTGACCTCGTGATCCGCCCGTCTCGGCCTCCCAAAGTGCTGGGATTACAGGCGTGAGCCACCACGCCCGGCCCCAATGTCTCTATTTTCTAACCCCCCGTTTAAAGAGCGATGAAAAAATAATGAGCAAATCCAGGATGTCTTCGTATGTGAGGAAGCAATATGTCCAGATGTACTGGTAAGGAATAGCCCGCATGCTTTTTGAGGGTTTGCTGGACAAACACACATGAGTGGTTTAGATTTATCATTTAAATAGATTCTGATTTATGGGAAAAAAGTAATTCATCATTTGCCCCATCTTCCTCCTTTCCCAATAGTCAATAAATATTGGGCCGCGCGTGGTGGCTCACGGCTGTAATCCCAGCACTTTGGGAGGCCGAGGCGGGTGGATCATTTGAGGTCAGAAGTTCAAGACCAGCCTGACCAACATGATGAAACTCCATCTCTACTAAATACAAAAAAAAAAAAAAAAAAAAGCCAGATGTGGTGGCACACGCCTGTAATCCCAGCTACTTGGGAGGCTGAGGCAGGAGAATCGCTGGAACCTGGGAGGCAGAGGTTGCAGTGAGCCGAGATCGCACCACTGCACTCCAGCCTGGGCAGCAGAGTGAAATTCCATCTCAAAAATAGATAGATAGATAGATAGATAGATAGATAGATAGATAGATAAAACAAATATTTGAGTGCCTCCTATATGCGAGGTCCAGGGTTCCTTTCGTGTTGCATCAGATAGGTGCCAGAGCATTGTGAAACATCAGGCAGAGGGGCTAATGAAAAAGAAAAACCCTCCAAAGTAATTTTCAGATTCCAGAGCAGATGCATGTGGGCTGCAGAACCTTCCCTGCCTGTCTGCTCTCTTAAGATGTTACATAAATCTCTGGCGTCCTTTCTTTCTCTGCCCTGCTCCATCCTGTGATCCTGCCCCTACTTTCATTCACCTGTTCTCCCTTTGTCCTGTCACTCACCCCTTTCCACTTCCTCTGGCCTATTCTTGAAGCTGATTTGCCTCACCAGGTGAACTTCGTGGTACCTGAATTGGGATGTAGGTCGGACTGTTTTCCAAAGACCAATGCTTAAGTGAGAAATCTGAGAACGTATGGGTTCCTTTACACATTTTTATAGCGCTGTCTCCTCAGCGTTCCTCAGTGAGCTTGACACTATACACACATAAACCACAGAAATCACTCTCAGTCAGTTTCTGCCTGTGGTGGAGATAAGACACTAGGAGGACCTCATGATGGGGGTACCTTCCTAACAACATCTGAGGATAAGATGTGACTGCTAGTAGCTGTATTCTATAACAGAATATTTTATAACTTAAGGGAGAAAGGGAACTATTAGAGATAAAAACTTGTGAACTGCTTGCAAGTTTACTGGGCGGAAACTGTTATTCAAACACAGTTGTCTAAAAACAAATATCCTTGGCTTTTGTGGAGTAAATGGAACACAGAGGTTTTGACCAGGGCATTTCCACTTATGGGGGAGAGGATTATTAAAAGCATACAAGACCTTAATTAAAGTGATGTTTTTAAAGGGCACAAAAATAAAGGGCCAGTAATAATGGAATCAGCTCTGTAAATCTTACACAAAAATATGAGTCTTTGATTCTTAATAAAGAAATGCCAACTTCTGACATCAAACACCCTGATAGTAGGGCTCATTTCTTAGACTTCTTGATATTGTCAGTTGAGTAGGCACAATGGAAGCAGATGAATAATGAGGAAAATGATATAAGGAAGGTCTCTGTTTTTGCTTTTTTTATTCCACAGCGTTATCTTGGCGATAAGAAGAGAAGCGCAGATATTCCTGCTTGGAGGAGGGAGTTTTTCATATTTTAAAACACTATATAACTTGTAAAATGCTGCATTTAAAATACTCCATCCCCAAGTGCAGGCTGTCTCAAAGACTTATAAAAAATGAAGAAGAAAAAATTACCCAAAGGGACCCACAAAAGCCAAAAACAAAAACAAACACCTTGGATTTTAGCTTGGATTTTACTTCATGAGTGTGTGTAAAGAAACAACAGCTGAGGCTGGGTGTGGTGGCTCACGCCTGTAATCCCAACACTTTGGGAAGCTGAGGTGGGTGGATCACGAGGTCAGGAGTTCAAGACCATCCTGACCAAGATAGTGAAACACCATCTCTACTAAAAACAAACAAACAAACAAACAAAAACAACCAAACAGCTGAGAGCTGGGAGGAGTGGAGAAAAGAGGGACAGAATGACCTTTCAGCTTTTCCCTCTATTTTTTGAACTGTTTATTAGTGCAATGATTAGATGTGCAATGATTAAAATGATTAGTCCAGTCATTTTACATGTGATTCTGTACAGAAATTAATCTTATTTACTATTAGCTACATTTTATTGATTACTGTACACCAGTGTTTTAAGCACTTTTCATGTATCATCTCATCTCATTTAATTCTTATAATCCTATGAGGAAGGTTCTGTTTTATAAATGAGAAAGCTGAGCCACAAAGAGGCTAAATAACATTCCCAAAGCCATATAAATATGACATAGATTTGGCCCTTGCTGTCTGATGCGAATATTTATCAACATACAAGTTCACACACACACACACACACACACACACACACACACACACACACACACACCAGGGAGGGATTGCGCTTTGGTATTTTTGCTATGATGATTTGAGGATACCTTAATTTCCTGGCAATAATGATACTATCGGTTTATCCTGTTTTCAAGAGAGGTGAAATTGACACCAGAATTTATTATTTGCCTTGACATACTTTAAATATCCTTCAGGTAGAGGTAATGCCTTCATCATATTTGGTGTGAAACCAGCTCATGTCCCACCTCATAAATTCCCATAAATTAGCCCCAAAGAAATAAAACTAAATCACTCATATCTTTTCACAAAATGGATTTTTATTGTGGTCATACATGGTTTCTCAGTGCCACAGAAAATTGCTATGTAGGGACAAAAAATTTTGGATGGCTCTATAAAGAAATATGGTAGGTTTTCAGAAATAAGTTGTGCAGGAATGTGGTTAATGAAAAGCAGAAAGGGTCAAGGGAAGAGAAAGGAAGTCAAG
Source organism: Macaca mulatta (assembly GCF_049350105.2). Taxonomy (NCBI): domain Eukaryota; kingdom Metazoa; phylum Chordata; class Mammalia; order Primates; family Cercopithecidae; genus Macaca; species Macaca mulatta. Next base: position 117,001,394 of record NC_133406.1, read on the forward strand.
GAATGTGGTATGTACATCAAATGATTACTTTTTAAGCCCCTCTAGGCTCTGATAACCCTTTCCCCACGTCAGATCCCAACAAAATTCATCAGTAACTGAAGTGATTGTGCTAACAGATACATAAAGACTACCAGAGAAAAGTGGGTTGAGATGGGCTCAGACTTATTGTTAGGTCAACTCTGGGAGTCGTGTGTCTGTGCCAACCACAAATCTGTGGGCTACCTGGAGATGAGTTCTAACAACCAGCACAGAACCCAAAGCTGCTCTCCAACACCTCTGATTAGTAGGAAAAGCCTGTAGTGGGGGTGAGAGAGGAAGCTGTGCCCTTCCCCCAACCACTGTTTCATCTTCTGCTCGCTGACCTTGATGTGACTTGAGAGCTCTCCTTGCTTCGGCTGTGCAGTCCAGAAGCCAGAACTTCCTCTAGGAAACTGATAAGTAGTTTGAGGTTACTTGAAAGAAAAAACAAAAGCATCTCCAAAAATAGAATGTCTTGCTCTGGACAGCTAACCAGATGAAAATATATCATGAATAGTAGCCAAGAGGTACTGGTCTGATATTTGGGTATAGAATGGAAGCATCAGTTGAGCACTGCAACATCCATACTGCAAGGACAGTCCTTCTGTGCTCTTCCCCAGGGTCTTCATTTTGTTTTTTTTTAGAATTAAATTTGTAAGGTCTATTAAGACTAACATTTCAAGTTTGAAGTTTCTATTTGGGAACCCAGAATTTTTAAGGGCAAGGCCACTATATTAACTCAATACCATGTTACATCAGCACCTGTTATCTATACTCTTGAAACTGTCTCAGAGCTTGTATGTTGTCTCTAGTTTCTTCCTTATCCAATCTACTCTCCAGAGTGGCACCAGAGTTACTTATCTAAAATACGGATTACAAGCCAGGTGCGGTGGCTCAGGTCTGTAATCCTAGCACTTTAGAAGGCTGAGGCGGGTAGATTGCTCGAGCCCAGAAGTTCGAGACCAGCCTGGGCAACAGAGCGAGACCCTGTCTCTAATTAAAAAAAAAATTAACAAATAAAACAAAATACAGATTTTATCCTGTTATATACTCTCCCCTCTTCTGCTTTAAAACCTTTCTTTTACTTATGGAAAATGTACAGTTCAAGGCCTTTCATAATGTGGCCTAATAATGAATACTTATATTCATTTTGTTCTGAGCACTTTTTAAAGCCGTATGTGTATATATATGCATATATGCCTGCAGCCCTGTCAAACAGATGCTACTATTATCCTCATTTTAAGAAAACGAAGAAGCAAACCTATAGAGGGGAGGTTAAGTGACTTGCCAAGGTCACAACAGACAGTAAGTGGCTCAGCTGGGACTCAAACCCAGGCTCTAGATTCTGTGCCTTTCAGCATCATACAATATTGCTTCCCACTCGTCTATTCCATCTCTCAGAGTGCAGCCTCTATGCCATCCATGCCCAACAACTCACTGTTCCTAAACATGTCATGAGCTTTCATACTTCAAGTAGTTATTCTTACTATGTCCTATGTTTGAAATGTAGGGCTATTCTTTCTCTGCTGAAATGGCGTGATCGCGACTCACTGCAACTTCTGCCTCCCAGGCTCAAACGATTCTCTTGCCTCAGCCTCCTGAGTAGGTGGGATTACAGGCATGCGCTACCATGCTGGCTAATTTTTGTAGTTTTAGTAGAGACAGGGGTTTCACCATGTTGGCCAGGCTGGTCTCAAACTCCTGGCCTCAAGTGATGATCTACCTGCTTCAGCCTCCCAAAGTGCTGGGATTACAAGTGTAAGCCACTGTGCCTGGCAGGAACCTTTTTCTTTAAGACTAAGGATTAAAAGTCACTTTTCTGGCCAGGCATGGTCTCATTCATACATACATATATAAATACATAAATGTCACTTTTTTGTAAAGCGCTTCCGACCCCTCCATGCTGAACTAATTACTATTATTACTTTATCCCACTCCTATCTCAGCACTGTATAATTGTTGCCAAGATAGACTGTGAGCTTCTTGGGAGGTAGGGGGGAGTCTTACTCACCTTAGATCTCCAGGGCTTAACACAGAGGTATCCAATAAAGTTATGCTGAGTAAATGAGTAAAATAGCTACCCACTGGCAAGAGAGCCCTCTTTATAATATAAAAGTGATTTGGATGGATGGGTGCGATGGCTTACGCTGTAATCCCAGCACTTTGGGAGGCTAAGGCGGGGGGATCGCTTGAGCCCAGGGATTCGAGACCAGGCTGGGCAACATAGTGAAACCCCATCTCTATAAAAAATACAAAAATTAGACAGGCGCCTGTAGTCCCAGCTACTTGGGAGGCTAAGGCAGGAGAATCGCCTGAGCCCAGGAGGCAGAGGTTGCAGTGAGCCAAGATCGTGCCATTGCACTCCAGCCTGGGCGACAGGGGTGAAACCCTGTCACAACAACAACAATAACAACAACAACAACAACAACAACAACGACAACAACAAAAGTTATTTGGATGCTCAGGACTCTCTCTCAGAGCAGATATTTAAAAGACAGAGGACTGGAGGAATGACCAGGCATCTTATTACCATTGTTTTGCAGTTTTAGACTGAAAGATTCTGGGCTTGGAGAATTTAAATTCCAAACTCCTTTGCAAAAGAAAACATTGCAAAGTAGAGGGAAAGGAGTAGAAGCTAAGTCCATTTGTTTCTCTGCGGAAATACAGATATCTTTGGCCTGGCTTTTTGGCCAGTTGGACTGGAGACAATTGGAGGTCAGAAAACAAGTGTTAGGAAATGAAGTAGCACTGATTTTTTTTTTTTTTTTTTTTAAACAATAACACAACAAGTCTTGGTGACTTCTGGAAAGAATGAAATAAATGTGCTGGGAAACTCTACAGGAATTTATCAGGGGATATTTGGTTCATTTCCAACTCTGCTACAAAGGGAAGAAATAAAGATCCTCCTCTGTATATCAACAAGACCCCACATTCCTGACTATAATGAGAACACACTTACTATTTATATTTACCAAGCCTAATTTTGTTTCCTAGGGCCACTGTGACTTAAAAAAAATATATCTATTTGGGGACTCTGATGAGTCATTGCTCAGAATGCTTAAAAAATTATGGGGAATGAACATATTGGTAGCTGTACCCCAAATTTAGATTATGTTTAAAAACAAAACAAAATAATAATTTTTCTTTCTAAATTTGTTTTAAATCAATCTCATTAAAAGTGAACTCAAAAATCCCCTTCTCCTGTGGTGCCATAGTCCAGTTCAATTCAGTTCAATTCAATCCAATTCAACAAATGTTTAATGAGCATCCATTATGAATGAGGCATTGAACTAGGTGTACAAATGAACACCTTAGTTATGATTCCTACATTAAGGGACTCTCAGAGACAGATACACAATCACAATCCAATATGAGTATAAACAGAGGCAGGGCCAGAAACTAACAGAGTGGATTAATGCTACTGCTTTTTTGGTTTGTGCTGTCATCAAGGGTGTTTTCCTGACTCCATGTATAGAAGGAAGGTGGGTGGAAAAAAGCAGAACTCCAACCCTGATTTTATTTTATTTTATTTTTTATTTGAGATGGAGTCTCGCTTTGTCACCCAGGCTGGAGTGCAGTGGCCTGATCTCAGCTCACTGCAAGCTCCGCCTCTAGGGTTTACGCCATTCTCCTGCCTCAGCCTCCCGAGTAGCTGGGACTACAGGCGCCCGCCACCTCGCCCGGCTAGTTTTTTCTATTTTTTAGTAGAGACGGGGTTTCACCATGTTAGCCGGGATGGTCTCGATCTCCTGACCTTGTGATCCACCCGTCTCGGCCTCCCAAAGTGCTGGGATTACAGGCTTGAGCCACCGCACCCGGCCCAACCCTGATTTTAAAAAGTCGATCTTGAGAAGTCTTAAGCCACACACTGAAAAGCAAGCTTCTTCACTTAGATTGTTGGTAAGGGACTAGAGACCAACGTTTATAGGATTAAAAATATTAATTACTAAAATAATTCAGCTGAACAACTGTGTTTCTATTCCTAAACAAAGCTACCATACTGTAACAAAACTATGTGTGTGTATGTGTATATAATTTAAGGATATGTCTTCCTCCTTTTTCACTATACTCCACAGGTAAAAATTACATGTGAATTTCTTATACCAAAGACACCAAGGGGAATCTAGAACCTGAACAGTGGTATAATAATATATTAAAAAAATGGAACTTGTGGGGAGCAGAAAAATAGGAAAAGACTTTCAGGAAAATAATGAGAAAAACCCCAAGATATTTGCCGTAATGGAGTAATAAGCTTCTAATTACAGCCAAACACTTACTTGGAGATGTTAGGAGTATGGGAGTGGGTAAGGGAGAAGGATAAGATGAAAGTTTTAATAGCTCAAAACACTGAAAACGCTCCTCACCTCTCCTTTCAACTTCCACTGCTTGCAGTTTTGAGAGCCACTGCTGTGTTTCATACTTCTTTGCTTTTGCACCTACTATTCGAAGGCTGTCACATCTGTCTCATACTTTGTTTGGTGGAACTACGCACCTTTAAAAACCCAACTCTCACGTTATTACTCCTCTAGGAAGCTTTCCTCAACTACATTGCCCTCCCCTTAGAGTTATTACTCGTTCTTCCATATCTTGTAAATATACTATGTTGTAATTTATTTGTCTATATGTCTATTTTCCATGCAAGCCTATGAAGCTTTTTGGGGCACAAGGATACATGAGTACATTCTCTTTGTAAAAGTTTTAAACAGTACACATATACCTCATCTTCCTTGACCCTTCTTATCCTCATCACTCCAGAAATAACATAATTTGATCAACAAATATTTACTGTCTACTATGTGCTAGGCACCGTTCTAGAAGCTGTGAATACAGCAATGAAGAAAGTAAAAAAAACCAAAAAACAAATAAACGAACAAAAAAACCCCTCTGCTCTCATGGAATTTATATTCCAATGGGAGATAAGGAGAATAAAATTAATTAGTCACTACTAATAATACAACAATGGTGTACACATATTACTATGTGCAAAGTACTGTTCTAATGGACAGAAACCATTCCACTTTAAATACACACGCACACACACACGAAACACAGAGAAGTCAAGATCTTACAGCTTAGAAGTGGAATTGGGATATAATCCCAGGCAATTTGGCTTCAGTTTGTTTTTTTAACTATAATGCTATACTGCCTCTTTGTAATACGTTAGATGAAGAAATACTATGGGAAAAGATAAAGCAGGCTTAAAAAAGGAGTATTGGAGATGATAGTGGTGTGAGATTTTAAAACTAGTGACTGGGCTGGGTGCGGTGGCTCACACCTGTAATCCCAGCACTGTGGGAGGCCAAGGTGGGAGGATCACTTGAGGTCACGAGTTTGAGACCAGCTTGACCAACATGGTGAAACCTGTCTCTACTAAAAATACGAAAATTAGCCAGGTGTAGTGGTGCATGCCTATAATCTCAGATACTTGGGAGGCTGAGGCACGAGAATCGCTTGAACCTGGGAGGCGGAGGTTGCAGTGAGCTGAGATTGTGCCACGGCACTCCAGCCTGGGTGCCAAAGCAAGACTCCATCTCAAAACAACAACAACAACAACAACAACAACAACAACAACAACAAAATAAAATAAAACTAGTGACTGGCTGCCCATGGTGGCTCATGCCTGTAATCCCAGAACTTCGGTAGGCTGAAGCAGGAGGATATTTTTAATCCTATTGCTTGAGTCCAGGAGTTCAACATCAGCCTGGGCAACATGGCAAGATCCTCTACAAAAAATTTAAAAAATTAGCTGAGCATGGTGGTGCACACCTGTAGTCCTAGCTCTTCAGGAAGCTGAGGTGGAAGGTTCACCTGAGCTTGAGCCCAGGATTTAGAGATTGCAGTGAGCTATGATCATGCCATTGCACCCCAGCCTGGGTGACAGAGTGAGACTCTGTCTCAAAAAAAGAGAGTTCATCAATGTTAGGTAATAGCTTTTCTTGAAGAGGAATAAAATACTACCATAAAAAATCCCCCCAAAACAAAAACAAAAACTAGTACTCAAGGAAGACCTCCCTGAGAAAGTGACATTTAAGCCAAGACCTGAATGAGGCAACGGAGCATGTATCTGGGAAAGAGCAAGTGCAAAAGGATCAAGGCTCTGTATGTTTAGGGAAAAGAAAGAAGGTTAGTGTGGCTAGAGTGAAGTGAATAAGGTGTTGGATGGTAAGAGGTGAGATTGGAGAGGTAAGGAATGGGTAGAGTGGGCTATAAGGAGAGATCATGTAAGGCCTGGCATGTCATTGTAAGAATTGTGGTTTTTACTTTGGGTAAGATGAGAGACATCTGGAAGGTTCTGCAAAAAAATGTGACATACCCTGAATGACACATTTTCACAAGATCACCCTACTACTATATTGAGAAGGGGGTGCTGGGGGACAAGTGTAAAGCAGCTGCAGTAATCCCAGTAGGAAGTGATGGTGGCATGGAAGGGCATTAGATTCTGGGTGTATTCTGAAGGTAAAGCTCTCAGGACTTACTGATAAGTCAGGATGTAGGTGTGAGAGAAAGAGGAGATTCAAGAAAATGCCAAGTTTTTTTCTGCCTAAGCGACTAAAGGAATGGATGTGTCACTGAGGGGGGAAGTCGGAGCGAGGATTATGTGAGGAAGAAATATCAGAAGTTTGGTTTTGATCACGCTAAGTATGAATATTTATTAGACGTTCAAGTAGAGATGTCAAAAAGACAGTGGATATACAAGTCCAGAGTTTGGGGGAGAAGTTTGGTCAAGAAACACTGGTTCTCAATGGGGTGAGGAGGAGTGTGATTTTACTCTCAGGGGACATTTGGCAGAGTCTGGAGATGTTTTTCTCCTTGTCATAACTGGTGGAGTGCTGCTGGTTTCTCACGGGTATAGGCCAGGAATGTTGCTGAACATCTATAATGCAAAGGACAGTGCTCCACAGCAACAGATTATCTGCCTCCAAATAGCAATAGTGAAACTCAGGACTAGAAATATAAATCTGGGAGTTAGTAGTGGAGACAGAATTTAAAGCCATGAGACTGAATGAGATGGCCAAGGGAGTTGGTGGCCAAGTCCTAGGTATTCCAAAAACAGGAGAAACAGCAAATGAGACAGAGAAGGAATGGCCAGTGAGGCAGGAGGACCAAGACAGTATAGCTCCTGGAAGCTAAGTGATAACAATGACCAGTCTGCGCAACATAGTGATACTGCATCTCTATTTTTTTTAAAAACAGAAGTGAAGGAACTGTGTCAGATGCTGCTGATAGGTCAAGCAAAATGAGGACTGAAAGTTGACTCTATGTTTAGCTATGTGGAGGTCCCTAGGGACCCTGACAAGATTTTGGAGTGATGGAAGTGAAGGCCTGAATGCAGTAGTTGAGGAGAATATGTGGGCTTAAGAGAATATGTGAGGGAAGGAATTAGAGACAGTGAGTATAAACAACTCTTGGAGAATTTTCCTATGAAAGAGAACAGAGAAATGAGATGGAGCCTAGAAAGAGTAAGGGGATTAAGAGAGGGCTTTTAAAGATGCAGAACATAGCACGGTATTTCAAACTGATTTTTTTTTTTTTTTGGGAGACGGAGTCTCACTCTGTCGCCTAGGCTGGAGTGCAGTGGCACGATCTCGGCTCACTGCAACCTCCACCTTCCGGGTTCAAGCAATTCTCCTGCCTCAGCCTCCTGAGTAGCTGGGACTACAGGGATACGCTGCCACACCCGGCTAATTTTTTGTATTTTAGTAGAGACAGGGTTTCACTGTGTTGCCCAGGCTGGTCTCGAACTCCTGAGCTCAGGCAATCTGCCCACCTTGGCCTCCCAAAGTGCTAGGATTACAGGCGTGAGCCACCGTGCCTGGCATAACAGGATATTTCTATGCTTCTATGAATAATCCAATAGATAGGAAAAAAATGATTTGGGAAAGAAAGGGGAGCGAGTTTGGGGTGATATCCCAGTGTAGGTGAGGTGGATGGGCTCTGGTGCCCAAGTGGAAGAGCTAGCCCCAGCTAGGAGCATTCATCCCCTATGATAGGACAGAAGGCAGCGGGTTTTCTCCCTTCTAATTATCTTCTAATGGTTTGTCTTACTAGTCAGTGCACATCTTGAGTATTACCTTCTTCATTCTTAGTATAAAGTGGATGAATTGTTTGCCAAATGAACACGATTCAGATACAGATTTTTAACAGAAGACCCCAGCTTAAATATCACCTAGTATACTAAACTTTTTCTAAATAATCCAACAGCAGTTTTATCAGGAGCAAGGGAATAGGTTGGCATTCAACATCTACGACTGAGGCTGGGCTCACACCTGTAATCCCAGCACTTTGGGAGGCCAAGGCAGGTGCATCACTTTGAGCTCAGGAGCTCGAGACCAGCCTGGGAAACATGGTGAATTCCTGTCTCTACAAAAAAAATACAAAAATTAGCTGGGTGTGGTGGTGTGCACCTGTGGTCCCAGCTATTCGGGAGGCTCAGGCTGGAGAATCGCTTAAACCTGGGAGGTGGAGGCTGCAGTGAGCCAAGATGGCATCACTGCACTCCAGCCTGGGTCATAGGCTGTCTCAAAACAAACAAATCTACATCTGGAAATACCAGGAATCTCACACAAAGAGATCATCCTGCCCCTCACGTTTAATGAATAATGAAGAACTTCTCATTATTTCTCAAATGTGGTATCCCTTTTTTTTTTTTTAAAATCTTGCTCCTGTCCTTAATCATGCTTTTCCTCAGCCTTGACTGCTTTTTTTTCCTATGGAAATCCTACTTATCCTTTATGGTCTAGTTCAAAAACCACCTCCTCTGTGAGGCATTTCCTAGTTACTCTGTCAGAATTATTTATTTATATTTAGGATACATTTTATTTAACTTCTGTACATGAACACTTTTCATTTTTTTTTTTTTTTTTTTTTTTTTGAGGTGAAGTTTTGCTCTCATTGTTCAGGCTGGAGTGCAGTGGTGCGATCTTGGCTTGCTGCAACCTCCACCTCCTGAGTTCAAGCAATTCTCCTGCCTCAGCCTCCTGAATAGCTGGGATTACAGGAGTCCACCACCATGCCCACCACCATCACGCCTGTAATACCAGTACATTGGGAAACCGAGGTAGGCAGATCACCAGAGGTCAGGAGTTCAAAACCAGCCTGGTCAACATGGTGAAACCCTGTTTCTACTAAAAATACAACAATTAGCCGGATGGGATTTCACGTGCCTGTAGTCCCAGCTACCCAGGGGGGTGAGGCAGAATTGCTTGAACCTAGGAGACGGAGGTTGCAGTGAGCTGAGATCATACCACTGCACTCTAGCCTGGGCGACAGAGTGAGATTCAGTCTCAGACAAAAAAAACAAAAAGAAGCAAATGAATTTGTGAGTCCTAAGGGTGTAGTCCAGATTGGTATACCAGCTTACATCTTTGAGTTCCAGGATTTTGTTTTAAAAATGCATAATTAGACAGGCACAGTGGCTCATGCCTGTAATCCCAGCACTTTGGGAGGCCGAGGAGGGTGGATCACCTGAGGTCAGGAGTTTGAGACCAGCCTGGCCAACATGGTGAAACCCCGTCTCTACTAAAAAAAATACAAAAATTAGCCAGGTATGGTGGTGGGCACCTGTAATCCCAGCTATTGGGGAGGCTAAGGCTGGACAATCACTTGAACCTGGGAGGCGGAGGTTGCAGTGAGCCAAGATTGCGCCATTGCACTCCAGCCTGGGTGACAGGAGCAAGACTCTGTCATAAAAAAAAATAATAATAAAAAATGCATAATTTTATATTATTTTTCATAAAAGGACCTTTAAAATTTTGACATAAACATACTTTAAGGTACTTATCAGTTAAATTTTTAAATTCTACCCCTGAACATCCCCCCAATTATAAGAAACTGGGCACTTCAAAAGATGTGTCATGTTTATTTTGTGCCATTAGTCTTTGAGACTAATCATATCCTAATATGAATAATACAGAATTTGTTTGACTCCTTCAATGAACCATAAGATTATTGAAAACAGGGACATTTTATTTATGTTTGCATTTAAGTTCCTGCCTTGAATAGTAAAGGCAGCCACTCAATAAATATACTCCTTAATGCTCCCAAACAATATAATCAAAATATTCTGTCAATATTCTTAGCTCACATTTTCTTATTTCTCCTTGAGAGGAGCAATAGTAATAATAAAAAATGTAACAAAAAACCTCATGTCTATGGACAGGTGAATGGAAAAGTAAACTGTGGTATATTCACATAATGGAATGTTACACAGCACTGAAAAATGATTGAGGTTACATGCAACAATATAGATGAATCTTAGAAGCAACATTTAATGAAAAAAGTATGATACCATCTTTATAAAGCTCAAAAACAAGCAAAACTAAACAATGTGTTATTTAGAAATACATAGATAAGTGCTAAAAACACTATCTTCTTCCACCAAAGCAAGGGAATTAAATACAAAATGTAGGATAGCACTTACCTGTTGTAGGGAGATAAGGGATGTAATTGGAGAGGAGCACATGGATACATCTATGTTACTGGCAATTTTCTAGTCCTTGGGTTAGGTGAAAGGCTCAAGCGTATTTATTATATTATGCTTTCTAACTTACATGTGACATATATTTTATCAAATTATATTAAAATACAATTAAAAAACACAAAAGTGGAGTGGGTTCCTTTACCCTAGATTTTCTCAGAATCTTTAATATGCGAATGTGAGTTTTGACTTTTCAAGAGAAGGACAGAGTGTTTTCCAAACTTAGTTGGCTATAGAGCCCTTTTTAAAATGGAATACCTATCAATATCTCCTCAAATAAATTTTCTGTATAACAAGCCTTGGAATACACTGAATTAAAGTATAAGATATTTCCTTGATTCTAACTAATTCCACTGGAGTATACTTTACCCTATGACACTTTCTTACAAATGATGTAATTGCCTATTAAAAAATGTAGCTATTCCTTCCCAGTTTCCTCCTTAGTACTGGCCACCTGATTTATGAAACAAAACAAAACAAAATAAAACAAAGAAGCAAACAGGAGCTCTTGGCACTATTTCCTCTCTCATTGAGAAGAAACAGCAAAAAAGCAAACAATGAGATTCTGCATGGATCTAGCATTGTTTGTGTCATTCATTGGAATATCATGTGAAGAGAAAGAAAAAAATTACCCTCATCATCCACAGTGTAAAAAATGGACTCCTCAAGGACAGAACTCAGAGGTCTGAAAGGTTGTTATCATCTGAGAACACAGAGGTCTGAAAGGTAGTTATTGTCTGAGAATAAAAAGAGGTGTAGATGTGTGGGAACATTCAAGCCCACATCAATTTGTCAGAACAACCACAACTACAGGGGCAGCATGGTGAACGCTATTAAAAAATGCAAGAAACGAAGCCCCAAATAACCCAGCTGTAGCAATCATGAATGCTGAAGACTCTTCGCATGTCTTCTTTATTTTTTTGAGATGGAGTCTCGCTCTGTTGCCCAGGCTGGAGTGCAGCCCCAGTTCAAAAGATTCTCCTGCCTCAGCCTCCCGAACAGCTGGGATTACAGGTGCCCACCACCATGCCCAGCTAATTTTTGTATTTTTTTTTAGTAGAGACGGGGTTTCACCATGTTGGCCAGGCTGGTCTTGAACTCCTGGAACTCCTGACCTCAGGTGATCCACACACCTTAGCCTCCAAAAGTGCTGGGATTACAGGCATGAGACACCATGCCTGGCCTGCGTCTTTTAATTTTAGAGGTACTGACACTGGGGGGGCCCAAAGGAGAAATTTTAAGTGAACACAAATGGAAATGGAACTACTAAAAATTTTTCTTCTCATACACTGCAAAGTCATCTGACATTGGACTATCTTCATAGCACATTTTATCACTGCCTCAGTATATTCCCACTTGGAATAACAGTATAATTCTACCCTTGAATTATATGGTAAAGTAAAGGTTTTTAAGATAACTTACTTGGAAGTAAGGGTGATGACAGAGATGGTGATGATGAATATCCTAAGTCTGTTTTACTTTATCTCCCCAAAATGTAGCAGTAATAACAGCAACAGCAGGTAACATCCATTGAGTGCTTACCCTCTGCCAGATCACCTCTAAGCATTTTACAAATATTAATCATCTAATCATCACAACAATGGTATGAAGGGGCTATTAATACCTCCATTTTACAGCTGAAAAAGCTGAGGCAGAAAGAGGCTAAATGATTTGTCTCAGATCATACAAGTGAATATGTGCCAAAACCAGAATTTAAACAAGGTAGTCTGGCACTAAAGCCCATACTCTTGTTATGTTACACTGCTTCTTACAAGACCAAAGGGTACCAAAAGGTGATTTATATGTAACAGGTTCCACTTAGGCTTAGAAGCTCTAATGATAATCCTAGTGAAATAACATATGTCCTGAAGGATGCATCATTCATTTGGGGAAAGTAATACTATACAGTTTTGTCAGAGGAATGCAACTCAGGGCTGTGTTGAATATAATCAACTGGATACTTTATTATTTAAATAATTCCAGTGGCATCAAATTGATGACTCTTTAAAATCGGTAGAACATTTTACTATTTTTTGATCATAAAAACAGAAATATAGATAATACTGGAAATAATGAAGTAAATGGGTCACTTCTGTCTCACTATACAGAGTCAGGCATGTTTGAGCTTTTCCTTACATTTTTAACTTTTTAGTTTTACACAAGTCCTGAAATAAATATGCAAATCTGTATTAGATCTTCCACATGACACAAAAAAGCGTATCTTACAAACTTGTAAGAGATAAGAACTTTCTCCCATAACTCAACATCTGGCTGCAGGAAACAGACCCATTCAAAGTAGCTTATGCAAAAAAAAAAAAAAAAGATTATTGTATGGCATTGACAGGGCAGAGGTGTCTGCCACTGACTCAATGCAAGATCATTGCTTCATAAAACCCTGGAATCTGGAACTGGAAGGCTGCTTTGAAACTAGATAACATGTACCTTGCTGACTCTTGCTTCCATTTCTCTCTCATTTATTTATTGGTCTCTTCTTTAAGCTTCACACTGTTAATCTGTTTCTTCCTTCTTTCTCTGCATCTGGGTTGAAGTACATCGCTTTTTAACCAACCTTCTCCATACACATCGATAATTTTTATTTATTTACTTATACTTATTGAGACATAGTCTTGCTCTGTCACACAGGCTGGAGTACAGTGGCATGATCATAGCTCACTGTAACCTTTAACTCCTGGGCTCAAGTGATCTTCCTGCCTCAGTCTCACAAGCAGCTGGGACTGCAGGTGCATGCCACCATGCGTGGCTAAAAAAACAAATTTTTTTTTTTGTAGAGACAAAAAAAGGGTCTGGGCTTTGTTGCCCAGATTGGTCTCGAATTCCTGGCCTCAAGCGATTCTCCTGTCTCGACCTCTGAAAGCGTCAGGATTATAGGCATGTGCCACTGTGCCTAGCTGATAATTTTTACATTTTATTATTTTTTATTTTTTTGAGATGGAGTTTTGCTCTTGTTGCCCAGGCTGGAGTGCAATGGCGCAGTCTTGGCTCACTGCAACCTCTGCCTCCCAGGTTCAAGCGATGATTCTCCTGCCTCAGCTTCCCGAGTAGCTGGATTACAAGTGCCCACCACCATGCCCAGCTAATTTTTGTATTTACAGCAGAGATGGGGTTTCACCATGTTGGCCAGGCTGGTCTTGAACTCCTGACTTCAGACAATCCACCTGCCTCAGCTTCCCAAAGTTTTGGGAGCCACCGTGCCCAGCCTAAATTTTATTTTTAAGAATCAGCAGCAGCTAACCTCAGGGTTGGCAAGGGCATGATGTGAAGGTATAAACACACTGTTATGTGTATATACTGTACAGGTATAATATAATTTTTCTGGCCGGCAGTTTAGTAATTTTGCATCTTAAAAATGTTTACACCTTCTGATGCCTCACCAACATTGCCAGCAGTGCATGGAATCCAGCACCACACAAATCTGAGCTTGAGTTCCAGCTCTGTATTTCCCTGCTATATGACTTAAGGCAAATTACTTAATTTCTCTATGTTCCTGTTTCTTCATTTAAATATTGGGACCATAATGATCTCACTTCTTGGATCATGAAGGTTAAATGAGATAATATATATAATGAAGTCAACCAACTGTCTTGCATATAGTATATATTCAATTATTATTATTCCAAGTCAACAATTAAATAAGTGTTTAAAGATATATGTAAAATGATGTTTATTACAGTACTGTTTGTAAGAGTGAAAAACTGCAAACAATATCAAACATTTGTTTTGCTCACCACTATATTCCAGTCTCAAGACAGCCCCTGTAATATAGTTAGGTGCTCAATAAGTATTTGTTGAATGAACAAAAAAATTGAAGATTGATTAAATTATGGTACACTTAAACAATATAATATAATTCAGTTATTACAAATGATATAGATAAGCACTTTCATTGAAAGCATACATAGACTATGTTTCCTTTTGTTTAAAAATATATGTGGGCTGGGCCTGGTGTGGTGTTTATGCCTGTAATCTAAGCACTTCAGGAGGCTGAGGCAGGCAGATCACTTGAGCCCAGGAGTTTGAGACCAGCCTGGGCTGTAACATGGTGAAACCCTCTCTCTACAAAAAATATAAAAATTAGTTGGGCACGGTGATACATGTGTAGTCCTAGCTACTCGGAAGGATGGCTTAAGCCCGGGAGGAGGAGGTTGTAGTGAGCCAAGATCGCGTCACTGCACTCCAGCCTGGCAAGAGAGCAAGACCTTGTCTCTCAAAAAAAAAAAAAAAAATGTGTGTGTGTATTAGATATAGCTATATATGTGTTCTGGGCACAGTGGCTCATGCCTCTAATCCCAGCACTTTGGGAGGCCAAGGCTGCAGGATCTCTTGAGGCCAGGAGTTCAATACCAGACTAGGCAACATATTTGAGACTCCATCTCAAATAAATAAATAGATAGATAGATTAGATAGACAGATAGCCAGGCTTGGTGGCCCATAGTCCTAGCTACTTGGGAGGCTGAGGTGGGAGGACTGCTTGAGCCCAAGAGTTTGAGGTTACAGTGAACTATGATCACACCTCTGCACTCCAGCCTGCGTGACAGAACGAGACCCCATCTTAAAAAAAAAAAAAAAAAAAATTGGCTAGGCATGATGGCTCATACTTGTAATCCCAGCACTTTGGGAGGCTGAGGCAGGTGGATCACTTGAGGTCAGGAGTTCAAGACCAGCCTGGCCAACATGGTGAAATCTGTCTCTACTAAAACTACAAAAATTAGCTGGGTGTGGTGGTGCATGCCTGTAGTCCCAGCTACTTGGGAGGCTGAGGCAGGAGAATTGCTTGAACCCAGGAGGCGGGTGTTGCAGTGAGCTGAGATGGCGCCACTGCACTCCAGCCTGGGCGACAGAGCGAGACTCCATCTCAAATAAACAAACAAATAAATAAATAAATAAAATTAAAAAAATGTGTATACATTCATAGTGAAAGATCTAAAAGGCTGACAACATTCCCTATGGTGGCAGTATGGCTATTTTTTTTTTTTTTGCTTAGCTGTATTAAATTTTTTTTTCCTACAAGAATTACATATTGATTTTGTAATGAAAAGCTATTTTTCTTTTTTAAATTTCTTTTTCACACACAATTCAGAGGTAAAATGAAAAGCTATTTTTTAATTAAAAAATATATGTTACAGTGCACAAATAAATTAGAATCGGGGACATGCCTAAATTTGAATCCTGGCTTAAATTCAGCTTTAAAAAAGGCATCTTATTAGAGTTGTTCATTTATGTTTATTTTCCCATTAGACATTGAGATTCTTAAAGATACAGAACAGGTTTTCATCTTTCTAGTACCATGCACAGAACATTACACATAATCAGCACTCAATAAATGATTGCCAGTGACAGGCGATACACTCCATCACAACTCTTTTTTTTTTTTTCTGAGACAGAGTTATGTTCTTGTTGCCCAGGCTGGAGTGCAATGGCGCGATCTTGGCTCACCGCAACCTCCACTTCCCGGGTTCAAGCGATTCTCCTGCCTCAGCCTCTTGAATAGCTGAGATTACAGGCATGCGCCACCATACCTGGCTAATTTTGTATTTTTAGTAGAGACGGGGTTTCTCCATGTTGGTCAGGCTAGTCTTGGACTCCCGACCTCAGGTGATCCGCCCGCCTCAGCCTCCCAAAGTGCTGGGATTACAGGTGTGAGCCACTGCGCCCGGCATTCCATCACAACTCTTGCAATGATGTCTAATCCTTTGGTCACTGGAGGAAAATAAGCTGCCAAAGAAAATCTCTTGGCCGGGCGCAGTGGCTCACGCCTGTAATCCCAGCACTTTGGGAGGCTGATGTGGGCAGATCACGAGGTCAGGAGATCGAGACCATCCTGGCTAACAAGGTGAAACCCTGTCTCTACTAAAAATACAAAAAAATTAGCGGGGCGTGGTGGCACGCCCCTGTAGTCCTAGCTACTCGGGAGTCTGTGGCAGGAGAATCGCTTGAACCCGGGAGGCGGAGGTTGCAGTGAGCCAAGATCGCGCCACTGCACTCCAGCCTGGGCGACAGAGTGAGACTCTGTCTCTCACACACACACACACACACACACACACACAAACACACACACACATAAACACACACACAGACACACACACACAAGAAAGAACATCTCTCTGGGACAGTTTCAAAATTTATCCTGAAATGTCCATAGTGAAAAAAAGTCCCCTCTGGGTTCCCTCCCCTTTGAAATGCAAATTCTGTCACAGTATCCTAATTTTTCTGTAAATAATTCAGAGATTGAACCTACTGGTGGTTACAGGAGAAGGTCCAAGTTTCTAGTGTTACTTGTTTAGGAGGAAATCTATAAAGTACCTGTTGATAACATGAATTGGCCCCCTACCAGCCTCAAACTTATGTATAGAAATTCAAGATGCCAACTATTTTCTAGGCCCGTAGCTGTATTCACTACAAAAAGTGTTAATTTCACTTACTCCATGTCAAAGTTAAATTATTATCAACACTTAGGCATCATTTCAGATAGTTATGAAACTAAAAGCTTCCACTAACTAATCAAGTTAATTTTTTTTTTTTTTTGAGGCAAGGGTCCCATTCTGTTACCCAGGTTGGAGTGCAGTGATGCGATATTGACTCACTGCAACCTTTGCCCCCTGGGCTCAAGCGATCCTCCCACCTCAGCCTCCCGAGTAGCTGGGACCACAAGCACCCACTACCATGCCCAGCTATTTTTTTGTATTTTTGGTAGAGACAGGGTCTCACCATGTTGCCCAGGTTGGTCTCGAACTCCTGATATCAAACAATCTGCCCGCCCTGGCCTCCCAAAGTGTGGGATTACAGGTGTGAGCCACTGTGCCTGGCCAAGTTAGTCATTTTTATTCAAAGAGCATTTTATTCTTAAATCTCATTTTAAATCATCACTGAATGATAAAATTCTTAAAATAAAAGTAAATGATTCCTCAGTTCTATATTATTTTTTCCCCAGCTTTGGTTTACAATATTTCTTAGTAGGCTGAAAGCTTCACATATTGTCCATTTGATAGAAACATATTTTGCCTATCTTATAGGTGACATTATAAACAAAGGATTTAAAAAATCATAGCTAAATATTCCAAAATATTATTTCAACTGAGTGCTTAGATGCTCATACTGGAAACAGACTGTGCCCAATTCCAGCTTTACCACTTATTAGCTTTATGACTTTGGGCAAAGTACTTAACTTCTGTCTACCTTGATTTCCTCATCTGAAAAAGGAAGTTGATGACAATTATAAAAATATCTACCTTGGCTGGGTGTGGTGGCTCACACCAGTAATCCCAGCAATTTGGGAGGCCGAGGTGGGAGGATTGTTTGAGCCCAGGAGTTTGAGACCAGTCTGGACAACATAGCAAGACCCTGTCTCTAGAAAAATATGAAAAAGTTAGCACCTGTAGTCCAAGCTACTTGTGAGGCTGAAGTGGTAGGATTGCTTGAACCCAGATCAATGTTGCAGTGAGCTGTTTGTGCCACTGCACTCCAGCCTGGGTAACAGAGTGAGACCCTGTTTCAAAAAAAAAAAAAAAGAAATCTGCTTCATTGAGTCATTATAAGAATTAACAAAATTAAATGGCTAAAGCAGTGCAAGCCACAAATGTTCTCGTGGCCACATTAAAAAAGTAAAATGAAACAGGTAAAATTAATTTTAGTAGTATATTTTATTTAACCCATATATCCAAAATATTATCTTTCAGCATGTAATCAACTTTTAAAAATTACTGAGATATTTTACATTTTGCTGTACTGTCTTTAAAATCTGGTGTTTTAAACTTGTAGCATACCTCAAATTAGACTAGCTACATTTCAAAGGCTCAATACCTACATGTGGCTACAGACTACCTTACTGGACAACACAGGTATAAAATATTCAAACAGTATCTAGCACATAGTATGTGCTAAATAAGTTTTAGTTCTTAGTATCATCATACCCCTTGCTTTAGGAATTGTAATAGACCACTGTTCCTTAAAGTATGTGACTCATAACATCAGTTGACATCAGGTGGTTCTGGGGCATGGCATTAAACAACATTGAATTATGCAGTGAGAAACTATTCCATTTTAAATTATCTTTTTTATCTTTCTGAACATTTGAAGGAGAAAATGTCAGTTTGGTACTACAGAGCTTTGTCCTACCTGTAGCTAGGACTACAGATGTGTACCACGATGCCTGGCTAATTTTAAAGTTTTTTGTAGAGATGGAGTCTCACTATGTTGCCCAGGCTGTTCTTGAACCCCTGGCCTCAAGTGATCCTCCCAATTTAGCCTCCCAAAGTGCTGGGATTACAGGCATGAGCTGCTCTGCTCAGCTACATTTAAAATTTTTTTATTGAGATATAACTCATAGACAACAAAATTCACTGATTATCAAGGATGTTGTTTGATGAGTTTGCCAAACATATCCTGTTGTATAACCAACTTCTCAATCAAGATACAGAACATTTCCATCACTTGAGCAAGAGCTTCTTAAAAATCAAAAAACAGGCTGGGTGTGGTGGCTCACGCCTGTAATCCCAGCACTTTGGGAGGCCAAGATGGGTGGATCACGAGGTCAGGAGATCAAGACCATCCTGGCTAACATGGTGAAACCCTGTTTCTACTAAAAATATAAAAAAAATTAGCCAGGCATGGTGGCGGGTGCCTGTAGTCCCAGCTACTTGGGAGGCAGAGGTAGAAGAATGGCGTGAACCTGGGAGGCGGAGCTTACAGTGAGCCAGGATGGCACCACTGCACTCCAGTCTGGGCGACAGAGCAAGACTCTGTCTCAAAAAACAAACAAACAAAAAAACAAAAAACAAAAAACCCAAAAACAAAAGCCATGAAATTAATCCCATACCTTAGAATATATAATGCTAAATTGCTTTCCAGGAAAGTTATACTAATTTATTTTTCTACTAGCAATATTTCAGACGGCCTCACTACACATTTATCTTAAACCTTTGTCCCCACTGAGATGGGGACAAAGTTTTATCAGTATATAAGATGTTTATTGAAGCATTATTTATATTAAAAACGTAAGCTTGGCTGGGGACAGTGGCTCATGCCTATCATCCCACCACTTTAGGAGTCCGAGGTGGGTGGATCACAAGGTCAGGAATTCAAGACCAGTCTGGCCAAGATGGTGAAACCTCATCTCTACTAAAAAATACAAAAATTAGCTGGGCGTGGTGGCAGGTGCCTGTAATCCCAGCTACTCGGGAGGCAGAGAATTCCTTGAATCTGGAAGGTGGAGGTTGCAGTGAGCTGAGATCGCATCACTGCACTCTAGCCTGGGCAACAGAGCGAGACTCCGTCTCAAAAAAAAATTAAATAAAAAATAAATAAAAAATAAGGCCGGGCGCGGTGGCTCAAGCCTGTAATCCCAGCACTTTGGGAGGCCGAGACGGGCGGATCGCGAGGTCAGGAGATCGAGACCATCCTGGCTAACACGGTGAAACCCCGTCTCTACTGAAAAATACGAAAAACTAGCCGGGCGAGGTGGCGGGCGCCTGTAGTCCCAGCTACTCGGGAGGCTGAGGCAGGAGAATGGCGTGAACCCGGGAGGCGGAGCTTGCAGTGAGCTGAGATCCAGTCACTGCACTCCAGCCTGGGCGGCACAGCGAGACTCCGTCTCAAAAAAAAAAAAAAATAAAAAAAAAAATAAAAAAAAATAATAAATAAATAAATAAATAAATAAAAAATAAAAAAGTAAACTTGCAGCTAAATATGCTGGTGAAAAAAAATGTAAACAACCTAAATGTCCAATGGTAATAGTTAAAGACCCATCCTTAAAAATAAAATTATATAGCCATTAAGATTGTTTTAAAGACTTTTTAGTAACATGGGAAAATGTTCTCAATATGATTAAAAGAAAAAAAAACTGTATAGATCTTATGTTAAAAACAAAACATAAACAAAATTCTAAAACCTGTAGGTTAAAAAAATATTAGAAGGGGCCAGGCACAGTGGCTCATGCTTATAATCGCAGCACTTTGGGAGGCCAAGGCAGGCGGATTACTTGAGGTCAGGAGTTCAAGACCAGCCTGGCCAACGTGGTGAAACCCTATCTCTACTAAAAATACAACAAAACAAAACAAAACAAAACTAGCCAGGCGTGATTGTGCAGGCTTGTAGTCCCAGCTACTTGGGAGGCTGAGGCATGATAATTGCTTAAACCCAGGAGGTGGAGGGGTTGGAGTGAGGTGGGATCGCGCCACTGCACTCCAGCCTGGGTGACAGGGCGAGACTCTGTCTCAAAAAAAAAAAAAAAAAAAAAAGCCAACATATTAACAGTGATTAGCTCTGAGTTGTGGTATATGAATGATTTTTACTTTTATAATTCTTTTTTTTTCCCAAGATGGAGTCTTGCTCTCTCACCCAGGCTGGAGTGCAGTGGTGTGATCTTGGCTTACTGCAACCTCCGCCTCCCAGGTTCAAGCAATTCTCCTGCCTCAGCCTCCTGAGTAGTTGGGACTACATGTGCGAGCCACCAGGCCTGGCTAATTTTTGTATTTTTAGTAGAGACGGGGTTTCACCATGTTGGTCAGGCTGGTCTCGAACTCCTGATCTTGTGATCCACCCGCCTCGGCCTCCCAAAGTGCTGGGATTACAGGAGTGAGCCACCGTGCCCGGCCTTACTTTCTTTTAACAATGAGCATGAATTACTTGGTCAAGGGGAATGCCTATTTTCCTTTATCTGTTTGCCAGCACTATCTGTCTTTGCTGCTTATGGGGAAAATAATTGAAAATGGGATCATTAATTATTCTGCAGGTTTATAGCTAATGATGGCTTAGTTGAATCTAGTAGTATGACAAAGAATGTACTATGTACAGTAATTATTATTGGCTTAAAAGGGAATCTGGCAGCAAGAGAATTGTTGCTCTTGTGCCATCTTCTAGCAGGATATGTCTTTTCTATTTGTCAAAAGTTTTAAGAAGTACTGGAGACTAAATAAAGTTCAGGTAGTGCTCAAGCAATGGCAGTGCTGTTGGCTAATGAATTAACCTAGCCACCCTTTTCCCCTCTGCTTCTATCCTGAATCCCATGAAGACAGGGATTTTGCCTATTACGATAACAATTTCATCTATATGGATTGGGTTCTTGACCTCTCAGCTCACACAGCTAACTTAAAGGTGTCAATTGCTGCTGGCAGGGACTAGAACTCTTTAATATTGATTGACTTGTGAAGTGATAAGGCAGGCCAGCTCAAAATCCAAACCAAGATGCTCATTTATTTGCAAGGTAGGATCATGTGCTTCAGAAAACCAACTACGATAATGGCTCAGTTTATTGCAGGTGAATAAAATAATGGGTATAGTTTGTTTAACTACATCTAGAAATTTGCATTTTTATAATAAGCAAATGTTCATTTTGGTGGATAATTCTCTTAATTCACATTAGCTTCGATAGATCCTCCTAAAACATAAGTCAGGTGTCATGGCTCTGTTTAAAACCCTATAACACACACAAAAACTTGTACATAAATGTTTACAGCAGCATTATTTATAATCGCCAAAAGATGGAAACCACCTAAATGTCCATCAATTGATGAATGGATAAATAAAACATGGTACATGCATACAGTGAAATATTACTCAGTCATAAAAAGGAATAAAGTACTGATGTATGTTACACATGGAGGCGCCTTGAAAACATTATGCTAAGTGAAAGAAGCCAGTCACAAAAGAATACATATTATTCCATTCATATACAATGCTCAGAATGGGGACATTTATAGAAAGAGAAGTTAGATTAGTGGTTTATTAGGGCTGGAGGGGGGAATTTTTTGATATGATGAAAATGCTTTTTTTTTTTTTTTTTTGAGGAGTTTCACTCTTGTTGTCCAGGCTGGAGTGCAATGGCATGATGCAACCTCTGCCTCCTGGGTTCAAGAAATTCCCCTGCCTCAGCCTCCCAAGTAGCTGGGATTACAGGTGCATGCCACCGTGCCAGTCTAATCTTTGTATTTTTAGTACAGATGGGGCTTCACCATGTTGGCCAGGTTGGTCTCGAACTCCAGACTTCAGTTGATCCACCCACCTCAGCCTCCCAAAGTGCTGGGATTACAGGTGTGAGCCACCACACCCAACCAATGAAAATGTTCTAAAATTGACTGTGGTAATAGTTGAATATATCTGTGAATATACTAAAAACCACTGAATTTTACACTTCAAAGGGTGACTTGTATGGTATGTAAATTATATCTCAATAAAAACATAAAAAAAAAAAAAAACCCAACCCAAAAGTGCTAACTCCTAGCGAAAAGCAGTCCTCACAGTCTATAAGGCACTCCAGGAACAGCCCCAGATATTGATGCCTGTCACACTGCATTTCTTTCTACTTCTCTTGCTCACTCCACCCAGACTCACCAGCCTCCTTGCAGCTCTTGCAATGCATTGCATGATTCTTAGGACACGGCTGTGGCTGTGCCTGGAATGCTTTTTCCTTCTACCTGTGTGGCTTACTCCCCAACCTCCTTTAAGTCTTTGTACACTCTTCTTTCTGTCACCCAGGCTGGAGTGTAGTGGTTCGATCTCAGCTCACTGCAACCTCCGCATCCTGGGTTCAAGTGATTCTCCTGCCTCAGCCTCCCACGTAGCTGGGATTACAGGAGTGCATCACCAGGCCCAGCTAATTTTTGTATTTTTAGTAGAGATGGGGTTTCACCATGTTGGCCAGGCTGGTTTTGAACTCTTGACCTCAGGTGATCTGGCCGCCTTGGTCTCCCAAAGTGCTGGGATTATAGGCGCGAGCCATGGCACGTGGCCTACACACATCTCTTCTTAAGGAGGCCTTTCCT
This sequence comes from Macaca mulatta, assembly GCF_049350105.2. NCBI lineage: Eukaryota > Metazoa > Chordata > Mammalia > Primates > Cercopithecidae > Macaca > Macaca mulatta. Next base: position 117,024,665 of record NC_133406.1, read on the forward strand.
GATACCATACTGAGTAGTGTAACCTACAGCCACTGTCCCCAAGCACTTTCAATTTCCCTTTACACAGTTTCACATTCCCTACCCCCGCCACTGCATTTATTACATACTGATTTACTATAAAATATACTTATTTGTTAAGTTTATTGTTTATTTCTGTCTCCCCCTGCATTAAAATGAAAGCTTCACAAGGGTTAGGATCTTTGTTTTATTCATGGAGGTATCCCAGTGCTCAGTAAATACTTGAGTGAACAAACTACTGGCTTTACATTGTTCTCACATGTTCAATAAATATTTATCTATTACAGAACTCATAACTAGAACTCCTGACTGTTCTATATAGATGTTGATGAAAATTTCTGTGATGTTATAGCAATGACTCATGCCATATATAATTGTTAGAAATTGAAATTTGACATTCCCCCTCCCCTACAAGTAAATATATATATGGCTAATACAACTGAGACAAATGAAGAGGAGGAGATAAGGTAATAAGAGGAAGGAAAGTAATTCCATAAGAATGGCAAATACTGAGACAGGAGATAATAGTCTGTACACACAAACCTGCACAGACCCCACAGACACACTAGACTAACTGCTTAGGACAGCATGTGTTCAGGTCAGATTCTTTTTCAGGGCAGGTTCTTGGTCTTCAAAAAAGCACAAGTTATATCTTTAAATAAGTCTCTGTAATTGGTTACTACTTTTTATTTCTGTGTATTTCATTATATATGAAAGGAAAAAGGGAAGTAATACAAAATTCATATTAAACTTCATATGGCTATGGAAAGAGAAGAAATATTGACTGCCTCTCTTTATTTAGAAGGCAATTTTATTAAGAATGTTGCTAAGGAGATAATTAGCTTCTGCAAAGTTCCTTGGTGTCTTAGCAGCAAATACATGCCTTCTATTTTAAATGGTGTTTAAATCTAAACAAAGATAATCACAATTACAGCTAATCAGAGTAGGCCCTATAGAAACAAATCACACAACTACAGAAGGCCTGCATATATAGAACTCCGCTTCGTTATAACCAGCGCCTGAATCACTAAAAAATATTATCGCAAAAGAACTGTTTTAAAGAAATAAAGTATGCAAGAAAGAGCCACTTTAAAATAATAACTTTGAATGACAACTTGAATTTCAGATTAAACTAATATGTATTTCCTATTAGGATCTAAGGGACCTATATATTCAGGTAACTTCTGTCTTAAGATGACGAGCTTACTTATACAAAGGCCCTATTCTCACACTAAAAATTATGTTCATTTTTGGAAATATACTAGGCAGGAAAGGAATAATTGCTTTCTATTCTTTATTTTTAAGTTTTGTTTACAACTAAGATTTTGTTTCAATTTACAGTAAAAGCGATCTTGACGTATGTTAGAAATAGAGAAACCAGGATCAAGGTTGTTAAAATTGCTACCTGAGGGGTAAGGGTACTTGTTATTTTTTGGGATGCAGGAGATCAATTTTGACCTATCTACCCATTACATTAAGTGATTACGTAATAAAAAAAACTAGTAGGTGGTAATTCTGAAATTTGAGTGCAGAATAAATCTGTAGTAATCTCAGATTTTATTTAAGAGTTGTAATAGGGAAACCAAGTGACCATAAATATCCCACAACAGACATTTCCTGTTCTGGAAGGATAGTAGCTTCTGTATTAGCACATCACGCAGTGACAAGATATCATTTCTTTCCTGTTTATTGGAGTCCCCACTAATCCAAATCCATGGATTTGGATGTAAGATATGTAAGACATGGCCAACCATACCATGACTTACATGATTCTAAATATAAAAGGAGAGAATATATCATGGCAAATCTAAACGTATACCATTTTCTAATCTCCCTAGTCTCTCAAAAAGCTACTTCTGTGCTGCAGAGCTCTTGAGATCAAGGCTGTATTTTTGTCATCATTTATTCTTTTGGCCTGTTTCCTTAAGAAATAACCCATATATTACAGAGAAAATTATACACTAAAACTCCTACAAAATTAAACCCTAATAATTCACAGAAACAAATTATTTAATGTTTTCTCTTCCAAATCAAGGTCTTTATTGCTAGTTCACTGCAGCCCTACTATATCCAGGAATAAAACTGATTTTTAAAAAATATTAGCCTTTCCATTACTGAGAGTCTAAGATTCCAATATGTATTAAGAGTTGTAAACTTACTAAATATGTTAGTAATATCCAAGGTATCCTACATTCATCATGAAAACTGAGCCTTTCTATTCAAAGCTGAAACTATTGCTTTCAATTACTTAAGCCTTTACAATTTTAACTGGCCTCTGAAATATAAATTCCATCATCTTACTGGTATGATAAATTTCACTGTTTACTTATTGGCTAGGGGCTATATATTTATAAAAGTAAACTATAAACACTTGATATTAAATCATTTATATACTACAAAAATCAACTAATATTTTTTCCCGTTTGGTGATTGTCATAGCAACTCCCTCTTCATAAAAGTTTCATTGGTCAGGAAGCCAGTGAACAATTCTGTCCAAAATTTTATTGAATCTTTATTGCTAAGATATTGGCTCAAATGTAATACAGTGTACTACTTAGCATGCTATTAGGTCACACAGAGATACAAATGCTGACAATAGCTGGAAGAATCTAGCATAAAGCCTTTGCAGGGCTGCCTTACCTTCTTAATTTTATATAAGGATAATTCGTTGAGGCCAGGTGCGGTGGCTCACTCCTGTAATCCCAGCACTTTGGGAGGCCAAGGCAGGTGGATCACTTGAGGTCCTGAGTTTGAGACTAGCCTGGCCAGCATGGTGAAACCCCGTCTCTACCAAAAATACAAAAATTAGCCGGGTGTGGTGGTGCATGCCTATAGTCCCAGCTACTCTGGAGGCTGAGGCAGGAGAATTGCTCGAATCTGGGAGGCTGAATTTGCAGTGAGCCGAGATCACGCCACTGCACGCCAGCCTGGGCGACAGAGCAAGACTCTGTCCCCAAAAAAACAAAAGGTCATTTGTCAGGAACTTGAATACTAATTTAAGGAAAACCTTAGATGTTTCATTGTTTTATTTTTTTCTTTGAACAGAAAATGAAGTTTTATTCACAGTACCTTTTTTTTTTTTGAGACAGGGTCTCGCCCTGTCGCCCAGGCTGGAGTGCAATGGTGCCATCTCGGCTCACTGCAACCTCTGTCTCCTGGGTTCAAGTGATTCTTGTGCCTCAGCCTCCCGAGTAGCTGGGATTACAGGCGCACACCACCACACTCGACTAATTTTTGTATTTTTTAGTAGAGACAAGGTTTCACTATGTTGGCCAGGCTAGTCTTGAACTCCTGGCCTCAAGTGATATGCCTGCCTTGGGCTTCCGAAGTGCTCAAAGTGCTGAGATTACAGGCGTGAGCCACTATACCCAGCCCATAGCACTAGTAATTAGTCAAACACATCTAAAACATGTATTTTTGTATGTAATATGACTAAATTACAAAGACGTATATAAAAATCTTTACTACTCTATCTTTCTATCTAAATCCAACTTATATTATTTATTTTGAGACAGGGTTTTGCTCTGTCACCCAGGCTGGAGTGCAGTGGTGTTATCTTGGCTTACTACAGCCTCTGCCTCCTGGACTCAAGCGATTCTCCCGCCTCAGCCCCCCAAGTACCTAAGACCACAGGTGGCACCACCATGCCTGGCTACTTTTTTGTATTTTTGGTAGAGATGGAGTTTTGCCACATTGCGCAGGCTGGTCTCAAACTCCTGAGTTCAAGCAATCTGCCCACTTCGGCCTCCCAAAGTGCTGGGATTACAGGCCTGAGCCACCATGCCTGGCTCCCAACTTATTTTTAATTTTTTTATTTTTACTTACTTACTTATTTATTTATTTTTGAGACAGAGTCTCACTCTTGCTGCCCAGGCTGGAGTGCAGTGGTGCGATCTTGGCTCACCGCAACCTCTGCCTCCCGGGTTCAAATGATTCTCCTGCCTCAGCCTCCCGAGTAGCTGGGACTACAGGCTCCTGTCACCACGCCTGGCTAATTTTTGTATTTTTAGTAGAGATGGGGTTTCCCCATGTTGGCCAGGCTGGTCTCAAACTCGTGACTTCAGGTGATCCACCCACGTCGGCCTCCCAAAGTGCTGGGATTACAGGCATGACCCACCACGCCCAGCCCCCCTACTTATTATTATTTATTTTTATTTTTATTTTTTGAGATGGAGTCTCCCTCTGTAGCCCAGGCTGGAGTGCAGTCGGGCGATCTCGGCTCACTGCAACCTCTGCTTCCCAGGTTCAAGTGATTCTCCTGCCTCAGCCTCCTGAGTAGCTGGGACTACAGGTGCACACCACCACGCCCAGCTAATTTTTGTATTTTTAGTAGAGACGGGGTTTCACCGTGTTACCAGGGATGGTCTCAATCTCCTGACCTTGTGATCCACCCACCTCGGCCTCCCAAAGTGCTAGGATTACAGACGTGAGCCACTGCAGCCAGCCTATTTTTTTAAATGGAGATATACACATTTAATTTTAACCTGCTGATATTTCAAATTAAAGGGATGATGCTAAAATTCTTAGTTACTGGCCATAAGGCTACAAATAGTGAGAAATATTAACTCTCAGAGGAACCACTTAAGGGCCAATTCATCTTTTTGAATTCTGATATGGAAGCCTATTTAAAAGCATATGATTAACTAAACATTCATGAAAGAACTCATTTGGATCAAGAAGACAAAATCCTATATGGCTACCATCAAGTAATAAATAAAACCTTTTGAACTCTAAATTATTAAATATTATTTAGAGAATAATGCAGTATTAGGCATTCAAGTAACAGGAAGGAAATGCATAGTGGTCAAAAGCATGGGTTCTGGCTTCCAATACTAGCTCCATCTCTTACTAGTCATGTTTACTTGAGTAAGTTAATCTCTCTGTGCCTCAGTTTCCATATGTAAAGATAATAATAGTAGAAACTTTATGTGAGGATTCAATGAGTTAATAGATTTAAAGTATGCAGTACAGTGCCTAGCACATAGTATCTACTCAGTAAGTATGAACTATTACTACTTTTATTAGCAGCAAAGGGGGAAACTTGAATAAAACAGCTCTAATAATATTATGTCACTTCTGTGCTCAAAAATATTCAAGAGGTGACCCTGAATTAGGTACAAAAGCCTCAGTTTGACATTTTAGGATGCACGGCTATCCTTCCAAATAATATTACCTACTAGTGTTCAAAATGGAGTTTCTATAATGTCACTACCATTTTATCTACTCCCAAGATCATAACCACACTGACACTTCCATTTCTGGAATTAAGGCAGATTATATAAGGTGAAAATTATCTTGTAATAAAACACGTACAAATGCAGGATAAAAAACAACAAACATCCTTTTAAATGAATATCTAAATTATTTAGAAAGTAAGAGGAATTGCCAAGGGTCAGCACAAAAAGGGAATAAAAACTTAGCTTGATAAGTATAAACTGATGCTACCACTATCTAATAGGTGTGTGCCAGTGTTATTAAACAAGGGCACTGTGTTTTAGTAGTCACAGAGGGTCAGGAAAGAAGGTTTAGGCCTTGGTAGGAAAATAAATCAAAATTGAGATTTCCATGTAATATAGAAACTCTCACTGAAAAAGTGGACTAAAAAAATCTATCTGCACAAGCAGATATGCTTTGCAAGGTTCAGGAACCGTTAAGTATAGAAACTAACATAAAAATGATTCCAGACTGACAATGCTCTTGGCCTACCTAGCAAAAATGAAAGAAAAAATATGCAAGAGAGATAGATCTTGAATGTCAGCTCCTCATGGGTGCTATAGATAAAACCCTTCTTAAGATAACTCATAAGTCAAAATTACAGAACACATGCAGAAATGCTTCATCATGAGCTAATGTTAGCAGATACAACAGCAGAATTAGACCTCCACGTAGTTCAGATTATAGAGTTAATGTGGTTTAGGAAAAATAAAGGATTTGAAAACATGAGAAAAAAGGAGGATATTCACAAAAACATCAGGCAAATTTGAAAAAGAAGCAAATAGAACTCATAAGCATAAAAATGTAATCTTAGTGGACTTAGTAGACAAATTAAACATAGATCAGATATAGCTGAAGAAAGAATTACTAAACTGGAACACTGATCTGAAAAAATTATACAGAAGACAGCACAGAGAGATAGCAGATGGATAACAAAAATGAGAGATTAAGAGACCTGAAGAATAGATGAAGGTTTAACATATATCTCACAATAATTCCAGAAGGATAGACAACAGGAGATGAAAGAGAAGCAACATTCAAAGAAATAATGACTGTAAAATTTCCAGAAATTATGCCAAACATGAATTTTTCATACCAAGTAATACAGTATTCCATTGTTGTCTTACTTTTAAGTAAGTGAAAATTATCAACCTGAAATTCTAAACTTAGCTGAATGAAGACACTTTTAGACAAAGGCATCAAAATGAACAATAGCTGAAAAAATATTAAAGTTTTTTTTTTGTTTTTAGACAGGATTTCATTCAGATAGGCTAGGGGGCGGTGACACGACCATGGCTCGCTGCAGCCTCAATCTCCCACACTTGTGATCTTCCCACCTCAGCCTCCCAAGTAGCTGGGACCATAGACACATGCTACCATGCCCAACAGATTTTTGTGTTTTTTTGTAGAGACAAAATTTTACCATGTTGCCCAGGCTAACTCCTCGAACTCCTCTTGCATTCCTGGGCTCAAGCAATCTGCCTGCCTTGGCCTCCCAAAGTGCTGGGATTATAGGTGTGAGCCACTATGCCTAGTCCATGCCCAGCTAATTTTTACGGTTTTTTTTTGTAGAAACAGGGTCACTCTATATTGCTCAGGTTGGTCTTAAACTTCTGAGCTCAAGTGATCCTCCTGCCACGGCCTCCTAAACTACTGGCCAATATAGAATATATTATTCTATATATATATAGAATGGTGTCTTGCTCTGTTGCCCAGGCTGGAGTGCAGTGGCTCGATCTTGGCTCACTGCAGCCTCCACCTCCCTGGTTCAAGCGATTCTCCAGCCTCCTGAGTAGCTGGGATTACAGGCATGTGCCACCACCCCTGGCTAATTTTTGTATTTTTCAGTAGAGATGGGATTTCACCATGTTGGCCAGGCTGGTCGCGAATTCCTGACCTCAAGTGATCTGCCCGCCTCGGCCTCCCAAAGTGCTGGGAGTACAGGCATGGGATTCAGGCAAGAATGTTCTTTAGTAAGAAAATTGGATTGAAGAAAGAGCCAGGAGGAAAGAAACAAAGTGGAGGGGGAAAAGGGGGCAAATATGTGGGTAAATATAAATAAACATTAACTACTGAAAATAATGATTAATTTGGGAATTTAAAAAGGTAAAACCAAAACACTGGACAATGATAGTATACAAATTGGGAGGAAGTTGATTACAGTTAAAACACTAAGATTCTTATATTATTTGTGAGAAAGGCAGAAATAGATTAAATCTAGTCTTTATTTCTTCTTTTTTTTTTTTTCTTTGAGACAGACTCTTGCTCTGTCACCCAGGCTGGAGTGCAGTGGCATGATCTCGGCTCACCTCTACCTCCCAGGTTAAAGCATTCTCCTGCCTCAGCCTCCTGAATAGCTGAGACTACAGGCGCCTGCCACCGCGCCTGGCTAATTTTTGTATTTTTAGTAGAGACGGGGTTTCAACATGTTGGCCAGGCTTGTCTCAAACTCCTGACCTCATATGATCCACCCACCTTGGCCTCCCAAAGTGCTGGGATTACGGGTATGAGCCACCGTGCCCAGCCTATTTCTTCTTTTATTAAAAAAATATCTTTTAAGAACAGGTAAAACTAATCTACAGTGACAGAAGTCATAATATGAATACTTTGCAGGGATCTGTGACGAGGGAGCATGAGGAATAAGAAAGGCTGTGGGGGGTGCTGGTAATGTGCTATTTCTTGATCATTACACTCAGTGGTCGTTTAATAGATATATTTACTTTGCAATGTTTTAATGAGCTGTTTTATCATTTATATACTTTTCTGTACATAATGAAATGCCTGTGTATAAGTGTATGTATATAGTACCATAGAAAGATATTTAGTCTTTGTCCCCATTCTTGGCACAGAGCTCCTAATTCCCTAAGAATTTTCTGAGTACTGAGGGTGACAGGATTGTCTTTTGTTTCAATGAGATTACTCTTGGTGGGCCTCTAGGTAGCTTCATGATGAGGGCTAGTTGCCTGAAAGGCCAAGCCTTTATAAGAAACTTTGAATTTTCAGCCTCACGCCTGAACCTCCAGGGCCGGGGAAACAGCTGGAGCCTGAATCAATCACTAGGGGCTAATGATTTAATCAAGCATGCCCACATAACGAAACCTCCATAAAAACCCCTACCCAATAGTGTTCGAAGAGTTTGTGGGTTGGTGAACATATCAAGGTGCTGGGGTGGGGTGGGTGTTCCTGGAGCAGGCATGGAGACTCCACACCCCATCCCTATACCTTGCCCTATGCATCTCTTCCATTTGACTGTTCCTGAGTTGTATCCTTTATAATAACTGGCAAATGTAGTTAAGTGTTTTCCTGAGTTGTGTGAACTGTTCTAGTAAATTATCAAACCTGAGAAAGGGGTCATGGGAACCCCTGATTTACAACCAGTCACTCAGGTGGTCTGGGACTTGTGACTGGCATCTGAAGTAGGGGTGGTCTTGTGGGGTTAAGCCCTTTTAACTTCGAGATGAGATGCTAACTCTAGGTAGATCGTGTCAGAATTGAATCAAATTGTTAGATATCCAGTTAGTGTCTGGAAAATTGGAAAAATGGTGGTGGGAAAGACCTGGTGTATTTGGTGTCAAGAAGAAAAAAGCCCCTCACTGTAATATTTCTGTAGAAGTTATAAAAGGAAACCCTACAGCACTGTTTACACAAAACTAAAATTCTGATAGACTGTAAAGATATCATGTTAAATATGAATCCTAAAAATAATTTTTAAAATGCATGTTAGTATTTATATAATCTTGGGTAGGAAAGAACCTTCCAGGCATGACACCAAAGGCAGAAATCACAGGTAGCTGTGACAATATAAAATTAAAATAATAACAACAAAACTTTTATACAACAAAACACTGTGAATAATATAAAAAAATATATAGAGGAAAAAGATTTGCAAAATATATACTAGACAAATGGCCAATAACCTTAATTATATACATAGAATTTAAAAAATTATTATTATTATTTTTTAATTATACTTTAAGTTCTAGGGTACATGTGCACAATGTGCAGGTTTGTTACATATGTATACATGTGCCATGTTGGTGTGCTGCACCCATTAACTCGTCATTTACATTAGGTATATCTCTTAATGCTATCCCTTCCGCCTCCCACCACCCTACGACAGGCTCCGGTGTGTGATGTTCCCTACCCTGTGTGCAAGTATTCTCATTGTTCAATTCCTACCTATGAGTGAGAACATGTGGTGTTTGGTTTTCTGTCCTTGCGATAGTTTGCTCAGAATGATGGTTTCCAGCTTCATCCATGTCCCTACAAAGGACATGAACTCATCCTTTTTTATGGCTGCATAGTATTCCATAGTGTAGATGTGCCACATTAAAAAAAATTATTAAGAAAAAAAAAGGAATACTCCAATTGTGCAATGGGCACAGAATATGAACTAGCAATTCACAAAAGAAATATATAAATGGCCAGTGAGTTCTGGACACTAACAAAGAGGTTAGTAATTGGCCCAAGTTCACAAAAATAGTATGAGGGAAATCAGGATTCAAACCCAAGAAATCTTATCCAATAAATATTTGTTTAATGAACGAATGATTATATATTCAACACTAGAAGATGTTTACATCAGACTGCAAAATGAAAGTTAAAAGGCAGAATGTATGATGAGATCCCTTTCTGCCCACACAGTCACACAAACATCTATACAGGCTTAGAAAAAAGGCCTGAAAACACTAAAATGTAACAAGTGGTTAGATTATGGAAACTTTGTACTTTGTACTTTCTGAATTAAAAAAATTCAGAATATGCATATATTACTTCCATAATAAAAGAGAAAAGTTACATTAAAAACCAAATAATCCTACAAAATAAAAAAGTATATAAATACTTTTAATGACTCCAAATTATCTATGCATACATGGCTCAGCATAGATCGCTCAGGGTCACCAATCTTTAGATTCAACAATCATGTCATGGTTCTCCAGTCTTTTCCTCTTCTACCTTTAGCTGCCAAATTAATCTTCCTTAAACACTGTGGCTTTCTTGTAATCACTGCTTTCAATAATTCCCCATTTTCTATGTAAAAAAGTATAAATTCCCAAGCCTGGCACTCAAGGCCTTCCACAATGATGGCATTCAATCATCTTTTCACTTTATTACACACATTCCAGCTAGTTGACTATTTGCTGTTCTTTGTGTATGTATGTTGCCTACAGCTTTTTTTTTTTTTTTTTTTTTTTTTGAGACGGAGTCTCGCTCTGTCGCCCAGGCTGGAGTGCAGTGGCCGGATCTCAGCTCACTGCAAGCTCCGCCTCCTGGGTTCACGCCATTCTCCTGCCTCAGCCTCCCGAGTAGCTGGGACTACAGGCGCCTGCCACCTCGCCCGGCTAGTTTTTTGTTTTTTTTTAGTAGAGACGGGGTTTCACCGTGTTAGCCAGGATGGTCTCGATCTCCTGACCTCGTGATCCGCCCGTCTCCGCCTCCCAAAGTGCTGGGATTACAGGCTTGAGCCATCTCGCCCGTTGCCTACAGCTTTTATAACTTGTTCATGTGGTTAACTGAACCTAGAATGTGCTCTCCCTCCATATGTCCTTTTCACCCAAGGCTCAGCTAATATACTATCTTCTATGTGAAACATTTGCTAATTTCCCTTAGTCACTCTGAGATTCCTTGGCCCTTTCATCTGCCTCTCTGGGCACGTTATTTTCTTATTTTTAAATCTTTCCTAATAGACAATAACTTGAGGTAGGATCTTTAGATTATTCATCTTTGCATTCTTACTGAATACTTGCTAAGTGAATAAAGTTAATCAACCAAATAGAAAAACTCCCAGACTTCAATACCATTAAGAAAGTCTAAGCTGTGGCTATTAGGTTTCTCCTTCTTTAAAAAAAAACAAAAAAAAACAATTTTTAATTTTTCCCCCTTCCTTATGAAGTAGGTCCAAGGGTTTCTCCTTTTTTGAACACACAGGAAATACAAATTGTTAACAGTGTAAGATGGTTCTTACTTTCTAGGTCTTTGACCAAATAAAGAGATTTATGAACTTAATGAACTTAACTACTATAGATCCTTTGTTTCACAAATTCTTAAATTATTCTGGAGCTGCAAACACCAGAGAATTTCAGTCTACAGCAGTTTGGTTAGTATTGACCAAATTTTTCCAACATAAAGGGAATTTAAGCTTTATCCTCTGGGAAGGAGGACACAGCTGTAGAATGAATGTTCTCCTTTACCTTTTCGTGTTGTGCACCGTGGTGCCTCCCAGGACAATCCTCACTCCAGGAGTGGTGCGGTTCAAGTTATAAACTGTTAGAGCCTCTTCATAGGTGGCTCCTCCAATTACAAACACAATGATATCCTGAGGTCTGCAATAATGAAGAATGAGATAATATCACAGCATAAGAAAAAAAAAAAAAGGACTGTGACTTATATACACAGAGTTTTAATTTCTAAACCTTTTTTTTTTGGTGGAGGAAGCAGAATTAAAGCAGAATAGAATAAAAGGTTTAAAAAAAGTTTTAATTATCTGAAATTGGCAGGAAACAGAGCAGGAAATGCTGAATAGTGATTTGCTTTCTGTTTATGAGCGGATGTCTTATAATTTCTGTGCTGTGGATTTCAGAATAGCACAATAGTGTTTGCTGGAACCAAATGTAGAAATATTCTTTTATATTCAAGAGGGTGCAGAGTGCCTTACTGTCACATGATATCAATACAGCAGTATTTTATGTTTGTATGCTTGTATTAATACTACACATCTCCTTTCATGTATAAGCCTTTTGTCAAATACTTAGTACAGTGCTATTACAATGGCCTCTGTCCAAGGACCTCAAAACATTTTTGAAAGAACTGGCATATTCGCATGTCCCCAAAACATGGGAACTAGAAACATTTAGTATTTTGAGTATAAAAAAAAGAATGGGACACATAAATTAATGGTGCTTCTAGGAACTCCATCTTTTCTTGAAATATTTTTTCTGAATCCTTTGATAAACCAAGAAAAAGAAATCAAAAAAAACCATGAGTGTAGCTGATACTGGACATGTGAACACAGCTCAGTCACTAGCTTTACTTGAGTAGCACTGTGTTGTTTTACTGTTTCCTGTTTCAATCCTTATCAAAATGGCTTCATAGCAAAATGAATGTTCCTCCTATCAGCTCCTTCTGTAGATATCACCAAGAAGGAGATCAAATTATTTTCAAAATCACTAATGTTTGTCCTGTTTTTTTCTCATGCTATCAAAAGAAGATAAAATTAATCCTACTAGGCAAATAATTTTGTTAAATCACTCATTGGACACTAAAACTACATCAAGCAGAAGCATCCATTTTGAATGTTATTGCACAAAACTAACCAGAAACATCTTTAATCAAGGAATATACATGCTTGTGTATAAATCTTGAAAAAAACCCTAACCCTACATTTCCTTCCTGCTTGTCTCTCTCTCTCTTTCTAAAATACCTTGAAGGAATTAACTAAGAGAGTATTTGTTCTTGTGGGACTTCACTGAAACAGAATCAGCTATTGTGGCTATTTTTAAATGTTCAGATAGTCTCTAAATTGCAGAGATTCCCCAGTAAAAGTTATACAAGCCCAGGCACGGTGGCTCATGCCTGTATGCATTTTGGGAGGCCAAGGTGGGTGGATCATTTGGCGTCAGGAGTTCGAGACCAGCCTGGCCAACATGGTGAAACCATCTCTATTAGAAATACAAAATTAGCCGGGTGTAGTGGCAGGTGCCTGTAATCCCAGCTACTCGGGAGGCTGAGGCAGGAGAACTGCTTGAATCTGGGAGGTGAAGGTTGCAGTGAGCCAAGATCGTGCCACCATACTCCAGCCTGGGCAACAGAGTGAGATTCCATATTCAAAAACAAACAAACAAACACACCCCAAAAAAACCTCCCTCCATAAAACAGTTATACAAGCTACCAATGATGAAGAGGTTGTTATGGTAAAGTGTCAATTATGATAAGGGTCCCCAAACCCAGGCTGAGGACCAATACCAGTCCGTGGTCTGTTAGGAACTTGTGGGGGCACAGCAGGAGGTGAGCAGCGGGTATTCAGGCCTGAGCTCTGCCTGCTCTTAGATCAGTGGAGGCATTAGATTCTCATAGGAGTGCAAATCCTACTGTGAACTACGCATGGGAGGGATCTAGGTTGCGAGCTCCTTATGAAACTATTGCCTGATGATAGGTGAGGTAGAACAGTTTTATATTACTTGACTTGTCAGCAACATATGACTGAGGTGATCACTTGCTCCTCCTGGATACACCTTCTTCAATTGGTTTCCAGAAAATTTCATACTTGATTTTTTCCCTTGCTACTTTTCAGTATCCTTTGATGGTCCCACTTCATCTCTGTGCCCTCTTAATGGTGGAATACTCAGAGCCCAGACATCGGTCCTCCTTTCTTCTTAACCTAAACTCATTCCCTCCATCTGCTCCATTTAGTATAGTGGCCACTTGTCACTTATGGCTATTTAAATTTAAATTAACCAAAATAAAATTAAATATTTAATTCCCCAGTAGCACTAGACACATTTCAAGTGCTCAACAGCCACACTGACAAGTGGTTACATTACTAATTACCAGAGAAACAGCACATTTCCTTCCCTTGATAAGCACACCCAGATTTTTGGTTGTAAATACATCTATCTGCTGATGGCTCCCAAATCTCCATCTCCAGCCCAGACCTTTCTTCTAAACTCCAGACTTAAATATGTCTACTTGGCATTTCCATTTGGATGTTTAATTATTTCTCAACTCAACATGTTTTAAATCCCCAATCTTCCCTAAGCCTGTTCTACCTATAGCTTTCCCTATCTTACTTGATGGTCACTTTAGCCTTCTAGTTGCTTGGGCCAAAAACTTTGGACTCATCCTAACTCTTCCTTTGGGGCAGAAGTGAAGTTGGGGACATAGTGAGAGAAAGAGGGAGAAGCATAAGCCAGCTCACAGAAGACCTCAAATCTCACAGGTCATGGGGGAATCACTGAAAGGTTTTCACAGGTTATCAGGATCAAATTTGCTTTTTGAGATGGAGTCTCTCTCTGCCACCCAGGCTGGAGTGCAGTGGTGCAATCTTAGTTCACTGCAACCCCCGCCTCCTGGGTTCAAGCGATTCTCCTGCCTCAGCCTCCCAAGTAGCTGGGAATACAGGCACGTGCCACCACGCCAGACTAATTTTTGTAGTTTTTAGTAGAGACAGGATTACACCATGTTGGCCAGGCTGGGGATCTTGAACTCCTGACCTCAGGTGATCCGCCCACCTTGGCCTCCCAAAGTGCTAGGATTACAGGTGTGAGCCACCGTGCCCAGCCAAATTTGCTTTTTTGAAGGATAGTTTTGGCAGCCGTGCAAGAATGAATTGGGTGTAACTGTTGGGAAAAGTTGGAGAATAAAAGGTTAGTGTGAGACTTCTGGGAAGATATGATGAAACCTAGAACTAAAGACATCCTAGAAAGGGTAAAGAGGAGGTAGTGGATGTCCAGTCACAAAAAATACATATTCTTCAGTATTTGGTCAATGACTGAATGTGGAGGATAGGGGTAAAGGGGGAGTCCATAACTGTTTTCTGGTTTTGGTAACTAGGTGTAGTGGTTTAGATTTGAGAAAAAGGACATTTACTGAGCATAAGACACAAACACGTTGTGTTTCAGATACCTGTGGAATATTTTAATGGAGATGCCCACTAGACATCTGCATATTCAGGTCTAGTGCTTTCCCTGAATATGTGGTAGCTAAAGCCATGGGAATAGATGAGTTTTATCTAGGGAGATCATGTAGAATGAGAAGAGAACCAAAAGACAGATTTTTTTGGTGAGTCCCTAACAACTACAATACAAGTAAAAAGAGGAGCCAGCATTAGCAACTGAGAAGGACATTTTCAGAAAGGTAGGAGGAGAACCAGAAGGGAAAGGTTGAGGGCCAACTGAGTCTTAAGAAGAAAAGAATGGTTAATAGTGTGAAATGATGCAGTGGGGAAAGTAAGGTGAAAATTGAGAGTCCCCTGGATTTACTAATGTGATTTTGCAAGAAATGTTTTAGTGTGTTGTAGTGGAGTAAGAGTTGACAAACAGAAGACAGTAACTGTGGACTTCTTTATCCAAGAAACTTGGCTATGAAGGGAAGGACATAACTTACAGGAAAATCTAGGACTAAAGGCTTTAAATTTATTATTTAACAAAAGAAAATTAGTATGATTATAACCTGTGGAAAAGAAGTCGGCAGAGAAGAGGCTGAAAATAATGGGGTGATGGGGAGAAGAGAGCGAGAGCCAGAGCGAGAGAGCAAGAGAGAGAAAGAAAATAACAAAGGCTTCAGAAGAGCTGGTAGGAAGGTAAAACCAGAGTGGTGGCATCTGACTTTCTGACTGGTATAAGATGATATCTCAGTGTGGTTTTCATTTGCATTTCTCTGATGATCAGTAATGCTGAGCATTTTTTCAAGTGTTTTTTGGCCACTTGTAATTCTTTTGAGAAATGTCTTTCATGTCCTTTGCCCAGTTTTTAATGGGGTTGTTTTTTTTTTTTAATTAAGTTCCTTGTAGGATGTGGATATTAGTCCTTTGTTGGAGGCATTATTTGTAGGTTGTCTGTTTATTCTGTTGGTTATTTCTTTTGCTGTGCAGAAGCCCTTTAGTTTAATTAAGTCCTATTTGTCTACTTTTGTTTTTGTTGCATGTGCTTTAGGGATCTTTTTCATAAATTCTTTGCCTAGGCCAATGTCCAGAGATTTTTTTTCCTAGATTTTCATCTAGGACTTTTATAGTTTCAGGTCTTATATTTAGGCCTTTAATCTATCTTGAGTTAATTTTTGTATATGGTTAAGAGATAGGGGTCCAATTTCATTTTTCTGCATATGGCTGGCTAATTTTCCCAGCACAATTTATCGAATGGGGTGTCCCTCCTCCATTGTTTATTTTTGTCGACTTTATTGAAGATCAGTTGGTTGTAGGTATGTGGCTTTATTTCTGGGTTCTCTATTCTGTTCCATTGATCTATGTGTCTGTTTTTGTACCAGTACCATGCTTTTTTAGTTACTGTAGCCTTATAGTATAATTTGAAGTCAGGCAATGTCACTCTGGATTTGTTTTTTGCTTAAAGCACCTTGGCTATTCAGGCTTTCTTCTGGTTCCATATCAACTTTAGGATTCTAATTCTGTGAAGAATGATGTTGGTAATTTGATAGGAATTGTGTTGAATCTGTAGATTGCACTGGGTAATATGATCATTTTAATATTGATTCTTCCAATCCATGAGCATGGGATGTTTTTCCATTTGTTTGTGTCATCTATGATTTCTTTCATCAATGTTAAGTACTCCTTGTAGAGGTCTTTCACCTCCTTGGTTAAATATATTCCTAAGTATTTTGTGTATGTGTCTATTGTAAATGGGACTGCGCTCTTACTTTGATTCTCGGCTTGAATGTTACTGGTGCATAAAAATGTTACTCATTTTTGTATGTTGATTTTGTATCCAGAGACTTTAATGAAGTCACTTATCAAGTCTAGGGATCTTCTAGAGGGATCTTTAGGGTTTTTAAGTATATAATCGTACTGAATGTGAACAGGGATAATTTGACTTCCTCTTTTCCAATTTGGATGTCTTACCTTTCTATTGCCTGACTGCTCTAGGTAGGGCTTTTAGTATGTTGAATAGGACCAGTGAGAGTGGACATCCTCATCTTGTTCCAGTTCTTAGGGAAAATGCTTCCAACTTTTCCCCATTCAGTATGATGTTAGCTGTGGGTTTGTCATATATGGCTCTTACTATTTTGGTTTATTAAAAAGTCAAAAAACAACAGACGTTGGCATGGATGCGGAGAAAAGGGAATGCTCATATACTGTTGGTGGGAATATAAATTTATATTCAACCTCTGTGGAAAACATTATAGAGCTAGCTCAAAGAACTAAAAATAGAACTAGCAATCAAGCTACAGGGAGGGGAGCAAATGCACAGGGTACGTCCTTGCTCATGTCCCCTCTTCCTCCTTAAAAACAACAACAAAAAAAGGCTGGGCCTGGTGGCTTATGCTTATAATCCCAGCACTGTGGGAGGCCAAGGCAGGTGGATCGCTTGAGCCAAGGAGCTCGAGATCCACTTGGGCAACATTGTGAGACCCCCAGCTCTGCAAAAAAAATTTTTAAAAATTAGTCCAGTTTGGTGGCATTCCCCTATAGTCTCAGCTACTTGGCGAGGCCGGGGGCAGGTAGATGGTGCTGAGATGTGAGGATCACTTGAGCCTGGGAAGTCGAGGTTGCAGTGAGCTGTGACTGTGCCACTGCACTCCATCCAGCCTAGGCAACAGAATGAGATGCTGTCTCAAGAAAGGAAAAACAAAAAACAAAAACAACTTACCATTCGACCCAGAAATCCCACTACTGGGTATCTACCCAAAGGAAAGGAAATCATTATATAAAAAAAGACACATGCACTCATGTTTATCCCAGCACTATATACAATAGCAAAGCTACGGAACCAACTTAAGTATCCACCAACAGTGGACTGGATAAAGAAAATGTGGTATATATACACCATGGAATACTAAGCAGGCATAAAAAAGAATGATATCATGTCCTTTGCAGGAACATGGATGGAGCAAGAGGCCATTATCCTAAGTGAAATAACTCTGAAGCAGAAAAATCAAATATAGCATGTTCTCACTTATAAATGGGAGTTAAACACGGCAGGTACACATGGACAAAAGGATGAAGAGAAGAGACTATGGAGGACTCCAAAAAAGGGGAGGGAGGAAAGAAGAAGACTGAAAAATTACCCAGATAGTTACAGACTATGTAAAAAGCAGGAAGATAAGAGGCAGTTAAAGTGTTCAGAAACAATAAAATACTCAAGGCTGAAAGGACATTATATTCACCAAAAAAATGAAAAATGTAGGAAAGTAATATATATATTTGCTCAAGATAAATTGCATAATGGATTACTCAAATAAATACATTTTATTTACTTAAGTAAATAAATGAATTGCACAGATTATTTTATTAAGAAGAAGGGAGGGAATCTTTCTCTTGCAGGGGTACAGTGACCATCTTGGTGACTAATGGGAAGAATCAGACAGTTAACACCTTTGTTTTGAGCTCCTGATCTGGTAAGTCAATTTAAAAAGCGGTTGAGCAGACAAATGAGAGCATCGTGGAAAACGATGTTGCTTCTCCATAGCTATCCTCTGACCATCACCTGCCTGGAGAATGTATCTGTCTCTCATGGAAAAGAAAGGCAAAAACTGGGAAGGAACAAATTCAAGTGGGTTTTAGCATAGCAAGAGAACACTGTCCTTCAGTCTGATCATTTCAGGGTGGCAGGGTATTTTTGTACTACTGGAGAGGAAAGAAAATGTCATGGGTGGTAAACTGTGGGTGTAGGTTATATAAATGTAAGGACAAAACCTAGATACAGGGATAGGCTCTTAGAGCTTGGCTCAATTGTATACCTCACAAAGATGACTATGTCACATTAGGTTATGAAAACATTAATAAATGTTTTCCTGAGCCTCCTCCTACTACTTATTCAAGCTGACTTAAGGAAGAACATCTATGAAAAACAATGTTTAAATACCCCTGACATTTTTCCTTTTCATTCCTTTTCCCAGTGAATTTTAAAAGTAGATGTTCTGATGAAGCCAATGGTAAAACATACAGCAAATCTTTTCCATATGATGGTTGAAGCTAAGTAGAATACACAAGTTCAATTCTTTGTATGCATCTTCCTGTGCTCTGTAATTCACCATAGCAACCAAAGCATTAATTAATGCAGACAGCAAACATTAGAAAACAGCAGCTAGCTCATGCTGTATAGAGATATACAAGGATAATCAAGGGTAATATCTTATTTTGTTAAAAAATTAAAAAATTAACATATAGGATTTCTGGAAATCATTATTTCTTTCAAAAACTTTTATCTTAAGTTTGGGGGTACATGTGAAAGTTTGTTACATAAGCACATGTCATGGCGGTTTGTCATACATATTATTACATCACCCAGTTATTAAACTCAGGACCCAATAGTTATCTTTTCTGTTCCTCTCCCTCCTTTCACCTTTCCTGCTCAAGTAGACCCCAGTGTCTGCTGTTTCCTTCTTTGTGTTCCTTAGTTCTTATCATTTAGCTCCAACTTGTAAGTGAGAACATGCAGTATTTGGTTTTCTCTTCCTGCGTTAGTTTGCTAAGGGTGATAGCCTCCAGCTCCATCCATGTTCCCACAAAAGGCATAATCTCATTTTTTTAATGGCTGCCTAATATTCCATGGTGTATATGCACATTTTCTTTATCCAGTCTGTCATTGGTGGGCATTTAGGTTGATTCCATGTCTTAGCTATTGTGCACAGTGCTGCAATGAACATTCGTGTGCAATGTCTTTTTTTTTTTTTGAGACAGAGTTTCGCTCAATGCCCAGGCTGGAATACAATGGTACAATCTTGGCTCACTGCAACCTCTGTCTCCCAGGTTCAAGCAGTTCTCCTGCCTCAGCCTCCCAAGCAGCTAAGATTACAGGCCTGCACCACTATGCCCCCGCTAATTCTGTATTTTTAGTAGAGACGAGGTTTCATTACGTTGGTCAGGCTGGTCTTAAACTCCTGACCTCAGGTGATCCACCCACTTTGGCCTCCCAAAGTGCTGAGATTACAGGCATGAGCCACCCCACCTGGCCATGCATGTGTCTTTTTTTTTTTTTTGAGAGGAAGTCTCACTCTGTCACCTAGGCTGGAGTGCAGTGGAGTGATCTTGGCTCATCACAATCTCCGCCTCCCGGGTTCAAGTAATTCTGCTGCCTCAGCCTCCCAAGTAGCTGGGATTACAGGCAGCTGCCATCATGCCTGGCTAATTGTTTTTATTTTTAGTAGAGACCAGGTTTCACCATGTTGGCCAGGCTGGTTTCGAACTACTGACCTCAGGTGATCCACCTGCCTCAGCCTCCCAAAGTGCTGGGATTACAGGCGTGAGTCACCACATCCAGCTGCATGTGTCTTTATGGTAGAATTTGAGTTATATTCCTCTGGTATATACCCAGTAATGGGATTGCTGGGTCAAATGGTAGTTGTGTTTTTAAATCTTTGAGGAACTGCCATACTGCTTTCCACAATGGTTGAACTAATTTACACACCCACCAACAGGGTATAAGGGTTCTCTTTTCTCTGCAACCTCGCCAGGATCTGTTATTTTTGACTTTCTTTTTTTTTTTTCCCCGAGGTAGAGTCTTGCTCTGTCGCCCAGAGCTGGAGTGAAATGGTGTAATCTCGGCTCACTGCAACCTCCGCTTCCCAGGTTCAAGCCATTCTCCTGCCTCAGCCTCCCGAGTAGCTGGGATTACAGGCACACGCCACCAGGCCTGGCTAATTTTTGTACTTTTAGTAGAGAAGAGGTTTCACCATGTTGCCCGGGCTGGTCTCGAACTCCTGACCTTGTGATCCGCCCACCTTGGCCTCCCAAATTGCTGGGATTACAGGCATGCTCCACCACACCCAGCCTATTTTTTGACTTTTTAATGACAGCCATTCTGACTGGTGTGAGATGGTATCTCACCATGGTTTTGATTTGCATTTCTCTAATGATCAGTGATATTGAGCTTTTTTTCATAGGCTTGTTGGCTGCATGTATGTCTTCTTTTGAGAAGCAGCTGTTCATGTCCTTCGCCTACTTTTTTTTTTTTTTTTTTTTCGTGACAGGGTTTCACTCTTGTTGCCCAGGCTGGAGTGCAATGGCACAATCTTGGCTCATAGCAGCCTCCACCTCCCAGGTTCAAGCGACTCTCCTGCCTCAGCCTTCCGTGGCACGATTACAGGTGCCAGCCACCACTCCTGGCTAATTTTTTGTATTTTTAGCAGAGATGGGGTTTCACCATGTTGGCTAGGCTGGTCTCGAATTCCTGACCTCAGGTGATCCACCTGCCTTGGCCTCCCACATTTTAATGGGGTTGTTTTTCTCTTGTAAATTTGTTTAAATTCTTTATAGATGCTGGATATTAGACCTTTCTCAGATGCATAGTTTGCAAATATTTTCTCCCATTCTGTAGACTGTCTGTTTAGTCTGTTGATAGTTTCTTTAGCTGTGCAATAGCTCTTGTTTAATTAGATCCCATTTGTCAATTTTTGCTTTTGTTGTGATTGCTTTTGGCGTCTTTGACATGAAATCTTAGCCTGTTCCTAGGTCCAGAATGGTATTACCTAGTTTGTCTTCCAGGGTTTTTATAGTTTTGGGTTTTACATTTGTCTTTAATCCATCTTGAGTTGAAATTTTTGAATATGGTATAAGGAAGGGGTCCAGCTTCAGTCTTTTGCATATGGCTAGTCAGTTATCCCAGCACCATTTATTGAATGAGTCTTTTCCCCATTGCTTGTTTTTGTCAGCCTTGTCAAAGATCAGATGGTCGTAGATGTGACGCCTTACTTCTGGGCTCTCTATTTTGTTCCACTGGTCTATGTGCCTGTTTTTGTACCCATACCATGCTGTTTTGGTCACTGTAGCCTTGTAGTACAGTTGGAAGTTGGATAATGTGATTCTTCCAGCTTTGTTCTTTTTGCTTAGGATTGCCTTGGCTATGTGGGCTCTTTTTTGGTTCCACATGAATTTTAAAATAATTTTTTCTAGTTCTGTGAAGAATGTTGGTAGTTAGATAGGAATAGCATTGAATCTGTAAACTGTTTTGGGCAGTATAGCCATTTTAATGATATTGATTCTTCCTATCCATGAGCATGGGATGTTTTTCCATTTGTTTGTGGCTTCTCTGATTTCTTTGAACAGTGTTTTATAATTCTCACTGTAGAGCTCTTTCACTTCCCTGTTTAGCTGTATTCCTAGGTATTTTATTTTTTTGGTGGCAGTTGTGAATGGGATTGCCTTTCTGATTTGGCTTTCAGCTTGGCTGTTGTTGCTGTATAGGAATGCTAGTGATTTTTGTACATTGACTTGTATCCTGCAACTTTGCAGAAGTTGTTTATCAGCTGAAGGAGCTTTGGAGCTGAGACTATGGGGTTTTCTAGATACAGAATCATGTCGTCTAAAAACAGATAGTTTGACTTCCTATCTTCCTACTTGGATGCACTTTATTTCTTTCTCTTGCCTGATTGCCCTCACTAGGACTTCCAATACTTTGTTGAATAGAAGTGGCGAGAGAGGGCATCCTTGTCTTGTGCCGGTTTTCAAGGGGAATGTTTCCAGCTTTTGCCCATTCAGTATGATGTTGGTTGTGGGTTTGTCATAGAAGGCTTTTTTTTTTTTTTTGAGACGGAGTCTTGCTCTGTCCCCCAGGCTGGAGTGCAGTGGCTCGATCTTGGGTCACTGCAAGCTTCGCCTACCAGGTTCATGCCATTCTCCTGTCTTGGCCTCCCCAGTAGCTGGGACTACAGCCACCCACCACCCTACCTGGCTAATTTTTTGTATTTTTAGTAGAGACAGGGTTTCACCATGTTAGCCAGGATGGGCTTTATCTCCTGACCTCGTGATCCACTCGCCTCAGCCTCCCAGAGTGTTGGGAATAGATGGCTCTTATTATTTTGAGGTATGTTCCTTCAATACCAAGTTTGTCGAGAGTTTTTTTTTTTCTTTTTATGGAGTCTCATCCTGTTGCCCAGGCTGGAGTGCAGTGGCGCAGTCTTGGCTGACTACAACCTCTGCCTCCGGGGTTCAGGTGATTTTCCTGCCTCAGCCTCCTGAGTAGCTGGGACCACAGGCGCCTGCCACCGCACCTGCCACCACACCCGGCTAATTTTTGTATTTTTTTAGTAGAGACGCAGTTTTACTACATTGGCCTTGAACTCCTGACCTTGTGATCTGCCCACCTCAGCCTCCCAAAGTGCTGGGATTATAGGCATGAGCCACATTGCCCGCCTTATTGAGAATTTTTAACATTATTTTTATATGTGGTTAAGTTAGGTGGAAACACAAACTTTCAAAAGGCAACATTTTATCTATTTTGTGGAGCATTACACTTATGGCTAAAATTGTAATTTTTGAACATATTTACAAATGATACGGTTCTTATGAGCATTTACTACAAAAAAAAGGTCAATGGAAAAGGACTGCTGCTTCACAGAAACAAAAAATAAGCTGTAGTGACAAGATTCTACTACATTTGTGTAAACATGAAAAGTACTTCCTTTTTGAATTGACTGATTCTGGAATGCATGATCATATAGCTCCATTTCCTCACCAAATGAAAAAGTTGCTTGCCTTTATCAGAGACAAGAGGCAATTCTAGAGTGAGAAAAAAAAATTAGCTTGAAAAACAGGGTATGCAAGAATCCCATCTGCAGAATGATCAAATCCAATTTGTGGATATAGCTATACTGCCAAACAGCTTAAACACTAATTTAACAGCTAGGGCTAAAAAAATTTTCACCAGTGTTTTCGTTTTGCAAAGTTGTGTTCTTGCCACATTTCCTTTGATATTTTCTATTATTATAGCAACAATAAAACCTAGAGTTTCTATTATGATGAGACAAATAATAATAAATATCACTATAATCAAGGACTCTTTTCAATACAATACAGGGCCAAGAAAGTGGCTAGAGCTGATAGTGTGGCCAAGTGAATGCAGAGCCAGAAAGTTTTATAGGAGGATTGTTTATGAACTTCAAAAGTCTAAATTTTCTATAGCATCAATTAAATTTATTCTCTGGTTTAAATTTTCCAACTATAAATATTGGCATATCAACTAGAAGAGATGCCTATAGAATTTATTGAACATCTACTATTTGTAAATCACTGTGTTAAATGTTGTGAAAACCCCGAAGATGAACAAAACGTAGTATTTACTTCAAGATTACAATACCTAATACAATAACTAATGAGAAGGATAGATATGTAACTAACTAACTACTGTCTCAATATCCAGAGGTAACGACTATTAACAACTTCTTGATTATTGTTTCAGAAATAGTTACTGTAGGCAGGGCATGGTGGCTCATGCCAGTAATCCAAGCATTTTGGGAGGCTGAGGCAGGCAGATTGCTTGAGTTCAGGAGTTTGAGACAAGCCTAGGCAACGTGGCAAAACCTCGTCTCTATAAAAATGCAAAAATTAGCTAGGTACTGTGGCATGTGTCTGTAGTCCCAGCTATTTACGAGAACAAGGTGGGATGGCTTGAGCCCAAAAGGCGGAGTTTGCAGTAAGCTGAAATCATGCCACTGCTCTCCAGTCTGCACTACAGAGCCAGACCCTGTCTCAAAACAAACAAAAAAGAGAGTTACTGTATTTATACATATATGTGCTTGTAAAAATATATTATATATATAAAATATACATACATATGTATAGTCAAGCACATATTTATACACATGTACACTTTTTTTGTTTTGTTTTGAGACGGAGTCTTGCTCTATCACCCAGGCTGGTGTGTAATGGCACAATCTCGGCTCACTGCAATCTCCACCTCCCTGGTTCAAGTGATTCTCCTCACTCAGCCTCCCGAGTAGCTGGGACTACAGGTGCATGCCACCATGCCTGGCTAATTTTTGCATTTTTAGTAGAGATGGGGTTTCACCATGTTGGCCAGGCTGGTCTCGAACTCCTGACTTCAAATAATAGCCCACCTCGGCCTCCCAAAGTGCTGGGATTACAGGCATGAGCCACTGCACCCAGGATTCTACAGTTTTTTTACCCAAAAGAAATGTTATGGCTGGGCACAGTGGCTCACACCTGCAATCCCAGCACTTTGGGAGGTCGAGGTGGGTGGATCACAAGGTCAGGAGTTCGAGACCAGCCTGACCAACATGGTAAGACTCCATCTCTACTAAGCTACTCAGGAGGCTAAGGCAGGAGAATCTTGAACCCAGGAGGCTGGGATTGCAGTGAGCCAAGATGGTACCACTCCAGCCTGGGCGACAGAGCAAGACTCTGTCTCAAAAAAAAAGAAAAGAAATGTTATAACATTCTGCTTTTCTATCCAATATATCTTAGAAAGCTTTGCATATCACCCATGAAGAGTTATGTCATTAAAAAAAAAGAGGCTTGGCGCAGTGGCTCAAGCCTGTAATCCCAGCACTTTGGGAGGCTGAGACGGGAGGATCATGAGGTCAGGAGATCGAGACCACCCTGGCTAACAGAGTGAAACCTTGTCTCTACTAAAAAATACAAAAAACTAGCCGGGCGAGGTGGCAGGCGCCTGTAGTCCCAGCTACTCGGGAGGCTGAGGCAGGAGAATGGCGTAAACCCAGGAGGCGGAGCTTGCAGTGAGCTGAGATCCGGCCACTGCACTCCAGCCTGGGCGACAGAGCGAGACTCCGTCTATAAAAAAAAAAAAAAAAAGAATACGTAGTATTGTACTGTAGTTTAGGTAATCAGCCCTCTATTAATAGATACTTAGCTTGTTCCTAGTTTTTTTTGCTATTACTTCAGTGAACATCCTTGCTTAAGTATCTTTGTGTACTTGCCAGGAATATCTATACAGTAAGCTTTTAGAAGTAGAATTGGCAAATAAGAGTATTTTCAAGTCCTTTGCAGTATTCCTTCTGTTAGGCATGGCCAGGAGGTGGTATAGGTATGTTCTGTGACACTCACTGTAGTTTTGTAACCATTTCTTTGCCTTCTTCCTTCAAAATTTCCACTATTTTAGAAGCTCATAATGTAGTTGCACCGCTTTTTCCTGACTTCCTTTCCTGGTCACTTTTATTCCCTGAAGACTTTAGCTCTGGCTTACTTGTCCTTCTTTTTCTCCTTCTCTTTTCAAGATTTTCAGTGACTTTAACATCACTGTGGATTACTCATTTAACATCCTGGTCTCCTTAGCAATCCTGATCTTTTCTTCTACCCACTACAACCACCCACATCCATGCTTACAATCTAAACTTCTTCATTACTTCTTCTGAACCCCCTATGAAATCTTGAATTCAAAATATCTTTATCCAATAACTACCTCTCAGCTTCCAATTTACCTATACTAATACTCTTCTGTAATAATTCTTTGGCCTCATCAAATCTCCAATTCATTCACCAATACCTTTCTCATGATCCAATACACTCTCCTGTTTCCATTTCCCCAAATCCTAGTTGGACCCAATTAGTTGTCTTTTCCATGTTTAATCTGAAGCGGTTCAAAATTTCCAGAGGAAAGACACACAATTAAGCTTACTGGCTATATTTTAAATCAATGACCACAAAACTCTCTAGGCATTCAACCTTGCCTAGAACTCCTACTTATATTTCCCTACTAAACTTGATTCCTAGCCTACAGGATGACTGTTCCACAATGTTTTTTCTTTATACCCCTTATGTTAGCTGGTAACCTGGCATATTTTACTGAGAAAAATCAGACATGATGACCCCAGGTTCTCACCATCAAAACTACAAACCTATTGTATCTATACATATTGCTTTCTCTCCTGTTAAAATGAAAGTACCTCTGCACCTATCACAGGCAATCCCTCTATTTGTTCTCTGGATTCCTTAAGGACTTCACTTCTGTAGCACTTTCTTTCTCTTTTGCATTACCTATTTGCTCTTCTTTACTGGATAATTCTCATTGGGTTACACATATGCTCCAGAACCTCTTTCTCTTGAGCCCACAATTTCTTCTAGATACCACTCCATTTCTCTTCCTCCTTTATGCAATTTTTTTTTTTTGGAGACGGAATGTCACTCTGTCACCAGGCTGGAGTGCAGTGGCGCAATCTCGGCTCACTGCAACCTCCACCTCCCAGTTCAAGCGATTCTCCTGCCTCAGCCTCCCGAGTAGCTGGGATTACAGGCTCACACCACCACACCCAGCTAATTCTTGTATTTTTAATAGAGACAGGGTTTCACCATGTTGGCCAGGATGGTCTCGATCTTCTGACCTTGTGATCCGGCCACTTCGGCCTCCCAAAGTGCTGGGATTACAGGCGTGAGCCACCGCGCCTGGCCACAAAATTTCTTAAGTGTCTCCAATTTATCTTCTATCTTGTTAACTCCTCTAATTTGGCTTCCAACCTCACTGAAACCAGGGGAGAATATCATCAAAGACCTTCATGTTGCCATATCAGATGGATTCTTTACTTTCTTCACCTTCTTTACCTCTCAGAGTTTGGATGCAGTTTATTACTCACTTGCTCTTGATGGCACCACGCTTTGCTGGTTTTTCTCCTACCTTTCTGCTTCCTCCTCAGTCTCCATTGCTGGCTCCTTATTCTCTACTCAGTGCTTAGTTCCGGGCTCTCTTATTTTCTCTTTTCTATGCTTTTTCTCTAAGTGATCTTATCTAGTTCCATGGTTTTAATATTACTAATATTTTTGTTGACTCTCAATATGTGACATTTCTACTTGTTATCTAATAGGCATCGCCAACTGAACAACAAAACTCTGTTTCTCCTCAAAGCCTGAGAGTTATTCTTGACTTCTCCATTACCTTTGTTCCATAAATCTGTGTCATTAAATATGTCTATTGATTCTGGCTTCTCTCTTGGCCTCCTACCCAAACCACTTCCATTTCTCACCTGGACTACTGCAGTTATCTCCTTAGTAGTCTCTCTGCTTCTATTTTTGCCTTCAATAATCCATTCTCACCACAAATGATCTTTTAAAACACAATTAAGTTCATGTTACTCATATGCTTAACTCTTCAATGGCTTCCCATAACATTAAAAAAAAAAACCTCTTTACTAGGGTCGTCGAGAACCGATGTGATCCAACCCTGCCTCTCTTTCAACCTCTTATTTCCTCCTTATTCACTATGCTCCAGCCAAGCAGGGCTCCCTTATGTTTCATTAACTTGCCAAATTCTCTCTTTCTTCAAGACCTTTGCTCTTGTGTTTCTCTCTGCTTTGGATGCTTTTTCTCCTAATCATCGTGTGATTGCTTTTTTTTTTTTTTTTTTTTTTTTGAGATGGGGTCTCACTCTGTCGCCCAGGCTGGAGGGCAATGGTGCAATCTCAGCTCACTGCAACCTCCACCTCCCAGGTTCAAGTGATTCTCCTACCTCAGCCTCATGAGCAGCTGGGATTACAGGCGCCTGCCACCCACGCCAGGCTAATTTTTGTGTTTTTAGTAAAGACGGGGTTTTGCCACGTTGGCTAGCCTGGTCTCAAACTACTGACCTCAGGTGATCCTCCCGCCTTGGCCTCCCAAAGTGTTGAGATTATAGGCGTGAGCCACCATGCCTGGTCTGGTTCTTTCTTATGACTCAAAGCTCATCTTAAATATCACCTCTCAGATAGGTTCTCTCTCCATCTAAAGTAGTCCTCCACACCCCTACAATTACTTTGAAGCTCATTACCCTATTTATTTCCTGGATAGCACTTAGTAAAATTATATTCTTCATTAGTTTACTTGTTTACTCATTGTCTCTATGTAAGTTCTTTGAGGGCGGGTACCTTGTCTTTCCTGTCACTTCTATATCGCCAGCATCTACAACAGCTCTTGACATACTGAAAGCATTCAATCAACATCTGTTGTATAAAAGGACAAAGCAACTGAATTATTAACTATATGCATACTTAGGTTATAGTGACAAATGGTAACAGATGTTGACAACTGATAAATGTGCATTTTGTTCAAGGAATATAATTTTGAGCTTTGTGTGGGAATGAATTATGTAAATTAGAAAGGTTTTCTGCTGTGTACTGATCACGCACAGTACATTCTTCTGGTGGCCTATGGTTTCCCTTTGGCAATAAATAGCTAATTTCTTGTTCAGTAATTCTTATATAAATTCATAAGCAAATTAATGTTTTTATTTATCACATTAATGCGAAAGTTCAAGAATAGTTATGTTTTTTAAAAAGCCTCTCAGATAGGTGCATAACTTTGGGCTGGCGTTCATTCTTCCCACTTAGCTGACATTTCTGGATCTTGATCCCAAGGTCCTTAAACATTTTATCTGAATGAGTGTCTCTGAATTTAACACCAAATGTTCTGCCTCTCAACCTTGGACTTTTAAAAGATGATTTTTTTTCCTGTTCTGTACCAAATTACAGAAAAAATTTTTTTAAAGGACAACGTGAAAAAATACACTTTATCACATAAAAGAGTCATTTACGTATCTCAAAACATTTTTCCCATTCAGAATCTCATTATGTTTATAAAACACTATACTTCCAAGGCTCTTAGATGTTTATTAACTGAAATAATAGAACAATTATATCAACAGTAAAATTTTCACATTTATCTATCCAATAGGATTCAAGTATATATGTTAGCCCCTTTAGATAACATGTGGTCCAACTAAGAAATATAACAATATAATTTTTAACTAGGTAGAATTTATGTATACAATATTTAAAATTTCGGGTTGGCCTAAATAAGTTGTTCTGGATAAGTTTTGTTTTTATTAAAAATTAACCACTGGATTAAGATGACAATTATTGCTTCCTTTAGTTAATACTCAGAAAGAAAGCCATCCTTTGCTCCTGTGTAACAAATGTACTTTATTAATTAGGTCTCTCAGTTTGTGTGCTGGCAACATTTGGCAAAGTCCAGTCCTCAGTAAAAATAGTAACAACCTGCTCTGGAGGGCAATCAGGCAGCAAGTCTATTTTTGGCCTTAATGTTTGAAACACCAAATGCCAGATGCCATCGAACAGAACCTTAATTGGCATAAGTAAACTGGTTTGATACTGAAGTACAGAAGGATTTGAGGCACTCCAAAACACTTGTTTCTTTAGTACAAAAGAAATAAATGTTTCAGACTTAGCAGAGGAATTCATATCTAATACTGACATATGTAAAACCAAAAGAATCTTAACAGAAGAAAGGAGAAGAATGCTATAACCTCAGCTTTAGTGCTTAACATTACTCTAAATTTTCTATTTGTTCAGTGTTTCTGGCTTTTATTATTAATATCTCTGTTAGCTTACCTGTCTCTGAGTGTGCTGGGGCCTAGATAAGGATATAGGTTTTCCTTAAGCCTTCCTTTGATGAGATGATCCAGCGTTTCATGTAGGAAAGGTTGATGCTGTGTATATACATTTTCTACTCCCTAAAACAGGGGAAAATGGTTCTTATGTCATTTTTGGGAAACTAGCAATACAAGAATTAGTAATATTCATATCAGAAAAGGATATACACTCAATAGAGATTTCATGGGATAGATTTAAATAGGAACTGTGGTAAATTTCACAATTATTTTAATCAGTCAGAAATGTTCTAATCTCATAAAAATTACTCTGTAATTTAGGGCTAGTTATTGTAAAGGAATTTTTAAAAATGGGATTGCTTAAATCCTTTATCATGTCTTCACTGCCTCTTACCCTTCTGTGAAAATGTTAAATGATAGGTAGAGCAAATAAAAGGAAAGGATCATGTACAAAAAAGACTGGAAATACCCAGGAAAACAGAAAAACTTCAGGAAACATAAGAAAAGCTAGCAGATTAGAATTAATTTTTGAGTATTTTAAGAAAACAGTTAAGTATTTTTAAAAGATCAAATGTTTGCTTCATCTTTAATTTCCTTAAGAAACTACCTAACAAATCTTTAATTATAAACAAATGGAGTAAAATATCTGTGACTATCAGAACCATTTGTCTTTTTCTTCTTGAATATTTCCCGGAAATATCTCCAGTTATTTCCCGCCCAGTTATTTGGTCCAATGCTGATACAGTTCTAATACAGAAAGCACTAAAAGAAAAAGCTTTCAAGAGGATGTCAGTTTTAATTTCATTTAATTGACATAGTACTAAATTAGCAGCAATCTTCAAGATACTTTGAAGATCATATTCATTCACTCTCAGCCTCAGGGGCTTCGACTGTTCTCACTTAGGAGAGCATAGAGGAGATGTCTATACCTTCAGTCCTTTGAGGAACTGTTTGGTGATAGCCACAGCATCTTTGGGGCTGAAGAGGTCACTTCCTCTGACTCGTTTACCACCATATTCAACAACTGCAGACACGAGCTATTAAGAGAAGCAAATTTTGATTGCTTAGGGATCAGGAAGCCCATTTCATAAGAAAATAATTTTATTAAGCAAACAAAAATGAAAATACAGACTTATACATTTCTGTAAATAAAAATAATATGATTTATCATTTGTTAGAGCTAAGAATATAATAACAGAGTTGGTTCCTGTTTGGTGGGCTAATATGGAAACTGGTTACCTTTCGATACTTCTCAGAAACACCTTTATTCCTGAGGTCCATCATTAGTCCTGGCAGGCTATTGCTGCTGTGTCGCTCATAATGTAAAGCATAAAGCATCACCAGGCGGGCAGCATCAAACTCTGTCACTTTGGGGTTCTGCAGAAGCCTTTTTACATTCTGAAGAAAGATAGAACTTATATTTATCCCCCTTTCACTTGAGTGATCTGTTGTACAATGCCATAGATCTAATAATTATTGAATGGTAGTGATATATCACTACTATGACAATTATAAGTCATATACTTAGCAACTGTCTCAACTATAGAAAATTAAATGCCTTTTGTCCAAGGTAAGAATTAAATAAGGAAATATATTTCCATTGCAATTGCTTTGTGACAAAAATGAATATAATAATGGGTAGTTCCACTTTTCTTTTCTTTTCTTTTTTTTCTTTTCCACTAGCTGAAGTTGTAATTTCCTTGCTGAAAGAAGGAACTATTTCCACCACTTGAATCAATACAGCACAACAAAACTGACTAGTTGATTTGCAAACCCTACTGCTTTCTCTTAGTAATAATGATTGACCAGTGAAATGGAGACAAAGTTGGTAGAATTTTACACAGACTGGGCTTAATCTCTAAGAAGCATCAGAACATGTCTCAACATGGTTGACAGAGGTGAGTATGTAATAGCACGTAATCTCTAAATTTAGTACTTAATGATTTTAAGAGGCAGGTACCGACAGAAAAGGGGGCCAGGAGAAGCCATGTTTACATTTTTTAATCTTCATATTCAGGACCTTCCATATAGTACAGATTTATATTTATTATACAGCAGAACAAATAATTTAAGTCAACAAATACTTTTTGGCCGGGCGCGGTGGCTCACGCCTGTAATCCCAGCACTTTGGGAGGCCGAGGCGGGCGGATCACAAGGTCAGGAGATCGAGACCACGGTGAAACCCCGTCTCTACTAAAAATACAGAAAATTAGCCGGGCGCGGTTGTGGGCGCCTGTAGTCCCAGCTACTCGGGAGGCTGAGGCAGGAGAATGGCGTGAACCCGGGAGGCGGAGCTTGCAGTGAGCCGAGATCGCGCCACTGCACTCCAGCCTGGACGACAGAGCGAGACTCCGTCTCAAAAAACAAAAAAAAAACAAAAAAAAACAAAAAAAAAAACCACAAATACTTTTTGAGTCCCCATAAGGCAGTATGTCATGCACTGTTGCAGGCACACAGATAAGTTAAAGACAATTCCTGTCCCCAGTGAGTTCACAGTCAATGGGGTGAACGATGATCAAAGTAATATAATTTATTCTGCTACATACATGTTTCTTTAATGTACTTTAGTTCTGTGAGATGAATAAATATGGAAATGGTGTCAGTTTAACACAGAAGGCATATTGTTTCATATGTAATTTTTCCAGAATGGATACGCTTTCTTACGATTAAAGGGGAAGCCTTACCAATACCTTAAGAAAAAAAGATGATAATCCTACAGACGTGTGTTCTGCAAGAAGTACTTGGTTTTGTAGCTTCAAGAACTGTTGCACTTTCCACTGTGTTATGCTAAACAGGGAAAGGGCAAGTGCAAATACAAAGGATGCAAATATATTGCACTGTGTTAAAAAGCAAAACAAAACAAAATAACAATCAAACACTGATTGATGAAGAAAGCTATCTTCATATGGTATTTTTAATTTTGACAAAGTAGTCTTTATGAGAAGTGAGTATTTTCAAGACCTTATAATTTGAAGAAAACATGAGACCCAGGAATAAGGCTGCAGAGGATGGACTGGCTCTATTTCTAGGTGCAAATGCCAGTGGAGATTTAACCATGCTAGTATTTTTATTATAATTGTTACTATTTTTATTAGGGCTCTGATTAAAAAATTATATGAATTTTTTATTTCTTTTTATAGTCATGTAGATTTTAAGTGGTCTGCTTATAACCCTATATTCTCATAACCCTTTTTTTAGTGCATGTTTTTATAGAATGTGAGGTTTTTTAGGAACAAATATGTGGTGTTATAACAGAAACATATGTATGTAAAAAAACAAAAGAAAATAAAAAGCAAAAGCTGAAAATCAGTGCAAAAGAGGAAGGGGAGAGAAAGGGGAAGAGAAAATATACTGGGTTGTTGAGAAATTAGGAAAGACTTCATAAAGGAGGTGACAATTGCCAAAGGTCCTGAAGAATCAGTAAGTATTGGAACCAGTGTGAGAGACTAAAAACAGTGGCACTATCAAAATAAATATGGAAATCAGAGGAAGAAATGGCTTGGGTTGAAAGGCTGGCAAGAGCCTTAAAGGGCACTGAATTCTGAGGACATAATTATCAACTATATGATTACAACTTACAAAATGTTTTCACATACATTATCTCTTTTGTACCTGACAACAACCATGTCCAATGTCTAAGAGCTCTTCTGTTCACACTGACTAGGGACTATGATGATAGTGGGGAACCTCCCATGTAGCTTTCAAGTACAGAGTTCTATGAGAGAGATTTTTATGTTGATTTTTTTGGTTACTATTTCACTACCATCATCCTTAAGGGATCAAAAAGGGAGAAACTTCTGTAGATTTTGATCCCAAATTTGTAAGATTTTTCTTATTTTTTTCCCTTCATGGTATCTTCCCCCCTAGAGCAGCCATGGAATACAGCCCATTTAGGGTACCTGCTCAAATGTTCCACTATTTTCTACTATAATATGAAGAAATTTCAGATACAAATTATGTATGTATCTCAATCAACAGCGTAAGTTTAAAACATTAAGAAATCTCGTTGGCGACCGGGCGTGGTGGCTCACGCCTGTAATCCCAACAGTTTGGGAGGCCGAGGTGGGTGGATCACTTGAGGTCAGGAGTTCGAGACCAGCCTGGACAACATGGTGAAACTCTGTCTCTACTAAAAATACAAAAAATTAGCAGGGTGTGGTGGCGGGCACCTGTAGTCTCAGCTACTCAAGAGGCTGAGGCAGGAGAATAGATTGAACCTGGGAGGCGGAGGTTGCAGTGAGCCAAGATTACGTGCCACTGTACTCCAGCCTGGGCGACAGAGTGAAACCGTCTCAAAAAAATAAATAAATAAAACATTTAAAAAAATTTTTAAAAAGAAAAGAAATCCCACTGGGGATTTCTGTTGTTACTTTTCTTATAGGCACAATGTCTCATTTCCTGCCCTTGCAGTCACTCTCCTACCACCTTTTCTGGCTGATCTGTCTCTGTACTTTTAAGCAAATCTGAGAAACCCAAGTAACTATAAATTCACAAAACTGGTATGATGACAGTCAAAGACTATTTGCAGTAATCAGTCTCTGTCCTTTTCTAGTTACCTTCACGTAGATCTTGACTCTTGGCTGTTTCTTATTAGAGATAAGTGTTGGTGATAACGTGGAGAAATAAGAACCCTTACACACAACTGGTGAATGTAAATTAGTACAGCCATTATGGAAAACAGTATGAAGGTTCCTTAAAAAATTAAAAATAGAACTACTATATGATTTAGCAATCCAACTACTTGGAATATATCCAAAGGACATGAAATCAGTATGTTGAAGAGATATCTGCATTCCTATGTTTACTGCAGCACTATTCAAAATAGCCAAGATATGAAATCAACCTAAATGTCCATCAACAGATGAATGGATCAAGAAAATGCAGTATTTAGGTCAGGCATGGTGGCTCAGGTCTGTAATCCCAGCACTTTGGGAGGCCGACGCAGGCGGACTGCTTGAGCTCAGGAGCTGGGGACCAGCCTGGGCAACATGGTGAAATTCTGTCTCTACAAAAATACAAAAATTAGCTGGGCATGGTGGTGCATGCCTGTAGTCACAGCTACTGGGGAGGATGAGGTGGGAGAGTAGCTTCAGCCTGGGAGGCAGAAATTGCAGTAAGCCAAGATTGCACCACTGCACTCTAGCTTGGGTGATAGAGCCAGACCCTGTCTCAACAAAAAGAAAAAAAAGAGAAGAAGGAAAAGAAAACGCAGCATACATATATACATATATAATGAAATATTTACTACTCAGCCATGAAATAGAATGAAAATCTGTCATTTGTGGCAAAACAGATTAACCTGGAGGACTTATAGTCAGTGAAATAAGCCTGACACAGAAGGACAAATAGTGCATGATCTTACTCACATGAGAGTAAAAAGTTGTTCTCATAGAACTCATAGAAGTAGAAAGCATAATAGCAGTTACCAGAGGATGGGATGGTGAAGGATGGGGGTAGTTAGAAATTGGTTAATAGGTACAAAGCTACAGTTAGAGAGCAGGAATATGTTCTGGTGTTCTACTGCATAGTAGGATGAATAGAGTTAAAAGTAATGTATTACATATGTCAAAATAGCTAGAAGAGAGGTTTTTAAATGTTCTTATCGCAAAGAAACGACCAATGTTTAAGGTGATGGATATGCTAATTACCCTGATTTGATCATTACACAATGTATACATGTATTGAAACATCACATTGTATTCCATAAATCTGTACAATCATTATGCATCAATCATAAACAAAATCCACTTCTATTCCTTGAGACTTGGTACTGGTATTCAGATTGCTTGGCTTAACTCTTAGTTCTCCATTGAGGACTTGGCCCAGATCTGACCAGACCTACTTTGAGTAACTATTTTGCCTACTTTTGAGCCCTTAGGACCCAACTTATGGCTCAGGTCCATGTTCTAGCTAGAGGTATCTATTCTCTCATGAAAATAAACCTGTATGTACAAGCTGAGTTCTTTCTTTTCTTTCAGCTGTATCAGTCCTTGGAGAAGCAGGACCTTTTTGTCTGCCTTGATCCCACTTTATCTTTTGGCTTCATTTTGAAGGATTTCCCTCATAGCTACTTATCAACTTGATTGATAGTGGCCTACGTTACACTGAGATTTCAGGGCACTAACCAGAGAAGAGGAGAAAAAAGAATCAGAGAGGCTTATAATTACAAAGCAGGTATATGCTATACGGTAGTATTTATCTGTTGGAAATATAACTGAATTACATAATTTTTTGGTTTCTCTTATTAAATTTTCCATCAGCCTTGTGACTATTAGAAAACGACACTGTCATATTATAACAATGACTGAGTAAAGAGCAAAACAGAAAACTGTCATCTACTTAAGAAGACAGGATTCAAAAACCTTGCGCTGAACTCTAACATTTGTGTGGGCCTAATCAAGGAATAGGAAAAGAAAAGGAAAAGAAAAGCAAAAATAGTGTCTTTGGAGATCAAGTTTCCTAAAGGAACTAACATTCATTTATAAGATATCAGTGAGAAAACCATTCTTCTTTTCTGATATTTAGAGATTCTTCCATTGTTTCTGGCTGAACGCTTTTCTACTTTTCTGTTTTCTTCTATCAAAACTATGATGAAGCAGCAGAGCAAGAAGAAATCATTATGACATACACATATTTTAAACTATTATACAGATTACAGATGGTCTTGGTAATTAAAGATAGTCTCCATTTTTTTTTGTTTTAGTTTAACCTAAAGAACAGGATCCCGTGCCGGGCGCGGTGGCTCACGCCTGTAATCCCAGCACTTTGGGAGGCCGAGGCGGTCGGATCACAAGGTCAGGAGATCGAGACCATCCTGGCTAACACGGTGAAACCCCCTCTCTATTAAAAATACAAAAAAATTAGCCGGGCGCGATGGCGGGCGCCTGTAGTCCCAGCTACTCAGGAGGCTGAGGCAGGAGAATGGCGGGATCCCGGGAGGCGGAGCTTGCAGTGAGCCGAGATCGCGCCATTGCACTCCAGCCTGGGGGACAGAGCGAGACTCCGTCTCAAAAAAAAAAAAAAAAAAAAAAAAAGAACAGGATCCCTTCTTTGTTATCTACTATAGTAATGTAGTAAAGTCAGAATATAACAAAATAAACCAACAGATTAGGACAGTAAGATGGAATTGGCAGAAGTCTTCTACATGCTGATCTGATAAAAATGAGCCTAACAGTCTGAGAGAACAGTGTTGTGTGAATATAAAAAGCTTATCTGGGAAAAATGATAGAAAGCAGACAAGACCCAATTCTACCGACTGGTAAATACATCTGAGTCAGTATTCCTTTTCTTAATGACTAGTCAACATAAAATTTAGCTTTGCAGTAGATCTTCCGCTGATCAACACTGTTTCTAAAATACTGGCTAAATGTTGTTTTAGAGTAAAAGGATCATTTTTACATTTAATTAATCAAAGTAAAACTGCCAGTCAGTTCAATGTGTCCCAACCACTTTTCTTATAATTTTAATGAGTGGCAAAAACAAAAACAAAACAAAAAAACACTTTTCGGAAATCAGAGAGATACGAGGCTATCAATGAACTAAAAAACAAGTCTTGGATGCCATTAAGAAAATTAAATGTATCATCAAATAATAACACTCGTAATGTTGGTAGTTAATGTTTCTTGAAAGCTGTAAGTACCAAGTACCATAAGCGTTTTACATGTATTAGCTCATTGCACTCTCACAACAATTTTGAGGTAAGACTGAGGCTTAGAGTGGTTAGGAATTATTTTCAAACCCAAGCCACCAAAGGTCCAAGTTCTTAGCCACTACTCTATACTGCTTCAAATAGAGCTCTTACTCCTCATTTTTCTAATAAATATTGATTGAGTCCTTATTAAGTATCATTAACAGGATGATTTGAGATCTTTACGCAAGGTCAGGAAAAGATATAAAATAGACTGGTTCCTCTCTCCATATGAAAAGCTGTGATATGACAACACAGACTGGGCATTGGGGGCAGGGTATGGGGAAGATGGTGAGGGTGGAATTGCTCACTTTCTAAAGATGCCTTTTCTTCATGGTATGGCAAATCTTCATTACTAATCAAATAAATCTCTTCTAAGGATATGTATATGTTTCAGTGGTAGTAAATTTCACTTTGGTTCTAGTGAAATTCTTTCTAAATGAAATTTTCATTAGCCTACAAAATAATGGTTAGAATGGCAGCAATTTTTAAGTTAACTTTTAGCAATATGTGAACTTTTTTTTCTTGTCATGATACTTACTATTCAATAAAGCAAATCCCATCTCTACTCACAAACCTCATTTCACTGCTTCATGACGTATTATCATCTAAGGTCAAGCCAAGGAATGCTATAACCCCTCTAGAAGTCAGGCCCCTGACATCCACTTACTATCAAACAAAAGATTCCTTTATAGACTATTTAAGTTGTGTTGCCAAAGAAGTCCTTTATGATGGGGGGACTCCAAATCAACTACTCACTGTAAAATCCCAATACCCTAGACAAGAAAACCTTCAAAAGATAAGTTTTAAAAATAAAAAGTGGATCACAAATAGAATTTATATTTTTAAAGTGACTTTTTCTTTTGAAGTGAACATAAAAATAAAGTTTCAGACAAGTTATTACAATAACTTTTTCTAATTGCTTTCCATATGTAGAGAGATACAAATAAAGACAGTAAAACTGGTTAGTGATTAAGTCTGGTTCTACTGTTTCCAAGGGAAAAATCAAATGATAAACAAATATAAGAAATTAAAATGTAGTTATGGGACACAATTTTGTTTTTTATTTAATAAGAGGCAGAAAACTCATTTTTTTGTGATAAATATCAGGACATTTCTATTAGGCCCACAAAACAACTATAAAATATTATTAGTAGTGTTGTTTAAAGGCCATGTTAAATACATTAGGATACATCTTTACAAAGGATACTATTTAGTGATTAAAAAGAATGCGACTTTAGGTTCTGATCCAAAACCCAACAACAATAAATCCCAGTAAAGACCCTGGTATAACTAGAGCACCCACAGGTAGACTTTTTTCTTTTGGTTGCACTATGTGTAAAAAAAAAAAAAATCATGCTTAGAGGAAGGGAACCAATATTTACAAAACACCTATTAAATGTGAAGCATTTTACATATCTCATTGAATCATCATAACAGTCGGAAAGTTTGAAATCATTATCCCCAAGACTTGGGCAAATTAAGTAATTTTCCCAAAGAAACTTGGGTAAGGAGAGGTAGGATATAAGTCAGGCCAGTCTGGGTCCAAAACCTGAGTTGTTTCCAATATACCAGGTTGGCATTATCTTATAGAATAAAGTGGAACTGTAGCTGGGAAAGAAAGAAGCTAAGCTTTAGAATATAGGGTCCTATTAACAGGGAAATGTGCTTCTTGTAAGTGGCTTAGAAATGGCTATTTCCTAAAGGACTCGTATTCCTAAATTACTTGTCAGTGACATCATACTTTGTCATTTCTCAGGAATCATGGAATTACCTCTGATTTATTCTATCTTTATATCCAGCCTGTCATTTAATTTCTTCTCCCTTTGAAATGTTTTTCAGTTCTGCCCCTCGCTGTACATTTTTGCTACTATCACTGTAAGTCTACAAGTCTCTCTGACCTGTTTTTTCACCTCTAAAGCATCCTTACTAGGTTACATTTCCTAAAATACTGCCTTCACCACCTCAACTTTCTACATAAGATCCTAGACTGGATCTCTTTGCCTATCCCAGCAGGTATAAATTCTTACAAGCCTCTTCATAAAGCTTGTAAACTGTTTTTTGTTTACCAATTCAATTTTATCTAATTCTGTTTCATACTCACTCTCTACAGGTCAAACTGTTTATTACTTCCTGCGTACTTCTACATCTTTGCTTTTGCTGTTCCTGACTGAACTCCTCCCCCAAATTCTATTCATTCTTTGTGGTCCATCCTAATCTTGCCTTCTCTAAGAAACTGTTCCTAATAACCTCAAAACCTGTTACAGTCAGTATTACAATTATGACTTAATTATCATCTTGAAACATTATCGAATTTTTTCTTGTGCTTTAGTTTTGTGTCTTCAACTAGACTATACATTTCTTGAGGCCAGAGTCTGATTATATTGCTATTCTAAAATCCTCTGGGAGGCCCCATCATTTTAAGATTAAAGCCCAACTTTCTTCCAATGGCCATAACCTGGCTTCAGTCAGTCTTTCTAGTCTAAGACCACTCATCTTGTATCCTGTACTAGCCACACTGAACTATTCTCTGTTCCCATATATATATTTAAATATATGTATATTTCAAATATAAATATTTTATATATAGAAAGAAAAAAATATATATATCAATATTTATTTCTTCACATCTTCATGCCTGCATTCTCTCTGCTGAGAATGTTTCTTCCTTTTCCCTGTTTGATGTTATTTTCCCTAAGAAGTGCTAAGAAGCCTCATCCTTCGGGAAAACAGTTGT
Organism: Macaca mulatta; assembly: GCF_049350105.2. Lineage (NCBI taxonomy): Eukaryota > Metazoa > Chordata > Mammalia > Primates > Cercopithecidae > Macaca > Macaca mulatta. The sequence continues at coordinate 117,065,058 of NC_133406.1, forward strand.
CCTTCCTCTGTATTTCCATATTCCTTTGTAAATACCTCTAATATAGCACATAGTGCATGGTGTTACAATTGCTGGTTTAAATTTCTTTCTTCCCAACTATAATGTGGTATCTTATTCATCTTTGTACTCCTAGATCCTCACAGCAGTAGTATGTACATATAGCAGGCATCAACATGTTGGTGCGATGAAAAGCAGACTTCAATAATGAAAAAACTTAGATAATACATTTTAATACGCGTTTTATCTTTTAAAGTCTTCCTAACCACTTTGTGAGATGAGTATTAATATACCTATTTTACGAATAATGAAACTGGCTCAGAGATTAAGTCAACAACTCCACGTCACAAAGCCTGTAAGTGGTATACCAAACACTCCAATCCAGATCTTCTGATTCTAGTTTAGTGCTCTTTCTAGTAGACTAGGCTGCCCTCATACTAATTAACTGAACGCTTAGGAATTGCACATTACACTTCTCTTGTGTCTCTTTTTATAGATCTATCTTAAACAATATCAATTTGTGTTCTCATCTCAGCTCCTTGTCGGACTAAATTCCATGTTGGCGAAGAAGGATTACTTGCCTTTTTATCTCTTGCTCTGCCTGGCACAGTGCCTTACACATAGTAGGTGCTCATCAAATTGGACTGACCTGGAGAGCACTAGAATGGTCATTTTGACAGGCCAGTTCTTGCTCAACCTCTGAAACCTCCAGCAGATTCCGCTCACTGACCAATCGAGACAATTCTCCAACCACTGTCACATGCTTTGAAACAGTCCCAGACATTTTCTTGAACTGTGGATAATTCTCAACAAAGGCCTGCCATGGGAAAAACATCAATGAGAGGTTCTGTTATTTTTTGACCACGGATAAGCATGTATTGAATGGGGGGGTAGGGAAAGCAGGGGATGTTTTTCAGCCCTGATTAAAGCATCTACAACTTTCAGCCACATGGCATTTTGTTATGCTTAAGAAGAGAAGAACTGGTATATGTTGGTAGACTGAGTCTTTGTTTTTTTTTTTTTTTGAGACAGAGTTTCGCTCTTGTTGCCCAGGCTAGAGTGCACTGGCGTGATTTCGGCTCACTGCAACCTCCCAACCTCTGCCTCCCAGGTTCAAGCGATTCCCCTGCCTCAGCCTCCTGAGTAGATGGGATGACAGGCATGTGCCACCATACCCGGCTAATTTTGTATTTTTAGTAGAGATGGGGTTTCACCATGTTGGTCAGGCTGGTCTCGAACTCCCGACCTCGGGTGATCCGCCCACCTTGGCCTCCCAAAGTGCTGGGATTACAGGCGTGAGCCACTGCGCCTGGCAATAGATTGAGTCTTTAAATAGTCCAGATATTACTGAAGAATGGAAAGAAGCACATGGTTTATTATGAATTTTTCGCTATATTGTTTAAAGACATTACAGAAAATAAGCCTCAAACCAAATAAAATCAATCAAGGTAGAAATCAGACCCAGAAGATTCCAAAAGTGTTGCTTACATGAATAGTTCCAAACTCTCACATTAGTCATTCATGTACATGCTCAATTTACCTTCATGTCTGCTATTGATTCTAGTTTTTGCTGTTCTTTTGGTTTCTTCTTCTGAAAATCTTCCATGAGATTCTTTATATTGCTACCAATCTCAGCAAAGTTCAGGTACATATTCTGTGAAAAAGAAAGGTGGAAGCACATCATCAACTAGTCTGACTTTCAGAAAATTTAAAAGAAGTGAAAAAGAATTCGGAATGCAGAATTGAAGGGCAGGGAAATTCCATTTTAATTACCAAATTTGGACATTAGCTGGGACACTGGTGATGAATAGCATTACTATTCTCACAAACAGCTACTGGAGGGGAGAGAAGTAAATAACTATGTGATCTCTATGAAAAAAATACTGCTAAAGGGTCAGAATCCAAATCTTCTGCCTTCCCTTGAGAGGCAGTTTATGCACAGGATGCCTCTATCATCCTTTCACATGAAATCCCATGTCTGCCCCCATACTAACAAGCCAATATTGATCTTCTTACATAAAAACAACTAAAGACAATTAAAAAAAATTTAAACCACCTACATTAGCATAGAATTCATCATTTTCAGCAGATAGGACCACCTCTCTTAAGTCTTTACTGATCCCCGGCACTCTGGAAAGATCAATCCGATTGTTGTTTATGCCTAGTAGTTCATGGACCATGGCCTGATATGTCCACTAAATAAAGAATTATGAAAAAAAATGGTAACTGACAAAATATGGAAATAGTAAACATTCAAGAAAACAAAAACTGATAACATTCTTTAACTAGTCTTCTTTACATGAAGATTCTCTAGTTAAATTTTACTAATACTTTGTGCTATCATAAGCATTAAGATTGTCATTTTAATTGATTAAACACTGAAAAAAAGTCAAAATACTTTTAGATTTCACATTTTTGGAAAAAGGGCAGCAAGATTAATATTCTTGATAGAAAGACAACAAATTAGATCTATCATTAGCTCCAATTTTTTGCCTGTGAATTAAGGGTATATTTTTGGCTTCACAGATAGAGCTATATTGGTACTGCAGTTACAAGCTGTACCATTTCCTGTATGCTTCTGTGGTTTTCTGCAGCATGAGAAGTGTGTTCTTGCAGATTTGAGTGATACTATATTTATCCTGGGAACACTAATATTATCAGAAAAACCTTGTGAGTTGATCAAAACACTGGGAGATTCAGAAACTTACCTCTGAATCCATTTTATTTTATATTTTTACCTAATGGGAGTTGTGAGGAAGGACTGGTTTCCAGTATCACAAAATGTGAATTTATTTGGTAAAACTGGAAATGAGAAATCTCCAAATTTTCCCTTTTCACCATTTATGGAGAATAGATTACTTTCAGTCATAGGTCTGTTAGACAAAATGAAGTATTTTCTAGCACGTTCCCTTCTGCATCTAGAATCCAAATGCTAGAAATGTTTATATACATATTTTATCTTAAGAAAATTAGATTTATTAACAAATAATTTAGAAGGTTATAAAATAAGGTGCTTATTTCCTAAAAGATTTGCCAAAGGAATTCCTGAAAAAGCAAGTTCCATTAGAGCACTTAAAATAAATACAAGGCTGGGCATGGTGGCTCATGCCTGTAATGCCAGCATTTTGGGAGGCCGAGGTGGGTGGATCACTTGAGGTCAGGAGTTCGAGACCGGCCTGACCAACATGGTGAAATCCCATCTGTACTAAAAATACAAGATTAGCCGAGCATGGTGGCGCATTCTTGTAATCCCATCTACTCGGGAGGCTGAGGCAGGGAATCGCTTGCACCCGGGAGGCAGAGGTTGTAGTGAGCCGAGATCACACCATTGCACTCCAGCCTGGGCAATAAGAGCAAAACTCTGTCTCAAAAAAAAAAAAAAAAAAAAGTACAACAAAATGTTTTATGTTTTTACGGATAGCTTCTTGTGCATGCTTCTAGCATTTACTCTATAATTAAAATTATGTTTATTTCTCTCATCATTGCACCATGGGCTCTTTGAGGGCAGAAATTATAATTTTTAACCTTTTATCTCTAGTATTTAGTTTAGTACGTGGCACAAAACAAGTCCCCAGTGAAATCTGTGGGATAAATAGTTGCTTTTCTTTGCAAGACAGAATAATAGGCAATTAATTTTCTTTCCACTTTTTGATATTACCAAAAGTTTCTTTGGTGAACATATATTACTCTGAATTTAGGAATATAAGGTTATTTTATACTACAGAGAAGTTTCACTCCACAGATTTCCCTTAGCATATAAGGTGGGAAGAAACTGAAACATAGATTGTGCCTTTCTCTATAAATACAAAGTCACAGCCAGGCGCGGTGGCTCACACCTGTCATCTTGGCACTTTGGGAGGCCGAGTCGGGCAGATCACTTGAAGCCAGGAATTTGAGACCAGCCTGGCCAATATGGCGAAACCCTGTCTGTACTAAAAATACTTAATACAAAAATTAGACAGGTATGATGGTGCACGCCTGCAATCCCAACTACTCAGGAGGCTGGGGCATGAGAATTGCTTGAACCTGGGAAGTGGAGGTTGCAGTGAGTTGAGATCACGCCAACCTGGGTGACAGAGAGAGACTCTGTCTCAATAAATAAATACATACATACATATAAAATCACTATTGATAGAGCACCTGCTATGTGCACTGTTCTTATGCTTGCAGGAGAAAAAATAAATAGTCTGCCTTGAAGAAATATGTAACGTAGGAGACGGTGTAAACAACCAAAGCTACAACATGGCAAGTACAGCATGAGACATGAGAGAGACACAAAGGTCTACAGGTCTACAGGAATTTTCAGGAGGTAAGAACAATATCTGACTGAAAGAATACAGGCTTCAAGAAGATGTTGAAGAATGGCTAGATGTTGGAGATGGCTTTTGAGTGTTTTTTTTGAGACAAGAGTTTCGCTCTTGTTGCCCAGGCTGGAAGACAGTGGTGTGATCTCAGCTCACTGCAACCTCTGCCTCCCAGGTTCAAGTGATTCTCCTGCTTCAGCATCCCGAGTAGCTGGGATTACAGGCGCCTGCTACCACGTCCGGCTAATTTTTTTCTATTTTTAGTAGAGACAGGGTTTCATCATGTTGGACAGGCTGGTCTCCAACTCCTGACCTCAGGTGATCTACCCACCTCGGCCTCCCAAAGTGCTAGGACTACAGGTGTGAGTCACTGTGCCCGGTTCTTCTTCTTCTTTTTTTTTTTTTTATTCTTTGCTATTATTCATATAAATCATTTTATTTATTTATTTATTTATTTATTTTTGGAGACGGAGTCTCGCTCTGTTGTCCAGGCTGGAGTACAGTGGCATGATCTCAGCTTACTGCAACCTTCGCCTCCAGGGTTCAAACGATTCTCCTGCCTCAGCCTCCCAAGTAGCTGGGACTACAGGTGTGTGCAACCACACCCAGCTAATTTTTTTGTAGTTTTAGTAGAGACGGGGCTTCACCACGTTGGCCAGGCTGGTCTTGAACTCTTGACCTCAGGTGATCCAGCCACCTTAGCCTCCCAAAGTGCTGGAATTACAGGAATGATCCACCATGCCTGGCCAGATTGAGTGGTTTTAACAGCAGTATTTTGATAGGTGAAGATGGGAAGAGAAGGTACTCCAAACATTCTAGAGTTTAGAAAGCAGTCACAGTAAAAGCATGCTGGCAGGAAACCATGTGGCATTATCTACGTAAGTAGTGAGCTCTAGGTTTCATAAGAGGGTTAGCCCACATTGTGAAGGCTCTTGGTTGCCAAGTTCAGGAGTTTTTTAACCTAGTAGGCAAATGGGAACCAATGAAGGTTTTTAAGCCAAGAGTAGTAAGATAGAGCTGTGCTTTAGGAAAAGTTTTCATTGTATTTGTGGAACATTTAGAGTGAGAAGAAATAAAAAGTAGGGAATCAAGTAGATGACTATTTCAATATTCTTGCAAGAGATTAGGGTCTAGACCAAGGCAATAGCTGTAAGAATGGAAATGAGGAGACAGACGGAAACACTGGAAAATAGAATCTACAGAATTAAGTAGCTGTCTTGATTAGGCATGGAGGTACTGGCAGAAAGATATGGGAGGGATGAGGCAGAAGAGTTAATGATGACAGTGGATGGAAGAATCATGATACCAAAACACCGGGAAATGCAAAGCAAAACCAAGAATAGCTAAAAATAAGGAGGCAAATAAGTGGACCATGCTTTTATTTCCATATCTGTATTTTGATGAATATCACTTGAAATCATCCTCCTATTATGCCAAGAAAGGGTTTTGTACCTGGTTTAGCAATGGGGTGATGGCATCATCACAACGATCTAAAATAAGGAGCAATGGAGGAACCTCTGTCCGACGGAATTCAAACAGTTCATATTCTTTAGTTATCACTTGCTGTGGGTGAGAAAGAAAGATGGTTTGTGCAACCAACTAGTTACACACAGAGATGATATAAATAGGAAATTAATAAACGCTACATTTAACAATAGTTCTTTGCATCCGCATAGATCTTCCATATGAAGGATTCAAAAGTCTCACAAAGTTTAGTAGCATACTATTTAAGAGGTTAGAATTTGAAACCCTATTTTATAAGTGGTTTAACTGGACCAAAAAAGAGTTAAATAGCCTGTGTATGTTTCTTGGGGTAAACCTAAGAATCTTAGCTCTAAATGTTGCTTTTTGTTTTAAATCACATATACCTACCTCTTTGCTTAGAAACCTAACATACAAGGCCGGGCGCAGTGGCTCAAGCCTGTAATCCCAGCACTTTGGGAGGCCGAGACGGGTGGATCACGAGGTCAGGAGATCGAGACCATCCTGGCTAACCTGGTGAAACCCCGTCTCTACTAAAAAAAATACAGAAAACTAGCCAGGCGAGGTGGTGGGCGCCTGTAGTCCCAGCTACTCAGGAGGCTGAGGCAGGAGAATAGTGTAAACCCGGGAGGCGGAGCTTGCAGTGAGCTGAGATCCGGCCACTGCACTCCAGCCTGGGCGACAGAGCGAGACTCTGTCTCAAAAAAAAAAAAAGAAAGAAACCTAACATACAATCATGTCCTTGGTTGTAAATAAAATATTGCTTTAGTTTTTGAAATATGATAGAGAAATGAATGGCCGTTATGTTTTGGAACCAGGAATAGGTAATGCCATACCTTAACACACTCTGCAAGTCTCTTTGCTGCCTCTGATGAGAGCTGATAACGAATCATGGGACATTTCTTCAGAGATAAAAGGAGAGCTGTAAGCCCTTGAGTTGTTCTAGATAGCTGGGCTGGATCCCAATTTCGACCCTTTTTGTTAAAAACATATATTCAGAGAAAATATTTGAAATTTCTCTTACAAGTCTAATTATTTGCTGAATTAACTCTCAACTGATAAATTAAACCTTTCCTTCCATACCTGACAGCAACCCAAAATATTGAGGGAAAACAAATGTGGGTTCACAGCAATGTAATCACCATAAAATTCCTGCAAATAAAGCACCAAGAATAGTCATTCCATAAACTTCAATTGTATCAAGCAGTAATATTGTCATATGTGATATATAATATGATATAACCAAACTTGGTGAAATACAGGTGTAAAGAGACACAAAATTGTTCAATTAATAATTGAGTAACAACAGTCAACGTGGGAGAATTAAAATAATTACAAAACAGTAGCAATAACAATAAATCTAAAAAATAAAAGTTGTAAAGGTATACACATTATATTTCTGGAGACCTCTATGCATACTTATCAATTAGTAAAAATAACATACTGCTAATAGGAGATATAATGTTCTACTCAGATAAAAAAGAACTTTGCTGTCCAATGTGTTGTCATGAGAGAGAATATAATTTAAAACAGGTCATTCTTTTTATTCATTTATCACCTATCACATCCTTCTGAAAAATTCAAAACTAGTTTATCTGCTGCCTCTGAAAACAATATTCCTCACTTATGTGATAAACATATTTAAGTGTTCATAAAAAAACTTCGAGACAGACCTTTCCTTATTTTTTATTTTTAGACTCAAATATTTAAAAAGGGCCAACATACGAGATGTGTTACAGGACCAATATGTTTACCTGAACCTCAGCCACAACTTCCTGTTCATCAGCTTCAGCCAATGACTTCACGTCACTCTTGCTGATCACATTACTGAAATCTGAAACATACGAGTTGGGGTTGACTCAAAGGATATAATTTCTGCTGCAAGTATATGTAAAAGGGCCTGATAGTTAAAGCCTAATGAATAAGTGACCTTCAAACTGGAATGGGTAGCACAAATATATTTAATCCACAAATTCATAATTTTTTATATATATATATATATATTAAAAGGACCGCCGGCGGGCACAGTGGCTCACGCCTGTAATCCCAGCACTTTGGAGGCTGAGGCAGGTGGATCATGAGGTCAGGAAATGGAGACCATCCTGGCTAACACGGTGAAACGCCGTCTCTACTAAAAATAAAAAAAAAAAAATTAGCCGGGTGTGGTGGTGGGCACCTGTAGCAGCCCCAGCTATTCAGGAGGCTGAGGCAGGAGAATGGTGTGAACCCGGGAGGCAGAGCTTGCAGTGAGCCCAGATCAGGCCACTGCACTACAGCCTGGGCGACAGAGCGAGACTCTGTCTCAAAAAAAAAAAAAAGAACCACCATCAGAGGGATTGGAGAATGAGAACACTAGGGAACCAAGTCATTTTATTGAAAATAGCGAATAAGGAGAGAGAAGTAAACTTTCATCCTGTGTTTTATATATAAACTGTACTACCAGGTAACCAAATAGATGAGGGAAAATTTTTCTTTGTGAAAATATTCCGGCTCAACAATAACTAACGAATGTTAATGACAGAATTAGAATATCATCATTTTTTCTAACCCCTAATGAATCAATTGAATGGACCCAGGCATTGAGCATCAGCAGCTGCTAATATCAAAAGAATAAATAGCCAATGAAAGTACACAATACCACCTATAAAGTATTCTCGCCAAGAAGAAATCAAATCTTAACCTAATTAAGGCTCTGTATTCACCTATGAATTTACAGGAACCAGAAGATAGAGGAGTATTTTAAACTTCAAGGAACATGTTAAACTACCCCATGGGGATGCAATCAGCAAGATCCAGACTATGGAAAACTTAACAGTTTCTTCAATAAATAAATTGCATGGGGCAGCAGGTGCAGGGTGGGAAGACCTATACAGAAGATTAAGAAACTTAACATATCAACCAACAGCAATGTGTGAACCTTACTTTGATCCTGATTTAAAAAAACTGTAAAAAAAAAAAAAAAAAAGAGACAATTTTAAATTTGAACGCTGAATGGTTATTTGAAAATAGTACTAAGAGTTCAAGACCAGCCTAGGTAACATCACTTGAACCTGGGAAGTTGAGTTTACAGTGAGCCGAGATCATGCCACTGCACTCTGTCTGGGTGACAGAGGGAGACTCTGTCTCAAAAAAAAAAAGAAAAAAAATAATTATTTTTCATTTTTAATCTACATGTAATAATGGAAATGTGCTTTTTAAAAAATGAGTCCTTATCTTTTAGAGATGCATACTGAAATACTTATGGATAAAATTATATAATGTCTTAGATTTGCTTTAAAATAATATTGGTGGGGGAGTAGGTGACAGTATAGCTAAAACAAGATTGGGTGAGGCTCAATAACTGTTGAAACCAGCTGATAGGTACATTGGGACTTATGATACTATTCTACTTTTGTATGTCTTTAAAAGTTCGGTGCGGTGGCTCACATGTGTAATCCCCTCACTTTGGGAGGCAACGGTGGGCAGATCGCACTTGAGGCCAGGAGTTTGAGATCAGCTTAGCCAACACAGTGAAATCACGACTCTCCTAAAAATACAAAAATTAGTTAGGCATGGTGCTATGGGCCTGTAATCCCAGATACTTGGGAGGCTGAGGCAGGAGGATCGTTTGAACCCAGGAGGTGGAGGTTGCAGTGAGATGAGATTGTGCCACTGCACTCCAGCCTGGCGACAGAGTGAGACTCCATCTCAAATAAATGAATAAATGAATGAATGTTCCGTAACAAAAAGTTTTTTTAAATAAAGAGAGGGGCCTATTACACAAGAGATTTAGTAACATAAAAATATTTTTAAAAAGTATAAAAGAGAGATGAACAAGCTAGCTTAGTACTGATATAAATTGTGCTGCAAGTTAGTAATGAATAAAATCACTACATACAAATTCATTTTAGTTTACATCAATCAAATAAAATTCTGAAATGGATTATGCCATCCAAGAAATCTGAAGTCTACTTTTCATAGGCTGTGGTGCTAATATAATTTTTTTCTTCTGCTTCACAGATTTACAGTCCAAATCAAACAATTTTTAGAACCAGAAGAGTAAACACTAGATTAACCATTATTAATGTCAACTGCTACAAAGAACTGTTTAGAGGAAAAAGGAGTCTTTCACCTCATGATGAATTCAATTTTTAGCCAAGAGATTCAGCAAAAGAGTAATTCTGTTATTATATACATCTACTTAAACTTGGCAGCACAGGGGATATATGTACATATATACCTACATATGTATATGTGATTTGTATATATTTATATATGTGTATGTGTATATATACACACAAATATATCAGAGATCTAGCTTGTGATCATACTAAAAATACCAGAATAACTACACACCTATGCAAATGGCTAAAATACAAAATAGAGACAACACCAAATGCTCCCAAGGATGCAAAGAAACTGGTTCACCCATGCATTGCTAGTGAAAATGTAATATGGTATAGACATTAAGGAAAACATTTGGCAGTTTCTTAATACAGAAAATATGCAATTACCATATGACTCAGCAGTTGCACTCCTGGGGGTTATTTATCCCAGAGAATGAAGGCTTAACTTTCACATAAAAATCTGTACACAGATATTTATAGCAGCTTTATTTGTAATAGTCAAAAGTAGAAACAAGTCATATGTCCTTCAATGGTGTATAGTTAAACAAACTGTGGTACATTTATACCATGGAATACTACTCAGCAATAAAAAGAAATGAACTATTTTCAAATTAAAAAAAAATTTTTTTTTGCAACTCCAGCTCAAAGGAGGAATGAACTATTAATACACACAACAGGCGAGGTCTGGTGGCTCATGCCTGTAATCCCAGTACTTTGGGAGGCCGAAGCAGGTGGATCACCCAAGGTCAGGAGTTTCAGACCAGCCTGGCCAATGAACATGGTGAAACCCTGTCTCTACTAAAAAAAATACAAAAATTAGCTGAGTGTGGTGGTGTGCACCTGTAATCTTAGCTACTCGGGAGGCTCAGGTGGGAGAATCGCTTGAACCCGTGAGGTGGAGGTTGCAGTGAGTTGAGATGGCGACACTGCACTCCAGCCTGGGTGACAAAGCAAGACTCCTTCTCAGACAAAAAAACAAAAAAGCAAACACACACACACACACACACACACACGCACCCACACATACCAGCCTGGATGACTCTCCAGAGAATTATGCTGAGTAAAAAAAGTCATTCCCAAAAGGTTTTATACTGTATGATTTCATTTATAGAACATTCTTCGAATGATAAAATATAAAATGGAGAAAATATTAGTGGTTACCAGGGTTAATGAGGGGGTTGGCGTGGGAGAGAAGTCCATATAAGCTAATAAAAGGGCAATATAAGGGATCCTTATAGAGATGAAAATGTTCTGTATCCTGACTGTATCAGTGTTAACATCTTGGTTGTGATATTGTACTATCGTCATGTAAGATACTACATGGGGGAAGCTGGGTAAAGGGTATCTGCGATCATTTGTGTTTTTTTTTTTTTTTTTTTTTTTACAGCTGCACACAAATCTACAATTACTTCAGAATAGAAAGTTTAATTTTAAAAAGAAAACCTGTGACTCTTAGCCAAAAACAAACAAAAATTAAGATGCCACAGATTAATAAAATTGCCTATTTTTACCTCTTGGGGCGTTGTGCACTGAAAACCCACTGGACGAGCTTTATATAACTTTTCAGTTCTACACAAAAGTGAATGAAATAAAATATGAGAGAGCTCTTATATATAGTCTTTTCACAAATGTTAATTTTTTGTATCATTATTCCATTTAAGTAGTATACGCTGAAGAAAGTACATGTCTTAGACTGTAGTCTAAACCCTAAAACTCTAATACCTTTAAGTAAGCTTTAAAACTTCTCAAATGCCCTACTTACTGTTAAATCTAGTCCTTGGTTTTGGAAATATTACCAAACAGACTACACTAATACTATTAACATAAAGATCAATAATGACATCTAGAGGAGAATGGATGTAACTTCCACAGCCAAATGTATTGGATCAAAAAAATCCATGTAAATTGTATAGTAAATACAAACCTAGTTTATTTCCAGACCTCCCCTACCTAACCCCCAACCCAAGAAAGTTGTGCACATAAGAGATCACTACCTGATGATTTATACTTTCAATGCATTAAATATAGTAACAAAGAGAAGTGAAAGGCTTTTATCTGGTATGTAAAGTAAATCTCTGCTTTTCCAACAAACTCAAGTATTACCTTCCCATTTCAAAAAATAAATCAGCTTCCATGCCTCAATTCCTAAGTGTAAAATGGGGATAAGTATATACTTTTTTTTTTTTGGCAGGGGTGAGATGTAAAATTTGTCTACTTACAACTTGTGACTTACAAAGCATCTTGAAAGGCAAAGTAAAATGTAAAATTTTTAACTTAAGTAATCAAAGATGAATGGAAATCACATTTAGCCCTCTGAAACAGAATATTGGTCAAAAGTTTTGTTTTTTTTTTTTTTTTGAGACAGAGTTTCGCTCTTGTTGCCCAGGCTGGAGTGCAATGGCACAATCTTGGCTCACTGCAATCTCCGCCTCTCCAGTTCAAGCGATTCTTCTGCTTCAGCCTCCCAAGTAGCTGGGATTATAGGCATGCGCCACCATGCCCAGCTAATTTTGTGTTTTTAGTAGAGATGGGGTTTCACCATGTTGGTCAGGCTGGTCTCAAACTCCTGACCTCAGTGATCCGCCCACCTTGGCCTCCCAAAGTGCTGGGATTACAGGCTTGAGCCACCATGCCCGGCAGGTCAACAGACTTTTAATACTTTGGAAGGACGTTAAATAAACGAGATCTTTATAGTGACAGATCCAATGAACTTATTAGTGACATAAAGGGCTCAATGAAACACACTAACTGGGATGTTGTTATGAGTTTGAAAAAGTGAACTAACATACTTACAAATGAAATATATAGTGTATTTGGGTCTTCGGAGCTCCTGAATCATATAATCCACATTCTCCTAGAAAATGAAGAACAAGCGAACAAAATATGAGGAGAGTTGCTTAAGGAAAAAAGTAATAAGCATTACCCATTGATTTGTTTATTTACTGCATCTACTGCATATTGAAGTCTAGGTTAAGTGTTGCATATGTTGGTGGATAAGGGCTGCAGACAGATAAATTTTGTGCACATGTTGGTGGGTAAGGGCTGGAGACAAAAGAGATGAATACAATGATCAGGAATCATATATTATTTAATAGTATGTGTATAATATTAAATATTAACCAACTGCATTTTGGCCAAATTAAGATAAAGAATATAAGGGACACAGATGTTGAAATACAACATAAAATTGATTATAATTCTGCAAACTCACATCGAGCTGTTTGTCTATAAATTGTATTCACTTGCTCAAAATTCTTTTTTTTTTTTTTTTTTATTTGAGATGAGGTCTCACTCTGTCGCCCAGGCTGGAGGGCAATGGCACAGTCTCGGTTCACTGCAACCTCCATCTTCCAGGTTCAAGCAATTCTCCTGTCTCAGCCTCCCAAGTAGCTGGGATTACAGGTTTGTGCCACCACACCCAGCTAATTTTTTGTAATTTTAGTAGACACAGGGTTTCACCATGTTGGCCAGGCTGGTCTTGAACTCCTGACCTCAACTGATCTACTGGCTTGGCCTCCCAAGTGCTAGGATTACAGGTGTGAGCCACTGCGCCTGGCCTGATCAAAATTCTTACCTAGAACATCAAATGTGTCTATTCCTTTAAAAATTAACATTCAAGAGAAAATATAGTTAATTATATTCACTTTGGCTTTTAATTTATTGGGATGTAAGACTCTGCACAACTACAATGTTTGTGAAGTATTTGCAAGTAGTAGGCTAAGATCTTTCTATAATTACATTAATTTAAAATAAAGTATAAAAGTTTAAAACAAAAAAGTTGATTTTTATATGGTCAAAATATAAGAATTCCGATTACATAAGATTATAATGCAGGTTTTATTGATTTTTGATACTATAATACCTGGTTAAATTTCAATATAAATTGTTCCCTAAACATATTTAGTAATTTGTTTTAAAAATCACCTTTCTTTACAGAATTAAAAGAAAAATGTAAGCAATGTATACTGCTTATTAATGGGGAAAAGGTTTTAAAAATTGTCATTTAGATTTAAAAATGCATTCAAATTAACGTTATAATATAATCTTAAGAAAAAAATTTAAAATATCTTTTAAACCTCAATTACTTCCTCGTAATATGCTAGGCAAAAATAACAAACTGAATTAAAAGATTCCTAAAAGTTCAGACAATGTGGAAAAAGACAAAAGAGAATATACAAAATAATAAAAAGAAAAAGGAAAGATTATTATTATTATTATTATTTTTTGAGACGGAGTCTTGCTCTGCCGCCAGGCTGGACTACAGTGGCGTGATCTCAGCTCACTGAAACCTCCAACTCCCTGGTTCAAGCAATTCTCCTGCCTCAGCCTCCCTAGTAGCTGGGACTACAGGTGCCTGCCACCACACCTGGCTAATTGTTTTTGTGTGTGTGTGTATTTTCAGTAGAGACGGGGTTTCACCATGTTGGCCAGAATGGTCTCGATCTCCTGACCACGTGATCTGCCCGCCTGGGCCTCCCAAAGTGCTAGGATTACAGGTGTGAGCCACCGTGCCCGGCCAAAAGGAAAGATTCTTAAAAGAGTTTGAGAGACAGTACATAGCAGTCAAAGAGTTTCTCTAATAAAAAAATTAGGAAATAATGAACTAGATCATCTCTAAGGTACCTCTTGAAGCAAAATATCATGACTAAGAGCTATAAATATGAAACAATTGGAAACTATTATAACACAGCATGTGTTCATTAATTCAGCAACTATTTATTGAGTGTCCACTGTGTGACAGGCATTGGGAATATAGGGTGAGAAAAAACAGATATCATATCTGTTTTCATGGATTACTGCTGGTAATCACCCAAACCATACAAAAGTTCAAACCATGACACGCAATAGGGCGATAAAGATGGTTTTGTAAATGCACATAAGGGGCAGGTTTGACCTGGTCAGCAAAACCAGGGAAGGGTTACTTGAGGAAGTGAAGTTCCAGGCAGAAGAAGAAGCCTATGCAAAGGTCCTGTGGCATGACAGAACAAGGGGAATATAGTGGATTGAAAGATTAAGGTGATTAAGGTGCAGAGTGCAAAAGGGGAATGGTTCGAAATGAGGCTGGAGAAATGGTAGAAACCAGACCATGCTGCACCTTGAAGGCTACAATTAAGGACTTTTGCCCTTATCAGAAAAGCAATGAGAAGTCATTTAAGGATTTCAAGCAGGAGTGCCATGATCAGATTTGCATTCTGGAAAGTACATATGTACAAGCATGATAAAGTGCATTAGAGTTGAAGAATATGAATATGAATCAACAAAGTAGAACAGCCAGGCGCGGTGGCTCACGCCTGTAATCCCAGCACTTTGGGAGGCCGAGGAGGGCGGATCATGAAGTCAGGAGATTGAGACTATCCTGGCTAACACAGTGAAACCCCATCTCTACTAAAAATACAAAAAAATTAGCCAGGCGTGGTGGCAGGCGCCCGTAGTCCCAGCTACTCGGGAGGCTGAGGCAGGAGAAGCGTGAACCCGGGAGGTGGAGCTTGCAGTGGGCCTGAGATTGCGCCACTGCACTCCAGCCTGGGCAACACAGGGATACTCCAAAAAAAAAAAAAAAAAAAAAAGAAAGTATTAAAATAGGAAAGGAT
Organism: Macaca mulatta; assembly: GCF_049350105.2. Classification (NCBI taxonomy): domain Eukaryota; kingdom Metazoa; phylum Chordata; class Mammalia; order Primates; family Cercopithecidae; genus Macaca; species Macaca mulatta. Next base: position 117,080,538 of record NC_133406.1, read on the forward strand.
TTTTAAAGGAGAGACTCAAGCTAGATTTAGAAGGTGATGGACAAAAAGTGACAAATGGCCAAATAACTTTTAATTAGTGGAAGAAAAAAAACCAGTGAACAGGAATGAGCATGTAAAATTGCTCATTCCAACAGTAGCCCAGCTGGCTACAGAGGAGCAGCAGACCTAGGACACAGGAAGGCTAGATACATATGGGCAAATGAAACCAACAAAGGAGGGCTTTAACTGCTGGGCTAAATATAGATTTAATCATGGAAATAACATCAAACCACCAGAAGTTTCTGAGCATAAATGTGAATAAAGTGGTAAAGATTCAAGACACTCATAGCTGTATACGAAATTAAGTGTTGATGGTGTTCAATGTGACAGATACGGAGGTTAATCCAGGAATAAAGTAATGTGGGTCTCTGTTAAGAGTAGTTCATTAGTGGCAATGGGAATAGCTGTGAACCTAAAAGACATCTTGAAGGAAGAATTGGCTGTAAGGGGTCAACTGAAATATGGAAACAAAACAAGAAAAATGAAGGTTATAATACTGATGAACCAGGATAATTATGATGCCACAAATTATGAAAATACAAATTTATTTTGCCTTCTTAATGCTTTCAGATTAGAGTGTGCTGCATCTGCCTGGGCAGATGGAAACTCAGTTTATGCAGTACCTTTGTAGGTCGAAGAAAACAAATTGCCTTCAGGTGTTTCATGATCTCTCGATTTTGAGAATCAATGCGTTCAAAGAGGTACACTTCTTTCTGTAGAATCTCCGATTGTGTGTATACCATACTCACTATGCCAGTCTGTAAAAACAAAGGATTAACTAAAAGTATGCTAGTCTAGAATAATAAAAACAAGTAGCATATCTAAGCCTCTTTTTTCATTAATACTTAGCTGGATAACTTAAATAGTAATATACGTAATAACATTTACTGAACATCCAAACAGGTAGGTAACATACAAGAACGAAAAATACGCTCTCTCCTTTCAGCTGAAGTGTCAAGGTTAAAAACAAAAAACAAAGAAAAAACATGCTCTTTTTGAACTGGAACAATCCATACATTTCCAAAAATATTTTTTTCTATCACCTTAAAGAATTTTGTTTTCTGGTCTGTGGCCAACAAATAACCTGTCAGTTCAGCTTGAGCTCCAACAGCTTTACTTTTAAAACGCAATGTTGAGTGGAAACAGTAGGCCCATCCCAAAGTCTTCCAAGTGCTCTAACATATTAATGATTTATTGGCAGAGACATTTATTAAAAGATTTCTGATTCCAATAAATTGTTTCGGGTAGAAGCAGTCTCTGGGCAGTGGCTGGAGCCATTTAGACTGAAAAACCCACCGGGCAAGCTTTATACAACTTTTCAATTCCACACAAACTGACCCTTATTTTCATATCTTTAATTAAATGCTAAATCCTACTGTGGAATGGGACCAGCTATTGTAAGGTTGAGAGGGTTCCTTGACAAATGCTGAGCAAAAGCAAACTCACCGTCTCTTTATCCATCAGAAGTACTTTCATACCAGGCCCGCTGTCCTCTATCATTTTGGAAATGTACTGCTTCACAGCAAAAACCACGTTCATGGCGGCGAATTGACAAGTATCCCACAGCCCTTCCCGCCCCCTTTTCTGTCTAAATTAACCCCCGGTCTGTTGGCGGGGTCTCAGCTGCTTCCTCCCAGCCGGGCTTCGGCTTCCGGGAGTCCGGGCAACCACGGTGCTGGGAGTTGTAGTTCCGCTGGAGTGTACGGGGCACCAAGCCTATCCCGGGGATGGAAAAATCCGGCGGAGATGCCCTGGGCTGTTGCCACGCGCGGGCGCTATTCTCCTCCCACCTGCGGCCTGCATATGCCTGAGGCCCGGACTCTCAGACCTCTATTGCCCTTTGGTCCTGGAGGCCCAGCCGCAGCCTGAAGCCCAAGAGAGTGGAGCCTCGCGAAATGAGGAACCTGGCACAAGGTTTGCTTGGAAGCAGGAACGACGGAGCGTGGCCGTGGTCCCTATTTGCCATTAACGCTTTCTTGCATGGCAGTGAGAGATGAGGGCAAGGGAGGTGGCATAATGCTCCCGGCCACTTGGGACTCGGAGAGACGGCATTTAATAAATCACACGCGGTATCTGCGAAACAGTGGTCGAGATTCGTCTTCCCGGCTTCACTGGGTCAGTAATAGGCGGGAACAGTGCCCCTGTGTTGAGGCTGCAGAGGCCCGAATTGGTTTTCCCAAGACAGAGGGGCATATGAAATTGAACATGAATGAATGAACAAAGGGAACGCGTTTTAGGGATGTTTTTGAGGAGAGGCCTGAGGTTCTCCAGGAGGGTCTGCAGCGCGGGTCGGCCGTGGGGGCTCTCAGCCAGCGTGACCACCGGACCTGCAAGCGTACCCCTGCCCCACCCCCGGCTCGGCGCTCTGAGCAATCGGACTCTGCCAGCTCCAACTCCGGCGGGGCGCGGGTCACCCGCGACGCTGAAACTGCAGGCAAGAGCGGAGTTGACTGGGTCCTTTGAAATGGGTAGGGGACATGTATCCGGTAGAACTAAAACAAACTAGCGTGGGGATTTGAAGCCAAAACCTTCAAGTTTTTATTGAATCTTAAAACCATCAACTTCCAAATGTCTACATTTGTGTTTACACCACACAAGTCTCCCCTCTATCATGGCATTTGTCGAAAAGGAGGGTAGATGTTTGTTTTTCGCACCTTTACTTTGGGGAATTGTAAAATCAGGAAGATAATAAGAAACAACTGTTAGAAATCAGTAACTAAAAATGCTTATGAATATTTTCACCAAAATAATGACCAGTGTTTGTGAGGTCAATAGATTCAGGATTACCAAATAAATTCTTTCATTATATTGTAAGAAGTACACAATTGAAATAGACCAGTAGCACTTTAACGTTAATCTTCTTAAGATTATGCAACATCATATACAATTTTCAAATCCCTTAAGGGAGATCAGAAACTACTGAAATATAAGAGATTTTTGTCACCTCTGAAATTGTGAAGAATATGTTTTTATTTTTTTCAGCTTTTCTACCAAGTAAATAAAGCTTCCATTTAGGCATTTTACTAATTTTTAGATGTGTTTTGAAAGAAAAGTCTTAAGTTATATATTAAAGTGAAAATGTGAATCTTTAAATGGATACAAGTAAGAAAAACTAATGTTATATGAATCTTCCATTCTTATCAATTTAAATGTTCATATCTTACAGAAAACGTGGAAACCATGCTAATGAAAATCCTGTAAATCCTGTAAATTACTGATATTTGAAAATTCACCTCCAATCTCCCATGTCACTTGGTTTTTATTTTTCCTACCTATAATTTAGACTGCAGTATAGAAGACTTTTTCCCCCATTTTCTGTGCTTTTTTAAGAAAGAAGGAGATAAAGACTTGTCTATGAAATTTGTGCCTTTTTATTTTTATTTTTTATTTTTTTTATTTTTTTGAAATTTGTGCCTTTTTAAACAATAGTCAATTTGTAAGCAATATATGGAAAGAATCTGCATCCTTTTGATGATTTATACTTGGACACATAACTTTTTGAGGGAGGAGGAAAATACCTACTTGACAGCTTACTAATTCACTCCATTTTCCATAAAATGTAATTGATGTCAGTGGCAGTGATATTTTATACATTGAGTGATAAGATATGGAACATAAACATTTTGAACAAAATAATTATTACATATTTAAAGGGTGCTGTGATGGTCCTGAAGTTAGACAGCATGCTTCCTTCCTGAAGAAAACCACACAAGCCATTTTAAATGTCTCCAAATTAAGAACTTCTTTTGTATCCCCACACCTCTAAAATTAGGACTGAAACCAATGATAAAATCCAAACTCTCGCTTTGTAACTCATCCAGTATAAACCCAGAGTTACTTGTTTTGTTGTAGGCAAGTGACAGCAAATCCAGAATATGAAGTGCCTGCTTATTTTTAATTTAGGGTATAAATAAACTATAATAACAAGAAATATTTTCAATAGTAAAGACATTAAAAAATAAATCATGACATCCTTCAAATATGAATGATTACATTAACTTAAAATCTTCAACCTGAAAAATTTGTTTTCACTGGGTCCAAGAAATCAGTGCTTTAAGGATAGAAAACAGGAAGTCAAAAAATGCAGTATTGGTCAGGCAGGTGGCTCACTCCTGTAATCCCAGCACTTTGAAAGCCAAGGCGAGGCCAATCGCTTGAGTCCAGAAGTTCAAGACCAGCCTAGGCAATATGATGAAACCCTGTCTGTACAAAAAAAATACAAAAAATTAGTTGGGCATGGTGGCCGGCGCCTGCAGTCCCAGCTACTTGGGACGATGAGATGGGAGGATCACCTGAACCCAGGAGGTTGAGGTTACAGTGTGCCACTGCACTGCAGCTTGGGTGACAGAGTGAGACCCTGTCTCCAAAAAAAAAAAAGAAAAGAAAAAGCATTATTTACATTTGCACATTTTATTTCGGCTTGTAAATATGTAAGTTAAATAATCAGGAATGATTTAAATAATTACATGTACTTCAGCTTTCTCCAAAGTGTGTACTATTTAGAGGTTTAACTACCCATTTTGTGTTTAATCTACACTTGATCTTAGCCAAAAGGCGAGAAGCAATTTTGTGTTTAATCAAAATCATGATTTTCCCCCATCAGAACTCAAGGTTTCAACACAAAACAAAGAATATGTAAATAAGCTTCAGTATAATTATAATAACAATATGGCCAACTCTTAGTTATTTTAGATTATTAATTCTCTATTTACCATAATCCTTGTTGCTTCATGTTAACACTTCTCTCATAAGCCATGGATAGGAAGGAAGTAAAGATGAAATTCAATGAAACTGAAGTTAATTAGATTTCCTACTTGATAACAATTGAAAAAAATATTTGCATAAAGAATGGCAGTATTGGCCAGCCACAGTGGTTCATGCCTGTAATCCTAGCACTTTGGGAGACTAAGGCAGGAGGATTGCTTGAGCCCAGGAGTTCGAGATCAACCTGGGAAACATAGCTAAACCTTGTCTCTACACAAAATTTAAAAATTAGCTAGGCATAGTGGGTGCATCTGTGGTCCTAGCTACTCGAGATGCGTGGTAGTAGGATTGCTTGAGCCCTGGAAGTCGAGGCTGCAGTGAGCCATGTTCATGCTACTGCACTCCAGCCTGGGCAACAGAGTGGGACCCTGAAAGAAAGAAAGAAAGAAAGAAAGAGAGAGAAAGAGAGAAAGAAAGAAAGAGAGAAAAGAAAGAAAGAAAGGATTGCTTGTATCATACAACCAGTATTTGTGCAGTGTTCTTAACCTCTCTAACCATTGCCTCATCAGATAAATGGTAATAACATAACCTACCTCGTGAATTTGTGACAATTAAATGAAATAATGTGCAAAAAAGTATTTTACACAGTGCATGGTGCATGGTAAATGCTCAATAAATATCAGCTTTGATTATTAGAAATAAAAAGATAAACATGTTTTAGTTTATTTTTCACTTACGGTTATATGTATTTCCCATTGACAAGAAAATGTAAACATAGATCAATTTCAGCAAATGTAATCTATGGTTTCTAAATATAATTTCCATTAAGACTTGATCTTGTATTACTATACAATAATAGAAATACTAATGGGAAGATTTGACCTACTCCATCATAATTTGTAAAACATGCAATTTTTATGAAGAAAAAACTTAAGAAAAATATGCTTCAAATGATTTCAGAGGCTTAGTGTCTATGCAGCCTCAAATCAAACAGAATTTGTTAAATTTTCATCACAGTTCACTAACTGTGATGTGTTGAGCTTTACGGTAGCAAAAACATGTAATAGCTTTAAATCATTAAGTAAAAATTAGCTGCATGAAGAGTTCTGTCTGCACATTCAGTAATTTCAGTGATTTCACCTTTCTGAGTAGGTAAATTGATAATAGCCACAGTGAGAATATTATAGCTGACTTGGCTCGTAGCATGACTACCAACCGGCTATCAAATCCTGTGCAGACTCCTTTAAAATAACGATCCTGAATTCACACTTTTGATTACAAATAAGTTCACCATTTGTAGCATTTTGAGATGACCAAAGAAGCTGGATTTCTGTATGACAACCACTCCACAGCAAGAAACATTTCTCGTTTTTTTCTTTGAGACCGGGTCTTGCTCTGTCACCCAGGCTGGAGTGCAGTGGTGCCATCTCGGCTCACTGCAACCTCTGCCTCGGTTCCAGTGATTATCATGCCTCAGCCTCCTGAGTAGCTGGCACTACAGGCGCCTGCCACCAAACCCGGCTAATTTTTGTATTTTTAGTACAGACAGCGTTTCACCATGTTGGCCAGGCTGGTCTTGAACTCCTGGCCTCAACTGATCTGCTTGCCTTGGCCTCCCAAAGTGCTGGGATTATAGGCATGAGCCACCATGCCTGGCCTAGAACCATTTCTATCTGCAGAAACTACAGGTAATATTCTCAGAGACCTGAGTAACTGAAAATTTAGTTAAATAAGATCTTTGCATTCCCAAGGATGAAATGATCTAGTCTGAGTGAATTTTTTGGTGATTTGAGCTTGTTATAAATATAAGTCAGGGCCACCCTTGGTGGTCACGCCTGTAAGCCCAGCACTTTGGGAGGCTGAGATGGGTGTATCACTTGAGGTCAGGAGTTTGAGACCAGCCTGATCAACATGGTAAAACCCATCTCTACTAAAAATACACAATTAGCTGGGAGTGGTGGTGCACCCCTGTAATCCCAGCTACTTGGGAGGCTGAGGCAGGAGAATTGCTTGAACCCAGGAGGTGAAGGTTGCAGTGAGCTGAGATTGCGCCATTGCAGTCCAGCTCGGGCGACAAGAGTGAAACTCTGTCTTAGAAAAAAAAAAGAAAAGAAAAAAAGAAACAAAATGTATATCAGGTTTCTCCCTTCGCTTTTTAATCAGTTCTAGACCATTGTATAGATTAGCAGCTTACAAAATGTAGACTGTGCACTATGGTAGTTTTGTAAGTTGCTCTGATATATAAAATAGAATGTGCTTTTGTTTAAGAGAGATTCCTAACTAACATGGGTAGAAAAGAACTGTTGCTCAGAGTAAGACATAACTTCTTGGGCAAAAGATTAGAAAAGGGAATTTGCTGAAAATGAAATAAATGATTAGTAAATGCGAAGAGATACTTAATGGTAATCTAAAAATTGCAAATTAAAGTCACAATGGAATTACCGTTTCATATCCAAAAATTAAAATGTCTGCTAATACCAAGTGTTGGTGAAAACGTAGAAAAACACTTCATATGTTGGTAGTAGAAGTGTAAAAATTGATATAACATTTTGGAGAGCAATGTGGACATTAAAAAGCTAAAGATGTACTATACATACTCTTGTGCTCAAAAATTCTTCCACTTGGTATATATCACTCTTGCTTCCATGGAAACTCCCAAAGAAGCTTCCTTTCTTTGATCTGTGAATGGGCCATATGTGCAAAGTGGCCCCCAAATGCTGAAGGAGCTGAGAAGGCAAAGAAGGAGGCAGACAGACCCAGTTTGTCAGCTTTGAGTGATTTATTAGGCGAATTTACAGACAGAAATATGGTCCTGGGCAGCTGCATGACAGGTAGATCTCTGCATCGAAACCTCCCAGACCCAGGGCTTATATCTTAGGGAAAGTATATGTGCTCTGGAAGGAGTATGTAGGTGGCTATGGGCATCACAGCCTATGATTTCTGCAACAGCATCAAGTGTGGTTTAGGTGGAAACTTACAGTGAATAGAGGTTCTTGCATAAAGACTAATACATCATTTAGACATTCTGGAGGCATTCCCAGACTTGGGGTTAGTCAGAAGTTACATGGCAGATTAGCATTTAAAATAAAGTCACTCTTGTCCCCACACTTGTTATTAGGCTAGGAGTAGCCAAGCAGGTCTTGGGGCAGCCAGAGCCCCGGGCAGGTCACTGCTGGCTATGAACAGCCCCCCTTTTCTTTTTTTACCTGTATGCTTTTCCAAGATTTCCTGTGGGCGGTCATGAAAGGAATTGGAAATCATTGCCCTAGAGAACTCTCACATATATGTGAGACACATATAAGAATGTTCTTAACAGTATTGCTGATAATAGCAAAAAAGTTGAAAACAACCTAAAAGATCATCAACAGAAGAATAAATAAATAAATCATGGTATGATTTTATAACAAAATACTGTATTCATATTTAGCAGTTAAGATGAATAAACCAGAGTTAAGGGCATCCATATGGTTGAATCTAAAAAAGATGGTAGGTGTATAGAAACAACATACACAGTCCTTGTCGAGTATGATATTATTTGTATAACGTCTGAAAACATGCAAAAATAATATTATATTGCTTAGGGCTACAAACCTATAGATAGGTGTATGAAGAAATGCTACATGTGACTGGGCACAGTGGCTTACGCCTGTAATCCTAGCACTTTGCAAGCCAAGGCGAGAGGATTGCTGGAGGCTGGAAGTTTGAGACCAGCCAGGGCAACACAGGGAGACACCATCTCTACGAAAAAAATTTTTTTTTTTTTTAAATCAGCCGGGTGCGATGAGCTTGAGGCTGCAGTGAGCCATGATCGTTCCACTGCACCCCAGCATGGGCGACAGCAAGACCCTGTCTGGAAAAAAAAAAAAAAGAAAAGAAAAGAAAAAGAAAAATCCAGAATGATAACCAAATTAAATTAGTGGTTATTTCTAGCATGGGAGCAAGAGGGATGCCACTGGGAACCAGAGCACAGGTACTTCTATAATGCTGATGCTTCATTTATTTTTGTTTGTTTGTTTTGTTTTTTTTTTGAGATGGAGTCGCGCTCTGTTGCCCAGGCTGGAGTGCAGTGGAGCAATCTCGGCTCATTGCAAGCTCCGTCTCCCGGATTCATGCCATTCTCCTGCCTCAGCCTCCAGAGTAGCTGGGACTACAAGCGCCCGCCACCACGCCTGGCTAATTTTTTTTTTTTTTTTTTTTTTTTTTTAGTAGAGACTGGGTTTCACGGTGTTTGCCAGGATGGTCTCCATCTCCTGACCTCATGATCCACCGGCCTCGGCCTCCCAAAGTGCTGTGATTACAGGCGTGAGCCCGTGCCCCGCCGCTTCATTTCTTAAGATGGGTGGAGGGTATGTGGATATTCCTCATATTTAATAATAGCTTTTTGCCTGTCTTACTGCAGAATAAATATTTAATCTGACTTTACTGGTGGAAAGTCAACCTTCAGCCTCAGCTTTGGGCAGAATTAATTGCTGGATAAACTGTAACCTTCATTCCTTCAGTAAATACCTATTACACATCTTCTATGTCAGATGCTATATTAGTTTGGTAGGGCTGCAATAATGAAGTACCCCCAGACTCAGTAGCTTAAACAATAGAAACCTATTTCCTCAATAGTTCTGGTGGCTAGACGTCTAAGGTCAAGTGTCAAAAGTTGGTTTCTTCTGAGGTCTCTCGTAGATGGCTGTCTTCTCCTGTGTCTTCACATGGTCTCTATGTGGTGTCTGTGTCCTAATCTCTTCTTATAAGGACACCAATCATATTAGAGTAGGGCCCACCCCAATGACCTCATTTAACCTTAATTACCTCTTTAAAGACCCTTTCTCCAAATGCAACCCCATACTGAGATACTGAAGGTCAGGACTTCAACACAGGAATTTTGGGGGGACACAGTTCATCACCTAACATACTGATTGGTGAATAAATCCTTCAGCCCTAGATGTCACCTAATAGCCTAAAAATATGTGAGATGAGGCGTTGAAATCTCATTGAAGGAGTCACACTGATGTTACTTGTATTTTCTCTTTTATATCCCAATATTAAGTAAGAACATATGGCCCTACTTCTACCCTTGATTTTTTTTCTCTTTTAAACTATCTTCTATTTCATGAAATGGTTGAAATGACTAAAAGTATACTAAATCAAAAGACTGTTGGGTTTTTTTGTTTGTTTTGCAATGGCAAACAGATGTAATGGATCGTGTAATTCATATTGGTCTGAACCCTTCCAACTTTTAGCTGAATATTTTGTATTTACATTGTTATTAAGATTTATGTTTTTAAAAAATTTTTAAATATTTTTTCTTTTTTTTTCCCACTCTTTGCAGAGCAAGGCTACTCCATAGGCAGTGTGCCCAGAGTAGCTGAGTTTTATGTTTATTTTAATGAACATATTAGTAAATGTTTATCTTCCCTACTTAGACTGGGCATTAAAGAAAGAATATGATGGTAGCTCACGCCTGTAATCCCATCACTTTAAGAGGATGAGGCGGGCGGATCACTTGAGGTCGGGAGTTCAAGACCCAGCCTGACCAACATGGTAAAACCCCATCTCTACTAAAAATACAAAATTAGCCGGGTATGGTGGCGCATGCCTGAAATCCCAGCTACTTGGGAGGCTGAGGCAGGAGAATTCCTTGAATCTGGGAGAAAGAGGATGCAGTAAGCTGAGATCGCGCCATTGCACTCCAGCCTGGGCAACAGGAGTGAAATTCTGTCTCAAAGAAAAAAAAAAAAAAAAAGGAATATGAAAAGTGGCAGGGCATGGTGGCTCATGCCTGTAATCCCAGGACTTTGGGAGGCAGAGGTGGGTGGATCATGAGGTCAGGAGTTCAAGACCAGCCTGGCCAAGATGGTGAAACCCTGTCTCTACTAAAAACTACAAAAATTAGCCAGGCATAGTGGCAGGTGCCTGTAATCCCAGCTACTCAGGAGGCTGAGGCAGGAGAATCGCTTGAACCTGGGGGGCAGAGGTTGCAGTGAGCTGAGATCATACCACTGTACTCCAGCCTGGGCAACAGAGTAAGACTCTGTCTCAAAAAAAAAAAAAAGGAAGAAAGTATGTATTTGCATTCAGTACTTAATATGTCAGTATTCTTAAAAAATGTCTAATACATATTTACTTTAAAAAACAGATTTGGTACATTTTGTAAGAAAATTATAAAATAAGAAAATTTATTGCAAAAGAAATATTTTTTCCTAACTAGACACTAACAGACAAACATAAAGAATACCTAAAATACCTTTTATACTGCATATTTTATTGTGCTTTCTCTTCTAAAGTGAGATTGAAAGGCTGTCTAATGAAATACCAAGTTACTTAAACCACCAATTTGGAGATTAATGTGGTATGACATATCTTATTGTTTATTTCCTTAAAACTCAACGTGTTCGGGAAATGTTGATCAAACTTTAATGTGCATATACAAATCTCCTGGGGATTCATCACATGTGGATCTTGCTAAAATGCAGATTTTTTAGTCAATGGATCTGGGATGAGGTCTTATTATATCATGTATTTTTATTTATTTAATTTATTTACTTATTTTTATTTTTCGAGACAGGGTCACCCAGTTTCAAAAAATAAACAACCTGTCACCCAGGCTGGAGTGCAGTGGCACAATCATGACTCAGCTTACTGCAACCTCAACCTCCTGGCCTCAGGTGACCCTCCTACCTCAACCTCCTGAGTAGCTATAACTACAGGGGTGTGCTACCATGCCCAGTTAATTTTTGTATTCTTTTGTAGAGACAGGATTTTGCCATGTTGCCCAGGCTGATCTCGAACTCCTGGACTTAAGTGATAGGCCCCGCCTTGGCCTCCCAAAGTGCTGGGATTAAAGGCACCAGCCTATATCCTGTGTTTTTAACTAGCTTAGGATGATGTTGGTGCTGGTGTTCCATGGACCACATTTTGAGTAGCAAAGCAGTAGAGGGTCAAGATTATTGGGAGCTGAGAGAATACAATGAGATTGAGTAGTTTTTGTTCTCTTCCCGTTGAGCTTTAATACTATTCTTTACCCCTAAACCTTCTGTCCCACGATTCTTCATCCAATTCTATTAGTATTTGCCCCTTAAAATGGGCTCGTAATTATGCTCCAAGGGCATTTGGGCAGTGCTTTCACTTGTCATACTTTTCTGTTTTAGGCTTGATTCAGACCTTTTGAGTTAAGCTGTAATGTTAGCTAAACATTTCTGTTTATTCATACTTATTGCCTTAACACAGTCATATATCTACCTTCTTAGAGTAAGGATTACTGAGTCTACATGTTTAAAACATTATGATAATGAAAAGGACTTTATTGGACAAATCCTAACAGAATGCTGTTTCACTGTATATAATGTCTTAGAGTATCAAGACGCAGAACTTCAGAATCATGGGCAATAATTTTACTTCATGATTAAAAACTAATCAACATGACGTCTAAGAGAAAAGACTGAATCCTTTCATTTTGAAATAGTTGTTCTTACTACTCATAAATACAAGATTATTGTGTATTGTCATCATCCAATCTCATTATAGAAGCAGGTAGCATCTGGAGAAGACAGTTGACCCATGGAGAACTATTCTTAGCTCCTCTGCCAGTGACACTAGTCAACTCATGGAGAACTTACCAATTTGGCCTCTCTGAGAATAAAGAGGAAGATAAATTAATAAGGTTTGAATTATAGATTTTAAGAAAATTGTTACTTTTTCAACTTATTTTGAAATTTAAAACTTACAGAAAAGTTGCAAAAATAGAGTTCCCATATACTCTTTACCGAACTTCCTTCAATATTAACTTCTTATATAACCATAGTACAAAGACCAAAACCAGGAAATTATCATTGGTAAAATACTATTAACTAAATCACACTTTCTAAGCATACTGGTCAGTTGTTTCGTAGAATATCCCTCAGTATGGGTTTATCTAATATTTTCTCATTAATAGATTGAGGTTGTGCATTTTTGGCAGAAATATAAAAAAAGTGATGTAGCCTTCTCAATATCATGGCATACATAATGTCGATATATCTTATCATTGGTGATATTAACTTTGATCACTTGGTTTACATGGTGTCTGCGGGCTTTCTCCACTGTAAAATTACTATTTTTCTCCTTGTAATTAACATATGTCATGTGGAGAGATGTGTTGAAGCTATGAAAATATTCTGTTTCTCATCATATTTTGCCTCCTAATTTTAGCTGTAATCCATTGATGGTTCTTGCCCTTGCCTGCAACAATTGGTGTTTAACTAACGGTGATTATTTTCTTCATTCCTTCAATATGTATTAATTGGAATTTTCTGTAAAGAAGACCTGTCCTATCTTCCCCTATTTATTTATTTATTCGTCATTTATTTGTGTCAGTTATAGACTCATGGATATTTAAGAAAATTGTCCTTTTTAGGTATTAGGAAAATTATAATATAGAGGTTAAGAGTGCAGGCTCTAGAATCAATGAGCCTGGATTTGATTCTGTGTGTACTAGCTACATAACTTGGCAAGTTATGTAACTTCTCTGTGCCTCAGTTTCCTCATTTGTAAATGGAGAAAATAACGCCTACCTCAGATTGATGTGAGAATTGAGATGATACAAGTAGTCTTTAGCCTAGCTGTAATTAATTTTTCATAGCAAGTATTTTATACTGTGCTGTTTTACTCTTTATAAGTTTCCCCATCAACAAATGGAATATAAAAATATTTATCACATGCTTGCCTCCCCCCAGAATTATTACAATTCATGAGAGATGAATTTTAAAATAACTTATAATGTTAAGGACATACAGAATAAGTTTTATTCCTTAAAAAAGATCAAGCTAGATTAATTGCTAAGATCCCTTTTATTATCATTATTCTGTTTTTGGGCTGCTCTTGGTGTTAGATATGTAGATGACCATCAATGTGACTGAATTATTTTTAACATCTTAGATGATGTTTTAAGAGAACAGGCAAGCCATATGAAGTAAGTACTAGAAAATTCGTATTCCTGTAACTCCTTAAATTTCATTAGTGGTAAAGGAGTCATGAGTATAATAGTTTTTTCTTATTTATTTATTTATTTAAACTTTTATTTTAGGTTCAGGGGTGCATGTGCAGGTTTGTTACACAGGTAAACTCATGTCACAGGGGTTTGTTGTACACATTATTTAGCCACCTGGGTACTAAGCCTAGTACCCAAGAGTTATTTTTCCTGCTCCTCTCCCTTCTCCCACCCTCCACCCTCAGGTAGGCCCCAGTGTCTGTTGTTTCCTTCTTCGTGTTAATTAGTTCTCATCATTTAGCTTCTACTTATAAGTGAGAACATGCAGTATTTGGCTTTCTGTTCCTGCATTAGTTTGCTAAGGATAATAGCCTCCAGCTCCATCCATGTACCTGCAAAAGACATGATCCCCTTCTTTTTTATGGCTGCATAGTATTCCATGGTGTATACATACATTTTCTTTATCCAGTCTGTCATTGATGGGCATTTAGGTTGATTCCATGTCTTTGCTATTGTGCACAGTGCTGCAATGAGCATTCGTGTGCATGTGTCTTTATGGTAGAATAATTTATATTCCTCTGGGTATATACCCAATAATGGGATTGCTGGGTCGAATGGTAGTTCTGCTTTTAGCCCTGTGAGGAATTGCCATACTGCTTTCCACAATGGTTGAACTAATTTACACTCCACCGACAGTGCAGAAATATTCCCTTTTCTCTGCAACCTCATCAGCATCTGTTATTTTTTGACTTTTCTTTTGTTATGAGTTTTTAAATTAAGTTCTTCTTAAGAAATTTAGAACATGAGGCCGAGCACGGTGGCTCATGCCTGTAATCCTAGCACTTTGGGAGGCCAAGGCGGGCGGATCACGAGGTCGGGAGATGGAGACCATCCTGACTAACACGGTGAAACCCCGTCTCTACTAAAAATTACAAAAAATTAGCTGGTCGTGGCGGCGGGCACCTATAGTCCCAGCTACTCGGGAGACTAAGGCAGGAGAATGGCGTGAACCTGGGAACCGAGCTTGCCATGAGCTGAGATCGCGCCACTGCACTCCAGCCTGGACGACAGAGCAAGACTCCGTATCAAAAAAAAAAAAAAAAAAAAGATTTAGAACACCAATTTGTGAGGATAAATTCCATTTGTTGGGGCAAACACAAATCACAGGTAGCCCTGGAACTGAGGAATAGCTTTGATTTTGATTAAAATCCGGGAGTCCACAGCTATTTGATCAATCTTGTGCTGCTCTGTAATCTTGTATTTCTCTTTTTCTGTGTGCAAGATCTCACCTGCCTGGTGTCTGGGCAATGTCTTTTTTTTTTAAATTTTTTTATGAGACTGAGTTTCCCGCTTGTCACCCAGGCAGTGGCACGCTGTTGGCTCACAGCAACTTCCGCCTCCTGAGTTCAAGCGATTCTCCTGCCTCAGCCTACCAAGTAGCTGGGATTACAGGCCCATGCCACCACACCCGGCTAATTTTTGTATTTTTAGTAGAGACGGGATTTCACCATGTTGGCTAGGCTGTTCTTGAACTCCTGACCTCAAGTGATTTGCCCGCTTTGGCCTCCCAACATGCTGGGATTACAGGCGTGAGTCACCATGCCCGGCCTGCAGCTTCTTCTTGAAGTAAGTATCAGTAAGACGTTTTCGGATTTTTACATTGCTGATATCAATTTTGGTTCAGGTGGCAATGACAAATTTCTGGTGTGTTCTTCGTAGAGGAACTTGATTGAGGACCAGAGGTCCAGTCACAAGTAACCAGCCACTAGCCAGCTGTTTCAGGAAAATCACCCTTTTGCCCCTGTAGCGTCCAGTGAGGATGATCAGAATGGTCTTGGGAGTGATGCTGGCTCACAGTTTTCTCACGTGCTGACTGAAGAGTTTTTTTTTCCTTGACTCAACAGCTTTGAAGGCACATCTTCAGTAAGATAATACGTGGGCATTTTGCAAAGTTTAACCACCTAAGTACCACTGTTCTTGCCACCACCAACTGGTTTTGTAAGACTTGCAAGAAATTTCTCCTTTTGCTTTTCAACCTTGGATTTCACAGCTGAGTACTTCCTCTTGTACGTGGCCTTTCTGGAATACATAGCAGATGGAGAATATCTGCCAATCCCTCTGACAATGACAGGATTTTGACTGCAATGGGGCTTCCCATTCTTGGGCTTCTTAGCCTTGAGGTTACCCTTTTTCACCTTGCCACCAGCATCAGACTTCTTGGCTTTGGGTTTCTTCTCTTTAGTATCTGGCTTCTGAACTTGTTCACCCTCCATCTTGTAAGATGGGAAAGAGCTGACTTTTTAGTAATGGCCATTTTGACTGGTGTAAGATGGTATCTCATTGTGGTTTTGATTTTCATTTCTCTAATGATCAGTGATATTGAGCTTTTTTTCATATGTCTGTTGGCTGCATATATGTCTTCTTTTGAAAAGTGTCTCTTCAGCCAGGCGTGGTGGCTCATGCCTGTAATCCTAGCACTTTGGGAGGCCGAGGCAGGCGAATCACCTGAGGTCGAGAGTTCGAGACCAGCCTGACCAACATGGAGAAACCTCGTCTCTACTAAAAATAAAAAATTAGCCGGGAGTGGTGGCACATGCCTGTAATCCCAGCTACTTGGGAGGCTCCAGCAGGAGAATCGATTGAACCCAGGAGGCAGAGGTTGCCCAGTGAGCCGAGAGTGTGCCACTGCACTCCAGCCTAGGTGACAAGAGGGAAACTCAGTCTCAAAAGAAAAAAAAAAGAAAAAAAAAAAGAAGGGAAAAGAAAAAGAAAAGAAAAGTGTCTGTTCATTTCCTTTGCCCACTTTTTAATGGGGTAGTTTGTTTTCTCCTGTAAATTTGTTTAAGTTCCTTATAGATGCTGGGTATTAGACCTTTGTCAGATGCATAGTTTGCAAATATTTTCTCCCATTCTGTAGATTGTTTACTCTGTTGATAGTTTATTTTGCTGTGCAAAAGCTCTTAAGTTTAATTAGATCCCATTTGTCAATTTTTTGCGATTGCTTTTAGCGTCTTTGTCATGAAATATTTTCCTGTTCCTAAGTCCAGGATAATATTGCCTAGGTTGTCTTCCAGGCTTTTGGTAGTTTTGAGTTTTACATTGAAGTATTTAATCCATCTTTAGTTGATTTTTGTATATCATGTAAGGAAGGAGTCCAGTTTCAATCTTCTGCATATGGTTAGCCAATTATCCCAGCACCATGTATTGACTAGAGAGTCTTTTCTCTATTGCTTGTTTTTGTCAGCTTTGTTGAAGATCAGATGGTCGTAGGTGTGTGGCCTTATTTCTGGACTCTCTATTCTGTTCCATTGGTCTATGTGCCTGTTTTTGTACGAGTACCATGCTTGTAGCCCGGTAGTATAGTTTGAAGTCAGGTAACCTGATGCCTCCAGCTTTGTTCTTTTTGCCTGGGCTATTTGGGCTCTTTTTTAGTTCCATATGAATTTTAGAATAGTTTTTTCTAATTCTGTGAAGAATGTTATTGGTAGTTTGATAGGAATAGCATTGGCCGGGCGTGGTGGCTCAAGCCTGTAATCCCAGCACGTTGGGAGGCCGAGACGGGCAGATCACGAGGTCAGGAGATCGAGACCATCCTGGCTAACACAATGAAACCCCGTCTCCACTAAAAATACAAAAAAATTAGCCGGGCGTGGTGGCGGCGCCTGTAGTCCCAGCTACTCGGGAGGCTGAGGCAGGAGAATGGCGGGAACCCGGGAGGCGGAGCTTGCAGTGAGCCGAGATCGCGCCACTGCACTCCAGCCTGGGCGACAGAGCGAGACTCCGCCTCAAAAAAAAAAAAAAAAAGGAATAGCATTTAATCTGTAAATTGCTTTGGACAATATGACCATTTTAATATTGGTTCTTCCTATCCATGAGCATGGGATGCTTTTCCATTTGTTTGTGGCTTCTCTGATTTCTTTGAGCAGTATTTTGTAATTCTCATTGTAGAGATCTTTCACCTCCCTGGTTAGCTGTATTCCTAGGTATTTTATTTTTTTGGTGGTAATCGTGAATGAGAGTGCCTTTCTGATTTGGCTCTCAGCTTGACTATTGTTGGTGCATAGGGGTGCTAGTTTTTTGTACATTGATTTTGTATCCTGCAGCTTTGCTGAAGTTGTTTATCAGCTGAAGGAGCTTATGAGCCAAGACTCTGGGGTTTTCTACATATAGAATCATGTCATCTGCAAACAGAGGTAGTTTGACTTCCTCTCTTCCTATTCAGATGTGCTTTATTTCTTTCTCTTGCTTTATTGCTCTGGCCAGGACTTCCAATACTATGTTGAATAGGAGTAGTGAGAGAGGGCATCCTGTCTTGTGCCAATTTCCAAGGGGGATGCTTCCAGCTTTTGCCCATTCAGTATGATGTTGGCTGTGGGTCTGTCATAGATGGCTCTTATTATTTTGAGGTATGTTCCTTTAATGCGTAGTTTACTGAGAGTTTTTAACATGAAGAGAGCAGAATATTTTTCTATTGAAATAATTCTTTTAGAAATGGCTCATTCCTGATATGTCAAGCATTTAATCAAGATCACTGTTTTTCTTAACTAGAAAGAATGTTTAATATTGTAAAAGTAAAGCATAAACTTTTTTATTTACATGTCTTTCCATTTGAAGCAAATAAAATGTCTTTAATGTAGGACACTATTATTTAAGATTATTCTCTTAATAATAGTAGAAATAATAACAACTATCTTTCATTAAGCTTTTACTATGTGCTGAGACTTTTACAGATATCTGAATTAACCTTTGCGACTTTCCTTTAAGGTAGATATTACTTTTATATTCCAGATAAACTGAGGTTCAAAGAAGTTGAATAACTTCCTTAAGGTGGAAGCAGATGGAAAGAAACATACTTTTTAGTGAGGATTTCACCATATATTTTTGTACACATCCTTTTTATATGTCTTGTTTTAGAAACTAGATTGTTACTTCTTTAAGGATAGAGAATGGTTTTTTCCATCCTTTTCACCTAGTATTGTGTACCGCACACAGAAGATACCCAATAAATATTTAATGTTGGTGATACTTACTACGGAGCAAACCGCTACAATGACATGTTAAATAAAGTACAGAGTTTTACATGGACAGAACAAAAAAAGAGAGCAATAAACTTATCTAGGTGATTCATGTCAATAATTTCATTGAATGATATGGAATAAATTTTGAGAAAAATATCATGGAATTTCCAAATTTCTAGATAAATTACAGAGATGTAGACATGACTTTCTTGTGCTCTTGTAACAAATGACATGACATTTGTTGGTGGTGGTGGTTTTTTTTTTCTTTTTTTTTTGAGACAAAGTCTAGCTTCTATTGCCCAGGCTGGAGTGCAATGGCGCAATCTCGGTTCACTGCAACCTCTGCTTCCTGGATTCAAGCAATTCTCTTGCCTCAGCCACCTGAGTAGCTGGGATTATAGGCTCCTGCCACCATGCCCAGCTAATTTTTGTGTTTTTAGTAGAGACAGGGTTTCACCATGTTACCTAGGCTGGTCTTGAATTCCTAACTTCAGTTGATCCACCCTCCTTAGCCTCCCAAAGTGCTGGAATTACAGGCATGAGCCACTGCACCTGGTTGTTTTTTTTGTTTGTTTGTTTGTTTGTTTGTTTTAAGGACTATCTGCCAGCAGTGATTAAAGACAGGATCAATTTCACAGAACTGTTGATTAAGAATTTACTTGAGAAAGCATGTTTTTACAAAGTTTTAAATTTGGGTTTGTATTTTTTCAGCCGTCAGACAGAGGGCACCCTTGAATCACCAAGAACAGGCTTTGTAACATTGGGAGCTGGCACACTGAGTCATTGTTACATGAATGAGGGAAAATGCATTGTTTTGGCCAAAATAGATTGCAAAATGCTTGTTTAGTGTTGGATTTAGTCTGTTTATGGCTTTAAATTTATTAAGTCATTGCATGAGTTTACTATTACATTATATTTTCATTTCTTAAGGACGATAAAAATAATTGCTCTAAGATTCAAATCAACAAGCATTCTGACTTGGAAGATTTGTTGAATTAATATGAAGTCACATCTAAAGTTTGCAAGGTGGGAATCTGATTATAATTTCCATTCATGTCTGACTGCAATTGACAGTAGTGTATCTGTCACTATGAATATATATATGTGTTAGGCCATGTGCTAAGTACTTTCTGTGCATTTTTCTCACAACTCAAAGACATAAGTAGTAGTGCTATCTTCTTTTAATTGTTTAAATTTTATTCATTTATTTCTTTTATTTTATTTATTTTTACTTGATTTCCTGGGATATGAGAGATAAATATTTATTTTTAATTGACAAAAATTGTAATATTTATCATGTGAAATGTGCTTTTTTTTGAGACAGTTCTCCCTGGATTGCCCAGGCTGGTGTACAGTGGCATAATCATGGCTCACTGCAGCCTTGACCTCCCTGGTTCAAGTGACCCTCCAGCCTCCTGAGTAGCTGGGACTACTGGCACGTAACACCATGCCTAGAGAATTTTTTAAAATTTTTTGTACAGATGGGTGTGTCACTGTGCTGCCCAGGCTGGTCTCGAACTCCTGGACTCATGCTACCTTCCTGCCTCAGCCTCACGAAGTGCTGGGATGACAGGAATGAGCCACTACACCTGGCCTCATGTACAACATATTTTGAAACAATAACTTCTCTTTTTTAAAAATGAGAAAATAGGGCTGGGCACGGTGGCTCATTCCTGTCATTCCAGCACTTGGGAAGCAAAGGCGGGTGGATCACTTGAGCCCAGTAGTTTGAGACCAGCCTGAGCACATGGTAAAACCCCGTCTCTACAAAAAAAATACAGAAATTAGCTGCGTGGTGGTGTGCACCTGTGGTCCTAGCTACTTGGGAGGCTGAGGCAGGAGGATTGCTTGAGCCCAAGAGGTTAAGCCTGTAATCACCCTGTCTCAAAAAAAAAAAAAAAAAAAAAAAAAAAAAAAAAAAAAAAAAGAAAAGAAAGAGAGAAAAAGAAAATAAAAGCTTAGAGACATTAAGATAATGTCCCCTAATAAGTGACAAAACTGAGATCTGTTCGTGGCACAAAATATACAAGTAATAGTGAATTGCAGTTTTTTCTGCTTCAATTTTCAGTTATTATTAAAAGTATGTAGCAACATCCTGACTAACCACAATTTAATTTAGGAATAATATTGGGAAGTTAGACTTTATTTTATTTCCTGGCGATACAGTAGTTTCAACTCAGATATATGGAATAATTTTATTCCTGGTCAAGAGAACATTCAAATTTAGAGAGTAGCATGAGAGAATGAAAAGAACATTGAATTGAGAACCAGGTAACCTGATTTATAGTGTGTTTTACTACTGCTATCTAGAAAAGCTTCAGAACTGATTTAAGTTTACTAGACCTCTGAATAGACTGGGCATGGTGGCTCACATCTGTAATCCCAGTACTTTGGGAGGCTGAGGCAGACAGATCACTTGAGGTTAGGAGTTCGAGACCAGTCTGGCTAACATGGTGAAACCCTGTCTCTACTGAAAAAAAAAAATACAAAAATTAGGCGGGTGTGGTGGCGGGTGCCTGTAATCCTAGTCACTCAGGAGGCGGAGGCAGGAGAATTGCTTGAACCAGTGAGGCAGAGGTTGCAGTGAGTTGAGATCATGCCACTGCACTCCAGCCTGGGAGAGTGAGACTGTCTCAAAAAATAATTTTTTAAAAATAAAACAAGAAAATAAACTAGGAAACTTCAGTTATTAATCTGTGAGTTTTATGTTTTGCACATGGAAATCATTCTCTTTGTTTACATCCACATACTGTGTATGTCTTGTTTAATTTCTGGAAGTAGTATGTTAATACAAATTTTTTTTAAGAGTCAAGGTCTTATGCTCTTCCCCAGGCTGGTGTGCAGTGGTACAATCATAGCTCACTGCAGCCTTGAACTCCTGAGCTCAAGCAATCTTTTCACTGTGCTGTTTATTTATTTGTTTTGTGTAGAGACGGGGTCTCACTATTTTGCCCAGGCTCGTCTTGAATTCCTGTCCTCAAGCAGGATATCCTCCTGCCTCAGCCTCCCAAAGTTCTGCGATTACGGGTATGAGCCACTACACCCAGCCTTATTAATATAAATGTAATAATATTATGTCTCCGTGTTAGCACTGGTATGAAACCCCCCAAATGGTGTTACATCCAGAGTCATTTGTCTTTGACATTTCTTAGGAAATGTTTCTCCTTTCTGTCGATGAATGGGTTCCTACGGATAGCTTGTTCATTCTTTCTTTAATTTTGGTTAAAGCATTTCCGAAAGTGGGAGGATACATCTCCTTTCTTTAACTTCTGGTGGAAGGGTGTGGAATTTATAAAATTTTTGAGGGAAGAATGCATAAATGTAGGGGCAGAGTATTTATATTAACATTACCTTGTTTTCTTCTGTGGGATATTTAGAAACTATTTTTTTTTTTTCTGGAAGTAGTGATAGCATCAAGGCTTAAGGTAGGAAAGAAGTAAAGAGAATGATTGTGTAGTTGTTATGTGAATGTTTTCTTGAATGCTACTATTTTTAATTAAGATGTTTAAATTAAATGAAGTTATTTTTATTTTTTCCTTTTTTTTTTGATACGTTATTTTTTTTTTTTCTGGAAGTAGTGATGGCATCAAGGCTTAAGGTAGGAAAGAAGTAAAGAGAATGATTGTGTAGTTGTTATGTGAATGTTTACTTGAATGCTGCTATTTTTAATTAAGATGTTTAAATTAAATGAAGTTATTTTTATTTTTTCCTTTTTTTTTTTTTTTGATACGTAGTCTCGCTGTGTCACCAGGCTGGAGTGCAGTGGTGCGATCTAGGCTTACCACAACCTCCGCCTCCTGGGTTCAAGTGATTTTCCTGCTTCAGCCTCCCGAGTAGCTGGGACTACAGGAATGTGCCACCATGCCCAGCTAATTTTTGTATTTTTAGTAGAGATGGGGTTTCACCACGTTGGCCAGGATGGTCTTGATCTCTTGACCTTGTGATCCACCTGCCTCGGCCTCCCAAGGTGCTAGGATTACAGGCATGAGCCACCACGCCTGGCCTGAAGTTATTTTTCTATACAGTTCTTAGAGGAAGTGTTTGGGTCACCTACATAGGCATGTAGTTCTCGACACTGGTTACTAGAGAATTTATAGAGGATGTTCATATATTCAACAAGTATTTGTTGAATACCTACTATGTGCTAGCCATGGAAATATAGGATTTAAAAAAACAGACAAAAATCCCTAATCTGTCTTATAATCTAGGGAGCACAATCAGACGGTAAACAAAATAAGCAAAATATATACTAATCATGTGGTGGTAAGTTCTATAGAGCAAAAACAAGTTTAAAGAAGGAGGTTGGGGGGGTCTTGAGATGCATAAGTTTTGCAGTTATAAATGAGGTGGTTAGGAGATCATTTGCTGAAAAATGAACACTGGGCAAAAACCTGAAGGATGTTTGGAATAAGATACACGGAATCTAGATGAAAATTTTTTAGATAAAGGAAAGAGCAATTGCTAAATCCCTGAGGTGAGAGTGGGCTGTTCATAAAACAGCAAAGCACTGGCCAGGGTAGCTGGAACTGAGTCATTGAGAGTGGAAGATGGAAAATGGGGAATAGTTGGTGTAGGACCCAGTTGTAAGGATATTGACTTTTTTTTTTTCCAAGACATAATCTTGCTCTGTCGCCCAGGCTAGAGTGCAGTGGCGTGATCTTGGCTCACTGCAACCTCTGCCTCCCGGGTTCAAGCAATTCTCCTGCCTCAGCCTCCCAAGTAGCTGGGACTACAGGCGCCCGCCACTATGCCCAGTTAATTTTTGTATTTTTAGTAGAGATGGAGTTTTGCCATGTTAGCCAGGTTGGTCTTGAACTCCTGACCTCAAGTGATCCACCCATCTCAGCCTCCCAAAGTGCTGGGATTACAGGCGTAAGCCACCATGCCCAGCCTAGGATATTGACTTTTATTTTGAATAAGAATGCCACTGGAGGCCGGACATGGTGGCTCACACCTGTAATCCCAGCACTTTGGGAGGCTGAGGCGGGTGGATCACGAGGTCGGGAGATCGAGACCATCCTGGCCAACATGGTGAAACCCCGTCTCTACTAAAAAAAAAAAAAAAAAAAAGGATGCCACTGGAGAGCTTTGAGGAAAGGATCAGTCTGGCTACTGAGTTGAGAATTAATCATAGAGGGCAAAGGCAAAAGAGGTGAGGTTAGTTAGGAGCCTTTACAACAACCCAGATGAGAGATGGGAGGTTTTAGCTAGGGAGATGGAGATGTTGAGGAAGTAGCTGGACTTGGGATTGTGACAATGGACTGCGGGAAAAGCAGGTTTTGTGGGGAAGATTGCATTTGTCCCTTCAACTTCAGTTATGTAGATTACCCATATGCCACACAACTGCAACTTTGTAACAGCCAATTTTTAGCTTCTTCCTTATCTAAGCCATCCTGTAGGCCATAGGAATTAAACCTAGGTTGGATCAAGGAAAAGTGAATGCAAGATCCATACAAAACTATTTGGATATTTGCCTTTGTATTTTATTGTTTTGAAATTATTTTTAATGCTTCAATAAACTCTTAATAGAACTACAAGCAATATAACTATTTCCTCTGCTTTGTTAGAAATGTTTTTGTAGGCCGGGCGCGGTGGCTCAAGCCTGTAATCCCAGCACTTTGGGAGGCCGAGACGGGCGGATCACGAGGTCAGGAGATCGAGACCATCCTGGCTAACACCGTGAAACCCCGTCTCTACTAAAAATACAAAAAACTAGCCGGGCGAGGTGGCGGGCGCCTGTAGTCCCAGCTACTCCGAAGGCTGAGGCAGGAGAATGGCGTAAACCCGGGAGGCGGAGCTTGCAGTGAGCTGAGATCCGGCCACTGCACTCCAGCCAGGGCTACAGAGCAAGACTCCGTCTCAAAAAAAAAAAAAAAAAAAAAAAAAGAAATGTTTTTGTAATCATGTTAATTATATTACTTTTAACTATATAAGGCTTGTGTCTCTTTTTTATAAATTGATGTTTATATCCTTTGTAAGATAAATATAAAGCCTTTTTGTTCATATGAGGATGTGCTGTAAGATTGCAGGGAGTATAAAAATTGGCAGTGGAGTAGATGACTTGTATTATTAGTCTGATCTTAATGTTGTAACATACTGATCATGCAAAATATATAATTTGTTTTTGCTATTTAATACGTGTTAGGACTATATAACAGACTAGAGAAGATGACATAAGGTACAAGAAAGCAAGTAAATTACTATCTAATTAAAGTACTTAATTCTAATACTAGCAGAGTTCTGTCTAGAAAATAAATTAACTTTCTCTATGCTTTTTTTGTCTCAATTTTCCAATAATTTCCCTCAACTCTGATATGTGTCTGTTGAATAATATTTCTGATGTTAAGAATTAAAGGGGATGTAGCTCAGTGGTAGAGTGCATGCTTAGCATGCATGGGGCCCTGGGTTCAATCCCCAGCACCTCCACAAAGGTTTTCTTTCTGGACACGGTGGCTCACACCTGTAATCTCGGCATTTTGGGAAGCTGAGGTGGGCAGATCGGTAGAGGTCAGGAGTTTGAGACTAGCGTGGCCAACATGGTGAAACCCTGTTTCTACTAAAAATATAAAATAATTAGCTGGTCACAGTGGCACACACCTGTAATCTCAGCTACTCAGGAGGCTGAGGCACGACAATCGCTTGAACCAGGAAGGCGGGGGTTGCAGTGAGGTGAGATCATGCCACCGCACTCCAGCCTGGGTGACAGTGCAAGAAAAAAAAAAAATTAGTTTAAGAACAAATAATATTGTTTATTTTCATATGGGATTTGAAATCTGAATCTAATAATTCTTGGTATTGTTACTAATTCTCTTGCACCACTGAACAATTTTCTGTTTAGGGACATTGGCTATAACAAGTATATAGACATAATGATATATAATTTTTCTGTTTTAAAACTGAGTTTCTTTTTTTCCCCTGCCAATTTAAAGACACACAATTGGAGAGCTATTTTCACAGGTAACTATGAAATCTTATCTCTGCTTCATATTTTAAACTCTTATTTTTTACCCTTATGAAGTTGGAAGGAGTAGATGTGTTTATTTTATAGACAGACTGTACTATTGGGTTGTTGTAACTAATTTTCTTTGCTACATATCCTTGAACTTTATTTTTATTTATTATTATTATTATTTTGAGACGGAATCTTGCTCTGTTGCCCAGGCTGGAGTGCAGTGGTGTGATCTTGGCTCACTGCAACCTCTGCCTCCTGGGTTCAAGCAATTCTCCTTCCTCAGCCTCCCAAGTAGCTGGGACTACAGGCGTGCACCACCACCCCAGGTGATGGGCCCATGCCTGTAATGTAACAGGTGGCTCATGTCTGTAATCCCAGCACTTTGAGAGGTCGAGGCGGGTGGGTCACTTGAAGTCAGGAGTTCGAGACCAGCCTGGCCAACATGGTGAAACCCCATCTCTACTAAAAATACAAAAATTAGGCATTGTGGAATGCACCTATAATCCCAGCTACTTGGGAGGTTGAGGCAGGAGAACCACTTGAGCCTGGGAGGCGAAGATTGCGGTGACCCAAGATCATGCCACCACACTCCAGCCTAGGCAACAGAGTGAGACTCTGTCTCAAAAAATAAAAAAATAAAATAAACCTTTAAAAACTCTTAAATTTGAAAACAAAAACATTGTGTGAGATTTTATTTACTCAGACCAGTTTTTATTTTAGTTTATTTTATTATGTTTTTGAGATAGAGTCTTGCCCAGGCTGGAGTGTAGTGACCCTATCATGGCTTACTGCAGCTTTGACCTCCTGGGTTCAAGAGGTCCTCCTACCTCAGCCTCCTGAGTAGCTGGGACTACAGGCACGTGCCATCATACTTGAATAATTTTTTAAAATTTGTGGGGGAGGGGTCTCTCTCTGTTTCCCAGGCTGGTCTTGAACTCCTGGGCTGAAGTGATCTTGTAATCCTTTAGCCTCAACCTTTCAAAGTGCTGGGATTACATGTGTGAGCTATGGTGTCCAGCCTCAGGCCAGTTTTTATATACATTGTGTTAAATCACTAAATGTGTCTGCATCCTTGACTATGAGGAAATGGGCTTCTAGTATCATCTGAAAAATGTTATAATAATTATAACTCATATTGAACTCATGTTCCTAAAATTAGAGAATCTTAAGAATCCTGAGTTGGGAGGGAATGTAGCGATCAACTAAAGTTTGATGTAAAAGTCCCTCTTCAACATCTCTGGCATAAAGTCATTCATCATCTACTTGACTATGTCCAAATAAGGGTGAACTCACGAATTCACAATAAGTCTATTCCATTTTTGAAGAGCTCGAATTGTTGGAAATCTTTTCCTTACATTAAAGCCAAAATCTATCTCCTTCTAATTTCTACCCTTTGAACTTACCCTCCAAAAGCTGTATGGAATAAATCTAAAGTATTTTTTACATCAGTGGCATCTCTCATGTTCTGCCAACCAATTCTTTTTGTTTGTTTGTTTTTAGTACTAAATATCCTAGGTTCCTTTAAAATTCTTTATATGACACGGGTCCTAATGCCTTTCTACCTAGTTGACCTGCTCTGTACTTAACTGAAGCTTATCAGGGTATCATTTAGAGAAATAGTTGTCAAACTTCAGTGTGCTAGAATAAACTCATCTTGGGGGTGCTTGTTAAAAATGGAGATCCCTGAGCCCCCCCTCAGAGATTCTGACTTAATAGATCTGAGATGGGGCTCAGTATGTACACTTATAATAGTACCACTGGCGATTCTGGTGCAAAGGTCTCTGGACTTTGCTTTGAGAATCATTGTTTGAAATGTATCTCTGAATACATTTCCAAATGTATTTTATGTGAAGAATTTAGTTTAAGAACAAATAATGTTATCTATTTTAATATGAGATTTGAAATCTGAACCTGGAAATCCTAGATATTCTTACTAATTCCTTTACACCATTGGACAATTTTGTTTAGGGACATTGGCTATAACTACTATATAGACATAGTGATATACATTTTTTCTGTTTTAAAACTGAGTTTCTTACATTTCTGAATGTGAATTATTCAGAGATACATTCTGAATTCCTTACCTTAGGGCCTTAATGAGTGGGAAAGATCTCTAAATTCTTTACCTTAGGGCCTCAGCTAAGTGGGAAAGACAAATGTGTAAAATGACTCTTACAAGAAGGAGCAGGGTGAAATGAGGGCATGCTGCTCATTAGCGCAGTGGATGGGGCCAGTCTTGGGAGTCTCAGCCCTGAAGTGGAGGACTAGTTCTCTGGATGGAAATGAGTGTAAAGGGAGGAGTAGGAGGAAAAAAATATGTATAATGCCAACAGGTAACTAAAAAGGTAACTATCCGCTTGTAAGGTAAAAAGAACTCTTGGGGTCGGGTGCGGTGGCTCAAACCTGTAATCCCAGCACTTTGGGAAGCTGATGGGGGGGCAGATCACCTTAGGTCAAGAGTTTGAGACCAGCCTGGCCAACATGGTGAAACCCCATGTCTACTAAAAATACAAAAACTAGCTGGGTGTGGTGGTGGGCGCCTGTAATCTCAGCTACTCAGGAGACTGAGGCACAAGAATTGCTTGAATCTGGGAGATGGAGGTTGCAGTGAGTCGAGTCCACGCCACTGCATTCCAGGCTGGGTAACAGAGTGAGACTCTGTCTGAAAGAAAGAAAAGGAAGGAAGGAAGGAAGGAAGGAAGGAAGGAAGGGAAAGAACTCTTGAGTTAAAGGGTAAATCACAATGGAAATTAAAGACAATACTGAAAACATTACAAAGCAAAACCTATAGTGTACAGAAAGTGACATTCAAAAGAAAATGTATAGCTTTAGAAATGCACTCAACATAAAAGATTGAAAATCAATGAACCAAACATTAAACTCAATAAGCTAGGCAAAGAACATCACAAACAACTCTTTTAAAAGTTGGGGGATGGAATTAAAAGACATAAAAGCAGAAATTAATGAAATAAAAAACAAACAATAAAAAGCACACTCATCTAAAATCTGATTTTTTGATAATCAATAAAATAGACCAATCTTTGGCAAGTCTGATTAAAAAAAGAAAGATGGAGAAGGAGAGAAAATATAAAAATAGCATCGGGGCCAGGTGCAGTGGCTCACTCCTGTTTTCCCAGCACTTTGGGAGGCGGAAGTGGATGGATCACTTGAGGCCAGGAGTTTGAGACCAGCCTAGCCAACACTGTGAAACCCCATCTCTACTAAAAATACAAAAAATTAGCCGGGTGTGGTGGCGTGTGCCTGTAATCCCAGCTACTCTGGAAGCTGAGGCATGAGAATCACTTGAACCTGGGAGGTGGAGGATGCAGTGAGCTGCGATGGCACCACTGCAGTCCAGCCTGAGCAACAGAGTGAGACTCTGTCTCAAAACAAACAAACAAAAACAACAACAACAAACCATTGGAATGAAAAGGAGATATAATCACAGAAATAGTGAAGATGTTAAAAGCGTACTAATGTATTGCATATTACTTTATAGCAATGCATTTAAAATTTAGGTGAAATGTGTCTAAGTATATACAAACCAAAATTGACTCAAAAAGAGGTGGGGAATCTAAGATAATAAAAGAAAATATATTGAAGAAGAAATAGAGCACAATATAGTTAACATGACTGAACTGTACACTTAAAAATTGTTAAGATGGTAAATTGTATGTGTTTTTTTAACCACAATTAAACAAATTTTTTTAATTAAAAAAAGGAAAAGAGGCCGGGAACTGTGGCTAACGCCTATAATCCCAGCACTTTGGGAGGCCAAGGAGGGCAGATCTCTTGAGGTCACAAATTTGAGACCAGCCTGGTCAACACGGTGAAACCCGGTCTCTACTAAAAATACAAAAATTATCTGGGCGTGGTGGCGGGTGCCTGTAATCCCAGCTATTTGGGAGGCTGAGGCAGGAGAATGGCTTAAACCTGGGAGGCAGAGGTTGCAGTGAGCAGTGACTGCACCATTGCACTCCAGCCTGGGTTACAGAGTGAGACTCCATCTCAAAAAAAAAAAAAAAAAAAGGAAAAGAAAAGGTCTCAAATCTAGGTGATTTTATAGGCAAGTTATAGATAATCTCTAAAGAAGAGAGAAATTCATTTGCTACTTTCACATTTCCATAGCATAGAAAATAATGAGACATTTGCAATATATTTCTGTAAGGTAAACCTTAATAAGAGAAGCAAACAAGTATGGCACAAAATAAATACTTGTATCAATCTCATTTATAAATGTAAATATAAAAATATTAAATCAAAATTGCAATTTTAATTCAACAACAGGTTAAAAGAAATATAGATCATGGATATCTACTAGAATATAAGCTCCATGAGGGTAGGAATCATTGTGAGTTCCTTTAATAGAAGCTAAGTGGTCAGAAAGCTGCCTGGCATATATTAAGTACATGAATATTTGTTGAATTGAAGGAACTGAATTAACCAAGTAGGTTTGATCCAACTGTGGTTGACATTAAGAATATGTTCAGTATACTGAAAGAAAAATAATAAAAAAGATCATCTTTCTAAGATACTGAAAACCTTTTTGATAAAATTTAACTCCCATTCCTGATAAGAGCTATTGTAAACTAGGAAAAGGAAATTTCCTTAATTTGATGCAGGAGATCTGTTTAAAAACTTAAACATCACAGTTTATTATGAAACATTAGAAGCCTTTTCATAAATAACACAAAAAATGCCTGCTATAACTGCTGCTATTCAACAGTGTTCTAGAGGTCTTGGCCAATGGAAAAGAAAGACAGAAATGAGTTAAATACTGGAAAGGAAGAGACAAAAATCATTATACAGGCCAGGCGCGGTGGCTCATGCCTGTAATCCCAGCACTTTGGGAGGCCGAGGCGGGCGAATCACGAGGTCAGGAGATCAAGACCATCCTGGCTAACATGGTGAAACCCCGTCTCTACTAAAAATACAAAAAAAAAAAAAAAAAAAAAAAAATTTGCCGGGCGTGGTGGCGGGCGCCTGTAGTCCCAGCTACACGGGAGGCTGAGGCAGGAGAATGGCATGAACCCGGGAGGCAGAGCTTGCAGTGAGCCGAGATCACACGACTGTACTCCAGCCTGGGTGACAGAGCGAGACTCCGTCTCAAAAAAAAAAAAAAAAAAAAAACAACAAAAAATCATTATACATATAGGCAATAGAGGTAATCTAAGACAACCAATGAAACACTCGTTAGAGTTAATGAGAGTGCAATAATTAGAATTAATGAGAGTAGCTCCATATAAGGAAAAGAAAATCAATATCTACCCTTATGCCGCAATAACTAATGAAAAAATGTAGAAGAAAAAAATTACATTTATAAGAATAACAAAAGCCTAAACTGGACAAGAAATGTGTAACACTTATATGAAGAAGAAAGTATAAATATTTTCTGAAAGACAGTTTAAAACATTTTGAATAGGCCAGGCTCTGTGGTTCACGCCTGTAATCCCAGCACTTTGGGAGGCCAAGGTGGGCGGATCACGGGGACAGGAGATTGAGACCATCCCTGTCTCTACTAAAAGTACAAAAAATTAGCCAGGCATGGTGGCGGGCGCCTGTAGTCCCAGCTACTTGGGAGGCTGAGGCGGGAGAATGACTTAAACCTGGGAGGCAGAGCTTACAGTAAGCCAAGATCACGCCACTGCACTCCAGCCTGGGTGACAGAGCAAGACTCCGTCTCAAAAGAAAAACAAAAATTTTTTTGAATAAATGAAGAGATAATATAATTTAGGATAATATTCAATCTTATAATTATGGTAATCTCTCAATTAATCATTAAATTCAATGTAATCTCAATAAAAACCTTGATAGGAATTGTTGGGAGGACAGGAAATTGACATATGAAGAGAGAATATAGACAAGAATAGACGATTGTAAAAGATTTTTCTTTTCTTTTAAAGAGCAATGGATAGCATATAGGGCTGGAAGAACTTGCTCTATTAGATGTTAGAAAGACAAGAGTAATTAAGATAGTTTAGTAATGGCAAAGGAAAGCTAAATAGATTGGAATGAAGTAGAATGTATCAAAATAGATCCATATATATGGAAATTTACTTAATATTAAAGATTACATTTCAAATCAGTGGAGAAGAAAAGTACAGTATAAGAGGTGTTGAGACCATTAGTTATTTATTTGGATACTAAATAAAGGTAGATTCCCTTCCTGAAACCCTACACAGAAAGAATTATAGATGAGTTAAGTATTAAAATGTACAGCTAAAAGTTATAAAAGTACTACAAGAAGATAAAAATAATTTTTATTCTTGAAACTGAGATTAGCTTTTCTAAGCAAAACATAAAACTCAAAAATCATGAAGTGCCTTAATTTTAGACTTCATAATTGAAGAATGCATAATAAAAATTAAGAATAACAATTTAGGCTGGGCGAGGTGGCTCATGCCTGTAATCCCAGCACTTTGGGAGGCTAAGTTGGGTGAATCATTTGAGCTCAGGAGTTCAAGACCAGCCTGGGCAACATGGCGAAATCCCGTCTCTACTGAAAATACAAAAATTAGCCAGGTGTGGTGGTGCGCACCTGTGGTCCCAGCTACTCAGGAGGCTGAGGTGGGAGAATCAACTTGAACCCGGGAGGCGGAGATTGCAGTGAGCTGAGATCGTGCCACAGCACTCCAGCCTGGGCAACACAGTGAGACCCTGCCTCAAAAAAGTAAAAATAAACAAACAATTTAAAGAATGAAAATAAAATGTAAAACTTGGATACTAAGTAGAAGAAAGAAAGAATAAAGAAAATGTAGTCAATCCAATAGAAAGCAGGAAGTGAAGAGAAAAGGGTATGGAAAAGAAATCTAAAAAGCAAAAAATAAAGTAGTAGAAAATAACTCATTTAAATGTATCAGTAATCCCAATAATTAGGATATATGGATTACAGCACCAGTTTAGCTGGGCCCAGGCGTGGTTCACACCTGCAATCCCAGCACTTTGGGAGTCTGAGGTGGGTGGACTGCTTGAGCCTAGGAGTTTGAGACCAGCTTGGGCAACATAGCAAGACCCTGTCACTACAAAACAAATACAAAAATTAGGGTGTGAAGGCGTGCCCATAGTCCCAGCTACTTGGGAGGCTGAGGTGGGAGGATCACCTGAGCCTGGGGAGGTGGAGGCTGCAGTGAGCTATGATTGCATCACTGCACTCCAGCCTGGGCAACAGAATGGTACTCCATCTAAAAAAAACAAAGCCACCAGTTTATAAATATATTCATTCGTTAGATTTAAAAAGATATAAAATAAATATTTTATTTAAAAGATAGCAGAATGATTGAAACTCCGTCTCTACTAAAAATACAAAAATTAGCTGGGCATGGTGGCATGCACCTGTAATCCCAGCTACGCGGGAGGCTGAGGCACCAGAATCACTTGAACCCAGGAGGTGGAGGTTGCAGTGAGCCGAGATCGCAGCACTGCACTCCATCCTGGGAGACAGACTAAGACTCGATCTAGAAAATAAAAAAAGAAAAGTGATACAAACTTAATTTGTAGTGAGAGAACAATACTGTTCAGATTATACCAGAGTCTTGAATTTTTCATAATTAGCAATTTTTAATAAAAAAGGAAAATACGGGCTGGGCGCGGTGGCTCACGCCTGTAATCCCAGCACTTTGGGAGGCCGAGGCGGGCGGATCACAAGGTCAGGAGATTGAGACCATCCTAGCTAACACAGGGAAAATCAAAAAATTAGCCGGGCATGGTGGCGGGCGCCTGTAGTCCAATCTACTCGGGAGGCTGAGGCAGGAGAATGGCGTGAACCCGGAGGCAGAGCTTGCAGTGAGCCGAGATTGCGCCACTGCACTCCAGTCTGGGCCACACAGCGAGACTCCGTCTCAAAAAAAAAAAAAAAACAAAAAAACCGAAAATATATGAAGAGGCTTGAAATTTATATGATAAGGTGTCATCTGCTAAAATAGATACTTATTACTCAACTTTCAAATTGTTGTGTATCTTTTCTCCCATTGTCTTTGTTCTTGGAGCTATATGACTTTACTGCCATTTTAGTGGGGTTTATACAAGGCAAATGCTTGTATTTGATTCACTATAAATAGTCCTTTTCTTCAGACTAAAGAATGGACAATAAGATAAAAAGCTTTTACTTAAAAAAAAAAAAAAAAAAGAGGGTATTTTGTGCTGTTTCTTGAACATTTTGTGATCTCTCCTATCAAGGACAGCCAGCATGCTTTCTTAGGAATTGATCTTCAGCATCACTTCCATTAGATAGAATGCTGAGTTGACCGGACTGTATCTGATCTAATTTTTGCTAGCTCTTATTTTCTCATATATGCTTGAAAATTGCCCTAAATAAAGGGCATGCCGTATTTAAAAATTAAAAATTGTAGTTTTTGTCTATAGGATGAATAGGAGCAGTAAAAGAGCAGTTTACCATTATTTTAAAAGGGCTAGACAGCTGAGTACTTATACATTGCTTCCATTTAGATCTTACCAGATGAATAATTCACTTCTACGAATGAGTTAATGACATACATGAGCTTACATTATTCAGTTTTGTGTGTGTGTGTGTGTGTGTGTGTGTGTGTTGTTATTAAGCTGTTGTGGAACAAAGATTTTTTTCATTAAGTAAGAAAAACTAATGATTTTAATCAATATGGAAATGATTTTAAAGTATATCTTAATTTTCATAATTTCATGATGTTTATTTCTAGATCCACTCCTTTGTGGATCATTCTATTAAAACAAATTTTCCATATTCACTGTAGCTTTATTTATGATCATAAAAATTTCAGCAATGGGAAAAGGATTGATCACATAATAATGATAACTTCACTCCTTGGAATGTTGAACTTCAAAAAAGTTACAATGGGCCAAGTGTGGTGGCTCAACCTATAATCCCAGCACTTTGGGAAGCTGAGGTGGGTGATCACTTGATGCCAGGGGTTTGAGACCAGACTGGCCAACATGACAAAACCCCATCTCTACCAAAAATACAAAAATTAGTTGAGTGTGGTGGCACGTGCCTGTAATCCCAGCTACTTGAGAGGCTGAGGCAGGAGGATCACTTGAGCAGGGAGGTGGAGGTTGCAGTCAGCCCAGCTCGTGCCACTGTACTCCAGCCTGGGCAACAGAGCAAGGCTCTGTTTCAAAAAAAAAAAAAAAAAAATTACAATGAGCTGGGCACGGTGGCTCTTGCCAGTAATCCCAGCACTTTGGGATGCCCAGGCAGGAGGATTGCTTCAGCCCAGGAGTTCAAGACCAGCCTGGCCAACATGGCAATACCCCATCTCTACAAAAAAAAAAAAAAAAAATACATAAATTAACCAGGTGTGGTGGCACATGCCTGTGGTCCCAGTTACTTGGAAGGCTGAGGCGGGGAGATTGCTTAAGCCTGGGAAGGGGAGGTTGGGTGAGCCGAGTTTGCACCATTGCACTCCAGCCTGGACGGCAGAGAGAGAATGTCTCAAAAAAGAAAAGTTACAATGGTGAAGACCACCTAGTAACATGGTAAAGTCTCACCAAAGAGCAATGTATGCATAAGTAGTAGGCAAAGAGATTTTATGGGAGAGACAGTTGTGATGTCTTTAAAAGATGCTAACTTTGAATCCAAAGCAACCAGGGTCCCAATCTTAGCTTTACCCCCTCACCAGTTGTGTGGCTTGACTCTCTGAGCATCAGTGTCCTCATCTGTCCCATGAGGATATTGTTAGCTACTCTGCAGGTTTGGTGTGAAAATAAGGATTAACCCCCTGCCTAGCACTGTCCTTGGCACACAGTGCTAATATTAACTGAGTACCTACTATTATTGCAACTGTAAAAATGATGTAAGCCTAAGGAAGACAATAGAAACATACACGTATGGTAACCCTTGCATTAGGGTTGTGGTTGGCATATTGTTTTTCTCTTTCTAGAGACTGGAACCCAAATAGCCGATGGTTCTGTATTAGAGGACATTAGATGCTCTAAATAGCATTGTATTTTGTCAGCGAGGGCATCCATGCCACTCATACCTGAACCCGGTGTTCCCCTCTCTGTCTCTGAGGCTTCGGCTTCCTGGACTCAGGCTGCCTTTTTCTCCGCTGCTGTTATGCCCACTTGTTTCTTGGGCTCAATTTCTCCCAAGCCTAGCTCTGGACTGGATTACTATATTACCAATATATCAATCATTAGAAAATATTTAAGTATTGGGAAACTGTCAAGTGTTGGTCTTATGAAAAAAGCTGTTAAAATCAGTTATGCAGCGCACTGTATTAGTACT
Organism: Macaca mulatta; assembly: GCF_049350105.2. Lineage (NCBI taxonomy): Eukaryota > Metazoa > Chordata > Mammalia > Primates > Cercopithecidae > Macaca > Macaca mulatta. The sequence goes on from NC_133406.1 coordinate 117,116,429, forward strand.
CTAAATCATACTGACTTTTTCTTTTTTTGAGATGGAGTTTCGCTCTTGTTGCTCAAGCTGTAGTGCAATGGTGCGATCTTGGCTCACTGCAACCTCTGCCTCCTGGGTTCAAGCTATTCTCCTGTCTTAGCCTCCTGAGTAGCTGGGATTACTGGTGTGCCCCATCATGCCTGGCTAATTTTTTTTATTTTTAGTAGAAACGGGGTTTCACCATGTTAGCCAGGCCGGTCTTGAACTCCTGACCTCAGGTGATCTGCCCGCCTCGGCCTCCCAAAGTTCTGGGATTATAGGTGTGAGCCACTGCACCCAGCCCCTGAGGCCTATCTTATACTTTATCTTCTCTAACTCAGTTTGGGTAAGATTTTGGTGGGTTTTTTTGTTTGTTTTGTTATGTTTTTGTTTTTGTTTTTGAGATAGAGTCTCGCTCTGTCACCCAAGCTGGAGCGCAATGGCACAATCTCGGCTCACTGCAACCTCTGCCTCCTGGGTTCAAGCGATTCTCCTGCCTTAGCTCCTGAGTAGCTGGGATTATGGGTGCACACCACCATGCCTGGCTAATTTTTTGTATTTTTAGTAAAAACGGGGTTTCACCATGTTAGCCAGGCTGGTCTCGAACGCCTGACCTCAAGTGATCTGCCTGCCTCGGCCTCTCAAAGTGCTGGGATTATAGGTGTGAGCCACTGTGCCTGGCTCATAATGACATTTTTAAAGGCCCATAAGTAAACATAAAATAATAAAACTGCAATGTTCAAAATATGCTATTTTGAACAAGTCAAAACCTATGCATATATTTATATTTTTGGACAAATCTAATGGCATAACAACACCAAAAAAAAAAAAATACTAAAAACGCAGGCATTTTAATTCTAGCATCAGAAAACAGATTTCTAGATTATTCTGACAGAGTCCTATTCTGCTAAATGCCAGAGAGTTGAGCTGCTTCAAATGTTTGCAGAAACGATTTCTTTTTTTAAAGTAGCTCTGTCAGCTGGGAGCAGAAACAGAGAAAGAACAAGCTTGCTGAACGAGGATGGGTTGGAGTTGGCCAGAACTCCTGTCATAATTCTGTCATTGGCATTCTTGCTGCAGCTAGCAGAAACTATGTGTGTGTGATATCTATAGGGCTGTCAACTACATCTAACTTAAAGTGCTTATGTGAGTAATTTTTGAGTTCTAACTGCAGGTATGGTGCTGGTTATGACCCTAATAGGCAGCAATGGACATGTGAGATTTTGTGTTTATTATTATATTGGAGCAGACTTTGCCTTAGTTCCCTAATCTAGAATTGATCCCAATACCTTTAATTATATCTCACAGACTTATTAGGGCCAAACTATGTATATGAAAGTCTTTTGAGAAATTAAAAGTACTAAATGAAACAGATTTATTAGTAATAACATGCTTAGAGACATTCTAATGTCATGGTTTTGGAGTTAAACTAGCTTGGGCTTGAATCCTAGCTTTGCCACTTATCATGTAACTTTAAACAAATCTCCTTAACCTGTGTGATCCTCAGTGTTGTCCATTATAATTCTTATAATAATATTATTAGGCCAGGCACAGTGGCTTACGCCTGTAATCCCAGCACTTTGGGAGGCTGAGGCGGGTGGATCACAAGGTCAAGAGATTGAGACAATCCTGGCCAACATGGTGAAACCCCATCTCTACTAAAAATACAAAAATTAGCTGGGCATGGTGGCGCACGCCTGTAGTCCCAGCTACTCGGGAGGCTAAGGCAGGAGAATCGCTTAAACCTGGGAGGTGGAGGTTGCAGTGAGCTGAGATCGCGCCACTACACTCCAGTCTGGTGACAGAGCAAGATTCCGTCTCAAAAAAAAAAAAAATTGTTACTATGTATAATACATACTAATATTGATAATACGTCATAATATTAGTATGCATTATTGTGAGGATGAATGAAGGCAAAATGCTTGCTACAGTGCTTAAACATAGTAAAGTGAGCAGTAGATGATAACTACTGCTACTATTATTAACACTACATGGTAGAGATTAGCAGAGACTAAAAATATCCCATATTTTAACTCCTCTTTTTTACTACTGGCAAGTTCTTTGCGACATAAAGACACTGGATAATATTGAAGTGTTGATGTTAAGGATAATATTGATGGCTATAGCTAGGATTCTTGCCTTCCTCCAACTATTTCACTTAGTTGTCTGGGCAGCAGGGAAAATAATGAGTTTGGGAGGCTGGAGGGAAGACTATTTTGTCCTCAAAAGGCCATATTTAAAAGATGTATATTAGTTTATTATTAGATTTTTGGGGGTAAAAGTTTTAAAAGTGATAATACAGGTATAAGTAACTTCAGAAAAATGGGCTGGTGGAAATGTACAGCAGTACAACTTTTTTATAAGGTAATTGAGCAATACATATTAAAGGTCTTAAACACATTCAAACTTTGACCCAGCATTTTTATTTTTAGGAAAAGAGATGTAGAAAATATGTATAACAAAGATTTATAGATGTTCTTCCCAGCATTATTTATAATAGTCAAAAAAAGTTAAATGTCTAACAATGGAAACTGAGTAATTACAGAATGTCCTAGTCATGTAATAAAATAATATGCAGTTACTAAAAATTATGTTGGGGGTTAAAAAACTCAAATGCTGGCTGGGCGCGGTAGCTCAAGCCTGTAATCCCAGCACTTTGGGAGGCCGAGACTGGCGGATCAGGAGGTCAGGAGATCGAGACCATCCTGGCTAACCCGGTGAAACCCCGTCTCTATTAAAAAATACAAAAAACTAGCCGGGCGAGGTGGTGGGCACCTGTAGTCCCAGCTACTCGGGAGGCTGAGGCAGGAGAATGGCATAAACCGGGGAGGCGGAGCTTGCAGTGAGCTGAGATCCGGCCACTGCACTCCAGCCTGGGCGACAGAGCCAGACTCCATCTCAGAAAAAAAAGAAAAAAAACAAACTCAAATGCCTTCAGTTGTTTAGCAAGTAAAGTATATGTGTGAAGACACTAGGAATTGCTGAGGATGGTGGTGAACTGGAGAGTTTATACTCCTCCTGGAGGCATTAATTTACATTATAAAAGAATACTGTTTTGGCCAATAAAAGACACAGGTTAAATTCTATCCACAGGTTTACCAGTTTGAAACATCTACTGTTGAAGAATTTTAAAATATAGGAAGATACTCATGGTATACTTTCTTCTTCTTTCTTCTTTCTTCTTTCTTCTTTCTTCTTTCTTCTTTCTTCTTCTCCTTCTCCTTCTCCTTCTCCTTCTCCTTCTCCTTCTCCTTCTCCTTCTCCTTCTTCTTCTTCTTCTTCTTCTTCTTCTTCTTCTTTTCTTCCTCTTCTTCTTCCTTCTTCTTCTTCCTTCTTCTTCTTCTCCTTCTCCTTCTCTTTCTCTTTCTTCTTCTTCTTCCTCTTCCTCTTCTCTCTTCTTCTTCTTCCTCTTTTCTTCTTTTGACAGGAGTTTGCTCTGTCACCCAGGCTAGAGTACAGTGGCAAGATCATGGCTCACTGCAGCCTTAAACTCCTGGTCTCAATCAATCCTCCCACCTCAATTTACCAAGTAGCTGGGACTACAAGTACCACCATACCTGGCTACTTTTTTTTTTTTTCCGACTTTTGTAGACAGGTTCTTGCTATGTTGCCCAAGTTAGTCTCAGAACTCCTGGGCTGAAACAGACCTCCCACTTTAGCCTCCAAAAGTGCTGGGACTACAGGCATGAGCCACCATGCCTGGCCTCATGGTGTGCTTTTTTCTTTCTTTTTTTTTTTTTCTGAGACAGAATTTCACTCTTATTGCCCAGGCTGGAGTGCAATGGCACGATTTCGGCTCACTGCAACCTCCACCTCCCGGATTCAAGCGATTCTACTGCCTCAGCCTCTTTAGTAGCTGGGATTACAGGTGTGCGCCACCACACCTGGCTAATTTTTTTGTATTTTTAGTAGAGACGGGGTTTCACCATGTTGGCCAGGCTGGTCTCAAACTCCTGACCTCAAGTGATCCACCCGCCTCAGCCTCCCAAAGTGCTGGGGTTACAGGCGTGAGCCATAGCGCCTGGCCTTATGTTGTGCTTTTAAGTGACAAAAGCAAATAAGAAAATACAGGTAAAGAATTATTCCAATGCTTTTTAAAGCACGCGTGTTTATAGTTGTATCTCTTCTCTATTGGTCTGTCTTATCTATCTGGAAGGATATTTGCCAAAACAATAATAGCAAATATTTAACATAGACCTTATTATGTGCCAGAGAGTGTTTTCAGCACTTCGCATATGTTAGCTCCTTTAATTCTCATAGCAGTAATAGGTACTGTCACTATCTCTGCTTTATAGATGATAAAGCTGAGACATAGACAGGTTAAGTAACTTGCCCAAGGTCAAAGAGCTGGAAGGTGGTAGATGTGGGATTCAAGCTTAGACAGCAGAGTCTGGGCTCTTAACTCCTATGCTATGTTAAAACCAAAATGTTATGACTTGTCTGATTTTTGTGTGTGTGTGCTTTCTATTTTCTATATTTTGGTGCTTAAATTTTGTTCTATAATAAAAAATGTATTTTATAATTAGAAAAAGCACAGTATTTTATTAAAAATGCACATTTATTGCCTAGGCATGTGCTCCTTTTGGCTTCTCCAATTACTGTTCTCTATTAATGAAAATTAGTTTGTCTGTCTTGCTGGCTGAAATCTTAGACCCTGAGGAAATAAAAAATAGGACAGGTAAATTTTATGGCAGTAGAAGGGAAAGTAACAGGCTCTGTGGGACAGCAGAAGAGTACTGAGCCAGAAACAGCAAGATGAGGTTAATGAGGAGTATAATGCAGGTGGTTGTCACCAGAGAAAGGTTTTGTTTAGGCCAAGCCTTGTGCCTCATCTAAAATATGGTGGCATCGTGCTCTTTCATGTTACTTAAATTTTTCTTTAATTTATTTAACAAATATTCGTTAGATTTCTTCTTGCTGGGCACAATCAAGAATACAATGAAAAATCAGATAAGGAGATAAAATAAAAATAAAAAATATAGGCCAGGTGCCATGGCTCACGCCTGTAATCTCAGCACTTTGAGAGGCCAAGGCAGGTGAATCACCTGAAGTCAGGAGTTGGAGGACCCAGCCCGGCCAACATGGTGAAACCTTGTCTCTTCTAAAAATACAAAATTAGCCAGTGTGGTGGCGGGCCTGGGCAACAAGAGCAAAACTCTGTCTCAAAAAACAAACACAAAAACAAAAAACTGCAGTAACTGCACAGACAAAAATTCAAAGCTATATTCAATGAAAAAACAATGCATAGGTAAACAGTAGTAATCATGAAAGGGTTACAAGTACAGCTGCTACAGACATTTGCCAGAACAGTTTCAGTGAACTGGTGGAAATGGAAGCCCAATTCAAATGGTTTGAAGAGCAAATGGGAGTTGAGGAAGTAGAGAGGAGAGATTTGGTGTACATTTCAAGAATCTCGTTTGTGAGGAAGCTCAGTAGTTTAAAGGAGATACAGGTTGCAATGACTGTTTTATGAAGCTGGCTTTTGTTTTATTTGTTTTAAAATGAGGGTGCTGTGGGCTGCAGGAGGAATCCAGCAGAGAAAGAGAAATGGAAAATATAGAAGATAAATGAAACATTAATGGCACAAATTCCCTGAGGAAGCAGAAGGGGATGGAACTATGTACAATAACAGGGAAAGTTAACCTTGAATAGAAGGGGCATTTACTCTATGCTAGAGGGAAGAGCTTTTGTTCAGAAACTTGTGTGAGGTAAGGATAGATTCAGCTGTGCACAGGCTTATAAATGTAGGGCCTGGAGGGTAAGGAAATTCCTTCCCATCCATACCAAGGCCTCAATTTTCTAAGTGAACTGGGAGATTAGGTCATCTTTTGAGAAGGAGCAAGGTGACAGTCATAAAGGAAGATGGTGGTGAAAGTTTAGAATAGAGACTGAAGGAATGAGAGAAGCGTTTTCTAACTTAAATTTGATATTTAAAATTTTGTATTATTATCAGTCCACAGGTGTAATTTCCCCCAGCTGTACTTAGAATGTAGTAGCAGAGAAATCAGTTTCACTGATCCAACATTTAGGAGTTCATGAATTATTTATGTAAGGACTAGAGAGAACCAGTGCACGAACAGTTTGACTATGGGACCTGGGCTCCGCTAGATAGACTCAGAGAAAATGAAGACATCAAGAACTTGAGTTGGCTGTGGTGCTGAAAGAGGAGTGTGGGGAGTATGAGGGGTAAACAGATAGAGGGATAAGAGATTCATATAGGTTGTGGATTACTGGATTTTTAAGATTTCAGAGACGACAGCATCTTTGGAGAACCCATTGCAACTTCCCTGCTATATGACCTGGGGTGAGTTACTGAAATATTTTGGATCCTCTGTTTCTTATATGAAAAATGGGAAGCCAAGAGAATGCAACCACCAAATTGCTTGTCCTGGAGACTGTGGACCCTGAGAGAATGAACAGCCTCTACTGGAGACAGTGGGAAATAAATGCTTTCCTAGAGCTTTCTTTGAGCTAAATTGTTGAAACTTCTCCTGGACCCTCCAGTAAGTTCATTCTTGAGCTATTGCTAGTACAAATCTAAAACATCCTTAAGCAATAGGGTCATAAATGCGGTTACTTACTATAGTTACTTATGTGCCAAAAATAAGTTTTCTAAGTATCAAGAATGGCCTCGCTTGAATCACAATTCAAATATAGATAGAACTGTTGATGTTCCATAGCCTGCTGATGTCAGAACCTTGGACAATGGGTTTAATCAAGCAACAGTTTGTGGATGGATGGGTCCTACTGTCAACATACCACAGTAGGGGTTGTTGTTTTATCACTGAAACTTTCCTATTAAACGTATAACAATTTTGACAAAAATTATTCATCTAATTAACTGTATGGATAAATATAGTCCCTCTGGTATATTTTTGAGATTTGGAAACAAAACTGAATTTCCTAACTCACGATCAATTCAACTATTTTTCTAGTGTATTTATTGAATATAGCTGATACTAGAGATTATTAATATATAATTATAATTCATAAAACAGTATAGTTCACCAAATGTCCATCAGCATATGAATTGATAAATAAAATATGTTATATATACACAATGGAATATTTTTCAGCCTTAAAAAGGAAGGAAATTCTGACATATGCTACAATATGGATGAACCTTGAGGACATTATGCTAGGTAAAATAAGCCAGTCACAAAAAAAGACAAATACTGTATGTATGATTTCAAAATACCTAGAGCAACCGGGCATGGTGGCTCATGCTTGTAATCCCAGCTACTTGGGAGGCGGAGGCAGGAGAATTGCTTGAACCTGGGAAGCGGAAGTTGCAGGGAGCTGAGACCGTGCCAGTGCACTCCAGCCTGGGCGACAAGAGCGAAACCCCATCTCAAAAAACACAAAGTACCTAGAGCAATCAAAAACATAGAGACAGAAAGTAGAATGGTGGTTGCCAAGGACTGGGGGGAGCAGGGAGAATGGAGACTTACTGTGTAATTAATATAGTGTTTCAGTTTTGCAAAGTGAAAAGAATTCTGGAGTTGGATGGTGGTGATGACTGCACAACAATATTGATATGCTTAATACCACTGAACTATATATGGTACTTAAAAATGACTAAGATACTGTAGTACATTTGTATTATGTGTATTTTACCATAATAAAAAAATGGAAAAAAAACCCACAGTGAAGTGTTTAATTTTTCTTTCACATTGCCTTTTCTCTTAATTTGGCTTTGCCCAGGTTCTCTTGAGAATCTCAAACCTTTTATTAGGCCAAATGATCTTGATTGGATTGAATCCAATGATCTCTTTAGCTTGAGCTGGGCTCTACAGAACTTGCTAATGCTTGCTTGGTTCTATGTGTTTGGTTTCATGGTATCTGTTGTATTAAGGATACTATTGACAACTGCATCCTAGAGCCTTGTCAAACCTATTTGATTTAAATAAATAACTATTTTGAGAAAAATATGTACAGATGATCTAGTGAAAACATGAGTGTTATTGAATACCACCTACTATCTAAAGAGTTGATTTTCCTATTTAAGGGAATTCAGCCTAAAATTATGGTTTTGTGATTAAGATAGTGATATATTATTTTGGATACTTCAGGAAACTTTTTTATTGTATCTTTTCCTAGTCTTAAAAATGTCTGAGAAATTCATATGGTCTTGACTCATTAATCATCTCAATAATTTGAACTCACCAAATTAGTAGGATTTTTTTTTACTATTCTACTTAAAATCTCTCAGGATAAAATAGAATAGAATTTAATTATTTCATAGGGAAATAATAAAGAAAAGGAATATTTCCAATTTGGAATTTTAAGAAAATATACTTTTTTTGTAGCAGTTATCCTTTTAGCACTAAAGGATACTAGCAGATTAATTATTACGAGAAATCTTCTTTGACAGATGAAGTTAGAAATGTCAAGTTGATCACTTCTGCTTTTGTGCCGTTGCTTACCTTATTTATTTATTTTATTTTTTTGAGACGGAGTATCACTCTATTGCCCAGGTTGGAGTGCAGCGGCCTGATCTCAGCTCACTGTAGCCTCTGCCTCCCAGGTTCAACCGATTCTCCTGCCTCAGCCTTTCGAGTAGCTGGGACTACAGGCGTGCACTACCACACCCAGCTAATTTTTTGTAGTTTTAGTAGAGACGGGGTTTCACTATGTTGGCCAGGCTGGTCTCGTACTCCTAACCTCAGGTGATCCACCCACCTCAGCCTCCCAAAGTGCTGGGATAACAGACGTGAGCCACTGTGATCGGCTTTACCTTTTATATTTCTGCATAGTATTATAATTACGTATTACCTCTCTGTGTCCCCTATAGAAGATGAGGACCTTGAAGATAGGGATAGTGCTATAATCTTATAACCGTAGAGCCTAGTTAACAAGTGCTAGGTTCGGTAGGTGATTGTTCAGGATCACCTAATACAATACAGCCCAATATAACACAACAGAACACAACACATTACAATACAATGTAATACCTTTGATTTATGTTATCTGAAGGCTGAAAGTTAGAGACTATTTAACAGGAACACATCACATGATTAATGGCTTCCACTGATTATGAATGTAGTATAACTTTAACTGTTTAGAAATTTAATTTCTAAGTATTTCTACAATTTATATAAATTTTAAATATAAATATACTTTTGATTGCAAATTACAGAATCCTGGATGGAATGGGCTTAAGCAATAATCGGAGATATATTGGTATATATGGCCAATCTGCAGAAAGGGTAAGGGTGGATTTGTTTTTATGGATGACTGGCACCAAGAGCTTGGATATTATCCAGAAACTTCTCGTTTCTCTCTCTTCACTTTTCACTTTTCTCTTTCTGTATTGGCTTTAGTCTTTTAAGTTGCTGTCACCATATCTCAACTATAGCCTTAAGTAGCCCTGGGCTTACATATTTATGACCTTGTAACCCAAGAAAAATTCAGTTAGAAAATCCCAGGAAAGGGCTCTGATAGGTCAAATTTGGACTATGTGTTACCTTTGCATAAATCACCGAGGACAAGGCAGATGCGGGTATTATGCTTGAAACAAGCTGGGTTGGGAACTTATCTTTACCATCAGGGAAGCGGGATACTGTTATAGGCAAGTCTCTTCAAAATCACATGGTTGCAGTAGGAGAGAACCATTCTCTCCAAAGAAGAAAAGTACTGTTACGATGAGACAAAGTAATAAATATTCATTGCATAGTCTGTGACATATGTTGCTGGTTTTCTTCTAATTTCCATCTGGCCTTCTTTCTTAGTAAAAGAATTTTTAATTTTAACTTGGCAAATGGCCACCTAGAATAAATAATACTTATATCAGCCTCCTTTGCAGCTGAGTGTGGTCATGTGACCAAATTCTGGCCAATGGATGTAAGCAAAATGTTGCATGCGCCTTCCAGGAAGTATTCTTAAACTGAAGGGACATGCACTTTCTCAGTCCTTCCTGCTCCCTTTGGAAAACACTGGAAGGTCTATTTCTCCATAAAATTCTAGAAATCTCCAAGGAATGCTTGTATTTTCTAAAATCCATATTGGTAGTCACTTGTCCTGTTCTCCAAGTTGCCCTCACTCAAGGCCATTCATGCTCCAGAGCTCTGCAGATCCTTCTTGCAATCCGATAAACAGACTCACAGCAGTGTCTCCCCTGCGCTTTTGTCTCAAGTATGAACACAAGCACCTGACCACATCTACTTTTTCAGTTGTGTAGTTCATGTGGGGGCTTACTTCCCTGCCACAATAATTGGTCTAGGGCTAGAAAACCGACCCAAACTATTTCACTATCCCCTATATTAGACATAATGTATTTGTCTGAGGATGGTCACCTGACCCAATATGGTCTGATCAGAGCCTTTCCTTCAGATTTTTGAATTCACACACAGAAAGGTAGTCTTAGGTCCTCTCTGGTGGTGAGCACTGTGAGATGTGAGGCTCTGGAGTTGATATTCCCCTCTTGTGTGGAAGAAGTCAGTCTGTAGTGGGAGAGAATAATGCTCACATGCAGAAAGTAATTGTAATAGAGGCCACAGAGAATTCTGGAAACATTTTAGCCCTGTGTTTCAGTCTTTCCTGAGGTCTATCTTTTTTTTTTTAAATGGAGTTTTGCTCTTGTTGCCGAGGCTGGAGACCAATGGCGTGATCTTGGCTCACTGCAACCTCCGCCTCCTGGGTTCAAGTGATTCTCCTGCCTCAGCCTCCCAAGTAGCTGGGATTACAGGCATGTGCCGCCATGACCAGTTGTATTTTTAGTAGAGACAGGGTTTCTTCATGTTGGTCAGGCTGGTCTTGAACTCCGACCTCAGGTGATCCACCTGCCTCAGTCTCCAAAAGTGCTGGGATTACAGACATGAGCCACCGTGCCCAGTCCCTGGGGCCTATCTTATACTTTATTTTCTCTAACTCAGTTCAGAGGTTGTGGTGGGTTTTTTTGTTTGTTTTTTGTCCTTGAGACAGAGTCTCACTCTGATACCCCGGCTGGAGTGCAGTGGTATGATCTCAGCTCACTGCAACCTCCGCCTCCTGGGTTCAAGTGATTCTCCTTTCTCAGCCTCCTGAGTAGCTGGGACTACAGATGTGTGCCACCACACCCTGCTAATTTTTGTAGTTTTAGTTGAGATGGGGTTTCACCATGATGGCCAGGCTGGTCTCGAACTCCTGACCTTAAGTGATTCACCTGCCTTGACCTCCCAAAGTGCTGGGATTACAGGCGTGAGGCACCACGCCCAGCTAATTGCAGTGTTTTCTAAAACTTCACTGAAGAATTTTAAAGAAAGCGTTGTTGAGATAAATGAGTTAGAAACCATCAATTCTTTATCGTTCCATGTGCTATACATACACCACACTCTAAAATGGCAGCTGCTATTAGTTCTATTTATTGAGGCATTTGTTCTCCAATATCTGTATTTATATCTTTACAATTCATGTCGTATATCTTAGGCTTAACTCCTAAAATATTAATTCCTCCAGTTTTTGAGAAGGACACTAAAAATAGCATGCAGATCAATATCTTTAACCCTATTTAACATTCTTCATCAAGCCATCTGTTCCTTGGCTTTATCACCTTGTACTCAAATCCCTTATCCTCTTTATTGCTCTCTTCCTATTTAAGCTAATGTCGCCTCATAAGCCTGTGAGATCCTTCATTCCCGAGTGCAGAGGCAATAATCAGGAACAAGCTCCTGCCAGAAAAACTGTTACCTTGACATTATTATTTGCCCTGGTCTCATTCTTAACAAAAAATGAAAACAGCTTTATTTGAAAGGACTTAAGAGTTGGTGACCTAAAACAGATCACAGGCTCTTAGAAAAGCTAAGCAGGAACTAGATTTAACTTGTGGAATGGAATATTTATTCCACCTTGTGCAGATAAGTGCTCGGAAATTGTTTTTGTTGATACACTAAATAGTGGCACTCTATTGAGAAATAATTGTCTCTCATGTCCTTAGCACTGGCCACTATCTGATGTGTCAAAATGAGGAAGGAAATAGTTCTGCTGCCAATTAAAGTGCTCATTCAATGTGTCATCACTCATTAACACGTGTAAGAGGAAGCTGGAATACTTTTAAAAATTTTTAAATTGACAAATAATAATTATATATTTATGAGGGTAAAATGTGATGTTTTTATATATGTATACATGTAGAAAGATTAAATCAAGCTAACTAACATATCCATCACCTAACCTACTTTTTTTGTGTGGTGAGAACATTTGAAATCTACTCTTTTAGTAACTTTGAAATATATAAAACCTTATTATTAACTATGGTCACCATGCTGCACAACAGATCTCTAAAACTTACTCTTTTTGTGTAACTGAAACTTTGTATCCTTTGACCAACATCTCTGCTTTCTCTATCCCTGCACCACAGCCTCTGGTAACCACCATTCTACTCTCTGTGTCTATGAATTCAACTTTTTTAGATTCCACATATAGGTGAGACTATACAGTATCTGTCTTTCTGTACCTGACTCACTTCACTTAGCCTATGTCCTTCAGGTTCATTCATGTTGTAATTAAGATTTCCTTCTTCTTCAACGCTCTCTGGTATTCCACTGAGTATATATGCCACATTTTCTGTGTCTGTTTATATGCTGATGGATATTTAGGTTGCTTCTATATCTTGGCTATTGTGAATAATGCTGCAATAAACATGGGAGTGTGTATATCTCTTTGATGCACTGATTTTGATTTCTTTGGATACGTACTCAGAAGTTGAATTGCTGGATTTTATGGTAATTCTATATTTAATTTTTGAGGAAACTCTACACTGTTTTTTAAAATGGTTGTACAAATTTACATTCCCACAAACAGTGGCCTGGGTTCCCTTTTCTCCACGTTCTTGGAAACACTTACCTTTCATGTTTTTGATAAAAGCCGTTCTGGATAGTCTAGTGACTAAGATTCACCTTTGTGCATCTGAAGTCAGTACTTCTTAATTCTGCTTTCACAACATATACCAGGTGAGAGGGATTTCTCTGTTTTTTCTAGTACCCAGTTCCCCACTGCCAACAATCATTTAATTGTGATAAATCTCTTGCCACAATGGTGGCAAACACTATGACCTTATTGGATGCTAACGCTGTTTGTTGCTGTGGTTGCTGTGGCTGCTGTTGAGTAAAGAGACTCCTTGGGGCCGGGCGCGGTGGCTCACGCCTGTAATCCCAGCACTTTGGGAGGCTGAGACGGGTGGATCACGAGGTCAGGAGATCGAGACCATCCTGGCTAACACGGTGAAACCCCGTCTCTACTAAAAATACAAAAAATTAGCTGGGTGTGGTGGCGGGCGCCTGTAGTCCCAGCTTCTCGGGAGGCTGAGGCAGGAGAATGGTGTGAAGCCGGGAGGCGGAGCTTGCAGTGAGCCGAGATTGCACCACTGTACTCCAGCCTGGGGCACAGAGCGAGACTCCGTCTCAAAAAAAGAAAAAAAAGAGACTCCTTGGGCTCTTTAGTAAATAAGGCACTTTGAGATGTTTCTTTTTGCTCTTGGGTTCTTAAAAATACGTATCATTGGATATAAGATAAATCTGATGGGATAAGAGTTAAATAAAAGTGAGGGTAAATGGAGAGTGACTCTTAACTGATCGGCCCAGGTAGACTTCCATCTGTTGTAGCGGCTTGCAGAAGACTGTTTTAGAGACATAGTGATAAGATGTCATTAGATGGCCTGTGGTGTCTCTTGATGCCCATTAGTCTCTTGTCTGCATTTCCAATAAGCTCCTAGTTGAGGCACTACCGCTAGGCTGGGAAACACACCCTGAAGCCATGAAGTGTGTGCTCTGCACATGCGATCACGTGTAGTTGCGGCTCTTTTCAACAAACCCAGTTACCAAGGGCTGGAGTTGCTCTCTCAGCCAAATCAGCTGCCTCAGACCTTGAGCATGAGATTTTTTTTTTTTGAGATAGAGTTTCGCTCTCTCGCCCAGGCTGGAGGGCAAGGGCGTGATCTTGGCTCAGCACAACCTCCGCTTCCTGGGTTCAAGTGATTCTCCTGCCTCAGGCTCCTGAGTAGCTGGGATTACAGGCATGTGCCATCATGCCTGGCTAATCTTTGTATTTTTAGTAGAGACGGAGTTTCACCATGTTGGCCAGGCTGGTCTTGAACTCCCGACCTCAGGTGATCCACCTGCCTCGGCCTCCCAAAGTGCTGGGATTACAGGTGTGAGCCAACGCGCCTGGCCCCGTGTGAGATTTTACAGTATTTGTCACAGCTAAAGACTGTGAAACTAGTCTTGACCTGACCCATTACTTACATTAAAAGTTCCAGGCTCAGGCTGGGAAGCAGAAATAATGATTAAGGAGAGAGAGAAAGACAGAGTTTAGATTATTCTTCATTTTGGAATAAGAAGCTGTGTTCTAAATGACTGGATTAGATGTTGTTTTGGTGGCAAGAGAAAGTCTGGAGTAACCACTGGATCTGTAATGTTAGTGAATTTTAAATGTTAACATTCACATCTTTTTTCTCCCTTCTGCCTCTCTTTAGGAAAGCTGCTAAATTTGCTGGCGATATGTACATTTTAATGAATCTTATATATGCTTCATAAATCTTGTTGACTAATTAGTAAACCCATTTCATCATGCAAGAAGGATTCACTGAGCACTAGAACTTGGATTCCACTGGGCTGGTGCTGTTGTGTCTTCTCTCATTAAATCCAACCTGGACTTAGCTCAGGCTCGCCCATCCAGTAACAGGGAGGTCTGAGGCTCCACCTGTTTCACTCTGTAGCACTGGTTCCTTTCACCTCATACCTGCTTTAACTACTAGACTTGGGTTTACTGAGTTCCTGATCTCTGACTTCATCTCCTATTATTGGCTCTGAATTTGACCCTTGAACTTGGTAAGATGACAAGATCTCGTTTTTCCAGATTAATATTAACCTTTGCCACACCTCCCCAAATATAGCTTTACATTCACCCTCTGGCTTTGTTCCCTCCCAGCTGCTGTGTGTGAAAACCTGACTCCAGTTCTCCCAGCCTCTAGGACCCTGCCCAGACCTGGCCTGCCTTCTTCCTCACCGCCACTGGAAAAAAACAGACATCAAAAGCCTTAACAAAATACTGTCTGATACAGCAAAATGGAACATGTTTCCCACTAGAAGTATATGACGAAGGGGGAAAAATCTGACTCATTTTAAAAACAAGTGTTGGGGGGTGTGTGTCATATGTGCATGTTTTGAGAGAAAGAAATATAAAAGGGCCTATGTATTTGCTATTTAAAAAAAAACCCCTCAAAATAACAGAAAAAATTTAAAACTATGTACTCAAAAAATGAATTGCTTTTGTTTTATTAGAAGTCTAGCCAACAGAAGTAGGGGGATGGAGACTGAACCAACCAGAGGAGAAAAGGTGGAAGGCGCTGCCCCAGCAGAGACCAGAACAGGGCCAGATAAAGTTAGGGGCAAAGATCCACACCCTGTTTGGAAACTAAGCAATCAACAAGTGTCAATCGTTATTTAGGTGCACCAAACATTTTGGGGGGAAATGTGATTTTAGACACAGATAATTACATGATAGGCGCCTATTTGGCTTTCAGAGAAAAATTTCAAGATAAATCAGTAACTTTAAATAAAAATCTAAGTTTGTAATCAAAGTTTTCAGAAATAGTAGAGAAACATATTTTCCTTTAAGTAGTTCTCTGTTAATAGTCTCTAGTCTCAAGCAGTTTTAATTTAAAATAGGCCTACCCCTAACTTTGTGGGGCCTGGGGCAAGGGTACAAATAGAGGTCCATACGGCATCTGCCTAGATATTTAATTATTATTACTATTTTTTTGAGACAGAGTCTTGCTCTGTCACCCAGGCTGAAGTGCAGCGGCACGATCTTGGCTCACTGCAACCTCCACCTCCCTTGTTCAAGCGATTCTCCTGCCTCAGCCTCCTGAGTAGCTGGGACTACAGGTACGCGCCACCACGTCTGGCTAATTCTTTGTATTTTTAGTAGAGACAGGGTTTTGCCATGTTGTTCAGGCTGGTCTCGAAGTCCTGACCTCAAATGATCCACCCGCCTCAGCCTCCCAAAGTGCTGGGATTACAGGTGTGATCCACTGCACCTGGCCTGCCATTCCCTTCTTCTAATTCTATTAGGAGGCAGTGTGAAGAATTCTTTCCTTGCTGTATGAATTACATCACTTACCTTAAAAGTAGGCAGCTACAGGCCGGGCGCGGTGGCTCAAGCCTGTAATCCCAGCACTTTGGGAGGCCGAGACGGGCGGATCACGAGGTCAGGAGATTGAGACCATCCTGGCTGACAGAGTGAAACCCCGTCTCTACTAAAAAAATACAAAAAAACTAGCCGGGCGAGGTGGCGGGCGCCTGTAGTCCCAGCTACTCGGGAGGCTGAGGCAGGAGAATGGCGTGAACCCGGGAGGCGGGGCTTGCAGTGAGCCAAGATCACGCCACTGCACTCCAGCCTGGGCGGCAGAGCGAGACTCTGTCTCAAAAAAAAAAAAAAAAAAGTAGGCAGCTACAGTTGGGGTTGATTTTGTTGTTTTGTTTTTGAGACAGGATTTCACTTTGTCACCCAGGTTGGAATGTAGTGATGCGATCTCAGTTCATTGCAGCCTCAAACTTCCTGGCTCAAGTGATCCTCTCGCCTCAGCCTCCTGAGTAGCCAGGACTACAGGCACATACTTGGCTAATTTTAAAAATTTTGTAGAGACAGTGTCTCACTACATGGCCCAGGCTGGTCTTGAACTCCTAGGCTCAAGTGAACCTCCTGCCTTGACTTCCCAAAGTATTGGGATTACAGGCACGAGCCACTGCACCTGATCGGGTTCTAGATAACAAGTTTTTCTTTCTCAGTTACACAATGATCCCAGCGCAGTCTATGAGCTCTCTGAAATCATTTAGTCCCCTAGGGATAGATTGTTCCAACCACGTGAATAATGATAACAAAGATAATAATAAGATAATAATATTTATTATCTTATTATTTAGATAATAATATTAATATTTACTATTATTTTTATTATTGGGAGTAGGTAAATTTCCCTTTAAGGACAATTGGGCCAGGACGCCAGTGGCTCATGCCTGTAATCCCAACACTTTGGGAGGCTGAGGTGGGTGGATTACCAAGGTCAGGAGTTCGAGGCCAACCTGGCCAGAATGGTGAAACCCCATTTCTACTAAAAATACAAAAATTAGCCAGGTATGGTGCCCATGCCTGTAATTCCAGTTACTCAAGAGGCTGAGGCAGGAGGATCGCTTGAACCTGGGAGGTGGAGGTTGCAGTGAGCCGAGATTGTGCCATTGACCTCCAGCCTGGGCAACAGAGCGAGACCCTGTCTCCAAACAAACAAACAAACAAACAAACCAAAGACAATTGGGGGCTTTTGAGCTGGGAAATGATGTGACCAGATCTTAGTTTCAGGCGGGGTGTGAAGAGTAGTTAGGAGAAGAGAGACAGGAAAGGCAAGAGAGAGTTGTGGAGTTATTTTACAATAGTTTAGGTCAGAGGTAATGAGTTAGGGGATTGTAGCAATGAGAATTTAGAAAGGAATAGATACAATGATTCAAGGTAGAGGTATTGACAATGGATTCAAACCTTAAAACAAAAATGCTAACCTAGATTCTGAGCAGGGCCACTAGTAACAACTGTGTCCACAGTGTAACCTAATTATTGTAGATGTGTGTATGTCTAGCATTGGGGTATTCCATAGGAATAGGCCAGAGAAACCTCAACTCACTAGACAGTGCTTTAATTTTAGGAGTAGCCACAATACTCTCTTGCTGAGTGTTAGAAGCTGTTTGCTGCATAAAGGCCTGAAGATATCGTTCATATAGAGAAAGAGAGGAGGAGGAAACTAAAGAGCAAAAGGAAAGTCTTGTAGGAAGCAGGAAACCAAGAACAGAATATGCTGTGGGGGCCGTAAGACTCAGCCCTTTCAGCTCCTTTCAGGGATGAATGTTTGCAGTTACAGGCTGCCTTGTCCTTTACACCTTTTGTCTTTTTTCCAGAATAAGATGAAAGATACGTGTCAAGCAAAGAAGGATTTGGACTTCTAACTGCTAGTCTTGTTCATGAAACTTCTTAAGGACAATGATTGCATCTTTGCATGCTTTACACATAGTGGGTGTTTACATACATCAATAGAATTCATGTAATTGTCATTAATTCCCATTTTACTGAGTGTTTTTTGCTCATGTAGAGAGTCTAGATAAGGAAGCAATCAGTATGACGCTAGATGCAGCATCATATACTGGCAAGTAAGAGGGGAGCTGCCATTTGTGTGTGATCTGCAGCCTGGGGAAGGAATGGAAGGGCACTGCCTGGGGGCAGCTAGTCTGCTTAAAAGGTGTTGCAGGTCCAGCATCCTTGATGAGCACTTGGGACCTCTTTCTGCCCATTTTCATTATTTGGTCCCTCAGTTTCCCTTCCTCTTTCCTACTATAGGCAGTGTTTGATTTTTAAATGTGGCTTAGTTCTTATGTTTTCCCCTTGGGTGCTTCTAGAGTACTTTACTCGTATCCATGGATCCCTTTGTAGTTTTTGGTCTTGTTACACTAATTTCTTTGGACCTCAGGATTTTATCTTTTTTTAAACTAGGAAGGTTACCTACGTAAGGGTGACACTTTTCAATTCTAAATTTTTTTCCAACTGAAAAGAATGACTTCCATTGACATCTCTATGTGTTGTTGCTATGATCTGCAGGCTTATCCATAGACCATAAGCAACATGGGAATAGCCACAGTGCTGATCAGTACTGTCATATGGAAACGGAGGGCACATCAGTGAGAGATTCTAGTAGATGCCAATTAGATATAGTCACTCAACCCCAAAGCTCCCTGATGCGGGGGAAAAAACATGTCTTTATAATTCAGGAAACTTTCTTAGTATGTGGTACCTGTTGAGGTCAACCTGGGTCATTAGTCACAAAGAAAAAAGAGGAGTTAATGAGAGTATCAAGCAAATGCCCCAAAGCAATAACCAAAGCCTGATGTAGTGTCAATCTTCTATCCCCTGAATGCTCTGTCAGTTTCCAGTAGCCTGAGTTTGGCCTCCCTCCCAGTGCTGACCTAGTCTGGGGCAGAGTGACTTCGTCATTCCATTCCCAGGCCTCTCCTCATTGCCTGAGCTAAAGTGTTAGTAGTCTTAAGTACACGCTTCCTCCAAGCCTGGGGTGTGTCACCTGTGAGGTGGAGATGAAGCTGACCCACCAGACCTGCATTCCAATTAGGTAAGGTAGCACTTGCTCTCTTCACAGCCTAAGGAACTGGCTTCTTTTCTTTACCTATTTGTTGCTAGGCCTGTAATGGCCTTAGAAGCCCATTCTTACATCCTCAGGGGATTTGTCAGGACCAGACTAGAAACACACCCAATCTTGCCAAGGGCCCTTTTTTAATCTCTTAACCCAGCTCTCCTGGGAACTGTTACTTGCAATAATTGGGAGCTGATAAGTCTTATTTACAATAAAGTACCTCCAGTGATTTTAGGGCCTGGAGGCAGAGATTTTCTTCTTAGGAGTTCTCCTAATGCCTAATTCTAGGAACACTTTAGGGAGTGCAGGAAGGTAAGATGGTGTCACTAAACTCTTCTCTTTTGACATTTTTATTATTGCGAAGTGTTTTTGATTAATTGATTAAGTGGTTCACTTATGAGCAAATACTTGTGAAAATTAACAATTCAAGGCAATTGCTAAATTCTGGTTGATTGATAAAGACATTTATAGTTTAGGATTTAACATGAAGTATTTAAAAGGAGGTGATACAGATTGGGTCTTGAACTCTATCCAGAGAGAAAACTTAGAGACAAGGCAGACAGTTGGGTGGTAACACAGTGGTTTGCTGGAGTTAGCTCAAGCTGTCTCTTACTGACTTGCTAGAGCTGATTGCACATTTCCTAGCTCCTTGTTCAGCAACATCATATTGGTAGCATGAAATTATCAGTGGTAGAAATATTTGCACCATGAACATTAGTAACTGCTGGCTGGGCGTGGTGGCTCACTCCTGTAATCCCAGCACTTTGGGAGGCCAAGGTGGGCAGATCACCTGAGGTCACGAGTTCAAGACCAGCCTGGCCAACATGGTGAAACCCCGTCTCTACTAAAAATACAAAATTAGCTGGGTATGGTGGTGGGTGCCTGTAATCCCAGCTGCTCAGGAGGCTGAGGCAGGAGAAGCTTGAACCCAGAAAGCAGAGGTTGCAGTGAGCCAAGATTGCACCACTGCACTCCAGCCAGGGCGACAAGACGAGACTCTGTCTCAAAAAAAAAAAAAAAAAAAAAAAAAAAAAAAAAAAAGAAAAGAAAAAGAAAAAGAAAATTAGTAAATGCTACAAATCAGGGCTTTTTCACCCTGGAGAACTGGTTGTTAATATTTACTAGCACATCACTGGTGGTCAAGGAAGTAGAACACAAATGTAGAAATGGAAGTGTAGAAATGGAGTTAAGACCACGCTGGGCTCCCTCTTACAAAGGAGATTAAGGAATTTTCAGTTTATCCACAGACATTGAGGTATTGTTGATGACATTTTATTAGTTGAGATTATTTTGGTTATAAGTAATAGAAAAACTAAACTTGAAATGGCTCAAAAATTAAGAAAGATGCATTTATCTCATATAACAAGAATTTCAAGTTGGACCAGTCTGGGATTGGTTAATTCAGCAGGGTACTGAAGACCCAGATTCTTCTAATATTTTTGCTCTGTCATCCTTAGCATGTCAGTCTGGCCTCTGACCAGCACAACATTTCCAAATCCAACTTTCAGCAGCAGAGGAAAATAATTTATTCTTTCTTTTCATCTCTTTGTAAGAGCAAAGAAGTCTTTCCCAAAAAGCCTCCAGCAGATTTTCTCACATCTCGCATTGGTCAGAACTCTATCACATGCATAGATCAAGCACTGGCAAGGGGAATGGAGCCCCATGATCCATTAGTGTTTCACCCGTGTTCCTCCCACTCAGCCCCCACCCCCTACACTGAGGCTAATCTCCCTTGAAGCTGTGTACAGCAGGCTGGTTACCTGAACCTAATCAAGGTTCTGTAGGCATGGAGGAAGAAGGAGGGTGGACATTGGTTAAGCAACCAACATGGTTGCTAGAGTTTTTGAAAAGAGAGAAAACATCCATGATATAATTTAGGAAGTGGCCGGGCATGGTGGCTCACGCTTGTAATCTGAGCACTTTGGGATGCTGAGGCAGGTGGATCACTTGAGGTCAGGAGTTCAAGACCAGCCTGGCCAACATCTCTACTAAAAATACAAAAATTACCTGTGCGTGGTGGCACATGCCTGTAATCCCAGGTACTCCGGAGGCTGAGGCACGAGAATTGCTTGAACCCGGGAGGCAGAGGTTGCAGTGAGCCGAGATTGCACCACTGCACTCCAGCCTGGGTGACAGAGCCAGACTCTATCTCAAAAAAAAAAAAAGAGAGAGAAAGAAAAGAATTAAGGAACCATAATCTTAGCAATGGTGTGCAAGCAGATAGAGGGCCTGGGATTAGGGAGGCTCAGCTATACTATTACAAGGTACTAAATATGAAATAACAATCTGCCAAAACAATGCTTTCAATTGTCAATTGGCTGCCAATTCATTCATTCATTCATTCATTCATTCATTCATTCACTTAATAGATATTTAATAAATGACTGTCGTGGGTCAGATACTATGCTAGGTACTATATATAAAATGGTAAACTTAGCTAATGGAGCTTCAGAATCTAATGGGTGAAGCAAATATCAATCAAATAATCCACAAGTAAATGTAAATGTTTAACCTGGTTAAATGTTATCAAGAAACCCTAGATTTTTTTTTTTAATTGAGGTAAAATTCACATATAGTAATCTTAGGTATACAATTTGATGTCTGTGTGTAACAGCCATCCTGATCAAGACACAGAACATTCTCATCACCTCAGAAAGTTCCCTCATGTCCCTTCCTATTTGATCTTCACCTCCCCCTAATAGGTAACCACAGTTCTGATTTTTATCTTCAGTATTATGTTTGCCTGTTCTTGAATTTCATGTAAGTCGCTTTTTTTTGCACCACAAATGAGTCCAAGATTCATTCATATTGTTGTGTTTAACGATCATTCATGTTTTAAAATTGTACTCCATTGTAAGAACAATATAAGCAACAAATTTTCTGTTGGTGAACATTTGAAGTGTTTCTAGTTTGGAGCTATTATGAATAAACCTGTAATGAAATGAACATTCACATATAAGTTTTTTGTGTATACATATATTTCATTTCTATTGGGTAAATTCCTAGGGAGTGGAATTACTAGGTTATAGGGTAGGAATGTGTTTAACCTTATGAAACTTCTCCCTCACCTGGCTTTTTTTTTTTTTTTTTTTTTTTTTTTTTTTTTTTTGAGACACATCTCGCTCTGTCACCCAGGCTGGAGTGGTGCAGTGGTGCAATCATGGTTCCCTGAGCCTCAGTCTCCCAGACTCAAGTGATCCTCCCACTTTAGCCTCCCTAGTAGCTGGGACCACAGGCATGC
Organism: Macaca mulatta; assembly: GCF_049350105.2. Lineage (NCBI taxonomy): Eukaryota > Metazoa > Chordata > Mammalia > Primates > Cercopithecidae > Macaca > Macaca mulatta. The sequence goes on from NC_133406.1 coordinate 117,138,841, forward strand.
ACCACCATACCTGACTAATTTTTTTATTTTTATAGAAATGGGATCTCCCTATATTGCCCAGGCTGGTCTCAAACTCCTGGGCTCAAGCCATTCTCCTGCCTTGGCCTCCCAAAGTGCTGGGATTTCAGGCAGGATCCACCATGCCTGGTTAAGCCCTAGATATATTTTTAAAAAAATTATAGATTCATGGTCTTCAGTTCCAAGAAAGAATTCTGAGTCAGTCTGAGGTTCCTAGGCATGTATAATATGTAGTTTTTAAAAACTCCCCAGAACCAATGGTCTAAATTATATTGGTGGCGGTGGAAAGGAAGTTATTTTAGTCTAGTTTTCTTTTCCACCACAAAAGCATATAAATGTAAATAATTTTTTTCCCTGCCCAGCTACAAGCTTTCTCTGAACATTTTCCCCAACTCTAGCCATTAGCCCCAGTATTGAAATAGTCTCTCTTTTTAGTTTCTCTGGCGAAATGCAAAGCTCTGGTTTTTCTGCTCTTGCTTAAAGTGATATAAAAGCTCAGGGAGCTCCTTGAAGCAGCCCTTAGAATTGCTAAGATGACTAAAAAAGAAAACAAAAAAACCCCTGATCTCTAGGGTGGAAAATAACTTTGGACAGAATAACAGTTGAGGGTGTGTGGCCCTGTGTACACTGGTAGGATTTTCTCTGGTGCTTTTACCTTTTTTCCGCTTACTATTCTACCTAGCAGCAAAAAATAGTCAACTGTGTTCTGGCTGCTGCCAACGTCTATGTTAAACAACTGTCTCTGAGTATCCAACCTAGTACCAGCCTAAATGGCTGTATATCACTAGAGAAGAAGCCTCTAGTTTCTAGGCAGAGAAACCGACACATAGGAATGGGAAGGGAGTCACTTAATGGATTAGGGGCTGGTTTGGCTAGGACCAGAACCCAGGTGGCCTGGCTCCCAGCCCAGCTGACCACACTGCTATCCACACAGCTTGGGCTGACCAAAGACAAGCAGCCCATTGAGCAACTGCACAAACAACAATGAATGATGGATGGTCAGAGCAAGAAACAGGCACAAAGCAACTGCGACCCCATCACTTCCTGGCCCCTAAATTTCCAGGCAAGCCTATAAAGTGTGGTCACTTAAATGACTTTGACCAGCAACTTGGCCCAGATTTCAAATCTGGAGACTTTTTATGGTCACTGCCAAAAGAAAAAGTCTATCTTATATTGAGGGTAGAGTGCCTTTGAGCTCCATGTCTCGTTCTATTAAGTCTGTGGCAGTGGCATTAAGACTAGAAAGACATATTTATATGGGTATGACCTGGTTCTGGACAACTGTGGTGAAACAAGGCAACTTTCAGATTCTGAGGCTCCTCTTCTACAGATCTGTGCTCCCACGTCAGATTTAACTAGCAAAGGGTAGGTGTGGTCAGTGATTGTTGTCACAATCATTCCAGAATGCTTGTGTAGAGTTACTAGAATTTCAGTCATTTCGTTCTAAAGTATTTTCATCCCTCTCACCTTTCCAGAACAACACCCCTTTCAGCTCCTTTTCAACTGCTGTAGCCAACTGATTCTACCCCAGGGTCCCAAGCATCCACCCCATACCCCTCCAGTTCAGTTCAGTTAGAGTTCAGTTAGAGTCAATTTAGGTGACCAAATCTCATCCTGCTCTCCTCCTTAAATTTGCCACTAAACGGTAGCTAAAATTTGTGGTCCCTATATGCTTGAAGCCCAGGCCAAATGGCTTTACTTGTCACTCTGTATTGTACGTCTTGGATATGCCCCCATGCAAGGCACTCTGACTGGTTTGGCCTTAGTATGTATGGATGGCCTTGGGCCCAGCCCTAAATTTTCAATTCTAAACGCAGGTGTATCCCTAAGAGATATAGCTGTCTAGGAAATTTCCCTGTTTCAGGTGTCGGTTTCCTATTCTGAGCTAGACAATTCTAAAATGTCTATGCCCTATGCCTCCCCTTTAGAAACTGAGGAAGAAGTGAGGGGAAAAAAACGTTGACTGGACTATTTGTTTTTACATAGGCATAACGGGCACAATTAGACAATAAGCATTATTTTGAATATGCAGACCAGGTTCTACAATGTTAGGAATCTGAATTAAAATTTCAGATGTCTTTGGTTAGAGTATAGCCGGGGCTGGCATCGTTTTGTGTTTGTCATAAAGAGGTATTTATTAAATGGCCTTTCTTTCTTGAAACAGTCCACACAGGCCTAATACTTATTCATTCATTCAACAAATATGGAAGGTCTACTATGTGGCAGGGATGGCTTATTATGTTCTCATAGCCATAGCTCATTGTCACTCATGTAGGACATATACAAGTTCTGCTACATATAATATAGTTTTATGTATTTTACTAAATTGTAAAACCTTTGATGTCTGGGATTATATCTTGTTAAATTTTGTATCCCCCTGTATCACTGAGCACAGTGATACACATCACAGGGATACAATACATGTTTGAATTATGCCACGTTTTAAAAGACATAACAAACGCACTATTTAACTTTTTTTTACTGTTAGCAGTCTAAAGCAGATGTACCAACAGGGTATCACTGTTATGCAAGTAAATAAATACTAAGTGTTTACAGAGAAGGGTATGTTCACTTCAAGAGTGAAGGAACAAGAGAAATCCATACTTGGGTGGAGACTGGTCTGGAAGCTAATTTTCCTCCGGTCAATCCAGAATAATTGTGTAGACTTACCAGAATTTCAGTCCTTTCATTCTGAAGTATTTACATCCCTCTCACCTTTCTACAACTACTCCACCCCTTTCAGCTCCTTCCTAACAGCTGTAGCCAACTGATTCTACCCCAGAGTCCTAAGAGTCCACTCTGTACTCCTCTAGCTCCGGTTCAAGAATGCTCCAGACCAGGCGCTTTAGGGACGCGGGTCAGGAAAACACGGGGTCACGCGCGGGGCAAGCGCCAAACTGGCCGCAGCCTGGGGAGCGGCGCTAAAGGCGGGGCTGCGACGGGGCGGAGCGGGAGGAGGCCTGGGGGCGGCCTGGGTGTCACCACCAACCCGCTCCGGCCGGAAACTGGCGCCTGTTTCCGGCCGGACAGCCGAAAGCCACCGATCCTGAACCAGCCGCCGGAGTCGGAGTGGCGACCGGGGTGTGGAGCGGGCAAAAAGCCACTGGGGGAGGCCAGTCCCGATCAGTGCCTTCTGGCTCCAGCTCCAGATCCTGTGCGGAGCAACAGCTGCGGTCGCCGTCTCCACCACCGCCTCCGCCTCCATCGCCGTCGGGGGAGGGGCCGGCCGGACCCCGGGGTCACTGCCGAGGAATGAGGAGAGGCGGTCGGGCCCCGCGCTCCGCCCCGGCCTAGGGCCTTGCCCCGGGAGCCGCGAGGGTAACGGAGCCCCCAGCCCTGACACCGTTCCCCGTCTGCTCCCGCCCCTCCCGGCCCCTCAGACTCGCAAACTCTGCTCCTCAGATCGCCACTGTCCCCTTTCTCCTTTCTGATTCTGTTTCACCCGAAGCCATCTCCCCTCGGCACTCCTTTCTCGCCCTGACTGCTCCTTGCTTCGTCCCAACCTTTCCTCCTTCCTTTCACCTGCGTCCTGCGTTCCTACCCCGCGCTCTCCAGCTCCCGGCCTCCCTTCCTGAGCTGTGCTGGGCAGTTTGGACGGTCCCCCCCTTGTCAGCTAGACTTTCGGGAGGGATGGTGGAGTTTTAAGGTGATTAAGATGCAGTCTATTACCCCCACAGTAGGATAAAGTTCATTTAAAGTCTCAATATGAAACTAAAATGAAAAGCAAACAAGCTAATTCTCCCTATTGATAACCTCCCTAAGGTGCATACAGTAATGGAGGAAAGGCGAGAAAAAGGTGTGTGTGTATGTGTGAGAGAGAGACGGAGGTTGACGGATTCTAGGGCAATCTTAAGTAAGAACTTTAGGAAAAAGAAAAGTTGCTATGAGCCGATGGAAACTTTAGAAGCTGATGATGAGTAAGTAAGCCGGGGGCTGCGTGATCTCACTCTTCTCATAATTACTAGGTTAACGGTGTGGCTCCGGTCGGGATGGAATGGGATTTGTTTACTGGGCCGGCGTATTTTTAGCTTGTCGGCTCACAAGGTCCAGCGCTCAGAGTCTCTCTCTCCCTCCTCGTGGTAGTCTTTCTGTCTAACCTAGGTGGCTTCTCTGGGCACAATACAGCTGTAAAAATTTGAAAGTAGAAACTGACTGGTGGAATTTTATGGAAGAAGTTCCCCACAAACTTTTCAGGCAGCTTTTCATGAATGCAAAGCCAAGAATTAGCAGGACGTTGCCTTTTATTTTCCTTATCTTTTTATACGTACTACGTAACTCTTTACTTAGAAATTCACAGGCTGCTAATTTTTCAGTCTTTGGCCTCTAGTACTGTATATTTAGGAGATTTTTTAGGAGGCTGGATCCCTTTGTCTTTCAGAATCTATTTCAAAGGTGGAAAAGGACAGAGTAGAGAAAGAGGTGGCGTTAAGACTGGCTCCAAAGAGTTGCTAACCCCTAAATATTTAAAAAACAGTTTCTGTGCTATGTAACTTCTGAAAACATTTGGAAAATTTTCTTCCTCCTAAATGAGATTGCATTCCTGATGGGGAGAAGACTTCAGGGACAGAAGCTGGGTGGCTAGGGAGAATCGGAGGTAGTTAAGTATTTGCCGTGTATAACTTACAAATACATTATGCGCAAACAATGAATTAATTATACTCTTTGTCTTCATTGTTTTTCAAGTAGTTCTTTTAACGTTTAGTAACCAACTTGCTGTGCTAGTCTACTGGTATTTTGAAGGCTGAACAAAACTGTGAAATAAATGAACTTGATGTTGCTCCTCTGCAGGCTGAATACCGGACCGTTCTAATTTCCGCTATTGACCCAGCTTGCCTCAGAGCACCTCCTTGACAAAGTGGCCAGTTACTATGTACTTAGAGACTGCAAATGAATGCAAGTATTAGCTCACAATAGGCATAATTAAGAAGGTAAATATGCTGAAAACATATATTCCAAAACCAAAATAGATTTTTTCGATTTTACCCCCATTTTTGATTATCAGCACCTTTCTGCCAATAATTATACGTTAACATGCATAATTTAGAATTGAACAGGTATCTGCTTTGGACATTACACTTTCAAGATAGAAGGAAAGATGGAAGGAAGATAGTTTCCAAACTAATTTTTTATTGTCGTTGCCTTATTTGACTTATTCCTTGCCTTTAATACCGAAGACTCCCTCAGAAAAAAAAATGTAAAACTTTGCCAAAGCAAGAGCTTGCTATCTGCTGACTTGTATAAGGCAGGGTAACTGGTAATGAATGCTAATCCTTAGGTGGCCTTTAGTGGCCTTATGTTGCCAGCAACTTGGAAAATTTCCTAAAGCTTTGTTTAATCTTTCTTTTGAGACCCCTATTTAAAAAAAGATTTAATTTGGAGATGAAAATCTAATTTTTAAAAACCACATACACCTTTCCCAGAATCTGCTGATGATCAATAATTGTTTTGATCTGTGTGAGTTGATTGGTGCCAGTATTAGTGATGGTATCTGGGTAAATTCTATTTATATCTGCATTTGGCAACTCTCCTAAGTTGAACTGCATACTTTATTCCAGGGCATGGGGATCAAAGGGGTTGAAGGAGCCTAGGAATGAGTGGAGAGCTGCCTGGTAGTCCACCACTATTTCTAGTTCTCAGAAGGCTTTATTTGCAATTTTGAGATTCAATGTATGTAACCAAAATAAGTATTCTGATTGTTATGAGGGCACTAAGTGCCACTTGTCAAAGTTTTGGAGCTCTTGAATATCTTAAGCATGCTAAAGACACTGGCCATTATAGTGCATATGTGTGTGTGTGTGTGTGTGTGTATGTGTGTATGAGTAGCCCTCTCCTTACCCTAAACACTCATCCCACCAAAGGGAAAATCCTTAAACAGCGCTTTGAAATGTGACCTCAGCAGTGTCTTTCCTATGGAAACTTAGGAGCTGTGGAATAGCAGACTGTGGAATCTTTTTTGTAGCCTCTGATAAATTCAGGTAATTAAAAATTTGTGTAACTGGAAGACAGATACAGGGCAGTTTTTCTCATGAATGCCTGAATTCAGTTGACTTCTTAATATAATAGAAGGGAGTTGTTTGTTTGTTTTTAAATAAGCCATCCTTGCTGAGTAACGATTGAACACTGCTGTGGATAAAGCAGTCTCCATGCTCCAGTGACAGGCTTTAGGGAGGTATAAAAGATGTAAAGACATGTGTCCTTGCTCTTGGGGTTGAGGGTGGATGGGAAAGGTGGTATATAAATGGGAAGGCAGACTATTATAAGCTTTAACATTTAGGAAACAACATACAGACAAAAGCAAATTTAACGTGCTGATAAGTATGTAAGGGCTGAGAAGACTTGAAGTAACAAAGAAAGAATCAGTGAAATATATTAGGGGAGATTTCTGAGTCAATAAATTTTGAAATGGACTTGGGAGGCTATGGATGAGTCATAAAGAGGTATGGGCTATTGAGTTACATGGGTCTTTGTTCAGACCTTGGGTCTAGTTTTTACCATGTGACCTTGGACAAGTTAACTTCTCTTCCTTATCTGTAAAATGTGAGCATTCAAGTAAATGAAATAGTTATTGGGTTGGGAATAAAAGAAAAGAAAGGATCTTCCAAACAGAAAGTATAGAATGTACAGTGCGCAATGATGGTATGAATGACTAAGTTGTGAGTGGGGGGAATATATGAGAGTGACTGTAGAGAATGTGGGTTGGGCAAGTCATGGGTAGAGCAGGCAAGAGGGTGGAGGGGACTCAGAAGCCAGACTCTGTTGGGTGTTGATATAAGGGTCAATAGAATCATTGTAGGTCCTTGAACAAAGGACGGATTTAATGAGAAATATTGAGCTCTTTGGTTTAGGGACTCAGGGACAAGGAGTCAGGCAGGCATCCATACATTGTGACTCTTATTTTCTTTACCATCCTGGCCTGAAGGGATACAGCCAGGAGGCCTAAGATTCCTTGTGGAAGTTGTTGTGTTTACACACCTTACTATGCTGAGCCTGCTTGTGCCTGTCTCATAGTGCACCATCCTGTGGGGAAGTCTCAAGACTATGGCCGGATTCTCCTCAAGAGCTTATAGTAAGGACAGCATTATGTTTCAAGTGCATTTAACTCTCAGTTATCTCTGCTAATGTAGGGAGCACTGTTGTAGGTAATTCAGAACTTAATAAAGACATTTCTTGGTTATTTTCAACTGTGTTTTTTTAGGATTATATCTTATCCCTTTATTTCCTCTAAGACATAGTTTTAGATAAGAAGAATTACTAAACTGTTATTTGTAGTGACCCACTATGAGTTTAATTCTTTGCTAGGTGCTATGGAGGACTAGGAAAAATGACAACTTTGTGCTCTTGAAAATACATTTTTTTTTTTGAGTCAGAGTCTCGCTCAGTTGCCCAGGCTGGAGTGCAGTGGCGCGATCTCAGCTCACTGCAAGCTCCACCTCCCGGGTTCACGCCATTTTCCTGCCTCAGCCTCCCAAGTAGCTGGGACTACAGGCGCCTGCCGCCACGCCTGGCTAATTTTTTTGCATTTTTAGTAGAGACGGGGTTTCACCATTTTAGCCAGGATGGTCTTGATCTCCTGACCTTGTGATCCACCTGCCTCGGCCTCCCAAAGTGCTGGGATTACAGGCGTGAGCCACCGCGCCCGGCCAATACGTTATTTTTTAAACCAGATTTATTTTCATTTTTTGGGGATCATACTGATATTGAAATAAATTTGCATTTCTAAGCTTGTATTACCTGATGGCCAGGAGAGTACACTGATGATGATGAACAGTCAATCTTGTATTAAAGGTTTGGCCTTAGAACTCCATAAAATGAATAATCCATTTGTGGATAATTAAGACTAGACTATGCTGAATATGTTGATAGACCAATTTATTTTCAAAATCTGTATGGATTCAATGTGGCCTCCTAGGCCGTCTGTCTTATGTCTGAGAATGACTGGCAGGTGATGCTTGTGTTCCAGCCAGAACGAGCCTTCACTCACAGTATCTGGACGAATGCCACTGCATTATGTTGTGTTGTTGAAGATTAAACCGGCTTTCTCAAAGGATTTGTGCTTTGTAGAGGCTCTTCCAGATATCAGTTGAAAATCTGTCAGACTTTTCCTCCTGTAGGAAAGTTGTTTGAAAAATATGTCCAATTAAAAAAAAAAAAAAAAAGAATGGGCTGAAGTGTCCACATTTAAGAAGTAAACAAAATCACATGCCATTCTTTCATCCTTTTTTTTTCCTCCAGTTGACTTGCTTTCCTCTATCCCTGCCATCCTCCCCCACCTCTTTATAATCATTAGCAAACTGTGATGTCACTAGCACAGGATTATTATTTACTTCTTGAATCAGGAGATTGTAGTATTTCTGAGCTAGAAATCAGGTGGAAAAGTCAGGAATCTTATTTTATACAACTAGATAGGGATTATTTTCGACTGTTTTTTTTTTTTTTTAGGATTATACTTTATCCCTTTATTTCCTCTAAGAGACAGCTTTAGATAAGAAAACTACTAAACTGTTATTTGTAGTGACCCGCTACATGTTTAATTCTTCGCTAGGTGCTACGGAGGATTAGGAAAAATGACAACTTTGTGTCCTTGAAGAGTTTACAGTCCAGCTGGGAGTAAGGAGAATAAGAAGGAATGAATACTTGCTGAGCCTCTTAATATGCCAGACAAAATTTTAAAATGTAAAACTATATTGTTAGTTGCATAGTACAGACCTAATACCATAGGTATTTGGGGAGAAGAATACTCAGGTAGTTATGTCACAAATGAATTATAACTCATTTCAGATCTTAATAAATAGGCCAGACATGGTGGCTCATGCCTGTAATCCTAGCTACTCAGGAGGCTGAGGCAGGAGAATCACTTGAATCCAGGAAGTGGAGGTTGCAATGAGCTGAGATGGCACCACTGCGCTCCAGCCTGGGTGACAGAGCAAGACTCTGTCTCGAAAATAAATAAACAAAAGATAAATAAAAGTGTATTAGGTACAAGGGATGAAGATGAAGAGGATAACAAAACATTTCATATTGGAGCTGAAAGGGATCAAGCAAAAGCCTGGAAACAGGACTATACCTGAGATGTTCTTGGGGCAGTGAGGAGACTAACTTGAGTGGCAGTGAGCAGTAGTGAAATGAAGGTGGGTAGGTTGGTTTGGAGCTATGTTTATAGAGGGTGTTAACAAGCCAGGCATATATATATATATATAAAATTATTATTTTTTTGAGACAGGGTCTTGCTCTGTCGTCCAGCTCAGACTGGAGTGCAGTGACTCAGTCTTGGCTCACTGTAGTCTCCGCCTCCTGGGTTCAAGCGATTCTCGTGCCTCAGCTTCCCGAGTAGCTGGAATTACAGGCGTGCACCACCGTGCCCAGCTAATTTTTGTATTTTTAGTAGAGACAGGATTTCACCATGTTGGCCAGGCTGGTCTCAAACTCCTGACCTCAAGTGATCCACCCACCTCAGCCTCCCAAAGTGCTGGGATGACAGGCATGAGCCACCATGCCCTGTCAACTTTATATTTTAAATGATAGAAGATTTTTGAATAGAATAGCGGTATGATGATACTAATACACAGGCTGGCTTGGAGGGAATGGAGATTGACACTGGGGGTGTGTGAAATGATGAGGCCCGAGTTAGAGTTGTGGAGGGTAGGCTAAGGAGAGGAAAGAGTGAAAAAGAGACTGTGAAGGAAAAATGGAAATTGATGAGGACTGGATGTGGGAGATGAAGAAGGGTAATGAGTCAACTATGACTGTGACACATTATGGCTGGGTGTCTGAGACATTGACTGAAATAAAAAAGTTAGGAAGCTTTCCTCATTTTAGGGAAATATGATGAGTATAATTTGGGATGTGTTGGATTTAAAGTGGCAATGAAATGTCCAAATGAAGGCCATCCTGGGTGTGAGCTGGGGTAGAGATGGGGGTAGGTTTGGGAATGCAGTTTTGCAATTCATGGCCTAGATGTGTTAGCTGTAGCCAAGATAATTAATAAGCTCTCTGAGTACTAGAGTTTAGGGAAAGAGCAGAAGGGCAAAGAAAATGGTACTGATAAACTTAAACACATCTAAACCTAAACACGTCTCCTATCTTGTAAACACTGTCCTAGGCACTGAGATGGAGGTAAGGCAGACAAGGAACCCACGAGGAGCGTATGGGACTAGTGGGAGGAGACAGATATGTAAATATATAGATGGAATGAAGTGTGATAGATGCTGTGATAGAAGTATGTAGCAGGGAGAGTGGGAGCCCAAGGGTCAGTTCTCTCTTGGGCACACAGAGGTTGGAAAGAGCCTCACCGAGGAGTTAGCATTTGAGTTGAGCCTTGAAAGATTAATTAAGGATATACTCTACAGATGACAAGAATTACATTCCAGTCTCAGAAAATACCATGAACAAAAGCTTAAAGGAATGAAAGCCAGACTTTTTCAGGTAACTTTTACTTAATCATTATGACTGGAGGATGGGATGGAGGGCAGGCTGAAGAGGTAGGCAGTGCTGGATCATACAGAGCTTTATCTTGCATTGCAGTATATGATGAACCATTTAATAAGTTTCACATCCTAGAAAGATCATGTCAGTGGTGTGTAGGGTGGATTGGAGATGGAGAAAGCAAAAGTCCTTTCAGTAACTTTATTATGCTGAACACATTTATTGAGAGTGATCATATTTACAGAATCCTGGAATCAGACAACTGGAGGGACTGCTATGCTTTCTTAGTTTTCCTCATTCACTTTCAAATAGAATACCTGAGGTTTACGCAGGATCACAGAAGTGGGTCTGTGATAGCTTGGTCTAGAATTTAGTCTTCAATATGTACTAGGTGATTAATAAAGGTGAGTTCACCTCTCTGTTCTCTCCCAAGTCCCATTTCAGTGTTTGTGTCATTCTGCCACATTGCATTGTACTAGAAGATAGAAGGACTCAATGTCATTCCATTCTACTGTCTTTTTTTAACCAGTCCAGACTGAATAGAGGTATTTTCTTAGGTCTGACTGAGAAAGATGTGCCCTGAGAGTACCATTGGGAAGAGGGGCAGTTCAGTGCCCTGGACTGGGCTGAATAAGGTGTTAGGATTTTTTTGCTGTAGTGATTCAGATGTAGGAGAATGTCAAGGTATTTGTTCTGTTGAGTGTCTTTATCTCTGCCACTAAGCTCCCTTTAAGTTGTTTTCTTTTAAACTTAGTTTTAATTTGTGCCACTGAAACTTGTTAAATAAGCTATGATAAATGGGCACTGATTAAAAGTATATTTATCTTAAAAAAAAGAATATTTATCTAAACAAAGTTGAGAAAAGTTCAGGGAAGAAACCCAAACAGACACAATTTTGAGCCTACAACCCAAATTTGATGGACATTAACATTTTGTCTTATTTGTTTTATATTTCTTTCTTTAAAATATTAAATACCCAGATTCTGCATCTTCCCTGTATTTTTATTTTCATTGGATTTTTATGGAGGGAAATTGTTTGGTTTTCAAGTGTGGTTTTAAAGTGCTAAGCAAGAGTTTGGATTTTGTGTTTTAGTCACTTTTGCTGGAGGAGAACAGAACAGGGTAGAGGGCATCATCTAAGTCCTTAGGTACCCCTGGGAGAAGTTGGCACTTAAGGACGTGTGGAAGGATGGATACCTTCCATTGATAGGCCTTCCTCAAAACTTGTCTGAGTTGTGATTTTTAAATTATTTTCTCTGGGCTCTGTCAGCATCTTCCCCAGGGAAGGGCCTTGGTTTGGAAGCTGTCCACTTTAGCAGAGCTGCCAAGTCTTAATTCTTTCTCAAGTGGGCAAGGGTACATTTTGTTTTTGTTTGTATTTGGGAGAGGGAAGGGGTGGATAGAGAGGAGGCACAGAATAGCTACTCACAGTGAGTACTTATCTGAATTCCTGTGTAACTGGAAGTTTCCTTGACTGTTTTAGGGGAGATAACTTGGTTACACTGGCATTTAAATTATGTGGGAAGGTGGTTTTTCACTCCCCTCCGCTATCTGATTTGAGATGGCAATAAACCTTCTTATCCATTGTTGTCAGTCCCCACTCTACCCTGTTCGAAGCTCCACTTGTGCACGCTGTTTGAGGGATGTGAAGGCTCCTCTTCACTCTAAAACTGAACAAGTCAGATATCTCCTTATAGTTTCGGGAAGCCATTCTGCTCCTTACTGTTTTTGTGTTGACTCCTCTATTCTTCCAATCACCTGGCCCTTTATTAATTTTACAATTTTGCATAATGAGATATTTCAAACATTTAGAAAAGTTCAGGGGAAAAACTCAAACAATTTTGAGTCTGCAACCCAAATTTGATGGACATTAACATTTTGTCATAGTTGTTTTAGATGTCTTACTCTCTTTAAAATATTAAATGTTATAGATATAGCTGAAGTTCCACCCTGCATCCTTTCTTCCCTCCTCTTTCTCAGGAAATGACTACTGGCCTGAATTGATGTGTTCATTCCTTCATGTTTTATACTTTCCCCCCCACATCTTTATTTATTTATTTATTTTTGAGGTGGAATCTTGCTCTGTCACCCAGGCTGGAGTGCAGTGGCGCAATCTCTGCTCACTGCAACCTCTGCCTCCCGGGTTCAGGTGATTCTCTTGCCTCAGCCTCCCAAGCAGCTGGGATTACAGGTGCATGCCACAATGCCCAGGTAATTTTTGTATTTTTAGTAGAGACGGAGTGTCACCCTATTGACCAGGCTGGTCTTGAACTCCTGACCTCAAGTCATCTGCCCACCTTGGCCTCCCAAAGTGCTGGGATTGCAGGCATGAGCCACCACACCCGACCCCACATATGTATTCATAGGCAACATATAGTTTTGTTTTGAAATCTTACATAAATAGAATCATGTATGTATCCTTTTGCAACTTTTTTTTCTCAAGATTGCTTTTCAGATATGTCTACAGGTAGATCTAGTTCATTCAGTCACCTAAGTTTTAAACCTGTTTTCTCCATTGCCCTCCTCACTTGTCCTGTTTTTTTGTTTGTTTTTTGTTTTCTTTTTTTTAAGACAGGGTCTTGCTCCATCACCCAGGCTGGAGTGTGGTAGCGCCATCTTTGCCCACTGCAACATCCACCTCCCACGTTCAAGTGATTGTCCTGCCTCAGCCTCCCGAGAAGCTGAGACTACAGATGCGCGCTACCACACCTGGCTACTTTTTGTATTTTTTCATAGAGACAGGGTTTCCTAATGTTGGCCAGGCTGGTCTCAAACTCCTGACCTCAAGTGATCTGGCTGCCTCGGTCTCCCAAAGTGTTAGGATTACAGGTGTGAGCCACTGTGCCCAGTTCCCACTTGCCCTGTTTTTTTTTTTTTTTTTTTAATTAAAAAAAACTTACCCATTCATAAAGTCCCAGTGTAAACTATCTCTTCCACAAAAACGTTCCTGATTTTTTTTTTTCTCCAGCAGGATATAATCTTTCCTACAACTGAATCTTCCTATCATTTTGTTGGTACTTGTCATGTGGTAGCTGTGTATTTTTGTATTTTGGTTTATTTGTGCCCCTGGCATGCCTCTTCTACTATACCGTAAGCTCTTTGAGAGCAGATAAGTAGTCTCTTTTTCTTTGTATCCCTTATGAGGCATGCTGTAGAAACTTACACATAGTAGGCATTTAGACACTGTTCGTGACTAAATAGATTATGAACAACAACAAAAGGCCATCTTTTATGTTGGTGAACTATTAATTTGACTATTGGGGTGGACCCCCTGAAAAATAAAGCTTATAAACAAACACTTGGCACTGAAAATTACATAAAAATGCCCATAAATGGTAAAAGTAGTCAAGACTAACTTCCTGCAGGGGTGAGAACAAACATTTCTTGGAAAATGAAATGGAAATTAATAGGTGATAGCATCCCAATTGGGAAACTCCTGGGAATTGATCCTGTTGGCTTTTGAGGCAGTGTATTCATGTGGCCAGACTCATTTCACTAGCTATCAGATTCTGCTTTTGTCATCAAGGTCTTGACACCTTCACAGGAGATGGAGATGGGCCTTAAGAAAAGGCAGCCTGTCTATTCACTTAATAAAGACTGCTGAGGGGCCGGGCGCGGTGGCTCAAGCCTGTAATCCCAGCACTTTGGGAGGCCAAGACGGGCGGATCACGAGGTCAGGAGATCGAGACCATCCTGGCTAACACGGTGAAACCCCGTCTCTACTAAAAAATACAAAAAACTAGCCGGGCGCGGTGGCGGGCGCCTGTAGTCCCAGCTACTCGGGAGGCTGAGGCAGGAGAATGGCGTGAACCCGGGAGGCGGAGCTTGCAGTGAGCTGAGATCCGGCCACTGCACTCCAGCCTGGGCGGCAGAGCGAGACTCCGTCTCAAAAAAAAAAAAAAAAAAAAAAAAAAAAAAGACTGCTGAGGACCAACATGTGTATCCAATTATTGGATACACCCATTCACACATATCTATGTACATGTACTTTTCACCGCACTCCTTTTTTTAATGATGAGGCCAGGTTGTGTATCAGCGTATTTTGAAGCTTTTAATTCTGTAACATATAGTCCCAATATAACATTGTTTTGGCCTTATGGAAGCTCCTCCCACCCCCAAGTAGGAAATTAATATTAAGTTAAACTATGTGAAATTGCCATTTTGTAGGTTAAAAGCAGTCAACTCTTGACAATTTTGATTGGTTAAACCAACACGTTGTGATTTCCTTTTGGCATTCAGAAAGGCAATATAATGGACCTTTTTGAAGTAGATAATCCCAAATCCATTTTTTTTTTTTTTTTTTTTTTTTTTTTTTTGAGCTAAGGTCTTGCTATGTCACCCAGTTTGGAATAGAGTGGCACGATTGCAGCTCACTGCAGCCTTGAGCTCCTTGGCTCAGGTGATTCTCTCACCTCAGCCTCTCAAGAAGCTGGGATCCACAGGTGTGTGACACCATACCTAGCTAATTGTTTACATTTTTTGTAGAGAGGGGTTTTGCTGTGTTGCCCAGGCTGATCTCGAATTCCTGGGTTCAAGCAGTCTTCCTGCTGCCTCCCAAAGTGTTGGGATTACAGGTGTGAGCCACTGTGCTCGGCCCATTTATACGTCTAAAATGCATTTCTGAACTTTAATTTGCAGGGGATTTTCTTTTGTAGTTATCTTTAGCTCAAATTTTTAATAAGTGCTTTTTATTTCTGAGCACACATTTAGTATATTTGAGAAGGTGGAGGGGGAACGTATGAGAGTTGTAGGCCACAACAGGCTCTAGGAAATAAGCCTGAGATGAACATTTTTGCTGTAAATATCTCCATGTTATTGAGTTGTCTTTAATGAGGTTATAGTTCCTATGAGTAAATGACTTATTCCCCCCCCTTACCTGCTACCCCCATGTCTCCTCTCTAGTCTTGGTAAGGAGATCTGGTTGGGGGCGAAAACCACAGAAAAAGATGATTGCCCATGTCTCTTTGATGTTATTTGGGGTCTTAAAAGGAAAGAGGGCAAGAGCCCTAGTTCCTAGCACCAGATTGTTGACCTTGTGGCTCCCAGAGCTGTTCTTAGGGTTGGGGGTGGGCGCGGGAGGAGAATGCATAAGACAGGGGAAAGAGCAAAGAAGCAGAGTAGGTAGGAGTTAGCAGATGTTATAAAATAGGATTGAGGAACAGGAGCAGAAAGAAGGGGATAGGTATAAACATTTAAAGGGCTTCTGTTTCCTCTCATTCTTCAAAATCTGGCTTAGAATTCTTTATAAGCCTTTTATCTTAACTATATCAAAGTTGCATCCAGGCTACACTCTACAGATACCTACTTAGAGAATATTATAGATAGAATGCAGCTTTGAAAGTACCAGTGCTGTGTTCTAAAATAGTTCTTTGAAAAGTCAGGGTCATTTTAAATGAGTTGGTCTACTAGTGACTTTTGAATCATTAATAGCTAACATCAAAAGAAAAGGAGCGAATTCCTCTGAGGCTTTAGTGTTAATAAATATTGATATTTATATAAAGGTAGTCGCATGTGAAGAATTAAGGCATGACAATGGGAAAATACAATGACACTAACTAACAAAAATGTAGTTTATTTATTTGAGACAGGGTCTCACTATGTTGCCCAGGCTGGTCTTGACCTCCTGGGCTCAAGCCATCCTCCCACCTCAGCCTCCTGAGTAGCTGGGACTGTAGGTGTGTGCCACCATGCCTAGCTCCAACAAAAATATATTTTAGAAACTTACCTTCTCTTATGCGCTCCATTGTGAGCATCTGGTTTTGCCTCCCTTGAACTGGTAGCTCACCTGGCTAGGTATGAAACCATCCATTTCCTGAAAATGTCTATCAGTTCTAAGGGACAGGATTCTCTGACATGAACAATACTTGGTCCCTGTTGTTTACTGACCATGGATAGAGACTTTCCATACCCCTTCTTAGAACTCTGAAAATATAATTTGAGAGACTTAAGAGTTTCTGTGTCCTAGCTTCTTTGCTTGCCTGAAATAAATTCCTGGCTATTTGGCACCAGGTGTCTGGTCATTTTAACAACTTTAAGTTCCTTCTTTCTCACGTCTTTGTAATTTTGTATAATATACTAGTTCATTATGAAAACTGAGATTTAAATCATCTGTGCGAATTTCCCTTGATGTTTGCTGCCTGATTGAAACTACAAATTCCTTTCCACCGAACACTTGCTGTGCACTAGAATCTGGGCACGATGCACTAAGGAGATGCCAAGGAAGTGTCACCCAGTAAATAAATAAGCAGGAGGAGAACTGGCCCCTTGGGAATTTATATTCTGGGTTACATAGGACATGGTTACATGTAGATAAATGCATATAAAGAAAAAAATGTGAGAAACAAATATAGGCTATGTAGAAGTATATATAATATCATATAGCATTTTAGAACTGAAAAGAGATTTACATATTTTCATTTTCTAGGTGAGGAAAATGAGACCCAGAAAATTTAAATGACTTGTCTAAGGTAGCAGTTACTATCAACAGTGTATTGGATGTCTTTTCTCTGAAAAGTGAGGCCTCCAGTATATTATAGAAACAGTCAAAGTCATTAAGAACTCACTAATTATCTGTGAACACTGAACATTTGCATAAATAGATGAATAGTAATACAAAGTCCTAGGTACTAAGTACCAAGTGAGGAGTACAGTTACATAGCTTTATAGAAGTTTAAAGGGAATAGATAGGGAAAAATTTTACCTTTATGGTAATCTAGACCTTAGAGGAGAGAGAAATATAGTGAGGAAACATTCAAGGTGGAGGACCAGTGAGCCGAGCTCACCTTGTTTTGGGGGCAGGAAAAGCAGTTTGTAGCACAGTGTTTTACCTAGGAGGGCAATAAGATCAGTAAAGTTAGAGTTAGATAAATTGGAGCGAGACTTAAATCTCAGCCAAAGGAATTTGGTTTTTATACTTATAGTGAAAAATATCTGAGTAGGGAATTGTATGAATTAGTATTTTAGGACAACTGATTTAGCCTTGTGGTATAAAATAGAGGATACCAGTTAGAGGACTGTTATAATAGTCCAGGAAAAAGACTGTCTACAAGGGTAATGGTAATACAGAAAGAGGGAGAGATTTGAGTAATTTGAAGAGAGATAAATAGAATTTGGTAATTGATTATTGTGAAAAAGGTTATATAAGAATGATCACACATTTTCAGTCTGGGTAATAGCAATAGGGAGAACTGGGTTTGGTGGGTTTCTGATGCCTCTCCAAAGTGGGGTACCTTGGTAGACAGCTTTGAAAGGTACTGAGTCTGGCTCAGCATTCTCAGTGGATACTGAATTCAGGGTTTAAGTTACTGGTTTATGTTTGCATGCCTAGTAAGTAGTAGCACTTGGTGTGTATAGTTTGTTCTTTTGATGGTTGTTTAGTGCTCTTTCTAGTAGATCACATTGCTTGAGAGGAGATGGATCAAGTGGTTAAAAACACAGAACGATGCCTGGAAAACGAAATGGGAAGTTGAAGACCACATTATGGTGAGGTTTAACCACAAACTGTTTCAGTTCCTTGTGGGTTTTCCTTATATTTAGACACAAAATGTGTGTACTTATGTCTATCAGGCTTTTAATGCAACAGTGGCCTGGGTTTCTTAGAGCTATCTTCTGAGATTCAATTCTTCATATTCAAGGGGAAATATTTCTTCAGATTTCTGCATATTCTCTCTGACTCCCAATTTGAAGATACAATTAGTGTCCCCCCGCCCACTGTCCCTGCAAGAAGGTAGGCTTGCTTGAGTTGAAAGCTGTGGGTGAAGTAGCCTCAAAGGCCCATTAGTCTTTTTTTTAGTAAAAGGAAGAGAGCTTTAGACTAAAATCTTTCAGGCTTATTTACCCTGTCAGCAGTTAAAAACAATTTACTGACATAGATCCTATTACCTGAAAGGGAGAGTAAATACTATTAATCAATTGAGTATTTTTGCTAATAGGAGATTTTTTTACGGGGTTGAATAGCCTTAGATCTTTTGTATTTGCTTTTAAAATACATAGTCAGGCATATTTAAGATGTGACTCGTTCCTACCCCTTTTCTTGTTTTCTTCTTTTGCCAGACTTTTGTTTATGTGATAACAGATACTTGAGGATTGAAAATACAATTTTCTGAATCAGCTAACACTTGTTATGCACCTACCATAAGGAACTGACACTGTTACTTAATTTCGTCTGCCAAGACTAAATATTCTCGGATTTTTTGACTAGGAACTCAGCTGCTTCCTGGAACTCAGCTCCTTGCTCTCACAGTCTTAAGCATTTTAAAATGTTTTCTACTAGGTAATGCTCACAAAAAATCCTTGTGCCTGTTCTTAAGCTGCTAACTCCAGAGTAAGCACCACTCATCCTAGGTATGGCCCATGGTGATAGTAGTAAACATCTAATGCTTGGCTTCTTCCACGCTTATCCCATCTTATTCTTTGCCACAGCTCGTCTGTCATAACATTTGACCTGGCTGGAGAATAAAGGGAAGAAAACTTTACTATGTAGTAGTGAGATCCTAGCCTGAGTTATACTAAACACTTTATATAACACCTCATTTATTCTCATAACAATTCCATAAAATAAATACTCTTATGCCACCTTACAGATTAATTCATTCAAAGTATGTATTAGTGTGATTTAGGCACTGTTTAAGGTCCTGAGGATACTATAGTGAATGTCAGATGAAGTATCTGCTAAGCAATAGAGACGTTAAATAATCTACCCGAGGTCACAAGTCAAGAAAGTAACAGGTAGGATTTAGATACAGCTCTAACGGATTCCAAAAGGAATGTCTGCAACCATTGTTACGTCATGCCACTGTTTACATACGTTGGATGTTCTCTGTGAATATATAAAGGCATAAAAATAGGTGGAACCCCAGTTTTTTGTGTGTGTGTTTTTGTTAAAAATGTTCTTGATGAATCTGAGAAAGAAATGTGTCTTGGTGCTGAAAAGCATACCTGCACAATAATGCTTCTCCTCTCTTCCTCTCGCCTCTCCCTTCTCCCTCTCCACTCACTTGTACCTGGGTATAAACTGGACAGTGTGACCTGCTTTGGCATTTGAATGTGTTTGTGCTTTGAGAACTAGAAGAATGTTGTTTGCTTGTTTTTTTTGGCTTCCTGAAAGTTCGTGCCTACTTGCAGGTTCTTTCTTGTAGCACGGTGGTGAGTAATGTGTTGTTAACATTGTAATGTGGTCATGCGAGCTGGAATTTTTTTTGTTTTCCCTCAGTTCTCTCTGATGAGTATGCAGGTAGGGACTCTTGAGTCAAACTTGCCTGCTCAATTCATTCAAATAGAAAAAGCTTTCTGTATTCAGAGGACTAGAAAAGAGTTTCGAGGTTGGGAACAATACCAAGATCCAATGTCTTTTGCACAGCTGAAATTCAGTTTTGTTAGCGTTCTATGTTTATTCTTTAACTTGTGCTATCTAAGAGAGAACTTGTTTTAGATTATGGCCACTATTATCATGTGCCATACCTGGGATGAATGGTCTTTACTCTGGAGTTAGCATCTTCAGAACAGGTGCAAGGATTTATTTTGAGCATTACCTAGTAGAAAGCTTAAAAAAAATGCTTAAGACTTAGAGCGAGTAGCTGAGCTCCAGTAGGAGTTGAGTTCCAGTTGAGTTCTAAGGATTAATTAGGTGGGATCAAGGTTGCCACTGTTTTTTCTTTCTTTCTTTCTTTCTTTTTCTTTTTTTTCTTTTTTTGAGGTGGAGGTTTGCTTTGTGACCCAGGCTGGAGTGCAGTGGCACGATCTTGGCTCACTGCAACCCCTGCCTCCCAGGTTCAAGTGATTCTCCTGCCTCAGCCTCCCAAGTAGTTGGGATTACAGGCACATACCACCATGCCCGGCTAATTTTTGTATTTTTAGTAGGGACAGGGTTTCACCACTTTGGCCAGGCTGGTCTCTAACTCCTGACCTCAATTGATCCACCTGCTTCAGCCTCCCAAAGTGCTGGGATTACAGGTATGAGCCACCGTGCCTGGCCAAGGTTGCCAGTATTAGAACTGTCTGGTATTGGAAAGCTAATCACTTTAGTACTGGGGATCCAGGAGTATCTGGGCATTGTTCATGAGGTTAGCAAGATAATTTATGTGGATGTATCTAATCCACAAGTAATGCATGGTACTTTAATTAGGTGCACAATAAACGTTAAATCTTCAAAAGGTCCTTGAATGCTAAATATTGTCAGTTTTTCTAGAGCAGCTTCTTCATTATTAGTATTCTTTCTGTAGAAGAATATTTATTAAGTGTTTAAATGTGGGTAAAGCATTTGGGAAAGAGATTGAGGTAAACAAAGATTTATAGTGTCAAATTCTTGCTGAGACTGTAATCTTAACATTTATACATTGAATCAGTTAGACCTAGCAATTAAGGGGATAATTTATGGGGAAATTTTTTCTGTGATTTTTGCATTGCTAGAGTCAGTCCAATGCTTTTTTGATAGAAATAACTTCTTGAATTGAAAATGCTTGCTCTGCAGTTCCAGTTAAATTGGGTTTGATTAGCCAGGCATGGTGGCATTCACCTGTAGTCCTAGCTACTCAGGAGGCTAAGGCAAGAGGATTGCCTGAGCCCAGTAGTTTGAGGTTACAGTGAGCTATGATCGTGCCACTGTGCTCCAGCCTGGTTAATAGAGCAAGACTCTTGCTCTTAAAAAAAAAAAAAAAAAAAAAAAATTTTTTTTTTGAGATGAAGTCTCGCTCTGTCGCCGGGCTGGAGTGCAGTGGCGTGATCTCAGCTCACTGCAACCTCCGCTTCCCGGGTTCAAGCGATTCTTCTGCCTCAGCCTCCCGATTAGCTGGGACCACAGGCGCATGCCACCACGCCCACCTACTTTTTGTATTTTTAGTAGAGATGGGGTTTCCACATGTTGTCCAGGATGGTCTTGATCTCTTGACCTCGTGATCCGCCCACCTCAGCCTCCTAAAGTGCTGGGATTACAGGCATGAGCCACCGTGCCCGGCTGGGTTTGGTTTTTGATGTTTGAGATAATTGCCTATGATATTTCCTTTTATCCCTTCTTCATTTTTTTCAGTAAATGAGATAATATATTTGAAAGTATTTTATGAACTGCAAAGTTAGCACTTGTTATCACCACTACCACTACCAATAATAGTGTTAAAAATAATAATGGGATAGGACTCACTCTTAGAAGGGTTGGTTTCTTGGATTAATTTCAAGAAGACTCAGAACACAGTGAGATGTTTACCCAATGGCTTGTGTACTAATTGATACCTTTTGTAGTTTTTGTGGAAAAGAGAAGGAAAAACAGAAACCTTCACTGAAAACTTGGCCTATGTAATTGTGGTCATTGTGAAGCGTTGCCTATACTACTTGTACCCACTCAGTATGGGGCAAAGAAGTTTAACGGGATTTACACGTTTGACTGTAGAGGCTTAGAGTACATTCTGTTGGAAGCATCTGTCTGCACAGGAAGCAACTCATCCCAGTTTTGGTAAGATCAACCACATTCCTATAATACAGATATTAGATATTTTTAAATGTATCGATGTAGATCAGTATCTGCTAGTTTTCCCAGATTAGTAAGATAAAGGTAACAGTGTCTTTGACCAAAATATTTGGTTAGATATTATCATAAAAAAACCTTTACAGTCAATTTCTGATTATTACATTCTTGGAGAGAAACACATGACTTTAATAATCCAAAGGAGCAAATTGTTTAGTAAATTTGTTTAGTAAATTGAAAAAGCCTCTCACCTTTTAAAATTTCCTCTTCATCTTTTTCTGTCTCTTGGTCTGGCACTTAGTAAACCTTGCGTTAAATAAAGGCAGTTGGCTTTTATCTATCTTGGGGTTTTCTCTGGAACCAGTCCATTAGATGAACTTTTGGAAAGCAGAGATGATGACTTACTGGCTGATGCATCCCCTTCACTTAGCAGCCTGCCTGGCATTAAGAGTGGGTCCTTATTAAGTGCTTTTTGAATGATTGAGTCAGGATGTTAAGGTTTTCATCAGGAGAGAATTGCAGTGACCTGGGCACTACTGTACTGATGGTGGGCCTTCCTCAGGGGAAGAGGAAATATTGTCTTCCTACAAATAAACTTGAATAAATGTGAATGTGAGGAAAGTTATTGCTTTGATGCTTTCAGGCTGTATACTTTTTTTTTTTTTTTTGAGACAGAGTCTTACTCTGTCGCCCAGGCTGGAGTACAGTGGTGTGATCTCAGCTCATTGCAACCTCCAACCTCCACCTCCCTAGGACTCACTCTTAGAAGGGTTGGTTTCAAGCGATTCTCCTGCCTCAGCCTCCCTTGTAGCTGGCATTACAGGCACGTGCCACCATACCTGGCCAAGTTTTGTATTTTTAGTAGAGATGGGGTTTCCCCATATTGGCTAGACTGGTCTTGAACCCCTGACCTCAGGTAATCCACCCGTCTCAGCCTCCAAAAAGTGTTGGGATTACAGGCATGAGCCACCATGCCCGGCCAACACTTTTGGCTAAGGAGAAGTAATACAGTATGTTAAAAGTTGGTAGTTTATTTCTCTCTTGGTTTTATGTTTTGTCCTGTTCAAAATTTAGCTATAGGCCAGCCCGGTGGCTCACGCCAGCGATGCCAGCACTTTGGGAGACCCAGGCGGGTGGATCACTTGAGGCCAGGAGTTTGAGACCAGCCTGGCCAACATGGCAAAACCCCGTCTCTATGATACAAAAATTAGCCAGGTGTGGTGGTGCATGCCTATAATCCCAGCTACTTAGGAGGCATGAGAATTGCTTGAACCTGGGAGGCAGAGGTTGCAGTGAGCCGGGATTGCACTACTGCACTCCAGCCTGGGTGACAGTGAGACTCTGTCAAAAAAAAAAAAATAATAATAATAATAAAAATAAAAAAACCTCAAAAAACAATTTAGATATAGCTGTGATTTCTGGATGGTGTGTGATAAATAGCCTCAAACTATCAGTAGAAGAGAAAAACTATCCTGATGTCACACATAATTTTGTCCTACCCTCTTGCTACAAGATAGTTGTAACATTAGAAGAATACTTACAAATTCAGTTATATCTTTAGTAGTGATGAGCAAAACGTAAATGATTATTTGGTTTTGGCCTGCCTTCATGATTTTCTTTTTTTGCGATGGAGTCTTGCTCTGTCGCCAGGCTAGAGTACAGTGGCGCGATCTCGGCTCACTGCAACCTCCGCCTCCTAGGTTCAAGTATTTCTCTTGCCTCAGCCTCCCAAGTAGCTGGGACTATAGGTGCGCACCACCACGCCCAGCTAATTTTGTATTTTTAGTAGAGATGGGGTTTCACCATGTTGGCCAGGATGGTCTTGATCTCTTGACCTCATGATCCGCCTGCCTTGGCCTCCCAAAGTGCTAAGATTACAGGCATGAGCCACCGTGCCCCACCCCATGATTTTCTTTATAGATGATTTCCTTTCCTAAATATGGCTTGCTTAAGTGATTAAATTTCCTAGGTATACATATTTTTCTTTGGTATGCATCTGCAGGAGTAAGAGATTTAGCTGGTGGCTGGGGAAAGGCAGTTTTTGTAAATAAATCCACAAAGTCGATCCCATGGAAAATTGAGGGCTAGTGGTACATGTGAAGTCAAGGAAAGATTACTGGAATGGGAGTAAGCAGATTTATATTCTGTACTCAGTTTTACTATAGTTAGCTCTTTGAATCTGGACAAGTCACTTAATCTCACTCTCCTGGTTCTCTGTGTTGTCATCTGTAACTTGAGGGTGTGGAATAAAAATAATCTCTGATGTTCTAGTTCTAAAAGCTTATGATTCTAAAGTGTCAATCAGGAAAACAGACTGACTTTCTGTACCTCACCACCAGGTTTGTTCTACATAAGACCCAAATGTGAAATATTAATTATATAAATGAAGTATATTTTCTATGTTCTCAGGTAAACTAGAACTATCAGATTGTGTTATATGCTTGTAACTAATTTTATGTGCATAAATAAATGAGACTTGGTTTCTTCTAAAAGAAAAATTATTATTACAAAAGGTACAATCAGTAGAAATGAGAGACCCAAATAGTGCCCAGGATACACTGGGTTAGAGTTTCTGCTTTTTTTTTTTTTTTTTTTTTTTTGAGACGGAGTCTCGCTCTGTAGCCCAGGCTGGAGTGCAGTGGCCGGATCTCAGCTCACTGCAAGCTCCGCCTCCCGGGTTCACGCCATTCTCCGGCCTCAGCCTCCCGAGTAGCTGGGACTACAGGCGCTGCCTGGAAAATGTGTGTGTGTTTGTGGAGTTGGTGGGAGGTGGGGAGGATAGTAGTGGCTAGGAGACAATGTAGAGAATATGGATAGTATTTTAAAAAACAAAATAGTAAGAGTTATTTAGGCTGTGGAGTTTGCACGTCTAAACTGATCTGGTTTTGCTATAAATCCCTAGAAAACTGATATGAAGCCGGGCGCGGTGGCTCAAGCCTGTAATCCCAGCACTTTGGGAGGCCAAGACGGGCAGATCACGAGGTCAAAAGATCGAGACCATCCCGGCTAACATGGTGAAACCCCGTCTCTACTAAAAAATAGAAAAAACTAGCCGGGCGAGGTGGCGGGCGCCTGTAGTCCCAGCTACTCGGGAGGCTGAGGCAGGAGAATGGCGTAAACCCGGGAGGCGGAGCTTGCAGTGAGCTGAGATCGCGCCACTGCACTCCAGCCTGGGCGACAGAGCGAGACTCCGTCTCAAAAAAAAAAAAAAAAAAAAAAAAAGAAAACTGATATGAGCCCTGCATTCTGAGTCCGAATACATAGGCCCAACCTCTGTGCTATCTGGATATTGTTTAAGCTTTGTAAACTTTTCTTTGCTTTTTTTTTTTGTTTGTTTGTTTTTGAAACGGAGTTTTGCTCTTGGGGCCCAGGCTGGAGTGCAATGGCACGATCTCAGCTCACTGCAACCTCCGCCTCCCAGGTACAAGCAATTCTCCTGTCTCAGCCTCCCAAGTGGCTCGGATTACAGACATGCGCCACAATGCCTGGCTACTTTTTTGTATTTCGTAGAGACAGGGTTTCATCATGTTAGGCTGGTCACAAACTCCTGACCTCAGGTGATCCCCTGCCTTGGCCTCCCAAAGTTCTGGGATTACAGGCATGTACCACTGTGCCCGGCCTAAGCTTTGTAAACTTTTCTATGTGTATGTGTTTTCCATCAGAATAGATGGGATTAAAAACCTCAAAAAGTATTTAATTAAAAAAATGTTTATTATGAGGTTATATTTATGAAAGTGCTTTAAAAACAAAAATTATAACAGAGAAGCTATTAGTGAACAGACAACTGTATAAATATAAGTTATATTTATTCATACAGACCTATTTATACATCTTGATGGGACAAATTTGAAACTAGTATGTAACGCACAAGCCTATTTTAGGTATAGATAACTCTCAATTATCCACATATACGGACTAGCATGAATAGTTTAGAACCACAAATATTTGCTAGGCATCTACTATGTGCTAAGCAATGTGTTAGACCTGTTTAGAATGTTTTCAAGTATAAAAAAAAAGGTGCAGGCTTCAAGAATCTTATTTCTGTCTTGAATGTATTCTTGTCCTCCATCCTGGTGAGCTTTTACACGTCCTTAAAGGCTTGGCTAAAAGTTTAGAAGCTTCTCTAACCCACCTGGGTAAACTGGTTGCTTCTATATCTCTTCCTACCCCAATGGGCTCTAATAACATATTTATATTTCTCTCATCAGATCAGAGTGCCTCAAAGGTAGGACTGGGATATCTCCAGGCCCCATGGCAATGCCTGGTAGATGGTAGACCAGCCTGGTAAATTTTGAATGAATGACTGATAGTCAGATTGGAGAGTTAAGATGTGAGTATCAGGAAGGTCAATTAGTATCACAAGACAGTAAATGATAACAGCAGATGCCAGGTGGATGTTTTGAATACTGGGCCTGTAGATCAAATGAGATTTAAGTATGGCCAGGAAAGATGGAACTATGGAACTTAAAGATGGAGAATTTTAAAAAATGACAATAGTAGTAAGAAGTATCCATCTTTTAACTGAGTTATATAATTTTATAAAAGACAAATTTCTCTCCCTCCCCCTACCCCGCCTTCTTTTTTTTTTTAACAGAGTGTCACCCTGTCACCCAGGCCGGAGTGCTGTGGCACTATCATAGCTCGCTCTAGTTTTGAATGCCTGGCCTTGAGTGATCCTCTTGGCTCAGCCTCTTGAGTAACTGGGTCTACAGTGTGTGCCACCATGCCCAGCTAATTTTTGTGGGTTTTTTGTTTGTTTTGTTTTTTGTAGAGATGGGGTCTCACTGGGACTACAGGCGTGTGCCACTGCACCCGGCCCAAATTTCTAATTGTTCTGAGGCTTTTTTTTTGTTTTTTTTTGAGACAGAATTTCACTCTGTCACCCAGGCTGGAGTTCAGTGGCACGATCTTGGCTCAGTGCAAACTCTGCCTCCCAGGTTCAAGTGATTCTCCTGCCTCAGCCTCCTGAGTAGCTGGGATTACAGGCGCCCCCCACCAAACCTGAGTAATTTTTGTATTTGTAGTGGAGACAGGGTTTCACTGTGTTGGCTACGCTGGTCTCAAACTCCTGACCTCAAGTGATCCACCCACCTCGGCCTCCCAAAGTGCTGAGATTACAAGTGTGAGCCACCTTGCCTGGCCTGTTTTGAGGCCTTATAAGAAATTTATTAGTACTTGTATACTGAGGGAAATTAATTTACCAGAAGAAATTTATGAAGTAGATTAATTTCCTATGGATAACCAAGAGTGGACAGTATAGTAATTTGAATTTTTTTCTTTCTTCTATTTCTCCCCTTGAATGGAAATTCTGTAATTTATAGTGAAATGACTAAAGAAATCAAGAAAGGGAGAGAAGATTGTCAGCTACTGAATGAATGTTTGAGAACTGATTCTAGAGAGATAGTATGTTTTGCTATTAGCCTAGTCTCTTGATTTATAGTGTTTTTTTTCTCTTGTGTCAAAAATTCAGTAATTAGAATCTTTAATAGGTCAAGTAGAACTTTTGTTTTTGCAGATTATTCTTTTAAAAGTTGAATTTGTTGAGAGCCCAAACCTTGGACTATCCTTGGCCTTAGTTGAAAGGAAGAAAAAACTCATTGTGTGTTGCAAATAGACATGCTGGTCTGGATCTAAAAAAATAAACACTGACATGATTCTTGTTTCTATTTAAGCTACTATTGTTGTGCCAATATTATAATAACAGACTTTCTGTATGACTCTCCCTACCCCCATTTTCCCAAAGATTACTTCCCTTCTGCAAGTCTTGCAAATTATTAAATTTCCCAAGTAACTGTAATTTAAGGAACCTTTATCAGTAGCACTAAAGAGACAAATGCCAATTTCCAAGTTCTCTGTTCACTAGTCCCTGATCTTTATATTACCCTTTGGTTGTTAATGGGATTTGTCTGTTGGAGTTTTGTATCAGGCCTGCTGTTTGTAGGCTTGATACAAAACTAGAAATTCTTGAAAAAATAGTTAAATTTTTTTCTGACACACATACATACTAGTGGTAGCCCACCAGGGCTAGTTCCTGAGACCTTAATGTTGTGTATCCGCAATAGCATATGATAAACAAATAAATTGTTTTGGGAGTGGTTATATGATGAATTGAGGTTTTTTTTTTTTTTTTTTTTTTACCTCCATGTTTGACTTAGGGGGAGAAAGTAGACATTCCCCAAGTATATCCTGCATTAGAGGTAGAAGTATGCAGGGTGAGTAGAAGGATATATAAACATTTCCTTCCAATAATAAAAAAATGGACAATATACATAAGATTAAGAGACTATTACAAAATCTTTGAACCTGGAATGAGTAGAAGTAGTAAGAGGTACAGGTGGGGAAGGTAGGATTGGTAGATGAAGACATTGGGATTCTAGTAAATATGTATGAAATTGCTGTTACTGGCGATTTGGAATGAATGAGCTATGTAGCTGTGTCTGTACATCTAGGAAGGGACAGATACTTTTCTTTTGCTGTTATTTTTGAGGGACCATCTGGTGGAAGGTACAACTAAGGGACCCCCTTTAGAATATTTTCTTGAAGGCTTGAGTTGAAAGACACTGGATTGGAAATGATAGGCTGAGCACTGTGTGTGTGTGTCAAGACTGTGTTTTGGAAATGGTTGTGGGACTGAAGGGTTTGTTTGGGAGGGGTAGAGGAAGCTTTTAAAGGAAAGATACAGGGAGGGGGCTGTGTTGGGCACCAGTGGAGTGAGAGAGTGTATGGGAAGGAATTGGGCAGAAAGAAAGGCAACTGACAATTGTTGAGGATTTATTGTGTATCAGTAAGCTGCCCTAAGGCTTTACGTATGTTATTTAATCCTAACAGGAGGGCTGAAATGCATACATTTCCCCGATTTTATACATGAAGAATCTGAGGCCCAAAATGGTTATATTACTTACCTGTGATTACACAGCCCTTAAATAGTAGCTCTGGGATTGGAACCAAGATCTGTCTGAATCCACAGCCAGTTCTTTCTTCTGATGTGGAGTTGAGAGGGGTTGAAGCAGTGAGGGTGGACTTCCACATGGTGGACTGCTCGTGTTTTCTTAGTCCTCCTCCCTGGACGAAATGTGGCATTGTGTGTGAGCATATGTTCTCTGGAGTCAGCTGGGCTGGATTGATAAAAATCCTGGGTCTGCCACTTTTACCTGTGTTGCCTTGGGTGTATTACCCAACCTCTGTGAGCTTTAGTATCTTCCTCTGTGATGTGGAGTAACAATACAAACTTCTTAAAGTTGTTTGGAAGTTTAAATGAAATAATATCTAAAGCTTTAAAGCATATTACTTTCTTTCTCTTTTTACTTTGAGACTCATCTTGTTACCTCTGGATTGTAACATTTAGTGTTACATAGATCCCTTTAGAGTAGGATTGGTCTGGATTCAGGACTAGATCCACAAATAAAAGAAAAATAGGGTAAAATTGGTCATATTTTCTAAGAAGGTTATATTTTGTTTCTTTGACTTAAAGGACCCATATTAACTAAAGACAGTCTGCCAAGACAATTATTCATCTCTCCCTCCCACCTAATCAAGAATTATGTGAAAGTTCTAAGTGCCTCTGTCCCTCCTCTTTCTCCCTGTCTGGATTCCTTGGGACTGACATCATAGACATGGAGGAGTCTCTGACTTTTTAAAGTTTTTGACAGTCTTGAATGTTGTGGTTTTCCAGTGAGTTTTGGGAAGAGTTGGAGAGGACTCAAATGCAGTTCTAATGCTTCAGTGGAATCAGGAGATGGGTAGAGAGTGAAAATGTGGAAGCTTTGGGGGATGTTGTAAATGAGAGAATGTAGGGTCAGTAGTTTCTCTGGCATTTTAATAGAGCTTTATTATCCATGATCTTTAATTTTGGGTCATTTTTCTCTGTCACTAAGTAAGTTGGACACTTGGAGTATGCAGACTGATTTTAATATTATTCTGAACTAAATAATGTTTAGGAAGAGAAATCTGTTGCAAATAAAGTTGTATAACAATCTTAAACAGATGTCTTTGAGATGAGTTACTGTTTTAGACTTGTCTGTGTACAACACTGATAGACTATCAACAGTACCGTGTGTGTGTGTGTGTGTGTGTGTGTGTGTGTGTGTGTGTTATGGGGTACCATACAAATATACTTCAGTTCATCTGAACAAAAATTGAGTGCCTGCTAGGTGCTTGGATGCTGGGGAATATTGGATGAACAAGCCAAGATTCCTGCCCTCAAATTGTTCCTGGTTTAGTGGGGAGACAAACATGTGAATAAACACAACTACCATGCAGGGTGATAAACATTATGATAGAAGTAGAGTACAGGGTGCAGTGGGGGCACCAAAAAAGAAGTAGGCAATTTAGGAATTCAGAGAACTTTTGCAAATGAGGTAGTATTTAAGTTAGTTTTAAAGAAGAGGTAGGAATTCACCTGCTATACCTCGGAGTTACTCTAGTTAGAGGGAACAATATATGCAAAGGGACTGAGATTTGAAGCACGTAGTACACTTGGGGAACTCCTAGTACAAGCGAGGGAATGATGGGAGGTAGAAAAGACTGAAGAGTTAGGTAGAGCCAGATCATGAAGGGCCTTGTTTGTGCTGTATAGATTTTTTTTTTTTTCCATAAAGGGTCTCCTGTATCCATCAGGCTGAGTGCAGTGGTGCCATCATAGCTAACTGCAGCATCAACCTTCTGTGCTCAAGTGATCCTCCCACCTCAGCCTCCTGAGTAGCTGGGACTACAGGTGTATGCCTCCACACCCGGCTAATTAAATTAATTAATTTTTTTTGTAGAGATGGGTTCTCGCTGCATTGCCCAGGCTGGTCTTAAACTCCAGGACTCAAGTGATCCTCCCTCCTTGGCGTCCCAAAGTGCTAAGATTATAGGCGCAAGCCATCATGAGCCACCATGCCCGACCCTGTATAGGAATTTGTTTTTTTGTTTGCTTGTTTATTTTGAGATGGGGTCTCGCTCTGTCACCCAAGCTGGAGTGCAGTGGCGCAATCCTGGCTCACTGCAACCTCCGCCTCCCAGGTTCAAGTGATTCTCCTGCTTCAGCCTCCTGAGTAGCTGGGATAAAAGGCGCATGCCACCACGCCTGGCTAATTTTTCTATTTTCTGTAGAGATGGGGTTTCACCATGTTGGCTAGGCTGGTCTTGAACTTTTGACCTCAAGTGATCTGCCCACCTCGGCCTCCCAAAGTGCTGGGATTACAGGTGTGAGCCACCGCGCCTGGCCCCTGTATAGGAATTTGGATCTAGGCTTTAGCGATTGAAAATCCACTGAAGAATTTAGAACAGTAGGATATAATACTATGATACTGGCATTTTAAATGGCTATAGTGGTTGCCTGTGGAGGCCAATCAATTGATGCAGAGAGGTAGAGGGAGGAGTAAGGGAGCTATTTCCTGGGTCCAGGTTATGAAAACCTGAGAGAATAAAAGAGCTGAAGCCTATGGAAGGTTTTGCAGGGATTTGAGAGATATTTAAGGTAAAATTAGTAAAACTTAGTGAAAGATTATTTGTGTGGATACGGTAAGAGAGAAGTCCAGGGCGGCTCCCTGACTTGTGACTTGGATGATTGGGGACTATTTGCTACAATATGGAGTACTGGAAGAGGAATAGTTTCAAAGGATGGGAGCAGAGATGAGAGAATAAGCTCTTGTTTTTATGTTCTGAGTTTTAAGTGCCTGTATGATTCCCAGGTGAGGTGAAAAGAATTTGGGGGTGCAGATACGTTTGGAGTCATGAACATGTGGGTGCTTAGGGCTGTGAATGAAGTTTCAATGAGAAGATGGAAGGCCTAAGGCTAGAATGGTGGGTGCACTAAGTTTGGTTCAGGGACAGAAATGGGAGTCCACAAAGATGACCAAGACACAGGGCCAGAGAAGCAGGAAGAGTGGTCAGTAAGTATCAAATGCTACAAAGAGAGCAGAAGTAAGGATGATTGTGATGATCTTATATATAAGCCAGTGCCATTCTCTTTCTGCAGAAGCCTATTTTTGTAGGTTGAGGACAAGGATTTTTGCAGGGAAGAGGAGAGTAACCACCAACAAATAGGAGCAGGGGAGGAAATATAAAGGAACCCCTCTTGCTTTGCTTTGTAATTTTTTTTTTTTTTTCTGTGAAGTAGGAGGCAAGGTCATTTACCAGGAGTAAGGGGAGGTGATGTGGATTGGGTGGGAGGCTCAAGGAGCATGGTGAAGGTATGGGATAGTAGCTCAGAAGATTGATTGAGGTACTAAGGTTAAGCAAAAGATAGCAGTGTTTCAATAAAAGGAAAGTGACTGAATAACATGTTAGTAGTCATATTGCTCTGCAAGGTTAGCAGGGAAGTTAGAATGTGGGATCCATCCAAGTTGGACAGATGAAATGGATAAGGGAATTAAATTTTCACAGGAAAGTAAATTAGGTGATCAATTATTGGTTTTACTTTGTTAGGCAAGAAGAGATAAAGTGGAATCTATCCATTTTTCTCAACCTTCACTGCTTTTACCTGGTTTAGCTCTATTTTGCAAGATTTTTCTAATCAATTCTCTCCATAAATCCACTGTGCTTCTTCCAAACTCTTCTCATTGTAACCAGGGTGATCTTTTAACAATTCAAATCTGATTATGTTCTATCTCTGCATGCAACCCTTTGGTGGCTTCTCATTATGTTTAAGATAAGATCTCAAATCTTTAACAGGGTCCACTAGGCCCTCTCTTCATCCTTCGGTAGCACCATTCTCATCTTTATGCTCCTTCCTGCCACAGAACTTTAATGTTTCCTCTGCTTGGAGCATTCTTCCTTTCCCAATTTGTCTCTCCAATTGCTGCTTAATCTTAATTAATCTTAATTTGTAGATGAAACATAATTTCCTTGGGGAAGCTTTTCCTGACTGCCTATAGGAGATAACACTCCCTTCTCTAACATTTCTTTATTATAATTATAATTGTTTTTGAAAATATTTGAGAAGATTATGAAAGGCAGAAATGTTAGATGAATTGTGCAGGTGGATGTTGAAATTGCTCAGGAAGATGGTAGGTTTTTGTGGGTTTTTTCCTCCATGCTGGAAGCTTTTGAGGATAGGGATTGTGTCTAGTTCACTGTTGTGTTTTTAGTCCTGAGCATAGTGCTTCACACAGAGGCACGCCAAATACTTTTGTTGAATTAATGAATAAGGTGGTTAAGAGACTGGATGTCTTAGTGAGCAGGCAGGTTTAAAAGTAGAGAGAAGGCTGGGCGCGGTGGCTCATGCCTGTAATCCTAGCACTTTGGGAGGCCAAGGTGGGTGGATCATGAGGTCAGGAGATCGAGACCATCTTGGCTAACACGGTGAAACCCCGTCTCTACTAAAAATACAAAAAAGTTAGCCGGATGTGGTGGCAGGCGCCTGTAGTCCCAGCTTCCCAGCTACTCGGGAGGTTGAGGCAGGCGAATGGCGTGAACCCGGGAGGCGGAGCTTGCAGTGAGCCGAGATCGTGCCACTGCACTCCAGCCTGGGTGACAGAGCGAGACTCCGTCTCAAAAAAAAAAAAAATGTAGAGAGGAAAAACTGTAAGGAGATGAGGTTGTGGCCAGAGTAAAATGTTTGAGTTTAAGATTAAGAGGTTGGAATGGTTTCAGGAAATGGCAGGGTCCAGGTTTGAGTTGTTGTTGCGGAGATGGTCTTAGTATTAGAAGAGATTATGAAATTCTAAGGCAGAAATGTTAGGTGAGTAATGCAGATGGATACTGAAATTGCTCAGGAAGATGGTAGGATTTAAAGTTATTAAAGTGCCTTTGGTCCCAGCTACTCAGGAGGCTGAGGTGGGAGGATTGCTTGAGCCTGGGGGCTGGAGGTTGCAGTGAGCCGAGATCAAACCCCTGCCCTCCAGCCTGGGTGACAGAGCTAGACCTTGTCTCTAAATAAATAAATAAAGTTATGTAAGGCAGGTGTTTAAGTCTTTGATAAATACGAGAGATAGGTACAACCTTTTCCTATGGTGAACAAATTAAATGGGTAAGAATCAGGGCAGTTCCAGGAATCAGTAATGCGTGCCCTAGTGTGGTACAGTGAAAGAGCATGGGTTCAGACTATCTAGGTTCAGACTTTGGGCCACCTACCTACCTGACTTTTGAAGTCTTTTTTGTTTCTCTATTTATAAATTGGGAATGAGACCTGCTGCAAGAGTTTTGTCATTAATTAGTAAGAGTGTTTTGTTTTTTTTTTTAAATTTACTTTTTTTTTTTGAGATGGAGTCTTGCTCTGTCACCCAGGCTGGAGTGTAGTGGCCAGATCTCGGCTCACTGCAAGCTCCGCCTCCCGGGTTCCCGCCATTCTCCTGCCTCAACCTCCCAAGTAACTGGGACCACAGGTGCCCGCCACCACACCTGACTAATTTTTGTATTTTTAGTAGAGACGGGGTTTCACTGTGTTAGCCAGGATGATCTCGATCTCCTGACCTCGCGATCCACCCGCCTTGGCCTCCCAAAGTGCTGGGATTACAGTTGTGAGCCACCGTGCCCGGCCGAGTAAGAGTGTTTTTAGAAGTGCTTAACTAATATTAACTTGTTAGTTTTTAATCTTGACTGCTGTCATTACTTCAAGATGGTGTGGAAGTGGAAGTAGGGGTGAGAGGCAAAGACAGCAGAAGCGAATTTTGAACAAGATAATTTATTCAGCCTGTTAAGTTTATGTAATGAGGTCAGCACAAATATTTATGAATGAATATAGATACAAGCAAGTAACGATATAAGATAGGATTTTATAAATAAAGGCCACTGTTTGGCTCATAACAACATCATGATGTTGATCTACAACAAATGTTTATGTAAAGAATGCTTTGTCTAATAATTTTGCGTGAAAATTCCATCATCCTTGGGAAGTAGGTTTTATTGTCCTGGAGAACAGAATCAAGACCGGTATGTGAAAGTTATAGTTGGGGTGTGAGGCTGGTGATAGCTTTTGTTTTAGTTTAGAAAAGCATTTTCTAACAGTTAAAACTATCCACTAATAAAGTAGACATTATAGCAGAGTAATGAGGTCCCTGTCAGACCTTGTATTCAAGTGGAGACTATGTGATTTATGTCAGAGATGTAATAGAAGGATTCTTGCATGGGGGCAGGTATTTGGATTAAGTAATTGCTAAAGGCCCTTTCAGTTGGAAGATGTTGATGCCAGGTGAGAGCTGTCTTTACACCATTCAGTTAACAAATAGTTGAAAACCTCCTCTGTTTTATTTGAAAGGTTGAAAGCCACTGGTTTTCTTCTTCTCCCCCTCCCCCTTCCCCTTCCCCCTTCTCCTCCTCCTCCCCTTCCCCTCCCCCTCCCCTTCCCCTTCCTCCTTCTCCTCCTCCTCGTCCTTCTCCCTGAGACTGAGCCAAAAACTGTGTTTGGTTTGGTTTGTTTGTTTGTTTGTTTTGAAACAGGGTCTCACTCTGTCACCCAGGCTGAAGAGTAGGGGCACAATTGTCACACACTATATAGCCTTGACCTCCCAGGCTCAAGCAATCCTCCCACCTCAGCCACTCGAGTAGTTGGGACTACAGGCACACACGACCATGCTTAGCTAGTTTAAAAAAGGTTTTTAGAGACAGGGTCCCACTATGTTGTCCAGGCTGGTCTCAAACTCCTGGGCTCAAGTGATCCTCCTGCCTCAGCCTCTCAAAGTGCTGGGATTATAGGCATGAGCCACTGTGCCCAGCCCGAAGTTTTTTTTTTTTTTTTTTTGAGACAAAGTCTTGCTCTGTTGCCCAGGCTGGAGTGCAGTGGTGCTATCTCAGCTCACTGCATCTCCGCCTTCCTGGTTCAAGTGATCCTTCTGCCTCAGCCTCCCTAATAGCTGGGACTAGCCACCACGCCCAGCAAATTTTTGTATTTTTAGTAAAGATAGGGTTTCACCATGTTGGCCAGGCTAGTCTCAAACTCCTGATCTCAGATGATCCACCCTCCTCGGCCTCCCAAAGTGCTGGAATTACAGGCATGAGCCACCGTGCCTGGCCCAAACACTGTGTTTTAATCATTGGTTTGATATCTCCATTTGGAATTTGAAAAGCTTAAGCAAGGTATTAGTGGTGATGTAACAAAAGCTGTTGATCTCACCTGTTGGGTGGGTTTAGGTCAGGGTCCACAGCATGCACCTGGAGACATCAAATGTAAGAATGTGCTGTTAAGAAGTTTGGCTTAGTGCTTCAAATTTTTGCTAAAGAGCAAGGCATTCTAGATAATGTTGAGCCTCTAAATTACTTTGTTAAAATATGTTTTTTTAAAGAATAGCCTGTGTGCTATGTTGACATGTGAG
This sequence comes from Macaca mulatta, assembly GCF_049350105.2. NCBI lineage: Eukaryota > Metazoa > Chordata > Mammalia > Primates > Cercopithecidae > Macaca > Macaca mulatta. The sequence goes on from NC_133406.1 coordinate 117,174,970, forward strand.
GTCTATGATGCCATAACACTGGTTTTGATTCACTTCTCTCACTCAGAAGACTGGCTGTGAAATTGCCTACATGCCTATGGCTTAGTCAAGTCTTCCTTTTTGCTGAGCACCTGTTTGTGATTACTATTTTGTGTACTTATTGTATATTTCTCACATTCTTTCAGAAAGTTATTAAAATGGCTTTATAGTTGCATTGCTTTTTTTAAAGAAAGAAGATTGAAATTTATTTTGCAGCTATACACTTGGTTTTGGATTATTCATGTGTATAAATTTTTTTTTTTATTTTTTATTTTTTTTTGGGGGACGGAGTCTGGCTCTGTCACCCCGGCTGGAGTGCAGTGGCCGGATCTCGGCTCACTGCAAGCTCCGCCTCCCGGGTTTACGCCATTCTCCTGCCTCAGCCTCCGGAGTAGCTGGGACTACAGGCACCCGCCACCTCGCCCGGCTAGTTTTTTTGCATTTTTTTAGTAGAGACGGGGTTTCACCGTGTTAGCCAGGATGGTCTCGATCTCCTGACCTCGTGATCCGCCTATCTCGGCCTCCCAAAGTGCTGGGATTACAGGCTTGAGCCACCGCGCCCGGCCGTGTATAAATTATTTGAGCTGGTACCACTTCCTGTGACCTAAGGCTGTGGCTAAAATGGGTTTGGAGAAGAAATTCTTGCCTATATTGGGGGATGGGAGGAGGATTTATTCATCTATTGATTCTGAATTTAATTCCTAATTCCTGAAGGTAGGGACTGATTTACTTTATAACTTGACATTTTGAATTTGAGGTATCTTAGACCAAAAGTTCTTTATGTATTAGTAATTCTTTCTGATAATTATGATATTGAAACTCAGGTAAATTTAAAATTGACAATATCTAGAATAATAGATAGTCAAAGATCATAGATCATGAGGCTGTAGTGAACTGAAGAAGTTTATTTTTTAAACCTTGAAAGTATCTTAGGAGTCATCTAATCCAAGTCTAGATTATAGAAGAGACAACTGAAACCCTGTAAGTAATCTGACCAAAGTCACCTAGTTAATACATATAGGTGTATGTAGGTAAACTCATATAGTGTGAGGGTGGTAAGAGTAGTGACAGCATGGTTGATGTCCCTTTAGAAAGGAGAGTTTTTAAAACTTAGAAATAGAAGGGTGATAAGAAGTGCCCTAGAATTTCTGATCTGCTAAGCTTCAAATTGGTTGGTTTGTTGGTAGCTGATGTGGAAGTTGGCTTAGTCATTGAATCATTTATTCTTCAGACATTTGACTACCTACTATATTGTAGATGCTACACTAGATCTTGGAGTTACAAAAATGAAGAAATCGTGTCCCTGCACTCACGGATCTCTTGTACTACTAGAACAGGACAAGAGAGAATAATTTCTATTTTGCCATCTCTCTCTCTCAAAAAAAAAAAAAAAAATCCAGTGTTAGCAAGTTCGTGACCTACTGGTTTTATAACCCACAAATCTTGTTTGTTTATTTGCCTTGTCACTTATTGCCTTCAACAATTATACTTTGACCTTTCCCAAAAGGCAGGGGATTGGTGGGTATGGTAGGGAAAGTGTACCTGGCGACTTAATGAATGAGTCTTCTATAGAAAACTGTAAACTTGGCAGAATTTGGTCAGAGATTGTTCTTCACTCTTACTGCTTCCCTCTGACTTTTAACCTCAGAGGAATGTTGGATTGGTGCCAGCTGTCAGGTCAGGGACATAATTTCTGCCAAAGTCTGAAAGAAGAGATCTTTTTCAGTTGAACTTATTTGGCAGTCATTTGTCCTGCGTGGAGAAAGACGTGTTTGGAGTAGATGTGTTTCCTGGGTTCATGAGGTTAATGGATAGAGATTGACTCTTGTTATGAACCTTTCAGGTCCCCACTTTGCTTTGTGGAGTAACTTATATTTAATTTAATTTAATTTTTTGAGATGGAGAGTCACTCTTTTGACCAGGCTGAAGTGGTGTGATCTCGGCTCAATGCAAAGTCCGCCCCACGCGGGTTCAAGTGATTCTGTTGCCTCAGCCTCCTGAGTAGCTGGGATTACAGGTGCCTGCCACCATACCTGGCTAATTTTTGTAATTTTAGTAGAGACGGGGTTTCCCCATGTTGGCCAGGCTGATCTCAACCTCCTGACCTCAGGTGATACACCTGCCTCAGCCTCCCAAAGTGCTGAGATTAAAGGTGTGAGCCACTGCACCTGGCCTAATATTGTATTTTGAGTAGTTTTAGCTATCAGTTTACTCCTCTGCTAGCATCAAAACACTAGTCAACTCTGAAATTATCCAGTGTATAGTAATTGTTCATTCACTCAACAAATATTTATTGAGGGCCAGTGTGCCTAGCACTGTGCCAAGCGATACATGCAGGGGATATATTAGTGAAGGAGACATACAAGTTTCCTGCTTTCAAGAAACTTTTATATTAGAGGAGATGGCTAGACAGCAACTAATTAAAATAATTTGAGAGTATTCAAGTGCCAGGAAGGAAATAAACAAAGCTACCATGTTAGAGACTATTGCAGGTGGGGAGTTCTTCAGGATAGTAGCCTGTTGCTTCCTTCTTTAGTTTGGATAAGCAAACTCATGGTAGAAAAGCAGTACTCAGGAAAAGTACAGGAAAAGCATTTTTCAGAGTGGTATTACAGGTTACTGGTTAATGTAGATGTTGAGATATTAATGTTAATGAAGAGTTAGGAAATAAAATGTTACTCTTCATAATTTTAAAGTGCTGTATTTTAAAATTCAACTGAAATGAATGAGCTAGGATAGTTTCCCCATTTGGTTAGGAAGGTGCTGACATGGGGCTGTGATTATCCTGTTCCAGTGTAATTTGAGCCTTATGTATTTATTTATTCCTCAGGTGGATGCCTGAATTTTGATCTATGTTCTACCTACATCCAGCTGGCTGAAAGTACTTGATGATCACATGACCCTGGACATGGATGCTGTTCTGTCGGATTTTGTCCGTTCCACAGGAGCAGAGCCAGGGCTAGCGCGAGATCTCCTAGAAGGTGAGGAGTTGTAGGGGAGAATGAGAAAAAAGAAAGTAAAATGTAGTATTTATCATTAGGATGATTTGGAACATTTAAGGTGATCAGGAAGATACTTTGTGTATGGTAGGCCCTACAGTTAATTCTAATGATACACTTTGTGTGTAACCCATCATAATTTGAAATTTTAAAATCCCTTTTTCACCTTGAACTTCCTGGGGTAGTTTTTTCCACTGTCAGTTTATGCTCAGGCAGTGCAAGTGAAATTTTATATTAGTTCATTACAAACATAATTTTATTTTATTTTCATTTATTTATTTATTTTTGAGACAGAGTCTCGCTCTATTGCCCAGGCTGGAGAGCACTGGCACGATCTTGGCTCACTGCAATCTGTGCCTCCCAGGTTCAATCAATTCTCCTGCCTCAGACTCCCGAGTAACTGGGATTACAGGTGCCTGCCACCACACGCAGCTAATTTTTGTATTTTTTAGTAGAGTTGAGGTTTCACCTGTTGGCCGGACTGGTCTTGAACTCCTTACCTCAGGTAATCTGCCTGCCTTGGCCTCCCAAAGTGCTGGGATTACAGGCATGAGTCACTGTGCCCAGCCTAAAAACATAATTTTAGATCTTTAAGACTTCCTCTTTATATATAAGTGTCTTTAGGGTTTTCATGATGGGATCATCCATGGTTTTGTTCTTTCCTTACATAACATACATTACAGGTAATTCTATGTTGAGTAGATCAATTTAATGTTTTCATTTTGCTGCTTTTGTTTACTTATATCTTTATATACATAAGTTTGAATGTTCTAGATTTTTTTATTATTATTATTATTGAGACGGAGTTTCGCTGTTGTTGCCCGGGCTAGAGTGTGGTGGTGCAATCTTGGGTCACTGCAACCTCCTCCTTCCCGGGTTCATGCAATTCTCCTGTCTCAGCCTCTGGAGTAGCTGGGGTTACAGACATGTACCACCACACCCAGCTAATTTTGTATTTTTAGTAGAGATGGGTTTTCTCCATTTTGGTCGGGCTGGTCTCGAACTCCTGACCTCAGGTGATCCACCTGCCTCAGCCTCCCAAAGTGCTGGGATTTCAGGCATGAGCCACCGTGCCCAGCTGAATATTCTAGATTTTAAGGTCCTGAAGGGTTAGAATCATGTCCCTAGGATTCTTTGTTTACAGTCACAAATAATAGATGGCAATATGAAAATATGTAATGACACAAACAGGCAGGCCTATGGGGAAGGGGCAAGTTCTTAGCATACATAGGTAATATTTTAAATTGCCAGCCCTTAACAAGGTGTGACAATTAGACATTTGCTTGGCTACCTGTGAGGATAGCATGAGTTTGGAAACAGAAGATCAGGGTTTAAATTGCAGTTTAGTAATTCAGTATAGCTTTGCCTTTAATTTGCATTTTCTTTTTTTTTTTTCTTTTTGAGACGGAGTCTTGCTTTGTCACCCAGGCTGGAGTGCAGTGGCGCGATGTCGGCTCACCACAACCTCCGCCTCCCAGATTCAAGCGTTTCTCCTGCCTCAGCCTCCCGAGTAGCTGGTGGGACTACAGGTGCCCAGCTAATTTGTTTATTTTTAGTAGAGATGGGGTTTCACCATGCTGGCCAGGCTGGTCTCAAACTTCTGACCTCGTGATCCGCCCACCTCAGCCTCCCAAAGTGCTAGGATTACAGGCATGAGCCACCGTGCCCAGCCTAATTTGCATATTTAGTTTCATCTCCTACTACTTTTCCCTATACTTCTATGCAGCCAGGCCTGACTTGTCACTTCTCGGTGATCATGTTAGGTTACTTCCTCAGTTTGCAGCATTTCTTTCCTCTATTATTCTCCTTGTCCTTCAAGATTCAGCTCAAATGTTTCCTCTTTCATAAAATCCTCAACGTTTCTGCATTCCTCTTATAACGTGTTGAACACTTATGAGTGTTCAATATGTGCAAAGTACTTGAGATACGTTATTTTATTCTCACAACCACTGTACAATAAAGTTTTATTATCCTGGAGTTATAATTTTAAAACCTGAGGCTCAGTGAAGTTAAGTAGGATTTGAACCTAGGCAATCTGGTTTCAGAGTGTGGCTGTAAACAATTATGTTATAAATCATTGCTAGCATGCTCACATGTGTGCGCGTGCGTGCGTGCACACACACGCACACACACGCACACACACACACATGCTGTGAAAGAAATGTCGAGGGTTCTGTGAGAGTGAAGAAAGAACCCTAACTTAGATCTAGAGTGCAGGAAGGCCTTTTCTGAGGAGTGATTTTTAAGCTGAGCCCTGAAGGACAAGTAGGAGCAGCAAGACAAAGGGATATAGAAGAGAGTGTTTATGCAGAATAAACAGCTTGTGCAAGGGCCCGAAGGTGCAAGAGAGTTTGGCACATTGGAGAAACTATTAATAATGAGGTAGTAAGAATGGTGCAAGAGTGGTAGGAAGCTGGTGAGATAGGTAGGAAGCAGAAAATAGGGGCTCTAGCCAGGTACGGTGGCATTCACTATAATCCCAGCTACCTGGGAGGCTGAAGTGGGAGGATCGCTTAAGTCCAGGAGTTTGAGACCAGCCTGGGCAGCATAGCAAGACCTCATCTCTTTTAAAAAAAAAAAAGAAAAGAAAGGAAGAAAGAGAGAGGCTGGGCACAGTGGCTCATGCCTGTAATCTTAACACTTTGGGAGGCTGAGGCAGGCAGATCACCTGAGGTCAGGAGTTTGAGACCAGCCTGGCCAACATGGTGAAACCCCATCTCTACTAAAAATGCAAAAATTAGCTGGGTGTGGTGGCGGGTGCCTGTAGTCCCAGCTGCTCGGGAGGCTGAGGCAGGAGAATCTCTTGAACATGGGAGGCACAGGCTGCAGTGAGCCGAGATTCTGCCACTACGCTCCAGCCCGGGTGACAGAGTGAGACTCTGTCTCAACAACAACAACAAAAAGTTATTAAGAAAAAAAAAAGAAAGAAAAGAAGAAAAGAGAGTGCAGGGCCTTTGTAGGCTATGATGTGAGGAGTTGAAATTTTATTCTAAGTTCACTAGGAAACTGGTGAAGGATTTTAATCAGGGGAGTGACATGACTGGATTTGAGTTTTTAACAGTGTACTTGTAGAGAACACTCTGGCCAGAGAATAAATGATTAAAACAGTTAGGAATATTGCCTTAGTTCAGGTGACAGATGATGATGATGTAGACTAAGGTGGTAGCAATAGATAGAAGTGGGTGGAATTAAGATAATTTAGAAGGAAAAATACAAAAAACTTAGCTCAGCATGGTGGCACATGCCTGTAATCCCAGCTACTCAGGAGGCTGAAGTGTTAGAATTGCTTGAACACAGTAGGGCGGAGGTTGCAGTGAGCCGAGATTGCACCACTGCACTCCAGCCTGGGTGACAGAACGAGACTCTGGAGTTCCAGACCAGCCTGGCCAACATGGTGAAACCCTGTCTGTACTAAAAAAATACAAAAATTAGCCGGGCATGGTGGTGCACACCTGTAATCCCAGCTACTTGGGAGGCTGAGGCAGAGAATGGCTTGAACCCGGGAGGTGGAGGTTGCAGTGAGCTGAGATCATGCCACTGCACTCCAGCCTGGGCGACAGAATGAGACTCCATCTCAAAAATGAAAAAGAAAAAAAAAAAGAAAAAAGTTTAGAAGGGGCATAAAAGGACCACATCCTCATTTTCTTTCTGTTGCTTGTTTTTTCTTTTAAAACTGAGGCCGGGTGCAGTGGCTCATGCCTGTAATCCCAGCACTTTGGGAGGCGGAGGCAGGTGGATCACCTGAGGTCAGGAGTTTGAGACCATCCTGGCTAACACGGTGAAACCCCGTCTCTACTAAAAAATACAAAAAACTAGCTGGGCGAGGTGGCGGGCATCTGTAGTCCCAGCTACTCGGGAGGCTGAGGCAGGAGAATGGTGTAAACCCGGGAGGCAGAGCTTGCAATGAGCTGAGATCCGGCCACTGCACTCCACCCTGGGCGACAGAGCAAGGCTCCATCTCAAAAAAAAAAAAACACCAAAAATTAGCCGGGAGTGGTGGCACGCGCCTGTTATCGCAGTTACTTGAGAGGCTGAGGCAGGAGAATTGCTTGAATCCAGGAGGAGGAGGTTCCAGTGAGCCGAGAGTGTGCCACTGCACCCCAGCCTGGGTATCAGAGCAAGACTCCATCTCAATAACAACAACAAGTTAACTGATTGTATTTCAATAGGACTGTTCGGTTTTTGTTTTGTTTTGTATGAGATGGGGTCTCATTCTGTCATCCGGGCAGAAGTGTAGTTATGTGATCTTAGCTCACTGCAACCTCTGCCTCCTGGGTTCAAGTGAGCCTCCCATCTCAGCCTCCTGAGTAGCTAGGCCTACGAGCACACACCACCACACCTGGCTAATAGGACTGTTCAATACTGATAATAGAAAAGAAGAGAAAGAAATCAAAAGTAAACTATCATATTATAAAGAACAAATTAGAGAGGAAAGAGATTAGGAGGAGAGAGATCAGATAGAGAATTCCTTCCTAAAAGACCAAAGACCAAGTAAAGATTATGAGGACCTCAAATCGGGCAGTGGCAATAAAAATGGATAATAAGAAATGGATTTGAGAGATGTTTTAGGGGTACAAACAACTATGAAGATTGACTTGGTGGTGAGGGAAGAAGAAGAGTGTGATCTGAGGAAACTTGAGGAGCTGAAAATGACTGAAGTTTCAGGGCCTGGAGGGATTGTGATGCCATTACTGATTTAAGGAATGTAGGAAGAGGAGACGCAGCAAGTTTTAGGAAGGAAAATGATGGATACTCAATTTGGCCATGTGGATTGTTAGGAAGACCTGATTTTAATGAGATTTGCAGACAGTTGGAAGTATAGATCTGATGCTCAAGGCAGATGTCACTCATTCATGCATTGATTCAGGAGAAGAGTTCTCCATTAATTCAGCAAATATTTATTGAGTAACTACTGTGTGCCAGGTACTGTTCTGGATGCTCTAACAAAACAAAACAAACAAAAATACCTGCCTTCATGTTCTAGCAGGAGAGAGGGTCAATAAACAACAAATGTGATAACTAAGTAAATTATAAAGTATATTATAAACTGTTAAGTGCTATGGAGAAGAGTAAAGGGAATGATGAAGTGGGTTTTGATTTTTAAGTCAGGGTAGGCCTTACTAACAATGTGATATTTAAGCAAATACCTAAAGCTAATGAGGAGTTGTCTGTGTGGATATATTGGGGAAAGAACCTTCTAGGTAGAGGGAATAGTCAGTGGAAAGGCCCTAGAGTGGGAGTGGACTTAGCATGTTCTAGGAACAGCAAGGTCAGTGATGACTGGAACAGAGTGAGCAAAGGGAGTCAGAACAATTGGCTAATGTAATGATTTAGAAGTAAAATCATCAGTCATGATTTAGATGTAAAATTGTAAGTAAAACCAAGCACTATTCTAAGTGCTTTCAGCTCATTTAATCTTGATAACAACTCTATGAGGTTGGTTCTGTTACTGTCATCTGCATTTTCACGGATAAGTACATTGAAGCACAGAGAAGAGGCCAGATAAGTAGGCCAGGACATATAAAGCCTTGAGTATCAGGCCAAAGAGCCTGAGTTTTATTCTGTAGGCAGTGGTAAACCATTAAAAATCTCGATTATGGAACTAAAATCATCACAACTGTGCTTTAGAAAGATTAATCTCATGGGATTCTTTGGAATGGATTGGAGGTAGGACAGTAGGTGATAGGAATTGAATGAAGGTGGTGGTAGATGGAATAGAAGAGAAAGAAGTGTGAGCAATTATACAATGCATATTTGTTGAATAATTTAGCTGGAGAAAGCATCAGAAAAATGCATTATGACAAATCTTATCTTTCAGGGTCTTTCTTTTTTTTTTTTTTTTTTGAGACGGAGTCGCGCTCTGTCGCCCAGGCTGGAGTGCAGTGGCCGAATCTCAGCTCACTGCAAGCTCCGCCTCCCGGGTTTACGCCATTCTCCTGCCTCAGCCTCCCGAGTAGCTGGGACTACAGGCGCCCGCCACCTCACCCGGCTAGTTTTTTGTATTTTTTAGTAGAGACGGGGTTTCACCGTGTTAGCCAGGATGGTCTCGATCTGCTGACCTCGTGATCCGCCCGTCTTGGCCTCCCAAAGTGCTGGGATTACAGGCTTGAGCCACCGCGCCCGGCCTCAGGGTCATTTCTTTAGTAGAATGGTGATTCTTAAATTTGGGGGAAATACTGTTTCCTTTGATAAGCTGATGACAGCTATGAACTCTTTCACTAGAAAATGCACAAGCCCATGATCTTATATGCAGGTTTAGTGGTTTAGGGCACACTAGAGTACATGTAGACTAAGAACCTCTTTGGATCTCAGAATTAGGAGACCTGGGCTTGAGTCCTACTGGGTCTGGTGTGAACTAGCTGTGACTTTGGGCAAATAATTTACTTCTCTAGACTTTATCTGTAAAAGGAAGTTTTAATTTTAGGTTACTAGATCTTTAAGGGCTCTTTTAGTTCAGAGGGACAAAGTTTCTATTTTCATGGCACTTACTTAGGAAATAGACAACAAATAAGTAAGTAAAGACATTTGGTAAGTTAGATTGAAGTGTTATAAAGAAAATTAAAGCAGGGTAAGGAAAAAAAGAATGATTATGTGCATGCGTATTTGCATGCTGGTTTTGATAGGATAGTTAGTGTGATCTTTGTGTCTCTATACTATGGGTGCACAATTTGCTTTTTGCTTTGTCTCCTGACAGGAAAGAATTGGGACGTAAGTGCCGCCCTCAGTGATTTTGAACAGCTACGTCAAGTCCATGCTGGGAACCTACCCCCATCCTTTAGTGAGGGGATTGGTGGCTCCAGGACCCCTGAAAAAGGATTTTCTGACAGAGAGCCTTCTCGCCCTCCCCGACCCATCCTCCAACGGCAGGATGACATCGTTCAAGGTACTGGGGTGACTGGGGAATGTTTCCGTATATGGAGTAGGAAGGGAGGGGATTGTTAAATGGAGTCATAAAGTCTAGTGATTCACTGGAGGTGATTCCATTTCTTCCCCTTCTCCCAGCTGAACCCAGATTGAGGGGGCCTCAGTCTGCCCAGGTGCTGCAGTCCCTCACTGCATCTCTGCATCTTTAGTGTTATCTTGTATAAAAGCCTTCCTCAGATACTGTGAAAGAAATAGAGGAAGGAGAATAACAATCTCCTTGTTGATATAAAGTTCACATAAAGGTAGAATTGAAAGAACCACTACCTCTTTGGGGGGTAATTTGTTAATATTTGCCAATATCTATCAAAATTAAAATGCATACGTACTCTGACTTAGCAATTTGATATCTAGCAATTTATCATATATGTGTATGTGCACATATGTATCCTTTAAATAAATACATGAGGTCGGGTGTGGTGGCTCACGCCTGTAATCCCAGCACTTTGGGAGGCCGAGGTGGACGGATCACCTGAGATCAGGAGTTCAAGACCAGTCTGGCCAACATGGTAAAACCCCATCTCTATTAAAAATACAAACATTAGCTAGGCTTGGTGGTACATGTCTGTAATCCCAGCTAGTTGGGAGGTTGAGGCAGGAGAATTGCTTGAACTTGGGAGGCGGAGGTTGCAGTGAACTGAGATTACACCACTGCACTCCAGCCTGGGTGACAGAGCTAGACTGTCTCAAAAAAGTAAATAAATAAATGAATAAAAATTTTAAAAAAGAAATATATAAATGCAGCATATAAGGTTACTCACAGCAGCATTATTTTACAATAATTACATCTTGAAACTTTTTTTTTTTTCCTTGAGGCAATCCATCTGACTTGGCCCCCCAAAATGCTGGGATTATAGGTGTGAGGCACTGTGCCTATCCCTGAAAACATTTAATGTCCATTAGTAAAGGAGTGGTTAAGTAAATTGTAATCATCCATATTGTGGAATACTCTGCAGTCATTAGAAAGAATTAGGTAGAACTTGGTGTACTGTTTTGGAAAAATTTCTAAAATCTATTCAGAAAGGGGCTGGGCATGGTGGCTCACACCTGTAATCCCTGCACTTTGCGAGGCCAAAGCTGGTGGATCACCTGAGGTCAGGAGTTCGAGACCAGCCTGGCCTACATGGTGAAACCCTGTCTTTGCTAAAATTACAAAAATTAGCTGGTCATGGTGGTGCACACCTGTAATCCTAGCTACTCGGGAGGCTGAGGCAGGACACTTGCTTAAGCCCAGGAGGCAGAGGTTGCAGTAAACCTAGATTGCGCCACTGCACTCCAGCCTGGGTGATGGAGTGAGACTCCATATAAAAATATATATATAGTTTTTTTCAAAAAGATAAGATGCAATACAGTGTATGTAGTATACTCTCATTTGTGTTTTAAAAGACTATTTTAAAAGCTGTATATGCATTTTTAGTAGAGATAGGGTTTCACTGTGTTGGCCAGGATGGTGTCGATCTCCTGACCTCATGATCTGCCCGCCTTGGCCTCCTGAAGTGCTGGGATTACAGGCGTGAGACGCCACGCCCGACCAAAACCTGTATATGCTTCTGTATGCATAAAAATTTCTAGAAGGATACAAAAGTTTGCCTCTGAGGAAGGGATCAGGAATTTTGAATGAGAAGAAGACTTCCTTGTGAAATCATTTGATACTTTTTGATAGTATATTAATTTTTTACCATAGGCACGCGGTACTGTTTTTGAGGCAGGGTCTTGCTCTGTCCCCCAAGGCTGGAGTGAGGCTGGCGGAACACAGCTCACTACAGTCTAAACCTCCTGGGCTCAAGGGATCTTACCGCCTCAGCCTCCCAAGTAGCTGGAACCATGGGCACGCACCACCTCGCCTAGCTAAATTTTTGATTCTTTGTAGAAATGGGGTCTCACTCTGTTGCCCAGGCTGGTCTCGAATTCCTGGGCTCAAGTGATCCTTCTACCTTGGCTTCCCAAAGTTTTGGGATTACAGGTGTGAGCCACCATGCCCAGCCTACGAATACCTAAAAAATATTTTTAAGGTGGGCGTGGTGGCTCAAGCCTGTAATCCCAGCACTTTAGGAGGCCAAGGCTGGCAGATCACCTGAGGTCAGGAGTTTGAGGAGAACAGCCTGGCCAATGTGGAGAAACCCCATCTCTACTAAAAATACAAAAATAATTAGCTGGGTGTGGTGGCATGCGCCTGTAATCCTAGCTACTCAGAGGCTGAGGCAGGAGAATCTCTTGAACCTGGGAGGCAGAGGTTGCAGTGAGCTGAGATTGCAGCACTGCACTCCAACCTGAGTGACAGAGTGAGACTCTCTCAATTAAAGAACAAAAACAAAAAACAAAACTAAAACGTATTTTAAAAATAACATCACTATAAGATAACTTTAGACAACTTAGTTTATTTTGTGTATCATATATTGCAAATATTGTATTAAGAACGGCCCAACATGCTTTTGAAATTTTGCCTCCTTTGGATCGTCATTAAATTGTTACATAATTGAAGCCATACAAATGTACTGTAATACTGCACTGAGCAAATTATAATCACAATGGAATATCTGCTTGGGAATTACAAGTGTCATGTATTCAAAACAAATGAAATGATGTGGGGTACTATCTATATTATTGCCCTCCTCTATAGACTGTTAAGAATTGACTGTCCCTATAAATTTCTGATAAATAATGTGTATTGAGAAAAGTTGTAGTAAGCAGTATAGATTAATGTTATTGATGTAGGAAGAAAGTTCCCAAATGTGTAAGATTTATTGTTGATTGTCTTTTTTTTTCTTTTTTTTGAGATGGGGTCTTGCTCTGTTGCCCAGGCTGGAGTGCAGTGGCATGATCTCGGCTCACTGCAGCCTCCACCTCCTAGGTTCAAGCAATTTTCCCACCTCAGCCTCCTGAGTAGCTGGGATTACAGGGGCACACCACCATGCCCAGCTAATTTTTGTATTTTTAGTAGAGACAGGGTTTCACCATGTTGGCCAGGCTGGTCTCGAACTCCTGACCTAAAGTGATCGACCTGCCTCAGCCTCCCAAAGGATTTTCTTTTCTATAATGGAAATCTTTTATAATCTTTCTAGAATGAAAATACCCTTTAGAAAAGGTATTTTCCAAGACCCTGAAATTACCAGAGAGATTATTTGACTAACTCTAGTCTAGTGAAATCTCACTTCCCTTATTCCCTCTCCTCCCACCAAACAATGACTAAATTGCTAAATGAATAGGTCCCTATCACATTGGGAAATAATGGCAGTGGAGGAAGACAGAGTCAGAGGGAGGGGAAGATCAGGCAAATTCCAAAGAAGGGTAGAAAGAGGAATGGATATTTGGTGCTAATGTGAGTGCCTGCAAAAATACTTTCTCTATTTCTCCAATTGTATTTGGCTTCAGAAAAAGGATTCTGAAATTCAGTAGTCAGTTAGACTTAGTTTTTCTCTGACTGTAAACCTTGTTGAGAGGTAACTATCACCACATCAGTGTAGAATTCTCCAAGTGGGCTGTGTGTGTTCTAAGGTGACTCCATTTCTCATTGCAGAAAAACGCCTGTCTAGGGGCATCTCCCACGCCAGCTCCAGCATTGTTTCCCTGGCCCGGTCCCATGTCTCCTCCAATGGTGGGGGTGGGGGGAGCAATGAGCACCCCCTGGAAATGCCCATCTGTGCCTTCCAGCTTCCAGATCTCACTGTGTATAATGAAGACTTCCGCAGCTTCATAGAGAGAGACCTCATTGAGCAGTCCATGCTGGTTGCCTTGGAACAGGCAGGTCAGTGAGTGCTTCCTCTCCCACGCTCTTCCCTCTACTCTCCACCTACAGGCAGCCTTGTGGAGGGGCTGTGCTTGATCGGTAGCTTCCAGTTTAAGTGTGTGATCTGATTGCAGTCAAAGTCAGGAGTCAGTGGGATAAACTTGTGCTGTCCTTAAAGAAAGGATACAGATTAGATACTTTACTCTGGGAATTTCCTGTTTGATGGAAGAGAAACCAGATATACATGTGAAAAGGCCTAGGAATCAATACCTAGAAATCAATACATGAAAAAAATACAACTAATTATAAATGGCCCTGGAACACCCTTGTGAACAAAAATGACCAATGCTGTAGATGATGCACAGTAGTGAACCTATCCCCCCAAATGTATTTACCTTTGTAATTGTGTTTATCTTAAATTATTGTTAAAATTAATTCTTACAGGGTAAGGCAGCTGCGAATTTTGGAAAATCTAATTAGGCATTAAAATGCTTGCGTGGGATAAGAACTGGAGTTAGATGAGGGCATGGAAAGGAAGCTTTTATTTTTCATTTCATAACCTTCTATACTAACCATATACATCTATTTGTAATGTTTTTTTAAGTTAGTAAATTATCTAACTTAATAATTTTAAGTCTGGGGAGTTTATAAGCCAGTTTCTTTCAGTAGTTCAAGAAACTATGCTCCGCAGTAGTTCAAGAAAACTTACGCATCACTCATAAAATATTTTCCTCATGTAAATAATGGGTTGGCAATTGTGGGATGACTGTATGGAATTAAAACTTATTTTCTTGGGTGTTTTGTGTACTTTATCTTACTGCTTATTCCTTTAAAGTCACACCCCACACATGCTGACATACTGTCATATACGCAGATGATACTCATAAGACACCTTAAATACATGCTTTGAGTTGTTTTTGTTTTGTTCATGATGGATTTTTGCTGAGCTTTGTTGCTGTGATACATACTCGTCTCCTGAGTGGAGGGAAGGAATCAGAGCCAGTCCAAGCAGTCAACGGTTTCAACTTATGTCCTTAGCCTCATCATTTAACCCAGGGTTTCTCAACCTTGGTACTATTGACATTTTGGTCTAGATAATTCTTTGTTTTGCAAGCTGCCTTGTGCATTATATCAGGTTAGCAGCATCCCTGACCTCTGCCCATTAGATACCAGTAGCATCCCGCTACCAGTTGTGACATGCAAACATATCTTCAGTCATTGCCAGTGTCCCTTTGGGACAAAATTGACACTACTCACTGATCTAACCAATTGTGCTCACAAGATTGACTGACTGACTAGATATAAGTGAAGAAGATATAAAGAGTAATCGAGTGATGGTTTTATTCTGGGTAGGCATCCTAGAGGAGGCTGCTTTGGAGTCTGTTTTAGAAATAGGAAGGTGGGAAGAGCTTCATGGATAATCTCCTTTTCCTCCAATATCTTGTTTCTACAGGGCGTTTGAACTGGTGGGTGAGTGTGGATCCCACCTGTCAGAGGCTGCTTCCTTTGGCAACTACTGGAGATGGGAACTGTCTCCTGCATGCAGCCTCCCTTGGTGAGTCTTGAAAGCAGTCCTCCATTTGCCTGCAGAAAGGAAGCAGTTGAGTCAAATCTCATGTGTAGGACTTGATCCAGACAACCTTGATCTTAGGCAGAAATGATGGTTCAGAGCAAGATTGTGCATGCATATGTGCGTGTCTGTGTGTTTATGTTGGCGCAACAGGAAATGGGAGTGAGCCCTGCCTTTGTGAGTGAGATAGTGAAGAGAGCACAGATATTAGCTTGGGCTGGCTTTGAAAGCTGACCCCAAGAGTAGTGAGTAGGAGTAAGCCAGCAATGTATAGCTAGATGTGTGTGTATGTGTACAATTCTACTTGATATTTATTCTTTTGGTGTATGAAAAAGATACATTTTTAGCAGTCCTTTGTAACACACACTTACTTTATTTTATTTATTTAGTTTTTGAGGTGGAGTCTCAGTCTGTTGCCCAGGCTGGAGTACAGGGGCATGATCTTGGCTCACTGCAACCTCCACCCCTGGGTTCAAGCGATTCTCCTGCCTCAGCCTCCCAAGTAGCTGGGATTACAGGTGGGAGCCACCATGCCCCGCTGTAAATAGGCTTAACATTTAAAGTAAGGGCTGGGTGCAGTGGCTCACGCCTATAATTCCAACATTGTGGGAGGCCAAGGTGGGAAGATCACTTGAGGCCAGGAGTTTGAGACCAGCCTGGTCAACACGGTGAAACCTCGTCTCTACTAAAAATATAAAAATTAGCCCGGCGTGGTGGCAGGTGCCTGTAATCTCAGCTACTAGGGAGGCTGAGGCAGGAGAATCATTGAATCCGGGGGACGGAGGTTGCAGTGAGTGAGCCGAGATCACACCACTGTACTGCAGCCTGAGCAACGGAGCAAGACTCTGTCTCAAAAAAAAAATAAATAAATAAATAAAAAGCCAGGCGTGGTGGCTCACACCTGTAATCCCAGCACTTTGGGAGGCCAAGGTGGGCCGATCACCTGAGATCGGAAGTTCAAGACCAGCCTGGCCAACATCGTGAAACCCTGTATCTACTAAAAATACAGAAATTAGCCGGATATGTTGGTGGGCACCTGTAATCCCAGCTACTTGGGTGGCTGAGGCAGGAGAATCTCTTGAACACGGGAGGCGGAGGTTGCGGTAAGCCAAGACCACACATGGCATTCCAGCCTGGGGGACAGAGCGAAACTCTGTCTCAAAAAAAACAACAACAAAAACAAAAACCCACAAAAAAACCAAATAAACAAAAAATTAAGTCAATTTACAACTTAATATATTATTTGCAGCCTGGTGCCATGGCTCACACCTATAATCCCAGCACTTTGGGAGGGTAAAAAGGCAGGGGGGGTCACTTGAGGCCAGGAGTTCGAGACCAGCCTGGCCAACATGGTGAAACCCTGTCTCTACTAAAAATACATCAGTCAGCAGAGTCAAGCTGAGGTATCTTACCATTATGCTTTTTTGCCACAGGGATGTGGGGTTTCCATGATCGGGACTTGATGCTGCGGAAAGCTTTGTATGCACTGATGGAGAAGGGAGTCGAGAAGGAAGCATTGAAAAGGCGCTGGAGGTGGCAGCAGACACAGCAGAATAAAGAGGTGGGAGAGTGTGGGTGGGAGCACCTTGTTTCCTAAAGTTACCTAGCTACCAGAGTCACCTGGTGCCTGCCAGTAGAAAATATTTCCAAGTGTTTAAGTCAGTGTGACTCCCCTTATGATCCTGAAAATTGGACAAAATGCAGTTAACGCCGGTGGGGTAAATGCCTTCTGATGTGGTCATGAGAAGTGGTGGTGGGCATGAGACCTACAGAGAGGTTATCTAACATTGTGCTTTTCCCCCAATAGGTGCTTTATAGCTTTTAGTGGCAGTATTTTGCAAAATGAGTTATGACAATTCCATAGGATTTTTGTATTGTTTTGTTTTTTTTTGCTTGTAATAAGGCTAGATCAATTTTTAAAGACTTACGTTTTCAGCCCCTATAGAAATGTGAATACTTAAAAATCTTTTTGGACATAAATACCATTTGTTTTTCATATACTCAGTTTTAGTTTATTTTAAATTTTAAAAAGCATAAGGAACCAGCATTCTAATCACACACACACAAAAAGCATACCTGTTTAATTGAGTTTGAACAGTACTTCTCAGGAGTTTGACAGATATTGAGGCTGCTCTTATATAAGGGAGTAACAACAGATTGTTTGTACTTGCCCTCTCCAAAATGGGTTGGGCAAACTATGGCTGTTTTGTAAAAAGAAAAAAAAAAAAAAACAAACAAAACCAAAAAAAACCCACTTTTATCAGAACACAGCCCTGCGCATTTCTTGCATGTTTACACGTGTAACTGCTTTCTTCCTCCAACAGCGGAGTAGTAACATATGGCCTGCAAAGTCCATACTTATTGACTACCTGGTCCTTTACAGAAAAAGTTTGCTGATTACTTCCCTTCAATAATGACATTATGCCTTTACATAAAAATAATGAGACTCCCTATTTCCTTTTCGTGTGATTCTGTCTCCTATGTTTATATCTCCTGCTTTTTATGTATATCTATTTTTTTTTTTTTTGCCATGTTATGGCTGGATCTTTCTGGCATTTAATATGGCAGTATCTCTTCAGAAGCTTTCCTTTTTCGTCCATCTTTCTTTTTTTCTCATTTTATGAGAAATGAGAAAAGTCGCACCACTGTAGTAGTCAGCTTATGACAGAGTAGTCAGCTGTCATAACTGACAATATAGAAGAGTTTTTTTTGTTTTAGTTATTTAGAATTTTATGTCCTGAAGATTTAATATGTAAGTAGAACATGCTATGTTTCTTCCTCAAAAACATATAATCCAGTTGTTAAAAGTAGGATGATATTAAGATCAGAATCCTGTCCTTGAGCAGCCAGTCTTCCCCAGAAGATTCCTGAGGGAAATAAACCCATAGGGGCAAGGCCACATAAATGACATTCTTTATTAGCACCAAAAGCTAGAGCTAGCCTAGAATTTAGAATCCAAAGCCAGTCAGCAGTCAGTTTTGTGGCAGTCAACTTTGTCCTCTTCACTGTTGAGTTCAGATAATACCGGAACCTTAACCACTGCAGAAGCAAGAAAAGGCCAAACCAGAACATGCCAGCTATTAAGTAGAAATGACAGCAACAGCCAGAAAATAAGTGTACCCAATTTCAGTTATTAAAGCAATTACAGCTGTTATTCTAAAGATGGGGTTAGATTATAATGGTATTTAACCAGGAAACCCAGAAATACCCAAGTTCTATCCTTGGCCAGCCAGCCTTTCCCTCTCAAAGTCAGCCTTTCCCTCTAAAAGTCCCCAACATGCATAGAAAATAGTGGCTAGTAATGGAGTGATCGTTTTACTCCTTTTGCTCAGCGCAGTGAACGTTCATACTGAAAATGTGGCCTTCATAATTGTCTTAGCTTAGACCATTCATAGCATTATACCTACCTTGGGAGTGGGAATGGTAGGAGGGGGATAATGAACTTGGGAAGCTTCCTTTAGCTCCCCAGTACCAAAACCACACTAAGTAAGTTTTGATTTCCTGGGCTTCCTTGTTTTATGTTGAAATTGGTGGTGAGACTCAGGAATAGTTTCTTAAATGTTAAAGCTAGAAGTGTACACCATCTAGTGGCTGTGTATATTATAACAGGAAGCAGAAACAGGCGAGGAAGAGGGAGCCGGATCCCTCCGGATGCGTCTATTGGAGTGACTGCAGCACTCCATATAGAACCTGGGCATCGCTTTATTTATTTATTTATTTATTTATTTATTTATTTATTTATTTATGAGACAGAGTCTTGCTCTGTCGCCCAGGCTGGAGTGCAGTGGCACCATCTCAGCTCACTGCAAACTCTGCCTCCCGGGTTCACACCATTCTCCTGCCTCAGCAAAGTAGCTGGGACTACAGGTGCCCGCCACTACGCCCGGCTAATTTTTTGTACTTTTTAGTAGAGATGGAGTTTCACCGTGTTAGCCAGGATGGTCTCAATCTCCTGACCTCGTGATCCACCTGCCTCCGCCTCCCAAAGTGCTGGGATTACAGGCGTGAGCCACCGTGCCCAGCCCGCTCTCTTTATTTTTAATTGAAGTAAAATTTGTGATAGCATTTTACAAATTGAAATGTGTCAAATAGCTGTATCATTAAAAAATTTCCAATTAAATTTGTTCCCAGTCCCCCTCATGTTTCCAGTGATTCCTTCTACTCTGTCAGTGTGCGGTTAAGCAGTATAGACTCGTTTTAATACTAATGTCAGCCAAATAAAATGAATAAGGTAAACTTATTTCCCTTATCATTATATACATCCTAAAGCCAACGTGTTTTAAAATTGCTTGTACCATTGCCTGGTCTCCTTTGGTAAAAATTGTAGTTTCACTTAGCATATGTTTATTGATTACAGTCACAAAATAGACCTTGGGCGTATTGCATAAAACCTGATCCTAGAGTAGAGGAGAAGATGGACATGTAAATATATAATTGCAACAGGTTATAACATGTATGACTCTCATGATAGACATCTCTGTAGCAGTTAATGCCGGCCGGGTGCGCTTGCTCATGCCTGTAATCCCAGCACTTTGGGAGGCCAAGGCAGGTGGATCACCTGTTAGTAGTTCGAGACTAGCCTGGCCAACATGGTGAAACCCCATCTCTACTAAAAATACAAAACTAGCCAGGCATGGTGGCATGCATGTGTAGTCCCAGCTACTCAGGAGGCTGAGGCAGGAGAATTGCTTGAACCTGAGAGGTAGAGGTTGCAATGAGCCAAGATCATGCCACTGCACTCCATCCTGGGTGACAGAGCAAGACTTTGTCTCAAAACAAACAAACAAAAACAACAACAACAAAAAACAACTCTATAGCAGTTAGGGAGAGAGGATACAAAGGAAGGAGTGGTTGACTACCAAGGGAGATATAGGAGACTATTTAGAGGAATGATACTTGGGTTCTGTCCTAAAAGTTGAGAAATTGTTCACAAGGTCAGTAGAAAGTGAACTACTCCAGGCAGAAGGAACAACTTAGACAAAAGCTCAGTGGTATAAAACAACACGGTACATTTCAGGAACTACAGCTAATTCAGTGAGATATATCTGACTAGAGAAGTGGGTAGGGGCCAGGAGGTAGGCTTTGTATGCAGCGTTTCCATTTGGGAGGCTGAGGCAAGAGAATCGCTTGAACCCAGGAGATGGAGGTTGCAGTGAGCCGAGATTGTTCCTCTGTACTACAGCCTGGGCGACAGAGCGAGACTCCATCTCAAAAAACAAAACAAAACAAAAACAAAAAAAAACGAAGGTATCCAGGTGTGGGGTGGGTGAAAGAAAGAGAGGAATATTAAATAATTCCTTGGTTTTGAGCTTGGATGTTTGGGTGATAGTTGGTACTATTCACTAAGGTAGGAAAATAGAAAGAAGAGTGGGTTTGGGAAAAAACAGGAGTTCTATTTTGACTACAGAGTTGAGGTAGCCATGGGCAGGTGGCATTCTCCAGTAGGTAGCTGGATATATGAATATAGAAATTAAGAAGTCTAGACTGGGTGCAGTGGCTCATGCCTGTAATCCCAGCATTTTGGGTGGCTGAGGCGGGTGGATCACCAGGTCAGGAGTTTGAGACCAGCCTGGCCAACATGGTGAAAGCCTGTCTCTACTAAAAATACAAAAATTAGCTGGGTATGTTGGTAGGTGCTGTAATCCCAGCTACTAGGGAGGCTGAGGCAGGAGAATCATTTGAACCCGGGAGGTGAAGGTTGCAGTGAGCCAAGATTGTGCCATTGCACTCCAGCCTGGGTGACTCTGTCTGAAAAAAAAAAAAAAAAAGAAATTAATAAATCTGGACTGGAGATAGATGGTATATACCATACAGATGGTAGTGGGTGAGATTATGGCAGTAGAAGAGATCACCCAGAGGGAACCAAGGCGAAAATCATTGACACACCACAACTGTTTTGGGGGCAGACAGAGTTTAGAGAAATAGTAAGCAATCTTATGGAAGCTAATGGTGAAGAAAATTTAAAAAGGAAAATAACACGTGGGAAGGCTAAGATGAGAACCAGGGTCCACTGAATTTGGCAATTAGAAGGTCATTGTTCTTTACCAAAATCAGGTAGGTGAAATGGTATGTGGCAGGTGGGTGAGCAGGATGGAGGGCAGAAACGGGACAGATTGCAATAGGTCAAAAAAGAATGGATTATAAAGAAGTGTAATAGTCATAGACTATTCGTTCATGGATCTTGACTGTAAAAGAGGGAAGAGATTTGACTTTGTAGTATAATTTGTAAACCAAGTGCTAAGGGATTAGGGAGTGGAGTAACAGTGAGTAAGGTAGAATAGGTATTGCCTCTTAGAACCCAGCCTCTAATTGCCCGATGTTCCCTGCCTGTCCTTCACACAGTCAGGGCTGGTATACACAGAGGATGAATGGCAGAAGGAGTGGAATGAACTGATCAAGCTTGCCTCAAGTGAACCCCGAATGCATCTAGGTACCAATGGAGCCAACTGTGGTGGGTAAGTATGGCTAAGTTGGGGAGCGGGAAACCTTCATAGAGTCCTCACTGGGCTTCCACAGCCCACTGTCTAGAGAGCTCTGTGCTAAGAGGATATTAGAAGGAAAGAGAGGAGCTATGCTAACGGCACAAAAGTGTAACAACATGATGTTTAGGAACTACAGGTAGTTCAGTATTCAACTGGAATATAAAGTAGCTCATCTAGACTTTGGAAACTTCAGGACAAATGACCCAGTATCTTCAGTAAGTAAACTGCAAGGAAAATAAAAAGGGACAAGGAACTTGTAGGTTTAAATGCAGTTAAAAGACATATCAGGCTGGGTGCGGTGTCTCACGCCTGTAATCTCAGCACTTTGAAAGGCTGAGGCAGGAGGATCGCGTGAGCCCAGGAGTTCGAAACCAGCCTGGGTAACATAGTGAGACCCCATTTCTTTTTTTTTTCTTTTCTTTTTTATTTTTTTTTGAGACAGAATCTCACTCTGTTGCCCAGGCTGGAGTGCAGTGGTGTGATCTCTGCTCACTGCATCCTCTGCCTCCCGGGTTCCAGTGATTCTCTGTTTCAACCTCCCAAGTAGCTGGGACTACAGGTGTGTGCCAGCACGCCCAGCTAATTTTCATGTTTTTATTAGAGACAGGGTTTCACCATTTTGGCCAGGGTGATCTCAAACTCCTGGCCTCAAGTGATCCACCTACCTTGGCCTCCCAAAGTGCTGGGATTACAGGCGTGAGCCACCATGCCTGGCCAGTGAGACCACATCTTTCCAAAAAAAAAAGAAAATTAGCCAGGCATGGTGGTGCACAATTAAGGAAATGTGAACAATGTCTCTGTGTTTGATTACTGTTAAAATTATAAAGTGTGATATTAATGGTATAGTGGTTGTTTAAAAAGGTAGTCCTGGCCAGGCGCAGTGGCTCATGCCTATAATCCCAGCACTTTGGGAGGCCAAGGTGGTTGGGAATTCGAGACCAGCCTGGACAACATGGTGAAACCCCGTCTCTACTAAAAATACAAAAAATTAGCTGGGCGTGGTGCTGGGCGGCTGTAATCCCAGCTACTTGAGAGGCTAAGGCAGGAGAATTGCTTGAACCCAGGAGGCAGAGATTGCAGTCAGCTGAGATCACGCCACTGTACTCCAGCCCTGGCGACAGAGTGAGACTCCATCTCAAAAAAAATAAATAAATAAAAAGGTAGTCCTTTATTTTTTTAGAGATAGAAACTGAAATAAAATAAAAACAGATCAAATTACATAACGTCCAGGATTTGCTTCAAAATAATCTGGTGGGAGCCCCGTGGTGGGGGAGGGAGGTAAATAGATTTGAGGCGTAGTGAAACAAGGTTGACCATGTGTTGAAGATGGCTGAATAGCAACAGCTCCAATCTACAGCTCCCAGCTTGAGTGACGCAGAAGAGGGATGATTTCTGCATTTCCAACTGAGGTACTGGGTTCATCTCACTGGGGCTTGTCGGACAGTGGGTGTAGCCCATGGAGTGTGAGCTGAAGCAGGGCAGGGCATCACCTCACCTGGGAAGTGCAAGGGGTTGGCGAATTCCCTTTCCTAGCCAAGGGAAGCCGTGACAGACGGTACCCGGAAAATTGGGACACTCCCACCCTAATAATGTGCTTTTCCAACGGTCTTAGCAAATGGCACACCAGGAGATTATATCCTGCGCCTGGCTTGGAGGGTCCCACGCCCATGGAACCTTGCTTACTGCTAGCACAGCAGTCTGAGATTGAACTGCAAGGCGGCAGCGAGGTTGGGGGAGGGGCGTCCGCCATTACTGAGGTGTGAGTGGGTAAAAAAAGCGACTGGGAAGCTCGAACTGGGGGGAGCCCACCGCAGCTCAAGGAGGCCTGCCTGCCTCTGTAGACTCCACTTCTGTGGGCAGGGCATAGCTGAACAAAAGGCAGCAGAAACTTCTGCAGACTTAAACGTCCCTGTCTGACAGCTTTGAAGAGAGTAGTGGTTCTTCCAGCACGGAGTTCGAGATCTGAGAACGGACAGACTCCCTCCTCAAGTGGGTCCCTGACCCCCGAGTAGCCTAACTGGGAGACACCTCCCAGTAGGGGCCAACTAACATCTCATACAGCTGGGTGCCGCTGTGAGACGAAGCTTCCAGAGGAAGGATCAGGCAGGAACATTTACCGTTCTGCAATATTTGCTGTTCTGCAGCCTCCACTGGTGATACCCAGGCAAACAGGGTCTGGAGTGGACCTCCAGCAAACTCCAACAGACCTGCAGCTGAGGGTCCTGACTGTTAGAAGGAAAACTAACAAACAGAAAGGACATCCACACCAAAACCCCATCTGTACATCACCATCATCAAAGACCAAAGGTAGATAAAACCACAAAGATGGGGAGAAACCAGAGCAGAAAAGCTGAAAATTCTAAAAATCAGAGTGCCTCTTCTCCTCCAAAGTAACGCAGCTCCTCTCCAGCAACAGAAAAAAGCTGGACGGAGAATGGCTTTGACAAGTTGAGAGAAGGCTTCAGACGATTGATAATAACAAACTCTGAGCTAAAGGAGGATGTTCAAACCCATCACAAAGAAGCTAAAAACCTTGAAAAAAGATTAGACAAATGACTAACTAGAATAAACAACGTAGAGAAGACTTTAAATGACCTGATGGAGCTGAAAACCATGGCACGAGAACTATGCGATGCATGCACAAGCTTTAGTAGCCAATTCGATCAAGTGGAAGAAAGGGTATCAGTGATTGAAGATCAAATGAATGAAATGAAGCGAGAAGTTCAGGGAAAAAAGAGTAAAAAGAAACGAATAAAGCCTCCAAGAAATATAGGACTATGTGAAAAGACCAAATCTATGTCTGATAGGTGTACCTGAAAATGACGAGGAGAATGGAACCAAGCTGGAAAACACTCTTCAGGATATTATTCAGGAGAACTTCCCCAACTTAGCAAGGCAGGCCAATGTTCAAATTCAGGAAATACAGAGAACGCCACAAAGATACTCCTTGAGAAGAGCAACTCCGAGATACATAATTGTCAGATTCACCAAAATAGAAATGAAGGAGAAAATGTTAAGGGCAGTCAGAGAGAAAGGTCGGGTTACCCACAAAGGGAAGCCCATCAGACTAACAGCAGATCTCTCAGCAGAAACGCTACAAGCCAGAAGAGAGTGGCAGCCAATATTCAACATTCTTAAAGAAAAGAATTTTCAACCCAGAATTTCATATCCAGCCAAATAAGCTTCATAAGTGAATGAGAAATAAAATCCTTTATAGACAAGCAAATGAGGAGAAATTTTGTCACCACCAGGCCTGCCTTACAAGAGCTCCTGAAGGAAGCACTAAACATGGAAAGGAACAACCGGTACCAGCCACTGCAAAAACATGCCAAAATGTAAAGACCATTGATGCTAGGAAGAAACTGCATCAACTAACAAGCAAAATAACCAGCTAACATCATAATGACAGGATCAAATTCACACATAACAGTACTAACCTTAAATGTAAATGGGCGGCCGGGCGCGGTGGCTCAAGCCTGTAATCCCAGCACTTTGGGAGGCCGAGATGGGTGGATCATGAGGTCAGGAGATCGAGACCATCCTGGCTAACACGGTGAATCCCCGTCTCTACTAAAAAATACAAAAAACTACCTGGGCGAGGTGGTGGGCGCCTGTAGTCCCAGCTACTCGGGAGGCTGAGGCAGGAGAATGGCGTGAACCCGGGAGGCGGAGCTTGCAGTGAGCCGAGATCTGGCCACTACACTCCAGCCTGGGTGACAGAGCAAGACTCTGTCTCAAAAAAAAAAAAAAAAAAAAAAAAAAAAAAAAAAGTAAATGGGCTAAATGCTCCAAGTAAAAGACGCAGACTGGCAAATTGGATAAAGAGTCAAGACCCATCAGTGTGCTGTATTCAGGAGACCCATCTCAGGTGCAGAGACACACATAGGCTCAAAATAAAGGGATGGAGGAAGATCTACCAAGCAAATGGAAAACAAGAAAGCAGGGGTTACAATCCTAGTCTCTGATAAAACAGACTTTAAACCGACAAAGATCAAAAGAGACAAAGAAGGCCATTACAAAATGGTAAAGGGATCAATTCAACAGGAAGAGCTAACTATCTTAAATATATATGCACCCAATACAGGAGCACCCAGATTCATAAAACAAATCCTTAGAGACCTACAGGGAGACTTAGGCTCCCATACAATAGTAATGGGAGACTTTAATACCCCACTGTCAACATTAGACAGATCGAGACAGAAAATTAATAAGGATATCCAGGACTTAAACTCAGCTCTGCACCAAACAGACCTAATAGACATCTACAGAACTCTCCACCCCAAATCAACGGAATATAGATTCTTCTTAGCACCACATTGCAGTTATTCCGAAACTGACCACATAGTTGGAAGTAAAGCACTTCTCAGCAAATGTAAAAGAACAGAAATTATAACAAACTGTCTCTCAGACCACAGTGTAATCAAATTAGAACTCAGGATTAAGAAACTCACTCAGAACTGCTCAACTGCATGGAAACTGAACAACCTGCTCCTGAATGACTACTGCGTACATAACGAAATGAAGGCAGAAATAAAGATGTTCTTTGAAACCAATGAGAACAAAGACACAACATACTGGAATCTCTGGGACACAGTTAAAGCAGTGTGTAGAGGGAAATTTGTAGCACTAAATGCCCACAAGGGAAAGCAGGAAAGATCTAAAATTGACACCCTCACATCACAATCAAAAGAACTAGAAAAGCAAGAGCAAACACATTCAAAAGCTAGCAGAAGGCAAGAAATAACTAAGAGCAGAACTGAAGGAGATAGAGATACAAAAAACCCTTCAAAAAATCAATGAATCCAGGAGCTGTTTTTTTGAAAAGATCAACAAAATTGATAGACCACTAGCAAGACTAATAAAGAAGAGAGAAGAATCAAATAGATGCAATAAAAAATGATAAAGGGGATATCACCACCGATCCCACAGAAATACAAACTACCATCAGAGAATACTATAAACACCTCTAAGCAAATAAACTAGAAAGTCTAGAAGAAATGGATACATTCCTGGACACATACACCCTCCCAAGACTAAACCAGGAAGAAGTTGAATCCCTGAATAGACCAATAGCAGGCTCGAAATTGAGGCAATAATTAATAGCCTACCAATCAAAAAAAGTCCAGGACGAGATGGATTCACAGCCGAATTCTACCAGAGGTACAAGGAGGAGTTGGTACCATTCCTTCTGAAACTATTCCAATCAATAGAAAAAGAGGGAATCCTCCCTAACTCATTTTATGAGGCCAGCATCATCCGGATAGCAAAGCCTGGCAGAGACACAACAAAAAAGAATTTTAGACCAATATCCCTGATGAACATTGATGCATAAATCCTCAATAGAATACTGGCAAACCGAATCCAGCAGCACATCAAAAATCTTATCCACCAAGATCAAGTTGGCTTCATCCCTGGGATGCAAGACTGGTTCAATATATGCAAATAAGTAAACATAGTCCATCGTATAAACAGAATCAAAGACAAAAACCACATGATTATCTCAGTAGATGCAGAAAAGACCTTTGACAAAATTCAACAGCTCTTCATGCTAAAAACTCTCAATAAACTATATATTGATGAGACATATCTCAAAATAATAAGAGCTATTCATGACAAACCCACAGCCAATGTCATACTGAATAGGCAAAAACTGGAAGCATTCCCTTTGAAAACTTCCAGGGCACAAGACAGGGATGCCCTTTCTCACCATTCCTATTCAACATAGTGTTAGACGTTCTGGCTAGGGCAATCAGGCAGGAGAAAGAAATAAAGGGTATCCAATCAGGAAAAGAGGAAGTCAAATTGTCCCTGTTTGCAGATGACATGATTGTATATTTAGAAAACCCCGTCGTCTCAGCCCAAAATCTCCTTAAGCTGATAAGCAACTT
Organism: Macaca mulatta; assembly: GCF_049350105.2. Classification (NCBI taxonomy): domain Eukaryota; kingdom Metazoa; phylum Chordata; class Mammalia; order Primates; family Cercopithecidae; genus Macaca; species Macaca mulatta. The sequence continues at coordinate 117,202,575 of NC_133406.1, forward strand.
CAGCAAAGTCTCAGGATACAAAATCAATGTGCAAAAATCACAAGCATTCTTATACAGCAATAATAGACAAACAGAGAGCCAAATCATGAGTGAACTCCCATTCACAATTGCTTCAAAGAGAATAAAATACCTAGGAATCCAACTTACGAGGGATATGAAGGACCTCTTCAAGAACTACAAACCACTGCTCAACGAAATAAAAGAGGACACAAACAAATGGAAGAACATTCCATACTCATGGATAGGAAGAATCAATATCGTGAAAATGGCCATACTGCCCAAGGTAATTTATAGATTCAATGCCATCCCCATCAAGCTACCAGTGACTTTCTTCACAGAATTGGAAAAAACTACTTTAAAGTCTGTATGGAACCGAAAAAGAGCCCTCATTGCCAAGACAATCCTAAGCCAAAAGAACAAAACTGGAGGCATCATGCTACCTGACTTTAAACTATACTACAAGCCTATAGTAACCAAAACAGCATGGTACTGGCACCAAAACAGAGATGTAGACGAATGGAACAGAACAGAGCCCTCAGAAATAATACCACACATGTACAACCATCTGATCTTTGACAAACCTGACAAAAACAAGAAATGGGGAAAGGATTCCCTATTTAATAAATGGTGCTGGGAACACTGGCTAGCTGTAAGTAGAAAGCTGAAACTGGATCCCTTCCTTACATCTTATACAAAAATTAATTCAAGATGGATTAAAGACTTAAATGTTAGACCTACAACCGTAAAAACCCTAGAACAAAACCTAGGCAATACCATTCAGGACACAGGCATGGGCACGGGCTTCATGTCTAAAACACCAAAAGCAATGGCAACAAAAGCCCAAATAGACAAATGGGATCTAATTAAACTAAAGAGCTTCTGCACAGCAAAAGGAACCACCATCAGAGTGAACAGGCAACCTACAGAATGGGAGAAAATTTTTACAACCTACCCATCTGGCAAAGGGCTACTATCCAGAATCTACAAAGAACTCAAACAAATTTACAAGAAAAAAACAACTCCATCAAAAAGTGGGCGAAGGATATGAACAGACACTTCTCAAAAGGAGACATTTATGCAGCCAACAGACGCATGAAAAAATGCTCATCATCACTGGCCATCAGAGAAATGCAAATCAAAACCATAATGAGATACCATCTCACACCAGTTAGAATGGCGATCATTAAAAAGTCAGGAAACAACAGGTGCTGGAGAGGATGTGGAGAAATAGGAACACGTACACTGTTGGTGGGACTGTGAACTAGTTCAACCATTGTGGAAGACAGTGTGGCGATTCCTCAAGGATCTAGAACTAGAAATACCATTTGACCCAGCCATCCCGTTACTGGGTATATACCCAAAGGATTATAAGTCATGCTGCTGTAAAGACACATGCACACGTATGTGTATTGTGGCACTATTCACAATAGTAAAGACCTGGAACCAACCCAAATGTCCATCAATGATAGACTGGATTAAGAAAATGTGGCACATACACACCATGGAATACTCTGCAGCCATAAAAAAGCATGAGTTCATGTCCTTTGCAGGGACATGGATGAAGCTGGAAGCCATCATTCTGAGCAAACTATCTCAAGGAGAGAAAACCAAACACTGCGTGTTCTCACTCATAGGTGGGAATTGAACAATGAGAACACTTGGACATAGGGTGGGGAACATCACACACCAGGGCCTGTTGTGGGGTGGGGGGAGGGGGGAGGGATAGCATTAGGAGATATACCTAATGTAAATGACAAGTTAATGGGTGCAGCACACCAACATGGCACATGTAGACATGTAAAACAAACCTGCACATTGTGCACATGTACCCTAGAACTTAAAGTATAAAAAAAAAAAAATGTGCAGGAGCAGCAAGCAGTTCCCATGCTACCCTAGATCTGAGGAGTAGCTTTGGGTGCATTCCTGAAAGTGCAGCCTAGAATCTGTTTATTGATCCATTTAGTACTGACACAAGCCTGTAATATGCTGTAATAAACTTTCTCTTTAAAGGAAAAAAAAAGGTTGACCATGTGTTTATAATTGTTAAAGCTGGGTGATGGATGCATGAGTGTTTAGTATACTATCATTTCTAGTATTGAATGTGTTTAAAATTTTGAAATTTTCCATAATGGTTAAAAATTATAACCTATCCAGATTTGGTTGTACATAAGAATAATCTGGGAGAGTTATTTAAAATGCTAATTTCTGGACCTCCACCCCAGAAAAGTCCAGTTGAGTTGGACAGAGGTAAGGCCCAGAAATCTTTGTTTGTAATAAGCATCCAGTATTGAATAAAATTGCTTTAGGGGGTGGAAGCCATTGAATATTGAGTATGTGAATGACAGGAGCAAATTTGTCCCTCCATATTTGAACACACTGACTCCACTGGTTAATGAAGTGGAAAGGAGTGAGATAAGAGGCAGTTGTAGTAATCCAGGAAAGGGCCATGGATGTGAACAGTGAGGTAGACTGAAGGTAGGCCATGGGAGACAGATAAAAGAAACACACAGGAAATGGGATTGGTGAAACCACGTGATTACTGGAAGGTGAGAGATAAAAGCACAGTAAATATTCCACAAATTTCTGATTGGGCTACTGGATAGATGGTGAGGCTGTTCTTTAAGTGAAGGAACATAGGAAAGGAATTGTGTTTGATCGTTTTTATAAGACATGAGTGTGACGTGTGGGTGGTTGTAGTATATGAAGTAAGTAGGATGAAGCTATGCAGTTGTGTATTGAGCTACTGGATAAAGAGAATGGAGAGAGGCTATTGAACAGGAGGAATATTAAGAGATAAGGATTACCTCCAAATTCCTAACACTGCTTTAACCCCAGAGACTTCAAATCTCTTTTCTTGGATTTCCCCATATGTGAAAAGGAAGTAGAAACAGCTATGGTAGCATAAAATAATCAGCTACATCAGTGGCAGCCTTAAGATTGGAAAACCAGGAAAGGGCATTCTTTTCCCTTTGTGCAGAACTGGTCTTCAGGGTCTCCTGTTTCTACTCTCTCATTTTTACCGCACCCCTTCCACTCTCTTCCCCTCCCGCCGTTCCAGGGTGGAGAGTTCTGAGGAGCCTGTATATGAGAGCCTTGAAGAGTTTCACGTCTTTGTCCTTGCTCATGTGCTTAGGAGGCCCATAGTCGTCGTGGCAGACACCATGCTGAGGGACTCCGGAGGGGAAGGTGAGTCAGCCAGTCAGTCCTCACTCCATCCTGAGCACCCCCTTTTGCAGAGCCTTAGGCTAAGCATTGGAAGGAAGGCAGGAAAGGGGATATATAGACCCTTGGGGAAAAAGCAAGTTATCAATTAGAATAGTGCAAAATTCTCAAGAGATTCTGAGTAAAGCAGTTGGGATTAGTTGACAGGGCTTCTTAGGAAAGAATTATTAAACATGTTGGAATGAAAGCAGGGGCTCAGTTGGCAGAATGGGATGAAGGGATTGTCCACTAGGCAGAAATATAGCCTTCATAATAATCTTCATGGCTTCCTGCAGCATTTGCCCCTATTCCCTTTGGAGGAATCTATCTGCCTTTGGAGGTCCCAGCCAGCCAATGTCACCGCTCCCCTCTGGTGCTCGCATATGATCAGGCCCACTTTTCTGCACTCGTGTCCATGGAGCAGAAGGAGAATACCAAGGAACAAGGTGCTGAATGACATGTCTTTTGGTCTGCATTATTTTTACTTGAAAAACTTGAATGAGATCTAATGTAGGAGGAAAGAATTAAGTGACATGCAAGCCCAGACAGCACATGTTGATACTGTTTTATTAAGCTATAAGTTATGCCAGAGTTTTCAAATTAAAAAAAAAAAAGTGGGGGTTTGGGAGTAAAGCAAGACCTATATTCCCACTTCTGGAGTAAAGGCTTATGATTAAGGTGGTAAGAGCTTCTAAATGATGCTTTTCTAATTTGTGTTAAATTATGACTGAATTATCTGAATATACATTAACTGGAAAGAACATCGTGAGAGTTAGTTAACTGACTGGTGGGGACTCAGGGAGATTTGTGGCCTAAAACATGTGCTGTGTGGTAGCGGGAAAACTAGCCAATTAGTTTTAATGCTGGGCTAATTCACATGTAAGAACTGAGAAGTGACTACAATTAAAGATCTTAGTATGATTTTAGTGAAGTAAGTCTGTGTTCAGTTGCCTTTCTCTCTCAAGGAAATTCCTTAATGATATGTTTCTTCCTCCCCAGCTGTGATCCCACTTACAGATTCAGAGTATAAGCTGCTGCCCTTGCACTTTGCTGTGGACCCTGGAAAAGGATGGGAGTGGGGCAAAGATGATAATGACAATGTCCGATTGGCCAGGTAAGCCAGGCCTAGTCTTTTCATCTACTTTGTAGGTGGGATTTCTTCCACATGCAGCATCCATCTCCCCGGGATTTTTCCTCAGCTCAGGCAAGACGGTCACAAGCTAAGGCGAGTTTTGTGAAGATGGGGAGGTAGAGGACAGGTTGGGCACCGGGACTCTTTCATGGTGTAGCTGCTTTTTCTCCCTCTGAAAGAGATGGGAATCCTAGCATCTCAACTTGTTCTTTTCTTACAATAGGAAAAGTGTTCATGTACTGATTCATTCCTAAAAGAGTAATCAGAAAATCAGGATAATAAGGCCGGGCGTGGTGGCTTATGCCTGTAATCCCAGCACTTTGGGAGGCCGAGGTGGGTGGATCACGAGGTCAGGAGTTCAAGACCAGCCTGGTCAATATGGTGAAACCTCGTTTCTACTAAAAATAAAAAAGTTAACTGGGTGTGGTAGCGTGCACCTGTAGTCCCGGCTACTTGGGAGGCTGAGGTAGCAGAATCACTTGAACTCAGGAGCTGGAGGTTGCAGTGAGCCGACATCGTGCCACTGCACTCCAGCCTGGGTGACAGAGTGAGACTCTGTCTCAAAAAACAGAAAGAAAGAAAGAAAAAATCAGGAGAATCAAATCACTTGTCTTAGCCCAAGTGAGAGGAGTTTTAAAGAGTTGATCAAGGCTGGACGCGGTGGCTCATGCCTGTAATCCCAGCATGTTGGGAGGCTGAGGTGGGCGAATCACCTGAGGTCGGGAGTTTGAGACCAGCCTGGTCAACATGGAGAAACCTCGTCTCTACTAAAAATACAAAATTAGCGAGGCGTGGTGGCGCATGTCTATAATCCCAGCTACTTGGGAGGCTGACGCAGGAGAATCACTTGAACCCAGGAGGCAGAGGTTGCGGTGAGCTGAGATGGTGCCATTACACTCCAGTATGGGCAACAAGAGCGAAACTCCATCCAAAATAAATAAATAAATAAATAAGTGATCAAAATAGTTTGCTCTGAGTTTTTGCCCTTCTGGAATTTAAACTAATAGCAAGATAAATATGTTCCCTACCCTCTCAGCCCCCACTCTACCTCCCTATGGCTTGTTAAGCTTTCCTTCTGCCTCCTCCATCAACTTCCTGATGGAGAGTGTATGAATGCAAAAGCTCCTCCCTTAGTACTTACCCAGCGCTTTCCTCTCTGGGCTCCTGCCACTGGGTCCCAGCTAAGAGAGTTTGATTTTAAAATCCAGAGTTTATGACTTTTTAAAAATAACCTCTCACCTAATTATCAAAAGCTTCTTCTAAATAATATTTACAACAACAACAATAATAATGGCTACTGTCTAGTATTTTCCATTTTCCAGACACTGTGCTGGGCTCTTTCCAAACACTATTTTAATCTTTACAACAACCCTGCAAGATAGATATTATCTATACCCATTCTTAGCTGCAACTGAGTTTCAGGGAGGTTGAAGTGACTTGCTTAAGGTCATAAAGCTTATTAATTAGTGGAGAAATAGTTCAAACCCAACCCTATTTGAGTCCTAAGCCATGTAGCCCTCTCCCACCCTTTCTCCCAACTATATCAAATTGCTTTGCTTTTGAAAGGTCACAGTGAATTTTTTTTTTCTCTTTTTCATAGTGTAATTCTGTCCCTAGAGGTCAAATTGCATCTGCTGCATAGCTACATGAATGTGAAGTGGATCCCACTGTCCTCTGATGCACAGGTGAAGACTTCTCCCATATCTACCCTGGTGTGTCTGCATTTCATTTTCAGTGACAGAACAAGGAGATCTGGGATGGTTTCCTTCTGAATCTATTCTGAGTGGTGGCTTACAATTCAAGGTTAGAAGTAACTAGAAGCTGTCAAATAAGTTCCAAACACACTTTTTCCTGTTTTTATTGTATTTTTTATTTATTTATATTTTTTGAGATGGAGTCTTGCTCTGTCGCCCAGGCTGGAGTACAATGGCACAATCTTGGCTCATTGCAACCTCCGCCTCCTGGGTTCAAGCGATTCTCCTGCCTCAGCCTCCTGAGTAGCTGGGATTACAGGCATGCGCCACCAAGTCCAGCTAATTTGTGTATTTTTAGTAGAGGGCAGGTTTCGCCATCTTGGCCAGGCTGGTCTTGAATGCCTGACCTCAGATGATCTGCCTGCCTTGGCCTCCCGCAGTGCTGGGATTACAGGTGTGAGCCGCCGCGCCTGGGCTTTCCTGCCTTTTTTTTTTTTTTTTTTTTTAAGAGGAAGTCTTGCTCTGTCACCCAGGCTGAAGTGCAGTGGCACAATCTTGGCTCACAGCAACCTCCGCTTCGTGGGTTCAAGCGATTCTCCTGCCTCAGCCTCACGAGTAGCTGGGATTACAGATGTGTGCCACCATACCCAGCTGACATTTGTATTTTTAGTAGAGATGGGGTTTCACTATGTTGGCCAGGCTGGTCTTGAACTCCTGACCTCAGGTGATCCACCCACCTTGGCCTCCCAAAGTTCTGGGATTACAGGCATGAGCCACCGCACCCGGCCCTTTCCTGCTTTTTTAAAACCGTTAGTCTCCTGTTTTCCACATCTCCTCTCCAGCCAGGCTCTGTTATCTGATACTGAAACATATATATATTTTTTGAGATGGAGTCTTGCTCTTGTCGCCCAGGCTGGAGTGCAGTGACACGATCTCGGCTCACTGCAACCTCCACCTCCTGGGTTCAAGCGATTCTCCTGCCTCAGCCTCCCGAGTAGCTGAGATTACAGGTGCCCGCCATCATGCCCAGCTAATTTTTGTATTTTTTTCTTTGAGATGAAGTTTCGCTCTTGTTGCCCAGGCTGGAGTACAGTGGTGCGATCTCAGCTCACTGCAACTTCCGCCTCCTGGGTTCAAGCGATTCTCCGGTGTCAGCCTCCTGAGTAGCTGGGATTACAGACATGCACCACCATGTCCGGCTAATTTTGTATTTTTAGTGGAGACAGGGTTTCTCCATGTTGGCCAGGCTGGTCTGGAACTCCCGACCTTAGGTGATCCGCCCACCTCGGCCTCCGAAAGTGCTAGGATTACAGGCATGAGTCACCACGCCTGGCTTAACATATTCTTTAAGAAAGGTTTTCAGGACTCTTTGTTGAACTTGAGATGATCATTATTTTGTCCTAAGTCTTCTGTAGATAGACCTCTGTTTTGGGCACTAGGAGACGGAGTAGCTTAAAGAGCTCATAATTCAGTGGGCTCTGAGTTAGAACAGGAGCACAGGAGTAAGGGCAAATTGATGAACTCCAATGCGGAATGTATAAAAGTTGAGGGGATACAAAGTGGCTAGACTTGGTTAGTTTTGATTAGTCAAGACTTTCTTGAGATTAGTTTTGAGCAGAATTTGGCATAGAGAAATTTATAATGAAGAACATTCTAGTGCCTGGGCCTCTCACCCAGAAGCCACATATCATATGGTTGCTCGTTGTTCTAAATGAACAGAAAGGCTTCATTCTACTATCTCCTTATTACAGAAGGGAGTCAGATTGCAGTGGGGGAGAAAGCTGACTGACTGGAACCCAGGAAGGACAGTGTCATCCTAGGTGACCCTTCCCTCATCATGACAGCAGCCCTTCTCTGGAGCAAGGCAGTCACTAGGCAGTCACACAAAGGACGGAGTTCATAGGTGTCCACCCTTCTTCTACCTGGCTAATTTCTATAGCCATGACTGCAGGGAGCTCCCTTAGCCAGATGGATGGGCTAGAGTCCCTGGGGGATTCCCCCATCCCGGGCTGCTGGGATAACTGTCAACAGTGTTCTTGTCTCTTCCAGGCTCCTCTGGCCCAGCCTGAGTCCCCCACTGCCTCAGCTGGAGATGAGCCCCGGTCCACTCCTGAGTCTGGAGACTCAGACAAGGAGTCAGTTGGCAGCAGTTCCACCAGCAACGAGGGCGGCCGGCGGAAGGAGAAGTCAAAGCGAGATCGGGAGAAGGAAAAGAAGAGAGCAGATTCTGTAGCTAACAAACTGGGCAGCTTTGGCAAAACCTTGGGCAGCAAGCTCAAGAAGAACATGGGGGGCCTGATGCACAGCAAGGGGTCGAAGCCTGGAGGGGTGGGGACAGGGTCGGGGGGAAGCAGCGGCACTGAGACACTGGAGAAGAAGAAGAAAAACGCACTGAAGAGCTGGAAGGGTGGCAAGGAGGAGGCAGCTGGGGATGGGCCTGTGTCTGAGAAGCCCCCAGCTGAGTCTATTGGTAACGGAGGGAGCAAGTATAGCCAGGAGGTGATGCAGAGCCTGAGCATTCTGAGGACTGCCATGCAAGGGGAGGGGAAGTTTATTTTTGTTGGAACCCTGAAGATGGGTCACCGTCACCAGTATCAGGAGGAGATGATCCAGCGCTACCTTTCTGATGCTGAGGAGAGATTCCTGGCAGAACAGAAGCAGAAGGAGGCAGAGAGGAAGATCATGAATGGAGGAATAGGGGGTGGCCCTCCTCCAGCCAAAAAGCCAGAGCCAGATGCTAGGGAAGAGCAGCCGACCAGTCCCCCAACAGAGTCCAAGGCAATGGCATTTTCTACTGGCTACCCTGGGGGCTTTACTATCCCTCGGCCTTCTGGGGGTGGAGTCCACTGCCAGGAACCCCGGAGGCAATTGGCAGGAGGTCCATGTGTCGGGGGCCTACCACCATATGCCACCTTCCCCAGACAGTGCCCTCCTGGGCGACCCTACCCCCATCAGGACAGCATCCCTTCTCTGGAGCCAGGCAGCCACTCTAAGGATGGAGTTCACAGGGGTACATTGTTACCACCCCCCTACCGAGTGGCCAATTCCTATAGCAATGGCTACAGAGAGCCCCCTGAGCCAGATGGATGGGCTGGAGGTCTCCGGGGGCTTCCCCCAACCCAGACCAAATGCAAACAACCGAACTGCAGCTTCTATGGACACCCTGAGACAAACAACTTCTGTTCCTGTTGTTACAGGGAAGAACTGAGGAGGAGGGAGCGGGAACCGGATGGGGAGCTCCTGGTGCACAGGTTCTGAACGGGTGGAACATTGAAGGGCAAGGAGGCTAAACAAAGTTAAGCTCAACTAATTGGCTCATCAAGAACACAGTCCCCATGTTGATGGGGCAAATGCAGTAATGTTTGTGGGAGCCTGCCTGGAAACTTTTAAGTGTGTGCGCACAGGAGTGCTGCCAGGCTGGCAAGAGCAGGTCGGGGCTGGATGGCGCCCCAGGGGCTGTACTATTCCCCTGCAGAGCTTGACTTGATGAGACTGAGGTACAAGGGGGAAAGATGGCGATTCTGTCTTACAACCTCCTGGGTCCCATCCAAGGACCTAAGAGAAAGTAGCAGGGGAAGGTTTGGTGTGTGGGGGTGGGAGGTGGGCAGAAGTCTTGGGGAGGAATGGGCAAAGGAGGTTCTCAGTCAATAAAAGAAAACCAAAGTTCTTTAGGTTGGGAAAAAGCACATGGTGGTGGAGTGAGAGGTGTGGAGGGGAAGTGGGAAATTGGACATATTTGCTATTGATTTGAATTAAGATAGAAATTAAGGTTGGATAAATTCTTCTCCTTGAAGGATCTGGAAAGACAAGGCAGTAATGTGTCCTCATGGGTGCCTGTTAGGAGGTGGGGGTAGTTTAAATCCGTTTGTTTAGATGGGAAAGGGAGGAACTTAAAGGGAAATCGTTTTCCTCTTAAGCTTTATTTCCTTCCAAGCAGTCATCTGTCACCTGTTTCAGTTTGAGAAGAGTTGAGAAGAGATTGCTGATTACCCCCTATCTTTTCCTCATCTAAGTCTTTAATTGTATTTGTTTAAGTTCCCAGTGGGAAAGGGAAGAGCGTGGTGAGAATAGCAGTCGTGCGTGTTGCATTTTCTCCAGGTGAATTGGGACAGAACTGATCTATTTTTTAACCACGGCAATAACCATACATTGGGGTTTGAGCGCACCTTGGGAGGGGTGGGAGGACAGACATTTTAGCCAGACTATTTCAAACAAAACCAAAAACCTAAGTAGAGCACTACAATCCTTTATGGCTGCTGCGTTTCTGTAGAAAGCAACTTATTTTATTGACTTTTTTTTAAGGAAAAGACCCCAGCAAGCAAAAACATTTAAGAAATGATTTTTTTTCTCCTACTTAAGTGGTTCTTTCTCCCTTTGCTCTACTTTTGGAGAATGAACTTAACATCCCGGCTTCTTTTGTTAAGCCATAGCTGACCTTAATCTGTGGTTAGTTTATTAAAATAATTAAAAATACTTTATAAGAAGAGATATTTTTGATATTAGGACTGATGTTGAAATATATAGGGGCAATTTATAAAAAGGTAGTTAGAGAAATATATTTTAGTGAACTATAACCACAGAGCACAGATGACTCCCAATGAGCTGATCTGTCTTTAGATTTCTCCCTTTCCCTGACCCATCCCTGTTCTCTAGGGGCTGGGAGTGGGGATGTGGACACAGGAGGGGGAGCTCCTTCACATTTTGCACAAAGCACAAGTCTAAACAGCCTATGCTCTGGCCAGAGCCATTTCTAAGAGCTTTAAACCAGAAGACCTATCCTGGGCCAATTTTCCTTTTTCTTTATATTATTTTCCGGGAAAAAAAAGTCAACTATGCAATTGTATACACTCCCGGGTGGATGTGAAGAAGGAGAATAAGTGTACTTATGTGTCCAGAGTATTAACTGGGGCTGTTTTTCTGTGTTTGGATTTCTCTTTTGAGGTATGTACTCATAACCTATCCCATGGGACGTAATCCCCACATTTGATCTAAAGCAGTTGTGCATACATGCATGTGCATGTGTGCGTACATATATGTGTGTGTGTTTTCCTCCTCGGTAGCCAGTCAAGATTGTCCTCATTGGAAATGCTCACGGTTTAGAAAGGTTATTTTCTCCTCAACAAACTCAGAAATCACCTATTTTCCAAATCTGATTTAATAATTTCCTATGGCTATTAATTCTTAGGGTTTTTTCTTTGAAAATAGATTTGTTTTAAAGAAGCAGTGAGATTCCAAAGGAAGGGATGTGTATATGTCTAAGCAGGTCTGGAACCTGGTATGAGATGAGCACTCCCCTAAGGTGCAAAATTTAAGGGTTACTATAAAACTAATTAATCAAGATACTTTTAAAAATGCAGTATTTAAAAAATTAGTGCAAAAAATTTATGTTGAGTAAAATAGTGAAATCTTACAGGATCTGACAGGACTGAGATTAGGAGGAGGGAAGTGGGACTGAATTGAGTAAGTATAGGGATGAATCATTTTAATTTAAATTTTAATACATTGTCCATCATAGATTTTTTTTACATTAATTGTGATTTTTAAAAAATGCTGCATTAAAATAGTATTTATCTTGGTTACTGGGTTTTTGGGCACTCGTTAAATTTTGTGTCCAAGGTGAGTGCTTTACTCACCTCACCCTAGCTACGTCCCTGTTTCTGTGATTTGAACAACACTAGTGAGAACACCACTGTGTGTGCCTCCACCCCCATCACACACCAAACAACAACAGGTGGCTCAGACACCCTGAATTTGCACAGCTCACCTAGCTTTCCTAATTTAGGCCTCCATATCATAGGATGCTGGCCTGGACCAATAGGAATGAAAACAGACCAGGGGTTTTCCCAGAGAATAAAGCCGGAAAAGTTTGATTCTCCACTGGACTGCTGTGTTTGGATTTGATCTGTTGTTAGATTCTAGTTAATACTTTTGTTTTTAACAACTGAGGACAAATGAACAAAAAACCTTGTATCATGTTTGTTTTTATTTATAAGTTAGCCAATCCCAATTCCTTTTGCCTTATTTTCAAATAAAAAAAGATGGAAATTTTGAGGGGTGGTGTGGGGTGAATATGGTAAAATGGGGCTTTCGGCCTTATAGCTTTTTATTAAGAAATAAATTATTTTTTTTATTTGGGAAGGTAACTATTTATTGAGGCATTGAAAAACCTCTCCATTCTAAGGATGAGAGACCCTGAGACAATGGATATTTTTTATAGGAGATAGTGAAGTTTGTTTTGCTTCATTCTTTTGGGGAGGGACTTGGTGGGATGGGGGGAGGTGAAGGAATAATGCCTGGGAAATTAATATAGATTCAGCTTGGTTTGTGGTATTTTGGGAGGATGAGGGAATAGAAGAGGCAAGCCCATGTCGTTACTGGGTTAGACAGAAGGAAAGAAGGGACATATGGCCTGCACTGGAAATGGGCAGAAAAATTGCTTAGTTAAGGAGGGGTGTGTGAGTGAAGGGGGAAGGTAGACCCTTTAACCCCAAGTGAGGGATGATATATCTCTCAGGCTTACATTTAAGTGCACTTAGTTCCTTTAATCCAGGGCAACTGGGGTACCTACTGAAGTTTTTAATGGAGAGGGGAGATTTTCAGGGTTCTTGTTTTTCCCTTTTTGATGTTAGACAGTGCTACTCCCTCCCTGCTATGCTCTCCGCCCCATCTCCAGTGGAGTAAGTATTACTGTAGGTTAGGCCTCTGCATCTTCCTTAACCTATGCTGCATTTATTGAAAGTTACAAGAGTTAACTAGAAGTCTTTCCTCCATACTGGTTTTTATCAACAAAATAAAAAGATTATATCCAAAGATTTTTTTAAAGATTCAGTCTTTTTAAGGAGTGGGGATGGTGTTAAACTCAGTGCTGTAGAGGGCCATGCTTCTATTAGCTCAGCTTTGGTTTTTTTTTTTTTTTTTTTCTATCAAGCAAAACTGAGGCCCACAGACAAACAAGAATTAGCAGTGACTTCATGTTGTATATCTGCAGGGGGATACTGAGCCCAAAAGAAGGAGGCTGGTTTTGAATGTGTTCTGAGAACCTAGCTCTCGCCATTCTTACTCCTTTTAGCCACGTGTCCAAGGTTCCAGTCACTTTTTTTTTTTTTCCCTCAGTAAAGAGTATTTCAGAGATGACTGTCTCTGAATTACTCAGACACCTCTGGACTCTGAGTCTTCTTTCTTTTTTCTTTTCTTTTTTTTTTTTTTTTTTTTTTTTTTGAGACAGAGTCTCCCTCAGCCGCCTAGGCTGGAGTGCAGTGGTGCGATCTCGGCTCACTCCAACCACCGTCTCCTGGGTTCAAGCGATTCTCCCATCTCAGCCTCCCAAGTAGCTGGGATTACAGGCACCCGCAATCATGCACAGCTCATTTTTGTATTTTAGTAGAGACGGGGTTTCACCATATTGACTAGGCTGGTCTTGAACTCCTGACTTCAGGTGATCCGCCAGCCTTGGCCTCCCAAAGTGCTGGGATTACAGGCATGAGCCACCGTGCCCGGCCTCTGTGTCTTCCTTCTCCAATGAGTCAGTGCCCCAGACGTACAGCCACAGGTGAGAAGACAGAATTAGAAGCCCCTTCCCGGCCTGGAATCACCTGCACTCCAGATTTTTCTAATTTCCTTCTTTCCCTCCAGGCCTTTCAACTATAGATTTGGATGAGTCATGCAGGCATTCTGTCTTTTTTACTTTGCAGACACCCCGTCTGCAAATCACAGGGTATTTTGCCTCCATATGTTGGTTGGGTAACAAAATATTACGATGTCCCCATGTAGACTTTCTCCGTGCCACCTCCTGCATTGGCCAAGTGGGTAAGGGGCAGTAGAAAAGAGCAACGGAAGCTGGCTGGTAGCAGTTAAGAGGAATGGGGGTGGGAAGGACCTTGGCCTCTTTCTGTGCTTATAACTGGATCTGTGACTCATCTTGTGAGTCACTCAGCTCCACCTCCCTCCTCCGGCTGCCCCTCCCAGCAGCCTTTACTCCTGGCACAAACCTGCAGCCAGACTAGGATTCTGAAAATGGAAAAATCTGACATAGCCCCTTGCCTCTCCACCCTGGTCTTCATCTAGTACTTCTGCTGGGGGTGTGTGGGATGGGGAGAGGCAGCCTTAACCCTCAGCTCCTGCCCACTCCATTCCTGGTTAAGTATTGATCCAAATCTCCCAATTTTTTTCTCCTAATTTCCCCCGAACCCCCACTTTTTTTTTTTTGAGACGTAGTTTCGTTCTTGTCGCCCAGGATGGAGTGCAATGGCGCGATCCCGGCTCACTGCAACCTTTGTCTCCTGGGTTCAAGCGATTCTCCTGCCTCCTCAGCCTCCCAAGTAGCTGGGATTACAGGCACCCACCACCACGCCTGGCTAATGTTTTTTTTCTTTTTCTTTTTTCTTTTTTTTTGAGACGGAGTCTCACTCTGTCGCCCAGGCTGGAGTGCAGTGGCAAGATCTCAGCTCACTGCAAGCTCCGCCTCCCGGGTTCACGTCATTCTCCTGCCTCAGCCTCCCGAGTAGCTGGGACTACAGGCGCCCGCCACCTCGCCTGGCTAGTTTTTTGTATTTTATTAGTAGAGATGGGGTTTAGCCAGGATGGTCTCGATCACCTGACCTCGTGATCCGCCCGTCTCGGCCTCCCAAAGTGCTGGGATTACAGGCGTGAGCCACCGCGCCCGGCCTTTTTTTTTTCTTTTTTTTTTGTTTTTTTAGTAGAGTCGGAATTCACCAGGTTGGCCAGGCTGGTCTCGAATTCCTGACCTCAGGTGATCCACCCACCTCAGCCTTCCAAAGTGCTAGGATTACAGGCATGAGCCACCGCCCCCACACTCCCTTGCCCGATATTTTTTCCTCCGTGTTCCTCCACTGTCTCCACACCTCAAAGTGCTAAATAATAGAATGAGGCTGTTGAATAAAGGATGGTGGTGAGAAGGAAAGTGGATAATGGGATTTAAAAGTTAGGTACACACCTCTTCTTATGCTTTTTTTTTGAGATGGAGTATTGCTGTGTTGCCCAGGCTGGAGTGTAGTCATGAGATCTTGGCTCATTGCAACCTCTGCTTCCTGGGTTCAAGCGATTCTCCTGCCTCAGCCTCCCAAGTAGCTGGGATTATAGGTGTGAGCCACTACACCTGGCTAATTTTTGTGTTTTCAGTAGAGATGGGGTTTCACCATGTTGGCCAGGTGGTCCTGAACTCCTGACCTCAAGTGATCCGCCTGCCTTGGCTTTCTAAAGTGCTTGGGATTACAGGTGTGAGCCACTGCTCCCAGCCCCTATTTTCTTTTTACAACAGACTTTGGGAAGTATTTTCTTCCCCCAAGAGGTTGAGGCCCATGGAATGCATTAGGGGGAGGTGGGGTGGTGATGCTCTGTAGCCTTTAGGACTTCTAGAATCAGGCTTCTGGGCCACCTTCCTAGCAGGTGTATACCTCTTTGTTGCAGACTGACTTCCTGTCTCACAATATCTTCACTATTTCCACAGTTGCAGCCAAGACAGGAAACTGAAAGCTGAGGCCAGAAGGGTGGTGTACTGGGGGGAGGGAAAAATTGAGTGTCACTTTGGAAAACTGGTGCCCCCACCTAAGGATTGCTGCCTCTGTAGATTCAAAAGCAATAAAACAGCAGCTCATTAACTCTTATTTTGTATTTTATTTTCTGTCTTTTTCATGTCTAAATAAAGATTTTTGCTTTGCTGTCCCCAAGTCCCCCTCCTTTAAAGGAGCTGCAGCTCCTTGACTTCTCTCCTTGTTCCCAGCTTTTCTTACCCAGCTTTGCTTCTTGGGTTGCAGATGGGAGGGACGGGGGATGGACTGTTGAGCTGAAGAGAGGTTTCCAGCCCTCACCTGTGAAAGCCCTGAACATGAATCATTCATTTGGAGATCTGGTGTCTGGGTTGGAGGGGTGGAGTCACATATGGGAATGGGCACCAATTGGTTGTGTATCTACGTGATGGGCAAGATTAACTGGTAAGATCTTTTTGTCCCACCTGCATCCACAAGACTTGCACACAAGCATACTTGTACTTGTGCCTGCATCTTGGACACATTTCCATCTCTTTTTATACTTCTCCACTGCACTCTTCACATGATGTCTGTGTCATGCCCTCTAGAGAAAGACATGCAAAACCACTTTAACCAGTTTCCCTGCTTCCCCACCTAATTCCCCCCAGGTCTAATTTTCATTTTCTTCTGGAAGAGGGGACAAGGAGGCTTGAACCACTTTCACATTCCTACCCCTCTCCCTGCCCCAAACCCCTTTGAGAAGACAAAAGAACTGAGCTTCCAAGGGAAGTCATCACTGAGACACTCCAGAGAGGTAGCCCAAATGATTCCAGCTTCATAATCAATAGAGCTGCTCCCCTCAAACAGTCCCCAGTACTCATGAACAGGAAGAGAACAGGGTCTGGGATTGGGGTAAAGAAGAGAGTCGGTATTTTTCTCTCAGTCCCCATTTCTCCCCAACCCGTCCGTCTCAGATTCCACCGTTTCCTCTCCACTTTTCCAGAATTGTGTGTATTCTCCTTTAAGGGGCTGGGCATCTCTCCCGCCCTCTCCAGAGTCGACTGAAGTTTCCGAGGAGACTTCTCAGGCTGGGCTGGACACACCTTTCCGAGGACCCCCACACTCTGCTCTGTGCACCTCAAATGCGCCTTTCCCTTGTGTCCAACCCCCTACCCCTCTCCCTAACTGCCCTCTTCTCAACAAGACTCAGCCTCTCCCTGAGGTGGGTGAGCATCCTTGAGGTTTCCCACCCTTAACTGCTCCGTCCCCGGATGGAGCCAGAGAAATGTGGTGGGGGGGCCGGGGCCAGAGTTTCAACATTGCCCCCCAGAAGGAGGAGCCAGAGATGGGGGTAAGGAGAAGGAATTTGGGGGGGGTGTCGGCAAGAGGGTGAGAATGGGGATGAGGTGGAGATAAAAGGGGGAAGCAAAGGTTCTAGAGGAGGAGGAGGGTGTGTCTGTCCTATCAGCTTCTGCTGATGGAGCCTGGTCTGTCTTTTTCATAGTCTCAATTTCGTTGTCTCATTATCCATTAACCAGCCCCTCCCTTTACTGTCTGCCAGCCCTGGTAGGTCTGGAGCTCCCCACAGACACTGATCTCAGTTTCCCCCGAGAGTGTGAGTGTAGGCCTCTAAAGGCAGCTACCTTTGGGGAGTTGGGGAGCCTAGGGGTTAACTCTAGACCCCCCTCAACTCTCTGGACCAAAGTCTGTCCAGGAAAGCAGGATGCCGGAGCACAGGAGTCGTCAGCCTAGCAGTTGCCTGGCCTCCAGATGCCTCCCAGGTAATAATGCCCTAGCACTCTCCAAAGACTCTTCCAAATTTCATCCTATACCAATCTCGTTTCATGCTCTCACCAAAGATACCCCTGTGTTCCTCTCCTGGCTCAAAGTACTTCTGCCTGAGGCTCACTGTCCTCCCCAACGGCCTCTAGAGCTGGCTGAGAGCTGGACCTTGACATTCCTTCTGTTTCCTTGACCCTGTTACCCCTTTTCAAATTTACTTATTCAATACATAGTTAGTGCCTGCTATGTGCCAGGCCCTGTTCTAGGCTCTGTTCTAGTTACAGAAATTTAAATACACACACACACACACACACACACACACACACACACACACACATCTCTTTCCTCCTCATAAGCTTACATTGTAGTGGGCTTTGGGGAGGATTTTAATCTTCCCTATTTAGATCTCCCTTTCTCAGAGGGGTGGGTGTATCCAAGTGTGGGCAACACTGGGAATAGTCATAACGGGGCTTCCCTTCTTCCCCTTTAGGGGAGCAGATCCTAGCATGGGCCCCAGGGCTGAGGAAGGGGCTGGAACCGGAATTGTCTGGAACCCTGATCTGTACCAACTTTAGGGTCACCTTCCAGCCCTGTGGATGGCAGCAGAATGAGGTGAGATGGTTGGGGCAACAAAAATGACAGCTAGTGGGAAATGGGTAGGGGAGTCTAGCAGGATTTAGACAAACATTATGGGTTAAGGGCTGTCTTTTGAATGTGTCATTGATAATCAGTGGGAACTCTCTCTAGGGTAGTTGCACCCTAGGGGTTGGGGCTGCCAGAGTAGGAAAATGAGGGCCATTTCAGATGTCTACCCAGTCACATGCTTCCTCTAGGACACTCCCTTAAGCAGTGAATATGATTTTGCCCTGGTCAACATTGGGCGATTAGAGGCTGGTAAGTTGGGGGGGTTTGATGAAGGGTTCACTGGGTGTGTTGGAACTCCCTCCTCCTCATCCTTCCTATATTCTCAGAAAACAGCAGGGATGGAGTGGGATGGGCTGGAAGAGTCCCTTCTGGAGGGACCCTGGTCCATGGTTACACTGCTCTGTACCTCTTCACTTCAGTGAGCGGCTTGTCCCGAGTCCAGCTCCTCCGTCCAGGGTCCCTGCTTAAATTTATCCCTGAGGAGATTATGATTCATGGCCGAGACTTCCGGCTACTCAGAGTTGGTTTTGAGGCTGGAGGCCTAGAGCCTCAGGCTTTTCAGGTAAGAGGCCCCTAACCTGAGGCTTCCTCCTCATCTCAGAACCTTGGGATCCTCTCACTGACAATTTCCGAGATTCCTCCAGTCCCTGGGATCCTCTCATCATTCCCCCTGCTTCTCTCAAGGAAAGGCTAAAAGGCTGGGATAAATGATTGTGTGATGAGAGTAAAGAGCCTGCGCTCCAGCCTTACTCTATTAATTACCAGCAGTGTGACTCTGGGCGAATTTCCTCCTCTGAAAAACCAGGATTCCTCCCAGAATCATTATTCTAGGATTCTGTGGTTCCAGATTTGTTCTCCCGACCCCAGTCCCCATGACCTGAGGAAGCCCCCTTCTCTAGGGACTTTCTTCACTGTTCTTTATTATTGGCAAAGAGAGTGGAGCAACACATGTGCTCCATTTCCTTCTTTTCACTTACTCAGCCTAAGCCAAAGGATGGAATGTCCTCTCCTCCACAGGTGACCATGGCCATTGTCCAAGCCAGAGCTCAGAGCAATCCAGCCCAACCGTATTTGGGGATAACCCTGAGCAAGGCTGGTGAGTGAGAGTACTTTAGGGTAAGGAAGAATCTGAAAAAGCAGAGGATGGCTGACGACAAAGAGCCGAGAAGCTGTCTCCGATTTTCTCCTTCCTCCTCTATGTCTCACTCCTGTTCTAGGCCAGGCTTCTGGCTCCAGAAAACCACCAGTTCCTCTCATGGAGACAGCGGAAGACTGGGAGACTGAGCGGAAGAAGCAGGCAGCCAGAGGCTGGAGAGTCAGCACGGTCAACGAGAGGTTCGACGTAGCCACCAGGTGATGCCCCAGTGCACCCCAACCCTGCTGCTCTCTCAATCTTCCCTTAGTTCCTTGATCCTCTAAAGCTAGGACTTCCCACAAACTCCAGCCTCCTAGACACCCACAAAGCTATTTCTCTTACCTCCTAGATCCCTAAACCTGAAATCCCTTGGAATGGTCCCTCCGAAGCAGCTTCCTTGTAATAACAGCTTTACGTTGTAATGAAGTCACTGAGTCAAACTGTAATACCACTCTCATTTCACAGCCTCCCCCGTTACTTCTGGGTCCCTAACCGAATTCTGGACAGTGAGGTCAGGAGAGCATTTGGCCACTTTCATCAGGGCCGTGGACCGGTCAGTGTGAGGGTTAGGGTAATGGCTGTGGATTAGAGGGTCATGGGAGGCCAGGGACAATGTGGAGGGAGGAACCTCTGTGAGGTCTGTGTGGGGGCAAGGGTAGCGTGGAGCTAGGTGTTTCTCCCACAATGACCCTCTTCTGTCCCATGTGAAGCGCTTGTCCTGGCATCACCCTGGAGGCAGTGATCTTCTCCGCTGTGGAGGCTTCTATACAGCCAGCGACCCTAATAAGGAGGATATCAGGTGAGGGAGGCTTGATGAGAAGAATCAAGGGTTAGGTGCTCAGGGCAGACTCCTTCTCTTATTTCCTGACTCCCTCCCCTCCAGAGCAGTGGAGTCGATGCTCCAGGCTGGGCATTCAGATGTTGTCCTGGTAGACACTATGGATGAGCTGCCCAGCCTTGCGGATGTCCAACTTGCCCACCTAAGGCTGAGGGCCCTCTGCCTGCCTGGTGAGAATAACCTTTGACCCCTCACCCTCACCCCTAGGTCTGCTGAGCCTAACCTGGTTTACCCTTTGCTTGCTGTAGATGAATAGCTCTTTAGTCCAATAAGCCTGTTCTCTTTTCTTTTCTTTTTTTTTTTTTTTTTTTCTTGAGACGGAGTCTCGGCTGGGCATGGTGGCTCGCGCCTGTAATCTCAGCACTATGGGAGGCCGAGGCAGGTGGATCACCTGAGGTCAGGAGTTTGAGACCAACCTGGCCAACGTGGTGAAACCCTGTTTCTACTAAAAATAAAAAAAAATAAAAAAAATAAAAATTGGCTGGGTGCGGTGGCAGACGCCTGTAATCCTGGCTACTTGGGAGGCTGAGGCACAGAGAATCGCTTGAACCCAGGAGGTGGGTGAACTGAGAATGTGCCATTGCATTCCAGCCTAGGCGACAAGAGTGAAACTTGTTTAAAAAAAAAAAAAAAAGGCCAGGTGCGGTGGCTCACGCCTGTAATCCCAGAACTTTGGGAGGCCGAGGTGGGCGGATCACAAGGTCAGGAGATCGAGACCATCCTGGCGAACACGGTGAAGCCCCGTCTCTACTAAAAATACAAAAAAATTAGCCGGGCGTGGTGGCGGGCACCTGTAGTCCCAGCTTCTAGGAAAGCTGAGGCAGGAGAATGGTGTGAACCTGGGAGGCAGCGGAGCTTGCAGTGAGCAGAGATCGCGCCACTGCACTCCAGCCTGGGCGACAGAGCGAGACTCCGTCTCAAAAAAAAAAAAAAAAAAAAAAAGGCAGATGAGACGGAGTCTCCCTCTGTCGCCCAGGCTGGAGTGCAGTGGCACGATCTTGGCTCATTGCAACCTCCAACTCCCATGTTCAAGCGGTTCTCCTGCCTCAGCCTCTCTACTAACTGGGATTATAGGCGCCTGCCACCATGCCTGGCAATTTTTGTATTTTTAGTAGAGACGAGGTTTCACCATGTTCCCCGTGTTAGACTAGGCTGGTCTCGAACTCCTCAGGTGATCCACCCACCTTGTCCTCCTAAAGTGCTGGGATTATAGGCATGAGTCACCGTGCCTGGCCAGTGAGACTGTTTTCTACTCACCTCCCATCTCTCCCACCTCTCCCACAGACTCACTGATTTCCTGTCTTCTTGACCCCAATTTATTCTTTTTTAAACAGCTTTATTGAGACATAATGTACACACCATAAAATTTACCCTTCACTGAAGTATACAATTCAGTGAGTTTTATGGTATTTACAATGTTGTACAACCATCACCACAGTTTAATTTTAGAAAACCATCCTGGCCATTTACAATTACTTTTCATTCCTATTCTTAACCCAGCAGGCTATCAACCTGAATCCTGAATCCTGAGTTCTAATCTCTTTGCCCTTCTGATCTTTCTACTCTCTATCAGATTCATCTGTGGCTGAGGATAAATGGCTTTCAGCCCTGGAAGGAACACGATGGCTGGACTATATCAGGTACTCCTTCGCTTCTTCTAGCCATCATTTATAATTCAACCTTCTTCAACCTTCTGTTAACTTGGGCTCCTAAATGGCCTTTCTTTAGTTCTCCTCAGCTTCCCAAGAAGACTGCCATTTTCTGCTTTTTAGAAGAAAGAGGGGTAGGATTTGGAGTCGGCCTTATTCCATCCCATGACCCGTCACTCCATTCCCCTAGGCTTATCATTTTTCCTCCCTCTTCCTCATCTGCTCCTCCAGGGCTTGTCTTCGAAAGGCCAGTGACATTTCAGTATTAGTGACATCCAGGGTTCGTTCTGTAATACTTCAAGGTGAGTTCCTTGGGTAAGCCCATTCCATTCTTTGCCTCTTTTCTTTACCCACCTGACCAGATTGCATTCAGGGAGGGAGACCCATAAGGCTTCTTCCTCTCCTGTTCCTGGGAACTACCTGCGAGCTCTACTCTCATCCTTCAGTGCTCTCTCTGCCTCCCCATCACACCTTGTGGTCCCTGATACTAGGATGGTCTTAGCCCCTTTGTTCCTTTCCTTCCATCAGTGGATGGGGACTGGGGTTGGGGTGGGAAGGGCAGTGTGGAAGCTGGTTTGAGAATTATGATTCTGCCCCTTACATGTGAAACTGGGTATTTCTATCCGGGTGGAGTCTAGGACGTGAATCATTCAAGGTCTTTGTTTTTTCTTCACTTCTATGTGCTCTCTCAATCCTTCCTACCCCAAACCTTTCCCCTCTGTGCCTCTCACTTCTCATTGCCATACTTCTCTTCTCATTCTCTTCTGCCCTAGTTTCTTGGACCCCTCTTCTTTGTCCCTTCTTCCTCTTTATCACCCAGAGCGCGGTGATCGTGATCTCAATGGCCTCCTCTCTTCACTCGTCCAGCTGCTTTCAGCCCCCGAAGCCCGAACACTGTTTGGCTTCCAATCCCTAGTGCAGCGAGAGTGGGTGGCAGCTGGACATCCCTTCCTGACTCGGCTTGGGGGAACTGGGGCCAGTGAAGAGGTGAGAACAATTTGGGATGGCATCGGGGGGATATTACTAAAGAAGTAAGAGAATGAGAAAATTATTTTGTATAATTCACTGGAGGTGAATCCAGTCAGAAGGGCCCCAAGGTTAGGCTGAGATGAAGATCCTGATGAGTGAGGCCTCATAAGCCCCTGCTACCCTCAATTCAGATTTTCATTCCCCGACCTCCATAGTGCCCCCTATTCCCTTATCATCTCATCATCCCCCCTCTTCGGGTCCCAATAATCCCTTCCAACCTCTTAATTTCTCTCTTTTCAGGCTCCGGTGTTTCTCCTCTTCCTTGATTGTGTCTGGCAGCTCCTCCAGCAGTTTCCAGCTGATTTTGAATTCTCTGAGTTTTTCCTTCTTGCTCTTCATGACAGCGTCAGGGTTCCTGACACCCTTACCTTCCTGAGAAATACCCCCTGGGAGCGCGGAAAGCAGAGCGGACAGGTCAGTGACTTCTATTTTTGACTTGTGTTTTTTTTCCATCGAGATGTACTCTCTGAAGTTTGGTCTTGATTTGTTTTATGAGAAGTGAGGTCTGTGGGTGGGGAGGGAGAGATTTAGTCTCATTTTCAGGACAGGACTTTTGCCCTATATCTTTCCTAGAATAAGAGGTGAGAATCTCATGAATTGTCTCTAGATGTGGGAGGATTGTGTGTAACCATCCTTTTTCTTGCTTCCTCTGTCCAGTTAAACTCCTATACACAAGTCTACACCCCAGGATACTCCCAGCCCCCAGCTGGGAACTCTTTTAACCTGCAGCTGTCTGTCTGGGACTGGGATTTACGCTATAGCAATGCACAGATACTACAATTCCAGAATCCTGGCTATGACCCAGAACACTGTCCAGATTCCTGGCTCCCTAGACCGCAGGTGAAGTGTCTAAACTTCCTAAATTCCCTTGACGTTCCCACAGGCTCATGCTACTAGACAGTGAGAAGTGAAAGACACAATGTCTTGAGTTCCTTAGGGAAAGCTACTCCACTACTCTTCTGCAGCTGTCACTTATAGTCCCTGGGTGTCCCTAGGAAGACAGAAGTCCTAGAATAGCACAGAGGGCACCCTTTTTGTCCTTCCTCAAGTCTGTTTACTCATCTTCCTGTCTCATGCACACATAAGTTGCCCTAAAATCAACCTTAATCAGTCCTGAGGCTTAGTTGAAGCCTAATGAGGAGGGTAGAAGAATTCTCATGGGGAGGCTTGTAGTTCTAGTCACCAGTACAGTGAGTGGATGGCAGCAGGACACCCTATCCCGATCCAGATTGGGGAAACTAGGGTTATCTGGTCTCTCTGTTGCCAGCTGATTTCCTTTTCCCTTTAGCCAAGCTTCATGATTCCTGGACCCCCCAGTTCTGTGTGGCTCTTCTCTAGAGGAGCATTGACCCCCTTAAATCAGCTCTGTCCTTGGCGGGACAGTCCCTCCCTGCTGGCAGTCTCTTCTCGTTGGCTCCCTCGACCTGCTATCTCCTCTGAAAGCCTGGCTGACCAGGAATGGGGTCTCCCCTCACATTGGGGAGCTTGCCCTTTACCTCCAGGGCTGCTGCTGCCTGGATATCTGGGACCCCAGATCAGGTTCTGGAGACGCTGCTACCTGAGGGGAAGGCCTGAGGTCCAGGTAAGAAGGGAAAATAAGACTGGGAGTGGGAGAAGGGACTTGACTCTGCTGAACCAGATGAACAGGAGCTGGAAAGGCAAGGAGCTGAAGGCTGGGGGGACTGGGAAGTGAAGTTCTACTCCTCTTGGTATCAAACAGGGTTTGGGAGTGTAGGAGGTGCGGGAAAGTGCTTGTGGCTTAGATTAAGTGGAATTTAGGGCACAGCTGGAAAGGGAAACAGAATTAAAGACACCAGAAGTAGCAGAGAAGCAGGGGGCCAGAGCTACAACAGTATTCCTCTCTGTTCCTCTTTGCCTCCTCCCCAGATGGGCCTCTCAGCTCCTACAATCTCTGGCCTCCAGGATGAGCTATCCCATCTTCAGGAGCTATTACGGAAATGGACACCAAGAATATCTCCTGAAGTTCACTCCAAGAAAAGAGATCCACATACCATTCTCAATCCCACTGAAATTGTGGGCATTCTCAAAGGCAGGGCAGAGGGGGATCTGGGGTAGAGGACGGTTCTGTCTAATCCTTTTTTTTTTTTTTTTTTTGTTTCTGGACTTGCAGCCTCAGCTTTCACACTCCAGCCCTTAAGTTCACTAAGAAGGTCTGAGTTTCTGCTGCAGATGGTGGTGTTAACTGCTCCAACTCTTGTCCTGTCTTGCTTAGTTCCTACGGATATTTTTGTTTCTTGTCATTTGAAGGATTAAGAAACAAAAACAATCCAGAAATTGATCGGTTTTTTTAGACCAGTTCCATCCCTTCTGGATAACCAGATGTTAAATCGTGAGATCAGAGATGCTGTTCATCAGTCCCAACAAGATGGCCTACAGATCGCATTCTCACCTCGCCTTGCTGCTGCTTTAATTCCAACTTCTATTTCTTCCCTTATAGTTTTCTATGGGAATGAGGCGGATACAGGAAACACCCTGTCTCCTCTGTATTTTTGTAGCGGAATTTTCTATTTAAGGGGCTCATTAAAGCATAGTATTTATACACATTACTGGCATTGTTTCTTGTGTTTGAATAAAGGATTCTCCTAGGTAGGAAAGTGGTGGGTAAAAGGTGGGTATGATCCAAGAGAGGAAGGCATCTACTGTATTATTGCTAAGGAAATAGGGGAACTGGATTTGGTGAGACTCTGCAGAATTCAAGTGCAGTTTGGGGAAAGGATTCTGTGTGTGTCTCCCATTTAGAGGCAGATGGGGCCAGATTGTTCTAGAGATCCAGACTGAAGTCTCTGAGCTCCGATCCTATCCACCCCTCACCTGTGGTCACACACCACCTTGGAGCAGCCCTCACCCTCCCCATGCAATTACGACGAGATGAGCGCAGACGTCACTCCAGCTCAGACATTTCGCAGTCTCCTCCCCGAGGGAAAACCAAATACCTCCAGCCCAAATCAGGGCTGTTGAGGCCAAATCTGCAAGAAGGTTGCAGGCGAGATGGAGGGTTCCCTCTGCGCCTGAAAGCAGCCAAGTCCTCGGGTTGGGGGGACTCTTCAGCACATCCTTCTCTGGACAACAAAACATCATCACTGGCTACAAAATACATGAAAACTGAAGTTTTTGTTCTTTTAGCTTTCGAATTTACATTTTTGGGAGCAGTGTGATTCTTTCAAGTCTAGCAGTGCATTAAGACGGTCTGAGCGTTTCCGTTCCGCCCTCCTCGCTAAGACCACTAGCAGCAGCACCTCTGCGCGGGTGCCGAGGACTCCACCGCCCAACCCGAGTTAAGTCTTGGAGGCTCCTAAAATGGCTGCAGCCGCTTCCAGGCCCCTCCTCTTCCGCGGCTCCGCCCAGCGCTACGTCCTCCTTCGCCCCGGAAGTGGAAGTCGTGCTGAGGTCAGAAGGCGGAACCGCTGCTGGGAGACGGCGGGAGCTCTTTCGCCATGGCTGCCGGGCCGATCTCCGAGCGGAACCAGGGTAACTGGAGGGGGAAAGTCTGGAATGGGCTCAGCGTGGCTAGGAGGCCCCTACTACAGCCAGAAGTGCCTCTGCAGGGGTGGGAGACTGGACTCATCCATTCCCCAGAGGGCGCGAGACCGGCCCCGTGCCTCCTGGGGGCGGGGTGGCCAGGTGCTGGCTGAGGCCTGTGGGTGTGATACTTACGTCCAATCCCCTGCTGAGTTCTCACTCAAAAAAACAAAAAAATCCACTCAGAATACTAAATTAGACTTCAGAGGATTCCTGAAGTCCTGGAGAGAGAAGTTTAAGGGTTTAACTTTTTTTTTTTGCTCCTGTCCCCTACCCGCGTCCCCAGTTCCCCCGGTTGGGTTCCATCTTCATGTTTCCATCACCTCCTTCTTTCATGTTATACTCTCACCCTTGCTCTAACTTTCTGCTCCCTCCCTTCAGATGCCACTGTGTACGTGGGGGGCCTGGATGAGAAGGTTAGTGAACCACTGCTGTGGGAACTGTTTCTCCAGGCTGGACCAGTAGTCAACACCCACATGCCAAAGGATAGAGTCACTGGCCAGCACCAAGGTGAGTACATGACAAGGGGCAATTTGCTTCCGGAGGGTCCCGGCAGTATTCACAACTGTTTTGGAATAACATGAGCAACCTAAAGTATTTCTTTCTTTTAAGCCTCTGTTCAGTTTATTTCTGGAACCATTCTTAAGTGAGATTGTTTCTTTCTTGTTCTTTGTGATTAGAGGGTAGATGAGTTTTACCCCATTTTCAATCTCTTATGTTGTTAACCTCCTCTTCTCCACTTCTCCAGGCTATGGCTTTGTGGAATTCTTGAGTGAGGAAGATGCTGACTATGCCATTAAGATCATGAACATGATCAAACTCTATGGGAAGCCAATACGGGTGAACAAAGCATCAGCCCACAACAAAAACCTGGATGTAGGGGCCAACATTTTCATTGGGAACCTGGACCCTGAGATTGATGAGAAGTTGCTTTATGATACTTTCAGCGCTTTTGGGGTCATCTTACAAACCCCCAAGATTATGCGGGACCCTGACACAGGCAACTCCAAAGGTTATGCCTTTATTAATTTTGCTTCATTTGATGCTTCGGATGCAGCAATTGAAGCCATGAATGGGCAGTACCTCTGTAACCGCCCTATCACCGTATCTTATGCCTTCAAGAAGGACTCCAAGGGTGAGCGCCATGGCTCAGCAGCCGAACGACTTCTGGCAGCTCAGAACCCGCTCTCCCAGGCTGACCGCCCTCATCAGCTGTTTGCAGATGCACCTCCTCCACCCTCTGCCCCCAATCCTGTGGTATCATCATTGGGGTCTGGGCTTCCTCCACCAGGTAAAGCTTTTGGTTAAAATTTGTTTGTCTTAAGGTTGGGGGAGAGAGTCAGGAGGAAGAAAAAAAGAGCCTGAAAGGGGGATGGGACATGGAGTCAGTGAGTGATGGGAAGAGGACTGAGGGGTGATGGTAGTGGTGGAGAAGAAAGTTGTTGGGTTTCTTTAGGAGGGTGAAGTTGGTTGACTTTTCTAACATTGCTTTTGATTTTAGAGCACTGGGAGGAGGGGGAAAGAGCTCACCCTGCCCAGAGAGGCCAGATCAGGACAGGCTCTTTAAAGACATTTTCTCCTCACTACCATTAACTTTTCCTTTTTCCATTTCCTCTATAGGCATGCCTCCTCCTGGCTCCTTCCCACCCCCAGTGCCACCTCCTGGAGCCCTCCCACCTGGGATACCCCCAGCCATGCCCCCACCACCTATGCCTCCTGGAGCTGCAGGACATGGCCCCCCATCGGCAGGAACCCCAGGGGCAGGACATCCTGGTCATGGACACTCACATCCTCACCCATTCCCACCAGGTGGGATGCCCCATCCAGGTAGGTGTGCTTTGTTGGGAGGGAAGAGCTTGGTAGAGCATCTCTGTTACCTCTCACCCTGCTGCCCTTTGTTCCTCAACAGTAACAGTTTCAGAGTTTCCTTTCCTTCAGACATTCTATTATAAAAACATACAAAATACTCTCTAACATCCACCTCCCTGTATCCATTTCTTAAGTTTTTCTGACAAGAAGACTATACTTGCTGGTTTTTATTTCTTTAACCTTTAGTTCCATTCTCTTCTCTGACTCCAGCTCAAAGTGGTGACCTAATTGCCAAATCTCAGGGACACTTCTCCTCCTTATCTAGTTTGACCTCTGATGTACTTGAAACTAGTCGTGTCCTCCTGTTTGAAATTCTCGTCTCTTTTTGCTTTTGCTTTTCTAGATCCTCCACCCCTCTGACTCCTTAATCTCAGCTACCATGATAGACTCTTGTCTACTTGTGCCTAGATTTTTGTGCTTGTTTCTCTTTTCTGCATATATCTATAGTTTTAATTGAGCATATACTGATGCCTCCTAGATCTGTATCTCTAGTCCATAGCTGTTGACATTCCGGATCCTTAATGCTTTAATGCTGCTGCTTAATAGATAGCGTCATTTTTCTGTCCCTCTCCTTCAAACCCATTCTTTCTCTAGCAGTCTTTTTTTTCAGGTGCTTAATTCATGAATCTGAGAGTGATGTTTGACTGCTCCCTATCACCCCACTCTTAATACCAAGTCTTATTTAATATCAGTGGCATCTCTCCCCATGGCCAGTGCCCTAGTTCAGTCTCTCATTCCCTCATTATTTAACACTTAATTTATTGTAGTAATCTCCTTCCACTTGGACTCCAGTTTTCCCTAACTTCGATCTACTTTCACAGAGTAGGTTTTTTAAAACACAGATGTGCACACACTTGCTCAAAATGACTCTGTTGCTCCCTTTTACCTACAGAGTAAAACTCAAACTCATTACCATAGCATTCACAGCTCTTTATGAGCTGGCCCCTGCGCCTCATTTCTGTAACTGCATTTTGCTCCTGATTACTGAGTTAACTGGCATTTCCTGGAATATATTGTGCTGTTTGACACACCTGTAATCTTTCTGCTTGGGATGCTTTCTTCCCATGATCTTACCCTCCTGAAGCATTCATCCTTTAGAATTAGATCTTGGCTTAGACAGTATGTTCTCTGCTACTTTCTCAAATCCTATCAACAGAGTCATTACTCCACTTGTTATATACTTCAGCATTACTATTACAGTACCTAAATCATGGGAGAAGCGAGCGTAAGGAGTTGATTGAGTAATTGGTTGGTTTGTGCTGTTGGAATAGGGTCAAGGATAGGGAGCACTTTTTACCACCCTTCTTTTTTTGTTTGTTTGTTTGTTTGTTTGGTGATGGGGTCTCACTCTTTCACTCAGTCTGGAGTGCAGTAGTGTAGTTTTGGCTTATTGTAGCCTTGATCCTCCCATCTCAGCCTCCTGAGTACCTGGGACTACAGGCACACACCACCATGCCTGGCTAATTAAAAGTATTTTTTGATAGAGATGGGTTCTCACTGTGTTGCCCAGGCTGGTCTTGAACTCCTGGGCTCAAGTGATCCACCTAGGCCTCCCGAAGTGCTGGGATTATTGGCATGAGCCACTGTGCCCAGCCAGCCTTATTTTCTGTACCCTTTTTTCTGTATAGTTCTCTTTCTGATGTCACTTTCTTTCTAATTTTGTTCTTTTCTCTATTTTCTTTGCCTTCTCTTTGTCTCTTTTCTTCTTGTGTCTGTTTTATTTTCATAGGGATGTCTCAGATGCAGCTGGCACACCATGGCCCTCATGGCTTAGGACATCCCCACGCTGGACCCCCAGGCTCTGGGGGGCAGCCACCACCCCGACCACCACCTGGAATGCCTCATCCTGGACCTCCTCCAATGGGTATGCCCCCCCGAGGGCCTCCATTCGGATCTCCCATGGGTAAGTCGTCTCTAGCCACCTCCCTCATCTGCACCTATCATGTTCTTACAGCTTCCTGTAGGCACATCCCTTGTCCCGTGCCCTTACTAACTTTTCTTTTACTCCTTGCAGGTCACCCAGGTCCTATGCCTCCGCATGGTATGCGTGGACCTCCTCCACTGATGCCCCCACATGGATACACTGGCCCTCCACGACCCCCACCCTATGGCTACCAGCGGGGGCCTCTCCCTCCACCCAGACCCACTCCCCGGCCACCAGTTCCCCCTCGAGGTCCACTTCGAGGCCCTCTCCCTCAGTAAATTCACATTTTTCCTTCCTCCTGTTACATCTTCCCAATATCTTTTCTATTCCTTGGACCAATCAGAGATGCTGTAGCTCCTTGGGGCTAAGGTACTAATCCCTTTCAGCACCCCCACCCCATTCCCCTTTTTAATGTAATTTTTTCCACAGGAGGTATTTCTTTTTTATGTTGGTCCTGAGTATTTTGCAAATGCACAGAGAAAATAAAACTAAACTGCTTGTTTATTTGTGGTGTTTTCCTTGACAACAGTAACCTTTTTTCTTTAAGAAGAGATGTCAGAGTATCATGAAAAGAATGGTAAGGTAGGAGTAGGAGCAAGGGTGCTCACTCCACATTTTAAAGGCTTGTTCTGTAATGTGCTGTTGCAGTTGCTGAGCTCTGCTGTGCACTAGAGTAATTGTTTCCTTACATAGAGCTTATCTTCTAGTTTGGAAGATAGGGGGACCCAATATCTATAGTGTAGGGTCATCGTGTTTTTTTCTTTTTTTTTTTTTTTTGGAGACATGGTCTTGCTCTGTTGCCTAGGCTGGAGTGCGGTGGCATGATCACAGCTCACTGCACCCCCAACCTCCCAGGGTCAGGTGATTCTCCCACCAAAGCCTCCCAAGTAGCTGGGATCACAGGTGTATGCCATCACACCCAGCTAATTTTTGTATTTTTTGTAGAGGTGAGATTTTGCCATGTTGCCCAGACTGGTTTTGAACTCCTGGGTTCAAGTGATCCCTCTGCCTCAGCCTCCCAAAGGGCTGGGATTACAGATGTGAGTCACCTCGCCCAGCCAGATTATTGTTTTAAAGTGAGAACAGATGTACATGGAGATGTCTGGCAAAAATGAAGTAACATGCACTAAGCAATTTATTGCAGCACCGTTATAATGGCAGTAGATTGGAAACAACTCACATCTCCATCAGTAAAGGGACGGGTTGAATAAACTGATAAATTCATGCAACAGAGTACTGTGCAGCTGTAAAAAGGAATGGGGATGATCTCTACATACTGCTGTGGAGAGATCTCCAAGTGAAGAAAAATAATGTGTATAGTGTGCTACCTTCTCTAAGGGTGGCATATATATTTTCTATTTACTTAACGTTTTTAAAAATGGGTAAACCAGCTACTCAGGAGGCTGAGGCAGGAGAATCGCTTGAATCTGGGAGTTGGAGGCTGCAGTGAGCTGAGATCGTGCCATTGCATTCCAGCCTGGGCGACAGAGCGAGACTCCAACTCAAAAAAAAAAAAAAGGGTAAACCAAATACTAATGGAAATTGATAACACTGGTGAGGGAGGGGATATTGAGGGAAGTTGGATTCTCTCAGTATACTGTGTTAATGTGTTTTTCATTTGGAACAATATAGATGTCTTACATAATACAAAACAAAGTTAAAATGAGTAAATGGAGACAGTAAATGTTCCATTTTGTTCTGTTCCTACAG
This sequence comes from Macaca mulatta, assembly GCF_049350105.2. Lineage (NCBI taxonomy): Eukaryota > Metazoa > Chordata > Mammalia > Primates > Cercopithecidae > Macaca > Macaca mulatta. The sequence goes on from NC_133406.1 coordinate 117,234,208, forward strand.
ATGTCTATAAACAGTCATCTCATAAGGAGTTTGTATTTCAATTTTTTTCTCATTCTCAGTCCTTCCAAACTTGATTTTCACATTTAATCTGAGTTTAAAGACTTTTCAGTAGACCAAATCCAATAGCCTTTTTTTCCCCCACGTTCTTTGCCACATTGATTCTGTTAAGTCACCCCTTTCTTGACATGCCCTCTGGCTTATGTAACCATGAACTTTACTAAATTCTAGGCAAGAAGTGAGCCTGGCCCTCTTGTTCTCTTCCTTCATTCTCATTAACATTTTTATGGTACCTACAAAGGCTCTCTGTTGGTGGCAGCTAAGGATTCAAAGATAAGCAAGGCAGTTCTGCCACAACTGACACACAAGAGACTGTTAATGGAACAAAATATTTTGAGAGCAGGAAGAAAGTTACCTATTCTGGCATGAAAGTCCAGGAAAATGACCAGGCGCAGTGGCCTGTAATCCCAGCACTTTGGGAGGCTGAGGCGGGCAGACCACCTGAGGTCAGGAGTTCGAGACCAGCTTGGGCAACATGATGAAACTCCGTCTCTACTAAAAATACCAAAAATTAGCCAGGTGCAGTGGCGGGCGCCTGTAATCCCAGCTACTCAGGAGGCTGAGACAGGAGAATCGCTTGAATCCGGGAGGTGGAGGTTGCAGTGAGCTGAGATTAAGTCATTGCATTCCAGCCTGGGCAACGAGCGAAACTGTCCCCCACCTACCCTGTCAAAAAAATAAAAGTCCAGGAAAACTTCCTGGGAAAAAAAGTGATACCTGCATTTAATCTTAAAGGAAGGATAGACCTTTCCCAGGCAAGGAGAAATTCATTCCAGGTGGATGGGATGTTTCTGAGGAGAAACAGATTGATAAATAACATGGTGTATAACGCACTAGAGCTGTTTGGGATTGGAGGCAGGCTGAGGTCAGAGCCAGTTAGGGAGCTCCCAAAAACCATTTCTCAGCCCTTTTTCACATCATGGCAGGGAACCATTTGAAACAACATTGAGGTAAGGGGAGGCAGCTGCTTCAGCCTGGAGGCTGTTGGCTCGGAAATTCTAGCTGCCCCAGTTTGATGTGCTTATTAGATGTTCGTGTGGTGATAATTGAATGGAGATTTTTGAGTCGGGGCTTGATAGGAAGGTCTGGACTGCAGATATAAATGGGAATCATCCGCATATAGACAGTATTAAAGTCGGGACTGCCGGGGTCGGGCGCGGTGGCTCAAGCCTGTAATCCCAGCACTTTGGGAGGCTGAGACGGGCGGATCACGAGGTCAGGAGATCGAGACCATCCTGGCTAACACGGTGAAACCCCGTCTCTACTAAAAAAAAAATAAAAAACTAGCGGGGTGAGGTGACGGGCGCCTGTAGTCCCAGCTACTCGGGAGGCTGAGGCAGGAGAATGGTGTGAACCTGGGAGGCGGAGCTTGCAGTGAGCTGAGATCTGGCCACTGCGCTCCAGCCTGGGCGACAGAGCAAGACTCGTCTCAAAAAAAAAAAAAAAAAAAAAAGTGGGGACTGCCTGTGGTGAGCAAGAAGAGAGTAGAAGCCTTCCCGCCCCTGAGACTGAGCCCATAGGAACTCTAAAATTAAATGACCCCAGCAAAGGAGACCACAAAGAAGTGGTTGGTGGGATAGGGCACTGGCACCTGGGGGAAAATGATGAAGTCGTCCCTCAGAACTTGAAAATATATACAGTCATCTGCGTATTCTCAAGGGATTGGTTCCAGGACCCTCCACAGATAATCAAAATTCACAAATGCTCAAATCTCTTATATAAAATGGCACATTTGCATATAACCTAGGCACATCCTCCAGTGTGTTTTAAATCATATCTAGATTACTTGTGATACCTACTGCAGTGTAAATACTATGCGAGTAGTTATTATACTGTATTGTTTAGGAAATAAATGTCAAGAGGAGAATGTCTATACATGTTCAGTACAAATGCAACCATCATAGGTTTAACTACATTTTCCATCCACAGTTGGTTGAATCCATGGATGCCAAACCCATGGATACGGAGGGCTGATGGTATAAGCTTTCACTCTAAGAGTACAAGATTTCTATTTTAGCAAATAAGGTATCAATGGAGAGTAGGCAAAGTCACCTTAAAGGGAAGAAACGACTCCCTGCCAGCAGGACTTGGCTATAACCTAATTGAAAATGTTAACACATTTAAATAAAGAATGTTGTCAGCCTGGCTGTGTGTGGTGGCTAATGCCTGTAATCCCAGCACTTTGGGAGGCAGAGGTGAGTGGATCACTCGAAGTTGGGAGTTCGAGACCAGCCTGGCCAACATGGGGAAACCCTGTCTCCATTAAAAATACAAAAGTTAGCGGGGCGTGGTGGCTCACGCCTGTAATCCCAGCCCTTTGGGAGGCCGAGGTGGGCGGATCACAAGGTCAGGAGATCAAGACCATCCTGGGTAACACAGTGAAACCCTGTCTCTACTAAAAATACAAAAAATTAGCCGGGCGTGGTGGTGGGCGCCTGTAGTCCCAGCTACTGGGTAGGCTGAGGCAGGAGAATGGTGTGAACCCGGGAGGTGGAGCTTGCAGTGAGCCGAGATCGCACCACTGCACTCTAGACTGGGTGACGGAGCAAGACTGTCTCAAAAAAAAAAAAAAAAAGAAAAAGTTAGCTGGGTGTGGTGGCACGTGCTTGTAGACCTAGTTGCTTGGGAGGCTGAGGCAGGGGAATCACTTGAACCCGGGAGGCGGAGGTTACAGTGAGCTGAGATGGCGCCACTGCACTCCAGCCTGGGTGACAGAGTGAGGTTCCATCTCAAAAAAAAAAAAAAAAAAAAAAAAGAATATGTGTTAACCTGAAGAGGGGTCAGCAATGAAAGCCTAGTAAAGGGAGAGTTCCTGAGGCCAGTCCAAGCACCATCCTGGAAAGCCATCAGATTCAGAGTAGTCCAGGAGTGCTGGCAAGGCTGCCCATAGCAAAGAGGTGGGGGTAGAAGATTATTGCCAAGAAGAGTTTTCTGGACCCATTGGCATGGCTCCTTATTGCAGATGGCCAGATGCCATTAAAGATACAAATCCTCCAGTAATGTCATTGTGCATTTATACATTGACATTATGATTCTGATTTGGCTTCAGGGAGAGAATGTACTAGACATGTAGATAGGAGTTTTCAGTCTGAGTAACAGTTAAATATTTATGATAAATTAATATTTATGTATGATGGCTTTATATTTCAGAAGACTGTGAACTTTGTTGGCATGAATGATTGTTTCCAAGATCTAGCTTTGGAGTCTGCAAAGCCCAGGCCCATGTCCCTGTCAGATGTAAATTCAACCTGTCAAATGTTACCTGTGTGGTCTCTTTGGATATAGCCTGTCAGCTTTCTCCACGTATATATCTCAGCATTCTGAAGCCTCCACATTTAGTAAGGTAGAATCACATGCTATTAGATCTGAGAGGAGCCTGATGCAGCATCTAGTACAAGCCCCCCTTTTCCAGATGAGAAACCTGAAGTTCACAGATGTGGAGAACTTGACCAAGAATTGACAGCTTGTTAGCAATGAGAACCCAGGTCCAAACCCATGTCAGTGCTGTCCAGAAGGTCCTGATCTTATTTGACATAGGCACATTCAGGATGTATTTTCCCCACTCACCGCATTTCCTCTCACTCCTTCGGCAGGGATGGTCATCAAGTGTCACCAAGTGGCATGTCTTGGATCTCTGAATCCAGATTACTGGTGCAGGAGCAAAGGAAAGATGAAAGGAAAAGCTGAAACCAATTTACTTCTTCCTGCCTGGGAAGGACAAGTGTGTGGAGGGGAGGGAGGTTGAGGAGAGTAAGAGAAAATGGAGAAGGGTATTGAGAGGGATCCTTTTTGAGTCATTGGAGCAAATTAATGGAAGGGGATCTGTCCAGTTGGTCAGGTCTGTAAAAATCCCTGAGCTTCCCCAATACTTCTGCTACCACCAACTGAATGGACAGGATGAGGAGGTCTGCACTGTAAGTAAGTAACCTGGACTGTTTTTCGAGGAAAGAGATGGAAGGAATCCAGGGGTCTCTGACTTTGGCAGTTCAGGATAGAAACCACACCTTGTTATCTCTGCTTTCTCTAAAATGTCCAGGTAAACTTGGAGTAGGAGCACTCTGGATTTGGGAGACTGTTGTGAAAAAGGAGTTTGAGAGCAGTGGAGAAGGCAAGGGAGGTGTTTTGAAGGCAGCAAAAGCCCCTGAAATTATTGAGTCCTGCCATACTGAGACTGGGGTGCTAAGGAAGGGGCTGCCACATTCCCCATCTCCCTATCTTCCCACTAGTCTTCCTAACATCACTGTTTTTTTCTTTAGTCCCTTTTATCTTTTACTAGGAAGGGCCTGGGAAGGGCTGTGTGCCATTTCCAGCTGTTCTTGTGACAACCCCCGGCCCTTTCATGATTTCTCCCCGTGCCCTGACTCCCTCCCCATCCTTTTTTCTCTCCCCCACCCCACCAATGGTCTCTCCCGATGCTCAGTGGCGCGGGGTGGGGGTGGGGGGGGGCGGCGGAGGCGGGGCTGGAGTGGGGGGGGTGCAGGTCTGCATTGCCGCTTCCCTGGTACCCGGAGCAGTCGCCGCTGCCGCCTCCGCCCGCGGCCGGGACCCCCGTCGTCGCCTGGGACTCCTTACCCGGGAAACCCAGTCCAGGTGAGACCCCTCTCTCAGTCGCTCACCTCCACCCCGCCTCTGGCAGAAGCATCTTTGCCTTGCCTTGCAGCCATTTTATCCTCCGATGCTTTGCTTATAGGGAGGGTGACGATCCCCTCTCTAGGGGTGAGGGGGGTTGGTTGGTTGGTGGTGGTTTGGGGATGTACATTTATTTCAGTTGTGCTCTTCAGGACACACACACACACGCATATGTTTAATATTGGTGAATGGGGAGGAGGGGTGTTTTTCTCTACCTTAACCAAGTCCCCACTATCCCCTTCGGAGATTAACGGGGTGGTGGGGTTGTGAGGTGGGTGGAGTTCCCTCAAACTCCTATCCCCTCCTCACCTTGACGTCCCCCCACCCCCAGGATGAATGATAAATGACCTTGGCTGGGGCTGGAGAATGGATGCTGCCTCAGTGTGCGCGCCTGGACTCGGGTGGGTGGGGTGGGGTGGGGGGCAGGGGAAGAAGGGCAGGTGAAGGATGGAGGGAAGGGGAGTGAAGAATGGACATACTGGGGAGACAGAAATGGAGAGCGGCCAGGTGTTGGGGGCATGGATGGCGGGGGCTGGCGGCAGTTGCTCCAGGGTTGGGGGAAGGGGTGTTGAGTGAAGGTGGGCACTTGTCTAGCAGCAGGACCAAGGGTGGAGGAGGTGCTCAGAGCAGGGATTTAGTCAGTTTTGGGGGCTTTTCCCTTATTCCGGAGCTGAGGCAAGATGGGGTTTGGGGGGGGTCCCTGCAAATGCTGATAGGGGCGGTCTCTAAGTCTGTGCGTGCGGAGGTCTCTCCCTGCGTCCCCCTCTCTGCCTCTCCGTATTCCTCAGTGTGCATTCTCAGCTGACACCCTCATTTTTATCCCTCAGAACTGTGGGTGCTCCCATCTTCCTAACCCTGGGTAGGATGTGGGGAGGGGAGGCACAGCCTTGATGGTCCTGGGTGGGGGCTGAGGTTCAATGACCCCGCTGTCATGGGGAAGGGGTGCTCCCGCACCTCCCACATTCAACCCCTGCCCCCGCGGACGTTTTGATAAGTGATTGCTTTTTAATGACCTCGTCACCTGAGCTAGGAAGGCCTGGGGATCTGGGTGGCCCCCAAAGTCAGGGGCTTTGACTGGGAGGAGGGTGGGGGGTTCTGGACCCTCCTCTGATCCAGGGCTGGATGAGCTGTTCTGAAAGGAAGCATTTGCTCTGGAGTCCCCCGCCTGTCTCCACCCTCTGCAGAAAATCTCCTGGGCACATTTTTTCCTGTCAGGTGAAGTCAGCCAGCCTAGGACCTTGTAACCCTGAACCTTGTCTCCTTTAACCTCCACTTCTCCAAGTCTTGTCTCTCTCCCCCAGGCTTAGCCACCCTGTGCTGTTTTTGGGGCTAAAAATAGCACCACTTCCTCACCAGCTCAAAGAATTTGTCTTCTTTCTCTCTCTCCTGACCTCCTGGGCTTGCTGGCCCTGAGGGAGCTGACTGCTGAGCCCTCATATCCTGCTGCGGTTGTGGAAGGCTTCTCTGCCCTACATGCCCCTCTCAGGGGGAAATAGGGTCAACAAACAGAGAGTATGGCTCCTGGTGGGTCCTGCCTCCTTCAGGGCTGGAGGGGAGATCCTGGTTAGGAAAGAGAGGAAAGCTAGCAAATTGCCATGCGCTGAGGGGATTCCACAGTTCCAGCGCTTTCATGGGGGATGGTTGAGCCCTGAACAATGAAGAAAAGGTGACAGGGGTCACTGCTTCTGGTCACCGTGGTCCACTGCTTACATCTGTCCTGAGGGGTAAGGCCCTGCTTGCCAGTGCTTCTCTCTGAACCACATAGCATTGCTTACCCTCTTCTACCAGGGTGTGTGTGTGTGTGTGTGTGTGTGTGTGTGTGTGTGTGTGTGAGAGACATTTAATGAAGGCTCTGGATGGGTGGGAGCACCGGAAATTTTTGGGGGAATGATTTCTGATCAGAATCTAGGCCTGCTTCCTCTCCTCCTATGAAGGAAGGGGGGCTATCCCATGCCTTCCTCTGGAGAACGTCTTTTTTTGGGGAACACCCAAACCCCCTTTATTCTACATCCACCTCCTACGCAATGCGGTGTTTGTGGACTCCTTCTTCCTTGACTCCTGGAGGAGGAGTGGAAAGGATTAAGGGGGATTAGGAAGGGAGGCCCTGGAGGGATGGGACACAACTGTAGGCCTTAGAACCTCATGTTGGAAATGCATTTGACAGTCATTTCCATTCTCACCCCCATCCGTGGAAAGGGGACCCATCTATGACATTCTGAAGCAAGGTGGCAGTGGACAGTCATCACCTCTTTCTTAGCTTTCCATCTTTCCTCCACTTTACTTGGGTTCCAGGTCCCCCTTTTCTGGGTCTCCCCTTGTTTTTCCGGAGGTAGTTAATGTGGGCCCAGCTGCTGGAATTAGTTGAAACACAGACAGGGGGTCTTGGGACTCTGTTTGCAAGGATGCTGGGCAACAGCATCTAAGTATGACCCTGCTGTTGTCCCTTGCTGCTTCTTGCTTCTTTCCCACTTTTCAACATCATAGGAAGGAAGAAAACTAACATAGAGCATGTACTGTGAGATTACATTCTCACATCAACTCCAAGAAACAGTCTCCCAATGTAATTATCCCCAATTAAAGTATATGGACTCTGAGGCTTAGGGAGGTTAACTAGCCTGACCGAGATCAGTTAGTAAGCGGCAGAGTTGGGATTTCAACTTAGGTCACCCCTAATGGTCATGTGCTTTGCCCTGAACCAGCATTCTCCTTGCCAGCGTCCCTTCCTGCTGCTCACCCTAAAGAGCATCCAAGACGGCTTTCGTTTGGGGACCTTATGAGGTAGTATAGGGCATTTCACTATATTACTGTCACCACAAAAATAATAGTTAATATTTATTCATCATTTTTAAGTGCTAGCTGACTTACGTTAAGGAGCACAGATATATCATTCAACCCTTACTTTCCCCTTTTAAAATAAGAAGAAACTGAGGCTTGGTCCCTTAGCTAGCAATTGCCAAAACAGGAAGTCAAACCCATGTCTTTGTGACTCTGGAAGCTGAGCTTTTACCCATTAGACTATGTTGAGAGAAAATCCCTCCTTGTTGAAGCCTGTAAACATGGGACCTGAAGGAAGGACAGTGGAAGCCCCTGCCTTCAGATGCCATCAGTGGAGGGAAGGCCACAGGTTGGAGGGCTTGTCCTCTTACACATCCTTCTCAACTCCATCCCCAGTAAGAAACCCAGGCAAGACTAAAGAAGGGAATTCTGGTTTCTCATATTTCCTGTTCAGTTCTTTGCAGATTGGTGATAAAGCAAGGGCTGGGCTGGGCTCGGGGGTTAGGAGAAGGGCTCAGAGTAGGTGACTGTGACTTTGGAGCAAATTCCATAGGCCAGGCCTCCAAGGTCAAAGTAAGGGGACTTCTATGCGAGTGACCCGGTTAGCCCAGATAGCCATCCCTTTTTAGTGTGTGAATGGGAGCCTAAAGCGAGAAGACCATCTCTGCACCACATGGTCCAGATGGGGCTCTGGGTTGAGAAGCTTTATATTGGCCTTCTTCACCACCTTAGGACTCACAACTTCCTTTTGCTGTCTGTTATTTTTTCCAGGTCTCCAGAGGCTTGTGGAAGAGAAGTAGGCGACCCTTCCTGAGTTATCCTGGCTTAGCCTCCCAATCTGGCTCCCCTTCCCCTTCCCATTCCCCTGCTCCTCCTGTCCCTTCGCCATCCACCCAACTGAACTGGGTATAGGTCAAAGTTCCTCTCCTTCCTTTTCTCTCCTAGGCACTCATTGGCTAGGACCTGTTTGCTCTTTTTTTGTGTGCCCAAAGATACTGGAACACACTTCATCTAAGTAACTGTGGGGAGGGGTCTTTTTGACTCTACAAGTCCTTGAGCAAAAAGCTGAAAAAGAAGCAGGAAGTGGAGAAGACCCGGTGAAGTGCCTCAGGGCCCCATCATGGAAGAGGGCTTCCGAGATCGGGCAGCTTTCATCCGTGGGGCCAAAGACATTGCTAAGGAAGTCAAGAAGCATGCGGCCAAGAAGGTGGTGAAGGGCCTGGACAGAGTCCAGGACGAATATTCCCGAAGATCCTACTCCCGCTTTGAGGAGGAGGATGATGATGACGACTTCCCTGCCCCCAGTGATAGCTATTACCGAGGAGAAGGGACCCAGGATGAGGAGGAAGGCGGTGCGTCCAGTGATGCTACTGAGGGCCATGACGAGGATGATGAGATCTACGAAGGGGAATATCAGGGCATCCCCCGGGCAGAGTCTGGGGGCAAAGGCGAGCGGATGGCAGATGGGGCACCCCTGGCTGGAGTAAGGGGGGGCTTGAGCGATGGGGAGGGTCCCCCTGGGGGCCGGGGGGAGGCACAACGACGGAAAGAACGAGAAGAACTGGCCCAACAGTATGAAGCTATCTTACGGGAGTGTGGCCACGGCCGCTTCCAGTGGACACTGTATTTTGTGCTTGGTCTGGCGCTGATGGCTGATGGTGTGGAGGTCTTTGTGGTGGGCTTCGTGCTGCCCAGCGCTGAGAAAGACATGTGCCTGTCCGACTCCAACAAAGGCATGCTAGGTAAGACATGGGGGGCTCCAGCCCTATCCCCTCAAACTCTGGAAACCTCCTTGCTCCTGGAAATTGCTCTTGTCCTTACCACTGGGTTCCCTAGGACCCTGCACCCAAGATGTTCCTGGAGGGCTCAGGGCTCCTCTGCACACTCTTCCCTCACACACTCCCTCTTCTTGGCCTTGGGTCAGAGTGAAGTTGAATGTGAAACAGGGACTTGCAGGAGGGCAGTTGGACTGGGGCTTGGGCCAGTGGTTGGGTGGTGGTCTGCTTTATTCTGCAGGAGGTGGCTGTGGTAGGATGGTCCTTACCATTTAATGTTTCTTCATAGCTTTCCCTCTGGTTATCTTATTCCATTTCACTGATTGGGAAACAAGAAGCCAGTATCCAAACTCCTTGGTATAAATGGGGAGAGTCAGTTTGGGGTGGTTGGGGGAGGGGGAGGGTCCTGGATCTTCTGCCAGAGAAGCTGTTTAGACTTTCTCTCACTCAGACGGGAATTTCCAGGGGACAGAATGTACTGTTTGATGACCTTTCCTGACAGGGACTCTGAGGAGGAACCCCCTAGACTCACAGAGAAAGAATCGAGGCCTTACTCTGCCACCAAATTGCCATGGGGTCTTAGACAGGTCTCTTCTTCCTGGGGCTTGGTTTGGACATGAGAAAATATGAAGTTTGGAGTAGATGATTTTAAAGATTAATTCCAGCTTTGGTTTTATGAAGGAAGTGAAAAACAGGAGAGTTTTTGGACTAGAAATATTGAGACTGGGAGGAAGAAAGCATGGATTTTGTGTGGGGGATTTTCTGGGAAGATGAAAGGAATTGGAGCCCCTTTCCCCAGGAACAAATGAGAGCAGTCTTGCTGCTTCGAGGGATCAAAGCAGGGAGAATAGAGAGGACCCTGGGATGGTCTGGGATCCTAGGCACACCCATTCCTCCTTCAAAGTGAGCCAGGGGTAAGGGTGTCACTGTGTGTGTGTGTGTGTGTGTGTGTGTGTGTGTGTGTCTCACAGTGAGAAATGAGACAGACCGAAGACAGTGGAGAGTTGTAGGTTCTCCCGTATCTTCATTCCTGCCTTTGAACGCCTGGCCTGCAGAGATGACCTTCTATCTTTGCTCACACCATTCATTTTCTCTCACTTGCTCTAATCTCTGGGTAGACTTAGCTTCTAGAAGTTCTTCAGATCCTTCAGCTCCCTCAGTGCTCATCTCCTGGGAGAATTGAGGTGTGTCTTCTCACGCCCCCTCTGCCTCTGTTTTCCTCCTCCTTCCAGGCCTCATCGTCTACCTGGGCATGATGGTGGGAGCCTTCCTCTGGGGAGGTCTGGCTGACCGGCTGGGTCGGAGGCAATGTCTGCTCATCTCGCTCTCAGTCAACAGCGTCTTTGCCTTCTTCTCATCTTTTGTCCAGGGTTACGGCACTTTCCTCTTCTGCCGCCTCCTTTCTGGGGTTGGGTGAGTGTCCACTTCCTAAGCCCCTTGAGGGCAGTACTGTGCCTTGGTCACTGTTGCATCTTTAGGGCCCAGCACAGTGCCAGGCACACCAAATGCACCTTAAATCTGTGTGAGTTGAATGGATGAATGAGTTCCTTTCTCCCCCAACCATCTTCAGGCCAGCTCCTCCCTGCCCAGGACCTGTCTACTACAGTCCAGAGTGCTGTTCCATGTCGGCCCACTCCTGAGTCCTCCATCCCACTTCTAGTTCCATTTTTGAGCCTGCCTCCACGAAGAGGCCTACTGGGCCTCAGCCCCACCCCTGGACTCCTGTGGACCCAGAGTTACCCCCTACCAGAGTCTACACATTTCCTGCATTCCACAACAAACCTTGCTAACACCCACACCTGCCAGAACCCTGATGCGTTGCCCACACTGCCCCTTCACTTTTGCACGCATGGCAGGCACGCTTACTCTGCCTCAACTCCAAGCTCCTTTCTGGCCGTTCCCACAACATCTGCCCTTGGAGGCTTTTGGGTTGTCTTTTTTCTCTGGAGATTTATTCTCTTTTCTGCAATTACCTTCCCTCCCTTCCAACTCTGTAAGTCATTTTCAAGATTTAAGATTTGCTCTTTCCTTTTCCCTGAGACTTGCTTGCCTGTTTCCCATGGTCCCAAGGATGGGTGCTTGATGGCTGGCCCCCAGGGGAGCTTGTAGGGCTTTTTGTGTGAGATGGAATCTCTTCAAAAGCCTGGAAGACAAAAGGGGCTCAGGGTCCAGAGCAGTGGGGCAGGGGATCAGGACTATGGCCATTTGCTAATGCTGAATTCTTGAAATGTGCTCCAGGATTGGAGGGTCCATCCCCATTGTCTTCTCCTATTTCTCTGAGTTTCTGGCCCAGGAGAAAAGAGGGGAGCATCTGAGCTGGCTCTGCATGTTTTGGATGATTGGTGGTGTGTACGCAGCTGCTATGGCCTGGGCCATCATCCCCCACTATGGTGAGCAGCCCCCCGGAATCCACCCCAGGTTATCTCCCTCCTCCCTCTTCTGTGCTCCCTGTGGTGGGTTCCCTTAGCCTCTGGCCTCTCTGCTGATGCTGTCACTCTCTCCCTGCCAGGGTGGAGTTTTCAGATGGGTTCTGCCTACCAGTTCCACAGCTGGAGGGTCTTCGTCCTCGTCTGCGCCTTTCCTTCTGTGTTTGCCATTGGGGCTCTGACCACGCAGCCTGAAAGTCCCCGTTTCTTCCTAGAGGTGATGGAGCTGAGCTGTGTGGGGTGGGGTGGGGTGCAGGCTGTGGAGTGTGGAGAGCAGCAGGGGCTTCTGTGTTCAAACACCCACTGGGGTTTGATTTGATCCTGTTCAGCTGCGGGCCTTCCTCACAGCGTCCATTCTCTGGGGGACTTTATCTTGCATCTTTTGCCTTGGAATGTATCCCTGAGGGGTTCTTGGGTGGAGAAACCAGGGGACCTCTTCACCCTTGGATGACTTAAGATTTTGCAGGGAAGGGCCTTGGCCCTGTCCTGCATTTACAGCTCAAGAGACATTCCCACCCCCTACACCTTCCCCTCCTAACCCCAGCAGGATTAGGTCTTTGACTACATGCTTGCCCATCATTTCCCTTACCTATGGTTGCCTGTGCTTGCCTTTTTCCCCTGGACAACACTCCCCACCCCCAACCTGCAGCTCTTGCCCAGGTCTGGTCGTCTTGCTATACCTCAGCTCGGGGCTCTTTCAGAGTGGGTAGTGCATGCTCATAGGTCAGGGCTTGGTGGTGGGATTGAGGGCCGGGAGCCATTTAGTGTCCTGTGACTACAGAAGCCAGGTGGGAGGGAGGGGATCTATAACTCTGGTCTGGGTCAGGTAGGGGCTGACTTGGATGTGGGGATTGTGTCTTTGGCTCTAGAATGGGAAGCATGATGAGGCCTGGATGGTGCTGAAGCAGGTCCATGATACCAACATGCGAGCCAAGGGACATCCTGAGCGCGTGTTCTCAGTAAGCCACAGCCCTCCCGACTCAGACCTCCGAGCCCTGCAGCCCCAGCCCCTACCTGGCCCCTCTCTGAGTACCCCTGACCTCAGACCACACTCTACCATAAGGAGATTTTCAGGGTATCATATCCACCCCCTGCTTCCCATTTTGCTAATGCAGGGGAAACTGAGGCACCTGGTGGAGGTTGGGAAACACAGGATGTGTGACTGCCCACCCCTTCTCTTGACCCCAGGTAACCCACATTAAGACGATCCATCAGGAGGATGAACTGATTGAGATCCAGTCGGACACAGGGACCTGGTACCAGCGCTGGGGTGTCCGGGCCTTGAGCCTAGGGGGGCAGGTAATGGCTGACGGGGTGATAGAGAGAAGGGAGTGGGGGAAGTGGAGAAGAAGGCAGGACTGAAGTCCATGTGTGTGGGTGATGGGTGAGCTGAAGGGAGGTGGGAGGGCAGAAAAGTGGGGATCTATGGGTGCTAGAATTTAGTATAGCCAAGGTCTAACTTTGTCTGGTCCCCTGTAGGTTTGGGGGAATTTTCTCTCCTGTTTTGGTCCCGAATATCGGCGCATCACTCTGATGATGATGGGTGTATGGTTCACCATGTCATTCAGGTGAGAAGATGGGTGGGCTGGGTGGTATGTGGTGGTTGTGGTGGTGTGTGAGCTGGGAGACAGGTGGGGAGAATGGAGATGCAGGGGACAAGTGATGAGGGAAGGTGCCATGCAGACCGCCTCTGCTCCTGCAGCCAGCTCCTCTACTTCACTAGTTCACTCAACAAACTTGTACTGTAGGCTGACCAGGATTCCGTTTCTGTTCTGTGCTGGGATGAAACAGACGTGGTCCCAGGTCCTCCTGGAGTTTATGTTTTGGTCAAGAAGCGGGACAAAACTTGCTAGGAAGCAGGGTGATGAGAGAAGGGTGGGGAAAGGGTGATGGGAGGACTTGGGCTGGGGTGGGGACCTAAGTCCTAAAGGGCGAATGGGAGTCAGACAGGGAGTGGGGGTGGCTGGGGTGGAGAAGAGTGTTTTTGGTAGAGAGAAAAGCAAATGCTCGGGAGGTAAGAAAAAATTTAGTGGCTGCTGTGTGAGACCCTGAAGTCCCCAGGAGCACAGCAACTGGTGAAGGGAGGAGCAGGGAGAAGTTGGTGAGGCTGGAGAGCAGCAAGGTCCTAACAGAGGTTGACTCCATTTCTCCCTCGTTCTGGAGAGGATACACATTTCCATTTTCTCCTCTGCCTCATTCTAATCTCTGAGCCCTGTCTGAAGCCTGTTGTCTGTTTCCATTGTCCTTGACTCTTCAGCTACTATGGCCTGACCGTCTGGTTTCCTGACATGATCCGCCACCTCCAGGCAGTGGACTACGCATCCCGCACCAAAGTGTTCCCCGGGGAGCGTGTAGAGCATGTGACTTTTAACTTCACCTTGGAGAATCAGATCCACCGAGGCGGGCAGTACTTCAATGACAAGTATGTGGGGACCTTTAAACTTCACTTCTTCCCTGTTCCTGCTACCTCTTGTCTTTTTTTATGAGTCTAGGGGTTCAAGACAAGACATTTGGGGGAAACACTTGAGGTTTCTCCTCAATGCCCAGCTCCCCATTCATTCACTAAAGAGTGAGTCTTGGAGGGGGCATGAGGATGAGGGGGGAGTGTCTTTCATCATCCTGGCCTTACAGGTTCATTGGGCTGCGCCTGAAGTCAGTGTCCTTTGAGGATTCCCTGTTTGAAGAGTGTTATTTTGAGGATGTCACATCTAGCAACACGTTTTTCCGCAACTGCACATTCATCAACACTGTGTTCTATAACACTGGTAAGGCGGGGTGGCTGGTGGGTATCAGACCAAAGGGTTGGGTGGACCTCGATGAGAAGGAACCTTTTTCATTCACTATCTTGGTGTTCTCAGGCTGAGATCCCTGGACCCCTGTAGGAAGGTGGTAGAGGGGCTTGACAGCTACCACCAATAATTTTGAAAATCTAATGGATGTTGGACATTTTCCTGTAATAGAATATCTGACAAAAACATCAAGTTTATTTGCCTTTGGCTGAAACTGTATCTCAGTGAGGCAAAATTAATGCACCTTTGAAGAAGGTAAAATTATCCAAAATAGCATTCTTGGGAAAAACAAAAACAATAAAAGGGGTATTTGGTGGGGATCATTGCATGAATCCACTCTTTTTTAATAGTGATTCTCAAACTTCAGTATATGCACATGAAATGCTGGTTTTGTGAGCTAGACTGAAGTTTTCCACCTCATACTGGGTGAGCTTTTCCCATCTTGCAGGAAAACAACAATGGATAGGACTTTTTATTTTAAATGTTTTTCTCAGAAAAATTTCCTAAGTCCACAGCATTGCTACTGCTTATAGTCAGCTAGCACGGACAGAAAGAATGAATAAGCAGCTAAGACTATTAATGGGAGAACTTGGACAAAGTCACACTGTTGGACAGATGATGGTCATTTTCTGCTCTAAGGATCCCTAGTTCCCATAGTGATATTATTTGATGTTTTGCAATTAGCACTGTGAATAATTTTGAGAGCGCCTCCTACTAACTTCCATACATGCAGAGCCCCGAGCCATAAGCCGTAGCAGCCTCCCTCTCCCATCTGCTATGACTGTCTGCTTTTCTTGGCCTTTGCCCACAGACCTGTTTGAGTACAAGTTTGTGAACAGCCGTCTGGTAAACAGCACATTCCTGCACAACAAGGAGGGCTGCCCGCTAGACGTGACAGGGACGGGCGAAGGTGCCTACATGGTATACTTTGTGAGCTTCCTGGGGACACTGGCAGTGCTTCCTGGGAATATCGTGTCGGCCCTGCTCATGGACAAGATCGGCAGGCTCAGAATGCTTGGTAAGGGGGAGAGGCTGAGTCAGATCTGATAGTAGGGGCCAGGGGCTGCGGGAGGCAGGCAACAGGCTTCTCACCTTGGGCTGTGGAAGAGATTGGTCAGAGAGTTCCTCTCTCTCATGTTTTCTGTTTAGGGGGTGCTGCAGCATGGGGTGGGGACTGGCACAGAAGTTTTTCTGGGGGTAAAGGAGGTAAGCAGAATTGCAAGTAGTTAGGGCACAGGCTTTGAGGTTATGAGTTTGAATCTCAGCTCCACCACCCATCTCTGGCCTCTGGCAAGTTACCTCTGTAAGCCTGGTTGTTTCCTCTGCAAAATGGAGGTGATAATAGTACCTGTGTCGTAGGGTTGATGTGCTAGATCAATGCATGTAAAGCATCAATTGGCTTGGCCCATGGCTGGCATTGAATAAATGATGGTTATTGATATTATTAATTATAAGGGAGGTTGAGGAGGAGTGAAAAGCCTTCCTTTTGGATACCTTGGGAACAAGTCTCATCCTGGGCTATCTGAAAGCCACCTGATGGGACACGGCGGGCTGTGGGTAGGTTTCACTGTGGCCAGGCTCATGCTGTTCTCTCCTCTCCTGGCTCTATCCAGCTGGCTCCAGCGTGATGTCCTGTGTCTCTTGCTTCTTCCTGTCTTTTGGGAACAGCGAGTCAGCCATGATCGCTCTGCTCTGCCTTTTTGGTGGGGTCAGCATTGCATCCTGGAATGCGCTGGACGTGTTGACTGTTGAACTCTACCCCTCAGACAAGAGGTAGTTGGAATGCGGTGGGGGCAGGGCAGTGGATTCAGGGGAGGGGTGGGGTGAGGAAGGAGGGCTGAATGGGAAGAGCATCCTTAGGGGTGAAGGAAGATACATTTCCATTTTCTCCTCTAAAATCTGGTAGCTTTGGCCGGGCGCAGTGACTCACGCCTGTCTGTAATCCCAGTGCTTTGGGATGCCGAGGCAGACGGATCACCTGAGGTCAGGAGTTTGATACCAGCCTGGCCAACATGGTGAAACCCTGTCTGTACTAAAAATACAAAAAGTTAGCCGGGTACCTGTAATCCCAGCTACTCGGGAAGCTAAGGCAGGAGAATGGCGTGAACCCGGGAGGCGGAGCTCTCAGTGAGCCGAGATCACGCCACTGCACTCCAGCCTGGGCAACAGAGCTGGAGTGTCTCAAAAAAAAAAAAAAAAAAAAAGAAAAAGAAAAAGAGAAAAGAAAAAATCTTGTAGCTTTTGTATCTACTCCTCCAAGTCTTAACTGTTAACCTCAATTTTTGGTCTCCTTTCCCCTTGTCTCTTAATTTATCTACATTCCTGGCGTACATCCTTTACCTCTCTGATCTCTCCAACCTTCTGTCTCCCTCTTGGACACTGCCTGCATCTTCCTGGCCTTCACTTCCCTGCCCTCCACTCTTCCTTTGCCTCCTTCCTGTACCTTGCGCCATGCTGCACTGGGGGACTCCTGAGCAGGACCACAGCTTTCGGCTTCCTGAATGCCCTGTGTAAGCTGGCAGCTGTGCTGGGGATCAGCATCTTCACATCCTTCGTGGGAATCACCAAGGCTGCCCCCATCCTCTTTGCCTCAGCTGCCCTTGCCCTTGGCAGCTCTCTGGCCCTGAAGCTGCCTGAGACCCGGGGGCAGGTGCTGCAGTGAAGGGATCTCTAGGGCTTTGGGATTGGCAGGCACACTGTGAGACCAACAACTCCTTCCTTCCCCTCCCTGCCCTGCCATCCTGACTTCCAGAGCCCTCACTCCCCGCTCCCTGTGTTTGGTGTCTTAACTGTGTGTGTGTGTGAGTGTGCATGTGTGTGACCCCCGTGGGCAGGGACTACAGGGAAGGCTCCTTCATCCCAGTTTTGAGATGAAGCTGTACTCCCCACTTCCCACTACCTTGACTTTGCACAAGAGAAGGCTGAGCCCCATCCTTCTCTCCCTGTTAGAGAGGGGCCCTTGCTTCCCTGTTCCAGGGGTTCCAGAATAGGCTTCCTGCCTTCCCCATCATTCCCTCTGCCTAGGCCCTGGTGAAACCACAGGTATGCAATTATGATGGGGGCTGGGACTCTGGTGTAGACCATGGACCAAAAGAACTTCTGAGTCTGAAGGGTGGGCCTCGGGTGCCCTCTCACACCTCCTGTTGGATGCTGAGGGAGAAGCAATAAACCTCAGCCCTCTGGCCTCCACTTCCCTCTCAATTTGGGCTGCAAATATGAAGCCCGAATTGTATGAAATTAGCTTTCCGATTCTTATTTATTAATAGATTAAGTTCTGAGGCAGCTCTGCAGGACTGTGTGTGAATGTGTGTGTATACTTATATATGTGTGTGCATGTGCCATGGGGCGGGGGGTATCACTATACTGTCCTCAAATATAAGCCAAGGGTTAATTTCAGCGGACGCACACACAACCCTGCCTCCCATAGTCCCTCCCCTAATCTGGTTTCTGTGTTGAGCCTGGGATGGAGGAGCCCTAGGCCAGCCAGGGATAAGAGACCCACAGTCTCGGGAGATCTGAGGGCATCTGACAAGGCTCATCTGCTTCCCTCCTTAAGAAGCACAGGCCTCCTCTGGAGTGAGAGGCTCCACCCACTACAGCACAGGTGGGAACAGCACAGCTGCCCTCCCATACCCCCGACCTGTCCCCTCACAGGCAGGGGAGCAGGGGAGGGAAAGAAACCAGGCATCTGGTCAAACCAGCAGATCAAAAAGCACAAGGAGCTGGGGCAGAGGCAAGAAGCAGGGGCCCTCCTGGCAGCTCCTCTGAGTGGGGAGAGGTTGAGCAGTGAGTGAGGGACCCCTAACGCAGGGACTAGAAGCCTCAGTTTCCCCATTTTACCCTTCCACACAATAGCCTCTGTAGGTTAGGCTGCCCCGTCCCACCCTACTCTGTGTGGCTGCTTTCTTTGGTGCCCTCCCCTCACCCCACTGTAGCTGTGATGTGTTGTAGTTTTTAGATGTTTGTAAAATGTTTAAAAAAAGTTAAAAAGGAAAAAAGTGAAAATAACAAAAAAGAAAATCAAAATTCACCTTCGTCATGCTGCGTCCGGTACCCCAACCCTGTGGTCACTCCCCCCATTTTGTAACACTGTACCAGGTGGTGACTGTTTAACTCTTTGGTGTCTGTGCTCAAAAGACTGCCTTCTCCTCCAGTGCCCAGTGTATGAATGTATGCCCTGTGCCCTTGTCCCTCACTCCTCACATGCTGGACGTAGCCCTCTTCCTTGCACCCCTGGGAGGGACCCATCCATCTCCCTTGCTCTCCTGGGGAACCCCAAACCCAACTCTGTTGATGTGAAAAATGCAATGAAAAATATTGATGAAAAATAAAACAGAAACAAATCCTCAAAATACAAAATGGCTATACCTGCTTCTGTGACTCTCCACCTACATCCAATTCTCCTAACAGCCTTGGAGGGTAAAATGGTGAGATGGAAAAACAGCTTTCCAAACTGAAGGTCAGAATAACATGGTGTACCAGCTTTATTTCCTAAATTGGCCTCTCTACCTTGATCTTTCCCCTACCGATGGAAGGCCCTCTAAGTCTCCCAGATTTGAAAACTTTGGGAGTAACATTTCATAAGAATAGAACCAACTTTCCCCTAAATCTTCTGTTATGCTTTTTAAAAATACACACTCCAGACTCCACTCTTGACTTGTTGAATCAGAACCCTTTTTTTTTCTTGGTTTGGAAGGATGGGGACCTTGAATCTCCTTTTTTTGAGACAGAGTCTCGCTTTGTTGCTCAGGCTGGAGTGCAATGGTGTGATCTCAGCTCACTGCAACCTCTGCCTCTCGGGTTCAAGCGATTCTCCTGCCTCAGCTTCCTAAGTGTGGTTGGCGCCTGCCACCACACCCGGCTAATTTTTGTAGATATGGGGCCAGGATGGTCTCGAACTCCTGACCTCAGGTGATCCGCCCACCACGGCCTCCCAAAGTGCTGGGATTACAAGTGTGAGCCACCACGACTGGCCGGAAGCTACATTTTAAACAATCTCCATGGGAGTTCTTACCTAAAAGAAAATCTGAAAACTACTGCCTTGGGGTTACCTTGACTCCCCTCTCACTCTAGTCCATTTCTGTTCTAATCAAACCATTTTCTGATTTTATGGTAGCTCTCAAATCAACTCCTTCCTTTCCATTCCCACAGATGACCTGTAAATCAGGGTTCTACCTTCACTCTGGATTGATCTCTTTTCCTCCAATCTCCCATGCCAACTCACTTACACATCACTGCCAGATCCATCTGACCCCAAATGCTCTCTGGCATGTCTGTACTCAAAATTCGTTAATAACTCCCTACTGCCCAACCACATGCACCTTAAATTCTTTAGCTAGAAATGATCAAGATATATGTTAACCGGGCCGGGCGTGGTGGCTCATGCCTGTAATCCCAGCACTTTGGGAGGTTGACGCAGGCGGATCGCTTGAGGTCAGGAGTTTGAGACCAGCCTGACCAATATGATGAAACCTTGTCTTCACTAAAAATACAAAAATTAGCCGGGCATGGTGGCAGGCACCTGTAATCCCAGCTAGTCAGGAGGCTGAGACAGGAGAATTGCTTGAACCTGGGAGACGGAGGTTGCAGTGAGCTGAGATCAGGCCATTGCACTCCAGCCTGGGCAACAAGAGCAAAACTGTCTAAAAAAAAAAAAAAAAAAAAAAAAAAGATATATGTTAACCAAGTTTTGTTCTCTAATAATTTCCACATTGAGATTATTAGAAAGTTGCTTCTATAGACATTACTTGAGCTCCCCTCAGAAATATGACAACATTTGTAATGCTCAAAAAGGGCTACATTGTGGGGCATGGTGGCTTACACCTGTAATCCTAGCACCTTGGGAGGCGGTGGGCAGAGTGCCTGAGCTCAGGAGTCTAAGACCAGCCTGGGCAACATGGTGAACCCTGTCTCTACTAAAATACAAAAAATTAGACGGGTGTGGTGGCACAAGCCTCTAGTCCCAGCTACTTGGGAGGCTAAGGCAGGAGAATTGCTTAAACCTGGGAGGTGGAGGTTGCAGTGAGTTGTGATTGTGCCACTGCACTCCAGCTTGGGCAACAGAGACTCTGTCTTAAAGAAACAAACAAAAAAACACTAGGGGTGGTGGCTCACACCTGTAATCCCAACACCTTGGGAGGCTGAGGCAGGAGGATCACCTGAGGTCAGAAGTTTGAGACCATCCTGGTCAACATGGTGAAACCCCATCTCTACTAAAAATACAAAAAATTGCTGGACGTGGTGGTGCATGCCTGTCATCCCAGCTACTGGGGAGGCTGAGGTAGGAGAATCACTTGAACCCAGGAGGCAGAGGTTGCAGTGAGCCGAGATTGCGCCACTGCACTGCAGCCTGGGCGACAAGAGCGAAACTCCGTCTCAAAAAAAAAAAAAAAAGGGGGGCTATATAAAGGTTTCTCCATCATCTCTAATAATTTTCTTAGTTCTTATTCTCTTTTCACTGCTTTAGTGGTTTTTAAAAACATTTTTCTTTTAAACAAATACAAGTACTACTTTTTGGAAATGGACAGGCTGTAAAAAAGGCAAACATTCCCCTGAGATGAAGTTCAAATGTGTCCCTGCCTATATCGCCTGTCTTGTCCATTAACTCACTGCTCAGTCCAGTGTCTATGCCTTTGCTCAGGTTCTTCTCTCTGCCTGCAGCACCTATCCTCTCCTTTCTGGTTAATTTTGTGCTTTCCTTTAAAGACCCAAGTAGATCACTTCCCTCATAAAGCCGTTCCCGACTAGTCTACAGGTATCTTTCTTCTCCCAAGAACACCTGTGGCACTGATTCAGCAGTCCATTAAGAACACAGCCTCATAGTGTAATTTCTTTTAATGTATAGGATTGTTTCCAACTCATCAGGTTTGGTGCAGTTCTGTCACGATTTAACATGGAACATCCGGGCTGCCCTTCCTGAATAGTCCAGGGCAAGAGCAGTAGTGAGTGATTCTTCTCTTTTCTTGGGTTCACTTTGACCTGAAGCAAGTTGCTATCTTCGGAGAATATGTATGGACCCCAGTAGAATAGAGCTCAGGGGTCTTCATCCCTTTCAAATCCTGGACTATATCGAAGGGAAGGCCTCAGTAGTTCGTGCTCACTCAGCCCATTCGGATCCTGGTCCTGCCCCTCTCTTGGGGCTTAAGGGGTTCCTAGAGCTTTCTTGTTCCCACCCAGGCATGGGGGGCTAGTGTCCAGCTGAGAGTTCTCTCTCCACTGGGCGGGGGTCCGTGCCTGGATGGCCAGTGCATGGACCGGCCCTGCCAGCTCCTCGGCCAGTGCTGCGTGGACCAGCCGGTGTCGTTGTAGGGGGCTTAGTCCCTCGAAACGAGAGCTCACCACGGCCACGCGGAAGTGCGTCTCACTGCCAGGCGGGACCGCGTGGCCACTGCTCTCGTTGCGAAGCTCCAGCACCTCGGGGCTCAGGGCCTGCTCCAGCTTCGTGCGAATGGCGGCCTCCACTGGACCGATGGCCCCGGATCCCGCGCTGCCCCGGGACAAACAGACCCGGCCAGCCATGGAGACCAGACCTGGGACCAGGCGACCACTCAGCATCGGCTACGCCAGAGACACGAGGAGTGAGGGTCGAGATGATCCGCCTGGTGAGAGCACAGTATCAACACCCGCCCCGCGACCCCCGCATCTGCTCTAACCCCACGCCCAGGTGTCCACACCAGCTCCTGTCGGGAGACCGCCTCAACGCCACACAGGGAGACTCGAGACACCGCCTTTTCTCTACGTGACACGGTGAATTCGACCTCCAGCTGTGGGAGTGGAGGGACAAGCGGAGATTAGAAAGGCCCGCAAGCGAGGCGCGTTCGTTCCTTACGGGATTTGCAAAGAATGGGCAAATGTAGGGCATGTGCAACTGCGTACTTGTGGTTGGGCCGAAGCCCCTGTGATCCCTGTAAAGCCCAGGAGAAGCCCCTTTTACCTGCCGCTCAGCCTCGGATATTGCGACTCCCGCTCAAGGCCAGGACTCTAGACGCTGCCGAGCAAAATGCAGTCCTGGCGCCCTTCCTGAGGCACGCTGGGAAATGGAGTCCTTGCTGTGCGTTAGTAGGAGGGGCAGGCACCACGTGGAGCCCTAAGGGCTCGTGGGAACTGTAGTCTTGGATTCTCCCCACCGGTAAGGTCGTCGGAAACTCTCAACCCAGCAACGCGAAGAAAAAGGGATTTCACGCGCAGCTGGGGTTGGGATTATTAGATCTATTTTACTGCCAATAGATATTGTAGATCATCCAGCCCAATTCCTTTATTTTATATACAAGAAAATGGAAGTCTGATTGAATACATAATTACTGTGCCTCAGACTAGTGCTGGGGACTGGAGAGTCAAGTCAGACCCTGTCTTCAAGGAGTTTACACAGCACTGAAGACTAACAAGTGAGCGGACAATTGCAGTACTGGGTACTAAGTGCTACGATGAGATAAACACAGGATGCTACGGAGGCAAGTTACCCAGACTTGGCCGGGGTTGGAGAGGTGGAATGACGGGCGGGCAGAGAATATTTCCGAGATTTAGGGAAACAGTTTGGCGGAAACAACATGAAAATCCATTTCTCAGTCCCTCATAGTGAGGTTTTGGCTGTGGTAGCCACATGTGTAAAGGACAAGAGGAGAGAGAATTTTGAGGGAGTCTTTCTGGTGTAGTTAGGGTGTGGTTATGTGTGGTTGGAGCCTACGGGGCAGATGATGATGAGTAGGGTACCGGGAGGAGAGGAAGGGCCCAGACCTCCCCAGGCCTTGTAGCCCTTGTTAGGCAATTTTGTCTTTATCCTAGAAGTAGTGGGAAGCTACTGAGGTTTTAAACAGGGATGTAACAGGATGTAATTTTTCCAGGATGATTCTTAACTTTTACGCTTATATATATATTTTTGTCTTTGTTTTTACTTCCTTTTTGTGGAGAATGGGGTCTCGCTATATTGCCTAGGCAGGTCTTGAACTTCTGGGCTCAAACTATCCTCCTGACTCTGCCTCCTTGAGAGCTGGGATTACAGGCGTGAGCCACCACACTTGGCGATTCTTAACTTTTAAATTTATTTAAATTTTATTTTGTATCCTTAATATATTTACATATTTCTAAATGTTTTTCCCCAACTTCTCATTTTGAAAAACGTCAAAGCCATAGAAAAGTTGAATAGTTCAAAGCAACACCCTCTATCTTTCACTTGGCCCACCATTTTTTACATTTATATTTATTTTATACTTGTACATATATACTCATATATTTAAGTACTTTACATATACTTTAAAATATATTTATGTACTTTTTTGGATGAACAATTTGAAAATAACTTGCAGGTAGCATGACATTTCACTCCTAACTACTCCAACATGTATCTCCTAAGAACAAAGATATTCTACCACATAACCACAATATCCTTATCACACTCAAGAAATTTAACCTATGACATACACTGTTTTCCCTAGCCTTTAAAAAAAATTTAAAACTTCCAGAAAAGTTGCAAGATTAATAGAATGAGCAACCCATTTATCCACTATTCACCTAGATTCACTGATAACATTTTGCCAGACTTGTCTTTGTATCTCTCTTTTAATGTATGTGTGTATAATAATAACGAAATAATAATAATTATTTCTGCTGACTCACTTGAGTTAGGTGCAAAATTCTTTTTTTTTTTTTTTTTTGAGACGGAGTTTTGCTTTTGTTGCCCAGGCTGGAGTGCAATGGCATGATCTCGGCTCACTGCAACCTCTGCCTCCTGGGTTCAAGCAAGTCTCCTGCCTCAGTGTCCTGAGTAACTGGGATTACAGACATGTGCCACCATGCCCAGCTAATTTTGTATTTTTAGTAGAGACGGGGTTTCTCCATGTTGATCAGGCTGGTCTGGAACTCCAACCTCAGGTGATCCGCTCTCCTCGGCCACCCAGGATTACCGGGATTACAGGCGTGAGCCACTGTGCCTGGCCCAAAATTCTTTTTTTTTTTTTAATGGAATCTCACTCTGTCACCCAGACTGGAGTGCAGTGGCGCCATCTTGGCCTACTGCAACCTCCACTTTCTGGGTTCAAGTGATTCTCCTGCCTCAGCCTCCTGAGTAGCTGGGACTACAGGTGGGTGCCACCACACTCGGCTAAATTTTTTTGTATTTCTAGTAGAGATGGGGTTTCACTATGTTGGCCAGGCTGGTCTGGAACTCCTGACCTCAAGTGATCCGCCTGCCTCAGCCTCCCAAAGTGATGGGATCACAGGTGTGGACCATGGCGCCTGGCTAATTTTTGTGTTTTTAGTGGAGAGGGGGTTTCACCATGTTGGCCAGGGTGGTCTCGAACTCCCGACCTCAGGTGATCTGCCCACCTCAGCCTCCTAAAGTGCTGGGATTACAAGCGTGAGCCACTACGCCTGGCCTGTGATGGTTAATGTGCCAACTTCTAGAGGATTGGTGCTCAGATATTTGGCAAAATTTGGGTGTTTCTGTGAGGGTATTTTGAATGAAATTAACATTTGAATTGGTAGACGGAGTAAATTGCCCTCCCTAATGTAGGTGGGTCCCATCCAACCAGTTGAAAACTTGACTAGAACAAAAAGAAGGACCCTCTCTTGAGTAAGAGAGACTTCCTTCTGCCTGACTGCTTTGAGACCGGGACGTTGGCTTTTCCCAGCCTTCAGACTCAGAAGTAAACACTGGCTCCATCTGGGTCTTAGACTCGGCCTTTGGACTGGAACTACACCATTGGTTCTCAGGCCTTTGGATTTGGACTGGAACTATATCAGCACCTTTCTTGGGTCTCCAGCTTGCCAGCTTACCCTGAAGATCTCGGGGATCTTGGGATTTATTAGCTTCCATAATCAAAAAGCCAATTTTTTATAATAAAACTATCTGTCAATCTATCAATCTATCTACTATTGGTTCTGTTTCCCTGGAGAATCCTAATGTATATTTACTTAAAAAAAAAAAAGACATTTTCTCACATAACCAGAATATAACTGTCAGACTCTAGAAATTAACATAGATACAGTACTATTATCTAATCTACAGACCTTATTCAAAATTTGCCAATTGTTCACTTCTATCCTATATATAAAATGAAAAGAAATATTTTCTGGTCCAGGATCCAATCTAGGATCACATGTTGCATTCAGTTGTTATATCTCTTTGTTCTCCATTAACTTGGAATAGTTTCCTAGATTTTGTCTTTCATGACTTTGGCAGTTTTGAAGTTACAGACATTTATTTTGTAGAATGTCCCTCAATCTGGGTTTGTCTGATGTTTCTTTATGATTAAAATTTAGCACATGCATTTTTTGGCCAGAATACTGCAGAAGTAATGTTGAATTCTTCTCTGTGAAACTTACCAGGGCACGTGATCTTTATTTTTCTTATTACTAGTGATAATTCTGATCATTTGATTAAGATGGTATCTGTCAGGCTTTTCCACTATAAAATTCCTTTTCTGTCTGTAATTGTGGAAGATACTTTAAGTCTATCTACTTTCCTATTTCTCCATTATTTTTTTTCCCACTAATTTTAGCATCTGAGAAGTATGTTTGAGACATCTCTTAGGGGTTGTTGAAGATAAAATGAGATCATGAGGGTGGGGCTGAGGTGTGGTATGTGATCACCTGGGGAGAGAGTAGATGGTGAGAAAAGAATCAGAATGTTTATTAGAAAGGCCACTCTAGTGAGGAGTGGGAAGAGTAGAAGCAGGGAGAGGAGCAGAAAAGTCTTTGTTGGTAGTCTGGGTGAAAGATAACCTGAGTGAAGGCACAAGATGGGCTAGAGAGAAGTAAATTGATTAGAAAGCTGCTACAAAGATGGCATCTATAGGACTTACTTTGGTTAGGACCTTGCAGTTTGCAAATCCAGTGAAACCCCACTTCTACTAAAAATACAAAAATTAGCCAGGTATGGTGGCACATTCCTGTAATCCCAGCTACTTGGGAGACTGAGGCAGGAGAATCTCTTGAACCTGGGAGGCAGAGGCTGCAGTGGGCGGAGATCGTGCCATTGCACTCCAGTCTAGGCGACAGAGCGAAACTCCATCTCAAAAAAAAAAAAAAAAAAAAAAGCACAGTACCGAATGGTGAGTGCTGTCACCAGGATATGAACAAAGAGATGTGGGCACAGCAAGGATATTTGTGTGGGAGTAGGGAAGTTCTCCTCTAATAATTCTTTCTTCCTTTTTTTGTACAGAGGAAGAAACAATGGCTGGATAAATTAAATGACTTCATTAAGCCCAACATCTAGACATCGTGAGGAGCATGTTCTTTGAGTCAGGCAGACCTAGATTCTAATCATGTGGCTGTGTGACCTTCAGCAATTTTTTTTTTTTTTTTTTGAGATAGAGTCTTGCTGTGTCGCCCAGGCTGGAGTGCAGTGGCGCTGTTTCGGCTCACTGCAACCTGTGCCTTCTGGGCTCAAGTAATCCTCCAACCTCAGCCTCCCAAGTAGCTGAGACCACAGGTCACAGGTGTGTGCCCCACCACACTCAGTTAATTTTTGTATTTTTTGTAGAGATAGGGTTTCGCCATGTTGCCCAGGCTGGTCTCAAACTCCTGGGTAAAAGCCATCTGCCTTGGTCTCCCAAAGTGCTGGGATTACAGGCGTGAGCCACCACACTCAGCCCAGCAATTGTTTTAATCCCTGTGAGCTTCAGTTTATTTGTGAAACACATAATTTTATCTACTTTGTAGGCAGTTGCTACTGTAGGGTTTATCATAGTAGGGTTTCAACATAATCTTTTTTTTTCTTTCACCCTTCTTATGGCACAGAACACTGTGATATAAGTAAAAAAGAAATCAGAGGTCAAGTCCAGGCGCAGTGGCTCACACCTGTCATCCCAGCACTTTGGGAGTTCGAGGCCAGCCTGGACAACATGGCAAAACCCTGTTTCTACTGAAAATACAAAAATTAGCTGGATGTGCTGGCGCATGCCTGTAATCTCAGCTATTTGTCGGCTGAGGCATGAGAATCACTTAAACACAAGAAGCAGAGGTTGCAGTGAGCTGAGATTCTGCCACTGCACTCCAGCCTGGGTGACAGAGTGAGACTCTGTCTGGAAAAAAAAAAAAAAAAAGAGGAGGTCAGAGAAAGAAAGGAAGGTCAGCATGCCCCTCAAGCAGGGCCTTATGGGGTGCCAGGATTATGGTAGGGTCCCCTATCATCTGGGTTTTTTTCTCTGCCCTTTAGGTCTGAAAAGTTGACACTATTAGAACTTCCAGGACTGACTGGCTTCTTGGGGAGGGACCCATGCTAACAAACTACACGAAATTTATGAATAGTCCAAAATGCAAATTCATTGAATTCTATGATGAACATCTTTCTATAACTGGCTCCCCCTACTTCAGTCTTATGTGTTTATCTTGGAATAGAACAATCAGAAAGTTGTTAATTGAGCACAGAATCTGAATGAAGGAACTTGGATAGTCTTCAGAAATATTTCACCCAGGCTGTGAGAAAAGGCTGATGCTTTCATAACCAAGGACCCTTTTCTAGTAGGCCAAACTTTGCCTCTGCCAGATATATTTTATTGTTGGTGAAAACATATTTCTACTACAATTGCCACCTGTTTGGACTCTATGTAGACTGCACCTTTCTGTTAACATTCATCTTCTCAAATGATATAATCAATTGGATTAGAAGGATCTTAGGTTACACCCTGGTCACCTCTGTCTGAACTTTGGTGTTCCCCAAATCTATACCAGCATTCTTACCAGGAGTAATCTCTAGACGTAGCTGATTTTAACTAATTTAACTCTCAGAGTTCACCAGATTTCCTCCATTTTCTGGAGGCATTTCATCACAGACTTGTTTGTACTACTTTCAATTATCTATACACCCATTGCCCAACAGCACACATCCAATAAATGCCAGTTGAATAAACTGGTGAGAATAAAGGAGGAAACATCAGAAAAGGTGTCAAATAATAAGATTTAAGTATTTTCTGGCCGGGTGCAGTGGCTCACGCCTGTAATCCCAGAACTTTGGGAGGTTGAGGTGGGCAGATCATAAGGTTGGAGTTTGAGACCAGCCTGGCCAACATTCGAGATTTGAGATCAGGAGTTCGAGATTAGCCTGGTCAACATTAGTAGAGATGAAACCCCATCTCTACTAAAAATACAAAAATTAGCCGGGCATGGTGGTGGGCGTCTGTAATCCCAGCTACTTGGGAGGCTGAGGTGGGAGGATCGCTTGAACCCGGGTGGGTGGGGGCGGGGTAGAGGAGGTGGTGGTGGAGGTGGCAGTGAGCTGAGAAGTGCTCCAGCCTGGGCGACAGAGCGAAACTCCGCCTCAAAAAACCAAAAAAACCACAAGTCTATTTTTTCTCTCTATTATTCTACCTGACCTTAAGGGATACTAAGGAAAGGGTGAGAATGGTGTAGGAGATGTAGAACTCCCAGAGATGGGACGTTGAGGAGGAAGAAACACAAGAGCTTTCAGGTTCATCTGTTATATGGGATAAAAGAAAAAAAGAAGAGCTTTCAGGAAAGATTTCTAAGGCCGCTGGAGTCACACCAGCAATTAATGCCTGACAGCAAAGTTACCCTTTCCCGGCTGTTGCTGAAATCTAAGGGATGATGATGAGGTGGACAAGGGAGCGTGGAGAAAAAGATTGAAGGGATATTAAGGAAGCAACTGACTGGACATGCTGAGACAAAGGGAAGAGTAGAGTAGATTTCGGCTTAGTTATCTGTAAGTATGCTGGCGCATTTCAGGAAGAGGGCAAAGAGGGGAGGTTGTTTGCAGGAGTTCGCGTTCGAATAGGCTGAGGTTGAGTTTGAGTTTGAGGTGCTCGTTGGGACAAGTAGTAGGTTGAAGTATTCAGTAAGCAGTTAGGCACAAGGGTCTGAGCTTCTGAAACAAATTTGGATGTTAGTTGAAAGCATATAAATGGGTAAGACTCTTCGGGATAAGTGAAGAATTGGAGATAGAGAAGCAGAATCCAGCTGGACTCGCAGATTTAGAGATGGCATGGGGAAGCAGGATAAGAAAAGTCGGCGAGCTAAGAAGAAAAACGCAGGGCGACATTTTGAAAGCCAAGGGAGTAAGCTTCAAGGCCGCCTCCTGGAGGTCAAGAAGATGACAGATCTAGCCTCGGTCAAACTGAATTCCAAGGAGTGCAGGCGGGTGGGGGTGGGGCGGAGTCGCTGCGGGCGACTTAAGTTGAGGGGCGAGAAAGGAGGCAGCCTTAGTAGTACTTGTATTTTTAAAGGGAATTTGGCTGTGACGAGACAGAAAGGGCGGAACTTAGTAGTTTAGAGCTCAAGGGGATCATTGGCTTCAGAATCCCCTACTCTTGCGTGAGAGTAACTCTCAGTCTACGGATGTCTTCTGCAGTTTCTTAGGGTCCATGTTGGGATTTACCGGCTGTAAACTAAACAAAGCAAAGCAAAACCCCATAGTACAAGACATTTTGTTTGAAAGCCTACTTTCTTTAAAGATCCTGCCATGCAAATAAGGGGCTTTAATGTGGCTCTCAGCGATTGGTAGATACTTACGAAATCCGTCATTTCCTTTCAGGGCAGGATGCAAACCAAGAGGCGGCTTTCTGTTTTTCTATTGGCTGTTGGATACGGCTCCGCTTTTAGCCAATCAAACGACTTCCCTTCACCCCTCCCGGTAGCTCTTATAAATTACATCAAATTGGTTATTCTTTCCACATTCTTCTCCTTGTAAAAGAAGCTGTAACTGCAATTTTAGCCGTAATGTCAGGACGCGGAAAGCAGGGAGG
This sequence comes from Macaca mulatta, assembly GCF_049350105.2. Lineage (NCBI taxonomy): Eukaryota > Metazoa > Chordata > Mammalia > Primates > Cercopithecidae > Macaca > Macaca mulatta. Next base: position 117,264,354 of record NC_133406.1, read on the forward strand.
CAAGGCCCGCGCTAAGGCCAAGTCGCGCTCGTCCCGCGCTGGCCTCCAGTTCCCGGTGGGGCGAGTGCACCGCTTGCTGCGCAAGGGCAACTACGCGGAACGGGTGGGGGCAGGCGCCCCGGTGTACCTGGCGGCGGTCCTCGAGTACCTGACCGCGGAAATTCTGGAGCTAGCAGGCAACGCGGCTCGGGACAACAAGAAGACGCGCATCATCCCTCGCCATCTGCAACTAGCCGTGAGGAATGACGAAGAGCTCAACAAGTTACTCGGGGGTGTCACCATTGCCCAGGGCGGCGTCTTACCCAATATCCAGGCTGTCCTGTTGCCCAAGAAAACGGAGAGTCACAAGCCTGGCAAGAACAAGTAATTAAGAGGCTTGACACCATACTCATTCACCCCAAAGGCTCTTTTAAGAGCCACCAAAGTGTCAAATGAAGGGCTGATCACGAAATAGCGCATTAGCTCTTTTTTTGAAAACTTGGGTGGCTCTAAAAAGAGCCTTTGGTCTTTGGTTTGTTTGTCTGCATTTATTTGCTTTTGGCTTTGTGGCTTTCAGTTTTCTTTGGTAACAGAACGGCCTGGATGTTAGGCAAAACGCCGCCCTGGGCGATGGTGACTTTGCCCAGCAGCTTGTTCAGTTCCTCGTCGTTGCGGATGGCCAGCTGGAGGTGACGAGGGATGATGCGCGTCTTCTTGTTGTCCCGAGCTGCGTTGCCCGCCAGCTCCAGGATCTCGGCGGTCAGGTACTCGAGGACCGCCGCCATGTAGACTGGCGCGCCAGCCCCCACCCGCTCCGCGTAGTTGCCTTTGCGCAGCAAGCGGTGCACTCGCCCTACCGGGAACTGGAGGCCAGCGCGGGACGAGCGCGACTTGGCCTTGGCGCGAGCCTTGCCTCCTTGTTTGCCACGACCAGACATGACTGAAACCAAGGTTAAACACAGACAATGCTCAGAACCTCGCTACAAAATAAGCTTGAAAGAGAACCAAGAGGAAAGCCTTTATAAGCTTTCCTAGGGGTGGGGTCTAGAACGAGTTTTTCATTGGTCCTAATATGGCTTCAGAACCGGCCAATCAAGTCAAGAGTCGGTGTTGTTGCGTACGCATTGCTGAAAACGCAAGGTCCGCACACGGACCAATGGAAATGAATGACTTTCGGAGCCCTAATTTGCATAAGGTGGTTATAAAAGAATCAGGCCCGCCCATTCTCTTACTTCTTTTCTTGGCTAAGCCGCGTTTGTACTGTGTCTTACCATGCCTGAACCGGCAAAATCCGCTCCGGCTCCTAAAAAGGGCTCCAAGAAAGCCGTCACCAAAGCCCAGAAGAAAGACGGCAAGAAGCGCAAGCGCAGCCGCAAGGAGAGCTACTCCATCTACGTGTACAAGGTGCTGAAGCAGGTCCACCCCGACACCGGCATCTCGTCCAAGGCCATGGGCATCATGAACTCCTTCGTCAACGACATTTTCGAGCGCATCGCGGGAGAGGCGTCCCGCCTGGCGCACTACAACAAGCGCTCCACCATCACGTCCCGCGAGATCCAGACGGCCGTGCGCCTGCTGCTGCCCGGCGAGCTGGCCAAGCACGCCGTGTCCGAGGGCACCAAGGCAGTCACCAAGTACACCAGCTCCAAGTGAGTCCCTGCCGGGACCTGGCGCTCGCTCGCTCGAGTCGCCGGCTGCTTGACTCCAAAGGCTCTTTTCAGAGCCACCCACCTAATCACTAGAAAAGAGCTTGTTCACTTACTCCCTTAGTTTCTTCTCATAAAGTAATTTTAGCGTAAAGGTCATGGGAAATGCCACACGTAGGTTTTTAACCATTTGGAACTTGAGGTCCCCGGTGCATGATTGGATTTGCTTTTGAATCTAGAGCGTGTCTTCACTCATTGTGCTGCTTAGCATTCCCAGGAGTCGGTTCTCAATTAGGATGTTGGGAATCCGCCTCTTTACCCGCCCCCACTCCCGCCCCATACTGGCGCCCTGGTGGCTTCTTGGGTCTGTTTCATTCTAAAACGAAGTGGCTGAGTTCGGCTGTTATTTAAGAGAACTCCAGGGCACGATTCAGCCCAGGTTCCGCAAACACTGCGTGACAGCTGTGTATGACTGACGCTTGGCAGCACCTTTTGTGTCCGGTCACCAGTTCTGCTGTGCGATGGGGTCTCCTGTGGATACCAGCCGTTCTGTGTATTTTGGACGAAGCCCGCGCAGCCGGGTCCCAGCCTTTTCCTGATTGGGCGACATGAATATTCAAAATTCTGCGCCTCTTTCTAATTTGTAGATTTCAGTTTCCGTCGTTCACTTTGAGACTTTGAAATTCCTATTTCTCGTTTTGTTGATAATTTTTGCATTTAATGGTCTCTGCTTTAAAGGGTAAGGCTGCGGCCCCAGGTCACTGCGAGGCACTTACCGTGTAGATACGGGCTCAAAAGTCACCTGTCAGAGATCTACGTCATCCACTAAGGAATTCGCGCCGCTCATACTTGCCTGTCTCATTTTATCTTCCTTCTAGCAGCTGTCTGAAATTGGTTCGTCTGTTTTCTTGTTTATGGTATTCTCAAGCCCTTGACCGGCTGGTGTGGTTTTCCCGTGCATCTTCAGCCTGGCACATTATGGACACTTACCTAAATACTACGTATTGATGTAATATTGTTGGGTTAGTTTTTCCATCCCATCGTTTTCTTAATCGCTTTCGTGGATGGATGATGGGTGCTGTTCATTTCCGTTAGATGTATGTGAAGGCACGGTGAAAATGGAAATGTTTTTGGAGCTACTTCCTCAAATGTGTCCTTAGTCACCTCAGTGCAACAGCTGGGAGGGGGCCGTGTTAAGATTTTTTTTGCATCAAAGAGGAGGTGGCAATGGTAGATCCACCCTTACGCTTCCCAGTTTAGCATAACCTCTTTTGGATTTTCATCAAATTCAGCGTATTGGTCACTGGAAAGAGCCTTTTCCTTCTTTTCTTACTCTCCCCTCTTGGTGTTCCCCTCTTAAAGGAGAGGAGCTTTTAATTGACAGTCATCACCTCATTTGCTTTCCAGGAGGCCATGCAAGATAGGCAGGACTACAGGGTTAATCTCCTTTTTACAAATGAGGCCAAGAGAAGCCTCATTGGTTCACAGTCATGCAGCTCATACTGTCCACCCTTGTATTCTCAGATGCAGGACAATTGCATTTTAGTTTTATTTTGTGGAGGTACAGAATATTTACTCTTTCTGTCCAACCCTTGATTCTGCCGAGGAAGACACTGATGGTTTGATGAGTGATTCAACTCTGTTTTTGGCTAAGGGTTTTTGGAGTTGATAGCAGGGGTCTGATGAATCCAAATGAGCTCTAGACATTATCACAGACTGAATAAATCTTAACTGTCTCCTACATGTGTGTTTTCAAATGTGTGTAGATGCTATTGTTATTAATAAAGTTACCAATTGAAGGCTTTGCTGGATTCTTTTATCTACAGTATATATTTCTCAATGAAGGAAATTAACAGATACAACTTACACAGGGTCTATAGAAAAGCATGGGTGCCTCTGATCTGGGGGATGACTATTTATAAGCCACCAGCCAAACTGCTGCCCCAAAGGTGCACTAGGGCTGAAATAGTCTCTTACAAGGCCACTGTTAATGCTTAGTAATTGAAAAATATATGATCACAAATAGAAAGCAGTACAAATAAGATGGAAGAACTAAAGTTCATAATGAAGTTAAGCTAACACCTACGGAGCACTTACTGTGTGCCAGGTAGTGTTCTAGGCCCTTTATACATATTGACTCATCTAATTCTCACCAGGACCTCAGGAAGTAGTACCATTATTATCACCCATTTTACAGATAAGGAAACTGAGGCAAAGAGAAGCCTTTCTTCAGAAACTCTCCAGAGGATAAGCTCCTAGGTTAGCAGTTAAGGGACTTGAGAAACAGGGTCATTCTGAAAACCTGGACCCTTCCCTGTGTTTTAGGGGGAAATATCTATGCTTTAGAATTGAAAAGAAATATCACTGGTTTTATTCTCTTCTGAGTGCACGCTGGATGTAAATCCTGGGTCGTGGTGGCTGAGTACATTGAGGGTGGGATTAGGTGGCTGTGAGCCTCCATCCCAGAAGCCATAGCTCAACTCAATTGAGTTTGTCCCCACAGTGGTGGGGCTCACCAGCTGGAATCCTTTCACTAACATGAGAGAACCTTAGTTGCTGGTTTTGGGCTCCTCCTGGGGATGATGTTCACTGGGAAGGATGTTACAGAGTGAGGAAGGGGGAGGAGGTGATAGATTTGATATTTTAACTCTGGAGGAGAAGTAATTGGTGAGATTAATCTTCAAGAACCTCTTTGATCATTTCTCCTGCTCAGACATCTTTAAACATTTGCTTTTGTTGGGGTTAATAACAATAATTGTTAATTACTGAGCACTTAACTGTTTACCTTAAACTTACTTAGCAGTAAGCTAAGAGTTTACCTTACACTTACTTAGCAGGATGGTCTCGATCTGACCTCGTGATCTGCCCGCCTCGGCCTCCCAGAGTTCTGGGATTACAAGCGTGAGCCACCGTGCCCAGCCTACAGCCACTTGTTAAGATAGGTTCTGTTGGCTGCACGCAGTGGCTCACACCTGTAATCCCAGGTGGGTGGATCATTTGAGGTCAGGAGTTCAAGACCAGCCTGGCTAACATGGTGAAACCCCACCTCTACTAAAAATACAAAAGTTGGCATGGTGGTGGGCGCCTATAGTCCCAGCTACTCAGGAGGCTGAGGCAGGAGAATCCCTTGAACCTGGGAGGTGGAGGCTGCTGCCACTGCACTGCAGCCTGGGTGACAGAGGAAAACACAATCTAAAAAAAAAGGACCAGAAGGACACTGTCATAGCTCGTAATATTGCTTATCAATAATTCTGTAGTAGGCCTGAAGGGCAGCTCTGTTTGGGTTTCAGAAATTGACCCTTAAGTGAGAGACTGTCTCTGTAACCTAGGGGACTAGGTTTAATAATTCATTTAATACGTGTGATTGAAAATCTGTATCTACTAATTTTATAAATATTATCTATGAACATTATTAAATTCTGTAAGAACAGCATTCTAGGACCATTTTCTTCTCTCTGACTCCTAAGCATTGTTAGGTGTGATATCATTTGTTCTTTCATTCAAGAATTTATTGAGTATCTGTGAAGATGGCAGGTAATCTGCTAGGTAGTGAGGACAGAAAATTGAACAGGAGTGGCTTCTGCCTTCCTGGACCTCCAGTGACTAGAAGAGAAGATATATTAATCCCATGACTATGAGAAAGTGTGACAAGTATTACAACTGTAGAGGTATAGATACAGAGAGTATAATGGAGGGAGTCCTGACTTCATGTTGGTGGGTGTAGGGAAGGACTCCCTGAGGAAAGGACCTTTAGGATGACACTTGACAAGGATAGGAAGGGTTTACCAGGCAGTGGATGGCATGGGCAAAGGCCTGGAGAGAGTGGAAAAGATCATGCTCAGGTAGATAGGAAGAACTGCAGGAAGTCTAGTACAGGTGGTGGTTACAGGGCAAGGAGGACAGAGCAGCATCAAGAGGTTACACGGTTAGACAGAGCCAGATCTTGCAGGACTAGGCTAGAATGTGTAAACTGACTTTAAAGAACCCAATGAGCTCCTAGGCTGACCTGACTATGGGAACAGAAAGGAGCTGTGTGGCACTAAAACCGGAAGAGTTAAAGTTTCAGAGGCCACATGGTTTATGCCAATGAAGCACTCTCTGGAGCAGATGGTACCCTGACCCTCAAAAGTGTGTGTTTGTTCCCTGCAACAGGGCTTCCCTTAAAGTGGAAATGGCTTTGTCAGGCCAACCAGGTTGACAACAACTGCCATGGTCACCTGCCTCTGTGTGCTGCAGGTGGCCTTCTCATTATAGTTTGCCTTTCTTTACAACTGTGCTTCCATGGAACGATGGGTGGATCAGTGGAACCCAATATGTGCTCTTTAGAGAGTTGTCTCCAGGATGTAGGTTATCATGATCCTCTGTCCTCTATTTTCTGTAAATTGGTACTTAGAGGCTTGATTAGATTTAGGTTTACTGTTTCACCCCATGACATGACTACTTCATAGGTGGTACTATTTCTTTTCTATCAGGAGACATGTAATGTCTAGCTGCTGCTTTTTTTGTGTAACAGCAGTGATTGATTCTCAATGCTTATTAGATCAATTAATTCATTATCAATTGCAAAATAATGATATTCTGTCACTCTTCTTTCACATATTAGCTGGAATACTTCAGTAAAGAGGAATATTATTATTTTTTAGAGATAAGGTCTTGGTCTGTCACCTAGGCTGGAGTACAGTGGCTAGATCATAGCTCACTGGAACCTCAAACTCCTTGGCTCAAGTGATCCTCCCACCTCAGCCTTCCCAGTAGCTAGAACTACAGGTAGGCATCACCACGTTGAGTTAATTTTTAAGTTTTTTGTAGAGATGTAAACTCCTGGCCTCAAGTGATCTTCTCACTTCTTTTCAAATCCCTGGGAAAAATTATTATTTTTAATAGTAAATATCTGGAAACTACTTACGTATCTACTAGCATGTGGCAATAAAGTGTTAGGATCCTTTTTGGTGGAAATAAAAAAGGACATGTGTGTATTGATATGTATGCACTGATATTATGTAAAACACTTTTCTGGGATTTCACATAACAAAACTAATAATAGTGGCTACTCTTTTTTTTTTTTTTTTTTTTTGAGATGGAGTCTTACTCTTGTTGCCCACGCTGGAGTGCCATGGCACGATCTCAGCTCACTGCAACCTCCACCTCTCAGGTTCAAGTGATTCTCCTGCCTCAGCTTCCCATGTAACTGGGATTACAGATGTGTGCCTCCACGCCTGGCCAATTTTTTGTATTTTTAGTAGAGATGAGGTTTCACTATGTTGACCAGGCTGGTCTCAAATTCCTGACCTCAGGTGATTTACCCGTCTTGGCCTCCCAAAGTGCTGCAGTTATAGGTGTGAACCACCGTGCCTGGCCGATAGTGGCTACTCTTTTCTTTTCTTTTCTTTTTTTTTTTTTTTTGAGACAGTCTCGCCCTGTCACCCAGGCTGGAGTGCAGTGACATGATCATGGCTCACTGCAATCTCCACCTCCCGGGTTCAAGCGATTCTTCCGTCTCAGCCTCCCAAGTAGCCGGAACTACAGGCGCGTGCCACCATGCCTGGCTAATTTTTGTAGTTTTTAGTAGAGACGGGGTTTCACCATGTTGGCCAGGCTGATCTTGAACTCCTGACCCCGTGATCCACCCACCTTGGCCTCCCAAAATACTGGGATTATAGGCATGAACCAATGCGCCTGGCCAATAGTGGCTACTCTTAAGGAGAAGAATTTCCTTGGGCCAGAGGGAAGATTTTGCTTTTTCCTTTATATCTTTCAGTACTGTTTAAATTTATGATCAATGTTCACTTAAAAACAATGTCAGCAGAGGTTATGTGAACAGTGGGATTATTGGCCTTAAAAAAAAAAAAGCCTATAAGAATATTTTTTTGGTGAAAATAATGTATTTAAAAATACCTGTTCTACTGCCTGGCACTGAGTAGACTCTCAATACATTGTAGTTAATTCTGAAAAATAGTCTAAAAAAATCTTCATCAATGCAAACAGCAATCAACTTAATAACAATAGCAGCAACAGCAACAACAACAAAAACTCCAGAAGTCCCTAGGGGTGGATGAGGTGGCATATAGGTTTGGGATTGAGTCTCCACTATTCCTAACCTATTTTTTAAAAATCCCTCAAGATTAATGAACACTTGCTTTGCAGGAGGCAGTCTCTGGAGTGATTTTCCTGACTAGTTAACTTCGCTAATGAGTTTTTCGGTCACAGGTCTGGTCATCAGACAGACCAGGAGAGCCAGTCAGCCTCTTTAAGGAGGACTGGGTCATCGAGAGCTGGGAAAGTAGCTAAAAATCAGAGTTGATGGAACCGGCCTGGGAGAGTTGGTATAGGTTCTTGAGCAGGTCAAGAATAATACTTTGGGAGGGTTATTATGACCTTTGTACCTTTATTCTGAAGAAATGTGCAGGATGCATAGAAGAAAGAGAATACAGGAAACCGGAAACCAGTGGGGAGGCTGCTGCAACCAGTAATGAGGTCTTAGACAAGCATAGAGACAGCAGGGAGAGAGAAGATAAACAAAAACCATGTTCTGAATGAAGGAGGCAAAAAATTGTTTTAGTTTTCTATTTATATGTAAAAAATTACCCCAAATTAAGTGACTTAGGACAATACTCATTTAGCCTCTCATAGTTTCTGTAGGTCTGGGCATGGCATAGTGGGAGTCTCTGATTAGAATCTTACAGGGGTAAAATCGAAGTGTGAACTGGGCTGCATTTTCCAATGAAGGCTGGGGTCTTCCAAACTCATCCAGGTTGTTGGCAGAATTCAGTTTCTTGCAGGTGTAGAACTGAGGTCCTCAGAGGCTGCCTTTCTCCATAGGCAGGTCACAGCATGGATATTTGCTTCTAATGGCCAGCAGAAGAGTATCTCTGTTGCTTCCATTTTATCTAATTCAGGGAAGGCCTTGACTCTCTTTTAAAAAGCTCACTAGGCCGAGTGCAGTGACTCATGCCTGTAATCCCAGCACTTTGGGAGTTCATGGCGGGTAAATCACCTGAGGTTCAAGACCAGCCTGGCCAACATGGTGAAGCCCCAGCTCTACTAAAAATACAAAAATTACCCGGGCATGGTGGCAGGTGCCTGTAATCCCAACTACTCAGGAGGTTGAGGCAGGAGGATCATTTGAACCCAGGAGGTATAGGTTACAGTGACCCTGGATCACACCACTGCACTCCAGCCTGGGCGACAGAGTAAGACTCTGTCTCAAAAAAAAAAAAAAAAAAGAGGCTTACCTAAGTCAGGGATTCCCTTTCTACTAACTCAAAGTCAACTGATGAAGGATCTTAACTACATCTGCAAAGTTTTCTCGATTAACAGCAAGTACAGGTTCTACCCATACTTAAAGGGAGGGGATTTAAACAACAGGTACCAGGGGCCAGGAATCACAGGAGCCATCACAGAATTTTGCCTACTACAGGAATATAAAGGAACTGTGTGTCTGAAGTCAGATACTTTTCTGTGATTTAAATTAATTTTAAAATAAAAGAGTAAAAAGTAAAAATTCCCAGTTACTGAAAGCCCACAGCATGCAAAATACTATAGACATACCATTTCAAATCCTCAGAACAAATCCTGAAAGGTAAATGTTATGGTTTTTATAGTGGAGGATACTGAGGTTCAGACATGTCAAAGAACTTGGAATTTTCCTTCTAGTACATCATGTTGTATCAAAACAACCCCCAAAAGGTAAATATTACCCCCATTTTACAAAGAAAGAAATGGATATTTATGCAGTTTAAATAACTTGGCATTCCCTGATACACCATGATGCTACTGAATTTTACTAAAATATTTGTCTAAAATTTGCAAATCGCAAATAATCTGAGGATCTAGCAACGTATTTTTCATGTCTGTTTAATAGAACCGTAGAATATTAGTGCTGGAAGGAACCCAGAAATCATCTGGTCCAATTTCCTCATATGATGTTTTCCCTGATTTTAGTAAAAAATTATTCTCTCACCTCCTATCCCCATCAGATCCCTAAGTGGAGTAGATGTTCTTTAGAGGCCCATCTTTGGGAACATCTCTTTTTTTTTTTGGAGACAGGGTCTCACTCCGTCACCCAGGCTTGATTGCAGTGGCATGATCTCGGCTCATGGCAACCTCTGCCTCCTGGGTTCAAGCCATCCTTGTGCTTTAGCTTCCCAAGTCGCTGGGACTACAGGTGTGCACCACCATGCCCAGCTAATTTTTGTATCTTTGGTAGAGATGGGGTTTCTCCATGGTCTCAAACTCCTGGACTTAAGTGACCTTCCCGCTTGGCCCTCCCAATGTGCTGGGATTATAGGTGTGAGCCACTGTGTCTGGCTGGGGCCACCTCTTCATAAGCTCTTCCCAGGGACTCCCAGGGCTTTCTCCAGCTCCTCTGGGCAGATGAGAGAAGCCAGCTGGGTCTCTAGATGTGCCTCCAGATACACACTCCCAGCTGCCTGAAGTACGTGGCCACTTGCCATTGCCAGTTGACGGTTATGATCCAGTGTGGCCTAAAGTGAACTCTCTTCAGCAGCTCCTCTTCGCAGGCTGTCTATTCCTGTGAAGGTGGCATCATTCTCCTAGTCATTCAGGCAGGAAGGTGCAGAGTCATCTTGGATTACATTTTGCCCCAACAACTCCCTTTCTGCTTTTCCCCCTATCCAGGCTCAGGCAATCTTCTATGTGCAATAAAGTCAACAGTTCCCCTCCTGTCCATTCCTGTGTGTAGTTCCCTTGTTCTCATCTTGGTCCTCTCATCTTCGTCCCCAAGACTTGGCCTCCTGCTTTGGGTATGGCTCCCTTCTGATACCTTTTGCACCCTCCATCCCAAATTAACCCACTTTATACACAGCTCATATCACGTTACTTAGAATCATGGCTGCACTGTGTCCCCTGACATTTCCTCCTTAAAATTTTGTTTTTAATGCAAACTTATTTGGAGATAACTCTTCCTTATTTAGTATTATCCCATTTTATGTGCATTCCTTACTCAGTCTGAGACAATTGTTCTTTTTGCTTTTATGTGTTATTGTGAAAAAGTATATTTCTATGCATGTAAAAATTATTCTTACATAGTACTTTTTTTTTTTTTTTTTAAGACGGAGTTTTGCTCTTGTTGCCCAGGCTGGAGTGAAATGGCACGATCTCGGCTCAATGCAACCTCCACCTCCCGGGATCAAATAATTCTCCTGTCTCAGCCTCCCGAATAACTGGGATTACAGGCTCCAGTCACAACGGCCAACTAATTTTTGTCTTTTAGTTGAGATGGAGTTTCACCATATTGGCCAGGCTGGTCTCGAAATCCTGATCTTGTGATTTGCCCACCTGGGCCTCCCAAAGTGCTGGGATTGTAGGCGTGAGCCACCATGCCTGGCCTCCTCTTGGGTTTTTATGGAAGCTTCATGATGTCAGCATTCCTTCCCCCAGTGTATAGGGCGGCACCCTCTCTGGACAAAAACCAATATACATTATAACACCACATATATTTTCTCCTTCTTTTCTTTTCTTTTCTTTTTTTTTGAGTCTTGCTCTGTCATGCAGGCTGGAGTGCAATGGCACTATCTTGGCTCACTGCAACCTAAGCCTCCTGGGCTCAAGCGATTCTGCTGTCTCAGTCTCCTGAGTATCTGGGATTACAGGTGCACACTGCCATGCCTGACTAATTTTTTGGATTTTAGTAGAGACAAGGTTTCACTGTGTTCCCTGGCTGGTCTCGAACTCCTGAGCTCAGGCAATCCACCCACCTCGCCTCACAAAGTGCTAGGATTACAGGCGTGAGCCACCACGCCCGGCCTATATATGCATGTTTTTTCTAACACTTACATACTTTTTTTTGGTGCCAACAATGTTTTAAATACTTTACATGTATTAACTCATTTTACCCTTACAAAACCCTATCAAGTAGGTAGTATAAGTATGTCCATTTACAGATTGGGACATGGAGGAATCACAGAGAGGTTAAGAAACTTTCTCATCGTCACACAGTCTGTGCCAAACCAGGTTTCAAATCCAGAGTCTGCCTTTAGTCACTATTCAACACTACTAATATCAAAGAAGTAAGATGTTGATGCAGCATTTATAGTAATTTTTTTTTGTTTTTTTTTGAGATGAAGTCTTGCTCTGTTGCCCAGGCTGGAATGCAATGGCATGATATCGGCTCACCACAACCTCCGCCTCCTGGGTTCAAGCGATTCTCCTGTCTCAGCCTCCCGAGTAGCTGGGATAACAGGCATGCGCCACCACGTCCGGCTAATTTTGTATTTTTAGTAGAGACGAGGTTTCTCCATGTTGATCAGGCTGGTCTTGAACTCCTGATCTCAGGTTATCCACCCGCCTCGGCCTCCCAAAGTGCTGGGATTATAGGCGTGAGCCACCGCGCCCAGCCTATAGTAATTTAAAAGATTAGAAATAACCAACAGCCGGGGTGTAGTGGCCCATGCTTGTAATTCCAGCAGTTTGGGAGCCCGAGGCGGGCAAGTTTGTTGGGAGCTGGAGACCAGCCTGACGACATGGCAAAACCCTGTTTCTACAAAAAATATAAAAATTAGCTGGACGTGGTGGTGCGTGCACTTGTAGTCTGAGCTACTTGGGAGGCTGAGGTGTGAGGATCGCTGGAGCCTGGGAGATCGAGGCTGCAGGCTGCAGTGAGTTATGATCACACCACTGCACTCCAGCCTGGGCGACAGAGACCCAAAAACAAAACAAAACAACCTCTGACAATGTAGGAATGCTGAAATGAATATTAATTCTAAGTAAAAACTCAACCTATCCCAATTAGCCCAAGACCACTACTTAGTCTACCTAAGCCAAGTTTGTTGACTTGTTACAATGAGGGAGAACACACAACAGAGAAACTGGTGGCAGGGTGATGGGAGGAGGATGCTCACCAAACAAGAGGAAAGTTGGACTTATCATTGATTTTGGGAGAAGAGTGGAGTGTAGTTTTCATAGGCTCAAAGCAAAGCAGGGCTGTGTGAAAGGGTAGGCATAGGATGGGACTTTGAAGTGGATCCAGGGTCTTGTTTCCTTGGAAACTACGAAGTTGAGATAGAGGTGGAATGCTGTGTTCAGAAATCCCTTACTTGAAGTTTTGCACCTGGGTTGAAAATTACTGTGTTTTTTTGTGTCAAGGTGGCTTAGGTCCTTCACTGGAGAAGGGGGATGCTTCATTGTTGCTTGATATGATTTCAAGCAGCCAAAGTTCTGATGGTCTGTGATTTTGAGCACAAGTTTCTCAGTGAATAAGAAAGGAGTGGTCACTCAAAGAGGGGAGTTAAGAGCCTTTATAGCTGTAGCATGCCCTTGGGAGAAGAATGTTTTCTGTTATTTCTAGGCCAGCTTTATCTCTGTTAGTGCAGCCTAATGAATGGCAGAACAGGTTTTGATTTTCTCAGTCCTAGCGAATTTCTGCTTCTCGAAGTGCATGTTAGTGGTAATGTGTTTTATATCTTACTATCTTATTTTCCCTCCCTTTAATCTATATTTTATTTTATTTAGTTTTTTGAGACAGAGTCTCGCTCTGTCCCCAGGGTAGAGTGCAGTGGTGCGATCTCAGCTCACTGCAACCTCTGCCTCCCGGGTTCAAGCGATTCTCCTGCCTCCTTCTCCTGCCTCAGCCTCCTGAGTAACTGGGACTATAGGCGCGTGCCACCACACCTGGCTAATTTTTGTATTTTTAGGAGAGACAAGGTTTCACTATGTTGGCCAGGCTGGTCTCGATCTCCTGACCTCGTGATCCACCGGCCTCGACCTTCCAAAGTGCTGGGATTACAGGCATAAGCCACCACACCTGGCCTAACTTATATTTAAAAAATTGAACTTTTCCATGTACTCCTGAACATTAAATAAACATTAAAAACAAACAAACATACAAAACAACAACAACAACCAAAAAGAAAAAAAAACAGGCTGGGCATGGTGGCTCACGCTTGTAATCACAGCACTTTGGAAGGCCGAGGCGGGCAGATCATGAGGTCAGGAGTTCGAGACCAGCCTGACTAACATGGTGAAATCCCATCTGTACTCAAACTACAAAAATTAGCCAGGCATGGTGGTGCGCGCCTGTAATCCCAGCTACTCAGGAGGCTGAGGCAAGAGAATCTCTTGAACCATGAGGCAGAGGTTGCAGTGAGCCGAGATCATGCCACTGCACTCCAGCCAGGACGACAGAGCGAGACTCCATCTCAAAAACAAAACAAAACAAACAAACAAACAAAAACCAGAAAAACAAAAACAAAAGAACCTCCCAAAAAAACCACAACTATAAGTTATAATCCATAGTACAATTAATTTACTTGGTAGAGATCATCTTTTCCTTTCATTTTGCCCTTTTAAAAGAATAATAAAACGAGAAAATATCACCAATAGTAATTATCATTATGTGAAACTTGTTGCAATTTTTATTTTCCTGTAAATGTGACTGGGAGGCCATGTAATGTATTTCTTTTTTTTCTTTTTATTTTTTTTTCTGAGACAGAGAAAGGCTGTTGCCCAGGCTGGAGTGCAGTGGAGGATCTTGACTCACGGCAAGCTCCGCCTTCCAGGTTCATGCCATTCTCCTGCCTCAGCCTCCCGAGTAGCTGGGACTACAGGTGCCCGCCACCCATGTCCGGCTAAATTTTTTTTTTTTTTTTTTTTTAGTAGAGATGGGTTTTCACCATGTTAACCAGGAAGGTCTTGATCTCCTGACCTGTGATCCACCCGCCTCAGCCTCCCAGAATGCTGGGATTACGGGCATGAGCCACAGCGCCTGGCCAATGTAAATGTATTTCTTACTGTAGACTGAGGTCAGGAGAGTGGGCTGTACTGTACACATATTGATATTATTTGTGTCTATTCCATGTATCACTCTCCTGAAGCATCTAATCTAATAAAAAAAAAAAGCAAAACACAAAACCTAGGCCCAAATTCCACCTTGGCCATGTTTTAGCCCAGTAACTCACATTCCCCAGTGTCTAATCTTTACCAGAAACTTACTTATCTGTAAAATAGGGTAAAAGCCTTTTCTTCATTGCAGGGTTGTTGTGGACTCAAACGAGAGGCTGTTAGTGAAAGATTTCTGTGAATTATAAAGCTCCTAGGAACCCAATTATTCCTGCTGGCTTGGCCACATAGTCTAGAAGAATCTCTACATAATTAGCATCTAGAGATTAGATAATGTACCCATTATTTTCCACGTGCTTGTCTATTTCCCAGCATGATGGTAACATTTCCCAGGGAAAGATTTAGAATATATATTCTATGAATTAATGTTTATCATAAAAATAATGAAATTGCTAATAACTATTGATTTATTGTCATGTTGAGACTCTGCTCTAAGTACTTTGTATGGACTGTATAGCAATTTATCCCTTCACTAATCCTATGAGGTATGTGTATTTATTGTTACTGTTTTACAGATATTGAAACTAAGACACTGAGCCTCTATTTTAGCCTCATGTCTTCTTTCCTTCCAGCTTTCCCCAGGCAAGTAAAGGCAGGCCACAGTCTTCCAGCCGCCCAACCATTCAGGCTTTTCATTATTATAGGAGGTATCTGGTCAAGGACCACCACCATCTTCCTGTCCTGCCCCGTGAGTTCCCCAAGTGGAGACACAGCCTGTTCCCCAACACCTACACTCATGAACACAGGAGGGTTGGTCAAAATTGCACAGCTTTCATGCTTAGTTTTATACTCAGGTGTCAGTGACTGATAGAAGGGCCTTTTGGAGGTAGAGAGTGCACAGGCTCTGAAGAGGCAAGACCAGGGGAAGTCTGGACCTGCTTCCAGAGTGTCCTCCCACAAGGCTTAGTGCTCAGGACCTGTAGTGGGTTGAATATGTTCCCTAAAGTCTAGAGCCTTTAGAGGGAGCATGGTACTTTATTTCAGACTTCCGGTCTCCAGAACTGTGGAAGAATACAGTTCTGTTGTTATAAGCTACCAAGTTTGTGGTCATTTATTATGGCAGGCCTAGGAAACTAACACAGGTTGAGTATCCCTTATCTGAAATACTTGGGACTGGGAGTGTTTCAGGTCTCAGATTTTGGAATATTTGCATATATATAATGAGATGTATTGGGGATGGGACCCAAGACTGAACACGAAATCCATCTATGTTTCACGAATACCTTAATAACACTTACACTGTGCTCCATTTTCTCCAACAACTTGACCTTCTGTACTATAGATAAACATAAATGTTTTCTCTCCCCACCTCCGCTTTTTTTTTTTTTGAGACAGAGACTTGCTCTGTCGCCCAGGCTGGAGTGCAATGGCACAATCTCAGGTCACTGCAACCTCCACCTCCTGGATTCAAGTGATTCTTCTGCCTCAGCCTTCCGAGTTGCTGGGACTACAGGCATGTGCCGCCAGGCCTGGCTAAATTTTGTATTTTTAGTAGAGATGGGGTTTCACCATGTTGGTCAGGCTGGTCTCGAACTCCTCACCTCAAGTGATCCAGCCACCTCGGCCTTGCAAAGTGCTGGGATCACAAGCATGAGTCACCGTGCCTGGCCTTGCTTATTCTCTTTTAAAATCACTGTAACTCATGGGGTATCTGCAGGCCTCTTTCATATTTTCAACAATATCTTTATTACCACAGAGCAGAGAATAAACAAACAAACAAACAAAACCCCACAGTGAGTAAGGCACGTAGGTCTTGGCTCCTACGTGGGGCATTATGGGGAACGTGCTGTTGATGACACTGGCCTGCACACATGCCATTTTATGACCCTTTGTGAGTGTGTGCACGTTGGGGAAACCGGGCATGTGCAAAAAAGGTACATCTCAGTGGAAAGGGGCTGGGAGGGCCTTTTTTTTTTTCCTTGGGAACCCTGAATAAGCTATACATTGTATGACCCATTGTGTGAGATCAGGTGTGGCATTTTCCACTGAGGCACCACATTAGTGCACAAAATTGTTCAGATTTTGGAGCACAGGGTTTCGGATTTTCAGATTAGGGATGCTCAACATGTACAACATCCTTGCAACAATCTAGGTGTGAGCTTTCCTCAAGAGCAAGAAGAGCTTGCCACTTCCGCTATATGACCACGGTGAAGCCAGCCTGTCACCCTCCTGCCCTGGATGACCCCAGGGAGCTCTACAGAGGTCCATGGCTGTGGGAGGCCAGTAATTGTCTAGGAGAGCTCAGTGCCACTTGCAAAGACCACAGATCTCTCTAGAAATTCTGGGCTGAGCAGGTGAAGGCAGCTAGTCAGGCCCATGAAGGAGCCTAGTCAGCCTTAAGGAAAGGTTCACTGTGGGGCCCCCGACTTCCCATTCCTGATCTCCTTTTCACCTCTGCTGCCCACTTCCTTTTCTCTTTCCCTCCAAGTACACCTCATACTCTGCTCCTGATGACACTCAAATCTCACCCCTCCCCGCCCCCCCGTCAAATAAAAAGAGCCTAGCGGCTCTTGTAAGAACGGTGTATTCATTTCCTAGTGTTGCATTAATAAGTTATCATAGACTTAGTGGTTTAAAACAACACAAATTTGCCGGGCGTGGTGGCTCACGCCTGTAATCCCAGCACTTTGGGAGGCCAAGGCGAGTGGATCACCTGAGGTCAGGAGTTCGAGACCAGCCTGACCAACATGGTGAAAACCCGTCTCTCCTAAAAATACCGCCAAGGCGGCTGTCTCACTTGAGGTCAGGAGTTCGAGACCAGCACGTGCCTGTAATCTCAGCTACTCAGGAGGCTAAGGCAGGAGAATTGCTTGAACCTGGGAGGCGGAGGATGCAGTGAGCTGACATCACGCCATTGCACTCCAGATTAGGCAACCAGAGCGAAACTACGTCTCAAAAAAAAAAAAAAAAAAGAAAGAAAGAAACAAAACAACAACAACAAAAAAACCCATACAAATTTATTCTGTTATCATTCTAGAGGTCAGAAGCCCAACATAAGTTTCAAGGGGCTAAAACAAATGTCTGAAGGACTGGTTTATTCTGGAGGCTCCAGGTATATAATCCATTTTTTTAAATCTTCCAGCTTCTAGAAACTGGCATTTTTTAGCCCCTGGACAGATCACTCTAATGTCTGCGTCTGTCATCACACCCTCTTCTCCCTGATTGACCCTCTCGTCTCTCTAAGGACTCATGTGATTATATGAGGGGCTCATCTCAATAATCCAGGATAAGTTCTTTATCTCAAGGTCCTTAATTTATTCACATCTGCAGAGTTCCTCTGCTATATAAGGTAACATATTCACAGATTCCAAGGATTGGGATGCGGATATCTCTGTGGGGCTATTATTCAGTCTACCCCAAATGTGCACTCCTCCCCAAAGTATTTATCTTTGAGCACCAAGGGGAACTCTGCCTTCGGCTAAGGCTACACAACTAGCCTGATGGTGGACTGTAGCAACTTGTAGGCAAGGGGTACAGCTCAGGGCAGCTACCCCTCCCTCTTCTGGGGCCAGCCTGGAGGAAGTTCCTTCCAGAGTCCAGGTTATATTGCTTCTGGCCTGCAAATTCCTGAGAATTCTTTGAAACCTAGGAGGGGCCTGGGTATTATGCCCTTTTGAGTGAGAATTCAGAGGCCAGTGGAATCAGGGCAATCAGGCATTTCCTGATCATCTACTATGCTCCAGGATGCTGACTTGGAGAGATGAACAAGGCAAAATGCCCATTCTGACGGCACTCAGAATTTCGCAGGGAACTGGAAGGATAAATGAATCTGGGAGGAACTGCTAAACCAGAGGAGAGGGTAAGCTTGTTAGAACCTGAGAAGAATGCCGTCTGAAAAGTTAGAGAAGTCAGAAGAAGCAGTGAGGCCCTCAACCGTGTGTATCACAATGCCTCCTGTCACTTCCTTTCTGAGCTTCCATTACAAGCTTCTCCGTGGGTATTTTCTGCCCGAGCACCTGAACTTTGGAGACCTCGCACTTTGGACAAAGTCCCTGGCCCTGACACTTAATAGTTTTGGGAACTTGGGCAAAATACTCAAAGCTTCCTAGTCTGTAAAATGAGAATGATAAAACATCTGCCTTCCTTGCAGGATTGTTGTGGTGATGTATAAGACGTAAAATATGAAGCACAGTCAGCAGTCACTGAGCTTAAGGAATGTTAAGTTATAATCATTATTTCTGAACTTTGGTGCACAATACGACCCTGTTGACACCTCCTTTGCCTCCTTGGGACATATTCTCTTCTGGTGGTCCTCATCCCTTTCCAGCTATCCTCTGTCTCTTGGTATTCTCCTAATCTACTAACTCCCATCAATGTTCCTGCTTGCCCAGAGTGCCTGTCTCAGCCTTCTTCTTTTCTCCCTAACCCCTGCGAAGATCTCATCAAATTCCCTGCCTTTCATTTTCCTTATCGATTTGCTGACGGCTTACTGACAAGTATCTCCAGCTGAGACCCTTTACTGATTAGAGTAATAACAACTGGTGGATGTGTTCTCCTAGATAGAGAACAAGAATCTCAATTTTCAATGTCGGGAGGGACTTTATGCATCTTTTTGCTTTCAAAAGCAATTTCTGTCTGGGTGTGGTGGTCCATGCCTGTAATTCCAGCACTTTGGGAGGCCAAGGCGTGTGTCTCACTTGAGGTCAGGAGTTCGAGACGAGCCTGGCCAAAACGGTGAAACCTCGTCTCTAGTAAAAATACAAAAAATTAGCTGGGCATGGTGTCAGGCACCTATAATCCCAGCTACTTGGGAGGCTGAGGCAGGAGAATCGCTTGAACCCGAGAGGGGGAGGTTGCAGCGAGCAGAGATCTTTCCACTGCACTCCAGCCTGGGCAACCGAGAGAGACTCTGTCTCAAAAAACCAAAAACAAAAAGAAAAGCAATTTCTTCTCTCTGCATTCTCCATGTTACTAAAATCTGACATCAACCCCATAGCTCCTCAGGCCAGAAGCTCCTTTGTTGCATGCATTCTCCAAATGCCTAAATCACCAATTTTTTTTTTTTTTTTTTCTGAGATGAAGTCTCACTCTGTCGCCCAGGCTAGAGTGCAGTGGCACGATCTTGGCTCACTGTAACCTCCACCACTCTGGTTCTAGCAATTCTCCTGCCTCAGCCTCCCGAGTAGCTGGGACTACAGGTGTGCACCACCACGCCTGGCTGATTTTTTTTTTTTTTTTTTTTTTTTTGAGACGGAGTCTTGCTTTGTCGCCTAGGCTGGAGTGCAGTGGTGCCATCTGGGCTCGCTGCAGGCTCTGCCTCCCGGGCTCACGCCATTCTCCTGCCTCAGCCTCCTGAGTAGCTGGGACTACAGGCACCTGCCACCACACCCGGCTAATTTTTTGTATCTGTAGTAGAGACAGGGTTTCGCCGTGTTAGCCAGGATGGTCTCCATCTCCTGACCTCATTATCCCCCCGCCTCAGCCTCCTAAAGTGCTGGGATTACAGGCATGAGCCACCGTGCCTGGCCAACTTTTGTATTTTCAGTAGAGAGGAGGTTTCACCGTGTTGGCTAGGCTGGTCTTGAACTCCTGACCTCATGTGATCGGCCCACCTTGGCCTCACAAAGTGCTGGGATTACAGGCATGAGCCATCACGCCCTGCCCTAAAATACCAAATCTTATTAAATCTACATTCTACAATTCTGTCACATCTATCACTTCATCTCTGTCCACTCCTAGCACTGACTTAGCTGAGGACATCATCAACTCTGATCAAAGGACCCTAAGTCTAAGTAACAATACCAGTTTCACGGCAGGGCTTCCCTGGAACCAGGCTGGATGTAATGAGAATTTTCAAGAGAATGTGAATTGCTCTTTACTTGATTTTCTTCTCTTTCTTTCTTTTCTTTCTTTCTCTTTCTTTCTTTCTTTCTTTCTTTCTTTCTTTCTTTCTTTCTTTCTTTCTTTCTTTCTTTCTTTCTTCTCTTTCTCTCTTTCTCTTTGTTTCCTTTCTTTCTTCTTTTTGTTTTGAGATGGAGTATCGCTTTTGTCACCCAGTTTGGAGTACAGTAGTGCGATCTCAGCTCACTGCAACGTCCGCCTCCCGGGTCCAAGCGATTCTCGTGCCTTATCCTCCTGAGTAGGTGGGATTACAGGGGCCCGCCAACAAGTCTGGTTAACTTTTTTTTTGTTGTTTTTTTGTATTTTTAGTAGAGATGGGGTTTCACCACATTGGTCAGGCTGGTCTCGAACTCCTGATCTCAGGTGATCTGCCCACCTCGGCTTCCCAAAGTGCGTGAGCCACCGCGCCCGGCAATTTTCTTTTCTTTTCTTTTTTTTTTTTTTTTTTTAGACGGAGTCTCGCTCTGTCGCCCAGGTTGGAGTGCAGTGGCCGGATCTTGGCTCACTGCAAGTTCCGCCACCCGGGTTTACGCCATTCTCCTGCCTCAGCCTCCCGAGTAGCTGGGACTACAGGTGCCCAATACCTCGCCCGGCTAGTTTTTTTGTATTTTTTTAGTAGAGACGGGGTTTCACCGTATTAGCCAGGATGGTCTCGATCTCCTGACCTCGTGATCTGCCTGTCTCGGCCTCCCAAAGTGCTGGGATTCCAGGCTTGAGCCACCGCGCCAGGCCGATTTTCTTTTAAGACCAATCTGAAAGTGCGGAACTCTGTGCACCTGAAATGATTACATTTTGATATTGACGTGAAAAAATTGGGTTCTACTTTGCCCCAGTTTCTCAACCCAAAGAAGACATTCCAAAAGTTTCCTATGGGGCCTAGGAAGTTTGGCCTTCACAGGATAGTGGCAGGAGTGTTAACTTTGTCCTATTACCAAAAGGTGTCAAAGCTGTTACTAAACTGTCTGTGACAGTATGGGAAACCCTGACAGCACTGGGGAATTCCTCATGGTCCTTCCAGACCATGGTCACAGTGAGAACCCGATTCTGTTGCTCTGGCCCTGTGGGGAAATCCCCAAGATAGCTGCTGATAGTTAAGGAAACAGTGTCCTGCCTAGGCTGGGTGAGAGAGATTGGGTCAGACAGGCTGCACTTCCTCAGTGAGTGTGCATATGCCCGTCCGCACTGCCTATCGTTTCCTCACCCAATGTGAGAGCAGGGGGCTGAGCTGAGCTGAGTGGAGAATTCATGGGACCTTTCGATGGTCAAGACCCAAAACTTCTATTGTATAGCATCCCTGGAACAGAGAACAGGAGGCAGTCAAGGCCCCAGCTTCAACCTTTTGACAGTAAACCAGAAAAGACCAAGTAGTGAGGTCTCCACTGTCTCACACAAGCCAAGACCAGGTCTTAGACTATCCAGTGTTCCTTTCTCTCTTTCACGGTGCTGATAATTTGGGGAATGAGCACTCCATTGTCATAGGAGGGGCAGATGGGGGTGGAAGAGTGAGAAGGGTGAAGTTAGGACATAGACATTCCCACTAAGCCAGAGACCCCTGAACTGCCATAGCCATGACATGCACAGGTTGTCCTCAAATCCCAGGGCCATGGACAGGTCTTGGGTGTCTTTCAAATTTTAAGTTGGTTGGCATCTGTCTAGTTCAAAACCTGATTTAGGTTCAGTTCAACCAGGGAGTATGATTCTTTGGGGAGAGGGCCTTGACCTAGAAATCTACATGCTCAGCGGTCTGCCCAGCTGCTAATGGCTCTGACACACTGGAAAGGCACTCACCCTCTGAGGGTTTCAGACTGTATCTTTGAAAATAAAATTCAGTGGATGAGGTACCGGGTGCAAAGGTATTGTCCTCAACAGCTCTAGTTGCTACTTCTAACTCACAGGGTACGTATCACGAAGGATCCCACCATCCATTGTCGGTCTGAGCAGGGAATGGGATTTTGGCAGACCATGAATCCTGTATTAGTTTCTAGAGGGACTATAACAAAACACCACAGACTTGGGTGTTTAAACCGAGATTGTACCACTGCACTCCAGCCTGGGTGACAGAGTAAGACTCTGAATCAAAAAAAAAAAAAAAAAAAAGTGTATACATAGGAGCACTCTGAGATGAGTAACTCAAAGGGGTGGTTAGAATTTGGGATCTACCTAACAGCAGGGGAAAAGGAGGAGGAATAAAGGACATATGGAAAACCAAATGACTTTTGAAAAGATAAATGGTCCCTTAGAATAGATGGAAGATTCGAGTCTTGTGACAATGTCTATTTGGGTGTGATGACTACTTCTCATCTCTGAGATTAGATTTCCTTCTAGTCCTGAAGAAGATTTATGACAACTGAGTTAAAAATTTGAGACTTGCGAGGAGGATCTGCTATTAAACAGGTAAGGGATTTTAGCTGTTTATTTCAGCTGAAAATAATTCTTAAGTCGAAACTGGCACATTTGGAGGTAGCATGTCCTGATCCCCTTAAAAAGGGAACTGAATAGACCCCGTATCTCTGATTCTGCCCAGGGTCCTGTGCCCGCTGACACCAGAAATCACCACTTCTCTCAGCCTTGTTTTGTGGTGGTTTTATCAAGCTGCAATTTGGTTATGTCTTTTCTAACAGTGTTTAAAAGCAATCAGATGCAGGCACTTTTCCTTTTATTAACTATTATTGAGCTTATATTGGACACTGAACTAAGTGTCAGTTTACAAAAATGAATAAACAAAAATCACTGCCAGTAAGGAACACACAGCCAAGATGGGGGGAGTACTAAGATGTAAAGAGATGTAAAATAATGTGATCGATTTGGCGAGAGTTACTAAAGAGTCAGAAAAGGGCAAGCATGTTTCTTCTCTGTCCTGAAGCAGCCAAGGGAGAGGAAGATATCTGATGCCAATGCTGGGGTGTTGGTTTAGGCACGTAGATGCTGTGATGGGTAGTGGAACCGTTCAATGAGCAGACAGGAGAACCAGCTTTATGCGGGGAGGGAGAGAAGTGCTCCCCTCATCCCCCGTGAGTCACACCCTGGAGATTATAAATGTCAACATTTTGATTTCGGGAGATTTTGAGTTTTGAGCTTAAAATGACTGAAGAACCACGAGGTGGATCTACGTGTTTCGAGTCTAGAAGTCTGAATACAGATTTACGATTTATGAGCACATAGGAGGTGGATCCAAGGGAGAGATTAAACAGGGCACAGAAGAGTTTTTAAAAATAATATTTTTTCCGGGGAAAAAACCCCAACGAAACACGATTCTTTCAGCAGAAACCAGAACATTTTCTCACAGACTCTCCTACAGAGAGCCCTGATAAAGTAATAAACATGCTAACAGTAAGAACCCCAACCAATTTCATAGGGCAGTTTGTGGTAATTACTCTCAGTATGGAGCAGATAGTCCTCTTGCAAAACCCGATGCAGCAAACTTTGCTAGCTCCATGTGGGGCCTCCAGAGGACACAGTTGGGCACTAAATCCTGGCTGAAAACAAAGGCCGATTTAGAGGATCCGTAGAAACGGATGCACAGAATATCCCTCCGTTTTCTCTGTGTAGCAGGCCCTCCATATACGCGGGTTCCCCAAGATCGAAATATCAAACAAATGAATTAAAAAAAAAATACAACAAAAGCTAGTAAAAATAAAAACAGTATAACAATTACTTACATAGCATTTACATTGGATTAGGTGTTACAGAGTAATTTAGAGACCATTTAAAGTACACGGGAGGATGTGCATAGTTATGTGCAAATACTACGCCATTTTCTATGAGAGACTTGAGCAACCAGGATTTTGGTATCGGCGGGAGCCCTGGACCAATCCCCCTCAGTTCTACCGAGGGAGAACTGTTTTGTTTCTTCCAGCACTGCTTTGACCGACAGTGTGTTGGGATTCGCTGACCTCCATGAGAAAGCTTGGCAGCATGCTGAGATCAATTTTCCCAGGGCCAGAATTCTCCTGCGTGAGCTAAAATAGAGTGGCTCGGTCCAACAAAACAGAGCCTAGAGTCAGGAATTATGGCGAACCCGCTCCCTCCCGTCCTCCCTTGGCGCACAGATCCCTGGCGCCGCCGCTCTTGAGGTCGCCTCTCGCGTGCCGGCCTCATCGTCGGAACGGCGCTTCCTGAGGCTTTATATAAGGACGGCTCTGAATCCGCTCGTCGGGATTAAATCCTGCGCTGGCGCGCTCCTGCCCGCCTCTGGCCTCCATTTGCTCTACCTGAGGCTCCCTCCAGAAGAACTTTCCCTTAGCCTCAGTGCAGTGCCTTTCGGGCGTCCTCAGACCAGACACAGGCCAAAGCCACCGCAGAATCCGGAAGCCCTGGGTTGGGATGTGAATTCTCCCGGGGACTATGGCGTAGCGGGACGCGGTGCGGGGGGAAGAGGGTGGGAGGGACCTGAGCAGAGTGGAGGAGGAGGGAGAGGAGAACAGAAAAGAAATGACGAAATGTCGAGAGGGCGGGGACAATTGAGAAAGCTTCCCGCCGGCGCGCTTTCGGTTTTCAATCTGGTCCGATACTCTTGTATATCAGGGGAAGACCGTGCTTGCCCTGACAGAAGCTGTCTTTCAGGCTGTAGCAGTCATGTCTGGCAGGGGAAAGGGTGGAAAAGGCTTAGGCAAAGGGGGCGCTAAGCGCCACCGCAAGGTCCTGAGAGACAACATTCAGGGCATCACCAAGCCTGCCATTCGGCGTCTAGCTCGGCGTGGCGGCGTTAAGCGGATCTCTGGCCTCATTTACGAGGAGACCCGCGGTGTGCTGAAGGTGTTCCTGGAGAACGTGATTCGGGACGCAGTCACCTACACCGAGCACGCCAAGCGCAAGACCGTCACAGCCATGGATGTGGTGTACGCGCTCAAGCGCCAGGGGCGCACACTGTACGGCTTCGGAGGCTAGGCCGCCGCTCCAGCTTTGCACGTTTCGATCCCAAAGGCCCTTTTTAGGGCCGACCACTCGCTC
The DNA here is from genome assembly GCF_049350105.2 of Macaca mulatta. NCBI lineage: Eukaryota > Metazoa > Chordata > Mammalia > Primates > Cercopithecidae > Macaca > Macaca mulatta. The sequence goes on from NC_133406.1 coordinate 117,289,625, forward strand.
ATCTGAGGAGCTGGACACTTGACTGCATAAAGTGCAACAGTAACGATGTTGGAAGGTAACTTTGGCAGTGGGGCGACAGTCGGATCTGAAGTTAACGGAAAGCTACTGTGGCCCATGGCGCTCACAGCCGTAAAGACTTAAGTCGTTGACCGAAAGCGGCTTTTTCACTTACTTGGGCTTTTTTTTTTTTTTTTTTTTTTGCCTTTATCGATATGAAAGGTTGAATGTGCTCTAGGTTTGACCACTACTTTCTCGGCTTACTCTTCTGGAGCAGTATATAGGCACACCTAGAGGGGCACGTCTTTGCGATCACCAGATCTGGTTCTGAGAAATAGGCACTGGCAATTTACACGTGCCTTGCTATGTAATCTCCCTATATTTGCTCAGGCAAAGTGGGAGAAGCAGCCTTAGATCTTCATTCTATAGATGCCGGCTTTCCCACCTGATCGGCTTAGATTTCGCGATTGACTGTTCTGGGCTTCATTTTACCCTCTACATAACAAGCGGGTGGACTAGATCCCTTAGTAAGGGTCCATGTTATGTGGTATCTTCAGCCACGCACTCAGCTCAATCTTAGTACAGTTAAAAAAATGAATTTCTAGCAAGCTATCTGCCCAGTGCCTGAAAAGTATCATTTCTTGTGTTCAGTAAAAAGGCTCCTAATTTAATCAAGGACCTATGAGATAACTGTCTTTCAGTTGTGGCATTGCAAGGATACAAATGCAGAGACATTTTAATGTGATCCTTCTATAAGAGTGAACCAACGATATGATCTGAAAGCAACTTCACAACTAATTCAGGTATGTGACTTCTACTTCTTAGGGCCTGTTGTAGCTTAGAATGAGAGACGTGCAGAAACGTGCCCACCATCAATACAGAAAGCACAATTTAATTTTGACAAGGCAAAAGCCAATTCTATATCAGCATGGCATCTGTTAAAGCAAGCTATTCTTTACACTACCACCTCTAAATTGCCCTCATTTGGATTAAAATGTGGGTTCACATTTCTCATCCTTACAGTTTTGCAGCCATTGCATATCCCATAAGTTTCTTTTTTGTTTGTTTTTTGTTTTTATGTTTTTTTTTTTTTAAGATTCTAGGCTTATGATTTTACTGTGTATGTATTTGGAAGAAGAAATTCTGTCAGCTCCCAAAGGATAAACCAGCAGTTGCTTTATTGGTTTTCAGATGTGGCTGCTCTCATCAGCATCAAACACTTGAGACTGAACTAAGCTTAAAACACGGTACTTAGCAATCAGGTTGCCGGCAAAGCACTGGTGCGAGACTTGCCTTCCAGGAGCTTACCAATGGGGCTGCCAGCAAAGCGGTGGATGCAAGACTTGCCCTCCAGGAGCTTACCATCAGAACGGAGAAGACAATAAATGCATAATATATAGACGACATAAATCCATACCTGTACACATTTAAGAATAAACAGTCCAACAGTAAGAGGCAGTACATATTCAATATGCTGAGAAATGTAGACAATAACTACTATAGGAATCCTAATGCTACAGGAGTCACTGGCTGCTGGGAAACCAAGGAAAACTTGGCTATGGACGTTGGGGCTTGTGTCGGACTCTGAATAAAGGGCAGAATGATTGGCATCCTACTGAGATACAGAGTAAAAGGGTTGAGGGCAGGGAGGAAGTGGCAAGAATAACATTTGTGAAGATGTCCAGGTAAGAAATAGAGGTTGTAATGCTCAAGATGTTTCCTTTTCCCTTTTAAATCTGACCTGTGATTTTCAGCATTGCTATTTCAAGTATCACTGATTTTTTTTTTTTATTTTAAAGGCAATGCTGATGAATCTATCTGATCCTCACCAAGATCCACTAAAGAAGGAGATATCAAAAATTTGAAGATAAAGAAAGAAAGGGAGTGGGGGAGAAAACACGTCCATTGTCTGAATCAGTTGTTCTCAAAATGTAGCCTCTCATCTAGCAGCACTGATCACCTGGGATAAAGTCTTGGGCCCCACCCCAGACCTATTGAATGAGAAACTGAAGAAACTGAGGGGTGAGACATAGTAATCTGTGCTTTAGAAAAGCCCTCCCGGTGATTCTGATACACATTAAAGGTTGAAAGCCACTGACTTAGGTAACAGCATTTCTTTCTTTCTCTCTCTTTCTTTCTTTCTTTCTCTCTTTCTTTTTCTTTTCTTTCTTTTTCTTTCCTTCCTTCTTCCTTCCTTTCCTTTCTTTCTTTCCCTTCCTTCCTTCCTTCCTCTTTCTTTTTATGAGATGGAGTCTTGATCTGTCACGCAGGCTGGAATGCAGTGGCACGATCTTGGCTGACCGCAACCTCTACCTCCCGGGTTCAAGTGATTCTCCTGCCTCAGCCTCCCGAGTAGCTGGGACCACAGGTGCCCACCACCACGCCGGGCTAATTTTTGTATTTTTAGTAGAGATGGAGGTTTTGCCATGTTGGCCAGGCTGGTCTCGAACTCCTGACTTTAGGTGACCCGCCCTCCTCGGCCTCCCAAAATGCTGGGATTACAGGAGTGAGCCACCGCGCCTGTCCTCTTTTTCTTTTTTTTAAACAGTTTTTGTTTTAATGCAAAAATATTTAAAACCTGAATATATGTTGCCCAGATGTTCACCCAAATGTTAAAATTTGCTTTAGTTTGAAGTCCAGCTAATTTGTGTATTTTTAGTAGAGACCGGGTTTCACCGTGTTGGCCAGGCTGGTCTTGAACTCCTGACCTCAGGGGATCCACCCCTCTCAGCCTCCCAAAGTGCTGGGATTACAGGTGTGAGCCACCATGCCCGGCCAATTACTGAGAATTCCTGCCTTTTTCACAGGATTATTTTAAGGATCAAATGAAAAGTTATACGTGAAAGAAGAATGACGCCATGAAGTGATACCGAAACCAAAGTTGATATATGTATTGCCTTTCCCACTCAATGTAGTTCGTTTTTTGTTTTGTTTTTTTGAGAGACGATTTAACTCTACTTACGGTGACCAGGCATTGCTTGGGTACGGCTACTACGGAAATAAACAAAGACAAATCCTCACCCTGAGAAATGTTGCCAGCCTAATGCTGAGAGGTTAAGGAAGGGAAGGGGTATTAAGATAGGAGAGGGCAGAGGCAAGGAGGAGGGCCCAAAGAGATGAGGGCAAAGAAGAGCAAGGGAGCCGGGCACTGTGGCTCATGCCTGTAATCCCAGCACTTTGGGAGGCCAAGACAGGCAGATGACGAGGTCAAGAGATTGAGACCATCCTGGCCAACATGGTGAAACCCCGTCTCTACTAAAAATATAAAAATTAGCTGAGCGTGGTGACACGCACCTGTAGTCCCAGCTACTCCAGAGGCCGAGGCAGGAGAATCGCATGAACCCGGGAGACGGTGGTTGGAGTGAGCCGAGATGGTGCCTCTGCACTCCAGCCAGGGCGACAGAGCGGGACTCCGTCTCAAAAAAAAAAAAAAAGAAAGAAAAAGGTATCTCTGGTACAGAATGGAAGCTCAGTGTGGCAGGGCAGAAAGACTATCCTGACTATGTAATCTACTAGACCAGAGCTGGCAAGAGCTTCAGTTAAGGCATGGTCATGGGTGGACGGAGAAAAGGTGATACAATTGAAAGTCAGAAGGTAGATTTAGTAACATTTGGAACTCATGAGATTTGCACAGAGGGCAAGAGGAAGGGACACCTGACTCAGAACAGATGGGGGTAATGAAGGTGGCTTCCAGGAAGATGGGGAATGTGGAAAGAAACAAATCGGTTTGGAAAGCAAGATGATGCATGTGGTTTTGGAAATAAGCTGGGTTTGAAGTGCCTAGTATCCATCCAGAAGGACCTATCTACCAGGCAGTTAGAAACATTGGTGTAGCCAGGCACAGTGGCCCACGTCTTTAATCCCAGCACTTTGGGAGTCCAAGGTGGGAGGATGGCTTGAGCCCAGGATTTCGAGACCAGCCTGGGCAATGCAGTGAGACCCTGACTCTACAAAAAATAAAAAAAATTAGCCGGGCCTGGTGGTGTGTGCCTGTAGTCCCAGTTACTCAGATGGCTGAGGTGGGAGGACCCCTGAACCCAGGAGTCCAAGGTTGCAGTGATCTTTGATTGTGCTACTGCACTCCAGCCTAGACGAGTGAGACCCTGTTTCACACACACACACACACACACACACACACACACACACACACACACACACAAAATGTGTAGCGCTCAGGATAGGGTCTCAGCAGAAGATACCAATTTGGGAGCACTTAGCTAAGGGACAGAAATATGGAAAGCAGGGAGTCAATCTCACTTGAGTTGCACGGAGAAAAGAAGATGGCCAAGGCCAGCACGGGGGAAACCAGGAATATAGACGGGGAAGAGAAAGACATGAGAAGACTGAGATGCGGACCGAGAGAAGGATAAGGGTGACCAGGAGAGTGGACAAGTCCTCTTCTAAGGAAGAAAAAGCAGTGTAAACATGGCCATGTCTCTTACCATGTAGTTCCCCTCCAAACACACACACACACACACACACACCTGTCCCCCACTAGCCTGCCTAAGGCAGAATTAAATGTGAACAAAGCACGTTTTTCACTTCATAAAAGCCACAGATTCAGAGTGGGCTTACTGGCAACCAAGGTAGCCACGTAGAAGCTAGTTATTAGAGGAAGACGTGGGTTTGAGACAGGGTCTCACTATCTTGTCACCCACACTGGAGTGCAGTGGCACAATCTCAGCTCACAGCAGTCTCTGCCTCCCGGGCATAAGTGATTCTCCCACCTCAGCCACCCTAGTAGCTGGGACCACAGGCAAATGGCACCACTCCCGGCTAGGTATTTCTTTTTTCTTTTTCTTTTTTCTGTTGTTGTTGTAGAGACAGGGTCTTGCTATGTTTCCCAAGCTGGTCTGGAACTTTGACTTCAAGCAATCCGCCCGCCTCCGCCTCCCAAAGTGCCGGGATTAACAGCTGTGAGCCACAGTGCCCAGCCAGAGGAAGAGTATTTCTTTACCGTATCCTTAATTATCCTTTAACTGTCACCTGAGGGGAGACAATGATTTAAGTACAGGGAATGATTAAATGTTAAAACTTAGCATTTTAGAATGTTATCTTGTATTGATGAATTCAGCTTATGCTGGTCTCGCAAACAAATACGAAGACTGACAGATTCCTGTGAGTGCAGGCCTTCACAGTGCCAGGACCACAAGATGTAATGAATTCTACTCCTGACTGGATATAAAAAAAAAGCCACGAAATTTTCCTTTGAGATTCAGCCGGGGAGACCTCCTGGAGTTTAGAGGTGCCCAGACTGGTGAGTGAAAGGAGTGTGATCTGGGGTGCGGGGTGGGGGGGGCAGTCAGAGGACCTAGATGTCTGACACCAACATCCGCAGCTTCCGGTCTCTGCTCAGTCACTACTGGACCTGAGAAGCTGGGTGCAGAGATGGTGGGTGACCTGCCCACCTCTGAAGGTCACTAGTTTTTGAAGTCAGAATACCGCCCATGCACTGTGGGCCTAAGCAGGTTATGAGGGTCTCCGCAGAGACCCAGAGGCATGCTCTAGAAATTGCTGTGACCCTGGAGCAGAAACATGTGGCAGTCCCCAGCAGGGCTCACCTACACTGCTCTCCTCACTTAACACGCCTCAGGAAAGGCAAAATGGCAGCTTTACAAAACGAAGTTTTATTCCATTTTCCCTTCTCCCCTCTTAATTCTCACAGATCTCTGCGGTGAATGCTTTTAACCTGTCAACTGTGATGAAACAAACAGAAAACCAAAGCCCTGGCTTCTTTGAGGTGCAACTAAATGACCGAGAAGGTGTTACCTAAGACCTCTACGGCCATTTGTATCTGGCCCTGTGTAGAGTGGGCTCTGCAAGACCCTGCCTCACTTTCCCACTAAGAGGCCTTGGACTTCCCAGCTCCCAGAGACTATAGAGATCGCCTCTGAGGCCTCCTGTCACGATTTCCTAAGGTGAGGAACTTCATTTGCCCAACGGAGGCCCACGTTCTGCCTGTTTGATCTACTGTCTTCCCAAGGATCTGACCTCGGGGACCAGCGTCTGCCCACGTGTCCGACGAAAACAATGTCAAGGAACTACTGAGTCTGGACAGAAAATCCAGACACACCATGCAGCTTCTAAGAGGACCGAGTGCCCTCATTGGAATAGAGTGAGTCTCCTGTGGACATGAACAGGGAACAGCTCGATTAAGCCCAGATTCACAAAATTCCGCCCACACCCCGTGACCCCGGGAATTTTGGCTTAGGGGCAGGATGTGGGGGTTACCACTGTGCTGGTGGAGGTGGCGTGGGCCCGACCGGCAGCCCCAGCGCAGTTCTCCCCACGTTTGCCCGCAGAACCCCGGCGAGGCCGAGGTGGTCATTTCCCTCGCTAGCCGGAGGGCCGCGCCGGGTGAGGCCGGTTTGGGCGCGAAGCACGGGCGTGTGGCCCTCCACTTCCGCAAAGGCCAGGCGCTCTCAGGACCGCGAGCCCTGAGCGTCCGCCTGGTGACCCCTGGCCTCGGGACCGACGCCCCGTCCCTCCTGCCCTGCCTCCCCCCGCCACAGCCCCCAAGCCGGCGCCAAGGAAAGCGGCCGCAGCCCGGCCAGTCCGGATAGGCCAACTGGCCGAAGTCGGCAGAGCTCAAGATGGCACCGCAGCAGGGGACCTGACTTGTCAACCGGCCCCGTGTTTTGTTGGGAGCCCAACCGGAAGTGCCTTCCCCGCTCTAATGCCGGAGGGGGAGCACGGAGGGCAAAGCGGTACAGCTTCTTCCAAGTGCTGATGTGGGTGGCTCTGAAAAGAGCCTTTTGGATACGATGGAACCTCCGACCGAACGCGCACTTCTTAAGCCCGCTCACCACGGATGCGGCGGGCCAGCTGGATGTCCTTGGGCATGATGGTCACGCGCTTGGCGTGGATGGCGCACAGGTTCGTGTCTTCGAACAGCCCCACCAGGTAGGCCTCGCTGGCCTCCTGCAGCGCCATCACGGCAGAACTCTGGAAGCGCAGGTCCGTCTTAAAGTCCTGCGCGATCTCGCGTACCAGCCGCTGGAAGGGCAGCTTGCGGATCAGCAGCTCCGTGGACTTCTGGTAGCGCCGGATCTCCCGCAGGGCCACGGTGCCGGGCCGGTAGCGGTGCGGCTTCTTCACCCCGCCCGTGGCCGGCGCGCTCTTGCGGGCCGCCTTGGTGGCCAGCTGCTTCCTCGGGGCCTTGCCGCCGGTCGACTTGCGGGCAGTCTGCTTAGTACGGGCCATAGCGAACCAAAACACAAGCTTACCAGCGCAGCGGCGGGGAGAGAAACGGGCTGCTGGCCCCGCGGCAGCCGTCTTTATAAGCACAGTCTTTTCCCGATTGGGCGGAACAAGAATTGAAAATCCCGCGCTGGCTGTCCATTGGCTGTGACGTCACCCGTCCTAAAGTCACCGGTTGGCTTGGGCAGAGTCCTCCCTAATCCCGCCCACCCGCCTCACTTTCTACTTTCCAGTTGGCCAAGTTTTGCAAGCTTGTTTTTCCCCCTTTCCTTCAGGGTGAAAGTCGTTTTCCGTTGCAGTTTTGTCAGATTGTTCCCTGTCCGCCCTTCGCTTCCTTTCTTGTTGCGCCCAGCGGCTCCGGCATGGAACCTCATTCTTCCATTTGCCCCCAGCCTCCAGTTGCTACTTGGCGGATCGTTTTTCGCCTGTCGGGTACCTTTTGGGTGGGAGAGGTGCCCGCCCCCAGATTCCGCCTCCGAGACCCTTACTCTCCGCCGCCAAGGCGCTTTGGGAAACAAAACAGAAACTAAGACTTAAGTCAGCTCCGTGAAGCCAAGACCCAGCTCCGCCACACTGGCGAGCACTACCCGCTCAGGGTCCTCCCCATCGGGGGTGGGGGCAAGGAGCACGTCCCGCTAGTGCTAGGCTAGGTCTAAGTGCCCGGCCATGGCCTGCGGAAACCACTGGGGAAGCGCGCGCTCCGGGCGCAACACTTTAAGCGCCTTGGGTACTGCCCGCGGCGCTGGTGTTTGTGACTGTGTGGAGTGGACCGTGGCGGCACCCAGGATGTTTGGTGCCTCCACCTGCGCTGGGAAGTCCTAGGAGTGGGGACCCACTCATCGATGACCCAAGGCAGTTACGTGCTCCAGATGCAAGACGGCACACGCGCGCACACACACACACACACACCCGTTCCGTCCCGTCCCGTCCGCTGCAGGTTCGCCGTTTACTACTGAGAAACGCTGGACTGAGAGGAGCCGGCATTAGCAACTCTTTTATTTGAAAACGTGGGTGGCTCTGAAAAGAGCCTTTTGAGTTCACAGGTGCCCCTTCGAGACGCGGGCCGGGCTGGGCCCACTTGGGCCGGACGTCAGCCTCACTTGCCCTTTGCCTTGTGGTGACTCTCCGTCTTCTTAGGGAGCAGCACGGCCTGGATGTTAGGCAGGACGCCGCCCTGGGCGATGGTGACTTTGCCCAGCAGCTTGTTCAGTTCCTCGTCGTTGCGGATGGCCAGCTGGAGGTGACGAGGGATGATGCGCGTCTTCTTGTTGTCCCGAGCCGCGTTGCCCGCCAGCTCCAGGATCTCGGCGGTCAGGTACTCGAGGACCGCCGCCATGTAGACTGGCGCGCCGGCCCCCACCCGCTCCGCGTAGTTGCCTTTGCGCAGCAAGCGGTGCACTCGCCCTACCGGGAACTGGAGGCCAGCGCGGGACGAGCGCGACTTGGCCTTGGCGCGGGCCTTGCCTCCTTGCTTGCCACGACCAGACATCACAGCGATAGTAGTAGTCACCGAGTGAAACTCCTGCCTGGCGACCGGAAAAGTCACCGAAAACGCCGCCGCTTCACCCTTTTATAGACAGAACGGCGATTGTCCACGGAGCACTTTGATTGGCTCAAGCAAATTTTGTCCCGATAGCCAATAGGATAGCTCAGCCAGAATCCACTCATTTACATAATCTCGTCTCTCTCGCATTGGGCGCCGCGAAAAACTCGCGAACCGCAACGCAGCGTCACGCGCACGGCCTCTGTAAGTGCACAGTCGTTTCCGGTAGAGCCCGAGACCAAGGTTCTGCCTGCGTTGTCGGCGGGTGAGAGTCGGTCTTGGGTCTGGCCGTGCCTGAACCTGCAAAGTCCGCGCCGGCTCCCAAGAAGGGCGCCAAGAAAGCCGTCACCAAAGCCCAGAAGAAAGACGGCAAGAAGCGCAAGCGCAGCCGCAAGGAGAGCTACTCCATCTGCATGTACAAGGTGCTGAAGCAGGTCCACCCCGACACCGGCATCTCGTCCAAGGCCATGGGCATCATGAACTCCTTCGCCAACGACATCTTCGAGCGCATCGCGGGAGAGGCGTCCCGCCTGGCGCACTACAACAAGCGCTCCACCATCACGTCCCGCGAGAGCCAGACGGCCCTGCGCCTGCTGCTGCCCGGCGAGCTGGCCCAAGCACGCCTTGTCCCAGGGCACTTGCAAGGCTGTCACCAAGTACACCGGCTCCAAGCGAGTCCCGGCTGCTTGACTCCAAAGTCTCTTTTCTGGGCTGCTTAACCCTGTCAGTGAAAGAATCTTTCCTGTGTTGTCAGTCCCAGTTTATATTTTTGGTTTCTCGTCAGCTTTTCGGAGAGCACGCAACTCCACCAAGCACAGAGAACTATATTCTTTTCACATAGGCATTGTTGTAAGTAAGCTTACATAGATTGATAGTGGTATCTTACTCTGGTCTAGATATGCTGGGGTTTGCCTTAGGGGCTGCTCTTGAAACTGTCTTTGTTCTGCCTACGTACCCGTGAATGTGTGCCCAGCAAATTGTGTCCTGGTTAGAAATGCAGTGTTAATTTTGGTAAGCTTATGTAAGATCAAATTGTCTATGTGAACAAAGGTTGGGTCTGCTCTTCAGTGGTAAAATGAAGGTAGAGATTAAATACATTGTATGCTCTCAGATGTGTACTTAGAAGGGAATAAATAGTTCAACTTTTATATATGGTATCGAGAAATTTCTTGAGGTTTTTATATCGTTGGTTCACAAACACGTGCCTACACCGTTCATGTGAAAATTTCTTAAGCAGGTAGATGGAAGTTTGATTTTGATAACCAGGAATTCACACCGTTAACACCATCTGTGCTTCCTACTTGAGATACCCTAAAATCTACCCAATACCATTAAATAGTGATTTTTTCCCTAAGAATTATCACTTGGAAAAGCTTGTCCAGTTTAATGATTAGTTCCATACAATGGCAACAAAATATATGTGATTTCTGAAGCCAGAGTTTGGGATGCCTGAAGAACAGAAGGACCACCAATTTGCAAGAGAAGTTGATTAGGTTCTCTGCTTTGGAAACACTGGATTTGGAATCACAGAGCCTCATTAACCTTAAAAGATTATACTGATGGCTTTGGGGAATCATAAATCCTAGGCTGGCCACAATAGAAGCAAGGAAAGCAATTAGGAGGCTGTTGCAGTTTTGTGGTCTGGAGCAGTGATAGTCTTAAAGTCTTTCCAGACCAGCAGCATCTGCATTAGTTGAAGTTATTAAAAATGAAAATTCCCAGGTTCCATTATTTGTGTTAACAAGCTTTCTGGGTGATGCTGATGCATGCTAAAGTGTGAAAAACACCAGATAAATAACATGTTGGAGTGCAGTGGTGGTAATGGAAACAGAAATGTTGGATTTTATCTTTGACGTAGAATAGATGTGGCTGAGGAACAGGATTTAGGTAACAGTGAAACCCCTAGATTTTTGGCTTGAGCAACTGTGTAGATCGTGGTACTATTAGGATAGAACACTGGGAGAAGATACTCATTGGGACACTGAAGGGAGATCCAGAGTTCCACTTGAAATTTGAGAAGCTCTTTGCTATTCAAGTGGATATGTGCAGCTGACAGTTGGAGAGATGGATCTAGAGTTCAGTAAAGACAACACAAGCCTGTCTTTAAGATCTACCTGTGAACTGTGAACACAGCAATGGGAATGATGGAGATCACCTTAAAGTATTTTTCTAGACTTTATTACTCATGTGTTTTGTCATGAGGTATAACTGAGTAGTTCATAGTCCTATAATGTATGTTACTGACTAGGTAGTATTTGTTTTTATAATTCTGTTTCTGTTACAGTGCTGCCACATGTGTTTCCCAGAAACGCATTTTGCCCACAGTTCTTAGGGTTGGCCTGATTTGTTTGTTGTCTCAACCTGCTTCTTACTGTGATTAGTTCAGGAATCTAGATCAAACTAATTGGCATTTAACATTTCAGGAAGTGAACTGAGTTAACAGCTAACTCAGCAGGGGAGTGTAGCATGCTATTATCTTTTGGGAAAGCAGCTTACTTGCTTTCAAGAGGCAGCAGCAGGATGGACTGTCTTTAGGTATGAAGGCAAGAATGATTATAGAGAAAATGCAGAGGAGGGCACAGTGTGGGAGAATCAGAGAACTGAGCCACTCATGGAGTTCAGCCAACCTTGGATCCCTGCTGTACCTTTGGACTTTCAGTTAAGCCAATTTGTCTGACGTATTTGTTTATACCAGTTTGAATCTTGAAATATTTCAGGAATAATAAATAATTTCCTAGATACAAGGAAAGATCTTTCGTGAAAGGTCTCAAAGAAGTCAAATGGGGTCTATTAGGACAGAGTTGCTCCTATTACATATTTGGAACAAATGTCCAAATGTTGAAAATCAATACTTGACTAAGGCTAAAGACTAGTATTACCATCACAGGAAGAATGTCCAGGGGTTTTTTTTTTTTAGATGTGAAATGTTATTTAAAATTTTTAAATTAAATCAAAAAATTTTAGTAGTTGTATTAATTTCCTGGGGCTGTCAAAGTACCATAAATAGTATGGCGTAAAACAACAGAAACTTATTCTTTCATGGTTTTAGAGGCCAGAAGTTTGAAATCAAAGTGTTGGTAGGGCCATGCTCTCTCCAAACCCACTAGGGGAAGACTCTTGTCTTTCAGTGTCTGGTAGCCCCATTTGTTTTTTGGTTTGTGGCAGCATAACTGTAATCTCTACCTCAGTCTTTTCATGTATGTCTCCATGTTTTCTTTCTTTTTTTAGATGGAGTTTCTCTCTCGTTGCCCAGGCTGGAGTGCAATGGCATGATCTTGGCTCACTGCAACCTCTGCCCCCCGGGGTTCAAGCAATTTCCCTGCCTCAGCCTCCTGAGTAGCTGGGATTACATGCGTGCATCAGCACGCCCGGCTAATTTGGTATTTTTGGTAGAGATGGAGTTTCATCATGTTGGTCAGGCTGGCCTTGGCCTCCCAAAGTGCTGAGATTACAGACGTGAGCCACCGCACCCAGCCGTCTCCATGTCTTCTTATAAGGGTATCAGTCATACTGGATTAGGGCCCACCCTAACGACCTCATTTTAACTTGGTTACATCTGCAAAGACCCTATTTCCAAAGAAGGCAAAATTCTAAGGAACTAGGGGTTAGACTTCAACATATCTTTCGGGGGGACACAACTCAACCCATAACATTAGTCAATGGCTGTGGCAGGCTAAATGTGGCTCCCAAATATGTCCATATCCTAATCCCTAGAGCCTGAGTATTACCTTATATAGCCAAGGAGATTTTGCAGATGTAATTCTGAGATTGAGAGATTATGCTAGATTATCCAGGTAGGCCCCAAATGTAATCACCACAGTCCGTATAGGAGAGGCAAGAAAGTCAAGTGTAGAAGCAGAGAGAGATTTGAAGATTAACAGGCTGCTTGCTTTGAAGACAGAAGGGACCATAAACCAGAAATAAACCTCTAGAAGCTGGAAAAGGCATGGAAATAGACCCTCCCCCTTAAGGCCTCTGGAGGGAGTGCAGCCTTGATTTCTACTGAGTAAAATTGATTTTGTACTTCAGACCCCCAAAACTGTAAGAGAATAAATGACTGTTGTTTTAAAACCATTAAGTTTGTAGTAATTTGTTGCAGCAGCCACAGGAAACTAATACAACAGCTATACAGAGTTTTTTCAATAATTGGAGAAATCTGAATATGGATTGCATATTAATACTGAATCAGCATTAAATTTGTTAGGTATAATAATGTTATTGTAGCTATTTAGGAGAATATCCTATTTTTAAGAGACATGCCACCGTATTTACGGAGAAGTGCCAACATATTTGCAGTTTATTTTCCAGATGGGTGAGGGGCTGTGTGTACCTGAGAAGACAAAGATAAGGCAAATGCAGCGAAATCATAATAATTGGTGAATCCAGGTGAAGGGACTATGGTTGTTCTTTGTACTTTTTTTTCCAACTTTTCTGTAGGTTTAAAATTTTCAAAATAAAAAAATGGGAAATACTTTAAAAACTGTAATCAAAGACAGTACAGAAACTCATACATTAATGTATTTTATTTTTACAATAAAATTAATTTATGTAAATTGATATTTTACTAATTTCACCCCCAAGTTATATTAAAAGCTTTATTATATACGTTTGATAATAGCATATGTAAACTAGAACTCTGAATGATATCCATTGGTCATAATACATACTGTGTAGTGGTAATGGTGACTTTTGTGATTGCACAAGACCAGAGATGCCCCAAATGACATTGACATAGACATCTCGTTATTCTAAGGCTGAAACTGAAGTTGAATAGAAGGTTTCAGTCAAATACTGAGATGAAAGCTGAGGCAGTCCTGGGGGCAGGGGGGAAGTGTGTGTGTGTGTGTGTGTGTGTGTGTATACACACAGACGACATGATTTCTAAATATTTACAGAAAGGGTAGATTATCTACAAAAGAATAAGAATCAGACTGATATGAGATCTTACAAACCTAATCCCCTTCTTTCCTAAACTCCAGATTCTCATATTTCTGACTTCCTGTGATATTTATACTTCGATACTTACCAGGTCTTCAACATTTTGTTCAACAGTATTCTTGGTTTCCTTCCTCCAAGACTACTCCTCCCTCCTATCAGCAAATAGTAGCTCTTTTCAAGTGCTCAGTGTAAAAACCTACAATTAATCCTTGATTTCTCTTTTAGTCAGCCTATACTAAATCAATTTCATTTAAAATATCTCCGCAACTAACCTGCATCTCCACATCTCCATTGCTACCACCAGCCTCTCCAGTCAAATTCTCCAAGAGTACTATATCTCATTTAAAAGACAAAATATCTGCAATGGCCTGTGAAGCTCCTTAATGGCCTACATGATCTGGCCTTCAAGCACCTCTCTGATCTGTGCAAAACTTTCCCTTGGTCAGTGTGCTTCACCCACATTCACCAAGCTTGTTCCTGCCTTGGGGCCTTTGTACTTACCATGTTGTTCTGAGAATACTCTGCCTTAAGATATTCTATAACTATCTTACTGTATACAGCTCTGCTCAAGTATTAACTGATCAAACCTGTCATCCCTATTCCACTCCATGTTCTGCTTTACTTAACAGAATTGCACATATGGCCCCCTGAATAATATAAATTTATTTGTTCACTTATTTTTACTTATCCACTAATTAAAGTGTAGACTTTTTCTATTCTGTTTACTGCTGTATTCCCAGCATGTTTTATCCGAATGTGCAGTGGTTTTTCTTCTCCCTTATTGTGGGAAGTCGTGTGCACAAATACACATAATGGAACCTGAATGTCATATTGCTTTCATACCTGTGTGAATTTTGGTAAGAAAGGAAAAGTAGCGATTGACAAGTAATATAATTACATTGAGTCACTCTCATAGTTAGCTGTTTATTGCTTTCCTGCTCTTATTCTCAGTCCCCAGGACCAAATGTTGACCACTCCCTCCCCCACATATAACTGGTTATTTACTCGACGCCATGCAGGTGCCTGTTAAAATGAAGTCACATACCTGCCTTATTAACTCAACCTTTCCCTACTGTCTTTCTGACCCCCACCTCCATGCTTTAAATTAACTTTGCAGGCTTAGGCTTTATCTCTCAGTAGAGCCATGTAAGGTATGTGTAAAAGGAAGAAAATGTTTTCTGGGGATGAAGCTTTGAAAAGCTTGCTTTTTTTTTTCTTTTGGCAATAAAATAAGGTATATTTAGCACAATACCTAATAACTAAAAAATCTGTTTTTATTTGGGTGGGGTACACAGCAAGTGTGTCATCCTGGAAGATACTATTTGGAATTTTATGTAGGTACATAAAGAGAAAAAAGTGAAAAGGGGCTACTAGGACACTGCAGTATGCTTAATGTGTATTTTCTAGTAAGTTTGTATTATGCCATTATCTTGGTACTTTTATCTTCTGTTCTCACTTGATCTTTTTGAAATGTATTTTCAATCCTAATAAAAATATATAAAGTCCTGATTTAATAAAGGATTAAATGAAACTTTTGTATATCGCACTGCAATTCTCGGAAAAAAGGGGAGTGTGGGGAGGGGGAATTATCGGGCATAGTGACTGAAAATTGTGAACACGTTCTTACCAAGGAATATGGCAACTGCATAACCAAATGTCAGTGGTTACCAAACTTATGAATCACCTGGTGTTGTGTCATAGATTGCTTGTCTCTCGCCCCCAGTGATTTGGATCAGTGGAAATATGTGGGGTTTAAGGAATATAAAACATATTTATGTATATATTTGTGTGTGTCGCAAAAGCTTCAGGGTATATATATTTGTGTGTGTCTCAAAAGCTTCAGGGTAAAATAAGTTTTAACTGTTTAGGAAACTATTGTTTAAGGTATCCAGTCTCAAAAATGAAGGCCTTAAAACTTAGACCTAATTTTTTCATTACATTTCTTGCGCAGAAAATGGTAAAATACCCAACGATAACAGTGGGGAATTATCTACATATCAACACTTGACTAAAAAGCTTTACTATCCATGACAGCAGCCTTTCCATTACTCTATTCTGAGAGCATTTAACGTCTTGAAACCCAGGAATAAATACCTATAGATTCACAGTACCTGAAAGGAATATCAAATTGAGACAAAAGAACTATGTAAACGGAAAATTGCTTCAACCATAGAATGGAGGTCTACAGGTGCGGAAGGAAAGTTTACATGGTGAGGCGTGGTCACAAAAGTTTAGGAATATTCTCAGGTTACTACATAATTTAACGAGCTCAATATGCATTTATATTTTTTCCTTCCACTCTCCTGAGCAGATTTACACTGACCGCCCCGGTAGCAAACCGACTATGGAAAAGGCAAATTATGTGCACATTACCATGTTATTACCAGGTAGTTCTCGACCAAGCTACAGATTCTGGCTTTATCTTATATTCCTCTCCCATCAGCTGCAGAAAAAGGGATAGGTGCTGTGAAAAACTCCCTAAGTAGAACTTACAGTAAGCAGTGTGAAAACAGCTTATTTCACTGAAGGGGTTAAGCAGCCCAGAAAAGAGACTTTGGAGTCAAGCAGCGGGGACTCGCTTGGAGCCGGTGTACTTGGTGACAGCCTTGCAAGTGCCCTGGGACAAGGCGTGCTTGGGCCAGCTCGCCGGGCAGCAGCAGGCGCAGGGCCGTCTGGCTCTCGCGGGACGTGATGGTGGAGCGCTTGTTGTAGTGCGCCAGGCGGGACGCCTCTCCCGCGATGCGCTCGAAGATGTCGTTGGCGAAGGAGTTCATGATGCCCATGGCCTTGGACGAGATGCCGGTGTCGGGGTGGACCTGCTTCAGCACCTTGTACATGCAGATGGAGTAGCTCTCCTTGCGGCTGCGCTTGCGCTTCTTGCCGTCTTTCTTCTGGGCTTTGGTGACGGCTTTCTTGGCGCCCTTCTTGGGAGCCGGCGCGGACTTTGCAGGTTCAGGCACGGCCAGACCCAAGACCGACTCTCACCCGCCGACAACGCAGGCAGAACCTTGGTCTCGGGCTCTACCGGAAACGACTGTGCACTTACAGAGGCCGTGCGCGTGACGCTGCGTTGCGGTTCGCGAGTTTTTCGCGGCGCCCAATGCGAGAGAGACGAGATTATGTAAATGAGTGGATTCTGGCTGAGCTATCCTATTGGCTATCGGGACAAAATTTGCTTGAGCCAATCAAAGTGCTCCGTGGACAATCGCCGTTCTGTCTATAAAAGGGTGAAGCGGCGGCGTTTTCGGTGACTTTTCCGGTCGCCAGGCAGGAGTTTCATTCAGTGACTACTACTATCGCTGTGATGTCTGGTCGTGGCAAGCAAGGAGGCAAGGCCCGCGCCAAGGCCAAGTCGCGCTCGTCCCGCGCTGGCCTCCAGTTCCCGGTAGGGCGAGTGCACCGCTTGCTGCGCAAAGGCAACTACGCGGAGCGGGTGGGGGCCGGCGCGCCAGTCTACATGGCGGCGGTCCTCGAGTACCTGACCGCCGAGATCCTGGAGCTGGCGGGCAACGCGGCTCGGGACAACAAGAAGACGCGCATCATCCCTCGTCACCTCCAGCTGGCCATCCGCAACGACGAGGAACTGAACAAGCTGCTGGGCAAAGTCACCATCGCCCAGGGCGGCGTCCTGCCTAACATCCAGGCCGTGCTGCTCCCTAAGAAGACGGAGAGTCACCACAAGGCAAAGGGCAAGTGAGGCTGACGTCCGGCCCAAGTGGGCCCAGCCCGGCCCGCGTCTCGAAGGGGCACCTGTGAACTCAAAAGGCTCTTTTCAGAGCCACCCACGTTTTCAAATAAAAGAGTTGCTAATGCCGGCTCCTCTCAGTCCAGCGTTTCTCAGTAGTAAACGGCGAACCTGCAGCGGACGGGACGGGACGGAACGGGTGTGTGTGTGTGTGTGTGCGCGCGTGTGCCGTCTTGCATCTGGAGCACGTAACTGCCTTGGGTCATCGATGAGTGGGTCCCCACTCCTAGGACTTCCCAGCGCAGGTGGAGGCACCAAACATCCTGGGTGCCGCCACGGTCCACTCCACACAGTCACAAACACCAGCGCCGCGGGCAGTACCCAAGGCGCTTAAAGTGTTGCGCCCGGAGCGCGCGCTTCCCCAGTGGTTTCCGCAGGCCATGGCCGGGCACTTAGACCTAGCCTAGCACTAGCGGGACGTGCTCCTTGCCCCCACCCCCGATGGGGAGGACCCTGAGCGGGTAGTGCTCGCCAGTGTGGCGGAGCTGGGTCTTGGCTTCACGGAGCTGACTTAAGTCTTAGTTTCTGTTTTGTTTCCCAAAGCGCCTTGGCGGCGGAGAGTAAGGGTCTCGGAGGCGGAATCTGGGGGCGGGCACCTCTCCCACCCAAAAGGTACCCGACAGGCGAAAAACGATCCGCCAAGTAGCAACTGGAGGCTGGGGGCAAATGGAAGAATGAGGTTCCATGCCGGAGCCGCTGGGCGCAACAAGAAAGGAAGCGAAGGGCGGACAGGGAACAATCTGACAAAACTGCAACGGAAAACGACTTTCACCCTGAAGGAAAGGGGGAAAAACAAGCTTGCAAAACTTGGCCAACTGGAAAGTAGAAAGTGAGGCGGGTGGGCGGGATTAGGGAGGACTCTGCCCAAGCCAACCGGTGACTTTAGGACGGGTGACGTCACAGCCAATGGACAGCCAGCGCGGGATTTTCAATTCTTGTTCCGCCCAATCGGGAAAAGACTGTGCTTATAAAGACGGCTGCCGCGGGGCCAGCAGCCCGTTTCTCTCCCCGCCGCTGCGCTGGTAAGCTTGTGTTTTGGTTCGCTATGGCCCGTACTAAGCAGACTGCCCGCAAGTCGACCGGCGGCAAGGCCCCGAGGAAGCAGCTGGCCACCAAGGCGGCCCGCAAGAGCGCGCCGGCCACGGGCGGGGTGAAGAAGCCGCACCGCTACCGGCCCGGCACCGTGGCCCTGCGGGAGATCCGGCGCTACCAGAAGTCCACGGAGCTGCTGATCCGCAAGCTGCCCTTCCAGCGGCTGGTACGCGAGATCGCGCAGGACTTTAAGACGGACCTGCGCTTCCAGAGTTCTGCCGTGATGGCGCTGCAGGAGGCCAGCGAGGCCTACCTGGTGGGGCTGTTCGAAGACACGAACCTGTGCGCCATCCACGCCAAGCGCGTGACCATCATGCCCAAGGACATCCAGCTGGCCCGCCGCATCCGTGGTGAGCGGGCTTAAGAAGTGCGCGTTCGGTCGGAGGTTCCATCGTATCCAAAAGGCTCTTTTCAGAGCCACCCACATCAGCACTTGGAAGAAGCTGTACCGCTTTGCCCTCCGTGCTCCCCCTCCGGCATTAGAGCGGGGAAGGCACTTCCGGTTGGGCTCCCAACAAAACACGGGGCCGGTTGACAAGTCAGGTCCCCTGCTGCGGTGCCATCTTGAGCTCTGCCGACTTCGGCCAGTTGGCCTATCCGGACTGGCCGGGCTGCGGCCGCTTTCCTTGGCGCCGGCTTGGGGGCTGTGGCGGGGGGAGGCAGGGCAGGAGGGACGGGGCGTCGGTCCCGAGGCCAGGGGTCACCAGGCGGACGCTCAGGGCTCGCGGTCCTGAGAGCGCCTGGCCTTTGCGGAAGTGGAGGGCCACACGCCCGTGCTTCGCGCCCAAACCGGCCTCACCCGGCGCGGCCCTCCGGCTAGCGAGGGAAATGACCACCTCGGCCTCGCCGGGGTTCTGCGGGCAAACGTGGGGAGAACTGCGCTGGGGCTGCCGGTCGGGCCCACGCCACCTCCACCAGCACAGTGGTAACCCCCACATCCTGCCCCTAAGCCAAAATTCCCGGGGTCACGGGGTGTGGGCGGAATTTTGTGAATCTGGGCTTAATCGAGCTGTTCCCTGTTCATGTCCACAGGAGACTCACTCTATTCCAATGAGGGCACTCGGTCCTCTTAGAAGCTGCATGGTGTGTCTGGATTTTCTGTCCAGACTCAGTAGTTCCTTGACATTGTTTTCGTCGGACACGTGGGCAGACGCTGGTCCCCGAGGTCAGATCCTTGGGAAGACAGTAGATCAAACAGGCAGAACGTGGGCCTCCGTTGGGCAAATGAAGTTCCTCACCTTAGGAAATCGTGACAGGAGGCCTCAGAGGCGATCTCTATAGTCTCTGGGAGCTGGGAAGTCCAAGGCCTCTTAGTGGGAAAGTGAGGCAGGGTCTTGCAGAGCCCACTCTACACAGGGCCAGATACAAATGGCCGTAGAGGTCTTAGGTAACACCTTCTCGGTCATTTAGTTGCACCTCAAAGAAGCCAGGGCTTTGGTTTTCTGTTTGTTTCATCACAGTTGACAGGTTAAAAGCATTCACCGCAGAGATCTGTGAGAATTAAGAGGGGAGAAGGGAAAATGGAATAAAACTTCGTTTTGTAAAGCTGCCATTTTGCCTTTCCTGAGGCGTGTTAAGTGAGGAGAGCAGTGTAGGTGAGCCCTGCTGGGGACTGCCACATGTTTCTGCTCCAGGGTCACAGCAATTTCTAGAGCATGCCTCTGGGTCTCTGCGGAGACCCTCATAACCTGCTTAGGCCCACAGTGCATGGGCGGTATTCTGACTTCAAAAACTAGTGACCTTCAGAGGTGGGCAGGTCACCCACCATCTCTGCACCCAGCTTCTCAGGTCCAGTAGTGACTGAGCAGAGACCGGAAGCTGCGGATGTTGGTGTCAGACATCTAGGTCCTCTGACTGCCCCCCCCACCCCGCACCCCAGATCACACTCCTTTCACTCACCAGTCTGGGCACCTCTAAACTCCAGGAGGTCTCCCCGGCTGAATCTCAAAGGAAAATTTCGTGGCTTTTTTTTTATATCCAGTCAGGAGTAGAATTCATTACATCTTGTGGTCCTGGCACTGTGAAGGCCTGCACTCACAGGAATCTGTCAGTCTTCGTATTTGTTTGCGAGACCAGCATAAGCTGAATTCATCAATACAAGATAACATTCTAAAATGCTAAGTTTTAACATTTAATCATTCCCTGTACTTAAATCATTGTCTCCCCTCAGGTGACAGTTAAAGGATAATTAAGGATACGGTAAAGAAATACTCTTCCTCTGGCTGGGCACTGTGGCTCACAGCTGTTAATCCCGGCACTTTGGGAGGCGGAGGCGGGCGGATTGCTTGAAGTCAAAGTTCCAGACCAGCTTGGGAAACATAGCAAGACCCTGTCTCTACAACAACAACAGAAAAAAGAAAAAGAAAAAAGAAATACCTAGCCGGGAGTGGTGCCATTTGCCTGTGGTCCCAGCTACTAGGGTGGCTGAGGTGGGAGAATCACTTATGCCCGGGAGGCAGAGACTGCTGTGAGCTGAGATTGTGCCACTGCACTCCAGTGTGGGTGACAAGATAGTGAGACCCTGTCTCAAACCCACGTCTTCCTCTAATAACTAGCTTCTACGTGGCTACCTTGGTTGCCAGTAAGCCCACTCTGAATCTGTGGCTTTTATGAAGTGAAAAACGTGCTTTGTTCACATTTAATTCTGCCTTAGGCAGGCTAGTGGGGGACAGGTGTGTGTGTGTGTGTGTGTGTGTGTTTGGAGGGGAACTACATGGTAAGAGACATGGCCATGTTTACACTGCTTTTTCTTCCTTAGAAGAGGACTTGTCCACTCTCCTGGTCACCCTTATCCTTCTCTCGGTCCGCATCTCAGTCTTCTCATGTCTTTCTCTTCCCCGTCTATATTCCTGGTTTCCCCCGTGCTGGCCTTGGCCATCTTCTTTTCTCCGTGCAACTCAAGTGAGATTGACTCCCTGCTTTCCATATTTCTGTCCCTTAGCTAAGTGCTCCCAAATTGGTATCTTCTGCTGAGACCCTATCCTGAGCGCTACACATTTTGTGTGTGTGTGTGTGTGTGTGTGTGTGTGTGTGTGTGTGTGTGTGTGTGAAACAGGGTCTCACTCGTCTAGGCTGGAGTGCAGTAGCACAATCAAAGATCACTGCAACCTTGGACTCCTGGGTTCAGGGGTCCTCCCACCTCAGCCATCTGAGTAACTGGGACTACAGGCACACACCACCAGGCCCGGCTAATTTTTTTTATTTTTTGTAGAGTCAGGGTCTCACTGCATTGCCCAGGCTGGTCTCGAAATCCTGGGCTCAAGCCATCCTCCCACCTTGGACTCCCAAAGTGCTGGGATTAAAGACGTGGGCCACTGTGCCTGGCTACACCAATGTTTCTAACTGCCTGGTAGATAGGTCCTTCTGGATGGATACTAGGCACTTCAAACCCAGCTTATTTCCAAAACCACATGCATCATCTTGCTTTCCAAACCGATTTGTTTCTTTCCACATTCCCCATCTTCCTGGAAGCCACCTTCATTACCCCCATCTGTTCTGAGTCAGGTGTCCCTTCCTCTTGCCCTCTGTGCAAATCTCATGAGTTCCAAATGTTACTAAATCTACCTTCTGACTTTCAATTGTATCACCTTTTCTCCGTCCACCCATGACCATGCCTTAACTGAAGCTCTTGCCAGCTCTGGTCTAGTAGATTACATAGTCAGGATAGTCTTTCTGCCCTGCCACACTGAGCTTCCATTCTGTACCAGAGATACCTTTTTCTTTCTTTTTTTTTTTTTTTGAGACGGAGTCCCGCTCTGTCGCCCTGGCTGGAGTGCAGAGGCACCATCTCGGCTCACTCCAACCACCGTCTCCCGGGTTCATGCGATTCTCCTGCCTCGGCCTCTGGAGTAGCTGGGACTACAGGTGCGTGTCACCACGCTCAGCTAATTTTTATATTTTTAGTAGAGACGGGGTTTCACCATGTTGGCCAGGATGGTCTCAATCTCTTGACCTCGTCATCTGCCTGTCTTGGCCTCCCAAAGTGCTGGGATTACAGGCATGAGCCACAGTGCCCGGCTCCCTTGCTCTTCTTTGCCCTCATCTCTTTGGGCCCTCCTCCTTGCCTCTGCCCTCTCCTATCTTAATACCCCTTCCCTTCCTTAACCTCTCAGCATTAGGCTGGCAACATTTCTCAGGGTGAGGATTTGTCTTTGTTTATTTCCGTAGTAGCCGTACCCAAGCAATGCCTGGTCACCGTAAGTAGAGTTAAATCGTCTCTCAAAAAAACAAAACAAAAAACGAACTACATTGAGTGGGAAAGGCAATACATATATCAACTTTGGTTTCGGTATCACTTCATGGCGTCATTCTTCTTTCACGTATAACTTTTCATTTGATCCTTAAAATAATCCTGTGAAAAAGGCAGGAATTCTCAGTAATTGGCCGGGCATGGTGGCTCACACCTGTAATCCCAGCACTTTGGGAGGCTGAGAGGGGTGGATCCCCTGAGGTCAGGAGTTCAAGACCAGCCTGGCCAACACGGTGAAACCCGGTCTCTACTAAAAATACACAAATTAGCTGGACTTCAAACTAAAGCAAATTTTAACATTTGGGTGAACATCTGGGCAACATATATTCAGGTTTTAAATATTTTTGCATTAAAACAAAAACTGTTTAAAAAAAAGAAAAAGAGGACAGGCGCGGTGGCTCACTCCTGTAATCCCAGCATTTTGGGAGGCCGGGGAGGGCGGGTCACCTAAAGTCAGGAGTTCGAGACCAGCCTGGCCAACATGGCAAAACCTCCATCTCTACTAAAAATACAAAAATTAGCCCGGCGTGGTGGTGGGCACCTGTGGTCCCAGCTACTCGGGAGGCTGAGGCAGGAGAATCACTTGAACCCGGGAGGTAGAGGTTGCGGTCAGCCAAGATCGTGCCACTGCATTCCAGCCTGCGTGACAGATCAAGACTCCATCTCATAAAAAGAAAGAGGAAGGAAGGAAGGAAGGGAAAGAAAGAAAGGAAAGGAAGGAAGAAGGAAGGAAAGAAAAAGAAAGAAAAGAAAAAGAAAGAGAGAAAGAAAGAAAGAAAGAGAGAGAGAAAGAAAGAAATGCTGTTACCTAAGTCAGTGGCTTTCAACCTTTAATGTGTATCAGAATCACCGGGAGGGCTTTTCTAAAGCACAGATTACTATGTCTCACCCCTCAGTTTCTTCAGTTTCTCATTCAATAGGTCTGGGGTGGGGCCCAAGACTTTATCCCAGGTGATCAGTGCTGCTAGATGAGAGGCTACATTTTGAGAACAACTGATTCAGACAATGGACGTGTTTTCTCCCCCACTCCCTTTCTTTCTTTATCTTCAAATTTTTGATATCTCCTTCTTTAGTGGATCTTGGTGAGGATCAGATAGATTCATCAGCATTGCCTTTAAAATTAAAAAAAAAAATCAGTGATACTTGAAATAGCAATGCTGAAAATCACAGGTCAGATTTAAAAGGGAAAAGGAAACATCTTGAGCATTACAACCTCTATTTCTTACCTGGACATCTTCACAAATGTTATTCTTGCCACTTCCTCCCTGCCCTCAACCCTTTTACTCTGTATCTCAGTAGGATGCCAATCATTCTGCCCTTTATTCAGAGTCCGACACAAGCCCCAACGTCCATAGCCAAGTTTTCCTTGGTTTCCCAGCAGCCAGTGACTCCTGTAGCATTAGGATTCCTATAGTAGTTATTGTCTACATTTCTCAGCATATTGAATATGTACTGCCTCTTACTGTTGGACTGTTTATTCTTAAATGTGTACAGGTATGGATTTATGTCGTCTATATATTATGCATTTATTGTCTTCTCCGTTCTGATGGTAAGCTCCTGGAGGGCAAGTCTTGCATCCACCGCTTTGCTGGCAGCCCCATTGGTAAGCTCCTGGAAGGCAAGTCTCGCACCAGTGCTTTGCCGGCAACCTGATTGCTAAGTACCGTGTTTTAAGCTTAGTTCAGTCTCAAGTGTTTGATGCTGATGAGAGCAGCCACATCTGAAAACCAATAAAGCAACTGCTCGTTTATCCTTTGGGAGCTGACAGAATTTCTTCTTCCAAATACATACACAGTAAAATCATAAGCCTAGAATCTTAAAAAAAAAAAAACATAAAAACAAAAAACAAACAAAAAAGAAACTTATGGGATATGCAATGGCTGCAAAACTGTAAGGATTAGAAATGTGAACCCACATTTTAATCCAAATGAGGGCAATTTAGAGGTGGTAGTGTAAAGAATAGCTTGCTTTAACAGATGCCATGCTGATATAGAATTGGCTTTTGCCTTGTCAAAATTAAATTGTGCTTTCTGTATTGATGGTGGGCACGTTTCTGCACGTCTCTCATTCTAAGCTACAACAGGCCCTAAGAAGTAGAAGTCACATACCTGAATTAGTTGTGAAGTTGCTTTCAGATCATATCGTTGGTTCACTCTTATAGAAGGATCACATTAAAATGTCTCTGCATTTGTATCCTTGCAATGCCACAACTGAAAGACAGTTATCTCATAGGTCCTTGATTAAATTAGGAGCCTTTTTACTGAACACAAGAAATGATACTTTTCAGGCACTGGGCAGATAGCTTGCTAGAAATTCATTTTTTTAACTGTACTAAGATTGAGCTGAGTGCGTGGCTGAAGATACCACATAACATGGACCCTTACTAAGGGATCTAGTCCACCCGCTTGTTATGTAGAGGGTAAAATGAAGCCCAGAACAGTCAATCGCGAAATCTAAGCCGATCAGGTGGGAAAGCCGGCATCTATAGAATGAAGATCTAAGGCTGCTTCTCCCACTTTGCCTGAGCAAATATAGGGAGATTACATAGCAAGGCACGTGTAAATTGCCAGTGCCTATTTCTCAGAACCAGATCTGGTGATCGCAAAGACGTGCCCCTCTAGGTGTGCCTATATACTGCTCCAGAAGAGCAAGCCGAGAAAGTAGTGGTCAAACCTAGAGCACATTCAACCTTTCATATCGATAAAGGCAAAAAAAAAAAAAAAAAAAAAAAAAGCCCAAGTAAGTGAAAAAGCCGCTTTCGGTCAACGACTTAAGTCTTTACGGCTGTGAGCGCCATGGGCCACAGTAGCTTTCCGTTAACTTCAGATCCGACTGTCGCCCCACTGCCAAAGTTACCTTCCAACATCGTTACTGTTGCACTTTATGCAGTCAAGTGTCCAGCTCCTCAGATGAGCGAGTGGTCGGCCCTAAAAAGGGCCTTTGGGATCGAAACGTGCAAAGCTGGAGCGGCGGCCTAGCCTCCGAAGCCGTACAGTGTGCGCCCCTGGCGCTTGAGCGCGTACACCACATCCATGGCTGTGACGGTCTTGCGCTTGGCGTGCTCGGTGTAGGTGACTGCGTCCCGAATCACGTTCTCCAGGAACACCTTCAGCACACCGCGGGTCTCCTCGTAAATGAGGCCAGAGATCCGCTTAACGCCGCCACGCCGAGCTAGACGCCGAATGGCAGGCTTGGTGATGCCCTGAATGTTGTCTCTCAGGACCTTGCGGTGGCGCTTAGCGCCCCCTTTGCCTAAGCCTTTTCCACCCTTTCCCCTGCCAGACATGACTGCTACAGCCTGAAAGACAGCTTCTGTCAGGGCAAGCACGGTCTTCCCCTGATATACAAGAGTATCGGACCAGATTGAAAACCGAAAGCGCGCCGGCGGGAAGCTTTCTCAATTGTCCCCGCCCTCTCGACATTTCGTCATTTCTTTTCTGTTCTCCTCTCCCTCCTCCTCCACTCTGCTCAGGTCCCTCCCACCCTCTTCCCCCCGCACCGCGTCCCGCTACGCCATAGTCCCCGGGAGAATTCACATCCCAACCCAGGGCTTCCGGATTCTGCGGTGGCTTTGGCCTGTGTCTGGTCTGAGGACGCCCGAAAGGCACTGCACTGAGGCTAAGGGAAAGTTCTTCTGGAGGGAGCCTCAGGTAGAGCAAATGGAGGCCAGAGGCGGGCAGGAGCGCGCCAGCGCAGGATTTAATCCCGACGAGCGGATTCAGAGCCGTCCTTATATAAAGCCTCAGGAAGCGCCGTTCCGACGATGAGGCCGGCACGCGAGAGGCGACCTCAAGAGCGGCGGCGCCAGGGATCTGTGCGCCAAGGGAGGACGGGAGGGAGCGGGTTCGCCATAATTCCTGACTCTAGGCTCTGTTTTGTTGGACCGAGCCACTCTATTTTAGCTCACGCAGGAGAATTCTGGCCCTGGGAAAATTGATCTCAGCATGCTGCCAAGCTTTCTCATGGAGGTCAGCGAATCCCAACACACTGTCGGTCAAAGCAGTGCTGGAAGAAACAAAACAGTTCTCCCTCGGTAGAACTGAGGGGGATTGGTCCAGGGCTCCCGCCGATACCAAAATCCTGGTTGCTCAAGTCTCTCATAGAAAATGGCGTAGTATTTGCACATAACTATGCACATCCTCCCGTGTACTTTAAATGGTCTCTAAATTACTCTGTAACACCTAATCCAATGTAAATGCTATGTAAGTAATTGTTATACTGTTTTTATTTTTACTAGCTTTTGTTGTATTTTTTTTTTAATTCATTTGTTTGATATTTCGATCTTGGGGAACCCGCGTATATGGAGGGCCTGCTACACAGAGAAAACGGAGGGATATTCTGTGCATCCGTTTCTACGGATCCTCTAAATCGGCCTTTGTTTTCAGCCAGGATTTAGTGCCCAACTGTGTCCTCTGGAGGCCCCACATGGAGCTAGCAAAGTTTGCTGCATCGGGTTTTGCAAGAGGACTATCTGCTCCATACTGAGAGTAATTACCACAAACTGCCCTATGAAATTGGTTGGGGTTCTTACTGTTAGCATGTTTATTACTTTATCAGGGCTCTCTGTAGGAGAGTCTGTGAGAAAATGTTCTGGTTTCTGCTGAAAGAATCGTGTTTCGTTGGGGTTTTTTCCCCGGAAAAAATATTATTTTTAAAAACTCTTCTGTGCCCTGTTTAATCTCTCCCTTGGATCCACCTCCTATGTGCTCATAAATCGTAAATCTGTATTCAGACTTCTAGACTCGAAACACGTAGATCCACCTCGTGGTTCTTCAGTCATTTTAAGCTCAAAACTCAAAATCTCCCGAAATCAAAATGTTGACATTTATAATCTCCAGGGTGTGACTCACGGGGGATGAGGGGAGCACTTCTCTCCCTCCCCGCATAAAGCTGGTTCTCCTGTCTGCTCATTGAACGGTTCCACTACCCATCACAGCATCTACGTGCCTAAACCAACACCCCAGCATTGGCATCAGATATCTTCCTCTCCCTTGGCTGCTTCAGGACAGAGAAGAAACATGCTTGCCCTTTTCTGACTCTTTAGTAACTCTCGCCAAATCGATCACATTATTTTACATCTCTTTACATCTTAGTACTCCCCCCATCTTGGCTGTGTGTTCCTTACTGGCAGTGATTTTTGTTTATTCATTTTTGTAAACTGACACTTAGTTCAGTGTCCAATATAAGCTCAATAATAGTTAATAAAAGGAAAAGTGCCTGCATCTGATTGCTTTTAAACACTGTTAGAAAAGACATAACCAAATTGCAGCTTGATAAAACCACCACAAAACAAGGCTGAGAGAAGTGGTGATTTCTGGTGTCAGCGGGCACAGGACCCTGGGCAGAATCAGAGATACGGGGTCTATTCAGTTCCCTTTTTAAGGGGATCAGGACATGCTACCTCCAAATGTGCCAGTTTCGACTTAAGAATTATTTTCAGCTGAAATAAACAGCTAAAATCCCTTACCTGTTTAATAGCAGATCCTCCTCGCAAGTCTCAAATTTTTAACTCAGTTGTCATAAATCTTCTTCAGGACTAGAAGCAAATCTAATCTCAGAGATGAGAAGTAGTCATCACACCCAAATAGACATTGTCACAAGACTCGAATCTTCCATCTATTCTAAGGGACCATTTATCTTTTCAAAAGTCATTTGGTTTTCCGTATGTCCTTTATTCCTCCTCCTTTTCCCCTGCTGTTAGGTAGATCCCAAATTCTAACCACCCCTTTGAGTTACTCATCTCAGAGTGCTCCTATGTATACACTTTTTTTTTTTTTTTTTTTGATTCAGAGTCTTACTCTGTCACCCAGGCTGGAGTGCAGTGGTACAATCTCGGTTTAAACACCCAAGTCTGTGGTGTTTTGTTATAGTCCCTCTAGAAACTAATACAGGATTCATGGTCTGCCAAAATCCCATTCCCTGCTCAGACCGACAATGGATGGTGGGATCCTTCGTGATACGTACCCTGTGAGTTAGAAGTAGCAACTAGAGCTGTTGAGGACAATACCTTTGCACCCGGTACCTCATCCACTGAATTTTATTTTCAAAGATACAGTCTGAAACCCTCAGAGGGTGAGTGCCTTTCCAGTGTGTCAGAGCCATTAGCAGCTGGGCAGACCGCTGAGCATGTAGATTTCTAGGTCAAGGCCCTCTCCCCAAAGAATCATACTCCCTGGTTGAACTGAACCTAAATCAGGTTTTGAACTAGACAGATGCCAACCAACTTAAAATTCGAAAGACACCCAAGACCTGTCCATGGCCCTGGGATTTGAGGACAACCTGTGCATGTCATGGCTATGGCAGTTCAGGGGTCTCTGGCTTAGTGGGAACGTCTATGTCCTAACTTCACCCTTCTCACTCTTCCACCCCCATCTGCCCCTCCTATGACAATGGAGTGCTCATTCCCCAAATTATCAGCACCGTGAAAGAGAGAAAGGAACACTGGATAGTCTAAGACCTGGTCTTGGCTTGTGTGAGACAGTGGAGACCTCACTGCTTGGTCTTTTCTGGTTTACTGTCAAAAGGTTGAAGCTGGGGCCTTGACTGCCTCCTGTTCTCTGTTCCAGGGATGCTATACAATAGAAGTTTTGGGTCTTGACCATCGAAAGGTCCCATGAATTCTCCACTCAGCTCAGCTCAGCCCCCTGCTCTCACATCGGGTGAGGAAACGATAGGCAGTGCGGACGGGCATATGCACACTCACTGAGGAAGTGCAGCCTGTCTGACCCAATCTCTCTCACCCAGCCTAGGCAGGACACTGTTTCCTTAACTATCAGCAGCTATCTTGGGGATTTCCCCACAGGGCCAGGGCAACAGAATCGGGTTCTCACTGTGACCATGGTCTGGAAGGACCATGAGGAATTCCCCAGTGCTGTCAGGGTTTCCCATACTGTCACAGACAGTTTAGTAACAGCTTTGACACCTTTTGGTAATAGGACAAAGTTAACACTCCTGCCACTATCCTGTGAAGGCCAAACTTCCTAGGCCCCATAGGAAACTTTTGGAATGTCTTCTTTGGGTTGAGAAACTGGGGCAAAGTAGAACCCAATTTTTTCACGTCAATATCAAAATGTAATCATTTCAGGTGCACAGAGTTCCGCACTTTCAGATTGGTCTTAAAAGAAAATCGGCCTGGCGCGGTGGCTCAAGCCTGGAATCCCAGCACTTTGGGAGGCCGAGACAGGCAGATCACGAGGTCAGGAGATCGAGACCATCCTGGCTAATACGGTGAAACCCCGTCTCTACTAAAAAAATACAAAAAAACTAGCCGGGCGAGGTATTGGGCACCTGTAGTCCCAGCTACTCGGGAGGCTGAGGCAGGAGAATGGCGTAAACCCGGGTGGCGGAACTTGCAGTGAGCCAAGATCCAGCCACTGCACTCCAACCTGGGCGACAGAGCGAGACTCCGTCTCAAAAAAAAAAAGAAAAGAAAAGAAAAGAAAATTGCCGGGCGCGGTGGCTCACGCACTTTGGGAAGCCCAGGTGGGCAGATCACCTGAGATCAGGAGTTCGAGACCAGCCTGACCAATGTGGTGAAACCCCATCTCTACTAAAAATACAAAAAAACAACAAAAAAAAAGTTAACCAGACTTGTTGGCGGGCCCCTGTAATCCCACCTACTCCGGAGGATAAGGCACGAGAATCGCTTGGACCCGGGAGGCGGACGTTGCAGTGAGCTGAGATCGCACTACTGCACTCCAAACTGGGTGACAAAAGCGATACTCCATCTCAAAACAAAAAGAAGAAAGAAAGGAAACAAAGAGAAAGAGAGAAAGAGAGAAAGAGAAGAAAGAAAGAAAGAAAGAAAGAAAGAAAGAAAGAAAGAAAGAAAGAAAGAAAGAAAGAAAGAGAAAGAAAGAAAAGAAAGAAAGAGAAGAAAATCAAGTAAAGAGCAATTCACATTCTCTTGAAAATTCTCATTACATCCAGCCTGGTTCCAGGGAAGCCCTGCCGTGAAACTGGTATTGTTACTTAGACTTAGGGTCCTTTGATCAGAGTTGATGATGTCCTCAGCTAAGTCAGTGCTAGGAGTGGACAGAGATGAAGTGATAGATGTGACAGAATTGTAGAATGTAGATTTAATAAGATTTGGTATTTTAGGGCAGGGCGTGATGGCTCATGCCTGTAATCCCAGCACTTTGTGAGGCCAAGGTGGGCCGATCACATGAGGTCAGGAGTTCAAGACCAGCCTAGCCAACACGGTGAAACCTCCTCTCTACTGAAAATACAAAAGTTGGCCAGGCACGGTGGCTCATGCCTGTAATCCCAGCACTTTGGGAGGCTGAGGCGGGGGGATAATGAGGTCAGGAGATGGAGACCATCCTGGCTAACACGGCGAAACCCCGTCTCTACTACAGATACAAAAAATTAGCCGGGTGTGGTGGCAGGTGCCTGTAGTCCCAGCTACTCAGGAGGCTGAGGCAGGAGAATGGCGTGAGCCCGGGAGGCAGAGCCTGCAGCGAGCCCAGATGGCACCACTGCACTCCAGCCTAGGCGACAAAGCAAGACTCCGTCTCAAAAAAAAAAAAAAAAAAAAAAAAAAATCAGCCAGGCGTGGTGGTGCACACCTGTAGTCCCAGCTACTCGGGAGGCTGAGGCAGGAGAATTGCTAGAACCAGGGTGGTGGAGGTTACAGTGAGCCAAGATCATGCCACTGCACTCTAGCCTGGGCGACAGAGTGAGACTTCATCTCAGAAAAAAAAAAAAAAAAAATTGGTGATTTAGGCATTTGGAGAATGCATGCAACAAAGGAGCTTCTGGCCTGAGGAGCTATGGGGTTGATGTTAGATTTTAGTAACATGGAGAATGCAGAGAGAAGAAATTGCTTTTCTTTTTGTTTTTGGTTTTTTGAGACAGAGTCTCTCTCGGTTGCCCAGGCTGGAGTGCAGTGGAAAGATCTCTGCTCGCTGCAACCTCCCCCTCTCGGGTTCAAGCGATTCTCCTGCCTCAGCCTCCCAAGTAGCTGGGATTATAGGTGCCTGACACCATGCCCAGCTAATTTTTTGTATTTTTACTAGAGACGAGGTTTCACCATTTTGGCCAGGCTCGTCTCGAACTCCTGACCTCAAGTGAGACACACGCCTTGGCCTCCCAAAGTGCTGGAATTACAGGCATGGACCACCACACCCAGACAGAAATTGCTTTTGAAAGCAAAAAGATGCATAAAGTCCCTCCCGACATTGAAAATTGAGATTCTTGTTCTCTATCTAGGAGAACACATCCACCAGTTGTTATTACTCTAATCAGTAAAGGGTCTCAGCTGGAGATACTTGTCAGTAAGCCGTCAGCAAATCGATAAGGAAAATGAAAGGCAGGGAATTTGATGAGATCTTCGCAGGGGTTAGGGAGAAAAGAAGAAGGCTGAGACAGGCACTCTGGGCAAGCAGGAACATTGATGGGAGTTAGTAGATTAGGAGAATACCAAGAGACAGAGGATAGCTGGAAAGGGATGAGGACCACCAGAAGAGAATATGTCCCAAGGAGGCAAAGGAGGTGTCAACAGGGTCGTATTGTGCACCAAAGTTCAGAAATAATGATTATAACTTAACATTCCTTAAGCTCAGTGACTGCTGACTGTGCTTCATATTTTACGTCTTATACATCACCACAACAATCCTGCAAGGAAGGCAGATGTTTTATCATTCTCATTTTACAGACTAGGAAGCTTTGAGTATTTTGCCCAAGTTCCCAAAACTATTAAGTGTCAGGGCCAGGGACTTTGTCCAAAGTGCGAGGTCTCCAAAGTTCAGGTGCTCGGGCAGAAAATACCCACGGAGAAGCTTGTAATGGAAGCTCAGAAAGGAAGTGACAGGAGGCATTGTGATACACACGGTTGAGGGCCTCACTGCTTCTTCTGACTTCTCTAACTTTTCAGACGGCATTCTTCTCAGGTTCTAACAAGCTTACCCTCTCCTCTGGTTTAGCAGTTCCTCCCAGATTCATTTATCCTTCCAGTTCCCTGCGAAATTCTGAGTGCCGTCAGAATGGGCATTTTGCCTTGTTCATCTCTCCAAGTCAGCATCCTGGAGCATAGTAGATGATCAGGAAATGCCTGATTGCCCTGATTCCACTGGCCTCTGAATTCTCACTCAAAAGGGCATAATACCCAGGCCCCTCCTAGGTTTCAAAGAATTCTCAGGAATTTGCAGGCCAGAAGCAATATAACCTGGACTCTGGAAGGAACTTCCTCCAGGCTGGCCCCAGAAGAGGGAGGGGTAGCTGCCCTGAGCTGTACCCCTTGCCTACAAGTTGCTACAGTCCACCATCAGGCTAGTTGTGTAGCCTTAGCCGAAGGCAGAGTTCCCCTTGGTGCTCAAAGATAAATACTTTGGGGAGGAGTGCACATTTGGGGTAGACTGAATAATAGCCCCACAGAGATATCCGCATCCCAATCCTTGGAATCTGTGAATATGTTACCTTATATAGCAGAGGAACTCTGCAGATGTGAATAAATTAAGGACCTTGAGATAAAGAACTTATCCTGGATTATTGAGATGAGCCCCTCATATAATCACATGAGTCCTTAGAGAGACGAGAGGGTCAATCAGGGAGAAGAGGGTGTGATGACAGACGCAGACATTAGAGTGATCTGTCCAGGGGCTAAAAAATGCCAGTTTCTAGAAGCTGGAAGATTTAAAAAAATGGATTATATACCTGGAGCCTCCAGAATAAACCAGTCCTTCAGACATTTGTTTTAGCCCCTTGAAACTTATGTTGGGCTTCTGACCTCTAGAATGATAACAGAATAAATTTGTATGGGTTTTTTTGTTGTTGTTGTTTTGTTTCTTTCTTTCTTTTTTTTTTTTTTTTTGAGACGTAGTTTCGCTCTGGTTGCCTAATCTGGAGTGCAATGGCGTGATGTCAGCTCACTGCATCCTCCGCCTCCCAGGTTCAAGCAATTCTCCTGCCTTAGCCTCCTGAGTAGCTGAGATTACAGGCACGTGCTGGTCTCGAACTCCTGACCTCAAGTGAGACACCTGCCTTGGCGGTATTTTTAGGAGAGACGGGTTTTCACCATGTTGGTCAGGCTGGTCTCGAACTCCTGACCTCAGGTGATCCACTCGCCTTGGCCTCCCAAAGTGCTGGGATTACAGGCGTGAGCCACCACGCCCGGCAAATTTGTGTTGTTTTAAACCACTAAGTCTATGATAACTTATTAATGCAACACTAGGAAATGAATACACCGTTCTTACAAGAGCCGCTAGGCTCTTTTTATTTGACGGGGGGGCGGGGAGGGGTGAGATTTGAGTGTCATCAGGAGCGGAGTATGAGGTGTACTTGGAGGGAAAGAGAAAAGGAAGTGGGCAGCAGAGGTGAAAAGGAGATCAGGAATGGGAAGTCGGGGGCCCCACAGTGAACCTTTCCTTAAGGCTGACTAGGCTCCTTCATGGGCCTGACCAGCCGCCTTCACCTGCTCAGCCCAGAATTTCTAGAGAGATCTGTGGTCTTTGCAAGTGGCACTGAGCTCTCCTAGACAATTACTGGCCTCCCACAGCCATGGACCTCTGTAGAGCTCCCTGGGGTCATCCAGGGCAGGAGGGTGACAGGCTGGCTTCACCGTGGTCATATAGCAGAAGTGGCAAGCTCTTCTTGCTCTTGAGGAAAGCTCACACCTAGATTGTTGCAAGGATGTTGTACATGTTGAGCATCCCTAATCTGAAAATCCGAAACCCTGTGCTCCAAAATCTGAACAATTTTGTGCACTAATGTGGTGCCTCAGTGGAAAATGCCACACCTGATCTCACACAATGGGTCATACAATGTATAGCTTATTCAGGGTTCCCAAGGAAAAAAAAAAAAGGCCCTCCCAGCCCCTTTCCACTGAGATGTACCTTTTTTGCACATGCCCGGTTTCCCCAACGTGCACACACTCACAAAGGGTCATAAAATGGCATGTGTGCAGGCCAGTGTCATCAACAGCACGTTCCCCATAATGCCCCACGTAGGAGCCAAGACCTACGTGCCTTAATCACTGTGGGGTTTTGTTTGTTTGTTTGTTTATTCTCTGCTCTGTGGTATAAAGATATTGTTGAAAATATGAAAGAGGCCTGCAGATACCCCATGAGTTACAGTGATTTTAAAAGAGAATAAGCAAGGCCAGGCACGGTGACTCATGCTTGTGATCCCAGCACTTTGCAAGGCCGAGGCGGCTGGATCACTTGAGGTGAGGAGTTCGAGACCAGCCTGACCAACATGGTGAAACCCCATCTCTACTAAAAATACAAAATTTAGCCAGGCCTGGTGGCACATGCCTGTAGTCCCAGCAACTCGGAAGGCTGAGGCAGAAGAATCACTTGAATCCAGGAGGCAGAGGTTGTAGTGACCTGAGATTGTGCCATTGCACTCCAGCCTGGGCGACAGAGCAAGTCTCTGTCTCAAAAAAAAAAAAAGCGGAGGTGGGGAGAGAAAACATTTATGTTTATCTATAGTACAGAAGGTCAAGTTGTTGGAGAAAATGGAGCACAGTGTAAGTGTTATTAAGGTATTCGTGAAACATAGATGGATTTCGTGTTCAGTCTTGGGTCCCATCCCCAATACATCTCATTATATATATGCAAATATTCCAAAATCTGAGACCTGAAACACTCCCAGTCCCAAGTATTTCAGATAAGGGATACTCAACCTGTGTTAGTTTCCTAGGCCTGCCATAATAAATGACCACAAACTTGGTAGCTTATAACAACAGAACTGTATTCTTCCACAGTTCTGGAGACCGGAAGTCTGAAATAAAGTACCATGCTCCCTCTAAAGGCTCTAGACTTTAGGGAACATATTCAACCCACTACAGGTCCTGAGCACTAAGCCTTGTGGGAGGACACTCTGGAAGCAGGTCCAGACTTCCCCTGGTCTTGCCTCTTCAGAGCCTGTGCACTCTCTACCTCCAAAAGGCCCTTCTATCAGTCACTGACACCTGAGTATAAAACTAAGCATGAAAGCTGTGCAATTTTGACCAACCCTCCTGTGTTCATGAGTGTAGGTGTTGGGGAACAGGCTGTGTCTCCACTTGGGGAACTCACGGGGCAGGACAGGAAGATGGTGGTGGTCCTTGACCAGATACCTCCTATAATAATGAAAAGCCTGAATGGTTGGGTGGCTGGAAGACTGTGGCCTGCCTTTACTTGCCTGGGGAAAGCTGGAAGGAAAGAAGACATGAGGCTAAAATAGAGGCTCAGTGTCTTAGTTTCAATATCTGTAAAACAGTAACAATAAATACACATACCTCATAGGATTAGTGAAGGGATAAATTGCTATACAGTCCATACAAAGTACTTAGAGCAGAGTCTCAACATGACAATAAATCAATAGTTATTAGCAATTTCATTATTTTTATGATAAACATTAATTCATAGAATATATATTCTAAATCTTTCCCTGGGAAATGTTACCATCATGCTGGGAAATAGACAAGCACGTGGAAAATAATGGGTACATTATCTAATCTCTAGATGCTAATTATGTAGAGATTCTTCTAGACTATGTGGCCAAGCCAGCAGGAATAATTGGGTTCCTAGGAGCTTTATAATTCACAGAAATCTTTCACTAACAGCCTCTCGTTTGAGTCCACAACAACCCTGGAATGAAGAAAAGGCTTTTACCCTATTTTACAGATAAGTAAGTTTCTGGTAAAGATTAGACACTGGGGAATGTGAGTTACTGGGCTAAAACATGGCCAAGGTGGAATTTGGGCC
Organism: Macaca mulatta; assembly: GCF_049350105.2. NCBI lineage: Eukaryota > Metazoa > Chordata > Mammalia > Primates > Cercopithecidae > Macaca > Macaca mulatta. The sequence goes on from NC_133406.1 coordinate 117,326,077, forward strand.
TAGGTTTTGTGTTTTGCTTTTTTTTTTTTATTAGATTAGATGCTTCAGGAGAGTGATACATGGAATAGACACAAATAATATCAATATGTGTACAGTACAGCCCACTCTCCTGACCTCAGTCTACAGTAAGAAATACATTTACATTGGCCAGGCGCTGTGGCTCATGCCCGTAATCCCAGCATTCTGGGAGGCTGAGGCGGGTGGATCACAAGGTCAGGAGATCAAGACCTTCCTGGTTAACATGGTGAAAACCCATCTCTACTAAAAAAAAAAAAAAAAAAAAATTTAGCCGGACATGGGTGGCGGGCACCTGTAGTCCCAGCTACTCGGGAGGCTGAGGCAGGAGAATGGCATGAACCTGGAAGGCGGAGCTTGCCGTGAGTCAAGATCCTCCACTGCACTCCAGCCTGGGCAACAGCCTTTCTCTGTCTCAGAAAAAAAAATAAAAAGAAAAAAAAGAAATACATTACATGGCCTCCCAGTCACATTTACAGGAAAATAAAAATTGCAACAAGTTTCACATAATGATAATTACTATTGGTGATATTTTCTCGTTTTATTATTCTTTTAAAAGGGCAAAATGAAAGGAAAAGATGATCTCTACCAAGTAAATTAATTGTACTATGGATTATAACTTATAGTTGTGGTTTTTTTGGGAGGTTCTTTTGTTTTTGTTTTTCTGGTTTTTGTTTGTTTGTTTGTTTTGTTTTGTTTTTGAGATGGAGTCTCGCTCTGTCGTCCTGGCTGGAGTGCAGTGGCATGATCTCGGCTCACTGCAACCTCTGCCTCATGGTTCAAGAGATTCTCTTGCCTCAGCCTCCTGAGTAGCTGGGATTACAGGCGCGCACCACCATGCCTGGCTAATTTTTGTAGTTTGAGTACAGATGGGATTTCACCATGTTAGTCAGGCTGGTCTCGAACTCCTGACCTCATGATCTGCCTGCCTCGGCCTTCCAAAGTGCTGTGATTACAAGTGTGAGCCACCATGCCCAGCCTGTTTTTTTTTCTTTTTGGTTGTTGTTGTTGTTTTGTATGTTTGTTTGTTTTTAATGTTTAATTAATGTTCAGGAGTACATGGAAAAGTTCAATTTTTAAAATATAAGTTAGGCCAGGCGTGGTGGCTTATGCCTGTAATCCCAGCACTTTGGAAGGTCGAGGCCGGTGGATCACGAGGTCAGGAGATCGAGACCAGCCTGGCCAACATAGTGAAACCTTGTCTCTCCTAAAAATACAAAAATTAGCCAGGTGTGGTGGCGCGCGCCTGTAGTCCCAGTTACTCGGGAGGCTGAGGCAGGAGAAAGAGGCAGGAGAATCGCTTGAACCCGGGAGGCAGAGGTTGCAGTGAGCTGAGATCGCACCACTGCACTCTACCCTGGGGACAGAGCGAGACTCTGTCTCAAAAAACTAAATAAAATAAAATATAGATTAAAGGGAGGGAAAATAAGATAGTAAGATATAAAACACATTACCACTAACATGCACTTCGAGAAGCAGAAATTCGCTAGGACTGAGAAAATCAAAACCTGTTCTGCCATTCATTAGGCTGCACTAACAGAGATAAAGCCGGCCTAGAAATAACAGAAAACATTCTTCTCCCAAGGGCATGCTACAGCTATAAAGGCTCTTAACTCCCCTCTTTGAGTGACCACTCCTTTCTTATTCACTGAGAAACTTGTGCTCAAAATCAAGACCATCAGAATTTTGGCTGCTTGAAATCATATCAAGCAACAATGAAGCATCCCCCTTCTCCAGTGAAGGACCTAAGCCACCTTGACACAAAAAAACGCAGTAATTTTCAACCCAGGTGCAACACTTCAAGTAAGGGATTTCTGAACACAGCATTCCACCTCTATCTCAACTTCGTAGTTTCCAAGGAAACAAGACCCTGGATCCACTTCAAAGTCCCATCCTATGCCTACCCTTTCACACAGCCCTGCTTTGCTTTGAGCCTATGAAAACTACACTCCACTCTTCTCCCAAAATCAATGATAAGTCCAATTTTCCTCTTGTTTGGTGAGCACCCTCCTCCCATCACCCTGCCACCAGTTTCTCTGTTGTGTGTTCTCCCTCATTGTAACAAGTCAACAAACTTGGCTTAGGTGGACTAAGTAGTGGTCTTGGGCTAATTGGGATAGGTTGAGTTTTTACTTAGAATTAATATTCATTTCAGCATTCCTACATTGTCAGAGGTTGTTTTGTTTTGTTTTTGGGTCTCTGTCGCCCAGGCTGGAGTGCAGTGGTGTGATCATAACTCACTGCAGCCTGCAGCCTCGATCTCCCAGGCTCCAGCGATCCTCACACCTCAGCCTCCCAAGTAGCTCAGACTACAAGTGCATGCACCACCACGTCCAGCTAATTTTTATATTTTTTGTAGAAACAGGGTTTTGCCATGTCATCAGGCTGGTCTCCAGCTCCCAACAAACTTGCCCACCTCGGGCTCCCAAGCTGCTGGAATTACAAGCATGGGCCACTATACCCCGGCTGTTGGTTATTTCTAATCTTTTAAATTACTATAAATGCTGCATCAACATCTTACTTCTTTGATGTTAGTAGTGTTGAATAGTGACTAAAGGCAGACTCTGGAGTTGAAACCTGGTTTGGCACCGACTGTGTGACTATGAGAAAGTTTCTTAACCTCTCTGTGATTCCTCCATGTCCCAATCTGTAAATGGACATACTTATACTACCTACTTGATAGGGTTTTGTGAAGATAAAATGAGTTAATACATGTAAAGTGTTTAAAACATTGTTGGCACCAAGAAAAAGTATGTGTTAGAAAAAATATACATATATAGGCCGGGCGTGGTGGCTCACCCCTGTAATCCTAGCACTTTGTGAGGCGAGGCGGGTGGATTGCCTGAGCTCAGGAGTTTGAGACCAGCCTGGGTAACATCGTGAAACCTTGTGTCTACTAAAATACAAAAAATTAGCCGGGCATGGCAGTGTGCACCTGTAACACCCCAGCGTTGGCAACAGATATCTTCTTCCCCCTTGGCTGCTTCAGGGCAGAGAAGAAACACTCTTGCCCTTTTCTGACTCTCTAGTAACTCTCGCAGAATGTATCACATTATTTTACATCTTTTTTTTTTTTTTTTTTTTTTTTTTTTGAGACGGAGTCTCATAGTGTCACCCAGGCTGGAGTGCAGTGGCGAGATCTCGGCTCACTTCAAGCTCCGCCTCCCGGGTTCACGCCATTCTCCTGCCTCAGCCTCCCAAGTAGCTGGGACTACAGGCACCTGCCACCACGCCCGGCTAGTTTCTTTTCTTTTATATTTTTAGTAGAGACGGGATTTCACCGTGTTAGCCAGGATGGTCTCGATTTCCTGACCTCGTAATCCGCTCGCCTCGGCCTCCCAAATTGCTGGGATTACGGGCGTGAGCCGCCGCACCCGGCCTGTTTTACATCTCTTTACATCTCAGTACTTCGTCTTGGCTGTTTGTTCCTTACTGGCAGTGATTTTTTGCGGGTGGCGGGGTGCGGGGGACCGATTCTCGGTCCAGGCTGGAGTGCAGTGGCGCGATGTCAGCTCACTGCAACCTCTGCCTCCTGGGTTCAAGTGATCTTGTCTCAGCCTCCGGAGTAGCTGGGATTAAAGGCGTGGCCCACCACCCCACCGCTGTTTACCATATAATCAAGAAATAACCATAAAAATGGGCAACCAGCAGCCCTCAGGGTTGTTCTCTCTATGGAGTAGCATTCTTTTACTCCTTTACTTTCCTAATAAACTTGCTTTCACTTTATGGACTGGTCCTGAATTCCTTCTTGCCGGATATCAAATAACCCTCTCTAGGGGTCTGGATTGGGACCCCTTTCCTGTAACACATATTCCAGTGGAATATGTTAGATAATAAAGGCAGAAATTGTAAAAAATTTGAGTTGTAGAGTACAGGTAGTATTAGGGACCAGTAGAAAGGAGAAGGGTGCTGTGCCAAGTTTTATCAAATGAGCAGGATATTTAAGGAATGCGTTTAACTTATAATGGGGTAAGGAAAAAAGCTGACACTCTCAAGTCTTCCTCAACTTGGTCCAGGGCTGCAGACCATTCAAGAGAAAAATCAAATCAGGCACAGGGCCTCACCAACCCACAAACCAACAATTCAGCTGGTCTCAGCTTATGATACTTGTAACCCTGAGGGTACTTGAAGCCAAAAATGAAACATAAACTATCTTATTGGAACATCTATCTTAACTTAGTCCGTTACTTTTGTATTAAAAGTAAACACATGTACATACAAAATATTATGTACCTAATAATTCATTTATTAATATTTTCTTTTGCCTGTTTATTTCTTGTTAGGTAAATTTTAATCTTCTCTTGTCTATTCTCCCGTGCTACCTAATGAAATTCCAGTTCTCAGTATTCAAGCTGCACACCCTTATAATTTCTGCTGAAGGACAGTTCAAAAATTTTAGGAGGAATATTCCCTCTATGTTACAACTCCAGAAAAGCAGAGCTTCTTTTGCACCATAAAGCTGCTTCTGATATAGTGGTGGGTTGAGACCTTTCACAGAAATGTCACTCTGGTGTCCAATGTGGGGACTAGGTGAAATTGAACTAACAATTGATCTGAATTCTGTTCTTAAAGATGACTTCTAAGGCAACTATACATCTGATTGTTTTATTCTGAGAAATGATACCTATAGCCATTAGAAGTTTACTCTTCTGATTGAATGCCCTTTTCTTATTTAAATGAACACATCTATACATTATGGTCAAGAGTGCATACATCATAGAGAAAGTATATTGCAAAGAAATGGGATGCTTGGGTGGGCTGCTTTGGGCTATCATCCAGATTCCATGGGGTAGTGTTCCCTTCTGATGGGAAGAGTTGGGTGTAGATGTTTGAGAAATACTAGATGGTGTGATTGCATGGTGGGAAAACGCTTTTGTGCTTTAAAATGTACTGGCTGGGTACGTGGGGCTCACGCCTGTAACCCAAGCACTTTGGGAGGCTAAGGAGGGTGGATCACCTGAGGTCAGGAGTTTGAGACCAGCCTGACCAATATGGTGAAACCCTGTCTCTAGTAAAAATATAAATAAATAAATAAATAAGCTGGGGGTGTTGGCTTGCGCCTGTAGTCCCAGCTATTCAGGAGGCTGAGACAGGAGAATCGCTTGAACCCAGGAGGCAGAGGTTGCAGTGAGCAGAGATCCCACCACTGTACTCCAGCCTGGGTGACAGAGTGAGACTTTGTCTCAAAAGAAAAACAAAAAAGGTATCCTCTAAGCCTAATGAAATAGAAAGTTTCATCATTACAGTTTCATTCTTTTGCTTTAGAATATTACACAGGCTTTGTTACTTACCCAGGACAAGCCATAATTTCTCTGAGACTCAGTTTTCTTATCTGTAAAGTGAGAAAAGTAACACCTATTTCACAGAGTAGGGATTAAATGATAAAGTATATGCAGAAGAACTTTAAACACTGAGTAGTACCTGCTGTCTGTAAGGCATTATTACAAAACGACCACAGAGAGCAATAACATTTGTTCACATCAGTTACACTTTTGTACATTTTAGATCTCTCGAGAGGAAGATGCTTTTGCCCATGAAAGACTCTTGAAGATATTAATTAAGCTAACAGACTTCTACATTGTGTTTAGTGTTCAGGAAGTCCCCTTAAAATCACTTTTACTTTACTTTTACTTCAGTAGGAAGAGAGTTCATAATGACACCATCAAAGTAAGTTTTAAGCTTTTCGGGCCTGCTTTTCTCAGGTTTGAGTTTTTATAGCTTGTAATGATTTTTAAGTAAAATAAGCATATGATTAAAAGTTTTATATTAACTACTACAACTTTTAACTATCAGTTACTTCTATATAACCATTATGATATTTACTGTTCTGAACAATACATACTTCAAAGCACATGAAATTGAAAAAGCAAAGCATCTTTACTCTCTTCATAGAGAACAGAAAAAAATATTAAACTTTTAAGCATTATAAAACACTTTACTGAATAAAATGTTTGCAAGTCAGCAACTGATGAATAATTTGCTTTGAAACTTTAACTTTTAATCTGGCTAATAAGCACTTATTTACAAACTATTCTACATTGTAAAGGAGAAATGAATATTTCTGGTGTTGTCCTTCTTTGATTTAGAAGTTTATCATCTGCAAGACCTAACTGGTCATTGATGTGAGGATGAGGAAGAGGGAACCACATCGCAGGCAGAAAAGACTAAAGGAAGGCAGAGACTCTAATATCAGGTCAATATAGGCCAGCACACTACCCAGATGAAGTGGCTTTGGCTGGGTTGGGAGGTCAAATAAATAAGTTCAATCTTTTCATTCCTTCAGTTACATTTTTTTTTTGCTAAGCTTTGGTCATCCATGGTACATAATGCATCTAACTTGCTGAGCAAAATGCCAGACATGAAATAAATGTTAGCTATGGTAGAAGAGCTACAGTAACAGGTAACCTGAAACATAGGCTAATCGCTCATAGAAGGCCATAGTTGAATTCTGAGAAAAAAAAAAAATCTGTTAAAATGGGATGCAAAACGCTTTACACATTGCTTTTACAAAAGTTACACCAATTTAACGGAAACGTTTCAAAAACAACCCGTGATAGATAAAATTACAGAAAAGAATCGGGAAAGGGGGAAATAATAAGGGAAGAAAGATTAGCAGAACAATCTTCCACCCCGGTAAATAGGATTGAATTTTAACCAATGAGATAACAAGTTTGAAAATTTCCTTTTCATGCCCAATCAAGACGAAGCTATGTCTATAAATAAGACTGCCTGGCTTCTCTCATAACAATGATACAGCATGGCCCGTACTAAGCAGACTGCCCGCAAGTCGACCGGCGGCAAGGCCCCGAGGAAGCAGCTGGCCACCAAAGCTGCCCGCAAGAGCGCGCCGGCCACGGGCGGGGTGAAGAAGCCGCACCGCTACCGGCCCGGCACCGTGGCCCTGCGGGAGATCCGGCGCTACCAGAAGTCCACGGAGCTGCTGATCCGCAAGCTGCCCTTCCAGCGGCTGGTACGCGAGATCGCGCAGGACTTTAAGACGGACCTGCGCTTCCAGAGTTCTGCCGTGATGGCGCTGCAGGAGGCCAGCGAGGCCTACCTGGTGGGGCTGTTCGAAGACACGAACCTGTGCGCCATCCACGCCAAGCGCGTGACCATCATGCCCAAGGACATCCAGTTGGCCCGCCGCATCCGCGGGGAGCGGGCCTAAGGCATATTTTTAAGTGGTCGATCTAAAGGCTCTTTTCAGAGCCACTGCCGTTTTCATCAAGAGCAGCTGTAGTGGCTCTCCATCTGGCGTGCGTCTGCCTTGCGCACCGGTCAGGGGCCAGGGGCACTCGTAGTGGTGGGTGACGTTACAGAACCCAAAGCCCAGCCGCGAGTTGGCTGGCGGTAGAAAAAGCCACAGAGGCATGGTCCTTGTGGTTCCGGCCGAGCCTGCCTTTTCACCCTGGTTTAAGGCCAGAGCTCTGGCTCCCAATTCTGTGGGTCAAGTTTTGCATGGCGGCAAGAGACAATGTGGGGAGTTTCGAGATGTAGAAGATTCTAAGTGTAAGGGTGGGGCAAGTCCCTTAAAAATTATAAACCCGTTTCCAGGTTTATTTAAGAAGTGTATAAGTTTAATTAAAGCTCAGCATCTTCCTCATTGCATACTACAGGCGGTGCCCAAGCCAGAATAGTAATTTAAGCGGGCGGGAGTAAATACCTGGCGATTTTTAAAAATATATGGGCTGAGGTATTATTTCAAGGAAGAGAACAAAATTTCCACAAAGTATAGAATAAAAATGCAAAAACAAGGGAAGGGTTAACTTGTCTAGCTGGCGTTAAGATTTCTTCCGTATGCAAGTCTGTGATGGAAAGTGAAAACCAAGAAAAAACCCCTAGCCGTTGAAACTATCGCTTCACCTAGCTTAAAACTGGCTAGTGTGAAATGGACCATTCTGATTGGATAACAAGACTTTTGTTCCAGTGACCACTAAGGAAGCACGACCAGAATCTATTATTTACATAGACTCCACCCCTCTGACGACACCATTGTAAGTTAACCAATAAAAACGCAGCACTTTGTGAGTCCTCATTTGCATACAAGCTCTATAAGTAGCGCGTAACCAGCCCGTTTTGTGGTAGTCGGGAATTACTTCTTTCAGTCTCTGTTGCATTTTTCGCGCAAAAATGCCGGATCCAGCAAAATCCGCTCCTGCTCCCAAGAAGGGCTCCAAAAAGGCTGTTACGAAAGTGCAGAAGAAGGACGGCAAGAAGCGCAAGCGCAGCCGCAAGGAGAGCTACTCCGTTTACGTGTACAAGGTGCTGAAGCAGGTCCACCCCGACACCGGCATCTCGTCCAAGGCCATGGGCATCATGAACTCCTTCGTCAACGACATCTTCGAGCGCATCGCAGGAGAGGCGTCCCGCCTGGCGCACTACAACAAGCGCTCCACCATCACGTCCCGCGAGATCCAGACGGCCGTGCGCCTGCTGCTGCCTGGCGAGCTGGCCAAGCACGCCGTGTCCGAGGGCACCAAGGCGGTCACCAAGTACACCAGCTCGAAGTAAGGGTGTGCAAGGGACGCAATAGATCAACCACCTTACCCCAAAGGCTCTTTTCAGAGCCACTTCAGTAATCGAGATAGCAGCTGTAAACACTTGTCAGAGCGTTGGATAGCTTTTGGTCAGGTGGGGATTGTGACCATGGTCACGGATGCATTCGGGTTTAGGACTAAGGAGTTTCTTGTAATCCTGAAATGAGGTGGCCCTCCGTCATCCTCGCCCAGTCTTAAACTGAGTTGCTGGTTACCTGTACTAAGAGATTAGAAAGGTTTGACTATCGTTCTGGGATGTTTTGGAGGGAGGGAGGGAGGGAGGGAGGGAGGGAGGCACGGGGGGTGGTTTCCCACCCCTTCAACCTTTAACCTGTATCTCGAAAGTCGTTTTCCTTTTCGTTTCTGAAAGTAATGAACGAGATGAGATTTCCTATACAGATGAGAAACCCTCAGTCCAACCTCTTTCTATTTCTTAGTGTTTTAATCTGTTTTCCTTAACCATATACCTAGAGGCGTCTGTCACAAACTTTGTTGAATATAGCCATGTGCTTTCGTCCCTTAGCCTTTTTGCAGGTCCTGACTTAGCCATCCTCCCCCAACTTCCATTCCAGTGACTTCAATCAGGGAGATATATTGCCACCGCCCCCACCCCCTGTGGAGTATTTGGCAATATCTACAGATGTTTTGGGTTGTCAGGTGGGGTGCTACAAGTATCCAATGGGCAGAGGCCGGGGGTGCTAAGCATAAGGCACAGGACAGTCTGGGGGGACAAAGCTACCTAGCCTATAATGTTGATCTTTGGTGATTGAGAGACCCCAGCGCCCAAAGACATCCCTAATCTTCAGGATTTAATCCTCATATCAATCAAACTTTTCCTTAACCCTACCAGTCCATGTTTTTGTTCTTGGTGAAAGCTGAGCACTTCATAGGCTGTTTACAGGTCCTTCTCCACAGGAAAATACCTCCTCCAGGGCAAGGACCGTGTCTTGGTTCTGTAACAAACTTTCCCAATTATTAGAATCACCTTTGCGCTTGTTAAACCCGCTTCCAGGTGCTTATCCTGAGGTTTCCTGATTCAGCTAGACTGGAGGTGGGACCTGAGGAGGTGGTTGGTTTTTAGTGTTCTCAGGAGTGTGGATGTTTTAATAGGTGTTGGGTACTCAGGTTAATCGACCTGTGGGTGTGTCACAGTCTTTGTGTCACAGATGTTCTGAGAAAGGAAACAATTTGAGGATGAGTGGAGGGGAATTTGTGGTGTAGAGAAGGCCACAGTTAATATGTGGGATGAATTTCTGAAGACCTCTCAGTTCAAAACTTGTATAACTCATCCTGACAAAAGCCAGTGGATGCTTCTTTTGCCGAATAAAATATGCCCTTGGTGCAACTGGAAAATCTTAGTTTATAATTAACTTGACAGCCTTTGAAATTAAGCCATTCTTGATAAATCTTGGGGGGAATTAACAACTTTGTGCTTAAAATGAATTTTACTAATATTTTTTATGATGTTGGAGTTCAAATTTACACCCAATTAAAAGTTATATAAAATGTGGTATACATGATTTTTTTTCCACTAGAAAATTAAGATTCCCTGTTTAGTCATCTTTTTCTGATCACCAGACAAGAGGTCAGGGAAAGATAACTGAGAATCCAAAATTTCCATTGAAAGAAAATAAATAATATATAGCACATTTTCTGGTAGGAAAGGTTACTCAATAAGTGAGATGGCCGAAGTGGTCTATTTTCTATACAGTTGGGCCATAAGAGAGTCTATCCAATCTCCTCCTAGCTTAGGGTCCTGAAGTCAGGAGTTCATTTTTTCCTATGGATTAGGACCATGTCTTTCAGGGCCTTTTGAAGTTGTTAAAGCATTGTCAACTGGCTCAACTACACAAATACCATCATTTATTACCCATTGACCAAAAGATTAACTTCCAAATCCTCATCCTGAAACTAAAGGCCACCTATTATTTAACCAAAACTTACCTTCTTCACTTGTTCTCCCAAGTCCTCCAGCTTAGCCTAAATGTTCTACCGTCATGTAAAACATCCTTTCTCTTCTGTGCTTTTATTACATTGTTCTGAGTTTTAGTACTCAGTCCTCTAGACTACTTGAAACTTATTATCAGTCTGTCAGTTCTTTAAACTCTTGTTCAAATCTCACTCTGAGAAACCTTTTCATCTCATTGTAGTTCACAGGGAAGTCTTTTCTTAAGGCCTCACTCCTTGCACAATGAACAATTGTGTAGCTTTGTAAACTGTAGCCTTATTCCTCAATTTCTTTTTTTTTTTTTTTTTTTTTTGAGACGGAGTCTCGCTCTGTCGCCCAGGCTGGAGTGCAGTGGCCGGATCTCAGCTCACTGCAAGCTCCGCCTCCCGGGTTCACGTCATTCTCCTGCCTCAGCCTCCCGAGTAGCTGGGACTACAGGCGCCCGCCACCTCGCCCGGCTAGTTTTTTTGTATTTTTAGTAGAGACGGGGTTTCACCATGTTAGCCAGGATGGTCTCGATCTCCTGACCTTGTGATCCGCCCGTCTCGGCCTCCCAAAGTGCTGGGATTACAGCTTGAGCCACCGCGCCCGGCCAATTTCTTTTTCTTGTTTTTACATTTTCTTGTTTGTCTTCTGTTAGAGACATATGCTGCTTGGTAGTCCACAAAGGCTATCCCAATGCCTACTATAAAATAGCTTCTCAGTGAAAGTTTGTTGACTGGTTGCTCAGTCAACAGAACACTAGAAAATTGATCTGAGAGTGGTGGGTTCAAATACTCCAGTAAATATTTTTCTCTACCTTTTTTCTAACTTTTTTCTTCTTTAGCATGGATACTTTTTTTTTTTTTTTTGAGATGGAGTCTTACTCTGTCGCCCCAGCTGGAGTGCAGCGCAGTGGATGATCTCAGCTCACTGCAAGCTCTGCCTCCTGGGTTCCCGCCATTCTCCCGCCTCAGCCTCCCGAGTATCTGGGACTACAGGTGCCCACCACCATGCCCGGCTAATTTTGTTTTTGTATTTTTAGTAGAGACGGGGTTTCACTATGTTAGCCAGGATGGTCTTGATCTCCTGACCACGGTCGTGATCTGCCCACCTCATCCTCCCAAAGTGCTGGGATTACAGGCATGAGCCACTGTGCCCGGCCAGCATGGATACTCTTGATTATTGCCCTTCATAATTATTTGCCCAGTTGACACAACTGTTACAGATTCAAAAATCCTCAGAATGGTAGAGTACTACACTTGGCATCTTCCCTTGAGCCAATGTATCTACGTAGCCAAAATGATGAGATTCGAGTTGAGCTTTCTCACCGTGGTTTGAGGTGCTGGAGAAATGGTCTGCTTTTCTAGTGCCTTGAAAAAGGATGAGAAGAGAGGCACATTCCAGAAGACGAAAAAGGTATGTAGTATCAGGATAAGGGGCTTTAAATATCAGATCCAGAGAACACTGCACATGTAGAAATGGGCTTGACCTGGGTCAGGGCATTGAGATTGGTTACATAATCTTTTCAAGGATTAGTGAATGAGTTGGAGTATGTGTAGAAACCTACAAAGATGACAGTTTAATCTTTTGTCATAATTTGTAGACAAATAACGTATTTTAAAACTAGGTGCAGTTCCTAAAGCTGTTCTAAAAGTCAATGCAACTGAATTTGGAATTTAAGCATAGGACAACATATGGGAAATAAGTACATGACCTCTGTGGGATAAAGTTAGAGTTATCAAAGAATGTCAGTGTTCAACAAGGAAGGAACAAGCTTGTTTTGGAGAATTACTAGATATTATGGAAGTTTTTCGTTTTTTTTTTTTTCTACATTTGGTTAACTCCAGCTGAACTGTAACAGATCATATGACTTGGCAAAAATAGAAAACTTGATAAAAATCTTCTAGGTCCCACAATGTCAACATGAACAAACTTTTGAAAAGTAAAAGTAGGCTGTGTTTTCTCAGTATGTATTATCAAATATACGTTGAACATATAATTTTTGCCCCTCAGCCAGGTTGTAATATCTTCTTTTACTTTACCTCTTTAATAATTTTTTATTTGAATCCATTTTATTTTGAAAAAATAATGAGCTAGAGGATACAAAAGATGTAAATGAATTTAAAAGAGAGAATTAAACTGGCATAAAGATAAATACAATTAAAGCAAGATGTGTTATTCCCAAAAGAGGAGTAAGAGGGAAATGTTATGTGAATTGAGAGTGAAAGGTTGCCTCTGGTTGGAGAGTTCAGGAAAATTCTGTGAGAACTTACATGGTACCAGTTATTGTGCTAAGTGATGGAGACACAAAGGTATCCATTCCTCAAGTCCATAAGATTCAACTGGAATTTTCTTTGTGACAAGTATATCACGTATCCTCTGGAATTTTTTATTTTTTTTATTTTTTTTTTTTAAGATTTAGTTTTACCCAATTTTTACTGTAACCTCTTTCAACTTTTTAGTTGTCTGATTTGGGTAGATGGAATTCTCAATCATTCCATTTTTATTCTGTGATTAGAGGTTATTAATTCCTTACCCCTCATCCAGGTTGTAACATTTCCATTTACTTTAATATATCTCTTAAGAAAACTTTTATTTTACTTCAATCGAGATTTTATTTTTTAATATTATATTGAACAGCTTTGGCTATCCCACCTTCCTACCTGCAGAGTGCAAAACAATTTATGCCCATCATACTCAGCTTACAGCATCACAAAACCCTTGGAGCATTGTTCACCATGGTCGTAGCTTGATTTTCTTGAGGCTGTCTTTTCTTGGGGTGTGATTATTATTTCTTTTCTCTCTCTCTCCCTCTTCCTTCTTTTTTTTGAGATGGAGTCTCACTCTGTCACCCAGGCTGGAGTACAGTGGCATAATCTTGGCTCACTGCATCCTTTGTCTCTCGGGTTCAAGTGATTCTCCTGCCTCAACCCCCCGAGTAGCTGGGATTACACATGGCAGCCATCATGCCCAGCTAATTTTTATATTTTTGTAGAAGTGGAGTTTCACATTTTGGCCAGGCTGGTCTCGAACTCCCAATCTCAGGTGACCTGCCTGCCTCTGCCTCCCAAAGTGCTGGGATTATAGGTGTGAACCACCATGCCCGCCCCTTTTTTTTTCTTCCAGACAGGGTCTTGCTCTGTCACCCAGTCTGGAGTGCAATGGCATGATTACAGTTCATTGCAGCCTTGACCTCCCAGGCTCAGGTGATCATTCCACCTCAGCTTCCAGAGTAGCTGGGACTACAGGTGCATGCCACCATGCCTGGCTAATTTTTAGAGTTTTTTGGTAGAGATGGGGTCTCATTATGTTGCCCAGGTTGGTCTTGAACTCATGGGCTCAAGTGATCCACCTGCCTTGGCTTCCCGAAGTGCTGGGATTATAGACTGGTGTGACTATTAGAGTGGTGAGTGAATAAGCTTTTTCTTATTTTCCATATGCAATTTATCAGAAAATCCTCTTGACTCAAAATATGTCCAGCATCTAACCACATCTCACCACCTTCACCACTGTTTCCCTGCTCCAAGCTTCCACATGTCGAATATTTGCAGTGGCTTTTTAAATGGCCTCGATTCTGCTCTCTCCCTCCTGTATTTCCCACAAAGCAGCTAGAGTACACTTTTTGAAACATAAGTCAGATCATATCATTCCCTTACTCCTCCCCAACAGAAAACCCTCCGATGGCTTCAGCATCAAGGCCCACATTCACTTCTCTGACCTTCTCTCTTACTACTCCCTAGTTTGCTCCATTTCATCATAATTTTCTCCTTGTACTTCCTTGAATACATCAAGGCCCTTCTATCTCAGGATGTTTGCACTTGCTATTTCCTTTTCTCAAAAGGCTCTTCCCAGAAGTTACCTTACCAACTATCATTGAGGTCTTCCCTGAACATCTTAGGTAAGATAACAAGCCCCCTCCTCTTCTTTCCTCAGTTGTTGGTATTCCTTATCTCATAACTTTTTTTTTTTTTTTTTTTTTCTGAGATGGAGTCTCACTCTTGCCCAGGCTGGAGTGCAGTGGTGCAATCTCAGCTCACTGCAACCTCCGCTCCCGAGTAGCTGGGACTACAGGTGTTTGCCACCAGACCCGGATAATTTTTTGTATTTTTAGTAGAGATGGGGTTTCACTGTGTTAGTCAGGATGGTCTCGATCTCCTGACCTTGTGATCCACCCCCCTTGACCTCCCAACGTGCTGGGATTATAGGTGTTAGCCACTGTGCCCGGCCTCTCATAACTTTCTTAATTTTTCTCCATATGCCATCTGAATACTAATGTATTTATTTACTTGTTTATTTCTGAATGAGACTGATATCCATAAAAATGATCTTTCCTTGTATACTTTAACTCCCTGCTTTCTGGGCGCATGGCTTCTCAATTAAAGGCTAATTTACCAGCTTCTCTTGCATCTGGGTTTGTTCAAAGTTTGGGGCCAATGAGATGTGAATGGAAGTTGTATATATTACTTCTAGTTTGTGCCGTAAAAAAGAATATGTATATGTTGCCCTTGCCCTCTTACCCTCTGCACTGGCTGGGGTGCAGATGTGATGGCAGGAATTGGGGCAACTACTTTGGACCCAGAGGCAGAAGCCCTGCGATGAGGATGGCAGAACTGCTTTGTTAGCCCTGGACTGTTATATTAGAGATAAATAAACTTGTATCTTATTCAAGCCACTGTTTTAAAAGACTTATTTGTTATAATAACTTAGACTATATCTGAGTAATACATCATTTGTCTCCCCTCCTACCTCCTCAGAATAAGTCCTACGAAGGTAGGTACTTTGTTTCATACACTGCTCTATCCCTATTATGTAGAACTATATCTGAAATACATTAGGCACTAAATATCTGGGATGAATGATGGATTTGAGAAACAGAAGTAATTGAGTACGTGGGAAATGGGGTTGTATTTATGACAGGTGGAGCTCCAAGAGTTGAATTTAACAAGAAACAATTGAGTTTGAAATCTTTTGCCCTCTAAATTAGGGACAGCACAACACAGAATGAGGATTTGGGTGAAGTTGCAACCACCAAGGTCCACATACCAGGTTAGAAGCCTCAGAGTATAAGTCATTGGGTATTTAAGGACCTTACCTAAGCTAACTCAGAGGCAATATGAAGGGTAGTATTGACATTAACTGCCAGAAATCTCCTAAAAGAGTCAAGGGGTTATACCTGAGTCACAATTAGAAGGAACCTTGAAGATGGACAATTATAGTCCCTTCACTTTATGGAAGACTGAGACCCAAATAAGAGAGATCCCAGTGGTCCACTAATGTAGCTCTGGTAAGTTGCTGATAATTATTTAAATTATTTCAGGTTCAACATCACTGATTGCTATCACCGTTTTCAAGGCTAATATAATCTAATCTGCCTTGGTTCTGCTAAGATCTCCCTGTTTTTTTGTCTTAGTTCTTTTCTGGGTTTTTTTTTTTTTTTTTCTAGAGGAAAAAAACAATCTACCTATCTGGATGCAGAAGAGGTAGTAAAAATAATACATATAACATAGCTTTCACATGATCACATATCATGCTGAAGGCATCTCAGGCAGCTGAGGTTGGAGATCATTTTAGGGTCATAAGTTCAGAGCTGAATCTGCCACATCAACAACAGATATTCTGGCTCTTACCACCTTGCCCATTTCTCCTCTTAGCACTGTTAGAGTAGTTCTTGCTGAGAAGGCACTATCCTGTAGTGGTGATGAACATCAGCTTTGAGTATAGCTTCCCCACGTAAGGACTGTATGACCTTGGAAAAGTTTCTTTACTACTTGTGATAAATAAACTTCCTTACAGCAAATTGATCCTCAAGTTATTCCCCTGTAAAATGGGAAAAATAGTGGAAACTATCTTCTAGGCTTGATATGAAGATTAAATGAGGTAATGTACCCAAAGCACTTAGTACAGTGGCTGAAACATGGTACATATTTGATCAGTGTTGCTCTTATTATTGTTATGGTTAGGAAGGCGCTTGCAAGAGCACTGTTGTACTTCCAAAGCACATTCCATTTTCCAGCAAGTGGTGCTTTAGTAGATTTCTGGTGACTTGAGAGAGACTTCCCTAAGCATCTTGCATTAAGGAAATAAGACCTTCTGTATTCTAGAAACACCATCCAGTAAGGCATTTTCACAATTTACTTGTAGGACCTTTGTTACGTAGAACCTTCAGTGTCTGCTACGTGGCCTATTAGGAAAAGAATAAATTAGGAAACAAAAGACTTTGAGTTACTGGTGTCTGTTACTAGTGCTCTATAAAGGCCGATATAATATTTGGCAAGTACCTTCTTTTTCTATCAGATGATGCTTTTAATACTTCACGTCAATACTTTCAGAAAAAAGTGAAATCATTTCATTAAACACTTCTTTCCTATTTCTGATTTTTGAGCGGAAAGCCCTTAATTTTGAGGATTTAACATAAGAACAAGTCAAGGGAATAGAAATTATCTGGAAAACTATTAGCTAGCATAGAGAAAATAATGTCTTACAGCCAAAAGAAGAATGTGCAAATAATTTGGGAAATGTTTAAACAGAAATTTAAAAATGGGGTTGGTGGAGTTCTGTCGATGATTTCTGAGTTAATCATTTCTGCTTGTTAAATTGTTTCCAGCATTTTCTAGCTGAAGTTGCTGTTCTTGCCAACTACTCAGCATCCAACATTTTTGCAAGAAAACAAGATTTTTTCTCTTCAAATTACAATCCAAAGAGTGGCAAACAAGGAAGATGACAGAGTCTGAAGACCTTCAGATTTCTTTTCTTTGGTCAAGAACTCGTTACACAATGGATGACACATTTTAGGTGGTCCTACTAAAAAGAGACACAAGAATCTAGAGAGTATCTCACTGTCAACCAGTCCAAGGAACTTTGCTTTAGATGGCCAAAGCCAAAAACAGCAAAGTAGAAGAACTACTAGAGCTTTAAGCAGTTCCTTAGTATTTTTCCTTGGCTTATCCAAGCCTGGATACTGGTCCACTTTCCCAAAGATGGTAAAGAGGTAATACAGCTTGGGATTGGTTGGATACTGAGAGACAGAGAGAGAGAGAGAGAGAGAGAGAGATCAATCTAGGTACTGGGCAGCACTCGGCACTCAGAAGAAGCAACACTTGGAGCAAAAAATGAAGGATACAGATTAGTGACGTGAAGTCAGGAGCAAATGATCTCAGTTGCTTTACATGATCAAAGGGCAATAACTGCAAATTACCAGAGGGTAGGTGGAGATCCATACCACTTTTTAATATTAGTGTTTTTAACACCTAGGAATAGAATATATCTAAAGATAAAGGCTTGATTTCCTCACACCTGCCTTCTCAATGATGTTTTGATTTTGCAAAAGTCTTGGTCTCTAGTTTGTGGGATTAACATTTTTCAATGCATTGAAGGAAAATTCTTTAGGCCAGGAGGGAGTCTAAAACAGACTTCAGCCACAGCACAGATACAACCCTAGGCAAGGGTCATTCAGTGTTCTTAAGAAAATTCTAAATTCTAGGATGTGATGGTTAATATTAGGTATAAATTTGATAGGATTAAAGGATGCCTAGATAGCTAAGTATTGTTTCTGGGTGTGTCTGAGAGGGTGTTGCCAGAGGAGATTAACATTCGAGTCAGTGGACTGGGAGAAGAAGACTCACCCTCAATGTGGGTTGGGACCATCCAGTTGGCTGCCAGGGTGGCTAGAACAAAGCAGGAGAAAGAAGTGGGCTAAGCTGGCTTGCAGAGTCTTCTGGCTTTCATTTCTCTCCTGTGCTGGATGCCTCCATCCATTCCTCCTGCCTTTGGACATGAGACTCCAGGTTCTTTGGACTCTTGGACTTAACACCAGTGGCTGGCCTGAGGCTTTTGGGCTTTCAGCCACAGACTGAAGTCTGCACTGTGGGCTTCCCCACTCTTGAGGCTTTTGGACTCAGACTGAGCCACTACTGGCTTCTTCCTCAGCTTGCAGACGGCCCACTGTGGGACTTTGCCTTGTAATCATGTGAGCCAATTCTCCTTAATAAACTCCCTTTAATGTATCTATATCTAATCTATTATCATCTATAGATATAGGTGTATGTCTCCCCTATTAGTTTTATCCCTCTGGAGAACTCTGATTAATACAAAGGGTTAAGTCTTAAACTACTTATAATTTCTCTCTGGAACTATATTTCATCTAGTTTGGAATGTTTAGTTACTTAAGACCCATATTATATATGTAGAATAATGAGCAGGAGAAAGGTATGCTGATTAACTTACATGTATATATCAGCCATAGGATTAGTTCCAGCAAAGGAACATACTTGCTTTTTTTGGTTTCTTCAATCTTCTCCCTGTCGCATTATGAAAATTTGATGATTTTGCTTACTTAAGTGTCTTTGTAGGAGATTTTTCCTGGATCTTTTTAAGTGTTTGACCTCTGATTTTCATAATTTTTTCACATTAGTATCAAGGAATTAGGTAATGGAAATTATTCTTAACTCCCACCTGCCCCCCTGAAAGAGCAAGCATCTATAGAGAAGAAGACAGCTTTCGGATTAGCTGGAGAGTTAACCAAGTAAAACTTGAATTCTGATCCTTAGCCTAGAGAAAAAAAGTAAGAAAATTTTTCATTTGTCTAAGAGAAGTTTATTTCATGGTGTTTATGATTGTGGAGATGTGTCTGTGGGGGAAAGTGGCATATTAGATAAATCTTTCTAGACTAGTATGTGCAAATCATTTATAATGGGGAGGGGGGAATTTGAGTCACAAAGATAAAAGAGTAGCAAAACAGAACTGTGACTATTGTTCCTGGCATAAGGAAATATCATATGAATTACAAGCAGGCTTGAGTAATGTAGATTGAGTTGATGGGTAGAAATGTGGCCCCTTACAGCACAGAGATGACAAAGTAAATATATTTGGCCCTCCTGGCAGGTTAGAAGTATAATGTGTTCCCAAAATCATCCGGATATGCCATCGTATAGTGTATTAGTAAAGAGTGCAGGCTCCTGAGACGGACCACGTGGTGTGTAACCTGGCTCTGCTCTTTAGGGTGTTTTTAATCTGTGTTTTCTCATCTTAAAACTGGGAATATAGTAATGCTTACTTCATAATGTTTTTATGAAGGATAATTGCTTAATGTTTCCTACTAATAACCAATTCAATAAATATTAGTTGATGGTCGTAGGGAAGTCCTGTCGAGGGCTCTGCAAGTTTCCCGTCTCTAATGCACAGGTGAAAAATAGCTACGGATTCAAGATTGTGTACTGAAGATATGTTGCTTTCTTCTCATATTCTACCCCAAATTCCTAGAAATGATAAAAAAATGGACAAAGATGGCAGATGGGGTAACAGTGAAGAGTGCCAAGGAGGACTTCTGCAGAAGACAGGAGTGGACCAAAAAATGATCCACATGTTTTGGAACCAGGAGACAAAAGTTGGTCTTGGGGCAGCTGGCAGGATGACAGTTCAGGTACTTCAGTAGGAGTATCTGCCCGTCTCCTACCTTGGTGACTGAAGTCTTTTTATTTGTTTTATAGAGACCGGGTTTTGTTCTATTGCCCACGCTGGAGTGCAGTGGCACGATCTCAGCTTACTGCAGCCCCAACCTCCTGGGCTCAAGCTCTCCTCCCACCTCAGCCTCCTGAGTAGTTGGGACCACAGGCATGCACCACCACAACCAGCTAATTTTTGTATTTTTTGTAGAGACAGGGTTTCACCATTTTGCCCAGGCTGGTCTCAAACTCCTGGGCTCAAGGGATCCACCCACCTTGGCCTCCCAAAGTGCTGGGATTACAGGTGTGAATCACCATGCCTGGCTGGTGACTGACATCTTTGACACCAGCAATGAGTGCGGTCATTTGATTCAAGGAGGCAGGAAAATGTACCAAGTAACTGGGCGCTCCCACGCCTTGGAAATTTAAAATTTTGTTATTTATGTAAAAATTCAACAAGGGATAAATCCAGAACAGGATAGATATAGCCAAGAGAACATAAATAAGCTGAAAGATTGTGCTATTATGAAATATATATTTGGTCTTCAACCCCATTTCCTGACATACAACTCCTAAAATCCTTAGAAACACTAAAGTGATGTCTTTTTGTTTATTAATGAGTTGACTGATGTCTGGCAGCCCCTGGGTAGCTTCAGGATGGGGGTTGGTGACCAGAAAGAACAAGGGAGGATTAGAGAGTTTGGACTTTCAGCCCACCTCCAACTTCCTGGGACGGGAGAGGGGCTGAAGGTTAAGCTGATCACCAATGGCCAATGGTTTAATCAGTGATGCCTATGTAACGGAGCCTCTGTAAAGACCCAAAGGGACAGGGCTTGGAGAGCTTCTGGATAGCTGAACATGTAGAGGTTCCTGAAGGGCGGCGCACCCAGTGGGGGTGCACGGAAGCTCCATGCTCCTTCCCCCATGTGGGTCACACATGTAATCCTGGCACTTTGGGAGGCTGAGCCCTTATGCATCTTTTCATCTGTATTTTTTGTTATAAATCAGTAAACACAAGTGTTTCTCTGAATTTCAGGAGCTGCTCTAGCAAATTAATCCAATGCAAACGAGGAAGCCATGGGAATCCCAACCTGGAGATAGTTGGTCAGAAGTTCTGGAGGCCCAGACTTGCAACTGGCATTTAAAGTGGGGGCAGTCTGGTAGACTCAGCCCTCAACCTGTGGGATCTCCTGACAAATAGTGTAAAAATTGAATTGGAGTTATACTCAGCTGCTGTCCACTGCAGAACTGACTGCTTGCTTGCTGTGTGGAGACCCTTTCCCCACCCACCCCCCCCGTCACATTTGGTCAGTCTTCTGTGTTGAGTGTTGTGGTGTGAAAGCACAGGAAACACATAGTTTGAGTTTCTCCCCACTCACAATGATCAAGATAAGCCAGAAATTCCTCCACAAAGCCATATAAAAAGATGCATGCAGAAATGAAAGAAAAGTTAAATGATATGAAAAATAGATCCAGATGTTCTAAACTCATCTAGTAGGATGAGGAGTTAGAGAGGAGGGGAGAATTGAGAACATGTAAGAAATAAAATACAGATCTACTAAATAAGATTTGCTGATTGTGCACTGCACAATTTCAGGGGATGCCATTTGAATAATAAGATTTGCCAATGTGTAGTGTACAACCTACTATTGTGTAGTATGCAACCACAGTCATGAGAAAAGGAGGATATTTCACAGGATCTAAATGCATACATACATCCGTCGACTGCAAGGTCCTATTAAATTCTGAGCATACAGGATGAGAAGGACTCTCACCTAGATTCACAGTGACAAAATTTGAGAACAAAGAGAAATTTCTAAACATATTCAGGGAAAATGCTTATGAAGAAATGGAAGTTAAATTTACATCCAACTTCTCATTTGGGCTCCACTGGATATAAGAAGACACGAAGCATTATTTTTTAAAATCGAGGGAAAACAATTTTGAATTCAATTAAACTATTACTTAAGTGTGGGTGACTTTTCAGAATTCTATTCCAGCAATAATTTTAAAAATCATAAGGGAAGATGTGAGATAACAGAAGCAACGGTGGTAATGTATTTGGTAAAAGATATTGCTAAACAAAGTGAATTTAGGTTCTAGAAAGTTAAAAAGAAAACCTGGAATTCCAATTCCAGGTGATATAGGAGGGAGGTAGGGAGAGCAAGAGTGAAGAGAAGTAAAACAGGCTAAGTAAGATTTATGTTATAAATAAATAGGATACAGATACTATTACTGTAGAAGTTAGAAAAATATGGGCTTACGTGGTGGGTCACACGTAATCCTGGCACTTTGGGAGGCTGAGGCAGGAGGATCATTTGAAGCCAAGAGTTCGAGATCAGCCTGGGCAACAAAACAAGACCCCTGTCTCTATAAAAAGTAAAAATATTAGCCAGGCATGGTTACATGCACCTGTAGTCCCAGCTACTTAGGAGGCTGAAGGAGGAGGATTGCTTGAGCCTAGGTGGTCGAGGCTGCAGTTAGCTATGATTGCACCTTTGCACTCTGGCCTGGGTGACAGAGCAAGTTCCTGTCTCAAAAAAAAAAAAAAAAAAAAAAAGGTTTAAAAATACATTTATATACGGTACTAGAAGGGTATCTCATATTCATAAAGGTAGTGCTCCATTAAGGAATGACCATGAATTATTTGCATTTAACAAGGATACACACACATATGTGCATGTAAGTCAACAATCACAGTGATAAGTTTAATACACCTTTCTTAGGAATTGACAGATCCAGTTGATTGAAACTTATTGAGGATATGGAGAATTTGAAGAACATGGTTAATAAGATTAATCATAACTATAATTATGCCTATGCCATCTTATATTCAAAATAGGAAAGTTACCTTATTTTCAGATTCACATGGACTATTGACAAAAATTGACCATAAGTGAGATGGCAAATTAAGTCTCAAGTGTTGAAAAGCTGAAACCATATAGGACCAGGGCATAGTTAACTGATTATAAAACAATAAAATAATCAAACGTGCCCTCCTTAAGATGTACTCTTAGGAAAAAGCACATGGGTTAAAAGGGATATCAGAATAAAAATTACACACTCTTTAGAAATAACAAGAGCACTATAATTCAACCATACCCTGAGACTTCACAAGCTTTGGTCCCAGTAAGCTAGAATTCAAATCTTAGCCCTATATTTAAATAACTCATTGAATTGCTATTTCTTATCCCAATTATCTGTCATTCCACTGTGGAATATATTTCATGGCAAATAATATTAAAACCTATGTGAAGCAGTCAGGAGAAAATTCGTAGCTTTAAAATGCATTTAAGAGAAAATAATTGGTGGGCAGATCGCCTTGGACTCCCAATTATTGCCTCAGGAGTTGGAGACCAGCCTGGACAACATGGCAGGACCCTGTGTCTCCAATAGATACAAAAATTAGCTGGATGTGCTGGTGCATGGCTATAGTCCCAGCTACTAGGGAGGCTGAGACAGGAGGATCGTTGAGCCTGGGAGGCGGAGGTTACAGTGAGTTGAGATCATGCCACTGCACTCCAGCCTGAGCAACAGAGAGAGCATTAAGTTTTTAACTCAAACACTAATAAAGGAACACAACAAAAACCTGTGTAAAGTAGAAGGAACAAACTAAGATGAAAGCATAGTCAATGAAACAGATCATACCTTCCTATTCCACCAAAATGGAATTTATAAAACCAAAGGCTGTTCTCTGAAAATAAAATTAGAGTTAATCCTTCCATAAGCTTACTATTGAAAAAGCACATAAGTAATATTAGATATAGAAGATACTAAAGTGATGTGTATTTTTGATATAAATATATTTGCAATTGTAGACAAAATGGTGACTTTTCCATACACATTACCAAAGTTGAGCTAAGAAAAGTAAAATACCTGAATAAAGAATAACTATAAGATAAACAGAAAAAAAAATCAGATATACATATCCTTAAAAATAGTACCAAGGCTGGGTGTGGCACCTCAACACCTGTAATCCCAGCACTTTGGGAGAGCGAGGTGGGTGGATCACTTGAGGACAGGAGTTTGAGACCAGCCTAGCCAACATGGTGAAACCTTGTCTCTACTAAAAATACAAAAATTAGTCAGGTGTGGTGGCGTGTGCCTATAATCCTGGCTACTTGGCAGTCTGAGGCAGGAGAATCACTTGAACCCAGGAGGCAGAGATTGCAGTGAGCTGAGATTGCGCCACTGTACTCCAGCCTGGGTGACACAACAAGACTCTGTCTCAAAAAACAAACAAAAGCAAGCCCAGGCAGCATTACCAAACACTGAGGAGAGAACATTCATATCATACAAATTGATCAAAATAATAGAATAGTATTAAAAGCCACCTACTGAGTGTGAGACAATGACAACAGATATTATGAAGGCTAAATGAAATAACCCATGAAAGGTAAATAAGCGTTCGGTAAATTAAAATAATAAAGTTGACTATTATGTGCCATGATATAGATTTCATAGTAGAATGAAAGGATAAAATAATTGGGATAAGAAATTGCAATTCAAGGAGCTATAGAAGTGCAGGACCAAGATTTCAATTCAGTCATGTCCCGAAATTTTACAATCTTTCGTCACAATAAACTAGAATTCAAGGTAGAAAATGATTATTTTCTAAAATAAAGATGGTACTTATAAACCTACGTAAATGCCCATTTCTCCTCTTTGAGGTCTTTTTCTGACCTTCCAGAAGTGGGCCTTGAAGTCACAGCCAGGCTCCAGAGGACCGCTGTTTCACTGGATAGCATGCCATTTCTTCTTCAAAATTAAATTATCTTCTCAGAGAATACCACATTTGGGGAATTTAGTTTACTTCTCGAGAATCCCTAACCCAATTATTTCCAGTCTTCCTTAGAGATTTTCTTTCTCCATTAACTCCCATTTTATGTCTGGGAATCTTTTACTTTCACATATGCTCCCTCTCCGCAATTTATTCTTTTTTTATCTTCTCTAAGTGTTAAGGAGTAGTATGTACCTAGTGCGATAGGGAGATGAAGGGGAAAGGCAGAAAAATGAGCTTCTTACCCTTTGGAAGTTTTGACCCCACATTGAGAAACAAAACCAGAAGTGGAGAATAGAGGGAGAAGGACAGCAAACAATTTTATTGGTTCCCATTTTCCTGCCAATGTGCATTAACAAAGAAGTCTAAACCTAAAAGACCTTATGCAAGACCAGATTTTCACATTACTAGCTTTGTGTGTGTGTGACATCCTGCTTTCCATTGCCAAGCTTAAGATATATGTGTCTTAAGGTCTTTCAGTTTTTATATTTGGTCTTTCAGTTTTTAGATTTGCATCTAAAAAGCTGAGCATTGAACAAAGACAGAGTGGGGTTTTTAGAAGCGGCCTTACAGAAGCAAAACAAAAGCAGTTAATCATACAGTGACAGGTTATGTAATCTATAGCATAACATAACTTGGGACCTTGCATAGCTGGTGACCCTGTAGTTGCATTGAAAGAAAAACAAAAACTGGCTAAATACAGACATTTGTAAATAATAATGTTTAAGAAGCCTGGGGAAAGAGTAACAGTAAAAGAATCTGTCTTTCTCTTTTTTTTCCTTCAACCTTGCTCTGGAAGGAAGAGGTGTCTGGAGCCTATTCCTTTGGCCTTGGCTATTCGGACAGCGTTATCTTATAATTGTCCTTGAAGTGAGCTTGCTAGGCAGAGGAAAACTTGTTCTCTTCTTTTAACCCTTGACTTGCCACATTCTGGGCCTTAGCTTTTACTTTTCTTGGAGTGAATAAATGCAGTACTTACTTATTTTTTTAAAAAAATTTCTACCTCAGCTATGAGACTGGTAATAATCAATTTTTATTATTATTATTATTATTTGAGACAGGATTTCCCTCTGCCACCCAGGCTGAAGTGCAGTGGTGCGATCTTGGCTTACTGCAGCCTCCACCTCCTGGGCTCAATTGATCCTCCTACCTCAGTCTCCCGAGTCGCTGGGACTACAGGCGTGTGCCACTGGCTAATTTTTGCATTTTTTGTAGAGATGGGGTTTGCCATGTTGCCCAGGCTGGTCTCCAACACCTGACTCAAGCGTCTGCCTGCCTCCGCCTCCCAAAGTGCTAGGATTACACGCATGTGGCCAATAATTACTTCTGAAGATTCTAACAATACCATTTACAATGACACAAAAATGAAGGACCTAAGAATACATCTAACACATCTAGAGAGAATATTATAATATTGTTGTGAGACAGTAACAGTGACATAAATAAATAAATGGAGAGTTCATGGATTGGAAAGTCAATGTTGGAATGATATCAATCCTCCCTAACCCTCTCCCTCCCGCCCCCAAAAGATCTACAGATTTAGTGCAGTCCCACTCCAAATCCAATCGTTTTCTCAGGAGAATTTGACATAGTTGATCTCTCTTTCTTGAGGCATTTTCTTCTCTGTTTTTCCTCCTACCTCACTGGCTACTCCTTATCAGTATCCTCTGCTGTCACCTCTTCTACGCAACCTCTAAAATGTGGCATGTTTCACGGTTCAGGCTTAGACCTTTTTCTATCTGTACTTCCCCCTCACATTGTCCTTTCTAGTCCTCTGACTCTAAATACCACATCTATATGATGATTGGCAAATTTGTATCTCTAGTCCAGGATTCTTCATATATCCCTTGCTTTTTCAATAGTTACACTTAAATGTCAAATAGGAATCTTAACATGTCCAATATGAAACTTTTGCTTCTTGCTACCCTGTTCCCCTCCTCCAACTTGCTTTCTCAATTCTGTCAATGGACTATTTATTGCTTTGGCCCCAAATCTAGGTGTTTTCCCTCCCATTCTTCTCTTTCTCACATTCCCTACATCTAATCAATAAGAAACTTTGTTGACTCTTCCTACAAAACATCTTCCAAATGTGACCACTCTCAATAGCTCCACTGTTACCATGTTAGTCCAGGCTGCCACTGCCTCTCACCTAGATTCCTAACTGGTCTCCTTGCTTCTGTTGTCTTCTCTACAGCTTGGGGGATCTGTCTCAACTAAGCCTGGTGGCAGTGAGGACCGTCAGCCCCCTCCCAGCCAGCTGTCAGCTATGCCTCCATTCTGTCTGGTTCTCAGGGCTGGAATCGCTGGGCAGGTCTAGCTAATCCTTGGCCCTCCTAGGAAAAGATTCCTAAATCCTGAAGGCATTTAGCTAGGAAAGATCCAGAATGGACCAAGCTATTCCTGTTTTACCCCAAACCGGGTTGGTCTGCTTTGGGGATTACTTCTCAGGTTAGGACCCTCTGAGTGTTCTGAAACGGCCCGGACTCTTACAGAAGCTCTTGTGGTCCTACAATGAATTTAGGGGTCTCCATACCGAGCCTGGAAGGTGAGGAACGACCGCTAACGACCCACAACGACCCACCCTCCCAACCTAATGCCGGTTCTACTCCGCCTGTCCACTCTGGGGAGCTGTGCTTTGACTTGGAAGCCCTCGGATTGAAGGATGGGCCCAAGACCCTCACAGGTGAAGCCTCGGTAGGTCCCAGGGAGAAGAAAGACATTCTTCCACCCTGCGATCCCCCAAAAGTCCGACCCACCCTCCTCCCCACCAGATGCATCAGATCCCTCCAGGGCCTCATTGTCAGTCCTGTAATCTTTTCATCCGTGATAGGATGGGCCGTGGACCCTTGTGGGTGAAGCTCGGCGGTTTCCGAGTCCATGTGGGTTGGCCCCTGCGGAGCCTGGAGCCTTCTTGCCTGCGGGCTTGCTGATCCCGCGGAGCCAGCCAGCTCCCTTCCTGCTTCTGACGGCGAGGGAACCAGCTGGGAGGTCCTCCGAGCTGGACGGGGAGGCGGGCGGCCGTTCGCACTCCTCACCCGCTCTCTCCCTACCGCCGCCGCCTCTGGCCGCTCTAGCGCCAGTCCAAGAAGCTGGGACGGCTGCTGGGAACCCAGCGCCGTCCTCCCGCTTGCTGTGATCTATCAGTCCTACTCTTCGCGGAGGCTCGGCCTGGCGCACCTCAGGCCCGCAGCAGAACCAAGGCTTGGCGGCAGCTGCAACCTCCACAGACGGCAGCTGCAACCTCCATAGACGGCCGCCAGGTGGCGCCGTACCGGGGCCCGAGAGCAGGCAGGGCCCGGGGCGGGGTGGGAGCGACTCAAAGCTACGCGCCTGGGGAGGCCGCGGGCCCTCGCGGACTACGGAACATGCATCCTGCCGCCGGATTTTCACATCTGCCGGCCCAGAAGAAACAATGACGTTGGGATTTTGGGGGACTGCCCCTTGACTCGGGCGAATCAGACACGAACGGCCGACCCCTTGCTCTCTTCCATCCGCCTGCCGCTGCTCCCACCCACCGACTCCTAGAGCTCATTTGTCGCTTCTGCAGCCTCCAGGAATGCAAATAATTTCTCACTGGGTTTTGGTGAGGGCGGAGCTGCGGAGAAGCGCTAGCCCAACAGCTTTCGCCGCAGCTGGGTTCCCGGGCGCCGGCGGCTGGGGCCCTCAGATGGGGGCGGAGGCTGCAATATGCACAGGCGGCCACAGTGTGGCGCAAGCGCCCTGCCGTGGGACACGCTCGGCGCGCGACGCTCCAACCCATCATTTACGGGTCAAATAATCTAGAATCAAGTTGCTACGTGTGTCATACTCTTCCTGTTTTTTCCCTAAACTTTCAGTAGAGTCATTTACATAGTTCAGTTTTTATCTCAGCTATGTTACAGAGTGGCAGGAAAATATTTTGTCTCCAAATTACAGCCCAAGTGTGAGCAGCGTATCCTGAAGCTAGTTAGTAATCAACCAGAAAATCAGGAAGGTAAAGCAAACCTCTGGAGGCAAGGTCTGGACTCTGTGATATCGCCGCTTCTACCTACTTGAAGTTTCTCCTTGCAGTGCCGCACTTGGAGATTTGGACTTAATTGTTAAACAAAAAGAACAGTTACATTCTGCCTTCCTACAGGACAAGGGCCTAGGACTGGCAGCATTTCTGTTGTCTCTAGAAATACAGGGGTTATGAGAAAGCCTCAAAAGAGAGGGCAAGAATAATATATCCATCTGTCATCATGAGTTACCCCCTTGTATGCCTAGAACATACATGGGGACATTCTCTTTTAGTAAAGTCAAAGAGAAAAGCCATGAACTAAGTGTCCTGAACACAGAGGCGTCAGCCCTCTCAGTCTCACAGTCCCTTAGGAGTCATTTGTAAGTTCTATCTCCTTCCTTATCGTCTATACTATTCCCTCTTGTCTCCCTGAAATCTGCCCACTCCTGGCTGTGTGTGTGTCTCTTTGTCTCCCTCTCTCTCATTTTGTCTCTTTCTCTATCTTAATCTTCTGTACATATGCACCCACTCACCTTGTTACCTTGTTCTGAGAAATGAAGTACTATTTTTCAAACTATGTAATAGGATTATTATCAGGCTAGGCTTGATTTGTAAGTTTTTCAAGATTTCTTTAGAGTAGGCCTCATTTAAAGTCATCTTTGATGACCAAATTTCCAAATGTATCCCAGTTGAAGTCAGTTCATTTATTTGCTTTATTTAAGAGTTATATGCCATGAGACACATAGTTCTGGTGTTGTTGAACTTTTGGATGTTTGTGTGCAGTGCTCACAGGGAGGAAGTGGGCAGGGGACGGTCCAGATCGATGGCCACCCACTGAGCTGCTGCTACTTGGCCTCCTCAGGCTCCTTCCGGTGCACCCCTTCCTGCAGCTGTTCTTTATTCTTGTTCCTGACTCTTCAGCTCTTCTTCTAAATGTCTGTCTTCTTGAAGGCTGGAAGTTACCTTCTTCTCATGAGCAGAATCCAAAGAGATTTCTAAATTCCACTTTTTCTTTCTTTTCAGTTCTTTACGTGTTGTCACCCAGAGAACAGTGTTCACTAAAAACATTATTCCCACTACCAGATAGAAAAGGACATGAAGCCAGACAGGAGTTGGTAACTGGAGGCCTGAAACAGAAAAAGACAAAGAGAAGAGATACTATTTAGAGACCAGAGGGGTCTGGCTGAATTATGTTTGGAGGGGAAGGTTGACTGAGACCTGATGTGCCTGTCCTCAAGGAGGCACTGATCATTTTAGGGAGCAGGAAGGAACTGGCAGTAGCTCTAACTGGCTATATGGTGTATAGATGGGGACAGGCTCCTTGGAAGAGCTTAATCGCTGGGCCCTGTCAGTGGATTTACTCCCTAGTTCCAGAAACAACTGGTATCTCTATGCCATTTAATACTTGAAATGAATTTGGGTTGAAGATTAACTTTTTTCACCCCCAAGAAGCCTTTGTTCTGGAGCTCACAATCCCTCTGCCTCAGTTACATAGAGACACTTGGGGAGGTGGTGATTTGCAGTTTACAAAATCAGTGTCTGATAAATCCACCTTGTGAGCTCCTTGAAGCAAAAACTATGCTCAAACATTTTTATATCTCCAGACCTACGAAAATAGATAGGAGGAACTTGATAAATTGTTGGTGAGATTGTTGGTGAGGGGGAGGGAGACAGGGAAGCAGGAAGAGAGAGTGAGAAGGGGGGTTATGGGGTGGCGGAAAGAGTGGGAGGGAGGGGAAAATAAAATAAAGAAGGAGAAGAAAAGAAGGACAGAGGAGAAAATGAAGGAAAGAAATGGAGGACGGAAAGGCAAAGGAAAAAGAAAAAGAAAGGAAAGGAAATTTAATAAACTTTGCGAGGAGAAGAGTGATGTTCTGAATCAAGGAAGGAAAGGTCTGCTTGTGGGCTTTTCCTGAAGAGACTTACCCCTCCTCTTTGGGCCATGAAACCCTTGAACAAACCTCAGTCCCATGGGAGATAAGGGAGTCCCTTCTCCTGCGCTGGTGGCCTCTCATCATTCTCACTCACCAAGCACTTGAAGCTCCAACTCAGGGCTGCGCTTAAGGACATTTCCATCTTCTGTGGTGGCCTCGCACCAGTAAAACCCAGAGTCTTCTCTTCTAGCAGTTAGTATTTGGTATTCAGAGGACGTGTTCCTGCCTCGCAGGGTCTTGCTGCCCATGTAGAAGGAGAAGTAAAGCTGCAAACCAGGCCTCTGCAGAAGCAACTTTGTTTCACAGCTCAGGGTGACCAGATTCCCCTCCAGGAGCGGGGATGTCACGGATGCATTCAGCACTGGAGCTGGAAATAGCTCTAAGGAGAAAGTTGATGGGGGACAGGGTTACCTGTTTAGCATCCAGGTCCTTTTCACAAAAGACACATGCTTTACCCCCTTGGGAAACCTGGCCCTAGAAAATGCATCCATAAGGCATTAACCCTTCTTACTTCCAGCAGAAAGCCATTCTTGGGGTGTCCTAATAAACATAATTAGGGTTGCCAGCTTGCTCAGTCCTACCGAGGATACCTCTACACCAGTGGTCCCCAACCTTTTTGGCACTAGGGCTGGGTTTTGTGCAAGGCAATTTTTCCACAGCTGGGGGGTGGGGTGGGGATGGTTTTGGAAGGAAACTATTCCACCTCAGATCATCAGGCATGCGCAGTTCACAATAGGGTTCATGTTTCTATGAGAATCTAATACCACCACTGATTGGACAGGAGGAGGAGCTCAGGCTGTACTGCTGGCTCATGAGGAAGCTCATCTCCTGCTGGGCAGCCCAGTTCCTAATAGGCCACGGACCAGTAAGGGTTGAGAACCCCTGCTCTACATGGTCCATCCTTCCCTGAATGGCTATGTCATCTGGTAGATAACCGTGCCCTTCTGGCAGTGGTCAACTAGGAGTGGACCCTGACTCACACATTTGCCATTTCAGTGACTCATTACTTGTATTCCTGACTTAGAAGGATAATCTGGAACAATAATTTCTTTCCCACAGGAGTGAACTTCTTTTTTTTCAGACAGAGAAAATTGCTAGTGATTGTATTAGGAGGAAAGGCTGTGAAAGGGTCAGAGCAAGGCCATATGCAAACTGCTTAGCTTGCAGATGCTCAGGAAGAAGTGGTGCCACCGAGGCTGCTTTGTCCCTGAGAGGTAGATGGACAGTATAACCTGTTCCTCATGTTTTCCAGGTTTCTCTTTCTATGGAGCTTTCATGAGATTCCATGGCATTATTTTCTAACTCTCCTAGCTACCTAGAGTGAGTCTCTATTCCTTACAACTAAAATAAGATGGATGAAATGGACCACCATTATGCCCTGACACTGACATTAGCTCCTGTGATTATTGATGGGGGCTGCGGTACACCGGAAAGAGTAATGGACTGGTACCCAGAGACCTCAGTTCTGGTTCCAGCTACTGGTCATGGTGTGGCCTTTAGTAAGGCAGTTGACTTCTCTGGAGCCCCGTTTCTTCGCTTGTAGATTAAAGTGAGGAGTTTAGATTATTTATGATGGTCCCTCAGGGGGAGGGACTATCAGTTCTATGACTGTTCCTATACGATACCTTTCACAGTGACAGATACTCCTGCTGATGTGTAGCGATGCTTTCCCATGCCTGAGCAGTGGTAGGCGCCGTTGTGACTTATGTTGGTTTTCAGAATGGTGAGTTGAGAATTCCGGTAGAAAAACTTAAAGGCTTTGCCATTTTGATAGTAAAGCACATTGTACACCAGCTTATCCTTCCATGCATGACACCTCAAGGCCAGAGGTTCTCCTTCTGTGAAGACTCTGCTGGATACCTGCAGTAGTAGCCAGTCTGAAAAAAGTGAACCCAAAATGTATGTATACAGTGGAGGAGGTACAAGGAGGCCCAAGCTTGGCCCTGTGGGCTTTCTGTTTCTTCTCCTTGCAACATCCAGCCTCAGAGCTCTGCTAAGTCTCAGGCCTATATCCAGTTCCTCAAATATCTTTAGCTTCGGTGGAAAGAAAAGCAATCTTTACTGGCAACTGTGCACACGGCCCTTTCTTATCTTCCCTTTCCAGATCTCAGAAGTTGATTGAAACAAAAACAGTTCATACAGCATGGTAGACAGAATTCTAAAATGATCCCAATGACCCACTCCCTTGTATAATCCCCTTGAGAATATGACAAGGGTGATGAAATGTCACTCTTGGGATTGCTACATTATGTAAGACTCTATCTTAGCAGTCTGGATGGAGAAGGTCTCCTGCTGAACTTGAAGAAGTAAGCTGCCATGCCAGGAGAGGACCTATGAGAGCACCACAAGTCAAGGGCCTCTAGGAGCTGAGAGTGGCCCCCTACTGACGTGCAGCAAGAAAGTAGGAACCTCAGTCCTAGAACCACAAAGAACTGAATTCTGCCAGTGACCTTGTGAGCGTAGAAGAGCTGAAAAAAGAAACACAGCAAAGTCAACACCCTGACTGCAGCCTTGGAAGACCCTCAGCAGAGCACTCAGCTAAGCTGTGATGGGAGTCCTGACCCATGGAAACAGGAAGATCATAAATGTATGTTGTTGCAAGCTGCTAAACTTGTTACACAGCAATATAAAACAAATACACTCCAACTCTTGACAAATTTGTTAACAGGACCACACATCCTAAGACAAACACACAGAAGGGCAAACATCCAGATATAAACATCCCACTACATTGATATGAATACTCACATATGTAAGATCAATGATACCACCAGCAAAACAAGCTCCAAGTCAATGAGTTCTTCCTTTTGACGTACACCTCTACACATAACCAAAAATGTTTCAACTACTTTTCTTTTCTCCAGAGGCAGTTGGTTTGGCTAAATAAAAATGGGGCTCTTAGGAGACCAAGAAGGAGAAGAGACAATAGTGCTTTTCCCCCCTCCAGAACTTATCTAAGACTGGAAGGCAAGTGTTTCTATGCCGTACGTAGCATGAATTTTACAGTCATGGATACGGATATAATGCTTCCGAATATAATTAATTATCTTCCCTCCCTTATTCCCACCCACAGCCAGGAGGCGCTGAAAGACTGCACTGCCCAAACACTGCCATCTTTGCTTCATATGTCCAAAAGAGTAGGAAATGGTATCACATCTCCATCAGAAACTGTCAAACACTAGTCATGGTAGAAAATATTTGAATGACACAATTAATAGGCTTGATCTTGTGGGATGCTCTCCTTTAGAAAGAAAATTCATATGCTTTCCAAACACACATGCAATGTTAGAAAAATTAAGTGTGAATTAGGCCACAAAGCAATTTTCAACAAATACTAATGAACTGATACCATATTTAACACAAATTCTAACCAAAGTGCCATAACATGAGAAATCAATAACAAAAAAAAGTAACAAAAAATAACAAAAAACCACCCTCCAAAAAACATCTAAATAACTCATGAATAAAATAATGTATAATGGAAATTTATAAATTTTTAACCTTAAATGGTAGTGGGAGTATTATATATCAAAATTCACGAGATGCAGCTTTTAGCAGACATTACTAATTTCCTACTCAGCAATCATTCCCCCATCTTCATGACTTTGGAGTCAGCCATATGATTAGGACCCGGGTCCACCAACCAGCTTCATTTTCTTGGTCTTAGCATATACTGATTAAATTGAAATGACTCAGAGTCAGTGAGCTGCAATTGAATTCCCCGTGGCTGACTGTGGCAAAACATTTTAAAATAGGGCATAGACAGCACCAACCAAAATTTTTGGTGTATTGTACTGTAGTAAAATTAACAAGTCTTGTTCATTGAAAACAAACAAAACTATAATATGATAGCGAAAAGAAAAGCCACAGAGTGGGAGAAGATATTTAAAACACTTGAAAAAGGACTTATATCCAGAATATATAAATAACTCCTATAAGTCAGTAAAAGACAGACAATAGAAAAATTGTCAAAAAGACCTTACAAAAAAGGATACCCAAATAGGTAATAAACATGTGAAAAATGGTCAATATCATAGTCATTAAGGAAATGCTTAATTTGCATTTGTGTATCCAAGAGTGGGAAATTGTAACATACCTCCATCAGAAACTGTCAAACACTAGTAATGGTAGAAAATATTTGAATCATGTTTAAAAAATGTCCACAGCATTACTATTTGTAAGAGGTCAAAACCAGAAACAGCCCGAGTCCCTCAGCAGAACGGGAAAATATGAAATATACAGTAATAAGAACAAATGAACTTCAATTTATACCGTATACAGTTCACAATCATAATGTTGAGAAAAATAAACCAGACACAAAAGAGTACATCCTGTCCCATACTGTAGCCCTTTATATGAAGTTCAAAAAGAGGCAAAAAAACTATGGTGCTGGAAGTCAGTGTCAGGGGGTGGACTAGAAATGGGCAAGAAGGAGTTTCTGAGGTGCTGGAAATGTCTAAAATAGATCGGGATGTTGTTTACTTTGCAAAAATTTACTGTGGTGTACATTTATGGCTTGCTGTACATAAGTTACATTTCAATGAAAATTCACATGGAAATGTGATGTAAAAAAGATATGATTTTCAATAAGTCACTGATGTCGGTGTCCTAGAGTCTATTTAGAGGTGAAGAAAATTGCCTCTTCCCAGCCCTAGTCCTTTTGTTGTCACTTGAATCATGAGACACTTCTGCTTGAACTGTCCAAAGTGTCTTGTTGAAACAGCTCTGTCAGAGGTTGCAGTGAACCAAGATCGCACCACTGCATTCCAGCCTGGGCGACAGAGTGAGACTCTGTCTCAAAAAAAAAAAAAAAAAAAAAAAAAAAAAAGGAAACAGCTCTGTCAGCTTCCCTCTCCATCCTAAGAACTTATTTACAGAGACCTAAGGGACACACAAGAAATATCAAGCCTTCCCTCAGACATTCTCAACATTTCCTTGGCTAAAACACATTTCCTCTAACAGCAACCATGTCTGCATAAAGGTAATTTTGCCTCTAGTGTGGATTAACTTTTGCATGATCACTTTCAAAGAAGTTTAAACTCAGTACTTCTGAATAACTAAATAATACATTTGGTTATTTTGTCTTGCATATTGAATGAAGCATTTTTCCCTGAAGATTGCAGTCTCCATCTCTTGATGAATAGAAACTCCTTACAGGTTTCTTTGGGTGGTGGGCTTTTCTGCTTCCATTTATTAAAATATGACAATAAGTCCATGTCCAGATTATCTTACAGATATACTATGAAATGTGCCCCAGGAATGTATGTATAAAGATGATTATTGCAGCAGTGCTTACAAAATCAAAAGAGTGGAAACATCTTAAAAATTTGCTAATAGGCAGAATGGTTAAATTAATTCTGCTACAGCTGTGCAGCAGACATTTTAAAGTAGATTTCTATTAAGTGATAAAAGTAAGATGTAGGACAATACTTAAAAAGTGTTCTTACCAACCACAGCTTTAAAACTATGTATATGCGTGTGTATATATATGTAGTTTATATATCATAATGCTAATATATATGCATAATATGTATATATACACATAATATGTGTGTGTGTATATATATATATGCAGTTTTGTTTCTGTGGAAGGTGACTGCAGACCTAGGGTACTGGGTGGGAGGAAGATATTTCATTGTTCATTATTGCCCATTTGTTTGAATTATTATCATGCACTATGTGCAGGCATACATTTGGAATAATGATACAATCTTAGGGCCTAAGTCTCACTCTAGACATCCTACTTACAGCTGGCCCAGCTGAGGTTCTGTTGGTACATAGTTTAAGGACCCTGCTGTGATGTTTTGAGTATATTGATTTAGTTTCACCTGGTAGGTACATAGTGCTGAGACCTGCATCAGATAAATTGACACACACACATCTGGTGTCCAGAAAGGAGAGAACGCAGAGGAAGACCTTGTGGTTTCTGGCCCTCCTGGTCCAAGTCATAATTACCTCTGTGGATTTCCAGCTGTATGGGGTCACTTCGCCCTGAGGGACCTCTCTGGCAGCTGTATTCACCACTGTCCTTGACACTGGCAGAGGTGATTCTGTAGCTGGGAGTCGAGGTCTGAGTGGCTGTGCCATTGAGAAACCACTGTGTGGAGCTGCTCCCAGGCAGACGGGGCACCTCACACTGTAAGGTTACAGTTTCCTCTTGGAACACGCTGACCCATGGAGGCTGCAAAGTGATCACTGCCTTTGTGGTATCTACTTGGAGGTTACAAGAAGAAAAAGAAAAAGATCAAGTGGAGTAAAGGGGAGGGCTCTGAGTGACTGGTAAGGCTTTTGTGGATAGCACAAGGGAAAAATACATATTTAGATTTACTTGAAAAATAAGCAAGTGGACACCTACAAAAGCCAGCCTTTACGAGTGTCCAATTCCTGCTGCAGAGACCTCTGTTCATGTTATGAAATCCTCGTCTGGGTGTTGGGAATTTGGGGCTGCTGAGGATTAAATTACTGATGTAGGTTTTCCCGTTGGGAGCAATGAAGCAGGGTTTTAGACTTGGGCAAGCCGAGCGGAGCTGTGTTCCTTGTCCTCTGAGCTACAGTCTCTGAAGGTACAGAGCAGGGCTTCCGCAGCTTGTGCGTTGGAAACAGAGGTTCAAACTCCTCTCTTTGAAGCTTTCAGTATTTGCCTGGATCTTTCTGAGGAGAAAAAACCCACTCTGCTTTCTTGCAAAGGGACTGGTTTAGGGGATGTTGGGAAACCCAGCAGACTTCTTCAGCGTTTGTGCAATTCTGGCCCTTTCCTGCTATTGCAGATATATTTAGGCATTTCGTTCAGAGGGAAGAGCTCATTCAGGGAACTTTAGAAAGAAAGCTTACAAAACATGGTTTTTATGAAAATCATGCTCTGAATATGGGAGATTTTACATAATTTATGAATCTTTCTTCTTTCTCTGCTTTCCCTATATGCTCTTCTTCAGGTTAATAGGATCCAACCTTTGGAAGTAGGAAAGTGGCATAGGAGAAGAAGCTGAGTTAGAGGTCACTCACCCACTTGCCCATCAACTGGAACTGCAAGAGATCAGAGAATAAAGATATCAGTTGGTCCAGGGAAAATGATGAGGAAGAGAGAACTGGGGACACAGAATTAATGTAGACTCTGAGAGATCAACTCAGGTCTCTTGAGTTTCTATTTCTGTCTCTCAAAATCCAGTACTAACAGAACTGAACAAGCTACAGGTGGTTATCAGTGAAACTTTACTGTGGTGTTTCCAGGCTTAATGCTACCTCAGGGTCCCCCTTCCCATCCTTTTGATAAAATAAACTCTAATAAACCATGGAAGCACAGATACAAGTTGTCTCCACACTCATGAGTTCTACCCAAAGTTACCACAGGAAGACACAACTCTTGACTCCCCACAGCCACAGCCTGTACCCTTCTAACTACCGCTCTGAGTCCAACTTACCCCAAAGGAGCAGAGCTGTCAAGAACCACATGTTGTCTCCAAGCTGGTGGGAGCAGCGAAATCTGTAACATGCAAGATATTGAAGAGGTTCTGCTGGGGCTCCAGAGCCAAATTAGAAAAGAGGAAGGAAGTTGCCTTTTCTGACTGTTCCTTTTCTGGGAAATACATCTTGAATTCTGAAACATGCTTTCCCCATGCTCATACCTCTTAGCCCATCTCTCCCACTTTGAAGTTCTAATTTTTAGGTTATGAACTCTCAGAATCCAGGGAAAGGCTAAAGTTGTATTGATATTCCATTCTGATTCGTTTTTCCCTCTACCGTTTCTGTTTCTTAGGGTTAGAATATGGCAAAACCTCACTCTTATCATTGGTTCAATGCCTGGCTAATGCCTCCAAACGATCCTTTGGATCCAGAAGTTTCTATATCAGCCTCTATGAGGCCATGGGAAAAGTCACACATCTACAAGAGCTGCCCTCACGCAAACCAGCCTCTGCTCCTCTGGGGACACAGACAGGATCAATCTCCCATTGTGGTTAAAAAAGTAAACACACTCTCTTCCTGAAAGACGTCATAAATTTGGAGTGTTTATTTTGGCTAAATCCAAGGTAATTAAATGTTTAATGTGGATGCCATGGAGACGAAAAATAACCCATGCCCATGGATAGGAATGTCTTCAAGAAAAGAGTTTCAGAGTACCAGTGGTGAGCTCTGTGCCACCAAACTGAGGTGGCTCCTGAGACAGAGTTGTAACCCTACAAAAAGATTTTTAGGTATTGTGGTAAGAGACAAAGAGAGCTAAACAGAAACTAGGATGAATTCAATGAGTGCAGAGAGACTGGCAATCTTACTGGCAGAGAATGAAAAATGACAAATCATGCTGTAGATTGACGTACTGGCCCCAGTTTCTCACCGCTCCCTGAATCTACACTCTCTCCACAGCCTCATGAGGGTACCTCTCTGACTCTTGACTGTGGCTCATGATGCAACTTTCACTGGCCAGCGAAATGTGAATGGAAACGACATGGTGCTCATTTCAAACTTAGCACTTAGGAAGCTTCACACATTATCTCTCATCCTCTTGTTCTCCTGTGACTGCTGACACAAGAACATTTTTTAGCTAGTCGGCCACAGTGCAAAACAGAGCTGTCCTAGACATTGTGGTTTGAGGCTGAACTGCCTCACCTGCCCTGCAACAGTGAGAACGAAACGCTCACCATTATATGCCACTGAGATTTTAAGATTGCTATATGAGCAAGAGCTGACTGACACAAATGAAAAGCAAGGAAGAAAGGCCAGGAAGAACTCAGGGTGTTCTGAAGAGATGAGAGAAGTCTCAGTTTGTCAAAATTTATATTCAAAGCCTATATTTGTAACTATTTTACTATTTTGTCTCCAAAGTTTTCCACTGTATGCGTGTCCCATAATTTATTTCACCAACTTCTCTTCATGAACAGGTAGGTTATTTCTAATTTTTTGCTGTATGACTAGTAAAAAATATTGCTTACTACCATAAGTAGTCTTGTGCCTACCTTTAAACATTTGACTTATTGTTTCCTTAGGACACATTCCTAGAATCAGTAGCACTTACTCAAAGGAAATGCGCATTTTTTCCTTCGGATAAGATGCTGTCAGATTGTCTATGATCATTATCCTCATCACTGCATAAATTTTAGAGTGCTTATTACAAGCCAGAAAAATATGCTTGATACATATTTTCTTATTTAAACCTCACAGTAATCTATGAGTAGATGTTAGTATCTCCATTTTATAAATAATAAATCTAGTGAAAGAGGAGATCGGTAATTTGTCCAAGGTTGTAAAAAGTAGAAGCAGGATTCAAAATCAGACAGTTTGATTTCCCTTACATACTGACTGACGGAGTATAACAGTGCCCACCCCATGCCTTGCGATTTCTGCTTTGTAGTAAAATAGCTACTTCTTTGAAAAATAAGTGAAATCATTTCATTGATTAGGATAACATGAGGGAATTAGGATTGTTATATAAGAGGAATGTAAGATCTATAGCCAGGAAGGATAAAATACTTTCTTTCTAATAAGTATCTGTTGTTTCCAAATGTTGAGGAAATAGCCATTGATGTAGGTTTAAATTCATGTAAGAACAGCTAGAAAAATGGGGCAAACATAGTAACAAACGCAGACAGAGTAGTCTTCTAGCATTTGATAGACAATGAAAATTATGATGCTCTGTTCTCACTTATAAGTGGGAGCTGAACGATGAGAAGACACGGACACATGGTAGGGGAAAAACACACACTGCGGCCAGTCAGGTGGGGTTGGGGGAAGGAGAGTGTCAGGAAGAACAGCTAATAAATGCTGGGCTTAATACCTAGGTGACGGGTTGACCTGTGCAGCAAATCACTATGGCACACGTTTATCTATGTAACAAACCTGCACATCCTGCACATGTACCCCGGAACTTAAAATAAAAATTTGTGGAAAAAAATCGTGATGCTCAGGAGAACCATTAGGAGAATTTACATCTATATATGACATTTGTATTTCCATATATTAATACTTTTTTTTTTTTTTGAGGTGGAATCTTGCTCTGTCGCCCAGGCTGGAGTGCAGTGGCATGATCTTGGCTCACTGCAACCTCCACCCCTCAGGTTCAAGCGATTCTCCTGCCTCAGCCTCCCCAGTAGCTGGGACCACAGGTGCATGCCACCACGCCCAGCTAATTTTTATATTTTCAGTAGAGACGGGGTTTTACTATGTTGGCCAGGATGGTCTCAATCTCTTGACCTTGGGATCCTCCTGCCTCAGCCTCCCAAAGTGCTGGGATTACAGGCATGAGCCACTGTGCCTGGCCACTGATACTTTTATAATGCCATTATACTCATAGACTTCATTCTTTTAAAATCACTTTACAAATACGATTTTCTCAAAGGTGGATGCAAAATCTTATTTGCCAATTTTAAGAAAAATTGCTCTCTTCTCTACTACAGAAAATGATTTATGAACAATTATTTGATATATTTTTTAAAAGATAGGACGGACTGGATGCAGTGGCTCACGCCTGTAATCCCAACATTTTGGGAGGCCAAGGTGTGTGGATTGCTTGAGCCCAGGAATTTGAAACTGACCTAGGTAATATAGTGAGATCCCGTCTCTACTAAAAATAAAAAGCATATGCTGGGCATGGTAGTTCATGCCTGTGGTCCCAGCTACTTGGGAGGCTGAGGCAGGAGGATTGCTTGAGTCTGGGAGGTTAAGGCTGCAGTGCACTGTGATTGTGTCACTGCACTCTAGCCTGAGTGACAGAGCAAGACCGTCGCAAAAGCAAACAAATAAATGCTAAGATAATTTAAATCTCATAAATAATTGACCAATAATTTATTTTATTTTCATCTCTTTATGAGTAAAAAACAGTAATGCTTTATTTCCTGCTCAATTCCTTCTCTGATGATCATGTGTTTTAGAAACTATTCAAGTGTATCTGCTAAATTTTAAGTAAAGAATTGAGTATAAGTAATTGTCTATAGCACAATTTTGCTTAATATGTTTTGTATACTGTTGTAACAGCTCTCAGACAGGTGAAATATATAACTTTTATGTAGTTGCTAATGCTTGAGGTGTTTTTCAAAGATTCACATAAAGTTTACCCGATGTTTTTCTTCAATTGCCGTTCGTTATAAAAAGTCCCCCAGTGGTTCAATTTTAAGTTTCCATTAGGAACTCATTAATTTTTTATTCTTAGTTATTCTTACTACTCAATCTTTTATTTTCAAAAATTCTCATCTATGATTTTATAGGGACGTTTACAGTTAATTTCTGGAGATATTATAATTTATCTTTTATAAGTTGTTTCAATTTGGGATGACCTTGTCCATTTCCTCTTCCCCTGACTTCACCTTTTTGTGTTGTCATGAATATGTCTAACAAGTCCTTTGCCTATTTTCCTATGTGCCCTTGAGATTCTTTCCTAAGCTTTTAAGGGATCAACTCATTATAAATCTCAGTCTGTTTGCTTTTGCATATGCAGTTTTCATCTTTCCCCAGATAGCAAGGGCACTCCATTTTGATTTTGTTCCTTTATCACAGCAGCAAGCGGAGAAGGATGGGAAAAGGGTTAAAACATTTATGTAGCTTGTGTTCCTAAAAATAGCTATCATCCGAAATGGAAAAACTCTTCATGTGCGCTCCTTCCCCAGCTTTTAACTGCCTGATAATGTGAGTCAGGTGCAGACACTGCAGCACTATTCTGAAAGACCCTCATTTAGTACATAAGTGTCACAGACTATAGTGGCTTGTTAGATCATAAAGTATGAAAGCTCAGGATCTTCCCTGTCCCCTAACCCAGCACCACTTTTCCTTGACCATCTTGGTGTGTCCGAAAAGCACCTTCAGAGTCATGGTGACAAGGACGGGGGAAATTGGCTGAG
The DNA here is from genome assembly GCF_049350105.2 of Macaca mulatta. NCBI lineage: Eukaryota > Metazoa > Chordata > Mammalia > Primates > Cercopithecidae > Macaca > Macaca mulatta. Next base: position 117,368,514 of record NC_133406.1, read on the forward strand.
ATGGAGCGCTCTAGGTAGAAGAGATAGAAGGGTCAGAAAGGTACATGAGGTAAGAGGTTGGCCACGGACTCTTCCTACTTCTTTGCCCTTGTCCTGCCCCAGGGCTCTTCACTTTCTTTTAGAACTTGAAAAAGTCGACTAATATTTTACACAAATGAAAAAAATGTGTAATATATATGTGTATATGGTTAATGATGCAAAATAAGAAAGTGAACATTTATAAACCCACAACCCAAATTAACAACTAGAATATTATTAATCACATGCCAGATTTCCAGCCAACATGGAGTAGCAGAGACTGGATTTATCCTCTCACCTGAAACAAAATTAAACTAAACAAAAGAACAAAATACATGAAACAATGTTTTTTTGAAACTGTGGACATCAGGCAACAAAAGACAGTCATCTCTGAGAGAGAGGGAAGAAAAAAGATGAACCCTGCAATTGCCTCACCTACTGCATTGAGAGGGTCTCCAGGCTGTGGTACAGGGAGGGGAACTCGGCAGATCCCAGTGGAGTCCCAGAATTGAGGAGACAGAGCTGAGTCTGGAGAGATCAAGGTGGCTAGAGAGCTCGTGGACCAGAGAAATGGAAATGAAAAAGCTGCACACAGAGAGAATTCCAGAGATCTGCTGAGGTCCCCACCAAGTATTCAGCAGAGTAGTAATCAGTGTGTTGATCTAGAAGGAAGAGGCTGAAGCACAAGATATACTTTAAAGAGTTTACTTGAGCCAAAGTGAAGACAGTTGCCCAGAACACACTTCCAAGTTAACTCAGGGAGTGCTCAGTCAGCCTTTGTTACAAGCAGGTTTTTAAAGGCAAAGATAAGAAGGAGTGGGTGGATACAAAGTTCTTTGATAGAAATGTTCATTGGCTTACAGAGATGACATTGATTAGTTATTGGCTCTACATTGTTGAACTGTAGGGTATGAGTTATGGTGTCCAGCATATGGCATTTTATGGCTGTTTGGCATCAGTTAGTCTGGAGCCCATATAGCAAGTGGCTTTGTGAGATAATTATTTAGCTCAAGGGGGAGTGATGTGACTGCAGTTTCATTCCAGTGCCTCTCTGAGCCTGATAATTTAAAGGGGCTCACATTCCTCAGATAAAAGGTTTCTTCTTCTTCTTTCTTTTTTTTTTTTTTATTTCACAGGTGCATGTATGTGAAAAAACTACCCCGGGAAAGAACCACTTGAAAGCATTAGCTAGAACAGTACCCTACACTCACACAGGGCTGCTGGAAATAGGGCCAGTTCCCAAAAAAGGAGAGCACAATTCACAAGACCTGTGATAGAGAACCCAGAAGGGACTTACCTCAGTAAAGACATGGAAAATAGAAAAAGACTAAAATCCAACTTCTAGAGATGAAAACCAGTATGCTGGATGGGATTAAGAGCACATTAGATCACAGAAAAGAAGATTAATGAATGCAAAGACAGAGCAATAAAAACAATCCAAAATGAAACACAGGGTTAAAAAGAAAATGAGAAGAGCATCAGTGAGGTGTGGGACAACTTCAAGTGGCCTAATACATGTGTAATTGTGAAAGGAGGGGCCAGCTGGGCTTCCTGGGTCAAATAGGGGCTCAGAAAGCTGTAAAACTCACCCATTTCCTGCATCAGAACTTACTTTGGTCCTGAATGAATAATATTAAAGATATACGCTTAAAATATTCCTAACACCAGGATTTGTGCATGTGTTTTCTTCCCCAAAAAAGCTATAAACAGCAAAAATTTTGCTGTAAGCTTCCCCGTGTCCTCTCTGCCTCTCTCCCTTCCCCCTCCCCCAAAACTAAAAGGAATATTTAATGCCCATTTTTCTATGACCAGCGAACCCTATCTATGCTCCCAATTCCAATTCCTCATAAACATACTTTATAAAGTCCTGTAAGATCCTGTTTCCTTTGCCATGCCGCTGCAAGGTCATAAAATAAATAAAACCTAAGTTACAATTCTGGTTTTCCTCAAAATCTAAGACATGTCACAAAATAATTTACTGCCTTTGTTTCTCGCTCTGGTAACATCTTCCCTCTACACGTATTTCCCGCCTTAAAGAGTTTAAAAAGCAACTGCGTAATCGAACTCTGACTACCTGCTCGAAATCCCTTCCACGCTGTAAAAGTTTTGTACTGTCACTCTGCTCAATAAAGCCTACAGCTTTTCTTCTCTTGGTCCGTGTCTCCATCGCCACGGGCAGCCGCCACACCAATTCTTTGGCATGGCTAAGGCAAAAACCTTTAGCGTTACAATTGGAGTCCTTGAAAAAAGAGGAAGGTGGATATGTCAAAAGTGTTTGAACTAGAGCAACTCCACCTTGAATAGGGGCTGGGTGAAATAAGGCTGGGATCTACTGGGCCGCATTCCCAGGAGGTTAAGGCATTCTTAGTCACAGGATGAGATAGGAGGTCAGCACAAGGAACAGGTCACAAAGACCTTGCTGATAGAAGGATATGGTAAAGAAGTTGGCCAAAACCCATTAAAACCAAGATGGTGATGAAAGTGACCTTTGATCGTCCTTACTGCTTATTTTATGCTAATTATAACTATTAGCATGTTAAAAGACACTCCCACCAGCACCATGACAGTTTACAAGTTCCATGGCAACATCAGGAAATTACACTATATGGTCTAAAAAGGGGAGGAACTGTCAGTTCCTGGAATTGCCCTCCCTTTCCTGGAAAGGAATAATAATCCACCCCTTGTTTAGCATATAATCAAGAAATAACCACAAAAATAGCCAACCAGTAACCCCTGGGGCTGCTCTGCCTATGGAGTAGTCATTCTTTATTTCTTTACTTTCTTAAATAAACTTGCTTTCACTTTACTCTATGGACTTACTCCAAATTCTTCCTTGCATGAGATCCAAGAACCCTCTCATGGAGTCTGGATTGGGACCCCTTTCTGGTAACAGAGAGAAAAAATATTTGAACAAAGAATGACCAAAAAATTTTCAAACTTGATGAAAACTTATAGGAGACAGGAATGTGCCACCCTAAAATATGACTTTTTGGCATAAGGATTATTTTGAGCTGATTATTTTGAGAAACAGTAGACACAGGAGAATTCTAAAAACACAGAAGTTACCTTTCTGTAAGAGAAATTTACATTTTTAAAAGAAATCTCCATTTGTTAGGCTATCTCCCTCTCTGTGCTGGGAAAAGAAGGAGGACTAAATCACAAAAGGCTCTTATCCATGGAGAAGCACCAATTTAAATCTGCATAATAAACCTTACTCTTGTTTGATTTTCCTGAACACTTTCCCATAGCTTGCTTTCCCAACACCTTTCTTTCTTTTAGTTGAAGATGCTACATAAGCCACAATTCTAGGCCACCTCTTTGGGAGTTACTCATTTTTCCCTGATTATCTGTTTTTCTCTTGCTAATCTGTCTTTTGTTATAAAAGTCCCAGCTGAGAACTCAGAAGGGTAGAAGAAAAATTATTTTTTCTCCTCTACATCATAAATTTATAAATCCAAGATTCTCAATGAAACTCAAGCACAAAAACAAATAAAAACACCCCCCAAACAACAAAAACCATGAAGAAAACAGCATAAGGATTTAATAATCAAATTACTGAAAATTAATGATGAAGAGAAAATCTCAAAAGTGATCAGAGATGAAAAGACATGCTACACACAGAGGAACAAAGGAAACAGATTTCTTGTTGGAAATAATGCAAGTAAGAAGTCAATGTAGCAACAACATCTTTAAAAGGTACTGAAAGAAAAAGAAGGTGTTATAAATGTATAAATTTTTAATTTTATAAGATGATGCCATGCTAATTTCTATATGGTTATACTACTTTGCCCTGCCATTAATAGGATATAAGGATTTCCATGCCACTAAATCCCTTGTCAACACTTAGTATTTGTCAACAAAAACGTCAAACTCTGTAAAATATTTGAAGAGATTTATCTTGAGCCAAATATGAGTGACCAATGGCCTGTGACACAGCCCTCAGGAGATCCTGAGTACATGTACTCAAGGTGGTCAGGATGCAGCTTGGTTTTATACATTTTACAGAGACATAAGGCATCAGTCAATACATGTAAAATGTACATTGGTTCAGTTTGGGAAGGCAGGACAACTGGAAGTAGCAGGCAGGGGTGGGGTGGCTTCCAAGTCATAGGCAGATTCAAAGATTTTCTGATTGGCAATTGGTTATTATCAATAGAAAGGAATGTCTGGCTTGTGATAAGGGGTTGTGGAGACCAACGTTTTATCATTCAGATGAAGCCTCCAGGTATCCAGGCAGCAGACTTCAGAGAGAACAGATTGTAATTTATTTTTTTTTTTATCAGATTTAAAGAATCTGTTCTATCAGTAATTCCAAAAGGGAGGAGGGTATGATGAGGCATGTTCAGCTCCCTCTTCCCATCATGGCCTGAACTAGCTTTTCAGGTTAACTTTGGAATGCCCTTGGCCAAGAGGAGGGGTCCATTCAGATGCTTGGGGGACCTTAAAATTTTATTTTTGGTTTATATGTTGTAAGAAGACGTCTTAGTCCCCATCTCCATTTTTCTAGTTATAAAATAGTACTCTATGGTAGTCTTAATTTAGATTTCCCTGATTACTAATGAGGTTGAGTCCTTTTTCATATGTTACCATTTATGTAGTTTCTTCCATGAAATATCTGTTTGTGGCTTTTATTTTGTTCATTGTGTGTACTTTTGTCTATTTCTTATTGGTTTATAAATGTTTAAAAATTTAGCCTGATACAAATCCTCATGGCTTACTTCTGTTGAAATTATTTTTTTCCTGATTGGCAGCTCATCTCCTGACTTTCTTTATCTTGTCTTTTCATGTACAAAAGTTCTTAATTTTGATGTGGTTTACTCTGTCAGTATTTTATTTTACTATTAATATTTTTGTCTTGCTTATGAAATCTTTGCCGATTCCAAAGTATTTTCTTCTAGAAGTATTAAAGTTTTGCCTTTTACATTTAAGCCTTAAATCCATGTCTGTAGGTGATGTGAGGCAAGTATCTAATTTCTTTTTTTTCCCCATATGTATAACCAGTTGTCTCAGTACCATTTAAAAAACCTAATCATCCTTTTTGATATGAACTGACAATTCTGTCACAAAGTTTCATATATATGTGTTTCTCTTTCTAGAGCTTAGGCTATTTCACCAGCAATTTGCTTATCTTTGTCTCAATACCACATTGTCTTAATACTATAGCTTTATAATACATCCTTATATATGGTAGTGCACATCTCCTTATTCATCTCAGGATTTTCATAGTTATTCTTGGATTTTTGCTCATTAATGTACACATTGAATCAAGTTGTCAGATTTCTTAGTATTTGTTGGGATTTAGATCAGATTTACATTGAATATGTTTATTTTTGACATAATGGAAATGCAGCTGATTTAGGGAGCATTGATTTTTATATCCAGATACTTAAGTAGCTATTTAGTAAGATAGCTATTTGCATGAAAATCTTACACTTTGGGGGATCAGGAGGAGCATGTGCAGTGGTTCTATTCCTTGAAAAAAATTTTTTTTGAGATAGGGTCTTGCTTTGGCTCTCAGGCTGGAGTGCAGTGGCATGATCATGGCTCACTGCAGCCTTGACCTCCCATGCTCAAGTGATCGTCCCACCTTAGCTCTTGAGTGGCTGGAGCTACATGCATGCAAGACCACGCTCGGGTAATTTTTATATTTTTTGTAGAGTCAAGGTCTTCTTATATTGCCCAGGCTGACATTGAACCCTTGGGTTCAAATGATCCTCTTGCCTTGGCCTCCCAAAGTGCTGGGATTACAGGTATGAGCCACCAAGCCTGGCCTGAAAGGTTTTGCACAATGATTTTGTTTCTTAGGGTTTTATCCGGTCTGTAAGGGTAAGACTGATCCTTACTCATAGTCTTGTTCTTTGTTACCACAACTTAGTTTCTCTTCCTCCAGTCACCTTTAGGCTGATTCTTAGCAGGAAGTGAAAACAAGACTTATTGGAAAGACAGAGTAACAAAGAGAAAGAGAGAAACAGAGAGAGAACGTGTGTGTGTGTGTGTGTGTGTGTGTGTGTGTGTGTGTGTGTGTTTTCCATCCATCTCAACAAGCCTGGAACACTCCAACATTTCAACATTTTATTTAGATGATAACATCTTACCGTTGTCTCAATTTTGTACATCAGATAAAGCTACAAGAGGTCAAATTACTTCCTCAGGGTCAAAAAATTAGTAAATGGTACAGTGAGACACAAACTAGCTCCATGTCTAGTTCTGTGCAGTGCTGATATAAGAATTATAAGGTTTAACAGAAACAGAATTATTGCTAATTGTCGCTGAGTATGCTTCCCTCTACACTGTAACCCAGCAATCTTCTCTCAGGCAATTAGCAGCTTTATCATGTGAAAGAGGAAGAGGCTAAAATTCAGTCAAAATCAGGTCCTCTTTGCAGAAAAGTAGTCCTGTGCAGTAGGGATGTAGAAAGAGAGTCAAGAAATAAAGCACTGTTGACTGGGCGCAGTGGTTCACGCCTGTAATCCCAGCACTTTGGGAGGCCGAGGCGGGTGGATCTGGAGGTCAGAAGTTCAAGACCAGCCAATATGGAGAAACCCCGTCTCTACTAAAAAAAAATACAAAAATTAGCCAGGCGTGGTGGTGTGTGCCTGTAGTCCTAGCTACTCGGTAGGCTGAGGCAGGAGAATTGCTTGAACCCGGGAGGCAGCGGTTGCAGTGAGCTGAGATTGTGCCACTGCACTCTAGCCTGGGCAACAGAGCGAGACTCTGTCTCACATATGCACGAAAAGAAATAAAGCATTGCTGGGCCTGGTGGCTCATGCCTATGATCCCAGCTACTTGGGAGGCTGAGGCAGGAGGACCACTTGTGCCCAGGAGTTTGAGGCTATAGTGAGCCATGATTGCACCACTGCATTCCAGCCTGGGTGACAGAGTGAGACTCTGTCTCTAAATAAATAAGTAAGTAAATAAATAAATAAATAAAAATAAAGCATTATATCCTCACAGTGGCTTAGCATTTGGTAGGAGTAGCAGATGTTGTACATCTTCTGACTTTTCAGAGGGCGGGTACAGGCTTCTTGTAGTCAAAAGGGACAAGGGGAGACCATTCTCCTTACAACTATAATTTACAATACTAGGGTAGAACTCAATCAAGACCCTGTTCAAGATACTGTTAGCATTCCAGACTGGATCCTCTGGCCTCCCTTCTTCTCACCTGACTCTATGAAGATGTTGTAATATAGGGTTAATGCACAGTTTGTGTCAAGGTTTTCTTTTGAACATTATCCTAGAAAAAAGGGGGATAGCGATGTTTGTGCCCACTGCTGAGTCACAGAGGCTTGAATCGAATCCCTTAGCAGCAGCCTAAGTAAACGATGGCAAATGCTACCCCAGGAAGGATTGAGGTGCTTTCTAAGTTACAACTAGATTCTTTCCCATTCTACTACTCCTAGATCCAAGTCTTGGCTCTTTCACTTTAGAGACATCCTGTTTCCTACATGGCAGTCTTCAGTGCTGTCTCTGCAGTTTCACCTTTGATGCTGCTGGGGCTCAGAAAACAATATCCCAAAATATGGCACTTTGACATGCTGAACTAAAGAAGCAGCCTCAAGGTATCTCTCTCTGACCTCTCCCCACCCTTACCCACACCTCACCCCATCCTCTTACTTTCCTGAAGCACCAGCCGGGACTCTCTATGGAACTTCCTTACCTGACTAAGAAAGATTCTTTCCAAAAGAATTGCTGGGCACGGTGGCTAATGCCTGTAATCCTAGCACTTTGGGAGGCTGAGGCAGGAGGATTACTTGAGACCAGGAGTTCGAGACCAGGCTGGCCAACATGGTGAAATCCCATCTCTATTAGAAATACAAAAAATTAGCTGATTGTGGTGGCATGCGTCTGTACTCCCAGCTACTCAGGAGGCTGAGGCAGGAGAATTGCTTAAACATGGGAGGTGGAGGTTGCAGTGAGCTGAGATTATGCCACTGCACTCCAGCCTGGGTGACAGAGCAAGACTCCATCTCAAAAAATAAAATAAAATAAAATAAAAATGAAATGAAATGAAATAAAATAAAATAAAATAAAAATGCAATTGTCTTAAAACTCTCTCCCTGGGAATCTCATCAAATAACCACAAAAGATTAACTACAAAAGAAGAAACTAGGAATCCTTACCTTGCCCTGACAGACTTTTCATGTATTACTCTGAGTGCAGCTCAGAGAGAGTATCCGAGAGGATTTATCTGCATAATAAAACAACCTTTGTTCACAGTAAAGTTCTGTCCTTCACCTTCTGGCCACTGACCCCAGAGCTCAGAGGAACTTTGTCCCAGACCACTATTCTTTGGGTTCATTCATTCCCCCTGAAAACTATTTACTGCTACACCTTTCATCTCCCCTTTCTCTGTAAGGAAGGGTATATAACCATTTAGACCTTGTTGGGTTGTTGGGTAATCATCCTCCTTTAATTCCCCTGAGCTATACATGTTAAATACATTTTGTATGGCTTTTTCTCCTATTAATTTGTCTATAGGCCATTTTCAAAAAACTTTCAGAGGGTAGAAGGGAAAGCTTTTTCTTGGTCCCTACAATGACAAATTAAACAGATGAGGCTAGAAGTCTGGGAGTGCAAGGACTTCCTGGGATCATATCATTGTTTTCCCTGCTTTGATTAGGAATACTGTCTTACTAGTGCAGATCGATGGCAGTTGGTTCAGTTCAGAAAACTCACATACGGAAAGGCAATTTCCTGTGTGTCAGATTTGTGGGACCTTCACTTCCCCAAACCAGGGAGTTTAAGGGTGATTTCTCTTTCATTCACATATATAAGTCATACTGTCTAAAACATCTCCTTTCTCATTTTAGTGATTTCCAGGCCATCTCTTTAGTCAAATGGACTTATTTCTGTTAAGTTACAAATAATTGCTGCTAGGATGAATCCTGACTGAAAGAGTAATCAGTAATTCTCTTCCTGTCCATTCTCCATCAGATGTAGATAAAAATTCAATGATGATTTTAAATCTCTGTGGGTTGGTTAGGAAAAGTGGGAGAAGATGACAGAGAGATGATGGAAAGGGAATTTAGGTAATGTTGCTGTATTTACTCATGTGTTTCCTTATTCCCTTAGTCAACTCAGTTTCATAAATTACTTCAGGATCTTGTTCAGGAAGACCTTTTGATTTGTTTTCAGCCTACTCTAATTACTCCTTGTCTATGTTACTGTTCCTATTTGTACAGGACTCAGACTACTTTATCACGTGTTCCTGCTTTTTCATTTCTTTCTTTGTGTTTTTTTTTTTTTTTTTTTTGAGATAGAGTCTCACTCTGTCACCCAGGCTGGAGTGCAGTGGTGTGATCTCAGTTCGCGGCAACCTCCGCCTCCCAGGTTCAGGGGATCCTCTGCCTCAGCCTCCCAACAAGCTGTGATTACAGGCCTGTGCCACCACACTGGGCTAATTTTCATATTTTTAATAGAGATGGGGTTTCATCACATTGACCAGGCTAGTCTCAAACTCCTGACCTCAAGTGATCCGTCTGCCTTGGCCTCTCAAAGTTCTGGATTACGGGTATGAGCCATCGAACCTGGCCCATGTGTTCTTTTTTATAGTCTATTCATTATATACATGACATATTTACTTCCCCAATTGTGGTGTAAGCATTTTTAGAGGATGTTTACACCACAATTGGAGAAGTAAATATATCACGTTCCTATTCTATTTGTATATTGCCTTACAAAGACATTCAGATAATACATGCTTGATAATGAATACATAAACACATAACTGATTAGCATCTTCTCTTCCGTCAGTCTTTGTGTATCCTGAAGACAGCTTATATGCAAAATTAGAAGTATGGAAGTTACTAGAGCCTTTCCTGGCAGTTTCTGGATCCGTGTGTCTTGTACACAAACATTTACTTAATGACTTTAATTTATGCTTGAAAATCTTACAACTAAGTGAAAATATGTGAAGTGAAGAAAAAGTTTTTGTTATTCTAAAGAGAAAAATTAACCCAAGATATCCAATAGATAGAAAACATATAGATTAAACAAACTAAATTTATGTAAATGATAAATAAAAATAAATACAGTTTTCACATATGAATTTTTACTGTATTCATCAAAGGAGGAAGAGAAGACTTGGTTGTAAGTGATGGTCAATGGAAGAGGACTGGGAAGGGATTATTCTTTCAGAGTCAGTGAAGATTCAGTGCCAGACCAGCATTCAGTATCAAATTTTATGTGATTAATAATTTCCTTTACCTTAAGGCTTTGACCAAATAAAAGTTAAACACCAAAAGGCTTTATAGAACATTGAAATGGTGAACATGTACAGCAGATTGAACAGTCATAGAAGATGCAACCCTCTCATTCACTTTGCTTGGCATGTATATGAAAAACAGTGTTTTGGGTTCATCTTAATATGTCATTGATTTGTTTTGGCTGTGTCCTCACCCAAATCTCATCTTGAATTATAGCTTCCATAATCCCCACGTGTCATGGGGAGGGACCCAGTGGGAGGCAGTTGAATCATGGGGCCAGTTACCTTCATACTGTTCTCATGACAGTGAGTTCTCACAAGATCTGATGATATTATAAGGGACTTTCCCCCTACTTCGCTCTGTACTTCTTGCTGTTGCCATGTGAAGAAGGATGTGTTTGCTTCCCATTCCACCATGACTGTAAGTTTCCTGGGGCATCCCCACCTATGCAGAACTGTGAGTCAATTAAACCTTTTTCCTTTATAAATTACCCAGTCTCAGGTATGTCTTTATTAGCAGTGTGAGAATGGACTAATACAGTAAATTGGCACTGGGTAGTGGGGCACTGCTGTAAACATATCTGAAAATGTAGAAGCAACTTTGGAACTGGGTAACAGGCAGAGGTTGAAAGAGTTTGGAGGGGCTCAGAAAGACAGGAGGATGTGGGAACGTTTGGAACTTCCTAGAGACTTGTTGAATGGCTTTGACCAAAATGCTGATAGTGATATGGACAATAAAGTCCAGGCTGAGGTGGTCTCAGATGGAAATGGTAATTAGTTGGGAACTGGAGGAAAGGTCTCTTGTTATGCTTTAGCAAAGAGACTGGCAGCATTTTACCCCTGCTCTAGAGATCTGTGGAATTCTGAACTTGAGAGAGATGATTTAGGGTATCTGGTAGAAGAAATTTCTAAGCAGCAAAGCATTCAAGAGGTGACAGAGCATAAAAGTTTGGAAAATTTGCAGCCTATGTGGTAGAAAAGAAAAACCCATTTTCTGGGGAGACATTCAAGCTGGCTGCAGAAATTTGCATAAGTAATGAGGAGCCAAATGTTAATCGCCAAGACAATGGGAAAAAGGTCTTCAAGGCATGTCAGAGACTTCCCTGCTGTGTGCAGCCTAGGAACTTGGTGCCCTGTGTCCCAGCCACTCCAACCATGGCTACAAGGGACCAAGGTACAGCTTGAGTCATGACTTCAGAAGGTGCAAGCCCCAAGCCTTGGCAGCTTTCACATGGTGTTGGTCCTGCAGGTGTGCAGAGGACAAGAACTGAGGTTTGGGAACCTCCACCTAGATTTCAGAGGATGTGCGGAAATGCCTGGATGTCCAGGCAGAGGTGTGCTGCAAGGACAGAGCCCTCATGAAGAACCTCTGCTAAGGCAGTGCAGAAGGGATATGTGAGGTTGGAGCCCCCACACAGAGTCCCCACTGGGATACTTCCTAGTAAAACTATAGAAGAGGGCCACCATCCTCTAGACCCCAAGATAGTAGAACCACTGACAGCTTGCACCATGCACCTGGAAAAGACTCAGACACTCATTGCCAGCTGTGAAAGCTACCAGGAAGGGGGCTGTACCTTGCAAAGTCACAGGGGCGGAGCTGCCCAACATCATGGGAGCCCACCTCTTGCATCAGTGTGATCTGGATTTGAGACATGGAGTCAAGAGATATTATTTTGGAGCTTAAAGATTTAATTACTGCCCTATTGCGTTTTGTACTTGCCTGGGGCCTGTAACTCCTTTGTTTTTGCCAATTTCTCCCATTTACAATGGCTTTATTTACCCAATGCCTGTACCTTCATTGTATCTAGGAAGTAACTAACTTGGGATTTTACAAGCTCATAGACAGAAGGGACTCGCCTTTGGATGAGGTTTTGGACTTGGACTTTTGAATTAATGATGGAATGAGTTAAAATTTGGGGGGACTGTTGGGAAGGTATGACTGTGTTTTGAAATGTGAGGACATGAGATTTGGGAGGGGCTGGGGCAGAATGATATGGTCTTGCTCTATCCCCACCCAAATCATGCTTTGAATTGTAGTTCCCATAAACCCCACATAATGGGAGGGACCCACTGGGAGGTAATTGAATCTTGGGGGTGGTTCCCCCATGCTGTTCTCGTGATAGTGAGTTCTCATGAGATCTGATGGTTTTATAAGGGGCTTTTCCCCGCTTTCACTCTGTACTTCTCCTTGCTGCTGCCATGTGAAGACGGATGTGTTTGCATCTCCTTCTGTCATGATTGTAAGTTTCCTGAGGGCTCCCCAGCCATGCTGAACTGTGAGTTAATTAAGTCTCTTTTCTTTATAAATTATTTAGTCTCAGATATGTCTTTATTAGCAGTGTGAGAACAGACTAATACAGTCATGCAATTCAAAGTTGTTTCACACAATATTCTCTGACTACATATGGTCATGTCAGGTAAATTGGTGAGTAGTACTGTGTGTCATTCAGGGTCTAAAAGGAAAATGGGCTGGGCATGGTGGCTCATGCCTGTAATCTCAACACTTTGAGATGCCAAAATGGGAGGATCACTTGAATCTAGTAATTTAAGATTAGCCTGGGAAAAACAGTGAAACACTGTGTCTAAAAAAAATAAAAATTAGCTGGGCATGGTGGCACACTTACTTGAGCCCAGGAGTTTAAGGCTTCAGTGAGCTATGATTGCACCACTGCACTCGAGTCTGGGTGACAGAACAAGACCCTGTCTCAAAAAAATAAAAATAAATAAATAAAAGAAAAGAAAATTAACAGTATACCAGAGAGAATTTAATACAAGGAATGAAACAGGTATTGGAGGTCTAAGAAGCCAAAATGGGGAACTGATGTGACACAGAGATAGTAAGTGTAGAAAGCAAAGCAGTGATCAACCCTAGGGTTGTAGAAACAAAGGTAAAAGTGTTGGGATGTTAGAACTCAGTAAGTTGGATGAAGGGTCACACTTAACTGGGAGACTGGCTTCTGAGAAGGAGGTTGCTGGTGCCCCCAGAACTCAGAGGAAGTACCTAGTGTAGTGGGGACTCAGACCTCTGAATAAGAGGTATCCACTGGGTGATTGATGCTCATGCCTTTGAGAGGGGGCCACGAGACTGGCTCTGAGACTGTAAGAAAAGAAAAGAAATGAAACTGGAAACAACAACCACTTTCAGAGTAAAAAATTATGGCTGAGATGATGCTAATAGAAACAAGAAACAAAATAGGAAGCAGCAAGACCTATATCCCTCCTCCAGCCTTTCAGTCTCCTTTTAACACCCCTTATTGACAGAAACCAACAAATCCAGCAAGCCAAAAAAGATGTGGTTTGCAGAGTCCTCACCTTAGCATCAAAAAGCAGATTACAGAGGGTGGGCCCATCTTTGGCCACTTCCCTACACACTCATTCATACACATCCTTCTATATAATGTCTGCTTGAAACTATGACATCAAAATATAATTTCTTATAGCATGTTTATTTATTTTGGGGTGACAAATCATTACAATAAAAAAAGGAGTTGTCCAAAAAGTGACATAACTTTTTAATAGCCCTTATGGCAAAAAGTCATTAATTGAACAGTCATTACGTGAGGTTATCAGGAACTAAAAATCGACACTCATTATGGTCATAATGTAAAGAAACTTCACAGGAAATCATATCTGTCCACCATTCATGAATAGAGGAAGTCTGAGACCTAACAACAGGAACTAGTCCAAAGGGGTAATCTGGAGCTGTATCTTTTTAAAGACGAAACACCCTTCTCCAGGCTTAACAGAGCTTGAAGTGTGAGAACCAGGAAAAGAGGAGTCAATCTCTGGGACCTTAGCTAATATCTACTTTCATGCACACCCCTACAGTCTAACTTTCATTCATTCATTTAACTATTATATATTGAGTACATAAAATATACTAGGCACTAGAGATACAGTGGTGAATGAGACTTAATCCGTGCTCTGATGGAACTGACTCTTTTTCTTTTTCCTTGCCCAGGTTGGAGTGCAGTGGTGCGATCTTGGCTTATTGCAACCTCTGCCTCCCAGGTTCAAGCGATTATTGTGTCTCAGTCTCCTCCGTAGCTGGGATCACAGGTGTGCATTACCATGCCCAGCTGATTTTTTTATTTCTAGTAGGGATGGGGTTTCACCATGTTGGCCAGGCTGGTCTCAAACTCCTGGCCTCAAGTGATCCATTCACCTGGGCCTTCCAAAGTGCTGGGATTATAGGTGTGAGCTACTGTGCCCAGACAGTATTAACTCTTTAGTGGGTGATTACAACAATTAACAGGTAAAAAGTAAATATATAAAGCTTAAATAAAGATATCAAGAAGTAATAGGTACTACAAAAGAAAATAAACAGAAAAATGAACAGAGAATAGAAATTTAAACTAACCAGTGATAAGGGAGATGCAAGTCAAGACAATTAAACATCTTTTTCACTTCCCAAATTGGGAAAAGTATAAATTATTGATAATAGCACCTTGTAAAGGATGAAATAAAATGGATATTTTCATACATTGTCAATAGGAGTAACCTGGCAAAGCATTTCAGGGGGATATTACTTAGTAGTATAGAAACAAATTTGAATTTTGCACATTAGGTTAATATATTAAGTTGAATCATATGAAATTGCCAATATTTGACAAATTTTGGCCTAAAAAATGAACTTGAAAATAGATCAAATTAAATTATCCACACTGAAACACTAAAAGAAAAAAGAGTAAAATGTTTTCAAAATTTCAAGAACAGGGAAGAGGGAACTGAACTAAACCACAGTTTATTTTACTTTCTGGTAGCTCCGAAATGAAAGCGGCTGTCTGTTATCTACTGGTTAGACAAAGTAAGAATTTCCCTTCTACATAGGCGATGAAGGGGTGGGTCAGATAATTTCAGTTGCTCCTTTTATCTGGTTTTCTATCTCCTGAGAGAGCATCCTTCCTTTTCTGATTCTCAATCCATGTACATAACTAATCTGAGGGATCTTTACAAGCTTGTAAGTCATAGACTTGACTGTTTCTTTTCAATGTTCAAGTATTTTATTTTGTGTGATGTCTCTGGAGTTTTTTTTTTTTTTTTTTTTTTTTTTTTTTTTTTTTTTTTTTGAGACGGAGTCTCGCTGTGTCGCCCAGGCTGGAGTGCAGTGGCGCGATTTCGGCTCACTGCAAGCTCCGCCTCCCGGGTTCACGCCATTCTCCTGCCTCAGCCTCCGAGTAGCTGGGACTACAGGCGCCCGCCACCTCGCCTGGCTAGTCTTTTGTATTTTTAGTAGAGACGGGGTTTCACCATGCTAGCCAGGATGGTCTCGATCTCCTGACCTCGTGATCCACCCGCCTCGGCCTCCCAAAGTGCTGGGATTAAAGGCTTGAGCCACCGCGGCCGGCCAGATGTCTCTGGAGTTTACTTGCCACCTAAAAATTGAGAATGTGGTCCCAAGCCATCATTTCTGGATATCATTTGAAGCAGGAAATGTGACAACCATTCAAATAGGAAACAATGACAATGACCATTCCCAGAGTCAACATTAGATAATGCATGGACCTGTTGCATGGGCTTTGTGACGGTCAGGGGTGACAGAAATCAGGCTTCTTGGGTCCCCTCAGTCTAAGATGTCATTCCAGTTGGAAAGGATCCCCAAATCATTACACTGTAGAGTCACAACCACGAAGGCATCTCTCGGATAAAAAGTGGTGGAGAATTTCTCTACACTTCCTTAAAGTCCTGAGTAAGTCTCATCCTGTCCTTTTGAGTTTGAGTCACTTTGGCAGCAGAGTCACTTTCCTGTGCTCACTCAGATTCTTTTATTTAAATCCATTTCCTTTCACTTGAAGGTTCTTGATGGAAACTGAAGCCCTTTGTTTATTAATTCCATATGACCTGTTCTTTCATGGGTAGTTAAACATTTCAAGGACACTGAAAACTACCAGATACCAAAGAGTGTGCTGTCAGTTGTGGAGGAAAGTAGGCTATGCCATCTGATTCAGATAGTTAAAGTTGGCATTGACAGTTTTATGGTAACATTCTTGATTTCCATTTGTGAAAATTTTAGCCCACTTTCTGGCCAATATACACAAATGCATTTCTCTATTACACTATGAAGAAAAATAATAAATGTTTAATTTTATATGATGCGGCTTGATTCTCTTTTACAAAGTAAAATCTGAGCATGCATGAGATTACCAGCTGGGGGTTGTTAGATTTTGAGACTGGAGTTTTTGATCTTGTGGCCTAGAACCAATTGGTCACTGGATGACTTAAGACGGAAAAGAAAAATTCTGCATTGCTAATAAAGTATGTATTTGTAGTGACCTGACAGTTTCACAGTGGGGGGACTGATTTGTGCTCCAGCTCATGGCCTCATCAACTTAGTTTCAGTCAGAGCCATAGCAGTAAAATATGACTTTATATTTTTTTAAGCATTTAGTATATTTTAAAAGTTGATCGGCCGGGTGCGGTGGCTCATGCCTATAGTCCCAGCACTTTGGGAGGCCGAGGCGGGCGGATCATGAGGTCAGGAGATCAAGATCATCCTGGCTAACATGGTGAAACCCCGCCTCTACTAAAAATACAAAAAAATTACCCGGGCGTGGTGGCGGGTGCCTGTAGTCCCAGCTACTAGGGAGGCTGAGGCAGGAGAATGGCGTGAACCTGGGAGGCGGAGCTTGCAGTGAGCCGAGATTGTGCCACTGCACTCCAGCCTGGGCGACAGAGCGAGACTCCATCTCAAAAAAAAAAAAAAAAAAAAAAAGTTGATGATACATTTCTGGTAACAGTAACTAAGCTATTTAGATAAAATATAGAAAACAAATATTCTTAAAAGCATCAAGATGATGATTAACACTGAAGAATTACGAGGCCTGAAGTAAAGGAAAAACTGGAACCCAGAGCCATAAGCAAGCAGATAAATCATTTTTTAGCTAAGGGCATTTCTTGACCTGCATATTAGGTTTTGACAGCCTTCTGTGACTAATGGGACAGACCAGAGTCTTCCCAAGTTGGGGAGTTTACCAGGAGAATAATCCTACAGTAAGGTAGGACCTTAAATTTCTATAATCTTGGGATGAAAATGAGCTATAAAAGAAACATCCCTTATGTTATGCAGTTTAAGTTCAGAGCATCTTTCACATCTTTTACTTGGTTAAAGGTGGTTCTGGGCTGGAAGTGCCCCCAGGTGCTGGGCAAGAAAGCTTTCGTCGTAGATCTCAAATTATTCCAAAAGTATTTTTCCAAACACAAGATATGGCACATACTCAAAAATAATAATGAACACAAAGAAACTAAACCAGGTGTGAAAACCAGCAGACACATCAGGCAGTTGAAATCAAGCCCCCAAATATTAGATATATTAGAAAGACTGCAAAACAATGATGCCTGCATTATTCATGAAACAAAAATTTGGAAGAATTCTGCCCACTCGGATGTTTTCTTAGCTTCAACTTAACATTCAGGCTCACAAGAATCTCAGAGGCCATACTTGGCACCAGTCTAATCAGAAAGACATAGGATAAGAACTATAGCTTGCTAGCAGGACTGCATCAGGCATGATATTTCTATAGGAGCAGTCCCTGCAGCACCAGTCCACACAGTAACTAGGAGATAGTCTCTTGGCTCTCCACCCCTCACTCTCTACTTGGGGACAGCCAAGGTGCATGTGGCACCATCCTGGAGCCATTATCTCTTGTAAGAATTTAATGGAGCAGTTTCCAATGCTCATGCCAGGTGTATGCAAGTTATAGGAGTCACTGCATTCAGAGAAGCTCGAAGCCTGGCTTCTTCCAGATACTTAGTTTTCCCAGTCCAAGCATAGTCCATCATTTAGGAGTCTTTTTTATGATATGCAGCGTTTGCTTAGTAAAATAGTTGACATTTTGTCATTAGAAGGCTCTAGGTGGTCAGAGCTAGAAAGTTAATTAAAGGTCAAATTATCATGCAGAAGTAGAAAAGGGTTTTGTTAACAATTTACACACCAATTGGAAACAACAAAAAAAATGACAGAATAGATTTAGAGAGAGGCAAATGAAATTCAGAAAAAAAAAATTAAGAGCTCAATGGAAGAGTTTAACAGGAGAGCAGTCACAGGTGAAAAGAGAACTAGTAAAGTGGGAGATGGGGAAGAAGAAAAAAATTCAGAATATATAACAAGGAGAAAAAATAATATTTAATACACAAACACAAAAATATAACAAATAGAGTGAGAAAGTATTTTATTTTTAGTTAGGGGCTCAAAAGTAGAAGAGAGAGAAAATAGAGGCAATAACTGAATAGATAATATTTGAGAGTTTTCCAGACAAAATGAAACTCAAAAGTCAACAGATTCTAGAAGGCCTAACAATCAAACAAGATAAATAAAGGGAACTCCATACCTAAAGACAGAATGGTAAAACTGCAGACAATAAAAAAAAAAAAAGACAAAAATAGTAAAGACAAAAAACAGGAAAGAAAGGAAGATTACGTTCAAATAAGCAGCAGCTAGACAATTGGCTGCCTTCTGAAAAGCAATAATCAAATGCAAATATCTTCAATATGCTGAAAGAAAATAACTGCCTCCTGAATTACATACTTAGTAAAAATAATCTCCAATAATTAAAGCAAAACAAAGACATGTTCAAAGAAAAATAGCTGAAACAGTTTTTCACAAGCAGACCAACACAAAAGGAAATTCTAAATGACGTTTCTCAGGTAGAAGGACCATGATTACATATGGAAATTCAGAGACATGGCAGAAATAAAGAGCAAGATAGCAGCACATATGTTGCAAATCTAAATTAACATTAACTACATAAAATATGTCTAGTCTTCTGGGGTTTAAAAATATTAATACTTAGACCTAATAAATGAGAACAGCATACATATAGAGTGAGATTAAATGGAATAAAAGCATTCCAACATCCATATATTGTCCAGGATGAGGATAAGGGTATCAACTATTACTATGCTTAATAAATTAAGGATTAGCTAGACATGGTGGCTCACACCTGTAATCCCAGCACTTTGGGAGGCCAAGCTGGGTGGATCATGAGGTCAAAAGATGGAGACCATCCTGGCCAACGCAGTGAAACCCCACCTCTACTAAAAAAATACAAAAATTAGCTATGCCTGTAGTCCCAGCTACTCTGTAGGCTGAGGCAGGAGAATCGCTTGAATCGAAGAAGCAGAGGTTGCCGTGAGCCAAGATGGAGGTACTGCACTCCAAAAAAAAAAAAAAAAAAAAATTAAGGATTAAGACTGTAATTTTTAAAGTAACTGCAAAAGAATAGAAGCAACTTAAATACAATTAAAAATATATAAGGAAAAAAGTAAAGCAAAGTATGTAAAAAAGTAAAAAGATATACTATTATAATAGTTAAAAATAACCAATCCAAAACAGACAAGAAAAGAAATAGAAACAGAATAAGGAGAATAGATAGAGAAAAAATAAAGATGGTAGATTTAAAATTAATATATGTCAACAATTACATTAAATGTAAGTGGACCAAATTATCCAGTAAAAAAAAATCCTAAAATATTGCTAGACTGGATTTTAAAATTAACTATGTGCTGTATTTAGGAGTTGTATCTAAACCAGAAAGTGAGAGAAACGTTGGAAATGGAAGGCGAGGAAAGGAGCTTGACTGAAAACATTAACAAAAAGCTGGCTACATTAATAGACTCTAAGGCAAAAAAACATGACATCAGAATATACCTCTTAGAGAATATAGCCATTCCTTTCTAAATACTTTTTGTGCTGACTGGTTATTATAGGTAACAATATATGTTAATCTTTCTGCACCATTTTGTTTAGACAAAGAGCTTTGGTATTTTCTTCTTCACTCTCCACCTATAAAGCTATGATAAACTAATAAATCTTTAAATATTCCTTATCTTTAAAATTTTTGCATAAGTGATTATTGTCATGTTATTTAGTGCAGTGATTTATTTTCATCCTTACTTCCTAATCTCCAAGCATTGCCAGGTACTTGAGCTTTTCCAATGTACATACATCAAAGCCAGCACAAGTCCAGAATCCACTGCCCCTGAGAGCTGATCCATGGCAATTCTTTTCCTAACATCCCCTTGGTCTCTAGGACTCTAATGACCAAAGGAAAGGGGATTGCTGTTGCTTGGCTACTATGTTGGTAGATATGATTTAAGGCTACAGTTATGTCCAGATTTACACTGTGGAAAGGTGACTCAGGATACAGTGTGGCAAATGTGTCAGAATAGACAAGACTGGCTGTAGAGAGGCCAGTTTTTGATCTGCTTATGTTAATGGAGGTGATGGATGGACCAGCGTAGTAGCAAAGTGGGAATGAGTCTGTAGAGAGTCCAATAAATTTAAATACTGTTATTCTTTGGAAATAAATTGTTGTGTTGGGAGACTGGGAGTGTTTAAAGAAGATATCAACATCTGATTTGAGCAGCAGGATGCATAGCAGTGAGGGTAAGTGTCTAGGCAGGGGTAGAAGCAGGTTTTAGTGATCTGTTGAAACACCCAGGACAGTGCACTACTCTTTGGGAGATGCTGGCTTGGGGCTGACCACTGAGTTTTGAGGTAGAGGGTGGTACATGATGCTGACAGGGAACTCACTGGTATGTTGAGTTTTAGCATCTGTGACTCTGAGATGCATATGAGGTCTCTTGTAAATTTTGGAGTTGAGAGTAGAAAGTACAGGTTTGTATTTTAGAGAGAGATTTGAGAATAAATGTAGCTCTGGTTGACATAGACAATATGTGAAGGTTTGTTGGCAAGAGCTAGTATGTGTCTTGCGTGTTGGGCAGAGAACAGATAGAGCCAAAGCTCTGCAAGGTCAATGTGAAGGGTGATTTCCTTGTTGGGTTCAAGTTTATGATTCAACCTGGACCTAGCTTGGCTTCTCAACTAGAGAAGAAGCATGATTCCATGTCACACACAACTCCTGTCTTTGAAAAAGTCATAATGACTCCTAGACCCAACATGTGGGGCAAACTCTCCAGATTTTTCTCTTCTGTTTAATCTTTCTAGGGAAAATTGGGGAAAGAAATATCTCTACTATTTGAACTTCGTCAAAAGACCAATATGTTAATATTTCAGCCATTAATATGTCTTTAAACCAGCTATTACACGAAAGTGTATTAACTGAGGAAACTGAATTCTCCCAAACAATGAAACATTGACTGCAAGCATTATTAATCTTTTTATATCATATATTCCTTCAAATATTTTATACATTTTAGAAAGCAGACAAATAATAGTATTATAATGATTACAAGACTGGTCATTACTCTTTTACAACTGTAAAGAACTAACTCCATTGGCATTACCTTGATTCTGGCCTTTTATTTCCTCTTTCTTAATCTTCTTTTTTTGCCTCTGATATTCTGGTATAACATATTTCCTCTTTCTTCTAATTCTAATTCTGATTCTGCTTCTTATTTCTTCCCTAGATTAAAATTTTACTTACCTATGCTACCAGTTAGTGCTCCCTTCTCAGAGTCACTGAAGCAACAGTTTGAGGTTGAGGTCCTAAATTGAAGATTTAGGATCAAAAACAAGGAACCTGTTGGAATTTCTGATTCATTTTTATATAGGAGTCTGTTATGCAGTTGGAAAGAGCTTTTTTTGGAATTAGAGTTTGAGCAGACAAACTCTGTCTATTTTAATATTTATAATTTTGTCTGGTAAAAGTCTTCTATGAAAACCTTGGTTCTGGATGTCTTTGTTAGCTTTTAGTCAATATTGTAAAAAGCTTCTTTTGGAACAATTTCTGTCTTTTTCAGTATTGTATTTCAATTGTTCCTCCAGGACCACACATAGGAGCTGGATTGGTGGTCCAGTGGTAGACTTTTCACCTCCTGCATAGGAGACCCTGGTTCAATTCCTGGCAATGCAACAAGTTTTGTCCTTCACTTCTCTATATTCTTTATACTTCTGCCCTACACAGCTATCCCGTGTTTAAGGGCCTTGGTTGTAGAGGCTTTTGACCGATGACAATGGTAACCCAAGTGATGGCCAATGCCTGAAGCATAAGATGTTCAGGAAATGAACTAATGATCTAGTGACCTTGCAATTAGAGTCAAAAGCCATTCCTGTAATCCCAGCATTTTGGGAGGTCAAGGCAGGTGGATCACCTGAAGTCAGGAGTTCAAGACCAGCCTGGCCAACATGATGAAACCCAGTCTCTACTAAAAATACAAAAATTTACCAGGCATGGTGGTGCACGCCTGGAACTACTTAGCATAGTTTATCTTTGACAGTGGCAAGTGTTTCTGGTAGTTCGATGCAGTTTTGAATATTGGTATGTAAAACTTTTGTTACTTTCATCTATTCTCCAGGTAGATCCCTGGAATCCCGAAGAACCATCACATCCCTGATTCGCATGCTAGACCTTGGGCTGACCGCTGGGTCATGCCTCACTATGGAGCAAGGATCAAGAAGTGAAGTCCCGGAAGGAGAGAAGCTGTGGGGAGGAGCAGTCACCTTGGTGGTGTCAGGTGTCAGCAACCCAAGGAAAGGGGAGGCATGTGGGGAGGAATCCGTGTGGAGATGAGGGGAGTGGCGGAGTCGTGGCTTTGGGGAGAGGTGGCAAGTGGACCCTCAGGCCTGTACCCTGGACGCCATGAACAGAATTAGTTAACGTTGTCACCTACCATGGCCTCCGCGTGTTCCGTAAGCCCATTCACTTTCCCAAAGGGATTTCTAGCAATGTGTGTCAACAGGTGTTGACCTTTTCTTTTTTTCTTTTTTTTTTTTTTTTGAGTTGGAGCAGTGCAACAGTGGCTTGGTCTCAACTCACTTCAACTTCCACCTCTCAGGTTCAAATCCTTACTTGGCAATACTGTGTTGAAGCCATTGAAACTGTCCCTATAAACTTTATAACATTAATCAGGGAAGAAGGGAAGTGGAGAAACAAAAATAAATAAGCTTGCTGCACATTTGCATTACTCTTGAGGGCAGCCTGCTCTTGGACCTGCTTCCTCACAGTTGTTTGGTGCTCGTGCTAGAATCAGGCAAGCCCTAGATTATAGTTCTCCTGAACTGTTCTATAGATAACAACCTGAACATTATGAAATGTTAAGTTTTCCGTTAGAGATATTCTTTCAGATCCTGTGTACCAGTGAAACTACTGATGTCAGCTGATCTGAAGGACCCCACTGAGGAACTGACTCAGAATGCAGTTTCCACATCCTAATGATTTCATCCCCCTTCCCCTGACCAATCAACAACCTTAATATTCCAACCCCTCACCCTCCACAATCCCCTTAAAAGCCCTAATGCAGAAGTTCTTGAGGAGATGGATTTGAGGTCTACTTGTATCTTTCCCCTTGGCTGCCCTGTGATCATTAAATTATTTGTTGCAAACTGTTCTCTCAGCGTATTGGTTTATTACCGCACAGTGGGCATATGAACCTACTGCTTCTATAACACCAGAGTTGTTTTCTACTTTGTTTTAACTATTTTGGGAATCTCTGTATTTGTTGAATAAAAATTGTAATGCGATATACAGTTTCTTGTTTTTGTTTTTTGTTTTCTGTTCTCTAAAGAGGAATCAGGCTTTCAGGCAAACGATCTAGGAGACTTGATTTACAAAAATGAAAATGACAGATTACTTACATGATGAAGCACATTGAAATGGCCCATCAAGTGGCAGCAAAAATTAAACCAGGATGATCAACTTCAAGACAATATCCTAGTAAAATTATTAGATTTTAAAGATAAAACATACTCAGGTCTCCAGGCATCACTGTGGAACAAATTACAAAAGCAACTGAATTAGATGGGCACTAACATACAAGGCAAGGTAACAGTGAAGCATCAATTTCAAAAAACATGTATATAGAAAGTGCAGTGTGGCTGGGCCGCCCCAGCCCCCAGCAATGGGGTAGGATGGCACTAAAGTGAATCCAGAATGAATTAACCAACTTGCAGAGGGATCCTCCTGCCCAGTGCTCCACGGGGCCTCTGGGTGATAATTAATGACAGTCCTTGCCAAGGAGGTGTTTTCTTCCTGACCATCCACTTTCCTATGGATTACCTGTTCAAGCCCCCAAAGGTTGCTTTCACAACCAAAATTTATCACCCCAATATCAATAGCAATGGCAGCATCTGCTTCGACATCCTGTGGTCTCAGTGGTCTCTAGCATTGACTGTGTCAAAATTTCTCTTGTCCATCTGCTCACTGCCCAGCGTCCCCAACCTCAATGACCCTCTAGTTCTAGAGATAGCCCATACCTACAAGGCCAACAGAGAGAAGTACAACAGACTAGCAAGACAGTGGACAGAAAAATATGCTATGTAAGTGCCTAGGCGGTTTTATGGAAGACATCATCCAAGAGAAGCTAGCAGACAGGTCTTCCCTTGAAATTCTGGGCTGTAGGCTGGGCCATTCAAAATGTTATCTGTTCTTCAAACAAATTGATATAGGAGTTAAAAAGAAATTATTTAGGCACTAGGGTAAGGAAGTCCTCGGTAAGGTTTCCCTTTTAATGAGAAGCAGCCCCCAAATAATTTCTTTTCTAACAAAGAGCAGCCTCTAAAATTGAGCTGCAGACATAGATAAGCAAGCTGGAAGCTTGCACGGGTGAATACTGGCAGCTGTGCCAATAGGACAAGGCTACCTGGGGGCTAGGCATGTTCAACATGGTGGCTCCATCTTCTCTTTTCCTTTGTAACCACGTGTACAGTAAGGAGCAAACAACATGGCACAGGTCAAGTAGAAAACACATTTGCGTAATAAGAAGATTAGGGCGGGGTGGCCAGCTTCTTCCAGCACTAAGTAAATGTCACATCTGGTCCAACCAATCTTTGGGTCCTGTGTAAATCAGACACTGCCTCCTCAAGCCAGCCTATAAAACCCTGTGCACTTCACCACAAAACCAGAAGTTCCAGTCTGGCAACCCTCTCTCAGGAGAGACAGCTATTTTCCTTTCTCTTTCTTTTGCCTATTAAACCTCCACTCCTAAACCCACTTCTTGTGTGTCCACGTCCTCAATTCCCTTGGTGTGAGGCAATGAACCTTGGATATTTACCCCAGACAACGATGCCACTTCAAAATGTTGGTCACCCACTCTCTGCAGCTGCAGCATGTTGGTGCCATTCTCAACAATTATGGCTTAGACTATGCCACATTTTTGATGCCAAATCAGCAGCCATAGTTGTTATGATCTGCAGCCTTCCTGGTTACACTGGAATCTCTCTCTCTGCCCCAGTTTATCTGCTGGTCTTTTGGGGAGCTAGGCCCTGCACCTCTCTTCAACCCAGCCTCAAATTGTGCCACTGCTCACAAAAGTACCACACCAGGTCTTCAGCCTGGCCCCTCACCACATACCCTTTGCCTTTTAGAATTCAGTGCCATCCTGGGTAACCAGGGCAAAGCAGGATTTCCTCACACCCTGTCTGCTGCACAACCACAGCCTGAGGAGGCTCAGCTTATGCTGGAGGGAGTTGGGAACAGTGTCACTGGAAGTAAAGGCCTTGCCCTGCAGCTTCCACCAGTCTTATTCTCCATTTGCCACATGCTGGCATTTCTCCCCTCAAACAAAGAAGCAGCAAGTGGAAAATGTTAAGATATAAAGCACATAACACCCCATAAGACATAACTATGTTTTTAGAAGCAAGAGGAAAATTATGAAACCTCTAGAGGTTTGGGTTACATTTTTCCATATGATGAGGATTTTCACCACCCTTGCTCCTCCCACTAGAAGCCTACACTAAGTTCAAGTCTGAACCATTCACAGACTAGAACACAAGGAGGGAGAGAGACTCCTTGGGGGGATCATGAGGTCAGGAGATCAAGACATCCTGGCTAACATGGTGAAACTCCATCTCTACTAAAAATACAAAAAATTAGCCAGGGGTGGTAGCGGGTACCTGTAGTCCCAGCTACTTGGGAGGCTGAAGCAGGAGAATGGCGTGGACCCGGGAGGCGGAGCTTGCAGTGAGCCGAGATCGTGCCACTGCACTCCAGCCTGGGCGACAGAGGGAGACTCCGTCTCAAAAAATGAAATGAAATAAAATAAAATAAAATAAAATGCAATTTACTCATTAAAAAGAAGAAAGTATAAATTAAGGATATTATATCCAATGAAGCTCTCTTCAAGGTTCAAGGTTCAAGGTACAAGGTACAAGGGAATAGCTTTGCTTAAACTTCTCATAGGCAAGGCTCAACCAAACTATGACTCAAACCTTGACCAAATGCCCTCCTGGGCCATGGTAAGATAGGTAGTCTTCGGAGGCGTTATCGTAAGACTCTTTCTTACTCATCTCTTGTGGGGGCCTCCTTGTCTTGCAACAGGCTACCAGCAGGCAGTTTCTCACCTGTTTCTGGTAAGCCATGGAAATTTCCATCTTGCTCCAATTCCCTCAGCGGTACAACTACAGACTATAACTGCCTAGCTGCAATATAAAATTGGCCCCTTCTTGACAGAGCAACCCACCACTTGGGTTGTCATCTAGTAACCCAGTTTGGTGTCATGCTCTGGAATTATGGATGTGGGGAGCTGACAACATACTAATCTTTCTTATGCATAGATATCCCCTATTACTTATGCTGTGTGCATAAGTCCAAGTGTGAGCCATTCACAGATTTGATGCCCAACATGGGACCAGTAAGGTCACAATGCCTTCTAGGAGAAAAAACAGAAAGAACTGCATGGGGCCAGGTTAGCAGGCTTGAGAAGGGCCTCCAGGATTTGGTAGCAGATGTTCTCTCTCAAGTAGTAGGTGTGAGAGGAGAGTAACAGTCCTCCTACTGTCCTATGTGTTAGTGAATATTTGGAGGCTGAGCATTGACAAGGAGGACTTGAAACCAGCCACCCAAATGGCATTTTTTGTTGTTTAAAATTCATTGAAACTGAATGGACAGGCTGGGCATGGTGGCTCATGTCTGTAATCCCAGCACTTTGGGAGGCCGAGGCAGGCGGATCACCTGAGGTCAGGAGTTCGAGACCAGCTTGGCCAACATGGTTAAACCTCGTCTCTACTAAAAATAGAAAACTTAGCCAGACATGGTGGCAGGAGCTTGTAATCTCAGTTACTTGGGAGGCTGAGGCAGGAGAATCGCTTGAACCCAGAAAGTGGAGGTTGTAGTGAGCTGAGATCACACTACTGCACTGCAGCCCGGGCAACTCCATCTCAGAAAAAAGAAAAAACAAACAAACAAACAAACAAAAACCCAAAAAACTGAATGGACAGCCTCTTAAAACCATAAGCAATTGCAGAGTTGTGCTTCCTGTTGTGTGCCTGCTCTCTTTGTGCTCCTAACTCTTCTCTTCCCCTGTACCTGACTCAGGTACTTTAAGGAAAGAAGTCTTTCCACTGCTTCTTGATGGCCGGTCACACCTCCCTGCACTCGTTGAACTCTCAGTCAAGGCGGTAAGATGTTCTCCTGGCAGGTGCTGTTGTAACTAAAGTGCATGTGTTAAACCTCTTGGTATGTGTTCCTGCAGAGTGTGAGTTCAACTGACAGAGTTTGGGTAAAACTTTCAGTAAAGGGGGGAAAAAAAGTTAAAGTTATGAGTGAAGCCTCTGAGCCAATTCAATGTATAGTTGTGAAAATGTATCCTTGAGATTGATGAGTTACATGCTTCTACAATGAATGGTCTTAAACTGTTAGAGGAGATTCTTCTGTTCAGAGTACCATCATGAGTAAAAAAAGGGCTAATGGGGCAAAAATCCCTTAATATTTGCCACCAATGAACGGGTCAGAATTTAGCCTGAGTGCCTGTAGCCTCTGATGTCTAAGTTTCACCGTATAAATAGTGTCCTGTTGGTTGGCAAGTCAAAATTTTAAAACTCAACTTCTCTGACTGCAGTGTTATCACATCTCTGCTGGTAGGAGTGACTGATAAACCCCACCAAAATCAATAGCTTGCTTGCCAAGTAAAGGTTCTTGGGACTATGCCAGTGCATTCACAATGTTCAGTTCCTCTGGCAGCCGAAAGGAAGACAAAAAACTAAAAGCTACTGCCTCTCACAAAGTAAAAGACTCGATTTCTCATATAGAAGCCATGATTGCATGTCAGATTTGTAACTCCTGCCAAAGTTTGGCCTGTTTGTTTTGGAGAAAGTATTATTGCTTCACTGCTTTCTGGCCTCCATACTTTTTGATAAGAAACCTATGTTATGGTTACAATTAGAAAATTACAGAAATAATACTCAACAATAACCTTCATTTCCTTTAACCTGAACTCTCCAAAATAAACGGTACTTATAATTTGTTGTATATAATTTCAAAAATGGTGGAATCAGAGTACTAACTGATAATGTCTGGCCAGAGGACCAAAAAATTGCCAAATCTCATTCTGCCAATAACCTAGATTCTCTGGTGGATGTGGGGACTACTATAAAAGATATATACATAGATAAAACTGACAAGGTATAGATAATCACAATTTACGGCAGGGCTTGTGCCACAGTGGAGGGAATTCCAGTAAACCCTATCAGAGGATAAGGCTCAGTTCAAGGCCTTAGGGCTTTTTCTTCTGTCTAAGCATAAAGCAACCTTTATCAAACTTCTCCAAATGAATCTGATGACTGCAAGTTCTGAGAAGAGAGAACCAGAAAGAAGTCACATGGAGTGGGGATTCAAGGTTAGAAGCTCCCCTTAACACCAGCCAGGTTGCCAGTTTTGATGCTCTGGTAGAAAAGGGGCAGTAATAGCCACATCCCTTTGTACAATATACTAAGTCCCCAAATAGTAACAAACAAGCTCAGTACCTGTCCTGGTACGTGAAGAATAAGAAGAGAAAACCTAACCTGAGTCTAGGTTTCCTCCTTGTTATTAAGGATTGGGGGAGAAAGAGAGCAGAGAATTTGCCTTTTTTACACAATTATTTCATTCCAATTTTCTGATGTCACTCCAAGTAATGCTAAGGGAGAACTTTATTAGGCAAGTCTTTCAAAAGTCTATTTTCTTCCCATTTTCACTCCTTTCATGTATCATGCTGGGCCAGGAAATGGACAAGTTAGTTGGCCAATGAAATGCCATTTTAATATTACAGCATAGATATCTGAAGTATGTGACACCACGCCATAAATTCAGTTATCCTAGTGCTACACTATCTGAGAGGTTACCAACACCTTCCCATTATCTTTAATTTACCTTTTGAAATCACATATGGTTATATACATATATACACACACACGTATACGTATACACATGTATACGTATATACACACACACGTATACGTATACACATGTATACGTGTGTGTATGTATAGTAATATGTATTACTACATAGTTGAATGTAACTCTTCAGGAGTGTTATACAGTGGGCAACACATTGACAGCATAAGCCAACTAAATCAAATGTGAATAATGTAAGATGTGAAACATTATTTTATTATAATTTATTATTAAATTATTATAAAATTTTTCTGAGACAAAGATTTATAGGGAAATTGATGGTCCAATAAAGAGACTTTCCTCCACTAGTGTCTTTTTCAAAATAAAGTGGCCATCAAAATGAAAATTAAATTATGAAAATTTAAATCAAATTTAAATTTCATCAAAATAAAAATTAAATTATTAAATTATGAACACAAGCCCTCTTTGGTTTTGAAAACTCTGCTTTGGTTCCAACCAGCCTTAGGTCTTCAGGTGCCCTTGCCTTTATTACTGGTTTATTACTGGTTTATTACTTTATTACTTTATTATTTGCTCTGCCAGCACACCCAAAGATGGGTTTTGGGACCCTTCTGTGCACCAGGTGTCCCAAGGGCCTAAAGTCTCAAGCAAAACCATGAGACTATCCAAGGAACAGCACCACATTCACAAAATTTAGACCCAGGGAGAACACTGTGAGCAAAAAGTCCAGGCTTACATTTTTATTACATTTATTAAATTATTTTTCTATTATGACGAATCTTACCTGGAAGAAAAGGATAGATGCCAAAACAGGAGAGAACAGAGAGACTATTGAATTCAAGTTTACTGAAATTCTGGGAAGTTCTTCCAGCTTTGCCATCTCTTGCGGATTTATAGTTTAAGGGGAAACTATGAAGAAATCCTTTGATGATAAATATAGCTTAACATTATGTCTAAAGGATTAATACTTTCTAGCGTTGGTTTTAAATGCTGGGGAAAAGATACAGTGTCACACACTTTGGGGCATGTAATTGGTGCTTATACGTTGGTGGACTGTATAAATCGGAATCTTAAATTCACACTAAATTTCACCTAGCAGTTCCACTATTTGGAGTTTATCCTAGATAAATAGCTTAAATTTTAGGATCGAAATTAACTCCATTTCTCCAGCAGCCTTGGAATAGTTGAGCCACAGCGGTGGTAGATGGCAAACACAGGAAAGAACAATACCACACAGTGAGGCCAAGACCTCGTCGTACCCTAATCTGGAATCAACTCGTCTAAGCGGTGAAAGCGCCCAACTTTAGCCAATAGACTACCAGGAAACCACAACGCACATTTTTTTTTTTCTTTTCTCCTTCAATTGTTCCAGCAGAAACTACGCTGACATTGACCTTTAGAAAGCTCCATCTACCCTTCCTGGCGCCACCTGCACATCCAAGGAATAGTCCCAAAAGGCCGTCCTCTACCTGCTTTCTGCAAGTTGCTAGCCCACACGCGACGTGTCCAGCCAGTGGCGCTCTCCTTTCCGTCCAGCCAGTGGCGCTCCCGGAACACTTGCCAGGTCTACAAGTCCCGGAGCGAGTTGCAGCGTCCCGGCCGCACCTCACCACCTACCTAGAGATGCACCTTTGCTAGGCCGCAGCGCGTGGAGAGACTGTCGCGGGTTGTCCGGGCCGGAGCGCACCAGGTTCCCGGGAGGAGGCTGGAGCTGGGAGGCGCCTGGGGTGAGACCGTGGCACCCTCAATATCATAAAGGACTCAGACTCCTGCATTCCCGACATCATAAACAACTCAGACGGATGCGGAAACCGAGACGGCCTGGATGGAAAACTCTTTCAAGGAAGACCCCAGAGCCCTGAACGGAATTCCGGATATTTTCTCTACAACTTACTACACCTGCCTTTTCCCACGTTAGTTAATGGCAACTCCACCCTCCACACTTTCAGGCCAAAAACTGGACGCAGGTCTTTCTCTCACGACCCACATCCGATTAGTTAGTAAATCATGTTTCTTTTTTTGGTTGATTTTTTCATCTTTCTTCCCTGCCTCCATTCTTTCCTCCCTTCCTTCCTTCTTTCCTTCCTTCTTCCTTTTTTCCTAAACAAGCTAACACAGGATCATGTTTCTTTTCTGGTTAATTGCAGATTTTGATCCCCACAGCTATTGTCTTTCTTGGTCTCTGAATTTTGGCAAACGACAAGCAAGGCACAGAGATCGCTTCAACTCGCTACCAGACATTAGGGTTTTAAGCGGCCATTGGACTGTGGCCCTGCAGGTCAAAATCGGCCTCTCTAGGCCTGTCTTCTTGGGGACCAGTGGCAGGACCCGGTCCTCTCCGCGCGGCTTCTCTCCTCGGGTCCGCAACCCTGCACCTCTTTCCTGTAACCTGCAGCGAAGCTCGGCGGGGGACCGGGTGTTCAATTGGCGAGGAGTTCTCCAGGCGCAGGTGCGGGTGTGCGGGGACGCGCGCGGTGAGTCTGCAGTTCCTGCCGGCTCCAGCAACGTCCCGGGTCAGTTCGAACTCCGAAGGCGCCAAGGCAGGAGGGACCGGTAGGCGAAGGGCAGCCGCACTCTTGCGCCCTGTTTCAGCCCTCTAGTCGCTGTTGAATGGAGTTTCCGTCTCTAGTCTCAGCCAAAGCAGGCAAGGCGGACAATCTCGGCTTGGCAATCAGTGAGTATACAGTCCCTTCTCCGCCCCGTCGGGCGCTTGAACTTGTGCAGTTGGATTGTTTCTCCCCAAGCTTTCTATGAATTCCAAGCATGTAACTGATAACTATTTAAAAACTGCCCTTACCTGAAGAAAGAATACTTTAAAGTCTTAGCAAAGGAAATGTTCTAGATGGGTTTTAAGTCGAGGACTTTCAAGGGTGGGAAGGAAACGAAAATCACTACATCAGGGAACACAAATACTGTTGAGAATGTCTCACACACACACCAACTACACACTTCAAGCAGGTAGGTTGTACACTTAGGTTGGGCCCATCCTATTTTAAGTGTATTGTTGGTGGACTTTAACCTGAGTCTAGGATGAATATTTTAATTTTGTTTTTAATTTAAATACACATTCCAAAGAATATACAGAAAGCATATAAAGCCCACCTTATACCATTTTAACAAAAACGGCAAAAGAGATAATATGTGAATGACAGCCTCATAAAATGGTCTTTAAGTACTGGTTGTTTCCACTAAAGTTTTTCTTCCTACACAGAACAGAAATTGCAAACCAAATGTTGTACTTCATGCTACTAAGTAACAGGAAAAAAAAAAAATTCTGTGGCAAAAAACAAAAAAAAACAAAAAAAACAAAAAAAACAAAAAAAAAAAACATTGAAAATGAACTTTTTTCCAAGGAAAATCTAAATTCATTGCTGAATGTTGCAGGTATCTAGATCACCTCTAGATCAGCTCTTAAGGCAACTGGAGATTTATTTTCTCCAGAGAGTGCAACAGAGGATCTTTGGCTAAGGGGTCAACCATTGTTTATGAGAGATGTGTCCTCTAGTGAAATGAGGGAGATTAAGTGACAGCATGTCGTGATTTTCATGGTGGCACCACAGGATGTACACATTTCAGGTTTATTGAGTTGTCAAACCTGGAAGACTTACTATTAAGCTATTTATTACTATAAACAAAACAGTGTGAACATGGCAAAAGGATACACATATTGATAAATGAAAATGAAGTGAGACACCTAAAACAGATCCTTGTTATATGCCCAATTGATTTTTTTTTTTCAAAAAAGGCACCAAAGCAGTACAATGGGGAAGAAGAGTCATTTCAGCAAATAGTGCTGGACCAACTAGATATCTCCTAGTGAGGAAAAAAATCTCAATCCCTACCTCACAACATACACAAAAGCTAATTTGAGTTTTATCACAGAACAAACCATGCAATCTATAAAGTTTTAGAAAAAAATGCATGAAAATGTTATTATGACTTGGCAGAAAGCAAGTATTTTCTAAATATTACACAGAGAAATAGGTAAAACAGAAAAATGATAAATTAGACTTTATCGATATGAAATGTCTTTTCATCCAAAGACACCATTAAGTAAATGAAAAAGCAAGCCATGGACTAGGAGAAAATATTCACAAAACGTATTTAACCAAGAACCTGTATCCAGAGTATATAATTAGCTCCTGCAATTCAGTATTAGAAATGGAAACACTCATCTTAAAAATGGGCAAAAGCTTAAACAGACATTTCAGACAGGAAAATATACTAGTGGCCAGTCAGTTCATAAAAGAGTACTCAATATCATTAGTTGTGAGAGAAATAAACTTAAACAAGATTGAGATACCACTCCACCATTTTAGCATGGCAAAATTATAAAGTCAGAAAACACCAAATCTTGGTGAAGATGTGGAAAACCTAGAACTCATACATTTTTAGAGGGAATGTAACATGTTATAATCACTTTGGTTTGACAGTCTCCTATAAATTTAAACATAAACATCTTTTTTTTTCCTAGCAATTCTTCATCTAGATATTCTTCCAAGAGACTTTAAAACATGTACACACACACACACACACACACACAAATTATAACAGGAACGTTCATAGCAGCTTTATTCACAATACCCAAAACTACAAACAACCTAAGTGTCTATTATCAGGACACTGGTAAATAAAGTGTGGTATACTCATTCAATGGAATACTGCTCAGCAATAAAAAGGAATGAACATCTGATATACTCAACAATGTGAATAAAACTCAGAGACATTATGCAGAAAGAAAGAACTGGACATAACAGTGGGCATTCTCCATGAGTCCATCTACAGGAATTCTTAGAAGCAAAACTAATTTAAGATGCAGAACATCAGCACAGTGGCTTTCAAAAATAATGCAGAGGAAAATGACAATGAGGAAGATCATTCTGCTTGATTATTAATTAATCATCAACCATATCCAGACACAGCTAACAATGGCAAAATGAATTAGACTACTTTTTTCTTTTCTTTCTTTCTTTCTTTCTTTCTTTCTTTCTTTCTTTCTTTCTTTCTTTCTTTCTTTCTTTTTTTTTTTTTTTGATGGAGTTTTGCTTTGTTGCCCAGGCTGGAGTGCAGTGGTGCAATCTCACCTCACTGCAACCTCCAACTCCTGGGTTCAAGCAGTTCTCCTGCCTCAGCTTCCTGAGTAGCTGAGATTACAGGTGCCTGCCACCATGCCCAGCTAATTTTGGTATTTTTAGTAGAGATGGGGTTTCACCATGTTGGCCAGGCTGATCTTGAACTCCTGACCTCAAGTGATCTGCCTGCCTTGGCCTCCCAAAGTGCTGGGATTATAGGCATGAGCCACCACACCTGGCCTAAGACTACTCTTATTAGCTCCATTTTATAGAAGAAAGAATGGAGGCACATAAAGTTTAAGTTATTTATCCAAGGCCACACAGGGGCAGAACTAGATTTACAAACCAGAATACAGGTGTGGTTTGAGCACAGATCAGACCCAGTCTTTCTTCTTCTTGTGCTCTAATATCTTGAGCGCAGATTAGACCAGGTCTTTCTTCTCCTCAGTTTTAGGTCTTTCTGGTTTTCTCACCTTGTAGGGGTGAGAAAAGGAAAGAGAAGAAGGGAGAAGGCAAGAGAGGGAGGGAGTGAGGGGTGGAAGCACAAGGATCTATAGCTGTCAAAGAGCACAGCAGGAAACTACTGTAAATGTTGTTACATCAAGGGTTATACAAGTTTCCGGGAGACTGAACTGTTGGTCTGCAAGTTGTGGATTTTATAGTGGTTAAGCATCGTGCTGAGATCAGAAAATGAAATTAAGAAGAATTATAGATTTAAAAATAAAAATAAAAACACACGTTTCTGGAAGAAAATGCAGGAAAATATATGCACAATTGTAGGGTAGGAAAGGTGTCTTAGAGGTCACAAAAAAATAAAATTGGATTTCATCAAAATTAAAAACTGCTACTCATCAAAAAATTACCACAAGAAAGAAGGCAAGCCTTCTTAAGACTGGGAGAAGATATTTGCAGTATGCTTATTTGAAAAATAACTCAGATATTGAATATTTAGAGAGAACTTTTAGACATTAATAATAAAAGCCAAGCTATTTAAAAATGAGCAAAATACATGAATAGGCTTTCTTCACACACACAAAATTTCTAAATGGCCAAAAGACATAAGAAAAAATGTTCAAAATCATTACTTATTAGGGAAACACAAATTAAAACTTCAGTGATGAGCTACTTTTATGCAATGCTATGGTCTGAATGTTTGTGTGTCTGCATCCCCCAACCAAATTTATTTGTTGAACTCCTAATCCCCAAGTTGGTGGTAATAGGAAGTTTAGGCCCTTGGAAGCTGATCAGATCATGAGGACTCTGCCTTCATGCATAGGATTAGTATCTTTATAAAAGAGGCTGGAGGGAGCTTGTTTGCCCTTCCACCGTGTGAGGACACATGGAGAAGGCACAGCCTATAAACCAGAGAGTGAGCCCTCATCAGACACAAAATCTGCTGGCACCTTGAACTTGGACTTCTCAGCCTCCAGAACTGTGAGAAATAAATTTCTCTTGTTTGTAAGCTACTCGGTTTAAGGTATTTTAACAGCTTGAATGGAAGAATCTTGAAAGACAAGAAGTACTGACAAGAATGTGGAGTAACTATAACTCTCGTTGCTGGTGAGAAGGTAAAATAGCACAACCACTTTGGACAACTGTTTGGCAGTTTATAATAAAGTTAAATTTAGACCTACTCCATGACCTAGCCACTCCACTTCAAAGTATAAACAAACTCAAGAAAAATGAGTGCACATGTCTACAAAAAGAATCGTACTAGAATATAGCAGCTTTGCTCATGAGAGCCAGAATTGGAAATAACCCAGTCAACCACACAGAATTAATTGTCATTAATTAACACCAAAATAATATACTCAAAACATGGATGCATATCAAAAACATTATGCTGCATGAAATTAGAAGTCAGACACAAAAATGTATATTCATTTATGTGAATTTCAGAAACAGTCAACATTCATCTGTGAAGATAGAAATCAGAATGGTTTGCCTAAGTGAAAGGAAGGTAGGTGGGAATCTACAGGAGGTTATTGACCTTTCTGGGCTGATGGAAATTTTCTATAACTTGATCTAGGTGATGGTTACATTTCTATGCCCTTAAGATTTGTGCATTTTACTGTTTGTGAATTATACTTCAGTAATGTAGTATAATTACATTAAACTACCAAAAAATGGGGTGGGGGAAGTGGAGGATGGCATCCAGTTTAGGTTCTATTACATTTATTGGGTTTTACATTATCAGATTTTATTGTAAAGTACCCTGTTGAATGAGAACTCATACCAAGCTCATTGTCATTGCATCTAAAAAGGCCTTACTGACCTTTGAAATATCTCAGCCAGAAAAATGGTTATTACCACACCATTACATCAGTTGAAGCTACAGACAAGGCTCCTGGAGAGTCAGGGCTCTTTACCTTTTGAGACGGTTCCTGCACATGCTCAGACACACGGCCCCTTCTAACCTTCCCCAAAGACTCTGCCCTAGGTCAGTGCACTGTGGGGGTTTCCTTCTCTTGTCCTGACTGTGTTGCAGGGAGACACAGCCCTACTCTCTGACCACAGCTACTGGGTGCAGTTGGTAAGGGGATTTAAAAAGTGAAACTGTAACACATACCAAATCTTGCCAAGAAGGAAGCCAGATGCTACTGCGGCTCCAATTCCAGCCAAGGTTGCTTCGGCCACAACGAAGAGTGCTAACTGTTATACTATCATGGTGCATCATAAACCTGGGGTTGCCAGTGGGCTGCTTTTAATATTTTTGATGCAAAAACATCCACAATATTTTCCTGTTTTGCTCTTGGATAGCTACAAGTTCTTGTGTTTTTTTTCTCTTTCATGTCCTTTTTCTATTTCTTCCCATTCAAATACATGACAAAAACAATTCTTATCTCTCAGGATCCAGGCTTTGCCTCTGCACAAGTCTCCTGGGAGGTCTCATTGTCCCTGCTGTTTCCCTCTTCATGTCTCCTTTGGTCCCTGCCCCTTTCCTGATCTTGCCCACTGACCCCACAGACCCCTTAGATCTCAGATCTGTTGAGAGCCAGGAGCTGCAGCAGCGCAGATGGCGCACTCTAGGCCCCTTTGTGGCCTACCCCATGGGACATTGCACACTTGGAAATCTGTTGACCAGCATAAAGCCTTTAAAAAAAGAACTCCCCACTTTGAAAAAAACCTTTCATTTATTTTCCACTCTCAGAATTTTCCAAAGGACTAAAAGCTTAAAGATGACAAAGTGTGAAAATGAAGGCCAATCAAATGAAAAAGCAATGGTTATTTATTCTGACACTAGGGCATCAGCCAGCGGCACTTGCATTTTGACGGAGCCTAGAAGGCAGGCAGAGGAGTGGGACAGCTTTAGAGCTGAGGAAAGGGAAGGCTTCAGGTGTGCCCTGATTGGAGGCTGTTGGTGTGGGGGAGGGAGGCTAACTAGAAGGGGGACATCCTGTGTGCTTGGTTATGGGTGCATATTTGGCTTTCCCTGGTTCGTCCTAAGTTGCAAGTGGGAAGATAAATTAGGGAAAGCGTCAGTTACTAACCAAGCTCTGGCCATTTGGAGCCGATTGTTATGGAAGTTATTGTTTGTTACTACAGATAACTGCTCCCCGTGAGTCTGACTTATATAATAGCAGGCTGGCTTCCCCGGTTGTTTGTAGATAAGGAAGTTGATTTCCTGTACAGGTGGCCCCTGGTAGTGGATCAGAGTTCTATTTTTACGTATAATCCGGCCACTGTCCGATTGTATATTCAGTCTCTCAAATGTATTATTAATTCAACTAGTCCTAATTGAGCGCCCTGGGCGTTTCAGCTTCCCTGGGGCCCAAGTCGCTCTAACAGGAGTCGCGGTCCCCGCGTCTCCGGAGGCGCTGGCTTCTGAGTTAGGTGAGGGGACAAGACGGGGCGCGGGGCGTTTCGGAATCACCCAACGCACAGGTTTCAAACTTGACAAACAAGTGGATTCGTCGCTCTGACTGCTCAGGCTTTCCGAGGCTTTGGAGATTACCCAGTCATTTTGCAAAAGGTGCATGGTGTTAGCTAGCGTTTAGTGACAGCTTACTCTCTTTTCGAATGAAAGCAAAAGCTTAGCTGTGTCTCTGTGGCGCAATCGGTTAGCGCGTTTGGCTGTTAACCAAAAGGCTGGTGGTTCGACCCCACCCAGAGGCGTCTGCACCCTTTTATAACTCCCAAGGTGGTCTGCTCCCTTGAAGACTACATACCTCACTTCCCCTCCTGTCATCTAGTGGCTGCTTCTCATCCTCCAAGAAGGTCTCTGCCTGGGAAGAAATGTAGTTGGAGGGTACAGAAGTTCCTTGGACTAGGGAACAAGAGAAACTGTGTGTGATCTGTTCAGGGCTTCTGGGTGAAATCTTGTTTCTGTTTGTCTGTGCCCTTGGGCTGTTGACAAGCTATTTGTACCTCAATATTTTTTCAACTGTAATATGAGGATGGTAATAATACCTCATTTGCAGGATGTGCCTAGATTTAATAATTGCTCGATCAATAATGTTATCAGTAGAATCAAGATTATTATTGCCCCCTGCATTATTTTTGATGAAGGCATTTCTTCTTTTGTTTATTCCATCATCTAATCCTTTACATGTTGTTTTTGAAATTAAGTTGGTTCCATGATTTTCCTCTAATCTTTTTTTTTTTTTTTTTTGAGACGGAGTCTCGCTCTGCCGCCCAGGCTGGAGTGCAGTGGCCGGATCTCAGCTCACTGCAAGCTCCGTCTCCCGGGTTCACGCCATTCTCCTGGCTCAGCCTCCCGAGTAGTTGGGACTACAGGCGCCCGCCACCGCGCCCGGCTAGTTTTTTGTATTTTTTAGTAGAGACGGGGTTTCACCGTGTTAGCCAGGATGGTCTCGATCTCCTGACCTCGTGATCCGCCCGTCTCGGCCTCCCAAAGTGCTGGGATTACAGGCTTGAGCCACCGCGCCCGGCTGATTTTCCTGTAATCTTATCTACTCAGGAGGCTGAGGCACAAGAATCACTTGAACCTGGGAAGCAGGGTTGCAGTGAGCCAAGATCATGCCACTGTACTCCAGCCTGGGCCACAGAGCGAGACTCCATCTCATACGCACAAACATACAAAATAAAATAAAAAATAAAAGGAGTGTTGCCCTCCTGACTTAACTAAGGGGAGGTACAACAGGTGACATGAGGGACATTGAGCAGTAGGGTATCTCCCCATCTCTTCAGCTAAACCTTCAAGATATTTTGTATAGCTATAATTTGTTTCTGTGGTGAGTAGGTCTGGAGAAGACCAGGCTAGAGTCACCTCTTTTTTTTTTTTTTTTTTTTTTTTGAGACGGAGTCTCGCTCTGTCGCCCAGGCTGGAGGGCAGTGGCCGGATCTCAGCTCATTCCAAGCTCCGCCTCCTGGATTTATGCCATTCTCCCGCTTCAGCCTCCCGAGTAACTGGGACTACAGGCGCCCGCTACCTCGCCCTGCTAATTTTTTGTGTTTTTTAGTAGAGACGGGGTTTCACCGGGTTAGCCAGGATGGTGTCGATTCCTGACCTCGTGATTCACCCGCCTCGGCCTCCCAAAGTGCTGGGATTACAGGCTTGAGCCACCGCGCCCGTAATAGCTTTGTGCCAAGCAGCTTTCACAAGGGAAGAAAAACGTTATTGGTGTCTGATATTTATTACTCCACTCTTTCCTCTGTAAATGGCAAGGGTGAATTAGTATGCTATCTATATTAGTCAAGGTTCTCCAGAGAAACAGAATCATCTATCTATTATCTATTTTTATTGATTTATTTTAAAGAATTCGCTCACATGATTGTGAAAGTTCGAGGCAGGGAGGCTGGAGACCCAGGGAAGAGTTGTTATGCAAGTCCTAAAATATTCTGTTGGTAGAATTTCCTCTTCTTCTAGGAAGGTCAATCTCATTCCATTCAGGCCTTCACCTGATTGGATGAGGTCCACCCACATGACATAGGACAACCTGCTCTACTCAAAGTCTACTAATGTAAATGTTACTCTCATCCAAAAGACCCTTTCTCAGAAACCTCTGAAATCATATTTGACCACATACCTGGGCACTGTGGTCTAGCCAAGTTAACACATAAAATTAACCATCACACTGTCTCTATATTATTCCTTGACAGTTTTTCTTTTTTCCTGCTATTTCCACAAAGATTTGCCCACGTGAGACATATCATCACAGCTAATAGAATCCTGCACCTTACGGGCATTCCATGTAGACCTGTAATCTCAGAGTTATTGGCATATGTTCCCTCAGTTCATCTGTTGAATCTCATGAGCAGAAATTGAGCTATTTGACTTTTAGACACTAAATGTAATTCTTAGACAAGTATTTTTTCTCTCTCCCATTTGTACATTGTTGACTATTTTTTCCCATCAGTGATCAATATGGAATTCTGTTTTTGATTTTATGAAATGAACATCTGGGGATAGTGGGTAACAGGAATACATTATCTGTTAGGTGGTAGCTGACAGCTTATCTAGTCTGTGAGTCTTTTTGGATTGGCTATTTGTTTGTCTTGAGGTTCTTAGTATTTCCTAGTATTTGAGTCTGCAGTGTTGGGAAGTGGTTCACATCTTATCTATCTAATACTAGATAAAATCCTGTGAGTCCAACAGGTGTCAATATCTGCAAAAGTGGAATATCTTTTGATCTACTATTGAGTCACATTTGATCCACAGGATGATCTCCATACACAATGATTTTCCCTAAGAACTCTGACTTCAATATATTGCTCTAGCTAAAGGGGATCTTGGAACAGAAAGAAAACTGAATTTCTGGCATCCAATATTCTACTTTCTTAGACTAAAGTTCCTAAACCCTATACCCATTAATTTCCCATTCTTCCCTCCCTATCCCCTGGCACAACCACCTTTCTATTTCCTGTCTCTAATGAATTTAACTACTCTAGGTACTTCATATAAGCAGAATTATGTAGTATTTTTCCCTTTGTGACTGGTTTATTTCACTTAGCATAATGTCTTCAGGTTCATCTCTGTTGTAGCATGTGTCCGAATTTCTTTTCTTTTTTAAGGCTGAATAATATTCCATTGCAGGTATTTGCCACATTTTGTTTATTCATTTACCTGTTGTTGGACACTGGGGTTGTTTCCATTCTTTAGCTATTGTAATACTGCTATTGATGTAGGTGAACAAATATCTCTTTGATTCCTTGCTTTCAGTTCTTTTGAGTATATATTCAGAAGTAAAATTGTTGGATCATGTGATATTATTTTTAATATTTTGAGTAACCACCATATGGTTTTCCACAGTAGCTGTACCATTTTATTAGGTTGGTGCAAAAGTAATTGCAATTTTTGCTATTAAAAGTAATGACAAAAACCACAGTTACTTTTGCACCAACCTAATACATTCCCAACAACAGTGCACAGGGGTTTCAATTTTTCCACATCATCACCAACACTGGTAATTTTCTTTCCCTCTTTTTAAAATAATAGCCATCTTGTAGGTCTTACTTTTAATTTCCATTTTCTCCTCGAAATCTTGCACACTGAGCAAGAAGGAGGGAATGTGCGTCTTAGTGAGATCTACTTAGTTCCCACCAAGCCTAATGGCTCAGAGCAAGGGTCTGGATGAGTCCTGGCTCTCAATCTCATAGAGATGATGGGACCCTTGGAAAGGTAAGTTCAGTCTTTCAGTGCAATGTTCTCACCTGCAACAAGGGGTTATAATAATCGACACTATCGACTGGGCGCGGTGGCTCAGCCTGTAATCCCAGCACTTTGGGAGGCCAAGGTAGGCAGATCTCCTGAGATCAGGAGTTTGAGACCAGCCTGGCCAACATGGTCAAATCCCATCTCTACTAAAAATACAATAATTAGCTGGGCAGGATGGTGGGGGCCTGTCAGCCAGCTGTTCAGGAGGCTGAGGTAGGAGAATCGCTTGAACCCGGGAGGCAGAGGTTGCAGTGAGCCAAGATCACGCCACTACACTCCAGCCTGGGTGACAGAGAGAGACTCCATCTCAAACAACAGCAGCAACAACAACAACAACCAAACAAAAAAATCAACACTATCTTGTAGGGTTGTTACTTGGACTAAATAAGTTACTAGACAGTAAAACACTTAGGAACCATGCCAGTCATATGATAATGCTCTTCAAACAGTTATTATTATTATTATTATGTCTTTGTTTTCATTTCTAACTGTGCCAGTGAGAACTTTCAACATTCCCTAAAATAAATTAGAAATGTTCAATGGTTTAGTTGACCTCTTCTCCCCACATTAATGGCCAGGTGTCTGAAAAACTGGTTACTTGAAGGATCTACTCAAAGTGCAGACATAGAATTCTATAGGAGGATTCTATCCCCTACAGGATCTCTGTTAGTGCACCAGGGGACTGGATCCAACCTTATCAAATTCTTGGACCTTGGGCAGGCATGATTGTTTAGTTCATGGTAGACAATCTTTTGCACTTGATTCTAGCAAGAGCCTTTAATACCCATTCAGACTTACCTAAGTATTACAAGAAAAATGCAAGTATGTACCTACCAGTGGCCTCTTCTCTTTTTTTTTTTTCTTCAGAAATCAAGGTAAGAAAATTTGATTTACCTGGAATTTGTAGATTTCCTCTTTCAGTTACAATAGAGTTTTGTAGCAAACCAGCACTCCCTTTGAAAAGAAGTAGATAAAATCTTGTTTAAAGGAATACTGTTTGAAGTCTTTGAAAAGCTAGGACCCACAGGGCCAGCTACAGAACGGGGGTGGAGAGAGAGAGGGAGAGAGAGAGAGAGAAAGAGAGAAGATCATTGGAATTAAACAATTTTTCCCCTCAGGGCATTTGCTAGTTCTTGGCAAGGGACAAGAGGCTGAGAAGCTGGGGAGAGGGCAGTGGTTAGGAATCAGAGAAAACAGCAGCACTTTAAGT
The DNA here is from genome assembly GCF_049350105.2 of Macaca mulatta. Lineage (NCBI taxonomy): Eukaryota > Metazoa > Chordata > Mammalia > Primates > Cercopithecidae > Macaca > Macaca mulatta. Next base: position 117,411,643 of record NC_133406.1, read on the forward strand.
AACCTCATGGGGTTGGGGAATGGGTAGACATGTGAAGCTGTCCTGGTATTCTGACTTGAAAAGCCAAGATTCTAGAGTGAATTGAGATGTGAACTGAACATTTGGTAAACGTTTTCCCCTCAAGGCATTTGTGAATTCAGCTCTGTGCTGGTGAGAGGCTAGCAGAGAGTGGCTGAAAGCAGTTTGCATTGGTAAGGATGCAAAGGAGACAGAAATTAAAATTCAGTACCTTCTAAAAAAATGGTGCCTCTCAGATTGGGAGCCCCAGAAGTCTATAGCCTAGGAATGTGGGCAAACCAGATATAGACTGAGTCTTCCCATCAGTGCAAGCAAAGGTGGGTGGGATGGGAGTTTGGAAGGTAAAAATTGACTTCATATTAAATGAAACCCCTACACATTGCTACTGCAAGGGAAAGGAAGCAAGTATTGCATTGAGATATATTATTTATTATGTATTAAAAGGTAATACAACATGATACTAAATTTATTAGTCATACTTAGATGATCATTCTCCAGTTGTAGGCACTATACTCTTGAAAGAATGTAGGAAGTGAAAACCTGGAGAGTTCCTAAAAAGGAACAGTAAGAATCAGTAGAAGTTAAAAAAAAAAATTAAGGAAATCCACAAGAATTGTTTTTATTGAAATTGTCTGCTGAGAAAATGTTTTGATGTTTTCAAGGAGAGGTATACTTAGGTTATTTTACTGTGGTTAGAAATTGGTTGACAATATAAGCAAAAGGGTACACAAACATTAGAGCTGGCTGTTGAGGGGTGGCCTCCACTGATATAGAGACCTCCAGGGTGAAACAGGCAGCCTTGCATTGAGTGTGGCTATCAGAAAGCAGGGCTTCCTTGGGTTCTGTAGCTACTTCCACATTCTAATTCTGTGATTGTGACTCAAGAGCCGGCAACCTGAGTCTTCTCCATAGCACTATTGTTGATGTCCCAGTGACATGGGATTTGAGCTCTGGCATTTGAGCTCTGCCATGTTCCTGCCTTCATGACTCTCAAAACTTGTGGAAGCAAAATTGCTTCCTGACTTCTGAAGGAATATTCCCTGGGAACTTTATAAGAACCTTATCTCAACTATAAGAAACAAAAATACTTACCCCTTAGCTCAGTTTAAACCCCATTTGTTATCATTCATTTATTTCATCATTTGCCTGTTTTTTCTAAACACTTGTGGGACCTCCACATCCTCCTCGTAACAACACCCCCCACCCCACTCCCCGCACTTGCTGCATCTTTCCTTTACCCAGTGGATTGTTGGGTCCTCATGGCTGAGGAAGTTGTATGCTTCACTCTTTACTTCCTGGTAGGCTCTGCTCTTGAGATTCTATCCTCCTACAGGATCTTCACTAATAATCTAATCTCTGTAAGCCGTAATTTTGTTTCAATTCTTTAGGTAGCTTTGGAGAAAAGCCTGGCCATTGTGGAGACGTAGACATCTTTCTTCTCTGTCCTTCCTTTCAAAGACGGCTGTAAGAGAACTCTTCATGAGAAAATGTCCCAGCTGAAGGCTGGGATGCATCAGCCCTCAGAGAAGAAGGGACCTGCTGAGAAGGAAGTGAGTGAGCAGAAGCCTCAGCCTGAGGAAGCAGAATTCTCCTCTGTATCCCGCAGTGGGTAAGAGACTTCCCACTATCAGCATTAAGTCATCGATCGTCAGAGTAGCTTTCAGGGCCCGCAGCCAGCCTCCATACCTTAATTGTAGGACTTTCTCTTAACACCTTCCTGGAAATTTCTTTAGAGAAAAATCTATTAAAGTTTTATTAGTAATGACTTTATATTATTCAGAGAAATTTGGTTTTATTCTAACTAACATTGCATGTATTCACCAAATATATGGTCTTCATGGTTACCTGAGCTGGAAATCTTCCAGTCACGTGAGTGGTCTCTCTTCTGGATCCCCAGGAGCATGTAGGAATCTCCTATTTCTTCATATGTTGCTCCGGTGAATGCTGAACCATCCCAGTTCCCGAGGAGGTAGATTTATACAGAGGCCCCTCCATTCTACTCCATCCCCTATGGAAACTCAGGTCCTGGCTTCTGGAATGGCAATTTTGATAAGCTCAATTTTAAAAATAAGCTTGCAGAATTGTCAAATAGAGGCCCATTGGCTAGATTTGTCAGTTAGTTTTTAATGGCCATTTTCCTATAGCTTTTTGGAAGCATTTAAATAATATGGGGTTAATCCATTACGCATTTGCCTGTGAGCACCAGTTACTGAAATACTAAGTTACTGAAATCACTAATTTGTCTAAGTGGTTGGTGCACAGCTTTGGAAGTGATTCAAATCCTGCTTCATGCTCCATTAGGTCACTGCCCAATATATTCCACTTAAATTTCACTGACCCAGAGAATAATGTTAGTTAGAGGTAAAATAACTCTAGGCCAGGTGCAGTGGCTCACGCCTGTAATCTCAGCGCTTTGGGAGGTTGAGGTGGGCGGATCACTTGAGGTCAGGAGTTGGAGACAGCCTGGCCAATATTGTGAAATCCCTTCTCTACTAAAAATACAAAAATTAGCTGGGCATGGTGGTGGGCTCCTGTAATCCCAGCTACTCAGAAGGCTGAGGCAGAAGAATTACTTGAACCCGGGAGGCGAAAATTGCAGTGAGCCAAGATCGCACCACTGCACTCCAGCCTGGATGACAGAGCGAGATTCCATCTCAAACAAAACAAAACACCCAAAAAACTCAAGAGTCAGTTAGTCTCATTTCATCATGTTAGAACGAGAACACTTAGGCCCTAAGAGACAGTCATTTGATCAAAGTTGCATAATAGCCTCTGGCAGAGATAACATTAGAATCCTGTGCTCTCGCAAAGCCTACACTACACCTACTTTATCAAATATATTTTTAAAAATTATACTCCTGTGATCATTCTTTTTTTAATAGACTTTTTTTTTTTTTTTTTGAGGCGGAGTCTCGCTCTGTCGCCCAGGCTGGAGTGCAGTGGCGCGATCTCGGCTCACTGCAAGCTCCGCCTCCCGGGTTCCCGCCATTCTCCTGCCTCAGCCTCCCGAGTAGCTGGGACTACAGGCGCCGCCACCACGCCCGGCTAATTTTTTTTGTATTTTTAGTGGAGACGGGGTTTCATTGTGTTAGCCAGGATGGTCTCGATCTCCTGACCTCGTGATCCGCCCGTCTCGGCCTCCCAAAGTGCTGAGATTACAGGCTTGAGCCACCGCGCCCGGCCTTAATAGACTTTTTAAGAGCAGTTTTAAGTTCACAGCAAAATTGAGTGGAAAGTAACAGTGTTCCCATATGCCCCTTACCCATGCACAGACATAGCCTCCCTCACTATCCACATCTTGCCCCCGAGTGATAACATTTGTTACAATTGATGAACCTACGTTAACTCATCATCACCCAAAGTCCACAGTTTACAGTGGGGTTCATTCTTGGTGGTGTATATCCTATAGGTTTTGACACAAGTATAAATGTATAATGACATGTATCCACTATTATAATGAATGACTACTCTCTGCCCTAAAAATCCTCTGTGCTCTGCTTATTCGTTCTCCTTTTCACCCTAACACCTGGCAACCACTGATCTTTTTACTGTCTCCACTGTTTTACCTATTCCATAGTGTCATATAGTCAGAGTCATACAGTATGTAGCTTTTTTAGATTGGCTTCTTTCACTTAGTAATACACACTTAAGTTTCTTTCATGTCATCATGGCTTCATAACTCATTTCTTTTTAGTACCAAATAATATTCCATTGACTTCATGTACCAAAATGAATCCATTCACCTACTGAAGGACATCTTGGTTGCTTCCAAGTTTTTGCAGTTATGAATAAAGCTGCTATAAACATCATGTGCAGGTTTTTGTGTGAAGTTAAGTTTTTACCTCATTTGGGTAAATACTAAGGAGCAGATTGCTAGGTCATTTGGTAACAGTATGTTTAGTTTCACAAGAAAATGCCAAACTGTCTTCCAAAGTGGCTGTACTATTTTGCATTCCCACCAGCAATGAATGAAGATACCTGTTGTTCCACATCCTTACCAGCATTTGGTGTTATCAGTGTACTGGATTTTGCCATTCTAATAGGTGTAGAGTGGTATCTCATTGTTTTAATTTGCATTTCCCTAATGACATGATGTTGAGCATCCTTTCATATTCTTATTTACCGTCATCTTTGGTGAGGTGTCTGTTCAGGGTTTTTTGCTCATTTTTTATGGTGTTGTTCATTTTCTTATTGTTGAGTTTAAGAGTTCTTTGTGTATTTGGGATAATAGTCCTTTACCAGATATGTCTTTTGCAATTATTTTCTCCCAGTGTGTTGTCTTCTCATTCTCTCGATGTGTCTTTTGCAGAGCAGAAGTTTTTAATTTTAATGAAGTCCAGATTATCAGTTATTTCTTTTATGGATCATGCCTTTTGTGTTATATCTGAAAAGTAATCATATAACTGGGCTCAGTGGCTCACACCTATAATCACAGGCTTTGGAAGGCTGAGGCAAGAGGATCACTTGAGCCCAAGGGTTTGGCTGCAGTAAGCCATAATCACACCATGATCACACCATGGTGTGATTATGCTGCAGTGAGCCATGATCATGCCCTCCAACAAATAAATAAAATAATTTATTTATTTAGAGACTGTCTCTAAATTAAAATTGGTATTGCATTGAATCTTTAGATCAATAAATAAAATAAATAAAAAGTCATCACCAAACACAAGGTCATCTAGATTTTCTGCTGTTGTTATCTTTTAGGGGTTTATAATCATTTTCTGTTTTACATTTAAGCCTATGATCCATTTTGAGTAAGTTTTCATGAAGAATGTGAAGTCTGTGTCTAGATTCACTTTTTTTGCACGTGGATGTCCAGTTGTTCCAGCACCATTTGTTGAAAATACCATCTTTTGTCCATTGCCCTTGTCCCTTTGTCAAAGATCAATCTGCTATATTTTGGAGTCTTCTGGAATCTCTATTCTGTTCCACTGACTTATTTGTCTATTCTTTCACAAATCTCATACTGTCCTGATTACTGTAGCTTTACAGTAAGTCTTGAAACCAGGTCAAATCAGCCCTCTGTTCCTTTTCAATATTGTGTTGGCCATTCTGGGTCTTTTGCCTCTCTATGTAAACCTTAGCATCTATTAGTTGATATTCACAAGATTTATTTGCTGAGATTTTGATTGGTATTGCATTGAATCTTCAGATCAAGTTGGGAAGAACTGACGTCTTGACAATATTTAGTCTTCCTGTTCATGAACACAGAATATCTCTCTGTGTATTTAGTGCTTCTGTGATCTCAACAGAGTTTTGTAGTTTTCCTCATACAGATCTTGTACATGTTTTGTTAGATTTTACCTTGACATAATCACTTACTAGTTTCAGGAGATTTTTGTTGACAATTCTTTCATATTTTCTTTCTTTTCTTTTTCTTTTTCTTTTCTTTCTTTTTTTTTTTTGAATCAGTGTCTCGCTTTGTCGCTTAGGGTGGAGTGCAGAGTGGCATGATCTCAGCTCACTGCAACCTCCGCTTCCTGGGTTCAAGCACTTCTCCTGCCTCAGCCTCCCAAGGATTACAAGTGCATGTCACCACCCCCGGCTAATTTTTGTATTTTCAGTAAAGATAGGTTTCACCATGTTGGAGATTTTGTATAATACATAGATAACTGCATCATGTGTGAACAAAGACAGTTTTAGTTCGTCTTTTCTAATCTGTATACCATTTATTTCCTTTGCTTATCTTACTGCATTAGCTAGGATTTCCAGTATGATGTTGAAAAGGAGTGGTAAGAGAGGAAATCCTTGCCTTATTGTTGATGTTAGTGAGAAAGCTTCTAGTTTCTAGTATGACATTAGTGTAGAGTTTCTATAGATGTTCTTTATCAAGTTGAGGAAGTTCTCCTCTATTCCCACTTTGTTGAGAGTTTTTATGATGAATGAGTGTTGAATTTTGTCAAATGCTTTTTCTTCATCTATTAATATGATCATGTGATTTTTCTTCTTTAGCAAGTGGCAGGGAAAATGACAATCTCAGAAGGGATCTTTCACATAAAGATTGTTTTCATTTCCTTCATTCCTTTTACCATATTCAGGACACTAAACATATGCTAGAATTCAGTGTGTGGCCTCCTTTGGTGATACTCTCAAGTCCCTTCTCCTAAATTGCTATAACCTATCAGTTATTCCTATCCAACTTTACTTCTTTTTTTCTACTTTAGGAAGTATCATTCCTTGATTCAGGATCAGGCTCGAGAGTTAACCCATCTACGGCAGAAGATGAAGCTTGGCAGAGTGGCCTCTGAGCTTCTCATTCAGCATGTCAAGAACACAGTAAAGGCCTTTGAGGAGCTACTCCACAGCAATAACATTGACCACTATATGGAGCAGCACTTCCGCGAGCAGCTGGCCAAAGGAAGCCAGCTGGCAGAGAGCCTTGCCAGAAAATTCAGCACGGGTAAGTTGGCTGCAGAGCTTAGGAAGATTTTCAGTCTTTCCCAAGGTCCTAAGTTCACAGGATCCCACCCCCATTCACAAGTCACTTTTCAACTGGTGTCCTGCTTTGTAATTACCACCTTAAGACCATGACAGAGTCAGGACTGGCTGGTGAGGAGCTCCAAGAAGAAGGGTTGAGGATGCCATGATGACCACCAGCACCTCCATCCCTCATGGAATATGACTGTGAGGGCAGGAGGCATCCCCGGGGATGATGGTATTTATTTGAAACTAATTGGCAGAAAGACAGAAGGATCAAGGGCAGCTGAACTAGGAAGGGCCCTGAACTGGGAATCCAAAGACCCTACCTCTAGCTTATATGTGTTCCTTACTAGCTCTGGACAGGTTAATATTTATTTTGATTTCTATTTCTCTACCTAAAAAATTAAGTCAAATAATACCAGTCCTTGAATGTTGCATTATTGTTCTAGGGATTAAATAAGTAACATTAATCAGCGCACTTCAAAAAAATGAAAAAGAATCATGTTGACTTTGGCATGGTTTAGGCGCTGTGTGTACTAGTACAAGGTGTTGAGATAATTAGCTGTTTCAGGAGCCTTTTACATGAAATTTCTCCCTGAGGACCCAAGGGCACATAGTAGCAGAGGGCGAGTTCACTGTGCTGTCTCCTCATGGCAGGTAGGACAGGGATGTCTATCATCTTGGAGAAGGGAGAAGGTTCTGCATGAAATCTATGGTGGAACACACAGCCAGGCGTTTGGGTGCTGGCCTTGTGCCAGGACTTGGAGGCTTTGACTGGAGTGGTCCAGAGGGCAGCTGGATACGTGTCCCATGATCTGTGGGAATAAAGACATTTTTAGCTTTTTGCTGTGACTCAGGGCAAAGCAAGTAGAGATGATGACCTTCATGGTGGGCTCAGGAAAGCCTGCCAGGCAAGCTCTCTAAAGACTCAACCCAAGATCTGGGAAAATTCAGAGTATCCTGGAATCAAGGCAAGCATCAGGTAGTTAGGTCTCTGGTCCCAGATAGAACTCCGTGTTTGTCTGCAGTCTGGGAAATGAGACCCACTTAAAGCATGACTGGTCCTTTTGAATTTTGTTCTCAGATGACTGTACAACTAAGAAGAATCAAGTAGGACAGGTGCCTTCGACTCTCAGGTAACTCCAAATTTTCAGGGACTATCGAAGATGTAATCTGGTGAAGGATCCAGAAGCAAGAGCCAGAAGCTCAAAGAAATAGTAGCATACACGGCCAGTAAAAAAACAAATAGCTTATTTATTCATTAAACCATTATGTATCCTTAGTGATAAGGCAGTCTCACTTTTAAAAATTTTTTAAAAATGTATTATTCTTTTATTTTCACCAATTAATTCACCAGTTTAGTAATATAGAGCTGCTCTAACCTATCTGGGTCTTAGGAGTCTTCTGAACCTCCAGGGATTTCCCTTATTTAAAGACCAGAGTAAGATTATATCTGATTTCTTCAAGGGTGACCCAAGGAGTGCTGGAAGATGTTAAACAGCTACAAATTTTCCTTGCAAACAAAAGTTTATACTGTGTCTCTATACTTAGGGAAGGAGATCTAGAAACTGCAAGACACCAGTGAGGCTACATTGCCCGGGGAATCTGTTTTAAACGGCCTACGGCAAATACTATTTAAAAAACTATGTTCACAGAGTGAGTTGAACTTTTTTTTTCTTTTTACATTTTTTAAAATTTATTTTTGAGATGAGGTCTTGCTCTGTTGCTCAGGCTAGAATGCAGTGGCACGATCACTGCTCACTGCATCCTTGACCTCCTGGGCTCAAGTGATCCTCCTCAGCCTCCTGAGTAGCTGGGACTACAGGTGCACACCACTACACCCAGCTCATTTTTTATTTTTATTTTTTGTAGACAGAGGGTCTCTACTATGTTTCTCAATTTGGTCTTGAATTCCTGGGCTCAAGCAATTCTCCTGCCTTGGCCTCCCAGATTGCTGGGATTACAGGCATGCGCCACCATGCCCATACCTGGAGTTGAACTCTTATGGGTCTCTGGGTGTCTTGTGAAGGAAGCATGAGTGTTATTTAAAGGGCCCGTTAAGGCTTCTCTTTTCCTCAGGATGTTTGTAGCCAATGCACCAGACAACTGCTGCTCTCCCTGCCCCCTGCCTTCTCTCCATACTCTATCCCTAAACAGAGATGAATTGTTTGGCTTCTCCTCTGAAGGAATGATCCTCTTGACCTCCCCTTTACTTCTCCTGTGAGCCTCCAGATTAGTACAGCTGTGGCATTAGGTGGCCTTTATTTTTTCTTCCTTCTTACCGCACTAGTATCTTGAGGAAGATGCATAATATGAGTAAAGTGACAGAAGTCCTAGAGACCAAGCGGGATGCCCAGTCCCAGACTCAGCCCCAGATCTGGTGCAACAACCACACCCGGTCTGCCCCACATCACTCCCTGAGCAGCACGTCTCCACAGCTTGACAAGCAGGAAGTGCGTCCTTCAGTGACTGTAGTCAGTGAGTACCCACATGGTTCCAGTTTTTTGGTGCTCACACATTATCTAGGCCAAGAGGTGGCATCTTTGCAGCTGGGCCCTATAGATCCACCGTGATGCACCTAGTCGGACATAGCTATGGGACTCAGTGCTCAGCATAAGCCCCAAAGGTTTCTGGTAGCTTTTCTCCATTCCCAGTCTCACATGTCATCAGTCACTAGATCCTCTCTGACACATACATGGTGTTGGACTTGGGGGGCATGAGTTGGGAAGGGGAGAAAGGGGGCAAATAGTTCCTCTTCACTGCACACAATTATGTCATCTTTCAAACTAGGGACATGAGTGTTGCTAACATTGTGCACCTGATCCTGGAATCCCTGGGGTAAACAGCCACAGTTCCTACTTTTTGTTCACCACTAAAATCACCTTTATCATTTGTGAATTTACAGACCCCATCCATCATCCTAATAAGTTTGCTATAACACCCTCTAAACCATCAGTAAATGGGGACATTCTGTGAGGTTCAAGCTGAGTATATCACCAACCAGCATAGCATGTCCCTCCTGAGAATTTCCCTGAGAGGGTCCTTGGGGTAGCCTTGGTAGAGATGGGAAGAAGAGATTAAGTTTTTTTCTCCTGCTCAGTTTTCTCTTTAATTTTCCTCCTGAGAAAAGTGTTTGAAGTTTTAGGCCAGTATGAATCAAATCCTAATGTGGACAATACCAGGAAATTATTTTTAGTCCCTGGCTCTAGCTGATGTTTTTTTCTAAAGTGGCTATTTTAGGTAATGAATGAGCCATAATGGTTTTTTTTTGTTGTTGTTGTTGTTTTTGAGATGGAGTTTTGCTGTTGTTGCCCAGGCTGGAGTGCAGTGGTGCGATCTCAGCTCACTGCAACCTCTGCCTCCTGCGTTCAAGTGATTCTCCAGCCTCAGCCTCCCAAGTAGCTGGGATTACAGGTGCTTGATACCACGCTTGGTTAATTTTTATATTTTTAGTAGAGACAGGGTTTGACCATGTTGGCCAGGCTGGTCTCGAACTCCTGACCTCAGGTGATCCAACTGCCTCAGCCTCCCAAAGTGCTGGGCTTACAGGCATGAGCCACCATGCCCAGCCCGTAATGGGTTTTGATCTGGTACTACTCCCGTTTCTCATTTCACAATGAGGAGCAAAGCAGCAAAATGTTTCCTCTAAGATTATAGCAGCCAAAGAAAGACAGGAACTTCTCATTGATTGAGCACCTATTATGCTCACAATATTGACCACTATACATATGTTGCCTCATTTAATTGACACAGTGATCCCCTCAAGTAGGTAGTGGTGTTCTGCTTTTCTAGTGGAGGACACTGAGGCTCAGCAAAGTTGAGGAACTTACTGAAGACAAAGCAGCTTTGAGTCTACCTGACTCAAAGCTCAGGTTCTGAGTATTTCACTCTGCAGCCTGAGAAGTCAAGGGCTGCATACGGAGGGTGCTCACTCCTCAGCACCTCTTTTGCTAGGCTTCTGGAGCCAGTGTTTTTCTCATTTCACTTTTTCTGCTCTGTGTACCCAGCACAGAGTTCTGGCCTCTGAAGATGGGACAAGACCTTATACATATTACACTTCTATCTAACCATTTGTAAATAGATGAGCTGCCCCTGATGTGTACATCACCTATTTCAAGGGGCCAATGGGACTTTTACGTGCATCCTTGATTCAGTTGCCCAGAGGCACTTGTTTCAACCTCAGCACTGCCCCGAGAGATGGCAGAAGGGCAAGCCCATGTTTCCCTTACCTGCAATCCCTGCCACTGCCTGCAGTGAAGTGTGGCCTCTGGAGTGATGCATCTGGAGAGCACTAGCCTTACTTTTTGCTGCGAATATCTTTCCTGAAGGAGATTGAAGCCCTTCTCTTTCCCATTGGAAGTCACTGTCCTTTCAGAGGGGCAACTGTTTATCACCACTTCCTCTTTGCTTTTTCAATCAGAATTTCTAGAACAGTCAACCTGTAGTGCACTGGCATGACAACTACACTGTGAGGCTAAATTTCCCTCACAAAAGTCTAGTCTCTGTTGCTTTCCATCTGCAGTGTAGGGCATGTTCCCCATGTGGTATGGCCAGGGAATGTTAAAACACTGATCACTGTTACTGATAAAACTTAGAACTTCCTATGGCCATGGTTGAGAGTAAACTGATTTTCTGAGATAAAGGAGGTTTGAAAGGGGGTGGGAATCACATTTTGATTGAGTTCCTACTTTAAGTCAGGCATTATATTAAAGACTTAACATAGTTGTCCTTACTCCTTATTTCAGAGTGATTCTAATTAGTATCTGATATTTTATCAACTGGAGAAGGAGAGACCTACTGGATACTGATTTAAATATACAGTTCCTAAAAGAACATGATGTTTTGAGGGCAAACAGAAACCTCACTCCCACCTGCTCAGAGGAGAAACTTGTCTATTCTTTAGCCCTTGATAATAATCCTTGAAAGGGGAAAGACTCAAACTTTTCTCTGAATTATGGCCCTGCCACCCCAGCTGGGTTTTTTCTCTTAAAGGGAGACAGTAATGAAGGGCCCAGAGGATCTGGCCATGTTGTCATGGCATCACTGAGCTGTAAGATGCCACGTGTTTTCTGCTTCTACAATCCCCTATGCAACAGTACACTAGCTGTCCTTTGGATAGGAGCCAGACAATGTGAGCTGTACATAAGAATTATTTTTGCAGTGTCAAAAGCCATTCTAGGTAGAATCCAAATCACCACTTGCCTTAGACACCCTCTCAGCTTCACTGCAGGTCCAGAGTCAGCCGAGGCCAGAACGAGAACCACTAGGAGTGGAAGCAACACTGTCTCGGTTCTCTGCACATTGTCCAGAAGTGGAGGCCATTTTCCCCTCCTCCTCCAATAGCCTCAATGTAAAACAATCCCAGGAAGGAGTAGCTGGTGTGTTTCTGGCAAGGGCATAGAATGTTGAATAAATAGTCACCTGTTTACAGACCAACAAAATGCTTCATCCCTCACTGTCTGAACTCCTAGGACTGGGTGTGAGTCCTGCTATTAGAAGAAACATTTCTGAAGTACCTCCCCAGGATCTTTCCAGCATTGGGAATCATAAAAGGAGCTAGGAGAGGGGCCCCATATTTTTCCTGTGTGTGCTGTGATGCTCAGATATCATATCTAACCACTACTGCTTATGTCATAGGATGAGAAATACCAGTGACTTTAGAGTGAAATGGGGAGTCCTTGGAAAATGAATCTGATGACTTCTGCCTTAGCCTTCATTCCATGGATTGCTTTATTAGTTTTCGAGGGCTTCCAACACAAAGAAACACAAACTGGGCGTTTTAAAACAGAAATGTATTCTTTCACAGTTCTGGAAGTGAAAACGTCTGAAATCAGGAAGTCAGCAGGGTCATGCTCCCTCTGAAGGCTCCAGGGAAGGATCCTTCCTTGCCTCTTCCTAGCTTCTGGTGGTTTCTGGGGGTGTTCCCCTGGCTTGTAGACACATCACCCCAATCTCTACCTCTGTTGTTACATGGTCTTCTTCTCTATGTGTCTCTTTATCTGTGTCTCCTCTCTTCTCATAAGGACATCAGTCATGTTGGATTTAAGACATACCCCCAATTGAGTGTCATCTCATCTTAGCTTATTACATCTGCAAAAACCCCATTTACAAATAAGATCACATTCTGAAGTTCCAAGTGAACTGAATGAATTCATTCACTGAATGAATTTTTGGAGGACACTATTCAACTCACTATAATTACCTTTAAAACACTCATTTATGACTTCCCTGTTGGTTTCTCACTCACATTCCTTTCTGGACAGATGCCAGCGCTGCCACTTCTGCTGATTCAGCTGCTTTGCCCAGCAACCAAGGAGCCAGGTCTGCTCAGCCCTTCCATCCTTCAAGCGGCACTGGCCAGCTGAGCAGGACACTAGAACACGGTAGCAGTGGCCCATGGGAAGAGATGAGGCCTCAAAAAATGAATGCATCTGGAGACCTAGCCTCCTTCTCCTGTTTGTACCAGCCCAACTCCGAAACCTCTGGTAAAACACAAAGGTGCACTTGGTGAAATCGAGCCCATTGATAGGAATGACACATTCCTTTCCTGGCCAGAGGATTTTTTGATTCCTCTGTTAGAACTTGGCTCATAAAAAATGATGGGACAATATGTGGATAAGCCAGACAGTGAGAACCAGCTCAGTGCTGGTTCTTTGTAAGTGCCTTCTCCTAGTCATCCTACTAGGAACTCACTCTGGGCAGGAGAGTAGGAGAAGTCAGGGACATTCTGAGGTGCTCTACAAGGAGGATAAGTTACCTCACATTTAAATGCTGGCTTCTCTCTGTACTACAACCTTCTTTTTTTTTTTTTTTTTTTTGAGACGGAGTCTCACGCTGTTGCCCAGGCTGGAGTGCAGTGGCGCGATCTCGGCTCACTGCAAGCTCCGCCTCCCGGGTTCCCGCCATTCTCCTGCCTCAGCCTCCTGAGTAGCTGGGACTACAGGCGCCCGCCACCGCGCCCGGCTAATTTTTTGTATTTTTAGTAGAGACGGGGTTTCACTGTGGTCTCGATCTCCTGACCTTGTGATCCGCCTGCCTCGGCCTCCCAAAGTGCTGGGATTACAGGCTTGAGCCACCGCGCCCGGCCTACAACCTTCTTAAGCCTAGATTAAGACTGCCCTGGAATGCTAAGCTCAGATTCCATGGGGAAGGTCTTCCTTAGGTCAAGAGCTACTGTAGGATGGAAAACTATTTCTACAGAGTCACCCACCCCTACACACTCTTTCCACTCTTTGACACACACCATGCATACAACCACGAGCCAATCCTGCCCCCATAAACACTGCTTTTGGATTTGGAGCCAAGCATCCTGGCACCCAGCAGCTAGGAGTGCAGCTATTTAGAGGAATGGCTTGAAGTAGCTCCATTTCTGTGTCCCGGGTAATATAACAATATGACATTTTAAATTCTCAGAGAAAAACCTGACCCTACGCAAAATCTCCCAGTGGGTAAAGCCTATTCTCAGCCTCCTCCCTCTGTGCATCTTTTTCCTTCCTTGGAGATTGTTCCCTTCTCTCCTGTTCCCACTTCAGATCCTGACACCTCCCCAGGCTCTTTCATGTTCCTTTTTTGCCAAAGCTGGTTAAAGGAGAACATTCGCTATTACTCATTATTCACAGCCTGGTTTAATTTCATATGCACTTACCTTGGTCTTTCTCTCTGTAAGTGAGTGAATCTCAAAGGCTGTTGAGTTGGGATCATCATGGGAGAGAGGGATGAGATGGAGAGAGAGATTCTCTGGATTGCTATCCATGCCCAGGAGGTAGACAGCCTTTCCCATTACTAGGCCAGTTCTGCCTAGAGGCCTTTAGTAGTTTCTCACCCCGTGTCCATCTCCCTTAGACGTACTTGGTGATCTCTGTCTGGGAGGAGGCCTGTGGTGTTTCCTCACAGGGGCCACCTTGTGGTTGAAAGCCCAGGAGCTTTAACTAAAGTTGCCTGGTGCTTCCTCAATGCCAAGGAGAGAGGAATGCCAAGGAGAGAGGAAGAAGCTGACGGAAGGATAGAGATAGGTAGAGATCTTGCAGACAGATGCCAGGCAGGCCCCACAGCTGCCCAGGGATGATCAGGCTTCCCCACCTCCTACCTCTCCTATGTCTTGGTGGTTTGCAGTACCGGCTGACCTGCTGGAAAAGAATCTTGCTGAGATCCAGAAACTGCGCCAGCGCCTGGAGGAGTCTGTCAGCCTCAATGACCGCCTGAGGGAGAGGCTGGAGCATGTGCTCAGCAATGGTGACCAAGGAAAAGGTAGAAAGGCAGAAAGTTTATGTTTCTGTCCACATCTAGGGAGTCTCAAAAGGGCATATCGCTTCTTGGGGCAGAGTGTTACAGGTGTAAAGCACATTGGTGTGCATGATTTCATTTGTTCCTTACAATCAGCCCAGATAGGGAAGCAGGAAGGGTACTATTGCTCCCAGCGAGTGGTTTGCCCCAAACAGGGCTAGGTCTCATTCTCAGGACTATCTGAAGTGATGCCATTCTTATATGTCCTTATACTGCCTGGTGCTGTTCTTGGGCTTGTGGCCTGACTGGCGACTGGTAGCACCAAGGTTTCCATGGTGCCCACTTCAGCAGAATGAGAGCAACATTCCACCTTTATGCCATTACTATATGCCTTGGATATCACCTGCCTCTTCTCTTGTGCTAACGACCTTTATTCCCACACTCTTCACCCTGGATGCTCTCACTTGGAGACCAATTATTCTACACCCCTTCTTCTCTCATATTAAGGCCAGAAGAATGATGACGTACAACATCATAACCAAAGCCAGTTAGGGGGAAAGACCCTGGTCCATACCTGAAGCCATTGCATGTGAGAGTGTGTGGCCTACTGTGGTGTGCCCAGCAAAACCTGAGCCTGAGCCATACTGCACTGTTATCCCAGTGCATGAGGACACCAGGTTTTCTGACTGGCTGAGACTAAAATTTTAATGGGTGCAGGAAAGTACATTTTTGAAAGTATCTGTTACCTAAAGATGCGACTTGTCTGGGTTGCTTTTATTCCCTGTGAAGTATCTACCTCCATCTTCCATAGGTAGGACCTGTAGTCCACACCGTAGTTCTGCAACAGAAAAAGGGCTCAGGGAAGAAAACTGGAGTTTTCTGGCTTCCAGAAGGAAAAAAATCAAAGATGAAGTCATTTCCATATTTCTTCCTTTCTGCAGCAATGCCCAGTCATAGAAGCAAAGAGAAGTAGGCAGCACAAAAATTGACCAGATCCACACAGCCTAAAACTATCATAGCTTATTCCCAATCTAGATAAGGCTGCTTCTTACAAGATCCCACCTACGTGTTCACAGACTCCTAGCTCCAGGAGTAAATAGTTCTGGAAAATCTACATGTCATGTTTAAGTTCCTTTCCCAATCTTTGCAGATAATCAGAGAGTCACTAGCTGTCGACTAGAAAGCAGCTTGGGGTCTCTCTTCCTGTCTTTCCCACTTTCACCTGGGTATGGAATAGGAGAGAAGAAATATAAGTTTTTGTTTGGTACAATCAGTGAATTCCCTAATCCCTCCAGACTTCATTGCAACCTTGTCTCTCCCTCCCTAGGTACTGCACAGTCCACTGTAGCTCCTCGTTCATATACTCAGAGTCACTCTTCCAGCTGTGGCGAGGACATCCTGTGACATGATGCCTAGAGGGTCTAGAAGAATGTTCTCCAGAACTTTTCCAGCCCTGTGCAACAGAATTCTTGGGTGGGAACTTGGAGGCATTGGATATTATCTTTAAATGAAGAGATCAAATTAATAAATTATTTTTAAAATTAGTGTTTATATTTTATTTATTGAACACCTATAAAGAGTAAACTTTGTGTAGAAAAGAATAAAACCAGAATGGTCTGAAATTCATGGAAAAGGTTAAAGAAGAAATGAGTTTTCTTTATTAGCTATCTCTGTTTCAGAAGACTAGAATGAGAATTTCACTGCTGTGGGAAGGTAAGAAATATTAATAGATCGTGAGGATGTAGAATTCCTTGACTTCCATTACATGCTTAGAAAGAACAGAAAAACTGTCACATGTGAAAAGATTGTAGGATAAAATCTGAATGTTTTAAAATGAGGATAACTTACCATATCAGGTGAGCTTCATTCAAGAGAATGACAGAACCTACTTCTCAATGTGAATAAACATTGAGAAGTCGTGAAGAGCACAGTTGCCTTATGCCTGGAATATAGCCATTCTGACTACTGTGAGATGATATCTCACTGTAGTTTTAATTTGCATTTCTCTGATGATTAGTGATGTTGTGCATTTTTTCATATATTTGTTGACTGCTTGTATGTCTTCCTTTGATAAGTGTCTACCCATGTCCTTTGCCCATTTTTAAAATAGGGTTATTTGGTTTTCTCTTGTTGATTTAAGTTTCTTATAGAGTCTGGATATTAGTCCTTTGTCAGATGCATAGTTTTCAAATATTTTCTCCCATTCTGTAGGTTGACTGTATACTCTGTTGATTATTTCTTTTGCAGTGCAGAAGCTTTTTACATTTAAGTCCCATTTGTCAATTTTTGTTTTTGTTGCATTTGCTTTTGAGGTCTTAGTCATAGGCCAATGTCGAGAAGAGATTTTCCTAGGTTTTCTTCTAGCATTTTTATAGTTTGACATCCTATATTTAAGTCTGTAAACCATCTCGAATTAATTTTTGTATATGGTGGGAGGTGAGGGTCCAGTTTTATTCTTGTGCATTTGGCTAGCCAGTTTTCCCAGCACCATTTATTGAATAGGGTATCATTTTCCCCATTGTTTATTTTTGTCAACTTAGTTAAAGATCAGTTGGCTGTAGGTGTGTGACTTTATTTCTAGGTTCTCTATTCTTATCCACTGATTTATGTGTCTATTTTTGTACCAGTACCATGCTGTTTTTGTTGCTATAGCCTTGTAGTATAGTTTGTAGTTAGGTAATGTGATGCCTCTGGATTTGTTCTTTTTGCTTTGGATTCCTTAATCATTCGGGCTCTTTTTTGGTTCCATGGGGATTTTTTTTTTTTTTTTTTTTTGAGACAGGGTCTCACTCTGTCACCCAGGCTAGAGTGTAGTGACATAAGCTCGGCTCACTACAACCTCTGCCTCTGGGTTCAAGTGATTCTCCCACCTCAGTCTCTTGAAGTAGCTGGGACTATAGGTGTATGCCACCACGCCTACTAATTTTTGTGTGTTTTGATAGAGACGAGGTTTCACCATACTGGCCAGGCTGCCCTCGAACTCCTGACCTCAAGTGATCCTCCTGCCTCAGCCTCCCAAAGTGCTGGGATTACAGGTGTGACCCACCATGTCCAGCCCCATAAGAATTTTATAATGTTTTTCCTAATTCTGTAAAAAATGACATTGGTAACTTGATAGGAATTGCGTTGAATCTTTAGATTGCTTTGCACAGAATGCTCATTTTAACAATATTGATTCTTCCAGTCCACAAGCATGGAATGTTTTCCCATTTGTTTGTGTTGTCTATTATTTCTTTCATCAGTGTTTTGTAGTTCTCCCAGTACAGATCTTTGACCTCCTTGGTTAAATATATTCCTAGGTATTTTGTTTATTTTATCTGTGTGTGTGTGTGTGTGTGGCTGTTGTAAATGGGATTAAGTTCTTGATTTGGGTCTCAGCTCGAGCATTTTTAGTGTATAGAAATGCTACTGATTTTTTGTATGCTGATGTTGTAACCTGAAACTTTACTGAACTTGTTTATCAAGTCTAGGAGTATCTTGGAGGAATCTTTAGAGGTTTCTAGATACAGGATCATGTCTTTGGTGAACAGAGATAATCTGACTTCCCCTTTTCCTATTTGGATGATTGCTTTTTTATTTTTATTTTTATTTCTCCTGACTGATTGCTCTGGCCAGGATTTCCAGTACTGTGTTGAATAGGAGTGGTGAGAGTGGACGTCCTTGTCTTGTTCCAGTTATGAGGGGCAATGCTTCCAACTTTTGCCTATTCAGCATGATGTTGGCTATGGGTTTGTCATAGATGGCTCTTATTATTTTGAGTTATGTTCCTTTGATGGCTGGTTTGTTGAAGGTGTGTATCATGCAAGGGATGTAAGATTTTATTGAATGCTTTTTATGCATCTATTGAGATAATCATATGGTTTTTAAAAATTCTGTTTATGCAGTGAATAGCATCCTTTTTTTGCATCTGTTGAATCATCTTTACATCCTAGGCATAAAGCCCACTTGATCATGATGAATTATCTTTTTGATGTGCTGCTGGATTCAGTTTGCTAGTATTTTGTTGAGAATTTTTGCATCTATGTTTATCAGGGATATTGGCCTGTAGTTTTCTTTTTTTATTGTGTCCCTGCCAGATTTTTGTATCAGGATGATACTGGTTTCATAGAATGAGTTAGGAATCCCTCATCCTCAATTTTTTGGAATAGTTTTAGTAAGATTGGTACCAGCTCTTCTTTGCATATCTGGTAGAATTCAGTTGTAAAATTCTGTCTGGTCCAGGGCTCTGTCAGATTAGTAGAATTTTTATTACTGATTCAATTACATAACTCATTATTGATCTGTTCAGGATTTCAGTTTCTCCTGGTTCAATCTTAAGAAGTTGTGTGCTTCCAGGAATTTAACTATTTCCTCTAGGTTTTGTAGTTTGTGCCTATAGAGATGCTCATAGTAGTCGCTGAGGATCTTTTGTATTTCTGTGGTATGAGTTGTAATGTCACCTTTGTAATTTCTGATTGTGTTTATTTGGATCTTTTTTTTTCTGGTTAATCTAGCTAGTGGTCTATCAATCATTCAAATAACCAACTCTTCATTTCATTGATCCTTTGTGTGTGTGTGTTTTTGTTTTTTTTTTGGTCTCTGTTTCATTTCGTTCTGCTCTGATCTCAGTTATTTCTTTCCTTCTCCTAGCTTTGGGTTTTGTTTCTTCTTCTTTTTCTAGTTCTGTAGGTGTGGTATTATGTTGTTAATTTGAGATCTTTCTATCTTTTCAAGGTAGATATTGAGTGCTATAAACTTTCCTCTTAACACTGCTTTTGCTGTATTCCAGAGTTTTTGACACATTGTGTCTCTACTTTCATTTGTTTCAATTTTTTTATTTCTGCCTTAATTTTATTGTTTACCCAAAAATGATTCTGTTGTTTAGTTTCCATGTATTTGTGTGGTTTTGAGAGTTCCTCTTGGCATTGATTTCTGCTTTTATTTGCTGTTGTCTGAGAAGATACTTGATATAATTTCATTTAAAAAAATTTATTGAGACTTGCTTTATGACTGAGTATGTGGTCAATCTTAGAGAATGTTCTGTGTACAGAAGAGAAGAACGTATATTCTGTGGTTGTTGGATAGAGTATTCTATAGACATCTATTAGATTCATTTGGTCAAGAGTCCAATTTAAGTCCAAAGTTTCTTTATTAGGTTTCTGCCTCAGTGATCTGTCTAGTGCTGTCAGTGGGATGTTGAAGTCCTCCACTATTATAGTATGGCTATTTCTTTGCTTAGGTCTAGTAGTATTTGTTTTATAAATTTGGGTGCTTCAGTGTTAGGTGCATATATATTTAGGATAGTTAAATCTTTTTGTTGAATTGAATGCTTTCTGATTACATAATGCCCTTCCTTGTCTTTTTTTTTTTTTTTTTTTTTTTTTAGCCGTTGTTGGTTTAGTCTGTTTTACTTGATACAAGAATAGCAACTCCTGATCTTTTTTGTTTTTCATTTGCATAACAGATCTCTCTCTATCCCTTTACTTTGAGCCTCTGGGCGCTATAACATGTAAGATAGATCTCTCTTAAAGGCCACAGAAAGTTTGATTTTTTTTTTTTCCCAATTTGCCACCTTATGCCTTTTTTTTTTTTTAAATGGAGTCTCACTCTGTCACCCAGGCTGAGTTTAGTGGTGCGATCTTGGCTCACTGCAGCCTCTGCTTCCTGGGTTCAAGTGGTTCTCCTGCCTCAGCTTCCCGAGTAGCTGGCGTTACAGGCACCCACCACCACGCCCAGCTAATTTTTGTATTTTAGTGGAGATGAAGTTTCACCATGTTGGCCAGGCTCGTTTCGAACTCCTGACCTCAAGTGATCTGCCTGCCTTGACCTCCCAAAGTGCTGAGATTACAGGTATGAGCCATCATGCCTGGACTACTCTATGCCTGTTAAGTGGAGCTTTTAGGCCATTTACATTCAAGGTTAATATTCATGTGTGAGGTGTTATTTTTGTCATAGTGTTAAGCTAGTTGCTTTGTAGACCCAATTATGTACTGCTTTATAGGGTCTATGAGCTTCGTAATTACATGTGCTTTTATGGTAGCAAGTACCATCCATGTTTAGAATGCCTTTGGACATTTATTTAGAGCCTGTCTGGTGTTAATGAATTCCCTTAGCATTTCTCTGTCTGGGAAAAACTATTTCTCCTTCATTTATGAAGCTTAGTTTGGCAGAGTATGAAACTTTGACAAGCACTTTTTTTTTTTTTCTTTTAGGTGGCTAAAAATAGGCCCCAGTCTCTTCTGACTTGTAAGATTTTGGTTGAGAAGTTTGCTGTTAGTCTGATGGGATTTCCTTTAGAGATAATTTGGTCCTTTTCTTCAGCTGCCTTTAAGATTTTTTCTTTCACATTGATCTTGGAAAGTCTGATGACTGTATGCTTTGCAATGGTTATCTTGTGTAGTATCTTGCAGAAGTTGTCTGAATTTCTTGTATCTCAATATCAATCTCTCTAGTAAGACTAGGAAAATTCTTTCCTGAATTATTCCTTCAAATATGTTTTCCAGGTTGCTTACTTTTTTTTCTTCTCTCTCCGGAATGCCAATAAGTCATAGGCTTGATCGCTTTACATAACCTCATAATTCTCAAAAGCTTTGTTCATTTTTAAAAATTATTTTTTCTTTATTTTTGTCTGACTAGGTGAATTTGAAAGACCAACCTTCAAGCTCTGAAATTCATTCTTCTGCTTGTGTAGTCTATTGTTAAAGCTTTCAATGTGTTTTGAAATTCCTTTAGTGAATTTTTCAATTATAGACGTTGTATTTGTTTTTTCTTAATATAGTTTTCTTGTCTTTCATATTCTGTATTGTTTTTCTGGTTTCTTTGCATTGGACTTCAATTTTTTCTTGGATCTCATTGAGTTTCCTTGCAATACGTATTTGGAATTCTTGTCTGTCATTTCTGACATTTCAGTCTGGCTAGGATCCATTGCTAGGAACTAGTACAATCCTTTGGAAGTGTGTAAATACTACGAGTACACTGGAGTTCTTGCACTGATTCCTTCTCATCTGAGGAAGCTGTTGCTTCTTATTTTTGAATTTGGTATTGTTTGGATGAGGATTTTTAATTTTTTTATTCTTTTTTTTCTTGATGGTATGACTGTGATATGTGTTGTGTATGATTGTTTGGCTTCATTTCTGGGTGCTTTTGGGGGGCCCTATCTCTGTATGTGTTTCTTGGTTGTAGGTAGCTTCTAAGCAGTAGCTTTCTCAGATGCTGCTTGTTGTGGTGATGTACTGGAAGTAAAAGCTAACACACTGACCCCTGTTGGGGGCTGAGGGTAGGGAATTCTCAGGAAGCTTATCTCATGGACTAGCACTAAGCCCTTCGGGTAGCAGGGTTTTTTTATTCAGTGGTCCAGTTTAGGATGCAGTCTAGTAGATGCTGCTTAAGAGTAAGGGTGGGTAGGTAGGCTGGTGTCCAGTGGAAAAACCTGCTCTGACAGGATGGTGGCAAGAGATCATGTTGGGGTGTGCTGAGGCCTCAGGGGAAGGGGCAGAGGTGCACTAGCTCCTCCTGAGTAGGCAAGAATGTGATCTGCTTCCCTATCATGCCCCTGTCACAGAGCTCATAACCTTCATTTTATAAAGACTTTGTCCTTTGGTTCCTGGCTGTGGTGCAGCTGAAGTCTATGGATATGCCACTCTGACAGCTACCACTAAAATGGGGCTTAGGGCAGAGCCTCTTCCCCGAGTCCAGGGCAGGCAACTCCATGATCTATCCTCCATTGCCAGGGCACTGCAGCTTTGTATAGGGAGGGAGAATTGGGCCCGTCCTTCCTGAAAGCTGAAGCAGCACAGGCTCACTTTCAGCCTGGGTGGTGCCACCATGAATAATATAAATAGTGTTCTGTCCTAGTGCACACTCACTGGGTCCTAGAGAAAAGAACCACTGCTACGTCTGCAGCCATACAGGGGATAGGGGAGAGATGATCCCTGCTTTTCCACGCCCGTTCCTGGATGTCAATGCTGCCCCCTTCTGCGATTGGTGCCATGCCAGTGTTTTCTTTGTCCCTTGGAGGGCTTTGGGACAGTGAGCAAACAACTGTTCTGATAAACGCAATTTAAACCGCGACCCTTGGCTCGCTCAGGTCGTGGGGTTGGGCCGCCTTTGCGCTTTTCCTTTGAATCTGCCCTTCTTCTGGGTTTGTTCTCTCGAGCCAGGGGAAGGACTGGGTCCCCTCTGTTTGGCTCCTCTTGCCTTATCAGAAACCTCACACTCCGTCCTTTTCCAGAGAAGCTTCAGAGAGTGCTTTGCTGGGTTTGCTGGCGTCCGGCAGGGTGCAAGTATGTGGGGATGCGCGCTGTGAGTCTGTGTTTCCTCCGCTGTGACGGCTCTTCCCTCTCCTGTAGGAAAAGGCAATGCCCCTTTTGTCTTGTCCATGTGGGACTCCAAAGAGCCCAGACGCGACAGAAAGGCGGCGAATCCTCTCAGAGTGGGCAGGGGAGGAGATAGAATATGGGAATGGGGCGGTAGAGGGGTGGGATTTCATGAAATTTCCTGATTTAAGGCTATCATAAAGTAGGCCTCTTTGGGAGCTCGGCTCTCCAGTCACTGGTAAGGGTAACATCCCATCAGCCTCTGGTGAGGTTCAGTCGCGTCCCCCGACTGCATTTGGAGCCAAAGGCAGAACGAGGCCGGCACTGCGGCCTGGCGTCCAGTGACCTAGCGATCTGCATATTCCTCAGGGTGGAAGCACCTGGACTTCAGATGTGAAGGCAATGCGGTCACTACTGCAGTAAGAAAAGCAACTAGGGGAAATGGCACCTTCTTCTCCAAACTTTTTTTGAGACACTCTCGCTCTGTCGTCCAGGCTGGAGTGCAGTGGCGCGATCTTGGATTTGTAAACTATAGTAGAAATGGCTGATCTAAGATTTTCATGATTATATTTTGCCTCTTGTGGCAAGTGTGTGGTTTCCGTAGTGTAGTGGTTATCACGTTCGCCTCACACGCGAAAGGTCCCCGGTTCGAAACCGGGCGGAAACAGGTCTCCTTTTACCTTTAAATTTAGTGAGTTTACTCAAGGTTGAAAAACAGAAAAGTTGTTGAACCTGTGACCTACATTTTACACCTCATCAATCTAGACAGATTGTCGACCAGGCTACAATTTCCACTGGTCTGCCAGTAAGAGTACGTCACAGCAGGCCTGCTTAATGTTAGCTTTGGTTCCAGAAATTCCTTAGGGTTCTTTTCATTCTCTTCTATCGCCTGAATTTTCACAGGCTGACACTGAAAGTGGATGACATCTTAGCGCATTTCCTAAGGGTCCCGCTTGGCTTCGCTTTACTCTGATCCAGTTGCAGATCTGGCTGATTTGAGAGACAACAAAACAAAACATTTTTTAAAAAGGTTCTAAATCTGCATCTGGAACTCATAGAGTCAATATTCCAAAATCACACGAATTATGTATATACATTTGCATGCATACCCCTTCCCCAAATAATCCTCAGCAAACCGGTAAGTGTCCAAACTACTCTCCGGAGGCTTAGGTAATCAACAATTTAGTAAATATAATTCCTAATGTGTAGTGTACACATCCTGTATTGCCCACCCTTCTCTATTGCTTTGTCCCCAAGCGCCCTCAATTTTGCCTAAATGGGTTCCAGGTCATAGCCACCGACTCTCGCTTTGCCTTCTGGCCTCGAGGCAGTGCGCTTCAGCACCATTGCGCCAGGTGAGGCTGCTGAGAACAGCTAAGTGGCCAGCACTAGTGCAGCTGGAGGCCAAGGCCCAGAATCTTCAGGAGTCTGCCCTTTACCCAGGCGAAAAGCCCAAGGGCTCTCCTCACAGCTTCCCAACATCCCTCTACAGATTTTTTAAAATATTAGATTTATTAACCTGTAGAGGTGGAGAGAATCAAAGAAATCACAAGATATCTCCGAGGGAAAAAGGAGAGCACCAGGAGTACATCACTTAAGAGTATTGAATCAGCAAGCCAAGGATAGGAAAATGGAATGGATAGGATGACTGCAGGGAATTGTACTGAGGTGGATGCTAACCACTATTTACTGTTAATAGGTTGAGCCAAGCACACTAATGGGGACATAACCGAAATACTTAATAGGGCACTCTTTTGCCCACCATGTGTTTTATAGTATAATTGCTAAATGATGTATTACCCTACTGGTTCTATGAAGCTTCCGGAGCCAAAGAGCCAGAGCATGGGAGCATAAAAATCCTGTCAATTGAAGCCTTGGGCTCTGCACTGCTAAGGCTGGCCCAGAGGCTGGATTGCAAATGCAGGTGCTAGTGTAATGGAATGGATGTTTGTGTTCCCTTCAAATTATATATTGAAGCCTTAACTCCCAACGTGAAAGTATTTTGGAGGTAGGGCCTTTGGGAAGTAATCAGGCTTAGATGAGGTCATGACCATAGGATCTCCATGATGAGATCAGTGTCATTATAAAAAACAGAAGAAAGATCAAAGTGCTCTCTCTCTCTCCACCATGCAAGGACAGAAGGAGAAGGTAGCAGTCTGCAAGCCAGGGAGAGAGCCCTCACCAGGGAACCAAATCAGCTGGCAGTTTGATCTTGGACTTCTCAGCCTCTCAAACTGTGAGAAAGAAATTCCTCATGTTTAAGCCATCCAGTCTGTGGTATTTTGTTATGGAAACCTAAGTTAAGATAGCTGGTTCACCGGGGAATCCACTGGCATGAACCTGTGAAAAGTTTATGACACGTCAAGTAGTTTGCTGCTCCTGGATTTGAGTATTGGCAAGAACTATTAGAGTGGTGAGCACAGAGGGAAGAAGGGTACAGAGAATAAGGTATTCATCATTGTATCGTTGTACTGAAGAAATAAAGGGACATTACATGGTTTTAGGCTGAAGTTATGTGCAGATTTCAGCTGTGGAAGGGTCACTTAGCATACAGTGTGGCAAGTGAGTGGTGCGTACTACACTGGCTGTAGGGAGTCCAGTTTTGTTTGTTTGTTTTTCTTTTTGTTTTTTGAGACGGAGTCTTGCTCTTTCACTCAGGCTGGAGTGCAATGGTGTGATCTCGGTTCACTGCAACCTTCGCCTCCCGGGTTCAGGTAATTCTCCTGCCTCAGCCTCCCAAGTAGCTGGGAATACAGGCGGGTGCCCCCACGCCCAGCTAATTTTTTTTTTTTTTTGTAGTTTTAGTAGAGACGGGGTTTCACCGTGTTAGTCAGAATGGTCTCAATCTCCTGACCTCATGATCTGCCTGCCTTGGCCTCCCAAAGTTCTGGGGTTACAGGCATGAGCCACTGCACCTGGCCAGGAGTCCAGTTTTTTTTTGTCTGCTTATGTTAATGGACGCAAGAGCTGATAGATGGAAAAGTGTGGTAATAAAGTGGCAGTAAGCTTGTGGAGTATCCAATAAACCTAAACACTATTTTTTTGAATTGAACTGAAATTGTTGTGTTGTGAAAACGAGAGTTTATCCAAAGAAAGATCTGGCTTGGCAAACAGGATGGATGGTGGCGAGGATAAGTGTGCTAGGCAGGGCTAGAAACAGGTTTTAGTGATCACTGAAACACCCAGGACAGTGCACTACTCTTTGGGAGATGCTGTACTTGGGTCTGATCACTGGGTTTTGAGATAGACGATGGTACATGATGCTGACAGGGAACTCACTGGTGTGTTGAGTTTTAGCATCTGTGACTCTGAGATGCATATGAGGCCTTTGCAAATTTAGAATTTGAGAGTAGAAAGTACAGGTTTGTATTTTAGAAGGTGATTTGGGAATAAATGTAGCTCTGGTTGATATAGATAATATGTGAAGGTTTGTTGGCCAGAGCTGATGTGTGTCTTGGGTGTTGGGCAAAGAACAGAGAACGGTCAAAGCTCTTCCAGGTCAATGTGAAGGGTGATTTCCTTGTTGGGCTCAAGTTTATGACTCAGCCTAGACCTAGCTTGGCCTCTCAGCTAGAGAAGAAGCATGATTCCATGTCACACACAGCTTCTGTCTGAAAAAGTCATAATGACTCCCAGACCCAACATGTGGGGCAAACTCTGGATTTTTCTCTTCAGTTTACTCTCTCCAGGGAAAATTGAGGAAAGAAATCTCTCTACTATTTGAACTTCATCAAAAGACTAATATGTTAATATTTTGACTGTCAATATTTCCTTAAACTAGTCTACTCCTTACATAGCTAATACATCAAAGCATGTTAACTTAGGAAATTGGATTCTCCATAACAATGAAATATTGACTGCAAGCATTATTAATCTTTTTATATCACATTTCCTTCAAGTGCTTTATACATCTTCAAGCAGACAAATAACAGTATTATAATGATCACAAGACCGATCATTACTCTTCTGCCAAAAAAACAGCGACAAAAACTAACTCAGTATACCAACTTTTGTTTCTTCATTATCTCTACCTTGATTCTGTCCTTTTATTTCCTCTTTCCTCTAATTCTAATTTTGCTTCTGCTTCTTATTTCCTCCCTGAATTAGAACTTTACTTACCTAAACTACCAGTTAGGTTACCTTCTCAGAACCACTAAGGCAGCAGTTTGAGGTTGACAGTTGAAGATTTAGGATTAGAGAAAAGAAACATGAATGAATTTCTGATGTTTTATTATAGGGGTTTGTAATGCAGGTAGAAAGACCTTTTTCAGAGTTAAGAGTTTGATCCGACAAATGAGCTATTTTGATATTTATAACATTGTCTAGTAAAAGTTTCCTGTAAAAACATTTGCTTTGGATGTCTTTGTTAGCTTTTAGTCGACACTTGAAAAAGCCGCTTGCAAGTTTCTAAGTCTTCCTGGATACTCTTTTCAGCTATCTTCCAGGAAGCTGGTACAGGGAGGCATTGGTGATTCAGTGGTAGAATTCTCACCTCCCACAGGAAGCTGGTACAGGAAGGCATTGGTGGTTCAGTGGTAGAATTCTCGCCTCCCACGCGGGAGACCCGGGTTCGATTCCCGGCCAATGCAAGAGGTTTTTGTTCTTCTCCACAGTTCTTTACCCTGAAGCTCCCAGAAGGAGAGGAGCTGCAGGCGGGGTAGTCACGTCAGAGGTCCAAGAGGCCTCCATGGCCCAAAGAAAGGGGAGGTGTGTGGGGAGGAATCTGCGTAGAGATGAAGGGAGCAGCGGAGACTGCTCCTTGCGCGGGGGTGGCCAGTGGACTCTCCGGGCTGTACCCCAGACACTGTGAACCGAATTTGCTAAAATCGTCAGCCACCTTGGCCCCTGCGTGTTTTGTGGGCCTATCGGTGTTCCGCGAGGGATTCCGTGTGTCTGGCAATGTGCGTCAACAGGTGTTGGCCTGAAATTTGGCCGGATACGGTGGCTCACACCTGTAATCCCAGAACTTTGTGAGGCCGAGGCGGATGGATAGCTTCAGGACAAGAGTTCAAGACCAGCCTGGCTAACATGGTGAAATCCCGTCTCTACTAAAAATACAAAAATTAGCCGATTGTGGTGGCATGCACCTGCTATTCCAGCTACTTGGGAGGCTGAAGCAGAAGAATCACTTGAACCCAGGAGGCGGAGGTTGCAGTGAGCCACTGCACCCCAGCGAGTCCGTCAAAAAAAAAAAAAAGGAGTGAAAGAAGGCAGAAGTGTTTATGGGACAAGGAGACTTCCCAGGAGGCTTGGTGTAGCGGCAGGGGCCGGATCCTGAGAGATGAGATTTTTTTTTTTTTAATTATGTAGCAGAATGGGGAGAGAGAAACAGAGAAGCGCATGAAAGAGAGAAAAGCACGAAAATCTCCAGATGTTCAAGAATAAAGCAGAGAAAGTAGTATGAGTGTTTTTACATTAAAAGGATAAGAAGTACAATGGTTGTCAGCAGGCCTTGTGGTCGTGTAGTGGTTAATACCTGTAGTTGTGGTTCCCACAACCTGGGTTCAAATCTGAGTCACAGCAATGTTTTCTATCTTGCGATTGTAGCTAATAGACCTGTCATTTGCTTTGCCTTTAATCCTAGCAGCCTCCAGAGAGCAGAGTAAACCACTGGCCTGGAAGGGCTCCAGCTTCTGGAGTTTAGCCCACTGTGCATAAACTAACTACGGGGGGCGGCCTGACCACAAGGAAAACTTGGACATGCCCTTTGTCTCACAATTGAGCAGAAAAAATTCCCATAGGTGAAGATGCCACCTCTCAAGAGCCCTTTGTCTGTAGCTTCCACTGATGAAATAATGTGGTTATAGTATTTTCTGGTAGAGAAAACAGCTGTATCAGTGGGATTTTTAAAAACACAAAACGAGAACGAGCTTTTAATGAGTTTACAATAAAATCTAAACTACTTGTCATAATCTACACCGGCTTGCCTCCATTCCGCATCCACTAATTTTTATGAGAACAGTAAATTACTACTATTATTATTATTTTTGAGACGTAGTCTTGTTCTGTCACCCGGGCTGGAGTGCCACGGCTCAATCTCGGCTCACTGCAACCTCCGTCTCCCGGGTTCAAGCAATGCGAACAGTAAATAAACTACAGTTCACATAAAGTGCACAAATTTTTAGTGCAATTTGTTTAATTTTGATAAATGTAATCACCACCCAGCTCAAGTTTTAGAAAATTGCCATCATCTGAGAAATGCCTGTTAGAGCCCCTTTCCAGGCAATTCCCACCCTGTGTCCTCTTAGTTAATCGCCATTCTGATGTCTATTCCCATAGGTTACAATTGCCTGTTCTTAAAGTTCTCATGAGTAAATGGACATATCTTTTGTGTCTGGCCTTTTTTCTGCAGTTATGTTCATTATACTCATGAGATACATCCACGTAGTTTCATGGATGACTTCTCAATTGTGGTGTTACTGAATTCTTGTGATGAATATTCTTGTAACAGTCTTTTTGTGCACTTGAGATTCATGGAAGTACTTCAGTTGCTGGGTCATGACCTGAGTATAAGTTTAACATTAGTACAAATTGCCAGTCTTCTAGAATGTTTTTTCACCAGCAGTGACAGTTGAAGTGGCACCAAATTCTTGTCAGCATTTGATGTGCTAACTTTGTTAAATGTAGCTGTGCTCTCAGACCAGTCTGACCAACATGGTGACACCCCGTCTCTACTAAAAGTACAAAAATTAGCTGGGCATGGTGGCATGCACCTGTAGTCCCAGCTACTCAGGAGGGGGAGGTTGCAGAGAGCCAAGATCGCACCGTTGCACTCCAGCTTGGGTGACAGACTGAGACCCTGTCTCAGAAAAAAAAATAATAATAATAAAATAAAGTACCCATACACTGGTAAGTGGTTAGTGGTGTCTCCGTGTGGAATTAATTTGTACTTGCCTAATGAACAATACTATGAAGCATATTTTCTTATGGCTTCCAGCATATAAGAAATTTTCCTTTGCAAAGGCCTATTCGAATATTTTGCCTGATTTTATTTGGCTTAGCTCTATATTACTGATTTATGAAATTTCTCTTATATATTCAGGAATTCAGTCATTTTTCAAATAAATATATTGCAAAGGACTTTTCCCAGTCAGTGACTTGACTGACAACTGAAAGCTGTCAAGTGAAAAATCACACAATTTATAAATTTAGAAAGGAGATTTTATTTTTTATAAAGGGTTACAGCCTGCAAGGCGGCCATTCTGACAGACTGGGAGGCATACCCTCCTGCTGAAACCTGAAAAATAGGTTTCCAGGGAGGGGAGGGGAGAATAGGGATTTATGTTGATCTGGTTGGCCACATATATTCAACAGGGAATAGGAGGAGCTCTGAATATTCATGAAGGGATCCTGCTGCATGCATGCTGAGTAAACATGCCTGTCACATGCAACCCATGTTCACTTTGGGGTGGAGACAACATTTAAATACATTATAGTTAGGCCTTATGCTTCAAAAGGTGAAGCAGAGACACAAAGGCAATCAAGTGCACAGCCTCTGTAAACTGTCCAGAACTAGTCCACAGCCAGTGGTCTCTTATCAGGAGAAAGTTACTGAAATCAGTCTCTTGTCCAATCAAAGCTGTAGTTATGGCTTGTGTAGGGAGGGCTCAGTCAGTTTATGGTAATGGGTGAGCTGCAAGTGCTTCAGCATTGCTTATCTCAAGGCCAGTGCTTGCTTAGCTACAGAAAAAAAGAAAGAAGAAAAAAAAACCTGGCAGTTAGAACATAGTTTATTTTTTAAGTTGAGGGGTGCATGACTTAACCTTGCCTGGCATAGCCTTAGGTCTTGTTTATAATATAGTATCTTACTATGGTAAGGAGTCTGTTCTGTCAGTCTTATGATCTCTATTTTAACAATAATGCTGATCAGTTACGTCTAAACCACAAAAGGGAGAGAGAAGGTCAGACGGGTGTCTGATCTTCCAAATACTGGTCAGGAACTCAGTATTTAAGACTTCTCTGGGATCTCCTTAGCCAAGATGAGGTCTGTCCAGTTGGTTGGATGGCTTTGGATTTTAATTTTAGTTCTCAAAGCATTTAATTTGATGAGATTTTTTCTTTATTTTTAAAGCCTGTTATGTTCTATAGGAAATCTTTCTACTCAGGATAGTGAATGTATTCTTTTAATTTTATCTCTCTATAAGTTCCACAGTTTTACTTTTAATTTTTAAAATGATGACATCTAAAATTCTACTCCTAACCAAGACATTCTTGGGGGTTACCAAGGACAACTCCAAAAATCTTCCATAAGTGGTCAAAGAACTTACTGGGATCCTGGGCTGCAGGGCACAGTGGCTTTAGTGCACCTCTGCTTTTAAGACTATTCAGAAATTGCGTTTGTGAACCCATCAGGCTGTTTAAACATCAGCAACTTAGGGCTTGCACACAACATGCAGTTATGCAGCAGCTGGTTTCTGGATCTCGTGAATGCCTACATGCATACATCCCCGGGAATTTTCTAAATTTGATCTCTTATGGTATTTCAAGTGGCTTAGTTGTCTCTTTCTTTTGCCTGCTGCCACACACATACCACCAAATCCTGCACTCCAAGCTTTTCCTTCTGCACCCTGGACTCCCAACCTCCAGTTAGACAATCCACATCTTCCCACAACTGCCTCAGGATCCTCCAGGTCACTGTGCCTCCTGCAGCAACCAGGCCAGGGGATATCTGGATTCCTATTACACTTCTGAGGAAGGTGGTTAGGGGGCGTGGAGGATGTGTGTGGGAGGGGTTGCGGTTGAGGGCAGGAGTATTCTGTGGTCTTCTGTCTTCTACCTCATTGGCCCAGGTGCTGCTCTCCCTCCGGTTGTCTGCTTTCAGCCCTGTGTGGGAAATCAAGTCTGTGCCCTGATCTTCCTGACTCTCATTTTGTGAGTAACCTGAACGGATGAGCCATCGCTCTTGTCCCACACATTCTGTTCAAAAGGTGCCCTCCTCTCTACTTGCTCGGGGGCCTACCCACTGAGCTGTGGCACTCAGGCTGGGATGCCACCCAGTACAGAGGCTCTGCAGCCGTGCAGGGGTCTGACTGTTCCACACCAGCAGGATACAAGCCACATGCTGTGGTGGAAAAGCATTCAGAGGTGTGGGCTGAAGGCCTCTCTTTCCACAGTCCCTTTGAAGACCCCATGGAAGTAGGCACCCCTTTGAGGAACAAGGTGGCCCAAGACCAAGCTTCACATGAAGGCGCTCGGGTCCCAGTAGGTCCTGTCTGTGCCTTGTATAGCCGACTGCTTCATGCATCTTACCCGGTTTCCCCTCTTCCACTACCCAAGCTCCTCCTCGACCCCCTTGCTCAGCTATCCTTAGGACAGCAAGATCCCCAGCACTTGGAAAAGCCCCAACTCCAGTGCTTGGGGAGGGAGTTGGTTTCAAGTCGTCTAACCACAGAAGAATACAGAACCTGAGGCAGGAGGGAATCCCTTCCCTTGCTGGGTCTCTTGGCACAGCCCATCCAGGGGTCTGGGTCAGGGTCCAGGTATCCTCTACCCTCCTTGAGGACCTGAGTTTTCAGGCCCCCCGGGTTGGTCAGCGTGGAGTCTTTCCCACTGTTCATCTGGGAACTGTAGGAATATCCCATGGGGCCCTCTCTTACTTATTAGAGACACCCGGGAAATACTCCAGCAGAAACTGGGTGCAGTGTACCAGATCACAGTAATAATAATTACAGGATTAGGCTAATCTTTGCCTACCAACAAGTCAAAAAGTATCCTTGAAAATCTTTGCCTACCAACAAGTCACAAAGTATCCTTGAAATGCTTTATATCTTTAACTTTTAAGTTTTGGTCTATAATGCGTCTCAAGTTACTTTTGTGTGTAGAGTGAGGGAGAATAACATCATTGGCCTCCCCTACCTCCATATGAAAGTCCATTAATTGAAACGGTTTGTTTTCTTCTATTGAACTGCTTTCATTGAAAACCCATTTATTGACTGTATAGCTATGGATCAGTTTCAGGTCTCTTAACTCAGTCCATTTATCTACTTGTCACTCCTGATGCCTTGTCTATAATAGCTTATGGTCAGCCTTAAAGTCAGATAGTACAAGTCTTTGTTCTTTTTCACACATTGCAATCAATTTTGAAATAGGTAATAACTCATAAAACCATCACACACATCAGGACATGCTGTCACTTCATTCCTTTCTGATATGGTTTGGCTGTGCCCTCACCCAAATCTCAACTTGAATTGTATCTCCCAGAATCCCCATGTGTTGTGGGAGGGACCTAGGAGGAGGTAATTGAATCATGGGGGTGAGTCTTTCCCATGCTATTCTCCTCATAGTGAATAAGTCTCACTATCTGATGGGTTTATCAGGAGTTTCTGCTTTTGCTTCTCCCTCATTTTCTCTTGCTGCTGCCATGTAAGAAGTGCCTTTTGCCTCCCACTATGATTCTGAGGCATCCCCAGCCATGTGGAAATGTAAGTCCAATTAAACCTCTTTTTCTTCCCAGACTCTGGCATGTTTTTGTCAGCAGCGTGAAAACCGACAATACACTCTCATTTCAGAGTCAGACACATGCTCTCACTCACTAGACTGGTTGCTGACTTGTGACCGAAGATTCTGTATTGTACCCTCTGGGGACAATACATCTCCATTTGTCTGCGGGGAGGATGAACATGCAAAAAATCCACAACACTCAGCACAGAGTCTGGATTTAGTCCCATTAGTCTGAATGGGACTAATGCCCTTATAAAAGGGACCCCGGGGAGCTCTCTCGCCCTCTTTCTGCCCCCTGAGGATACAATGAGAAGGTGGCAGTGTACAGCCAGAAAAAAGAAAGTCCCTCACCATAACCCTACCATGTTGGCACCTTGATCTCGGACTTCCAACCTCCAGAACTGTGAGAAATAAATTTCTGTTGTGAATTAGCCACCCAGTTTATGGTACGTTATAGAAACCCGAACTAAGACAGAGATGGAATCCCATGGAGGGTCTCTAATTTGCTAAGCTGGTCATCAGGTGGGATGTTGTAAGTTAAAAACAGGAAGAGCTGACATTTTGTGCATATGAAAGAAGACAGTGGACAGGCCCATTGTCTTCGGCTTTGTCCGCCTCGGCAAACTGGAGACGGAAAGTCGATTCACCTTCTCCAGCCACGGGAGGACCGGGAGGACCTCCAGAGGAGGTTAGGTCGACTTCATGGTAACTTTAGATCCTGAAACCTCACAGGATTTTTCTTGTCTTCCCTTTGATCTCTTTTCCGCCTACCCAACAGGACAGGACTTGCAGCCTTTCTTTCGCGTCAGCAAGGGATCCCTTCTGGACAGGACCGAAGTGAGCAGCTGGTTTCCCCTACGCTTCCTTCCGGGCCTGGGCGTCACAATAGCTCAGGCTGACCTGAGACCTAACTCCCGGCGAGTGGGACCAGCAGGAGCCTGGAAGAATGCTCGCACCGGGGTGGAGATTGGGCGCTGGGGTTTGCGAACCGCAGTCAAACCCTCTTCCCTGAGCACCGCGCACCTGCCCCCGGGGGTGCTGAAGGAAGTGGCCCATAAAGCTTCTCTGCAACCGAAAGAAGCCTGAAGCTCCAGGAGGGGCGAGAGGAGACTCGTTGAGCGAACCCAGCCCTTTGCCTGGCTGGTCCTGGTCAACAGGCTCGGAAGAGGCCGATTTGGAGGACCTAAAGGTTTAGAATCTCATGATGTCAAGATGTTAAAGCCTAAATCCTAAGTTCTGACTGTGAGGGGGAGCGAGGGTGTCTTGAGCTGGATCGACCCTTGAGTCTTCACCTGGAGGGTCCTCTGCACAAGTTCAGAGAGCAGGACAACGCGCAGCAATGGTTCCCCACAGGGGGCAACTACACTCTCACACGCCTGTCCCATCCCCGCTGGGACACTAGGCCACGACTGGGGGAAGCGGGAGGGAGAATGTTAACCCCCTGGCATGTATCTAGTCAGCGGAGGCGACGGATGTTGCTAAACACCTTACAATCCACCGCGGGAGGGCCCCTCCCCCACCCCGAAGTAGCAATTCTGCGGAGGTGGAGAAACTCGGTTGTAGATCAATGCCCACGCACTTGCCCGATGGTAAATCACGAGTTGGTGACCAATTGGATTTTGGATCTGAGGAAAAAACTCCAGCGTCAGAGGGAACTCTGGAAGTTTTGCCCGGAGCAAACGGAAGGGTGGCGTTGCCATCGCCTAAAATGGGAAAATGGCAGGTGTCACAGGTTGCAGGGGAAGGTGGGAGACCAGGTGAGGGCCCCGGAGAGTTCCAGGAAAGAGTTTCCCATGCACCCCGTCTCGGTTTCCGCATCCGTCTGATTCCTTATGATGTTGAGGGTGCCGGGGTCTGGGTCCTTTATGATGCAGAGGGTATCCCCGTCTCACCCCGGGCCCCTCCCCGCTCCCGCCTCCTCCTGGCAACCTGGTGCGCGGCTCCGGCCCTGGCCACCCGCGACCGTCTCGTCATTCGCTGCCGCCTCGCAAAGGCGCATCTCTAGGCCAGTGGTGAGCTGCGGCCGGGTTGCTGCAACTCGCTCCAGGACTCGGGACTCGTGGCCTTGGTGTCCCTCGCGGAGCCCTCGGTGTGTCGCCTGCGGGCTCTTTGTTTTGAAGAAAGTAGGGAGGGAAAGGCCTTGTGAGACGACTCCAGGAGCAAAGAGCGACCCTTACAAGGCCCACGTCCTCCCAGAGCACAGGGGAACTGTCGCCTCAGACGGAAGAAGGAAGAGAAAGCAGCCTCGTGTGTCTCCCTGGTGGTCTAGTGGCTAGGATTCGGCGCTTTCACCGCCGCGGCCCGGGTTCGATTCCCGGTCAGGGAATTGTTTTGTTTGCATTGGTCGCACTCCCACAGGAGTCTTTCTTTACTACCCTGTCAGCCAGCCTGCTCCAAGGGCCAGATGCAGAACAGTCTCCGCAGCGAGGGGCAAACCCCATCGAAGAAGGGCGAGTCCTGGTGGACCAGCTCTCACGTTTATCTCCGTGTCTGTCATCCGCTGAAGAGGTTTTAGAGAGCGCCTGAGCGTCTCGCTCAGGTGTACACAGCCGTGCAGAGGTGCCAGCCCCCGTGAAGTTGTACCCAATAAGGCCATCCTCTTTGCCGTCGCCTCCCCGGAGGCACCTATGGGGCTGAGCTGTGAATAACTGAGAGGCCAAACCAAGTCGTGTTGTTTGTGCGTGCCCTGGACATGGGCACGGGCCAGTCAGCTGAGCCTCCTCACCTCCCTTCGCAGCTAACGTGCTCGTTAGGCCGTCGGAAGAGGTGACTGGAGGCGATGCCCGCGAAGTTGGGAGTTGGGTGAGCGGCAGGTGAGGTCCTGGAGGGCGGTGCCGTTTGCTGATTGAGCGGCAGAGGGAGGCGATGTTCCCTGAGCCAACAAAGACAGCAGGTGGAGTAGGCACAAATGGAAAACTGTTGCGGGTGCCCTAAGCGGAAGGCAGGTGTAAAAATCAGCACTAGGACGTGGAAGCGATGGTACCACAGTCAAATCCCACAGTGTCTACACTCTACCAAGCACTTGCGCACGCTCCCCCTTTTCCATTCAGTACTCCCAAGAGGGGTTTGGAAAAACCCCGCGTCCACTGTAAGCTCAGGGGAGAGCGGGAGCCAGGGAGGTGAAGCGCACAAACTGGGCAGAGGTGGCAGGCAGAACCTTGGGGGTGACAGGGCGCGGTGGCTGTGGGGCGGGAGCCGCTGCTGAAAGGCGGCCTGGGTTGTGGTGTGGGGTGACTGTCGGTGGAATCTTTGGCGGAGAGTGGTTTGGAAGAATGGCGAGGGGAGGCAGTGGGGAGGGTGACCCTGAGCGTTCGGCCAGGGCGAGGAGGCTGTGCTGTCCCTGCAGGGCATGCGCTCAATCCCACTTACCTGGCAGAGTAGAGACCGTGGTGACGAAGGGGGTTCTCCCAGAGTGAAGGTTCTTCATCGCACTCTAGAGTTGCTGATCCCTGTGATTTCCTCAATGTGGGAAACGGTGTTTGTGCTAGAAGAGGGTTGCCCTCTTTACCTAACATAACGGGGTTCAAGACTGACATCGCCTCACGCCTACCCAAAAACGTTTACGTGGCTTCCTCGTCTCTCTTTTTTTTTCTGTCCTAAAGTCGCCTCATCCTCACATTCCCTCATTTTTTTCTTCCACACTCGAGAGAGTCTCTCTCTCTCATTAAAAGCTCCACCAAATATTTGAAATATCTCAACCAGAAAGACTCCAATAAATACCTTATTTCATTCGTGGAAGCTACAGACCAGCTAGGTTGAGAGTTGCTTGATATTTTCTGCTAAACGGTGAGGCATAGAGCACTTCGAAGGTTTCTCTTTGGGCCTTTGTGTGCTGTTGGGTTTCCTTCTTTTCCCCAGACAGTATGGCGCTGTGGGGCCAGCGGTAAACCCTACTTTCTGGCTTTCTGGCTGCAGATAAAGGCCGCAACTGGTGCAGGAATGAAAAGCAAACCAAAAGACACACGGGTTCGCCCCAGTGGGCCCAAGATAAAGTCTGACTGTACCAGGATTCGGATTAGAACAGACGTTGCTGCAGGCACAAGGCAGGGTACTAACCACTATAGAATCCCAACTGCCCATCGTTTTGCTTCCCCACCCCTCTTATTTATTTATGCATTTTCTTGAGAGACAGAATTTTGCTTCGTCGCCCAGGCTGGAGGGCACTGGCGCGATCTCGGCTCACTGCTACCTCCGCCTCTCAGGTTCAAGCGATTCTCCTGCCTCAGCCTCCCGAGTAGCTGAGACTACAAACCTGCGCCACCACACTCGGCTAATTTTTGTATTTTTAGTAGAGACGGGCTTTCACCATGTTGGCTGGTCTCGAACTCCTTACTTCAAGTGAGTGATCCACCCACCTCCTCCTCCCAAAGTGTTGGGATTACAGGCGTGAGCCACGGCGCCCGGTCCCCCGAAAAATTTTTTTTTTTCATGTAAAAACATTTATGCGATTTTTACTTCTTTATTACTGGGCAGCTACAGGTTCTTGTGATTTTCTCTCTCGTATTCTCCTCTCCATTCTGATACATCTCCCATCTTCTCTGCATCCAGTCGGTGCCCTCTGACGGGCATCCTGGGCTGTCCCTTTGTCTCGTCCTGGTCTCCTCTGTTCACCTTTTCCCTTTTGACTCCCCTGCCTCTTTCCCGCTCCCGCCCCACCGACTCCATCTACTGAAGCCGAGTTGAGTGAGAGGAGAGCAAGCGGAGCAGATGATTGCCTGAAGGCGGCGCAAAAAAACAGAAAGAGCTACCAGGAGAGCCGTCGGGGCGTTCAGCTTCCCTTGGGCCTTACTAGGCTCAGGGTGGGGTCGCAGATCCAGGCATTGCCAGATGCGCTGGCTTCTGAAGCAGGCGAGGGTCAACGCAGGGTGAAGGCCATTCGGCCGCTCTTCTGGTTTCAGAGTCACGCAATGCAAGCGTTTCTAACGTGCAACAACACGATTAGTCGACTCAGCCTCTCCGGTTTTCCGAAACTTTGTAGTCTGCACACTTGTCCTGCAGAAAGCGAATGGCAACCCCTAGAGGTTAGTGATTGCTTAATCTATGTTGACATAAAAACGAACAATCGAGGTTGTCTCTGTGGCGCAATCGGTTAGCGCGTTCGGCTGTTAACCGGAAAGTTGGTGGTTCGAGTCCACCCAGGGACGTAGTTTTAAATGTTGGTAGTTGCGGTCAGGTGCGGTGGCTCACGCTGATTAATCCCAACAGTTTGAGAGGCCGACATAGCGGAAGCCTCGCCTGAGCTCAGAAGTTCAAGACCAGGGAGAATTCCATCTCATTAAAAAAAAAAAAAAAAAAATTGCAGTTATTTCTCCTCAGGCCTATGACTGTATTTAAAAGCGAGAGACTGTTCCCTTGTGTCTTGTGCATCCCATAAGGACACAAAGCAGAAGGTCCCTCTCCGAGCCTCCTAGAAAATAAGATCCCTCCAGAACAAACTAGGTTGTATGTATGGGAACCTGAAAGTATACGAAGAAAGAAACTTCAAAAATTCTGCCTTGCTTTCCACAAAAATTAACCCATCACAGTCTGCCTTCAAGTGGTGTCATACCTCTTCACATTACTCCTCTCTGCCTTTATGCTATTGTCTTGCATTTTACTTTACACGTGTTATAAACCTTACAATCCATCTTTATTACTTTTATTTAAAGAGTCAGATGTGTTTTTGGGTTTTTTTTTTTTTTTTTTTTTGATGTTTTTAAGACTAGTCTTGCTCTATTGGACAGGCTGGAGTGCAGTGGCACAATCTTGGCTCACTGCAACCTCTGCTTCCCGGGTTCAAGCGATTCTCCTGACTCAGACTCCTGAGTAGCAGAGATTACAGGCATGAGCCACCATACCCGACTAATTTTTGTAATTTTAGTAGAGAGGGGGGTTCACCATATTGGCCAAGCTGGTCTCAAACTCCTGACCTCAAGTGATCCGCCTGCCTCGGCCTCCCAAAGTGCTGGGATTACAGGCATGAGCCACCATGCCTGGCTAAAGAGTCAGATGTTAAAATTATAGATTTGCCTATGTAGATGTCATTTCTAGTGGTTTTTCTTTTCTTTTCTTTCTTTTTTTTTTTTGTACATCCAGATTTTCATCCGGTGTCAGTTTCGTTCTACCTGGAGGACTCTTTTAATTTTTTTTTTTTTTGTGGTGTAGGCTGGTGGTAGTGAATTTTCAGCTTTCGTAGAATTTGACATTGGCATTTTCCCCTCAGTGCTTTTAAGATGTTGCTCCACTGCCTTCTCACTTGAATGACTTTCAATGATATAATCTTTCTGGTTTTTGTAAGTACTACGACTTTTTCTTCTGATTTTGAGATTTTTTTCAATAAATTTGAGCAATTCATTTATGAAGTGCCTACTAAATATGGTTTTCTTCAGGTTTCTTGTGCTTGGGGTTTATTCACCTCCTTGGATAAGTAGGTTAACAATTTTCACTATGATTGAAAAATGTCATTGTTTCTTAAATACATTTTTCTTCTTCCCCAGTCCTTTTGGGAACTACAATTACTTGTCTATTAGGTGTCTTAAACTTGCACTATCATTCACTGATGCTCTGTTCATTAAAAAAACAAAAAATTGTTACCATGAGTTGTATTTTAGATATTTCAATCATTCGAGAATTTGTGTTTCTTTTTTTTTTCTTTTTTTATTTTTTTGAGACAGAGTCTCACTCTGTCGCCCAGGCTGGAGTGCAGTGGCATGATCTTGGCTCACTGCAAGCTCCACCTCCCAGGTCCACGCCATTCTCCTGTCTCAGCCTCCTGAGTAGCTGGGACTACAGGTGCCCGCCATGAGGCCTGGCTAATTTTTTCTATTTTTTTGTAGAGACGGGGTTTCACTGTGTTAGCCAGGTTGGTTTCGATCTCCTGAACTTGTGATCCACCTACCTCGGCCTCCCAAAGTGCTGGGATTACAGGCATGAGCCACTGCACCTGGAGGCTTTGTGTTTCTTAATCTTTTTTTCTGCAGTGTCTAATCTGCTGTTAATTGCTTCCAGTTAATTTATTATCTCAAATGTTGTAGTTTTTAATCTCCAAAGTTAGATTCTGACCATTTTTATATGTTCGATGCCTCTGCTTAATTCTTTGGACCCATAGAATATTGTCATAATTATCATAATAACTGTTTTAAAGTCCTCTGTGTTGTTTTTTTTGTTTTTTTTTTTGAGACGGAGTCTCTTGTTGCCTAGG
Organism: Macaca mulatta; assembly: GCF_049350105.2. Taxonomy (NCBI): domain Eukaryota; kingdom Metazoa; phylum Chordata; class Mammalia; order Primates; family Cercopithecidae; genus Macaca; species Macaca mulatta. Next base: position 117,452,221 of record NC_133406.1, read on the forward strand.
CTGGAGTGTAATGGCACGATCTCAGCTCACCGCAACATCTGCCTCCTGGGTTCAAGCAATTCTCCTGCCTCAGCCTCCCGAGTAGCTAGGATTATAGGCATGCACCGCCATGCCCAGCTAATTTTTGTATTTTTACTGGAGAAGGGCTTTCACCATGTTGACCAGGCTGGTCTCGAACTCCTCACTTCAGGTGATCCACCTACCTCAGCCTCCTAGAGTGCTGGGATTACAGGCATGAGCCACTGCGCCTGGCTGTCCTCTCTGTTAATTCTAACATCATGTTAGGTCTGGTTCAATTTTGATTAACTGATTATTTCTCCTCTTTATGGGTCATCATTTCCTGGCTCTTTGCCTATTTGGTATTCTTTAATTGGACGCAGGACATTGTGAAGTTTACCTTTTTGCATGCTAGCTATTTTTAAATTCCTTTTTTTCCCTTGCCAGTAGGAAGTTATATTTTATAATTCCTATAAATCGTCTTGAATTTTTTCTGGGGTGCACTTAAGTGACCTGTAAACAGTTGGATCCTTTTGGATCTTGCTTTTATGAACTTTTACGTGGTTCAGGAGTAGTGCTCAGTCCAGGGCTGATTATATCCCATTACGAAAGCATTATGAATTATGAATAATTCCAGTCTGACTGGTGCGAACAGATACTGTTTTCTGCACTGTGTGAGTACCAGACGCCATTCCATGATTTTCTTGGATGTTTGTTTCCCTGGTACTAGTCAGCTACTCTTTTCACAATCATGCACTGACTAGTGCTCTGCTGAATACTGGTGGCAGAACCTGTACATATGCCCAGATTCTCTCTGCTTAGTTATCTTCTCACTGGATCTTTGTCCTATGAACTCTGTCTTGCTCTCCCCAGACACTTAGCTTCACTTCCTCAATTCAGGGAGTCTGCCACCGAGCCTTTCCTTTGTGCCTAGCCTGGAAACAATTCTGCACCAGGCTGGCATTCCCTTCCATCCCACATGGAACTGGGGGTTCAGTGTAACTGAAAACATTTGGGCCATTACATTCAGTTTGAACCAGTTGATTTGCATGTCTGTAAAGGAGTTTGGAAAATGAACCCTAGGGCTAATGTGAATGGTGGACAAAATCAGATCTAGAAGTACTGAATGTATCATAAGCTAAGCAGAATTTTTTAAACTAACAGCATTAGTGATTCAGGTGGAATTTCTTCCTCTTCCCTAGGTTCAGTTTCTGGCGAAAGCATGTAGTTTGTTTTGTTTTGTTTTGTTTTCTCACTGTCAACATAACCTCATTTGTTGCATCTGTTGGAATGTTTATTACTCACTTGGTGAGTCTGGTCTACATAGAGATTCAGCATCCAGGAGCAGGGCCACTGTGAGCCTGTCAGTCAAGGAAATGTGGGAAAGAAAAATCCCATTGGGGTTTATTTATTTGTTTGTTTGTTTGTTTATTTATTTATTTGTAGAGGAGTCTCACTCTGTCGCTCAGGCTGGAGTGCAGTGGTGTGATCTCTGCTCACTGCAACCTTGGCTAATTGCAACCCCGGCTCACTGCAACCCCCGCCTCCCAGGCTCAAGCGATTCTCCTGCCTCAGCCTCCCCAGTAGCTGGGATTATAGGCACCCGCCACCACGCCCAGCTAATTTTTGTATTTTTAATAGAGATGGGCTTTCACCTTGTTGGCCTGGCTGGTGTCAAACTCTTGACCTCAGATGATCCACCCACCTCCATCTCCCAAAATGCTGGGATTACAGGCGTGAGCTGCAGAGCCTGGCCTAAAAATATTACTTTTGCAAGGCACAGTACAGGTCCCGGAAGGCTCTCACCTACTTTCCCACCCTTTCCCAACCTTGTCTCCTGCTTTTGCCTTCTATTCTCCTTGACAGGTCTGGGGTCACTGCATCCAGGGCTTGCTTTGCCTTCTATTCTCTGGAGGGAGCACTTAGGCATTTGAGTGCCAGACTGCTGCTTGGAACCACTGAGTGGCCAGCACTGGTGTAGCTGCAGACCAAGGCGTCTGAATCCTCAGGGATCTGCCCTTTACCCAGGTCAAAGGTCCAAGGGCTCTCCTCACAGCTTTCTGCCAGCCCGCTCCAGATATACACATCTTCCTGGAGGTTCAGTTTCTGCCCAAGACCCAGCACAAATGTCATGGATCAGCCGTGACTTTATGATTTTTTGTCCGGACTTCATGGATCCAGCAGGAGTATAGACGAATGTGAAAAGGTTACTAGTTCTAAAGGTTATAAACCCATAGAAACACACCAGAACTTACCTCCCACTCTGGAAGGTGAATGGTGTGGGCTGGAGGGGTTGTTGCTGCCCTTCAGGCCAAGCACTAATTCCTCCAGTATCACAACCCTGCCCTCAAGGCAGATACGTTGATGAGGAGACAATGTATTACCATTACGCTTGTAATCCCAGTGCTCTGTGAGGCTGAAGTGGGTGGATCACCTGAGGTACGGAGTTCGAGACCAGCCTGATCAACATGGGGAAACTCCCGTCTCTCCTAAAAATACAAAAGTTAGCCGAGCATGTTGTGCACACCTGTAATCCCAGCTGCTCGGGAGGCTGAGGCAGGAGAATCACTTCAACCTGGGAGATGGAGGTTGCAGTGAGCCGACATGGCACCACTGCACTTCAGCCTGGGCAACAGCGAGATTCCATCTCAAACAACAACAACGAGAACAACAAAAAACAACAAGACAAAAGAAAAAACATATCTATCTATCTATCTGTCTGTCTATCTATCTATCTATCTATCTATCTATCTATCTATCTATCTATCTATCTCTGTTCTTATTTGGTGTGAATATGGAATATTGACTCCATATCCTTGGCTTGAGATCCAGATGCAGCTTCTGATTGGTTTTCTCAGGCAAATCAACCTGTTCCACATCTGTGCTCTGAGACGGAGGGCAGCCAAGCAGGACCCCCAGGAAATAACTCCTGAGTTTTCAGAGATGTAATCACATTGTCAGCCCATGGAGAAATTCCGGCATTGGAAGAGAATGAAGAGAACTTTGTGAGATTTCCTGATCTAAAACTTCACATTGTTGTGTCGCCCTCAACCTCCCTTGCTGAAATGACTGCCCGGTGGCAAATGTGCCCTTCCCTCCTCACCACTCTGACTAACAGGACAAGGAATGAGGTTCGCTGTGAGCAGGTTTGTTGATTAGCAATGGCATTCCTTTCATGTTTCTTTAGAATCACCTACGTATTTCCAACATTCAGGAAAGCAAGGGTGTTGTCGCCCGATTTCAAACCGGGGACCTTTCACATGTGAGGCGAACATGTCATCACTCCACTACACAAACCCCTCCCAGCTCCTGGCACAAGACACATTCCTGAAAATGTTAGCGTCTACTGTTTTTAACTATTAGAGTTTCCAATATAAGAAATTCGACTGCTTTTCAAAATTTGAGTGAAAAGATGCCAGGAATCACAATCCCTCAGGCAGACAGGCTGAACCTTCATTTATAGTTCCGTGCCTAGCCCTGAAGCCAAGACCCTAGGGACCCCCAATCTGGCTTCGGCATGCCGCATCTCATGCAGGGTTTCCAGGAACTGAGTGCCCGTGTTTGGGAAATTTCCCGGCTGACTCTCTCTGGCTCCCAGAAGCTTCAGGAGCTGGTGGGTTTTGAGCGTTGGAGCCCTGAATGCTCCGTGCCACACAGGAGTGTGGACCCGCCCCTGCAGGGCTGCTGACTGCGCCTCGGGGGCCTTTTCCCTGGTGCTGGCCATCAGGGCTCTTGGCTCTTGACAGGAGAGCATGCTTCAGGTCCTTCCAGGAACCATAGGACCCTCCCTGCCTGCCCTTCTCTCAGGCCGAGGGGTCTGCCCCACAGGCTTTTCCTTGCCAGCCCTTTGGCCTCAGCACTTCGAAGTCTTCCAAAGGGGATCCTTCACTGCCACTCTCGCTTAGTCTGTTCGACTCAGTTTAGGCTGTATTTATTCGCACATTGAAGTTTTAGCAGGTACTGTAGCAAAGCCTGTGTCTCAAGGCATTTGACTGTTTGAAAATATAGAACATCCAACCCAGGCCAAACTGTGCTTCTTGGCCTGCATTGAATTGGTTTGAAGAGCAGGCCACAAGTTTTATAGAACACAAGGGTTTCAGAGCCATCACCGCTGAAGGACACAAGAGCAGCCTATTCAGATTTCATGATCACAGGATCTCCACCTCCATCTTGAGATTTTTTTTTTAAGGGCAGTTTTATTGCATTCTTTCATAATCCTTGAAACTTTTTATTTGCCTTTTTGATGTTCCTGCTCAACAGGTCTTGAAGTGAATTGTAACAAAGAGGTAAGGGCAGTTTTCAGAGAAACGCAGTGTCTGTGAAGTTTTCAAGTTTGTCTCACAGCAAAAGGTCAGCAGGCAGAATTTCCTTTTGCTGAAAGATGTTAATGTTGTTCCTAAGGTGTTCTTTAGACATGAGTGTAGAAACAAATTTGGGGAAGAAAGTGCCATTTTCTCCAGCAGTTGCTTTTCTTACTGCAGCGGTTACCATGTTTCCTTCACATCCGAAGTTCGAATGCTCCCACGCTGGGGAAAGTGACTGAATGTTCGCTGGATGCCAGGCTGCAGTGTCCAGCTTTGTTCTGCTTTGGTTCAGCCTGGAGACTGAGACTGGACTGGACTGTGTCTCCCTCACTAGAGACTGGGAGCCCAGTTCCAGATGAGGCAGGCATCATGGGAACTTTTGATTAGGCAATTTTGTGGCATCTTTTTCTGCTTTCTTCCCTCTGAAATCTCTTTCTCTCCCTCTCCACTGACCCGGAAGAGAGGATTCACCGTCTTTCTGACTCAGAACATTTTGGGGTCCTTCCTGGACAGAAAAAAAAAGGCAATTGCCCTTTACCCTACAGGAGCAGAAAGGGCTGCAGGTATCTGGAGACCCACAAACTCACTTTGTGGGCCACTGAGTATCTGTGCCTTGTGGGATCCTGTCATACCCAAAAGCGTGCGGCTTGAAGCTTCTCTGCGGACTGAACAGGAAGTGTGGGGTTCCTGACTCTTCCAGAGGAGCCACACAGAGAGGTCTTAGCATGTCTCTGGACCTTGAGCAGAGGCCAGAAAGAGGCTTGAAGGTGAGGGCAGAGCCAAGAAAGGGTGGAAAGACAGGCCAACCCACTCTCCCAAGGGTACCTTCTTCAGGACAGTCATTCAGTGATCAGGAAAGGAGAGGATTGTGTAGAGCAACATCTTTACTTCAAAACACGAATTCCCGCCTAGACGTGGAATCCGAGTAAAATATTGGCATTAAAAAGAACTCTGGTTGGCTGGACAAGGTGGCTCATGCCTGTAGTCCCCCTACTTTGGGAAGCCTAGGCAGGCTGATCCCTTGAGCTCAGGACTTTGAGACCATTGTCGGTAAAATGGCAATACCCTGTCTCCGTGGTGGTGCCCCTGTGGTCCTAGCCACTCCAGAGGCTGAGGTGGGAGAATCACTTGAGCCCAGGGGTTTTGAGACAGCACTGAGCCATGATCACGCTACTGCACTCCAGCCTGGGTGACAGAGCAAGACCTTACCTTAAAACATACAAAAACCTGCGATTTGTTTTCTCTGTGTATTGCAAGGATGAGAACAAAAGAGTTCCAACTAAGATGGAAACAGTGCAGATGTGAAAGGTTTTAGGGGAAACCTGTGGTGTTCTGTCAGGGACCACGGGCCTTGCTTAAAAGAAATTTCATCCAGGCTGTCTGGTTTCCTGCATGTCTCTCAGGCCTGCTGTTGGTGGTCCCAGGGGCTGAGCGCTTAGCCCCTTCCCAGCTTGGGTGCTTCCCCTTTTGCCTTCTCCCAGCATCCTGGTCCACTCCCATGGCTCCTGTGGCCATCTCTCCAGAGCCATGCTGTCACCTCGAAATGGGGCATCTCTAGATTGGTTTTTTACATTAAACTGGGATATGAATACATTTATTAGGATGCTCACAAAATAAATGACACATGAATTAGCACTCCCCTCATGTGATAAAGAATACACATGGCCCACACTGTGGCAGGAAACAGGGGTAAGGGCTATCAGAGCTGGGACTAAGTGTCCACTGAAGAAATCTCGATTCATCAGAAAGAGGTTGTTTCCTCGGATTCCATCATTTCTGCTGTCGCTACCAGCCAGGTCTCCACAATCTTTCAGAATCCTTCATTCCAGCACCAGTTCATGTTCTTTGCCCTTGCCACTCCCGACTCTTTCAAGACCTGAGTCCACTGACCCATGTCTCACTCACCCGCCTCTGAAATCCTGCATCACATCTGTTTGGTATGCTGCTGCCCGGCCGCCATCAGCGGCACAATTGTCAGGTGGAGGAAGAACATACAACATCTTACAAAAGCAAACAACAGGGCTACATTAGTAAATGACACTTGGACATAAACGAAACAACCTCACAGAAGACATGCTTCCTCCCAATATGATCCATAGTCCCCTAGAAGCAAAGGAAACCCCTCGATCATTTTCACATGTATGAATGATTCTGTATGCCAGGCACAGGGGTATATAGTGGGTGGTGTTTACTTCCATTGTACCCTGCACACAGTCGAAAGTTAGTGACTGGAAGCTAGAACCAAGTCTGTATCCCTGCTCCCATCAGGTTCTCCTGGCCCTTCTTGCCTTTGATGGTGCCACCACTGTACTTCTTCTGTTCTGAACATTTCTTCATTTTTCAATGGAGAGGATAAGAGGAGAAGGATGGCAGAGAGAGGGTGGGCAGGGAGAAGTGGGAAAACAACCCTGTAAAACAGAACAAAAACTGTACAAAACCCCAGAAACCAGACTTAGTACTATAATATTTTATAACAATAGAAAGCAGCTGAAAATAACCTCAGGGGGAGGAGTCAGCAGAGATTGTGCAGCAGAGGCCACAGGTTTAGATGCCACAGGTTTAGACTAGAAGCCTTTCAATGGAGTGCTGAATGGACTGAATCAGCCTTCTTTGATGGTGACAGAACAGGTGATGACAGGACTGGAGACCCCACAGGCCCGCCCCAGGGCCTGCCTGGAGTGCACAAACATTCCAGGCAGACCCAGCACATTCTCATCTTCACACAGTAGTGGGAGGTGCAGAATGTTCCCTAGCAGCGTGGTGTCTGCAGCCACCACAGTGAACTCACAGATGCCTCTGTTGAGGGTTTTGATGGCCTCATTGGCTCCTGTCTGAAGCTGCTTGCGATTCCAGTGGCTCCGCACTCCTCAGGGAGCACAGCGGACTTCAGAGCGTCTAGATCAGTTTTGACTTGTGCATTTGGCAGCCTTCGTGAGCACTGCGGGTAGGTTCACCTTTTGGAGAAACCTTCGGAAGGCAACAGGAATGAAAAACGCTTGCTGGCACTTCCCTGGTGGCCTAGTGGCTAGGATTCGGTTCAGTGCCGCGACCCGGGTTCGATTCCCGGTCATGGAATATGTGTTTTGTAAGGTCTCCAAAAAGCAGGCAATCTTCCCCCGTTTTGCTGGAACTTGCGATGTGCCCCGAGGCTCAGATGCAGGAGAGGTTCTGTAGTCTTGGGTTTCAGAAAACTCTGGTGAAGAAGGGGAGTTAATGGCGACCCTCGGCCTGTTTCTCATGCTCCCGACCGAAAACCTTGTTACCTACTCTTTTCTCCCTTGGGCACCCTAGCACTCCAGTTCTTTTCATATCTCCATTTCTCACACATCAGTATTGACTTCAGAGGTCGACTAAGCAGCTTGTTCAAGGTTATACAGCCATGCATTGATCCACAGCTGGGTGGGGCTCCTGCCTTATTTGCTGGGCTGTCATTACTGACAGAATGAGTTCTGCGTCTGGCAATGGCTGCTTGCTGCTTTCAGAGTAACTCTCCCACAGATAACGACTATAAATTAGAAACATATATATATATATATATTTGAAGGTGCTGGAAGACTGAACAAAAGCAGGCAGACATGTGGAAGAACGGCATGTAGTGAGTTTCCCATTTTGCAAACTTTCGGCAGAGAGCTGTTAACCGAAAAACCACACAATTTGTGAGGTTACAGAGGAGAATTTATTTCTTACAAAGAGTTACAGCGTGTAAGGTGGTCCTCCTGACAGGCTGGGAAACGCAGGAAGCCCAGAAGCAGGCACTTTGAGGGAGGGAGGGGCAAGACAGGAATTTAAGTTGAATGGGTTGGCCTAACATACATATTCAACAAGTTATAGGAAGATTCATGAATATTTATGAAGGGGATCCTGATGCATGCTTATTGAACAAACATTCACATAATATACAACCTTGTTCACCTTGTTATGGATACTTAGCATTTAAATGCATTACAATTAGTCCCTATACACAAAGGTCTTTTCAGGACACAAAGGCACTCAAATGCACAGATACTGTAAAACTGACAGAACCAGTCCATGGTCGCTGGTCTTCTCATCAGAAGAAAGTTACTGAAATCAGTCTCTTGTCAGTCAAGGCTGTAGTTATGGCTTGTGGAACAGCGGGGTTCAGTATCTGGTGAGGGGTGAGCAGCAAGTGCTTCAACACTCCCTATTCTCAAGGCCAGTGCTTGTTTAGCTGCTAGAAAAAAAACCTTGTGGCAGTTAGAACATAGTTTATTCTTTGCATGTAGGGGGTGCATGAGTTAACCTTGCCTGGCATGGGCTCAGTCAATCTTTCCACCTCAGCCTCCCAAGTGCTGGGATTACAAGCATAAGCTACCGTGCCTGGCATCTACAGACCTTTTTGGGATGGTGGAAATTATCTATAATTTAAACATGTCAAGAAAGATGAATGATGAACTGCTAAAGTACAGCCGAGATCATCTCATGCTGTACCCTTAACATCTATTGGATATTACGGTGAAGGGCTTGAGGATAACACCATTTTCATATTATACTGGGATTATGGGGGATATTATGAACAGTGAGAAAAGTTATGATTCATTGCCCACTTTTACTGCTGCTGACTCTCTAAGGCTTCTTGGCATTGGAAGAAACCAAGATTATTACTAATCTTTGGTCCTTGCTTGTACCTTGTAAAGTTTGTGTCTTCTAGATTACAATAATTCCATGTAAAGATGATGCTGGCACAAGGCTTTCAACCCATCCCCTCTTCTGACCCAGAAAATAAAGACATCCTGCCTTTGGGCCTTTTAGAACAGGTATCCAGAGAGTTTACTGCTCCAATGCTAGGCAGGGTCTGTGCCCATAACATCAGCAGGAAGCAGTTACAGAAGATGAACCTCCACCCTTCTGCAAGCCCTTTAAGATTAAGGAGGAGTGTAGAATCTCTGATGGGGAAATGAGGTAGGAGACCAGTAGGTGTTGTTTTCCAGTCACAACCCCATTGAACAGAGCAGGATCTGGTCAAAACAGGGCGCAGTGAAGAAGCCTCTGGAACCAGCAGATGATGATGAAAGTGACCTCTAGTTGCCCTCACTGCTTATGAGCATAAAGACACTACCACTGGGACATGGCCAGTTTACAAATGTCATGGCAACAAACCTTGGCAATGACCTGAAAGTTACTTTACATGGTTCTGGAAACTCCCTGCCCCTTTTCCAGAAAGTTCTGAATAGCCTGCCTCTTAATAGGCATGTAATTAAAAGTGGGTTTAATACAACTAGCTAGCAGCCCACAGGCACCAACTCTGGGCACACTGCCTATGGATTAGCCCTGCTCTGCAAGAAGCAGCACCAGTTCAATAAAAGTTGCTTTCTCTCGCCAGCGACTTGCCCTTGAATTCTTTCCTTGGCTACAACAGTCTGGGAGAAATTTCCCAGGCTACAAACCAGTTTTGGGGCTCGCCTGCCCTGCGTCACTGTCATTGTTTCCTTGGGTTTCCCAGGAATGTACATGTGTGACACTGCTGCCCTGCTTATAGATCTGTTTCCTTGCAAGGAAACAGGAATATCTTGCCTGCGGCTTCCAGAGTTGGAGATACATGTAGTTTCACTACTGAGTGCCAACATTTAATTTTGGAATCAAGTGATGCATTCAGACTGGTTGCTATCATTTTGTGGTATACATGTAGTGAATACATTCGTGATTGAGTTTCCTGCTTTTAGCTGGAGCAAGAAAGTTTTATAATTGTGATTTGTACAAAGAAATCATAGGCAAGAGAATGTGTGTAAAATAAAACTTTATTGTCAGAGGTTTCTAAACGCTCATCCTTCAAGGAAAATGGACATACGCTGAAGAGCTGATAAACAGTCTACAGCAGTGTTATTCTAACTTAATCTTGATTCCAAGTCCTTGCCATTTTCCTCCAGCTGCTGTTGACTCCAGTTATATATAGGTTGGGGGAAAGGGGATTATCTATGAATCTAGGTATCACTGTTTCTTGGGCAGTTATCGCATTTGCAGGCTGAAGGGATGTGATTTCTACAATCAAACTATCCATTTGGAGTACAAATCTGGAGTGGCTGTAAAATTTGCTTCTCAGGGATGGAGCTTTCAGATTTGGACTTTCAATCGTTCTGTTGTTTCAGTTTTTCTCATCAACTGGGGAGCTGTTTGTGACTAAGCTTTGTTAAAAGTAGAGAAGAGCTTTTGATAGTTCCAACATTAGTTGTTACCTGAAACACACACACACACACACACACACACACACACACACACACAGCGAAACAATAACCTTTGGTGAGGTCTTGCTGATACTTAACTGAGGCTGGACTGAGAGCTAAGTGGTGATACAGGCCAGGTGCAAACTGAGTGCAGTTAAGTGGATAATCTCTGGTAGTGAAGATAATCTCTGGCCTAGAAAAAGATAGTAATAATAGATTGAAAAGAAAGTCTCCTGAAATGAACTAGCTGGCCTGTGGTGTAGGACACAGGACCTCAGCCACCTTATGATTCTAAAAGCCTTGCTCAAAGCCACTGCAGATGAGTTAGCTAAGTCTCTACCACCTCCTCAGCATCAATTGACTCTCCATAATACTCCTGTGAAGAGAAATAAAGGTCTTTCCCACCTCCAGGAAGGGATTTGCTTAGCCTCAAATGTGCACATTCAGAAATAGCTTGTAAGAAAGAGAGGACAGTTTGCAGAGAAATAACCCTCCTAAGTCCACATCCTATTCCTTTTAATTAAGAGAGTGGTGCCAAGGGAAGATGCCCTAGAACATCAAAGCCAACAGGGTGCTCAGATATCACCCAAGTACAGTTCCATCTTTGGCCATAAGGAGACAATGATGTCAAGAGGCTAAGACCATGTGATCTGTAGGTGAAAAACCTGGGATGAGAATCGAGGCCTCAAACCTTTTCCACGACATCACAGAGTTCAGGAGCAGTTAGAGGGAAGGATTCAATCTGGAGAACACTAACAGGCTCTAGAGATTATTGGGTCATGGTGGCTGGGACAGAAATAAGGATTCACAGAAAGATGTTTATAGTAAATGTTCTTTTACAGTAAATGTTCTTTTGTGATTTTGCTTGATAAAAAAGCTGAGCAAAAGTGAAAATTTTTTCTTTCTTTCTTTTCTTTTTCTTTTCTCTTTTTATTATTTTTTTTATTTTTGAGACAGTTTCACTCTTGTTGTCCAGGCTGGAGTGCAATGGTGCAATCTCAGCTCACCACAACCTCCGCCCCTGGGGTTCAAGCAATTCTCCTGCCTCAGCCTCCCAAGTAGCTGTGATTTACAGGCATGCACCACCACGCCCAGCCAATTTTTTTTTTTTTTTGCATTTTTAGTAGAGACGGGGTTCCTCCATGTTGGTCAGGCTGTTCTCAAACTCCCGACCTCAGGTGATCCTCCCAAAGTGCTGGGATTACAGGCGCGAGCCACCACACCTGGCCAAAAGTAAAAATTTTCTAATTGCAATTCTTAACCACTTATGGGTTGTGAAATCAATATAGTGGACTGCATACTACTACAGGCTTTATTTAAATACTAGGTAGGGTGGATTACACATAGTAAAAGGTTTTTTAAAAAATGATCACAAAGAATTAGATATTTCTCACTGCATCTTGTGGTCAGAAAAGTTTGAGAAACTGCTCTATGTAGGCAAATTATAGGTTCAATCTATCCATCGACCTCTTTTTCTCTTCTCTTTTTTCCATGCTATGCAAACAAGACCATGGAGAGAGGAAGGCAAATTCCATCAATAGGTGGTGTTAAGCCTTTTCTATAAGATAGCTGCACATTTGGGACACCTCTATGCTGGTGACTTGAGATTCTAGTGGATAGATGGTCCTTTTCATCTTTAGCCACATATAAAAATTACTTGGGAGCTTTTTAAGACTACTAGTGGCTTCCATCCACCTGGAAGCATTTAAGTCAGAATCTCTGTGTGTACAGTCCAGGCACTTGTGTTAGTTAAAAACTTCACCAGTCTTTATAATGTGACAGAATGGTTTAAAGCTACTGAGTAGACCCACCCTATTTCCCACCATTGTCTTTGTTTCTCTTTCACCATAGGCTTCTTTCCCATGTGAAAGTGAAGATGTCAGTCTCTCTTTTCACAGTCTCAAGTAAATCACTATCTTTCTCAATTGGACTGCCAACGCAAAGATTTCTTTCCATTTATCTATCTGGATTTTTACAAAGCTGGCCTCTGGATTCCCTTTTCTCAAAGCTAATTCACCACAAAGGCACTGCTCAAGTCAAGGAGCTGGACTTTCATACACCTGCACCTGACAATCATGGGTAAATACTTTGCAGGCGGGGTTGCTGGGTGCTGTGGGATTGACATAAACTCCCAGGTATTGCCAGCTCTGAGCCTCAGGCAAGCTTGTGACTAAGAGACTCCAGTCGTCTGAGGACAGTCCTAACTCAGAAGGGTCTTTGGAAGCAAAAACAAACACAGGCATGAGAGGGGGAAAAAAAAATCCCATGTGATCTTGGTTTATACCTAACAGAACTTGTGCAAGAATGGATATTTAAGGTGGGTATTGTACACAGCAGAGCTTAGTAAATACCAAGTCTGGAGTTTAAGGGATAGGCTGAAGAGATTTTGCAGGTTTGTAAACATTTGTGCCAATCTGAACATTGGTTTTTCTCCTCAGTGGTAAGAGCTAGGCACAATAAGGTAGCTAGGATATTATAATTTGAATCAATACATTATACATTTTTATTTTGCCAAGGACCAAGATGAACTATGACGATTTCAATTTTTTAGTACTTTATTTTCATCAGTTTGAAAATTAAGACTTTTGCTCCTTTATTGGCTTATGGCACCTTTTTGGTTTTCACACTTTCTCAAAGACTGGTAACTTATAATCTAAATTATGATTGCTTATTCTTTCAGTACTCTAGGGGAAAGTTGATTTAATCTTGACAAAATGTATTCAATTAAAATAATTGTTCTCTTAAATATTTTCTTTCCTTTCTTTCTTTCTTTCTTTCTTTCTTTCTTTCTCTCTCTTTCTCTCTCCTTCCTTCCCTCCCTCCCTCCCTTCCTCCTTCCTTCCTTCCTTCCTTCCTTCCTTTCTTTCTTTCTTTCTTTCTTTCTTTCTTTCTTTCTTTCTTTCTTTCTTTCTTTCTTTCTTTCTTTCTTTCCTTCTTTCTTTCTTTCTCTTTCTTCTTTCTTTCTTTCTTTCTCTCTCTCTCCTTCCTTCCCTCCCTCCCTCCCTCCTTCCTTCCCTCCCTTCCTCCCTCCCTCCCTCCCTTCTTTCTTTCTTTCCTTCCTTCCTTTCTTTCTTTCTTTCTTTCTTTCTTTCTTTCTTTCTTTCTGTCTCTCTTTCTTTCTTTCTTTCTTTCTTTCTTTCTTTCTTTCTTTCTTTCTTTCTTTTTCTTTCTTTCTTTCTCTCTCTCTCTCTCTCTCTCTCTTTCTTTCTTTCTTTCTTTCTTTCTTTCTTTCTTTCTTTCTTTCTCTTTCTTTCGTCTTACTCTGTCACCCAGGTTACAGTGCAGTGGTGCAATCTTGGCTCACTGCAACCTCCACCTCCTGGGTTTACATGATTCTCCTGCCTCAGCCTCCCGAGTAGTTGGGACTACAGGCACGTGCCACCACGCCCTGCTAATATTTGTATTTTTAGTAGAGACGGGGTTTCACAATGTTGTTCTCTTAAATCTTTTCACCTTTTAAGCTTGTCCTTTTCTTCTCCAATTTGCAATAGTGGAGTGTGAGTGCACTGAAATACTATATTTCTTAGAGCTACTTAATCCTGGAGGCTGGCAGTCTGGGGGCTTGGAGGGAGTGCATCTAGAAAGCAGCCGTCTCTAAGTTGAGAATAACTATGAGAATTGTGGGTTATAAGTCTTTGAGCAGCTCTGGCCTCCCTGTCCTCTTTTGTTTCTACAGTGGGGTGTGACAAGAGAAGGGACCCATCTGGGAGTGACTTCATATTGTGACCTTTCACCACTTACCTCTGGAAATTTGATTCAGCGAAGCCGGGGGAGTCTCCGGTATTCTTCTCTGAGAACTCTGTTTTCATTATACAGCTGGACAACGGAATCTATGATCTGCCTGTAGAGGTTAGAGGTGCATCCTGTTTCAGGTAATAATTACAATTTAGGCAAGTCATACACGTTTGCTTAAGAGAATGCTTTCTGCACATTCCATGTTCTTCCTCTCTATCTTAGCCTAGGGAGAAAACCATGGGGACTCAAGGCTGGAACTTTAGTGTGATGGGACAGAAGCTTAATCATGATTCTCAACCAATGCCAGCACGTCACATGTATTATCATGTCCAATGGCTGAAATATGAAGGAGGCTTTCCTGAAATAGTTGCTGCTTTGGTATGGGAAGGGACCTGGTTACTGTTCTTCTGGCCCAGCACAATGTTACGAAATGATGGCCTCTGTGTGAGAGCAATCGAAGAGGAGGGGGTTGGAGAGAACCACCTTGGGGTGGTAGAACGAAGAGTAATCAAGACATAAGGGAAGCTGATGAGGATGGCAGCAGAGGACACTCTCATTCTGCCAAATAAGGTGCTCAGAAACCTGGGTTCTACTGAATGCCAATCACGTAAGAAGCAGAGAGACAGCAGGCAGTGTACAGCAGCAGAAAGAAGACAGCAGACAGCCTAGGAATCACAAGAATGATTTTAGAGGTAGACACCTCTAAGATGGAGGCAAATCTTTAAGCCTATATATTCATTATAAATAGGAATGATAGTAGCTGCCCTAACTCTCTAGCTGGGACATTTGTAATGAATAAGTGAAGTAACGTATGTCAAAGTGCTTGAAATCTATAAAACTCTGCCCCAGTCACATGCCTTTAGAACAATACATATTGCCAGAAGCAGACCGACTTGGGCTTCTCCTACCATTTTGTTCATCAAAGCTGTTGAGATGACGTTCCAGCTTTTCTCGCAGGCAGTTGTTGATGAAAAGGGTTTCCTTCAGGTGCTGCCGCTGGCTCTGGATCTCATCTTCTGCAGCCGTTCCACCAGGACATGGAATGAGATGGGAAATGAAGAATGCCGATCACTAAAGGGGTAGTCAGGGGCCTCTCATCAAGACCCCTGGCCTTCACCATGCTTTTGCCAACTTCATCTTCTCATCAGGGAACATAAGGCAACTTTCTTTAAGAGCTTTTAAGGTTTCAAACAAAGCATGGCCAAGTGCTAAGCAGACTCCACAGGGATGCCTCCCACAGGGAGATATGGGAAGTATAAGGCAGGTTGACAGGAGGTGGGAAAACACAGAAGGTCCCTGAGTAGGGCTTTTCTAGCACTAGGAAAGGTGTGACCACCTCCTTGAGATGACTTATAGGTACTAGGGAATATCTTGCTCTCTACAAAATATCTCTCCTGAACATCTTTTTTGTTGTTGTTGTTGTTGTTGTTTGACAGAGTCTCTTTCTGTCGCCCAACCTGGAGTGCAGAGGCACCATCTTAGCTCACTGCATCTCCATCTCCCAGGTCCAAAGGATTCTCATGCCACAGCCTCCCAAGTGGCTGAGACTACAGGCGTGCACCACAATGCTTGGCTAATTTTTGCATTTTTAGTAGAGACGGTGTTTCAGCATGTTGGCCTGCCTGGTCTCGAATCCTGACCTCAAGTGATCCACCCACCTAGGCCTCCCAAAGTGCTGGGATTATAGGTGTCAGCCACCGTGCCCAGCCCTGAACATCTTTAACAGATGGTAAAGACCTTCTTCTGCCCCTTGTTGTGAAATTGGAAAGAGTAATAAGGATGCCTTTGTCAGAGGATGGTATGAGTAATAAAAGCCACTTATACCCATCCCTGGCAAAATGACAAACCTAATATGGTTTATATTACTATGAAAGCTCAATGAGTCTCTTTCTATTGCATAGAAGAGTATATAAAGCATATAGTTCCCTAACAATCCAAACTTTTGCCCCAAAGTCAAGTCAAACATTCAAGTAAGGGAGAGGAGATATAGGTCAAAGTTTTAATCTATACACACAGCAGTGAGGCTACCAACTCAAAGGGCTCTTACATACCTAAAGAAGCTCCAATGGCTAGTGTGGAGTTATTCTGGGAAGAGGGCATGCTGGTGGCATTGCTGTTAGATTCAGCCTTTTCTCCAGCAGATAGCCTCGTTGTTTATTTAGATTGAGTTACAACATTGAGACTAAACTAACAGAGATCGTAAAAATACCTTGGTGCTGCACAAAGATTGAGAATCCGGGCTATTCACCAAAGGGTTGCCAAGACCAAAGTCTTGTCTTTATGGAAATACCCTGATATTTTACTAGTCAGATGGAACCTTATGGGAAAGCAAGCACCTGAGGGGAGATGGAGACTGGAGCTTGAAACCCAGGAACCATTATAATTGCACCTCCAAACATATGGGCAAGCCTGCCAACATTCTTGGGATGGCTAGAACAGCTTGGGAAAACTGTTCAGGAACTCTAATCATCAAGAATATTTCAGGAAGGCTGGGCGCGGTGGCTCACGTCTATAATCCCAGCACTTTAGGTGGCAGGGGTCGGCGAATTGCTTGACCTCAGGAGTTTGAGGCCAGCCTGGGCAACAAGGCAAGACCCTGTCTCTACCAAAAAGGCAAAAATATAGTTGGGAGTAGTGGCATCATCTGTGGTCTCAGCTACTCAGGAGGCTGAGGTGGGAGGGTCATTTGATCTAGGTTGTAGGTTGTCGTGAGCTGAGATCATGCCACTGCACTCTAGCCTGGATGACAGAACAAGAAACCCTATCTCTCTCTCTCTCTCTCTCTATATATATATATATATATTTATATATATAAAATTTATATATATTATATATAATATATATTTATATATATATAATTTATATATATATATAAATTTTTTTTTTCTTCAGGAAAGATAAGATATCCCATTTTAAAGAAGGAGATCTGTTAAACGGATTTGTACATGTGCTGCAGTAGTGGCAGAGAGTCTGCCATAATCTCTTCACTCTCTCCATTCTGGCCTGCTTTGAGTATACCAGCTTGCAGATGCCATTTGGGGTCAGAGGAACTGAGGTGAGGACAGGAGCAGAGCAAATTACTTGACCCAACAGGGAACTGTACTTGAGACTTGATCCCAGAGCTATGTTCAGCCTAATCACTTTTTTAAAGTGAATATTTAGGACCTGCATGCAGAGAATAACATCTCTCAGTTTAGACAGAGGTGTTGAGCATGTAGAATGTAGGAGCTACTGAGAGATTGATGGAGCTTTATTTTTCTTATCAAAGGAGCACTCACTGTATATCCAGAGCAGAGGAGTCTTCCTGTGCATCAAAGAGGAAGGCATTGCTGCTGGGAAGTTGGTGGGAGACATGGCAGCTGGAATGAGTCAAATGCTGTTCATCTAGTGAGTCCTCCAGGACTTCATCCATTTCTTCCTCCTAGACCTTCCTCCTGAGCCTGGTGGAGTAGGCAAGACAAGGGATTAAACCAAGGCAGCCTGGAACCACAGCTTCATAGCTAGTTCTGATCTGAAGCTCATGGAAGAGGCACCAAAACCAAATGGACCATCATATCAAAGAGGAAGTATACAATCCACTTTTGACTGGGAGTATAGTGGGCCAAGAGTTAGTATAGAAGTGAAAACAGCAAGTGATCAGTGCTTTGACCTCATAACACACAGATAAGAAGGCAGACTCAACAACTACTCTAAAATACACTCAGGGCACACAGGACACACAGAGATTCATACTATTGGCTTCGAAATGCTGTGTTCAAATTTTATTTCATATGATGTGGAGTGGTCCATTGAATACCAGCTCCTGAGACAACGTAACATCCCAGGGCTTTTGCAGATTTTAGACCCCTAGCTCTAAATACTTGCTATGGTTTCAGTTTATTTTCAAGGTAATTTTCTGGCTAAAAAACGTCTGCCAACATAATTCAGGAAAACTGTGCAGAAACCAGATAGGCATCTCACTTTGGTTTGCAACCATATAGATTTTAAAGATACAGAAACCAGGGATCCCTGGTTAGTTTACTTTTCAGTAAGACTGACTAGTTAACTAAGTGTGAGAAATTACTAGGAAATAAGAACCAATACAAGAATTGCAAAGAGAACAGAGAACCATTTTTTAAAGGGTACATTGTATAATCAGTCAACAAAAAGAGGTACACTCAGCAGTTTCTGCTTTTTCTAGATCTGGGACCTTTAACCTCTTGAACCCTTGTTTCTGGAATTCTCTTTAGATTTGGTCAGTCCATTATCAGCCCCTTCATCATTCAGAGTTACCTGGGAGCCAGTAGCTTTTGCCTGTCTTCATTTTTCTTACCATTGTGATTTTCTGCAAATCAAAATTAGAAAGAGCTGGTCAGAAATTAAGCAGGTCCCATTTCACACATTGCACACATGGGGCCTATATGATCAGGGACATAACACTTGACATGTGTGTTCAGAATGCTCTGTGAGAATTTTTGCGGAGGCCTCAGGTTGTGTCTTTAGAGAAGTGGCCTGGTGGGCTTCCCTGAGCCCACTGGACAGGGTGTTCCTGATGTGGTGAATCATCACCATGACATCAGCTGTCTGAAGCAGAGCAAAAAGTTTAAAATGTCTTTTGTTCCCCAGCTCAAAGAATACTTGCCTGGCTGCCCTTTGGACTTCTCCAGTTGTAACCTTCCTTCCTGCCACAGGCTGGTTGCCAGACCATGACTGTTTGTCCCCTTGCTACTCACACACAGAACCTGCTCCAGTCTTGGAGAGGACATATAGCCCTGTCCTACCCCTACTGCAAAACCAGAGGACTGCCCAGGTGCCTTCAAGTCTGTCCCGGTTGTGCTTCCTCCAATGTTCTTGGGGGTAATTCTTTTTCTCTTCTTCTCAGTTTGTTAGTGAAAATTGGGGGTGATTCTGTGAAAAATATTCCAGTATAAATCAACTTTTCTAACATCAGTTTCTACTATATCTTGTCCCTAAACTAACTCCAAAAGATTTGGACAGTTTATCGGGACCTGAAAATAAATAAATAAATAACCCTGAAAGAGAAATACACTCATGAACATTAAGATACTACTTCAACCGATCTGTACAGCAGCCGTGGAATTATGATTTGACCCACTTTACAAATGAGGAAACAGAAATTCAAGAAGGATCAATCACTTGCACAAAGTTAGTAAATACAGCGCTGAGGCTAGAGCCTAGGTAATTCTGATTCTTAGTCCACGGATCTTCCCATTCTAACAAGCTGCCTTCTGTCATACTGTTCTTTCTGACCACAAAGATTGAACGGAGACTTCAGCTTCTGGCCAAGTTGGAGAAATAGGGACCAGATTTGTCCTCCACCTTAAACAACTAAGAAACTGGAAAAGGTATTTTAAACTCTAGCTTCAACATTGGATATAGTGCAGTACAGGACAGTGATCCCTGAGAGAGAGAAAATAAAAGAGGTGAGCCCTATGACTGCTCCAGTTTCCTGCCTGAGATTGTCAAGTGCAGAGCAGGGAGGGAGGACCCAGGCAGAGCCTGGTAGTAAGTTTGAAGAAGTCAGGGTGGGTAGACATCACAGGACAGACTAGAGACTAGATTGCTGCACAGACAGAATGCCTTGGATATCTGTCTTCAATCTTCAGCTAAGTACTGATTAGTACATGAATTTGAGGAAATTATGCAAAGCAGGGAAAAGAACTTCCCAAAAGGAATAATCTCTGTAGTTCACACAGAGTTTGCAACATTTGGTGTTTCCATTAGCTAGAGTGAAAATCCCTTTTAATAGAGGGAGCATTGCTTAGAACAGGAGTCGCCAACCCCCAGCATTGGTCCATGCCCTGTTAGGAACGGGGCCGCACAGCAGAAGGTGAGCAGCCAGCCAGAAAGCATTATGGCCTGAGTTCTACCTCCTGTGAGATCAGCACTGGCATTAGATTAGCATTGGAGCACAAGCCCTATTGTGAACTGTACATGCCACGGGTCTAGGTTGCACGCTCCTTATGAGACTCTAACTAGTGCCTGATGATCTGAGGTGGAACAGTTTCCTACTGAAACCACCCAACTCCCAACCCCTACCATCCCACCCCCACCTTGTCTGTGGAAAAATTGTCTTTCATGCAACCAGTCCCTGGTGCCAAATCTGTGGGAGATCACTAGCTTAGAACCTTCAAAAGAGTGTTGCCCCCAGTGTAAACTATGGACTTTGTGTGATAATGACATGTCAATGTAAGTTCATCAACTGTAACAAATGTACCATTCTGGGGAGAGATGCTGATAGCCTAGGAGGCTATGCATGTGTGCAGGCAGGGTGTATATGGGAACTTTTTGTATTCCCTGCTCAATTTTGGTGTGAATCTGAAACTACTCTAAAAAATAAGATCTATTTTCTTAAAAGTCATATTGCCTCCATAGTGGGAAAAAAAAATAGCGGTTGACTACTAGCTGCTCTTATCCTGCCTAAAAAATTTAAAAAGCCAGCTTTAAAAGATACAAATTGATTTTAAGTAACTTTATTGTATACCAAAACAAAGCTAAAATAGTTTTAACACAAAATGCAAAAAAATCCAGCACTCAATAAGTTACAATTCGCAATGTCTAACACCAAATCAAATAATGTTAGGAATGCAGAGAGACAGAAAACTGTAATCCATGATAAGAAGGGGGAAAAAAAATCAATCTGCTTAAACTGACTTAGAAAGGACACATCAAGTGAGAATTAAAAAATCAATAGAAAGGACACAGATGACAGAATCTGTAGACAAGGACATTGAAACAAATATAACTATATTCCTTGTATTAAAGAAGCTAGGCCAGGTGTGGCAGCTCATGCTTGTAATCCTGGCACTTTGCGAGGCCAAGGTGGGTGGGTCATCTGCGGTCAGGAGTTGGTGACCAGCCTGGCCAATGTGGTGAAACACCATCTCTCTGAAAAATATGAAAATTAGCTGGGTGTGGAGGCACGTCCCAGCTACTCAGGAGGCTGCAGGCACAAGAATCCCAGCTACTCAGGAGGCTGAGGCACAAGAATCACTTGAACCCAGGAGGTGAAGGTTGCAGTGAGCTGAAATCTCACCATTGTACTTCAGCCTGGGCAACAGAACGAGACTCTGTCTCAAAAAATAGAATAAAATAAAATAAACAAGCTAGGGGAAAATATGAAATGATGAAGAGTTACATAGAAGGCCTTAAAAAAGATATAAATTAAATTTACATGAAAAATAAAGTCTGAGATGAAAATACACTGGATAGGATTAACAGCAGATGCTGCTGAAGAAAGATTAACCAATTTCAAGACATGGAAATAGAAACAAAGAGAGAAAAAAAAGATACAACAAAAATGAACAGACCATTAGTCAGCTGTGGTAAAATTTCAAAGCAGCTAATACAAATATAACTGGAGTCTTTGAATGAGAGGCTAGAGAGAAAGAAGAGAATATATATTATATAGATTTGATATACATGTGCCATATATAATATCTTGTATATGCCATGTATAAGACATATATGTCATTATTATTCAAATTTGATCAGAACTATAAACATGCAGATGCAAGAAACTAGATAAAGTAAAACAATATGTAAAAGATAAAACTATACAAGGTCTTATCTTAACTAAACTGCTTCAAACCAGTGATAAATAGAAAATCTCAAAAGTGGCCAGAGGAAAAACGACATATTATGTACGGAGGAACAAAAATAAGAATTATGGCAGACTTCTTGTTGGAAACAATGTAATCCAGAAAACAGTGTAATATCACTTTTCAAACACTTTAAAAACAAAAACTGTCAACTAGAATCCTACGCCCAGTGAAAATATCTTCCAGAAGTGAAGCTGAGTTCTTATGCTCATCAAGATGAAGTAATCCACTATACTCTATCTCTCTTACTGATTGAAACTAAGAACTCTCAGGCCAGGCACAGTGGCTCACACCTGTAATCCCAGCATTTTGGGAGGCCAAAGCAGGTGGATCACGTGAGCTCAGTAGTTCAACACCAGCCTGGGCAACATGGAGAAACCCTGTCTCTACAAAAAATACAAAAGTCATCCAGGCGTGGTGGCACACACCTGTAGTACCAGCTACTTGGGAGGCTGAGGTTGGAGGAATGCTTGAGCCCAGGAGGCACAGATCACAGTCAGCCAAGATTGTGTCACTGCACTCCAGCTTGGGTAAGAGAGCAAGACTCTGTCTCAAAATAAAAAACAAAACTCAGAACTCTTGAAAGAATATGCAAAGTGATTACCTGAGTGCTCTAAAGAGAAAACAATAGAATGCAGATTAAGGACCATAGTCAAAACTAAGATAAAATTTACAATGGAGATAACTCTGCATTTTTTCTCCCCACTTTGGGGCACTTGGGAGGAGCTAAGGGTCTTCAGAGCCTGTAGCCAACTTACCTGTGGCCAGTTTTCTGACAAGGATCTCTGTCAGCTGGCTTCCTTGTACCATTTGCTCACAGAATCTCTGTCTCTGGTAGTAGGCAATGCCAGTGTTCCTAAGAAGGCCCCCAAAAGACTTGACTGTGTTCTTCACATGCTGGGTGAAAAGGTAGCAGACACCTCTCCCTTCCTGTATCTTCTGTAGAAAGTGGGTCAGTTCTTTAGCCTGAGCCTGAATTAAGGGATCATGTATCTTAAGGTGGGAAAGAGGAGTAAGAGGGAATGTAGTGAATAATAGATTATAGAAGTTTCAGAGGAGAGATCTCTTAGAATCCCTGTGAGGAACTCCCAAGTTGAATTCTTTTTTTTTTTCTTTTTTTTTTCTTTCTTTTTCTTTTCTTTTCTTTTTTTTTTTTTTTTTGAGACAGAGTCTCACTCTGTTGCCCAGACTGGAATGCAGTGATGTGATCTCAGCTCACTGCAACCTCTGCCTCTGCCTCCGCCTCCCAGGTTCAAGCAATTCTCTTGCCTCAGACTTCCAAGTAGCTGGGACTACAGGTGCCCACAACCATGCCAGGATAATTTATATATTTTTTGTAGAGATGGGGTTTTGCCATGTTGGTCATGCTAGTCTCGAACTCCTGACCTCAAATGATTCATGCACCTCACTGTACCAAAGTGCTGGGATTACAGGCATGAGCCACCTCACCTGGCCCAAGATGAATTCTTGTACAAGTTGTGTGACTTGCCTGTGGCAGAAGGAATGAAGAAACAGCCTTGGGGTTGTCTGTTATTTTACTAACTTTGCTTTAAAAAGATGCCCCTTTGGTTCCCCACTTTAGCCCAAGTACATTTTCGTACAATATACATTAAGCATTATATAGTAACTGGCAAAAAAAAAGAAAGAAAGAAAGAAAAAAAGCCAGGTTCAAAAATGTTGGCCAGGTATCTCTGGTGTTATTGAAAGTTAAAAAGAAAAATCAGTGAAAAGGTCAAGAAGGGCAATATTCTTTTGAATGACATGAAGATAGACCATAATCAGTAAGAAGGCAATTAAAACTAAAGTTCTGGCCGGGTGCAGTGGCTCACACCTGTAATCCCAGCACTTTGGGAGGCCGAGGCAGGCAGATTACCTTAGGTCAGAAATTTTGAGACCAGCCTGGCCAACATGGCGACACCCCATCTCTACTAAAAATACAAAAATTAGCTGGCATGGTGGTGTGTGCCTGTACTCTCAGTTCCTTGGGAGGCTGACCTAGGAGGATCGCTTGAACCTGGGAGGTGGAGGCTGCAATGAGCTGAGATCACACAACTGCACTCTAGCCTGGGCAACAGGGTAAGACTCCATCTCAAAAAAAAAAAAAAGTAAAGTTCTGAGTAGTAATTTCATTACTCTATGTGGGATTTCATTGTTTTCTAATTATTGTTTAAATATTTCTCATGGTGATATGGTTTGGCTCTGTGTCCCCACCCAAATCTCATGTTGGATTGTAATCCCCAATGTTGGGGGAGGGAACAGCTGGAAGGTGACTGGATCATGGGGGCGGGTTTCCCCCCTTGCTGTTCTCTTGATAGTGAATGAGTTCTCATGAGGTCTGGTTTTTGAAAGTGCAGCACCTCCCTCTTTGCTCTCTCTCTCTCCTCTTCTGGCCATGTGAAGACCATGCCTGCTTCTCCTTCGACTTCCACAATGATTGTAAGTTTCTCGAGGCCAGCCCAGAAGCAGAAGCCTGTACAGTCCACAGAACCATGAGCCGATTAAACCTCTTTTCTTTATAAATCACCCAGTCTCAGATGCGTGTTTATAGCAGTGTGAGAATGGACTAATACACGTGGGTTCAAATGTGGAGTGTGAGCTCTGTGAGTCTAAGGACAGTGCCACCTATGACCCAACTTACCGCACCCGGTACTATGTACACATACAAGTAGTTATTCAGTTAATGTTTAGAACCATGTAATCCCAGAGCTGGACTGAACATTTACAGTCATCTACTACATCTCATGCTTGAGTTTTCTCCCTGATATTCTTCTAAGTAGTTATCCTCAGGTCCTCTTTCAAACTCTATTCCTTAGAGTTACTAGAAAGTGTCAGCGGAAGTAAAGACACATACTGGGGAGAAGCAGGGGCTCCAGACCTATCCCCTCTTCAATCAAATCTCTCTGCTTTGGTGAGTTTTACACATTTGAGCTTCTATGATTTCATTTCAACAAAGCATTAAAAGAAAGATTAAAAGAAGTTTTGAATGCTACAATCTACTTTACATCTGAAACCCTCTAAGGATAGTCAATGCTGGTCCTGAGCAAATTAATAATTCATTTTCCACACAATAGCTGCTCAATCATCTATCTATCCAATAGCCCTAGCAGTTAATACTCCACCTAGTATAACACTTTTAAAAAAAGTTTGGAGGAGAAACATTCTTATCATGAAAGGCACTTTGGAAAGTTTGAAAATATCTCTTACAGAAAATGATAATGACAATCACCATATCTATAAATGGGAACAAATATAATAATTATAGAAAATAGTTGTTCAGAGTTTTATATGTGTTAGAGATGATTCTAACTACTTGCAATTGTGCATTTAATCTTCATAACCCTCTAAGGTAGATACTGTCAGTATTTCCATTTTATAAATGAGGTAGCCTAGGTTGATGACATGCAGAAAAGTGAAGTAAATTTGACCAAGGACACACAGATAGAAGCCACATTGCTATTATGCCAACACAGGCAGCTGTCTCCATTTTACTAATGTGCTATTTAATGGAAAACCCTAGACACCTAACTAGACCATAGCCTCATTGTGTCTTAGTCTAGTTCTGTGTCTGCCTCATACATTTCTGCCCTTCTCCTTGCACAAATTTTCTCTTTGTTCTACCAGCCTAGGCTGCCCCACTTCAAACGGTATTTATACACTTCCCACAGAGGTACCTCCTTACTGGAGCCTTGCAGCTGGCATCGGCAATTCAGCCAGCTCCCTCTCCTGAAACTGCAGCTCCTCCTCCAGCACAGATTCTATAAGGTCTTTGCACTCTTCACACTCTGAGAAAAGGCAGACATGCCTGCATCATGGAAGGCTGGACGTGCTGCTGTGGTCACTGCCTGCAGGACAGGAAGCAGGGTCTATCTCAAGGATAAAAGTATCCCCAGTACCAGGCTTTACACTAGGATTTCCATATCTTTATTCCTCAGTCTCTCAACTACTCCCCGTTTTAGAGATGAGGAAAGAAGAACCCATAGGCTGATAAAACAACTTGACAAGATGATTCAACTGGAATGAGACAGTCAGAATTCACATCCCCTGAGGTCTGACTCCACATCTTTTTTTCTTTTTTCTTTTTTTTTTGAGATGGAATCTCACTTTGTTGCCCAGATTGGAGTGCAGTGGCATGATCTCGGTTCACATCAACCTCTGACTCCCGGGTTATTCTCCTGCCTCAGCCTCCCAAATAGCTAAGATTACAAGTGTGCACCACCACACCCTGCTAGTTTTTGTATTTTCAGTAGAGACAAGGCTTCACGATGTTGGCCAGGCTGGTCTCGAACTCCTGACCTCAAATGATCTACCCACCTTGACTTTCCAAAGTGCTGGGATTACAGTAAGTGTGCCAATGTGCCTGGCCATGACTTCAAATCTTAAGGCCAATTTACCAAACCTTACAGCCTCTTAAATAAAACATGAACATAAGGCCAAGAAATAATGGCTTCCTGTGTCACTTCCTGTGTTTGGGAAGATACTAAGAACTGTAGGACTGATGGTTCTCCTGCTTCAAGAGTTTCAATAATCCCAAAATATTTCAAAGATTTAAACATTTATCTGTATACAACTGTGTAAAGCTGTATATGGAGGAGAAAGATCCAAATGATATATGCCCAAATGCTAATAGGTGGTATTTTGAAGGGAGAACCAACACGTAGT
Organism: Macaca mulatta; assembly: GCF_049350105.2. Classification (NCBI taxonomy): domain Eukaryota; kingdom Metazoa; phylum Chordata; class Mammalia; order Primates; family Cercopithecidae; genus Macaca; species Macaca mulatta. The sequence goes on from NC_133406.1 coordinate 117,478,696, forward strand.
GTTTGTCATGGTACTGTTGCAGTAGGTTTTTAAGAATTATCATCATATGATCATCACCACTATCCAAACAGGTAGTTACTACTCTATTACCATTACAGATGAGGAAACTGAGGCACAGTGACGACGAGTAAGATTTGAACCCAGGAAATTTGGCCCTAGGGTATATGCTCTTTAATCACTGCACAATAATACCTTTATACTAAGGTCTTAGGTAATATGATTCTTCTTCTCTAGCTTGAGAATTTTTTTTTCCTACAATTATAATGAATGAAGTTTTTTTTAAACTAGTTTTTCCACACACCAAAGCTCATCTTTTCACTTCTTTAGTAAGTGGGCTTTTGGCTTTACTTTTCTATCACAGTAAGTTAGACAGCAACTTTTAGTTACCTCCCACACAATGATTTATTTTAAAATAATTGCAGAAATTTGAAAGCAAATTCAATTTCAATGTTAACCAGAATCCTCTTCTAATTAATATCCCTGTTCCTCTCATGCCCTTGTTCCCATGTTTCCCTGTCATTACAGCTTCTCCCTTCCCCGACTATTAGTAACAGGTTTTGGATTTTACAGTGAATTTAAAAATGTGAGAGCCAACTGTGGAGAGGAAAGGACTAGCTCTTAAACTGGCCTGGCCTTCTACTGAGAACGGCGGTCTGCTCCACTTGGCCTTGTTCTCATTTTGGCCATATGTCTCATAGCTCTGATCCTGGACGTCCACCTGCAGTTGTTTGCTGTCCGTAAAGTTGATACTCAGAGAGAGACAGAAAGGGTGTTACAAAGTCTCTGATTTTTCTGGAAATACCCTCAATCTAACCACAGCATGAGGAATGGCTTATCTGAACTTTTGTGGGAAGAGAAAATTGATCCAGGTATAATAAAGACTTTTCTCCATGTTTGCTATTGAAGTTCGCATCTCCACATATCTGTGACTCAGTTGAGAATAAGTAGTTTTAAGTTCCTTCAAGGCAGATAGGGTATATACTATTACCTCTTTCACCCCTGGTGCTGTTGGCACAGTGCTGTGCAAATGTGTGTTCTTTAAAAAGTTTAAATTGAATCCTGAGCTGTTTTAACCAACAGTGATGTTACATGTTTGTAGAAGCTGATACTCATTGCTGAGAAGGGAAAGACAGTTTCATGCCTAAACCAAGGTTTTGGTCTCTATTCCTCACTACACTCGCCCTGCAAACTTTACACCTTTGTGCCTCAGTTTTTCTGTCCTTGGCAAATTGAGAGTAAAATGCCCACTTCTACCTTTTTGGGAGAGTAGTCAGGATAAAATTAATTGTGATAGAGAATAAAGTCTGCAGTGTTTCATTTCACAGAGGAAAATGGACAATCATTTATCACTTTGATGACCTTGCCCCTATGGGACCTACTGTATTTCTGCAGGTGATTGGCCAGGGAGTAGGCAGTAGCTTTGGATGTCAGGAATTTCTCTGTGAGGTCTCGGAAGTTCTGTTTGCATTTTTCCAGTTCAGAGCGCAAGTACTGGTTGGTTTCCAGGATGCTCGTTTCTGCCCTTGGACCAGAACAAGTGGTGGGAGATACGGCCATGCTGAAGCTTGTGGAGGAAGTGGAATCAGAGCCTAGGGAGAATAAACCCAAACAAATAATACATTAAAAACAAATGCATGGATTATGGTAATGGTTGCACTACTTGGGTAAATTACTAAAAATTATTGAACTGTACAATTATAATGGGTAAATTTTATAGTATGTAAATTACACCTCAATAAAGTTTCTTTACATTAAACAAAGATTTAAATGAGTCAAAAGAAAGCAGATCTGATTCATTACTTACTTTTGGGATAAACTTTGTCAGCATCCCACAACTCTGAGAATCCTCAGCCACAAAAACAAGGCACAAAGTGCCTGAGCTTAGAATCTAAGGTACTTTCTGTGGTTCAGGCTCTGATAGGAATGCCAGAGGTAAGACCCAGTGCCAGGTAACAGTCTGGAGTCACAATAACAGAATTAGAAGGTGGGGGTGTCATGGAATGTTAGGATCTCTGCCTTCCAGGTGTCTAGGCCATGTGGAAACACAAGGTCTCTTCTGAAGGTCACCACCAATGGAGACCACTCCCTCAGCAGTCATTCTCAGTACTTGTATACTCTTGTGACAATACCATAGGCCTATCTCTTTCTAAAATTTAACCATATTTTCATTGTTTATTATGGCAAATGCATAGACAACATCAAGGAATACATATTTCCTCAAGTTCTATCGTTGTCTTAAGGACTGTCATGAAGTCATTTTCTTCTTAATGAAAAATTTAACACTTTTAGATAGTCTTGATGTTCTTCTTTGGTCCTCCAGTTTTCCACATCATTTATATTATAAGAAAAAAAATCCTGAATATTCTGCTCAGAGTGTGAATAATTGATTTATATGGATTTAGAGGCCAGGTGCAGTGGTTCACACCTGTAATCCCACCACTTTGGGAGACCAAGGTGGTCGGATCACTTGAGCTCAGGAGTTTGAGACCAACCTGGGCAGCAGGGCAAAACCCTGCCTCTACAAACAATTTTTAAAAATTAGCCGGGCATAGGGCTGGGCATGGTGGCTCATGTCTGTAATCCCAGCACTTTGGGAGGCCGAGGCGGGTGGATTATGAGGTCAGGAGATGGAGACCATCCTGCCTGACACAGTGAAACCTCGTCTCTACTAAAAATACAAAAAATTAGCCGGGTGTGATGGCGGGTGCCTGTAGTCCCAGCTACTTGGGAGGCTGAGGCAGGAGAATGGCGTGAACCCGGGAGGCAGAGCTTGCAGTAAATGGGGATAGCGCTACTACACTCCATCCTGGGCAACAGAGTGAGACTCCACCTCAAAAAAAAAGAAAAAAAAATTAGCCGGGCATAGTGTGGCGTGTCTGTAGTCCCAGCTATTTAGGAGACTGACGTAGGAGGATCGCTTGAGTTCAAGTGTTTTTTGCTGCAGTGAACCAAGATCATGCCACTGCACTCCATTCTGGATGACAAAGTGAGACCCTGTCTCAAAAAATAAAAGCAAAATAAGTAATACAAGGATTTTGGTCAGTGTCTTAATATACTTCTTGCTGCAAACCAATGTTATAGTGGCATCTTTTCCCCCACTGGGGACCCATGTTAGGTTTTTTCTTTTTCTTTTTTTTTAGACAGGGTCTAGCTTTGCTGCTCAACCTGGAGTGCAATGGCATGATCACAGCTCACTGCAACCTCAAACTCCCAGGCTCAAGGGATCCTCCTGCTTCAGCCTCCTGAACAGCTCAGACTACAGGTACATGTCACCACCCTCAGCTATTTTGTGTGTGTTTGTGTATGGGGTCTCACTATGTTGCCCAGGCTGGTCTCAAACTCCTGGGCCCAAGTTATTCTCACACCTTGGCCTCCCAAAGTATTGGAATTATGGGCGTGAGCCACCACACCTGGCCCATGTTGGCTTTTCACTTAACTTGAGGACAAGTTTGATATTCATAACTCCTAACTCCAATTTCCTCTTCTATGTGTGGGTTGCTTTGTGTTATAATCTCTATATACATATTTTTTGCTTGTCACTTATGATTTTCATTCTAACTCCACAGGCTTTCTTTCCAATTTATCACAATCACTGAAATAATGTATGTATATCTCTTTAAATACATGTAATGGCCACCTAATTTGGAATGATTTATAAACTGTAACTATATGTTTGAAGCAGTTTTTATGGAACACTAATGATTTGCATTGAGCCAAAGCCATTGGCCTGAGGATATATTCTCAGACAGATCATGGTAAAAATCAAGGTCATGAGTCTGTGGTGGTTGGTGGTGATCAACAGCATTCCTGTGCAATGGGGTTTAGTGGGAGAGAAACTGAGGTTTTAAAGACAGGCATAGATAGACAGAAGAGAAGTGATCCTCTGATATACCTCTTCGCTTCCTATGTATCAATTCCTCCCTGGTTTTGTGAGACTGAGATAGGGAGACTCTTATGGAATATCTGTCCTTTCCCTTCAGCTGCCTGACTTTCCTGGGCTACTGGCCTACACATGTGTAACCATGGTCACCTCCACATTCATGACAAACGGAAGGAAGCAGGACCAACAAACTGCATACCCTACATGCTAACCTGAAACTATAGTGTTTAATAGTATTAGTTTATGAGATATATCAGAAGCTATATGATTTTAGTCCTTTTAAATTTATTAAGATTTATGTTAAGGGCTAGCATATGGTCTATTCATTAGAACGTCCCACGTGTGCTTGAGAGGAAGTGTATTCTGTTTCTGTTGAGTGGAGTATTCTATAGATGTCTGGTAGGTTATGTTATTTAAATCTTTTATTTCTTTATTGGTCTTCTGCGTAGTTGCTCTATCCATTATTGAAAGTTGTGGTATTAAAGTCTCCATCTACTATTGTTAAATTGTCTATTTCTCTCTTCAATACTGTCAGTTTTTGCTTCCTGCATTTTGAGGCTCTGTTAGATGCATGTGTATTTATAATTGTACTCTCTTCCTGATGGATTAACCCTTTTATCATTACAAAATATTCCTCATTGTCTTTGGTAACTTTTTTGTCTTAAAGTCTCTTGTTTATTTTGTCTGGTATTAGGATAATTGTTACTGAAACACCCGAGGTTTGACTTAATACTTGCTGCTCACTGCACAGAAAGCCAATCACTGAACCAACTAGTATTGCCAGGGAAAAAGGCTTTCATCAGGTACCGCAACTTAGGAGATGGGAGATCAGTCTCAAATCCATCTTCTTGATCAACGAAAATTCAGAGTTTAGATAGCAGGGAAGAAATGGAACTACATGCAGGAAAACAGGAATTACAGAGAGGTAAGAAAGAGGAACTGGTCAACAGGAAGCATGTGGTCACTTAGGCAATTATGATGGAATAAGGGGTCTGACATCTCATTGTCCAGATGTGGTACGCTGGTAAATTTCAGTTCTTTGATACTATCTGGAAGGCCAGATGGTTGGTTTCCTGAGAAAGGAACTCAGATAATACAAATGTAACTTTCTCAAATTTCAAGACTGAAAGGGTCAATTTCTATGTTTATTCAAAAGAAACCGTAAACATCAGTTCTAGGGAACAATTGGGTTGGTTTAAAACTCACTTCAGCTTTCTTATGGTTGCTGATTACATAATTATGTTACATTGCATGGCAAATGGATTTTGCAGATACAATTAAATTAACCTTAAAATGGGGAGATTATAAAGGTTGACTAATGTAATAACACGGGCCTTTAAAGTCTGGGTCTAGAGGTCAGAGGTCAGTGAACTAGGAAGTCAGAGAGATCCAAAATATGTTAGTGATTCAATGAGGAAGAAACCCTTCATTGCTGACTTTGAAGATGGTGAGAGTCACAAATAAAGTCCTCAGTCCAACAACTTCATAGTTAGTGCTACCTGCAAATATGAGCTAAGAATATTTTTAAATGCATTTACAATATGCGGTGAACAGATTCACATTGTCTCTGCCTACTCTTCTCTTTCGCTTTGTCCCTGCATGCTACTATGTCTGTCTAGATGGGGGGACACAAAAACCAGGCCTTTGTGCAGCTTTCTCTCCTCTCCTGGAATGCTATTGCTCACTAGAGCCAGATAGCACTGCTGAAGGTGGCTGAGTACAGGCAACTGATGGTGTTGGAAGCCATAGGTCCTTGATTAATTCAGCCGAGATTGCACCACTGCACTCCAGCCTGGGTGATCGAGTGAGACCCCGTCTTAATAAACAAACAAACAAACAAACAAAACCTGCCCATGAAAGGGGAAAGGATCAATAAATGGGTATTCCAAAAAATCAAAAGCCACACAAATATCAAGCCAAAATAAACTGATTCCCTGACTGGAAATTGAACCCAGGCTATGGCAGCAAAAGCACAGAACTTTAAGTACTGAACTGCAAGATAGAGCATTTTAAGGGTAGCTATGACACTAGCATGTGCCTTTCTTTTAACTTGATCTTCCATCAACTTTTTAAAATAAGAGATCTCTAATTTTTTTTAAATTCAAGTGTCTAATTTAAGGGATCCATCTTCAGTCCACTGGCAACTAGAATTTCCAATGGTGTAATTATTCCAATAGCAATGCAACCAAATAGCCTCTTTGTGGAAAGCCCAGGATGTCATTTTCCAGGTTAACTTCCTGGGAAGGTCATAGAAGAGGCAATCCCAAAGATTGCCCTCCAAGAGAAAAGTTCAATGTAAGGAGTAGGCCACAGATGGTTAAGGATGATACTTGTCTCCAGCAACCCACATATTTGTGGGGGCTTCCAGTCACAGACTTGTGAGTCTGTGATACCATGTAGGCCCTCTTGGGATTGAGCTTTCTTAGGACTAATCAGGCAATAAGAGTTAAGATGACAAAAGCCTCGAAGGGATGAGATTTCTTAAGACAAACCCCAAGAACTTGACATAGTCAGAACAAAAAGTGTGCTCGGGTTCCCAGCCATTTTCAGACAGGCCACCTACTATAACCTGAAAGTTACCACCTCTTACCAGATAGGGGAAAACAAGAGAAAATGCTCCCACTTGGTCACAAGTCAAGCTCTCAAGGGCATCAAATAAGATGAGAAGGAACCTCAACCAGTACCCCCTTTTATGACAGAATAACACATAGAGACAAAGACAAAGGAACAGACAATTTCTGGGAAGAAAGGGATTAAACAATATGAATTGGTACCACAAAGTACCAAAAAGCACACCAGAGTCACTACACCCAAGACTAGTCACACAAATCCTTTTCTCCCATTAATCAAGATTTTGGAGAGGGAAAAGAAACAGTGATTTTTCCTGTCCACTTGATCAGATTCCACATAGAGAAGGAGGCCGGGAGCCTGGCTGGTAAAAATTTATTACCCTATGACAACTGATCAGATCCTGGGTTCTTCACTGCAGCTTCCAGAAGAGCAGAGCTTTGCTATCCTGCTTACAGCTCCAAAACTGTAGGGGTCAGTGGAATCCCTCCCTCTTAACCCTCTGAAGTTTCACTCAAAAATCAAGTCACAAAAGGCAGATTAGTTGGAGAAAAGGCATAAAATGTACTGACATGTACATGGGGAGGGCCACAGAGTGATTACCCTACCCATAATGGGATGCAGAAGCTTATATACCATCTCAAGGTAACAGAATGAATGAGGGCTCAAAGCATGGCCAAAACCAGGTTCCATCAGAGTCAGTGGTGTATCCATTTATTGTGGGCAAGACAGGTTATGGGAGGCAGAGAAGAGGAGGCTTGGCTAGCAAAGTTGGTCTTAATATGTAAATGAAACCTTACAGGTAGCAGCGCTCAGAGAGAATAAACCCTAAAACTTTCCTTCAGACCTTTACAGGTGTCAGACTCTCAGTTCATCTTTCCTAGATCTGGGCAAGGAAAGACCTGGCTGCATCAGTGCAGACTCCCTACATATGCAAATCTCCCCAACAAAAGATAACGTTGCAGGGCTACGTCTGCAGCTGGCTTTCTAAACAGACATCTCAAAATATGTCAAAGCAATGTATTTGGAGGTAAATTATTTTTAATTCCTTGATGTCTACATCCTGATGCACCTACCGTTTCAATGCACCATTGTTGGTGGCAACTCCATTCTTCCCTACACTCAAGCCAAAAAAATAGATTCTCCTTGAGGCTAGTCTTTTTCTCATAGCACACATACTGTTTTTCAGAAGAATTATGTTTCCTGTTTGGGTTAATTACAGACTTTGATCTGCCCAATCTTTCTCTTTCTTGGTCTCTGAATTTTGGCAAAGGAGTCTCCTGATACAGGCGGGATCGATTCTAATGATGATTCTCAAAACTGTCAGACTTATTTAAGAGCCTTAATCTCGGGGTCAGGGTTTGGGCCGCCCTTGAACCTTTTCTTTGGGCCTACTTGTCAAAATCAGCCTGGTCAGGCCTGTCTTCAAGGCCCAGGGTCAGGGCCAGGTCCTCCCGATGCTTCTTGAAGCTTCTCCCGCTGGGTCAGCAGCCACCCTCCCCTTCCCTATGACCTGCAGAGAAGCTCCAGGGGGCATTTATTCAATTTGCTAGGAACCCAGGAGGCGCAGGTGCGAGGTGACTCTGGGGTTCCCACCGCACCCGCCGCCCTCCTTGGTCCTCTCGCTGTCTCAGGCAAGCAACAAAGTTCCAGGTGAGCTTGGGCGCCAAAGACACCCAACCAGAGAGGGGACCGGTAGGGAAGGGCACCGGCCCTTAGTTCCTTCTCAGTAGGAATCCGAAAAAACTCTTGAAGAAATAGAACGGGAGAGTTGGAAGTAGATCAAAGGGAAAGAAAGAAATCCTAGGAGATTTCCCATCTGAAGGCACCACGAAGAGAAAGTCCACCTCCTCTGGGCCGGATCCTCACCTCACTGGTGAACAGAGTTCCAGTCTCCGTTGGAGACCAAATCAGTTGATTTTGGCTTGACTCCTAGTGAAGAAGCCACGCTTTGTCCTCCCCTGTTTAGCTCTTGATCCTGAAGCACTTGATTGTCTCTCTCAGGCTTTCCATGGATTCCAGGGATGCAACTGAGAAGGTTGTTTTTAATGCACTTACTTGAAGTAAGAATAGTTTAAAGTATTTTTGCAAAGAAAAAGGTTTCCTTTTGCACTGAAGACATTCAGATGTGAGGAAAATCACTCGGCTGGGGAAAGCAAATGCTGTTGAGAATGTCTCACAAACACAAATTACACGTCAGCAGGTAGGTTTGACTCTCAGGTTGGGCACATTTTAAGCGCACTGTTGGTGGAACTTAAGATGAATCTAGGACATTCATGATTAATATTTTTAGTTTTTTAGTAAAATTTAATATTTTAAATTTAAATACACAATCCGAAAATTATATAACCAGCACGAGAAACTGGCTTTATGCCATTTTTACAAACACAGGAAAGAAAGATGATATTATAATGACAATGCTTCATAAATGGCAACATTTTTTAAGTACCTAGAGAAAAAAAGGTAACCTAGAATTCTATGCAAAAATAAAATTTCAAAACTGTGAGTGAAATAAGGATACTGAAAAACATACAAAAGCTAAAGGAATTCACCAACCCATGCTACAAGAAATCTTAAGAGTCTTCCAAGCAGAAGCAAAAGGATACCAGATAAAAATGTGGGCCCATACAAAGAAACCAATATTGGAAATGGCCTTTAGAAAGCATGTACTATATGTTTTCTTATAATTTAAATATTTTAAAAAATATTTGACATAATAAATAAAAGTAATAATAATCACAAAGCTTATAATAAATAAAGTAAAATTACATAACACTAGGATAAAGGTCAGAAAGGGAGGTATAATGACAATTGAAAGCAGACTGTAATAAATTAAAGATGTATCCCAGAAACCCTAATGCAGCCACTGAAATAAGAAAAGGGTTATAGCTAATAAAGCAACAAAGGAAAGAAAATGGAATGAAATAAAAGCTATGTAAACACTATGCTGGAACAACTGCTCTCCAGGCCTCTACCCTATAGAAATATACCAGTGGGCAATGAGAAGTGTACAAGAATGATGACTGCAGCATTATTTGTAATCATAAAATAATAGAACCAAAGTAATTTTAAAGAGATATGAAAAGGGTTTTATTTATTTATTTAACAGACAATTTAACAAACAAACAATGGAAGCAAGTCCTTTGCAAAAAGGAACACAGAGGGTCATGATGATGCTACTCCTCCATGGATTTCAGGGTTCCCAGACGCCTAGGTTTCTGTCTAGTTCTGGAAGATGTTATTCTATGGGAGCAACAGGTCCTCGAGTTTGGGGCTCTTTCAGGTTCTCTCTCCATTTCCCCATTCTGCTACAATAAATAAACAAACAAAAACAATTCTCACCTCCAGAAGATCCCACCTGTGCCTCTGCACGAGCCTTTCAGGAGGTCTGGAGGTCTGGTCCGCCGCTCCCCGGCTTCTTTCCCAGCTTTTGCTTTTCCCTTCCGCTGCTCCCGCCCTACGGTCCCACGACCCGACCACCGCCCAGCTGAGCCCCCGCGGCTCCACCGCGCAGAAGGTGCACCGGAGGCCCTGCCAGTTGCCCGCCCCGCGGGGGTGTCGAGAAATCAACGCTTTGTAAACAGAACTTCCCCATTGAAAAAACCTCTTGATTTCCACTCTTAGGGCTCTTCAAAGGACTGAAAGCTAAAGGCGACGATGGATTCATTCGGCAAGTCCTAGTCGTCCGCCCTGGTGAGTGCCAGACCCTGCTCCCCGCAAGGGGACCCACGAGCGACCCTCGCCACCATCCCTGCCCTGGTGGAGCCCCCGTGCGGGACACAGGATCCGAAGATGGCAGCGGCAGCTCCGCAGCGGCCCCGAAAGCAACTGGGCAGGGTGGGCACAGGCTCCCTCACTTGGTGAAGGCGGTACAAAGAACGGGAAGAACCATCCCGGGAGCCCGCCGGGTGTTCAGCTTCCCTTGGGACCCCAGGCTGCTCGGGCTGGGTCGCGGACCGGGGAGTTTCTGGGGGCTTCTGAAGCAGGAGAGGGGCAGGGCAGGCGAAGGCCATTCGGCTCTCCGTCTGGCTCCAAAATCTCCTAACGCGCAGGTGTCCAACGTGACCAGCGCAACTCACCACTCTAATCTCTCTGGTTTTCCAAGGCCTTGCTCAGTCGTCCTGCCAGGCGGGCCCTGAGAATAAACGGGACAAAGGAAGTTTAGTGAGTGCGCCCTTCATATATCGCGTAGTAGAACTAGCAGTCCCTGTCTCTGTGGCGCAATCGGTTAGCGCGTTCGGCTGTTAACCGAAAGGTTGGTGGTTCGAGCCCACCCAGGGACGCTTATTGCAACTTTTAAAGCATTCAGGCATTGACCATCACTAGACAAATGGGGGAAATGTTATCTTCCCTTAGTATCAAGCCACTAATTTATGACTGATCCATGTCGCGGGCCAGTCCCAAGCCACTAATTTATGACTGTTCCATGTCAAGGGCCAGCCCACCTTCCCGACCAGATTCTAAACCGGGTATCTCCTGAAATGGCGGGGTTACACCTGTGTAACACAGGAAAGCTGAAACAGAGACCTAGGAACCCACTTCTGGTGTGATAAAATTCTAATTCAGTCCGTTATACGCTTAGATGAGTAATTTACATGCCTCCATTTTTTCATATTTTAGTAATAGGAGTCCAGTAGTATCTCCAGAATGTTACTGGATTTACTGATTGTTCTATCAATAATGTGACCAGTGGAATCAGTCATCATCATAGTGATCCTCTCCATCATTTTTGAAAACAGTATTTTTCCCCAGTTTGTGCATGATTTATTTAACTCTTTTCAAAATGTTTTTGTTAGCCAGGTGTGGTGGCATGTGCCTGTAATCCCAGCTACTCGGGAGGTTGAGGCAGGAGAATCGTTTGAACTTGGGAGGTGGAGGCTGCAGGGAGCTCAGATCGGTATACACTCCAGCCTGGGCAACAGAGTGTGACTCTATCTCAAAAGAAAAAAAATGTTTTTGGGATGAGGTTGGTTTCATGGTTTTAGGATTACAAAGAATGCTGCAGTCACTATTCTGGTACACATATCTTTGGTCATTGTGGAAATGTCTACACCGCAGATATTTCTATAGTGTAGAGAACTGAATGCACCATTGCTACATTATAGTGTTTATATAATGCTTCTAATTTGAGTACATTCTGCAAATGTATCTTTCACTGGAGCAATACCTAATAATATTCCAATATGAATATTTATAAGAGGAAACATGCAGATGTGCAATTGAGTTTCGTGCCTCTCCATGGGGACCCTGTTTATAAAATGGTGGCATTAGCTATCTGAGAGTGGAGTTTGCAGCCCTCTGACATCAAAAGCTGAAGCAGAGGACATGAAAACCCTCACTGCACATCCTCTGTAGTCTGGCCAGAATCATTCCTAGGTCGGTGGTCTCTTACCAGGAGGAAATGCTGCTTGGCTGCTTTGTCAAAACCACAAAAGGGAGGGAAAGTATTAGGCTGCTGGTTGATAACAGTAGTGAAGCAAGTCTTTCCAAAGAGTTGGTTTGTTAACCCTTAGGGAAAAAAGTCCTAATTCTTACCAGATGGTGCCGTGCAGTTTCAGGCTCTTGGTGTCCCAAACAAAGAATTGTACATGACACATACAAAGCAGCAAAGCAAAACAAAAGTTTATTAAGTACAGTAACACTCTCGGAGTGGGGAGAGTGGGCTGACCTCTGGGAGATGAGATCAGTATTAGTTTGATGTACTTTGGGTCTTTTTATGTGTGATTTTTTTTTTCTTCTCTTCACAAGGATGCCTAATCTTTAGCCATTGTTCGCCTTTAGATTGATAGGTGGGTTGCTTAGTTACTTTGGCGCTTGTGTGCTTGCATGTTGCCTCCATCCCATAATTTTAAGTACATGCATGGTATGCAGTCCATATGCCTGAGTTTTAATGAGCTGATTATCATATAGAGTCATGTTAAGGATACTTTTTTTCTCGAATGCACATGTCTATCTCTGAGGAGCTGCCCCTTTACTGGTTTGGATCTTGCCAGCAATGGGGTCCTTGCTTCCTTTGTTTGTTTGTTTGTTTCTTTGTTGTAGACAGAGTCGCCTCTGTTGCCCAGTCTGGAGTGTAGTGGCGCAATCTCAGCTCACTGTAACCTCTGCCTCCCAGGTTCTAGCAATGCTCCTGTCTCAGCCTCCTGAGTAGTCTGGAGTACAGGAGTGCACCACCACGCCCAGCTAATTTTTTGTATTTTTAGTGGAGCTGGCGTTTCGCCATGTAGGCCAGGCTGATCTCAAACTCCTGACCTCAGGTGATCTACCTGCCTTGGCCTCCCAAAATGTTGGGACTACAGGCGTGAGCCAGTGCGCCTGGCCTTGCTTGCTTTTTTTAATCTTACTTTTTGTTTTGGCTGCTCAACTTCTGCCTTTTATCTTGCTTCTTGCTCTCCTGCCACATCTCCTTGCTTCTGTTTCTGCCTTTACTCATTCTGCCTTTATCCAACTTCCAATTCCCTCTGCTGCTCTCCTGCCTCATCTCATAATGGCAGTTAGTGAGGGAGGGGTTTTAAGGGAGCATGTCCGACCTCCTATCCTGTCACAGCCAGAAACAGCTTTCAAGGTTTCTCTGCGATCCTGTCAGCCAAGAGGGGGTCGGTTCAGTTGGTTGTAGGGCCTAGGGCTTATTTTTATTTCTCAATCCTGACAAGGGAAGGCTGGATTAATGCAGATTCTCTCCAGGTGAAAATTTCCCCTACAAAAGATAGTTTTGCAGAGTTACTTCTGTTTGCTGGCTGACAGCCATCTTAAAATATGCCAAAGAAATATATTCTGGGGTAAAATATTTTGATTTTCTTCATCTATCTACAGCTTCACCATGCTGACAGCCTCCAGTCCAAGCATACCTGAAGCCTTTCTTTTTAAAAAGCTTTCCCACCCTTCTGACTGCCTTCAAGTCTCTACCAAAACACAAGTAACAGTGACTGACTCCCTCCTATAGCAAACTCAGAATAAATAGCCTTTGCTTTTTTTCATTTGATTGGTCTTTGCAGAAGCTTCAATGTAGAGTTGACAAGGACTCCATCTTTGACCAAACCTTAGTAGATTCCTCTGAGCCCTTTTCTCTATTAGTTCTTTGCTTGCCAAGTCCAGTTTTAGAAAAGAGTACTGTTGAGTCTAGTTTAGCAAGAGTCCTCCCAACCACCTTTGATAGCTAATCAAGTTCCTCTTAGTAATTTTCCATCCACTAACTTTCTTATCTTGCCAATTGGCTATAATCTTCAACTTTTCCTGCTGTATTTGAGGTTGAGCTCAGTTCTCTGCTGGTCTCTCTTGCCTACTGTAGTACATACAATAAAATGTGTCGCCTACTGTAGTACATACAATAAAATCTGTCTGATGTTTTTAACAACTGTCCAGTGTAGTCCCTCAGAAACTGCCTTTGCAAAATTCTGACAATAAGAGAAAGCTGACATGGCTGACTCCATCTTGGTTCTAGCCTCACAGGCTGGCTGTCTTTGCTCATTCCTGTGCAATTTCTCCCAAGCTCTCTTTGGGAAAAATTGTGTTTATAGTTTAAATCAGGGGTCTGCAACCCCCAGGGCCACAAGACAGGTACTGGTCCATGGCCTGTTAGGAACTCAGCCGAGCAGCAGGAAGTGAGCTGCAGGCTTTGGAGCATTACCCCCTGAGCTCCACCTCTTGTCAGATCAGCATTGGCATTAGATTCTCATCGGAGCTCGGACCCTATTGGGAACTGCACATGTGAGGGATTCCAGATTGCACACTCCTTACGAGACTGTAACTAATGCCTGATGACCTGAGGTGCAACAGTTTCATCGGGAAACCATCCACCATCCCCTTCCATGAAAAAATTGTCTTCCATGAAACCAGTCCCTGGTGCCAAAAAGGTTGGGGACAGCCAAAAAGGTTGGTTTAAATGATAACCTTCCCCAAAACTAAATTACCCCTGTAAAACTAATGAAAGGCCACCAAGTTAGAAGGATGAAAGGGGCCTGAATTCTACTAAGATGTATGCCTTGTTAAATAATTATCAGCCGTTATTCCAGAGGTCGCAAGATTTGCAGCTTCCCCAATTACTGCTGTGAAGAACATCACTATTGTAGAACCTAAGATTGGCCTCTTGAGATGTCTTTTCAGGCTTTTGCATGTCTGACTACTGGATGGCACCATTTGGCCCGAAAATCAACCAGTCCCTTAGCCCCCACCCAGAAGCTGACTCAATGCGGGGGGGCCATTTTCCACACCCCTGTGATTTCATCTCCAACAATCAGCACTGCCCAAACCCTAGCCCCCACCCTACCAAACTATCTTTGAAAAACCCTTTACCTCCAAGCCTTCAGTGAGATCGATTTGAGTAGTAACTCTGTCTCCCACAGGTTGTGGCTGGCCTGTGTCAAATGAAACTCTTTACTGCAATGCCATGGTCTCCACGAATTGATTTTGTGTGTACAGTGGGCAGGAAGAACCCATCAGGCGGTTACATCTGCAGGATGGTGCCAGTTCTTTCCACAAAGGCTGGTCAGATACCCAGAAAGTATTTCTCCACTATTACGTGGACCGTGTGTCTCCCTGTCAGTCTCCAGGGAATGGGGCCTGGCTTTAGTATTTAGTATTCAGCAGTTACTATACTGTCACCTAATCCCTCATTTTCAATATTTTTCCATGACTTCCAGTGGCCTGACTGGCCACCATGCCACAGAATCTTTACTTTATGGTCTCCAAGGAGAACTCTCCACTCGATATTTTGTGATTTGAGCGATGGAATAGAATGTGATACTGGTGGGCTAGGGGAGGTCCCCGGACACTGGTGGGATCTCGACCCCAGCTGTGGTGTCCAGGCTCTTGACACCATCTCAAGAATGAAGTCAAGGATGAGTCCGCAAACAGTGAAAGAAGAGATTTATTGCAAAGCAAAAAGTACACACTCAGGAAAGGGGATTTTGAGCATACCCGAGAGAGAACAATGGGTTCTGGGGTTTCATCTTGATGGATTACTTTAACCAAGGAGTGGAATATTCATGACAATTCCTGGATAAAGGTGGAGATGTCTCGGAACTGTGGTGCCATCCATTTTTACATCAAACATTGGTCTCAGAACTGTTATGGCACTGGTGGGTGTGTGATTTACTATGTTAATGAGCATAAAATGAGGGCCTAGGTAAAACCTACGTCAAATCCAGCACCACATTGTGTCCAGTCAGTCTTAGATAGCTTGGTCCACACTGGTTTTTCAGCGTCTTATGAGCCCATAGCCTTAAGTCAGGTAAATCTGCTGCCTAGAATTTGTTATCCTGTGATCACCCTGTATTATTTCTGTCTCAAATCTACTTGGAAATATTAAAATGGTCTTTGACTTGGGCATGCCAACTTTGCTTACTTCACAGTGTTTCTTGCGCCATAATCCAATATAAGAAAAGATGATCCAGACATTTGTTAAACATCTCAAATAAGATGTATCCCAGGTATTTGTGTCAAATTTGGATTATTTTAATTTTTGTCTTTGCAGAATATAAAATACTAACATGAAGTAAGCACTAAGGTCTGGAGATGGCTGTGCAAGAGATGACAAAGTCCAACACCACGTTTGAGAGTATCCAATAATCTCTTCTGGGGCAGCGTATTTTTCTACAATACTGAATTTGGAAAAAAACAAAAAAAACACAAAAAAAAATAACTACAAGATTCATGAAACTGGACAACTGTCTTTATAACATTACCAGTGATAAAATCAGTAAGGAAGGCTGGTTTGCAGTCATCTGAGCAGTCTCTTTACTTTCATAAATATGGTTTCTCTCTGATATTAAACTGCTTCCAATTTCAAGCGAATGCTACATCCCAAGGATAAGGATGTGAAGAGAACCGGTTTCTTTTGTAATCCTAAACGTTCTAGTCTGCGAATTAAAAGCCATTATTTGAAGAAGGGTTCCCAACCTCCATCTGGCCGCCGAAAGGTTGCTTCACAACACAGGCTAACGACCAGCTTTTTTGAGAGAGCGCAGATGCGGGGGCGGAGGGAAAAAGCAGAGGCAGACGTCACTTCCTTTTGCTGGCTTCGCAGCGGGTTGGTCTGCTGAGTGGCAGAAAGGCAGGGACTGGGAAAGGCACTGTCGGTGACATCACAGATAGGGCGACTTCTATGTAGATGAGGCAGCGCAGGGGCTGCTGCTTCCCACGAAGGAGTTCCCGTGCTGTGGGAGCGGGTTCAGGACCGCTGGTCGGACCTGAGAGTCCCAGCTGTGTGCCAGGGCTAGAAGGGCTCGGGAGTGCACGGGGCAAGTAACCTTGTGTGTAAAGGGTGAGACGTATGAGGCTGTGGCTGGGCAGAGGTGCCGGAGCTCATACTTACCTGGCAGGGGAGATACCATGATCACGAAGGTGGTTTTCCCAGGGCGAGGCTTATCCATTGCACTCCGGATGTGCTGACCCCTGCGATTTCCCCAAATGTGGGAAACTCGACTGCATAATTTGTGGTAGTGGGGGACTGCGTTCGCGCTTTCCCCTGAGTTTTTTAGTTAAAAGAATAGGTTGTCTACTAGGTTTGTGTTTTGTGTGGTGTGTAAATGTTATTATTATTGTGGAAGGCTGGAGAATGGTAAGTAACATATCGATTCTCTGTCAGAGGAGAAATAAGAACTTTCAACCCTTGCAACATAAGGTAACTACTGAGAAGGCTGCACAGCTCTTCCCTTTCTATGCGGGGCTGCCTTCTGCAGAGATTGGTCCACGGTCTCCAATGTCTTGGGTTCTCACGATCTGTAAAAATCTTCGTGTTGTTCCCTATCCCCCAGTCACCTTTTATACAGCTTCTGCTTAACTGCAGCCCCCACAGTAGTTTGTAGGATTTCTGTGCTAGTGGGGAATGCGTTCTCACTTCATAGAGCCAGGTACAAACTACGCAGACGGGCGCTGTTCTTTGGGAAGAAAACAGGGCCTTTGGGACTCTTAGTGTCACCGCTGGATTGTATACATAACACGCTTACTTTGTGTAGGGGAACGGCTCTCCCAGCGCCCAGGTCCCTAGTGCATATTCATTGAGGCCCGCAGGTCAGAACCGCAGTCTCACTTGTCTTGGCGGAAATGCGCTGCGATCCTCCCTGAAATATAAGGCGGGAAGTTTTACGAGGAGCCGGGTCCTGTTTCCCTGCTGTCTCCTGCCGTTTACATATCTAGTCTTTCTTCAGACTTTATTCAAGTGACAGCTTCTTGTTTGATGTCTCGCTTCCACATCCTACATCCATTGCCAGGCAGCTTTCTAGATAGCACTCCCACCCATCCTTCCCGCCCCCAAGCGGCCCTTTCCCATTTCTGGCGCCAGCGTCCTCCCCCTTCCCTCTTTCTTCAGGCCCTCGCTTATCACCTTCATGGACAGAAAATACTTAGCTCTCTCTCAACCTGCGGTTTACACCTGACACGCGTCAGTACCCTGGCAAATTCCTTAAAACCTCTTCTCAAATGGCACTGTAAATTCATCTCTTTTTAACTCCCAGAAGTATCTAATTGGTTTTGTCCTTGTACTACGTGAATACTAGTATCCACTACAGAAGAAAACCCCAGGCCTAGCGATGGCGGTTCTGGGCATTGTGCCAGCCTCTCCCAGGGTATGTTTTCTGACCTCACCTACTTCTGATCAACTGAGGTCGGGAGTTCGAGACCAGACTGACCAACATGGCGAAACTCCGTCTCTACTAAACAAACAAACAAACAAAAGCCGGGCGTGGTGGTGTGTGTGAACCCGAGAGGCAGAGGTTGCAATGAGCCGAGATCGCGCCATTACATCCCAGCCTGGGCGACAGAGCGAGACTCTGTCTCAAAAAAAAAAAAAAAATTAGCCCGTCTGAGACATATTATTGGAGACAGTAGAATCCTGCATCCAACAGGCACTTGGTGCAGATCTGAACCCACTGAGCTATTGGTTCCCTCTGTTCTATTAAGTATCATGAGCAGAAATTGAACTCTTTAGCTTTTACCCACTAAGTATGGCTATAGGACAGGTCTCTCTCTCTCTCTCTCTCTCATTTTTGCATTTATTTTTATTTTTTATTTTTTTTTGCCATCAGTGTGGGTTTTTTGTTTTGATGTTATGAAGTGAATTTCTGGGGACAATCTCTGTTGCGTCGTGTTGACAAGGATCCAGTCCCTGTTTGGACAGCTAATGTGGTCTATGAGTCTTTTTTGTTGTCTATTTATTGTCCTGAGAATAATGGTATTTCCTGATATTTGAGATGCAGCAATGATAAGTTGTTCATATCTTGTCTTTCCAATGTTTGGTAACAATTTTATGGGCCCAGTAATTGTCAATATCTGCAAGAGGGCATCTCTATTACAATGTCCTTACTACTACTTGTCCTTACTACTTACTACTACTTACTACTCAATGTCCCCCCCTTACTACTCAATCTCCAGCCCCCTCACCACCAAACTTCATTCCGTAGGACCTCTTGGCTTTAACAAATTTGCTATATCTAAAAGACATCTTAGTCCAGGAAAAAAACTAAATCTGTAGCATATAAGGAGCAGTTTTCTTTGATTGGTATATTCAGGTTTCTAACCAGCTGAAAAATTCAAATACATGTCCTTTAAATATTAAGTTTAAACCACACTACAGAAAGGAGAGAAAAGATTTATATGATCACATATAAGCAATAGAATCAGCAATATGAGCACTTTTCACAATGATACAAATCAAATGTAATAATCTCCAGAACATTAAGGAAGTTCATTCCTTAATGAAAATAAATGAAAAGAAGTTATTCACCCACTGTTCTATGCCCTGGAAAGAGAATGTCCTGCCGGATTCAAAAAGGTATCACAAAATCTGCAGAGATTGGTCCACGGTCTCCAGTGTCTTGGGTTCTCACGATCTGTAAGATCGTGATTTTCAGCAATGAAGGCCCTCCAAGGATCTAATGATGCTAATATTTTCAGTTTATTTCCTTCACTGATAAACATTGTTAATAGATACCATTGCCTCTATTTTCACCTTAAGTGATGATACTTAGCGCAGTTCGTTTCTTTATAATGCTCCCTAGTTTGGTGGAAGGAATTCTCCTGCTTTATAAATATAGGATATTTTCTCATGAAACAAACTGTCATACTCTTTCAGTGAAGTGAATAGACAAATTAGGTCTCTAAAAATATTAAAGGAGTCACTGCCCCAATTATCTTAGGAACAATGATAATCACTTATATAAAATTAAAATAAGAAAATTAAGCCAGGTATGGTGACTCATATCTGCAATCCCAGCACTTTAGAAGGCTGAGGAGGGAGGATCAGTTGAGGTTAGGAGTTGGAGACCAGCCTGGGCAACATAGTGAAACCCCTGTCTCTACAAATTTTTAAGTATTAGCTAATTTTTAAAAGTTGGCCAGGCATGATAATGCATGACTGTAATCTCAGCTACTAGGGAGACTGAGGCAGGCTGCAGTGAACTATGATTGCACCACTGCCCTCCAGCCTGGGTGACAGAGTAAGACTCTCAACTCAAAAAAAAAGAAAAAATAAAAAGAAAAAGAAAGAAAATTAAGAATTTGTTGAAAGCTGTTTTACTACAATGCTAGGCTGCATGTCTTGTGCCTGTACTCTCAGAAACTCAACAGGCTGGGGCGGAAGCATTGCTTTAGGCCAGAAGTTGGAGACCAGCCTGGGCAACAGGGCAAGACCTCATCTCTAAAAAAATACAAGGCAAGCTGAGCCAGGAGGATTGCCTCAGCACAGAAGTTCCAAGTTGGTCTCCTATGATTGCCCTTCTGCATTCTAGCCTGGATAACAGAGGAAGACACTGTGCCTTATTTTTTATTTTATTTTGTTTTTTACTACTTATGCTTATTTATTTATTTACTTTTGAGACAGAGTCTTGCTCTGTGGCCCAGGCTGGAGTGCAGTGGTGTGATCTCAGATCACTGCAAGCTCCGCCTCCCAGGTTGAAGCTATTTCCCTTCCTCAGCCTCCAGAGTAACTGGGATTACAGGTGCACGCCATCATGCCCAGCTAATTTTTATAGTTTTAGTAGAGATGGGGTTTCACCATGTTTGCCAGGCTGGGCTCAAACTCCTGACCTCAAGTTATGCACCTGTCTCGGCCTCCCAAAGTGCTGGGATTACAGGTGTGAGCCACCTCGCCCAGCCTACTTATACTTGAAATATGAAGTTTCATTAGGGAAAAATTTTCTTGTTGAATTTTTAACATGAAAAAATAATAGATTTAGCTGCAGATTAAATTAATGGTCTTGATAGTTTGGTACAATAAAATAAATGAAATGAAGTTGATAGCAGAGAAGAATCTTTGATGCTTTTGAACAATTTAAATAATGTAAATATTTAATATATAAAGACATGAAAAAGTTCATTACGTTATTTTTTTTTAATTTATTTTATTTTATTTTTTGAGATGGAGTCTTACTCTGTCGCCTAGGCTGAAGTGCTGTGGTGCAATCTCAGCTCACTGCAACCTCCGCCTCCTAGGTTCAAGCTATTCCCCTGCCTCACCCTCCTGAGTAGCTGGGACAACAGGCGCACACCACCACACCCGGCTAATTTTTGTATTTTAGTAGAGAGGGAGGTTTCTCCTTGTTGGCCAGGATGGTCTCGATGAGCTGACCTTGTGATCCGCCCGCCTCGGCCTCCCAAAGTGCTGGATTACAGGTGTGAGCCACCACGCCCAGCTGCCTGCTCTAGCTTTTAAAGTGTTCATGCATTATTGATCACTAGATAAATGGGAGATTATATCTTCCCAGAGTCCTAAGCCACTAAGGTTGTGTCTCTGTGGAATAATCAGTTGTCGCATCCGAAAGGCCTAGCTAACTTTTGTATTTTTTGTGGAGAAGGGGTTTCATTATGTTGCCCAGGCTGGTCCCCAAATTCCTGGGCTCAGGCACCTCTGAGGTCTCCCAAAGTGCTAGGATTGCAGGCATGAGCCACTGCACCGTGACTTATATAATGCTTCTAATTTCAGCACATTAGCAAACTTATCTTCTGTGGGAAAGGTACCAAATCATATTCTAATTTATTTCTCAACTCTAATAATGTCCTTTTCTTCATTTACTTGCCGACACAACAAATTTTCTCCCCCCCTCCCTTTTTGTTTTGAGACTATGTGTTACTCTGTTACCCAGGATGGAGTGCAGTGGTGTGATCTTAGCTCACTGCAAACTCACTGCCTGCCCCTGCCACCCTGGCTCTAGTGATCCTCCAGAATAGCTGGAACTACTGGAACTACAGGTGTGCACCATCAAATCCAACTTTTTTTTTTTTTTTTTTTTTTTTTTAGAGAGAGGGTCTTGCAATGTTGCCTAAGTTGGCCCCAGGAGCTCCAACTTCTGGGCTCAGGAGATTCACCTGCCTCAGCCTCCCAAAGTGCTGGGATTCCAGGTGTGAACCACCGCACCTGGCCTAACAAACTTTCTATACATGTGCCCATAATATTCTTTTCTTTCCTTTTTTTTTTTTTTTTTTTTTTTTGAGATACAGTCTTGTTCTGTCACCCAGGCTGGAGTGCGGTGGAGTGATCTCAGCTTACAACCCTGCACCACCACGCCTGGCTAATTTTTGTATTTTTAGTAGAGAAAACGTTTCATCACGTTGGCCAGGCTGGTCTCAAACTGCTGACCAGCCTCCCAACATGCTGGTATTACAGTCATGAGCCACCATGCCCGGCCATGTGCCAATGATATTCTAATAAGGGGACAAGTGCCTTCCTGGCTTAAGAAAGGGGGAGGTACAAAAGGAGGACATAGTGGACATTACACACAGATATTCAGCTGCATAGGATGGACAGCTAAACTTCTAAGACATTTTATTTTACTTTTTGAGATAGGGTCTTGCTCTGCTACCCAGGTGGCAGTGCAGTAACACGATCATAGTAGCCTCAGCCTCCTGGGCTCAAGTGATCCTCCTGCCTCAGTCTCCCAAAGTGCTCGGATTACCAGCCTGAACCACTGTACCTGGCTGAGATATTTTTAGGGTCCTCCAACATCTGTAATTATTTCTTTTTTATTGTATTTTATATATAATCAAATATATACATATTTTTATTATAATTATATGAACATAAATATATATAATTATATATTATGTATAATAATATATGTATATATTTGATTATATATTATATATATTTATATATATATATTTGTTTTAGAGATGAGGCCTCACTATGTTGCCTAGGCTGGTCTCGAACTCCTGAGCTCAAGTGATATTCCCATATGGCCTCCCAGAGTGCTGGGATTATATCTGTGAGCCACTGTGCCTGGCCCTGTTTCTATTTCAAATTTAATTTATTTGTTTTGAGACATGGTCTCACTCTGTCACCCAACCTGGAGTACAGTGGTGTAATCATGGCTCACTGCAGCCTCAACCTCCCCGGGCTCAGGTGATCCTCCCACCTCAGCCTCTTGAGTAGCTGGAACTACTAGCATACACCACCATGCCCGGCTAAATTTTGTATTTTTTGTACAGACAGAGTTTCATCATGTTGCCTAGGCTGCTCTCCAACTCGTGAGCTCAAGTGATATGCCCGCCTCTGCCTCCCAAAGTGCTGGTATTACAGGCATGAGCCGCTGTGCCCAGCCTGTAATTGTTTCCTGTGGTGACCAAGTCACATTGGTCCTGAGAAGACAGGTCACAGTGACCTCTTTGATAGCTTTCTGCCAAGTTGCTTATCCAAAGGGAGCAAAGTCACAATGGTCCCAGTCATTTGTTTCTCCTCCCCTTTCCTCTTTTCTTTATAAATCTTGATTTTAATTTTATTTGATGAAAACCATCTAATGCCAGTTTCCCTTCTATAGTAATGGAGAATGAGCATGCAGATAAGTGTCTCTATATTATTTCTTGACTGATTTTTTTTCAGAGACTATGTCCATAAAAATTAGCCCATCTGAGACCCATCATTGGAGCCAACAGAATCCTCAGGACACTGGTGCAGACCTGGATCGTTAGAGCTATTGGCTCTTGTTCCCTCGGTTCTTCTGTGTTCATGAGCAAAACTTGATCTCTTTTGCTTTTATATACTAAGCATAGTAACTGGGCAGGTCCTTCCTCTATCTCCCTCTCTCTCTTTCTCTCTCTCATTTTTGCATCATTGTTTTCTGCCATCAGTGGCATCAGTGTGCGTTTCTGGTTTTGATGTTATGAAGTGAATTTCTGGGGACAATCTCTGTTGGGTGGTGTTTGACAAGGATCCAGTCCCTGTTTGGTGATACATGACAGCTAATCTAGTCTGTGAGTCTTTTTTGATGGTCTATTCATTGTCCTGAGGATAATGGTATTTCTTGATATTTGAGACTGCAGTAATCAGAAGTTGCTCATATCTTGTCTTTCCAATGTTTGGTAACAATTTTTGGGGCCCAATAGCTGTCAATACCTGCAAGAGTGGCATCTCTATTGTAAAGATGATCTTACTACTCAATGCCCCCCTCCCACCTAACTTCATTCCATACAAGCTCTTGACTTTGACAAATTACTATACTAAAAGAAGTCTTAGTACTGAAAGAAAACTAAGTCTGTGGCATGTAAGGAGCAGTTTTCTTTGATTCGTGTACTCAGGTTTCTACTAGCTAAAAAACTCTAACCAGCTGAAATACATGTCCTTTAAGGATTAAGTTTAAATCACACTACAGACAGGAGAAAAGAGATTTATATGATCACAAATAAACAATGGAGTCAGCAATATAAGCACTTCTCACAACTATACAAATCAAAATATTTTTTTTTGCTTAAGACAGAGTCACGCTCTGTCACCAAGTCTGGAGCTCAGTGGCACGATCTTGGCTTACTGCAGCCTTGGCCTCCTGGGTTCAAGCGATTCTTGTGCATCAGCCTCCTGAGTAGCTGGGATTACAGGGATGCGACACCATGCCTGGCTAATTTTTGTATTTTTAGTAGAGATAGGGTTTTGCCATGTTGGCCAGGCTGGCCTCGAACTTCTGAACTCAAGTGATCTACCCACCTTGGCCTCCCAAAGTGCTAGGATTACAGGTGTAAGCCACTGCGCCTGGCCACAAATCAAATTTAATAATCTCCAGAACATCAAGTAAGTTCAGCTCTTAATGAAAATGGATAAAAAGAAATGATTTACTCACTTTTATATGCTCCAGAAAGAGAATGTCATACAAGACTCAAAAGGGTATCACAGAATCACTCAGATTTTCAGAATGAGGGTTTTCCAAGGATCTAATAATGTTCATTTTTTCAGTTTGTTTCCCACACTGATAAGCATTGTTAATAGATACCATTGCATCTATTTTCACCTTAAATGATGCTACTTAATGCAATTATTTGCTTTCAAATGCCCCCTAGTTTGGTAGAAAGAATTTTTTGATTTATAAATATATTTTCTTATGAAACCAACTGGAATACTCTTCCAGTGAAGTGAACAGATAAATTAAGTCTCTAAAACTTAAAAGAGATTACTGCCCCAATTATCTAAAGGACAGTAATAATTATGTATATAAAATTCAAATATGAAAATTAAGCAGGGTGTGATAGCTCACACCTGTAATCTTAGCACTTTAGGCAGCTGAGGAGGGAAGAAGGATTGAAGCCGCGAGTTCGATACCAGCCTGGGCAACATGGTGAGACCTCTGTCTCTACAAATTTTTTAAAATGAGCTAATTTAAAAAAACTAGCCAGCACAGTGGCTCATGTCTGTAGTCCCAGCTGCTTGGGAGGCTGATACAGGAGGATCGCTTGAGCCCAGGAGATCCAGGCTGCAGTGAACTATCATTGTACCACCGTACTCCAGCCTGGGTGACAGAGTAAGACCTCAACTCAAAATAAAGTAAAGAATAATTTCTTGACTTTTTTTTTTTTTTTTTGCAATGCCAGGCTGGTTGACTCACACTTGTAATCCCAGAAAATCAGGAGGCTGAGGTGGGAGGATTGCTTTAGGCAAGGAGTTGGAGACCAGCCTGGGCAACAGGGCAAGATGCTATGTCTAAAAAGTTAAAAGGCAGGCCGAGCTGGGAGGACTGCCTGAGCCCAAAAGTTCCAGGTGGGTCAGCTGTGGTTGCACCAGTGCACTCTCGCCTGGATGACAGCAAGACCCTTTTTTTTTTTTTTTTTTCCTTTACTACTTATGCTTTAAATGTGATGTTTCATTAGGGAAAACTTTTCTTGTTGAATTTGTAACATGAAAAAATAATAGATTTAGCTGTAGATTAAATTAATGGTCTTGGCTGGGCTTGGTGGCTCACACCTGTAATCCCAGCACTTTGGGAGGCTGAGGCGGGTGGATCATCTGAGGTCAGGAGTTCAAGACCAGCCTGGCCAACATGGTGAAACCCCGTCTCTACTAAAATACAAACATTAGCCAGGCATGGTGTCTGGCACCTGTAATCCCAGCTACTCGGGAGGCTGAGGCATGAGAATTGCTTGATCCCTGGAGGTGGAGGTAGCAGTGAGTAGAGATCATGCCACTTCACTTTAGCATGGGTGGCACGGTAAGTGAGAGTGTGTCTCCAAAAAAAAAAGAAAGGAAAGAAAAGAACTTTTTCATGTGAGGAAAATGAATGCTTTCAAATTAGCATGCCTAGAGCTAGAGAAAGAAACCACATCCTACTTCCCTGCTTTTTAAAATTTTTAAAGTTTTTTAAAAAATAATTTATTTATTGAGATGGAGTCTCACTCCATTGCCCAAGCTGGAGTGCAGTGGCAGGAGTTTGGCCCAATACAACCTCTTCCAGTCGTATTCAAGTGATTGTCCTGCCACAGCCTCCTGAGCTGCTGGGACTAAAGGCGCAAACCACCATGCCTGCCACTTTTTTTTTTTTTTTTTTTTTTTTGTATTTTTAGTGGAGACGAGGTTTCATCATGTTGGCCAGGTTGGTCTCAAACTCCTAACCTCAGGTGATCCGCCCACCTCGGCCTCCCAGTGTGTTGGAATTACAGGCGTGAGCCACCACCACTGGCCACTTTCTCACTTTTGAGCTATGTATGCATCCACTGAAACTGCTTGCTATTGCCACAGTTAGCTGTGAAGTAACCTAATCATGTGCACTGGACACCATCTCTCACTCCCTGTAGCTGAACAATGTATAGCTAATCCCTAATCAATGTTATTTCTATAAACCACTGGGAGTTCCTGGCAAACAACTTTCTACCAGCCAACTCCCTGTCTCCTTTTTTGGTCTTTACAAACCTGCTTGTAACAAAGGCCAAACAGAACCCATATCCAAGATTGCTTGGGTTTGAGCCTTCCGGGCATCTACCCTCACATTGGCTCAAACAAACTCTTTAAATCATATTTTGTGCTTAAGCCCCTTCCTTCTAGGTCGACGTTTTTGGCCCTGGGAGCAGGATTCAGAGCCACTCATCTCTGACCAACTGACTATCCTCTCAAAGGCCTCCAGGGTGGCTAAATAGTAGTAAGAATTTTATTGGTGAGATCAGTTTGCAGTCCAGGAAGAGACAGTCTCTGGTGTGTGTTTTTGAAGAGGTGCTTTCTCTTCAGAGAGAGAGAGAGACAGAGAGAGAGAGGGCAGGTTGGTTTTTGGGCCTCACAGGGTGTGTATCACACAATGGAGTTATACATATTCAGCAGGTTTGGGGAAAGACCATTTCTGAGGGGTATTGAGCTCATGTGCCACGGGTAAACATATATGTAACATGTACCCCATCTTCACATTGGGAAGGGATTTTAGCATTGAAATAAGGTGGAAATTGGCTTTTGATGTCAAAAGGTGAACTACTGGACACGAAGTCGGTTTGTGTGCAGTCCCTGTAACATGGCTGAAACTGGCTTGATATCTGCAGTTGCTTATCAGGAGAGAATGAAAGGCCACTCCTCTGTCCCATTGGAGGTCTAGTGATCTGGGTTGTAAATCCAGTTGAGAAGGGCTGGGAAGATTTTGACAATTTGCCTGCCAGCTCCTGTTGTCAGGAGTTTAGCAAGAGTGTGGTTTTTCCTGTAGCCATAGGAATTCAGGAAGTTGTCATGCCAGCTGAGCCCTGAACCCTTGACCTGTAGCGAACTTTTGTTTCCTTAACCTTAGAGTCTTATTCTCTAAGGGGGCATGTATTTTCGTCTCTCAGATCACACCACATTCCTCCTGGACTGGGTGCCTGGCCAGCTCTGAGGCTCTTGAGTTCTGACTCTGAGAGAAACAGTTGGGCGGTAGTAAAGGGTGAATCCTCCTGAAATCTGGACCTTCCCACTCTTTGGTTGAAGGCTGGGGTTTGCTTGAGTGTCCTTTCCAGCTCTCCCTTTCTAGAACGGAGGTTTTCTGTCTTTACCCTGTGGGTAAGAGATTTGAGTTTCAGGGGAAATAACTGCCTTTTCCACCTCTGCGTCAGGACAGAAGGTTTGGGTTCAGTCAGGCAAAGAGCTCTCCAGAGAGCTTCTGCCTTTTCTGCCTCTGTTCCTCGGCAGGAAGGTCTGGGTCAAGGTATTGGCCGGTAGGCACTGGTGGTTTCCTTTCATGTAGCATGTTGTTTTGAACATTGGGACTTAGCTTTTCATTTGTGACTAGTTCCTGTTAGTTCTTAACTGGAAAGTACACGGAGGTGCATTACCCTGCCCTGAAGAAAAGAAGTGATCTGCTCCCGCTGACCTCTTCAGGTGCTCCAAGTGACCGGGGACGCTGCAGAGGTGTCGGGGTCATTACTCACCATGTGAAGGCAGCCTCATAGGGCACTCCCCATCAGAAGAACATCTTTATGAACCCTGTTTCCTGCTCTTCTGGGAGGGTATATGTGGGACGGGTCCCCCATAGCACATACACTCTGTGGCCACCTAGTGGTTAGAAACAGTGGGAACCACTGAGACAGCGATACACAACTCCGGTGTTATCTGTAGGAGTGACTTCATAAGCACCGCATCGTGACCCAAATCACATTGCAGGCCTTGGTCATCTGAAAAGCTCCTGAATTATGGGAAATGAAGCTTAAAAATTTAGCACACTGTGAAGAAACAAACGCCTTTAGAAACACCAGCTGGGTTTATGTATAACACTTATGAGGCATCCTCTTGTAAATGTCCAAGAAACTGGACCCACCTAACCAGGAAAAGTCATAAGGAGAATGAAGAAAATGGGGATCTTTCGAAATGCTTAAAATAATTTATTAGTGTGCACAATTGGAAAAATTTGGTTTTAGAACCAAATTAAATGGGAGACTTACTTCCAATAATACCTAGAAATTTCTAAAAGAACTGAGAAAATTGCCTCCAGTGAGGAAGTAAGCTGAAGGAGGTTAACTGACATGTTTTCTGAATTGAGAATTATTGAGGAGGCTTTGTCTCTTTCACCCCCAACTGCTCCTTCTCCTCCTGCCCCTGCACCTGCAGAGTCTCCCTTACCTAAGCCCTCCTTTCCTGCCTTGCCTCTTCTTCCATCACCATCACCTGAGGAAAGTCCCCAGCGCTCTGGCCCCTTCCTTGAAACTTCTGTTCTGACCGCTTTCAAGGTAAAACCCACAGGAAGAGGGGAGCCTACCATTCTGTGTACTGTAAAATGTGAATTAAGAATATCATAAAAGACTTCCCTAGGCTGGGCACGGTGGCTCATGCTTGTAATCCCAACACTTTCGGAGGACTAGGTGGGCAGATCACGAGGTCAGGAGTTCAAGACCAGCCTGGACAACATGGTGAAACCCTGTCTATACTAAAAACACAAAAATTAGCCGGTCATGGTGGCACATGACTGTAATCCCAGCTACTCAGGATGCTGAGGCAAGAGAATCATTTGAACTCGGGAAGTGGAGGTTGCAGTGAGCCGAGATTGCGCCATTGGACTCTAGCCTGGGTTACAGAACAAGACTCTATCAAAAAAAAGAAAAAGAAAGAAAAGAAAAAAAGAAAAAAAGACTTCTCTGATCGAAATTTAAATAAATTTTCCCCTTCTAATTCTAAAGCAGCCTCTAAGATCCTACAGTGTTTGGGAGGAAATTTGACTTAATTGTCCAAACTTTTGAGCCTGGACATTCTGATCTTTATCAATTAATTCACATGCTGGTGTAAGAA
Source organism: Macaca mulatta (assembly GCF_049350105.2). NCBI lineage: Eukaryota > Metazoa > Chordata > Mammalia > Primates > Cercopithecidae > Macaca > Macaca mulatta. The sequence continues at coordinate 117,508,062 of NC_133406.1, forward strand.
GGCAGGGCCACTAAATGGTTGAAAAGGGCAAATTGGGATAATCCTTTAGAGGATTTTTAAAAAACAGACTGAAGCAGACAATGAAAGGGTCTGCATTTTGGCTAAATACCTCCATGTTGCTATTCCCCAGCTCGTTCCTAAAAATATAGATTGGAGAATTCAGCAATGCACTTAAAAGGTCAAGCAAATCTGTCATTGTTATTTGAAATGGTTGAGATTTATTTATTGATTGATTGAGACAGGTACTCACTCTGTCACCCAGGCTGGAGTGCAGTGGCTCCATCATGGCCCACCACAGCCTCAATCTCTCAGCTCCAGCAATCCTCCCACCTCAGCCTCCCAAGTAGCTGGGACCACAGGTGCATGCCACAACGCCCAGCCAATTCTTTGATTTTTTCATAGAGAGGAGGTCTCGCTGTGTTTTCCAGGCTGGACCTCAATGAACTCCTGGGATCAATCAATTCTCCCGCCTCAGCCTAACATTTACACTGGCAGCAGAGATGCATTTGGAGTAGGTGATGATTTTGGAATCCTTTAGAAGCAACATAGATATCTGATTTCATCAGGTCAAGTCATCAAAAATCACCAATAAGTCTCTGACCTTTTAGAAGCAATTTGAAAACCTGAATCTTTGGCCATCATTAAAATTCCTGGTCATTCAAAATTAGATATTCCAGAGAGCAAGGACAATCATTTTGCTGATGCTGCAGCTAAGAATGCAGCTCTGAAGGTGGCATCAGACACAGAACTTCTCGAAATGACCTTGCTGACTTATGACCCATTGAAGACTTCATTAGAAGTACAAATGGGCTGGGCATGGTGGCTTGTGCCTGTAATCCCAGCACTTTGGGAGGCCAAGGTGGGCAGATCACCAGAGGTCCGGAGTTTGAGACCAACCTGGCCAACATGGTGAAATGCTGTCTTTACTAAAAATACAAAAATTAGCTGGCGTGGTGACACATGCCTATAATCCCTGCTACTTATGAGACAGAGGCACGAGAATCGCTTGAACCTGGGAGGGAGAGGTTGCAGTGAGCAGAGATTGCGCCACTGCACTCCAGCCTGGGTGACAGAGCGAGACTCTGGCAAAAAAAAAAAAAAAAAAAAAAAAGGAGCATAAGTGGGAGTTCCCAAGTAGGAGAAGGATCTCTGGAATGATAAAGGGAACAAGTTTCTTCCAGAAACAGGCTTATGGTATGGGCCCAATGATACACTGATCCACCCCTTAGGCTTCAATTACCCTTTTTACAGTACTTTATAAGCTGAGTCATTGGAATTCAGACAAAATGTTAGCATGGGGAAAGCAATGGTATTGAAAATCATTGCCTATGATTGCAGAAAATGTTTATTTTTGCTATACTGTCTCTCCCAGACATAACCCTGGAAGACCCCTTCATGGGTCACAGGAACATTTTACCTTTAGGACCCTTTGAGACATAGCACTTAGACTTTATCCAGCTGTCTCCATCTCAGGGTCACAGATACCTTCTGGTGCTAATTTGTATGTGCTCACTGGGGTGGAGCATTTCCATGCCGATGAGCCACAGCCCAAGTAGTAGGTGGATTGTGATTAGAAAAAGGTAATTCTTCATGGGGATTGCCATCTGAACTCCATAGCAACCGAGGAATACACTTCATGGGTCATGTAATTGGATCGATTTGTAACGTTTTTTCTGTGTACCAGCATTTCCATTGTGCCTATCACCCCTAATCCTCCGGGCTGATGGAATGCATTAATGATACAATAAAAACTCAATTGGCAAAGCTAACAGAAGTTTTTAACCTTTCTTGGCCAAGGATCTCCCACTGGTTCTGGAAAATGTCCACACTCTGTTTCTTTGAAATAATAACAGGAAGACCCATGCAGTGGTTAGATGAAGGTGCTTATGAATCTGCACTTCTTAAAGTTGACATTCTCCATTACTGCTAAGATCTCACAAAACTTACTAAGAACTCTACATTAACAAAGGATTCCTTTCATAACGAACTCCTGGGAGAAGAAAATATCAAAAATCACGGCCTATAACCTGGAGATGTTGTTGTACACTGGAAACAACATCAGATAAAATATTCCCCCCAAGACTGTTGCAAGGGACCACATCGGGTATTATTATTTTATGTTATTTTTTTGAGATGGGATCTCATTCTGTTCCCCAAGCCAGAATGCAGTGGCACAATCATGACTCACTGTAGCCTTGAACTCCTGGGCTCAAGTCATCCTTCTGCCTCAACCTTCCAAATAGTTGAGACCACAGGCATGGACCACCGCACCTGACTCACGACAGTGTTACTGACCAATCTGTGCCGGTAAACTTAAGGGTGTTGACACATGGATTAATGTTTCTCTTGTAAAAGGCAACCCTACCAGGGTGGACATCTGTCAGTGGAGATTTTCACTTAAAGGTAACTTGCAATCTTCCTGACAGAGATGGCAAGTAGCTGACATCTGTTGTAGTCCGCTTTTGCCCAAGATACAATTCCAGTGCTCACTGCACCCGAAAGAGTTAGTGTCTTTTTCTGTTGACTGGAATACATACACTGTTAGGGATCCTTTAAGGTGTAGGGGTCCTCTCTTGGAGGTTTTGGTGAAATCACCCTATACGTATATTCTCTAAAAATACAACACACTAGTCCTATTGCGTGTATGTGTATATACATATACATACATACATAGCAAAATGCCTATGATCAGATTGTTGTTTTATTGTCCCTAATTAATTTGATTATAGCAGGGAGGGATAATTCTCTGATCAGAATCTCACAAACCATTGCACTATGGGAAATTTAACAAGGTGCTGGGTTCGCCACCTTAAACCACCAACCACTTTTGGCCATAATGACCATTGGCACATCCTGTGCTAAATTTTACCTGTATTCCTCCTGATTGCACTCATGATGCAACTCAGGGTCATATCAAGCAAAACCTGTTTCATTAAATCTTTCTGACTCACCCTAACCTTCCTGCCTTGTGTCTCAGTTTAACCCATCATAATCGTATTGTCAAAATAACTGCCTGTAATCCCAGCACTTTGGGAGGCCAAGGCAGGAGGATCATTTGAGCCCAGGAGTTTGAGACTAGCTTGGGCAAAATGGTGAAACACTGACTCTACAAAATATATACAAATTAGCTGGGTGTGGTGGTGCCCACCTGTAGTTCAGCTACTCAGGATCATGAGGTGAGAGAATGACTTGAGCTCAGGAGTTCAAGCCTGCAGTGAACCCTGATGACGCGACTGCACTCCAGCCTGGGCAACAGAGTGAGACCCTGTCTCCAAAAATAAATAAATAAGCTGGGTGTGGTGGTGTGTGCCTGTAATCCTAGCTGCTTAGGAGGCTGAGCCATTGAGCCTTGGAGGTCAAGAGGTCAAGGCTGTACTGAGCTGTGATCTTGCCACTGCACTCCAGCCTGGGAGACAGAGTGAGTCCCTGTCTCAAAAAGTAATTATAATAAGAATAAAAAGTACAAAACCAACCAGACAAAAAATTAGTTCACTCTGAAACGACAGTGGTAAACACCATGATGCTATTGGAAAGTTAAAAGAAAAACACTCCCTCCTGCTATCAGGATCCAACCTGCCCTCTTGCTCTAAATTTCTGACCCATGGTTTAAATGCCCAAAAGCTGATGTACTCAAATTATAGCACACTTCCCTGTTCTGCACCAGCGTTTATTTTTGTTTCTTGAAAAGATCACCATCCATGGCCCTGTAAATGTCTAAAGGCATGGAATGATGACGTGCAATATCATAATTGTTATGTATTTCTCATTGTTTTACTTCTGAGAAAACTAATTTCATGGTATTCTGAAGACTAGAGACGATTCAACAAGTGACAGCAACTGTAGACTTCACTGAGGCCTCTGTCTCTCTCTCTCTCTCTTTTTTTTTTTTTTTGCCACTCTATGATGCCCTTTTTCTTTCTTTTCATTTTTTATTTTTTGAGACTGAGTCTCACTCTGTCACCCGGGCTGGAGTGCAGTGGTGTGATCTTAGCTCAGTGTGGCCTCGAACTCCCAGGCTCAAGCAATCGTCCCACCTCAGCCTCCTGAGTAGCTTGGACTAAGGTGTGTGCCACTACACCTGGCTAATTTGTTGCCATGTTGCCCAGGCTGGTCTCGAACTCCTGGACTCAAGCAATCCACCCACCTTTGCCTCCTGAAGTGCTGGGATTACAGGTGTGAGCCACCGTGTCTGGTTGTAATGCCCTTTCAATTGGACTTTTGGGCTTTCTTAAAAATTCCTCAGTGAGGTGGCTCCTTTCCTCCCTTGTCCCCTGCCTGAGATAGGACTATCTGGGAATGAGCCTTTCTGGCAAAGAGGGACACCTTGACTGAGCTTCTGATCATCAATGCTTTCAAAAAGAAAGATTTAAAAAAACTTTAAATCTGAGGAATGTGAGCCCTTTCAAATGATCAGGCCCAGAGAGATGTTAAACCGAGATGTCAACCCCTTCCTGTTCCTTCCTTTTGAGCTGCACTGAGCTGTGTACTCATCTGTTGAAACTGCTTGTTATCAACTCAAGTAGCTGTAAATTATCCTAATAATGCCACACCAATCACTATACCCCATACCCTATAACTTAACAACATATAGCCAATCACCAATCAGTGTTATTTCTGTAAACCAATGAGAATTCCTGACAGGCACTTTCTATCAGCCCACTGTCTGTCCCCGCTTTTGACCTTTAAAAACCTGCTTGTGACAAAGGCCAAAGGGAGCTCAGATCCAAGGTTCTTTGGGTGTGAGTCTTCCAGGCAGCTGTCTTCACGTTGGCTCAAGTAAACTCTAAATTGTATTTTGTGCTTCAGCCTCTTTCTTTTAGGTCAACATGTTCAACAACAGTCAAATGAATAAATAAGTTAATGTATATTCATACAAATAATACACACAGAAACAAATAACCATATGAATGAGGTGAAAAATTCATAGACATAAGAGTGAGTGAAAGAAGTCAAACCTACTTCTGAAACTGCCTTTGCAAAAATTATAACTGGGACAATTTTCATGGTGAAAGAGATCTGATCTAACTGATTCCATCTTGTTTCTAATGTCCAGGCTGTCCTTGTTCATCCCTGGGCACAGGCTGAAATAACTTTGGGAGGAACTTAGTTTAGGGTTTAGCTGTGAGAGATAGTATCCCCCTTCCTGCCTGAGGACTAGACTGCCTTTGCAGGACTAACAAATTAGCCACGAGATTAAAAATTATAGTTTAGGAGTCATGCAGCCTCTGGCTGCAAGATTCTAAACCTCTCCAAATTGTTCCTGGAGATCACATCATTATTGGAAAACCTAGGATGAGTGCTTGACGTATTTTGCCCACCTTTCACTCAGTGGATCAGGTGGCATCAGCTAGACTGATAACCTGGCTCATCTGGTCTTGTGGCCCCCACGCAGGAACTGACCCAGTACAAGACAACAGCTTCAGCTCCCTGTGATTTCATCTCCAACCTGATCAATCAGACCTCCCAACTCACTGGCCCCCATCCACCAAATTATCTTTAAAAACGGGTCCTGGAATGCTTGAGGAGACTGATTTGAGTAAAAATAAAAGTCTGGTCTCCCACACAGCCAGCTCTGTCCAAATAACTCTTTATTGCAATTCCCCTGTGTCAAAAAATTGGCTCTGTCTAGGCAGCAGGCAAGGTGTACCTGTTGGGCAGTAACACTCCTACCCCCCAAACCCACTACACACTGTATGACTCAGTTTATATGAAAGTAAAGGGCAGGAAAAACTTGCCTGATAGATTTGCAGAGATGGGGTGGAAACCATTAATAAGTCTGTGCAGTATTGTCAGAGTTTGGTGTTGTAGTCTACATATTAAAAGTAATCAGTTAAACACCTGAAATAAAATTTCCCCCAAATATGTTTGCCAAATTTGGATGACTTTGTTTCTGTCTTTGCAGAATATAAAGTGTTAACATGAGGTAAGCGCTAAGGTCTAGAGAAGGCAGTGGAAGAGATGACAAAACGACTCCAGCACCATGCCTGAGTCCAGTGCGCTCTGCTGGGGCAGCACATTTTTGTACATTGCTGTATTTGAAAAAAACCTACAAGATTCATGAAACTGGACAACCGTCTTTATAACACTCCTAGTGATAAAACAAGTAAGGATGGCTGGTTTGCAGTCATCTGAGCAGCCTGTCTAGTTTCACAGATACGGTTTCTCTCTGATATTGAACGACTTCTAATTTCAAGCAGAAAGCTACATCACAAGGATAAGCGTATGTGAAAAGAATCTGTTTTCTCTGTAATCCTAAACTTTCTAGTTTGCGCATTAAAAGCCATTATTTGAAGAAGAGAGCACAGGCTCCAGCTGGCAGTCAAAGGGGTCCTTGGCATCACAGGCTAAGAACCTACTTCTTAGGGAGAGAGCAGCGGCGGGGAAGGGAGGGGAAGGAGATAGAGGCAGGCGTCACTTCCTCCGCTGGCTCCCGCAGCGGGTTGGTCGGCTGAGTGGCGGAGGGTGGGGCGGAAGAGCAGACGGGACCGGGAAGGGCGGTGTCGGTGACATCACGGATAGGGCAATTCCTATGTAGATGAGGCAGCTCAGGGGCCGCTACTTCGCCAAGAAGGATGTCTCCTGCTTTGGGAGCAAGTCCAGGACCGCCGGTTGGACGTGAGAGTCCCATCTGTGTGTCAGGGCTAGGAGGACTCGGAGTGGCATGGGGCGGGGCGGGGGCGACGTTTGGAGTCCGGGGGGACAAGTGACCGTGTGTATAAAGGTTGAGGCGTATGGAGCTGTGGCAGGGCGGAGGTGGGTGAACTCATACTTACCTGGCAGGGGAGATACCGTGATCACGAAGGTGGTTTTCCCAGGGCGAGGCTTATCCATTGCACTCCGGATGTGCTGACCCCTGCGATTTCCCCAAATGTGGGAAACTCGACTGCATAATTTGTGATAGTCGGGGACTGCGTTCGCGCTTTCCCCTGGTCTCTGTAGTGCTAAAAGCAGGTTGTATGCGAAGGTCTACCTTTTGCTTTTATTGGTGTATAATCCCGGTGGTGTCGAGTTATTCTTATAACCAAATGGAGAGGAGATACGAAGTGATAATAAGTCTGCGTCGTTCCAGCCGCAAGAGAAATAAGAAGCATCAGCCTGTTCCTGTTTGACAATGATGTTCCTGTTTAACACAAGCTGAGTAGCTCGAAGGCCGCACATCTTTCTTTCTGCATGAGGCTACTTTTTGTAGAGATTGGTCCTATGGTTTCCAGCGTCTTGCATTCTCACGCTGTGTAAAAATCTTCGTGTTTTCCCCTAGCCCCCAGTCACCTTTTACACAGACTCTGCTTCTAACCGCAGCCCCCACAGGAGTTTATAGGATTTCTGTGCTAGCGGGGAATGTGTTCTCACCTCATAGAGCCAGGTACAAACTACGCAGACGGGCGCTGTTCCTTGGGATGAAAGCAGGGCCTTTGGGGCTCTTAGTGTCCCCGTTGGGTTGTATACATAACACGCTTACTTTGTGGAGTGGAACAGGTCTGCCGGCGCCCAGGTGCCCTAACGCAATTCATCCCGAGGCCCGCAGGTCAGAACCGCAGTCTCACCTGTCTTTGCGAAAATGCGCTGCGATCCGCCCTGAAATACAAGGCGGGAAGTTTATGAGGAGCCGGGTCCACTATCTCCTGCCGTTTACATGTCTAGTCTTTCTTCAGACTTCATTCAAGTGACAGCTTCTTGTTTGATGTCTCGCTTCCACATCCTACGTCCATTGCCAGGCAACTTTCTAAATAGCACCCCGACCCATCCTTCCCAACCCCAAGCCGCCTCTTCCTATCTCTGGCGCCAGTGTCCTCCCCCGTCCCTCTTTCTTCAAGCCCTCGCTTATCACCTTCATGGACAGAAAATACTTAGCTCTCTCCACCTGCGGTTTACACCTGACACGCATGAGTACCCTGGCAAATTCGGACGTTTCCTTAATACCCCTTCTCAAATGGCATTGTAAATTCATCTCCTTTTAACTCCCAGAAGTATCTAATTGGTTTTGTCCCTGCATTACATGATCACGAGAATTCCACTACAGAAGAAAATCCCAGGCCTAGTGATGGCGGTTCTGGGCATTTTGCCAGCCTCTCCCAGGGTGTGTTTTCTGACCCCACCCACTTCTGATCTGTAATGTCCTGGTCAATAGAAACTACCTGGCCCAAACGGATAAGGCAAGGAGGACCACGGCGGGAAGGCCTATGGTGTCCTCTGTTGGCTACCCTGGGGACGGCACGCATAGATCCGCTTGTCCCGAGAAGCCTCTGCCATCCCGATCCGGGTGCGGTACAGAAATCCGCCGCTCCAAAGAAAACCGGCTAGAACTCACAGGACACCCGGCAATTGTTCTGGACACTGCGAGTGGAAGCCGTACGTCCTACGGACTGATCTAGCTTGAGGAAGACGAGCCATTTACTTCTAACCCCAGCAGCGACAATGCCTTGCTCAAATATAAAATATATGAACCAAGACCGAAAACAACTTTCATTGTGTTACTGATGAGCAAACGGGTTTTTAGAATGTTTAAGAAATGTCCCTTGTTTCGGGACCGGCATCACTAACGTATGCTTGGGATTCCTGATCGAAGAGTTTCTGAGCGAAAGCAGCCCACCAATCCAGTGGCTGAGAACTGCTTGGATATTGGCTTCCAGGCGCATCACAAATACCGAGGTTCTGACAAAGACGTGAGCTTCTGCCTGCCTTTGGGAAGGCCTTCTTCCTGTCCTGGCGCTGCCACTTGCCTTCTGTTTGATCTTGGGCCACGTCCTTCAATTTGCTAGGCTTCAAGTTGGAAAGTGTTACAGGAAAATAATAATAATGTGCAATTAGAATTATTGCACGGATTACAGGAGATAGTCTAATAGTACAGCTAGCATCGTGTGTGGCTTATGTTAAGGATTTGCTGATAGGAAACAATATCCCAGATAAAGTTTTTTCCCCTTAATTATGAAATATAATAAAGAAAATTGTGTAGACTTCTGCTTCAGGCCTCAACTTTTTTCAAAAAACATTTGAATGAATTTTGCACTTGTGAAGGTGACATCCTTTTACAAAATAAGTTAATACTAAAGAATAACGAATGGAATTTACAAAACATAGATTCACAACAATAACTTGTTCTTAGCAGCTTTGTTTACAATAGTCCCCAAACTGGAAACGGTTCATATGCATCAAGAGGTGAATGGACCTATTGTGATATATTCATCCAATGGAAGATGGGACAAGTCATGGAAACATGAAATAGCATGGGTGAATCTCAAAAACCTCATGCCGAGTGATGAAAAGAGTGCGTTCTGTATGGCATCATCAGGCTGAATTTCTAGAACAGGTGAAACTAACCCATATAGTGACAGAAACTACATCATTGATTGCTGGAGTCAGAGAGTAGAGGGGACTGACTGCAAAGGGCACAAGAGGACCTTTTGGAGTAATAGACATGTCATCAAATTTGAAATGGATGCATTGTACCATATTCAACCAATGCCTTAATCAATTTGATTGTAAAAAGTAATAAGAAAACCACTGCAAGTTGGGTGCGGTGACTCATGCCTTTATCCTAGCACTCTGGGAGGCTGAGGCAGGCGGATCACCTGAGGTCAGGAATTTGAAACCAGTGGGCCAAAATGGTGAAACCTCATCTCTACTAAAAATACACACACACACACACACACACACACACACAAATTAGCTGGGTGTGGTGGTGGGTGCCTGTAATCCCAGCTACTCGGGAGGCTGAGGCAGGAGAATGTCTTGAACCTGGGAGGTGGGGGTTGCAGTGAGCCAAGCTCATGCCACTACACTCAGGTCTGGGTGACAGAGTGAGTGATGCCATACTAAAAATAAAATAAAATAAAATAAAAAAACAACAACGAAAAGAAAAAGAAAAGGGCCGGGTACAGTGGCTCAAGCCTGTAATCCCAACACTTTGGGAGGCCTAGGCGGACGGATAACGAGGTCAAGCGATCAAGACTATCCTGGCCAGCATAGTGAAATCCCAACTCTACTAAAAATACCAAAATTAGCTGGGTGTGGTGGCATGCACCTGTAGTCCCAGCTACTTGGGAGGTTGAGGCAGGAGAATTGCTTGAACCTGGGAGGCGGAGGTTGCAGTGAGCCGAGATCACGCCACTGCACTTCAGCCTGGGTGACAGAGCAAGACTCCATCTCAAAAAAAAAAAAAAAAAAAAAAAAACAGAAACAAAAAAACACTGCAAATCATAATGTCTTCTAATTAGTTTCATATAGGTTTAGCTTTAGAAGATTCCTTTAGAAAAGTCTCTCGAAATGTGATTGAGAGTTCGGGAATTCCTTTGTTTCTGTCTTTTTGTCTTCAGTTAAATTCATGCACTATTAAATGGAATATTTGTAAAATAAAAGTACAGTCTAGGCTCAATTTTACAAAAGCATATATGTATATGTGGAGATATATATATATATATAAAAAAATAACTCCCATATATATATAGCTTTCTTTATTGTTCTATTTTTTCTTTTGTGGGGGCGTGGGGAGGGACAACACATTCTTCTCTCTATAGATATACCAGAAGAACATGACTGGATCAGTGTTGCCCTAATGTTAACAAAAGTTATTTTGAACTTAAGGTAATCAGAAATTTTACATATCTGCACTTTTTCTGTATTGGTGGTATGGTCTATGCTAAGCATGTATAATTTTGTTTTAAAAAGTGAGAGTAACTTTAAAATTGTTTGGAAGACAAATATGTACATGTGCGAACAGTACTTAATTCCAGGTGATGGGAATATGGATGACTGGTTATCTTTTTCTTTCTGTATCTTCTATATTTTTATTTTTATTTTTTATTTTATTTTTTATTTTATTTATTTATTTTTTGAGACGGAGTCTCGCTCTATCGCCCAGGCTGGAGTGCAGTGGCCGGATCTTAGCTCACTGCAAGCTCCGCCTCCTGGGTTCACGCCATTCTCCTGCCTCAGCCTCCCGAGTAGCTGGGACTACAGGCACCTGCCACCTCGCCCGGCTAGTTTTTTGTATTTTTTTAGTAGAGATGGGGTTTCACCATGTTAGCCAGGATGGTCTCGATCTCCTGACCTCATGATCCGCCCGCCTCGGCCTCCCAAAGTGCTGGGATTACAGGCTTGAGCCACCGCACCCGGCCTCTTCTATATTTTTAAATGGAAAACTCAGTGACCTGGAAGTGAAAGAACAGATTAGATTTGGAAGGGGTGTGGGGCAGGTGACAGGAAAATGTAAAGAGAAGGACAAACCCAGTTCTGGCAGGACCCTGTTTAAGTTGAAGGTTTCTGGGGAGCAGTTGTTGGGATAAAAAGGAAATGGGGAGGCAGGAAAATCATGAAAATATTTAGGAGAGTGTATTGCCTGTCTCATCATTCCTCCTCCTTTTGTGTGTCTTCAAAAGAAATACACAGACTTACATTTCTTTTCAAGCTTGCTTACCATTTGTGTTTCTCTTTTATTAGTGTAACTGCCCGATAGGTTTATCTTGCTGGTTGCCCAGAAAAGCCAATGGAGCTGAGAACAGCAGGCTTTCTACAACAGAGAAAGAATTTAATAAAAGCAGAGGCAGCTGAGGGACCAGGACAGGGGTTTATTATTACTCCAATCTGCCTCCCCCCAAATTCAGAGACTAGGGTTTTGTTGTTGTTTTGTTTTTCGGATAGTCTGGCAGGCAGGGGGCTGGGGAATGGGCAAAGCTGATTGGTTGGGTTGGGGGATGAAATCACAGTGTCAGAGCTTGTTTACCGCACTGAGTCAGTCCCTGGATGAGGGCCACAGGACCAGATGAGCCAGTTTACCGGTCTGGGTGTGCCAGCGAGTCCATCATAAGGCAGGGTCTGAAAAATACCTTGAACACCCTGTCAAATCTTAGGTTTGATACCAATAATGTTATATAAAGGCACAGTTGGGGAGCTTAGGAATCATGAGGCTTCTGGCTGCATGGCTCCTGAGCCATAATTTCCAATCTCGTGCCTAATTTGTTAGCTTTGCTAAGGAGGTCTGACCAAGAAAGGAAGGGGTTTGTCTCAGGAATAGGTAATCATCTCTGTTTCAGAATTAGACTTGGAACTAAACTCCTCTCATAGTTAGCCTGGCCTATGCCCCGAAATGGACAAGGGCAGCTCAGAGGTTAGAAGTAAGATGCAGTCAGTTAGGTCAGATTTCTTTCACAGTCATAGTTTTCCTATGCCAGGTTTTTCTCACTGTCATAATTTTTGCAAGGGTGATTTCATTAGGAGCAGTATAAACACAGTGGTTCTGAGAATGTCCTCTGGAGCCAGGCTGCCTTCACTTCAAATTCCTGCTTTCAAATCCTCCTTTGCTGGCTGAGTGACTCTGGGCAGGTCACTTAATGTCTTTGTGCATCTCAGTTTTCTCATATGGAAGATGAAGGTGACGGTGTGACCTCTGCCTGAGGTAAGGACTAAATGAGTAAACATATGCACATCATCAACTGTGTGTGACATGTGGCACTTTGTGATTGATTCAGGCACGGTTGATGATGTGCATATGTTACTCATGTGCATGTTAGCTCTTGTATTTTGCCTGCAACACTGCACAAAGAGCAGATGTGATGAAAACCGGTTGCACGGAAGTTATAGCCATGATACTTTGCTGTGGCCGTGCACCCTCCCAGGGAGACTGCAGTAATCCTCTCACCAGCAGTAACCTCCTGGGCTGGGAGATCCCAGGAAGGCCCCTCAATCTCCAGCAGGTTTGACCCTCAAGGAGCTTCAGGGAAGGAGCTAGAGAAGTATTTCTATCTGGGAGGAACTGGGAGCTTATTAGCTCATCTGTTCAGCTTATACACAGGGGAATAATGATTCAATTTCTTGCTTCAAATCTGCCCCAATAAAATGTTTATAGTTTTATAATGAAATACATTTGTACATGTAAGGGAGGAAATATGACTTTTCCTCACCCAGCCTAAGTTCACTGCTGAGAGACCCTTACAGCAAAACACAGACCAACAAGAGAAGAGCATGTGTATTTATTGAATGTAAGATTTACATGACCGGAGTGCCTTCCAAAGAAAATGAAAGCCCATGGAAACAGCTAAACCTCAGGTTTGGTTTGGTTTTGTTTTGTCTTGTTTTTGTTATTTTAACAGTAGTTTTATTGAAGAATGGATAGTCACGGAGAAGTATGATAAGACAATAAAAGTATGATCTAACAGTAACCAACTGGGGAAAATGTAGCCGGGCCTCTGTGTTCAGGCTCTTGTGTCCCTGTGTCTTCACACTCCAGGAATCACCTTTCCTTGGGTACAGAGAGGGCACCTCTCACATAAGGGTTTTATAATTGACTTCAGGGAAGAAGGGGAGGGAGAGGTGACAGTGACCTTCCTGCTTCTGTTGTTTACTCAAATTTCTTTAGCATAAAATATTCAATACCCTAAGATGTTATATTTTGGAGTAGCATGTCCTGAACCCCATCATGCTCATGCAACAAAACCCAGTCATTGAAGAGCAATGACTACACATTTTTTTTTTTTTAGACGGAGTCTCGCTCTGTGTCCCAGGCTGGAGTGCAGTGGCCGGATCTCAGCTCACTGCAAGCTCCGCCTCCCGGGTTTACGCCATTCTCCTGCCTCAGCCTCCTGAGTAGCTGGGATTACAGGCGCCCGCCATCTCGCCCGGCTAGTTTTTTGTATTTTTTTAGTAAAGACGGGGTTTCACCGGGTTAGCCAGGATGGTCTCGATCTCCTGACCTCGTGATCCGCTCGTCTGGGCCTCCCAAAGTGCTGGGATTACAGGCTTGAGCCACCGTGCCCAGCCGACTACAAAATATTTAAATTCAAAATACAAATGATGGCCAAGAGGGGTGGCTCATGCCTGTAATCCCAGCAGGGAGGTGCCGGGAGGCCCAGGCAGGCGGATCACTTGAGTTCTGGAGTTCCAGACCTGCCTAGACAAAATGTCAAAACCCCATCTCTACTAAAAAATACAAAAATTAGCCCAGCACATGGTGCACACCTGTTGTCCAGCTACTTTCAGGGGGTGGGGAATGGGTGGGCTGAGGGTCAACTGAAACAATATTTACAAATGATTTTTTTTTTTCCTATAAGGCTAGTCAAGTGAAACAGTGGAAGTGGAGAAGGAACAAAGAAACCTGTAACTGGTTGTGATCACTTCTTTGTAAACAGGAATGAATTTTTTATGCACTATACTCTGTTATCACATTTCCGTATGCTGCAAAGCTGGTGGTGAACAGCAGAGCCCTGGTCCCTTCCTACACTTATCTCTAGGGATAACACATTTTAATGCATGCAGCCTACCTCTGCATAACTATTGTTACTCTTTGACTGTCCAATTTTCCATCCCAGGCCCTGCAGTCCAGCCTGCAAGAGGAAACGGGATTTGTGTTTCCTTACCTGCCAGTCCACTCCAAGGAGCCAAGAAGGCGTCCTCTCACCCCCCACTCCCGGCTCGTCCTCCAAACTGAGCCCCTCAAAGACTGCGGTGTTTTTCAGTCCTTCGTAAGCGCTCTCAGCCCCAAAATATGAAAATGAGAGCGATGGTCCTGAGTGCCTGGAGCGACATCTTAGTTAGTTCCCAAGGCCGACCCATCAGGAACCTCATCCCAAGTGCTCTGAAGAGCAGGAGAGAACATTTTTAACTCTGGTAGTGTCCGAAGGCGTCTTCTCCTTGGGGCAGGGTTCTGACGGGACGAGGGGGAGCCCCACCGTCAGAGACGCCTCTCAGAGTTGCTCAGGCTCTTCTTCCCCGTGGTCCCGCGGGAGCTCGGCCGGGGCGGCGGAGGATCTAAAACAGGGCATTACCGTCCTGATTAAACAGAAAGGTTCCACCGAGACTCGAACTCGGATCGCTGGATTCAGAGTCCAGAGTGCTTACCATTACACCATGGAACCTCACGATGCAAATTTGCTAAAGGCATCTGCATTCCTAATAAGTAGCAATAGTTCCCACCCACCCATGTCACTCCACTTGAGGAAGGTGGAGCAGCAGGAAGGAGCCATCCTTCTTGCTTTCTCTCCGCTCTCTCCTTTGATCGACTTCTGTCATTTCATTTGCACCCCGGAAAATGAGGCAAAAATCCGCTGTGGGTTTAGGGCCAGAGAAGAGCCCCTGAAGCCTTGTTCATAGAGTTTCCTATGCTGAGGTGAAATTTCTTCCTCTTTATTTCTCTCTCTCTTTCTTTCTTTCTCTCTCTCTCTTTCTTTCTCTCTCTCTTCTTTTCCTTCCTTCCTTCCTTCTCCCTCCCTTCCTCCCTTCTTTTCCTTCCTTCCCTCCCTCCCTCCCTCCTTTCTCTTTTCTTTCTTTCTTTCTTTTTCTTTCTTTCTTTCTTTCTCTTTCTTTCTTTCTTTCTTTCTTTCTTTCTTTCTTTTTCTTTCTTTCTCTCTCTCTCCTTCCTTCCTTCCTTCCTTCCTTCTTTCTTTCTTTCTTTCCTTCTTTCTTTCCTTTCTTTCCTTCTTTGCATTGAGACAGAGTCTCCTTCTGTTACTCAGGTTGGAGTGCAGTGCAGTGGCAGTGGGCCATCTCCCCTCACTGCAACCTCCGTCTGCCCGGTTCAAGTGATTGTAATCCCCAGTAGCTGCGATTACAAGCGTGGGCCACCATACCTGGTTAAATTTTGTAAATTTAGTAGAGATGAGGTTTTGCCATGTTGGCCAGGCTGGTCTTGAACTCTTGACGTCAAGTGATTTGCCCACCTTGGCCTCCCAAAGTGCTGGGATTACAGGTGTGAGCGACCACACCCAGACCAGAGATGAAATTTCTGCAAAATTTCTGTTATTTTCTTTTTGCTTTCCCTCTTTTCTGTTTGCCCAAGGAGGCCAGGTCAAGACATGGGACTTCCTGGGCACCTTGCCTCCTTCCTCCCTGTAGTATATAACAGAAGACAGCAATCAAATGAGATTGGGAAGCAGTGAATCCTTCATTGTCTTGTTCATATACTTCTATGTTTGTTTGGTTGGTTGGTTTTAATAAAATTTTCTCAGCAGAAATGGAAATTTTTTGAATTTAAAATAAATGCACTTAGCCAGGTTTTATATTTCTATAAAACACTCAAACCAGGCCATACTCACCTGCTATAACTCAAAATCAACCATATACTGTCAAGGTCAGGAAGCAGAGCCCTAACATTTAAGCACAGTGTGTTTTCTCAGAATTGGCCAAGTTAATGCCATTCCAATTTCTCAATATCTCATGACCCATTAATTGTGGTCTTTAAAAGTGTACATGTATTGTTACTGAAAGGCCAGGTGTTTGGTCTAGGCCGTGCTGCTCAGCTCACAGAAAGCTAATCATTCAGACGTTGAGTATTGCCAAGGAAGAAGGCATTAAATGGGTGCTGCAGCTGAGGAGACGGGAGATCAGTCTCAAATTAATCTCCCTGATCAACTGAAGTGAGGGGTTTATTTAGCAGGGAAGAAATGTAACTGTGGGTGGGAAAAGAGGAACTAGGGAGGGCTGAGGAAGCATTCATGATGAGTGAGGAGTCTGACATCTTATTGTCTGGAGGCTGTGATCTGCTAAGTTTCAGGTCTAAGATGCTTTTTGAGAGGCCTGAGGGTCCTTTCCTGAGGAAGGAACTCAGGTAAAACAAATGTAAGTTTCAAGCTTTAAGACCAGAAGGGTCCATTTCTACGTCTATACAAAAACACTGTCTGTGGGACTATTGCATCAGTTTGAGTCCCTACTTTCTATTTCTCATTTCCTCAATCATGGGGAATCTGGTCATTCATGTTTCTGGCTGCGTCATGTAGAGAAGGGGCATCCTGAGCAGCTTCACACCATGGGTGACCGCATGGCCATCCAGGAATCAAACTTTCACCCAGGAAGGAAAGCAAATACTGTAGTTTCTCCTGAAACAGAATCTTCCTTTCTCCAGTTCTCCACTTCCACTAAAGACAAAACACAGCAGGACCAACCTACCTGCAAAAGAAGCTTCAGTCCCATATACTTAGCCTGATTACCCAAAGTGCAGCAAGAATCATTGTTCATATAGGCTCTCCTAAAGAGGCTTTGCTGGAACATTTCACAATGGCATTTCAGGCAAAGCCCTGGGAAAATTACCAATTCCTCCACCTGTGTCAGGTTATAAAAGAAAACAGAATCTTATTGAATTATGCAAACAAACACATTGTCATGAGTTAAGAATATTCAGTTTACAAATTCTAGAGAAATTCCGCAGAGAGAAAAGTATGCCTCAAATTCTGTTTAGAAGACTATTCTACTCAATTGTTGCAAGCTACAAATAGCTCAAAAGAAAAAAAGTTCTCCAGACTCTGAAGAATAAACAATGTTTCAAACAAACAAACAAACAAAGGCCATAAAAACTTATTTCAGTCCTCCATTAGTTTAATCCATGCAATCATCTTCTGCTCTGCTTCATACAGGGCTAGCAATCTCTATGAACACATCAGCCTTTCTATTAGTGCCTTGGAGATTTTCTCTTTAGTTCAATGGCACGATCTCCAAAGTTATCTGAAACCTGCATCCAAGAATCCTTTTCATGGACTTCTCCAAAAAACCAAGGCCTGGACTGTAACTGATTATAAGTCACTTTTTGAGAAGAATCAAAGCAAACAACAATTGTGGATGACAAAAGCCTTTAAGACAGCAATAGTTATAGACACAGTTGACAAGGGAATTTGGTTGCTTCTGTGGCACACAATTTAACATAATAATCGTAATTATCACTGACAGCATATCAGAACTCTAGGAATCTCATACAATCCTGGAACACACATTAACAACACATCTGTGTCAACAGAACCCAAAGGAAGTGAAACACCACTTCAGATTTGACAATGCTTCTTGCATAATTCTAGCATAACAAATAAGCCTAAGAAGCCTAATATATCTTTCTTGGACTTCAAGAACCTAATATCCAAAAAGTTAATTTGAGGTCCAAAAGGCTTAATATGGAAATTTTACTCTTAGAAAGTTTGCCAAATACCCAAGTTTTCAGAGACTTGATATCACAAAATAGGATCACAGGTCACCTTAAAATAGTCAATCATTTAGCCAAAAGGTAAGCAAAAATATTTTATCTATTATTAATATTACACAAACATTTTGATCAAAAGAAAAAACTAAATTTTACCTTTGTGTGGTGTATTAAAATGTTAAAGATAATTTTAATAAAACCTTATACACAAATTTAATTATAATCAGTTTAACCATAAGGTAAGAGTTTCAAAAATCTTTCATGACCTTTTATACTTTTCTTTGAAAAAGCAGATGAATGCTCTAGAAAACCCTGTTATTCCAATACACAGGCCCAGTTGCTGGCCTCGCATCAGTGTGCCTCTGAGCGTAATGTCTAATTTACAGAAAATCTCTGAATTTGAGAGGCCAGGTGGGTGGGTCGCTTGAACTCAGGAGTTTGAGACTAGCCTGGGCAATATGGTGAAACATTGTGTCTACCAAAAATGTAAAAAAGGAAGAAAGTAAAAAGGAAGGAAGGAAGGAAAGAGAGAAAAGAAAAGAGAAAAGAAAAGAGAAAGAAAAGAAAGTCTCTATACTAAACTTATCCCTCAAACTCTGGCCTTACAATTCTCATGTGCCTACCTCTTCTGTCTAGAAGAAGAGGGGGTATGAGGTGGAAAAGGGGGCAGGTGGGATTGTTGGGCCTAGAGGGATTAAATGGTTTCAACTTCTGGTTCCGTTTCTCATGAAAGCAGTTCATTTTGATTGTCATCTTCCCCAGGGTCTGAAGATGAGGCATTGATTGGTGTCAATATTCAAGATTTAGCAAGAGTAGGTGTCTTTTTCAGACCCAGGAGTCAAAGCCCTGTAAGCTAATAGCACAAGGATTAGTTAATAGGACATTTGTAATGCAGAAACTTCTATTACTCTCTAACATGTCACCAATAAAAACACTGTGATTTGGTGTCCAGTAGTTACTGCCTGTAGCACTTCAAACCATTGTATTAAAGTGGTTAGGATACTCCTTGCATGTAACTAGTTGCCAGCATTCTAATGATAGAACTGTGACTGAAAGCCTCAAAAATGTGACAGAACCTATGCCAAACTTTTCAAAGTAAGACAATTAAATTTTCTCTCCGACATTTAACAAAATGTTAACTGCAAATATCACTTTTGGAAATTCAGTATGAGGATAAATAATCTTTTATTTAAATACTATATAACAAAACAAGAACAAAGTGAGAATAAACACACAGTCATTTCTTTTCGGCTATTTTATGTATTTATTTATTTTGAGACAGAATCTCCCTTTGTCACCCAGCTTGGGGTACAGTCGCAGGATCTCAACTGACTGAAACCTTCACCTTCGAGTCCCATTTTCAAGGGATTCTTCTGCCTCAGCCTCCTAAGTAACTGGAATTACAGGTGGGCACCACCAAGGCCAGCTGATTTTTGTGTTTTCAGTAAAGACAGGGTTTCATCATGTTGGCCAGGCTTCTGGCCTTGAACTCCTGGCCTTCAGTGATCTGCCCACCTCGGCCTCTCAAAGTGCTGATATTACAGGAATGAGCCAGAACATCCGGCCTGCTTTTCAGCTATTTTAAAAGAGCATAATCACATATTTCCAAGATTGGTTTCTAGATATGGTACTGATTACTGATTAGGTTGCTTTCACCATTAAAATCTTCAAACCAGTGCAACAATTGTGCATGCTTTGTTTTCAAGTACACACATGAAGTCCCAACAGTGATACAAGGCTTGGGATCAAGAATCACTAGGAATTCTCACAACCTGTTTTTATTACCACTTCATCCAAGTGAAAGTCACTTAATTTTAATAATGGTAAACACAACTAAAGGAGGTTGAGAGAAATCCAATCAATATAATATCCTTAAGGACAAGGCCAATCTTTCCTGAACGTGGAAAATTTGTACCCACATCACAGTTTTTCCTCATTAAAGGAAAGGGTCTGCAACCAACTCAAATGACTGACTGAAAACAACTCATATTACTGATTGCATTGAAAGGGTACCAAGCCTCAGGCCATGGATGCCTGAGTCCTAGTGTTCCTGTGACATCCCCTTGGGGTAGTGGAACTATACCTTTCAATGATGGGAAGTCTTGGGCAAGAGCAAGTCTCTTCCCCTTGTCCAATATAGACAGATTTTGTGTCTAACCCTACCTCAGCAGTTGGCCTGTCACTGGGGCCAACGGTTGGACAGGTTCCTAGCTCCAACATCAGTGGTAGATGCCTTTTGGTTTATGTGAGAGAAGCAACCAGGTTTTGTGCCTGTACTCTGGTGGTGGTCGATCATGCGATCATGACTTCTATGCCTACACCACTGTGGCAAGCTTGAGAAATTCTCTTTCCCTGCCACATATGTCTTATCAGCACTAAGGACGTGGGAGGAAAGACACAGCAAATGGCCAAAACATGCTATGTGTCTGGGATGCTCAGAGATTCTAAGCTTTCACAGTAGTTCACACTTGGCCTTTAAGAAATGATGAAAACTCCAGTGATTTTTCTCCAACCAACATTTATGGCTGCTACCTTTTCCTTCCATTATCTGTCAAAGATGAACTGTTTCATGTGTTTGTCCTTCTATAGCGGGGTGTCTCATGCTTTGGACTTCAGCTGATTCAGGGGCCTTGCAACTTCAGCTCTCTGGTAGGATCAAAACACATGATTTTACAGACCACACAGCTTTTTCTTGTCACTAGAGTGGGAACAACTGTCTCTTGCAGCTTTCTACATCTTAAACAACTGTTGAATCACATGTCTGTTTTATAAAATCCTTATCTTTTCCTCTATTTCTGGACTAATTTCCCTTCAGGATACCACACAAATTCTTTTAGCCAATCACTTCTTTTGAGGCTCTAAGGTAGACATAGTGAGCACCTTGACGATCCCTGGAAATGAGCCTGTTCATTAGGTGCTCACAGGAAATCTGGGCCCAGACCAGTACTGAAACACGCAACTGTCACCCACAGCTCTAATTGAATTTTTGTCATGAGGCTCTTTCTCTTCAATCAGCATACTAGTCTTAGAACAAGTTTGATTTTGGGACTATCTTAAAATAGGCTTCCTGAGTAGCTACTAAGATTTGCTGGGGCTCCAGTTTCTGGTCAAATGTGAGCCAGCAGAGTAAAGATAACATTCTTTACCCAGAAGAAGGCAACAGTACATGGATACACCACATTTTTCATCAACCTGAGAATAATTATCTCAATGAATATTTAAATTAGTGATTGAAATACTTGTTTCCTCAAGCGTGTGATGCTAAAAATTGGAAAAGTTGCCTTGGTTGTCTAAATGATTGTGTGCTCAGATTGAATTTGAGTGTACACAAGGTGCAGCCTCCATTGGAAAAGATTCTAAGAACTGGGTGTGGGTAGAGGATGCAATTATGGAACTTGGTATATCTTTCCCCCTTCTTTTCTTTCTTCCCGTTTTGACTGGTCTTGTAATGCTAGGCCCAGGCATCAATATACATACAATTAAAAAAGGCAATATCAGTGCAAAAGACACAATATCGGCCAGGCGCGGTGGCTCACACCTGTAATCCCAGCACTTTGGGAGGCCGAGACGGGCAGATCACGAGGTCAGGAGATCGAGACCATCCTGGCTAACATGGTGAGATCCCGTCTCTACTAAAAATACAAAAAAAAAAATTAGCCGGGCGTGGTGGCGGGCTCCTGTAGTCCCAGCTACATGGGAGGCTGAGGCAGGAGAATGCCGTGAACCTGGGGGGCAGAGCTTGCAGTAAGCCAAGATCGCGCCATTGCACTCCAGCCTGGGCGACAGAGCGAGACTCCGTCTCAAAAAAAAAAAAAAAAAGGCCGGGCGCGGTGGCTCAAGCCTGTAATCCCAGCACTTTGGGAGGCCGAGACGGGCGGATCACGAGGTCAGGAGTTCGAGACCATCCTGGCTAACACGGTGAAACCCCGTCTCTACTAAAAAATACAAAAAACTAGCCGGGCGAGGTGGCGGGCGCCTGTAGTCCCGGCTACTCGGGAGGCTGAGCCAGGAGAATGGCATAAAAACCCGGGAGGCAGAGCTTGCAGTGAGCTGAGATCCGGCCACTGCACTCTAGCCTGGGCGACACAGCGAGACTCCGTCTCAAAAAAAAAAAAAAAAAGAAAAAAAAAAAAAAGACACAATATCTATACAATGAAATTAGATGGTATCTATTGTTAAAGGTACTTTAACTTCACATAATGTAGCCCAATAAGGTGAATGCCGCCCACCTACCAAGGGTGTTAGTCAGCTCAGGCTGCCATAGAAAGATACCGAAGATTGGTTGATTTAACTACAGACTTTTATTTTCTCAATATTCTGGAGGCCAAAAGTCCAAGATCGATGTGCTAGCAGAGCTGGTTCCTGAGGAGGCCTTTCTTCCTGGCTTGCAGAAGGCCACTTTCTTGCTTTGTGCTCCCACAGCCTTTCCTCTGTGCCTATGTGGAGAAAAAGAGAGATTCTTTGATGCCCTTCCTCTTCTTATATGGACACCATTCTGACCAGATTAGGGCCCCACTTGTATGGCCTAATTAACCTTAATTACCTCCATATCTCTAAATATAGTCAAGTTGGGGGTTAAGCTTTTAACATATGAATTCAGGGGAAAACAATTCATTTTATAAAACCAAGCAATAGGGACAATCCTATGATTTTTTTTTTTTTTTTTTTTTTTGATGGAGTTTAGTTCTCGTTGCCCAGGCTGGAGAGCAGTGGCATGATCTAGGCTCACCGCAACCTCCGCCTCCTGGATTCAAGCAACACTCCTGCCTCAGCCTCCCAAGTAGCTGGGATTACAGGTGTGTGCCACCATGCCTGGCTAATTTTTTATTTTTAGTAGAGATGGGGTTTCTCCATGTTGGTCAGGCTGGTCTTGAACTCTGACCTCAAGTGATCTGCCCGCCTCAGCCTCCCAAAGTGCTGGGATGAGCCACTATGTCCAGCATGAGCCACTATGCCCAGCGATCCTACAATTCTTTACCTATTAAATCCTGTGACATTTGCCTGGTGGTGGGGCCAGGAAGAAGTTGTTGGTAAGGCTGCTATTATTGCTAATTCTATGATTAGGAAAGCACACTTGGGCTGAAGTGCCTGGCTTATGGGAAAGAATGCAGGTCAAACAGGTAAGAAATAAAAATAGGGGGAAATGGTAGCAAACAGAGGCAGTACTCTTATATGAGTCATGTAGCCAGGAAGGATTAAAATTGTGCAATTTCATGGAAATCCTACTGTCTTTTTCAGGACAATGGCTTTACAAGTTTTATAAACTCAGGGGAAAGGATGGTGTGGATTAAGGACCACACCTGATTGCTCATCTTAATGTGAATTCTTGACTAAACAGCTATAGGGTGTGAAGGAAAGATCAGCAGTCAAAGAAAACTCAAAGATTTTTGGACTGAGCATATGGAAGGATGCAGTTTCCATCCACAGAAGTGAGAAAATAGCATGTGTGGCAGGTTGTAGGAGGAAAAACAGAGATCAGTTCAGGACCCCAAAACCTTGCTTGAAAGAGTTTTCCATTCGCCCTGTCCCCATTTCTACATCCCCTTGAAATTTTTGTGAGGCTGAATGCAGAGTTGCTTGGCTACTTCTCCCCCTGGGCACCAGTCCTCTCTTCCTCCCGACAGCATCTTCCATGGCCCTGGCTCTGATGACCATCTCCCAACAAGATGTCATCCTGCAAAGGTGATCTGAGCCATAGCTAGGGCAAGGCCATCCACTCCTTGACTTGTGTGGCTTTGGTGGGCCCCAGGAGTACTTCACTGCTTCTCAGAGTAGTAGGTCTTTTGTATGGAACTCTTCAGAGGAAAATAGGGAGGAAACAGCCTGAGGGGTGGAAAGGGAAGACTGTACCAGGGATCCTAGGAAAGCTGAGCCTAGGCTCTCAATGCAAAGAACATTTACCACCTGAAAAGTTCTACTCAGTTGCTATTGTTAGTTTAGAATCTCATCAATGAAAATGGTATAGAAATTTGTTTTCTTCCTGGTTATATGTGCGCCTACGTAATATCCTTAATTTTGCCTCTTGGCTCACAAGCCTACAACACTTCCTATCTCCCTGGCCCTTTACGGAAAAAGTTTGCTGAACTCCATAGACAACAATGCCCCACGCTTTACAGTAAAAGACACCCAGGGATCTCTTTTACTAGTTTTCATTTGTTGGACTTTTTTCCTGGTCACCAATAAGTTCCCTTTCTTGGCTTGTAATGCTTAGTCTCTGGTTGGTTGTCATTGCAATGACACAATATATACTGAGACCTCAAAGCAGAAAAACTAGAAGAAAACCTAGGAAATATCATTCTCAACATCAGCTGTGGCAAAGAATTGATGGCCAAGTCCACAAAAGCAATTGTAGCAAAAACAAAAATTCACAAGTAGGACCTAATTCAATGAAAGAGCTTCTGCACAGCAAAAGAAACCATCAACAGAGTCAACAGACCAGCTACAGAAGGGGAGAAAATATTCACAAACTGTGAATCTGACAAAGGTCTAATGTCCAAAATCTATAAGGAACTTTAAAAAAAAAGTCAGCAACAACAAAAAATTCCATTAAAAAGTGGGCAAAGAGACATGAACAGACACTTCTTAAAAGAAGACATACAAGCAGCCAGCAAACACAGGAATAAATGCTCATCATCACTAATAATCAGAGAAATGCAAATCAAAGCTACAATGAGATACCACTCACATCACTCAGAATGGCCATTATTAAAAAGTCAAAAACCAACAGATGCTGATAAGGCTGTGGAGAGAAAGCTTATAAACCCTTGGAGTGAATGTAAATTAGTTCAGTCACTGTGGAAAGCAGTTTGGAAATTTCTCAAAGAAACTACAACAGAGCTGCTATTCAACTAGTAATCTCATTACTGGTTATATACACAAAGGAATGTAAATCTTTAAAAGAAAAAGACACATGCGCTCCTATGATTATCACCAGGCTATTCACAATAGCAAAGACATGGAATCAAACTAGGTGCCCATCAGTGGTGGATTAAATAAAGAAAATGTGATACATACACAACATGGAATACTACACACCCATAAAAAGAATGAAATAATGTCTTTTGCAATAACATGGATAGAGGAGGAGGCCATAATCTGGAGGAAACTAATGCAGAATCAGAAAACGAAATACCGAATGATCTCACTTAGGAGCGGGACCTAGATACTGAGCTCACAAGGACATAAACATGAGGACCGTAGACACTGTGGACTACCATGAGGTAGGAAGGGAGGGAGAGTGGATTGAAAAACTAGCTATTGGGAACTATGCCAACTACCTAGGTCCAATATATCCATGTAACAATCTTACACATGTACACTTGGTACATAAAATAAAACTGAAATTTTAACAAGAACAAAATTCTATTACACTAAAAAAATTACTCCACAGAAAGTAAACTAATCATGGATTTAAAAAAATTAAATATTACAAATAAAGATCTAAAATCAATAATCCAAACTTACACTTTAGGAAACTCAAAGAAAACAAGAGCAAATCAAGTCCAAAGTGAGTGGAAGACAAGAAACAATGAACACTAGAGCAGAAATCAAGGAAATTGAAAACCAGAAATCAATAGAGAAAAGTCAACAAAACCTAAAGAGTGTTCTTTGAAAGGACCAATGTCAATAAAATAGATCAACCTTTAGCTGGTGAACCAAGAAACAATGAGAAAAGATACACATTACTAATATGAAAAAGAAAACAAGGACCCTCACTACTGATCGCGTGGACATTAAAAGGATAGTAGAGGACTATTATGCACAATTCTCTGCTCACAAATTTGATAACTTCGATGAATTGGACCAAGTCCTTGAAAGATAAAGTTGACCAAAACTCATACAAGGAGAAGTAGATAACCTTGATAGGTCTCTAACTATTAATGAAATTGAAGCAACAATTAACAACTTTCCAGAACAAAGCACCAGGTCTAGATGGTTTCACTACCAAACATTTAAGGAAGAAACTGTACCAATTCTCTTTAGAAAATAGAAGCCCAGGGAACACGTCTTAACTCTGGTCTAGGAGGCAAGCTTCACCCTAGTAGCAAAACCAGACAAATGGTTTTGAACCAGGATGTTGAACTCGTCTGGACTGCTGACCAGCTCCTGAAACTCAACCCCGGAAGAACTGTAGAAGCGAGAAGAAAACATGGCTTAGGGGAACTGTAAAAATTGGTAAACCTCCTGTAGAGACCGAGGCAGTACTGAACTGGTGTGTGTGGAAGGTTGATGTTCACCGATAGCAGAGAGAGAACAAGAGGGAGGAAAGTATTTTCGGTTCTGCTCTTGCGTCTCTTTCCATGGCTCTGGGCCAACTGCCCTTCTTACCCCTTCGCGAAAGAGATTTGTCAGCGGCTCTTAATCCACTAATGCAGCAGCTGTGATGTGACATCGGGACCCATACAAGCTTCGCTGAGGAAAAGAGTAGATGAAAACAGGGTGAAACTGGATAATCACGGGGCTTTCCTCTTCAGAGTGTCCTCCCCAGGCCTCCAGAGCTAACGACTGCCATGGCCTCCCCACCACGCTGCTTCAAGAGAAGCATTAAAAAGAAACCCTTGGACAGAAGACTTGCCTGGTGGAGTGTAAAACAAACAGGGGTGATAGAAATGAGTTTTGGGGACGTGCTGTTCTCCACTCGGGGCCCATCCTTCATTTTGCCGAGACCACCAAAGACTGGGCCTTCCTGGACAGGAAGGTCTGAGACCCCTCTCCGCAGCTCCCCTCATCTGCACGCGGGTTCCTCCCCACACGCCTCCCCTTTCCCTGGGTTCCAGTTCCCCATCACTGCGTGTGTCCGCCCAACCGCACTGCTTCTCTCCTTTCGGGAATGTCATTTCTTGAGCCGCACTCCATCGCGAGATGTGGCCCACTGGTCTATCCAAGGTCCAGGCAGAGAATCAGTGACCGGGTGACTCTTTGTACTGCAGGGATCCAGCAGCAGAGACGATAAAAGTCGTGCCGGTTTTAGAGTCAAATATGTAGAAACGCAGAGACCAACCAGACCCACAGGCTGCTTCAAGGAGAGTCTCTGCAAATCTCTGCTTAGATAAATTCCGCTCTGGGGCCAGTCTCACACCTGTAATCCCAACACTTTGGGAGGCCGAGGCTGATGGATCATGTGAGGTCAGTAGTTCAAGATCAGCCTAGCCAACACGGTGAAACCCTGTCTCTACTGAAAATACAAAAATTACCAGGAAATGGTGGCACGTGCCTCTAATCCCAGCTACTTGGGAGGCTGAGGCGTGAGAAACGCTCGAGCCCGGAAGGTGGAGGTTGCAGTGGGCCAGGATCATGCAACTGCACTCCAATCTGGGCGACAGACTGAGACTCTGTCTCAAACAAACAAAAATAAATAAATAAAAGAAAAAGAAATTCCACTACGGAAAGAACCCGAGGACTATACCGTGGTTCCCTCACCCCCCATCCTTTTTTTTTTCTTTATTAGCGCGGCACAGTAAGTAAATGTAAAAACCACAGGGCACAAAGACAGGACACTGAATTTGCCGGAAATGGAATCCAGGTCTCCCATGTGGGAGGCGAGAATCTTACCACTGAACCGCCAATGCCTCCTGACCTCGAGCTCTGCAGCCTTGGAAACAGTTAAGACACAGACTTCGGGAAAGGAGTCAAGATTTTCACCATGTTCTTTGCAAGATGTGACTTACAAAAGAGACACCCAGAGCAAAGGCTCACGGTGGAGATTTGCATCAGGCAACACCACAAAGTTATGGTTTCACATTAAAAGAGTTGACTTGAAAAAGCCTTATTCTGAGTAGGCTCTGTGCAACTGGATAACAAACCTCTGTAGGAAAACATCAGAAATTCACCCAGCTTTTTGTCTCTGGTGCTGTATCCAGTGTGAGCCTGTGGAAAGTTCTTGCCTTGCTTGTTGATGTCTTCTCTTTCCTCCCCATTGCTTGGTGCCTCTCAAGCCTCCCAACCTTGACATAAACATCAGTACTTTTCTCAAAAAAGGCCTTCAGAACCCAGGAACTCGAGTTTGAAAAGCTGAACTCCTGGGACTCTGCCTGGGATACTCCAGAAGACCAGGGTGATAATTGAACTTCCCTCCTCCTACACCTCTTTTGAGTTCCTGGAAAACGCCATGGATCAGATCTTGCTTTTAACTTCTTATGCCTTACAGAGACCTAAACAAGAGGGAAGAAATGGACATTTCATGCCAATATTTCTTCCCTTCACCTCGCCCTGGTCAGCCACCCAAGGAGGCCAGTTCAGGGAAAAACAGTTCCATTTGACTCTAGGTAGATGCTAGGATATTATTCCTCCAGCTAGCACAAAGTGGTTTTTTGCTGTTTACTTTTGTCGGATATTCATGTTTTCACTCTCATTCTTTTGTTTATAATGAGCATGGTACAGATTTGCACCACTCTTTTTGCTGTTGTTGTTTTCTTGACTTTCAAAATTTTTTTATTTCCAACTTTTACTAAGTTCAGGGGTACATGGGCAGGATGTGCAGGTTTGTCTCATAGGTAAACCTGTGCCATGGTGGTTTGCTGCACAGATCATTCCATTACCCAGGTACTAAGCCCAGCATCCATTAGCTACTCTTCCTGATGCTCTCCCTCCTCCCAACCCCCACCCTCCAACAGGCTCCCGTGTGTGTTGTCCTTGCCTCCCAACCCCATGTATCCATGCGTGCTCATTTTCAGCTCCCACATATGAGTGAGAACACATGGTGTTTGGTTTTCTGTTTCTGCGTTAGCTTGCTAAAGATAATGTGCACTGCTTTTGACCTGGTGTGGTGGTTCACATCTGTAATCTCAGCACTTTGGGAGGTCCAGGTGGGTGGATCACGAGGTCAGGAGTTCGAGACCAGCCTGGCCAATATGAAACCCCGTATCTACTAAAAATAAAAAAATTAGCTGGCCATGGTGGCGCGCAACCTATAGTCCCAGCTACTCGGGAGGCTGAGGCAGAAGAATCCCTTGAACCTGGGAGGTAGAGGTTGCAGTGAGCCGAGATTGAGCCACTGCACTCCAGCCTGGGAACAGAGCAAGACTCCATCTCAAAATAATAACATTAATAATAATAATAATAATAATAATGATGTGCACTGCTTTGAATATTTAATCCTTTTCTGCCATTAAAACATTAGAGCCGGCATTTCCTTTTCTATCCAATCTGAGATACTTAAATGCATTATCACGAGCAGTAATTAGTGTTATGTTGGAGATGATGGGCATAGTTAGTCGCATTCCCACCACCTCATTGTATGATTTCTGTGTTTTTGCTTTATTTATAAAATCTCTTCCTGCCTTTCTTAACTAGACTGTTCTGTTTGGGTAAGTTTTTTGTTTTCCTGTAGTGTTTTTAAAATTCCATATCCCGGATTAGTCAATATATTCTGTTAGATCTCAGGTGCACAGGAAGAAGGTAATCATGTACCTTAGCTCAGGGCACATTATGGTAGCTGCTCTCAGCAAGGCCCTTACTGTCTTTCCTTCTTTTCTCTGTTCATCCCACTCCCATTCCCCTGTCCACTTTCAGACACACGTTCTGAGAAGTTTAGTATATGCTCTTTTATCCTGCACTGTCTCTGCATATTTTAATAAAGGGATATCTTTGGAGAATATACATTTTTCTTTGGAGGTTAGGGATGTTAAAACAACTTTAAAGTGTGAATTGGTTTCTGAAAACCCATTCCATCCTCTTTACTCCATTCTGTGTACTATCTTCTCAACTTTTCTATTCTAATAGAAAAGTTTGTGTATAGGCCAGGTGCGCTGGCTCATGCCTGTAATCTCAGCACTTCGGTAGGCTGAGGTGGGCAGATCATGAAGTCAGGAGTTCGAGACCAGCCTGGCTAACATGGTGAAACCTCGTCTCTACAAAAAATACAAAAATTAGCCAGGCATGGTGGCGCACTCCTGTAATCCCAAGTACTCAGGAGGCTGAGGCAGGAGAATTGCTTGAACCCGGGAGGCGGAGGTTGCAGTGAGTGGAGAGCCTGCAATTGCACTCCAGCCTGGGTGACAAAGTGAGACTCTGTCTCAAGAAAAGAAAAAAAATAAAATAAAAAGAGAGAGAGAGACAGAGAGAAAGAATAGTGCCACCATTCTAAAATACTGTCTGATAGTTTCTAATACAGTTAAAAATACACCTACTTCATGACCCAGCCATTACATTACTATGTTTATACTCAACAGAAATGAAGGCACAGGTCCATAAAAAGGCCCATAGTAGAATATTTGTAAACACCTTATTCACAATAGCCAAAACTAGAAATATCCCAATTGTCCATCAACTGTAGTATATTCACATGTTGGAATAACACTCATCAATAACACCAAAGAGCTGACATACATGCCATAAAATGGAAGCATCTCATACCATTGTTGCATTAAAAAAACAAACAAACAGAAAAACAAAACAAAAAAAACCAGGTAAAATCAGTATGGTTCTTTATGTGATTTCTACAAGAAGCAAAAGGAAATCACGGAGACAGAAGTCAGAATGGTGGTTGCCTAAATGGGGATTGGGTGAGGATTGACTGGAAAGGGACTCTAACGACTTCTTGGTCTGTTGAAAATGTCCCATAACTTGACCTAGGTGATGGTTTCTTTCGTCAAAATGCACTGGGCTGCATACTTAAGATTGGTGCACTTTGGTCTATGCGGATTATACTTCAGTCATTTACTGAGAGCAAAAAAATAATAAATAAATAAAAATAAAATTTAAAATTGGGGTTGGAGAAAGTCATGAACTTTAGATTTTATTGTATTCTTTAGGTTTTATTTAAAATAGCCAGTTGGAGTGCGAAGTCTCGTCTTCTCTTGTCCATTTCTGATTTGGCCTGAAAAAGGTCCCACGGATTTTTGAAATATTTGAGCCAGAAAAATGGGTGCGGCCACACCATGTCAACAGTAGAAGATTCCAATAAGGTTGACTGAGAGGGGGCACCTCTCCTTTTGGGTGTTGTACTTGCTCAGAGAGGAGGCAAAAGTCTTTCCGGATAAAAGGACCCTTAGGCGTGCAGGGTAGGAGTTCCTTCTATTCGCGACACTACGGAGAGTTCCAAAGTCACAGGAAAGTTGTGACCTCTCTAGCCACAGGTCAAGGCGCAGCCTAGGCTCAGGTTGGAGGCGAAAGGGAAAGAAGAGCGCTACACCCTAGAATGGACGTTGCCATGACTTGGATCGGAGCCCAGGCTGCTGCGGCCACAGCGTAGCGCACTAACCACAATATGATCACCGCGAGCCACAGGAGCGGCTTCGGTTTTGGAGACCTAAGGGTCCGCGTAGATTTCGTTCTTTCTTGGTGTCTCCGTTTTTCCTCCCTTTCTTCCCCATTCTGCTACAATAAAAAAACACTTCTCATCTCTCTCTTGTGCAGTCCTTACCGCTGCACAAAGCAACAGGCCTCTACCGACTTCCCTGCCCTCCTCCTCGCCATTCCCTGTTGGATTCACCCCTTTCCCGGCTCCGGCCTCCTGCCCCAGACACGCACCCAAAAACAACGCAGCTGAGCCCCCGTAGCTCACTGGCTCAGAGTGGCAAGAGAGGCCGCGGGAGGCCTCGCCCCTTGCACGCCCCCACAGAATGCGGAGAAACCAATTGTAATAAATGCTTTTTAAAAAGAACTTACTTCCCCTTCGTGACGAGCCTCGGCAACATGTTGAAATCTTGTCTCTGCAAAAAATACAAAAATTAGCCCGGCGTGGTGGCGCGCGCCTGTCGTCTCAGCTACTTGGGGGCTCAGGCAAGAAGATCACTTGGCCTCGGGAGGTCGAGGCTGCAGTGAGCCTTGTTTGCACCACGGCACTCCAGCCTGAGCGACCAAGTGAGACCCTGTCGCAAACAAACAAGCAAACAAACAAAAAACTTCCCCACAGAAAAATAGTTCATGATTTACATTCTCAGGACTCTTCAAAGGACTAAAATCTAAAGGCGACGATGGATTCATTCGACAAGTCCTAGTCGCCCTGGTGAGTGGCAGGCCCTGCTCCCCGCGAGGGGACCATGAGAGACTCTCACCACCATCCCTGCCCTGGTGGAGCCCCCCTGCGGACACAGGATCCGAAGACGGCAGCGAAAGCTCCGCAGTGGCCCCGAAAGTGACTGGGCAGTGTGGGCACAGGCTCCCTTACTGGGTGAAGGGGGCGCAAAGGACAGAAAGAGCCATCCTGGGAGCCCACTGGGCGTTCGGCTTCCCGTGGGCCCCCAGGCAGCTCGGGCCCGGGTCGCAGACGGGGCGTTTCCAGGGGCTTCTGAAGCAGGGGAAGGGCAGGGCTGTGGAAGGCCATTTGGCTGTCCTTCTGGCTCCAGAATCTCCCAACCCGCGGGTGTGCAACGTGATCAGCGCGACTCACAGCTCTAATCTCTCCGGTTTTCCGTCCTGCCGGGCAGACCCTCAGGACAGAAGGGATGGGGAGAGTTTGGTGAGTGTGCCCTGCATATAGTGCCAGGCAGAATCAGTAGTAGCGGTCTCTGTGGCACAATCAGTGCGTTTGGCTGTTAACAGAAAGGCTGGTGGTCTGAGCCCAACCGGGGACTCCTGGCTTTGTTGTTGTTGTTACTGTTGATATACAATCAGCTCCAGCCTAATCCGGAGAAACACATGTCCTCTTCCCCACCTTCTTAGGTCTGAGGCTTGGCAAGGCCATGGTGCCTTGTACCTGTCAAACTCAGGAATCCCAGAGACTTCAGACAGGAACTCACTTCTAGTGTGATAAAAATGCTTTTTGCTCTAATGGAAGGCTTCAGGGGGTAAAATGCCTCGAGTTTTTCATGTTTAATAGAAGAAGACCTATTACAGTAGTATCCTATCCCCAGGATGTGCCTGGGTTTACTGATTGCTCTATCAATAATGTGACCAGTGGCATCAGTCATCCTCATGGTGATCCTCGCCATTGTTTGTGAATATGCATTTCTTCTTCTATTTGTGCATGATTTAACCCTTTTCAAGATGTTATTGAAATGAGGTGGGTTTCATGACTTTAGGATTACAAATGATGCTGCAGTCTCCACTATTCTTGTACAAATATCTTTGGTCACTCGTGCAGATATTTCTATAGTGTAGAGAACAGGATGTGCCAGTTTTACATTATAGCATTTATGTAATGCTTCCTATTTGAGTACATTCTGCAAATTTATCTTCCATAGGAGCAGTAGCAAATCATATTCCAATGTGTTTCCCAATTCTATCAATGTCCCTTTTGTCATTTACTTGCCGGCACAACAAACTTTCTACACATCCATGTATGATATTCCACTGAGGGGAGGGGCATCCTCTTGGCTTAACTCAGGGGGTGCACAACCGAAGGACATGGTGGACATTACACACAGATATTCTGTGGCATAGGATGAGCTGCTAAACTTCTAGGATGTTTTAAAGTCCTCCAACATCTGTAATTGTTTTCTGTGACCAACTAACGTGGGTCTGGAGAAGATGGGCCACAGTGACCTCTTTGACAGCTTTCTGTCAAGTCGCTTATCCAAGGGGAGCAAAATCACAAAGTTCCCAGATGATTTTTTTCTTCTCCCCTTTCCTCTTTTCTTCATAAATCTTGGTTTTGCTTTTATTTGACCAAACAAATCTAATGCCTGTTCTCCTTCCTATTCGATGGTAAATGAACATGCAAATAGCTATCCCCTTATTTTTCTTTGATAGATTTCTGCAGCGGTTATGTCCATAAAAATTAGCCCATTTGAGATCCATCATTGGAGCCAACAGAACCCTGCACCCAACAGGCACCTTGTGCAGACCTGGACCCTTAGGGCTATTGGCTCATGTTCCTTTGGTTCTTCTATCAAACATCATAAGTAGAAACTGAGCTCTTTGGCTTTTACCCACTACTATGGCTATAGTACATTTTCTCTCTCCCATCTCTCTCATTTTTGTATCATGATTTTTTGACATCAGTGGCACCAGTGTGGGTTTCTGGTTTTGATGTTATCGAGTGAACTTCTGGGATCGTTTTATGACTATATAACAGTTGGTATTAAATTCTTCTATTGGTGAAGATTTGTGTTGTTCCCAGTTTTTCCTTAGTATAAATATGAGATTAATAAGAACATTTTTGGTAGAAGCCTTGTTGGATATATTGTTCATTTAATGGGGGTAATCAATAAAAGTAAGTGTGCTTCCTTTTTAGGTAGGCTTAACACAGTGAGAAACTACCATTTATTAGAAAAGCTGTTGTGCTAAATGTAATCCAACTAACATCACACAGCAATATCATACACACTCTGTATGAGGAAGTGGGAGAGGCAATGTCTTTCAAAATCAGTTTTTCTGTGGTTCCTTTCATTTTGTTGTGAACCCTTCATGGCATCTTTGAAGGTGGCTGTGGTCACACCAAGTGTCACCACCAGCCTATTCAAGTCCCGCCGCAGAGCCATGGAGTGATATACCAGGGCAGACCAGCCCAGTCTCAGGCTCATAAACACCAGGCAGGAATAGATGCCTATGAAATGAGAAGGGTCAGATGATTCCTCACTCTCTTGCCATGTCTGTGCCTCTCTTTGCAGGTGCCATGTCGCTAAAATCAATTGCTCGCACTTATTTTGTCAAAGATAAAGTCAGGCATTAGTCAAAGCTGTGAAAACAGATTTTATTCAGTAACTACTGACCAAAGCAGAAGGGGCTGAACTCCATTGCATTTGTGGAGAGCCGATGGCATTCTAATTGGAGAGTGAGGCAGGGGAGAGGGCAGGGGTCAGGGCACAAGTGAAATATTACAAAATATTGGTCATTGTAAGCTTCTGCCTCATCAGGACAGCTGTATCTGCCAGCTGGCAATATTAGACATTAGGATTCTAACCTCCCACAGAGACCCGGAGACAGAGATTCAGTCCTTCCTGAGGACGACACCTCAAAGGAATGGCTTTCAAATCCTGTGGAAAGACACACTGGAGTCCCTAGGAGATACACACATTTCTCAAAGGGATGGAGGAAGGATTCCCTTCTTAGTAAGTGTTATAAGAAAGAACCTACCATCATCAGCAGATATTGGCCAGAATTAAACTAAGTTCCCCTGGCAGCCTTGAGCTTTCTTAGGTAGGCTTTGTCATGGGAGCCTAGGGTCATCCATGGGACATCGTCATATGCTATTAGAAGCCATGATAGAGTCTGATCATCTCTTAGCGCAGAGGTTTAAACTGAGTGTTTGCTGAGTTTGGTGGTTCTCACTTTCCATCCCCCCATTCCATGGCCAGGATTTTACTGGACTCTGATAGATGGACAAGGCCACGGGCCATTTTCAGTGACGTTCAAGCAACCCAGGCATATCTATTGATATCTGAATGAAAATAAAGGGCCTGTAATCCCAGCACTTTGGGAGGCCGAGACGGGCGGATCACGAGGTCAGGAGATCGAGACCATCCTGGCTAACACGGTGAAACCCCATCTCTACTAAAAAATACAAAAAAACTAGCCGGGCGAAGTGGCGGGCGCCTGTGGTCCCAGCTACTCGGGAGGCTGAGGCAGGAGAATGGTGTAAAACCCGGGAGGCGGAGCTTGCAGTGAGCTGAGATCCGGCCACTGCACTCCAGCCTGGGCGACAGAGCCAGACTCAGTCTCAAAAAAAAAAAAAAAAAAAAAAAAAAGAAAATAAAGGAAACCATGAGATTGAGAGTGGGCCCCACAATAGGTATGCGTTACCAATATTCAGGAGATAAACAAAAATATTTCTAGACTTTGTCAAGATGAAAAGCGACTTATGCAGCCAGGATGAAATTCAAACCTACATTAGCAAAGTATACAGCTTATTGACATTATGTATAAGGAAACCATGGCAAAATGACAATCCACAAGTGGCAATGGTAGGTACGAGTAGGGAGAGACTCCATAGGTCAAAATTATCCTCACGTTAAATGAAACCTACATGTTGCTACAGTAAGGGAACGGAAGCCAATGTTATGCTGGAATATATTAATTGTCATGGGATAAACAGGCAGGACATGATGCTACATTTGTTAATCACTTCTATTGAGAGTATTTGTGAAAGTTAATTTTTGTGTCAATTTGACTGGGCCAGGGAGTGCCCAGATATTTGGTTAGACGTGATTTCTCACTGTGTCTCTGAGGGTGTTTCTGGAAGAGATTGACATTTGAATCAGCAAACTGAGTGAAGCAGATTGCCCTCCTGAGTGTGAGTGGGCCTCATCCAACCCATGGACGGCTTGAATAGCATGAAGGGTTAAGAAAGAAGTTTTTCTGCTCCACTGTCTTTGAGCTGGGACGTCAGTCTTCTGCCTTAAGCCTTGGACTTGGTCTTGAACTATATTTGACTCTCCTAGGTCTAGAGCTTACTCAGAGTAGAACTTGGGCTTCTCTGCTTCTCTGTGTGTGTGTGTGTGTGTGTGTGCGTGCGTGTGTGTGTATCCTACTCATTTTCTTTCTCTGGAGAACTAAGACTAATATAGTATTATAGGACAGTTCCCAGTTTTTGTCTTTATTCTTTTGAAAGGTGTAAAATAAATAAATAAAATAAAACCCTGGAGGGTTCTCAAAGAAGAACAGTAAGGATTACTAGAAGTTTTAAATTTTTAGGAAAAGCACTAAGAACAGCTTTTGTTAAAACTGTCTTCAAGAAAATTATGGGTATTGGGAAAAATATTTTTGCCTTAATGTTTTAAAGCAAAGGCATGATTAGTCAAGGAGAAATATACTTAGGTTTTTAAAGGTAATTGTTATGTTTTAATAACTCACATACAATCTTAGGAACTCAGGAGAAAAAGAGAGGTCCCTTGTACCCTTTACTCAGTTTCCTCCAATGGTAACGTCTTGGTAATATTTCCAAAATGGTAATATTTGCAAATATAGCAGATGTATTGCAAATGCCACAGTACCAGGAAGTTGACATTGATACAAGCAAGGTAGAGAACATTTCCATCAACACCAGGATTCATCATGTTGCCTTTTTATAGCCGTGACCCTGTCTCTTCAGTGCTGCTCCTCCTTCCCTCCTTAACCCCTGGCAACTTCTAATCTATTCCCCATTCATAGAATTTATTCTTTTCAAGAATGTTGCATAAATGGAATCCTACATGTCACCTTTGGGATTACCCTTTGTCCACTCAGCATAATTCTGTGGAGATTCATCCAGGTTATTGTGGGTGTCAATAGCTTGTTGTTTTTAAAAAAATTAATGTGGACTATTCAATGCTATGGATATATACCAGTTTGTTCAGCCATTCTCCTCATGAAACTCGTCTATACATTTTTTTCCCCAGTTTTGGCTATTAAAAACAAGGCTGCTATAAACTTTAAGTACATGGATTTTGTGTGAACATAAGTTTCTATTTCTCTGTGATAAACACAGGAAATGCAATTCCTAGGTGGTATGGTAGTTGCATATATAGTTTTAAAAGTAAAAACTATACAGACATTCTCCAGAGTGGAGAATGTAAACTTTTACATTTCCATCAGCAATGTATGAGTGATCCAGCTTTCTCTGAATCCTTGACAGAACTTGATTTGGTTACGCTTTTCTTTTGGCCATTCTGATAGGTATGTAGCAATGTCTCATTGTGATTTTAATTAGTATATCACTAGTTGCTACTAATGTTCTGATTTCAACATATGAATTTGGGGGCCTAGGCACAATGCATCCCATAACAATGTGCATTCTGGTGTAGTTGGGTGTTCTAAAATTGTCAATTTAAGCCCCGCTGGTTGATCATGCTGTTGGGTTCTTCTATATTCCTGTTGATCTTCTATCTGGTTGTTGTATAAATTGTTAAGAAAGGGGGATGTTGGTCGGGCGCGGTGGCTCAAGCCTGTAATCCCAGCACTTTGGGAGGCCGAGACGGGCGGATCACGAGGTCAGGAGATCGAGACCATCCTGGCGAACACAGTGAAACCCCGTCTCTACTAAAAAAATACA
Source organism: Macaca mulatta (assembly GCF_049350105.2). Classification (NCBI taxonomy): domain Eukaryota; kingdom Metazoa; phylum Chordata; class Mammalia; order Primates; family Cercopithecidae; genus Macaca; species Macaca mulatta. Next base: position 117,545,804 of record NC_133406.1, read on the forward strand.
AAAAACTAGCCGGGCGAGGTGGCGGACGCCTGTAGTCCCAGCTACTCGGGAGGCTGAGGCAGGAGAATGGCGTGAACCCGGGAGGCGGAGCTTGCAGTGAGCTGAGATCCAGCCACAGCACTCCAGCCTGGGCGACAGAGCCAGACTCCGTCTCAAAAAAAAAAAAAAAAAAAAAAAAAAAAAAAAGAAAGGGGGATGTTGAAGCATATAGCTATATTTATGAATTTGTCTAGTTCTCTATTCAGTATTTTCAGTTGTTGCATAGACATTTATGACTTTTGGGGGAGGAGTTGGTGGATTGGTTGTTTCCTCCTTATATAATGTTCCTCTCTGTCTCTGATTAGTTTCTTTGTTCTGAAATATACAATATCTGGCATTAATGTAGCCAGCCTTGCTTTCCTTTGTCTAAGGTTTGCATGATATATCTTTTTCCATCCTTTTGATTTCAACTTTCCTGTATCATCATATTTGAAGGTAGTCTCTGTGTAGCCAGGATATAGTTGGGTCATGTCCATTAACCTACTCTGCCAATCTGTGTCTTGTAATTGGTGTACTTAGGCCATTGATATTTAATATGATGATTGATATGGTAGGCCTTAAGTCTGCCATTATATTTTTTTCTTTTCTGTTTGTTCTCTCTGGTGTCTTCTTCTGGATATGCTTTCTTTTTCTTACCTTCCTGTGGTGACTTGAACATCTTTGAGAATGGTGTTTTACCTTATCTATAGTGTTTTTGAGTATATCTGTTTGCATAGCCCTCTTGGTTTTCCCAGATATTCATATGTCTGTGCATCTATATCTTACCACACAGTATACTGTCATTGTTTTACCAGTTTGAGTGAATGATAGATGAGTTACCTCCCTTGCAGGTCTCTTTACCCTCCCAGTTTATTGTTGTTTCAAACATTTTCTTTATGGAGAGTTAGAACCACATTGAATGATGCTATGATTTTTTTCTGAAGCTGTCAATCATAGTTTAGAAAACTCAAGGAAGAAGGACGGCCTATTTTGCTTACTTTTTGTTTTGTTTTGTTTTGTTTAATTTTCTTTCTGATGTCCCAAGGTTCCTTCTTTAATCATTTCCTTTCTGTCTAGAGAACTCCCTTTAGCCTTTCTTTTAAGGTAGAACTGCTGGTCAGAGATTCCCTTAGCTTTTCTTAATCTGAAACTGTTTTGATCTTCCCCTTAATCCCTGAAAGATGTTTCTGCTGGAGAGAGGAGTCTGGGCTGACAATTGTTTTCTTTCACGGCTTGAAAAGCACTGGGCAACTTCTTTCTGCCTCTATGGTTTCTGATGAGAAATCCATCATCACGAGAATTGTTTTTCCTTTCTAGGTGAAGTGTCACCTTTCTCTGTTGCTTTCAAGATATTTTCTTTGTCTTTCATTTCCTACATTTTATTTTTTCACATGTCTTGCCATAGACTTCTTTCGGTTTTTTATCTTATTTCGGGTTCTCACAGTTTCTTGAACCTGTAGGTTAATGTCTCTTGCCAACTCTGGGAAGCTTTCAGCCATTTACTTCTTTATGTTTTCAGCCTTGTCCTCTTCCTCTTCCCCTTCCAGACATAGATAACAACATGAAAGTGAGACCATTCAAGGTAGTTTCACAGGTCCCTGAGGTTCAGTTCACTTTGTCACCCAGTCTATTTTTCCCTTGTTAAAATTGTGTAATTTCTAATTTTTCATCTGCAGTGGATGGATTTCTTTGCTCTGCACCATCCATTCTGCTGTTGAGCCTATGTGCTGGACTTTTTATTTTGGTTTTTGTATTTTCCACTTCTAAAACTTCCATTTGGGCCGGGCGCGGTGGCTCACGCCTGTAATCCCAGCACTTTGGGAGGCGGAGGCAGGCGGATCACAAAGTCAGGAGATTGAGACCACGGTGAAACCCCGCCTCTACTAAAAATACAAAAAATTAGCCGGGCGCGGTGGCGGGTGCCTGTAGTCCCAGCTACTTGGGAGGCTGAGGCAGGAGAATGGCAGGAACCCGGGAGGCGGAGCTTGCAGTGAGCCGAGATCGTGCCACTGCACTCCAGCCAGGGGGAGAGAGCGAGACTCCGTCTCAAAAAACAAACAAACAAACAAACAAACAAAAAACTTCCATTTGTTCCTCCTTTAAGTCTTGTATTTATTTGCTAAGGCTTTCTATTTGTCCATTTGTTTCAAATGTGCTCATAACTATGAAATCATTGTCATCAGGTTTGCTTGCTTTAAAATCTTTGTCAGACAATCCCAACACCTCTCTCATCTTATTGCCAGTGTGTATTTGCTGTCTATTTTCATTCAGAATAAAATTTTCCTGGTTCTTAGTGTGATTAATGATTTTCAATTGAAACTTGGACTTTTGGACATTATGTTATCAGACTCTCGATTTTATCGAAACCTTCCGTTTTAACTACCTTTTTCTGAGTCTGCTTCTGTAGGGGAAGGGGAGTGGCGCCATCTCATTGTAGCCAGGTGTGTGTAGAAATCCAGGTTTCTCACCTGACCTACCTCTGTTGACACCCTGAGTGGGGGGCCCGCGAGGAAAGAGCACGGGGATGAGGCCCCTGAGCTTGGATGAAGGGCAGGCAGCGAGGGTCCTATGGTTCCTGGGAGGACCAGAAAGGTCGGTACCCTTTCAACTCCAAGAGCCCTGACAGCAGGCGCCAGGGCTAAGGCCCCAAGGCGGGGTCCACAGCCCTGGAGGGGTGGCGTCCACACTCCTGCGCGCCCGGGACTCCGACGCTCAAAACCCGCCGCTGCCGCAGCTTCCGGGAGAAGCAGTCGGGCGAATCCCGCATACCAGCGCTTAGTTCTGGAACTGGATACCCCGCGGAAAGAATCCGGATACCGGAGCCCGGTTATAGGTCTCCAGGGTCTTCATTTCGGGAGCAGGCGGGGAACCCTCAGCCCGGCGGTATCGCAATCTGCAGTTTTCTTGCCTGAGGGATCGCAGGTGCTTCCCTTTTGCCAGCAATTTGCTGGAGGCGCGGAAATGTGGAGATGCAGTCGAATTTCATCTGTCATAGGCAGCAATATGCAGTTACTCAAAGCGACGCCCAAGATTTTCGTAGATGTGTCCTCAAGGGGCGGTGCTCGGCTGGTTTACTTAGAGTAGGGACAGCAAGTTCGCCTCGCACATGAAAGGTGGTTTTCAAAATGTCCCTCCCTCCCTCCCTCCCTCCCTCCCTCCCTCCCTTCCTTCCTTCCTTCCTTCCTTCCTTCCTTCCTTCCTTCCTTCGAGAGGGGAGTGGAGCTGAGGGGTGGGATGGGGGAACTTAGCTGCATCTTTGATCAGAAGAAGCACGGGAGGAGTTCCATTACTACCTGAAACCCCGCTGAGCACTAGGAACCAGGCCCGGTTTGCCCGCTGTGAGTTGGATCGGAGGCGAGGGCGCCGGATCAGGTGGACGTCACGTTAGCTTTAGATCCAGAAATTTCCAGTCTTCTCATCTATCGCTGAAATCTTTCTGAACATTTCAAGCTGACAGCTACAATGTCTCTGAAACCAAGGAGCTCTTTTCTGTGAAGCCCACTTGGCTTCCTCGCGCCCCGACCTCAGTTGCGGAACCGGTTGAATTGCGTGGCTGAACAAAAGAAAACGAACCTAAATCTGCACCTGGAGCTCGAGCCAAAGACCGCTCAATTCAGTTTCATGCTCTACGAATAGAGCTAGTTGGGGGCAAAAGGGGACCCCTACACATGTCTTTATGGGTAGAGCCCCTTGAGCCAGTTCAGAGATCAGGAACCAGAAGGACTCCGCGCATCACCCGCTGAGAGCCAAGCCCGCACTTGGGTGGCAAGGAAACTGAGGCTCAGAAAGACAGCAAGTGCTTGGCTCTGCCTCACACCGTGCTACAGCTAGGCTAGAATGGAACACCGCTCAGTTTCCTTGTGGCCTGGCCTCAATACAGCCCAACGCAGCGGCCAGGCTGTCAGAGGTGGGAGGTATTGAGCAGCTGGGCAGTGACTGCTTGGGGCCCTGCGGGCCTGCAGCCCCCTTGGGTCACAAAGAGCTGCTTTCAGTTGGGCTTTCCTCCTCTTAGAAAGTTAATCCTTACCTTCTCTTGTTTCCTCTGACAAGGAGAGTGTTGTGTCTGTTCTTTTCCCTGGTGGTCTAGTGGCTAGGATTTGGCGCTCTCACCGCTGGGGCCCGGGTTCAATTCCCAGTCAGGGAACATGTTTTGCAACATCCCCAAATTGTGTGTGAAGATTTGATAGAGAAACCCACAGGTGATGATTAAAATGCAGAAATATGTTCCCAGCAGCAATATTTGTAATAATAAATGTTCGTCACTTAGGAAATGTTATATGTTGTAATCCCTCCATACCATAAAAAGATATGCAATTATTTCAAAGATGGATGTAGATAATGATAATAGCCACCATGAGGCCACCGATGATAATGATAGTAATAATGGCTGATGCTCTTGGAGTATTTACTATGCATTTGGGCAGGGGTTCAATGTTTTACTGCCGTGTCTTATTTAAACTTGGAACAACCCATTCGGAAACACATTCCTATTGGGCCCATTTTACAGTGCGGAAATGGAGGCATAGAAAACCTGAGTGACTTCAGAGTCACACCGCCACGGAATGAGGCTATCTGCTCGCGTCTACGGCTTCATGGAGAGAAGAGTCCAAGGTTCTCTTGTTCTTCTGCTAGGGATTGTCATCTTCTCAGAGATGTGGAGCCTGAAGAATCAGGTAAGGCAGGTGTGAGGAGGAGGGAGGGAGAGAAAGGAGGTGTGTATTGGGCTTGGGATAAGCAGGTTCTGGAGCTCCAGAACTGAGCTTTTGCCTAAGATGCACCTTTTGTAAATAGCATTTATTTTCCCAACAAACCCTTAAGCCTTCAGGCAGGATTTTCCTCATCTCACTTGAAGCAGATGGGCAACAAAGACCCCATATATCTGGACGTGGAAGAATGAAGGTCCGAAAAGAACAGTTACAAGGTTAACTACGTCTCTGCGTGGAACAGGATGAGTCTTTAGTTTTTTTGCCGATGACTGCCCTGATTGCTCCACAAAGAGACATGTGGTGCCTGGAAATCTGAGGACATTTGCCTCAGACACCTGTCTATTATTAAATGCCCCCATCCCCAGGCTGCGTATCCTCACTTCTTTGTGCCATTGCACAGGTTTTAGATGCCTGAGGGCGTGGTGACAAAGAGGGCAGAAGTCGTGTGTTTGGGTACATTTCCGAGTTGACACCAGGTCGTGTGAGTGGAGGCAAGATGCAGGAATGCCGGATCCACGACATTCTCCCCGGCCCACACTGCCTCTTGCGCTTCCCCCTATCAGAAGTGACCCCACTGCACCTGACCACTGTAGCCTACTGGTCTGAAGTCAGCCACTTCCTCATCCTTCACTATGCTTTATTTGTCATGCTCACCGCTTGCATTCCCTGTGCCCAAAAGGAGAAATGCTTGTGGGGAGGACACCAGCCGGTTGTGTTCCCACTGCCCGGTCCCTTCTTGATGCCTCCAGATGTGGGCTCGGTGGGGCAGGACTTGCTCACCATGCAGCTACTCACCTAGAGCAAGGCTTCACACCTCGTGAGCACCCAATGCTCGGTGAATGAAGGCGTTCCAATGCAGGTTTCTGAGCGACATCAAGAATTCTACTGGACTTCCCACTTTTAGTCCTTTGAATAATTCGGGTAATGGGAAGATAGAAAAAGCTTTTCAAACCTGGGTGTTCTTTGTAAGGTTTATTCCAAGTCTAGAGGCCCCTTCTGGAATAAGCTCCCCTCTCTGTAAGGGGACACTCCCCCAGCCTGTGGGACTCTGTAGGCAGAGAGGAAGGTAAACCCTGAACATTGAAGAGGAGGAGAAGAAAGTGGGTAATACTGGCGGCAGCCTGGAGTATGAGAGACAGACAGACAGACACAGGCGCACAGACACAGATGGAGAGGTTGGAAAGGCAGGGCCGGGTCAAGGAGGAGTCAGGAAGCAAAAGGACCTATACGTCCAAGAGCCAGATTTAGGGTGTAAATGTCAGAGTTCAGTTTTGCTGAAGAGAGTCAACAAAAGAACCAAGGCAAAGGGAGCCAATAACTCTAAGGATCCAGGTCTGCGTAAGAACCATGGTCAGGTGCAGGATCCTATGGCTCCAGAGATTTGTCTCCAGTGAGATGAGTTTTACAGAAAAACAAAACAAAACAAAACAAACACCACCAAGGAAGGAATAACACAGAGGTAGTTATTAATGTGCTAATTCACCTTTGTCTAGGAGGGAGAACAGTCTGTAGATCGTTTGCATTCAACAAAAGCAGAATGCAATTCATAAAGAAAAGAGAAGAGGAACAAATGTCTAGAAGGAGCCATTCTTTCCTCTCCTATTTGATAAGCCTCTTGACAGGAAGCAGTTCAGGGTCCCTCCAGCCAGTTTTCTCTGGACTCAGTTAGGTAGATCATCAGAGAAAACAATTACAATTATTGGAAGACTTTCTAAACATCTTGGAGGTTTAGCTGTGGAACATGTGCCAGAGATTATCTCTGGGCAGTCAGTGTCCACCATGTCTTTCTGCTGCGTCTACTGCTTAGGTAAGTCAGGTGGACACCACCCCCTCACTGGTACATCAGACTGATGTATAGAAACTTTGCTGTGCTGGCAAGAGCACGAAGGAAAAGGCTCTCTCACTGAGTTGGAAAAATATATTGGAAGATAAATTGGCACACCTCCTGTTGAAGTCAAACTAAGAACACGTAAAGAGATGCCTTCGGCTCCTGGCAATGTTGGAGTAACAGCTGCCTGATTTACTCTCCTGCCTGAAATCTGCCCACTGCTCCTCTCTGCAAACAAACAGGTGCCTGTAATCCCAGCAGTTTGGGAGGCCGAGGTGGGCTGATCCCTTGAGTGCAGGAGTTTCAGACCAGACTGGGCAACATGACGAAACCTCATCTCTACCAAAAAAATTCAAATAATTATCCAGGCATGGTGGTGTGTGCCTGTAGTCCCAGCTACTCAGGAGGTTGCAGTGGGGGGATCGTTTGAGCCTGGGAGGCAGAGGTTGCAGTGAGCCAAGATTACACCACTTAAGTCCAGCTTGGGCTACAGGGTGAGACCTTGTCTCATGAAAGCAAGGAGGGAAGGAAGGAAGGAAGGAAGGGAGGAAGAGAGGGAGGGAGGGTGGGGGAGGGAGGGAGGGAGGGGCCGGATGCGGTGGCTCATGACTGTAATCCCAGCAATTTGGGAGTCTGAGTCAGGTGGATCACAAAGTCAGGAGATGAAGACGATCCTGGCTAACACCGTGAAACCCCCGTCTCTACTCAAAATACAAAAAATTAGCTGGGTGTGGTAGCACATGCCTGCAGGTCCAGCTACTTGTGAGGCTGAAGCAGGAGAATCACTTGAACCTGGGAGGCGGAGGTTGCAGTGAGCCGATATCACGCCACAACCACAATATTAGAGATGATAAATTTGCTGGATGGGATTAACAGCAGATCAGACGTTGCAGAAGAAATGATCAGGGAACATAGGACCATGAATAATTGGAAATATGCAAAATGAAACTCACAGACAAAAGAGAATTTTTTTAAATGAAATGATTATCAGTGAACTGTAGGGCAGACTTAACAGGTCTAAATTATGAGCCACCCCCCTCCCTCCCTCCCTCCTTCCTTCCTTCCTTCCTTTCTTCCTTCCTTCCATGAGAGACAGGGTCTCACCCTATAGCCCAAGTTGGACTTCAGTGGTGTAATCTTGGCTCACTGCAACCTGAGCCAGGAGTCCCTGAGAAGGAGCAGGGAGGAAAGGAAACATTTATTTTCTTTCTTTGTTATTTTTATTAGGAATGGGGTCTCAGTACATTGCCCAGGCTGGTCTTGAATTTCAGGCCTCACTCAACACTTCCTGACTTGGCCTCCAGAAGGTGTGAGCCACTGTGCCCGGCCAATGTCTGAAGAAACAATAGCTGAAAACTTCTCAATCATAACAAAAATTACAAATCCAGTGACCCAAGGAGCTGAGGAAACCGAAGCACAAGAAACATGAAGAAAACCACTCCCGGATCCATCAAAATAACATTGCTCAAATCCGGCCAGAAGAAAAAGACATTGCACATACACAGGAACAAAGATGAGGATTGCGTCAGCTTCCTTTCTGCTCCTGCCGGCCTCTACCAGGAGCAGCAATGCACGCGAGCAGAGAACCAACATCTTTAAGGTACTGAGGGCAGGGGAAGTTAGCCTAGAATACTATGCCAGAAAAAATAAATTCTCAAAACTGGAAGTGAAATAAGGACATTTAGAGATGTACAAAAGCTGACCAAATTCACTACCAGCCCGCCCACATTACAAGAAACGTCAAAGGAGTCCTCCAGGCAGAAGGAATCCAATACCAAATGAAAATCCAGATCTACACGAGGAAATGAAGAACACCAGAAATGGGTAACTGTCCTAGGTATTTTTTTTCATTTTGTAAATTTCTTTTGTAAAAATTTGACCATTTAAACAAAAGCACCAACAATGGGCTGTGGGGTTTATAATATGCATAAAAGCAAAGTGCATGTCAGTAGTAGCGTCAAGGCCAGAAGGTGCGGTTTAATATCACTTGAAGGTTGACTGTGATCAGTTAAAAAGGTTTGCTCTAAGCCCTAAGGCAATTACTAAAATAACAAAAGAAAGAGTTATAGCTAATAAGCCAACAGAGGAGAGAGAATGGAATGATATAAAAACCGTGTGAACACTATGATAGAGTAATTGCTCTTCCTATATCTTCACCTCTATCTATAGAAATACTTACACCAGTGGCTGAAAATGCCGGTACAAGAATGACTAGAGCATTATATGTAATAGTAAAATCACAGAACCAATTTAACCTCAAAAGCGTATGGAAAGGGCTAAATGGATGGGGGAGAGGGAGAGAGATAGAGAGAGAGAGAGAGAGAGAGAGAAGAGAGAAGAGAGCAAGCGAGAGAGAGAGAGAGAGAGAGGGAAGAGAGAAGAGAGCAAGCGAGAGAGAGAGATCCCAGAATCCTAGCGGACCTTGATTTACGTCCTCATGTACGCGAGACACGGAGGAGAGGAGGGTAAAGTTGGTCTCGCTCTGCCTTTCCATGAGAGCACGTGCTGGACAGAAGAAAGTTGCCAGCGGTTTAAGCATTTTTAAAATGCAAGAAATGTTCCATACAACGGGCTCGAACCACCCACTTCCAGACTTGGAAGCAAGTACACTACCCGACTGCGACACAGGAACAGTCAACTGTCGCTCTCGTATCACCACGCAGAGCAAGCGCCCATCCAACGTTAGGTGGAGCCATCGCCTTTTGTAGTACAATTGTGCAGCTCCAAAGCCTCGCAAAACCGGAGAGGCGCATCTTGCCGGCTACGGTTGAAACCTGTGCATTGGGTGATTCTGAAGCTGGAAGGGCAGCGGAATGGCCTTCGCCCCGTCCTGCCCCTTGCAGGCGTCAGACCCGGCATCCCAGCAAACGCCCGGCTCGGCGACTCCCTGGGCCTGAGCGCGTCGGTCCCAAGGGAAGCAAGCAGAACGCCCCGTGGGCTCCAGTGATGGCTCTTCCCTTTCTTGGCTCCGCCTTCACCTGACTCTCTACACTGCTTGCGCTCCCCTCTCTCACCTCGGCTTCCGTCGGTGGGGCGGGAGAGAGGAAGGGTGAAAAGTAGAAATACGGAGAAGCGGGAGAGAAGCAGAGGAGGTGCGGACGAGAACAGAGAGAGCCCCCGAAAGAGGCTGGTGCAGGGAGGCCCAGGCTGGAGTGAAGGAGATGAGAATTGTTCTCATCACGTATGAGAATTGGGAGGAAGGGAGGGAAAAGCAGAGCTGGCAAGAAGGAAAGAAAAGCGCGAGCCCCCTGTGGCTGTCTGGGAAGAAATCCGCCTAATAATCGAAATCTATTGACCTCAAAATTACTAAAGCAAGTTCAGACATCGCCGGTTGGCCTGTGGCTCGCCGTGATCGTATAGTGGTTAGTACTCTGCGTTGTGGCCGCAGCAACCTCGGTTCGAATCCGAGTCACGGCAGCGTCGTTTGTCCAGGCCGTCAGTTGTACCTTTTTGCTCCCCGGAGCAACCAGGTGCGTCAGGGGAAGGAAAAGAGATCTCACAGCTCACTAACCTGGCGAGGAATCCAAGGGAAGCCCTGGACGTGCTCTGTCCTGTTTCTGAGACTCACACAGCAAATAACCCAGTCAGTCCTGTTGGTGGCTTACACGGAGGCAATGGTGTGCTCAGAACCATTTTTCTGGTCACTGGGGGCAGGTCAGGGGAAGGAGAAGAGACCTCACAGCTCACTAACCTGGGGAGGAGTCCAAGGGAAACCCTGGACATGCACCCTCCTGTCTCTGAGCCTCACAGAGCAAATAACCCAGTCAGCCGTGTTGGTCGTGGCTTACACGAAGGCAATGGTGTGATCAGAACCTGTTTTCCAGTCACAGGGGCTGTTACACATGAAACAACAACAAGCTTTTTAATGACTTTAAACTCGAAACTGTTTGTTGTGGCCTACAGTGGCTTGTCTCCGAGCCTGTGGCCAAGTTTGTATGCCAACAGGAAAGTGTGGGGAAAGACAATCTCTTGCAGGGGTCTTTCTACCTCCACTCTGCTGGGTAGAAACGGGCCTTGGGCCTGGAGCACTTCCTTCCCAAGAGACAAGGAGTCCTCACAGCCTGTGCTGGACTCACCCCCTTGTGTGGGAGTATATTTCCCCAGATCTGACTTAGTGTGTACCCCTTTGTTCCACTTAAACATGTGCATCAACTGGCACCTGGCCAGCTGCTGTATCTGCCCCCCTCTGAGGGCAGGGGGCGAGGCCCTTTCTGCTTCTCAAGAGGCTGTGTGTGCAGGCCAAACGGAGGAACCTGCTGGCCATGGGGGACCAACGCCCACAACTGAAGCGGAGCCCATACCTGCTCTGTCTCCTCTCTGTGTGAATAATGTGTTGTTTTTCCGTCAAGTGCTTGACTGCGTTGCGTTTTCCTTGGCGACTCTGATACAAGAGGCTGTGGCCAGAAGTGTTTAAATTCATTTAAACCTAATATCCACCCTTTGAGATGGGTTCTCTTATCATCCTCATTTAATAGGTAAGGACTAAGGCTCAGAAAGGTTAAGAAGGTTGCATGGGTAGTAAGCATCAGAGCTAGGCAGTCTGATTCCGGTATTACTACTAAACTATACCTTATATACTATTACTTTACTAATATATCCCTAAGACGAAACCCCTGAGACCTGTTATCTGCCAGATACTGGGACATCATCCTATGCCCTCCTGGTTGCCTACCTGTCTTTTCCGCAGACCTATATCTGCCATTTAAATCAGTGTCCTTGTGAATACCCAGACATGTTCTTTCTTCCAACTTCCTCAGCTACCCTACACCAAGCACGAACTTACACATTTTCAATCCAGAAAGTGCCCAAACAGTGTCCTCCTTACCCAGGCCATGAGGCTGATCTCAGCTCCTCAGCCAGCTTCCCTTCTAGTCCATTTATTGGGAGCTGGGCCTCCAGCTAGGATACTCTCTGGATGAGACTCTCCAGGTCCTTTTTGGCTGGAGCCCTGGAAAGTAGAAAATCGCAGTGCCATCAGACAGCCACCCCTCATCCTCATCAGGGACACTGTGAGGTGAAGACCCCTCCAGGGTGCCAACAGCTCTCAGCTTCCGGGGTCTTTCCAGACTGACAAATAATCACTTGTAACCGAGAGGAGGGACCAGACCTGGCTCTTGAGGTTTTGAGTGACCTTGTTGGCATTCTGCAGCTGGGCCTTCAGATCTTTGATGTCCTTTCCTAGGAGTGAGATGTTTTCTGACTTTCCATATACCCAGAACTCCTCCTGCTTCCCTAGCTGGTTCTCCAAGGGCTTCCTCTTGGAGGAACCAGCCAGCGTTGAACCCCGGCGCACCTGCTCAGAGCACAGCCCCTCCATCAGGACCATCTCCTTGAGGCTGTTGTGCTCCTCACACTCTGAAAAAGGACAAAGATGTCTTCCTGAATAACAGTTGGATGTGCTGTTGTGGTCACTGCCTTTGAGAGGAGGCAGGTTTGGTCATGAGTACAATAATTACTAGGGAAAAAGTTGAAGAAGTACTTTATTCAACCCCAACACTGTACTAGGCATTCAAATACAATATTTCTTATCCTCCTTATACCTGCAAGTTAGGTATCATCACTTTCTATTTTACTGACTGGGGAAACCAAAACTTAAAGAGAGGTGGTAAACTAGCTTGTTCCAGATCACTCAAACTAGCACATGGCAGAACCAGAATTCAAATCCTCCAATGTCCTGTGTTCGTTCCACAAACACTGATGTTTCTTAAGACATTAACATGGCCTTATCTATTTAGGATGGCCACAAGAATGTAGGACAAGCTATTCCTGCATGCTGAAAGTTAAATGCTCTCTAAATTTTCCTATAATTTAAAAGTTTATTGGGTTACAACTGTGTGAAAAATAGGTATAAGAAAATAAGACTTTGAATAAATATATCAGCATGTTAACGTCAGTGTATTAAGGCAGTGGTAGTCAGAATGAAAACTAAACCATGGCATTTTACCAGATGTCAGGCACTGTTCTAAAGCATTTTATAAGAATTTACTCATTTAATTGACATTGGTACCTGATGGGGTAGGCAGTTCCTTTGTTACTATTTTAACATATGAAGAAACTGGGACACAGGAAAGTTTACAAATTGGGATTTGAACCAACCAGTCTGGCCCCAGGATCTTTTCTCTTAACTGCCACACTACACTGCCTCAAGAATAAGAGAGATTGTGTTTTTCTTCTCTTCTGGTTTTCAATGTGGTGGGTGGGCCTATAGTTGTAGCCCTTTTATAATGCAAAACAAAATTATTTTTAACTTAGGGTTTGCATGTTTCCAAAACCTCATCTGGTGTCTAAGCAGGCCTTGGTATTTCTATAATAATCAGTTGGATAGAACTTTTTATTATTATTATTATTATTATTATCAGCATGCCAAAAACTAATTGTAGAAATTCAAACTTATACTCAGCCTCATTTTGGGTAAGAGTTCTCCTATTAACCTCCTGTCCTCCTCTTCCCCACTACTTGTCAGATGTGGAACTGGCCAACAGCACCCAAATGTGACAGCTGACTCCAAGGAGGGAAAGTGAGCCCCACACCCTGTGCTCTTACTGGGACTGGTGGTTTCCTCCTGTTCAGCCTCATTCTTGCTTCGGCCACAAGTCCCATAGCCCAGGTCCAGGAGGTCCACCTGGACCTGCTTGCTGAACTGCTTCACCAAGGACTCACCTGCTTGGGAAGAGACAGCAGGTGTTACAGAATGTCTGAATTTCCCACATATGCCCTCAGCCTCAATGGCACATACCCTAACCTTTTGGGGCAGGGAGGTCAGATCCACAGTGGGAGAGAAGCTTCTTTCAACTGGTGGGAGAAGAGACCACCAGCTCCAGGAAGCAGAATTTCTTTCCACAGGAGGAGCCTGCATTTGCCATTGATATACTCCCCTTCAGATAACCTAGGTGTTAGTTGGGACCAGATATCCTTAAGTCAGGGATTGTATACTATCATCTCTAGCAGCCCCATTGAAGCTGGCAAGTGCTTTATCCACAGGGGTTCAATAAATGTGGAATGGAGCTGAACTAATTTAGAGTCCCAAGACACCTAGACCTGTACTGTCCAATAAGAGAGTTAGTAGCCACATATGGCCACTTTATACTAAATTAACTAAAATTAAATAAAACCAAATGTTCAAGTTGCACTAGCCACACTTCATGTGCTCAATAACCACGTTATGTCGGTATAGAACACACAGAAGTTATAAGACATACAGGCTTCTTACGTTACTAGTAAGTCACAGTTACTTACTAAGTATAACTCTGTATTTCTCCAGCTCATTAGCCTGAGCAAAGACAGTGGCTTCTGATAGCAGCAGCTTCTCCTGGAGATCTTGATAGCGTTGTTTGCATTGTGACAGCTGGGAGCGCAGGTGCTGGGTGGACCCTAGTAGGCTAAACGCTGACTGAGGCCCAGGGTCACGAGGCTGGGACTGGTTATCCAACTGTGAAAGGGTCCAATACAGGGATCAGGACAGTCTGAGGTCACCCCCATGCAGTGATGACCACCGCCCCTTCTGAACCCTTTGGACTTTACTCAAGTCTGTCACAGCACTTCTCATGCCATTTGGCAGTGACTTGCTTTCCAGATGGAGCTCCTGGAGCACTGTGATAACGTTTTCCTCATATCTATATCTATAGCACATAGCACAGCACCCATCAAGTCTCCAGAGGAGCTCTCAGGAAATATTTTCTCAGTGATCCAAAAGAGAAGGGGTGTAACCCTCCACTCATCTCCCCTCGCATTCTGTCCCATTGATTCTCTCAGAATCCCTGTATTCTCCATTTTACTGAATCTTTGGCATGCTTACTTCCCTAAAGAGGATCCCAATAACCCATCTGAGGCCCAGGAACAGACACCTGTGATGGGCTGTGACAAAAAAATGGCAGTGATAAGGAAGGGATGTCATTACATACTACTTGTCTGGGCTGCCTCCTAACTGATGCATCCCTGTGTTACAGCAGTTACCACATCCTGTTAAAATTACCTGTTTGTGTGCCATCTTTCCATACCACATTAAGTATCTCAAGGGCAGCCATTGGTTATATTGCCCCATGCCAATGCCTAGTGTGTTATCTGAAAAATTAAGTACTCAAGAAATATTTATATTGTAAAAACCTTTCTAAAGGCTGAATGTAGGCAGAATATTATTACTATTGCCTGTGGTACGCAGAGACCCTTCTCTTGGTACCTCCTGATTCACATGGGAGAATGTTTTAAGGTAAACACTGTCATCTCGAGCACTTCGCCAATTGTTTTTCATTCCATCTAAGCCCCACACTTACTTGGTGGGCATCCACTGTGAAGGTAGCCCCAAGGTCAAGTCTCTGGGGTCTGGGGCAAGTCCTCACATTCACATTCCCCTCCTCTTGGTGTTGGTGCTTCCAAGGAGAACCAACCAGTTCTGTGTTTATTCTGTCCATGGTGCTGGTCAGATGCACAAGGAACTCTGGAGTAAGTTTACTATTCCCTTCCTTGCTACTCAGCACAAGTTGTTCTTTGAGGAGGTTGACGATATTGTGGGCATTCTTCAGCTTTCCTTGGAGCTTTCTGAACTCAGCCCGAAGGCTACTCTCACTCAGACCCTCCTTGGTTATCACAGTCTCAACCATCACCTCGCCCTTCTCCTTGTCTTCCTTGACCTCCCATCCATCAGACATTGCTTCTTCCTTCTGCTCTTTCAGCTCTGCATTCTCAAGGCAAAGGCTCAGCATGGTGTGAGGCTTTGGCAAAGGCTGCAGGAAACACACATAATTGAAGGCTAGGTCTGGACCTGACAGCAGTTCCTATTAGTACCTCTTACCCACATCTCAGCCCACAATAAACTCAGACATACCCCAGAGCATGAAGCAACCTGAGACCTATAACAGCTCCCTAATTTTATATACAAGAAAGTCAAGGCTCAGGAAGAGTAAGAGACTTGCCCAAACTTCCACAGCTTCTTGGTGGCAGCACCATCACTAGAAACCTTGGACTCAAGGCATGCAGGCTAGTTTTCTTTACTTGTGCCATGCAGCCTCATATGTTCTAATTTTTAGTAGCCTCTGGAATAAAAAAGAGTACTTACCACTGTTAAAAAAAATAAGACCTTTTCTGTAACAAATTTATTGTTATAAATTCTGCAGTTCTATTATTTATCATCAGTCAGTTTCAAACCATTGGGACTTAGGAATACAGAATAAATAAATAACACTAATCAGAACTATTATTACAATGAAAATGTACTTAGATAATTGTTTGCTTTATATCTGGCTCACATGATAGAGATAACCTTCTTGAGAGCAGGACTGTGTCTGTCCTATTCATTCCATATCCCAAGTGCCTACAAAAGTGCCTGCCACATAAATCATTTGTATTTGTTGAAGAAATAAAGTGGACCAAACAGCTAATTTTCACCAAGACATTTCAGATAAATTCTTTCCACAACAACAGACTCATACCAGGATTGAGTGGAAGGAAACATGGCTGTAACAAGTTTATTCACTTAACTTCTTTGAGCTTCAGTTTCCTTTTACATAAAATAAGGATGATAACACTTATGTAGTGGAGTTAGCAGATGCTTAAATGAAATTGCATATACGGTATGGCTGGCTCAGGGTCTAACAGGGAAGTCATTCAATCCCTGCTGTACTAGCTGCAGACCTGAGAAATACCAACAGCAGAATCCCATAAGGTGCTTGTTAAAAAAGCTGTAGAGCTAAGGCCTATGAATCCACATTTTAAGTTCCATAGGTGATTTTTTTTTTTTTTTTTTTTTTTTGTAGTTTTAGTAGAGACGGGTTTCACCCATCTACTGAGTAAGGATGGTCTCAATCTTCTGACCTTGTGATCTGCTCGCCTCATCCTCCCAAAGTGCTGGGATTACAGGCGTGAGCCACTGCGCCTGGCTGGGAGTCCAGTTTTTGGTCTGCTTATGTTAATGGACACAAGATCTGATAGATGAAAAGTGTGATAATAAAGTGGCAGTAAGCTTGTGGAGTATCCAATAAACTGAAACACTATTTTTTGAATTGAACTGAAATTTTTGTGTTGTGAAAACGAGAGAGTTTATCCAAAGAAAGATCTGGGCCGGGCGCGGTGGCTCAAGCCTGTAATCCCAGCACTTTGGGAGGCCGAGGCGGGCGGATCACAAGGTCAGGAGATCGAGACCACAGTGAAACCCCGTCTCTACTAAAAATACAAAAAATTAGCCGGGCGCGGTGGCGGGCGCCTGTAGTCCTAGCTACTCAGGAGGCTGAGGCAGGAGAATGGCCTGAACCCAGGAGGCGGAGCTTGCAGTGAGCCGAGATCGCGCCACTGCACTCCAGCCTGGGCAATAGCGTGAGACTCCGTCTCAAAAAAAAAAAAAAAAAAAAAAAAAAAAAAAAAAAAAAAAAAAAAAAAGAAAGATCTGGCTTGGCAGACAGGATGGATGGTGGTCCTCACCGGTTAGATGAGGTCATGACCATGGGATCTCCATGATGAGATCAGTGTCATTATAGAAAATGGAATAAAGACCAAAGTGCTCTCTCTCTCTCTCTCTCTCTCCACCATGCGAGGACAGAAGGAGAAGGTAGTAGTCTGCAAGCCTAAGTGTGCTAGGCAGGAGTAGAAACAGGTTTTAGTGATTGTTGAAACACCCAGGACAGTGCACTACTCTTTGGGAGATGCTGTGCTTGGGTCTGATCATTGGGTTTTGAGATAGAGGGTGGTACATGATGCTGACAGGGAACTCACTGGTGTGTTGAGTTTTAGCATCTGTGACTCTGAGATGCATATGAGGTCTTTATAAATTTAGAAAGTGAGAGTAGAAAGTACAGGTTTGTATTTTAGAAGGAGATTTGGGAATACATGTAGCTCTGGTTGATACAGATAATATGTTAAGGTTTGTTGGCCAGAGCTGATGTGTGTCTTGGGTGTTGGGCAAAGAACAGAGAACAGCCAAAGCTCTTTGAGGTCAAGGTGAAGGGTGATTTCCTTGTTGGACTCAAGTTTATGACTCAGCCTGGACCTAGCTTGGCTTCTCAGCTAGAGAAGAAGCATGATTCCATGTCACACACAGCTCCTGTCTTTGAAAAAGTCATAATGACTCCCAGACCCAACATGTGGGACAAACCCTGGATTTTTCTCTTCAGTTTAATCTCTCCAGGGAAAATTGAGGAAAGAAATCTCTCTACTATTTGAACTTCATCAAAAGACTAATATGTTAATATTTTGACCGTCAATATTTCCTTAATCTAGTCTACTTCTTAAATAGCTAATACATCAAAGCATGTTAACTTAGGAAATTGGAATCTCCCTAACAATATTGACTGCAAGCATTATTAATCTTTTTATATCACATTTCCTTCAAGTGCTTTATACATCTTCAAGCAGACAAATAATAGTATTATAATGATTATACGACCGATCATTACTCTTTTGCCAAAAAAAAAAAAAAAAAACAGCAACAAAAGACTAACTCAGTATACCAACCTTTGTTTCTTCATTATCTCTACCTTGATTCTGTCCTTTCATTTCCTCTTTCTTCTAATTCTACTTCTGCTTCTTTTTTCCTCCCTGGATTTGAACTTTACTTACCTAAGCTATCAGTTAGGTTACCTTCTCAGACACTAAGGCAGCAGTTTGAGGTTGAGAATTGAAGATTTAGGATTAGAGAAAAGAAACATGAATGAATTTCTGATGTTTTATTATAGGGGTTTGTAATGCAGGTAGAAAGACCTTTTTCAGAGTTAAGAGTTTGATCCGACAAATGAGCTATTTTGATATTTATAACTTTGTCTAGTAAAAGTTTCCTATAAAAACATTTGCTTTGGATGTCTTTGTTAGCTTTTAGTCAACACTTGAAAAAGCCACTTGCAAGTTTCTAAGTCTTTCTGGATACTCTTTTCAGTTATCCTCTGGGCAGTTGGTAGGGAGAGGCATTGGTAGTTCAGTGGTAGACTTCCTGCCTCCCATGTGGGAGACCTGGGTTCATAATCCTGGACAATGCAATAGGTGTTTTTAACTTCACTGTGACTTTTTACCCATCTTCCCAGAAAAATTATACTGCATAACCTAATAGTGCATTTAGGGGCTTGGCCACCACAAGGTAAAATGACGACAACACTTACCAAAGTAGTGGCAAAGACATTCAGGAGACTAACCCAGGACCCATGCAGCTGAGCTGTTGGACTCAACAAACCACTTAGCAAAGTGGCAAGCACGGAGTGTTTCTTGTGAGTCACTGCAGTTTTCATATTGGTACCTGTTACTTTCATCTATTCTCTGGGCAGATCCCTGCAAACCCAAAGAACCATCAGGTTTCTGATTCGCGTGCTGGACCTTGGCCTTACCGCTGAGCCACTATGGAGAGGATCGAGAAATGAAACTCCAGGAAGGAGAGAAGCTGCGGGCGGGCAGTCACCTCAGAGGTCCAAGAGGCCTCAGTGGCCCAAAGAAAGGTGTGTGGGGAGCAGCGGAGACTGGTCCTTGCACAGAGGTAGCCAGTGGACCCTCGGGGCTCTACCCCAGACACCGTGAACTGAATTTGCTAACATCGTCAGCCACCTTGGCCTCCACGTGTTTTGTGGGCCCATTGATGTTCTGCGAGGGATTCCGTGTGTCTGGCAATGTGTGTCAACACGTGTTTGCCTGAAATTTGGCCGGGCACAGTGGCTCACGCCTGTAATCCCAGCAGTTTTTAAGGCCTAGGCGGAAGGATCACTTGAGTTCAAGAGTTCAAGACCAGCCTGGCTAATATGGTGAAATCCCGTCTCTACAAAAAATACAAAAATTAGCTGCATGTGTTGGCATGCACCTGCTATTCCAGCTACTTGGAAGGCTGAGGCAGGAGAATCGCTTGAACCGGGGAGGCAGAGGTTGCAGTGAGCCAAGATCGCACTACTGCACTCCAGCCTGAGCGACAGAGCGAGACTCCGTCAAAACAAACAAACAAACAAACAAACCAAAAAAACACGGAGCGGAAGAAGGCAGAGGTGCTGATGGGACAACCAGAGCTCCCAGGAGGCTTGCTGTAGAGGCAGTGGCCAGATCCTGAGAAATGAGATTTTTTAAAATTATGTAGCAGAATGGGGAGAGAGAAACGGAGAAGCACATGAAAGAGAGAAAAGCACGATAATTTGCAGACATCAAAGAATAAAGCATAGGAAATAGTATGAGTGTTTTTACATTTAAAAAATATAAGAAGTACAATGGTTGTCAGCAGGCCTTGTGGTCGTGTAGTGGTTAATACTTGTAGTTGTGGTTCCCACAACCTGGGTTCTAATCTGAGTCACAGCAGTGTTTTCTATCCTGTGATTGTGGCTAATAGACCTGTCCTTTCCTTCGCCTTTAATCCTAGCAGCCTCCAGAGAGCAGAGTAAACTGCTGGCCTGGAAGGGCGCCAGCTTCTGAAGTTTAGCCCACAGTGCATAAACTAGGGGGTGGCCTGGCCAAAAGGAAAGCTTGGACATGCCCTTTGTCTCACAATTGAGCAGAAAAAATTCTCATAGGTGAAGATGCCGCCTCTTAAGGGTCTTTTGTCTGTAGCTTTCACTGATGAAATAATGCGATTATAGTCTTTTCTGGTAGAGAAAACGGCTGTATCAGTGGAATTTTTTTAAAACACAAAATGAGAATGGGCATTTAATGAGTTTACAATAAAATCTAAACTATTTGTCATGTTCTACACCAGCTTGCCTCCATTCCCCATCAGCTGATTTTTATGAGAACAGTAAATTATTTCTATTATTATGATTTTTGAGATGTAGTCTTGTTCTATCACCCAGGTTTGAGTGCCATGGCTCAATCTCGGCTCTCTGCAACCTCCGTCTCCCAGGTTCAAGCAATGAGAACAGTAAATAAACTACAGTTCACAGAAAGTGCACAAATCTTTAGTGCAATTCGTTTAATTTTGATAAATGTAATCACCACCCAGCTCAAGTTATAGAAAATTGCCATCATTTGAGAAAGGCCTGTTAGAGCCCCTTTTCAGGCAATTCCCACCCTGCGTCCTCTTAATCACTATTCTGATGTCTATTCCCATAGGTTACAATCGCCTGTTCTTAAAGTTCAAATGAGTGAATGTACATACCTTTTGTAGAAAGGTCTTGTGAGATGACTCCAGGAGCAAAGAGCGACCCTCACAAGGCCCAAGTCCTCCCAGAGCACAGGGAAATTCTATCCTCAGACCGAAGAAGGGAGAGAATGCACATTTTTGTGTCTCCCTGGTGGTCTAGTGGCTAGGATTCGGCGCTTTCACCGCCGCGGCCCGGGTTCGATTCCCGGTCAGGGAACTGTTTTGCACTGGCCGCCCTCCCGCAGGAATCTCTTTACCAGGCTGTCAGCCGGCCTGCTCCAAGGGCCAGATGCAGAATAGTCTCCGCAGGGAGGGGCAATCCCGGGCGAAGGGGGGCAGGTCCTGGTGTACCACCTCTCACGTTTATCTCCTTGTCTGTCATCCGCAGAAGCGGCTTTAGGAGAGCGACTGAGCGTCTCGCTCGGGTGTACACAGCCGTGCAGAGGTGCCAGCCCCCGTGGAGCTGCACCCAATAAGCCCATCCTCTTTGCCGTCGCCGTCCCGGAGGCGCCTATCGGGCTGAGCTGCAAATAACTAAGAGAGAGGCCAAACCAAGTCATGGCGTTTGTGCGTGCCCTGGACATGGGCACCGGCCAGTCAGCGCAGCCTCCTCACCTCCCTTAGCAGCTAAAGTGCTCGTTAGGCCGTCGGAAGAGGTGACTGGAGGCGATGCCCGCGAAGTTGGGAGTTGGGTGAGCGGCAGGTGAGGTCCTCGAGGGCGGTCCCGTTTGCTGTTTGAGCGGCAGAGGGAGGCCGCGTTCGCTGAGCCAACGAAGACAGCAGGTGGAGTAGGCACAAATGGAAAGCTGTTGCCGGTGCCCTAAGCGGAATGCAGGTGTAAAAATCAGCACTAGGACGTCGAAGCGATGGTACCATAGTCAAATCCCACAGTGTCTACACTCTACCAAGCACTTACGCACACTCCCCATTTTCCATTCAGTACCCTAAGAGGGGTTCAGAAGAACCCCGCGTCCACCTTAAGCTCAGGGGAGAGCGGGAGCCAGGGAGGTGAAGTGCACAGACTGGGGCAGAGGCGTCGGGCAGAACCGCGGGGATGAGAGGGCGCGGTGGTTGCGGGGCGGGAGCCGCTGCTGAAAGGCGGCCTGGGTTGTGGTGTGGGGTGACTGTCGGTGGAATCTTTGGCGGAGAGTGGTTTGGAAGAATGGCGAGGGGCGGCAGTGGGGAGGGTGACCCTGAGCGTTCGGCCAGGGCGAGGAGGCTGTGCTGTCCCTGCAGGGCATGCGCTCAATCCCACTTACCTGGCAGGGTAGAGACCGCGGTCACGAAGGGGGTTCTCCCAGAATGAAGGTTCTTCATCGCACTCTGGAGTTGTTGATCCCTGTGATTTCCTCAATGTGGGAAACTGTTTGTACTAGAAGAGGGCTGCGCTCTTTACTTAACATAATGGAGTTCAAGACTGACATCACCTCACGCCCACCCGAAAACATTTACATGGCTTCCTCACGCCCACCCGAAAACATTTACGTGGCTTCCTTGTCACTTTTTTTTCTGTCCTAAAGTCGCCTTATCCTCACACCCCCTCATTTTTTTCTTCCGTACTCAAGAGTGTCTCTCTCTCTCATTAAAAGCTCCACCAAATATTTGAAGTATCTCAACCAGAAAGACTCCAATAAATACATTATTTCATTCGTGGAAGCTACAGACCAGCTAGGTTGAGAGTTGCTTGATATTTTCTGCTAAACGGTGAGACATAGAGAACTTGGAAGATTTCTCTTTGGGCCGTTGTTTGTGTACTATTATTGGGTTTCCTTCTTTTCCCCAGACAGTATGGCGCTGTGGGGCCAGCGGTAAACCCTGCTTTCTGGCTTTCTGGCTGCAGATAAAGGCCGCAGCTGGTGCAGGAATTAAAGCAAACCAAAAGACACGTGGGTTCGCCCCAGTGGGTCCAAGATAGAGTCTGACTGTACCAGGATTCGGATTAGAACAGAGGTTGCTGCAGGCACAAGGCAGGGTACTAACCACTATAGAATCCCAATGCGCCCCACACCTCCTGCCCGTCGTCTTCCTTCCCCACCCCTCTTTTATTTATTTGTGTATTTTTTTGAGAGACAGAATTTTGCTTTGTCGCCCAGGCTGGAGGGCACTGGCGCGATCTCGGCTCACTGCTACCTCCGCCTCTCAGGTTCAAGCGATTCTCCCGCCTCAGCCTCCCGAGTAGCTGGGACTACAAGCGTGCGCACCACTCCCAGCTAACTTTTGTATTTTTAGTAGACACGGACTTTCACCATGTTGGCCCGGCTGGTCTCAAACTCCTGACTTCAAGTGAGTGATCCGCCCACCTCGGCCTCCCAAAGTGTTGGGATTACAGGCTTGAGCCACCGCGCCCTGTCCCCCGATTTTTTTTTTTTAATGTAAAAACATTTATGCGATTTTTACTTCTTTATTCCTGGGCAGCTACAGGTTCTTGTGATTTTCTCTCACGTCTTCTCCTCTCCATTCTGATACATCTCCCATCTTCTCTGCATCCAGCCGGCGCCCTCTGCACGGGCAGCCTGGGCTGTCCCATTGTCTCGTCCTGGTCTCCCCTGCTTCTCCCTCCTCCTTTTCACGTTTTCCTTTTTGACTCGCCTGCCTCTTTCCAGCTCCCGCCCCACGCACTCCGTCTACTGAAGCCGAGTTGAGTGAGGGGAGAAGCGGAGCAAAGGATTGCCTGAAGGCGGCGCAAAAAACCAGAAAGAGCTACCAGGAGAGCCGTCGGGTCGGTCAGCTTTCCTTGGGCCTTACTAGGCTCAGGTTGGGGTCGCAGATCCAGGCATTTCCAGAGGCCCTGGCTTCTGAAGCAGGAGAGGGTCAACGCAGGGTGAAGGCCATTCGACCGCCCTCTGGTTTCAGAGTCACGCAATGCACACGTTTCCAACGTGCAGCAACACGATTAGTCGACTCGGCCTCAGCGTCTCCGGTTTTCCGAAGCTTTGTAGTCTGCACACTTTTCCTGCAGAAAGCGAATGGCAACCCCTAGAGTTTAGTGATTGCTTAATTTATGTTGAGACGAAGACGACCAAGCGAGATTGTCTCTGTGGTGCAATGGGTTAGCGCATTCGACTGTTAACCAGGAAGTTGGTGGTTCGAGCTCACCCAGGGATGTGCTTTTAAATGTTGGTAGTTGTGGTTAGGCGCGGTGGCTTCCGTAGATTAATCCCAACACTTTCAGAAGCCTACGTAGGGGAAGCCTCACCTGAGGTCAGAAGTTCAAGACCAGTGAGAATCTCCTCTCATTTAAAAGATGAAAAAAGAAAAAAGTTGCAGGCCTATGACCGTATTTGAAAGTGAGAGACTGTTCCCTTGTGTCTTGTGCATCCCATGAGGACACAAAGCAGAAGGTCCCCCTCCAAGCCTCCTGGAAAAAAAGATCCCTCCAGAACAAACTAGGTTGTATGTATGGGAACCTGAAAGTATATGAAGAAAGAAACTTCAAAAATTCTGCCTTGCTTTCCACAAAAATTAACCCATCACAGTCTGCCTTCAAGTGGTGTCGTACCTCTTCACATTACTCCTCTCTGCATTTATGCTATTGTCATGCATTTTACTTTACACGTGTTATAAACCTTACAATCCATCTTTATTACTTTTGTTTAAAGAGTCTGATGTGTTTTCATTTGTTTGTTTTTGTTGTTTTTAAGACTAGTCTCGCTCTATCGGACAGGCTGGAGTGCAGTGGCACAATCTTGGCACACTGCAACCTCTGCTTCCTGGGTTCAAGCAATTCTTCCGACTCAGTCTCCTAAGTAGCAGAGATTACAGGCGTGAGCCACCACACCCGACTAATTTTTGTATTTTTAGTAGAGAGGGGGGTTCACCATATTGGCCAAGCTGGTCTCAAACTCCTGACCTCAAGTGATCCGCCTGCCTCCGCCTCCCGAAGTGCTGGGATTACAGGCATGAGCCACCATGCCTGGCTAAAAGTCAGATGTTAAAATTATGTTATTTGCCTACGTAGATGTCATTTCTAGCGGTGTTTCTTTTTTTTCTTTTCCATCCTGATTTTCATCCGATGTCAGTTTCATTCTGCCTGGAGGACTCATTTAACTTTTTGTTTTCTTTTATTTCTTTTTGTAGTGTAGGCTCATGGTAGTGAATTTTCAGCTTTTGTAGAATTTCACATTGACTTTTTCCCCTCAGTGCTTTTAAGATGTTGTTCCACTGCTTTCTCACTTGAATCCTAGCCACTAGGCCACCAGGGAAGTGCCAGCAAGCATTTTTCATTCCTGTTGCCTTCCGAAGGTTTCTCCAAAAGGTGAACCTGCCCGCAGTGCTCACGAAGGCTGCCAAATGCACAAGTCAAAACTGATCTAGACGCTCTGAAGTCCGCTGTGCTCCCTGAGGAGTGCGGAGCCACTAGAATCGCAAGCAGCTTCAGACAGGAGCCAATGAGGCCATTAAAACCCTCAACAGAGGCATCTGTGAGTTCACTGTGGTGGCTGCAGACACCACGTTGCTAGAGAACATTCTGCACCTCCCACTGCTGTGTGAAGACGAGAATGTGCTGGGTCTGCCTGGAATGTTTGTGCACTCCAGGCAGGCCCTGGGGCGGGCCTGTGGGGTCTCCAGTCCTGTCATCACCTGTTCTGTCACCATCAAAGAAGGCTGATTCAGTCCATTCAGCACTCCATTGAAAGGCTCCTAGTCTAAACCTGTGGCGTCTAAACCTGTGGCCTCTGCTGCACAATCTCTGCTGACTCCTCCCCCTGAGGTTATTTTCAGCTGCTTTCTATTGTTATAAAATATTATAGTACTAAATCTGGTTTCTGAGGTTTTGTACAGTTTTTGTTCTGTTTTACAGGGTTGTTTTCCCACTTCTCCCTGCCCACCCTCTCTCTGCCATCCTTCTCCTCTTATCCTCTCCATTGAAAAATGAAGAAATGTTCAGAACAGAGAAGTACAGTGGTGGCACCATCAAAGGCAAGAAGGGCCAGGAGACCCTGATGGGAGCAGGGATACAGACCTGGTTCTAGCTTCCAGTCACTAACTTTCGACTGTGTGCAGGGTACAGTGGAAGTAAACACCACCCACTATATACCCCTGTGCCTGGCATACAGAATCATTCATACATGCTAAAATGATCGAGGGGTTTCCTTTGCTTCTAGGGGACTATGGATCATATTGGGAGGAAGCATGTCTTCTGTGAGGTTGTTTCATTTATGTCCAAGTGTCATTTACTAATGTCGCCCTGTTGTTTGCTTTTGTAAGATGTTGTATGTTCTTCCTCCACCTGACAATTGTGCCCCTGATGGCGGCCGGGCAGCAGCATACCAAACAGATGTGATGCAGGATTTCAGAGGCGGGTGAGTGAGACATGGGTCAGTGGACTCAGGTCTTGAAAGAGTCCGGAGTGGCAAGGGCAAAGAACATGAACTGGTGCTGGAATGAAGGATTCTGGGAAGATTGTGGAGACCTGGCTGGTAGCTACAGCAGAGATGATGGAATCCAAGGAAACATATTCTCTCTGGTGAATTGAGATTTCTTCAGTAGTCCCAGCTCTGATAGCCCTTACCCCTGTTTCCTGCCACAGTGTGGGTCATGTGTATTCTTTATCACATGAGGGGAGTGCTGATTCATGTGTCATTTATTTTGTGAGCATCCTAATAAATATATTCATATTCCAATTTAATGAAAAAAACTGATCTAGAGATGCCCCATTTCGAGGTGACAGCATGGCTGTGGAGAGATGGCCACAGGAGCCAGCACAGTGGACCAGGTTGCTGGGAGAAGGCAAAAGAGGAGGCACCCAAGCTGAGGCACCAAGCGCTCAGCCCCTGGGACCACCAACAGCAGGCCTGAGAGACATGCAGGAAACCAGACAGCCTGGATGAAATTTCTTTCAAGTATGGCCCGTGGTCCCTGACAGAACACCATAGGTTTCCTCTAAAACCTTTCGCATCTGCACTGTTTCCATCTTAGTTGGAACTCTTTGTTCTCATCCTTGCAATACACAGAGAAAAAAAAATCATAGACTTTGTTTGTTTTAAGATAGGGTCTTGCTCTGTCACCCAGGCTGGAGTACATAGCGTGATCATGGCTCACTGCTGCCTCAAACACCCGGGCTCAAGTAATTCTCCCACCTCAGCCTCTGGACTGGCTAGGACCACAGGGGCACCACCACGGAGACAGGGTTTTACCATTTTGCCCAGAATGGCCTCAAACTCCTGAGCTCAAGGGATCAGCCTGCCTAGGCTTCCCAAAGTGCTGGGACTACAGCATAAGCCACCTTGCCCAGCCAACCAGAGTTCTTTTTGATTCCGATATTTTGCTCAGACTCCACATCAAGGTAGGAATTCGTGTTTTCAAGTAGAGACGTTGCTCTACACAATCCTCTCCTTTCTGATCACTGAATTAGAGCAAATGACTGTCCTGAAGAAGGTACCCTTGGGAGAGTGGGTTGGCCTGTCTTTCCACCCTTTCTTGGCTCTGCCCTCACCTTCAAGCCTCTTTCTGGCCTCTGCTCAAGGTCCAGAGACATGCTAAGACTCTCTGTGTGGCTCCTCTGGAAGAGTCAGGAACCCCACACTTCCTGTTCAGTCCGCAGAGAAGCTTCAAGCCGCACGCTTTTGGGTATGACAGGATCCCACAAGGCACAGATACTCAGTGGCCCACGAAGTGAGTTTGTGGGTCTCCAGATACCTGCAGCCCTTTCTGCTCCTGTAGGGTAAAGGGCAATTGCCCTTTTTTTTCTATCCAGGAAGGACCCCAAAGTGTTCTGAGTCAGAAAGACGGTGAATCCTCTCTTCCGGGTCAGTGGAGAGGGAGAGAAAGAGATTTCAGAGGGAAGAAAGCAGAAAAAGATGCCACAAAATTGCCTAATCAAAAGTTCCCATGATGCCTGCCTCATCTGGAACTGGGCTCCCAGTCTCTAGTGAGGGAGACACAGTCCAGTCCAGTCTCAGTCTCCAGGCTGAACCAAAGCAGAACAAAGCTGGACACTGCAGCCTGGCATCCAGCGAACATTCAGTCACTTTCCCCAGCGTGGGAGCATTCGAACCTCGGATGTGAAGGAAACATGGTAACCGCTGCAGTAAGAAAAGCAACTGCTGGAGAAAATGGCACTTTCTTCCCCAAATTTGTTTCTACACTCATGTCTAAAGAACACCTTAGGAACAACATTAACATCTTTCAGCAAAAGGAAATTCTGCCTGTTGACCTTTTGCTGTGAAACAAACTTGAAAACTTCACAGACACTGCCTTTCTCTGAAAACTGCCCTTACCTCTTTGTTACAATTCACTTCAAGACCTGTTGAGCACTAACATTAAAAAGGCAAATAAAATGTTTCAAGTGTTATGAAAGAATGCAATAAAACTGCCCTTAAAAAAAAAAATCTCAGGATGGAGGTGGAGATCCTGTGATCATGAAATCTGAATAGGCTGCTCCTATGTCCTTCACTGGTGATGGCTCTGAAACCCTTGTGTTTTATAAAACTCGTGGCCTGCTCTTCCAACCAATTCAATGCAGGCCAAGAAGCACAGTTTGGCCTGGGCTGGATGTTCTATATTTTCAAACAGTCAAATGCCTTGAGACACAGGCTTTGCTACAGTACCTGCTAAAACTTCAACGTGTGAATAAATATAGCTTAAATGGAGTCATATAGACTAAGCGAGAGTGGCAGTGAAGGATGCCTTTTGGAAGATTCAAGGTGTTGAGGCCAAAGGGCTGGAAAGGAAAGAACGTGTGGGTCAGGCCCCTCTGCCTGGGGGAAGGGCAGGCAGGGAGGGTCCTATGGTTCCTGGCAGGACCTGAAGCATAATCTCCTGAGCCAAGAGCCCTGATGGCCAGCACCAGGGAAAAAGCCCCCGAGGCGCAGTCAGCAGCCCTGCAGGGGCGGGTCCACACTCCTGTGTGGCGTGGAGCACTCAGGGCTCCAACACTCAAAACCCACCAGCTCCTGAAGCTTCTGGGAGCCAGAGATTGTCAGCTGGGAAATTTCCCAAACACGGGCACTCAGTTCCTGGAAACCCTGCATGAGATGCGGCATGCCGAAGCCAGATTGGGGGTCCCTAGGGTCTTGGCTTCGGGGCTAGGCACGGAACTATAAATGAAGGTTCAGCCTGTCTGCCTGAGGGATTGTGTTTCCTGGTGTCTTTTTCATTCAAATTTTGAAAAGCAGTTGAATTTTTTATATTGGAAACTCTAGTAGTTAAAAACAGCAAATGGTAACATTTTCAGGAATGTGTCTTGTGCCAGGAGCTGGGAGGGGTTTGTGTAGTGGAGTGATGACATGTTCGCCTCACATGTGAAAGGTCCCCGGTTTGAAATCGGGGGGCAACACCCTTGCTTTCCTGAAGGTTGGAAATACGTAGGTGATTCTAAAGAAATATGAAAGGAATGCCATTGCTAATCAACAAACCTGCTCAAAGCGAACCTCATTCCTTGTCCTGCTAGTCAGAGTGGTGAGGAGGGAAGAGCACATTTGCCACCCGGCAGTCATTTCAGCAAGGGAGGTTGAGGGCGACACAACAATGTGAAGTTTTAGATCAGGAAATCTCACAAAGTTCTCTTTATTCTCTTCCAATGCCGGAATTTCTCCATGGGCTGACAATGTGATTACATCTCTGAAAGCTCAGGAGTTATTTCCTGGGGGTCCTGCTTGGCTGCCCTCCATCTCGGAGCACAGATGTGGAACAGGTTGATTTGTCTGAGAAAACCAATCAGAAGCTGCATCTGGATCTCAAGCCAAGGATATGGAGTCAATATTCCATATTCACACCAAATAAGAACAGATAGATAGATAGATAGATAGATAGATAGATAGATAGATAGATGATAGATAGATAGATAGATAGATAATGTTTTTTCTTTTGTTCTTGTTGTTTTTTGTTGTTGTTGGGTTTTTTTTTTTTTTTTTTTTTTTGAGATGGAATCTCGCTGTTGCCCAAGCTACAGTGCAGTGGCGTCATCTCGACTCACTGCATCCTCCACCTCCCCGGTTGAAGTGATTCTCCTGCCTCAGCCTCCCAAGTAGCTGGGATTACAGGTGTGCACAACACGCTCAGCTAATTTTTGTATTTTTACGAGAGACGGGGGTTTCACCATGTTGATCAGTCTGGTCTTGAACTCCATACCTCCGGTGATCCACCCACTTCAGCCTCACAAACACTGGGATTACAAACGTGAGCCACTGTGCCCCACAAAAGTAATATTTTTAGACTGGGCTCTGCAGCTCACACCTGTAATCACAGCATTTTGGGAGATGGAGGTGGGCGGATCGTCTGAGGTCAAGAGTTTGACACCACCCTGGATAACATGGTGAAACGCCATCTTTACTAAAACTACAAAAATTAGCCTGGCCTGGTGGCATGTGCCTGTAATCCCAGCTACTCCAGAGGCTGAGGCAGGAGAATCGCTTAAGCCCAGGAGGGAGAGGTTGCAGTGAACAAACGTTCCAGGCAGACCCAGCACATTCTTGTCTTCACACAGCAGTGGGAGGTGCAGAATGTTCTCTAGCAACGTGGTGTCTGCAGCCACCACAGTGAACTCACAGATGCCTCTGTTGAGGGTTTTGATGGCCTCATTGGCTCCTGTCTGAAGCTGCTTGCGGTTCCAGTGGCTCCGCACTCCTCAGGGAGCACAGCAGACTTCAGAGCCTCTAGATCAGTTTTGACTTGTGCATCTGCCAGGCTTCGTGAGCATTGCAGGCAGGTTCACCTTTTGGAGAAACTTTGGAAGGCAAGAGGAATGAAAAATGCTTGCTGGCACTTTCCTGGTGATCTAGTGGCTAGGATTCAGCTTAGCGCCGCAGCCCAGGTTCGATTCCCAGTCAGGGAATATGTGTTTTGTAAGGTCTCCAAAAGCAGGCGGTCTTCCCCCTTCTTACTGGAACTTGCAATGTGCCCCAAGGCCCAGATGCAGAAGAGTTTTTGTAGTCTTGGGTTACAGAAAACTCTGGTGAAGAAGGGGAGTTAATGGCGACCCTCTGCCTGTTTCTCATGCTCCCAACCGAAAACCTTGTTACCTATCATTTCTCCCTTGGGCACCCTAGCACTCCTGTTCTTTTCATATCTCCATTGCTCACACATCAGTACTGACGTCAGAGGTCGACTAAGCAGCTTGCTGAAGGTTATACAGCCATGCATTGATCCATATCTGGGTGGGGCTCCTGCCTTATTTGCTGAGCTACCATTACTGACAGAATGAGTTCTGCGTCTGGCAATGGCTGCTTGCTGCTTTCAGAGTAACTCTCCCACAGATAACGACTATAAATTAGAAACATATATTTTATATATATATATATATATTTATATTTGAAAGTGCTGGAAGACTGAACAAAAGCAGGCAGACATGTGGAAGAACGGCATGTAGTGAGTTTCCCATTTTGCAAACTTTCGGCAGAGAGCTGTTAACCGAAAAACCACACAATTTGTGAGGTTACAGAGGAGAATTTATTTCTTATAAAGAGTTACAGCGTGTAAGGTGGTCCTCCTGACAGGCTGGGAAACGCAGGAAGCCCAGAAGCAGGCACTTTGAGGGAGGGAGGGGCAAGACAGGAATTTAAGTTGAATGGGTTGGCCTAATATACATATTCAACAAATTATATGAGGATTCATGAATATTTATGAAGGGGTTCCTAATGCATGCTTATTGAACAAACATTCAGGTGACATACAACCTTGTTCACCTTGTTATGGATACTTAGCATTTTAATGCATTACAGTTAGGCCCTATACACAAAGGTCTTTTCAGGACACAAAGGCACTCAAAGGCAGAGATACTGTAAAACTGACAGAACCAGTCCATGGTTGCTGGTCTTCTCATCAGAAGAAAGTTACTGAAATCAGTCTCTTGTCAGTCAAGGCTGTAGTTATGGCTTGTGGAACAGCGGGGTTCAGTATCTGGTGAGGGGTGAGCAGCAAGTGCTTCAACACTCCCTATTTTCAAGGCCAGTGCTTGTTTAGCTGCTAGAAAAAAAACCTTGTGGCAGTTAGAACATAGTTTATTCTTTGCATGTAGGGGGGTGTGTGAGTTAACCCTTGCCTGGCATGGTGTCTTATTTATCATTTGGTGTCTTATTGCCATAAAGAGTCTGTTCTGTCAGCGTTATGATCTCTGTGATAACATTAATATCGGTCAGTTTTGTCTAAACTGCAAAAGGCTGGGAATATAATGAGGCTTGTCTGGCCTCCTGTTCCTTCTTGGCCTGGGACTCAGTTTTTAAGGTTTTCCTAGGGTCCCGTTGGCCAACAGGGGGTCCATTTAGTCAGTTGGGGGACTTAGGGTTTTATTTTTAGTTTATAGAACAAACTTTGCTCCACCTTACTTGGGTTAGCTAAATTACAATACAAAACCTAGGTTAAAGGAACAGAGGAGAAAGTTTAGACAACCACAGCAGTTGGAACATCAAGGGGTTAGGTGGAGTCTCAGAAAAGAAACAGCACAGTAGGGTGACTACAGCTAACAACAGTATATTGTACATTTCAAAGGAGCTGAGAAGAGAGAATTTGAAATGTTTCCAACACAGAGAAATGATAAAATGTTTGAGATGATGGATATCCTGAACATCCTGATTTGATCATTACACATTTTAGGCATGTATCAAAATATTGTATGTACTCCCATAAATACGTATAAATTATTTTGTATTAATTAGAATATAAAAAATAGTAATAATAAGCAAAGAGGGCAGGAGAGAACTTTTGGAGGTGGCAAATCTTTTTTTTTTTTTAGATGGAGTCCCCCTTTGTTGCCCAGCTTGGAGTGCAGTGGTGCAATCTCAGCTCACTGCAACCTCTGTCTCCCAGGTTCAAGTGATTCTCATGTCTCAGTCTCCAGAGTAGTTGAAATTACTGGTGCGTGCCACCGTGCTGACCAATTTTTGTATTTTTGGTAGAGATGGTGTTTCACCATGTTGGGCAGGCTGGTATCAAACTCCTGACCTCAAGTGATCCACCAGCCTTGGCCTCCCAAAGTGCTGGGATTATAGGTGTGAGCGACCGCACCCAGCTGAATAGTTTTATTGTATACATTGTGGTGGTGATTTAATGGGTCTTTAATTATTTTTCAAACTCAGCAAGTTGTGCTTATTACATATGTACAGCTTTTAGTATATCAAGCATACATCAATAAATTGTTTCAAGAAAAAAGTAAAGGGCCAGGCATGGTGGCTCACGCCTGTAATCCCAGCACTCTGGCAGGCCGAATTGGGCAGATCACAAGGTCATGAGATCAAAACCATCCTGACTAACACAGTGAAACCCAGTCTCTACTAAAAATACAAAAAATTTGCCAGGCGTGGTGGCAGGTGCATGCAGTCCCAGCTACCGGGAAGCTGAGGCAGGAGAATTGCTTGATCCGGGAGGCAGAGGTTGCAGTGAGCCAAGATCGTGCCACTGCACTCCAGCCTGGGTGAGAGAGCAAGACTCCTGTAGAAAGAAAGAAAGAAGGAAGAAAGGAAGGAAGGAAACATTTTTTCCAAAAATGTTTAGTTTGATCAGAATGCAGGATATTGAGCAAGATAACTAGCATATCCACTTCAAAAACTTAGCAACAAGAACAAAGAAATGGAGGGACAGTTCTAGGTAACTAAAGTGCAATTGAGGAACTTTACTTGGAACCTGGGGAAGCAACATTAGTACCACAAGTCAATTCTCTCTCTCTCTCTTAAGTAAATATATACACACATACATATATATATTACACATGTATATAATATATATAATACACACACACACACACACACACACAGTTTATGCAAAGAAGAATTCCTGAATCAGAAAGCTCCAGAACCAGAATAGGTTCAGAGAGGCTCCAGTGCTACCATGTGGTGGAAGATTTACGGATAGAAAAGGGAAAGTGACTTACAGAAAACAGAAGTGAGGTACAAAAATAATCGGATTGGTTACAGCTCTGAGTTTGTCTTATTTGAACCCACTTTGAACAGTTGGCCATCTTTAATTGACTAAAACTCAGTCATTGGCACAAGAGTAGGTTACAGGTTGTTTATACATCCAGTTAGGTTACAGTTCACTACATATGGAGAAACCTTTAAAATATGGATACAGGCATCTTCCTGCTAACGATATGTAACATATTTATGTATATACATATCATTAAATTAAGACACTTATGCATATGTAATGTGCATGTGTGTTATGTAAATACAACATACACACATGCACACACTATGCATAAATATCTATATACATGCACACATATGTGTATAGATATGACATTTTCTAAACAATTAGAAAATTTTTATCTGGACTATATATTAGAATACTATTGAATTAATGTTAATATCCTTAGGTTTGATAATTGAATTGTATTATAATTATATAGGATAACATCCTTAATCTCATGAAATAGATGCTGAACTATTTAGGGATGAAGTGGAGTTTTTTTGGTCTGCATTTACTATGAAATATGAATGTGTGTGTAGGTGTGTGTAGACAGAGCAAAAAGGTAAAGGAATGTTAATTGTTGAACTTGGGTGAACAGTGCACAGGTGTTCTTATTTTTTTCCAATTTTTCTGTAGGTTTGAAATCTTTCAAGGTAAATAATTGTGGAGGAAAATGTAAAACATGGGAGACTGTGAAGAGCTCGCTGAGTTCTAGGCTAAACTTTGGCTCTCTGTGAGTCTTTGCGTTGCAGGAGGGAGTGGCAGATCTCAGTACCTCTCACTGCTAGAAGAAAGTGTAGGTTACCAGTCTGGTGTACAAACCTATCTAAAGGATCCCCTCCTGTTACCCAGGATATGGGTGAAATGTCTTCTTAGTCTTTCTTATATGAATCAGCCTTCTAGCCTGGAAGTCTAGTAGTTAAGATTGAGGCTAATTTGTATGTTTCAAAGCTTCTGAAGAAGATGTCCCACTTTTACAATGGATTGCAAAAGACAAGTCAATGTGTATGAAGAGTTTATTTTCAGAAAAGGAAATCCAAAGGAGAGTAAGTTATATGAAACCTAACAGTCCCATTGGGGTATATTGTTTTTACCTGTTGGTCATTCAGAAATCTCAAGGGTGGGAATTTGGCATGTACAGGAAGATTTTTCCAGATCATGAGTAAACAGCAAACTTTCAAGATCATTCTTTGGCAGAGATTCTACTGAGGTAGGAAAGTGGCAGGATTATTTTCCGGTTGTGGCCCTGTTGATCAGAGCAGGATCTCGTCCAAACAGGGTGCAGTGAAGAAGCTGACCAAAACCAGCAGATGGAGACAAAAGCTACCTCCAGTTGCCCTCACTGCTCATTAGCATAAAGACAATCCCACCAGTGCCATGACAGTTTATAAATGCCATGTCAACATGCCATGGCAATGGCCAGGAAGTTACCTTATATGGTTCTGGAAACTACTCATCCCTTTTCCAGAAAGTTCTGAATAACCCATGTCCTAATTAGCATCTAATTAAAAGTGGGTATAAATACAGCTAGCTAGCAACCCACATACTGCCCATGGGTTAGCCCTGCTCCACAAGAAGCAGTACCAGTTTAACAAAAGTTGCTTTCTTTCACCACTTGGTTGCCCTTGAATTCTCACCTGGGCAAAGCCAAGAATTCTCCTGGGCTAAGCCCCAATTTTGGGATTGTCCTGTCTTGCATCATCTGGTGACCACCAAGACAAGACAAGATGGGATGGGACATGACACGATACAGGACAGGACAGAGTCAAGAACTGTTTAAAGCAGGACACTTGGTTGTGAAAAGCCCCTTAGTGTGTTGACCCTGAGATGCCAGAGTCATATTGTTCGGTGGCCCCCAATTTGGCCTTTGGGGTTCACCATTGGCTACCCCCTGGAGCTTCAGCATTTGGTGTGGGGACCCTCATTGGCTGATACTTGGGTACTCTGGGTTTTTGGCATTTTGTTGTGGGTGAGAGTTCGACTGTCACTGTTGGCCTCCCCCTGGGTGCTCTGGGGTTTTCGGCATTGACATTCCCTATAGGATTGTGGATTAGAGCCCCTCCCCTGGGGAAGTGTTGATGTCATCTTCTCTGCCCTTAAATTAAAAGATTACAGTTTTCCATAACAGCCAGTTGTGAGCCCCTTCCTATGTGACGTTGCTCAAGCCCATATTGAACTCTTGGTCACAGGGACCAGGGGTTCCTGGACCCCTGACCCAAGTGACAACTACCCATAGTGGCAGACAAGCAGCAGCCACTCAAACATTTTGTCCAAATATTTTTCCTCAGTGTCTGTGACTGCTGGATAGATTCTCTGGCAGCTCAGCAGACAACATTGTTCACGCCTTCCCTTCCTCCCTTTCATGATCGCCTTGTTTCTTTTAATCCCTCTTTCCCCAACCTAAAACGTTTTCTTCACTCTCTGTGGAATTCAGACCCGTCATTTTACTGCCCATTCCTATTTCATAATCTACTTTCATAATGCTTTGCTACCTGTACTTACATCTTCTCTGCAGGAGGTGGGAATTTGAAAGGAAAAGTAACTGAGGTTTTGCTAGATTTAGAAAAACTTCTGGGTGTAGTAGAGATCCTTGTTAGACATGAGGACAACAGCGAGCATCCCAAAGGACTCCCCGCTAGCGTGTCTTTAAGGCAATTGGAGCAAATTCAAATCAGATGACTCAAAGAAAAAGAAGCAGATTTTCCTGGGAGAACAAGAAATTTGGCCTGAAACTGGTTCTTTACATTATAATACTATTTTACAATTGGACTTATTCAGTAAAAAGGATGGAAAGTGGGGAGAAGTTCCTTATGTACAGGCTTTTATGGCCCCTACCAGGATTCTGACTTAAGAGTCAACTGCAGGATGTGTCTGGCTCATGTTACTTCCATTCACCAAGAAACTGCAGGGATATCCTCGATGCTCCTTCCTAGCGGCTCCCCCTGGAAGGCCAGTTCTGAGAGGGATGCTGCCAGTTCTCCAGTGTGGGGTTCCACCCCAGTGTCCTCAGGAACCCCTCCCTTTTATTCAGCTAGCTCCAGCCTATATCCCCCACTGCCCAAGGAAGTAAGCCCGACCAGTACCACCAGGAGTGGAGCTCTATATCAGTGCCTGAATAGAATCTGTGTCCATTGCGGGAGGTAGCTAGCAGAGCTAGGGGAACAATCAGAATATATGTGCCATTTCCTATGTCCGAATTGGCTTTATTCAAGGAGAAATTTGGCTGGTTTTTGAAGGATCCAAGGAAGTTTATAGAGGAGTTTGTTAGGTTGATCGTGTCCTTTGATTTAACTTGGCACAACTTGCAAATATTATTTTCCACTTGTTGTACTATAGAGGAGAAGCGAGGATTCTAGGTACTGGCCTGTGAATATGCAGATAGAGCAGCTGCTCATATCCAGGGCCATGCCATTTATGTAGGGGGAGATGCAGGTCCACGTAGAGACCCTCAGTGGGATTACCAGAAGGGTTCCCAAGAACTTGAATATAGAAATCACACGCTAACTTGTTTAATAGAAAGTATGAAAGGTGTATGATTGAGCCAGTTAATTATGACAAGGATAGAGAAGTAACTCAGTGGATGGATGAAAATCTCATTCTGTTTTAGGGCTGCTTGGTTGAGGCACTCAGGACATATACTAATGTAGATCCAGACACCTCAGAAGGGCCGGCTGTTCTGGGCATGCATTTTAG
The DNA here is from genome assembly GCF_049350105.2 of Macaca mulatta. Lineage (NCBI taxonomy): Eukaryota > Metazoa > Chordata > Mammalia > Primates > Cercopithecidae > Macaca > Macaca mulatta. The sequence continues at coordinate 117,582,915 of NC_133406.1, forward strand.
TACTCAATCTACCCTTGACATTAGGAGGAAGTTACAAAAGGCAGGAATGGGACCCCAAACTCCATGAGCCAACTCTTAAACATGGCCTTTGGAGTTTACAACAATAGAGACAGGGCAAAGGAAGAGGAGAAAACCAAGAGAAATAAGCAAAAAGTGCAATTGTTAGCAGCTGCTTTCAGCCTCCTACTGCTTTTGAACTGCCCATCCTGAGAAAGTGTTGTAAGAGTGGCTTTGGGATGCCCAGACAAAAGCCAGCTTGCCAGCCCCTGGGCCAGAATCAGTGTACCTTCTGGAAGCAAGAGGGCCACTGGAGGAAAGACTGCCTCAGGTTCTAAAGGGAGTCTGAGTTCCCACGACCCCTAATGGGTAAGAAAACAGAGGACTGACAGGGTCCAGGGTTCCCTGCAGCTTCCACCAGACACCTTACCATCTCTACAGAAGACCGTCAGGTAACTCTTGACATGGCGGGTAAAAATATTGAGTTATTGGATATGGGAGCCACCTTCTCAGTTCTGATCTAGTCCTTGGGGCTGCTGTCTTCGCACTCCTGTACTGTAGTGAGGATCGATGTCTAGCTAAAAGCTAGGAGATTCACCCATTCCTTTAGTTCCACTGTGGGGAACCATATGTTTTCCCACAGATTTTTGCTTATTCTTGAGTGCCTTATTCCTTTACTAGGAAGAGACTTACTTTCCCAATAACAGGCTGCAGTTCAATTTGGAGCACCTGAAGAGAAGGCCACAGGCTGGGAAGGGACACTTCTCCTAGCTCTAAGTTCATGTCTCAACACAGATAAAGTAAAGACGTTCCTTGCACCACATATTACTCCGTAAGTAGACCCGTCTGCTTGTGACATGGGAGGTCCTGGAAGAACTGTAAGTGTACTCCCAGTCCAGGATATTTTGAAATCCAATGTTAATTATCTATGGGAAAAACAATATCCTTTTAGGTGTGGTGGCTCATGCCTGTAATCTCAGCACTTTGGGAGGCCAAGGTGGGCATATCACTTGAAGCCAGGAGTTTGAGACCAGCCTGGCCAACAAGGCAAAACCCCACCTCTATTAAAAACACAAAAATTAGCTAGGTGTGGTGGCACACATCTGTAATCCCGACTACTCAGAAGGCTGTGGCAGGAGAATTGCTTGAACCGGGAAGGCAGAGGTTGCAGTGAGCCTCGCGTCACTGCACTCCAGCCTGGATGACAGAGCAAGTCTCTGTCTCAAAAAAAAAAAAAATCCTTTTAGACTTTAGGCTCTGAGGGACATCCATTCCCTGATAATGAAGTATGGATTATTATAATCCTGTTATTCCCAATGTTACACCCCCATTTTCCCTGTTAATAAGCCAAATGGGGAATATAGATTTGTTCAGGATCTTAGGGCAGTTAATGAGGCAGTAGTTCCAGTCACCCAATAGTTCCTAATCCTTACCCAATAATAACTCAAGTCCCTGAAGATGCTCATTGGTTCATAGTATTCAATTTAAAAGATGTTTTCTTTTACATACCTTTACACCTAGACACCAAATTCATTACTGCATTTAAATGGACTAATCCAGACACTCATGCTATATCTCAGCTTACCTGGACTGTCCTGTCCCCAAGGTTTTAGGACAGTCCCCATCTGTTTGCAAAGAGGTAAGGGAACTGCAGTTAATGAATGGATCCCTCTTACCATATGTGTATGACCTATTAATTTCCAGCCCTACTCGGGGAGGACTCTGATAAAACTAAAATTCAAGTCTTTAATTTTGAAACAAAACAAGGGTATCAGGTGTCCCCCAAAGACCCAAATTTCTGTCCAAAGGGTCACATATTTGGGACACATGCTCACTCCTGGGACCAGGATCTTGGCCCAGGGATGAAAAGAGATCATCCTGGCACTCCAGGTCCCTCAAATTAAGAATCCTTTTTGAGAACAGCTGGATTCTGCTGGGTTTGGATTCCCAGGTTTGGGCTCATAGCAAAACCACTCTATGAACCTCCAAAAGGGAGTGGTCACAAGCCTTTGAAGTGGAGTGGAACCTGTCAACAGGCATTCTTAGCCTTAAAAGGAAAGCCAGGGACAGCCCCTGCTTCAGGACTCTCAAACTTAGAAAAACCTTTCACCCTCTATGTGGATGAATAACAAGTTACAGCTTTGGATGCCCTAACTCAAAGGCTCAGGAATTACCTTGGACCAGTGGCTTATTTCTCTAAACAGCTAGACCAGGTGGCAGCTGGGCAACCAGGAAGCTGGAGATCTGTGGCTACCATCACTCTATTGGTAGAAGAAGCCAGTAAGTTTACCTTGGGACAACAATTAGATGCTATACCAACCCCCGCCTCACACCACCCCATGAAGTACAGTACAGAGGGTCCTAGAGGCCAAAGTACACCATGGCTACCAGGGGGCCAGTTACTTAAATATCAGGCCCTTCTGCTTGACACCCCTGATGTTACCCTTAAAGTATGCTGATTTTTAAACCCTGCTACTCTGTTGCTGGACCTCATGTCCCAAGAAACAGATCCTCAATTCATCGACACCTGTGTGGAAACCATGGAAGAGATCTACTCTAGAAGGCCCAACCTTGAAGACAAGCCCTTGTCTAACCCCAATGTTGAGAGGTTTAGAGATGGAAACAGCTTTATTCATGAAGAAGTAAGATAGGAAGATTAGCCAACAAGAAGTCATTGAGGCCAAGTGTTTACCTTCTCAGACTTCTGCTCAAAAAGCAGAATTAGCTGCTCTAATTAGGGCCTTCCAACTATGAAAAGACTTAAGGCTTGTCGCGGTGGCTCATGCCTGTAATCCCAGCACTTTGGCAGGCCGAGATGGGTGGATCACCTGAGGTTGGGAGTTCGAGAACAGCCTGGCCAACATGGCGAAACCCCATCTCTACTAAAAATACAAAAATTATCCAGGTGAGGTGGTGGGTGCCTGTGATCCCAGCTACATGGGAGGCTGGGGCATGAGAATCACTTGAACCTGAGAGGCAGAGTTTGCAGTGAGCCGAGATCATGCCACTGCACTCCAGCCTGGGCGACAGAGCAAGACTCCATTTCAAAAAAAGGGGGGGGGGGGAAACAAAAACCTCAAGAATCAAAGTGTTTACTGACTCTAAATATGGGTTCCTGGTGCTTCATGCTCTTGCAGCCATAGGGAAGGAAAGGGGACTATCAAGAGCCAAGGGATCCCCCATACAACTTTACTCAGATCTTGGAACTTTTAGATGCCGTCCAACTCCCAAAGAACAAGTATTCACAGCAGGGGACACCAGAAGGGAGACACTTTTATGATTAGAGGAAAGTCCCTGGTGGAAAGAGCAGCTAAGGCCACAGCTAAGGAAACCCTGGTATTTCAGGCTGCTGCGCTACTACCAGGTACTCCATCCATGTCAGTGGCACCATACTATACCCCTAAGGACATTAAAGGAACTGAGTAAAAGGCTTCCAGTGAGACCTCTCTGGATGGCTGCTAGAAAATAACAAACTCTATTCCTGAGGCTGACAAATGGGACATAATTAAACATTTTCATGATTCCTCACATTTGGGACTGGATTTTCCATTCAAATTAGTTTCCTAAATATTCTTGGGGAAGGGACTGTTCCAAACTATAAAAAGGGTTACCATTCAGGAATCCACCCCATACCCTGATTCCTGCTTAAACCTGTACAACACCAAGGAACATACCATGGTGAAGACTGGCAGACAGATTTAACCCAGATGCCTTACAGGGGACGACAATATTTGCTAGTATTTATAGACACTTTCACCAGGTGGATAGAAGCTTTCCCCACAAGGACAGGAAAAGTACTGGAAGTGTCTAAATCCTTACTTAAAGAAATCATCCCAAGATTTGGATTACCAAAAGGTTTGCAAGGTGATAACTGACCTCCCTTCCCAGCTAAGGTGACCCAGTGAGGTAATGCCTCAGCCTTAGGCATTACCTATCTTCACTCCTCATGGAGATCTCAATCTTCAGATAACATAGAAAGCCAATCATGACGTTAGCAAAACTCTTTCAGGGGACCTCAGAGGCCTGAGTTTTTCCCCTACTCATAGCCGTTTTGCATATGAGGATGGTTCCAAAGGGAACTTTAAAGCTTAGTCCACTTGAAATGACTTATGGAAGCCCCCGCTTTTTTTAACTTGATCAACACCACAGTTTATTTGTAAACATGTTGTATGTGTCAATAATCAAACTGACAACACTTTATAGATTTCATTGTATAATATTAACATCCTAACAGAAAACGATCCACTGTACTCATTTACAGTTTGGTATTTTAAAATCCTTGAATACAAATTGTATTGGAAACACTGAACACGAAAAAGAAACATGAATGGCAGAGACAACTGAAAACATCAAGTAAAATTAACCAATATTCCGCTTCCCCCCCAAAAATATAAAATCATCTGATTACATAATTTTAAAAAGTAGTAAGGGAAATCAGATGATCATACTTTGTAATGATATAAAGTTGCGTTTCTTCAAACCCATTTTAGACGTGAAATTGTACCATATAAAATTCTATGTCTTTTTTGATATTTGTTCTTTTTTTCCTCTTGGTTTCTAAAAAATGTTTGCCAGTGTTTAAATTACACTAAGGAAGTGGGGAAAGAAAGGAAGGAATGTGGTAAAATGCCAAACGAAATTAACTATTTGGAAAATAATTGGATATAAATTTTTCATGAATCTTCTTTGGCAAATAACAAAAGCTGCATTTTAAATTTACCTTTTTGTTGAAATGGATCAATACTTGTAAGATTTAAGAGATTACATGACTTGATGTATAAGTAAAATGAAGCCAAATTCACAAAGCAAAGCACAAACATCAGCTTTTCACATTTTGCTAAAACCTTTAAAAATGCACTCTCCCTCCTTAAGAGTACAAGAGGTCTTCCGCTTGGAATCAGATGGTTACTCTCGCCTCATTCAACACAAGAAACCAGAGGGGACCCCATGCTTTTCAGTACTTTCCCTAAAATTCATGATCACTATTAGGTTCTGTTTCTTCATCCTCTATCTCTCAAAAGAAATATAGCAGCAAATCACTCCCATATTTTAAGCTTTAAATTCACCAACAACTGGGCTTACTGCCAACAACTACAAATGTTCAATTCTTTATTAGTGTACATGTCGTTACAGTTGGTTTAGATGGTTAATACAGGAATAAATAAAATAACTACAGTTCATTCAAACAAAGGAAATTAAAATGAGATTAAAGAGCCCTGATCAAAAAAAAATTACAACTTTCACTGAAAACTGTAAAAGTTACATACATACATACTTAATGGCACTAAGAATATACAATATCAATTATTAGAAAAATAAGTGAGTGACTCACAGTCATAAGAAATTATTTAATATTAGTATTTTTTCTTTTAGAGACAAACATAACATACACATGGTTTTTACCTTCTATAAGACAAAGTGGAAAACTAACTGTTACTGCATTTACCTGAAACACAGCACTGACTGTGCCACAGATAACATGGTCCAAAATATTCAGCTGTACAGATGTACAATACAGCCATGGTATTGGATGTATGGTTAAGTTTTAGGAAAGGCATATATTTCCAGAAGTATGGTAAATACACTAATATCTATAAATAACAAAAGTTATCAGCAAAAACGCTTAGGTTATAACATTCCCAAACTTTCTACCATTTTAAGTGTTTTAGATATATGTTGTCTGACCAGTTCATTTGGTTACAGTTTTAAGCTAGTAAACCATTACCCTATAAGAGGAGCTAAACTAACCTACAGCACTGCACAAACTTCCCAAGGAAGGTAACTTGAAAAATCTAAAAAGTGATTCCAATTATTCTAATTAACACTTGAGATGCTAAAAGAATCAATGACTCAAGAAACACTTTGAAGTAATTCCATTTTTCTTTATCATTTTCTAAAAAAGTGTTCACATAAATTTAAGATCCAGATTGCTTAAGAGTAGGTCTTCAAAGTAAGTTTATCACTAAAGCATTCTGATCCAAAGACATAGTCTTAATGCTTCTAATATGTAATTCTAACCTAAAATCACAATCCTTGGTTTGAAAACTTTAAAGCTAAGAAACAAGAAAATAAATCAGGGTGAAAATGTGCAGCAGCTATAGCTATAAGAGTGGAAAAGAAATTCTATTTTTTCCGTAAAGACTCTATGAAAACATAAAGCCCAAAGTCAGTGACAACAGAAGTCCACATATAAATGGTGTTTAAAAATAGAAAGTTTTCTAAAGCTTCTCATGAGATGTCAGTGAATAGTCATAATCTGAGTTAAGACCTTATACATCAAGGTTAAGTTGTACATACCTATGCTGATTTACATACCTTCTACAATGTCCAACTGACATAGATAATTTAGACACCCATAGGAATTCATAATGTCCTATCATATCATCTCTCAATACTGGATGTTTATAGTTTTATAGTTTTACTAGTTTAAGTACCAAGAAGCCCTTTTAGAGGAAGAGTTCCATCTCTTCCCTTGATCCCCCAAAGTATAGGTAACAAAATATAAAATTAAACAAGATTTATGTTTGATGAACTAACGTATAAAATTATCATTGGAATTTTCATAGTGATTGCTTATAAACATAACAGTCATCATAGAGCCTATAAAGTACATACTTAGTTTTATAAAAGAAATGTGGATCGTCTCAAGGTAAAAAATACAGTGCTGGCTGCTAAAAAGACACTTTGTTGCAATAAGATGTGCAATAATGAGCAAAACTTCAGAAAACATGAATACGTTCCCCAAACTTTTAATATTAGTTAAGCAAGAATTGTTCTGCAGCAGCAGGATGCTTTTTAGTGGCTGACACTATAAAGCTAACGTTAAGAAAGAAAAAAGGCAGAAAGTGTGAGCAACAAATGGTGTAATCAAGTTATTGCAAATGGAGATTAGCAATAAGAAGTGAGGAAGGTGACTGTCCACTCCCTTCTGATAAGACACCATCTTTAAATATGAAGTTTTTTGCAGGAAGTGGAACACCCATGTCAGCATATGATGACTGTGAAAGCAAACTTGAAAATCTGGGCTCTGCGTGAGTATCCAATGTTGAAGCACCTTCCTGGAAAGAGTGAACAAAGTTAAGGACTGCAGAGAGAGTTTTCTACTGGAATCTAAGAGGTTTTGAAGGCTCTGTTTTCTGCAAAGGCCATGTGTATCAATTTTCCTACAAATTTTCTGGTTTAATTCGGAACTGAACAGTAGAATTCCAAAGCACAGCTTAGGAGGAACCCAATCTGCTTCTGTTGTGGCACCAGAGGTTTGCTTTGTTGCTGAATCTATAGTTGCTTCCTCAATGACCATTTCAAATGACTCTGTACTCCCATTTACATCTGAGCCAGAAGCCAAATCAGGTTCTCCTCTCTCATCAGAAGCATCACTGAGTTTTCCATTTGCAAGTTGGCTGGAAGCATTCAACATGGCGACATGTCCATAGAGATGCTCTGTTCCTTAGTATCTGCAATGCTTTATGTACACCCATAATGACCTGAGTGAACTCTCCTTGTAGTTCTGTTTCATCAAATGGAAATGGAACATGGACTGTTTCCCCTATCCCATGCAGACCATGTCCCTGAATTAAAACTGCAGAATGTGTTAAAGCATCATTCAACATCTTGAGCACATTTGAGGTAGGAACTACTTCAGGATCATGATCCCAAGATGTTATTAGCAATTGATCGTACCTCTGAAATATATCTGGCAGTTTTCGAAGTCTTGTACCTTTGGACAATAAAACGGATGGTGGTCCTTGTCCAGCGATATGATAAATATACAGTTTAAACCAGACAGAGGTGACTTCTGGGATAGCTGGTCCAATATGCTGAGGGGTGCAGCTGCTGACAGGCCAGGTTTCATTGGTGAGGGGAGCCATGGAAACAAGCAGTGTGTAATTTTTGTTTACAACTCTGCTGCAAGTTGCAGGGTCCAGATCAAGAAGGCTTTCACAGCGTAAGAGATCCAGAGGAAAACCATAATTGGATTGGTCTGGCTGTGCAGTTTGCGCAACTAGATTTTTGTTATGATGCAGAAACAGTATTGTGTTTCTCAGAGTAAGTGCATGATCAAAATATCTCTGTGCTTCTCCTTCACCAGTGCTCTGAACTGGTGAAAGATTTCCCATCATTAAGAAGGCGGTAAGAGTGGAGTCAAACAAGAATGCGATGCGCTTCGTGTGTCCCGTAGACAGACTCAGGCTGTTTACACTGGTTGTGTCAGCTGGATCTTCTTGACTATTTGTATCAGTGTCAGTTGCTGATGAAGCTTCTTGTAATAGGACTCCTACCTTCCCCTCCATCCCATGACAAGAGCATCTTCTGTGGATCTAAGGTACCCTTTAATCTGTTTATGGATGGAACATTTTTCCATGATGAATGAAGTTGATCCAAATTTATTACTTGGCCCTTCTTATGGGCAAAGCCCAATCGGCAATATACTGAAACAGCATTCTTAACCAGGCATAAGTCAATCTCAAGGACATTTGCAAGCTCTGCAGCATTTGTGTGCTCATCTATTGAAACAAGTATCTTATAGAGTAGAGTTTCAAAATGATCACCTTGCACTTGATTCATTACAAAACCTTCAAGAGGTGGAACTGCTGTATAACTGTCATCAGATATTGGTACCTCGAGATAAATACTTTGTTATACAAACTATGTACTACATTGTAATCTAGTGATCCAGAGAGTTGAGGGCCTGAATCGGTGATCTTATCAATAGCACATTTCTCAGGCAAAGTGCGTATCTTGATGTCATCTTCTGTGATATATCCAGCCTGCACCACCCACCACACCTCTATGGTAATTTCCACTGGCTTTATTGGTAGAAGATCACGGGCTGTTTTCTTTCTGAAGAATTGTTTTGATGATCTACACTGATTCATATGATCAATATACAGGTTTCTTCCTATACCAAGAAACTTTAGACAGTCAGCAGCAGAAAAATTGGGCAATGAATCATAAGTTTTCTCACTGTTCATAACATCCTCCGTAATCCCAGTATAATATGAAAATGATGTTATCCTCAAGCCCTTCACCATAATATCCGATAGATGGTAAGGGTACAGCATGAGATGATCTCAGCTGTTCTTTAGCAGTTCCTCATAGTATCTGCTTTCATCTTTCTTGACATGTTTAACTAAGTTATTTCTGTATCGCAACTGATTGCAGTTACCGTACAGGACAACCTGCTTTTCATATTCTCTCCGTGAATTTCCAACGACGACTGGGATTTTCTTCCTCCTCTGCCACCCTGAACAGCAAGACCAATACTTCCTGTATTTCCTCCTCCTCAGCCTACTTGATGTGAAAACAAGGATGAAGACCTCCATCATGAGCCATCTCCACTTAATGACTGTCTCACGTTGGCCGGCAACTTGTTCCAGGAGTAGTTGTGCCAGATGTGGAACTCCACGTCTATGTTCATGATGCCGCGGCCAGGGCCAGCGGCGGGCGCCACGACCGCGACCCACACTAAGCCTCCCGCCTGCCCGCCCATAGTCTGTCGGCAGAGTGCCGCGGGAGGCCCGGCACCTTACACTGCAGAAGGCAGGGGCTGCCCTATGGCCTGGGCTCCCGACAGTTCAGCGCCCGGCCCGGCCAACCGAGCTCAAGAGCAGCAGCAATGGGAGGCTGGATCGCTTGAGCAGCTTGGAAGACCCTTTTGAATGTTAGACCTTCTGTTTGATGAAGAGACACATAGATTATCAACTTAGGCCAGGTTCAAAAGGCTCTTCAACCGTATGGAAAGGAAACGCAACCTCCTCCCACAAGGAAAAGGATTAACTCCCCCATTCAACTAGGAGACTTAATCTTACTAAAAACTTAGAAAGAAGGATTCCCCAAGAATCAATTACAACCAAAATGGAAAGAGCCCCTATCAGGCATTATTAAGCACCCCTACTGCTGTTAAAGTTCAAAGTTAATTTATTTTCATTTTTATTTTGTAGATGAAGGCTTGCTCTGTCGCCCAGGCTGGAGTACAATGGCTCGATCTCGGCTCACTGCAACCTCCACTTTCCGGGTTCAAGTAATGCTCCTGCCTCAGCCTCCTGAGTAGCTGGGATTACAGGCACGTGCCACCATGCTGGGCTAATGTGTTGGTTTTGTTTGTTTGTTTGTTTGTTTGTTTTTTGTATTTTTCGTAGAGATGAGGTTTCACCATGTTGGTCAGGCTGGTCTCGAACTCCTGACCTTGTGAAATGCCCGCCCCAGCCTCCCAAAGTGCTGGGACTACCGGCATGAGCCACCGTGCCCAGCCTCAGACATTCTTGAGTCCTCACAGATGAAAGATGAACGCAGACTCTATGAGGAACTGCTAAAGTACAGCCGAGATCATCTCATGCTGTACCCCATCATCTATCGGATATTACGGTGAAGGGCTTGAGGATAACACCATTTTCATATTATACTGGGATTATGGAGGACATTATGACCAGTGAGAAAAGTTATGATTCATTGCCCAGTTTTACTGCTGCTGACTGTCTAAGGCTTCTTGGCATAGGAAGAAACCAAGATTATTACTAATCTTTGGTCCTTGCTTGTTTAACCTCCTTGTAAAGTTTGTGTCTTCTAGATTACAATAATTCCATGTAAAGATGATGCTGGCACAAGGCTTTCAACCCATCCCCTCTTCTGACGCAGAAAATAAAGACATCCTGCCTTTGGGCCTTTTAGAACAGGTATCCAGAGAGTTTACTGCTCCAATGCTAGGCAGGGTCTGTGCCCATAACATCAGCAGGAAGCAGTTACAGAAGATGAATCTCCACCCTTCTGCAAACCCCTTAAGATTAAGGAGGAGTGTAGAATCTCTGATGGGGAAATGAGGTGGGAGACCAGTAGGACTTATTTTCCAGTCACAACCCCATTGAGCAGAGCAGGATCTGGTCAAAACAGGGCGCAGTGAAGAAGCCTCTGGAACCAGCAGATGATGATGAAAGTGACCTCTAGTTGCCCTCACTGCTTATGAGCATAAAGACACTACCACTGGGACATGGCCAGTTTACAAATGTCATGGCAACACACCTTGGCAATGACCTGAAAGTTACTTTGTATGGTTCTGGAAACTCCCTGCCCCTTTTCCAGAAAGTTCTGAATAATCTACCTCTTAATTGGCATGTAATTAAAAGTGGGTCTAAATACAACTAACTAGCAGCCCACAGGCACCAACTCTGGGCACACCGCCTGTGGATTAGCCCTGCTCTGCAAGAAGCAGCACCAGTTCAATAAAAGTTGCTTTCTCTCACCAGCAGCTTGCCCTCGAATTCTTTCCTTGGCAAAGCCAAGGAAACTACAGTCTGGGAGAAATTTCCCAGGCTACAAACCAGTTTTGGGGCTCGCCTGCCCTGCGTCACTGTCATTGTTTCCTTGGGTTTCCCAGGAATGTACATGTGTGACACTGCTGCCCTGCTTATAGATCTGTTTCCTTGCAAGGAAACAGGAATATCTTGCCTGCGGCTTCCAGAGTTGGAGATACATGTAGTTTCACTACTGAGTGCTAACATTTACTTTTGGAATCAAGTGATGCATTCAGACTGGTTGCTATCATTTTGTGGTATACATGTAGTGAACACATTCATGATTGAGTTTCCTGCTTTTAGCTGGAGCAAGAAAGTTTTATAATTGTGATTTGTACAAAAAAATCATAGGCAAGAGAATGTGTGTAAAATAAACTTTGTTGTCAGAGGTTTCTAAACACTCATCCTTCAAGGAAAACGGACATACGCTGAAGAGCTGATAAACAGTTTACAGCAGTGTTATTCTAACTTAATCTTGATTCCAAGTCCTTGCCATTTTCCTCCAGCTGCTGTTGACTCCAGTTATATATAGGTTGGGGAAAAGGGGATTATCTATGAATCTAGGCATCACTGTCTCTTGGGCAGTTATCGCATTTGCAGGCTGAAGGGATGAGATTTCTACAATCAAACTATCCATTTGGAGTACAAATCTGGAGTGGCTGTAAAATTTGGTTCTCAGAGATGGAGCTTTCAGATTTGGACTTTCAGTTGTTCTGTTGTTTCAGTTTCTCTCATCAACTGGGGAACTGTTTGCGACTAAGCTTTGTTAAAAGTAGAGAAGAACTTTTCATAGTTCCAAAATTGGTTGTTACCTGAGACAAACAAAAATGCACACACACACACAACGAAACAATAATCTTTGGTGAGGACTTGCTGATACCTAACTGAGGCTGGAGTGAGAGCTAAGTGGTGATACAGGCCAGGTGCAAACTGAGTGCAGCTAAGTGGATAATCTCTGGTAGTGATGATAATCTCTGGCCTAGAAGAAGATAGTAATAATAGATTGAAAAGGAAGTCTCCTGAGATGAACTAGCTGGTGTAGGACACAGGACCTCAGCCACTTTATGATTCTAAAAGCCTTGCTCAAAGCCACAGCAGATGAGTTAGCTAGGTCTCTGCCACCTCCTCAGCATCAATTGACTCTCCATAATACTCCAGTGGAGAGAAATAAAGCTCTTTCCCACCTCCAGGAAGGGATTTGCTTAGCCTCAAATGTGCACATTCAGAAATAGCTTGTCATAAGAAAGAGAGGACAGTTTGCAGAGAAATAACCCTTGTAAGTCCACATCCTATTCCTTTTAATTAAGAGAGTGGTGCCAAGGGAAGAGCCCTAGAACATCAAAGCCAACAGGGTGCTCAGATACCACCCAAGTACAGTTCCATCTTTGGCCATAAGGAGACAATGGTGTCAAGAGGCTCAGGCCATATGATCTGTAGGTGAAAAACCTGGGATGAGAATCGAGGCCTCAAACCTTTTCCACGACATCACAGAGTTCAGGAGCAGTTAGAGGGAAGGATTCAATCTGGAGAACACTAACAGCCTCTAGAGATTGTTGGGTCATGGTGGCTGGGACAGAAATAAGGATTCACAGAAAGATGTTTATAGTAAATGTTCTTTTACAGTAAATGTTCTTTTGGGATTTTGCTTGATAAAAAGGCTGAAAAAAAGTGAACAATTTTTTCTTTTTTTCTTTCTTTTTCTTTTTTCATTTCTTTTCTTTCTTTCTTTTGTTTTTTGTTTGTTTTTCTTTTTTTAGACAGTTTCGCTCTTGTTGCCCAGGCTGGAGTGCAATGGTGCAATCTTGGCTCACCACAACCTCCACCCCTGGGGTTCAAGCAATTCTCCTGCCTCAGCCTCCCAAGTAGCTGTGATTTACAGGCATGCACCACCACATCCAGCCAATTTTTTTTTTTTTTTTGGATTTTTATTAGAGATGGGGTTCCTCCGTGTTGGTCAGGCTGGTCTCAAATTCCGGAACTCAGGTGATCCTCTCAAAGTGCTGGGATTACAGGCACGAGCCACCACACCTGGCCAAAAGTAAAAATTTTCTAATTGCAGTTCATAACCACTTATGGGTTGTGAAATCAATATAGTGGACTGCGTACTACTACAGGCTTTATTTAAATACTAGGTAGGGTGGATTACACATAGCAAAAGATTTTTTTTTAAATGATTACAAAGAATTGGATATTTCTCACTGCACCTTGTGGTCAGAAAAGTTTGAGAAACTGCTCTACATAGGTAAATTATACCTATGTACCATCTACCTCTTTTTCTCTCCTCTTTTTTCCATGCTATGCAAACAAGACCACGGAGAGAGGAAGGCAAATTCTATCAACGGGTAGTGTTAAGCTTTTTCTATGAGGTAGCTGCACATTTGGGACACCTTTTTGCTGGTGACTTGAGATTCTAGTAGATAGATGGTCCTTTTCATCTCTAGCCACATGTTAAAATTACTTGGGAGCTTTTTAAGACTACTAGTGGCTTCCATCCACCTGGAAGCATTTAAATCAGAATGTCTATGTGTAGAGTCCAGGCACTTGGGTTAGTTAAAAGCTCACCAGGCTTTATAATATGACAGAATGGTTTAAAGCTACTGAGTAGACCCACCTATTTCCCACCATTGTCTTTGTTTCTCTTTCACCATAGGCTTCTTTCCCACGAGAAAGTAAAGATTTCAGTCTCTCTTTTCACAGTCTCAAGTAAATCACTATCTTTCTCAATTGGACTGCCAAGGCTAAGATTTCTTTCCATTTATCTATCTGGATTTTTACAAAGTTGGCCTCTGGATTCCCTTTTCTCAAAGCTAATTCACCAGAAAGACACCGTTCAAGTCAAGGAACTGGGCTTTCATACACCTGCACCTGTCAATCATGGGTAAATACTTTGCAGGCGGGGTTGCTGGGTGCTGTGGGATTGACATAAACTCCCAGGTATTGCCAGCTCTGAGCCTCAAGCAAGTTTGTGACTAAGTGACCCCAGTAGTCTGAGGACAGTCCTAACTTAGAAGGGTCTTTGGAAGCAAAAGCAAACATAGGCATGAGAGGGTAAAAAAAAAAAAAAAAAAAAAATCTCATGTGATCTTGGCTTATACCTAATAGAACTTGTGCAAGAATGCATATTAAGGTGGGTATTGTACACAGCAGAGCTTAGTAAATACCAAGTGTGGAGTTTAAGGGATAGGCTGAAGAGATTTTGCAGGTTTGTAAACATGTTTGCAAGTTTGAACATACTTTTGTTTGCGTTTGTTTTTTCTCCTTAGTGGTAAAAGCTAGGCACAATAAGGTAGCTAGGATATTATGATTTGAATTAATAAATTTGTATTTTGTCAAGGACCAAAATGAATTATGATGATTTCAATTTTTTAGTACTTTATTTTCATCAGTTTGAAAATTAGGACTTTTGGTCCTTTTTTGGCTTATGGCACCTTTTTGGTTTTCACACTTTCTCAAAGACCAGTAACTTAGAATCTAAATTATGATTGCTTATTGTTTCAGTACTCTAGGGGAAAGTTGATTTAATCTTGACAAAATATATTCAATTAAAATAATTGTTCTCTTAAATTTTTTTTCTTTCTTTCTTTTTTTTTTTTTTTTTTTTTGAGATGGAAGCTTGCTCTGTCACCCAGGCTAGAGTGCAGTGATGCAATCTTGGCTCACTGCAACCTCCGCCTCCTGGGTTCAAATGATTCTCCTGCCTCAGCCTCCTGAGTAGTCGGGACTACAGGTGCGTGCCACCACACCCAGCTAATTTTTGTATTGTAGTAGAGATGGGGTTTCACCATGTTGTTCTCTTAAATCTTTTCACCTTTTATGTTTGTCCTTCTCTTCTCCGATTTGCAATAATGGAGTGTGGCTTGCACCGAAATACTATATTTCTTAGAGCTACTTATTCCTGGAGCCTGGCAGTCTGGGGGCCTGGAGGGGGTGCATCTACAAAGCAGCCCTCTCTAACTTAAGAGTAACTGTGAGAATTGTGGGTTATAAGGCTTTGAGCAGCTCTGGCCGCACCGTCCTCTTTTGTTTCTACAGTGGGGTGTGACAAGAGAAGGGACCCATCTGAGAGTGACTTCATATTGTGACCTTTTACCACTTACCTCTGGAAATTTGATTCAGGCAAGCCGGGGGAGTCGCCAGTATTCTTCTCTGAGAACTCTGTTTTCATTATACAGCTGGACAACGGAATCTATGATCTGCCTGTAGAGGTTGGAGGTGCATCTTGTTCCAGGAAATAATTACAATTTAGGCAAGTCATACACGTTTGCTTAAGAGAATTCTTTCTGCACATTTCATGTTCTTCCTCTCTATCTTAGCCTAGGGAGAAAACCGTGGGGACTCAAGGCTGGAACTTTAGTGTGATGGGACAGAAGCTTAATCATGATTCTCAACCAATGCCAGCACGTCACATGTATTATCATGTCCAATGGCTGCAATATGAAGGAGGCTTTCCTGAAATAGTTGCTGCTTTGGTATGGGAAGGGACCTGGTTACTGTTCTTCTGGCCCAGCATGATGTTGTGAAATGATGGCCTCTGTGTGAGAGCAATCGAAGAGGAGGGGGTTGGAGAGAACCACCTTGGGGTGGTAGAATGAAGAGTAACCAAGACATAAGGGAAGCTGATGAGGATGGTAGCAGAGGAGACTCTCATTCTGCTACATGAGGTGCTCAGAAACCTGGGTTCTACTGAATGCCAATCACATAAGAAGCAGAGAGACAGCAGGCAGTGTACAGAAGCAGAGAGAAGACAGCAGACAGCCTGGGAATCACAAGAATGATTTTAGAGGTAGATACCTCTAAGATGGAGGCAATTCTTTAACTCCATTTATTCACCTATAAATAGGAATGATAGTAACTGCCCTACCTCTCTCGCTGGGACATTTGTAATGAATAAGTGAAGTAAAGTATGTCAAAGTGCTTGAAATCTATAAAACTCTGCCCCAGTCACATGCCTTTAGAACAATACATATTGCCAGAAGCAGATCACTTGGGCCTCTCCTACCATTTTCTTCATCAAAGCTGCTGAGATAACGTTCCAGCTTTTCTCGCAGACAGTTGTTGATGAAAAGGGTTTCCTTCAGGTGCTGCCGCTGGCTCAGGATCTCATCTTCTGCAGCCGTTCCACCAGGACATGGAATGAGATGGGAAATGAAGAATGCCAATCACTAAAGGGGTAGTCAGGGGCCTCTCATCAAGATCCCTGGCCTTCACCATGCTTTTGCCAACTTCATCTTCTCATCAGGGAACATAAGGCAACTTTCTTTAATAGCTTTTAAGGTTTCAAACAAAGCATGGCCAAGTGCTAAGCAAACTCCACAGGGATGCCTCCCACAGGGAGATATGGGAAGTATAAGGCAGGTTGACAGGAGGTGGGAAAACACTGAAGATCTCTGAGTAGGGCTTTTCTAGCACTAGGAAAGGTGTGACCACCTCCTTGAGATGACTTATAGGTACTAGGGAACATCTTCCTCTCTACAAAATATCTCTCCTGAATGTCTTTTGTTGTTGTTGTTGTTGTTGTTGTTTGACAGAGTCTCTTTCTGTCACCCAGGCTGGAGTGCAGAGGCACCATCTTGGCTAACTGCAACCTCCGTCTCCCAGGTTCAAAGGATCCTCATGCCTCAGCCTCCCGAGTGGCTGAGACTACAGGCGTGCACCACTATGCTTGGCTAAGTTTTGCATTTTTAGTAGAGATGGGGTTTCAGCATGTCGGCCGGACTGGTCTCAAACTCCTGACCTCAAGTGATCCACCCACCTAGGCCTCCCAAAGTGCGGGGTTTATAGGTGTGAACCACCATGCCCGACCCTGAACATCTTTAACAGATGGCAAAGACCTTCCTCTGCACCTTATTGTGAAATTGTAAAGAGAAATAAGGATGCCTTTGTCAGAGGATGGTATGAGTAATAAAAGCCACATACTTATACCCATCCCTGACAAAATGACAAGCCTAATGTGGTTTACATTACTATGAAAGCTCAATGAGTGAATTAATATGGTCTCTTTCTATTGTGTAAAAGAGTATATAAAGCACATAGTCCCCTAACAATCCAAACTTTTGCCCCCAAAGTCAAGTCACACATTCAAGTAAGGGAGAGGAGACATAGGTCAAGGTTTTAATCTATACACACAGCAGTGAGGCTACCAACTCAAAGGGCTCTTACATACCTAGAGAAGCTCCAATGGCTAGTGTGGAGTTATTCTGGGAAGAGGGCATGCTGGTTGCATTGCTGTTAGATTCAGCCTTTTCTCCAGCAGATAGCCTCGTTGTTTATTTAGATTGAATTACAACATTGAGACTAAACTAACAGAGATCGTAAAAATACCTTGGTGCTGCACAAAGATTGAGAATCCGGGCTATTCACCAAAGGGTTGCCAAGACCAAAGTCTTGTCTTTATGGAAGTCCCCTGATATTCTAGTAGTCAGATGGAACCTTATGGGAAAGCAAGCACCTGAGGGGAGATGGAGACTGGAGCTTGAAACCCAGGAACCATTATAATTGCACCTCCAAACTTTTGGACAAGCCTGCCAACATTCTTGGGATGGCTAGAACAGCTTGGGAAAACTGTTCAGGAACTCTAATCATCAAGAATATTTCAGGAAGGCTGGGCGCGGTGGCTCACGTCTGTAATCCCAGCACCTTGGGAGGCAGGGGTGGCTGAATTGCTTGCGCTCAGGAGTTTGAGGCCAGCCTGGGCCACAAGGCAAGACCCTGTCTCTACCAAAAAGGCAAAAATATAGCTGGGAGTAGTGGCATCATCTGTGGTCTCAGCTACTCAGGAGGCTGAGGTGGGAGGGTCATTTGACCCCAGGTTGTAGGTTGTGGTGAGCGAGATCATGCCACTGCAATCCAGCGTGGGTGACAGAACAAGAGACCCTGTCTCAAAATATATATATATATATATTTCAGTAAAGATAAGATGTCCCACTTTAAAGAAGGAGATCTGTTAAACGGATTTGTACATGTGCTGCAGTAGTGGCAGAGAGTCTGCCATAATCTCTTCACTCTCTCCATTCTGGCCTGCTTTGAGTATACCAGCTTACAGATGCCAGTCCGGGCCAGAGGGACTGAGGTGAGAATAGGAACAGAGCAAATTACCTAACTCATCAGTGACCTGTAATTGAGACTTGACCCCAGAGCTGTGTTCAGCCTAATCACTTTTTTAGTGAATTAGTGGATCTTTAGGGCCTGCCTGCAGAGAATAACATCTCTCAGTTTAGACAGAGCTGTTGAGCATGTAGAATGTAGGAGATACTGAGATATTGACAGAGCTTTATTTTTCTTATCAAAGGAGCACTCACTGGCTATATCCAGAGAAGAGGAGTTTTCCTGTGCATCAGAGAGGAAGTCATTGCTGCTGGGAAGCTGGTGGGAGCCATGGCGGCTGGAATAAGTCAAATACTGTTCATCTAGTGAGTCCTCCAGGACTTCATCCACTGCTTCCTCGTAGACCTTCCTCCTGAGCCTGGTGGAGTAGGCAAGACAAGGGATTAAACCAAGGCAGCCTGGAACCACAGCTTCATAGCTAGTTCTGATCTGAAGCTCATGGAAGAGGCACCAAAACCAAAGGGACCATCATATCAAATAGGAAGTATATAATCTACTTTTGACTGGGAGTATAGTGTGCTGAGAGTTAGTATAGAAGTGAAAACAGCAAGTGATCAGTGCATTGACCTCATAACACACAGATAAGGCAGCAGACTCAACAACTACTCTAAAATACACTCAGGGCACACAGGACACAGAGACCCACACTATTGGCATCAAAATGCTGTGTTCAAATTTTATTTCATATGATGTGGAGTGGTCCATTGAATACCAGCTCTTGAGACAACATAACATCCCAGGGCTTTTGCAGATTTTAGACTCCTAGCTCTAAATACTTGCTATGGTTTCAGTTTATCTTTCAACGTCATTTTCTGGCTACAAAATATCTGCCAAGATAATTCAGGACAATTGTGCAGAAACCAGATAGGCATCTCCCTTTGGTTTGTAACCATATAGGTTTTAAAGATACAGAAACCAGGGATCTCTGGTTAGTTTACTTTTCGGTAAGACTGACTAGTTAACTAAGTGTGAGAAATTACTAGGAAATAGGAACCAATACAAGAACTGCAAAGAGAACAGAGAACCATTTTTAAAATGACACATTGTATAATCAGTCAACAAAAAAGGAACAATCAGCAGTTTCTGCTTTTTCCAGATCTGGGACCTTTAACCTCTTGAGCCCTTGCTTCTGGAATCCTCCAGATTTGAGCCCTTGCTTCTGGAATCCTCTCTAGATTTGGTCAGTCCATTATCAGCCCCTTCATCATTCAGAGTTACCTGGGAGCCAGTAGCTTTTGCCTGTCTTCATTTTTCTTACCATTGTGATTTTCTGCAAAACAAAATAAGAAAGAGCTGGTCAGAAGTTAAGCAGGTCCCATTTCACACATTGCACACACGGGGCCTGTATGATCAGGGACATAACACTTGACATGTGTGTTCAGAATGCTCTGTGAGAATTTTTGCAGGAGGCCTCAGGTTGTGTCTTTAGAGAAGTGGCCTGGCGGGCTTCCCTGAGCCCACTGGACAGGGTGTTCCTGATGTGGTGAATCATCACCATGACATCAGCTGCCTGAAGCAGAGCAAAATGTTTAAAATGTCTTTTGTTCCCCAGCTCAAAGAATACTTGCCTGGCTGCCCTTTGGACTTCTCCAGTTGTAACCTTCCTTCCTACCACAGGCTGGTTGCCAGACCATGACTGTTCCCATTGCTACTCACACACAGAACCTGCTCCAGTCTCTGAGAGGACACATAGCCCTGTCCTACCGCTACTGCAAAACCAGAGGACTGCCCAGGTGCCTTCAAGTCTGTCCCTGTTGTGCTTCCTCAGATGTTCTTGGGAGTAATTCTCTCTTTTTTTTTTTTCTTCTCAGTTTGTTAGTGAGAATTGAGGGTGATTCTATGAAAAATATTCCAGTGTAAATCAACTTTTCTAACACCAGCTTCTGCTATATTCAGTGCCTAAACTTACCCCAAAAGATTTGGACAGTTTATTGGGACCTGAAAATAAATAAATAACTAAATAACCCTGAAAGAGAAATACACTCATGAACATTAAGATACTACTTCAACCGATCTGTACAGCAGCCGTGGAATTATGATTTGACCCACTTTACAAATGAGGAAACAGAAATTCAAGAAGGATCAATCACTTGCACAAAGTTAGTAAATACAGCGCTGAGGCTAGAGCCTAGGTAATTCTGATTCTTAGCTCAGGGGTCTTCCCATTCTAACAGGCTGCCTTCTGTCATGCTGTTCTTTCTGACCACAAAGATTGAACGGAGACTTCAGCTTCTGGCCAAGTTGGAGTAATAGGGACCAGATTTGTCCTCCACCTTAAACAACTAAGAAACTGGAAAAGGTATTTTAAACTCTAGCTTCAACATTGGATATAGTGCAGTACAGGACAGTGATCCCTGAGAGAGAGAAAATAAAAGAGGTGAGCCCTATGACTGCTCCAGTTTCCTGCCTGAGATTGTCAAGTGCAGAGCAGGGAGGGAGGACCCAGGCAGAGCCTGGTAGTAAGTTTGAAGAAGTCAGGGTGGCTAGACATCACAGGACAGACTAGAGAGTAGATTGCTGCACGGACAGAATGCCTTGGATATCTGTCTTCAGTCTTCAGCTAAGTACTCATTAGTACATGTATTTGAGGAAATTATGCAAAGCAGGGAAAAGAACTTCCCAAAAGGATTAATCTGTGTAGCTCACACAGAGCTTGCAACACTTGATGTTTCCATCAGCTACAGTGAAAATCCCTTTTAATAGAGGGAGCATTAGTTAGAACAGGAGTTCCCAACCCCCAGCACTGGTTCATGGCCTGTTAGGAACGGGGCCGCACAGCAGGAGGTGAGCAGCCAGCCAAAAAGCATTGTGGCCTGAGTTCTACCTCCTGTCAGATCAGCGCTGGCATTAGATTAGCATTGGAGCACAAGCCCTATTGTGAACTGTACGTGCCAGGGATCTAGGCTGCACGCTCCTTATGAGACTCTAACTAGTGCCTGATGATCTGAGGTGGAACAGTTTCCTACTGAAACCACCCAACTCCCAACCTCTACCATCCCACCCCCACCTTGTCTGTGGAAAAATTGTCTTTCATACAACCAGTCCCTGGTGCCAAATCTGTGGGAAATCACTGGCTTAGAACCTTCAAAAGAGTGTTGACCCCCAATGTGAACTGTGGAATTTGTTTGATAATGACATGTCAATGTAAGTTCATCAACTGTAACAAATGTACCATTCTGGAGAGAGATGCTGATAGTCTAGGAGGCTATGCATGTGTGCAGGCAGGGGGTATATGGGAACTTTTTGTACTTCCTGCTCAATTTTGCTGTGAATCTGAAACTATTCTAAAAAATAAGGTCTATTTTCTTAAAAGTCATATTGCCTCCATAGCGGGAAAAAGAATAGCCATTGACCAAAAGCTGCTCTTATCCTGCCTAAAAAAATTTAAAACGCAGCTTGAAAAGATGCAAATTGTTTTTTGTTTTTTGTTTTTTTTTGAGACGGAGTCTCGCTCTGTCGCCCAAGCGGGAGTGCAGTGGCGCGATCCTGGCTCACTGCAAGCTCCGCCTCCTGGGTTCACGCCATTCTCCTGCCTCAGCCTCCCGAGTAGCTGGAACTACAGGCGCCCACCACCGCGCCCGGCTCATTTTTTGTATTTTTTTAGTAGAGACAGGGTTTCACCATGGTCTCGATCTCCTGACCTTGTGATCCGCCCGCCTCGGCCTCCCAAAGTGCTGGGATTACAGGCGTGAGCCACCGCGCCCGGCCATGCAAATTGTTTTTAAGGAACTTTATTGTATACCAAAACAAAGCTAAAAGAACACAAAATGCAAGAAAATCCAGCACTCAATAAGTTACAATTCGCAATGTCTAACACCAAATCAAATAATGTTAGGAATGCAGAGAGACAGAAAACCATAACCCATGATAAGAAAGGGAGAAAAAAAAATCAGTCTACTTAAACTGACTTAGAAAGGACACATCAGGTGAGAATTAAAAGACAATAGAAAGGACACAGATGACAGAATCTGTGGACAAGGACATTGAAACAAATATAACTACATTCCTTGTATTAAAGAAGCTAGGCCAGTGTGGCGGCTCATACTTGTGGTACTTTGCGAGGCCAAGGTGGGTGGTTCACCTGAGGTCAGGAGTTCAAGACCAGCCTGGCCAATGTGGTGAAACCCCGTCTCCCTGAAAAATATGAAAATTAGCTGGGTGTGGAGACACATGCCTGTAATCCCTGCTACTCGGGAGGCTGAGGCACCAGAATCACTTGAACCCAGGAGGCGAAGGTTGCAGTGAGTTGAAATCTCACCACTGCACTTCAGCCTGGGCAACAGAGTGAGACTTTATCCCAAAAAATAGAATAAAATAAAATAAAAAAGCTGGGGGAAAATATGACATGATGAGGAGTTACATAGAAGACCTTAAAAAAGACATAAATTAAATTTACATGAAAAATACAGTCTGAGATGAAAATACACTGGATAGGATTAACAGCAGATTACATGCTGCTAAAGAAAGATTAATCAATTCCAAGACATGGGAATAGAAAGAAACAAAGAGAGGGAAAAAAAAGATACAACAAAAATGAACAGACCATTAGTCAGCTGTGGTAAAATTTCAAAGCAGCTAATACAAATATAACTGGAGTCTTTGAAGGAGAGGCTAGAGAGAAAGAATAGAATATACATTATATATATTTGATATATGTATGCCAAATGTAATATATTGTATATGCTATATATAAGATGTATATATGTCACTATTATTCAAATTTGATGAGAACTATAAACATGCAGATGCAAGAAACTAAATAAAGTAAAATAATATGTAAAAAATAAAACTATACAAGGTCTTATCTTAAACTGCTTCAAACCAATGATAAATAGAAAATCTCAAAAGCAGGGGGTGGAGCAAGATGGCCGAATAGGAACCGCTCCAGTCTCCAGCTCCCAGCGCGAGTGACACAGAAGACAGGTGATTTCTGCATTTTCAACTGAGGTACTGGGTTCATCTCGCTAGGGAGTGCCAGACAATCGGTGCTGGTCAGCAGTTGCAGCCCGACCAGCCAGAGCTGAAGCAGGGCGAGGCATCGCCTCACCTGGGAAGTGCAAGGGGGAAGGGAATTCCTTTTTCTAGCCAGGGGAACTGAGACACACAACACATGGAAAATCAGGTAACTCCCACCCCAATACTGCACTTTAAGCAAACGGGCACACCAGGAGATTATATCCCACACCTGGCCGGGAGGGTCCCACGCCCACGGAGCCTTCCTCATTGCTAGCACAGCAGTCTGCGATCTAAGGGCAAGGCAGCAGTGAGG
This sequence comes from Macaca mulatta, assembly GCF_049350105.2. Taxonomy (NCBI): domain Eukaryota; kingdom Metazoa; phylum Chordata; class Mammalia; order Primates; family Cercopithecidae; genus Macaca; species Macaca mulatta. Next base: position 117,606,573 of record NC_133406.1, read on the forward strand.
CTGGGGGAGGGGCGCCTGCCATTGCTGAGGCTTAAGTAGGTAAACAAAGCCCTGGGAAGATCGAACTGGGTGGAGCTCACAGCAGCTCAAGGAGGCCTGCCAGTCTCTGTAGACTCGACCTCTGGGGACAGGGCACAGCTAAACAACAACAACAACAACAACAAAAGCAGCAGAAACCTCTGCAGACGCAAACGACTCTGTCTGACAGCTTTGAAGAGCAATGGATCTCCCAACACGGAGGTTGAGATCTGAGAACGGACAGACTGCCTGCTCAAGTGGGTCCCTGACCCCTGAGTAGCCTAACTGGGAGACATCCTCCACTAGGGGCAGACCGACACCCCACACCTCACACAGTGGAGTACACCCCTGAGAGCAAGCTTCCAAAGCAAGAATCAGACAGGTACACTCGCTGTTCAGCAGTATTCTATCTTCTGCAGCCTCTGCTGCTGACACTCAGGCGAACAGGGTCTGGAGTGGACCTCAAGCAATCTCCAACAGACCTACAGCTGAGGGTCCTGACTGTTAGAAGGAAAACTAACAAACAGGAAGGACACCCACACCAAAACCCCATCAGTACGTCACCATCATCAACGACCAGAGGCAGATAAAACCACAAAGATGGGGAAAAAGCAGGGCAGAAAAGCTGGAAATTCAAAAAATAAGAGCGCATCTCCCCCCTCCAAAAGAACACAGCTCATCGCCAGCAATGGATCAAAGCTGGATGGAGAATGACTTTGACGAGATGAGAGAAGAAGGCTTCAGACCATCAAACTTCTCAGAGCTAAAGCAGGAATTACGTACCCAGCGCAAAGAAACTAAAAATCTTGAAAAAAGAGTGGAAGAATTGATAACCAGAATAATTAATGCAGAGAAGGCCATAAACGAACTGACAGAGATGAAAACCATGACACGAGAAATACGTGACAAATGCACAAGCTTCAGTAACCGACTCGATCAACTGGAAGAAAGAGTATCAGTGATTGAGGATCAAATGAATGAAATGAAGTGAGAAGAGAAGTCTAAAGGAAAAAGAAGAAAAAGAAATGAACAAAGCCTGCAAGAAGTATGGGATTATGTAAAAAGACCAAATCTACGTCTGATTGGGGTGCCTGAAAGTGAGGGGGAAAATGGAACCAAGTTGGAAAACATGCTTCAGGATATCATCCAGGAGAACTTCCCCAACCTAGTAGGGAGGGCCAACATTCAAATTCAGGAAATACAGAGAATGCCACAGAGATACTTCTCGAGAAGAGCAACTCCAAGACACATAATTGCCAGATTCACCAAAGTTGAAATGAAGGAAAAAATCTTAAGGGCAGCCAGAGAGAAAGGTCGGGTTACCCACAAAGGGAAGCCCACCAGACTAATAGCAGATCTCTCGGCAGAAACTCTAGAAGCCAGAAGAGAGTGGGGGCCAATATTCAACATTCTTAAAGAAAGAATTTTAAACCCAGAATTTCATATCCAGCCAAACTAAGTTTCATAAGTGAAGGAGAAATAAAATCCTTTACAGATAAGCAAATGCTTAGAGATTTTGTCACCACCAGGCTGCCTTACAAGAGACCCTGAAGGAAGCACTAAACATGGAAAGGAACAACCGGTACCAGCCACTGCAAAAACATGCCAAAATGTAAAGACCATCGAGGCTAGGAAGAAACTGCATCAACTAACGAGCAAAATAACCAGTTAATATCATAATGGCAGGATCAAGTTCACACATAACAATATTAACCTTAAATGTAAATGGACTACATGCTCCAATTAAAAGACACAGACTGGCAAACTGGATAAAGAGTCAAGACCCATCAGTCTGCTGTATTCAGGAGAACCATCTCACATGCAGAGACATACACAGGCTCAAAATAAAGGGATGGAGGAAGATCTACCAAGCAAGTGGAGAACAAAAAAAAGCAGGGGTTGCAATACTAGTCTCTGATAAAACAGACTTTAAACCATCAAAGATCAAAAGAGACAAAGAAGGCCATTACATAATGGTAAAGGGATCAATTCAACAGGAAGAGCTAACTATACTAAATATATATGCACCCAATACAGGAGCACCCGATTCATAAAGCAAGTCCTTAGAGACTTACAAAGAGACTTAGACTCCCATACAATAATAATGGGAGACTTCAACACCCCACTGTCAACATTAGACAGATCAATGAGACAGAAAGTTAACAAGGATATCTAGGAATTGAACTCATCTCTGCAGCAAGCAGACCTAATAGACATCTACAGAACTCTCCACCCCAAATCAACAGAATATACATTCTTCTCAGCACCACATCACACTTATTCCAAAATTGACCACATAATTGGAAGTAAAGCACTCCTCAGCAAATGTACAAGAACAGAAATTATAACAAACAGTCTCTCAGACCACAGTGCAATCAAACTAGAACTCAGGACTAAGAAACTCAATCAAAACCACTCAACTACATGGAAACTGAATAACCTGCTCCTGAATGACTACTGGGTACATAACGAAATGAAGGCAGAAATAAAGATGTTCTTTGAAACCAATGAGAACAAAGATACAACATACCAGAATCTCTGGGACACATTTAAAGCAGTGTGTAGGGGGAAATTTATGGCACTAAATGCCCACAAGAGAAAGCTGGAAAGATCTAAAATTGACACTCTAACATCACAATTAAAAGAACTAGAGAAGCAAGAGCAAACACATTCAAAAGCTAGCAGAAGGCAAGAAATAACTAAGATCAGAGCAGAACTGAAGGAGATAGAGACACAAAAAACCCTCCAAAAAATCAATGAATCCAGGAGTTGGTTTTTTGAAAAGATCAACAAAATTGATAGACCGCTAGCAAGACTAATAAAGAAGAAAAGAGAGAAGAATCAAATAGACGCAATAAAAAATGATAAAGGGGATATCACCACCGACCCCACAGAAATACAAACTACCATCAGAGAATACTATAAACACCTCTATGCAAATAAACTAAAAAATCTAGAAGAAATGGATAATTTCCTGGACACTTACACTCTCCCAAGACTAAACCAGGAAGAAGTTGAATCCCTGAATAGACCAATAGCAGGCTCTGAAATTGAGGCAATAATTAATAGCCTACCAACCAAAAAAAGTCCAGGACCAGATGGATTCACAGCTGAATTCTACCAGAGGTACAAGGAGGAGCTGGTACCATTCCTTCTGAAACTATTCCAATCAATAGATAAAGAGGGAATCCTCCCTAACTCATTTTATGAGGCCAACATCATCCTGATACCAAAGCCTGACAGAGACACAACAAAAAAAGAGAATTTTAGACCAATATCCCTGATGAACATCGATGCAAAAATCCTCAATAAAATACTGGCAAACCAGATCCAGCAGCACATCAAAAAGCTTATCCACCATGATCAAGTTGGCTTCATCCCTGGGATGCAAGGCTGGTTCAACATTTGCAAATCAATAAACGTAATCCAGAATATAAACAGAACCAAAGACAAAAACCACATGATTATCTCAATAGATGCAGAAAAGGCCTTTGACAAAATTCAACAGCCCTTCATGCTAAAAACTCTCAATAAATTCGGTATTGATGGAATGTATCTCAAAATAATAAGAGCTATTTATGACAAACCCACAGCCAATATCATACTGAATGGGCAAAAACTGGAAACATTCCCTTTGAAAACTGGCACAAGACAGGGATGCCCTCTCTCACCACTCCTATTCAACATAGTGTTGGAAGTTCTGGCTAGGGCAATCAAGCAAGAGAAAGAAATCAAGGGTATTCAGTTAGGAAAAGAAGAAGTCAAATTGTCCCTCTTTGCAGATGACATGATTATATATTTAGAAAATCCCATTGTCTCAGCCCAAAATCTCCTTAAGCTGATAAGCAACTTCAGCAAACTCTCAGGATACAAAATTAATGTGCAAAAATCACAAGCATTCTTATACACCAGTAACAGACAAACAGAGAGCCAAATCATGAATGAACTTCCATTCACAATTGCTTCAAAGAGAATAAAATACCTAGGAATCCAACTTACAAGGGATGTAAAGGACCTCTTCAAGGAGAACTACAAACCACTGCTCAGTGAAATAAAAGAGGACACAAATAAATGGAAGAACATACCATGCTCATGGATAGGAAGAATCAATATCATGAAAATGGTCATACTGCCCAAGGTTATTTATAGATTAAATGCCATCCCCATCAAGCTACCAATGAGTTTCTTCACAGAATTGGAAAAAACTGCTTTAAAGTTCATATGGAACCAAAAAAGAGCCCGCATTGCCAAGACAATCCTAAGTCAAAAGAACAAAGCTGGAGGCATCACGATACCTGACTTCAAACTATACTACAAGGCTACAGTAACCAAAACAGCATGGCACTGGTACCAAAACAGAGATATAGACCAATGGAACAGAACAGAGTCCTCAGAAATAATACCACACATCTACAGCCATCTGATCTTTGATAAACCTGAGAAAAACAAGAAATGGGGAAAGGATTCCCTATTTAATAAATGGTACTGGGAAAATTGGCTAGCCATAAGTAGAAAGCTGAAACTGGATCCTTTCCTTACTCCTTATATGAAAATTAATTCAAGATGGATTAGAGACTTAAATGTTAGACCTAATACCATAAAAACCCTAGAAGAAAACCTAGGTAATACCATTCAGGACATAGGCATGGGCAAGGACTTCATGTCTAAAACACCAAAAGCAACAGCAACAAAAGCCAAAATTGACAAATGGGATCTAATTAAACTAAAAAGCTTCTGCACAGCAAAAGACACTACCATCAGAGTGAACAGGCAACCTACAGAATGGGAGAAAATTTTTGCAATCTACTTATCAGACCAAGGGCTAATATCCAGAACCTACAAAGAACTCAAACAAATTTACAAGAAAAAAACAACCCCATCAAAAAGTGGGCAAAGGACATGAACAGACATTTCTCAAAAGAAGACATTCATACAGCCAACAGACACATGAAAAAATGCTCATCATCACTGGCCATCAGAGAAATGCAAATCAAAACCACAATGAGATACCATCTCACACCAGTTAGAATGGCAATCATTAAAAAGTCAGGAAACAACAGGTGCTGGAGAGGATGTGGAGAAATAGGAACACTTTTACACTGTTGGTGGGATTGTAAACTAGTTCAACCATTATTGGTGGGATTGTAAACTAGTTCAACCATTATGGAAAACAGTATGGCGATTCCTCAAGGATCTAGAACTAGAAGTACCATATGACCCAGCCATCCCATTACTGGGTATATACCCAAAGGATTATAAATCATGCTGCTATAAAGACACATGCACACGTATGTTTATTGCGGCACTATTCACAATAGCAAAGACTTGGAATCAACCCAAATGTCCATCAGTGACAGACTGGATTAAGAAAATGTGGCACATATACACCATGGAATACTATGCAGCCATAAAAAAGGATGAGTTTGTGTCCTTTGTAGGGACATGGATGCAGCTGGAAACCATCATTCTCACCAAACTATCGCAAGAACAGAAAAGCAAATACCGCATGTTCTCACTCATAGGTGGGAACTGAACAATGAGATCACTTGGACTCGGGAAGGGGAACATCACACACCGGGGCCTATCATGGGAAGTGGGGAGTGGGGAGGGATTGCATTGGGAGTTATACCTGATGTAAATGACGAGTTGATGGGTGCTGACGAGTTGATGGGTGCAGCACAGCAACATGGCACAGGTATACATATGTAACAAACCTGCACGTTATGCACATGTACCCAGAACTTGAAGTATAATAATAATTTTTAAAAGATGAGTTTAAAAAAAAAAAAGAAAATCTCAAAAGCAGCCAGAGGAAAAATGACATATTATGTACAGAGGAAGAAAAATAAGAATTATGGCAGACTTCTTGTTGGAAACAAAGTAAGCCAGAAGACAGTGGAATATCACTTTTCAAACACTTTTTAAAAACAAAAACTGTCAACTAGAATCCTACAGCCGGTGAAAATATCTTCCAGAAATGAAGGTGAGTTCTTATACTTATCAAGATGAAATAATCCACTATACTCTATCTCTCTTACTCAGGCCAGGCACAGTGGCTCACATCTGTAATCCCAGCACTTTGGGAGGCTAAAGCAGGTGGATCACTTGAGCAGTTCACGACCAGCCTGGGCAGATAATAAATTCATTGCAATAATAAATTCATTATTATTGCAAATGCATAGAAAATATCAAGGAATCCATATTTCCCCAAGTTCTATCGTTGTCTTAAGGACTGTCATGAAGTCATTTTCTTCTTAATGAAAAATTTAACACTTTTTGATAGTCTTGACATTCTACTTTGGTTCTCCAGTTTTCCACATCATTTATATTATAAGAAAAAAAATCCTGAATATTCTGCTCAGTGTGTGAATAATTGATTTATATGGATTTAGAGGCCAGGTGCAGTGGTTCACACCTGTAATCCCACCACTTTGGGAGACCAAGATGGTTGGATCCCTTGAGCTCAGGAGTTTGAGACCAACCTGGGCAGCAGGGCGAACCCTGTCTCTACAAAAAATTTTTAAAAATTAGCCACGCATAGGGATGGGCGTGGTGGCTCATGCCTGTACTCCCAGCACTTTGGGAGGCCGAGGCGGGCGGATTATGAGGTCAGGAGATCGAGACCATCCTGCATGACACGGTGAAACCTCGTCTTTACTAAAAATCAAAAAAAGTAGCCGAGTGTGGTGGTAGGTGCCTGTAGTCCCAGCTACTTGGGAGGCTGAGGCAGGAGAACGGCGTGAACCCGGGAGGCAGAGCTTGCAGTGAGCAGAGATAGTGCTACTGAACTCTATCCTGGGCAACAGAGCGAGACTCTGCATCAAAGAAAAAAAAAAAGTTAGCCGGGCATATGTTGCATGTCTGTAGTCCCAGCTATTCAGGAGACTGGTGTGGGAGGATCACTTGGGTCCAGGTGTTTTTTGCTGCAATGAACCAAGATCATGCCACTGCGCTCCATTCTGGATGACAAAGTGAGACCTTGTCTCAAAAAATAAAAGCAAAATAAATAATAAAAGGGTTTTGGTCAATGTCTTAATATACTTCTTGCTGCACACCAATGTTATACTGGCATCTTTTCCCTCACTGGGGAAGCATTTTTTTGTTTGTTTGTTTTTGATTTTAATGGACAGGGTCTAGCTCTGCTGCTCAACCTGGAGTGCAATGGCATGATCACAGCTCACTGCAACCTCAAACTCCCAGGCTCAAGGGATCCTCCTGCCTCAGCCTCCTGAATAACTGGGACTACAGGCACATGTCACCACCCTCAGCTATTTTGTGTGTGTGTGTGTGTGAATGTGTGTATATGGGGTCTCACTATGTTGCCCAGGCTGGTCTCAAACTCCTGGGCCCAAGTTATTCTCACACCTTGGCCTCCCAAAGTATTGGAATTACGGGCATAAGCCACCACACTTGGCCCATGTTGGCTTTTCACTTAACTTGAGGACAAGTTTGATATTCATAACTCCTTACCCCATTCTCCTCTTCTATGTGTGGGTTGCTTTGTGTTATAATCTCTATATACATATTTTGTGCTTGACACTTATGATTTTCTTTTTTTTTTTTTTTTTTTTTTTTTTTTGAGACGGAGTCTCGCTGTGTCTCCCAGGCTGGAGTGCAGTGGCGCGATCTCGGCTCACTGCAAGCTCCGCCCCCTGGGTTCACGCCATTCTCCCGACTCAGCCTCCCAAGTAGCTGGGACTACAGGCGCCCGCTACCACGCCCGGCTAATTTTTTTGTATTTTTAGTAGAGACGGGGTTTCACCGTGTTAGCCAGGATAGTCTCGATCTCCTGACCTCGTGATCCACCCTCCTCGGCCTCCCAAAGTGCTGGGATTACAGGCTTGAGCCACCGCGCCCGGCCAACACACTTATGATTTTCATTCTAACTTCACAGGCTTCCTTTCCAATTTATCACAATCACTGAAATAATTTATGTATATCTCTTTAAATACATGTAGTGGCCACCTAATTTGGAATGACTTATAAACTGTAACTATATGTTTGAAGCAGTTTTTATGGAACACTAATGATTTCCATTGAGCCAAAGTCATTGGCCTGAGGATATAGTCTCAGACAGATCATGGTAAAAATCAAGGTCATGAGTCTGTGGTGGTTGGTGGTGATCAACAGCATTCCTGTGCAATGGGGTTTAGTGGGATAAAACTGAGGTTTTAAAGACAGGCATAGACAGAAGAGAAGTGATCCCCTGATGTACCTCTTCACTTCCTATGTATCAATTCCTCCCTGGTTTTGTGAGACTGAGATAGGGAGACTCTTATGGAATATCTGTCCTTTCCCTTCAGCTGCCTGACTTTCCTGGGCTACTGGCCTACACATGTGTAACCATGGTCACCTCCACATTCATGACAAACAGAAGGAAGCAGGACCAACAAACTGCATACCCTACATGCAAACCTGAAATTATAGTGTGTGATAGTATTAATTTATAAGATATATCAGAAGCTATATGATTTCAATCCTTTTAAATTTATTAAGATTTATGTCAAGGGCTAGCATATGGTCTATTCATTAGAACGTCCCACGTGTACTTGAGAGGAATTATATTCTGTTTTTGTTGAGTGGAGTATTCTATAGATGTCTGGTAGGTTACGTTGTTTAAATCTTTTATTTCTTTATTGGTCTTCTGCGTAGTTGCTCTATCCATTATTGAAAGTTGTGGTATTGGCCGGGCGCGGTGGCTCAAGCCTGTAATCCCAGCACTTTGGGAGGCCGAGACGGGTGGATCACGAGGTCAGGAGATCGAGACCATCCTGGATAACACGGTGAAACCCCGTCTCTACTAAGAAATACAAAAAAAAACTAGCCGGGCGAGGTGGCGGGCGCCTGTAGTCCCAGCTACTCGGGAGGCTGAGGCCGGAGAATGGCGTGAACCCGGGAGGCGGAGCTTGCAGTGAGCTGAGATCCGGCCACTGCACTCCAGCCTGGGCTACAGAGCGAGACTCCGTCTCAAAAAAAAAAAAAAAAAAAGAAAGTTGTGGTATTAAAGTCTCCATCTACTATTGTTAAATTGTCTATTTCTCTCTTCAATACTGTCAGTTTTTGCTTCCTGTGTTTTGAGGTTCTGTTAGATGCATGTGTATTTATAACTGTACTCTCTTCCTGATGGATTAACCCTTTTATCATCACACAATATTCCTCATTGTCTTTGGTAACATTTTTTGCCTTACAATCTCTTGTTTATTTTGTCTGGTATTAGGATAGTTGTTACTGAAACACCAGAAGTTTGATTTAAGTCTTGCTGCTCACTGCAGAGAAAGCCAATCACTGAGCCAACTAGTATTGCCAGGGAAGAAGGCTTTCATCAGGTACTGCAACTTAGGAGATGGGAGATCAATCTCAAATCCATCTTCCTGATCAATGAAAATTCAGGGTTTAGATAGCAGGGAAGAAATGGAACTACATGTAGGAAAACAGGAATTACGGAGAGGTAAGAAAGAGGAATTGGTCAACAGGAAGCATGTGGTCACTTAGGCAATTATGATGGAATAAGGGGTCTGACATCTCATTGTCCAGATGTGGTACTCTGGTAAATTTCAGTTCTTTGATACTATCTGGAAGGCCGGATGGTTGGTTTCCTGAGAAAGGAACTCAGATAATACAAATGTAACTTTCTCAAATTTCAAGACTGAAAGGGTCAATTTCTATGTTTATTCAAAAGAAACCATAAACATCAGTTCTATGGGACAATTGGGTTGGTTTAAAACTCATTTCAGCTTTCTTATAGTTGCTAATTACATAATTATGTTACACTGGCAAAGGGATTTTGCAAATACAATTAAATTAACCTTAAAATGGTGAGATTATAAAGGTTGACTAATGTAATGACATGGACCTTTAAAGTCTGGGTCTAGAGGTCAGAGGTCTGTGAACTAGGAAGTCAGAGAGATCCAAAACATGTTAGTGATTCAATGAGGAAGAGACCCTTCATTGCTGGCTTTGGAGATGGTGAGAGTCACAAATAAAGTCCTCAGTCCAACAACTTCATAATTAGTGCTAACTGCAAATATGAGCTAACAATATTTTTAAATGCATTTACAATATGTGGTGAACAGATTCACATTGTCTCTGATTACCCTTCTCTTTCGCTTTGTCCCTGCATGCTACTATGTCTGTCTAGATGGGGGGACACAAACACCAGGTCTTTGTGCAGCCTTCTGTCCTCTGCTGGAATGCTATTGCTCACTAGAGTCAGCTAGCACTGCTGAAGGTGGCTGAGTACAGACAACTGATGGTGTTAGAAGCCATAGGTGCTTGATTAATCTAGGCTCTAACTTTCACCCATCTCAAAGTCCTAAAAGTTCTCCTTATAGCTTCCTATCAGATTTATACAGATTATTACCCACAAACCTTGCTCTTCCTTGGACCCCTAAGGCCAGGACTTCTAATATCTTCATCACTTTTGAGGTATCTAGTAACTCTTCTTTCTGGAGTTTCAGTTACTTCATCACCACTGCCGAGTGAAAAGTTACCAGATGACCAGCCCAAAGCCTCATATGCAAATCAGGGCTAAACACTGGCTGGATGATATTTTGTCTAGATCAGCCATGGGTGTTGTCAAATGTGACAAGAATATTATTTCTAAAAGTTCCACACTACAGAAACACACTAGAACTTACTTCCCAAGTTAAAAGACAACCTGAAGGAGTGGTTGTTACATCTCAGGCCAAGTATTATTCTTTCCAGGATTACAATTTGGCTCCCAAAGTTGCCAAGCTATTGCTTAGACAAATTATTTAACTTCTGTTATACCAAAATTATTCCCAGGTCCCTACAATTTGCACCTGGCTGCCATACCTCTATGAAGACTAGAATTACCTATGAGTAAGAGTCCAAAATAAGCTTTCTAAATCAATTCAGACCTGTCTTACATACTTTTTGGTTTACAATTGATAACCATGAAGGAATTATGAGTGGAAGTGCCCTGACCTTTGACAAATCTCCTATCGGTGCTTGGTACCAGCTTGAGCTATCTTTATTGCTCAAACCAATAGGACAATTTGCTGAGGCCTCAGAGATCCACCCCCTCCAGAGAATACCTGATTTCCCAAAATTTGGTTGATATCTAAGGTGTTTTTTTGTTGTTGTTGTTTGTTTTTTTGTTTTTGTTTGTTGTTTGTTTGTTTGTTTTTTGCCATACAACTCATTTTCTGGAGTTTTACTTGCTTCCAACAATGAAGACAAGTTGTTCTGCTTCCATGATGATGGAGAGCAGGCAATTACTTTCTGGAGTTTCAGTTCACTTCTAACAGGAAAGGAGAGTTTGATTTTTTCCTGCTTCTAGGATGGTACAGAGCAGCCTTCAGCCTGGGCCCCATTCCTAGGTAAGTAACTGAATCTGTGTTTTGTCTTGGGAATTCTCCTAAATGACTAAAGTTAAGATTAACAAGCAACTGGTCATAATTTCTTCTTACCATTACAGTGCTCAGCAATCATATAAATTGTGTGATCATTACTTTTCTTAACTGTTTTTTTTTTTTGTTTGTCTCTGTTTTTGTTGTTGTTTACTTTTTCCCCATTGGGTTTGACCAGTTCTATCTGACTTGATCAAATCGAAAGGAAGGTTCCAAATTATGGGGAAAAGCCCTCTGAATTGGATAAATCCCTAGAGAAAATAAATAAATAAATAAATAAATAAACAGATAAATAAATTTAAAAACAGGGAGAGTCGGGTGGGGAGGGGGGAAAGCAGCCATCAAGTAAATAAGTTTTGACTACCTGAGGGGCTTTATTTATATAACAAGGCCACCTTTGCTGGTCAGACCAAACTAAAAGAGCAATGGTTGTCACCTTACACCCAGACTGCAGTTCAGTAGCTAAGGTTCTGCCCCCTTTTTCACCATGACAACCTGGGTTCACTTCCTAAATCAATTTTTTCCAGTTTGATACTTGTGTTACTTTTGAACATTTTTTTCCAGGGAGCTTTCTTAGCAGGATCTTTGTTGGCTTCCTCCCCAACTGTTACAGAACAGCTTGACCGAATTCAAAATCCAGAAGGTCAGAGGGTATCCTGGGAAGATGGTGGAATGAGAAGCACCTGGAATCTAGACAACAACTGCACTGGCAAGATCTGTCTGATGTAAATATTTCAGAACTCTGGAGCCTACTGAAGGCTTGCAACTTCCAGAGGAAGGCCCAGATGGTAAACTGTAGGTAATTTCAGCCAATTTCAGCCCTTAGCACAATAGCAGCTACCCAACACTACCCCCAAAGCAGTCAGCTTGTGTTCCTACGGTAAGCTGCACACATCTTTCAGGATCAGAATTAGCAAAAAGGATGCTGTCTCCAAATATTGGGGGTCTGGGCTGGGTGCAATGGCTCATGCCTGTAATCCTAGCACTTTTGGAGACCGAGGTGGGTGGATTACCTGAGGTCAGGAGTTGAAGACCAGCCTGGCCAACATGGTAAAACTCTGTATCTACTAAAATTAGCCAGGTATGGTAGAAGGCACCTGTAACCCCAGTTACTCAGGAGGCTGGGGCAGAAGAATCACTTGACCCAGGAGGCGGAGGCTGCAGTGACCTGAGATCATGCCATTGTACTCCAGCCTGGGTGACAGAGCAAGACTTCATCTCAAAACACACACACACACACGCACACACGCACATATTGGGTCTCTGTTCTCTAATGGCTGATTGCAGCACAGGACAAAGCATCTGGCAGCTACTGTTGTACCTCCCCCCAGTGTAGCAAACTCCTTACCCTAAGCTGAAGCAACTTCCAGAAACTTTAAAGGGATGGTACCCTTTTTTAACCCTCCCTCAATTTTTCTCTTTTTCCCCTTTTTGCAGTCAGACATTAAAGGATAAAATATTCAAGAGTAGCTGCATATAGCTGCATATACAGGTAAAATTAGGGAATGACCACACACCCAGGGAAAGGTTCAGGCTCAGAAAACATCTGTGAATACCATAATTTTTTCACCTCAGGCTGATCCTTAATACAGAGACAACCTACAATAAAAAAAAATAATAATAATAACAAAAAATAGCAAACCCTGAGGAAGGAGAAGAATCTAAGTTCTAGAGTTAATCACACTAGTAGATTCAAATGTCCAGTTTTCAACAACAATAACAACAACAATAAAAATAAATAAAAGCAAAAAAAAAAAAAAAAACAGAAACTCTTACTGAAAAATACCTCAGAGTCAAATTCAGCTTAGGCCATGGGGAAAAATGAAGAGAAAAATAATAAATAATTAAAGAGAAAAAATAAAAATTCAAAAAGAAACCTGCTGGAACTTCTACTTGACAGACTTTAAAACAGCTGTCTTAAAGGTGCCCAAAGAGCTACAGGAAGATGTAGCAAAAGACAAGAAAATGATGCATGAACAAAAGGAAAATATAAATAAAGGATAGAAAATCAAAAAAGAAAGAAAAAGGAAGTACTGGATCTGAAAAGTAAAATAAGCGAAATAAAAAGTTAACTAGAGGGATTCAAAGTCACATTTAAAGAAAGTTGAGCAGGCAGAAGAAACAGTGAACCCGAAGATAAGGCAACAGAAATCATCCAGTTTGAGGAACAGAAATAAAGAAACAACTGAAGAAAAGTGAACAGAGCCTAAGTGACCATCAGGTGGACCAACATATGCATTGTGGAATTTCTTTGTTGTTGTTGTTGTTGGGGGCTCAGGGGATGGGGTTTCGCTCTTGCTACCCAGACTGGAATGCAATGGTGCGATCTCGGCTCACCGCAACCTCTGCCTCCTGGGTTCAATTGATTCTCCCGCCTCCGCCTCCCAAGAAGTTGGGATTGCAGGCATGCACCACCATGCCTGGCTAATTTTGTATTTTTAGTAGAGACAGAGTTTCTCCATGTTGGTCAGGCTGGTCTCAAACTCCTGAACTCAGGTGATGCTCCTGCCTTGGCCTCCCAAAGTGCTGGGATTACAGGCACGAGCCACTGTGCCCGGTCTTGCATTGTGGAATTTCTAAAGAAGGAGAGAAGGGCAAGAGAGAATATTTGAAGAAATAATGGCTGAAAACTTCCCAAATGTGATGAAAGACATGAACACAAACACAGTAGCCTAATAAACTCCAAAGAAGATAAACTTAAAGAGACCTATACCAAAAAACATTATAATCAAACTTTCAAAAGTCAGAGAAAGAGAATCTTTAAATCAGTAAGAGAAAAGGAACAGGTCATATGCAAGAAATGTTTAATAAGATTATCAACAGATTTCTCATCAGAAACTTTGGAAGCTGCAAGGACAGGAAATCAAAAGCTGCCAACGGCCAGGAGTGGTGGCTCACGTCTATAATCCCAATACTTTGGGAAGCCGAGGCAAGAGGATCATTTGAGGTCAGGAGGTCAAGACCAACCTGGACAACATGGTAAAACCTTTTCTCTACTAAACATACAAAAATTAGCCAGGCATGGTAGTGGGTGACTGTAATCCCAGCTACTTGAGAGACTGAGGTGGGAGAATCACTTGAACCTGGGAGGCGCAGGTTGCAGTGAGCTGAGATCGCGCTAGTGCACTCCAGCCTGGGTGATAGAGTGAGACTCCGTCTTAATAAACAAAAAAACAAACAAAGTTACCCATGAAAGGGAAGAGGATCAATAAATGGGTATTCCAAAAAGTCAAAAGCCACACAAATATCAAGCCAAAATAAACTGGTTCCCTGACTGCAAATTGAACCCAGGCTATGGCAGCAAAAGCACAAAACTTTAAGTACTGAACGGCAAAGTAGTGCAGACTTTATTGTGAATCCCGGAAGGGATCCAGAGCAGGCAGTTTGAGCTTATGAAGAATTTTACTTTGTTTTGGATCAAATTTTGCTCTTTAATTTAGTCAAGAGAATGTTTCCCCTACACAACACAGATAATATTGTCAAGAGAATTTTTAAGGGTAGCTCTATGACACTAGTATGTGCCTTTCTTTAAATTTGATCTTCCTATCAGCTGTTTAAAATCAGAGATCTCTAAATTTTTTTAAATTCAGGTGTCTAATTTAAGGGATCCATCTTCAGTCCACTGGCAACTAGAATATCCAATGGTGTAATTATTCCAATAGCAATTCAACCAAATAGCCTCTTTGTGGAAAGCCCAGGATGTCATTTTCCAGGTTAACTTCCTGGGAAGTTCATACAAGAGGCAATCCCAAAGATTCCCCTCCAAGAAAAAAGTTCAATGCAAGGAGTAGGCCACAGATGGTTAAGGATGATATTTGCCTCCAGATATCATCTGGACACATTTGTGGGGGCTTCCAGTCACAGACCTGTGAGTCTGTGATACCATGTAGGCCCTCTTGGGATTGAGCTTTCCTAGGACTAATCAGGCAACAAGAGTTGAGACGACAAAAGCCTCGAAGGGATGGGATTTCTTAAGGCAAACCCCAAGAGCTTGACATACTCAGAACAAAAAGTGTGCTCGGGTTCCCAACCATTTTCAGACAGGCTACCTAGTATGACCTGAAAATTACCACCTCTTACCAGATAGGTGAAACCAAGAGAAAGTGCTCCCACTTGGTCACAAGTCAAGCTCTCAAAGGAGATAAAATAAGATGAGAAGGAACCTCAACGAATACTCCCCTTTATGACAGAATAACACAAAAAGACAAAGACAAAGGAACAGACAATTTCTGGGAAGAAAGGGATTAAACAATATGAATTGGTACCACAAAGTACCAAAAAGCACACCAGAGTCACTACACCCAAGACTACTCACACAAATCCTTTTCTCCCATTAATCAAGATTTTGGAGAGGGAATAGAAACTGATTTTTACTATTCACTTGATCAGATTCCACACAGAGAAGGAGGCCGGGAGCCTGGCTGGTAAAAAGTTCTTACCCTTATGACAACTGATCAGATCCTGGGTTCTTCACTGCAGCTTCCAGAAGAGCAGAGCTTTGCTATCCTGCTTACAGCTCCAAAACTGTAAGGGCCAATGGAAACCCTCCCTCTAAACCCTCTGAAGTTTCACTCAAAAATCAAGTCACAAAAGGCAGATTAGTAGGTGAAAAGGCATGAAACGTACTGACATGTACATGGGGAGAGCCACAGAGTGATTACCCTACCCACAATGGGATGCAGAAGCTTATATACCATCTCGAGGGAACAGAATGAATGAGGGCTCAAAGCATGGCCAAAACCAGGCACCATCAGAGTCAGAGGTATATCCATTTATTGTGGACAAGACAGGTTATCGGAGGGAGAGAAGAGGAGGCTTGGCTAGCAAAGTTGGTCTTAATATGTAAATGAAAGCTTACAAGTAGCAGCGCTCAGAGAGAATAAACCCTAAAAGTTTCTTTCAGACCTTTACAGGTGTCAGACTCTCAGTTCATCTTTCCTAGATCTGGGCAAGGAGACTTGGCTGCATCAATGCAGACTCTCTACAGACGCAAATCTCTCCAACAAAAGGCAACTTTGCAGGGCTATTTCTGCAGCTGGCTTTCTGAACAGACATCTCAAAATATGTCAAAGAAATGTATTTTGGGGTAAAATACTTTTAATTCCTTGACGTCTACATCCTGATGCACCTGCCGTTTCAACGCACCATAGTTGGTGGCAACTCCATTCTTCCCTACACTCAAGCCAAAAAACAGACTCTCCTTGAGGCTAGTCTTTTTCTCACAGCACACACACAATTTGTCAGAAAAATTATGTTTCCTATTTGAGTTAATTACAGCCTTTGATCTGCCCAATCTTTCTCTTTCTTGGTCTCTGAATTTTGGCGAAGGAGTCTCCTGATACAGGCGGGATCGAGTCTAATGAGGGGAATGAGGAGGCTCAAAACCGTCAGACTTATTTAAGAGCCTTAATCTCTGGGTCGGGGTTTGGGCCGCCCTTGAACCTTTTCTTTGGGCCTACTCGTCAAAATCAGCCTGGCCAGGCCTGTCTTCAAGGCCCAGGGGCAAGGCCAGGTCCTCCCGATGGTTCTTGAAGCTTCTCCCGCACCCTCCCCTTTCCTGTGACCTGCAGAGAAGCTTCAGGGGGCATTTATTCAATTTGCTAGGAGCCCAGGAGGCGCAGGTGCGCGTGACTCTGTGGTTCCCACCTCACCCGCCGCCCTCCTTTGTCCTCTCGCTGTCTGAGGCAGGTAGCAAAGTGCCGGGTGAACTTGGGCGCCAAAGACACCCCGCCAGAGAGGGACCCGTAGGAAAGGGCACCGGCCCTTAGTTCCTTCTCAGTAGGGATCCGAAAAAACTCTTGAAGAAATAGAACGGGAGAGTTGGAAGTAGATCAAAGGGAAAAAAGGAAATCCTAGGAGATTTCCTGTCTGAAGGCACCACTAAGAGAAAGTCCGCCTCCTCTGGGCCGGGTCCTCACTTCACTGGTGAACCGAGTTCCAGTCTCCGTTGGAGACCAAATCAGTTGACTTTGGCTTGACTCCTAGTGAAGAAGCCACTCTTTGTCCTCCCTTGTTTAGCTCTTGATCCTGAAGGACTTGATTGTCTCTCTCGGGCTTTCCATGGATTCCAGGGATGCAACTGAGAAGTTTGTATTTAATGCACTTACTTGAAGTAAGAATAGTTTAAAGTATTTTTGCAAATAAAAGGTTTCCTTTTGCACTGAAGACATTCAGATGTGAGGAAAATCACTCGGCTGGGGAAAGCAAATGCTGTTGAGAATGTCTCACAAACACAAATTACACGTCAGCAGGTAGGGTTGACTCTCAGGTTGGGCACATTTTAAGCGCACTGTTGGTGGAATTTAAGATGAATCTAGGACATTCGTGATTAATTTTTTTAGTTTTTTAATAAAATTTAATATTTTAAATTTAAATACACAATCCGAAAATTATATAACCAGCACGAGAAACTGGCTTTATGCCATTTTTACAAACACAGGAAAGAAAGATGATATTATAATGAAAATGCTTCATAAATCGCTACAATTTTTAAGTACCTAGAGAAAATAAGGTAACCTAGAATTCTATGCAAAAATAAAATTTCAAAACTGTGAGTGAAATAAGGATACTGAAAAACATACAAAAGCTAAAAGAATGTTCCAACCCATTTTACAAGAAATCTTAAGAGTCCTCTAGGCAGAAGCAAAAGGATACCATATAAAAATGTGGGCCTATGCAAAGAAATGAATATTGGAAATGGCATTTAGAAAGCATGTACTACACGTTTTCTTATAATTTAACTTTTAAAAAATATTTGATGCAGTAAATAAAAGTAATAATAACGAATCACAAAGCTTACAATACATAAAGTGAAATTACATAACACTAGGATAAAGGCCAGAAAGGGAGGTATAATGACAATTGAAAGCAGACTGTGAGAAATTAAAGATGTATCCCAGAAACCCTAAAGCAGCCACTGAAATAAGAAAAGGATTATAGCTAATAAAGCAACAAAGGAAAGAAAATGGAATGAAATAAAAGCTGTGTAAACACTATCCTGGAACAACTGCTCTCCAGGCCTCCACCCTATAGAAATATACCAGTGGGCAATGAGAAGTGTACAAGAATGATGACTGTAGCATTATTTGTAATCATAATAGAACCAATGTAATTTTAAAGATATATGAAAAAGGTTTTATTTATTTATTTAACAGACAATTGAACAAACGATGGAAGAAAGTCCTTTGCCAAAAGGAACACAGAGGGTCATGATGATGCTACTCCTCCAAGGATTTCAGGGTTCCCAGACTCCTAGTTTTCTGGATGATGTTATTCTTGGGGAGCAATAGGTCCTCGAGTTTGGGGCTCTTTCAGGTTCTCTCTCCATTTCCCCATTCTGCTACAATAAATAAACAAATAAAAACAATTCTCACTTCCAGAAGATCCCGCCTGTGCCTCTGCACGAGCCTTTCAGGAGGTCTGGAGGTCTGGTCCGCCGCTCCCCGGCTTCTTTCCAGGCTTTTGCTTTTCCCTTCCCCTGCTCCTGCCCTAAGGCCCCAGGACACCCGACCACCGCCCAGCTGAGCCCCTGCGGCTCCACCGCGCAGAAGATGCACCGGAGGCCCTGCCAGTTGGCCGCCCCGCGGGGTGCCGAGAAATCAACGCTTTGTAAAAAGAAGTTCCCCATGGAAAATATCTCTTGATTTCCACTCTCAGGGTTCTTCAAAGGACTAAAAGCTAAAGGCGACGATGGATTCATTCGGCAAGTCCTAGTCCGGCGCCCTGGTGAGTGCCAGACCCTGCTCCCCGCAAGGGGACCCAGGAGCGACCCTCGCCACCATCCCTGCCCTGGTGGAGCCCCCGTGCGGGACACAGGATCCGAAGATGGCAGCGGCAGCTTCGCAGCGGCCCCGAAAGCGACTGGGCGGGGTGGGCACAGGCTCCCTCACTTGCTGAAGGCGGCACAAAGAACGGGAAGAACCATCCCGGGAGCCCGCCGGGCGTTCAGCTTCCCTTGGGACCCCTGGCGGCTCGGACTGGGTGGCCGACCGGGGAGCTTCTGGGGGCTTCTGAAGCAGGAGAGGGGCAGGGCAGGCGAAAGGCCATTCGGCTCTCCGTCTGGCTCCAAAATCTCCTAACGCGCAGGTATCCAATGTGACCAGCGCAACTCATCGCTCTAATCTCTCTGGTTTTCCAAGGCCTTGCTCAGTCGTCCTGTCGGGCCCTGAGAATAAAAGGGACAGAGGAAGTTTAGTGAGTGCGCCCTTCCTATATCGCCTACTAGACTGGATGGTTCTTGTCTCTGTGGCGCAATCGGTTAGCGCGTTCGGCTGTTAACCGAAAGGTTGGTGGTTCGAGCCCACCCAGGGACGCTTATTGCAACTTTTAAAGCATGCACGCATTGTCAATCACTACATAAATGGGGAAGATTTTATCCTGAAACGGAGTGCTAGGGACCTACTTCTCACGTGATAAAATTCTAATTCAGTCCGTTATACACTTAAACGAGTAATTTACATGCCTCCAGTTTTTCATATTTTAGTAATAAGAGTCCAGTAGTATCTCCAGGATGTGCCTGGATTTACTGATTGTTCTGTCAATAATGTGACCAGTGGAATCAGTCATCATCATAGTGATCCTCTCCATCATTTTTGAAAACAGTATTTTTCCCCAGTTTGTGCATGATTTATTTAACCCTTTTCAAAATGTTTTTGTTAACCAGGTGTGGTGGCATGTGCCTGTAATCCCAGCTACTCGGGAGGCTGAGGCAGGAGAATCATTTGAACTTGGGAGGTGGAGGCTGCAGTGAGCTGGGATGGTTACACTCCAGCCTGGGCAACAGAGTGTGACTCCATCTCAAAAATAAATAAATAAATAAATAAATAAACAAACAAATAAATAAATGTTTTTGGGATGAGGTTGGTTTCATGGTTTTAGGATTACAAAGAATGCTGCAGTCAACATTCTTGTACACATATCTTTGGTCATTGTGGAAATGTCTACACTGCAGATATTTCTATAGTGTAGAGAACTGGATGCGCCATTGCTACATTATAGTGTTTATATAACGCTTCTAATTTGAGTACATTCTGCAAATGTATCTTTCACGGGAGCAATACCTAATAATATTCCAATATGAATATTTATAAGAGGAAAAATGGGAAGATGTGCAATTGCGCTTTGTGCCTCTCCATGGGGCCCATGTTCATAAAATGGTGGCATTAGCTACCTGAGAGTGGAGTTTGTGGCCCTCTGACATCAAAAGCTGAAGCAGAGGACAGAGGACATGAAAACCCTCACTGCACATCCTCTGTAGTCTGGCCAGAATCATTCCTAGGTCGGTGGTCTCTTATCAGGAGGGAATGCTGCTTGCTTGCTTTGTCAAAACCACAAAAGGCAGGGAAAGTGTCAGGCTGCTGGTTGATAACAGTAGTGAAGCAAGTCTTTCCAAAGAGTTGGTTTGTTAACCCTTAAGAAAAAAAATTCTAATTCTTACCAGATGGTGCTGTGCAGTTCCAGGCTCTTGGTGCCCCAAACAAAGAACTGTGCATGACACACACAAAGCAGCAAAGCAAAGCAAAAGTTTATTAAGCACAGTAACACTCTCAGAGTGGGGAGAGTGGGCTGACCTCTACGAGATGAGATCAGTATTAGTTTGGTGTACTTTGGGTCTGTTTCTGTATGGTTTTTTTTCTTCTCTTCACGAGGATGCGTAATCTTTAGCCAGTGTTTGCCTTTAGATTCATAGGTGGGTTGCTTAGTTACTTTGGCCCTTGTGTGCTTGCACATTGCCTCCATCTCATAATTTTAAGTAAATGCATGATATGCAGTCCATATACCTGAGTTTTAATGAGCTGATTATCATATAGAGTTATGTTAAGGATACTTTTTTTCTCGAATGCACATTCTATCTCTGAGGGGCTGCCCCTTTACTGGTTTGGATCTTGACAGCAATGGGGTCCTTGCTTGCTTTTTTTTTTTTTTTTTTTTTGAGACAGAGGCTCTCTCTGTTGCCCAGTCTGGAGTGTAGTGGCGCAATCTCAGCTCACTGCAACCTCCCCCTCCCGGGTTCAAGCGATGCTCCCATCTCAGCCTCCTGAGTAGCCTGGAGTACAGGAGTGCACCACCACGCCCAGCTAATTTTTTGTATTTTTAGTAGAGACAGGGTTTCGACAAGTTGGCAAGACTGATCTCAAACTCTTGACCTCAGGCGATCTGCCTGCCTTGGCCTCCCAAAATACTGGGATTACAGGAGTAAGCCACCGCACCCGGCCTTGCTTGCTTTTTTTTAATCTTACTTTTTGTTTTGGCTGCTCAACTTCTGCCTTTTTTCTTGCTTCTTGCTCTTCTGCCCCATCACCTTGCTTCTGTTTGTGCCTTTACTCATTGTGTCTTTTATCGAACTTCCAATTCCCTCTCCTGTTCTCCTGCCTCATAATGGCAGTTAGTGAGGAAGGGATTTTAAGGGGGCATGTCCGACCTCCTATTCTGTCACAGCCAGAAACAGCTTTCAAGGTTTCTCTGCGGTCCTCTCGGCCAAGAAGGGGTCGGTTCAGTTGGTTGTAGGGCCTAGGGCTTATTTTTATTTCTCAATCCTGACAAGGGAAGGCTGGATTAATGCAGATTTTCTGCAGGTATAAATTTCCCCTACAAAAGACAGTTTTGCAGAGTTACTTCTGTTTGCTGGCTCTCTGACAGCCATCTTAAAATATGCCAAAGAAATATATTCTGGGGTAAAATATTTTTATTTTCTCCATCTATCTACAGCTTCATCATGCTGACAGCGTCCAGTCCAAGCATACCTGAAGCCTTTCTTTTTAAAAAGCTTTCCCACCCTTCTGACTGCCTTCAAGTCTCTGCCAAAACACAAGTAATAGTGGCTGATCCCCTGCTATAGCAAGCTCAGAATAAATAGCCTTTGCTTTTTTTCCTATTTGATTGGTCTTCGTTTATTTGCAGAAGCTTCAATGTAGAGTTGACAAGAACTCCATCTTTGACCAAACCTTAGTAGTTTCCTCTGAGCCCTTTTCTCTATTAGTTCTTTGCTTGCCAAGTCCAGTTTTAGAAAAGAGTACTGTTGAGTCTAGTTTAGCAAGAGTCCTCCCAACCACCTTTGATAGCTAATCAAGTTCCTCTTAGTAATTTTCCATCCACTGACTTTCTTACCTTGCCAACTGGCTATAATCTTCGACTCTTCCTGCTGTATTTGAGGTTGAGCTCAGTTCTCTGTTGGTCTCTCTTGCCTACTGTAGTACGTACAATAAGATCTGTCTGATGCTTTTAACAAGTGTCCAGTGTAGTCCCTCAGAAACTACCTTTGCAAAATTGTGACAATAAGAGAAAGCTGACATGGCTGACTCCATCTTGGTTCTAGCCTCACAGGCTGGCTGTCTTTGCTCATTCCTGTGCAATTTCTCCCAAGCACTCTTTGGGAAAACTTGTGTTTTTAGTCTAAATCAGAGATCCCCAACCCCCAGGGTCATAAGACAGGTACTGGTCCATGGCCTGTTAGGAACCCAACCAAACAGCAGGAGGTGAGCTGCAGGCTTTGGAGCATTACCGCCTGAGCTCTGCCTCCTGTCAGATAAACATCTGCATTAGATTCTCATCAGAGCTCGGACCCTATTGGGAACTGCGCATGTGAGGGATCCAGATTGTGCACTCCTTATGAGACTGTAACTAATGCCTGATGAACTGAGGTGGAACAGTTTCATCCAGAAACCATCCCCTTCTATGGAAAAATTGTCTTCCATGATACCAGTCCCTGGTGCCAAAAAGGTTGGGGACAGCCAAAAAGGTTGGTTTAAATGATAACCTTCCCCAAAACTAAATTACCCCTGTAAAACTAATGAAAGGCCACCAAGTTAGAAGGATGAAAGGGGCCTGAATTCTACTAAGATGTATGCCTTGTTAAATAATTATCAGCCGTTATTCCAGAGGTCGCAAGATTTGCAGCTTCCCCAATTACTGCTGTGAAGAACATCACTATTGTAGAACCTAAGATTGGCCTCTTGAGATGTCTTTTCAGGCTTTTGCATGTCTGACTACTGGATGGCACCATTTGGCCCGAAAATCAACCAGTCCCTTAGCCCCCACCCAGAAGCTGACTCAATGCGGGAGGGCCATTTTTCACACTCCTGTGATTTCATCCCCAACAATCAGCACTGCCCAAACCCTAGCCCCCTTCCCACCAAACTATCTTTGAAAAACCCCTTACCTCCAAGCCTTCAGTGAGATCGATTTGAGTAGTAACTCTGTCTCCCACAGGTTGTGGCTGGCCTGTGTCAATGAAACTCTTTACTGCAATGCCATGGTCTCCACGAATTGATTTTGTGTGTACAGTGGGCAGGAAGAACCCATCAGTCAGTTACATCTGCAGGATGGTGCCAGTTCTTTCCACAAAGGCTGGTCAGATACCCAGAAAGTATTTCTCCACTATTACGTGGACCGTGTGTCTCTCTGTCACTATCCAGGGAATGGGGCCTGGCTTTAGTATTTAGTATTCAGTAGTTACTATACTGTCACCTAATCCCTTGTTTTCAATATTTTTCCATAACTTCCAGTGGCCTGACTGGCCACCATGCCACAGAATCTTTACTTTATGAATCTTTACTTGATGGTCTCCAAGGAGAACTCCCCATTCGATATTTTGTGATTTGAGCAATGGAATAGAATGTGATACTGGTAGGCTGGGGGAGGTCCCCAGACAGGTGGGATCTCGACCCCAGCCGTGGTTGTCAGGCTCTTGATACCATCTCAAGAACGAAGTCAAGGATGAGTCCGCAAACACTGAAAGAAGAGATTTATTGCAAAGCAAAAAGTACACACTCAAAAAAGGGGAGTTCATGCATACCCGAGAGAGAACAATGGGTTCTGGGGTTTCATCTTGATGGGTTACTTTAACAATGGAGTGGAATATTAATGAAAATTCCTGGGTAAAGGTGGAGATGTCTCGGAACTGTGGTGCCATCCATTTTTACATCAAACATTGGTCTCAGAACTGTCATGGCACTGGTGGGTGTGTGATTTAGTATGTTAATGAGCATATAGTGAGGGCCTAGGTAAAACCTACATTAAATCCAGCACCACATTGGGTCCAGTCAGTCTTACCCAGCTTGGTCCACACTGGTTTTTCAGCGTCTTATGAGCCCATAACCTTAAGTCAGGTAAATCTGCTGCCTAGAATTTGTTATCCTGTGACCACTCGGTATTATTTCTGTCTCAAATCTACTTGGAAATATTCAAATGGTCTTTGACTTGGGCATTCCAACTTTGCTTACTTCACAGTGTTTCTTGCACCGTAATCCAATATAAGAAAAGATGATCCAGACATTTGTTAAACATCTCAAATAAGATGGATCCCAGGTATTTGTGTCAAATTTGGATTATTTTAGTTTTTGTCTTTGCAGAATATAAAATACTAACATGAAGTAAGCACTAAGGTCTGGAGATGGCTGTGCAAGAGATGACAAAGTCCAACACCACGTTTGAGAGTATCCAATAATCTCTTCTGGGGCAGCTTGTTTTTCTACAATACTGAATTTGGAAAAAAAAAAAAAAACAAAACTACGAGATTCATGAAACTGGACAACTGTCTTTATAACATTACCAGTGATAAAATCAGTAAGGAAGGCTGGTTTGCAGTCATCTGAGCAGCCTCTTTACTTTCATAAATATGGTTTCTCTCTGATATTAAACTGCTTCCAATTTCAAGCGGAATGCTACAACCCAAGGATAAGGACGTGAAGAGAACGGTTTCTTTTGTAATCCTAAACGTTCCAGTCTGCGAATTAAAAGCCATTATTTGAAGAAGCGTTCCCGGGCTCCATCTGGCCACGGAAAGCTTGCTACTCAACACAGGCCAACAACCAGCTTTTTTGGGAGAGAACAGATGCGGGGGCAGGAGGGAAAAAAGAGAGGCAGACGTCACTTCCCCCTTGTGGGCTCCGGAGCGGGTTGGTCTGCTGAGTGACAGAAAGGCAGGGACTGGGAAAGGCACTGTCGGTGACATCACAGGGCGACTTCTATGTAGATGAGGCAGCGCAGGGGCTGCTGCTTCCCTACCTGCTGCTTCCCACGAAGGAGTCCCCGTGCTGTGGGAGCGGGTTCGGGACCGCTGGTCGGACCTGAGAGTCCCAGCTGTGTGCCAGGACTAGAAGGGCTCGGGAGTGCACGGGGCAAGTGACCTTGTGTGTAAAGGGTGAGACGTATGAGGCTGTGGCGGGGCGGAGGTGCCTCCGCTCATACTTACCTGGCAGGGGAGATACCATGATCATGAAGGTGGTTTTCCCAGGGCGAGGCTTATCCATTGCACTCCGGATGTGCTGACCCCTGCGATTTCCCCAAATGTGGGAAACTCGACTGCATAATTTGTGGTAGTGGGGGACTGCGTTCGCGCTTTCCCCTGAACTATTTAGTTAAAAGAATAGGTTGTGTACTAAAGTTTGTGTTGTGTGTGGCGTGTAAATGTCATTCTTACCGTGGAAGGTTGGAGAATGGTAAGTAACATATCGATTCTGTCAGAGGAGAAATAAGAAGCGTCAGCCTTTGCAACATAAGGTAACCACCGTGAATGCCGCACAGCTCTTCCCTTTCTATGCGGGGCTGCCTTCTGCAGAGATTGGTCCATAGTCTCCAGTGTCTTGGGTTCTCACGATCTGTACAAATCTTCGTGTTTTTCCCTAGCCCCCAGTCACCTTTTATACAGCTTCTGCTTCTAACTCAGTAGGCTTTCTGTGCTGGGGGGAATGCGTTCTCACTTCATAGAACCAGGTACAAACTACGCAGACGGGCGCTGTTCTTTGGGAAGAAAACAGGGCCTTTGGAGCTCTTAGTGTCCCCGCTGGGTTGTATACATAACATGCGTACTTTGTGTAGGGGAACGGCTCTCCCAGCGCCCAGGTCTCACATGTCTTGGCGGAAATGCGCTGCGATCCTCCCTGAAATGTAAGGCAGGAAGTTTTACGAGGAGCCGGGTCCAGTTTCCCTACTATTTCCTGCCGTTTACATATCTAGTCTTTCTTCAGACTTTATTCAAGTGACAGCTGCTTGTTTGATGTCTCGCTTCCACATCCTACATCCATTGCCAGGCAGCTTTCTAGGTAGCACTCCCACCTATCCTTCCCGCCCCCAAGCAGCCCTTTCCCATTTCTGGCGCCAGTGTCCTCCCCCTTCCTTCTTTCTTCAGGCTCTCGCTTATCACCTTCATGGACAGAAAATACTTAGCTCTCTCTCAACCTGCGGTTTACACCTGACATGCGTTAGTACTGTCTGGGTGAAGGGGAAAAGGACAAGATGGAGGAAGGTGAACAGAAAAGACGCACCCCTTACTACTTCCGGGTTCTTCATCATCCAATTTACCCGCGGGCCTGAAAATGCAGCCCCCAGGGAAAAAAGCAGACCAACTGAGCAGGCGCCATGTGACGTCAATTTGAGGAAACGGAAACTTACTACGGAGACGCCCCTGGCACGCCCTTATCCCACCCACTGCCCTCCCATTTCCAAGCCCAGGACATAAAAGTCGCCGTAGGCAGGCGCCAGCGCGAACTTCCCCGGCCCCATTGCTTGTGGACCTCGCCCAAGAGCCCTGACCCGTTGGTCAATAAAGTTCTTTCTTTCCTACCACTTGCCTCCAGCGCCTAACTCTTTCCTGACTAAAAGAAATTAAATCAAGTGCCCTGGCAAATTCCTTAATACCCCTTCTCAAATGGCACTGTAAATTCATCTCTTTTTAACTCCCAGAAGTATCTAATTGGCTTGTCCCTGCACTACGTGAATACTAGTATCCACTACAGAAGAAAACCCCAGGCCTAGCGATGGCGGTTCTGGGCATTGTGCCAGCCTCTCCCAGGGTATGTTTTCTGACCTCACCTACTTCTGATCAACTGAGGTCAGGAGTTCGAGACCAGACTGACCAATATGGCTAAAGTCCCGCTCTACTAAAAATACAAAAAAAAAAAAAAAAAAAAATCCCGGCGTTGTGGTGTGTGTGAACCCGGGAGGTGGAGGTTGCAGTGAGCCAAGATCGTGCCGTTGCACCCCAGCCTGGGCGACAGAGCGAGACTCTGTCTCAAAAAAAAAAAAAAGAAAAGAAAAAGAAAAAATTAATCCATCTGAGACATATTATTGGAGACGGTAGAATCCTGCATCCAACAGGCACTTGGTGCAGATCTGAACCCATTAAGCTATTGGCTCATGTTCCCTATGTTCTATTAAGTATCGTGAGCAGAAATTGAGCTCTTTAGCTTTTACTCACTAAGTATGGCTATACGGCAGGTGTCTCTCTCTCTCTCTCTCATGTTTGCATCATTATTTTTTTGCCATCAGTGTGGGTTTTTGGTTTTGATGTTATGAAGTGAATTTCTGGGGACAATCTCTGTTGGGTCGTGTTGATAAGGATTCAGTCCCTGTCTGGACAGCTAATCTGGTCTGTGAGTCTTTTTTTATTGTCTATTCATTGTCCTGAGAATAATGGTATTTCCTGATATTTGAGACTGCAGCAATGAGAAGTTGTTCATATCTTGTCTTTCCAATGTTTAGTAAAAATGTTATGGGCCCAATAGTAGTCAATATCGGCAAGAGTGGCATCACTGTTTCAAGAATGATCTTACTACTCAATGTCCCCCCTCCCACCCAACTTCATTCCATAGGAGTTCTTGGCTTTAACAAATTTACTATATCTAAAAGACATCTTAGTCCAGGGAGAAAACTAAATCTGTAGCATGTAAGGAGAAGTTTTCTGTGATTGGTATATTCAGGTTTCTAACCAGCTGAAAAATTCAAATACATGTCCTTTAAAGGTTAAGTTTAAACCACACTACAGAAAGGAGAGAAAAGATTTATATGATCACATATAAGCAATGGAATCAGCAATATGAGCACTTTTCACATCTATACAAATCAAATGTAATCTCCAGAACATTAAGGAAGTTCATCCCTTAATGAAAATGAATGAAAAGAAATTATTCACCCACTGTTCTATGCCCTGGAAAGAGAATGTCCTGCCGGACTCAAAAGGGTATCACAATATCACTCAGATTTTCAGCGATGAAGGCCCTCCAAGGATCTAATGATGTTAATATTTTCAGTTTGTTTCCTTCACTGATAAACATTGTTAATAGATACCATTGCCTCTGTTTTCACCTTAAGTGATGATACTTAGCACAATTTGTTTCTTAAGAATGCCCCTTAGTTTGGTGGAAGGAATTTTCCTTCTTTATAAATATAGGATATTGTCTCATGAAACAAATTGGCATACTCTTTCAGTGAAGTGAATAGACAAATTAGGTCTCTAAAATTTTAAAGGAGTCACTGCCCCAATTATCTTAGGAACAATGATAATCACTAATACAAAATTAAAATAAGAAAATTAAGCCAGGTATGGTGGCTCATATCTGCAATCCCAGCACTTTAGGAGGCTGAGGAGGGAGGATCAGTTGAGGTTAGGAGTTGGAGACCAGCCTGGGCAACATAGTGAAACCCCTGTCTCTACAAATTTTTAAGTATTAGCTAATATTTTAAAGTTGGCCAGGCATGATAATGCATGACTGTAATCTCAGCTACTAGGGAGACTGAGGCAGGCTACAGTGAACTATGATTGCACCACTGCCCTCCAGCCTGGGTGACAGAGTAAGACTCCCAACTCAAAAAAAATAAAGAAAGAAATAAAGAAAAAGAAAGAAAGAAAGAAAATTAAGAATTTGTTGAAAATTGTTTTACTACAATGCTAGACTGCATGTCTTGTGCCTGTACTCCCAGAAACTCAACAGGCTGGGGCGGAAGCATTGCTTTACGCCAGCAGTTGGAGACCAGCCTGGGCAACAGGGCAAGACCTCGTCTCTAAAATAATACAAGGCAAGCTGAGCCAGGAGGATTGCCTCAGCCCTGAAGTTCCAAGTTGGTCAGCTATGATAGCCCCGCTGCACTCTAGCATGGATAACAGAGCAAGACACTGTGCCTTATTTTTTATTTTATTTTATTTTATTTTAACTACTTAATGCCTATTTATTTATTTATTTATTTATTTATTTATTTTTGAGAGAGAGTCTTGCTCTGTAGCCCAGGCTGGAGTGCAGTGGTGCGATCTCAGCTCACTGCAAGCTCCACCTCCCAGGTTGAAGCTATTTCCCTGCCTCAGCCTCCAGAGTAGCTGGGATTATGGGCGAACGCCAACACGCCCAGCTATTTTTTATAGTTTTAGTAGAGACAGGGTTTCACCATGTTTGCCAGGCTGGTCTCAAACTCCTGACCTCAAGTGATGCACCTGTCTCGGCCTCCTGAAGTGCTGGGATTACAGGTGTGAGCCACCTCGCCCAGCCTACTGATGCTTGAAATGTGAGGTTTCATTAGGGAAAAATTTTCTTGTTGAATTTCTAACATGAAAAAATAATAGATTTAGCTGTAGATTAAATTAATGGTCTTGATAGTTTGGTACAATGAAATAAATGAAATGAAGTTGATAACTGAGAAGAATCTTTGATGCTTTTGAACAATTTAAATAATGCAAATATTTAATATATAAAGACATGAAAAAGTTCATTACGTTATTATTTATTTATTTATTTATTTATTTATTTATTTGAGACACAGTCTCACTCTGTTACCTAGGCTGAAGTGCAGTGGTGCAATCTCAGCTCACTGCAACCTCTGCCTCCTGGGTTCAAGCAATTCTCCTGCCTCAGCCTTCTGAGTAGCTGGGATTACAGGCACACACCACTACACCCAGCTAATTTTTGTATTTTTAGTAGACACAGGGTTTTACACCATGTTGTCTCAAAAAAAAAAAAACTATAAAAAATTAAAATTATATGTTCAAGTAAATTAAATATATAATAATGAAAAAGGAGGCCTAGCATGACTAACTGCATTTTACTCCTAACCCTTCCTACCCTGTGGTGATATCTTTCAGGCTAACTGCTTTTTCTCATTTCTGCACATAGGCCAAGCTATCTATGGGAGGGATTTAGCTTACAGTTTAACTTTAAAGCACAGATGACAATAATTCCTTCCCCAAACTGTCTCCTGAGAAGATAAAGAGGTTGTATGCACAAGTAACAGTGTTATGTTGAAGATTTATAAGAGCATTGTGATCTGACAAAGAACAAAGAATTTTCACCATCCCCTTGGGCTCTCACTGCAGCTCATAAGTCTGTCATTGTCAGACCTCTTCACCTCAACCACCTCCTTCTTCCTCCCTTCCCTAACATACAAGGAGCCTGAAAATTGTATTAATTTAAGATGGTTCTTTAGGATATTAGTTCACCATCTTCAGTTTGGTGGCTCCCTGGATTAAAGTCACCTTCCCTGCCCCTCCCTATACCTTGTCCCTGGACTTACTGGCTGTCATGCAGCAAGCGGTGAGTGCAGTGAGCCGAGATCACACCACTGCACTCCAGTCTGGGTGACATAGTGAGACTCTGTCTAAAAAAAAAAAAAGAGAAGAGAGAGAGAGAAATTTCATTTTAGAACCAGACAAATTAAATGGGAGACTTACTTCCAATGAGACCTAGAAATTTCTAAATTTCTAAAATTTCTGTAAGAACAGAGAAAATTGCCTCCATTGAGGAAGTAAGCTGAGGGAGGTAAACTGACACGTTTTCTGAATTGAGAAATATTGAGGAGGCTTTGTCTCTTTCGCCTCCAACTGCTCCTTCTCCTCCTGCCCCTGTGCCTGCATAGTTTTTCTTACCTGAGCCTTCCTGTCCTGCCTTGCCTCTTCTTCCATCACCATCACCCGAGGAAAGTCCCCAGGGCTCTGGCCCCTTCCCTGAAACTTCTGTTCTGACAGCCCCTTTCAAGGTAAAACCCACAGGAAGAGGGGAGCCTACCATTGTGTATACCGCTTCACCAAAATGTGAATTAAGAATATTATAAAAGACTTCCATGGTCTAAATGTAAATACATTTCACTCTTCTGTTTCTAAAGCAGGCTCCAAGATTCTACAGGGTTTGACAGAAAATTTGACTTAACTGTTGAAACCTTTGAGCCCAAATATTCTGACCTTTATCAATTAATTCACATGCTGGTGAAGAAGGCAAGGTCAGTAACTGGTTGCAAAAGGCAAATTGGAAGGATTTTCAAAAGAGACTGAAGCAGAACATGAAAGGTTAACATTTTAGCCAAATATCTCCATGTTGCCATTCCCCAGGTCCTTCCTAAAAACATAGATTGGAGGATAATTCAGCAATGTGAAGCCAGACAAATCTGTCTTTGCTTACCTAAAATGGTTTGAGAGCCAGGTATGGTAGCTCATGCCTGTAATCCCAGCACTTTGGGAGGCCGAGGTGGGAGGATCACTTGAGGTCAGGAGTTCGAGACCAGCCTGCCAACATAGTGAAACCCTGTCTCTACTAAAATACAAAAATTAGCCAGGTGGCTACTCAGGAGGCTGAAGCAAAAGAATCGCTTGAACCCGGGAGGCGGAGGTTGCAGTGAGCTGAGATCCTGCCACTGCAATACAGCCTGGGTGACAGAGCAAGACTCCATCTCCAAAAGAAAAAAAAAAAAAGAAAAAGAAAATTAGTAAGGTAGTAGAAATATAATGCACACGAGAATGATAATCATGAAGACAATCTCTATTCCAGAATAGTAAGGAAACCTATTCCATTAGGGAGCCAACTGAAAACATCAAATCCCAGTTCACACCCCAGGGTGTGGTGTCACCTGCCTGTAGTCCCAGCTACTTGGGAGGATTAGTAAGGAGGTTTGTTTGACTTCGTGAGGCCAAGGCAGAAGTAAACCCTGATCATGCCACCGCACTCCAGCCTGGGCAACAGTGAGACCTTGTCTGAAAAACAAACAAACAACCCCACAAAACCAAACAACAACAACAACAAATTGTCACATCACTCTGAAATGACAGTGGCAAACATAACTTTGTTATTGGAAAATTAAAAGAAAAATACTCCCTCTTGCTATCAACCTGCCCTCTTGCTCTAACATGTCTGACCCATGGTTTAAAATGCCCAAACCTTGATGTACTCAAATTATAGTACACTTACCTGTTCTGCACCAGCATTTATCTTTCTCTGGAGGACATCACCATCCATGGTCCTATAATGTCTAACAGCATGGAATGATGAAGGGCAGTGTCTTTTAGGATATTTGGACACACACACACACACACACACACACACACACACACACACACACACACACCCCTCTCTGAAGAAATCCAGCATTGGGCGAGTTCCCTCAAACTTTTCACTAGGCATGACCACTGCTCTATTTTAGACAGAGATTCTACGGGGCAAAACCTGAGAATTATCTGCCTGGCTATCAAGAAGATAGCTCCTTTCATTTTTGGGGGAGAACACTTTTGCTTCAAGGGACTGTTTCCTCCCAGGATTACAAATCTTTCTGTAACCTCAGGAAACATTGCTGATGAAAACCAGGCATGGTGGCTCTGGCCTGTAATCCCAGTGACCCAGGAGCTGAGGTGGGAGGATCACCTAAGCCCAGGAGTTCCAGGTTGCAGAGAGCTATGATGGCACCACTGCTCTCCAGCCTGGGCCACAGAGCCAGACACTGTCTCTGAAAGAAAAAGAAAAAGAAAGAAAAACATTGCTGATGAAACTGTGGCCTCTTTTGCAGCTCAATAAAAAGCTGGCTAAGGTTGTAGTAGATAATCACATCACTTTAGATGATACATTTAGCCGAGCAGGGAGATGTATGTGTGGTGGCAAATACCTTTTGTTATATATACATAAATATTTCCCATGCCGTAGAACCTTCTCTAGAAGAAATCAGAAAAGAAGCCACTTGGCTACAAGAAATCATTAAAGAAGAAATGGGATTTGAAGTTTTCCCTGATGTTTTCAGTTGGCTGCCTAATGAAATAGGTTCCCCTACTGTTCCAGGATACAGATTCTCTTTGTGATTATCATTCTTGTGTGCATTATATTTCTACTACTCAAATCAATGTTATGTATTTCTCATTGTTTTACTTCTTTTGAGAAACTGAATTCATGGTACTCTAAAGACTAGAGATGATTCAACAAGTGACAGCAACTATCGAATTGGCCGAGATGGTTCTCTCTCTCTCTCTCTCTCTCTCTCTCTCTCCCCTCCCCCCTTCTGTGATGCCACACCAATTCAGCTTTTGGGCACCGTTAAAAATTCCTCAGTAAGAGGGCTCCTTTCCTCCCCTGCCCCCAGTGTGGGACAGGACTATCTGGGAATGAGCCTTTCTGGCAAGGAGGGACACAACTTTTGATCGACAAGGCTTTCAAGAAAATCCTTTTATCTAAAGGGAGAATGAGAAAAGAAGACAATTTTTTTTTTTTTTTTTTTTTTTTTTTTTTTTTTT
The DNA here is from genome assembly GCF_049350105.2 of Macaca mulatta. Lineage (NCBI taxonomy): Eukaryota > Metazoa > Chordata > Mammalia > Primates > Cercopithecidae > Macaca > Macaca mulatta. Next base: position 117,640,209 of record NC_133406.1, read on the forward strand.
TTTTTTTGAGACGGAGTCTGGCTCTGTTGCCTAGGCTGAAGTGCAGTGGCACAATCTCGGCTCACTGCAACCTCTGCCTCCCGGGTTCAAGTGATTCTCCTGCCTCAGCCTCCCAAGTAGCTGGGATTATTGGTGCCCACCCCTACACCCGGCTCATTTTTTATATTTTTCGTAGAGACGGGGTTTCACCATGTTAGTTAGGCCTTGAAATCCTGACCTCAGGGGATCCAACCGCCTCAGCCTCCCAAAGTGCTGGGATTACAGGCGTGAGCCACCGCGCCCAGCGAAGAAGAAAACTTTCATGAGAAGTGTGAGCCTTTTCAAATTCTCAGGCCCAGAGAGGCATTACATTGAGACAGCAACCACATTCCGCTTCCTTTTTGTACAATACTGTATTTGAAAAACAAAAAACCAAAACGGCAAGATTCATGAAATTGGACAACTTTCTTTAAAACACTACTACTGGTAAAACCAATAAGGATGGCTGGTTTCCAGTCATCTGAGCAGCCTCTCTAGTTTCATAGATATGATTTCTCCCTGATATTGAAGGGCTTCCAATTTTAAGTGGAATGCTACTTCACAAAGATAACCAGGTTTGAAAGGAACAGGTTTTCCTTGTAATCCTAAACGTTCCAGTCCGCGAATTAAAAGCCATTTTTTGAAGACGGGCGCACAGGCTTCCAGCTCTCCTCCAGAAGGGTCCACCGCAGGACACAGGTTAAGTAGTCCCTTCTCTGGGAGAGACTAGATGCGGGGTCTCGGCGCACCTCTGCAAAGGACAAGGCGGGAAGGAAAGGAGGGACAGGCAGACGTCACTTCCCTCGCCGGCTCCAGCAGCGGGTTGGTCGGCTGAGTGGCGGAGGGTGGGGCGGAAGAGCAGAAGGGGACTGGGAAAGGCACTGTTGGTGACATCACCGATAGGGCGTTCCTATGTAGATGAGGCAGTTCAGGGTTGCTGCTTCGCCACGGAGGAGTTCCCGTGCTGTAGGAGCAAGTCCAGGAGCTGGCTGGACGTGAGAGTCCCAGCTGTGTGTTAGGGCTAGGAGGGCTCGGAATGGTTGGGGATTGGCGGGGATGGCTCTCGGGGCAAGTGACAGTGTAAAGGGTAAGGCGTATGGAGCTGTGGCGGGCGGAGGTACGTAAAAGCCCTTTGCCCGGCAGGGGAAATGCCATGGTCAGCCAAGTGGTTCATCTTTAAGAGTGAGGCTCATCCATTGCACCCCAGATATGCTGTTCTCTGTTATTTCTCCTAATGTGTAAGCTCAGCTGCGTAACTTGCAGTAATGAAGCAGAAGTTAAGGGGAAAAAATAGGTTTTACCATACTTGACTGACTCCAAGGCCAGCAATAGATAGAGCCCTAGCAGATCCTTGGTAACACCGTCTGAAAAGCCAGAGCCCCAAGGAATGAGTTCCAGAGACGGTCTCTACACAGTCCGCCCCTAGCAAGGATAAGAAGAAATAACAACAAATGCCTTTACTACCTTCTCTTTCCCCCTTACCACTTCTCATTACTCAAGTTGTGTAAGTTCCTGATTTTCCTTCAGTGCAGCTGCAAGGTCACCAGCTATGCTTGCGTTGCAAGACCTGTCACAGTTGAATTAACTGCGTTCTTTCTGCTTCTGTAAGCCCTCTTGCCTGCCCCGCGAATTTCGCGCCATCCCGCTGGCGCCATTCAAACTAGCCAACCCCATTGGGAAGAGTGTATAAAAGTCAAGCCCTGTCTTTGTTCCAGGCTCAAACTTTGGATGTTAATCTGCTGGGCCTGAGTGCACTCAAAATCCTCCTGTTCCACCCGTTGGCCTCTCCGGTCTCCTGATTTCCGCAACAATAGTGGGGGGACTGCGTTCGCACTTTCCCCTGGTCTTTCATGGTATGAATGATAGACAACATTTTTATTCTCCTATAGTCGCAGACTCGGTCTCAATGATTCTATGGTGTGGTCAGCTGTTTTTGTTTTTGTGAGACCTTGTTTTCTTGTTTACTGTCCTGGGACAGATGTCTGTAGTCACTTGTTTCCTCAGGAGGCAAATTTCAGTCTCTGTGGGGGAGGTCTCTCACCTTAGCTGCGGGGGTACTTGGCAGGTGGAGCTCAGGGATCTAGGCTTCCCTGCTTTGTAGACTCCTCAATGGTTCCCAGGGCCTACTGGCTTTCAACACCACTTGAAAACCTCAGGGTTTTTCTGCTATCCCCAGAATCACCTCTTACACAGCCTCAAGCAATCCACCCATCTTGGCCTCCTGAAATTCTGGGATTACAGGTGTGAGCCACCGTGTCTGGTTATAATGCCCTTTCAACTGGACTTTTGAGTATTCTTAAAAATTCCTCAGTGAGGTGGCTCCTTTCCTCCCTGTCCCCTGCCTGAGATAGGACTATCTGCGAATGAGCCTTTCTGGCAAAGAGGGACACCTTGACTGAGCTTTTGATCATCAATGCTTTCAAGAAGAAAGATTTTTTAAAAAAATTTTATCTGAGGAATGTGAGCCCTTTCAAATGATCAGGCCCAGAGAGATGTTAAATCGAGACAGCAACCACTTTCTGTTCCTTCCTTTTGAGCTATGTATTCATCTGTTGAAACTGCTTGCTATCACCTCAAGTAGCTATAAATTATCCTAATAATCCCACACCAAACGCTGTACCCCATACCCTATAACTTAACAACGTATAGCCAATCACCAATCAATGTAATTTCTGTAAACCAATGAGAATTCCTGACAGGCCCCTTTCTATCAGCCCACTGTCTGTCCCTGCTTTTGACCTTTAAAATCCTGTTTGTGACAAAGGCCAAAGGGAGCTCAGATCCAACGTTCTTTGGGTGTGAGTCTTCCAGGCAGCTGTCTTCATGTTGGCTCAAGTAAACTCTAAATTATATTTTGTGCCTCAGCCTCTTTCTTTTAGGTCAACATGTTCAACAACAGTCGAATGAATAAATAAGTTAATGTATATTCATACAAAGTAATACACACAGAAACAACCATATGAATCAGATGAAAACTTCATAGACATAAGACTGAGTGAAAGAAATCAAATCTATGCCTCTGCTTCTGAAACTGCCTTTGCAAAAATTATAACTGGGACAATTTTCATGGTGAAAGAGATCTGACCTGATTCCATCTTATTTCTAATGTCCAAGTTGTCCTTGCTCATTCCTGGGTTAAGACCGAAATAACTTTGGGAGGAACTTAGTTTACGGTTTATCTGTGAAACAAACATGATAATATCCCCCTTCCTGCCTGGGAACTAGACTGCCTTTGCAGGACTAACAAATTAGCCATGAGATTAGAAATTATGGTTTAGGAGTCATGTTAGCCTCTGGCTGCAAGATTCTAAACCTCCCCAAATTGTTCCTGGAGATCACGTCATTATTGGAAAACCTCAGATCAGTGCTTGAGGTATTTTGCTGACCCTGCACTCAGTGGATCAGCTGGCACCAGCTAGACTGATAACCTGGCTCATCTGATCTTGTGGCCCCCACGCGGGAAATAACCCAGCAGAAGACAACAACTTCAGCTCCCTCTGATTTCATCTCCAACCTGACCAATCACAACTCCCAATTCACTGGCCCCCATCCACCAAATTATCCTTAAAAACTGGTCCCAGAATTCTTGAGGAGACTGATTTGAGTAAAAATAAAAGTCTGGTCTCCCACACAGCCAGCTCTGTTTAAATAAATCTTTATTGCAATTCCCCTGTGTCGAAAAATTGGCTCTGTCTAGGCAGCAGGCAAAGTGAACCTGTTGGGCAGTAACACTCCTGCCGCCAAAACCCACTACACACTGTATGACTCAGTTTATATGAAAGTAAAGGGCAGGAAAAACTTGCCTGATAAATTTGCAGAGACGGGGGTGAAAACCATTAATAAGTCTGTGGAGTATTGTCAGAGTTTGGTATTGTAGTCTACATATTAAAAGTAATCAGTTAAACACTTGAAATAAAATTTCCCCCAAATATGTTTGCCAAATTTGGATGACTTTGTTTCTGTCTTTGCAGAATATAAAGTGTTGACATGAGGTAAGCGCTAAGGTCTAGAGAAGGCAGTGGAAGAGATGACAAAACGACTCCAGCACCATGCCTGAGTCCAGTGTGCCCTGCTGGGGCTGCACATTTTTGTACACTGCTGTATTGTTATGCCCAGACCCTCTGTTCCCCAAAGAAGACCACCAGAGTCCAGAGTCAAAGCCAAGCGGCAAGGATCTTTACGACAAGTTCGAACTTGGTCCCTCCATTACACAGCATACAAGAGGGCCCCGAACAATGCGAGTGTTTGCTTTTTATAGCCCGAAAGTTACAGGGGAACAAAGGAATTCTTTTGGTTCCCGCGCTTTCAGTAAAACTTTGAACGGCTGCCTCCTTATCGGAGACTTTTCCAGGTGGTGTTTGTACTGGGCTCAGGAAGTTTGAGAGATATATGGCGATATGTGGTGGGATGGGAGGATGGGATGTGTTTGTACTGGGCTCAGGAAATTTGAGAGATATATGGCGATATGTGGTGGGATGGGAGGATGGGATGTGTTTGTATTGGGCTTGTTTGTTTTGAGCCCGGGGCTGAGGAATGTGCCCGGCTCCTCTCAGTATTTGAAAAACCCTACAAGATTCATGAAACTGGACAACCGTCTTTATAACACTCCTAGAGATAAAACAAGTAAGGATGGCTGGTTTGCAGTCATCTGAGCAGCCTCTCTAGTTTCATAGATACGGTTTCTCTCTGATATTGAACGACTTCTAATTTCAAGCAGAAAGCTACATCACAAAGATAACCGTATGTGAAAAGAACCGGCTTTCTGTGTAATCCTAAACTTTCTAGTTTGCGCATTAAAAGCCATTATTTGAAGAAGAGCGCACAGGCTCCAGTTGGCCACCAAAGGGGTCCTTGGCATCACAGGCTAAGAACCTACTTCTTTGGGAGAGACCAGGGGCGGGGAAGGGAGGGGAAGGAGACAGAGGCAGGCGTCATTTCCTCCGCGGGCTCCCGCAGCCGCTTGGTCGGCTGAGTGGCGGAGGGTGGGGCAGAAGAGCAGAGGGGGACTGGGAAAGGCGCTGTCGGTGACATCACGGAGAGGGCGATTCCTATGTAGATGAGGCAGCTCAGGGGCCGCTGCTTCGCCAGGAAGGATTTCTCCTGCTTTGGGAACAAGTCCAGGACCTCCGGTTGGACATGAGAGTCCCAGCTGTGTGTCAGGGCTAGGAGAGCTGGGAGTGGCATGGGGGGTGTGAGGGTTGGGGTGCGCGGGGCAAGTGACCGTGTGTGTAAAGGTTGAGGCATATGGAGCTGTGGCAGGGCGGAGACGTATGAACTCATACTTACCTGGCAGGGGAGATACCATGATCACGAAGGTGGTTTTCCCAGGGCGAGGCTTATCCATTGCACTCCGGATGTGCTGACCCCTGCGATTTCCCCAAATGTGGGAAACTCGACTGCATAATTTGTGGTAGTGGGGGACTGCGTTCGCGCTTTTCCCTGAATTTTGTAGTGCTAAAAGCAGGTTGGTTGCAAAGGAGGATATATTTCTTGTTTTCATTGGCATGTAGGTTCCGTGGTGTTGTGTTATTTTTGTATTCGGATGGCAGGAAAACAGGAAGTAATATGTCGCTGCCGTTCCAGTCGACCGCACGGCTTCTTCCTTTCTACTTGAGGCTAATTGTTGCAGAGATTGGTCCATGGTCTCCAGTTTCTTGGGGTCTCACGCTCTGCAAAAATCTTAGTATTTCTCACTAGCTCCCGGTCACCTTTTACACAGCCTCTGCTTCTAACCGCCGTCCCTACAGGACTTTGTAGGATTTCTGTGCTAGCGGGGAATGTGTTCTCGTAACACTCTTACTTTGTGGAGGGGAACAGGTCTGCCGGCCCCCAGGTGTCCTAACTCAATTCATCCCGAGGCTCGCTGGTCAGAACCGCAGTCTCACCTGTCTTGGCAAAATGCGCTGCGATCCTCCCTGAAATATAAGGCGGAAAACTTTATGCGGAGCCGTGTCCGCTGTCTCCTGCCGTTTACGTATCTAGGTTTTTTCAGACCTCATTTAAGCGACAGCTTCTTGTTTGATGTCTCGCTTCCACATCCAATATCCATTGCCAGGCAACTTTCTAGATAGCATCCCGACCCATCCTTCCCACCTCCAAGCAGCCCTTTCCTATCTCTGGCGCCAGTGTCCTTCCCCGTCCCTCTTTTCTTCAGGCCCTCGCTTATCTCCTTCATGGGCAGAGAATACTTAGCTGTCTCTCAACCTGCGTTTTGCGCTTGACATGCATCAGTACCCTGGCAAATTCGGACGTTTCCTTAATACTCCTTCTCAAATGGCATTGTAAATTCATCTTTTTAACTCCCAGTCCCTGCACTACTTGAGCACGAGAATTGCACTACAGAAGAAAACCGCAAGCCTAGTGAAAAAAACCCAGGCTGGCGGTTCTGGGCATTTTGCCAGCCTCTCCCAGGTTATGTTTTCTGACCCCACCCACTTCTGATCTGTAATGTCCTGGTCAATAGAAACTACCTGGCTCAAACGTAAAAGGCAAGGCGAACCACGGCAGGAAGGCCTATGGCGTCCCCTGGTGGCTACCCTGGGGACGGCACTCGTAGATCCGCGCGTCCCGAGAAGCCTCTGCCATCCCGACCCCGGTGAGGTGCAGAAACCCGCGGCTGCAAAGAAAACCGGCTAGAAAGCACAGGACGCCCAGCGAGTGTTCAAGACACTGAGAGTGGAAGCCGTACGTCCTACGGACTGATCTAGTTTGAGGAAGACGAGCCATTTACTTCTAACCCCAGCAGCGGACATTGCCTTGCTCAAATATATATGAACAAAGACTGAAAACAACTTTCATTGCGTTACTGACGAGCAAACGGGTTCTTAGAATGTTTAAGAAATGTCCTTTGTTTCGGGACCGTCATCACTAAGGTATGCTTGGGATTCCTAATTGAGGAGTTTCTGAGCAAAAGCAGCCGACCAATCCAGTGGCTGAGAACTGCTTCGATATTGGCTTCCAGGCACATCAGAAATACCGAGGTTCTGACGAAGACGTGAGCTTCTGTCTGCCTTTGGAAAGGCCTTCTTCCAGTCCTGGCGCTGCCACTTGCCTTCTGTTTGACCTTCGGCCAGCCAGGTCCTTCAATTTGCTAGGCCTCCAGTTGGAAAGTGTTACATGAAAATAATAATAATGTGCTATTAGAGTTATTGCACAGATTACAGAAGACAATCTAATAGTACAGCTAGCATCGTGTGTGGCTTACATTAAAGGTTTGCTGATAGGAAACAATATCCCAGATAAGGTTTTTCCCCCTTAATTATGAAATATAGTAAAGAAAATTGTGTGGACTTCTGCTTCAGGCCTCAACATTTTTCAAAACACATTTGCATGAATTTTGTACTTGTGAAGGTGACATCCTTCTACAAAATAAGTTAAAACTAAAGAATGACAAATGGAATTTACAGAATATATATTCACAAAAAGAACTTGTTCCTAGCAGCTTTGTTTACAATAGTCCCCAAACTGGAAACGGTTCATATGTATCAAGAGGTGAATGGACCTATTGTGATATATTCATCCAATGGAAGATGGGACAAGTCATGGAAACATGAAATAGCATGGGTGAATCTCAAAAACCTCATGCTGAGTGATGAAAAGAGTGCATTCTGTGCGGTGCCATGAAGCTGAATTTCTAGAACAGGTGAAACTAACCTGTATAGTGACAGAAACTACATCATTGATTGCTGGGGACAGGGAGTCGAGGGGACTGACTGCAAAGGGCACAAGAGGACCTTTTGGAGTAATAGACATGTCATCAAATTTGAAATGAGCCGGGCGCGGTGGCTCAAGCCTGTAATCCCAGCACTTTGGGAGGCCGAGACGGGCGAATCACGAGGTCAGGAGATCGAGACCATCCTGGCGAACACGGTGAAACCCCGTCTCTACTAAAAAAATACAAAAAAACTAGCCGGGCGAGGCGGCGGGCGCCTGTAGTCCCAGCTACTCGGGAGGCTGAGGCAGGAGAATGGCGTAAACCCGGGGGGCGGAGCTTGCAGTGAGCTGAGATCCGGCCACTGCACTCCAGCCCGGGCGATAGAGCCAGACTCCGTCTCAAAAAAAAAAAAAAAAAAAAAAAATTGAAATGAATGCATTGTATCATATTCAACCAATGCCTTAATCAATTTGATTGTAAAAAGTAATAAGAAAACCACTGCAGGTTGGGCGTGGTGGCTCACGCCTTTATCCTAGCACTCTGGGAGACTGAGGCAGGCAGATCACCTGAGGTCAGGAGTTTGAAGCCAGAGGGGTCAACATGGTGAAACCTCATCTCTACTAAAAATACAAAAAAAAAAAGAAAAAAAAAATTAGCTGGGCGTGGTTGTGGGCGCCTGTAATCCCAGCTACTCGGGAGGCTGAGGCAGCAGAATCTCTTGAACCTGGGAGGTGGAAGTTGCAGTGAGCCTAGCTCACACCACTACACTCCAGTCTGGGTGACAGAGTGTGTGATGCCACGCAAAAAAAAAAAAAAAAAAAAAAAAAAGATAAAAATAAAAGGCCAGATGCAGTGGCTCATGCCTGTAATCCCAGCACGTTGGGAGGCCTAGCTGGACAGATCACGAGGTCAAGAGATCGAAACCATCCTGGCCAGCATAAGGAAAGCCCATCTCTACTAAAAATACAAAAATTAGCTGGGTGTGGTGGCGAGAACCTGTAGTCGCAGCTACTTGGGAGGCTGAGGCAGGAGAATCACTTGAACCTGGGAGGCGGAGGTCGCAGTAAGCCGAGATCATGCCACTGCACTTCAGCCTGGGTGACAGAGCAAGACTCCGTCTCAAAAAACAAACACACAACAACAAAAACAAAACCACTGCAAATCATAATGCATTCTACTTAATTTCATGTGCGTTTAGCTTTAGAAGATTCTTTTAGAAAAGTGTCTCTTGAAATGTGATTGGGAGTTCAGGAATTCCTTCATTTGTGTTTCTATCTCTTTGTCTTCAGTTAAATTCATGCACTATTAAATGGAATATTTATAAAATGAAAATACAGTCTAAGCTCAATTTTATAAAAACATATATATATATAAAATACATATAACTCCCATATATATATATAGTTTTCTTTATTCTATTTTTTCTTTTGTGGGTGTGTGGGCGGGGGACAGTCTAGCTAAAATACACATTCTTCTCTCTATAGATATACCAGAAGAACATGACTCGATCAGTGTTGCCCTAATGTTAACAAAAGTTATTTTGAACTTAAGGTGATCAGAAATTTTACATATCTGCACTTTTTCTGTATTGGTGGTATGGTCTATGCTAAGCATGTATAATTTTGTTTTAAAAAAATGAGAGTAACTTTAAAATTGTTTGGAAGACAAATATGTACATGTGAACAGTACTTAATTCCAGGTGATGGGAATATGGATGACTGGTTATCTTTTTCTTTCTGTGTCTTCTATATTTTTAAATGGAAAACTCAATGACCTGGAAGTGAAAGAACAGATTAGATTTGGAAGGGGTGTGGGGCAGGTGAGAGGAAAATGTAAAGGGAAGGACAAACCCAGTTCTGGCAGGACCGTGTTTAAATTGAAGGTTTCTGGGGATCAGTTGTTGCGATAAGAAGGAAATGGGGAGGCAGGAAAATCATGAAAATATTTAGGACAGTGTATTGCCTGTCTCATCATTCCTCCTCCTTTTGTGTGTCTTCAAAAGAAATACACAGACTTACATTTCTTTTCAAGCTTGCTTACCATTTGTGTTTCTCTTTTATTAGTGTAACTGGCCTGTAGATTTATCTTGCTGGTTGCCCAGAAAAGCCAATGGAGCTGAGAACAGCAGGCTTTCTACAATAGAGAAAGAATTTAATAAAAGCAGAGGCAGCTGAGGGACCAGGACAGGGGTTTATTATTACTCCAATCTGCCTCCCCCCAAATTCAGAGACTAGGGTTTTGTTGTTGTTTTGTTTTTCGGATAGTCTGGCAGGCAGGGGGCTGGGGAATGGGCAAAGCTGATCGGTTGGTTTGGGGGATGAAATCACAGTGTCAGAGCTTGTTTACTACACTCAGTCAGTCCCTGGGTGAGGGCCACAGGACCAGATGAGCCAGTTTACCGGTCTGGGTGTGCCAGCGAGTCCATCATAAGGCAGGGTCTGAAAAATACCTTGAACACCCTGTCAAATCTTAGGTTTGATACCAATAATGTTATATAAAGGCACAGTTGGGGAGCTTAGGAATCACGTGGCTTCTGGCTACATGGCTTCTGAGCCATAATTTCCAATCTCGTGCCTAATTTGTTAGCTTTGCTAAGGAGGTCTGATCCCCAAGATAGGAAGGGGTTTGTCTGGGGAAGGGGTAATCATCTTTGCTTCAGACTTAGACTTGGAACTAAACTCCTCTTATAGTTAGCCTGGCCTATGCCCCGGAATGGACAAGGGCAGCTCAGAGGTTAGAAGTAAGATGCGGTCAGTTAGGTCAGATTTCTTTCACAGTCGTAGTTTTCCTATGCCAGGTTTTTCTCACTGTCATAATTTTTGCAAGAGTGGTTTTGTTAGGAGCAGTATAAATGCAGTGGTTCTGAGACTGTCCTCTGGAGCCAGGCTGCCTTCACTTCAAATTCCTGCTTTCAAATCCTCCTTTGCTGGCTGAGTGACTCTGGGCAGGTCACTTAATGTCTTTGTGCATCTCAGTTTTCTCATATGGAAGATGAAGGTGATGGTGTGACCTCTGCCTGAGGTAAGGACTAAATGAGTAAACATAGGCACTCATCAACTGTGTGTGACATGTGGCACTTTGTGTTTCAGGCACAGTTGATGATGTGCATATGTTACTCATGTGCATGTTAGCTCTTGTATTTTGCCTGCAACACTGCACAAAGAGCAGATGTGATGAAAACCGGTTGCACAGAAGTTATAGCCATGATACTTTCCAGTGACCCTGCACCCTCCCAGGGAGACTGCAGTAATCCTCTCACCAGCAGTAACCTCCTGGGCTGGGAGATCCCAGGAAGGCCCCTCAATCTCCAGCAGGTTTGATCCTCAAGGAGCTTCACGGAAGGAGCTAGAGAAGTATTTCTATCTGGGAGGAGCTGGGAGTTTATTAGCTCATCCAAAGGGGAATAATGATTCAAATTCTTGCTTCAAATCTGCCCCAATAAAATTTTTATAGTTTTACAGTGGAAGACATTTGTACATGTAGGGGAGGAAATATGACTCTTCCTCACCCAGCCTAGCTTCACTGCTGAGACCCTTACAGCAAAACACAGACCAACAAGAGAAGAGCATATGTATTTATTGAATGTAAGTTTTACATGACAGGAGTGCCTTCCAAAGGAAACGAAGGCCCATGGAAACAGCTAAACCTCAGGGTTTTTTTTTGTTGTTGTTTGTTTGTTTGTTTTTGGTTTGTTTTTTAACAGTAGTTTTATGGATGGTCACGGAGAAGTATGGTAAGACAATAAAACTATGATCTAACAGTAACAAACTGAGGAAAACATAGCCAGGCCTCTGTGTTCAGGCTCCTCTGTGTCCCTGGGTCTTCAGACTCCAGAATGCACCTTTCCTCTGAGTACAGAGAGGGCACCTCTCACATAAGGGTCTTACAATTGACTTCAGGGACGAAGGGCAGGGGGAGGGTGACAGTGACCTTCCTGCTTCTGTTGTTTACTCAAATTTCTTTAGCATAAAATATTCAATACCCTAAGATGTTATATTTTGGAGTAGCATGTCCTGAACCCCATCATGCTCATGCAACAAAACCCAGTCATTGAAGAGCGATGACTACAAAATATTTAAATTCAAAATACAAATGATGGCCAAGTGGGGTGGCTCATGCCTGTAATCCCAGCAGGGAGGTGCAGGGAGGCCCAGGCAGGAGGATCACTTGAGTTCTGGAGTTCCAGACCCGCCTGGCCAAAATGGTGAAACCCCTCTGTACTAAAAATACAAAAATTAGTCCAGCACGTGGTGCAAACCTGTTGTTCCAACTACTTTCAGGGGGTGGGGAACCAGTGGGCTGAGGATCAACAGAAATAATATCATATTTACAAGTTTTTTTTTTTCCTATAAGGCTAGTCAATGAAGCAGTGGAAATGGAGAAGGAACAAAGAAACCTGTAACTGGTTGTGATCAATTCTTTGTAAACAGGAATGAATTTTTTATGCATTATACTCTGTTATCAAAGTTACATATGCTGCAAAGCTGGAGGTGAACAGCAGCGCCCAGGTCCCTTCCTACACTTATCTCTAGGGATAACAATTTTTAATGTGTGCAACCAACCTGTACATAAATATTGTTACTCTTCGACTGTCCAATTTTCCATCCCAGGCCCTGCAGTCCAGCCTGCAAGGGGAAACAGAGTTTGTGTTTCCTTACCTGCCAGTCCACTCTTAAGGAGCCAAGAAGGCGTCGTCTCACCCCCCACTCCCGGCTTGTCCTCCAAACTCGTCCTCAAAGACTGCGGTGTTTTTCAGTCCTTCGTAAGCGCTCTCAGCCGCAAAATATGAAAATCAGAGCTATGTTCTTGAGTGCCTGGAGTGATATCTTAGTTCCCAAGACCGACCCATCAGGAACCTCATCCCAAGTGCTCTGAAGAGCAGGAGAGAACATTTTAACTCTGGTAGCGTCCTAAGGCGTCTTCTCCTTGGGGCAGGGTTCTGACGGGACGAGGGGGAGCCCCACTGTCAGGGACTCGCCCCTCAGAGCTGCTCAGGCTCCTCTTCCCCGTGGTGCCGCGGGAGTTGGGAGTTCGGCTGGGGCGGAGGAGGATGGGAACCCGCGCTCCCAGGCCGTGTGCTTGAAGAGGCCGCCGTGCGAATTTCTCTTTCCGGCTGAGATCTTGGGACGAAAGAATGAAATTTCCCGGAGTCAGGTCCCAAAGCTTAGTGAAACAGCGACTTTTAGGGCCCGCAATGGAGACGTAGGAGCTAGAAATTCGGCATAAAAATCTGAATATGAAGAACAGAGTAAATTAACATTCAGAATCAGATGGACCATGTGAATAAAGCAGTGCTACTCCCAAGTTAGGTCTCCAACCATCGATCCTAAGCTGAGACACAATCTCCAATGACTGAGCTAACCCCATCAAAATTTCTCACGCCACCGTTTACTTACCAAAATGACAATGGGTGCCATTACGAGATTTCCTGGGTGAAAGGAATCTCCGGGTCTAGGATTGAGGGGCGACAGCCTTTTTAGTGAAGGAGACCTCTCACCCCGAGGCCCAGGGTCGCCCTGAGACGGGTGAGCACTTGCTGGGTCGTTGGATCCCTGGCGGGGGTGTCCGGGCCAACGGTTGCTGGGTGCCGGGAGGCTGGCCCTGGAAGGGGACCCTCCAGGCTCGGTGACCCCGACTGGATGATTGGGCGATTTCCCTGTGGTCCGGGTCACTGTGAGAACCCGGTTTCTGGGATCCCGAATGCGGAAGAGGGAGACGAAGAGAGGACAAGGCGCCGGGTACACAGCGAGGCTCAGACAGCGGGAGCAGAAGGGACACGGAAGCCCGCAGCTCGGAGTTTCTGAACGTCAGCAGTAAAACACGGCGTTACGGTCCTAATTAAACAGAAAGGTTCCACCGAGACTCGAACTCGGATCGCTGGATTCAGAGTCCAGAGTGCTCACCATTACACCATGGAACCTCACGGTGCAGAGTGGCCGGAGGTGTCTGAATTCCTAATAAGTAGCAATAGTTCCCACCCACCCATGTCAAGGCATTTCTATTATGCCACAAGCAACACTCAAGGAGGAGCAGGAAGGAGCCATCCTTCTTGCTTTCTCTCTGCTCTCTCCTTTGATCGACTTCTATCATTTCATTTGCACCTCGGAAAATGAGGCAAAAATCCGCTCTGGGTTTAGGGCCAGAGAAGAGACCCTGAAGCCTTGTTCATAGAGTTTCCTGTGCCGAGGTGAAATTTCTTTCTTCCTTTCTTCGTTTCTTTCTCTTTCTTTCATTCTCTCTCACTTTTCTTCTTTCTTTCTTTCTTTTTCTTTCTTTCTTTCTTTCCTTCCTTCTTTCTTTCCTTCCTTCTTTCTTTTCTTTTCTTTCTTTCTTTCTTTCTCTCTCTCTCTCCTTTCCCTCCTTCCTTTCCTTCTTTCCTTCCTTCCTTGCTTCCTTCCTTCCGCTTTCCTTCTCCCTCCCTTCCTCCCTTCTTTCCTTTTTCTTTTTCTTTCTTTCTTTCTTTTTCTTTTCTGTTCTTTTCTTTTCTTTCTTTCCATTGAGACAGCATCTCCTTCTGTTGTTCAGGCTGGAGTGCAGTGCAGTGGCAGTGGGCCATCTCCCCTCACTGCAACCTCCGTCTGCCGGGTTCAAGTGATTGTAATCCCCAGTAGCTGGGATTACAAGTGTGAGCCACCATGCCTGGTGAAAGGTTGTATATTTAGTAGAGATGAGGTTTTGCCATGTTGGCCAGGCTAGTCTTGAACTCTTGACCTCAAGTGATTTGCCCACCTTGGCCTCCCAAAGTGCTGGGATTACAGGTGTGAGCCACCACACCCAGACAGGAGATGAAATTTCTGCAAAATTTCTGTTATTTTCTTTTTGCTTTCCCTCTTTTCTGTTTGCCCAAGGAGGCCAGATGGTTGTCAAAACAGGACATGGGACGTCCTGGGCGCCTTGCCTCCTTCCTCCCTGTAGTATATAACAGAAGACAGCAATCAAATGAGATTGGGAAGCAGGGAATCCTTCACTGTCTTGTTCATATACTTCTATGTTTGTTTGTTTGGTTGGTTTTAATAAAATTTTCTCACCAGAAATGGAAATTTTTTGGATTTAAAATAAATGCAGTCAGCCACATTTTACATTTCTATAAAACACTCAAACCAGGCCATACTCACCTGCTATGACTCAAAATCAACCATATACTGTCAAGGTCAGGAGGCAGGGCCCTGACATTTAAGCACAGTGTGTTTTCTCAGAATTGGCCAAGTTGATGCCATTCCAATTTCTCAATATCTCATGACCCATTAATTGTGGTATTTAAAAGTGTACATGTATTGTTACTGAAAGGCCAAGTGTTTGCTCTAGGCCCTGCTGCTCAGCTCACAGAAAGCCAATCATTCAGACGTTGAGTATTGCCAAGGAAGAAGGCTTTAATTGGGTGCTGCAGCTGAGGAGATGGGAGATCAGTCTCAAATCAATCTTCCTGATCAACTAAAGTGAGGGGTTTATGTATCAGGGAAGAAACATAACTGTGTGTGGGAAAAGAGGAACTAGGGAAGGGTGAGGAAGCATTTCATGATGAGTGATGGGGCTGACATCTTATTGTCTGGAGGCTGTGATCTGCTGAGGTTCGGGTCTATGATGCTTTTTGAGAGGCCTGAGGGTCCTTTCCTAAGGAAGGAACTCAGATAAAACAATGTAACTTTCAAGCTTCAAGACTTGCAGGGTGCATTTCTACGTCTATCCAAAAACACTGTCTGTGGGACTATTGAAAATAGTGGGACTATTGAAAACTGAATTCTATTCAGTACCCATTTTCTATTTGTCAATTCCTCAATCATGGGGAATCTGGTCGTCCATCTTTCAGGCTGCATCATGTGGAGAAAGGGCATCCTGAGCAACTCCACACCATGGGTGACTGCATGGCCACCAAGGAATCAAACGTTCATCTAATACTGTAGTTTCTCCTGAAACACAATAGTCCTCTCTCCAGTTCCCTATTTCCACTAAAGACAAAACACAGCAGGACCAACCTACCTAAAAAAGAAGCTTCAGTCCCATATACTTGGCCTGATTACCCACACAAAGTGCAGCAAGAATGTTCATATAGGCGCTCCTAAAGAGGCTTTGCTGTAACATTTCACAATGCCATTTCAGGTAAAGCCCTGGGAAAATTACCAATTCCTCCACCTGTGTCAGATTATAAAAGAAAACAGAATCATATTGAACTTACGCAAACAAACACATTGTCATGAGTTAAGAATATTCAGTTTACAAATTCTGGAGAAATTCAGCAGAGAGAGAAAAATATGCCTCAAATTCTGTTTAGAAGACTATTGTACTCAATTGTTGCAGGCTATAAATAGCTCAAAAGAGAAAAAGTTCTCCAGACTCTGAAGAATAAACAACGTTTCAAACAAACAAACAAACAAACAAACAAACAAAGGCCGTAAAAACTTACTTCAGTCCTCTATTAGTTTAATCCATGCAATCAACTCCTGCTCTGCTTCATACTGGGCTAGCAATCTCTATGAACACATCAGCCTTTCTATTAGTGCCTTGGAAATTTTCTCTTTAGTTCAATGGCATGATCTCCAAACTTATCAGAAGCCTGCATCCAAGAGTCTTTTACATGGACTTCCCCCAAAAAACAAGGCCTGGACTGTAACTGATTATAAGTCACTTTTTGAGAAGAATCAAAGCAAAACAACAATTGTGGATGACAAAACCTTAAGACAGCCATAGTCATAGACACAGTTGACAAGGGAATTTGGTTGCTTCTGTGGCACACAATTTAACATAATAATCATAATTATTACTGACAGCATATCAGAACTCTAGGAATCTCACACAATCCTGGAACACACATTAACAACACATCTGTGTCAACAGAACCCAAAGGAAGTGAAACACCACTTCAGATTTGACAATGCTTCTTGCATAATTCTAGCATAACAAATAAGCCTAAGAAGCCTAATATATCTATCTTGGACTTCAAGAACCTAATATCCAAAAAGTTAATTTGAGGTCCAAAAGGCTTAATATGGAAATTTTACTCTTAGAAAGTTTGCCAAATATCCAAGTTTTGAGAGACTTGATATCACAAAATAGGATCACAGGTCACCTTAAAATAGTCAATCATTTAGCCAAAAGGTAAGCAAAAATTTTATATCTATTATTAATATTACACAAACATTTTGACCAAAAGAGAAAACTAAATTTTACCTTTGTGTGGTATATTAAAATGTTAAAGATAATTTTAATAAAACCTTATACACAAATTTAATTATAATCAGTTTAACCATAAGGTAAGTGTTTCATAAACTTTTCATGACGTTTTATATTTTTCTATGAAAAAGCAGATGAATGTTCTAGAAAATCCTGTTATTCCAATACATGGGCCCAGTTGCTGGCCTTGCATCAGTGTGCTTCTGAGTGTAACATCTAATTTGTAGAAAATCTCTGAATTTGAGAGGCCAGGGTGGGTGGGTTGCTTGAACTCAGGAATTTGAGACTAGCCTGGGCAATATGATGAAACATTGTGTCTACCAAAAATGTAAAAAAGAAAAAACAAAAGAAATAAAGAAAGAAAAAAGGAAGGAAGGAAGGAAGGAAGGAAGGAAGGAAGGAAGGAAGGAAGGAAGGAAGGAAGGAAGGAAGGAAGAGAAAAGAGAAAAGAAAAGAAAAGAAAAGAAAAGAGAAAAGAGAATGACAAGAAAGTCTCTAAACTAAACTAATCCCTTAAACTCTGGTCTTAAAATTCTCATGTGCCCACCTCTTCTGTCTAGAAGAAGAGGGGGCATGAGGTAGAAAAGGGGGCAGGTGGGATTGTTGGGCCTAGAGGGATTAAATGGTTTCAATTTCTGGTTCCGTTTCTCATGAAAGCAGTTCATTTTGATTGTCATCTTCCCCAGGGTCTGAAGATGAGGCATTGATTGGTGTCAATATTCAAGATTTAGCAGGAGTAGGTGTCTTTTTCAGACCCAGGAGTCAAAGCCCTGTAAGCTAATAGCACAAAGATTAGGTAATAGGACATTTGTACTGCAGAAAGTTCTATTTCTCTCTAACATGTCACCAATAAAAACACTGTGATTTGGTGTCCAGTAGTTACTGCCTGCAGAACTTCAAACCACTGTATTAAAGTGGTTAGGATACTCCTTGCATGTAACTAGTTGCCAGCATTCTAATGACAGAACTGTGATTGAAAGCATCAAAAATGTGACAGAACCTATGCCAAACTTTTCAAAGTAAGACAATTAAATTTTCTCTCCATCATTTAACAAAATGTTAAATGCAAATATCACTTTTGGAAATTCCGTATGAGGATAAATAATCTTTTGTTTAAATACTATACAACAAAACAAGAACAAAGTGAGAATAAACAAACAGTCATTTCTTTTCAGCTATTTTATGTATTTATTTATTTTGAGACAGAATTTCCCTGTGTCACCCAGGTTGGGGTACAGTCGCAGGATCTCAGCTGACTGCAACCTTCACTTTCGAGTCCCATTTTCAAGGGATTCTCCTGCCTCAGCCTCCTGAGTAACTGGAATCGTTTAGCCAAAAGGTAAGCAAAAATTTTATATATATTAACATTACACAAACATTTTGACCAAAAGAGAAAACTAAATTTTACCTTTGTGTGGTGCATTAAAATATTAAAGATAATTTTAATAAAACCTTATCCTCAAATTTAATTATAATCAGTTTTGGAATTACAGTTTTGGAATCAGTTCTGGAATTACAGGTGTGCACCACCACGCCCAGCTGATTTTTGTGTTTTCAATAAAGACAGGGTTTCATCATGTTGGCCAGGCTTCTGGCCTTGAACTCCTGGCCTTCACTGATCTGCCCACCTCGGCCTCTCAAAGTGTTGGTATTATAGGAATGAGCCAGAACACCCAGCCTTCTTTTCAGCTATTTTAAAAGAGCATAATCACATATTTCCAAGACTGGTTTCTAGGTAGAGTACTGATTACTGATTAGGTTGCTTTCACCATTAAAATCTTCAAACCAGTGCAACAATTGTACGTGTTTTGTTTTCAAGTATACATACATGAAGTTCCAACAGTGATACAAGGTTTGGGATCAAAAATCACTAGAAATTCTCACAACCTGTTTTTATTACCATGTCATCCAAGTGAAAGTCACTTAATTTTAATAATGGTAAACATAACTAAAGGAGGTTGAGAGAAATCCAATCAATATAATATCCTTAAGGTCAAGGCCAATTTTTCCTGAACATGGGAAATTTGTACCCACGTCACAGTTTTTCCTCATTAAAGGAAAGGGTCTGCAATCAACTCAAATGACTGATTGAGACAAACTCATATTACTGATTGCACTGAAAGTGTACCAAGTCTCAGGCCATGGATGCCTGAGTCCTAGTGTTCCTGTGACATCCCCTTGGGGTAGTGGAACTCTACCTTTCAATGATGGGGAGTCTTGGGCAAGAGCAAGTCTCCTCCCCTTGTCTAATATAGACAGCTTTTGTGTCTAACTCTACCTCAGCAGTTGGCTTATCACTGGGGCCAATGGTTGGACAGGTTCCTAGCTCCAACATCAGTGGTAGATGCCTTTTGGTTTATGTGAGAGAAGCAACCAGGTTTTGTGCCTGTACTCTGGTGGTGGTCGATCATACGATCATGACTTATATGCCTATGCCACTGTGGCAAGCTCAAGAAATTCTCTTTCCCTGCTACGTATGTCTTATCAGCACTAAGGATGTGGGAGGAAAGACCTAGCAAATGGGCAAAAACATGCTATGTGTCTGGGACTCTCAGAGATTCTAAGCTGTCACAATAGTTCACACTTGGCCTTTAAGAAATGATGAAAACTTCAGTGATTTTTCTCCAACCAACATTTATGGCTGCTATCTTTTTCTTCTATTATCTGTCAAAGATGAACTGCTTCATGTATTTGTCCTTCTATAGGGGGGTATCTCATGCTTTGGACTTCAGCTGACTCAGGGGCCTTGCAACTTCAGCTCTCTGGTGGCATCAAAACACATATGACTTTGCAGACCATACAGCTTTTTCTTGTCATTAGAGTGGGAACAACTGTCTCTTGCAGCTTTCTACATCTTAAACAACTGTTGATTCACATGGCTGTTTTATAAAATTCTTATCTTTTCCTCTATTTCTGGACTAATTTTCCTTCAGGATACCACACAAATTCTTTTAGTCAATCACTTCTTTTGAGGCTATGAGGTAGACATAGTGAGCACCTTGACGATCCCTGCAAATGAGCCTTTCTTTAGGTGCTCGTGGGAAACCTGGGCCCAGACCAGTACTGAAATACGCAACTCTCATTCACAGCTCTAGCTGAATTTTTGTCATGAGGCTCTTTCTCCTCAATCAGTATACTAGCCTTAGAACAAATTTGAAATTGGGACTATCTTAAAATACACTTCCTGAGTGGTTACTAAGATTTGCTGGAGTTTCTCAGAGTAGTAGGTCTTTTGTATGGAACTCTTATGAGGAAAACAGGTAATAAACAGCCTGAGGAGTGGAAAGGGAAGGCTGTACCAGGAATCCTAGGAAAGCTGAGCCTGGGCTCTCAATGCAGAGAACATTCACCATCCGAGAAGTTCTACTCAGTTGCTATTGTTAGTTTAGAATCTCATCAATGAAAATGGTATAGAAGTTTGTTTTCTTCCTGGTTATATGTGCACCTACATAATATCCTTAATTGTGCCTCTTGGCTCACAAGCCTACAATACTTCCTATCTCCCTGGCCCTTTACAGAAAACGTTTGCTGAACTCTACAGACAACAATGCCCCACGCTTTACAGCAAAAGACACCCAGGAGTCTCTTTTACTAATTTTCATTTGTTGGACATTTTTCCTGGTCACCATAAGTTTCCTTTCTTGACTTGTAATGACTAGTCTCTCGTTGACTGTCATTTGCAATGACACAATATATACCGGGACCTCAAAGCAGAAAAAACGTAGAAGAAAACCTAGGAAATATTCTCAACATCAGCCGTGGCAAAGAATTTATGGCCAAGTCCACAAAAACAATTGTAGTAAAAACAAAAATTCACAAGTAGGACCTAATTCAATGAAAGAACTTCTGCACAGCAAAAGAAACCATCAACGGAGTCAATAAACCAGCTACAGAATGGGAGAAAATATTCACAAACTGTGAATCTGACAAAGGTCTAATGTCCAAAATCTATAAGGAACTTAAAAGAAATCAACAAGAAAAAAAATCCCATTAAAGAGTGGGCAAAAAGACATGAACAGACACTTCTTAAAAGAAGACATACAAGCAGTCAGCAAACACAGGAATAAATGCTCGTCACCACTAATAATCAGAGAAATGCAAATCAAAGCTACAATGAGATACCATCTCACATCACTCAGAATAGTCATTATTAAAAAGTCAAAAACCAACAGATGCTGATAAGGCTGTGGAGAGAAAGCTTATAAACCCTTGGAGTGAGTGTACATTAGTTCAGTCACTGTGGAAAGCAGTTTAGAGATTTCTCAAAGAACCTACAACAGAGCTGCTATTCAACCAGTAATCTGATTACTGGTTATATACACAAAGGAATGTAAATCTTTAAAAGAAAAAGACACGTGCACTCCTATGATTATCACCAGGCTATTCACAATAGCGAAGACATGGAATCAAACTAGGTGCCCATCAGTGGTGGATTAAATAAAGAAAATGTGATACATACACAACATGGAATACTACACACCCATAAAAAAGAATGAAATTATGTCTTTTGCAATAACATGGATAGAGGAGGAGGCTATAATCTGGAGGAAACTAATACAGAATCAGAAAACGAAATACCGAATGTTCTCACTTAGGAGCAGGACCTAAATATTGAGCTCACAAGGACATAAACATGGGAACCTTAGACACTGTGGACTACCATGAGGTAAGGAAGGAGGGAGAGTGGGTTGAAAAACTGGCTATTGGGTACTATGCAAAGTACCTGGGTCCAATATACCCATGAAACAATCCTATACATGTACACTTGGTACATAATATAAAACTGAAATTTTAACAAGAACAAAATTATATTACACTAAAAAAATTACTGCACAGAAAGTAAAATAATAATGGATTCAATAAAATTAAATATTATAAATAAAGATCTAAAATCAATAATCCAAACTTACACTTTAGGAAACTCAAAGAAAACAAGAGCAAATCAAGTCCAAAGTGAGTGGAAGACAAGAAACAATAAACACTAGGGCAGAAATCAAGGAAATTGAAAACCAGAAATCAATAGAGAAAAAAGTCAACAAAACCTAAAGAGTGTTCTTTGAAAGGACCAATAAAATTGAAAAACCTTTAGCTGGTGAACCAAGAAACAATGAGAAAAGATACACATTACTAATATGAAAAAGAAAACAAGGACCCTCACTACTGATTGCGTGGACATTAAAAGGATAGTAGAGGACCATTATGCACAATTCTCTGCTCACAAATTTGATAACTTCGATGAATTGGACCAAGTCCTTGAAAGATAGTTGACCAAAACTCATACAAGGAGAAATAGATAACCTAGATAGGTCTCTATCTGTTAATGACATTGAAGCAACAATTAACAGCTTTCCAGAACAAAGCACCAGGTCTAGATGGTTTCACTACCAAACATTTAAGGAAGAGACTATACGAATTCTCTTTAGAAAACAGAAGCCGAGGGAACACCTCTTAACTCCGGTCTAGGAGGCAAGCTTCACCCTAGTAGCAAAACCAGACAAATGGTTTTGAACCAGGATGTTGAACTCGTCTGGACTGCTGACCAGCTCCTGAAACTCAACCCTAGAAGAACTGTAGAAGCGAGAAGAAAACATGGCTTATGGGAACTGTAAAAATTGGTAAACCTCCTGTAGAGACCGAGGCAGCATTGAACTGGTGTGTGTGGAAGGTTGATGTTCACCGATAGCAGAGAGAGAACAAGAGGGAGGAAAGTATTTTTGGTTCTGCTCTTGCGTCTCTTTCCATGGTTCTGGGCCAACTGCGCTTTTACCCCTTCGCGAAAGAGATTTTCAGCGGCTCTTAATCCACCAATGCAGCAGCTGTGATGTGACATCGGGACCCATACAAGCTTCGCTGAGGAAAAGAGTAGATGAAAACAGGGTGAAACTGGATAATCGCGGGGCTTTCCTCTTCAGAGTGTCCTCCCCAGGCCTCCAGAGCTAACGACTGCCATGGCCTCCCCACCACGCTGCTTCAAGAGAAGCATTAAAAGGAAACCCTTGGACAGAAGACTTGCCTGGTGGAGTGTAAAACAAACAGGGGTGATAGAAATGAGTTTTGGGGACATGCTGTTCTCCACTCGGGGCCCATCCTTCATTTTGCCGAGACCACCAAAGACTGGGCCTTCCTCGACAGGAAGGTCCGAGACCCCTCTCCGCAGGTCCCCTCATCTGCACTCGGGTTCCTCCCCACACGCCTCCCCTTTCCCTGGGTTCCAGTTCCCCATCACTGCGTGTGTCCGCCCAACCCCACTGCTTCTCTCCTTTCGGGAATGTCATTTCTTGAGCCGCACTCCGTCGCGAGATGTGCTCCAATGGTCTATCGAAGGTACAGGCAGAGAATCAGTGACCAGCTGACTCTTTGTACTGCAGGGATCCAGCAGCAGAGACGATAAAAGTCGCGCCGGTTTTAGAGTCAAATATGTAGAAACGCAGAGACCAACCAGACTCACTTGCAGCTTCAAAGAGAGTCTCTGCAAAGTCTCTGCTTAGATAAATTCCGCTCTGGGGCCAGTTCACGCCTGTAATCCCAGCACTTTGGGAGGCCAAGACTGGTGGATCATGTGAGGTCAGTAGTTCAACATCAGCCTAGCCAACATGGTGAAACCCCGTTTCTACTGAAAATACGAAAATTAGTAGGAAATGATGGCACGTGCCTCTAATCCCAGCTACTTGGGAGGCTGAGGCGTGAGAATCACTTGAGCTGGGAAGGTGGAGGTTGCAGTGAGCCTGGATGGTGCACTACAATCTGGGTGACAGACTGAGACTGTCTCTAACAAACAAACAAAAATAAATAAATAAAAGAAAAATAAATTCTGCTACGGAAAGAACCGGAGGACTATACAGTGGTTCCCCCATCAACCCTCCCCTCCTTTTTTTTTTTCCTTTATTAGCGCGGCACAGTAAGTAAATGTAAAAACCACAGGGCACAAAGACAGGACACTGCATTTGCCGGAAATGGAATCTAGGACTCCCATGTGGGAGGCGAGAATCCTACCACTGAACTGCCAATGCCTCCTGACCCCAAACTCTGCAGCCTTGGAAACAGTTAAGATACAGACTTGGGGAAAGGAGTCAAGATTTTCACCATGTTCTCTTTGGAAGATGTGACTAACAAAAAAGACACCCAGAGCAAAGCCTCACAGTGGAGATTTGCATTGGGCAACACCACAAGGTTATGGCTTCACATTAAAAAAGTTGACTTGAAAAAGCCCTATTCTGAGTAGACTCTGTGCAACTGGGTAACAAACCTCTGTAGGAAAACATCAGAAATTCACCCAGCTTTTTGTCTCTGGTCCTGTATCCAGTGTGAGCCTGTGGAAAGTTCTTGCCTTGCTTATTGATGTGTTCTCTTTGCCTCCCCATTGCTTGGTGCCTCTCAAGCCTCCCAACCTCGACATAAACATCAGTACTTTCCTCAAAAAAGACAGTCAGAACCCAGGAACTCGAGTTTGAAAAGCTGAACTCTTGGGACTCTGCCTGGGATACTCCAGAAGACCAGGGTGATAATTGAACTTCCCTCCTCCTACACCTCTTTTTGAGTTCCTGGAAAATGCCATGGATCAGATCTTCCTTTTAACTTCTTATGCCTTACAGAGACCTAAACAAGAGGGAAGAAATGGACATTTCATGCCAAGATTTCTTCCCTTCACCTCGCCCTGGTCAGCCACGCAAGGAGGCCAGTTCAGGGAAAAACAGTTCCATTTGACTCTAGGTAGATGCTAGGATATTATTCCTCTAGCTAGCATAAAGTGTTTTTTTGCTGTTTTCTTTTGTCAGATATTCATGTTTTCACTCTCATTCTTTTGTTTATAATGAGCATGGTACAGATTTGCACCACTCTTTTTGTTGTTGTTGTTGTTTGTTTTCTTGTCTTTAAAAAATTTTTTATTTCCAACTTTTACTAAGTTCAGGGGTACATATGCAAGATGTGCAGGTTTGTCTCATAGGTAAACCTGTGCCATGGTGGTTTGCTGCACAGATCATTCCATCACCCAGGTACTAAGCCCAGCATCCATTAGCTACTCTTCCTGATGCTCTCCCTCCTTTCAACCCCCACCCTCCAACAGGCTCCCGTGTGTGTTGTCCTTGCCTCCCAACCCCATGTATCCACGCGTGCTCATTTTCAGCCCACTTATAAGTGAGAACACACAGTGTTTGGTTTTCTGTTTCTGCGTTAGCTTGCTAAAGATAATGTGCACTGCTTTTGACCTGGTGTGGTGGTTCACATCTGTAATCTCAGCACTTTGGGAGGTCCAGGTGGGTGGATCACGAGGTCAGGAGTTCAAGACCAACCTGGCTCATATGAAACCCCGTCTCTACTAAAAATACAAAAATTAACTGGGCATGGTGGCACGTAACCTATAGTCCCAGCTACTTGGGAGGCTGAGGCAGAAGAATCCCTTGAACCTGGGAGGTAGAGGTTGCAGTGAGCCGAGATCGAGCCACTGCACTCCAGCCTGGCAACAGAGCAAGACTCCATCTCAAGATAATAATAATAATAATATGCACTACTTTGAATATTTAACCCTTTTCTGCCATTAAACCATGAGAACCGGCATTTCCTTTTCTATCCAATCTGAGAGACTTGAATGCATTGTAATGAGCAGTAATTAGTGTTATGTTGGAGATGATGGGCATAGTTAGTCTCATTCCCACCACCTCATTGTATGATTTCTGTGTTTTTGCTTTATTTATAAAAGCTCTTCCTGCCTTTCTTAACTAGACTGTTCTGTTTGGGTAAGTTTTTTGTTTTCCTGTAGTGTTTTTGAAATTCCATATCCTTGAGTAGTCAATATATTCTGCTAGATCTCAGGTGCACAGGAAGAAGGTAATCATGTGCCTTAGCTCAGGGCACATTATGGTAGCTGCTCTCAGCAAGGCCCTTACTGTCTTTCCTTCTTTTCTCTGTTCATCCCACTCCCATTCCCCTGTCCACTTCCAGACACACGTTCTGAGAAGTTTAGTATATGCTCTTTTATCCCACACTTTCTGTGCATATTTTAATAAAGGGATATCTTTGGAGAATATACATTTTTCTTTGGGGGTTAGGGGTGTTAAAATAACTTTAAAGTGTGAATTGGTTACTGAAAACCCATTCCATCCTCTTTACTCCATTCTGTGTACTATCTTTTCAACCTTTCTATTCTAATACAAAAGTTTGTGTATAGGCCAGGTGCGATGGCTCATGCCTGTAATCCCAGCACTTTGGTAGGCTGAGGTGGGCAGATCATGAGGTCAGGAGTTCAAGACCAGCCTAGCCAACATGGGGAAACCCTGTCTGTACCAAAAATACAAAAATTAGCCAGGCATGGTGGTGCATTCCTGTAATCCCAAATACTAAGGAGGCTGAGGCAGGAGAATTGCTTGAACCCAGAAGGCGGAGGTTGTAGTGAGTGGAGATCCTGCAATTGCACTCCAGCCTGGGTGACAAAGCGAGACTCTGTCTGAAAAAAAAAAAAAAGAGAGAGAGAGAGACAGAGAGAGAGAATACAATAGTGCCACCATTCTAAAATACTGTCTGATAGTTTCTAATACAATTAAAAATACACCTACTTCATGACCCAGCCATTACATTACTATGTTTATACTCAACAGAAATGAAGGCACAGGTCCATAAAAAGGCCCATATTAGAATATTTGTAAACACCTTATTCACAATAGCCAAAACTAGAAATATCCCAATTGTCCATCAACTGTAGTATATTCACATGTTGAAATAACACTCATCAATAACACCAAAGAACTGAGATACATGCCATAAAATGGAAGCATCTCATACCATTGTTGCATTAAAAAAAAAAAACCAGTTAAAATCAGTATGGTCCTTTATGTGATTTCTACAAGAAGCACAAGTAAGTCACGGAGACAGAAGTCAGAATGGTGGTTGCCTAAATGGAGATGGGGTGAGGATTGACTGGAAAGGGACTCTAATGACTTCTTGGTTTGTTGAAAATGTCCCATAACTTGACCTAGGTGATGGTTTCTTATGTCAAAATGCACTGGGCTGCACACTTAAGATTGGTGCACTTTGGCCTCTGTAGATTATACTTCAGTCATTTACTGATAGCAAAAATAAATAAATAAATAAAAACAAAATTAAAAATTAGGGTTGGAGAATGTCATTAACTTTAGATTTTATTGTACTCTTTAGGTTTTACTTAAAATACCCAGTTGGAATGTGAACTTGTCTTCTCTTGTCCATTTCTGATTCGGCCTGAAAAGGCCCCACGGATTTTTGAAATATCTGAGCCAGAAAAATGGGTAAGGCCACATCATGTCAACAGTAGAAGATTCCAGTAAGGCTGACTGAGGGGCGGCACCTCTCCTTTTGGGTGTTGTACTTGCTCAGAGAGGGGGCAAAAATCTTTCAAGATAACCGGACCCTTAGGCGTGCAGGGTAGGGGTTCCTTGTATTTGCGACACTACGGAGAGTTCCAAAGTCACAGGGAAGTTGTGACCTCTCTAGCCGCAGGTCAAGGCGCAGCCTAGGCTCAGGTTGGAGGCGAAAGGGAAAGAAGAGCTCTACACCCTAGAATGGACGTTGCCATGACTCACATTGGAGCCCGGGCTGCTGCGGCCACAGCATAGAGCACTAACCACAATATGATCACGGCAAGCCACAGGAGCTGCTTCCGTTTTGGAGACCTAAGGGTCCGCGTAGATTTCGTTCGTTCTTGGTGTCTCTCCGTTTTTCCTCCCTTTCTTCCCCATTCTGCTACAATAAAACAAACAAACAAACAAACAACAACAACAAAAACACTTCTCATCTTTCCCCTGTGCAGTCCTTACCGCTGCACAAAGCTACTGGGAAGTTTCGTCTCCCTGGTCCAGGCCTCTACTGACTTCTTGCCCTCCTCCTCCCCATTCCCTGTTGGATTCACCCCTTGCTTGCCTCCGGCCTCCTGCCCCAGACACGCACCCAAAACAACACAACTGAGTCCGCGCAGCTCACTGGCTCAGAGTGGCAAGAGAGGCCACTGGAGGCCTAGCCCCTTGCGCGCCCCACAGAATGCCGAGAAACCAATCGGAATAAATGCTTTTTAAAAAGAACTTACTTCCCCTTCGTGACGAGCCTCGGTAACATGTCGAAATTTTGTCTCTACAAAAAATACAAAAATCAGCCGGGCGTGCTGGTGAGCCCCTGTCGTCTCAGCTACTTGGGGGCTCAGGCAAGATCATCAATTGGCCCCGGGAGGTCGAGGCTGCAGTGAGCCTTGTTTGCACCACGGCACTCCAGCCTGGGCGACCAAGTGAGACCCTGTCGCAAACAAACAAACAAACAGAAACTTCCCCATAGAAAAACAGTTCATGATTTACATTCTCAGGACTCTTCAAAGGACTAAAAGCTAAAGGCGACCATGCATTCACTAGACAAGTCCTAGTCGTGAGTCTTGGTGAGTGGCAGACCCTGCTCCCCGCGAGGGGACCACGAAAGACTCTCACCACCATCCCTGCCCTGGTGGAGCCCCGCTAGGGACACAGGATCCGAAGACGGCAGCGGAAGCTCGCAGCGGCCCCGAAAGTGACTGGGCAGGGTGGCCACAGGCTCCCTCACTGGGTGAAGGCGGCGCAAAGAACGGGAAGAGCCATCCTGGGAGCCCACCTGGCGTTCAGCTTCCCTTGGGCCCCCAGGCGGCTCGGGCCCTGGGAGTTTCCGGGGGCTTCTGAAACGGGGGAGGGGCAGGGCAGACGAAGGCCATTCAGCTGTCCTTCCCGCTCCAGAATCTCCAAACCCGCGGGTGTGCAACGTGATCAGCGCGACTCACAGCTCTAATCTCTCCGGTTTTCCGTCCTGCCGGGCAGGCCCTCAGGACAGAAGGGATGGGGAGAGTTTGGTGAGTGTGCCCTGCATATAGTGCCAGGCAGAATCAGTAGTAGCGGTCTCTGAGGCACAATCAATTAGCGCGTTTGGCTGTTAACAGAAAGGCTGGTGGTCTGAGCCCAACCAGGGACTCCTGGCTTTGTTGTTGTTGTTTCTGTTGATGCACAATCAACTCCAGCCTAATCCGGAGACACACATGTCCTCTTCCCCACCTTCTTAGGTCTGAGGCTTGGCAAGGGCCATGGTGCCTTGTACCTGTCAAACTCAGGAATCCCAGAGACTTCAGACAGGAACTCACTTCTAGTGTGATAAAAATGTTCTTTGCTCCCATGGAAGACTTGGGGGAGTAAAATGCCTCGAGATTTTCTTGTTTAATAATAGGAGACCTATTACAGTACTATCCTATCCCCAGGATGTGCCTGGGTTTACTGATTGCTCTATCGATAATGTGACCAGTAGAATCGGTAGAATCTGCCTCATGGTGATCCTCACCACTGTTTGTGAAAACAGCGTTTCTTCTGTTTGTGCATGATTTAACCCTTTTCGAGATGTTTTTGAAATGAGGCGGGTTTCATGACTTTCATGCTGCAGTCTCCACTATTCTTGTACAAATATTTTTGGTCACTCCTGCAGATATTTCTATAGTGTAGAGAACAGGATGTGCCAGTTTTACATTACAGCATTTATGTAATGCTTCTAATTTGAGTACATTCTGCAAATTTATCTTCCATGGGAGCAGTAGCAAATCATATTCCAATGTGTTTCCCAATTCTATCAATGTCCCTTCTGTCATTACTTGCCGGCACAACAAACTTTCTACACATCGATGTATGATATTCCACTGAGGGGAGAGGTGTCCTCCTGGCTCAACTGAGGGGGTGAACAACTGAAGGACATGGTGGACATTACACACAGATATTCTGTGGCATAGGATGAGCTGCTAAACTTCTAGGATGTTTTAAAGTCCTCCAACATCTGTAATTGTTTTCTGTGACCAACTAACGTGGGTCTGGAGAAGATGGGCCACAGTGACCTCTTTGACAGCTTTCTGTCAAGTCGTTTATCCAAGGGGAGCAAAATCACAAAGCTTTTTTTCTTCTCCCCTTTCCTCTTTTCTTCATAAATCTTGGTTTTGCTTTTATTTGACCAAACCAATCTAATGCCTGTTCTCCCTCCTATACAATGGTAAATGAACACGCAAATCGCTATCCCTTTATTTTTCTTCAAGAGATTTCTGCAGCGGTTATGTCCATAAAAATTAGCCCATTTGAGATACATCATTGGAGTCAACAGAACCCTGCACCCAACAGGCACCTTGTGCAGACCTGGACCCTTCGGGCTATTGGCTCATGTTCCTTTGGTTCTTCTATCAAATATCATTAGTAGAAACTGAACTCTTTGGCTTTTACCCTCTATTATGGCTATAGTACATTTTCTCTCTCTCATCTCTCTCATTTTTATATCATGATTTTTTGCCATCAGTGGCACCAGTGTGGGTTCCTGGTTTTCATGTTATCGAGTGAACTTCTGGGATCGTTTTATGACTATATAGCAGTCAGTATTATATTCTTCTATTGGTGAAGATTTGTGTTGTTCCCAGTTTTTCCTTAGTATAAATATGAGATTAATAAGAACATTTTTGGTAGAAGCCTTGTTGGATGCATTGTTCATTTAATGTGAGTAATCAATACAAGTAAGTGTGCTTCCTTTTCAGGTAGGCTTAACTTAGTGAGAAACTGCCAATTATTAGAAAACGTGTTGTGCCAAATTTCAGTCCAACTAACATCACACAGCAATATCACACACACTCTGTATGAGGAAGTGATAGAGGCCATATCTTTCAAAATCAGTTTTTCTGTTTCCTTTCATTTTCTTGTGAACCCTTAATGGCATCTTTGAAGGTGGCTGTGGTCACACCAAATGTCACCACCAGCCTATTCAAGTCTTGCCGCAGAGCCATGGAGTGATACACCAGGGCAGACCAGCCCAGTCTCAGGCTCATAAACACCAAGCAGGAATAGATGCCTATGAAATGAGAAGGGTCAGATGATTCCTCGCTCTCCTGCCATGTTTGTGCCTCTCTTTGCAGGTGCCATGTCGCTAAAATCAATTGCTTGCATTTATTTTGTCAAAGATAAAGTCAGACATTAGTCAAAGCTGTGAAAACAGATTTTATTCTGTAACTACTGACCAAAGCAGAAGGGGCTGAGCTCCATCGCATTTGACGTGTTGCTACAGTAAGGGAACGGAAGCCAATGTTATGCTGGAATATATTAATTGTCATGGGATAAACAGGCAGGACATGATGCTACATTTGTTAATCACTTCTATTGAGAGTATTTGTGAAGGTTAATTTTTGTGTCAATTTGACTGGGCCAGGGAGTGCCCAGATATTTGGTTAGATGTGATTTCTCACCCTGTCTCTGAGGGTGTTTCTGGAGGAGATTGACATTTGAATCAGTAAACTGAGTGAAGCAGATAGCCCTCCCAAGTGTGAGTGGGCCTCATCCAACCCATGGACAGCTTGAACAGTATTAAGGGTTAAGAAAGAAGTTTTTCGGCTCCACTGTCTTTGAGCTGGGACATCAGTCTTCTGCCTTTAGCCTTGGACTTGGTCTATTTTCATTCAGAATAAAATTTTCCTGGTTTTTGGTGTAATGAATGATTTTCAATTGAAACTTGGACTTTTGGATATTATGTTACCAGACTCTTGATTTTATTGAAACCTGTTTTAACTACCTTTTTCTGAGTCTGCTTCTGTAGGGGAAGGGGAGTGGCGCCATCTCATTGTAGCCAGGTGTGTGTAGAAATCCAGGTTTCTCACCTGACCTACCTCTGTTGACACCCTGAGTGGGGGGCCCGCGAGGACTGAGCGCGGGGATGAGGCCCCTTGGCTCGGTTGAACGGTTGGCAGGGAGGGTCCTACGGCTCCTGGGAGGACCAGAAAGGTCGGTACCCTGTCAAAGCCGAGAGCCCTGACGGCCGGC
Source organism: Macaca mulatta (assembly GCF_049350105.2). Taxonomy (NCBI): domain Eukaryota; kingdom Metazoa; phylum Chordata; class Mammalia; order Primates; family Cercopithecidae; genus Macaca; species Macaca mulatta. The sequence goes on from NC_133406.1 coordinate 117,671,856, forward strand.
GCCAGGGATGAGGCCCCGAGGCGGGGTCCACACTCCTGCGCGCCCGGGACTCGGAAGATCAAAACCTGCCGGCTGCTGCAGCTTCTGGGACCTGGAGAGGGTCAGCCTGGCGAATCCCGCACACTGGCGCTTAGTTCTGAAACTGGATACCCCGTGGAAAAAATCGGGATCCCTGAGCCTGGTTATAGGTCTCCAGGGTCTTCATTTCCGGAGCAGGCGGGGAACCCTCAGTCCGGCGCTATCGCAATCTGCAGTCTTCTTGCCTGAGGGATCGCAAGTGCTTCCCTTTTGCCAGTAATTTGCTGGAGGCGCGGAAATGTGGAGATGCAGTCGAATTTCATCTGTTATAGGCAGCAATATGCAGTTGCCCGAAGCGGCGCCCAAGATTTTCGTGGATGTATCCTCAAGGGGCGGTGCTCGGCTCGTTTAGCTAGAGTAGGGTCAGCAGGTTCGCCTCACACACGAAAGGTGGCTTTCATAATGATTCTTTTCTTTTCTTTTCTTTTCTTTTCTTTCTTTCTTTCTTTCTTTCTTTCTTTCTTTCTTTCTTTCTTTCTTTCTTTCTTTCTTTTCTTTCTTTTCTTTCTTTTCTTTCTTTTCCTTCTTTCCTTCTTTTCTTTCTTTCTTTCTTTCTCTTTCTTTTCTTTTCTTTTCTTTCGGAGGGGAGGGGAACGGAGGGGTGGGATGGGGGAACTTAGCTGCATCTTTGACCAGAAGCAGCACGGGAGGAGTTCCATTACTACTTGGAACCCTGCCGAGTACTAGGAAGCAGGCCCGGTTTGCCCGCCGTGAGCTGGATCGGAGACGAGGGCGCCGAATCAGGTGGACGTCATGTTGGCTTTAGATCCAGAAAATTCCAGTCTTCTCATCTTTCGCCGAAATCTTCTTTCTGAAGATTTCAAGGTGACAGCTACAATGTCTCTGAAACCAAGGAGGTCTTTCCTGTGAAGCCACTTGGCTTCCTCGCGCCCCGACCTGATGCGGAACCGGTTGAATTGCGTGGCGGAACAAAAGAAAACGAACCTAAATCTGCACCTGGAGCTCGAGCCAAAGACCGCTCAATTCAGTTTCATGCTCTACTAATAGAGCTAGTTGGGGGCAAAAGGGGACCCCTACACATGTCTTTATCGGTAGAGCCCCTTGAGCCAGCTCAGAGATCAGGAACCAGAAGGACTCGGCTCATCACTCACTGAGAGCCAAGTCTGCACTCTGGTGGCAAGGAAACTGAGGCTCAGAAAGAGAGCAAGTGCTTGGCTCTGCCTCACACCGTGCTACAGCTAGGCTAGAATAGAACACCGCTCAGTTTCCTTGTGGCCTGGCCTCAATACAGCCCAAGGCAGCGGCCAGGCTGGCAGAGGTGAAAGGTGTTGAGCAGCTGTGCAGTGGCTGCTTGGAGCCCTGCAGTCCTGCAGCCCGCTTGGGTCACAGACACTTTCAGTTGGGCTCTCCTCCTCTTAGAAAGTTAATCTTTACCTTCTCTTTTTTTCTCTGACACGGAGATCGGGGTGCCTGTCTTCTTCCCTGGTGGTCTAGTGGCTAGGATTCGGCGCTTTCACCGCCGCGGCCCGGGTTCAATTCCCGGTCAGGGAACACGTTTTGCAACATCCCCAAATTGTGTGGGAAGATTTGATAGAGGAATCACACAGGTGATGATTAAAATGCAGAAATATGTTCCCAGCAGCAATATTTGTAACAATAAATGTTCACCACTTAGGAAACGTTGTATGTTGCAATCCCTCCATACCCTAAAAGAATATGCAATTATTTCAAAGATGGATGTAGATAATGATAATAGCCACGATGAGGCCACCGGTGATGATGATAGTAATAATGGCTAATGCTCTTGGAGTGTTTACTATGCATCAGGGCAGGGGTTCAATGTTTTACTGCCGTGTCTTATTTAAACTTGGAACAACCCATTCAGAAACCCATTCCTATTGGGCCCATTTTACAATGCGGAAATGGAGGCACAGAAAACCTGAGTGACTTCAGAGTCACACCGCCACGGAATGAGGCTATCTGCTCGCGTCTACGGCTTCATGGAGAGAAGAGTCCAAGGTTCTCTTGTTCTTCTGCTAGGGATTGTCATCTTCTCAGAGATGTGGAGCCTGAAGAATGAGCTGAGGCAGGTGTGAGGAGGAGGGAGGGAGAGGAAGGAGGTGTGTATTGGGCTTGGTATAGGCAGGTTCTGGAGCTCCAGAACTGAGCTTTTGCCTAAAATGCACCTTTTGTAAACAGCATTTATTTTTCTAACAAATCCTTAAGCCTTCAGGCAGGATTTTCCTCATCTCACTTGAAGCAGATGGGCAACAAAGACCCCATATATCTGGACGTGGAAGAATGAAGGTCCGAAAAGAATAGCTACAAGGTTAACTAGGCCTCTGCATGGAACAGGATGAGTCTTTAGTTTTTTGCCGATGACTGCCCTGATTGCTCCACAAAGAGGTATGTAGCACCTGGAAATCTGAGGACATTTGCCTCAGACACCTGTCCATTATTAAATGCCCTCATCCCCAGGGTGCGCACCCTCACTTCTTTTTTTTTTTTTTTTTTGAGACGGAGTCTCGCTCTGTCGCCCAGGCTGGAGTGCAGTGGTCGGATCTCAGCTCACTGCAAGCTCCGCCTCCCGGGTTCACGCCATTCTCCTGCCTCAGCCTCACAAGTAGCTGGGACTACAGGCGCCCGCCACCACGCCCGGCTAGTTTTTTGTATTTTTTAGTAGAGACGGGGTTGCACCTTGTTAGCCAGGATGGTCTCGATCCCCTGACCTCGTGATCCACCCGTCTCGGCCTCCCAAAGTGCTGGGATTACAGGCTTGAGCCACCGCGCCCGGCCGCACCCTCACTTCTTTGTGCCATTGCACAGGTTCTAGATGCCTGAGGGCGTGATGACACGGAGGCCAGAAGTCGTGTGGTTGGGCACATTTCTGAGTTGACATCAGGCTGCGAGAGTGGGGGCAAGATGCAGGAATGCCAGATTCTCGACATTCTCCCGGGCCCACACCTCCTTTTGCACTTCCCCTATCAGAAGCGGCCCCACTGCACGTGACCACCATAGCCTCCTGGTCTGAAGTCACCCACTTCCCCATTCTTCGCTAGGCTTAATTTGTCATGCTCACCGCTTGCATTCCCTGTGTCCGAATGGGGAAACGCTCGTGAGGAGGACACGAGCCGGTTGTGTTCCCACTGCCCAGTTCCTTCTTGATGCCTCCAGATGTGGGCTCAGTGGGGCAGGACTTGCTCACCATGCAGCTACTCACCTAGAGCAAGGCTTCACACCTCGTGAGCACCCAATGCTCGGTGAATGAAGGCGTTCCAATGCAGGTTTCTGAGAGACATCAAGAATTCTACTGGACTTCCCACTTTTAGTCCTTTGAATAATTCGGGTAATGGGAAGATAGAAAAAGCTTTTCAAACCTGGGTGTTCTTTGTAAGGTTTATTCCAAGTCTAGAGGCACCTTCTGGAATGGGCTCCCCTCTCTGTAAGGGGACACCCCCTCAGCCTGTGGGACTCTGTAGGTAGAGAGGAATGTAAACCCTGAACATTGAAGAGGAGGAGAAGAAAGTGGGTAATACTAGGGGCAGCCTGGAGTATGAGAGACAGACAGACAGACAGACACAGGCACACAGACACAGATGGACAGGTTGGAACAGCTGGACTGGGTCAAGGAGGAGTCAGGAAGCAAAAGCACCTATATGTCCAAGAGCCAGATTTAGGATGTAGAAGTCAGAGTTCAGTTTTGCTGAAGAGAGTCAACAAAAGAACCAAGGCAAAGGGAGCCAATAACTCCAAGGATCCAGGTCTGCATAAGAAGCATGGTCAGGTGCAGGATCCTATGGCTCCAGAGATTTGTCTCCAGTGAGATGAGTTTTACAGAAAAACAAAACAAAACAAAACAAACACCATCAAGGAAGGAATAACACAGACGTAGTTATTAATGTGCTAATGCACCCTTGTCTAGGAGGGAGAACAGTCTGTAGATCGTTTGCATTTAACAAAAGCAGAATGCAATTCATAAAGAAAAGAGAAGAGGAACAAATGTCTAGAAGGAGCCATTCTTTCCTCTCCTATTTGATTAGCCTCTTGACAAGAAGCAGTTCAGGGTCCCTCCAGCCAGCTTTCTCTGGATTCAGTTAGGTAAATCACCAGAGAAAACAATTACAATTATTGGAAGACTTTCTAAACATCTTGGAGGTTTAGCTGTGGAACATGTGCCAGAGATTATCTCTGGGCAGTGTCCACCATGTCTTTCTGCTGCGTCTCCTGCTTAGGTAAGTCAGGCGGGCACCACCCCCTCACTGGTACATCAGACTGATGTATGGAAACTTTGCTGTGCTGGCAAGAGCACGAAGGAAAAGGCTCTCTCACTGAGTTGGAAAAATGTATTGGAAGATAAACTGGCACACCTGTTGGAGTCAAACTAAGAACGTGTAAAGTGATGCTTTTGGCTCCCGGCAAAATCGAGTAACAGATGCCCGAATTACTCTCCTGCATGAAGTCTGCCCACTACTCCTCTCTGCAAACAAACGTGCCTGTAATCCCAGCAGTTTGGGAGGTCTAGATGGGTTGATCTCTTGAGCTCAGGAGTTTCAGACAAGACTGGGCAACATGACGAAACCTCATCTTTACCAAAAAAATTCAAATTATTATCCAGGCATGGTGGTGTGTGCCTGTAGTCCCAGCTACTCAGGAGGTTGCAGTGGGAAGATCGTTTGAACCTGGGAGGCAGAGATTGCAGTGAGCCAAGATTACACCACTGAAGTCCAGCTTGGGCTACAGGATGAGACCCTGTCTCATGAAAGAAAGGAAGGAAGGAAGGAAGGAAGGAAGGAAGGAAGGAAGGAAGGAAGGACGGAAGGAAGGAAGGAAGGAGTCAGGTGCGGTGGCTCACGACTGTAATCCCAGCAATTTGGGACCCTGAGTCAGGTGGATCACAAAGTCAGGAGATGAAGACGATCCTGGGTAACACGGTGAAACCCCCATCTCTACTCAAAATACAAAAAATTAGCCGGGTATCATGGCACATGCCTGTAGTCCTAGGTACTTGGGAGGCTGAAGCAGGAGAATCACTTAAACCTGGGAGGCGGAGGTTGCAGTGAGCTGATATCATGCCAAAACCACGATATCAGAGATGATAAATTCGCTGGATAGGATTAACAGCAGATTAGACATTGCAGAAGAAGTGATCAGGGCACATGGAACCATGAATAATTGAAAATATGCAAAATGAAACTCACAGACAAAAGAGATTTTTTTTTTAAATGAAATGATTATCAGTGAACTGTAGGGCAGACTTTAGAGGTCTAAATTATGAGTAATGGAAGTCCCTGAGAAGGAGCAGAGAGGAAAGGAAACATTTATTTTCTTTCTTTGTTATTTTTATTAGGGATGGAGTCTCAATATGTTGACCAGGCTGGTCTTGAATTTCATTCCTCACTCAACACTTCCCGACTTGGTCTCCCAAAGGTGTGAGCCACTGTGCCCGGCCAATGTCTGAAGAAACAATAGCTGAAAACTTCTCAATCATAACAAAAATTACAAATCCAGTGACCCAAGGAGCTGAGGAAACCAAAGCACAAGAAACATGAAGAAAACCACTCCTAGATACATCAAAATAACATTGCTCAAATCCGGCCAGAAGAAAAAGACATTGCATATACACAGGAACAAAGATGACGATTGCGTCAGCTTCCTTTCTGCTCCTGCCGGCCTCTACCAGAAGCAGCAATGCACCCGAGCAGAGAAGCAACATCTTTAAGGTACTGAGGGCAGGGGAAGTTAGCCTAGAATACTATGCCAGAAAAAATAAATTCCCAAAACTGGAAGTGAAATAAGGACATTTAGAGATGTACAAAAGCTGACCGAATTCACTACCAGCTGACCCACACTACAAGAAACGTCAAAGCAGTCCTCCAGGCAGAAGGAATCCAATACCAGATGAAAATCCAGATCTACACGAGGAAATGAAGAACACCAGAAATGGGTAACTGTCCTAGGTATTCTTTTATTTTGTAAATTTCTTTTGTAAAAATTTGACCATTTAAACAAAAGCAATAACAATGGATTGTGGGGTTTATAACATGCATAAAAGCAAAGTGCATGTCAGCAATAGCCTCAAGGCCAGCAGGTGAGGTTTAATATCACTTGAAGGTTGACTGTGATCAGTTAAAAAGGTTTGCTCTAAGCCCTAAGGCAATTACTAAAATACAAAAGAAAGAGTTATAGCTAATAAGCCAACAGACGAGAGAGAATGGAATGATATAAAAACCATGTGAACACTATGATAGATCAATTGCTCTTCCTATAGTAATTGCACCTCTATCTATAGAAATACTTACACCAGTGACTGAAAATGCCTGTACAAGAATGACTAGAGCATTATATGTAATAGTAAAATCACAGAACCAATTTAACTTCTAAAGTGTATGGAAAGGGCTAAATGACAGTAAGAGAGAGGGAGAGGGGAGAGAGAGAGAGAGAGAGAGAGAGAGAGAGAGAGAGAGAGAGCGCGAGCGCCAGGCGCAGTGGTTCACGCCTGTAATTCCAGCACTTTGGGAGGCTGAGGCGGGCGAATCACGAGGTCAGGAGATGGAGACCACCCTGGCCAACATGGTGAAACCCGTCTCTACTTAAAATAGAAAAATTAGCTGGGCGTGGTGGCGCGTGCCTATAAGCCCAGCTACTTCCGAGGCTGAGGCAGGAGAATTGCTTGAACAAGAGAGTCAGAGCCGACATCTGGCAACTGCACTCCAGCCTGGAAACAGAGCGAGACTCCGTCGAGAGAGAGAGAGAGGGAGAGAGAGAGAGAGAGAGAGAGAGAGAGATCCCAGAATCCTAGCGGACCTTGATTTACGTCCTCATGTCGTACTCGAGACACAGAGGAGAGGAGGGTAAAGTTGGTCTCGCTCTGCCTTTCCATGAGATCATGTGCTGGATAGAAGAAAGTTGCTAGCGGTTTAAGCATTTTTAAAATGCAGGAAACGTTCCACAGAATAGGCTCGAACCACCCACCTCCAGACTTGGAAGCAAGTGCACCACCCGACTGCGACACAGGAACAGTTGGCTGTCGCTCTGGTATCACCACGCAGAGCAAGCGCCCATCCAATGTCAGGTGGAGCCATCGCCTTTTGTAGAAAATTGTGCAGGCTCCAAAGCCTCGGAAAGCCGGAGAGGCGCATCTTGCCGGCTACGGTTGAAACCCGTACATTGGGTGATTCTGAAACTGGAAGGGCAGCGGAATGGCCTTCGCCCCGTCCTGCCCCTCGCAGGCGTCAGACCCGGCATCCCAGCAAACGCCCGGCTCGGCGACTCCCTGGGCCTGAGCGCGTCGGTCCCAAGGGAAGCAAGCAGAACGCCCCGTGGGCTCTAGTGATGGCTCTTCCCGTTCTTGGCTCCGCCTTCACCTGACTCTCTACACTGCTTGCGCTCCCCTCTCTCACCTCGGCTTCCCTCGGTGGGGCGGGAGAAAGGAAGGGTGAAAAGTAGAAATACGGAGAGGCGGGAGAGAAGCAGAGGAGGTGCGGACGAGGACAGAGAGACACCTCGAGAGAGGCTGGTGCAGGGAGGCCCAGGTTGGAGTGGAAGAGATGAGAATTGTTCTCATCACGTATGAGGATTGGGAGGAAGGGAGGGAAAAGCAGAGCGGCAAGAAAGAAAAGCGCGAGCCACCTGTGGCTGTCTGGGAAGAAATCTACCTAATAATCAAAATCTATTGAGGTCAAAGATACTAGAGCAAAATCAGACATCACCACTTGGCCTGTGGCTCGCCATGATCGTATAGTGGTTAGTACTCTGCGTTGTGGCCGCAGCAACCTCGGTTCGAATCCGAGTCATGGCAGCGTTGTTTGGCCAGGTAGTCAGCTGTACCCTTTTGCTGGAAGCCCTGGACGTGCTCTGTCCTGTTTCTGAGACTCACACAGCAAATAACACACTCAGCCCTGTTGGTGGCTTACAAGGAGGCAGTGGTGTGCTCAGAACCGTTTTTCCGGTTACTGGGAGCAGGTCAGGGGAAGGAAAAGAGACCTCACCTGACAGCTTCATCAACCTGGGGAGGAGTCCAAGGGAAACCCTGGACTTGCACCGTCCTGTCTCTGAGCCTCACAGAGCAAATAACCCAATCAGCCTTGGTGGTGGTGGCTTACATGAAGGTAATGGTGTGATCAGAACCTGTTTTCCAGTCACTGGGGCTGTTACACACGAAATGACAAGCTTTTAATGACTTTAAACTCGAAACTGTTTGTTGTGGCCTACAGTGGCTTGTCTCCGAGCCCATGGCCAAGTTTGTATGCCAACAGGAAAGTGTGGGGAAAGACAATCTCGTGCCAGGAGTCTTTCCACCTCCACTCTGCCTGGTGGAAATGGGCCTTGGGCCTGGAGCACTTCCTTCCCAAGAGACAAGGAGTCTTCACAGCCTGTGCTGGACTCACCTCCTTGTGTGGGAGTATCTTTCCTGGATCAGACTTAGTGTGTACCCCTTTGTTCCACTTAAACATGTGCATCAACTGGCACCTGGTCAGCTGTTGTATCTGCTCCCACCCCTCCGCCCCCCGCTGAGGGGAGGGGGCAGGACCCTTTCTTCTGCTTCTCAAGAGGCTGTGTGTGCAGGCCAAATGGAGGGACCTGCTGGCCATGGGGAACCAACGCCCACGACTGAAGCGGAGCCCATACCCCGCTCTGTCTCCTCTCTGTGTGAATAATGCGTTGTTCTTCCGTCAAGTGCTTGATTACATTGTATTTTCCTTGGTGACTCTGATACCAAAAGACTGTGACCAGAAGTGTTCCAACTTCTACTCCTGCTGATAAGAAACACATTCCACTTGCTGGACAAGATGAACGAAGATTCTTCTTGCATGAGTCTTTTTGTGGACACATGCGTTCATTTCCCTTGAGGAATACCAAGTACTGGAATTGTTGGGTCATAGGGTAGGTGTAATGTTTACTTTATTAGAAATGGCCAAATGGTTTCTTCCAGAATGGTTTCTCACCAGCAAGGAGAGTTCCACTGGCTGCACACCCTTGACAGCATGTGGTGTTTACTGTCTTTTAAATACACCCGTTCTGGTGGATGTAAAATGGTACCACATCGTGGCTTCAGTTTGTGTTTCCTTTAATGAGTAATGCTGTTGAGCAAATTTACTAATGCCTTTCACCATTTAGCAATCCTTCTTTGCAAAGAGAGGCTATCGAAGCAATTTCCCTAATTCAATTGGGTTGGCTTTTTATTACTGATTTCTAAAAAGTACTCTCTACATTCAAGATTTGAGGTTTTTTTGTTTTGTTTTGTTTTGTTTTGTTTTTCAGGTAAACATAGTGCAATTATCTTCTCCCAGTCTCTGGCTCACCTTCTCACTTTCTCATGGTGATTCTTGATGAGCAGAGGTTGATAACTTTGGTGAAATTCTACTTTGCTTTATTTTTTCCTGTTGTCTCTTAAGGCAGAAATGTATTCTGCTACATTCTCTTCCAATAACTTTCTGGTTTTGTTTTAATTTCTAAATCTATGGCATATCAAATTCATCTCCTGACCACAGCAAGCTTAGCATCTGCTAATGTCCTGATCACCAGAAAACTTCTTAATATTGTAAATACACTATTTCCTTTGCCCCATTGAATGGCTTGTATTGAAAACCAGTGACCAGTCATGGTGGCTCATGTCTATAATCCCAGCACTGTGAGAGACTGAGGCCAGTGGATCTCTTGAGTCCAGGAGTTGAAGACCAGTCTGGGCAACATGGCAAAACCTCATGAGTACTTAAATGCACCTGTAGTATGAGCTACTTAGGAGGCTGAGGCAGGAGGATCACTTTAGTGTGGGAAGCAGAGCTTGCAGTGAGCTGAGATCTGGCCACTGCACTCCAGCCTGGATGACAGAGTGAGATCCTTTCTCAGAAAACAAAAAGAAATTTAAAAACAAATGAAAAACCTATGAACCTTATAGCTGTGGGTCAGTTTCAGGTCTCCCAAGTCAGTCTGTTGAAGTATTTGTGTCTCCCAATGCCGCTTGCACACTGCCTTGTTTATAACAGCTTAGAGTGAGTCTGAATGTCAGGTTGTGCAAGTCCTCTGGTTTTGTTCTTTTTCACACAGCATAATAAGCTTTGAAATAAGTCATAACTCATGTAACCATCACATAGATCAAGATATGCTGTCACTTCATCCCTTTCATTTCAGTGTGGGATGCAAGTCTTCGCTCATCTATGCTGATTGCCCCCCTTGGGGCCAAGGATCCTTGTTACCAGAAGTCAGGGACCCGAAACAGAAGGACTGGCTGGAGCTGCAGCAGAGGAACATAAGTTGTGAAGATTTTATCTTAATATGGACATTTATCAGTTCTCAAATAATACTTTTATAATTTCTTGTGCCTGTCTTTAATCTCTTAATCCTGTTATCTTCATAAGCTTAGGATGTGCGTCACCTCAGGACCACTGTGATAACTGTGTTAATTGTACAAATTGATTGTAAGACGTGTGTGTTTGAACACTATGAAATCAATGCATCTTGAAAAAGAACAGAATAATAGTGATTTTTGTGGAACAAGGGAAGACAACCATAAGGTCTGACTGCCTGTGGGATTGGGCAAAAAGAGCCATATTTTCCTTCTTGCAGTGGGCCTATAAACGGACATGCAAGTAGGCAACTTATCGCTAAATTCTTTTCCTAACAAGGAGTATTAACATTAATACCCTGGGAAAAGGATGCGTCCCTGGGGGGAGGTCTTTGAATGGCCACTCTGGGAATGTCTGTCTTGTGCAGTTGAGATAAGGACTGAGATAAGCCCTGGTCTCCTGCAGAACCCTCAGGCTTACTAGGGTGGGGGAAAACTCAGCCCTGGTAAATTTGTGGTCAGACCGATTCTCTCCTCTGGAACCCTTTTTTCTGTTGTTTAAGATGTTTATCAAGACAATACATGCACCACTGAACATAGACCCCTATCAGTGGTTCTGCTTTTGCCCTTTGCCCTGTGATCTTTGTTGGACCCTTATCAGTGGTTCTGCTTTTGCCCTTTGCCCTGTTCCCTCAGAAGCATGTGAACTTTGTTACACCCTTATCAGTGGTTCTGCTCTTTGCCCTTTGAAGCATGTGATCTTTGTAGCTACTCTCCATTCTTATACCCCCTCCCCTTTTGAAACCCTTGATTAAAAACTTGCTGGTCTGAGACTCAGGCAGGGATCACGGTCCTACCAATATGTGATGTCACTCCTGGTGGCCCAGCTGTAAAATTCCTCTCTTCGTACTGTCTCTCTTTATTTCTCAGTCAGCTGACACTTATGGAAAATAGAAAGAACCTACATTGAAATATTGGGGGTGGGTTCTCCCAATAGATCTTCTCTTCTACCCTCTGGAGAGAATAAATCTTCAGTTGCCTGCAGGGAGGATGAACACACAAAAAGTCCACAACACTCAGCACAGAGTCCAGATTTTAGTGATTGGGTGGGTTGGGAGGAAGCTCATGTTTCAGGCCTTTCAAAATCTTAGAAAAAGTTTTCTATATTTTGAAGCTTTGGGTCAGTTTTAATTTCTTCTTCTTCTAGAAAGATCACAGGAGACCTAATGTTTGTGTCCCCCCAAAATGCCTTGGTTGAAACCCTGACCTTCCCCCACCCACTCCAGGAAATGTGTTAAAATTAGTACGAGGGGCCTTTGGGAGATAATTTGATACAGAGGGTGGAGTCCTCCTGAGTGGGATTAGTGCCCCTATAAGAGGGACACTAGAGAGCTCTCTCCCCCTCTTTCAGCCACCTGAAGATACAGTGGGAAGATGGCAGTCTACCACCAGAAAGAGGTTCCTCACCCTAATCCTACCATGCTGGCACCTTGATCTTAGACTTCCAAACTCCATAACTGTGAGAAATGTCTGTTGTGGATGAGCCACCTAATTTATGGTACATTGTTATAGAAGCTCCAACTAAGACAGAGGAGTCCCATGGATGGTGTCTAATTTTTGATGCTGGTCATTGCATTCTTTGAGTGGGATATTGCAAATTAGAAAGTGAGGGAGAGCTGACCTTTCCTGCATATGAAAGAAGAGAGTGGAGGGGCAGCGAGACAGAATGGGGAAGAACAAGCTGGAACCAGAAAACTGATTTCAGGGTCTGGCACTTGAATGTCTGATTTGGAGAAAGAGAAGACACTGGTAGGTGTATCCAGAGAAGAAGACCTTCAGTGGAAACAGCAGATGTTTAAAAGCCATTCGATTACGTCTTTCACTTGTTTGTATGTAGTCCTTCTTTTCCCATCTTTGTAAGTCTGGCACAGGTGAACTGGATGTGTTTGTCCAATGTGTTTTTGGAATGCAAGTGTGAATAAACATGACTGTGTTATACTTCAAATATTCATCCCAGAGAATCCTAGAATTCCCTTAGGTTCTGCCAACTGTGCATTGAAAGCACAACCGGCCCATCATGGGGATTAATTTTCATTGCACATTTCTAGGAAGAGGGAGGAGGAGGAGGGGGAATGTGACAGTCTCAGCAACAGTTGCTATACTCTTACTGAAATGGTTTTCCTATGTGCTTCTCAACAGATCGGCCCTTTCTTCAAATAAGAGCAGATGGAACAACAAAAGCTGTTTAGTGGTACCCTAGAAATCCCTTGAAATCCTGGATAGGGAAGCTCCAGTACCACCAACTGGTAAGACTGGGGATGCCTAGTAGCTGGTACTGGCCATTGTCGTTGGCTTTGTCCACTTTGACAAACTGAAGATAGGGACTGGACTCACCACGCCAGCCTCCAGAGGAGGTTATGTCGACTTCATGTTAATTTTAGATCCTGAAACCTCACAGGATTTTTCTTCTCTTCCCTTTGATCTCTCTTCCGCTTACTCAACAGGACAGAACTCGCCGCCTTTCTTTCCCATCAGAAAGGGATCCCTTCTGGACAGGACCAAAGTGAGTAGCTGGTTTCCCCTACCTGTCCTGCCAGGCCTGGGTGTCTGGGGACACCGGAAGGCCCCTCCCTCACCCCGCAGTAGCCATTCCACGGTGGAGATCTCGCCTATAGATCAATGCCCACGCACTTGGCTGACGGGAAATCACGAATTGGCGCCCAATTGGATCTTGGATCTGAGGAAAAAACTCCAGCGTCAGAGGGAACTCTGACTGTTTCTCCACCCGCTGCCGCTTCGCAAAGGCACATCTCTAGGTCAGTGGTCAGGTGCAGCCGGGACGCTGCAACTCGCTCCAGGACTCGGGACTCGTGGCCTTGGCGGGCCTCGTGGAGTGCTGGGTGCGTCGCCTGCGGGCTTCTCTTTTGGAGAAAGGAAGGAGGGAAAAGCCTTGTGAGACGACTGCAGGAGCTACCAACGACCCCCACAAATCCCAAGTCCTCCCAGCGCACAGGGAAACAATCACTAATATGGCAAGAAGTTTGAAAAAGTCCCTTCCGTGCGCCCCTGCTTGTCTAGTGGTTAGGATTCAGCTCTTCCACCACCGCACCCGCGGTGCGATTACTGGTCAGGGAATTGTTTTGCACTGACCGCCTACCCGCAGGAATCTTTTTTTACTCCGCTGTCAGCCGGCTTGCTCCAAGGGCCAGAGGCAGAACAGTCTGGCTGCGAGGTGCAAACCCTTGCGAAGGAGGGCAAGTCCTGGTGGACGGCCTCTCATGACACACCGCTCTTATTTATCTCCGTGTCCGTCATCCGCAGAAGGGGCTTTAGAGAGCGTCTCCCTCGGGTGTACACCGCCGTGCAGGGATGCCTGCCCTGGTGGAGCTGCACCCAAGAAGCCCACCGTCTTTGCCGCCTCCGCCGTCCTGGAGGCGCCGATTGTGCTGAGCTGCAAATAACTAAGAGAGAGGCTAAGCCAAGCTGTGGCGTTTGTGCGTGCCACACATTGTCAGCTGACACAATCGGTCAGCTGAGCCTCCTCACCTCCGTTAGTAGTTGTGCTTCTTAGGCCTTAGGAAGAGGCGACCGGAGGTGTCCGCGAGGTTGGGAGGGGCGTGAGCCGCGGGTGAGGTCCTCCAGGACCGCCAGTTTGTTGATTTAGCTGTAGAGGGGAGCGATGTTCCAACAAAGACAGCAGGTGGAGTCGACACAAATGGAAAAGTGTGGCTGGTGCCCTAAGCAGAAGGCAGGTGTAAAAATCACTACGACGTCAAAGCGATGGTACCACAGTCAAATCCCGCAGTGTCTGTCACACTCTACCAAGCAACTGCGCACGCTCCCCCTTTTCCATTCAGTACTCCCAAGAAGGGTTGGGACGAACCCCGTGTTCACTGTAAGCTCAGAGGAGAGCGGGAGCCAGGGAGGTGAAGTGCACAGACTCAGCAGAGGCCGCCCGCAGAACCGCGAGGGTGAGAGGGCCCGGTGGCTGCGAGTCCGAGTCGGGAGCCGCTGCTGAAAGGAGGCCTGGGTTGTCCTGTGGGTGACTGCCGGTGGAATCTTTGGCAGAGAGGGGTTTGGAAGAATGGTGACGGGCAAGCAGAGGGGAAGGTGGTGACTCTGAGCGTCCGGCTAGGGGAGAGGAGGCTGTGCTGTCTCTCTTCTCCCCTTACCTGGTGGGGGACCGACCATAATCAGGAAGGGGGTTCTCCCTGAACAAGGCTAGTCCACCGCACTCCGGCTGCGCTGACCCCTGCGATTTCCCCACACGCCGAGCCCTAGTCTGCGGTGGTGTTCATGCTACCCGGGGGCTGGGTTCACACTCTCTTCTGACATGTCTTGGCTCACCGCCAACGCGGATGTCGCAGCCAGAGACCCTTTGCTGCCCTCCTAGGGATCTGGAGGGCCGTTCTTGTTGTTCTCACTGAAGCTCACGAACAGTCAGATGTGAGCTCTCTGTGTTTTACACCCTGAATTTGGCTATTGGCAAAAAAAAAAAAAAAAAAAAAAAAAAAAAAAAAAGCCCGACCCAGAGCTTGGGTCTCCTTCAGGCCTGCACACGACTTCCCGACTCCGGCCTCCCAGCGCGGCTCTTGGCTTGCGAGCAGGCAGCCTCCACCCAGTGTGGAACTGCTGCAACCCCAGGCCCCTCAGGCTGGCTGTCAGACACTTGCAGGAAAAGGGACACAAGGCGTCCGCGGTGGGAAAGCATGGGAGACGTGTCTTTCCCACCGGGTAAGAAGGTCTCCCTACAGTCTTTGGAGACAAGATGGAGGGAGACACCCCTTCCAGGAACAAGGCGGCTGCTCCTGAGGCCTGGCTCCGCATGGAGGCTCCTGGGTCCCGCGCTCCCTCTCCCTACCGCTGTGGCCAAGAGCTGCTTCACACATCTCAGCTGGCTTCCTCTTCCGCCTCTGTCTCCTCTTCCTCCCCGGTCTTCCTTGGGACAGCAAGGCCCCCAGCCCGTGGGAAAGACCTAGCCTCCTCTCCAGCACTTGGAGAGGGAGTTGGATGCACGTCTCTTAACCCCAGGAGGACAGAGACCCTGAGGCAGGAAGGGACCATTTCCCTTGCCAGGAGAGGGTAAGGAAGTGAGTCAAGGACATAATTTTCTTCAGCAAACAGTATAAGGGGAAATCTGGGGACGCTAAGAGTTTTTAAAACCTTTGCGCCATCACAGAAATAATGTATGATTTTCCATTCCACAAATCAGCACTCCTACTCCTCCCTCCTTCCCCACCCCCAATCCTGATTCCTGTTTACAAAGAATGCTCAAAAACACATAATTATGTATAACAGTTCCCAGTTTACTCGGGAAATTCTGAGATTACAAAGAGACTTCACAAATAAACAAGGGAAGAGAAGAACCTTGGTGGGTCCAACATAGTATGACCATGGATTTATACTCAAAATATAGAAAGACAACCTCAGAATAAGGAAACTTTTGGAATTGAATAAGTCAAGTTTATCTTTAGAATGCAGAGAAAAATAACTCTCCAAATGTCGATCTTCTGTTTTAAACTACTGTTGGACTGGGGAGCAGGAGAGCAAGGGAATCCGCCAAAGATTTTTGGATGAGAATTAACCATCCCTTGTCTACCATAGTCACACCCCAATGCCCCTCAGATCAGAATCCTTTGGAAGGAGCATCCAAGCGGTATAAAGCAAAACCAGAAAAAAAGCAAAACTCACCAATTCTGTAGTTTGTTTTCTCTCATTAAAAATACAAATATTAGGCTAACACCTATTGACACACAATACCAGGAACACAGAATCCCTCCCGGAAGACCGATGGACCCACGGAAGGCACTGATGACAAGGTGGTTGACGAGCTTAAGTAACTAAGTGTTTGGGCACACCTCTGCGTGAGACTGTCTGCCCCGCGTCCTTCATCTCTACATGGATATCCCTCCACAGGCTTCCCTTTTCCTTAGTTTGCATAGGAAATTCACCCAGGCCTTTGTCTCTGGTCCCAGATCTGGGGAAAACTTCTGGAAATTTCATTTCCTCACTGATGAGGTAATCTTTTTGCCAACCCCTGACTTGGTGCTTTCCAAACCCTTTCCTCCCAACCTTGAGACAAACCGGCTTTCAAGGACCCAGGAACTGGAGATTTAGGGATGTGTCCAGGTTACTCCGGAAGATCTGTGGGATGATCGAGCTTCTCTTCATCTACACCTCTTTCGAGTCATTTGAAAAAGCCAAGTATCTTGTTTCTAAACTCATGCTTTTAAGAAAACTACAAAAGTGGAAGTGAGTGAAAATTCACTCCAATATTTCTTTTCTTAACCACACTCTCTTTGGCCACTCCAGGAGGCTGTGTCGAGTGGCACAGTCATCCCAGGGACCCAGAGCTTTTCTCCTCAGATGTGTCTTTGGAGTATCTAGTAAAGTCTAAGAATCAAAATGACTGTCATCCAAACTTTTGTGCCTTACAGAGATCTACACAAGAGAGAAACTCCAAAATGTCTTCCCTTGGCACACAGTGGAAGGTTTAGGGCAGGCCTTTGCTTCAAGTGCCTGTTGCTTTGTTAGCTCTGTTTTCCAAAGACATCTGTGTAAGCCTGTTACAGAACTTTACCACCTCCACCCTCCCTGTCCCCTCATGCCTGCCTGTAGCACTAGAGATTCTCCTTTAAAAAAAAAAAACAAAGCAAAACAAACAAACAAAAATGAGAGATTATACCACATGGAGCATTGCTGGTTCAGTAATAGAATTGTCAACTCCCACACTGGAGACCGGGGTTCACCTCATAGGGTGAATGCATCTCATGTCTGAATCTCCTCTTGCTCCCTTCTTTCTTTCCTCCCTCCCAAGCTTACATATCTTTGTTACCGGCTGGTGTTGTGAAGTCCCAGGTTCTTGGTGTCTGGAACAAAGAATTGGACGTGACACGCACACACATAGCAAAGCAGCAAGAGACTTATTGAGCACAGTAACAGTCTCAGAGAGGGGAGAATGGGATAACTTCTGCAAAATGAGATCAGCGTCAGTTTGGTGAACTTTGGGCTTTGGGTATTTTATATGGTTTTTTTTGTTTGTTTGTTTTGTTTTGTTTTTCTCCTGTTCCTGGAGCTGCCTAATCTCTACCCAGCATGTGCCTTCTGATTGATAGGTGGGTTGCTTAGTTATTTGGCCCCGGTGTGCTTCCGGGTCACCTCCATCCCATAATTTTAAGTACACCCGTGATATGTGGTCCATATGCATTAGCTTTAATGAGCTGATTATCATATGGGGTCATTTTAAGGCTACTTTTTCTCTCATACCCATGCCTGTCTCTGAGGAGCTGCCCCTTACTGGTTTGCTCTGGATCCTGCCAACCATAAGCTTTTACGCACTACTCCATCTCACTTTTGTTTTCGCTGCTCAACTTCTGCTTATCTTGCTTCTTGCTCAGCCATCTCTTTTTTATTTTATACTTTAGGTTCTAGGGTACATGTGCACAACGTGCAGGTTTGTTGCATATGTATACATGTGCCATGCTGATGTGCTGCACCCATTAACTCGTCATTTACAGTAGGTATATCTCCTAATGCTATCCCTCCCCCCTCCCCCCTCCCCCCACCCCACGACAGGCCCCAGTGTGTGATGTTCCCCTTCCTGTGTCCAAGTGTTCTCATTGTTCAATTCCCACCTATGAATGAGAACATGTGGTGTTTGGTTTTTTGTCCTTGCGATAGTTTGCTGAGAATGATGGTTTCCAGCTTCATCCATGTCCCTACAAAGGACATGAACTCATCCTTTTTTATGACTGCATAGTATTCCATGGTGTATATGCGCCACATTTTCTTTTTTTTTTTTTTTTTTTTTGAGACGGAGTCTCACTCTGTCGCCCAGGCTGGAGTGCAGTGGCGCGATCTCGGCTCACTGCAAGCTCCGCCTCCCGGGTTCATGCCATTCTCCTGCCTCAGCCTCCCGAGTAGCTGGGACTACAGGCGCCCACAACCGCGCCCGGCTAATTTTTTGTATTTTTAGTAGAGACGGGGTTTCACCGTGGTCTCGATCTCCTGACCTTGTGATCCGCCCGCCTCGGCCTCCCAAAGTGCTGGGATTACAGGCGTGAGCCACCGCGCCCGGCCGAGCGCCACATTTTCTTAATCCAGTCTATCACTGATGGACATTTGGGTTGGTTCCAAGTCTTTGCTATTGTGAATAGTGCCACAATAAACATATGTGTGCATGTGTCTTTATGGCAGCATGATTTATAATCCTTTGGGTATATACCCAGTAATGGGATGGCTGTGTCAAATGGTATTTCTAGTTCTAGATCCTTGAGGAATTGTCACACTGTCTTCCACATGGTTGAACTAGTTTACAGTCCCACCAACAGTGTAAAAGTGTTCCTATTTCTCCACATCCTCTCCAGCACCTGTTGTTTCCTGACTTTTTAATGATCACCATTCTAACTGCTGTGAGATGGTATCTCATTGTGGTTTTGATTTGCATTTCTCTGATGGCCAGTCATAATGAGGATTTTTTCTTGTGTCTGTTGGCTGCATAAATGTCTTCTTTTGAGAAGTGTCTGTTTATATCCTTTGCCCACTTTTTGATAGGGTTGTTTTTTTCTTGTAAGTTTGTTTGAGTTCTTTGTAGTTTCTGGATATTAGCCCTTTGTCAGATGAGAAGATTGCAAAAATTTTCTCCCATTGTGTAGGTTGCCTGTTCACTCTGATGGTAGTTTCTTTTGCCGTGCAGAAGTCCTTTAGTTTAATTAGATCCCATTTGTCAGTTTCGGTTTTTGTTGCCATTGCTTTTGGTGTTTTTTTTTTTTTTTTTTTTTTTTTTTTTTTTTTTTTTTTTTTTTTTTGAGACGGAGTCTCGCTCTGTCGCCCAGGCTGGAGTGCAGTGGCCGGATCTCAGCTCACTGCAAGCTCCGCCTCCCGGGTTTGGGCCATTCTCCTGTCTCAGCCTCCTGAGTAGCTGGGACTACAGGCGCCCGCCACCTCGCCCGGCTAGTTTTTTGTATTTTTTAGTAGAGACGGGGTTTCACCGTGTTAGCCAGGATGGTCTCGATCTCCTGACCTAGTGATCCGCCCGTCTCGGCCTCCCAAAGTGCTGGGATTACAGGCTTGAGCCACCGTGCCCGGCCTGGTGTTTTAGACATGAAGTCCTTGCCCATGCCTATGTCCTGAATGGTATTGCCTAGGTTTTCTTCTAGGCTTACCCACCTCTTTATCCTGCTTCTGCTCCTACTCAGTTCACCCTTTATCCAACTTCCACTTCCCTCTGCTGTTCTCCTGCCTCACCTTGACTCCTCGTTGCTTTGCCTGTTGCACACTGAATTTACTGCAAATAAAACTCTCTCTGAGGAGGATGCCTCTGCGCACTGCACCCTGCATCCTCCATCTTGTACTCCACCTGTGGAGTTCCGCAGTATGAGCAGTAGAGTAGCAGGAGCTGGAGCACAGGTGGTGTTGGGTGAAACTCACACAGTGAAATTTCCCTTATGCAAATGTTCAAGCACTTGTGAGAGGTTAGAATTAGCTCTTTCTTTGGAATGAGCTATTTCAGTGAGATGTTAAAGTGTAAACTCTTTCGCCAAATAAATTGATGTGCTCAGGGTGAGTGAAAGAAAGGGGTAAATCAGGATTAGTGATGCAGGGTCAGCGCTAATAACACCAGCTTCTCTCCTCAGGCCTATTCATTTGAGATACATCTCAGGCACTTAAGCACAGCAATGCTAAGTTGGTGCCAATTATATACATACACACATATAAATATATAAAAAGCATATAATATAAATATTACATATGTAAATATAAATAGTAGCAATAAAATCAACACCAAGCTTGTTTTAAATCATTCACTCAAAATACATTGAACAGCTACTGTGCAGTGTTGGGACTGCTTAGAAACCTAAGACAAAATTAGGCCGGGCACGGTGGCTCAAGCCTGTAATCCCAGCACTTTGGGAGGCCGAGGTGGGCGGATCACAAGATCAGGAGATCGAGACCATCCTGGCTAACACGGTGAAACCCCGTCTCTACTAAAAAATACAAAAAACTAGCCGGGCGAGGTGGCGGCGCCTGTAGTCCCAGCTACTCGGGAGTCTGAGGCAGGAGAATGGCGTAAACCCGGGAGGCAGAGCTTGCAGTGAGCTGAGATCCGGCCACTGCACTCCAGCCCGGATGACAGAGCGAGACTCCAGCTCAAAAAAAAAAACAAAAAACAAAAACAGAAACCTAAGACAAAATTATTGGGCATGATAGTGTGTGCCTGTAGTCCCAGCTACTCAAAACGCTTAGGCAGGAGGATGGCTTGAATTCAAGAGTCCAAGTGCAGCCTGGGCAACATACTGAGATGCAGTCTTTTCTTTTCTTTTTTCTGAAATGGAGTCTGACTCTGTGGCCCAGGCTGGAGTGCAGTGGCACAATTTTGGCTTACTGCAACCTCCACCTCCCAGATTCAAGCGATTCTCTTGCCTTGACCTTCCAAGTAACTGGGATTACAGGTGCGTTCCACCATGCCTGGCTAATTTCATATTTTTAGGAGAGATGGGTTTCACCATGTTGGCCAGTCTGGTCTCGAACTCCTGACCTCAAGTGATCCACCCACCTTGGCCTCCAGAAGTGCTGGTATTACAGGCATGAGCCACCATACCTGGCCGAGACTCAGTCTTTAAAATAATGAAATAAAATAAAAACATAAACCTCAAACAAACAAAAAGACAAACTATGATTTCAATCATTGTGAAGCTCTTGATCTAGTAGATGAGATATATATACACACACCAAAAATATCATAATTTCAGAGAAGTGCTGTGGGGTCTAATGTTTAACAACTTCTGGCATTTGACTGATGGTGTTTAAAGCTCTTCCACCATTTGTCAGGGGTATAAATCGAGGCAAGTTATGTGGTATTTACTACATTTTGGCTTCTTCATATGCAAAGGGGTTATGACAATAATACCTACCCCATGAGGACGGTATGAGGACTAAACGAAATTGTGTATGTATAGCCTGGGCCAATACACATTGACATTTAGTACTCAATTAGGTGTTAGCTAGTAGATTTTAAATGTGTGTTTATTCTTATAGTTTTTAAGGTAAAATTTACATTCATTGAAATGTTAACTGTACTTTTTTGACAAATGAATACACTTACATAACTCATATCCCTATCAAGACTGAGACCATTTTTACCAACCAGAAATTTCTCTCATGTGCCTTCCCAGTCAATCCCCTGCCAGCTGGAACCAGTTATGATTTTTTCATCACAGATTAATTTTCCCCTTTCTAGAATTTCAAATAAATGGGAAGGCATGCACTCCTTTGTGTCATTTATCTTCACAGACTTTAAAATAAAAAAGTTACAATTTTAAACCTTTTGGGCATTTAGTAAAAATCTCCTTCCCACCAGTTGCCACCAGTCACCAGTCTTCATTTCTCTCTCTCTCTCTCTCTCTTTTTTCTTGAGACAGGATCTTACTCTATCGTCCAGGCTGGAGTGCAGTGACATAATCATGGCTGACTGCAGCCTCAGTCTTCTGGGCTCAAGCAATCCTCCCACCTCAGCCTCCCAAATAGCTGGGACTACAGGTGCCTGCCACCATGCCTGGCTAATTTTGCTTGTATTTTGTGTAGAGACAAGGTCTCACCAAGTTGCCCAGGCTAGTCTCAAACTCCTGAGCTCAAATGATCTGCGGGCCTTGGCCTCCCAAAGTGCTTGGATTACAGGCATGAGCCCCTGTGCCTGGCTCGGTCTTCCTCTCTTGAAGCAACCAATGTTATCAGTTTTATGTGGACCATCCCATGGCTTATCATTATTAATTCAGGTGTTTATACAAGGCTCTTTGAGAACTCAGTTTAAAAGGTTACCCAAAGCATCCTGTGACAACCCAGTCTAAAATGATATAAAATCAGTTTTAGTATAACTGAAGTTTCTACATTCTGACTCCAAATGTCAGATTGTGACATTTTACCTTTCTCTGACTTTATGCCAAATTTACTTCAACTTCTACCATCTGTCTTTCTCATTTATGAACAAATATATATTTAACAAATGTGGAAATACAAACCATGAGCCAAACAAAACCAAATCCTGGGCTTAGGTAGCTGATAGTAAAAAATTCCCCAGAATAACCACCCGATTGTAGTTTCATGCAGTGTGATGGGAGTAAGGGACCATTGTAGGAAGGTCAGAAGGTGCTTTACAGAGGTGGAGACTACAGCTGTTCTCATAAGGATAGGGGTTAAAAGAACCTTCCAGGCACAGAGCAAAGCATGAGCAAAAGCCTGTGGAGGCCAGGAAGCTGGTAAATAGGGACTAAAATAGGCCAGTTTGACTGGAGCAGAGAGAACAGAATGGAACTGGTCTGAGTAGTGATAAGAGATGGAGAAGTGGGCAAAGTGCCTGGCCATTCAGGGCTTGGTTAGTTAGGAGGTTTTGTCTAAGAGAATGGGAAGGTGTTGAAGTGGTTTGGGCTGGGAAGTGACAGGGTCACATCATATTTTGAAAAAGCCGCTCTGCCTGTTGTGTTGAGATTAGAGAGGTGATAAAGGGGACATGGGTAAACCACAAGGAGACTAGGTCAGTAGTCCCTCCACCTCCACTCCCCAGGTGAAGGTAACCTAGACTAGGGTGGTGATGGAGGAGATAGAAGAGGACAGATTCAAGGAAAATCTGGAAGGTAAAAACCAGTAGGATTTGCTGATGGATGGAATATAGGAGGGGTGAGGTAGAGTATCAGGGATGTATCTTAGTTTTCTTATACAAGATGGATTCAGTTGCAATGAAATTGTTAATTGAAATTGACTTTAAATAATGGCATGCCCTAAAGTTATGCAAACATTTGCCTTAGATGAAATTTCAAGCTTTCAAAGTTTTTTTTTTTTTTTTGAGACGGAGTCTCGCTCTGTCGCCCAGACTGGAGTGCAGTGGCGCGATCTCGGCTCACTGCAAGCTCCGCCTCCCGGGTTCACGCCATTCTCCTGCCTCAGCCTCCGGAGTAGCTGGGACTACAGGCGCCCGCCACCACGCCCGGCTAATTTCTTTTTGTATTTTTAGTAGAGACGGGGTTTCACCGTGTTAGCCAGGATGGTCTCGATCTCCTGACCTCGTGATCCGCCCGCCTCGGCCTCCCAAAGTGCTGGGATTACAGGCTTGAGCCACCGCGCCCGGCCAAGCTTTCAAAGTTTTTAGCTTCGTGGATAGCGTGGCTTTACTTCCTATTTCTTGGTATTTCCTAATCTTGCTGGAAAAAAAGGTTTCTATTTTTCTCAAAGGCTTTTTTCATGGGAATCCCATGTGCACAATCTGGTCTAAATTTAAATTAGAAAAATAACTACAAGTGCCATTGACACGTTTGTTATTGTTCACCTCTCAGCGGAGCTGGGGGCTGACTTCTGAAACCTGGGCGTCTGCACCGCGTGCCCGGGCCTGGAAGTCAGACTCGGGGGCGGTGAGGCAGCACCAGGCCTGCAGTCCTAGGCGCTGGGTCCCTCCGGGCCCTCCCGAGGGGTGTGTCTCCTGCCTCTTTAACCTGGCATGGGCGGTTCAAGTGGCCAGGGAAATCAGCGATTTGCAGGGTGGAGTGCTGGTGCTTTGAAAGAGAGGCGGAGGGGAGAGAGGGATTTCCTGGTCCCCGCTGCACTCAGTGCATCCTCTGGGTTACTCCTTTTCTTGGCCCGCGTGGCCCCTAACCTGCTCCAACCTTTGTGCGGTAGAGGTGACCGGGTCCTTTTAAGGCCCTGCGGTGCCTGCACCTTGGGTTCTCGACGCGGCCAAGCGGGACCCTGAGGAGCCAGTGGGCCGCGGGCGAGGGGTTAGGTGGCGGTTGAGGCAGCAGCGGTACTGGGAGGAGTAGGTGAGGGTGGCGAGGCTGCCTGAGCTTCTGAGTGAGCGCGGTGCTTTTGGGAACGCTGGACGGGGAACATGCTGCGTCAGGAGCTGGGCCGAGGCGCGGCCGCTCGGCTGCCGGGTGCAGTCTTGATGGGAAGTTATGGCAAAGTCCACCCAGCATTTCCGAGGTTCAGGGCGCCGCGCCAGGCTGGGAGGGCGGTGATCCGAGACCCGCAGGTGCACAGCTGGGTCAAGGCAAGGCCGTGGCAAGTTTTGTTGCGTGAGAGGGGGTGGGGGGGCGTGCACTGCGGGGACCTAAGTTCCGTGCGCTCATTCTTCGCCTGCCGCTGCCACCCGCAGCCCACCTTTCGTGGGCGCTGGGGAAGAAACTCGCTGGCGGGTGTTCTGTGGCATCCCAGGGGGTGGAGGGACGAGCAGCTTTGGGGGCACGTCCTCGTAAATCCTGTGGAGGACACAGACCCCACACCCCACTCTCAAGGCGGTTCCTTCTGGGAACCTGAGTGGCAAGAGCGCTCACGCCCATGACTTGCAAAGTTGGGGTCTCTATTGGCCTCTGGCATTCTGCTCCTGGTGGTGTCTCTAGGCTGGTGATGGGCAAGCCAGGTGTGCCAGGTCCAGGATGCACGTGAGGAGCGTTTGTAGCCATCACTGAATCACCTCATGACTAGCGGGGCAAGCCTCAAATTAACCGCAGGATTTCCGGTAGGTTGGATTGTGGAGTTGGTGTTTGCACTCCAAAGAGTTGCTGTGATTTCCCTGTGTCTGTCTGTCTGTCTGTCTGTCTTTCTGGCTTCTTAGATCATCTCATTTGGCGTCCTTTCACCGAAGAGTTAAGCAAGACGTTTGGCGTGGTTTCCTCGCTTTCCTCCTATCTTTTGCTGCTAGAGCTGCTTTGGAAAAGAAGTCTTTTCTTGCAGTGGTATCTTTTCTTTGGGTTCCAGTGTTGTTCATCCTTTCTTTGCTGAAAGAATGAATCCCAGTGCTTCAGGAAGTTAAAGAAAAGATCTGCTGGTAGTGTTTAATCTTTGTTCTGAGCCGATATGCCTTAGTAGCTTTCTTTTTGTTTTCAAATTTTATTAGTAAAATTTCACTAGTGAACCAGAAGCTCTTTTTCTCCTAGCTTTAAGATTTCTGAGAACTTTGTGTCAAAGAAATCTTTGAAGAGTTACTGAAGTATATAGAAGAAGGTCACAATTTTAAATGTGCAGGTGGTCCGGGCGCAGTAGATCACATCTGTAGTCCCAGCACTTTGGGACACCAAGGTGGGCGGATCACTTGAGCCCAGATTTCTAGACCAGCCTGGGCAACGTGGCAAAACCCTATCTCTACTAAAAACACAGAAGTTAGCTGTGTGTGGTGGTGTGTGCCTGTAGTCCCAGCTACCCAGTAGGCTGAGGTGGGAAGACCACCAGAGCCGGGGAGGTTGAGACTGCAGTGAGCCGTGATCATGGCAGTGCACTCCGGCCTGGATGGCAGAGTGAGACCCTGTCTCAAAAAAAAAAAAAAAGTACAGATAATGAATTTTTCCAAGTGAACCACCACAAATCAAGAAATAGAACATTACTAGACTGGGGTATATTTGTAGGAGTGGCATTGTTGGTTTTAGAGGTACATGAATGATAAAACTTTAGTATTACATATTGTTGAACATTTTCGCAAAGTGGTCGTACCATTTAGCAGGGATATTCTGGTTACCCCACATCCTTGCTGATGCCTGTCAGTTAAAAATTTTTTTATTCTAGTTGGGGTGCAGTAATGTATCAGTGTGGTTTCATTTTGCATTTTCCTGGTATTGAGATTGAGTATCTTCTATTTCCATTTATATGTCCTCTTTTATGAAGTGCCTGTTAAATCTTTTTATCCAGTTTTCATTGATATGCTTGTTTTTCTGTTGATTTGTAATACTTTTTTCTGGATATGTGTCCTTTCTAGGATATATATGTATTGTATTTCCCTTTTTTCAATCCGCAGCTTGCGTTTTCACTCTTTTAATGGTGTTTTTCCATGAATGGAGATTCTCTAACTTTTTTTTGCTTTTTGAGACAGGATCTCATTCTGTTGCCCAGGCTGGAGTGCAGTGGCACAATCATAGCTCACTGCAACCTTGACCTCCCAAGGCTCAGGTGATCCTCCTGCCTCAGCCTCCAAGTAGCTGGGACCTACAGGGGAGCATGACCACACTCAGCTCTTTTCTGTACTGTTAGTAGAGATGGGATTTGGCCATATTGCATAGGCTGATCTCTCAGACATTATTAAGCACCCCCACTGCTGTTAAATTTCAAAGTTAAGTTTTTGTTTTGTTTTGTTTTGTTTTGTTTTGTTTTTTTGAGATGGAGTCTTGCTCTGTGCCCAGGCTGGAGTGCAATGGCTCCATCTAAGCTCTCTGCAGCCTCCACCTTCTGGGTTCAAGCAATCCTCCTGCCTCAGCCTCCTGAGTAACTGGGATTACAGGCATGTGCCACCATGCCTGTCTAATTTTTTTTTGTATTTTTAGTAAAGACAAGGTTTCACCATGTTGGCCAGGCTGGTCTTGAACTCCTGACCTTGTGATCTGCCTGCCTCGGTCTCCCAAAGTGCTGGGATTACAGGCATGAGCCACCGTGCCCAGTCTCAAGGATTCTTACGAGTCTCACAGATGCCAGAGGAAGATGCCATGACCTACACTTGCAAACTCCCAGAAGACTTAAAGCTATTGTTTTGCAAATGCACAGATAAGTATTAATAACATGATGCTGTGGATGAGCATGAAAGTTTTTCTCTTACTCCTAATTATAATGTTTTCTATCTTACCGCTTTGCCCTGCTGATGGAATTCAATTAAGGAATCTCTACCAGCAGGCACTTGGTTTTTACCCTTCCTAGGACCTTTAACAGATATCTTGTTATTACTAATCTTTAGTCCTTGCTTGTTTAACCTCCTTGCAAAGTTTGTGTCTTCTAGATTACAATAATTCCATGTAAAGATGATGCTGGGACAAGGCTTCCAACCCATCCCCTCTTCTGACCCAGAAAATAAAGGCATCCTGCCTTTGGGCCTTTTAGAACAGGTATTCAGAGAGTTTACTTCTCCAGTGCTAAGCAGGATCTACACCCATAACATCAACAAGAAGCAGTTACAGAAGATGAATCTCTACCCTTTTGCAAGCCCTTTAAGATTAAGGAGGAGTATAGAATCTCTGATGGGGAAATGAGGTAGGAGACCAGTAGGACTTATTTTCCAGTCACAACCCCATTGAACAGAGCAGGATCTGGTCAAAACAGGACGCAGTGAAGAAGCCTCCTGGAACCAGCAGATGATGATGAAAGTGACCTCTAGTTGCCCTCACTGCTTATGAGCATAAAGACACTACCACTGGGACATGGCCAGTTTACAAATGTCATGGCAACACACCTTGGCAATGACCTGGAAGTTACTTTATATGGTTCTGGAAACTCCCTGCCCCTTTTCCAGAAAGTTCTGAATAGCCTACCTCTTAATTGGCATGTAATTAAAAGTGGGTCTAAATACAACTAGCTAGCAGCGCACAGGCACCAACTCTGGGCACACTGCCTGTGGATTAGCCCTGCTCTGCAAGAAGCAGCACCAGTTCAATAAAAGTTGCTTTCTCTCACCAGCAGCTTGCCCTTGAATTCTTTCCTTGGCAAAGCCAAGGAAACTACAGTCTGGAAGAAATTTCCCAGGCTACGAACCAGTTTTGGGGCTCGCCTGCCCTGCCAATCAGGAATTATCCCTTATCAGCCTGCAGAGACCTGGCCCACAGGGCACTCTCCCAGTGGCCCCTCAGCCAGAACCATGGCCCAGAACCCCCAGCCCCACCCCAGGGACTGCCATCCAGTTTTCCTTCCACTGGTAGAATGGCTCCAACCCAGTCCCCATACACAGATGGATGGCCAGGAGCCCCTGGTGGGCTTGGAAGCAGCAAGGGTGAGTGCCTTAATTTGTCTTCTACTACTTATAACAGAATACCTAAAACTGCAAAATGTATAAAAGAAAGGAATTTATTTCTTACAGTTATGGAGGCTGAGAAGTCCAAGGTCTAGGGGCCACATCTGGTGAAAGTGTTCTTGCTGGTGGGGACTCCATGTAGAGTCCCGAGGTAGCACAGGGCATCACACGGCAAGGGAGCTGAGGTGCTAGTCCAGATCTCTCTTCCTTTTCTTATAAAGCCACTAGTTCCACTTCCATGATAATCCATTAACCCATTAATCCATGAATGGATTAGTCCATTCATGAGAACAGAACCATCATGACCCAATCCCCTCTTAAAGGCCCCACCTCTCAATACTGCCACATTGGGAATTAAATGTCAACATGAGTATGGAGGGGACAACTATACAAACCACAGCAGAGGCTTCCTCTGGGCCCACCCCTTAGACTTCTTTTCCAGCACAGGAAGCCCTTGATCAAACTCCCCTACAGCCCACCTCCATCCTTCCCACATGCCAGATTTGCCTTCTCAGATCCCTACTGTGACCCTGTCCCCTGTCTGCTCAAGAGCCTGCAAGGACTCCCCAGAGAGTGGGGGGTAAAAGCCACATATTAAACCTGGTATTCAAGGTTCTTTAGACCCGCTCCCAAGCTGTCCACTAGCTTGGGGTCTTAGCCCATGTCACCAATGTAGTTGCTCTTGACACCTTTCTCTCTGCCTACAGTCACCTGTCACCTCCCTACTCACCTTAACCTAAGAAAGCCCTTAAGGACAAGCTCAAAATCTATTCACTCTATGGAGCTTCCCATAAACGATGAAGGCCTTCCCATAAGTGTCTGCAGCCCTTAGCCACCTGCCTCTGTGTTCCACTTGCCCGGGCACATCACTTAACTTCTCCACAGCCCACTGCCTGCAGTTGGCCTGTTAGTCCACAGGACAGGGACCCGGTGCCCTTTGCTCCAAGATCCCCAGGCTGGCAACAAGGAGAAGGTACAGAATCATCATCATTATTGTCATGTACTTCTGTGCGAAGAGACCACCAAACAGGCTTTGTGTGAGCAATAAAGCTTTTTAATCACCTGAGTGCAGGCGGGCTGAGTCCGAAAAGAGAGTCAGTGAAGGGAGATAATGGTGGGGCCGTTTTATAGGATTTGGGTAGGTAAAGGAAAATTCCAGTCAAAGGGAGGTTGTTCTCTGGTGGGCAGGAGTGGGAGTCACAAGGTGCTCAGTGGGGGAGCTTTTTGAGCCAGGATGAGCCAGGAAAAGGAATTTCACAAGGTAATGTCATCACTTAAGGCAAGGACTGGCCATTTTCACTTCTTTTGTGGAGGAATGTCATCAGTTAAGGTGGGGCAGGGCATTTTCACTTCTTGTGTGATTCTTCAGTTACTTCAGGCCATCTGGGCGTATACGTGCAAGTCACAGGGGATGAGTGGCTTGGCTTGGGCTCAAAGGCCTGACATTCTTGCCTTCTTACATTAATAAGAAAAATAAAACAAAATAGTGTTGAAGTGTTGGGGCAGCGAAAATTTTGAGGGGGCAGTATGGAGAGAGAATGGGTGATGTTTCTCAGGACTGCTTCAAGTGGGATTAGGGGCATCGTGGGAACCTAGAGTGGGAGAGATTAAGCTGAAGGAAGATTTTGTGGTAAGGGGTGATATTGTGGGGTTGTTAGAAGAAACATTTGTCGTATAGAATGATTGGTGATGGCCTGGATACGGTTTTGGATGAATTGAGAAACTAAAGGGAAGATACAAGGTACAAATAAAAGAAGGAGAAAAAACAGGTATTAAAGGACTAAGAATTGGGAGGACCTAGGACATCTAATTAGACAGTGCCCAAGGTGGCTCAGCATAGTTCTGCCAGCAAAGATTATTTATTTACTTTAAGAGGGAATTTTGAGTGGCAGTTTGGGATAGCACCAGGAGATATGAGCTGTGATGGCTTGGAGAAACAGTGTAAACCAGCAGTGTAAATGTGAGCAGGACATTTATGAGTATTTGAGCATGATGAATAGGAGTATGACTACACAGAAGACAGCAGGGATGACAAGTTTTTTGGGGTGCAGTCCAAGTTGGTCTGGTATCTGGAATGAGACTGGGACCTAATAAAAAGGAGTGTCCACCCAGGACTCAAATGGGCTGTAACCTGTAGCATTCCGAGGACAGGCCTGAATCCTGAGAAGGGAAAGTGGTAAAAGTATTGTCTAGTCCTTTTTAAGTTGGTGACTGAGCTTGGTGAGGTGTGTTTTTAAAAGACCATTAGTCTGTTCTACCTTTCCTGAAGATTGAGGATGGTAAAGAATATAAAGGTTTCACTGAATACCAAGAGCCTGAGAAACTGCTTGGGTGATTTGACTAGTAAAGGCTGGTCTGTTATCAGACTGTATAGAGGTGTGAAGGCAAAACCGCCTTCTCAGACCTTGTGGGAAAGGCCTCTACCTATCCAGTGAAAGTGTCTACCCAGACCAAGAGATATTTTAGTTTTCTGACTCGGGGCATGTGAGTAAAGTCAATTTGCCAGTCCTGGGCAGGGGCAAATCCCTGAACTTGATGTGTAGGGAAGGGAGGGGGCCTGAGAAATTCCTGAGGAGTAGTAGAACAGCAGATGGAACACTGAGACGTGATTTTCTTGAGGATAGATTTCTAGGATGGAAAGGAAATGAGAGGTTCTAAGAGATAGGCTAATGGCTTATAACCTAGATGGAAGAGGTTATGAAATGATGACAGAATAGAATGGGCCTATGAGGTTGGAAGGAGATATTTTCCTTGGTCTAAGAACCATTTGCCTTGTGTGGGAAGAGACTGATAGGTGGAAGTTTCAGCGGGGGAGTAGGTGGGAGTGACCAATGTGAAGGAGGAAAACTGCCATGAGGGATAGAAGTCGGAAGGCTAGCTGCTTTTTTAGCCAACCTATATTAAGCATTGTCCTGAGCGATGGGATCTGATGCCTTTTGATGGATGCTTTTTTAGCTACCTTATCAGCATAAGCGTTATCTTGAGCGATGGTTGGGGGAAGAAAATAGATTTTGGAAGTTGTGAGAACTGTAAAGAGTTGAGCATAGTTTGTGATTTTTAGGGCCTCTAAAAGTATTAAAGCAGTGGCAGCTGTTGCACGCAGACATGAGGGCTAGGCTAAAACAGTAAGCTCAGGTTGTTTGAACAGAAAGGCTACAGGATGCGGTCCCAGCTCTTGTGTAAGAATTCTGACCGCACTAACCATTCCTAGGAAGGAAAGGAGTTGTTGTTTTGTAGAAGGGATTGGGGTTTGGGAGATTAGCCGGACACAATCAGCAGGGAGAGCACGTGTGTTTTTATGAGAATTATGCCGAGATAGGTAACAGATGAGGAAGAAATTTGGGCTTGACTGAAGTAATGGGGGCTGCCCGTGAAGTCTTGCGGCAGTAGAGCCTGGGTAATTTGCTGAGCCTGATGGGTGTCAGGGTCAGTCTAAGTGAAAGCGAAGAGAGGCTGGGATGAAAGGCGCAAAGGAATAGTAAAGAGAGTATGTTTGAGATCTAGAACAGAATAATGGGTTGTGGAGGGAGGTATTGAGGATAGGAGAGTATATGGCTTTGGCACCACGGGGTGGATAGGCAAGACAATATGGTTGATAAGGCGCAGATCCTGAACTAACTTGCAAGCCTTGTCTGGTTTCAGGACAGGTAAAATGGGGGAATTGCAAGGAGAGTTTTTAGGTTGTAGGAGCTCATGCTGAGCAGGCAAGTGATAACAGGCTTTAATCCTTTTAAAGCATGCTGTGGGATGGGATATTGGTGTTGAGTGGAGTAAGGGTGATTATGTTTTAATGAGATGGTAAGGGGTCCGTGATCAGTCGCCAAGGAGGGAGTAGAGGTATCTTATACTTGTGGGTTAAGGTGGGGGGATATGAGGGGACGTGAAGGAGACTTTGAACTGGGGGAAAAGGCAGCAATGAGGTGTGGCTGTAGCCTAGGAATAGTCAGAGAAGCAGATAGTTTAATTAAAATATCTTGGCCTAATAAGGGAACTGGACAAGTGGGGATAACTAAAAAGGAGTGCATAAAATAACATTGTCCAAGTTGGCACCAGAGTTGGGGAGTTTTAAGAGGTTTAGAAGCCTGGCCGTCAATACCCACAACAGTTGTGGAGGCAAGGGAAACAGGCCCTTGAAAAGAAGGTAATGTGGAGTGGGTAGCCTCCGTATTGATTAAGAAGGGGACGGACTCACCCTCCACTGTAAGAGTTACCCAAAGCATCTGTGATGGTCCAGGAGGCTTCCGAGGCGATGGGGCAGAGTCAGTCTTCAGCCGCTAAGCTGAGATCTGGGAAGGAGTCAGTCAGAGAGCCTTGGGCCAGAGCTCCAGGGCCTCTGGGAGTGGCTGCCGGGTGAGCTGAAAAGTCCGATTTCCAGTGGGGTCCTGCACAGATGGGATACAGCTTAGGAGGTAATCCCAGGCTGTGGGCATTCCTTGGCCCAGTGGCCAGATTTCCAGCACTTGTAGCAAGCTCCTGGGGGAAGAGGTTCTGGAGAAACCCTGGCAGCTGCGGTTCGTTGTGTGCTGGAGATGTGGCTAGGGTTTGTCTCACAGTGGAGGCAAGGAATTGCAACTCAGAAATAAGTTACTACTTGGCTGCCTCTACTCTATTATTGTACACCTTGAAGGCGAGGTTCATTAAGTCCTGTTGTGGGGTTTGAGGGCCGGAATTTAATTTTTGGAGCTTTACTTAATGTCAGGAGCAGATTGGGTAATAAAATAAAATGCATATGAAGAATAAGATGGCCTTCTGACCTTTCAGGGTCTAGGGCTGAAAAGCGTCTCAGGGTTGCTGCTAAACAGGCCATGAACTGGGTTAAGCTTTATATATTTGATGAAAAAGAGCCTAAACGCTAACTGATTTGGGAGAGGTCGGATAAAGAAAAAGGAGCATTAACCTTGACTATGCCTTTAGCTCTAGCCACTTTTTAAAGAAGAAATTGCTGGGCAGGTGGGGGAGGGCTAGTCAAGGAACGAAACTGTAAGCCAGACCGGGTGTGAGGAGGGGAGGTGATAAAAGGATTATAGGGTGGGGAGCAGAAGCTAAGGAAAATTGGGACCTGGCTCGGCTTGGTGAGGAGGGGAGAGGTCAGATGGGTCTGCAGAAAAGGAAGACTGGAAAGACTCAGCGACACTTGGGGTTGGGACTGAGGGGACAGGCGGGAGGGAAAGAAGGAAGATTTGGGACGAGTTGCATTGGGAACAGAGACTAAGGAGGGACCGATGTGTAAAAGAATGCCTGGACATCAGGCACCTCAGTCCGTTTGCCTATTTTATGACAAGAATTATTTAGATCTTTTAGGATGGAAAAATCGAAAGTGCCGTTTTCTGGCTATTTGGAACTACTGTCAAGTTTGTAGTGGGGTGAAGCGGCATTGTAGAAGAAAATAAGGCATTTAGGTTTTAGGTCAGGTGTGAGTTGAAGAGGTTTTAAGTTCCTGAGAACACAGGCTAAGGGAGAAGAAGGAGGGATGGAGGGTGGAAGGTTGCCCATAGTGAAGGAGGCAAGCCCAGAGAAAAGAGAGAGTAGAGACACGGAGGAAGGAGTTTGGGAGTTCTTGCCCTCCAGAAAAGCGGGAAAGGGGTTGGGGCATGGAAATAAGGGGTTGGGGCGCAAAGATAAGAGGTCAGGGCGTGGAAATACAGGGTTGGGACGCAAAAATAAGAGATCGGGGCATGGAAATAAGGGGTTGGAGTGCAAAAATGAAGTCGGCGCACGGAAATAAGGGGTGGGGGGTTCTTGCCCCCCAGAAAAGCAGGGAAGGGGTAGAGACAGGGAGAGAAGGGGTCAGGGTTCTCCCCCTCTTTTTAAAAGAATTTTAATAAAGCTGCAGTAAGAGCAAACCTGGGAAGGGTGAGGGAACTCTTGGTTCTGAACCTTCCTGTGCCCGCCCTGCTGTGCACTCAGCACTTTCTGGGCGTCATTGCCTCTTCCTGGGCTTTCCTGGACTGGAGACTGAGGCAGGGCAGGGGCGGGGAAGTCTGGGTGGCACCAGCCCAGGGACGAGGAATAGGGGAAGTAGGGGTTCTTCCCAGGACTCAGGGTGGGGTTGCTCCTGACCTCTTCAGAGGAGGTTGAGACTCTGCAGTTGTTTGCCACACCCCCACCCCCTGATGGGCCACCGCATCCTACAACTCAGGACTCTCCTCCCTCACTGCATCCCTGCATCCCTCCCTCTCCCAGCCAGGCCCCACCCTCAGTAGCCTAATGAAGTTCCCAGCTGACATTTCTTATTTTCCTAATGATTAACTTCCAGCACATTAGAACTGAGACAGCTATTCAATTAACTTGCAGGTCTGAGATTACTTGGGACTCATTAAGACTCTGTGATTGACTTGTTAATGTGCGAGAATTCAATTACTTTCCTGGCACTGAACTCCTGGCCAGGGCCTGGGGGAGCAGCCATAGGGCAACAAATACCCCGCCCTGGGAGCCCTAGTCTGAGGGAAGAGACAGTCCAGCCCAGGGGCAAGGGGCTGGGGAGGTCTAGTCTGAGGGAGGAGACACGAGTTGATCCCAGGGGAACCCCAGTTCCTCTGAGGAGGAAGACACAACCCTTGTCTCTGGTGAGCCCCAGACTGCAGGGGAGAAGCTACAGCCTCTCTTTGAGCATCTCAACCGTGAGGGCAGAGATACATTTCTGACCCTCAAGGAGCTTCCTAAGGGGGAAGCCCCAACTCATGTCTTTGGGTGTCCAGGTCTGGGGAGGCACAGCCTCTCTTTGGGCATCCCCCATTCTGAGAGGAACAGCACATCCCTGCCCTGGGATAGCCCCTGTCAGAGGGCAGCCTTGCACGTGTTCTGGGAAGGCTCTGTTGTGGGGAGAGGCAGTCTTGTCATTGGAGGCCCTGGTCTGAATGGAGGTGAAGTCAAGGCTGGAGGAGTCTAGTCTGAGGCAGGACATGTGGTTCCTTCCAGGGGATGCCCTGGTCTGAGAAGGGGCCAGGCAAAGGACCAGTGTCTCCGTAGCACAGACCCAGAAGCCCAAAAAGACCACACAGTCACAGCGCCAGCAGGGGTGCGTCTGGGAACCATTCTTCTTTGGGAGGGGCCGAGGGACCCCCCTTCCTCAGAGGACAGAGCAGGCCAACCCAGATTTCTTCTCTCCAGGTCTCAGCTCCCCCATCTGTCACTGCCTGGGTCTCTGGTTGTCCAACCCCCAACCCATACCAGTAACCTCAAGGGTGGCCAGTAACCAAGCCCACCCACCACTGCAGACCCAGCAATGCCCTGCCAAGCCCAGAACCTGAATTGTGCCATTGGAGAGAAATTAATTGAGGAAATTGATAAGAGAGGAGGGTCCAGGCCACCGAAGTCTGACAAATGAGGCTGGGATGATGGTGCATTTACAGAGCACCTCCTTGACACTGGCCATTTCCCATACATCGTCTGTAATTCTCCCCACTGTAGAGATGTAGGGACTGGAGTTCAGAGAGGTTAAGTAACTAGTCCAAGGACATACAGCAGGAAGGGATGGAACCCGGCTGGAATCCACGAGGCCTCACTCTGAGCTTGTACTCTTAATCATTACCCCTTACTACACCATCCCCAGTCCCCATAAGTCCTGTTGGCTGTGACCACCAGACTCACACCTGCTGCTGCAGTTCCTGTGAATTAAAACTCTTTCCACAAAACTGCCCTAAGAAGATTCACCAGGGAGAAGTGTGGGCCGCCCAGCGAGTGAAGCACCCTCTGGAGCCCAGTGAAGAGGAGACCCCATCAAGAGGCCTGGATCACCATGCCAAGCAGGTCCAACAAGATGGTGGTCGTGCCTGGGCAGAAACTTCGGGCCAATCCTTGGCAGAACTTTATAGCACATTATTCCGCTGATGTGGTAACACCAGCAAAGCAGCATATGCCTCCTACAAGCTGTATGGCCTCGGGCAAGTTACTTCACCTCTCTGAGAGTGTTTCCTTACCTGTAAATTGGGAATGGCAATAGTACCTTCCTCATAAGGTTCTTTGCCGGGGTAAACAACATAACGTGTGTAAAGATTTGGAAACCATGCCTGGCAAGTGGAGAACACTCGCTATGTTCACCTTTGGGTGGTCATCGTCATTTGTTAACACCCCAGGGAGAAAAGAGAAATCACCAGGAATCAACAATGGTTCACTTTAAAAGGTTACATCCTGCTAACGTCCACTTGGAATAACGTTTCTGGGACAAGCACCAGAGATATTTCAGAAACACGTTTGGCGCTCTCCTGAGAGAGCAATGTTGATTTCTGTAAAATGCAGGCTGGGTAGAATATTATCATATGTTGGTTGAAGCTGTGCTGTGTGTTGATTAAATGTTTCAGAGGCGGTGTCATTGGAAAGGTTTGTTGCGGATTTGCATGACAAATACATCTGAAGATGAAAAGATGCCAAAAAGCTGGAAGGGCCAACAGAAGAATGTAAAATGACCCCCAAAGTCCAGAACAATGCATTTAGACCAAGAGCATGAAGGGAAACAGCCAAAAGGTAAACAGTCTGCCCTTTGAAAACTGATAGAGAGTTCCGGCCGGCAGCGGTGGGTCACGCCTGTAATCCCAGCACTTCGGGAGGCAGAGGCAGGCAGATCATGAGTTCAGGAGTCTGAGACCAGCCTGGCTAACATAGTGAAACCCCATCTCTACTAAAAATGCAAAAATTAGCCAGGTGTGGTGCATGCACCTGTAGTCCCAGCTACTCAGGAGGCTGAGACAGAGGAATCGCTTGAAACCGGGAGGCAGAGGTTGTGGTGAGCTGAGATCGCACCACTGTACTCTATCCTGGGCAAAAAGCAAGACTCCATCTCAAAAAAAGAAGAAAGGAGAGTTCAACTATATGCTCTTTAGCAAACAAGGGGCAACCACAAGTGAGCGCTGGGAAGGGGAGAGAGAGAGAGAAAGAAAGAGCCCATGTGTATGTTAAGATAGCCTTTAGGCTGGGCGCAGTGGCTCAAGTCTGTAATCCCAGCACTTTGGGAGGCTGAGGTGGGTGGATCACTCAAGGCCAGGTATTTGAGACCAGCCTGGCCAACAGAGCGAAACTCCATCTCTATTAAAAATACAAAAAATTAGCTCGGTGTGGGGGTGCATACCTGTGATCCCAGCTATTCAGGAGGCCTCCTATGCAGAAGAATCGCTTGGACCCAGGAGGCAGAGGTTGCAGTGAGCCAAGATAATGCCATTGCAATTCCAGCCTGGGCAACGGAGTGAGACTCCATCTCAAAAAATATTGATAATAGTTTCTTTAAAATGTTTTAAAATAAACTTATAATATCTTAAAAGATCTTAAAATAGTCTTCCATATCTTAAAATATCTCTGGAAATATGCATAAGAAATTAATGACTTTTTAAATCTAAGGGGACGGAAACTAAGGCCAGAGAACAGAGATGTGGGAGGAAATTTTTTCACTGAATAATACCCTTTTACAATTTTTAATTTTGAGCTCTGCAAATGTATTGCCTATTCACAAATTAAAGAATGTGAATCCTGGTTATCTCTGGTTGCTGCAGTGATGGGTGGTTTTGCTTTCTTCTTCTTCTTTTCCTATATTGTCTGAATTTTTTAAATGACCATGTATTACATTTTTAAATCAAGAAAAATAATAGAATTGTTACTATTTTTCTTTAAAAGTCTGCCTCGCTTGTATAGGCTGGGCTTCAACTCATGTGACAAAAGAAGTAGTGGAGGCCTGCTAGTAAAGGGAAACAGTTGTCCAGGCGTGGTGGCTCACACCTGTAATCCCAGCACTTTGGGAGGCCGAGGCGGGTGGAGCGTGAGGTCAGGAGTTCAAGACAGGCCTGCCCAACATGTTGAAACTCCGTCTCCATTAAAAATACAAAAAAAAAAAAAAATTAGCCGAGCAGGGTGGCGCATGCTGAGTCTCAGCTACTTGGGAGGCTGAGGCAGGAGAATTGCTTAAACCCAGGAGGTGGAGGTTGCAGTGAGCCAAGATCACACCACTGCACTCCAGCCTGGGCGACAGAGTGAGACTCTGTCTCAAAAAAAAAAAAAAGAAAAAAAAAAAAAGGAGGCGGGGGAAACAGTTTAGAAGTGGGAGCAGGTTTGCTGCTGTGTGGCAGCAGAGGGCAGAAGGAGAAACCGTGGGCAAACTGACTTGAGGCAGCTCAGGGCAGCAGCCAGAAAGGGCATCTTGTGAAGGTCACTCTGGGGAAAATGAGCTCCCCATCACTGGAAGTGTGCACACAAAACCTCGCAAGTGCTTGTTAGAGGGTTATGGAGAGAATTCCTGCTTAGCAAAGGGGTTGGAGAGCCCAGGAGTTCCCGGTTCAGGATCAGCTCCTTCAACACAGATGTGGGGGTACTTTCTTTTTTCTTTTTCTTTTTCTTTTTTTTTTTTTTTAGACTGAATCTTACTCTCACCCAGGCAGGAGTGCAGTGGCGCGATCTCAGCTGACTGCAACCTCCGCCTCCCAGGTTCAAGTGATTCTCCTGCCTCAGCCTCCTGAGTAACGGGGATTACAGGTGCCTGCCACCGTACCCTGATAACTTTTGTAAGTACTTTCTAATCTCATCAGTGCTGAGCAGAAAGCCCACCTCAGGGGCTTGCTGCTTGAGCCTCACTCACAGTCCCTGGCTGCCTGGGCCCACCATTCATGACAGGTGCAGCCTCAGAGCTGCAAGTGCCTGCACGTGTGCCGTGTGGGGACATGGGCATGAGCACGCACTGAGTTGGGTGCATGTGTGTGAGCACAGGTGTGACATGAAACCACAGGGGCAGCCATGTAGTGGGGAACATATGGACACCCAGGTGTGTGCAGTTGTCCATACACAGGCATGTGTTCATTCAACCTGGCCTTGAAACAGAGAAGGACGCTGTGCTGCGCGCACACACACACGCACACGTGTGCACATCCAGAGTGGCCTCCCCTGCTGTGTGTCAGGATGTCATGATGTGTAAAGCACTTCTGCACTACCCTGGCATCGAATACCAATCCTGTGGAGTAGCCAGAATGAGGTGTGTTATCCTGGCGCATCGTAAGTACTCGCTAAACACCGCTACAGTTGTCACCACCACTTTTATCACAGTTTGCAGATGAGAAAATAGGCAGCAGGGCCTGCTCAGTGCCACAGACATATTAAGTGTGCGGTAGAGATGGAAACCAGATGCAGAGGACCCAGTTCTCAGTCACGTGCTGTTGGCTTATGTTCTGCTCTTTCACATTATTCTACTATTTCAGTATGTAAATAGTATGTACTGTTTCACATTCATACCTCCACGTGCACAGACATCCTCCCGTGGAGGCACCTCACAGCTGTCCATCACATACACATCCACGCGTGGATGCCTGTCACATGTACACACACACGGAGGTGTCGTACACATCATAGACCCATACACACAGGTACTCATCACATACACACACATAAGTCCATCACAACACAGACATAGGCAGTGTTCTTGACATACACACACACGTGTCTGTCACACACACACACAGAGTCATCCATCACATATACGCACATGTATCCATCACGTATACATGCATGTGTTCATCACATGCACAAATACAAATATTCCTCACAAACACACACACAAAAGCATTCATGTCACACACACACACACACACGCATGCAGACACCTGAATGTAACAATATAATACTAGCTAATAGTTTACCCCACAATGAACTGAACACTTTATTTGCATAATCTCATTTCATACTCAAAAACCCTGGAAGTGCCATTCTTGTCTTACAGATGAGGACACTGAGGCACCGAGTGGCTGAGTCCTGTTGCTGTTCAGCAGAAGAGCCAACGTCTGTGCTTTTGACCCCTCTGCTTCCCGCCTCCCTGTGACCACTTTCATTCTGTCTTCCCTTCACTCTGTTGAGGTATGTAATTATACATCATATGATGGTGTAATATTAAAATGAAATTAGCAGTGACCCAGGCATGGGCAGACACTTTCAAATGTGGCTTCCTCCCCCATTCTCTTCCAAGGAAAGCCAGAGTGGTTTTAAACGATCCAACATTTGCATAATGGCTTCCCTTTGTTCGGACTAAATTGGCCAGAATACACATCTCTGTTCCACCTAGGGGCCTCCAGACCGAGGCTTAATGATGACACCCTTGCTGTAAGCAAGGCTATAGTTGGGGCAAGTGGTCCTGTGCATTTCCCTCTCTCTGTTACCCATAGTCTCAAATTCAGGAATATTCAAGGGCAAGGTCAGCTGCTGGCCTATTTGGAAGATTCAAGGTTGGGCCAAGAGCCTTCAGGACGAACAGCAAAAGTTATAGCTCCAGACTGTCTCTCCCGCCCAGAAAGTCATATGGAGATGGAGATGAAATTGGTAGAAGGAACCCCATGGAAGTTTTTGTTTCTTTAGGGCTTAGAAATGTTGTGTGAAAACCTTTCTCTGCTAATCATTCTGGAGCCAGGACTTTGCTGACCCCTATCCTGTGGAATACGTTACCTGCCTATAAATGCTCCACAACACTCTCCAGCAGCCACGCAATCTCAGCCTTCAGTTTTGTCATGTCACACACAATGCCAGAAGCCACAGGTGCCAATGGGTCCTGTATCATAACACTCATGAAGCAAATATTTACTGAGCAGCTATTCAGTGCGAGGAAGCAGGGATGTCGCTATGAAGAAGCCAAGGTCCGGGCCCTCATGGGGCATAAGGTCCTTGCAGGCTCTGTACAGTGGGCGCCCCACTGCCCGGGGACAGGTTGTGGCCTCCTTAGGAGACAAGATAGGCTTTGTCCCAGTCCACAGCCCCTCCTGGGGCTTGCTGCCTGAGAGGCAAGACAGATGGCAAGGGCTTCCCTCTGTGTGGGCAGTCTCTGCACACGAACTGAATCCCCGAGCACAGAGATGCAGGAAGAGTCCCAGAACGCGTGGCAGAAGGCCCATGATGTGTCTGGCAGAGAACTGAGAGGACTCAGCTTGAGGGAAGAGGAAAAGGGATAGTCTCTCTCTGTGCCTTCTCCATAGCCCTCCCCTGGAAGGCTGTTACTACCTCACTGAGGTCACAGCTAGTGAAGTCAGCAGCTGTGGGACTTGAACTCAGGTCTCCAAAGCTAAGGCTCATGGAAACTTCACTCTGCAACCTCCCTTGCCTGCACACAAGCGTGTGCGCACACACACACACACACACATTTCAGCCTCTGGCTCTAAGGACAAGTGGACACCCAAACAGATAAAGAGGTGAAACAAAGATACCAAAGTGTGCCCCACACAGCTGGCAGACCCAGAGAGGACCCTGGCACTCACTGCTAGCACCAGAAGACCTGGAAGAGGTGGTGTTTGGCTTCATGGGTGCTGGACACGGGCCAGGCACTGAGCAAGCACTTTCCATGGCATGCCTCACGTGTCTTCAACAAACCCTGGTGCAGGGCCATGATAGCCTGCCCCGCTATGTGGGGAGAATTTAACGAGCCACCCCTGGCCTAATGATTACAATGAGGTGCCACCTGGAAGGGCACACAGCTTAATGAGCAGAAGGCACCTTTGTGATTTTTTTTAAAAAAGTGTCCTGACAGCCCCTAACCAGAGCCGTAAGCAGTGCCCTGACTTTGTGGAACCTGTTACTACCTCACTGAGATCACAGCTAGTGAAGTTAGCAGGTGTGAGATTTGAACCCAGGTCTCCAGAGCTAAGGCTCATGCAGACAGCTCTGCAGCCTCCAAATCTGCAACCAGATATGCATTCATGCATGCAACACACGCATAAACCAAGCGGAGGGTACTCAGGGGCTCAGTCCTCATAGGGAGACTCGGCCCTCTCTTGAGGGGTCTCCCAACCTTAGGGGAAACATCCCTGCTGGAGAGAGCCCGGAGAGGAAGGCAGAACTCTGCCCTCTGGAGATCCAGTCTGAGAAGGGAGAATGGCCCTGTCCTGAGAGAGTGCAGTCTAAAGGAGGAGGCATGGCCCTGTCCTGAGA
The DNA here is from genome assembly GCF_049350105.2 of Macaca mulatta. Classification (NCBI taxonomy): domain Eukaryota; kingdom Metazoa; phylum Chordata; class Mammalia; order Primates; family Cercopithecidae; genus Macaca; species Macaca mulatta. Next base: position 117,713,804 of record NC_133406.1, read on the forward strand.
GAGCCCAGTCTGAGGGGGAAGACAGGATCCTGTCCTGAGAGAGACCAGCCTGAGGAAGGAGACACGGCCCTGTCCTCAGAGAGCCCAGTATGAGAGGGGAGACCGGACCCTGTCCTGAGAGAGCCCAGTCTGAGGGGGGAGACAGGGCCCTGTCCTGAGAGAGCACAGTCTGAGGGGGGAGACATGGCCCTGTCCTGAGAGAGCACAGTCTGAGGGGGGAGACAGGGCCCTGTCCTGAGAGAGTGCAGTCTAAGGGAGGAGGCATGGCCCTGTCCTGAGAGAGCCCAGTCTGAGGGGGGAGCCAGGGCCCTGTCCTGAGAGAGCACAGTCTGAGGGGGGAGACATGGCCCTGTCCTGAGAGAGCACAGTCTGAGGGGGGAGACAGGGCCCTGTCCTGAGAGAGTGCAGTCTAAGGGAGGAGGCATGGCCCTGTCCTGAGAGAGCCCAGTCTGAGGGGGGAGACAGGGCCCTGTCCTCAGAGAGCCCAGTCTGAGGGGGGAGACAGGGCCCTGTCCTGAGAGAGACCAGTCTGAGTGCATATGATGGGGATGGGACAAAGCCCTACTCTGGGCACTCCACCTGAAGACAGCAATGAGACAACGGTGAAGGTATGGAGCCCTGCCAGGTCCCCTCTGTCCTTCACTCCTTACAGGCTGTGGAAACGGGTTCTCCCGAGTCTCCCAGGCTGTGGTCATGATGAGTGTCTTTGGCCCCAGGGTCTCACCAGGGAGAGCCAGGCAGAGAGGCGGGAGCCAGCAGGGTGCTGTCACTCAGCTGCACAGCTCCCCAGGGAACACTTTACAACTTCACCTATTCTGCATCGCCTGCTTGACGGAGCATCCAAAGCAACTCCAGGACTATATTTCATTGTCACATTTATTTGCCAGGGATGTCAGTCAGGCCCCAGAAGCCAGTGGCCCTGCTGCTCCTTGCATTTTGTCACACGTAAACACACATAGGCGCACACTCACTGGCACCCACCTTCAGGTACACTCGAAACACACAGAGGACACCCAGAAACCCAGAGTCATGCACACATCAAGGGCATGCAAAGTTGGGGTCTGTGAATCAGGGCCACCACGTCACACAACTCCAGGGGGCACCATTCATATATCACTATTATATATAAGGCCATTTATATGCACATAGCGTGGTTCGGAGTGTCCCTTGTACATGCACACAGACACACACACACACAGAGTAGCACACTCTCAGTCACACACAGATTCCTAGAAAGCCACAGTCCTCAAGCTAAGGGCACCACAACCAGTTCTTCCCAGGCAGGCTGGCGGGAGACCCACCACATTCCCAGCCTCCTGGAGCCTGTAAGATCAGGAGACAGGAGCAGGAGAATATTGGGGAGCTCTCAGAAACCCCTCTCCACACCCCATAAGTTTCTAGAACTGAGAAGGCCCTGCTACCCACCCCCTAACACACACACACACACACACACACACACACACACACACACACACACACACACACACACACGGTAGGAACCTCTCCAGCCTCTGAGGGGAAGTGGAACCATTAGCACTAATTACCACACTTGTTGGGAAAGGGATTTAATTAACTCTCTGCTGGGGCTCGGAGGGGAGCCAGGGACCAAGGCACGCCTGCTGAGGTTGGGCCTCTTCCTCCATCCCTTGGCTTTTCAGGTGTGGGGGAAGAGCCTTGGGAGAGGGGGTGGGAGGGGGTCACAGGTCTGTACATCTGAATATGTCCTGACACCCATCACACACATTCCGATTATGCACGCATGTGCACAGACACACCCGGAAGTAGCCACATACCTGTGACCCCACACTTAAAAACAGATGATGGACTAGGGCGCAGTGGCTCACACCTATAATCCCAGCACTTCAGGAGGCCGAGGCAGGCGAATCACATGAGGTCAGGAGTTCATAAGCAGCCTGGCCAATATGGTGAAATGCCATCTCTACTAAAAATACAAAAATTATCCGGGTGTGGAGATGCACGCCTATAGTCCCAGCTACTCGGGAGGTTGAGGCAGGAGAATCGCTTAAACCCGGGAGGCGGAGGTTGCAGTAAGCCAAGATTGCACCACTGTACTTCAGTCTGGGCAACAGAGTGAGACTCCATTTCAAAAAAAACAGATGATGGATGGATGGATAGATGGACGGACGGATGGATGGATGAACATGAGTGGGCAGGTGGGTGATGAAGGCGTGGATACATGAACCTACAGCCAAGTACATGCAGGACACATGCAGTTGTGTACCACACACAGTCCGGCCCAGGGACATGTGTAAGATGTGCTCACATCCTTCCTATGTGCATATTCTCCCCCTCTCCCTGCCTTCTTCCCTTTCTCTTTCCAGTGAAGGAAAGCTTTAAAGAGTCCCAATTGAGAAGTGAACTCTGGAATTCAACTACTTGGATTTGAATGGTTGAAATTTGAATGGTGAACTTAGACATGTTTCTGAAGCTTTCTGTACGTAAGTTTCTTCAGCTACAAGAAGAAGACGGTACCTAAATACAGGGTTTGTGTGAGGAATAAAAGAGATGAAAAGTCCTTAGAAGACATGAGAAGTACTTGGAAGAGTATCTGGTACATAGTAAAGCCTCGGTACACCCCGGCTATTATTGCTGAAGTCGGTATTTCTCCTACAGGGAACAATCTGGAGATCCCCAAAGTACCCAGAAAATGCTCATATCCCCAGGGAAGGAGGTTGAGACCTCTCTTCTCCTCTCCAGCATCCCCTGCACATGAGCGCGTACACACACACACACACACACACACACACACACACACACACACACACACACGAGACCAGATCCCAGACCGAGCCCCAAAGGCAGGGAGGGAGTTCCCCTGCAGATACCCTGGAGCCTTCAATCAGGCTGTGTGCAAAGATAGGCTGAGTCAGGCCCAGGAATAAGCCAGGGAGAGCCAGCCTCCAGGGCCTCTGCACCCCCAACCCCAAACAATGATACATATTTTCAGTTTTCTCAAAGATTATATATATATGTTTTTCCTCCAGACGTTCATCTTGTGTTTTTTGACCAGGATAAACTGAAAAATAATAGAATCCAGATAGGAAAGAGATACTCACTCGTCCTGTACGAATTGTGGCCCTGGCACCAGCCCTCCCCCGACTAGCTTCACCCCGAGGTAGGGGGAGCTAAGGAGCAATTGGTCACACTGGAATGAGAGGCAGATTAGGGTGCGGGGCAGCTTGCAGCCCCCACTGGCCTTACAGCCTGGTGATATGGGAAGGTCCAGGGTCTGAGCCACAGCTCCAGGGCCTTGTCTCTGTGTGACCTTGGCTGACTCACTCCTCTCTTGGAGACTCACTCTCTCACCTGCAAAATGGGAATAGCAATTTCTCAGTTGTCTGCCCCAACAGGTGGAGATGTAAATGGGCTGCACATGGGAGGGCTTTGTGAGCTGTGACTCCCCGCCCACACGAAGCAGCGTCTATAACTGTGCTGACTCAGGAAACCAACCCCAGCCTGAAGGGCCCTGGCTTCCCCTACCCACACTGGGCTTCCAGGCTGGGTCTAACATATGAGCAGGGCTCTGGGCTTCTGGGTAGGGTCTAACATATGAGCAGGGCTCTGGGCTTTAGGGCTGGGTCTAACACATGGGCTTCCTCATCTCTTCTGCAGTTTACCTTGTCAAGCCTCCCTGACTCCAGCATGTTTCATCCTCAAATTCCACTGGCTGGATTCCATAGCACCAGCACCTTGTCTATCTTAGAAAGACTGCCAAGATGGCCCCTTTTGTTGCGAAAGACCATCCAAGGAAGAAACTACAGACTCTCAATCATCTATTTTAGAGCCCACTCCTTTGGGAAGTCCTTCCTAATGTCTAACTAAAATTCACTTTGCTTCAATGTATTTTCGCTGCAACCTCTGCCTCCTGGGTTCAAGTGATTCTCAAGCCTCAGCCTCCCAAGTAGCTGGGATTACAGGTGCTCACCACCACACCTGGCTAATTTTTGTATTTTTAGTAGAGATGGGGTTTCACCATGTTGGCCAGGCTGATCTCGAACTCCTGGCCTCACATGATACGCCAGCCTCAGCCTCCCAAAGTGCTGGGATTACAGGTGTGAGCCACCACACCCAGCCTTGTTTACTCATTTTGTGGCCCAGTAGGATCCAAGCCTAGTTGACCAAGGACTATCATTTTCCGGCAAACAAAATTTCTCATGCCCCTTTCTCACACCCCGTTCACAGAGGGGAGGCTGCCTAATGAATTTTTAAAGCACTGGAGTCTGCAGTTCAAGTACCCACTCTGCCACTTACTGGCTGTGTGATGTGACCTTGGGCAAGTTACTTTGGCAGCTCCAGCTCCTTCCCCTCACCCCAGCTCCAGTCTCCCCCACAGGGGTGAGACTTTGTCTCCCAGGAGCAGGAGGGAGGTGATTTGAAGGAGACGAGAAGAACTGCTCACTCTGCCCAGAGTAACTGGTGGTAATCCTGCAGCCGGGCCTATCTCCTCACTCCCAGCTGCGCAGACACTGTGGCCTCATTATCCGTCATGAGCTGGGCTCTCCTGGTGGCTCAATTGTACAACATGATTTTAGTAACTCTGGCAGGAGGGGATTATTTTTCTTTTGTCACTTAACTCCGATTCTGTTGGAGAAAGACGAGACACGAAAAGAGAGAAAGACAGGCTGACAGAGTAAAATGGGGTACTAGGGACAGAGTCAGGGAGGGAGACGCATCTAGATAGCTGAGGAGGAGGAAGAGGGCAGAGCTAGGGAGAAGCAGGGTGAGGAAGAGGCCCGGTGTGAAAAGAGTGGACAGAGAGAGGAGCTGGGCACTCCTTTCCACCCTGTGGTTCCCAGGGTTGCTCTCTCATCCTGGTCCCCGTCCCTGGCACCAACAGCAGAATGGAGCGGTCAGGTTGTGACATCCCCTCCCCCATCACACAGGCACACTCCTCCCTTGGGTTCAGCTTAGGGCCTTGAGTGGCTGGACAAAGAATCCCAGTGTTGGGGTGAGGGAGGCTAGGAGAGTTCCTAATTTGGGACTTTTAGTCTAAGAGCTATAATTCCTCTGGGATGCAGCTATAGCCCAGTGCAGGGGTTGATAACACACAGGGGCATCCGACAGGCGTGGGCGGCACTCCCAGCCCTGCTACATGCTAGCTGAGTGGCTTTGCTGGCCTTTCCTGACCTTGGTGTTCTCATCTGTACAACAGGCACCTACTTCACACAGTTGCTGGTGAATATAGGATCTGATGGGTGTGCCGCGCCTAACACAGTGCAGGTTACAGAGAACAGACACTCTGGGCAGCTGAGAGGCCTCTCAGGACAGCATGAGCCGGGGCAAGGAGCACGCAGGGAACCTGTATTCAGACTTCTTGAGGCCTGGTTCCGCTAACCCTGAGAGGCATCCCGCCCCACCAGATACCACCAGCAGAGGCAGTAAGGGGGCCACAGAGGGACTTTGGCAAGATTCAGGGGGCCCTCCAGGGCTGCACCCGAGCCTCCCGCCTGGGCAAAGCAAACTTGCAGAGCCGAGGCCCGAGGCCTGCAAAGCTGGGGGCACAGCGCCTCCTGCTGGCCATTAGGAGGAAACTACAAGAGACCTTTGTCTCCCAGTGGCCAGCTAGGATGGGGAGACTGGACCTTCAGGAAGGAACTAGATTGGATCCCTGGGTCCTTCTCCCTGCCTCAGACCCCACCAAAATCTCCTGGACAGGCCCAGGGGAAGGTGGTGTCCAGGCTCATGGGGCAGGTCACAGCTCTCCCAGTCTGCATATTTCCTTCCAAGTCCCTGGATCTGGGCCCAGCCCTGGAAAAGAAACATCTTGCATTCAAGTCTGAAAGACTTTTCTGTGGACAGGGCGCCACCCAATTTCTAACATGGGGGAGCCACAGTCTGGTTTGGGAGAAGAGACTGAAGGCAGCACCTGGGGGTCAGGGGGTTCTGAGGCGTGCAAGCCGGGGAGCACACAAGCAAAGGCCTGCCCGGAGGAAGAGCCTGGACCTGGGGCAGTCGGGGTGCAGCTGGGGACGTTGCAAGGAAGAGGGACCCCATCGTGAGCCACTAACTCAGGAAGACTCATTTCCTCCGAGGGCCAGGCCTGTGGATGGGTTAGCCCCTGCACTATCTGGTGACCTGAAATGACATCCCCTCTCTAGGTCTGTGGCATGGGTGTGATGGGACAAGGTGGAGGCCGAGGTCTGTGTCCTGGGCCCAGGGCTCATAGCCCAATGGTGCCATCTCTGATTTCTGCTTTCTCACATCCAGGAGGAAGCTGTGCTGCTCTCAGACCTGCAGGTAATTCCTCTTTCCCAGGAAAGGCAGGCAAGCCCTGCAGTGGGCTGAGAACCCTGGGCAGGGAAAGACGTAGGTCTCGAGGGGAGTGGCTCTGATGTCCATCAGGGCCGAGGTCTGAGCAGGGGTGGGGAGGGACTGACCAGCGTAGCCACAGGTCAGGCAGCAAAGGCTGGAGGCCTGCAGACCAGTGGAGTGGAGTCCCTGTGCCTGAGGAGCATGGGTCAGGGTATCCTAAGATGCTGGAGAACTTCAGGGACCAGATCGGAGCACACGCATCTGGCCAGCTGAAGCCTTCATCCCCAGGCTCAGGCCAGGGGCAGGCCTTGCCCTTGTCAGACTGGGACCAGAGCTCCAAGGGCTCACCCATACCTTTCCATCTGTGTGGGGCTCCCCTGGGCACCTCCACCTGCCCCTTGACTTCAGGGATCTGGCAGCCCAGAATAGGGCGGGAGGCAGCCTCCATAGCTCCACTTGCCCCTCCCCCAGAGCCTGCTCTCCCTGGAAGCTTCTCTGAACCAGGCATGATGTGTGACATAGGGACTTGCCCTTAGACGCTCCCAGGGGGTGTGGCTGCCTACATCACACACGGGTACCTGGGACCATCGTTATTCCCTCCTTCTATTTGACGGAAAATGTATCCCATGTCATGTTCCCCTGGTCGCATCCAATCAGTGTCTGAGTCCTACTGATTCTCCCTCCTTGAAATCTCTCAGATCCATGATTTTCTCTCATCCTATGGCCTGGGCCACCTATAATCACCTCTGTGTCTTGTCCAGTGTCTCCCTCCACACCACTACAGAGGTACCTTCTAACTGCTGTGCCCCTCTCCAGCCACAAAGGACAGCTCCAGGAGCTCCTCTGCCACCTCTCCCAGGCCCACCAGGTCCCTGTGGTCCCCCGAGGGTTTAGGGCATCCTGGAGGATCGCACACTCACGATGGGTAAGGACTGCGTGCCCCGGAGGATCACACACTTGCGGTGTGTAAGGACTGTGTGTCCCAGAGGATCACACGCTCGTGCTGTGTAAGGACTGTGAGCCCAGCAGGGACCTCATCCCCTACCAGGGAGCAGGGCACCCCCAAGACATGGCGGACATGGGGCTGGGTCAGTCCTCTGGTCCTAGGCCTTGGCAGGACACTCTAGCAGCCCACAGGCAATGCCCTGGTATGCACCACAATCGGGAGATAGCCTGCACTGCCAGTATCCCCAACAGCTTCTCCTCCTGTGTCTCCCCATATCAGTGCCAGACCTGTGTGCCCACAGAACCCCTCCTTGGCCTTTCTGTACTCTAGCGGGAAGCTGACCCCTGCAGGCTGTGTGTCCCAGGCTCCTGGTCTACGGGCTTCTGACTGGATTTGGCCAATCGGAAAGGCCTTGGTGGGAGATTGGAGGATGGGAAGAAGGGCTGGGGCATTTCCCAGCCTCCCTCCCGCCTCGGGTAGCACCTCTGACAGCCACTGTTTTCCTCCTCACTGCCAGGCCCACCACGAGGCTAACTCAGCCTTTGCGTTCCAGGAACCTGGCCTCCCTTTGTCTCTCCTGCCTGAGAGTGGCCGTGGCTTCCAGCTGTTCATGGCCTCTGGGTTTGCCTCTCTGTCGCCTGGTTGGTCATTCCCTCTGTAGGGCTGCCCCCCACACAACCCTAGTTCTGCTTCTTTCCTCTCACAAAAATGCTCGAAAGAGAATTTAAAGGATCATTAGAAACCCCCATGACCCCCACTCCTCCCAATATGAGTGTGCACCCGCACACACTCGCTCCCTGAGTGCTGAGGGACAGCTGACCCTTAGAAACAGGAAGGGTCCTGGCTCCTCCGTGGAGGTAAAGGAATATCTTTCCATTTCTTCCTGCTGATTCTCCACCGCTGCTGCTGCCACCACCACCTGACCAGGACAGGTGAAAGGGCTCCAGAAGAGAAGAAAAAGGCTCCCGCCGTGTTAGACTGTCTGCAAGATATCATCTCAGCACCCTGCAGAGAACGTCCACTGCCTCTCCCATAGGCCCTGGGAGGAAACAGCGAAAAAGGGTGGTCGTCCAGGCTGGACACCAGAGTCCCTGTTCTCAGCTGAGTCCCCCAAGACAATCACTGCCATGCAAAACAGAGGACCTCGTCGTGTGGCCACTCTGCCCCGAGGCCACGGGGAGGAGAAGGATCCTTATTGGCTTTTTTGGCTCCCTGATCTGGAGGCCTTTCTTCATTCTCACTGTGAGGACAGACTCCCCTGTCAGCCATGAGTTCTGCTATTTTCCCAGCCACCTAGGTGGGCACTTCCGTTCAAAAGGGTTAAGCTGGCTGGGCGTGGTGGCTCACACCTATAATCCCAGCACTTTGGGAGGCCGTGGCAGGCAGACTACTTGCAGTCAGGAGTTCGAGAACAGCCTGGCCAACATGGTGAAACCCCATCTCTACTAAAAATACAAAAAAAAATTGACAAAGCATGGTGGTGTGTGCCTGCTGTGATCCCAGCTACTTGGAAGGCTGAGGGAGGAGAATCGCTTGAACCTGAGAGGCAGAGGCTGTGAGTCAAGATAGTGCCACTGCACTCCAGCCTGCGAGACAGAGCAAGACTGTCTCAAAACAAAAGCAAAAACAAAAAGAAGAAGTGGGATTAAGCCACTGCATGGAGAGTAGGAGGTGCCCAGCCTAACAGGTCACTGCCCCCATATCACAACCCTGACTCTCACTGGCCTGTCCTCACCTTTCGCCTTCCACTCCCTACAGGGTTGGGATAACACTTCTCGGGTTCTATCTAGGGGTACCCCCATTGTCCACCATAACGGACCTCATCTACCCTGAGTTACTTAGAGGTACTTTCTCATCCTCTGGGCAGTTGGTCACGTTTCCTGTGGCTCGCCCCAATCTGCCGTGTCCCCCTCCACCAGCCCTTGAACACGAGCAACGTCCCAAGTCTCCCTACCAGGTAAGGGGCAGCTGCTAGTGCTGAGTGGCTTTGTGCTTCCTGGGCAGCCCCAGGTTCTGTAGCAACACTCATAGCCCTTCCAGCAGTGACTGGCATCACCTGGGCTTGTCTTGTTTAGGCTGCAACAAGGGACACTCAAAGCCCAATAGCTCGGTTTCTTAGCTGATCCCAGAGGTTGGTGGCCTGGGTAACCCACCTTCCAGCCAAGTGAAGGGCAGCAGCGGAGTCCTATGGCAGCAGCCCCATGTGGGTGACAGAATAGTGCAGGAGATGACAGCACACACCTTAAAGCGACTGCCTAGGTTCCAGTCCTGGCTCAGCCACTGACTTGCTGTGTAACTCCAAGTATTTCACTTAAACTTACTTGTCATCTATAAAACAGGAGCCAGCCAGGCACACCTGTAATCCCAGCAGTTTGGGAGGCCAAGGCAGGCAGATCACCTGAGGTCAAGCGTTCCAGACCAGCCTGGCCAACATGGTGAAACTCTGTCTCTGCTAAAAATACAAAGAAAATTAACCCGGCTGTGGTGGCAGGCACCTGTAATCCCAGCTACTTAGGAGGCTGAGACAGGAGAATCACTTGAACCTGGGAGTCGGAGTTTGCTATGAACTGAGATTGTGCCATTGAACTCCAGCCTGGGCAACAAGAACGAAACTCCAACTCAAAAAATAAAATAAAATAAAAATAAAAATAAAAACAAACCCAGGAGCCACTGCTAGTTGTTCCACAGACTCTTGAAAAGGTTAAACAAGTTAATACATGGAAAGTGCTTAGTTGGAATGACTTAACACATAGCAAGCAATATACGAACATCATATGAATTTTAAAAACTGTGGCAATGGGTCCCATTGTTTTATTTGTTGAATATGTCTTCTACATGTTTATCAAAATTCCATTAAGCTCCCCCAGTTGACACATGTGCTCTCCTCCCACATAAAACCCACATGTCCTAGCCTCTCTTGAAGCCAAGTCTGGTCATATCACCATGACCCTGGATCTGAGTGTTTTGTTCTTTGGGGTTTTTTTTCGGGGGGTGGGGGATTGGGGGAAAGGGTCTTGCTCTGTCACCTAGGCTGGAGTGCATTGGGGGTGATCATGGCTCACTGCAGCCTCTAATTCCTGGACTCAAGTGATCCTCCTGACTCAGCCTCCCAAATGGCTGGGATTACAGGTGCACCACCCTGCCTGGCTAATTTGGGGGGGGGGTTATATTTTATTTTTGTAGATATGGGGTCTCACTATGTTGCCCAGGCTGGTCTTGAACTCCTGGCTTCCAGTGATCCTCCTGCCTCAGCCTCTCAAAGTGCTGGAATTACAGGTATGAACCACTAAGCCCAACCTGGATCTGAGTGTTGTGTGGCAACTTCTGGAACCTAACTACAAAGAAGGCTGGGGCTGGCCTTTTGCACCTCTTCTGCACACTATCCTCCAAGCTGTTTCTGGAGCGGCCATCTGCGACCACAGGAAAGAGTCCGCACCTTGGGGATGAGAACAATAAGCTGGAAGGAGCCTGTGCCAGGGACACCGCAGAGCCCCTCTCCAGCCCTGGGCTGCTCCGAATGGGCGTCTACATGACATAGACAGAAGCTTTCCTTTTGTTTAAGCCCCCAAGCAAATACACTTTCCCAGTAGCCACGAAGATGAAAACAGTGGCCCCAGACTTGGGCGTTCCGGCTGGGAACGCCAGTCGGGAACCCACACGCCATAGGACAACTCTCTCACACCACAGGAGCCACTGCGCGTGGCTTCCAAATCCCAGAAAGACAAACCTGGGCATTGTAGGCAAGCCATCCGCCTCAACCCATGGGCTTTGACTCTCACAGACGAGAAATGTAAGGACTTATCCTCTGTGGCTCACTGCCTCAGTGAGTTTCTCAGGTGGGCCTCTGCCTTTGGAAGTCAGGTTTTGGCTGGGTGTGGTGACTCGTGCCTGTAATCTCAGCACTTTGGGAGGCTGAGGGCAGAAGGATCGCTTCAGCCCAGGAGTTCAAGACCAGCCTGGGCCACATAAGGAGACCCCTATCTCTACCAAAAAAATTTAAAAACAGAAAAGAAAAAAAAATTCCCCATAAGTGTTTGGGGTCCAGGTGGTGTCTGGTTACATAAGCTCTTTAGTGGTGATTTGCGAGACGTTGGTGCACCCATCACCCGAGCAGTATACACTGCATCCTATTTGTAGTCTTTTATCCCTTGCCCCCTCCCACTCTTCCCCCCAGTCCCTAAAGTCCACTGTTATCCGTCTTATGCCTTTGGGTCCTCATCGCTTAGCTCCCACATATCAGTGAGGACATACGATGTTTAGTTTTCCATTCCTTTTTAAAAATTATCCAGGTGGCCGGGCGCGGTGGCTCAAGCCTGTAATCCCAGCACTTTGGGAGGCCGAGACGGGCGGATCACTAGGTCAGGAGATCGAGACCATCCTGGCGAACATGGTGAAACCCCGTCTCTACTAAAAAATACAAAAAACTAGCCGGGCGAGGCGGCGGGCGCCTGTAGTCCCAGCTACTCGGGAGGCTGAGGCAGGAGAATGGCGTAAACCCGGGGGGCGGAGCTTGCAGTGAGCTGAGATCCGGCCACTGCACTCCAGCCCGGGCGACAGAGCCAGACTCCGTCTCAAAAAAAAAAAAATAATAAAAAATAAAAAAAATAAAAAAAAAAATAAAAATAAAAATTATCCAGGTGTGGTGGCATGTGCCTATGATCCCAGCTAGGGAGGCTGAGGCAGGAGGATCATTTGAGCCCAGGAGGTCAAGGTTGCAGTGAGCCATGATTGTGCCACTGCACTCCAGCCTGGGCAACAGAGCAAGACCTTGTCTTAAATAAATAAATAAATAAATAAATAAATAAATAAATAAAAGAGGAAGTCAGGCTTCTTCCCATTTGTGTTTGACATTCTCTGTCACCTGGGAACAGAAAAACTGAGGCTGAACTTGCTGGAGTTCTGTCCCTCTTTAGATGGTCAAAGTCATCTTGTGGGGCTCATAAGGTCAAAGGATGGTATTTGGGGGCACCTCCATTGTTCCCCCCACCCTTCACACAGTTTCTCATTGTGTGACTTTGTCTGCCCCAGTGCCCACAATGACATGGCAGTGCACCTAGGGAGGGTCCTGAGCCTTCTGGCAGGCCCCTGCCCCTCCCTTTGATCCACACACCCAGAACAGAAGGGAGCGTGAGGGGTCTGGCAGCTCTGAGCAGCTGCTGTCTGACCACTCCTGAAACTCTTGCTTTTTTTTTTTTTTTTTTTTTTTTTCTTTTTTTCCAACAGTTTCTCTCTTATTGCCCAGGTTGGAGTGCAAATGGCATGATCTCGGCTCATGGCAATCTCCGCCTCCTGGGTCCAAGCAATTCTCCTGCCTCAGCCTCCTAAGTAGCTGGGATTACAGGTATGCTCTATCACATCCAGCTAATTTATATATTTTTAGTAGAGACAGGGTTTTACCATGGTGGCCAGGCAGGTCTCGAACTCCTGACCACAGCTGATCCACCCACATTGGCCTCCCAAAGTGCAGGGATTACAGGCATCAGCCACCATGCCCAGCCAACTCTCACTCTTTCAAGAGCCCCATTTACCCTGGGGATTCCATGAGTGGCCTGTGAGCTAGTCAAACAGAACAGAGCGGCAGCACCCCCATTTCCAAGCCTACACTGACATGTTTGACAGCCCAGGAGCTTGCTGTACCTAAGAACCCTCGGGTCCAGGACGCCCCTGAAGTGAGTGGAATCATCACTCTTCTGTGTCATGAGACCTCACCCACCATCCTTCTAGTCTTCACTTGAGTGGAATCCACACTCTCTGCGTGTGTCAAGTCCCTGCTGCTTAAGCTCTTTGGCCTCCCTAGAGGACAGCCTGGCAGGACTTGCCAGGCACTCATACCCTAAGGGTATCAGCAGCCACTTGGCGGGATGGCTGGAGGAGTGGATCCCTGTATCCATCACAGGTGCCACAGTTAGGCTTTTAGGGCACCTGAGGATCTCGGGGGCCATCCAAATGACCATGAATGTGCACATCTTGCCACCACCCCTTATCCTGCCCATCAGGGTCCCCTGCATGGAACTATCCTCCTTGCTTCCTTCAAGCTGGGTCTTTGATCACTAGAAGATGGGCAGGGAATGGGGATGGCATTATTCATGCTGTATGATTGCGGGGAATCAACTAACTAGAATCATGTCTGGGCGAGAGCAGAGATGTGGAAACTCTCCACAGGAACTAGCTTGTGGCAGGAGGTACTAGCCACTTTGTGACTTGCAGGGCTTTATGTGAGGTGCGTCAGGCTATTGGCCCCATAAACCTACCCAGGAATCTGTTAAATGGGAAGCCATGAAAAGTGAACTACAAACTCTTACCTGTTGAGGTGGTGATATGGTCTGGCTGTGTCCCCACCAAAATCTCATCTTGAATTGTAGCTCCCATAATTCCCACGTGTTGTGGGAGGGACCCAGTGGGAGATAACTGAATCATGGAGGCGGTTTCTCCCACACTGTTCTCACGGTAGTAAGTCTCACGAGAGCTGATAATTTTATAAGGGGAATCCCCTTTCGCTTGGTTCTCATTCTCTCTCTGCCTGCTGCCATGTAAGACGTGTCTTTTGCCTTCCACCATGATTGTGAAGCCTCCCCAGCCAAGTGGAACTGTGAGTCCATTAAATCTCTTTTTCTTTATAAATTACCCAGTCTTGGATATGTCTTTATCAGCAGTGTGAAAACCAACCAATGCAGGTGGTCTGACTAAAAAGGGTGATCTCATTTCTGGCTGATAGAGGGATAGAGGAAGTTTTGTTATATTAATTCATAGTTGGTCCAGTGGAGACATCACTGCACCAAGACCTCCCTCAGATAAATTATTCCTCTTGACTTCTCTCCTCATACAGAGAGCTGTTTGTGGGAAATGTTGAGGCTATTTTCTTTTTTCCCCTTCAACTCCTAGTCTGTTGCTTGTCTTTTGACTTTGTTTATGGTGTTGTCTTATTGAAGATTTTTATTTTTATGAGGTCAAACCTGAAAGTACCTTCCTTTATGACTTCTGAGTTTGTGCCTTGCTTAGAAAGGCCTTCTCCATCCCAAGAAGACATTTTTCAGGAAGCATCACTCCAGGTCCAGGGGAGGTACCTGAACCCTGTCGAGGGCAGACAGGCTACCAAGACGCTGCAGGGGGCTCCCCCGGGACATTCTGGAGGCTGATGGAACATCTCAGGGGCCTAGAAATAATGACAGTGATTGTAGCAAAATGTGCGTTCTTCTTTTCAAAAATCTTTTTATTATGGAAAATTCCAGACAGCAGGGTAGCAGAGGACTCTGAGCTCCTATGTTATCCCTGCTCTCACAGTTCTCTGGGCAGGTGAAGTCCTCCTTATGTTACACACCCTGCCTCACACTTCCCCTCACAGTCTTTCTGCAATTCTGTGGCTCACACTGGCCTTCCTGCTCAGATCCACTCTGACACCCAGCTCTTTTGCTTCTCCCTTGTGTCCTGCCTTGGAGCACCCAATCTCTTTTGTTCCCCACATGCCACCTGTTGGAAAAATTCTGCCTTTTCAGCACCAGGCTTGGGCCCAAAGGGACTCCTGATCCCATTCTCGATTTCTCAGAGTTGCTCCACCAGCCCCCACCACTCCCACCCCACCAGGCTGCCAGTCAGAGGAGTGTCCCATGCTGGTCTTCCTGGTTTCCCTGGATCCCCATCCACCATCAGACCATGAAGAGCTTGCAGCCTTGGGGAGCCATTGGAAGGTCTGGGGCACGGGAATAGGCCCCTCCACTGGGGCACTGGCGATAGGGTCGGGACTGTTGAAACAGGAGCAGAATGACATAGGCCTGGCCCTCTCTGTCAGCCCTCAACTCGCCCTCCCCAATACCAGCAATCTTTCTAAATTAACCCCTCCCAAATGGGGTTCACAGTCCTCCATCTCAGTGCTCAGCAGGTTCGATGGGCACCTACTCTGGGCCACACACTCAGGGGGCAGGGGCCACACTCCAAACTGCCCCTGAAACAAATCACCTGCCCCATCACCCACAGCTTTGCTGTTCCCTCTGAGCCTGGTGTGGACCACTCCCCTCTGTTCTACTGCCCCACATCCTCTCCCACCTGTACCAGAAGACTTCCTTCAAAAAGCCAGCTTTGCTCAGCTGCCCCTCTCCTCCAAATCCCGAGGGCACCCTGGGATTCAGCCTATGGTGTCTGCTGCTCAGTTCCTCTAGAGACTGCCTGGGTCGCCCAGTGAGACCGCAGATTGCCCTCAAGGGCAGTGGCAGCCTTCTACCTTTTCATGTACCTGTCCCCCGAAGTCCATCCCCTCCACCATTATCCCCACATATCTTGGCCACACCACTGAAAGAGCCGTTGGTGCAGCCATAGCAAAACCAAAAACCAAACCCAAGGCCAGATGAGGAATGACTCTGACTCTCCATTATCCACCCTTCACGAGAAAGAGTGGCCCAGCTAGGAGTTCCAGGAGGGCTGAAGGGCACAGACTGGGAGGGGCAACTCACTCCAAATGCCCACTCCCCACACCCTGTCTAGCAGGAGCCCTGGACTTTCTCTCCACCTCTCCTCCTGCTCCTTCCCCTGCCCCATGAGGTCAGCACCTGTGACCCCTGATTCTTCCCCTTCTGTGCCCAGAAATAGCTCTTGCGTAAGTCACCTGCCCCTCACTAAAGGCGTTCTCTTTGTCTTTAACATCCTTTGCTTCTCTTCGGAATTCTAAGAGCTTATTTTACAGATGTGCTGAGGCCCAGAGGGGGCTGCAACTAGTTACTGGCTCCCTGGTACATTAGCTGAAGGGCTGGGGCTCCACCAGACACTTGCACACAAGCCCTGAGTGAGAGGCAGAGCTAGGATTTGCACACAGGCAGTCTGGCTTCAGCTCTCAATAGTATCCCACATGGCTTCCATTGACAATGCTATTGTCATAATTTTGAAACGTATGTATTCTTTAACTTTTTCCCAAAACGACACGAAATGGCATTACAATAGAAAAGATTAGTTCATTCAATGGATTCTTACTGCTCAAGAGGAAAAATAGCAATCTTAAGGGTTGCCACAGATGCTGTGATTAATCTGGAAATTTGGATTTGAGCTTCCTGGCAGCAACGGCAAAAACTGAAACACTCTTACTATCAGAAAACAGGAAGCAGATCAGTTCCTCCACAGGGACAAATATTTCCAGGAACAAATTCTGAAAGAGGCTTCTCACATGGGGCCTCATGTTGGGACATGGTGTGACATCATAAAATCTTCTAAATCTTCTAAACAATTTGACAACAAGAACAGATGGAGGATTTTCAGTATAAGCAGAGAGTAGGCACTGGGCACTGTGTAGGGCAAGATTGGAGATAACAGGCTCAGGGATCCCAGCATATGGACTGCCTGTTGCCTAGAGCTCAGAAAAGCTAGAATTTTCTCTACATGTTTCAGCTCTTGGCTAGATTTTATCTTTTGAGAATAGACAACTGTAGTTGGTCTTCTAACAGCTTTCAAAGTACTGCCAGGGGTGGGGTGGGGGCTGCAGAACCCCAGGCTATGGAAACTAGAAATGCTCCAAGAAGGGTAGTTCTGTTTGGAAAGGTGAGATGTCATGCACACATTCACTTATCAGATCTCTGTTAAAGGTCCCTTTGTGCCAGATGTTGCACTAGGTGGAGTGGAGACCCGTGAAATAAATAACAAAGGATTCCAGCCAGGCACGGTGGCTCATGGCTGTAATCCCAGCACTTTGGGAGGCCAAGGTGGGTGGATCACCTGAGGTCAGGAGTTCGAGACCAGCCATGGTCAACATGGTGAAACCCTGTCTCTACTAAAAATACAAAAATTAGCAAGGCGTGGTGGCGCATGCCTATATTCCTGGCTACTCGGGAGGATGAGGTAGAAGAATCACTTGAACCCGGGAGGCGGAGGTTGTAGTGGGTTGAGACTGTGCCATTGCACTTCAGCCTAGGTGACAAAAGAGAAACTTCACCTTAAAAAATAAAAATAAAAATATTTTTAAAATAACAGGGTTCCTAACCTCAAATAATTTAATTCTTAACAGGAAAAAACAAAACAAAACATATGTTTTGAGCAGCTACTACGTGTCAGGCATTGAGCTGAGTGCTTTGCATCTAGTATCTCATTTATTATTTATTTATTTATTTATTTATTTTAGACAGAGTGTCACTCTGTTGCCCAGACTGCCGTGCAGTGGTACAATCTCGGCTCACTGCAACCTCCACCTCCTGGGCTCAAGCAATTCTCATGCCTCAGCCTCTTGAGTAGCCGGGATTACAGGTGTGCACCTGTAATTAGCACACCCAGCTAATTTTTGTATTTTTAGTAAGACATGGGGTTTTGCCATGTTGGCCAGGCTGGTCTCGAGCTCCTGAACTCAAGTGATCTGCCCTCCTCAGCGTCTCCAAGTACTGGGATTACAGAAGTCAGCCACCATGCCCAGCCCCATTTAATATTTCTAACAATTCTATATAATAAGCACTATTATTGCTACCCACAATATAGCACCAGGCAGCAAACAAAGCCTCTCTGAAGGATAGCATCCCCAACTTAGGCACTCAAGATTGCCAAAGAATATACAGTTATCTCTTGGTATCCATGGGGAATTGGTTCCAGGACCTCCACAGATACCAAAATCTGTGGATATGCAGTCTCTTATCTTAAGTGACATACTGGGCTGGGCATGGTGGCTCATGCCTGTAATCCTAGCATTTGGGGAGGCCAACGTGAAAGGATGATTGAGTTCAGGGGCTTAAGACTAGACTGGACAACATCGTGAGACCCCTGTCTTTAAAAAGTAATTAAAAGTTAGCTGGATGTGGTGGTGTGCACCCGTGCACCTGTGCCCCTGTAGTCCTAGCTACTTGGGAGGCTGAGGTGGGAGGATCACTTGAGCCTGGGAAGTAGAGGTTGCAGTGAGCAACCGGATTGTGCCACTGCACTCCAGCATGGGCGACAGAGTGAGAGTCTGTCTCAAAACAAAACAAAACAAAAAGCCATAGTATTTGCATATAACCTACACACACCCTCTCACATACTTTAAATTATCTCTAGGTTACTTATAATACCTAATACAATGCGTATACATTACTTTGTTCTGATGGATTCAAAATAGTACTTGGCACACAGCAAATTCAAGTTTTGCTTTTTGGGACTTAGTGGAATTTTTTTCCAAGTATTTTCCATCCTCATTAGGTTAAATCCAAGATGCAGAACCCACAGATACAGAGGACCAACTATATATATAAATCCACAATTTTAAAAAAAATCACCAAACACACAAGAGGCAATTGTTAGCAGAAACAACATACAATAGATATAGATCCCTAAGGATAACAGAAATTGTAATTATTAGAATTACAGTAAATGAAATAACTATAACTGAAGCTTTTAAAGAAATAAAAAATGAAATCACAAAAGTGATCAAATCACAAGAGATAATTTTTTAAAATAGATCTGGAAAAGAACAACATAGAACTTTTATAAATGAAATAACTTGTTGAAACATAAAATTCAACAAATGAGTTAAACAGCATATTAGACACAGTTGATGAGACAGAGTGAGCTGGAAGATTAATCTGAAGACATTACACAATTTTCAGCACAGAGACAAGCAAATGGAAAATATGAAAGAGAGGTTAAAAGCAATAGCAGGTAGAATAAAAGTCCCAGAAAGAGGCTAGAGGGAGAAAGAGGGAGAGGTAATATTTGAAGAGATAATGGCTGAGAACTTTCCAGAGCTGGTGAAATGCATGACTTCACAGACACTGGAAATGTAATATACATCTAATAATGTAAATAAAAGGAAATTCACAGCTAATCACAGTGTGGTGAAACTGCATAACACCAAAGACAGAGATCTTAAAAGCAGCCACATAGAAAAGACATGCCACTCACAAAGGAAGGATAATTAGATGACAGGACACTTCTCAAAAGCAACAGTGAAAGCTAGAAGACAGGGACGAGCTTCAAAGTTCTGGGAGAAAATAACTGTCAACCTAGAATTGTGAACTTAGCAAAACCATCTTCCAAAGCTGATGGTGAAATGGAAACATCTGGATTTTTTTTCAGAGAAAGAAAGCAAAAAGCATTTACCAACAGCAAATCTTTACTGAAGATTGTGCTACAAGAAAAGAGGGAAATTGGCCGGGCGCGGTGGCTCAAGCCTGTAATCCCAGCACTTTGGGAGGCCGAGACGGGTGGATCACGAGGTCAGGAGATCGAGACCATCCTGGCTAACATGGTGAAACCCCGTCTCTACTAAAAAATAACAAAAAACTAGCCGGGCGATGTGGCGGACGCCTGTAGTCCCAGCTACTCGGGAGGCTGAGGCAGGAGAATGGCGTGAACCCAGGAGGCGGAGCTTGCAGTGAGCTGAGATCCGGCCACTGCACTCCAGCCTGGGCGACAGAGCAAGACTCCGTCTCAAAAAAAAAAAAAAAAAAAAAAAAAAAGAAAAGAGGGAAATTATGCCAGAAGGAAGGACTGGCATGCACAAAAGAATAGTAAACAAATCAATTGATAAACAGATAAATCTACACAAATATTATATAAAATAATGACAACAGGCGGGAACAGTAGGAAATAATTCAAAAACTGCACCAAAAAGAGAGTATGTAAACCTGTAGGGGAAGATCACAGCCAAAGGGTTCAAAAGTCCTCCTATTATTTAGGAGGGTGGTTGAGATACTAATAACCTGAGACTTCTTTAGGTATGCAGGATAGAATTTCAAAAGCAATCAAAAGAATCTATCTATTTCAATAGAAATATAGAAGCAATCTATCTATTTCAAATAGAAATATACAAGTAGGATATATAAATTCCAAATCAATAAAGGAGGTAGAAAAGGATAGAGTAAGAAAATAAACAAACTCAATAAATCCAAAGGAAGGAAGAACAAGTAGCAAGAGAAAGAATAGGGGGAGTGGGAATAGGATAAGAAAGATAACAAAAATAACTCAAGATGTGTCTGTAATCACAATAAACTAAAACCCTACGTGTGCTATTTAAAATACATTGTTAGATTGGATTTTTAAAAATCCAGCTCTGTGCTGCATATGGTATCATATCTAAAACACTAAAACATAGATAGATTGAAAGACCACACAAACACTAATCAGAAGAAAGCTGGAGGCCAAATCGGTGGCAGAAGCTTGTAATCCAAGCACTTTGGAAGGACGAGGTGGGAGAACTGCTTTAAGCCAAGAGTTTGAGGCCAGCCTGGGCAACATAGCGAGACTCCCATCTCTACAATAAAAAATAATTAGCAGGCATGGTGGTGTGTGTCTATAGTTCCACCTACTCGGAGGCTGAGGTGGAAGGGTTACTTGAGTCAAGGAGTTTGAGGCTGCAGTAAGCCATGATCACACCACTGCACTCCAGCCTGGGTGACAGAATGAGCGAGATCCTGTCTCTAAAAAAAAAAAAAAAAAAAAAAAAAAAAAAAAATTAAGAAATTTTTTAAAAAAGAAAGCTGGGAGAGCTACACTAAAATCAGAATAAAAACAGACTTTAAGATGCAAAGCATCTTAAAAGGGATAGAAAAGTTAGCTTTTTCTGGAAGGCACAGCAATTCTTAATCTACATGTAAAGTAGACTCAAAAATTAGAAATTAGCAGTGTGGATCCTGACAAGCTAATTCTAAAATAACTTAGGCAAGCAAAGGCACAAGAATAGGCAAAACTGAGGAGAAAAACAAGGTGGGATAGCATGCCCTATCAGATATCAAGACTTATAAATATAATGTAATTGAGACAGAATGAGATTGACACAGTAGACCAATGGAATAGAATGAAGAGCCTCAAAATGAGTCACAAATATATGGCAACGTAATATATGTCTCAGAGGTAGTATTGCAGATACATAATGCATTTTAAAATCTATATCTAGGACAATCTGAATAAGGTCTGAAATCTGAATAAAATCTGTAGACTAGCTAATAATATTGTAGCAATAGTGACTTCCATACTGTGGTCATATGTAAGACAATGTCCTTGTTTTTTAGGAAACACGCAATGGAAGAACTTAGAGTGAAGGAAGATCACATACACAACTTACTGTCAAACAGTTCAGAAAAAAACTTTGTGTGTGAACACATGTATACACACACAGAAAGAGATAAAGCAAATTTGATACAATGTTGGTAACATTTCAAGGATTTGGGTGAGGGGTATACAGGAGTTTTCTCCCACTACTTTCTCCCACTAAATTCTTGCAAATTTTATATAAACCTCAGTTATGTCAAAATTAAGCACTTAAAATCATATGTGTATATAGTTATACACACTTATAGGTAAGGTTAAAAATTGCAATTAGAATTTTACAATGGTGTATATACATTATTCATCAATAAAAGTTTACCTTAAGAATTCAATCCAGACCAGGATCCCAGCACTGTGCTGCATATGGTGTCATATCTAAAACACTAAAACATAGATAGATTGAAAGACCACACACACACTAATCAGAAGAAAGCTGGAGGCCGAATGCGGTGGCTTACGCTTGTAATCCCAGCACTTTGGGAGGACGAGGTGGGAGAACTGCTTGAAGCCAAGAGTTTGAGGCCAGCCTGGGCAACATAGCCAGACTCCCATCTCTACAATAAAAAATAATTAGCAGGCATGGTGGTGTGTGTCTATAGTTCCACCTACTCAGGAGGCTGAGGTGGAAGGGTTACTTGATTCCCAGCACTTTGGGAGGCCAAGGTAGGAGGATTGCTTGAGTTCAGGAGTTTAAGACCAACCTGGGCAACATGGCCAGAACCCATCTGTCCAAAAAATATATTTTTTTAATTTAGCCAAGCATGGTGGTGTGTGCCTGAGGTCCCAGCTACTCAGGAGTCTGAGGTGGAAGGATCAGTTGAGCCAGGGAGGCTGAAGCTGCAAGGAACCATGTTTGTGCCACTGCACCCCAGCCTAGGTGACAGAATGAGACCCAGTCCAAAAAGAAAGAATCCAACCCATGAAGCTCTGCTGGGCAGGGAGATGGATGGACAGGACTGCACAAATCCTGGAGCACAGGTGAGGGAATCTTCAGTGAATTAATGCTGGGCTCCCCAGCGGGGAAGAAAGGAAGGGAAGTGAGGAGGAGGTGATAGATGAGGAAATAGAGGGAGCAGAGCCTGGAGGCCTCTCTGAGTTTAGAGAGCAGGAGCTGTCGGGGTGAGCAGGTGAGAGATGGACAGAGGGAGGCCTATGGTCAAAGAGGAGGTGTTGGATGGAAGGGTCTAGAGGTTGAGCAAATCCAGGTGATGGCAAGGTCCATGACGTAAACAAGATATTGGGTGTCTAAAATGGAAAAGCCCTTAGAGATAACCCAGTCAAGGAATTGAAAAGCAGTGTGTGAGCACCCTCGTGGCCAGTAAAGTTCCCCCAGATGGTGCAGAATGGCAGTAGAGAGAAAGACTATGAGGGGATACCTATGTCAAGAGATAGAAGCCGCTTGGCCGGGTGCGGTGGCTCTCGCCTGTAATCTCAGCACTTTGGGAGGCCAAAGCGGGTGGATCACCTGAGGTCAAGAGTTTGAGACCAGCCTAGCCAACATGGTGAAACCCCATCTCTACCAAAAACACAAAAATTAGCCAGGCATGGTAGCAGGCACCTGTAATCCCAGCTACTTGGGAGGCTGAGGCAGGAGAATCGCTTGAACCCAGGAGGTGGAGGTTGCAGTGAGTCGAGATCGTGCCACTGCACTCCAGCCTGGGTGACAAGAGCAAAAAGGAGAGAGACAGAAGCCAAGTAACTGGAGGCCAGCAGGAGGGTGATGGGGAGCCATAGAGGGTGGTGCAGCTTCACAGGACAAGAGCTTTAAATGAGGATACTGGAGTCACATCTGCATATAACACATCTGGAATCAAGAGGAAATCCAAATACATTTCTGGATCCTGTCATTTCTGGTTCCTGGAGTTTGGGAGAAGGAGCTGCCTCCATTCATAAGGGCTGCAGAGAAATAGTGTGGTATCCTTAGGGATGGCAGGCATTCAGAGGTCCTGTGAGAAAGTTTGCTTGTCACACACCATTCTAGCCTGGGGTTTTATTTACACACTACCCTA
This sequence comes from Macaca mulatta, assembly GCF_049350105.2. NCBI lineage: Eukaryota > Metazoa > Chordata > Mammalia > Primates > Cercopithecidae > Macaca > Macaca mulatta. Next base: position 117,737,012 of record NC_133406.1, read on the forward strand.
AGGTCCAAGTGCAGGACCTGATTGGTGGTAGGTGCTCAAAATTTTTTACTGGATTAATGACTGGATGGGTGGATAGGTAAGTGCATAGGTGGTGGTTGGGTGAATGAATGGATGGGTATGATGGGTAGATGGATGGATGGATAAGTGGTGGATGGATGGATAGACGTATGGACAGATGGATGCATGGATAATGAATGGATGAATTAGTGGGTGAATGGATGGATGGTAGGGTGGATGGATATATGGATAGATAGATGGATGCATGGATGGTGGATGGATGACTGAGTTGGTAGTTATGATGGATGACTGGAAGGATGGATGGGCAGACAGACAGAAGGACAGATGGATGGAAGGATGGACAGACGGATGGATGGATGGGTAGGTGGATAGATGAATGAATGGGTAGGTAGATGGGTGAATAAACGGGTGAGTGAGAGGATGAATAGAAAGAAGAGCTCGTGGGGCATGGGAGTGAGTGAATTAAAAAGTGCATGAATTGAATAAATGGGACATTGCAGGAAACATAGAATAGCCTGGGAGGTCAGAAAGGTGATAGAGATAACACGTCCAGCCTCGCCTCAGTCATCTAGACCACTCATAAGAACAGTATAACCACATGGAGGTTGCAAAAGCCACCATCCCTCTGCTCCCTCGTGCCCCCCAACCCAGAGGCTTATCTATGGGCGGGAGCCCCCATCTGTATCCCCAGGTTCCAGGCTGCAATGGCAGAGGACATGGGACCAAGGGAGCAGACTGGCTACCTCTGGGAACCCCTCTTCCTTCTCAGGATCCCGATCAGACTCCCCAGGAAGCAGGGGAGAATGCAGGCATTAGGCTCTGATCCCAGAAGTTCTGGACCTGCCTTTGCCTCTCTCTGTCCTTACACAGGTCATTTGACTTCTCTTGGCCACTCTTCCTGGCAAGAATTGTAGGAAAAATGGCCCTGTCTTCTCCCTTCCACCTGCCCATCCCAGTGCTGTGGGGACATAAATCAGCTGTCTGATGGGGAAGGAAACCTCAGACCCTGGAAAGATGAGTCCAGCTCCCTCACCCAAGGAAGCCCACGAATAGGGCAGAAACTGGCCTGGCCTAGCGACTCTTTCCTGCACCCAACTCCATCCTCCAGCCACAGGGTTGTAGAGGGAATAGGTTTCCTCCGAGCCAAGGTAAACATCCGAGCTTTATCTCCCTTCAGTTTCTGATTCCCCATTATCCTGACCACCAGGACCATGCCCCTCCCCAGCCATACCATGGCAGGCCAGGCCTGCAGAGCAGAGATAAGGCCCTCCTGGCCAGAAGACCACAAGCAGGGGATTAGAGGGAGGGGAAGTTTTCTCTTCTACCCACTCAAAGCTAGAATTCTGCTTCCTTCCCCAGAGGCACACTCCAGGAGAGCATCTGGGCAGCCATCCCAGCCTCTCTGAGACTGGGGAGAGGGCCTGGGGTGTTTTGCCCACCAGTATTCAGTATCAGCGATGTCCTAATTAATTCGTTTCTCATTTGGGGGCACCAATCAAAGGCAGAAAATCCTGCTCGGCTGAGCACCAGGGAAGCAGGAGAATGCAGCGCTGGTTGCCACGTCTTGGAAGAGACCCCTTCAGACCTCTCAGTAGGTAACTGGATGGCCACAGGGGCCCCAAGGCCTGAAAATCCAGGTCCAACATCCAAATTGTACAGCAGCCTTTCATGGACAGCTCCTCCATGCCAGGCCTCATGCTGGGTACTGAGGTTATGGATCCATCCCAGCCTTCACAGAACGTCTGGGAGCAATGCCTAATGCAGCCTAGGAAATCTGGGAAGGCTTCACAGAAGAGGTGACATGCTACTTGGATTTTGAGGGATGAAAGAGATTTCTTCAGACATAGAAATAAGGGAAGAGCATTCCGAAGCAGAGGGAAACTATGGGAAAAGGCCTGGAGCTATGAAAAAAGTAGCACATGATTAGACGATGATGGTAACTGGAATGGTTGAAGTGTCAGGTTCATGAAGCGGAAGAGGGCCGGGCGCGGTGGCTCAGGCCTGTAATCCCACCACTTTGAGAGGCTGAGGTGGGCAGATCACGAGGTCAGGAGATCCAGACCATCCTGGCTAACACGGTGAAGCCCCATCTCTACTAAAAATACAAAAAATTAGCCGGGTGTGGTGGCACATGCCTGTAGTCCCAGCTACTTGGGAGGCTGAGGCAGGAGAATCGCTTGAACCTGGGAAGTGGAGGTTGCAATGAGTCAAGATTGTACCACTGCACTCCAGCCTGGGTGACAGAGCAAGACTCTGTCTCCGATAAATAAATAAATAAATAAATAAATAAATAAATAAATACAAAATTACCCGGGTGTGGTGGCACATGCCTGTAATCCCAGCTACTCGGGAGGCTGAGGCAGGAGAATTGCTTGAACTCAGGAGGCGGAGGTTGTGTGAGCCGAGATTGAGCCATTGCACTCCAGCCTGGGCAACGAGAATGAAACTCTGTCTCAAAAAAAATTAAAAATAAATTAATTTTCTTAAAAATGAGGAAGAGGAGTTGGAAAAGGGAGTATCAAGAGATGAGGCTCTTGGATCTACCCAAATAATCCAAGATAATCTCCTCATCGCAAGATCCTTAACGTTAATCACATTTTCAAAGTTCTTTTGACATGCAAGAGACATATTCACAGGTTCCAGGGATGAGGACCTGGACAAAAAAGAGAGAGAGATGAGGCTCCGAGGTGAAGAAGGATTCAGGGTCTGGTTTTAAAGGGCCTCAAAGGACTTGAGGAAGACTTAGAACTTTATCCTATGGACAGCGAGGAACCAATGGAGGGATGATTTTATTTTTTTATTTTATTTTTTGAAGGAATTTTGCTTTTGTCGCCCCCGCTGGAGTGCAGTGGCACAGTCTTGGCTCACTGCACCCTCCATTTCCCGGTTTCAAGTGACTCTCCTGCCTCAGCCTTCCAAGTAGCTGGGATTACAAGCACCTGCCACCACGTCCGGTTAATTTTTGTATTTTTAGTAGAGACGGGGTTTCACTATGTTGGCCAGGCTGGTCTCGAACTCCTGACCTCAGGTGATCCACCTGCCTTGGCCTCCCGAAGTGCTGGGATTACAGGCATGAGCCACCGTGCCCAGCCAATTTTCAGCTGGGTGGTGACATACTGGAATTAGTAATTTGGAAGAAGCTCTCCAGCTAAGTATAGCAAGGGTGGTATCCCAGAAATGAAGGCAGGGAGACCAGGAGGAAGCCAAGACATCATCCAAGGAGACAATAATGATGGCCTGACTTCCTGCAGGGGCCGTAAGGTGGGAGAAAAGGGGCAGATCCCACGGGAAGGAGCAACAGACCGGATGTAGGGGGTAACCGGCAGGGAAGGTGTTCAGGACCAGTTCAAGTTTCTGGATTCACCAGGACAGAAAAGCTCGTTTTCAGGAGAAAACATGGAGGAGCTCAGCTGGGAGGCGTGTTTAGTTTGGGGTGTGTGTGGAGCTTCAAGGGGAGCTGGGGGTCTGAGAGGCAGGACTATGAGGTGCTGCTCAGGGTCATGCAGCATCAATGTCATCTGTGGGTCTAGAATGCAGGCCCGCCCTCCCCACCACCACCACCACCACCACCATTCCCAGGCCTGGGCCACCTGCTACCTCTGTTATGGCACCCATTCCAGCCTCCATGTCTTGGTTCTCACTGTTCCCCTGCCCAGCATACTTCCCTCCTCCATACAAGTCCCACCCATCCCTCTAGTTCCCACTTTAACCCAGGGGTTAGAGCAAAGGTCCGAGGTCAGAGGTGGATGGGGCCTGAAAGAGGGGTGGTGAGTGTGGCAGAAAATGCAGAGGTCTCATTTAGAGCCCAGCTCAGCCTCAAAATGGCTGTGGGACATGGGCAGATTACATTCCCTCTCTGGGCCTCAACTTCCCAACCTTTCAGAGGTGAATAAGGAAAGATCCTTGAACCCACGGATCTGGAAAGCGCCATAAGGTCACTGTCAGGACACTAAAGGTATATCACAGGACACACTCTACAAATGAGGGGATAGCTTATGAAAAAAGACTTAGTGACCCGGCAAGGTGGCTCACGCCTGTAATCCCAACACTTTGGGAGGCCAAGGCAGGCAGATTGCCTGAGGTCAGGAGTTCGAGACCAGCCTGGCCAACATGGTGAAACCCCTTCTCTACTAAAAATACAAAAATTAGCCAGGTGTGGCGGCGGGCACCTGTAATCCCAGCTACTTGGGAGGCTGAGACAGGAGAATTGCATGAACCCGGGAGGAGGAGGTGGCAGTGAACCAACATCGTGCCACTGCACTCCAGCCTGGGCAAGAAGAATGAAACTCTGTCTCAAAAAAAAAAAAAAAAGAAAGAAAGAAAGAAAGAAAGAAAGAAAGAAAGAAAGAAAGAAAGAAAGAAAGAAAGAAAGAAAGAAAGAAAGAAAGAAAGAGAAAAAAGCGTTAGTGGCATTTTCTCTGGGCCTTGAAGAATGAGTAGAATTTCAGCAAGTTGAGGTGGAGGTGAGGGAGGGCACTCGGGGCAGAGGGAATAGCCTGAGCAAAGGCCAGGAGGCAGAAAGTTCAGGGTGGGTTCAGGGAAGAAGGAGTGTCCAGTTTCTTTCTAAGTCAACAGCTCAAGGTTTTATTTTTTATTCCGGCTGCTGCAGCTCCATTTCCTGGTGCAGGTCCCCAACAGAGAATGGAGCACAAAGGAGATCAGTAGAATCTCGCTCCTAAATATTGAATTACACAGAAGGGAAAAAGGAAAGCAACTTCACTGAACACCTACTATGTGCTGATTACCATACTAGGCATTGTATTTCTGATAGCTCATTTAATTATCACAAAATCCCTGGGAGGAGTTATTATCACCATGACAGATTAGGAAACAGAGGCTTGGAGAAGATAAACACCATCTCCAAGGCTCTGCAGCCCAACAGATATGCCTCAAGTATCCCCTGTGTGTCCAGCACTGTACTGAGGCTGGAAAGACAGAGGTGAGAATGTGGTTTCTGCCCTCAAAGAGTTCACAGTATAATGGAGGAGGCATGTGACCAACAGCCTACCACAGTATTACGGGATGAATGGGGAGGAGGGCCCCTGATTCAGCTTGACTAAGGTGTGGAAGCCCAGAGGGATGCTGAGCTCAAGCTGGATGCTTGAACTGGGTCAGGAACAGGACTTAGCCAGTGGGAGGTGACAGGCGCTCCGCAGAAGAAAGGCACAGGGGGCCGGGCGCGGTGGCTCACGCCTGTAATCCCAGCACTTTGGGAGGCCGAGACGGGTGGATCACGAGGTCAGGAGATCGAGACCATCTGGCTAACACGGTGAAACCCCGTCTCTACTAAAAATACATAAAAAAAAAAAAAATTAGCTGGGCGTGGTGGCAGGCACCTGTAGTCCCAGCTACTCAGGAGGCTGAGGTGGGAGAATCACTTGAACCTGGGAGGCAGAGGTTGCAGTGAGCCGAGATTTCACCACTGCACTCCAGCCTGGGTGGCAGAGCGAGACTCCATCTCAAAAAAATTTAAAAATAAAAAAATGAACTGACTGGAAGGCCAGGTGTGGTGGCTCACACCTGTAAAACCAGCACTTTGGGAGGCTGAGGTGGGCGGGTCACTTGAGGTCAGGAGTTCAAGACCAGCCTGGCCAACATGGTGAAACACCATCTCTACTAAAAATACAAAAATTAGCTAGGCGTGGTGGCGGGCACCTGTAATCCCAGCTACTTGGGAGTCTGAGGCATAAGAATCACTGGAACCTGGGAGGCAGAGGTTGCAGTGAGCCAAAATTGTGCCACTGCATTCCAGCCTGGGTGACAAAGCGAGACTCTGTCTCAAAAAAAAAAGAAAAGAAAAGAAAAGAACTGACTGGACATGGGAATGTGGAGAAGGGGTTGTAAGGAATGACTCCTGCCTGAGTCCCTGAGCTGTGTGACTAGGGAGAGGAGGGAATGGTGGCTAATTCACCATGACAAGGTATGTGGGGATTGGAGACAGATTTGGTGAAGTGGGGGAAGATTCATCCAGTTGATCATTCATTCAACAAACACACATGGAGGCCTTACTGTGTGGCAAGCAGTGTTATAGACACTGGAGATAAGGTTTTGAACAAAACAGACAAAAACTGTTGCCCTTATGGAACTTTCAGTCTAGTGGGGATTGAGACAGCCAATATCAGATAGTGAAAAGGGATATGGGGGAGAGAGAGAGAGGGAGTGGGAGGGAAGGGGCTTGTAAATTTTGAAAATGGTGCTCAGAGAAGGCCTCGATAAGAAGTGACATTTGAGCAAAGACCTAAAGAAGGGGAGAGACCAGCCCATGTAGCTATTTACCGGGGAAAGAGTCCAGGCAAATGAAACAGCAAGGGCAAAATCTCTGAGGCAAGAGACAGCGTAACGTTGAAGAAGCAAAGAACACAGAGTGGCTGGAGCACGGCAGCAAGGGGGAGAATAACAGGAGAGGGATCCAGGAGGTAATGGGGGTACCAGGTTGTGTAGGGCCTTGTAGACCATTGAAACGGCTTTGACTTTGACTCTGAATGAGACAGGAGCTGTTGGAAAGGTTGGGATGAGGATGGCCTGATCAGACTTCTGTTTGATTGACATCGCACTGGCTGTTGAAGGAACTACAGACAGGTGGGGGAACAAGGATGAATGGAAGCGGAAGAGCAGGGAGGAGGCTATTGCGATGATCTAGGCAAGAGATGAGGGTAGCTTGGAGCTGGCTGGTATTAGTTTCAGTGATATTTATATTTTCTAACATATTATCATACAAATATTTGAATGTAGAGCCAAGTCGAACTTTACAGTGAATACCCAGGATTCTGGTTATATTTTGAAAGAAGAGAGTCCATGGGACTCACTGAGCTAGCAGAGCCTGTGGGATATCTTGGGAGGGTTGCATCAGGCAGTCAGGTCGTTTGACCTGGAACTTATGCTGCAGCCCTGGTCTGCAGCATCTCACCAGACCCAGACGCCTAAAAACGATTATATGTTAAGGACAGTCTGCTGGTCTGTTGGTACCTAACCTTTACTGGGTTATGAATCCAATAAACTATGAGCAGTTTGAACTTTTCTGAGAAAATGCAAATAAAGTTATTTGTAGTTGCAGAGAAATCATGAATACAGACAATAAAAGACATCAAATGTAGTTAATTTCACTCGGTTACAAAATATTCAGTGTTGCAGGACCATTGTGGGTAAACATTACTAATTTTTAGTGAACATATAAAGACCCTGTGCCTCACCAAGACATCCTCCTGTCTTTCTCCCAAAATTCCTGTCTCTCCATCTGCCTGGTCTATGGGCAATGCACAGAATATGTAATGAAGAGGGGAGTAGTGAGTATTGGGTTATAAATTTCCCTGGAACCTGGAACACACCCTTCTGAATACTGTGAAGATTTGGGTCCCAAGGCTAGAGCTGAAAAGAGGTTTGGGGCCGGCTGGGTGAGCCTTCCAGCCCGCGTTTGCCTCCAACTGATGCTCCCCCAGGCAGGGGACATAGGGATGGCACCCAGCCAGGTGGGAGCCTGGACTCTGCCCAGCCTCAAAGCTTTGAGCTCAGGAAATCCAGAGGCAGGGGAGGGGGACATCATTGCCACATTCCCCAGCCCTTTAAGACCCCCGAGGCAGGAAGGCTGCCCGGGCCTCACCGGCTTCTCTCACAGGCTCCTTCCTGGGAGGAAAGGGCTGCCCGTTGCCTCAAAGACTCAAGGGAGGGCAGGAGGGAGGCTCGGAAGGTGTTGCAATCCCCAGCCCCCGGGCCTGTCAGAGGCCGAGCCATTAACGACGGAGCTCGGGGAGAGACACTGGACTGCAGCTGGTTTCAGGAACTTCTCTTGACGGGAGAAGAGAGACCAAGGAGGCCAAGCAGGGGCTGGGCCAGAGGCTCCAATGTGAGCAGGGGATCCCTAGAGAGCCTTGGGCTTGATGGAGAGCTGGAATCCTGAGGCCACTCCCCCCAGTTCTGCCAAGTGTTCGTGTCCGGGGTCCTAGGCCTGGGGCCAAGGATTCCTCCTTTAGAACCCCAGCCCTGGACACTGAGTCTCTTTTCACAGGATGTCCCTACTTTTGGGGGTATTGCACCAGGGAAGTCACTCACAGCTAAGTATCTCCTTGGGGACACTGAGCTTGGCTGGGGACAGGCATAATAATTCTCACCTCCCCATGCCTCTGTCTCTCAGGACGTGTGTGTCTGTGAGTTCCAGCCGTACAACCCCTCCCCATCTGGGTCTCTGTCTGTTTCACTCTCTATTTCCATCTTTCCTCTTCAGCTTCTCTCTGGCTTGCTGTCTCTTTGAGTTTCTCTGTCTCCCATATTTCCTGCTATCTCTTGAATCTTAAACCCTTGGAAACAGACTGCTTCCTGGGCCCCAGACCTCTGAGTGCCCTCCGCTCTCTGGGTCGGCATACATTGGGCCCTTTTTCTCTGTCTCTTGACATCTCTCTGACCTCCATCGTCTTCTCGGTGGGTCTCTCTGTCATTTCGGTCTGTGCAGATTTCAGTCACTGCCTCGCTCTGTCACTCTTTGTGTCGCTCTCTCTTTTTCTTTATCTACAGCACATATGGAAAGGCCTCTCCCCTCTGTTTATTCCCAGCACCCCGCTCCCTCCCCACCCTTCCCACAGAAAGAATCTCGAGGTGAGAGTAAAAACGGCAAGGGAGCGAGGGGTGTGAACTGGGGAAGAGAGTGTGAGGGGAGAGGGTTGAGTATGACGAGGGAGAAACGGAAAGAGGGGATGTGAGGACATCCAGCCAAGCAGGCATCAAGGTGTGCTGGGCTGCAGGAGTGAGCACCTGCAGAGCCCAGCGGAGATGGCCGCAGTGACAGGAGGACCAGGGGGCCAAGGAGCTAGGAGGAGGGGATCCAGAAATGGTGCCATCCTCATCAGCTTCCCTTATGTCTTGATTACTCTTCATTCTACCACCCCAAGGTGGTTCTCTCCAACTCCCCTCCTCTTAGATTGCTCTCACATAGAGGCCATCATTTCATAACATCGTGCTGGGCCAGAAGAACAGTAACCAGGTCTCTTCCCATACCAAAGCAGCAACTATTTCAGGATCTCATCTTCTGCAGCCGTTCCACCACGACATGGAATGAGATGGGAAATGAAGAATGCCGATCACTGAAGGGGTAGTCAGGGGCCTCTCATCAAGATCCCTGCCCTTCACCATCCTTTTGCCAACTTCATCTTCTCATCAGGGAACATAAGGCAACTTTCTTTAATAGCTTTTAAGGTTTCAAACAAAGCATGGCCAAGTGCTAAGCAAACTCCACAGGGATGCCTCCCACATGGAGATATGGGAAGTATAAGGCAGGTTGACAGGAGGTGGGAAAACACTGAAGGTCTCTGAGTAGGGCTTTTCTAGCACTAGGAAAGGTGTGACCACCTCCTTGAGATGACTTATAGGTACTAGGGAATATCTTCCTCTCTACAAAATATCTCTCCTGAATGTCTTTTTGTTGTTGTTGCTGTTGTATTTTTTACAAAGTCTCATTCTGTCACCCAGGCTGGAGTGCAGAGGCACAAACTTGGCTCACTGCAGCCTGCGTCTCCCAGTTTCAAAGGATTCTCATGTCTCACCCTCCCGAGTGGCTGAGACTACAGGCATGCACCATTATGCTTGGCTAATTTTTGCATTTTTAGTAGAGCTGGGGTTTCACCATGTTGGCCAGGCTGGTCTCCAACTCCTGACCTCAAGTGATCCACCCACCTAGGCCTCCCAAAGTGCTGGGATTATAGGTGTCAGCCACCGTGCCCAGCCCTGAACATCTTTAACAGATGGTAAAGACCTTCCTCTGCACCTTATTGTGAAATTGGAAAGAGAAATAAGAATGCCTTTGTCAGAGGACGGTATGAGTAATAAAAGCCACATACTTACACCCATCACTGACAAAATGACAAGCCTAATATGGTTTATATTACTATGAAAGCTCAGTGTGTGAATTAATAAAGTCTCTTTCTATTGTGTAGAAGAGTATAAAAGCATATAGTCCCCTAACAATACAAACTTTTGCCCCCAAAGTAAAGTCAAACATTCAAGTAAGGGAGAGGAGACATAGGTCAAGGTTTTAATCTATACACACACCAGTGAGGCTACTAACCCAAAGGGCTCTTATATACCTAGAGAAGCTCCAATGGGTAGCGTGGAGTTATTCTGGGAAGAGGGCATGCTGGTGGCATTGCTGTTAGATTCAGCCTTTTCTCCAGCAGATAGCCTCGTTGTTTATTTAGATTGAATTACAACATTGAGACTAAACTAACAGAGATCGTAAAAATACCTTAGCGCTGCACAAAGATGGAGAACCCTGGCTATTTACCAAAGGGTTGCCAAGATCAAAGTCTTGTCTTTATGGAAATCCCCTGATATTCTAGTAGTCAGATGGAACCTTATGGGAAAGCAAGCACCTGAGGGGAGATGGAGACTAGAGCCTGAAACCCAGGAAGCATTATAATTGCACCTCCAAACATATGGACAAGCCTGCCAACATTCTTGGGATGGCTAGAACAGCTTGGGAAAACTGTTCAGGAACTATAATCATCAAGAATATTTCAGGAAGCATGGGCACGGTGGCTCACGTCTGTAATCCCAGCACTTTGGGAGGCAGGGGTGGGTGAATTGCTTGACCTCAGGAGTTTGAGGCCAGCCTGGGCCACAAGGCAAGACCCTGTCTCTACCAAAAAGGCAAAAATATAGCCGGGAGTAGTGGCATCATCTGTGGTCTCAGCTACTCAGGAGGCTGAGGTGGGAGGGTCATTTGACCCCAGGTTGTAGGTTGTGGTGACCGAGATCATGCCACTGCACTCTAGCCTGGGTGACAGAACAAGAGACCCTGTCTCAAAAAATATATATATTTCAGGAAAGATAAGATGTCCCGTTTTAAAGAAGGAGATCTGTTAAACGGATTTGTACATGTGCTGCAGCAGTGGCAGAGTCTGCCATAATCTCTTCACTCTCTCCATTCTGGCCTGCTTTGAGTATACCAGCTTGCAGATGACATTCAGGGCCAGAGGGACTGAGGTAAGGACAGGAACAGAGCAAATTACCTGACCCACCAGGGACCTGTACTTGAGACTTGATCCCAGAGCTGTGTTCAGCCTAATCACTTTTTTAGTGAATTAGTGAATCTTTAGGGCCTGCCTGCAGAGAATAACATCTCTCAGTTTAGACAGAGGTGTTGAGCATGTGGAATGTAGGAGCTACGGAGAGATTGATGGAGCTTTATTTTTCTTATCAAAGGAGCACTCACTGGTTAAATCCAGAGCAGAGGAGTCTTCCTGTGCATCAAAGAGGAAGGCATTGCTGCTGGGAAGCTGATGGGAGTCATGGCAGCTGGAATGAATCAAATACTGTTCATCTAGTGAGTCCTCCAGTACTTCATCCATTTCTTCCTCCTGGACCTCCCTCCTGAGCCTGGTGGAGTAGGCAAGACAAGGGATTAAACCAAGGCAGCCTGGAACCACAGCTTCATAGCTAGTTCTGATCTGAAGCTCATGGAAGAGGCACCAAGACCAAAGGGACCATCATATCAAAGAGGAAGTATACAATCCACTTTTGACTGGGAGTATAGTGAGTCGAGAGTTAGTATAGAAGTGAAAACAGGCCGGGCGCGGTGGCTCAAGCCTGTAATCCCAGCACTTTGGGAGGCCGAGACGGGCGGATCACGAGGTCAGGAGTTCAAGACCATCCGGGCTAACACGGTGAAACCCCGTCTCTACTAAAAATACAAAAAATTAGCCGGGCGTGGTGGCGGGCGCCTGTAGTCCCAGCTACTCGGGAGGCTGAGGCAGGAGAATGGCGTAAACCCGGGAGGCGGAGCTTGCAGTGAGCTGAGATCCGGCCACTGTACTCCAGCCTGGGTGACAGAGCGAGACTCCGTCTCAAAAAAAAAAAAAAAAAAAAAAAGAAGTGAAAACAGCAAGTGATCAATGCGTTGACCTCATAACACACAGATAAGGCAGCAGACTCAACAACTACTCTAAAATACACTCAGGGCACACAGGACACAGAGACCCATACTACTGGCTTCAAAATGCTGTGTTCAGATTTTATTTAATATGATGTGGAGTGGTCCATTGAATATTGGCTCTTGAGACAACGTAACATCCCAGGGCTTTTGCAGATTTTAGACCCCTAGCTCTAAATACTTGCTATGGTTTCAATTTATTTTTCAAGGTAATTTTCTGGCTATAAAATATCTGCCAACATAAATCAGGACAACTGTGCAGAAACCAGATAGGCATCTCCCTTTGGTTTGTAACCATATAGGTTTTAAAGATACAGAAACCAGGGATCCCTGGTTAGTTTACTTTTCGGTAAGACTGACTAGTTAACTAAGTGTGAGAAATTACTAGGAAATAGGAACCAATACAAGAACTGCAAAGGGAACAGAGAACCGTTTTTAAAAGGACACATTGTATAATCAGTCAACAAAAAAAGGAACAATCAGCAGTTTCTGCTATTTCCAGATCTGGGACCTTTAACGTCTTGAGCCCTTGCTTCTGGAACCCTCTCTAGATTTGAGCTCTTGCTGCTGGAATCCTCTCTAGATTTGAGTCCTTGCTTCTGGAATCCTCTCTAGATTTGAGTCCTTGCTTCTGGAATCCTCTCTAGATTTGAGTCCTTGCTTCTGGAATCCTCTCTAGATTTGAGTCCTTGCTTCTGGAATCCTCTCTAGAGTTGAGCCCTTGCTTCTGGAATCCTCTCTAGATTTGAGCCCTTGCTTCTGGAATCCTCTCTAGATTTGGTCAGTCTATTATCAGCCCCTTCGTCATTCAGAGTTACCTGGGAGCCAGTAGCTTTTGCCTGTCTTCATTTTTCTTACCATTGTGATATTCTGCAAACCAAAATTAGAAAGAGCTGGTCAGAAGTTAAGCAGGTCCCATTTCACACATTGCACACACGGGGCCTATATGATCAGGGACATAACACTTTACATGTGTGTTCAGAATGCTCTGTGAGAATTTTTGCAGGAGGCCTCAGGTTGTGTCTTTAGAGAAGTGGCCTGGCGGGCTTGCCTGAGTCCACTGGACAGGGTGTTCCTGATGTGGTGAATCATCACCATGACATCAGCTGCCTGAAGCAGAGCAAAAAGTTTAAAATGTCTTTTGTTCCCCAGCTCAAAGAATACTTGCCTGGCTGCCCTTTGGACTTCTCCAGTTGTAACTTTCCTTCCTGTCACAGGCTGGTTGCCAAGACCATGACTGTTTGTCCCCTTGCTACTCACACACAGAACCTGCTCCAGTCTTGAGGAGGACATATAGCCCTGTCCTACCGCTACTCCAAAACCAGAGGACTGCCCAGGTGCCTTCAAGTCTGTCCCTGTTGTGCTTCCTCCAGTGTTCTTGGTGGTAATTCTTTTTCTCTTCTTCTCAGTTAGTGAGAATTGGGGGTGATTCTATGAAAAATATTCCAGTATAAATCAACTTTTCTAACATCAGCTTCTACTATATCCAGTGGCTAAACTTACCCCAAAAGATTTGGACAGTTTACTGGGACTTGAAAATAAATAAATAACCCTGAAAGAGAAATACACTTATGAACATTAAGACACTACTTCAACTGATCTGTACAGCAGCCGTGGAATTATGATTTGACCCACTTTACAAATGAGGAAACAAGGCCGGGCGCGGTGGCTCACGCCTGTAATCCCAGCACTTTGGGAGGCCGAGGCAGGTGGATCACGAGGTCAGGAGATCGAGACTATCCTGGCTAACATGGTGAAACCCCGTCTCTACTAAAAATACAAAAAACTAGCCGGGCGTGGTGGCGGGCGCCTGTAGTCTCAGCTACTTGGGAGGCTGAGGCGGGAGAATGGCGTGAACTCGGGAGGCGGAGCTTGCAGTGAGCCGAGATCACGCCACTGCACTCCAGCCTGGGAGACACAGCGAGACTCCGTCTCAAAAAAAAAAAAAAAAAAAAAAATACAGAAAACTAGCCGGGCGAGGTGGCGAGGTGGCAGGCGCCTGTAGTCCCAGCTACTCGGGAGGCTGAGGCAGGAGAATGGCGTAAACCCGGAAGGTGGAGCTTGCAGTGAGCTGAGATCCGGCCATTGCACTCCAGCCTGGGCGGCAGAGCGAGACTCCGTCTCAAAAAAACAAACAAACAAACAAAAAAAAACAACAACAAAAAAAAAACAAATGAGGAAACAGAAATTCAAGAAGGATCAATCACTTGCACAAAGTTAGTAAATACAGCGCTGAGGCTAGAGCCTAGGTAATTCTGATTCTTAGCTGAGGGGTCTTCCCATTCTAACAGGCTGCCTTCTGTCATGCTGTTCTTTCTAACCACAAAGATTGAACGGAGACTTCAGCTTCTGGCCAAGTTGGAGTAATAGGGACCAGATTTGTCCTCCACCTTAAACAACTAAGAAACTGGAAAAGGTATTTTAAACTCTAGCTTCAACATTGGATATAGTGCAGTACAGGACAGTGATCCCTGAGAGAGAGAGAAAATAAAAGAGGTGAGCCCTATGATTGCTCCAGTTTCCTGCCTGAGATTGTCAAGTGCAGAGCAGGGAGGGAGGACCCAGGCAGAGCCTGGTAGTAAGCTTGAAGAAGTCAGGGTGGCTAGACATCACAGGACAGACTAGAGAATAGATTGCTGCACAGACAGAATGCCTTGGATATCTGTCTTCAATCTTCAGCTAAGTACTGATTAGTACATGTATTTGAGGAAATTATGCAAACCAGGGAAAATAACTTCTCAAAAGGAATAATCTCTATAGCTCACACAGAGCTTGCAACACTTGGTGTTTCCATCAGCTAGAGTGAAAATCCCTTTTAGTAGAGGGAGCATTGGTTAGAACAGGAGTCCCCAATCCCCAGCATTGGTCCATGGCCTGTTAGGAATGGGACCGCACAGCAGGAGGTGAGCAGCCAGCCAGAAAGCATTATGGCCTGAGTTCTACCTCCTGTCAGATCAGCACTGGCATTAGATTAGCATTGGAGCACAAGCCCTATTGTGAACTGTACATGCCAGGGATCTAGGCTGCACGCTCCTTATGAGACTCTAACTAGTGTCTGATGATCTGAGGTGGAACAGTTTCCTACTGAAACCACCCAACTCCCAACCTCTACCATCCCACCCCCACCTTGTCTGTGGAAAAATTGTCTTTCATGCAACCAGTCCCTGGTGCCAAAATTGTGGGAGATCACTGGCTTAGAACCTTCAAAAGAGTGTTGCCCCCAGTGTAAACTATGGACTTTGTGTGATAATGACACGTCAATGTAAATTCATCAACTGTAACAAATGTACCATTCTGGGGAGAGATGTTGATAGCCTAGGAAGCCATGCATGTGTGGAGGCAATGGGTATATGGGAAATTTTTGTACTCCCCACTCAATTTTGCTGTTAATCTGAAACTACTCTAAAAAATAAGGTCTATTTTCTTACAAGTCATATTGCCTCCATAGTGGGAAAAAAATAGCCGTTGACTAATAGCTGTGCTTATCCTGCCTAAAAAAATTTAAAAGCCAGCTTGAAAAGATGCAAATTGTTTTTAAATAATGTTATTGTATATTAAAACAAAGCTAAAAGAATTTTAACACAAAATGCAAAAAATCCAGCATTCAGTAAGTTACAATTTGCAATGTCTAACACCAAATCAAATAATGTTAGGAATGCAGAGAAACAGAAAACTATATTCCATGATGAGAAGGAAAAAAATATCATCTACTTAAACTGACTTAGAAAGGACACATCAGGTGAGAACTAAAAATCAATAGAAAGGACACAGATGACAGAATCTGTAGACAAGGACATTGAAACAAATATAACTATATTCCTTGTATTAAAGAAGCTAGGCCAGGTGTGGCGGCTCATGCTTGTAATCCCAGCACTTTGCAAGGCCAAGGTGGGTGCGTCACCTGAGGTCAGGAGTTCGAGACCAGCCTGGCCAATGTGGTGAAACCCCGTCTCTATGAAAAATATGAAAATTGTTGGCCGGGCGCGGTGGCTCAAGCCTGTAATCCCAGCACTTTGGGAGGCCGAGACGGGCGGATCACGAGGTCAGGAGATCGAGACCATCCTGGCTAATATGGTGAAACCCCGTCTCTACTAAAAAATACAAAAAACTAGCCGGGCGAAGTGGTGGGCGCCTGTAGTCCCAGCTACTCGGGAGGCTGAGGCAGGAGAATGGCATAAACCTGGGAGGCGGAGCTTGCAGTGAGCTGAGATCCGGCCACTGCACTCCAGCCTGGGCGACAAAGCGAGACTCCGTCTCAAAAAAAAAAAAAAAAAAAGAAAAGAAAATTGCCGGGCGCGGTGGCTCAAGCCTGTAATCCCAGCACTTTGGGTGGCCGAGACGGGCGGATCACGAAGTCAGGAGATCGAGACCATCCTGGCTAACATGGTGAAACCCTGTCTCTACTAAAAAATACAAAAAAAACTAGCCGGGTGAGGTGGCGGGCGCCTGTAGTCCCAGCTACTCGGGAGGCTGAGGCAGGAGAATGGCATGAACCCGGGAGGCGGAGCTCGCAGTGAGCTGAGATCTGGCCACTGCACTCCAGCCTGGGCGACACAGCGAGACTCCGTCTCAAAAAAAAAAAAAAAAAAAGAAAAATATGAAAATTAGCTGGGCATGGAGGCACATGCCTGTAATCAAAGCTACTCAGGAGGCTGAGGCACAGGAATCACTTGAGCCAAAATCTCACCACTGCACTTCAGCCTGGGCAACAGAGCAAGACTCTGTCCCAAAAAATAGAATAAAATAAAATAGATAGAGGAAAATATGAAATGATGAGGAGTTACATAGAAGACCTTAAAAAAAGACATACATTAAATTTAGATGAAAAATAAAGTCTGAGATGAAAATACACTGGATAGGATTTACAGCCGATTAGATGATGCTAAAGAAAGATTAATCAATTCCAAGACATGGAAATAGAAACAAAGAGAAAAAAAAGATACAACAAAAATGAACAGACCATTAGTCAGCTGTGGTAAAAATTCAAAGCAGCTAATACAAATATAACTGGAGTCTTTGAAGAAGAGGATAGAGAGAAAGAATAGAATGTATATTATACATATTTGATATATATGCCATATGTAATATATTGTATATGCCATATACAAGACATATATGTCATTATTATTCAAATTTGATCACAACTATAAACATACAGATGCAAGAAACTAAAGTAAAACAATATGTAAAAGATAAAACTATACAAGGTCTTATCATAACCAAACTGCTTAAAACCAGTGATAAATAGAAAATCTCAAAAGCAGCCAGTGAAAAAAGACGTATTATGTACAGAGGAACAAAAATAAGAATTATGGTAGACTTCTTGTTGTTAACAATGTAAGCCAGAAGACAGTGGAATATCACTTTTCAAACACTTTTTAAAAACAAAAACTGTCAACTAGAATCCTACACCCAGTGAAAATATCTTCCAGAAATGAAGGTGAGTTCTTATGCTCATTAAGATGAAGTAATCCACTATACTCTATCTCTCTTACTGATTGAAACTGAGAACTCTCAGGCCAGGCACAGTGGCTCACACCTGTAATCCCAGCACTTCGGGAGGCCAAAGCAGGTGGATCACTTTAGCTCAGTAGTTCAAGACCAGCCTGGGCAACATGGTAAAACACTGCCTCTACAACAATTACAAAAATTAGCCAGGCGTGGTGGCACACACCTGTAGTCCCAGCTGCTTGGGAGGCTGAGGTGGGAGCTTGAGCCCAGGAGGCACAGATTGCAGTCAGCCAAGATCGTGTCACTGAACTCCAGCTTGGGTAAGAGAGCAAGACTCTGTCTCAAAATTAAAAAAAAAAACTCAGAACTGTTGAAAGAATATGAAAAGCAATTACCTGAGTGCTCTAAAGAGAAAACAATAGAATGCAGATTAAGGACCATAGTCAAAACTAAAATAAAATCTACAATAAAGATAACTTTGCATTTTTTCTCCCCTCTTTGGGGCACTTGGGAGGAGCTAAGGGTCTTCAGAGCCTGTAGCCAAGTTACCTGTAGCCAGTTTTCTGACAAGGACCTCTGTCAGCTGGCTTCCTTGTACCATTTGCTCACAGAATCTCTGTCTCTGGTAGTAGGCAATGCCAGTGTTCCTGAGAAGGCCCTCAAAAGACTTGACTGTGTTCTTCACATGCTGGGTGAAAAGGTAGCAGACACCTCTCCCTTCCTGTATCTTCTGTTGTAAGTGGGTCAGTTCTTTAGCCTGAGCCTGAATTAAGGGATCATGTATCCTAAGGTGGGAAAGAAGAGTAAAATGTAAGAGGGAATATAGTGAATAATAGGTTATAGAAGTTTCAGAGGAGAGATCTCTTAGAATCCCTGTAAAGAACTCCCAAGTTGAATTCTTTTTTTTCTTCTTCTTCTTTTTTTTTTGAGACAGAGTCTCACTCTGTTGCCCAGGCTGGAGTGCTGTGACATGATCTCAGCTCACTGCAACCTCCACCTCTGCCTCCACCTCCCAGGTTCAAACAATTCTCTTGCCTCAACCTTCCAAGTAGCTGGGACTACAGGTGCCCACCACCATGCCAGCATAATTTATATATTTTTTGTAGAGATGGAGTTTTGTTATGTTGGCCAAGCTCATCTCGAACTCCTGACCTCAAGTGATCCACGCACCTTGGTCTCCCAAAGTGCTGGGATTACAGGCATGAGCCACCGCACCTGGCCCAAGATGAATTCTTGTACAAGTTGTGTGACTTGCCTGTGGCAGAAGGAATGAAGAAACAGCCTTTGGTTTGTCTGTTATTTTACTAACTTTGCTTTAAAAAGATGCCCCTTTGGTTCCCCACTTTAGCCCAAGTACATTTTCATATGATATATATCAAGCATTGCACAGTACTTGGCAAAAAAAAAAAAAAAAAAAAAGCCAGGTTCAAAAGTGTTGGGCAGGGATCTCTGGTATTAATTGAAAATTAAAAAGAAAAATCAGTGGAAAGGTCAAGAAGGACAGTATTATTTTGCATGACATGAAGATAGGCCATAATCAGTAAGTAGGCTGTTAAACCTAAAGTTCTGGCTGGGCACAGTGGCTCACGCCTGTAATCCCAGCACTTTGGGAGGCCAACGTGGGAGGATCACCTGAGGTCAGTTTTGAGACCAGCCTGGGCAATATGGCGAAACCCCATCTCTACTGAAAATGCAAAAATTAGCTGGCGTGTGCACCTGTACTCTCAGCTCCTTGGGAGGCTGACGTAGGAGGATTGCTTGAACCTGGGAGGTGGAGGTTGCAGTGAGCCAAGATCATGCCACTGTACTCTAGCCTGAACAACAGGGTAAGACTCCATCTCAAAAATAAAAAAAAAAATAAAATAAAATAAAGTTCTGAGTAGTAATTTCATTACTCTGTGTGGGATTTCATTGTTTTATAATTATTGTATAAATATATCTCATGGTGATATGGTTTGGCTCTCTGTCCCCACCCAAATCTCATGTTGGATTGTAATCCCCAGTGGTGGGGGAGGGACCTGTTGGATGGTGACTGGATCTTGGGGGCAAATTTCCCCCTTGTTGTTCTTGTGATAGTGAGTGAGTTCTCATGAGGTCTGGTTTTTGAAAGTATAGCACCTCCCTCTTTGCTCTCTCTCTTTCTCCTGTTCTGGCCATGTGAAGACCATGCCTGCTTCCACTTCGACTTCCGCAGTGATTGTAAGTTTCCTGAGGCCTGCCCAGAAGCAGAAGCCTGTACAGCCCACAGAACCATGAGCCAATTAAACCTCTTTTCTTTATAAATCACCCAGTCTCAGATGCGTGTTTATAGCAGTGTGAGAATGGACTAATACACGTGGGTTCCAACGTGGAGTGTGAGCTCTGTGAGTCTAAGGACAGTGCCACCTATGACCCAACTTACAGCACCCGGTAGTATGTACACATACAAGTAGTTATTCAGTTAATGTTTAGAACCATGTAGTCCCAGAGCTGGACTGAACATTTACAGTCATCTACCCCATCTCATGCTCGAGTTTTCTCCCTGATATTCTTCTAAGTAGTTATCCTCAGGTCCTCTTTCAAACTCTATTCCTTAGAGTTACTAGAAAGTGTCAGGGGAAGTAAAGACACATACTGGTCCCCCCTTCAATCAACTATCTCTGCTTTGGTGAGTTTTACACATTTGAGCTTCTATGATTTCATTTCAACAAAGCATTAAAAGAAGTTTCAAATGCTACAATCTACCTTATGTCTGAAACCCTCTAAGGATAGTCAATGCTGGTCCTGAGCAAATAATTCATTTTCTAAACAACAGCTGCTCAATCATCTATCTATCCCATAGCCCTAGCAGTTAATACTCCACCTAGTATAACACTTTTTTAAAAGGTTTGGAGGAGAAACATTCTTATCATGAAAGGCACTTTGTAAAGTTTGAAAATAGCTCTTATAGAAAATGCTGACAATCACCACATCTATAAATGGGAACAAATATAATAGTAACAGAAAACAGTTGTTCAGAGTTTTTTATGTGTTAGAGATGGTTCTAACTACTTGCAATTGTGCATTTAATCTTCATAACCCTCTAAGGTATATACTGTCAGTATTTCCATTTTATAAATGAGGTAGCCTAGGTTGATGACATGCAGAAAAGTGAAGTAAATTTGACCAAGGACACACAGATAGAAGCCACATTGCTATTATGCCAACACAGGCAGTTGTCTCCCTTTTACTAATATGCTATTTAATGGAAAACCCTAGACACCTAACTGGACCATAGCCTCATTGTGTCTTAGTCTAGTTCTGTGCCTGCCTCATACATTTCTGCCCTTCTCCATGCACAAATTTTCTCTTTGTTCTACCAGCCTGGGCTGCCCCACTTCAAACAGTATTTGTACACTTCCCACAGAGGTACCTCCTTACCGGAGCCTTGCAGAAACTGAAACTGCAGCTCCTCCTCCAGCACAGATTTTATAAGGTCTTTGCACTCTTCACACTCTGAGAAAAGACGGACATGCCTGCATCACGGAAGGCCAGACGTGCTACTGTGGTCACTGCCTGCAGGACAGGAGGCAGGGTCTATCTCAAGGATAAAAGCATCCCCAGTACGATGCTTTACACTGGGATTTCCATATCTTTATTCCTCAGTCTCTCAACTACTCCCCATTTTAGAGATGAGGAAAGAAAAGCCCACAGGCCGATAAAATAACTTGACAAGATGATTCAACTGGAATGAGGCAGTCAGAATTCACATCCCCTGAGGTTTGACTTCAAATCTTTTTTTTTCTTTTGAGATGGAATCTCACTTTGTTGAACAGGCTGGATTGCAATGGCACGATCTTGGCTCACTGCAACCTCTGATTCCCGGGTTATTCTCCTGCCTCAGCCTCCCAGGGAGCTGAGATTACTAGTGTGTTCCACCATTTCCAGCTAGTTTTTGCATTTTCAGTAGAGGCAGAGCTTCACCATGTTGGCCAGGCTGCTCTCAAACTCCTGACCTCAAATGATCCACCCACCTTGGCTTCCCAAATTGCTGGGATTACAGTAAGTGTGCCAATGCGCCCCGCCATGACTTCAAATCTTAAGGCCAATTTACCAAGCCTTACAGCCTCTTAAGTAAAACATGAACATGAGGGCATGAAATAATGGCTTCCTGTGTGTTTGGGAGGATACTAAGAACTATAGGACTGATATTTCTCCTGTTTCAAGAGTTTGAATAATCCCAAAATATTTCAAAGATTTAAACATTTATCTGTATACAACTGTGTAAAACTGCATATGGAGGAGAACGATCCAAATGATATATGCCCAAATGCTAATAGGTGGTGTTTTAAAGGGAGAACCAACACGTAGTGTTTGTCATGGTACTGTTGCAGTAGATTTTTAAGAATTATCATCATGTGATCATCACCACTATCCAAAGAGGTAGTTACTACTCTATTACCATTACAGATGAGGAAACTGAGGCACAGTGACAATAAGTTAGATTTGA
The DNA here is from genome assembly GCF_049350105.2 of Macaca mulatta. Taxonomy (NCBI): domain Eukaryota; kingdom Metazoa; phylum Chordata; class Mammalia; order Primates; family Cercopithecidae; genus Macaca; species Macaca mulatta. The sequence continues at coordinate 117,758,863 of NC_133406.1, forward strand.
ACCCAGGAAATTTGGCCCTAGGGCATATGCTCTTTAATTACTACACAATAATACCTTTATACTAAGGTCTTAGGTAATATTTTTCTTCTTCTCTAGCTTGAGAAATTTTTTTCCTACAATTATAATGAATGAAGTTTATTTTTTTTAATTAGTTTTTCCACACACCAAAGCTCATCTTATCCCTTCTCTAATAAGTGGGCTTTTGGCTTTACTTTTCTATGACAGTAAGTTAGACAGCAACTTTTAGCCACCTCCCACGCAATGATTTATTTTAAAATAATTGTGGAAATTGGAAAGCAAACTCAATTTCAATGTTAACCAGAATCCTCTTCTAATATCCCTGTTCCTCTCATGCCCTTGTTCCCATGTTTCCTTGTCATTACAGCTTCCCCCTTCCCTGACTATTAGTAACAGGTTTGGGGTTTTACAGTGGATTTCCAAATGTGAGAGCTGACTGTGGAGAGGAAAGGGTCAGCCCCTAACCTGGCCTTCTACTGAGAACAGCGGTCTGCTCCACTTGGCCTTGTTCTCATTTTGGCCATATGTCTCATAGCTCTGATCCTGGACGTCCACCTGCAGTTGTTTGCTGTCTGTAAAGCTGATACTCAGAGAGAGACAGAAAGGGTGTTACAAAGTCTCTGATTTTCTGGAAATACCCTCAATCTAACCAGAGCATGAGGAATGGCTTATTTGAACTTATTTGAACTTCTGTGGGAAGAGAATCTTGATCCAGGTATCATAAAGACTTTTCTCCGTGTCTGCTATTGAAGTTCGCACCTCCACATATCTGTGACTCAGTTGAGAATAGGTAGTTTTAAGTTCCTTCAAGGCAGATAAGGTATATACTATTACCTCTTTCACCCCTGGCGCAGTGCTTTGCAAATGGGTGTTCTTTAAAAAGTTTAAATTGAATCCTGAGCTGTTTTAGCCAACAGTGATGTTACATGTTTGTAGAAGCTGATACTCATTGCTGAGAAGGGAAAGACAGTTTCATGCCTAAACCAAGGTTTTGGTCTCTATTCCTCACTACACTCACCCTGCAAACTTTACACCTTTGTGCCTCAGTTGTTCTGTCCTTGGCAAATTGAGAGTAAAATGCCCACTTCTACCCTTTTGGGAGGGTAGTTAGGATAAAATTAATTGTGATAGAGAATAAAGTCTGCAGTGTTTCATTTCACAGAGGAAAATGGACAATCATTTATCACTTTGCTGACCATGCCCCTATGGGACCTACTGTATTTCTGCAGGTGATTGGCCAGGGAGTAGGCAGTAGCTTTGGATGTCAGGAATTTCTCTGTGAGGTCTCGGAAGTTCTGTTTGCATTTTTCCAGTTCAGAGCGCAAGTACTGATTGGTTTCTAGGATGCTCATTTCTGCGTTTGGACCAAAACAAGTGGTGGGAGATACGGCCATGCTGAAGCTTGTGGAGGAAGTGGAATCAGAGCCTAGGGAGAATAAACCCAAACAAATAATACATTAAAAACAAATGCATGGATTATAGTAATGGTTGCACTACTTGGGTAAATTACTAAAAATTATTGAACTGTACAATTATAATGGGTAAATTTTATAGTATGTAAATTACACCCCAATAAAGTTTCTTTACATTAAACAAAGGATTTAAATGAGTTAAAAGAAAGCAGATCTGATTCATAACTTACTTTTGGGATAAACTTTGTCAGCATCCCACAACTCTGAGAATCCTCAGCCACAAAAACAAGGCACAAGGTGCCTGAGCTTAGAGTCTAAGGTACTGTCTGTGGTTCAGGCTCTGATAGGAATGCCAGAGGTAAGACCCAGTGCCAGGTAACAGTCTGGAGTCACAATAACAGAATTAGAAGGTGGGAGTGTCATGGAATGTTAGGATCTCTGCCTTCCAGATGTCTAGGCCATGTGGAAACACAAGGTATCTTCTGAGGGTCACCACCAATGGAGACCACTCCCTCAGCAGTCATTCTCAGTACTTGTATACTCTTGTGACAATACCACAGGCCTATCTCTTTCTAAAATTTAACCATATTTTCATTGTTTATTATGGCAAATGCATAGACAACATCAAGGAATACATATTTCCCCAAGTTCTATCGTTGTCTTAAGGACTGTCATGAAGTCATTTTCTTCCTAATGAAAAACTTAACACTTTTAGATAGTCTTGTCGTCCTTCTTTGGTTCTCCAGTTTTCCACATCATTTATATTATAAGAAAAACAATACTGAATATTCGGCTCAGAGTGTGAATAATTGATTTATATGGATTTAGAGGCCAGGTGCAGTGGTTCACACCTGTAATCCCACCACTTTGGGAGACCAAGGTGGTTGGATCACTTGAGCTCAGGAGTTTGAGACCAAACTGCGCAGCATGGTAAAACCCTGCCTCTACAAAAAATCGTTAGAAATTAGCCAGGCGGCCGGGCGCGGTGGCTCAAGCCTGTAATCCCAGCACTTTAGGAGGCCGAGGCGGGTGGATCACGAGGTCAGGAGATCGAGACCATCCTGGCTAACGTGATGAAACCCCGTCTCTACTAAAAAACAAAAAACTAGCCGGGCGTGGTGGCGGGCGCCTGTAGTCCCAGCTACTCGGAGGCTGAGGCGGGAGAATGGCGTGAACCCGGGAGGTGGAGCTTGCAGTGAGCCGATATCGCGCCACTGCACTCCAGCCTGGGCGACAGAGCGAGACGCCGTCTCAAAAAAAAAAAAAAAAAAAAAAAAAAAAAAAAAAAAATTAGCCAGACATAGTGGCACATGCCTGTAGTCCCAGCTATTCAGGAGACTGACGTGGGAGGATCACTAGGGTCCAGGAATTTGCTGCTGCAGTGAACAAAGATCACGCCACTGTACTCCATTCTGGATTACAAAGTGAGACCCTGTATCAAAGAATAAAAACAAAATAAGTAATAAAAGGATTCTGGTCAATGTCTTAATATACTTCTTGCTGCAAACCAATTTTATACTGTCATCTTTTCTCCCACTGGGGAAGCATGTTAGTTTCTTTTTTCTGTTTGTTTGTCTGTTTGTTTGTTTTGAGATGGAGTCCCGCTCTGTCACCCAGGCTGGAGTGCAGGGGCACGATCTCGGCTCATTGCAAGCTCCGCCTCCCGGGTTCACGCCATTCTCCTGCCTCAGCCTTCCAGGTAGCTGGGACTACAGGCGCCCGCCACTACGATCAGTTAATTTTTTGTATTTTTAGTAGAAACGGGGTTTCACCACGTTAGCCAGGATGGTCTCGATCTCCTGACCTTGTGATCTGCCCACCTCGGCCTCCCAAAGTGCTGGGATTACAGGCATGAGCCACCATGCCCGGCCCCCATTTGTTTGTTTTTTTATAGACAGGGTCTAGCTCTACTGCTCAACCTGGAGTGTGATGGCGTGATCGCAGCTCACTGCAGCCTCAAACTCCTAGGCTCAAGGGATCCTCCTGCCTCAGCCTCCTGAATAGCTGGGACTACAGGCACATGTCACCACCCTCAGCTATTGTGTGTGTGTGTGTGTGTGTGTGTGTGTGTGTCTGTGTGTGTGTGTAGACAGGATCTCACTATGTTGCCCAGGCTAGTCTCAAACTCCTGGGCCTAAGTTATTCTCACACCTTGGCCTCCAAAAGTATTGGAATTACAGGTTTAAGCCACCACACCTGGCCCATGTTGGCTTTTCACTTAACTTGAGGACGTTTGATATTCATAACTCCTAACCCCACTCTCCTCTTCTATGTGTGGGGTGCTTTGTGTTATCATCTCTATATACATATTTTGTGCTTGTCACTTATGATTTTCATTCTAACTCCACAGGTTTTTTTTTTCCAATTTGTCGTAATCACTGAAATAATTTATGTATATCTCTTTGAATACATGTAGTGGCCGCCTAATTTGGAATGACTTACAAACTGTTACAATATGTTTGAAGCAGTTTTTATGGAACACTAATGATTTGCATTGAGCCAAAGCCATTGGCCTGAGGATATATTCTCAGACAGAGCATGGTAAAAATCAAGGTCATGAGTCTGTGGTGGTTGGTGGTGATCAACAGCATTCCTGTGCAATGGGGTTTAGTGGGATAGAAACTGAGGTTTTAAAGACAGGCATAGATAGACAGAAGAGAAGTGATCCCTGATGTACCTCTTCACTTCCTATGTATCAATTCCTCCCTAGTTTTGTGAGACTGAGATAGGGAGACTCTTATGGAATATCTGTCCTTTCCCTTCAGCTGCCTGACTTTCCTGGGCTACTGGCCTACACATGTGTAACCATGGTCACCTCCACATTCATGACAAACGGAAGGAAGCAGGACCAACAAACTGCATACCCTACATGCTAACCTGAAACTATAGTGTGTGATAGTATTAGTTTTGAGATATATCAGAAACTATATGATTTTAGTCCTTTTAAATTTATTAAGATTTATTTTAAGGGCTAGCATATGGTCTATTCTATAGAATGTCCCATGTGTACTTGAGAGGAAGTGTATTCTGTTTTGTTGAGTGGATTATTCTATAGATATCTGGTAGGTTATATTGTTTAAATCTTTTATTTCTTTATTGATCTTCTGCCTAGTTGCTCTATCCATCATTGAAAGTTGTGGTATTAAAGTCTCCATCTACTGTTGTTAAATTGTTTATTTCTCCCTTCTGTTTAGTCAGCTTTTGCTTCCTGTGTTTCCAGCCTCTGTTAGATGCATGTGTATTTATAATTGTACTCTCTTCCTGATAGATTAACCCTTGTATCATTACAAAATATCCCTCATTGTCTTTGGTAACTTTTTTTGTCTTAAAGTCTCTTGTTTATTTTGTCTGGTATAAGGATAGTTGTTACTGAAGCACCAGAGGTTTAAGTCTTGCTGCTCACTGCACAGAAAGCCAATCACTCAGTCTACTAGTATTGCCAGGGCAGAAGGCTTTCATCAGGTACTGCAACTTAGGAAATGGGAGCTCAGTCTCAAATCCATCTTCCCGAACAATGAAAAGTCGGGGTTTAGATAGCAGGGAAGAAATGTAACTACATGCAGAAAAACAGGAATTAGGGAGAGGTAAGAAAGAGGAATTGGTCAACAGGAAGCAGGTGGCCACTTAGGCATTTATGATGGGGTGAGGGGTCTGACATCTTATTGTGCAGATGTGGTACTCTGGTAAATTTCAGTTCTTCGCTGCTATCTGGAAGGCTCATGGTTGGTTTCCTGAGAAAGGAACTCACATAATACAAATGTAACTTTCTCAAATTTCAAGACTTGAGAGGGTCAATTTCTATGTTTATTCAAAAGAAACTGTAAACATCAGTTCCATGGGACAACTGGGTTGGTTTAAAAGTCACTTCAGCTTTCTCATGGTTGCTAATTACATAATTATGTTACATTGTATGTCAAAGGGATTTTGCAGACACAATTAAATTAACCTTAAAATAGGGAGATAAGGCAGATTGACTTATCTAATCACATGTGCCTCTAAAGTCTGGGTCTAGAGGTCAGAGGTCAGCAATCTAGCAAGTCAGAGAGATCCAAAACATGCTAGTGATTCAATGAGGAAGAAACTCTTCATTGCTGACTTTGAAGATGGTGAGTGTCACAAATAAATAAAGTCCTCAGTCCAACAACTTCATAATTAGTGCTACCTGCAAATATGAGCTAACAATACTTTTAAATGCATTTACAATATGTGGTGAACAGATTCACATTGTCTCTGCCTGCTCTTCTCTTTCGCTTTGTCCCTGCATGCTACTATGTCTGTCTAGATGGGGGGACACAAACACCAGGGCTTTGTGCAGCCTTCTCTCTTCTCTTGGAATGCTATGGCTCTCTAGAACCAGATAGCACTGCTGAAGGTGGTTGAGTACAGGCAACTGATGGTGTTAGAAGCCATAGGCCCTTGATTAATCCAGGCTCTAACCTTCACTCACCTCAAAGTCCTAAGAGTCCTCCTTATAGCTTCCTATCAGATTTATACAGATTATTACCCACAAACCTTGCTCTTTCTTGGACCCCTAAGGCCAGGACTTCTAATATCTTCATCACTTTTGAGGTATCTAGTAACTCTTCTTTCTGGAGTTTCAGTTACTTCATCACCACTGCCGAGTGAAAAGTTACCAGATGACCAGCCCAAAGCCTCATATGCAAGTCAGGACTAAACAGTAGCTGGATGGTATTTTGTCTAGATCAGCCATGGGTGTTGTCAAATGTGACAAGAATATTATTTCTAAAAGTTCTACACTACAGAAACACACTAGAACTTACTTCCCATATTAAAAGACAACCTGGAGGAGTGGCTTTTATATCTCAGGCCAAGCATTAATCTTTCCAGGATTACAACTTGGCTCCCAAAGTTGCCAAGCTATTGCTTAGACAAATTATTTAATCTCCGTTATACCAAAATTATTGCCAGGTCCCCACAATTTGTACCTGGCTGCTACACCTCTATGAAGACTAGAATTACCTATGAGTAAGAGTCTAAAATAAGCTTTCTAAATCAATTCAGTGCTGTCTCACATAATTTTTGGTTTACAATTGATAACCATGAAGGAATTCTGAGTGGAGGTGCCCTGACCTTTGATAAATCTCCTATCGGTGCTTGGTACCAACTTGAGCTATCTTTATTGCTCAAACCAATAGGACAATTTGCTGAGGCCTCAGAGATCCACCCCCTCCAGAGAATCTCTGATTTCCCAAAATTTGGTTGAGATCTAAGGTTTATTTTGCTGTACAACTCATTTTCTGGAGTTTTACTTGCTTCCAACAATGAAGGCAAGTTTTCCTGCTTCCATGATGATGGACAGCAGGCAATTCCTTTCTGGAGTTTCAGTTCACTTCTAACAGGGAAGGAGAGTTTGATTTTTTCCTGCTTCTAGGATGGTACAGAGCAGTCTTCAGCCTGGGCCCCATTCCTAGGTAAGTAACTGAATCTGTGTTTTGTCTTGGAAATTCTCCTAAATGACTAAAGTTAAGATTAACAACCAACTGGTCATAATTTCTTCTTACCATTACAGTGCTCAGCAATCATACAAACTGTGTGATCATTAATTTTCTTAACTTTTTTTTATTATTTGTTTGTTTCAGTTTTTGTTGTTGTTTACTTCTTTTCCCCATTGGGTTTGACCAGTTCTATCGGACTTGATCAAATCCAAAGGAAAGTTCCAAATGATGGGGACAAGGCCTCTGAATTGGATACATCCCTGTAGAAAAATAAATAAATAAATAAATAAAAATTTAAAAAGAGGGAGAGCAGGGGGAAACAAACAAAAAACAGAAAAAAGAGAAAAAAAAAGAAAAGAAAGGTTTTGACTACCTGAGTGGCCTAATTTATATAACAAGGCCACCTTTGCTAGCCAAACCAAACTAAAAGAACAATGGTTGTCACCTCACACCCAGGCTGCAGTTCAGTAGCTAAGGTTCTGCCCATTTTTTCACCATGACAACCTGGGCTCGGTTCCTAAATCAGTTTCTTTCCAGTTTGATACTTGTGTTACTTTTGAACATTTTTTCCAGGGAGCTTTCTTAGCAGGAGCTTTGTTGGCTTCCTCCCCAACTGTTACAGAACAGCTTGACCGAATTCAAAATCCAGAAGGTCAGAGGGTATCCTGGGAAGATGGTGGAATGAGAAGCATCTGGAATCTAGACAACAACTGCACTGGCAGGATATGTCTGATGTAAATATTTCAGAACTCTGGAGCATACTGAAGGCTTGCAACTTCCAGAGGAAGGCCCAGATGGTAAACTGTAGATAATTTCAGCCAATTTCAGCCCTTAGCACAATAGCAGTTACCCAACACTACCTCCAAGGCAGTCAGCTTGTGTTCCTACAGTAAGCTGCACACATCTTTCAGGATCCAGAATGGGCAAAAAGGATGCTGTCTCCAAATATTGGGGGTCTGGGCCGAGTGCAATGGCTCATGCCTGTAATCCTAGCACTTTGGGAGACCGAGGTGGGTGGATTACCTGAGGTCAGGAGTTGAAGACCAGCCTGGCCAACATGGTAAAATTCCGTCTCTACTAAAATTAGCTAGGTGTGGTGGCAGGCACCTGTAATCCCAGCTACTCAGGAAGCTGCGGCACAAGAATCACTTGACCCAGGAGGCAGAGGCTGCAGCGACCTGAGATCATGCCACTGCCCTCCAGCCTGGGCGACAGAGCAAGACTCCATCTCAACACACACACACACACACACACACACACACACGCACACACACATTGGGGCTCTGTTCTCTAATGGCTGACTGCAGCACAGAGACAAAGAGGCTGGAAGCTACTGTTGTACCTCCCCCCATTGTAGCAAGCTCTTCACCCTAAGCTGAAGCAACTTCCAGGAAGTTTAAAGGGATGGTTCCCTTTTTTCACCCTCCCTCAATTTTCCTCTTTTTCCCCTTTTGGGAGTCAGACGTTAAAGGATAAAATAATCAAGAATAACTGCATATACAGGTAAAATGAGGGAGTGACCACACACCAGGGAAAGGTTCAGGCTCAGAAAACATCTGTGAAGACCACAACTTTATACCTCAGGCTGATCCTTGGCATAGAGACAACCTACAATAATCAAAAAACAAAACAATAACAACAACAAAAAAAGCAAACCCTGAGGAAGGGGGAGAATCTAATTTCTAGAGTTACACTAGTAGATTCAAATGTCCAGTTTTCAACAACAACAATAAAAATAAATAAAAATTAAAAATGAACCAACAGAAACTTTTACTGAAAAATGCCTGATAGTCAATTTAAGATTAGGTCATGGGGGGAAAAAATGGAAAGAAAACTAATAGATAATTAAAGGAAAAAAAAAAAAATCCTGCCGGAAGTTCTACTTGGCAGACTTTAAAAGAGCTGTCTTAAAGGTGCCCAAAGAACTAAAGGAAGATGTAGTAGAAGACAAGAAAATGATACATGAACAAAATGAAATATAAATAAAGGATAAAAAATCAAAAAAGAAAGAAAAAGAAGTGCTGGATCTGAAAAGTAAAATAAGTGAAACAAAAAATTTACTAGAGACATTCAAAGTCAAATTTGAAGAAATCTGAACAGGCAGAAGAAACAATCAGTGAACCCGAAGATAAGGCAATGGAAATCATCCAGTTTGAGGAACAGAAATAAAAAAAGATTGAAGAAAAATGAACAAAGCCTAAGTGACCATCAAGTGGACCAACATATGCATTGTGGAATTTCTTTGTTGTTGTTGTCATTTTTTTGGGGGGGGTTAGGGGATGGAGTTTCGCTCTTGCTGCCAGACTGGAATGCAATAGTGCGATCTCGGCTCACGGCAACCTCTGCCTCCTGGGTTCAAGTGATTCTCCCACCTCAGCCTCCCAAGTAGCTGGGATTGCAGGCATGCACCATCACACCTGGTTAATTTTGTAATTTTAGTAGAGGCAGGGTTTCTCTATGTTGGTCAGGCTGGTCTCAAACTCCTGACCTCAGGTCATCCTCCCGCTTCGACCTCCCAAAATACTGGGATTACAGGCGTGAGCCACCGCACCCAGCCTTGCATTGTGGAATTTCTAAGGAAGAGGGAGAGAAGGGCAAGAGAGAATATTTGAAGAAACAATGGCTGAAAACTTCCCAAATTTGATGAAAGACATGAATACAAACACAGTAGCCTAACAAACCCCAAGTAAGAAAAACTTAAAGAGACCTACACCAAAACACATTATAATCAAACTTTCAAAAGTCAAAAACAGAGAATCTTTAAATCGGTAAGAGAAAAGCAACTGGTCACATGCAAGAAATCTTTAATAAGATTATCAACAGGTTTCTCATCAGAAACTTTAGAAGCTGGAAGGACAGGAAATCAAAAGCTGCTAACAGCCAGGAGTGGTGGCTCATGTCTATAATCCCAACACTTTGGGAGGCCGAGGCAGGGGAATCACTTGAGGTCAGGAGCTCAAGACCAGCCTGGCCAATATGGCAAAACCCTGTCTCTACTAAAAATATAAAAATTAGCCACGCATGGTGGTGGGTGACTGTAATCCCAGCTACTTGAGAGACTGAGGTGGGAGAATCACTTGAACCTGGGAGGCAGAGGTTGCAGTGAGCCGAGATGGCACCACTGCACTCCAGCCTGGGTGATAGAGTGAGACTCTGTCTTAATAAACAAACAAACAAGTGAATAAACAAAAGCTGCCCATGAAAGGGAAAAGGATCAATAAATGGGTATTCCAGAAAGTCAAAAGCTACACAAATATCAAGCCAAAATAAACTGGTTCCCTGACTGGAAATTGAACCCAGGCTATGGCAGCAAAAGCACAAAACTTTAAGTACTGAACGGCAAAGTAGTGCAGACTTTATTGTGAATCCCGGAAGGGATCCAGAGCAGGCAGTTTGAGCTTATGAAGAATTTTACTTTGTTTTGGATCAAATTTTGCTCTTTAATTTAGTCAAGAGAATGTTTCCCCTACACAACACAGATAATATTGTCAAGAGAATTTTTAAGGGTAGCTCTATGACACTAGTATGTGCCTTTCTTTTAATCTGATCTTCCTATCAATTGTTTAAAATAAGAGATCTCTAAAATCTTTTTTTCTTTTTTAATTCAGGTGTCTAATTTAAGGGATCCATCTTCAGTCCACTGGCAACTAGAATATCCAATGGTGTAATTATTCCAATAGCAATTCAACCAAATAGCCTCTTTGTGGAAAGCCCAGGATGTCATTTTCCAGATTAACTTCCTGGGAAGGTTATAGAAGAGGCAATCCCAAAGATTCCCCTCCAAGAAAAAAGTTCAATGTAAGGAGTAGGCCACAGATGGTTAAGAGTGATGTTTGGGCCGGGCGCGGTGGCTCAAGCCTGTAATCCCAGCACTTTGGGAGGCCGAGACGGGCGGATCACGAGGTCAGGAGATCGAGACCATCCTGGCTAACATGGTGAAACCCCGTCTCTACTAAAAAATACAAAAAACTAGCCGGGCGAGGTGGCGGGCGCCTGTAGTCCCAGCTACTCAGGAGGATGAGACAGGAGAATGGCCCGAACCCGGGAGGCGGAGCTTGCAGTGAGCTGAGATCCGGCCACTGCACTCCAGCCTGGGCGACAGAGCGAGACTCCGTCTCAAAAAAAAAAAAAAAAGAGTGATGTTTGCCTCCAGTAACCCACAAATTTTGGGGGGCTTCCAGTCACAGACCTGTGAATCTGTGATACCATGTAGGCCCTCTTGAGATTGAGCTTTCCTAGGACTAATCAGGCAACAAGAGTTGAGACGACAAAAGCCTCAAAGGGATGGGATTTCTTAAGACAAACCCCAAGAACTTGACATAGTCAGAACAAAAAGTGTGCTCAGGTTCTCAGCCATTTTCAGACAGGCCACCTACTATGACTTGAAAATTACCACCTCTTACCACATACCGAAAACCAAGAGAAAGTGCTCCCACTTGGTCACAAGTCAAGCTCTCAAGGACATCAAGTAAGATGAGAAAGAACCTCAACCAGTACCCTCTTTTATGACAGAATAACACATAGAGACAAAGACAAAGGAACAGACAATTTCTGGGAAGAAAGGGATTAAACAATATGAATTGGTACCACAAAGTACCGAAAAGCACACCAGAGTCACTACACCCAAGACTAGTCACACAAATCCTTTTCTCCCATTAATCAAGATTTTGGAGAGGGAAAAGAAACAGTGATTTTTCCTGTCCACTTGATCAGATTCCACATAGAGAAGGAGGCTGGGAGCCTGGCTGGTAAAAATTTATTACCCTGTGACAACTGATCTGATCCTGGGTTCTTCACTGCAGCTTCCAGAAGAGCAGAGCTTTGCTATCCTGCTTACAGCTCCAAAACTGTAAGGGCCTATGGAAACCCTCCCTCTTAACCCTCTGAAATTTCACTCAAAAATCAAGTCACAAAAGGCAGATTAACTGGAGAAAAGGCATAAAATGTACTGACATGTACATGGGGAGGGCCACAGGGAGATTACCCTACCCTATCCACAATGGGATGCAGAAGCTTATATAACATCTCGAGGTAACAGAATGAATGAGGGCTCAAAGCATGGCCAAAACCAGGTACTATCAGAGTTAGAGGTATATCCGTTTATTGTGGGCAAGACAGGTTATGGGAGGGAGAGAAGAGGAGGCTTGGCTAGCAAAGTTGGTCTTAGTATGTAAATGAAACCTTACAGGTAGCAGCGCTCAGAGAGAATAAACCCTAAAAGTTTCTTTCAGACCTTTACAGGTGTCAGACTTTCAGTTCATCTTTCCTAGATCTGGGCAAGGAAAGACTTGGCTGCATCAATGCAGACTCCCTACAGATGCAAATCTCCCCAACAAAAGACAACTTTGCAGGGCTACTTCTGCAGCTGGCTCTCTGAACAGACATCTCAAAATATGTCAAAGAAATGTACTTGGGGGTAAAATATTTTTAATTCCTTCACATCTACAGCCTGATGCACCTGCCGTTTCAAAGCACCATTGTTGGTGACAACTCCATTCTTCCCTACACTCAAGCCAAAAAAACAGATTCTCCTTGAGGCTAGTCTTTTTCTCACAGCACACATACTATTTTTCAGAAAAATTCTGTTTCCTGTTTGGTTAATTACAGACTTTGATCTGCCCAATCTTTCTCTTTCTTGGTCTCTGAATTTTGGCAAAGGAGTCTCCTGATACAGGCGAGATTGATTCTAATGACAAGGCTCAAAACCGTCAGACATTTAAAAGCCTTAATCTCGGGGTCAGGTTTGGGCCGCCCTTGAACCTTTTCTTTGGCCCACCCGTCAAAATCAGCCTGGTCAGGCCTGTCTTCAAGGCCCAGGGTCAGGGCCAGGTCTTCCCGATGCTTCTTGAAGCTTCTCCAGCGGGTTGGCAGCCACCCTCCCCTTCCCTGTGACCTGCAGAGAAGCTTCAGGGGGCATTTATTCAATTTGCTAGGAGCCCATGAGGCGCAGGTGCGAGGTGACTCTGTGGTTCCCACCGCACCCGCCACCCTCCTTGGTCCTCTTGCTGTCTCCGGCGGGCAGTAACGTTCCGGGTGAGCCTGGGCTTCGAAGATACCCAGCCAGGGAGGGACCGGTAGGGAAGGGCACTGGCCCCTTAGGTCCTTCACAGTAGGGATCAGAAAAAGGTTTGAAGAAATAGAAAAGGAGAGTTGGGAGTAGATCAAAGGGAAAGAAAGAAATCCTAGGAGATTTCCTATCTGAAGGCACCACGAAGAGAAAGTCCGCTTCGTCTGGGTCAGGTCTTCACGTCGCTGGTGAACCGAGTTCTGGTCTCTATTGGAGACCAAATCAGTTGACTTTGGCTTGACTCCTAGTGAAGAAGCCACGCTTTGTCCTCCCCTGTTTAGCTCTTGATCCTGAAGCACTTGATTTTCTCTCCTGGGAGACAATCAATCTTCGATGGATTCCAGGGGTGCAACTGAGAAGTTTGTTTTTAATGCACCTACTTGAAGTAAGAATATTTTAAAGTATTTTTGCAAAGAAAAACGTTTCCTTTTGCACTGAAGACATTCAGATGTGAGGAAAATCACTCGGCTGGGGAAAGCAAATGCTGTTGAGAATGTCTCACAAACATAAATTACACATCAGCAGGTAGGTTTGACCCTCAGGTTGGGCACATTTTAAGCGCACTGTTGGCGGAACTTAAGATGAATTAATGACATTCATGATTATTATTTTTAGTTTTTTAGTAAAATGTAATATTTTAAATTTAAATACACATTCTGAAAATTATATAACCAGCACAAGAAACCGGCTTTATGCCATATTTACAAACACAGGAAAGAAAGATGATATTTTAAATGACAATGCTTCACAAATGGCAACATTTTAAAAGTACCTAGACAAAAAAAGTTAACCCAGAATTCTATGCAAAAATAAAATTTCAAAACTGTGAGTGAAATAAGGACATTGAAAAACATACAAAAGCTAAAAGAATTCACCAAACCACGCTACAAGAAATCTTAAGAGTCCTCCAGGCAGAAGCAAAAGGATCCTTGATAAAATTGTGGACCTATACGAAGAAACCAATATTGGAAATGGCATTTAGAAAGCATGTACTACACGTTTTCTTATAATTTAAATCTTTTTAAAAATATTTGACGTAATAAATAAAAGTAATAATAATGAATCCCAAAGCTTATAATGCATAAAGTAAAAATACATAATACTAGGATAAAGGCCAGAAGGGGAGGTATAATGACACTTGAAAGCAGACTGTGAGAAATTAAAGATGTATCCCAGAAACCCTAGAGCAGCCACTGAAATAAGAAAAGGGTTATAGCTAATAAAGCAAGAAGGAAAGAAAATGGAATGAAATAAAAGCTGTGTAAACACTATGCTGGAACAACTGCTCTCTAGGCCTCCACCCTATAGAAATATACCAGTGGGCAATGAGAAGTGTACAAGAATGATGACTGCAGCATTATTTGTAATCATAAAATAATAGAACCAATGTAATTTTAAAGATATATGAAAAAGGGTTTATTTATTTATTTAACAGACAATTGAACAAACAAACAATGGAAGCAAGTCCTTTGCCAAAAGGAACACAGAGGGTCATGATGATGCTACTCCTCCAAGGATTTCAGGGTTCCCAGACGCCTAGTGCCAGACCCTGCTCCTTGCAAGGGGACCCACGAGCGACCCTCGCCACCATCCCTGCCCTGGTGGAGCCCCCGTGCGGAACACAGGATCCGAAGATGGCAGCGGAAGCGCCACAGCGGCCTCGAAAGCGACTGGGCAGGGTGGGCACAGGCTCCCTCACCGGATGAAGGCGGCGAAAACAACGGGAAGAACCATCCGGGGAGCCCACCGGGCGTTCAGTTTCATTTGGTACCCGAGGAGGCTCGGGCTGGGTCGCCGACTGGGGAGTTTCTGGGAGCTTCTGAAGAAGGAGAGGGGCAGGGCCGGCGAAGGCCATTCGGCTCTCCGTCTGGCTCCAGAATCTCCTAACACACAGGTGTCCGACGTGACCACGGCGACTCACCGCTCTAATCTCTCTGGTTTTCCAAGGCCTTGCTCAGTAGTCCTGCCGGGCGGGCCCTGAGAATAGAAGGGAGGGAGGAAATTTAGTGAGTGCGTCTTTCCTCTATTGCCCAGTAGAGTGAGTAGTGCTTGTCTCTGTAGCGCAATCGGTTAGCGCGTTCGGCTGTTAACCGAAAGGTTGGTGGTTCGAGCCCACCCAGGGACGCTTAGTTAGAACTTTTAAAGCATGTACGCATTGTCAATCACTACATAAGTGGGGAAGATTTTATCTTCCCGGAGTACCAAGCCACTAATTTATGACTGATCCATGTCAAGGGCCGGCCCACCTCCCCGACCAGATTTTTTTTTTTTTTTTTTTTTTTTTTTTTGAGACGGAGTCTCGCTCTGTCGCCCAACCGCGCCCTGCTAATTTTTTGTGTTTTTAGTAGAGACGGGGTTTCACCGTGGTCTCAATCTCCTGACCTAGCGATCCGCCCGCCTCGGCCTCCCAAAGTGCTGGGATTACAGGCGTGAGCCACCACGCCCGGCTACCCGACCAGATTCTTAACCGGGTATCTCCTGAAATGCCGGGTTTCCACCAGTGTAACTCAGGAATCCTGAAACAGAGAACTAGGAACCCACTTCTGGTGTGATAAAATTCTAATTCAGTCCGTTCTACGCTTAAACGAGTAATTTATGTGCCTCCATTTTTTTCATATTTTAGTAATAGGAGTCCAGTAGTATCTCCAGGATATGCCTGGATTTACTGATTGCTGTATCAATAATGTGACCAGTGGAATCACTCATCATGTTAGTGATCCTCTCCATCATTTTTTGAAAACAGTATTTTTTCCTCAGTTTGTGCATGATTTATTTAACCCTTTTCAAAATGTTTTTGTTAGCCAGGCATGGTGGCATGTGCCTGTAATCCCAGCTACTGGGGAGGCTGAGGCAGGAGAATCATTTGAACCTGGGAGGTGGTGGCTGCAGTGAGTTGAGATCACTACACTCCAGCCTGGGCAACAGAGTGTGACTCCATCTCAAAAAAAAAAAAGTATTTGAGATGAGGTTGGTTTCATGGTTTTAGGATTACAAAGAATGCTGCAGTCACTATTCTTGTACACATATCTTTGGTCATTGTGGAAATGTCTACACTGCAGATATTTCTATAGTGTAGAGAACTGGATGCATCATGATACATATAGTGTTTAATGCTTCTAATTTGAGTACATTCTGCAAATGTCTCTTTCACGGGAGCAATACCTAATAACATTCCAATATGAATATTTATAAGAGGAAACATGTGCAGATGTGCAATTCAGCTTCGTGCCTCTCCATGGGGCCCATGTTCATAAAATGGTGGCATTAGCTATCTGAGAGTGGAGTTTGCGGCCCTCTGACGTCAAAAGCTGAAACAGAGGACATGAAAACCCTCAATGCACATCCTCTGTAGTCTGGCCAGAATCATTCCTAGGTCGGTGGTCTCTTATCAGGAGGGAATGCTGCTTGCTTGCTTTGTCAAAACCACAAAAGGGAGGGAAAGTATTAGACTGTTGGTTGATAACAGTAGTGAAGCAAGTCTTTCCAAAGAGTTGGTTTGTTAACCCTTAGGAAAAAAAAATCCTAATTCTTACCAGATGGTGCCGTGCAGTTCCAGGCTCTTGGTGTCCCAAACAAAGAACTGTACATGGCACACACAAAGCAGCAAAGCAAAGCAAAAGTTTATTAAGCACAGTAACACTCTCGGAGTGGGGAGAGTGGGCTGACCTCTGGGAGATGAGATCAGTATTAGTTTGGTGTACTTTGGGTCTTTTTATGTGTGTTTATTTTTCTTCTCTTCACAAGGATGCCTCATCTTTAGCCAGTGTTTGCCTTTAGATTGATAGGTGGGTGGCTTACTTTGGCCCTTGTGTGCTTGCTTGTTGCCTCCATCCCATAATTTTTAGTACACACATGAGTTTTAATGAGCTGATTATCATATGAAGTCATGTTAAGGATACTTTTTTTCTCGAATGCACATGCCTATCTCTGAGGAGCTGCCCCTTTACTGGTTTGGATCTTGCCAGCCATGAGGTCCTTGCTTGCTGTTTTTTGGGGGTTTTTTCTTTTTTCTTGACAGAATCTCTCTCTGTTGCCCAGTCTGCAGTGCAGTAGCACAATCTTGGCTTCCTACAACCTTCTCCTTCCGGGTTAAGTGATTCTCCCACCTCAGTCTCCCAAGTAGTTGGGAGCACATGCTCACACCACCACCCCCGGGTAATTTTTTGTATTTTTAGTAGAGATGGGGTTTTACCATATTGGCCAGGCTGGTCTCACACTCCTGACCTCAGGTGATTCACCCACTTTGGCCTCCCAAAGTCTTGAGATTACAGGCGTGAGCCACCACACCTGACCAAAAAAAGAATTTTTAAAATTATTCTTTTAGGCCAAGTGAGGTGGCTCACGCCTGTAATCCCAGCACTTTGGGCGACCCAGGTGGGTCAATCACGAGGTCAGGAGTTTGAGACCAGCCTGGCCAACATGGTGAAATCCCATCTCTAATAAAAATACAAAAATTGGCCGGGCGCGGTGGCTCACGCCTGTAATCCCAGCACTTTGGGAGGCCGAGGCGGGCGGATCACAAGGTCAGGAGATCGAGACCACGGTGAAACCCCGTCTCTACTAAAAATACAAAAAATTAGCCGGGCGCAGTGGCGGGCGCCTGTAGTCCCAGCTACTCAGGAGGCTGAGGCAGGAGAATGGTGTGAACCCGGGAGGCGGAGCTTGCAGTGAGCCGAGATCGCGCCACTGCACTCCAACCTGGGCGACAGAGTGAGACTCCGTCTCAAAAAAAAAAAAAAAAAAAATACAAAAATTACCCAGGTGTGGTGGCTGGTGCCTGTAAACCCAGCTACTCGGGATGCTGAGGCAGAAGAATTGCTTGAAACCAGAAGGCGGAGGTTACAGTGAGCAGAGATCGCACCACTGCACTGCAACCTGGGCAAAAGAGCAAAACTCCGTCTCAAAAAATAAAATAAAATAATAAAATAAAATAAAATATTCTTTTAGCCGGGCAAGGTGGCTCATGCCTGTAATCTCAGCTCTTTGGGAGGCCGAGGCAGGCGAATCATGAGGTCAAGAGATCGAGACCATCCTGGCCAACTTGGTGAAACCCCTTCTCTACTAAAAATACACAAATTAGTCGGCTGTGGTGGCAGGCACCTGTAATCCCAGTTACTCAGAAGGCTGAGGCAGGAGAATCGCTGGAATCCGGGAGGCGGAGGTTGCAGTGAGCCGAGATCACACCACTGCACTCCAGCCTGGAGAAAGAAAGAGACTCTGTCTCAAAAAAAAAAAAAAAAAAAAAGAAAAGAAAGAAAAGAAAAAGAAAAATTATTCTTTTAAACTTGTGTCATGGCCAGCACAGTGGCGCACGCCTGTAATCCCAGCACTTTGGGAGGCTGAGGCGGGCGGATCATGAAGTCAGGAGATTGAGATCATCCTGGCTAACATGGTGAAACCCCGTCTCTACTAAAAATACAAAAAATTAGCCAGGCGTGGTGGTGTACACCTGTAGTCCCAGCTACTCAGGAGGCTGAGGCAGGAGAATGGTGTGAACCCGGGAGGCGGAGGTTGCAATGAGCCGAGATGGCGCCATTGCACTCCAGCCTGGGCAACAGAGCGAGACTCCGTCTCAAAAAAAAAGAAACAAAAAGAAAAAGAAAGACAGAAAGAGAGAAAGAAAGAGAAAGGAAGGAAGGGAGGAAAGGAGGGAGGGAGGGAGGGAAAGAGGAAGGAGAGAGAGAGAGAGAGAGAGAAAGAGAGAAAGAGAAAGAGAAAGAAAGAAAGAGGAGGAAGCTACTGATAGTCCAGTATGGTACACTGTGATAGACTGAAGAAAATGGTGGTTATAATTTGCAGCTTCTCTCATCAAGAGAGTCTATTTCTCCCCTGTTGAATCTGGGATTGGCTATGTGATTTGCTTTGGGTAAATGTTGGTGCCTTCGCAAACCTGGCAGAAGAGAGGCTTGCACATGGGGGGATTGCCTGCTTTTTGCTTCATTTGAAATCCTGAGACCATGATCTGAAGATCCCCCCCAAGCAAGCCTGCTGGAGAGATCACATGAAGAAAAAGATCCATGCATCCCACTTGTTCCAACCTATCCAGCGATACCCCAGATGTGTGAGTGAGGCCATCCTAGACCATCCAGCCCCAAATGAATCAGCTTGGACCAGAAGAATGTCCAAGCCAACTCACAGAATCACTAACAATAATAAATTATTGTTATTCTAAGTCAATAAGCTTGTAAGGGTTTATTATGCAGCAAAAGTCTATCAAAAGGGTGATGGTAGCTGCAGGAAATAAATATATACCTTTAATTTTATATGCATAAACATCTTTGGGATGATACCTCCAAAATATAAATTCCTATATTGAAAGAGCACACTGAGTACCCAGCATGGCGGATGAAAATAGATCATGAAATTTCAAAATAGTAGGAACAGGTAGAAGATTCTATAAGCTTTTGGGAGGGGAGATGGGAGACCAGTTTAAGGCAAACAACAAAGAATCAGAATGGCATTACACTACAGTGTTGATGTGCTCCAGTCTATAATCATCAGGAACAAACTTGTAGTCAAACCTGAGTATACTGGCTCATTGCAACAGAGGAGACAGCAAACACTATGGGGAAATTGTGGGACAATTCTTCCTTTGGGAATCTTGATATTTTTATCTAGAAAGTGGGAGGAATGATTGCAGGACTAAACACATAATTGGTAAAGAATCAACAGTCTGGACAGGCACAGTGGCTCATGCCTGTAATCCCAGCACTTTGGGAGGTCGAGGTGGGCAGATCACGAGGTCAGGAGATCGAGACCATCCTGTGAATGGTGAAACCCCGTCTCTACTAAAAATACAAAAAATTAGCTGGGCATGGTGGCAGGCGTTTGCAGTCCCAGCTACTCGGGAGGCTGAGGCAGGAGAATGGCGTGAACCCGGGAGGTGGAGCTTGCAGTGAGCCGAGATCGTGCCATTGCACTCTAGCCTGGGCAACAGAGCGAGACTCCGTCTCAAAAAAAAAAAAAAAAAAGAATCAACAGTCAATACAAAAGTTAGCCGAGCATGGTTGGGCATGCCTGTAATCCCAGCTACTTGGGAGGCTGAGGGAGGAGAATCGCTTGAACCCAGGAGGCGGAGGTTGCAGTGAGCTGAGATGATGCCCCTGCACTCCAGCCTGGGTGATAGACACTCTGTCTAAAAAAAAAAAAAAAAAAAAGACCAGCCGCAGTGGCTCATGCCTGTAATCCCAACACTTTGGGAGGCTGAGACGGGCGGATCACAAGGTCAGGAGTTCAAGACCAGCCTGACCAATATGGTGAAACTCCTTCTCTACTAAAAATATAAAAATTAGCTGGGTGTGGTGGCATGTGCCTGTAGTCCCAGCTACTCAGGAGGTTGAGGCAGGAGAATCGCTTGAATCCAGGAGGCAGAGGTTGCAGTGAGCCGAGATTGCGCCACTGCACTCCAGCCTGGCCACAGAGCAAGACTCTGTCTCAAAAAAATAAAAAATAAAAAATAAAATAATTAACAGTGACTATTAGTAGCTGGGAAAAGGGGATATTTGATCATATTATGATATTATGGTTTGGACACTGTTCTGTTTGTGATCAAATATGATTGTGAAATAGTCTTTCTTTTATCTTGGTGAGAGGGTAACTTTGTCTGATATTGGTGTTGTGAAATTTTTAGTTTTAACCGGAGAACATCATGGCCTAGGTGTTTGTCAGACCAGCTCTAGCTGACAACAGAAGAGGGTTACTTTTTTCTTTCTCAGAAACAACTATGGAAAACAGTAAACAGCAAGGGTCCGGTGCGGTGGCTCATGCCTGTAATCCCAGCACTTTGCAAAGCCAAGGGAGGAGGATCGCTTGAGGTCAGGAGTTTGAAACTGTAGCAGGAGGAGTCCTAGACAAAATCCCTCAGACACCTGATCGTGGAAGGTAAGAGCTTTGTTCAGGTGAGAGCATCGGCAGACTCACGTCCTAGAAACGGAGCTCCCTGAATAAGTAATTCCTGTCCCTCTTAAGGGGCCGTGTGAGGGGGGTCATGATTGATTGAGCAAGCGAGGGGTACGTGACTGG
Source organism: Macaca mulatta (assembly GCF_049350105.2). Lineage (NCBI taxonomy): Eukaryota > Metazoa > Chordata > Mammalia > Primates > Cercopithecidae > Macaca > Macaca mulatta. Next base: position 117,779,838 of record NC_133406.1, read on the forward strand.
GGGCTGCATGCACCAGTAATCAGAACGAAACAGAACAGAAAAGGGAGTTTCATAATGCTTTTTTATACAATGTCTGGAATTTATAGATAGCACAAGTGGTGAGATCAGGGGTTGAATTTTAACAACCAGGCCCAAAATGTGGCGTCCGGTTATCTGACCGTGATTTTCACTTCTGCCCATTCTTTCAACGTCCACTTTTTCAGCAAACAAGAAATTAAGAATAAGACAATATGAAGAGTGGTCTCCTCTCTCAAAACCAGCTTGGCCAACATGGTGAAACCTCGTCTCTACTAAAAACAAAAAAATTAGCGGGGCGTGGTGGCGGGTGCCTGTAATCCCAGCTACTCGAGGCCAAGGCAGGAGAATCGCTTGAACCCGGGAGGTGGAGGTTGCAGTGAGCCGAGATCCCGCCCCCCCACTCCAGCCTGGGGGACAAAGAGAGGCGAGACTCTGTCCAAAAAAAAAAAAAAAAAAAAAAAAAGCAATGCCTTTAAAAATCTGAGAGAAATTATTTCAGCCTATCTCTTTATATCCCTATCTAGTAAAATATCAGTTAAGTGTATGGGTAAAATAGATGTTTTCAGACACGCAGTGTCTCAAGAAGTTTATTTCTAAGGTAACCACTTTATAGGAGGTTTTGGAGGATATGCATCATCAAGAGGAAGGAGTGAGTGAGGAATGAACCGCCTTGAGATCCATGAAGCAGGGGATCTAACAAAAGAGAGAGGTAATGGAAATCCCAAGATGGTGTAGTAAAGAGAGATATTATGATAACAGCTCTGAGATAAGCCTGAAGAGCAAGTCATCCAGAATGGAGCAGGTAGAAACATGCTAGGAAAAATTTCTTTCTTTATTTATTTTTGTTTGTTTGTTTGAGAAGGAGTCTCACTCTTTTGCCCAGGCTGGAGTGCAATGGCGCAATCTTGGCTCACTGCAACCTCTGCCTCCCGGGTTCAAGCGATTATCCTGCCTCAGCTTCCCGAGTAGCTGGGATTACAGGTGCCTGCCAGCCTCAGTTTCCCTAGGAGCTGGGAGTACAGGTGCCCGCCACCATGCCCAACTAATTTTTGTATTTTTAGTAAAGATGGAGTTTCACCACGCTGACCAGGCTGATCTCGAGTTCCTGATCTCAGGTGATCCACCTGCCTGGGCCTCCCAAAGTGCTGGGATTACAGGCATGAGCCACCACGCCCAGCCAGGAAAAATTTCTTGAACAAACATACAAGGAAGCAAACCAACAAAAATGATTGTGTGTTTCTATGTGTTGACGGGAGATTTACAGAAATGGGGAGAAATTGGCTAATATTAAGTAATAAATACATGGAAAACTAACCAAATGGAAAAATAAGATTATTATTGCCAAGGTAAATACTGTAAAAAAAACAAAAATCACTATCTAGAAGCTAGGAAGAGGACTCTCACCAAGAGCCAAACTTGCTGGCATCTTGGACATCTCAGCCTCCAGAACTGTGAGAAATAAATGTTTAAGTCACCCAGTAGATGGTATTTTGTTACGGCAGCCTGACATAACTAAGACATCCAAACCTCTGAAAGAATCAAAATAAGACTTTACCTAACTCTAGGTATATCTATTTGAGAATCCATCCTCTATTTCTGTTTTCTTAGCTTTAAAGAAAACTTGAGGGGTGCTATGGCAATAGGTGTAGGGACCACTGCAACAGAATCTTGCAGTGCAGGAGAGAGATTGGACTCAACTCCTATTTCTGTTTCTTATGACGTTTTCTTTAGCTACTTGCCTATCCAGTTCACCAGACAGTGTTTCATAGCAAGTACCATGTACCAGCATAGACCAAACAATTCCACAAAAGCAGTAGAATAGCCAATATTATTAAGTTCCAACAATAAAAACCTAAGAATGCAATCTCTCCTCTTGTTGCCACAATAAAATAAAAAGATCTATTATATAAAGTCTCAATTAGATGAACATTTAAAATCTCCCCTTTTCAATTTTTATTTAGCTAAGGACCAACTCTGTGCCAAAGTAAAGGTCCCGCTCTGGAGAGTTAGGTCCGAGTTCTTCTTCAGCAGCTGAAGTCCGGGCTCTCTGTCACAGGAACGGTGGAAACACCCATTGTCAGCACTTTTACAGTGAACCACTTTCCCAGAATTCCCAGGGGTCAGAAGAACAGAGGAGAACAGCGTAGCACCAGCTCCTTACCTGTAAGATTCAGGGCTATGTGTGAGACCAGCAAGCAATAACATTCCCCAAACAAAAGTGAAGAGTTTGTGCTGCTATTAAATGTCAGATATTGTGGCCAAGGAAGGAGCATTCTCTTAGGGTGTGGGACTATGACTAGGCCCAACTTCATTAGAGGTCAATTAACCATCAATTAGAAAAATTGGAAAGGCACAAATACTCTGACCAGGCAAGTCCATTTCTAGAAGCCTGTTTTAAGAAATCCTTGCACAAATGATGAAAGGTATTTGTAAAAGGATGTTCTCTGAGTTATTTTTTATAAGAATAAGCATTAGACACAATTTTGTGTCCATTAACCAAGGGCCATTTAAATATATACTGATTCATCCATCCTATAAAAAGATAAGCAGTTGTTTAAAAGGCTGAGGTAAAATATGAAAGCGGTGATGATGATGCCACTGAAAATAATTACAGCAGCTAACGTTTAATGAACATTTATTAGGTGCTTAAATGCTTTTGTGTATTTCTCATCAAATGTGTAAACCAAAAGTAAAATTCTAAGGTCCCCCAATCATCTGAATGGACCTCTCCTCTAGGTCAAGGGTATTCCAAAGTTAACCTGAAAAACTAGTTCAGGTCATGATGGGAAGGAGAGGTTGGACATGCCTCTGTATACCCTCCTTCCTTTTGGAACTCAGGAAAAGCCAACCAGCATTAACATCAACACAGACCCTAAGTCTCATAAGAAACATTTACAATCTATTTTCTCTGAAGCCTGCTACCTGGAGGCTTCATCTGCATGATAAATCCTTGGTCTCCACAACCTCCCTATCTAACCCAGAAATTCCCTTCTGGAATAATAACTCTTTCAACCAATGACTAATCAGAAAAATTTTAAATCTGCCTATGACCTGGAAGCCCCCCACCCTTTGAGTTGTCCCACCCTTCCAGATTGAAGCAGTATAAATCTTACATGTATTAATCAATGTATTCTGTCTCCCTAAAATGAATAAAAGCAAGCTGTACCCAACCACCTTGGGCACATGTTGCCAGGACCTCCTGAAGCTGTCACTGGTGTCTCCTTAACCTTGCAAAGTAAACTTTCTAAATTTATTGAGACCTGTCTCACATACTTTTGGATTCACAAATGTTAGATTAATCCATGAGGGAAGCATTATTTATTTATTTATTTATTTATTTATTTATTATTTGAGATGGAGTCTGCTGTGTCTCCAGGCTGGAGTGCAGTGGTGCAATCTTGGCTCACTGCAACCTCTGCCTCCCGGGTTCAAGCGATTCTCCTGCCTCAGCCTCTCGAATAGCTGGGATTACAGGCACCCACCACCACACCCCACTCATTTCTGTATTTTTAATAGAGTTGGGGTTTCACCATGTTGGCCAAGCTGGTCTCAAACTCCTAACCTCAGGTGATCTGCCTGCCTTATCCTCCCAAAGTGCTGCGATTACAGGCATGAGTCACCACGCCCAGCCAGGGGAAGCACTGCATTTTTTTTTCTCTTTTATAAACGAATAAGTTGAGGTACAGAAAATTCAGTAATGTTTTAAAAGTCACGTCGTGAACGAATCAAGATTTCAACCCAGAAATTGAGGCTTCACCACCAGTGAAGATTGGGGTTTTCTTGAAAGTTTTCAATTATTGGGAGTTTTGGATTTCCAGGAATGTGCAATTGTAAAAACCCAGCTTCAGGAAGTGATGAAATAGGTGCAGTGGATATGGGGTAAGCTCTGAAGCCCCAGGCTCAGGCTCTATTGAAAAATTACTTTTGCTGAAATATTCCAGTTTTTAGGACCTTCCATGGAACTTAAGCCTTTGCACAGCATATTTTGGCATCTGATTAAAGCTAGTAGAGGTCCGGAGGATTCCCAGGATTAAAGTCTTTAAACAGAAAGCGTGAATCTTACCTAAGTAAAAGCTGCCTGTTCCTGGGTGGGCTTGAACCATCAACCTTTCAATTAACAGCCAAATGTGCTAACCGATTGCACCACAGAAACTCTAATGGGTTGTGTCTTAAACTCATTTGCTGATACCAGAAATGGCTTTTTAACCTCTGGCTGCAGATAATCTCATATGTTTGTGGCCTGTCCAATCCCGCGCACTCCAGAAACCCAGAACGCGGGAGACAATGAAGCCAAGAGTCGAGTCTTTGGGCACGTTTGGACATTCTACCCGGCCAGAGTCAGCTGGGGGACTCCAGCGGCCAAACGGTCGCCTGCTCCTCACCGTCTGCTCGTCACTGCTTCCCCCGCCTGCTCTTCACCGTCTCAAAAGTCGCCGGCCCCTCCACAGGCGACAACTGCAGCCTCTCCGGCGGAAGTCACTCGCTTTCCCATTCTTAGCCCCGCTTCACACCTTGCGCTCACAGTCATTTCCTCCCGGCCTGGGCCAGTGGACGCGCGCGTGGGAAGAACCAGAACCCGTGATGTCCTCACCACGCCGCCATTGGGCCTTCCTAGGTGGAATCCACCACCCAGGGACCTGGAGTTTGCACAGGCTGCAGCCCACAGCCCAGAGCCCGCCTAGCACCTAGTAGGCGCCCAGTAAATGCTCGGTGAAGGAAGGCATTCCACAGCAGGGGTTTAGGAGAACCATGAATTCCTGTGTGAACATTAAGCGTTTAGTCCTACTAGGAAGTCTGGAATATGGAGACCTGAACTGTTTCTCAAAGGCAGCTGTTCTTGTATTCCCAGAGCTGGTTTAGAATTCAGCAAAGGTCCCTGCTCTGTGGATCCCACCTCTGGAGACCAGAGGATGGTGCGGTGCGGGGCACTGCGGGTTATTATCCTTCCCACGCTCACGTCCACCGGCCCAGGCCCAAAGGAAATGGCTGTGAGGGCAAGATGTGAAGATAGTTACAAATACCAGCTAGGGCCAGCGACAGTTGCAGAAATGAGGACTTGTAATAGTTATGAGTATTTCTTCATTATTTTGAGATGAATACAATACTTTTTTTGAGAATTCTCCTCTTCCATCATCCTAGCTAGGGTATTCATTAATAGTTAACTTTTAGAAATCTCAATATTTAGATTACAGGATAGCACATATGGAATGTGATCTATCTAAAAAAGGAGTGAACATCATTCAAAGACAAATAAAGGACTTCATCCTGTTGGGGAAAGGGTTGGCATATTTTCACTGAATGAGAAAAAGTATGATTTTCCTATTGTCTTTATATGAACCTTAAGTATGGTTTTACAAGGAGGAAAAAAGAGGAGGAAGAAGAGAAAGAAGAGGAAGAGGAGGAAAAATGGAGGAGGAAGGTGTACATTGATGCCACCTTGAGAAGAAGTGAACTGTGGTGGAATTGTAATGTATCAATTTTGCTAACCTTAATGCACGTTTCCCAGATTTGCCATCTTTAGATAGCTCTGGGTTAGCCTGGGCCACAGGAGACATTTGGAAGATAGAATTCAAGTGGCTGTTATACGCTTTTGTGTACTGGGAAGGGCGTTGTTACAGCTCAGGCATGATCTTCAGCTTCCCTGACTCTTGGACTGGTGGGTGTTTTGCTTCTTGATCTAACATTAAGGTTAGAAATTGCAGGATTCCAGCTGGGTTTTGTTACATCCAATCTGGTTTAAGTTCCCATATTATTAGGAAAGCCTTAGGGAGCTTCAGGAAAACAGTTTTTAAAAAATCAAATTTGGAAAATATCAAATGGAATTATAGGCAATAAGCATAACCCAGTGGAACCATGAATCAAACTCTCTAAAGCAGGGTTGTCTAAATTTTGGCTTCCTTGGGCCACACTAGGAAAAACAAAAACAAAAAACAAAAGAACACTAACTGCAATTGAACTGTGCCTGTAAAGCTTGTAAACAAAATGTGTCTGTAAAGCCTGCAAACAGGCCGGGCGCGGTGGCTCAGGCCTGTAATCCCAACATTTGGGAGGCCCAGGCAGGTGGATAACTTGAGGTCAGGAGTTCAAGACCAGCCTGGCCAATATGGTAAAACCCTGTCTCTACTAAAAATTCAAAATATAAGCCGGGCCTAATTTTTTGGTGGCCTGCGCCTGTAATCTCAGTTACTCGGAAGGATAAGTATTCTCTGACTGAGGCAGGAGAATAGCTTGAACGCAGGAGGAAGAGATTGCAGTAAGCCGGGTCCCGCCACGCATTCCGGTGGACTGCTGTTAAATATTTACAATTCGCTCCCATAGGGAAAAGCAAAGCTTAGTTTTATTTCTATAGAACAAAAAGCTTAGTTCAGACGGATCCACCATATTTGCCCGCGCTGACAGACTGTTGGGATTACAAGCGTGAGAAACACTGCCGGGTAATATCTTTAGTTTTCGTGTTACAGACGGGAACAAAAATCTGTTTGCTAGCTCATTACCTACGCTTCCACAACAAAGAAAAAAAACTACCCTTAAAACAACAATTCAGGGGAAAGCGCGAACGCAGTCCCCCACTACCACAAATTATGCAGTCGAGTTTCCCACATTTGGGGAAATCGCAGGGGTCAGCACATCCGGAGTGCAATGGATAAGCCTCGCCCTGGGAAAACCACCTTCGTGATCATGGTATCTCCCCTGCCAGGTAAGTATGAGCTTAGACACCTCCGCCCCGCCACAGCCTCATACGCCTCACCCTTTACACACACGGTCACTTGCCCCGCGCACTCCCGAGTCCTTCTTGCCCTGACAGACAACTGGGACTCTCAGTTCCGACCAGCGGTCCTGAACCTGCCTCCATGGCACGGGAACACTCCTTCGTGGCGAAGCAGCAGGTGGGGAAGCAGGAGCCCCTGCGCTCCCTTATCTACATAGAAGTCGCCCTCTCCGTGATGTCACCGACAGTGCCTTTCCCAGTCCCCGTCTGCCTTTCTGCCACTCAGCGGACCAACCCGCTGCCGGAGCCCACAAGGGGAAGTGACGTCTGCCTCTCCCTTTTTCCCTCCCGCCCCCGCATCTGTTCTCTTCCAAAGAAGCTGGTCGTTAGCCTGTGTTGAGTAGCAAGCTTTCGGCGGCCAGATGGAGCCTGGGAACCCTACTTCAAATACTGGCTTTTAATTCGCAGACTAGAACGTTTAGGATTACAAAAGAAACCGGTTCTCTTCACATCCTTATCTTTGGGATGTAGCATTCTGCTTGAAATTGGAAGCCGCTTAATATCAGAGAGAAACCATATTTATGAAAGTAAAGAGGCTGCTCAGATGACTGCAAACCAGCCTTCCTTACTGATTTTATCACTGGTAATGTTATAAAGACAGTTGTCCAGTTTCATGAATCTTGTAGTTTTTTTTTTTTTTTTCAGTATTGTAGCAAAATATGAAATTCACTTCATAACATCAAAACCAAAAACCCACACTGATGGCAAAAAAAAAAAAAAAAAATGCAAAAATGAGAGAGAGACCTGTCCTATAGCCATACTTAGTGGGTAAAAGCTAAAGAGTTCAATTTCTGCTCATGATACTTAATAGAACATAGGGAACATGAGCCAATAGCTCAGTGGGTTCAGATCTGCACCAAGTACCTGTTGGATGCAGGATTCTACTGTCTCCAATAATATGTCTCAGATGGACTAATTTTTTATTTTATTTATTTATTTTTTTTGAGACAGAGTCTCGCTCTGTCTCCCAGGCTGGGATGTAATGGCGCGATCTCGGCTCATTGCAACCTCCGCCTCGCGGGTTCACACACACCACCACGCCCAGCTTTTTTTTGTTTGTTTTTTTAGTAGAGACGGAGTTTCGCCATGTTGGTCAGGCTGGTCTCGAACTCCTGACCTCAGTTGATCAGAAGTAGGTGAGGTCAGAAAACACCCTGGGAGAGGCTGGCACAATGCCCAGAACCACCATCGCTAGGCCTGGGGTTTTCTTCTGTAGTGGATACTAGTATTCATGTGGTGCAGGGACAAAACCAATTAGATACTTCTGGGAGTTAAAAAGAGATGAATTTACAGTGCCATTTGAGAAGGGGTATTAAGGAATTTGCCAGGGTACTGACGCGTGTCAGGTGCAAACCGCAGGTTGAGAGAGAGCCAAGTATTTTCTGTCCATGAAGGTGATCAGCCGGGGCCTGAAGAAAGAGGGAAGGGGGAGGACGCTGGCGCCAGAAATGGGAAAGGGCTGCTTGGGGGCGGGAAGGATGGGTGGGATGCTATCTAGAAAGTTGCCTGGCAATGGATGTAGGATGTGGAAGCGAGACATCAAACAAGAAGCTGTCACTTGAATAAAGTCTGAAGAAAGATCAGATATGTAAACGGCAGGAAATAGTAGGGAAACTGGACCCGGCTCCTCGTAAAACTTCCTGCCTTACATTTCAGGGAGGATCGCAGCGCATTTCGGCCAAGACATGTGAGACTGCGGTTCTGACCTGCGGGCCTCAATGAATATGCACTAGGGACCTGGGCGCTGGGAGAGCCGTTCCCCTACACAAAGTAAGCGTGTTATATATACAACCTAGCGGGGACACTAAGAGCTCCAAAGGCCCTGTTTTCTTCCCAGAGAACAGCGCCCGTGTGCGTAGTTTGTACCTGGCTCTATGAAGTGAGAACGCATTCCCCCCTAGCACAGAAAGCCTACAAACTACTGTGGGGGCTGCAGTTAGAAGCAGAAGCTGTATAAAAGGTGACTGGGGGCTAGGGAACCACACGAAGATTTTTACAGACCGTGAGAACCCAAGACACTGGAGACCATGGACCAATCTCTGCAGAAGGCAGCCCCGCATAGAAAGGGAAAAGCTGTGCGGCCTTCACGGTAGTTACCTTACGTTGCAAGGGCTGACGCTTCTTATTTCTCTTCTGACAGAGAATCGATGTTACTTACCATACTCCAGCCTTCCACGGTAAGAACAACATTTACACGCCACACAACACACAAACGTCAGTACACAACCTATTCTTTTGACAACAAATTTCAGGGGAAAGCGCGAACGCAGTCCCCCACTATCACAAATTATGCAGTCGAGTTTCCCACATTTGGGGAAATCGCAGGGGTCAGCACATCCGGAGTGCAATGGATAAGCCTCGCCCTGGGAAAACCACCTTCGTGATCATGGTATCTCCCCTGCCAGGTAAGTATGAGCTCTGGCATCTCCGTCCCGCCACAGCCTCATAGTCTCCTCTTTTAGACGCACGGTCACTTGCCCCGCGCACTCCCGAGTCCTTCTGGCCTTGACAGACAACTAGGACTCTCAGGTCAGACCAGCGGTCCTGAACCCGCTCCCACAGCACGGGAACTCCTTCGTGGCGAAGCAGCAGGTGGGGAAGCAGCAGCCCCTGCGCTGCCTCATCTACATAGAAATTGCCCTCTCGGTGATGTCACCGACAGCGCCTTCCCGTCCCCGTCTGCTCTTCCGCTTCACCCTCCGCCACTCAGCGGACCAACCCGCTGCCGGAGCCGGGGGAGGTGACTTATGCCTCTTCCTTCTTTTTCTCCTGTCCCCGCCCCTCGTCTCCCCAAAGAAGCGGGTGCTTAATCTGTGTCCTGTGGAGGTCCCCTTTGGCGGCCAGCTGGAAGCCCGTGCACCCTTCTTCAAATAATAGCTTTCAATGAGCAGACTAGAACGTTTAGGATTACAAAGGAAACGAATTCCTTTCAAACCTGGTTATCTTTGCGATGTGGCACTGTGTGCATATCTTCGTTAAAACGCATCAAAGGCCACTGCGCTCCACCCTGGGCGACAAGAGGTGACTGAGTATCAAAAAAACAAAAACATTTCCCCCTCGCCCCCAAAGCATTAGACGTAAAGGCTGGCAGCGATGTCTGTTCTCTTGAAAGTTCAACATTAAAATACTTGGAAATTAAACTAAAATAGTAGAAGCAAGAACAAAAATTAAGTTGAAGATAATGTCAAGAATATTTCCCAAGAACCAAAATAAGAATGTAAAAACAGGAGAGAAAAGTTCGGGAAGGTAAATGTCCAAGGTCCAAACGCGATTAGCATGCATTTCAGAAAGAGGATAGAAAAAATCAGTACAATTCAAAACACTTTCCATACCAATAGGTTGAAACTACAGTGAATTTAAACTATTGAATAACGATATTGAACTTTCAAGAGAACAGACATTCCCGCCAGCCTTGACGTCTAATGCTTTTGGGAGGAGGGAAGACTGTTTTTGTTTTTTTGAGACACAGTCACCTCTTGTCTCCAGAGTGGAGTGCAGTGGCCTTTAACGCGTTTTAAACAAGATGTGCACACGGTGCCACACCGCAAAGATAACCAGGTTTGAAAGGAATCTGTTTCCTTTGTAATCCTAAACATTCTAGTCTGCTCATTGAAAGCCATTATTTGAAGAAGGGTGCACGGGCTTCCAGTTGGCTGCCAAAGGGGACCTCCACAGGACACAGTATCCGCTTCTTTGCAGGAGACAGGGGGCGGGGACAGGAGGGAAAGAAGTACCCGCTTTGTAGGAGTACACAGAAGTACCCGCTTCTTTGCAGGAGACAAGGGGCGGGGACAAGGGGCGGGGACAGGAGGGAAAGAAGGGAGAGGCATAAGTCACTTCCCCCGACTCCTACAGCGGGTTGGTCCGCTGAGTGCTCCTGTCTTGTAAGCAGTTCCTGTTTCGTATTTTCACTGTCTTTGACACTATTAACTGTACAATTTTTTTCTTCTGTACACAAAAAGTTTGTTTCAATAGTGTTATGGGTCGGGCGTGGTGGCTCACGCCTGTAATCCCAGCACTTTGGGAGGCCAAGGTGGGTGGATAACCTGAGGTTAAGAGTTCAAGACCAGCCTGGCCAACATGGTGAAACCCTGTCTCTACTAAAAATACAAAAATTGGGCGGGCATGGTGGTGGGCGCCTGTAATCCCACCTACTTAGGAGGCTAAGGCAAGAGAATTGCTTGAACGCAGGAGGCGGTGGTTGCAGTGAGCCAAGATGGCGCCACTGCACTACAATCTAGGCTACAGAGTCAGACTCCATCTAAAAAAAAAAAAAAAAGTGAATTATGTATCTTCTACAGTATACTCTTCCAACTTATCAGATTCTATCATTGACATAAGATGCTGCATCGTTACTTGTGTAAGGGGTTTAACACTACTACTATATATAATATATATGTAATATATATTATATATATATAACACTACGGTTTATTAAAACAGCTATCAGTAAACAGATGCCCCTGATGTTCCAACAAAATAACCTACTATTATTAGAAACCAAATAAGCTCCTCCTCCTATGAGGAAGAAAGTAAACAACTTCTGGCTTGGCACGGTGGTTCACGCCTATATTCCCGGCACTTTGGGAGGCTGAAGCGGGTGGATCATTGAGGTTAGGAGTTCAAGACCAGTCTGGCCAACATGATGAAACCTCATCTCTATTAAAAATACAAAAATTACAGCGCGCCTGTAATCCCAGCTACGGGAGGCTGAGGCAGGAGAATCGCTTCAACCTGGGGGCACAGAGGTTGCAGTGAGCCGGTATCACTCCACTGCACTCCAGCCTGGGCAACAGAGTGAAACTCTGTCTAAACAAAAACAAACAAACAAACAAACAAAACGTAAACAACTTCTGGAACAGTTTGAAAAAGCAATTTAAGTGAAAATGAAACCAAAAAGGGTAAAAAGAAAAAAGAGCGAATTGTAGGCCGGGCACAGTGACTCACGCCTGTAATCCCACCACTTTGGGAAGCCGACGCGGAGGAATCACGAGGTCAGGAGATCGAAACTATCCTGGCTAGCACGGAGAAACCCTGTCTCTAGTAGAAATGAAAAAAAAAAAAAAATTAGCCGGGCGTGGTGGTGGCGCCTGTAGTCCCAGCTACTCGGGAGGCTGAGGCAGGAGAATGGCTTGAACCTGGGAGGCGGAGCTTGCAGTGAGCCGAGATTGCGCCACTGCACTCCAGCCTGGGCTACAGAGCAAGACTCCATCTCAAAAAAACCAAAGAAAAAGAAAAAGGAGGGAATTGTAGGAAATAACCTATATGTGATGATCTATTTTCTTTTTTTTTTTTCTTTTTTTTTTTTTTGAGACGGAGTCTCGCTTTGTCGCCCAGGCTGGAGTGCAGTGGCCGGATCTCAGCTCATTGCAAGCTCCGCCTCCCGGGTTTACGCCATTCTCCTGCCTCAGCCTCCCGAGTAGCTGGGACTACAGGCGCCCACCACCTCGCCCGGCTAGTTTTTTGTATTTTTAGTAGAGACGGGGTTTCACCATATTAGCCAGGATGGTCTCGATCTCCTGACCTCGTGATCCGCCCGTCTCGGCCTCCCAAAGTGCTGGGATTACAGGCTTGAGCCACCGCGCCCGGCCAACTATTTTCAATTCTAAGTGGCTTGGTATAGGTTTAGGCAGGCTACCTGGAAATAAAGAGATAAAGAAGCAGAATGTACTGAGCCACACCTTCACCTTCCTTCTCTCCTTTTCACCCAGCGGCCAGGTGTCTATCGGAGGGGCCCCCCTCATGTACCCCCTCCCCACTCCACCAAGAAATTTAGTTTAAGCTAGCTTGCAACATAGATAATTGTACCCCTTCTTGTCAGCTAAGTGCAGCCACCAGGGCCATAAGTCAAATGTTTGAAAAGTCCTGAGACATTCATAATGCATTGTGGGCTGCAATAAAATGCAGCAGAAAGACCCTAAAGAATATACTTGAAGAACAATCAGTAGGTGATGTCTGGGAAGATTGTGACCCGCTACTACTCAGGCTATGAGGAACTGGGGAGGGACCTGTGCACTAGGGCATAAATTGCTTGTTGAAACTGTGCTGGATGTGCCTGCATGCCAGACACCCGATCTTGCAAGACCCTCATTAAAAGTCTCACTTTCACTGTTCTCCTGGTCTCTGAGTTCATTGTTTGGGTTTAAGCGGGTGAATTTGTTTCCCACAAACTGGATTGGATTGAAGGATGAAAGTATTGATCCTGGGCGTGTCTGTGAGGGTGTTGCCAAAGGAGATGAACATTTGAGTCAATGGGCTGGGGAAGGCAGACCCACCCTCAATCTGGTGGGCACAATATAATCTGCTGCCGATGAATATAAAGCAGGCAGAAAAACACGAACATGCAAGACTGGCCTATCCTGCCAGCCTACATCTTTCTCCTGCGCTGGATGCTTCCTGCCCTGGAACATCAGACTCCAAGTTCTTCAGTTTTGAGATTTGAACTGACTCTCCTGCTCCGTAAGCTTGCAGACAGCATATTGGTCCATATTGTGGGACCTTGTGATTGTGTAAGTTAATACTTGATAAACTCCTTTATATATCTATCCTATTAGTTCTGTCTCTCTAGAGAACCCTGACTAATACAGAGTCACATAAAAATATGAGCCTCAGGCCAGGCACAGTAGGTCATGCCTATAATCCCAGCACTTTGGGAGGCTGAAGCGGGTGGATCATGATCACCTGAGGTTAGACGTTCGAGACAAGCCTGACCAACATGGAGAAACCCCGTCTGTACTAAAAATACAAAACTAGCCGGATGTGGTGGCACATGCCTGTAATTCCAGCTACTCGGGAGACTGAGGCAGGAGAATCGCTTGAACCTGGGAGGCAGATGTTGAGGTGAGCTGAGATCGTGCCACTGCACTCCAGCCTGGGCGACAAAAGCAAAACTCTGTCTAAAAAAAAAAGCAAAAAGAAAAGCCTCAAAGAAGGCCATATGGTTGAAGTTTATATGCAGCACATAAAGGACTAGTGGCTTGGAGTTCTCAGGGGGTGGTGGCCACAGGTTTTGGGAGGTTGAGGGGAGGAAAGACATGGTGAGCAATGACTGTGTTGTGATGCAAATGAAGTCTCTCAAGAAGCAGCCCTCCACCGGATGTGGTGGCTCATGCCTGTAATCCCAGCACTTTGGGAGGCAGAGGTGGGCAGATCATTTGAGGTCAGGAGCTCAAGACCAGCCTGGCCAACATGGCAAAACCCCATCTCTATTAAAAATACAAAAATTAGCCAGGTGTGGTGGTGGGCACCCGTAATTCCAGCTACTCGGGAGGCTGAGTCATGAGAATCGCTTGAACCTGGGAGGCAGAGGTTGCAGTGAGCCAAGATTGCACTACTGCACACTCCAGCCTGGGTGACAGAGTAAGACTCTATTTCACCAAAAAAAAAAAAAAAAAAAGTTTCTCTGTCAGACCTTTAGAAGTATGGGACCTTTTGTTCCCTTTTCCTGTGAGTTAATCTTATCTGGATCCAGATAAAGTAGATAAGAAGGTCTCAAAGAAAGCCTATTTGCAGTTGAAGTTTACTTCCTCTACACATGCTAATCTCCCTGACAAAAGGACAGCTTTTCACAGGTATTTCTGTGACTGTTATCTATTGCACTGCCTACATGACTTACCTGGACCCCTATCCAGATATTGTTGCCCATTGCAGTGCCTACGTGACATGGCTGAATTCCTACTCACCTTTAACTCTGCTTATTTTTAGGAAACAGGATGTCTGTGGTCAGAAGTTTCTTCTTGGGACTAAACCAGCTGAAGCTGGTGAAATCCATGACGGAAGCTTACGCAACCTCTGAAAAACATCTAGCTTTATTATAATCCAATTTCCATGCTAAATTGGATTATTATAATCCACTTTCCATCAGCACATGACAGTTGACAATCACTGTGACAATGAACAGAAGAAACCAAGAAAGGACAGAAAAGAGGTGGTTCCATGATTCTAGGAAAAACTCCATCCCTTCCTAAGAAAACCATGAATATTCCTCACCTTGCTCATTCCTTTCATTAAAGATCCTATATATTTGTAACTTCCTGGTTCTCAGTAGCTGAGAAGGTGATTTGCAAACTATACCACTTCTCCAATTCCATGCTATGCTCCTAATCCTCCAGTGCCATTGAATAGAGCCTGCGCTGCTTGACGCTCACTCTTGCTTTCATACATTGGCTTTGCAATACTAAACAGGAAAGAGTCCCTTTTTGGGGTGAGACCCCTTAGTAACCTCTGCAGCCCCTCTAAATAGCCATCTCAAAATACACCAAAGAAGTGTATTTTGGGGTGGCATATTTTGGGTTTCCTGCATGGCTAAGCCAACACAATAGGATTCTTGCTGAACACAGGGTGATCAGACATCACCTAGCGGATGGTGAAGGATGAGGAGCCCTATTATGAGTGATCAGCTATTGAGGATGGGGAGTTCTGGCTAAATTGACTGAGAAAGATTCTTGCTGAGATTGAACAATGCAGAGAGGAACACAGAAGCTCAATAGTTGAGGCCTAGTGAGAAGAGGACTCAGAAGGGCCTGATTAGAGTTTGACCAAGGAGATGTCAACCCGAAATAATTGAAAGGTTCAGAATTCAGTGTTAAAGATTTTATTCATTCTGCTTATGGGAACTAATGGTAAATATTAAAAGAGTTTATTCAAATGAAAATTGGGGAATAGCCAATCAGGGCACATGGACTCCAGAGAAATGGGGTCAGTGCTGCAAAGTCAAAAGTCAAGTTCTTGCTGACACAGAAAGAAAAAAAAAAATTAATAGGATCACAACATTTTCTATACAAGGCTGCTTTAAGAGTTCAACAGATTAGTTGCAGAATTTTTTGTTTGTTTGTTTTTTGTTCTGAGATGGAGTCTCATTCTGTTGCTAAGGCTGGAGTGCAGTGGTGTGATCTTGGCTCACTGCAACCTCTGCCTCCTGGTTTCAAGTGATTCTCCTGTCTCAGCCTCCTGAATAGCTGGGATTACAGGTGCCCACCGCCATGCCCAGATAATTTTTTGTATTTTTAGTAGAGATGGGATTTCACCATATGAGCCAGGCTGGTCTCAAACTCCTGACCTCTAGTGATCTGCCCGCCTCGGCCTCCCAAAGTGCTAGGATTACAGATGTGAGCCCCACTGTGCCTGACCCTTTTTTCTTTCCATACTGCTTGTTTTCTTCTTTATAGCTGGCTCACATTTCCTTTCCAATTTAAAGGAGTGTGTTTAACATTCCATCTTAAGACAATGCAATAGCCATGAAGTCTTTATGTCAGCAAGGTAAGAAGGAAGTCCATCTATAATGAAAATCAGCAGTGAAGAGGGAAGCAATCTTCCCTGGCACCCTTCAGCAATTTATATAACATGTTAGAAAACAATGCATGTAAGGAAGAAGGCCAATCTATAATCGGAGAAACAAAGGTTACAACTTCCTAGTTTACAGGTAACTCTCATGTGACTTAGGCTTCATACTCACTTTTTTTTATTTTTTTTATTTATTTTTTGAGATGGAGTTTCACTCTTGTTGTCCGGGCTGGAGTGCAATGGCATGATCTCAGCTCACTGCAACCTCTGCCTCCCTGGTTCAAGTGATTCTCCTGCCTCAGCCTCCTGTGTAGCTGGGATTACAGACATGTGCCACCACACCCGGCTAATTTTGTATTTTTAGTAGAGATGGGGTTTCTCCATGTTGGTCAGGCTGGTCTCAAACTCCTGATCTCAGGTGCTCCACCCGCCTTAGCCTCCCAAAGTGCTGGGATTAGAGGTATGAGCCATGGTGCCTGGCCAATACTCACATTTTTTAAAGGCTCAAAATAATTTGGAGTTCCAACAACTTACATTTTTAATTACTTATTTTCACAGAAAGAATCTTTGTCAGCTGTCACTCACTGATTCCTCCAAAGACCATAGCCCTGTCCAGTGATCCTCCTCAAGGCAATAGGTCTCTCTAGTAACTACTGGTTTCCTTTCCCATTTCAATTTCCACTCCAGTTGACTGAATTGTGAACACCAACTCCCACACTTAAATGTTGAAGCCCTAACCCCCAATGTGATGGTTTATGCAGCCGGGGCCTTTGAGAAGTAATCAGGATTAAATGAGGTTATGAGAGTGGGGTCCTCATGATGAATTTAATTTCAGTATAAGAAGAGACACTAGAAAGCTTGCTCCTCTGCCTTCCCCCGGTGCACAAAGAAATGGTCACATGGGCACAGAGTGAAACTACAGCCACTTACCTGCCATAGGAAGAGACCTCAGAAAGAAATCCGCTTTGCTAGCACCTTTATCTCGGACTTCCCAACTTCCAGAAGTGTGAGAAATACATTTCCATAGTTTAAGCCACTTGGTGTATGGTATTTTGTTACGGCAACCTGAACAGACTTATACAACAATCCAGTCCTACAGGCAATACAACTTCTCCACTGATTCTAGATTCTGAGCACCTCTCAGTCCTTTGTTGGGTTATTTTGATCCTGTCCATATGTTTATAAATATTCTCTTCATAAAATTCTCTTTAAATCACACATCCGAGTGTGCTCCTTGTTTCCCATCAGAGCCAAGACTGATTTGAGATGATTTTTCAAGGTCAGGTTGATGTCTTAATCCAGTTGTGCTGCTGTAACAAAATACCACAGAGTAACTTATAAACAACAAAAATTTATTGTTCACAGTTATGGAGGATGGGCAGCCCAAGATCAAGTTGCCAGCAGGTTCAGTGTCTAGTGAAGGCCCATTCCTCTGTCACCCAGGCTGAAGTGCAGTGTTGCAAGCTTGGGTCACTGCAACCTTCACTTCCCAGGCTCAAGTAGTCCTCCCACCTCAGCCTCCTGAGTAGCTGGGACCACAGGTGCTCACCACCATGCCTGGCTAATTTTTTTTTTTTTTTTTTGGTAGAGATAGGGTCTCACCATGTTTCTCAGGCTGGCCTCAAACTCTTGGCCTCAGGCAATCTGCCAGCCTTGTGAGGGAGTGCTGGGATTACAGGCATGAGCCACTGTGCCCACCTCCAAAATTCTACTAATATGTATGCATAATTAAATAGTTACCAGCCATTATTTTCTGATACTTTGGTTAGCAATTGGTTGAAAGAGTTTATCTAAAGACCTGGAATCCACAGAAGGGAGTCTCCTGTTAAGGGGTTGTTCGTATTATGCAGATGAAGCCTCCAGGTAGCAGGCTTCAGAGATAATTGATTGTAAATGTTTCTTATCAGACTTTAAAAGGTGCCTGGATTAGGGAAAAGACCTGGAAAGGGATTCCCTATAGCGTGTAGACTTTCCCACAAGAGACAACTTTGTAGGGACATTTCAAAATATGATAAAAAATATATTTTAGGGTAAAATATTTGTATTTCTTTCAGGGCCTGCTATCTGTCATGTAAATGCTACACTAGAGTCAGGCTGGAATTTGGTGTCTTATTGCTACAAAAAGTGTTAAGATTTCTGTTGTAATGCCTGTTGGGCCTGGTCAGATGTGCTGGTCAGTTGTGCCTAAATTCCAAAGGAAGGAGGGTATAACGAGGCATATCTCACCCCTACTTCCCATCATGGTCTGAACTAGTTTTTCAGGTTAACTTTGGAATGACCTTGGCTGAGAGGAGGCATGCATTCAAATAGTTGAGGGGCTTAGAATTTTATTTGTGGTTTACCCTATAGAAAGTATTTTTCCAATATTATCTGGACAATGGGTCTCCCTGTCAGTATCCAGGGAATGGCATCTGGATCAAGCATTTAGTATTCAGTTGCTACCCTCTCACCTAATCCCTCATTTTCAATATTTTGCCATGTTTTCCAGTGACCTAACTGGCCACCAGGTCACAGACTTTATGGTCTCCAAAGGAGACCCCTCCATTTCATGTTTTGTGATTTGAGCAACAGAATAGAATCTACTTGTAAATGTTCAATGGTGTTTGACTTGAGCTTTCCAATTTTGCTGTACTTCACAGTGTTTTCTGGGTTACATACAAGGAAGATGATCCAGTCATTTGTTAAGTGTCTCAAATAAGACATACCCTAGATTTTTTTTTTTTTTTGGTCTAATTAGGATTATTTGGTCTTTGGAGCATATAAAACACTAATATGAGGTAAGCACTAAGGTTCTGAGATGGCCATGGAAGAGATGACAAAGTCCATCACCATGCTTGAGAGTGCCCAATCATCTCTGCAGGGGCCACATATTTTTGTATTACACCGCATTTGAAACAACAACAACAACAAACACCCTTCAAGATTCATGAAATTGGACAACTGTCTTTGTAACACTTCTAGTGGTAAAACCAGTAAGGATGGCTCGTTTGTACCCATCTGAACAGCCTCTCTGGTTTCATAGATATGGTTTCTCTCTGACATTGAACGGCTTTCAACTTTAAGTGGAATGCTACATTACAAAGACAAATAGGTTTGAAAGCAACCGGTTTTCTTTGTAATCCTAAATGTTCTAGTCTGGCAGGGCCAGCTTCTCTCGACGCGGCTTCTCCCGCCAGGTGGGCAGCCACCTTCCCTTTCCCTGTGACTTGAAGAGAAGCTTCAGGGGGCTTTTATTCAATTTGCGAGGAACCAGCAAAGCGCAGGCAGCTGCGCCGTGACTCTGTGGTTCCCACCGCACCCTCCACCAGGTTGTGGCTGGCCTGTGTCAATTAAACTCTTTACTGGGAGATAAGATCAGTATTAGTTTGGTGTACTTTGGTTTTTTTTTTTTTTTTGAGACAGAGCGTTGCTCTGACACCCAGGCTGGAGTGCAGTGGCGCGATCTTGGCTCACTGCATGCTCCGCCTCCCAGGTTCTTGCCATTCTCCTGCCTCAGCCTCCCCAGCAACTGAGACTACAGGCACACGCTGCCACGCCTGGCTAATTTTTTTGTATTTTTAGTACAGACGGGGTTTCACCATGTTAGCCAGGATGGTCTTGATCTCCTGATCTCATGATCCACCCACCTCAGCCTCCCAAAGTCCTGGAATTACAGGTGTGAGTCACTGCGCCCAGGCAAGGATGCCTAATCTCTAGCCAGTGTTTGCCTTTTGATTGATAGGCGAGTTGCTTAGTTACTTTGGCCCTTGTGTGCTTGCATGTTGCCTCCATCCCATAATTTTAAGTACATGCATGATATGCAGTCCATATGCATCAGCTTTAATGAGCTGATTATCATATGAAGTCATGTTAAGGATACTTTTTCTCTCTAATCCACATGCCTATCTCTGAGGAGCTGCCCCTTTACTGGTTTGGATCTTGCTGGCCATGGGGTCCTTGCTTGACTTTTTTTGTTTTTTTTTTTTTTAAAGACAGGGTCTCGCTCTGTTGGCCAGTCTGGAGTGCAGTGGCAGGATCTTGGCTCACTGCAACCTCTGCCTCCCAGGTTCCAGCAATTCTCCTGTCTCAGCCTCCTGAGTAGCTGGGAGTACAGGAATGCACAACCATGCCCAGCTAATTTTTTGTATTTTTAGTAGAGAAGGGGTTTCATCATGTTGGTCAGGCTGGTCTCCGATTCTTGAACTCAGACCATCCACCCACCTTGGCCTCCCAAACTGCTGGGATTACAGGTGTGAGCGGCTGCACCTGCACTTGCTTGTTTTTTTAATCTTACTTTTTGTTTTGGCTGCTCAACTTCTGCTTTTTATCTTGCTTCTTGCTCTCCCGCCCCATCACCTTGCTTCTGTTTCTGCTTTTACTAATTCTGCCTTTTATCCAACTTCCAGTTCCCTCTGCTGTTCTCCTGCCTCATAATGGTGGTTAGTGAGGGAGGAGTTTTAAGTGGGTATGTCTGACCTCCTATCCTGTCACAGCCAGAAACAGCTTTCAAGGGAGTCCGTTCAGTTGGTTGTAGGGCCTAGGGCTTATTTTTATCTCTCAATCCTGACAAGGGAAGGCTGGATTAATGCAGATTCTCTGCAGGTATAAATTTCCCCTACAAAAGACAGTTTTGCAGAGTTACTTGTTTGCTAGCTCTCTGACAGCCATCTTAAAATATGCCAAAGACACATATTCTGGGGTAAAATATTTTTATTTTCTTTATCTACATCTTCACCATGCTGACAGCCTCCAATAAGCATACCTGAAGCCTTTGTTTTTAAAAAGCTTTCCCACCCTTCTGCCTGCCTTCAAGTTTCTGCCAAAACACAAGTAACAGTGGCTGACTCTGTGCTATAGCAAGCTCAGAATAAATAGCCTTTGCGTTTTTCCATTCCATTGGTCTTCGTTTATTTGCAGAAGCTTCAATGTAGAGTTGACAAGGACTCCATCTTTTACCAAACGTTAGACCGTTTCCTCTGAGCCCTTTTCTCTATTAGTTCTTGGCCTGCCAAGTCCAGTTTTAGAAAAGAATACCGTTGAACCTAGTTTAGCAAGAGTCCTCCCAACCACCTTTGGTAGCTAATCAAGTTCCTCTTAGTAATTTTCCATCCACTGACTTTCATCTTGATGGGTTTCTTTAACCAAGGAGTGGAATATTCATGACAATTCCTGGGTAAAGGTGGAGATGTCTCGGAACTGTGGTGCCATCCATTTTTACATCAAATACTGGTCTCAGAACTGTCATGGCACTGGTGGGTGTGCGATTTAGTATGTTAATGAGCATATAATGAGGGCCTAGGTAAAACCTCCATCAAATCAAGCACCACATTGGGTCCAGTCAGTCTTAGACAACTTGGTCCACACCCTGGTTTTTCAGCGTCTTATCAGCCCATAGCCTCAAGTCAGGTAAATCTGCTGCCTAGAATTTGTTATCCTGTGACCACCCTGTATTATTCCTATCTCAAATCTACTTGGAAATATTCAAATGGTCTTTGACTTGGGCATTCCAACTTTGCTTACTTCACAGTGTTTCTTGCGTTATAATCCAATATAAGAAAAGATGATCCAGACAAATGGATCCCAGGTATTTGTGTCAGATTTGGATTATTTTGGTTTTGTCTTTGCAGAATATAAAAAACTAACATGAGGTAAGCACTAAGGTCTGGAGATGGCTGTGCAAGAGATGACAAAGTCCAACACCAGGCTTGAGAGTGTCCAATCATCTCTTCAGGGGCAGAATATTTTTCTACAGTACTGAATTTGGAAAAACAGTAACAACAACATTAAAAAAAAAAAAAAAGGGGATCAGGGTTGCAGGCTATGGCTCCGAAGGTTCTTCGTCAGTACTGGGATATCCCCGATGGCACCGATTGCCACCGCAAAGCCTACACCACCACCAGCATTGCCAGCGTCGCTGGCCTGACCGCCGCTGCCTACAGAGTCAGGCTCAATCCTCCGGGCACCTTCCTTGAAGGAGTGGCTAAGGTCGGACAATACACGTTCACTGCAGCTGCTGTCGGGACAGTGTTTGGCCTCACCTCCTGCATCAGCGCCCAGGTCCGCGAGAAGCCCGATGACCCCCTGAACTACTTCCTAGGTGGCTGTGCCAGAGGCCTGACTCTGGGGGCAGGCACGCACAATTACGGGATCGGCGCTGTCGCCTGAGTGTACTTGGGCATAGCGGCCTCCCTGGTCAAGATGGGGCGGCCGGAGGGCTGGGAGATGTTTGCAAAACCCAAGGTGTGAGCCCTGTGCCAGCCGGGACCTCCAGCCTGCAGAATGCGTCCAGAAATAAATTGTGTCTAAAACAAACAAATAAAAAAACTACAAGATTCATGAAACTGGACAACTGTCTTTATGTCTTTATAACATTATCAGTGATAAAACCAGTAAGGAAGGCTGGTTTACAGTCATCTGAGCAGCCTCTTTACTTTCATAAGTATGGCTTCTCTCTGACATTGAACGACTTCCAGTTTCAAGCGGAATGCTACATCACAAGGTTAAGGACGTGAAGAGAACCGGTTTCTTTTGTAATCCTAAACGTTCTAGTCTGCGAATTAAAAGCCATTATTTGAAGAAGGGTTCCAGGCTCCATCTGGCCGCCCACAGGTTGCCTCGCAACACAGAGTATCAGCTTCTTTGGGAAGACAACAGATGCGGGGGAGGGAGGAAAAAAAGGAGATGGTAAACGTCACTTCCCCTTGTGGGCTCTGCAGCGGGTTGGTCTGCTGAATGGCAGAAAAGCAGAGGGTGGACTGGGAAGGGCACTGTCAGTGACATTACGGAGAGGGCGACTTCTATGTAGATGAGGCAGCGCAGGGGCTGCTGCTTCCCCACCTGCTGCTTCGCCACGAAGGAGTTCCCGTGCTGTAGGAGCGGGTTCAGGACCGCTGGTCGGACCTGAGAGTCCCAGTTGTCTGTCAGGGCTAGAAGGACTCGGGAGTGCGCGGGGCAAGTGACCGTGTGTGTAAAGGGTGAAGCGTATGAGGCTGTGGCGGGGCGGAGGTGCGGAAATTCATATTTACCTGGTAGGGGAAATACCGTGATCACGAAGGTGGTTTTCCCAGGGCGAGACTTATCAGTTGCACTACGGATGTGCTGACTCTGCGATTTCCCCAAATATGGGAAACTCGACTGCATAATTTGTGGTAGTGGGGGACTGCGTTCGCGCTTTCTCCTGACTTTTTCCAGTTTAAATAACAGATTGTCAGCCAAGGGTTACGTTTTTTTTCTACTGGTTTTTGTGTTGGTTGTTGGTGTTATTATACCACTAAAGCTGGAGAATAGAAAGAAACGTGTTGCCTCTCTGGCGAAGGAACAGTGGGAAGCGTTAGGCTTACCACAATCTAGCTACCGCGAACACCAGTGCTGCACAGCTCCACGTGGGGCTGCGTTGGTCCATGGTTTCCAGTCTCTTGCATTCTCACGCTGTGTAAAAATCTTCGTGTTCTTCCCTAGCCTCTAGTCTCCTTTTACACAGCCTCCGCTTCTAACCGCAGCCCCCTCAGGAGTTTGTAGGATTTCTGTGCTAGCGGAGAATGTGTTCTCACCTCATAGAGCCAGGTACAAACTACGCACACCGGCGCTGTTCTTTGGGAAGAAAGCACGGTCTTTGGGACTCTTAGTGTCCCCGTTTGGTTGTAGACATAACCCGCTTACTTTGTGTAAGCGAACGGCTCTCCCGGCGCCCAGGAGCCCTAGCGCATATTCATCGAGGCCCGCAGGTCAGAACCGCAGTCTCACCTTTCTTGACCGAAATGCGCTGCGATCCTCCCTGAAATATAAGGCGGGAAGTTTTATGAGGAGCCGGGTCCAGTTTCCTTACTATTTCTTGCCGTTTACATATCTAATTTTTCTTCAGTCTTTATTTAAACGACAGCTTCTTGTTTGATGTCTCGCTTGCATATTCTACATCCAATATCAGGGAACTTTCAAGGTAGCACCCCTACCCATCCTTCCCACCCCCAAGCAGCCCTTTCCTATTTCTGGCGCCAGCGTCCTTCCCCGTCCCTCTTTCTTCAGGCCCCGGCTGATCACCTTCATGGACAGAAAATACTTAGCTCTCTCTCAACCTGAGGTTTGCACCTGACACGAGTCAGTACCCTGGCAAATTTCTTAATACCCTTTCTCAAATGGCACTGTAAATTCATCTCTTTTTAACTCCCAGAAGTATCTAATTGGTTTTGTCCCTGCACTACATGAATACTAGTATCCACTACAGAAGAAAACCCCAGGCCTAGCGATGGCGGTTCTGGGCATTGTGACAGCCTCTCCCAGGGTATGTTTTCTGACCTCACCTACTTCTGATCAACTGAGGTCAGGAGTTCGAGACCAGCTTGACCAACATGGTGAAACTCTGTCTCTACTAAAAATACAAAAAAAAAAAAAAAAAAGCCAGGCTTAGTGATGTGTGTCTGTAATCCCAACTACTCAGGAGGCTGAGGCAGGAGAATCTCTTGAACACAGGAGGCGGAGGTTGCAGTGAGCCAAGATCGTGCCATTGCACCCCAGGCTGGGTGACAGAGTGAGATTCTGTCTCAAAACAAAACAAAACAAAAAAATCTAGCCCATCTGAGACATATTATTGGAGACAGTAGAATCCTGCATCCAACAGGCACTTAGTGCAGATCTGGACCCATTGAGTGATTGGCTCATGTTCCCTCTGTTCTATTAAGTATCAGGAGCAGAAATTGAGCTCTTTGGCTTTTACCCACTAAGTATGGCTATAGGACAGGTCTCCCTCTCTCTCTCTGTCTCTCTCTCTCTCTCATTATTGCATCATTATTTTTTGCCATCAGTGTGGGTTTTTGGTTTTGATGTTATGAAGTGAATTTCTGGGGACAATCTCTGATGGGTGTTGTTGACAAGGATCCAGTCCCTGTTTGGTGATACATGACAGCTAATCTGCTCTGTGAGTCTCTTTTATTGTCTAATTATTGTCCTGAGAATAATGGTATTTCCTGATATTTGAGACTACAGCAATGATAAATTGTTCATATCTTGTCTTTCCAAAGTTTGGTAAAAATTTTATGGGCCCAGTAGTTGTCAATATCTGCAAGAGTGGCATCTCTATTACAAGAGTGATCTTACTACTCAATGTCCCCCCTCCCACCCAACTTCGTTCCATAGGAGCTCTTGGGTTTAACAAATTTGCTATATCTAAAAGACATCTTAGTCCAGGAGGAAAACTAAATCTGTAGCATGTAAGGAGAAGTTTTCTTTGATTGGTATATTCAGGTTTCTAACCAGCTGAAAAATTCAAATACATGTCCTTTAAGGATTAAGTTTGAACTACACTACAGAAAAGAGAGAAAAGATTTATATGATCACATATAAGCAATGGAATCAGCAATATGAGCACTTTTCACAACTATACAAATCAAACGTAGTAATCTCCAGAACATTAAGGACATTCAGCGATTAATGAAAATGAATGAACAGAAGTTATTCACCCACTGTTCTATGCCCTGGAAAGAGAATGTCCTGCCAGACTCAAAAGGGTATCACAGTATCACTCAGATTTTCAGCGATGAAGGCCCTCCAAGGATCTAATGATGCTAATATTTTCAGTTTATTTCCTTCACTGATAAACATTGTTAATAGATACCATTGCCTCTGTTTTCACCTTAAGTGATGTTACTTAGTACAATTCGTTTCTTTAGAATGCCCCCTAGTTTGGTGGAAGGAATTTTCCTTCTTTATAAATACAGGATATTTTCTCATGAAACAAATTGGCATACTCTTTCAGTGAAGTGAATAGACAAATTAGGTCTCTGAAATTTTAAAGGAGTCACTTAGGAACAATAATAATCACTTAGCCTGGATAACAGATCAAGACCCTGTGCCTTATTTTTTATTTCATTTTATTTTTTTTACTACTTATGCTTATTTATTTATTTACTTTGAGACAGAGTCTTGCTCTGTAGCCCAGGCTGGAGTGCAGTGGTGGGATCTCAGCTCACTGCAAGCTCCGCCTCCCAGGTTGAAGCTATTTCCCTGCCTCAGCCTCCAGAGTAGCTGGGATTATGGGCGAACGCCACCACGCCCAGCTAATTTTTATAGTTTTAGTAGAGACAGCGTTTCACCATGTTTGCCAGGCTGGTCTCAAACTCCTGACCTCAAGTGATGCACCTGTCTCGGCCTCCTGAAGTGCTGGGATTACAGGTGTGAGCCACCTCGCCCAGCCTACTGATGCTTGAAATGTGAGGTTTCATTAGGGAAAAATTTTTTGTTGAATTTCTAACATGAAAAAATAATAGATTTAGCTGTAGATTAAATGAATGGTCTTGATAGTTTGGTACAACAAAATAAATGAAATGAAGTTCATAGCAGAGAGGAATCTTTGATGCTTTTGAACAATTTAAATAATGTAAATATTTAATATATAAAGAGATGAAAAGGTTCATTACATTATTTATTTATTTATTTATTTATTATTTTTTATTTTTTGAGATGGAGCCTCACTCTTTCGCCTAGGCTGGAGTGCAGTGGTGCAATCTTGGCTCATTGCAACCTCTGCCTCCTGGGTCCAAGTGATTCTCCTGCCTCAGCCTCCTGAGTAGCTGGGATTACAGGCACACACCACCACACCCTGGCTAAGTTTTGTATTTTTAGTAGACACGGGGTTTCACCATGTTGGTCAGGCTGGTCTCGAACTTCTGACCTCGTGATCCACCGGCTATGGCTTCCCAAAGTGCTGGGATTACAGGCGGGAGCCACCACACCCAGCCCATTACATTATTTTTTAAACATCAGTGTGACTCTTTTGACAAATTAGAATGGTTTAATAATCTTGGTTAGGCTGGGCGCGGTGGCTCACGCCTGTAATCCCAGCACTTTGGGAGCCCGAGGTCAGGAGTTCGAGACCAGCCTGGCCAACATAGTGAAGCCCTGTCTCTACTAAAAATACAAAAATTAGCTGGGCATGGTGGCAGGCTCCTGTAATCCCAGCTACTCAGAAGGCTGAGGCAGAAGAATTGCTTGAACCCGGGAGGCAGAGGTTGCAGTGAGCCAAGATCGCACCACTGCACTCCAGTCTGGGCGACAGAATGAGACTATGTCTCAAAAACAAAAACAAAACAAAACAAACCCAGAAATTTGGTTTTAAAACCAGACAAATTAAATGGCAGACTTCCAATGAGACCTAAAAGTTTCTAAATTTCTAACATTTCTGAAAGAACTGAGAAAATTGCCTCCACTGAGGAAGTAAGCTGAAGGAGGTAAACTGACACGTTTTCTGATTCGAGAAATATTGAGGAGGCTTTGTCTCTTTCGCCTCCAACTGTTCCTTCTCCTCCTGCCCCTGCACCTGCATAGTCTTTCTTACCTGAGCCTTCCTGTCCTGCCTTGCCTCTTCTTCCATCACCATCACCTGAGGAAAGTCCCCAGGGCTCTGGTCCCTTCCCTGAAACTTCTGTTCTCACAGCCCCTTTCAAGGTAAAACCCAAACCCACAGGAAGAGGGGAGCCTACCATTGTGTATACCGCTTCACCAAAATGTGAATTAAGAGTATTATAAAGTAGGCCGGGCGCGGTGGCTCAAGCCTGTAATCCTAGCACTTTGGGAGGCCGAGACGGGCGGATCACGAGGTCAGGAGATCGAGACCATCCTGGCTAACACAATGAAACCCCGTCTCCACTAAAAATACAAAAAAAAAATTAGCCGGGCGTGGTGGCGGCGCCTGTAGTCCCAGCTACTCGGGAGGCTGAGGCAGGAGAATGGCGGGAACCCGGGAGGCGGAGCTTGCAGTGAGCCGAGATCGCGCCACTGCACTCCAGCCTGGGCGACACAGCGAGACTCCGCCTCAAAAAAAAAAAAAAAAAAAAAAAAAAAAAAAAAAAAAAGAGTATTATAAAGGACTTCCCTGATCTAAATTTAAATACATTTCACTGTTTCTAAAGCAGACTCCAAGATCCTATAGGGTTTGGCAGAAAATTTGACTTAACTGTTGAGTTGGGAGCAAGCCTCCCAAAATCTGGTGATAAACTGGCCCCAAAACTGTCCATAAGCAAAATCTCTGCAGTACTATAATATGTTCTTAATGGCCCTAACGCCCAAGTTGGAGGCTTGTGAGTTTATGGGAATGAGGGCAAGGAACACCTGGCCCACCCAGGGTGGAAAACCACTTAAAGGCAATCTTAAGCCACAAACAATTAGCATGAGTGAACTGTGTCTTAAGGGCATGTTCCTGCTGCAGTTAACTAGCCAAACTATTCATTTAATTCCAGTCATCCCTTCGATTCGCATAAGGGATACTTTTAGTTAATTTAATATCTATAGAAACAATGCTAATGACTGGTGTGCTGTTAATAAATATGTGAGTAAATCTCTGTTCGGGGCTCTCAGCTCTGAAGGCTGTGAGACCCCGATTCCCCACTTCACACTTCTATATTTCTGCGTGTGTGTCTTTAATTCCTCTAGCGCTGCTGGGTTAGGGTCTCCCCGACCGAGCTGATCTCGGCACTGTTGAAACCTTTGAACCCAAATATTCTGACCTTTGTCAATTAATTCACATGCTGGTGAAGAAGGCAAGGCCACTAACTGGTTGCAAAAGGCAAACTGGAAGGATTTTCAAAAAGAGACTGAAACAGAACATGAAAGTTTTACATTTTAGCTAAATATCTCCATGTTGCCATTCCCCAGGCCATTCCTAAAAATATAGATTGGAGAATAATTCAGCAATGTACTAAAAAGCCAGACAAATCTGTCTTTGCTTACTTAGAATGGTTTGAGAGCCAGGCATAGTATCTCGTGCCTGTAATCACAGCACTTTGGGAGGCCGAGGCTGGTGGATCATTTGAGGTCAGGAGTTCAACACCAGCCTGCCAACATGGTGAAACCCTGTCTCTACTAAACATACAAAAATTAGCCAGGTGGCTACTCAGGAGGCTGAAGCAAAAGAATCGCTTGAACCCGGGAGGCAGAGGTTGCAGTGAGCTGAGATCTTGCCAGTGCAATACAGCCTGGGCGACAGAGCAAGACTCCATCTCAAAAAGAAAAAAAAAAAAATTTAGCAAGGTAGTAGAAATATAATGCACATGAGAATGATACTCATGAAGATAATCTGTATTCCAGAATAGTAAAGAAAGCTATTCCATTAGGGAGCCAACTGAAAACATAAAATCCCAGTTCACACCCCAGGGTATAGTGTCATGCACCTGTAGTCCCAGCTACTCATGAGGATTAGTAAGGAGGTTTGCTTGAATTCGTGAGGTCAAGGCAGAAGTAAACCCTGATTATGTAACTGCATTCCAGCCTGGGCGACAGTGAGACCTTGTCTCAAAAACAAACAAACAAACAAAAAAACCCCACAAAACCAAACAACAACAACAAATTGTCACCTCACTCTGAAATGACAGTGGCAAACATCACTTTGCTTTGGAAAATTAAAAGAAAAATATTCCCTCTTGCTATCAACCTGCCCTCTTGCTCTAACATGTCTGACTCATGGTTTAAAATGCCAAAAGCTATACTCAAATTGTAGTACACTTACCTGCACCAGCATTTATTTTTGTCTGGAGGAGATCACCATCCATGGTCCTATAAATGTCTAACAACATGGAATGATGGAGGGATGTGTCTTTTAGGATATTTGGATATATACATATATATATATATATATATATATATATATATATATATATATCTGAAGAAACCCAACATTGGGCAAGTTCCCTCAAACTTTTCACTAGGCATGACCACTTCTCTATTTTAGATAGAGATTCTGTGGGGCAAAACCTGAGAATTATCTGCCTGGCTATCAAGAAGATAGCTCCTTGCATTTTTTGGGGGAGAATACTTTTGCTTCAAGGGAGCATTTCCTCCCAGGATTACAAATCTTTCTATAGCCACAGGAAACACTGCTGATGAAAACCAGGCATGCTGGCTCTGGCCTGTAATCTCAGTGACTTGGCGGCTGAGGCGGGAGGATCTCTTAAGCCCAGGAATTCGAGGCTGCAGTGAGCTATGATGGCACCACTGCACTGTAGCCTGGGCCACAAAGCCAGACACTGTCTCTGAAAGAAAAAGAAAAAGAAAGAAAAACATTGCTGATGAAACTGCGGCCTCTTTTGCAGCTCAACAAAAGCTATTTATTCACTGGCTAAGGTTGTAGTAGATAATCACATCACTTTAGATGATATATTTAGCTGAGCAGGGAGGATGTATGTGTGGTGGCAAATACCTTTTGTTGCGTATACATAAATATTTCCCATGCCGTAGAACCTTCTCTAGAAGAAATCAGAAAAGAAACCACTTGGCTACAAGAAATCACTAAAGAAGAAATGGGATTTGATGTTTTCCCTGATATTTTCAGTTGGCTGCCTAATGAAATAGGTTCCCCTACTGTTCCAGGATACAGATTCTCTTTGTGACTATCATTCCTCTGTGCATTGTATTTCTACTACTCAAATTATTAATGTTTTGTATTTCTCATTGTTTTACTTCTTTTGAGAAAGTAAATTCATTGTACTTTGAAGACTAGAGATGATTCAGCAAGTGACAGCAACTATAGGATTGGCCGAGATCACCCCTCCTCTCTCTCTGTCTCTCTTCCCCCCGCCCCCATTCTGTGATGCCACACCAATTCAGCTTTTGGGCACCGTTAAAAATTCCTTAGTGAGAGGGCTCCTTTCCTCCCCTGCCCCAATGTGGGACAGGACTATCTGGGAATGAGCCTTTCTGGCAAGGAGGGACATAACTTTTGATCGACAAGGCTTTCAAGGAAGACTTTTTATCTAAAGGGAGAATGCGGAAAGAAGAGAACTTTTATGAGGAGTGTGAGCCTTTTCAAATTCTCAGGCCCAGAGAGGCATTACATTGAGACAGCAACCACATTCTGCTTCCTTTTTGTACAATACTGTAACTGAAAAACAACAAAGCAAACCTACAAGACTCATAAAACTGAACAACTTTCTTTATAACACTACTATTGGTAAAACCAATAAGGATGACTGGTTTGCAGTCATCTGAGCAGCCTCTCTAGTTTCATAGATACGATTTCTCTCTGTTACTGAAGGGCTTCCAATTTTAAGTGGAATGCTACTTCACAAAGATAACTAGGTTGGAAAGGAACTGATTTTCTTTGTAATCCTAAACGTTCTAGTCTGCAAATTAAAAGCCATTATTTGAAGACGGGCGCACAGGCTTCCAGCTGACCACCAGGGGTGTCCTCTGCAGGACATAGGTTAAGTAGTCGCTTCTTTGGGGGAGACTAGATGCGGGGTCTAGGCACACCTCCCCAAAGGACAAGAGCGGGAGAGAAAGGAGGGACAGGCAGACGTCACTTCCCCTGCCGGTTTCAGCAGTGTGTTGGTGGGCTGAGTGGAGGAGGGTGGGGCGGAAGAGCAGAAGGGGACTGGGAAAGGCACTGTCGGTGACATAACCGGTAGGGTGTTTCTATGTAGATGAGGCAGTGCAGGGGCTGCTGCTCCCCCAGGAAGGATTTCCCATGCTGTAGGAGCAAGTCCAGGACCGCTGGTTGGACGTGAGGGTCCTTGCTGTGTGTTAGGGCTAGGAGGGTTGGGGATTGGATGGTGCAGTGCTTGGGGCAAGTGACTGTGTGTGTAAAGGGTGAGGCATATGGAGCTGTGGCAGGGCAGAGGTTCAGGCACTCACACTTACTTGGCAGGGCAAATGCTTTATGGTCACCAAAGTGGTTCATCCTAAAGCTGAGGCTCATCCGTTGCACTCCTGATACGCTGTTTTCTGTTATTTCCCCTAATGTGGGAAGCTCCACTGCATAACTTATAGTAATGACTCAGAAGTTAAAAGGAAGAGACAGGTGTTCTTGCACTTAACAGACTCCAAGGCCAGCAATAGATAGAGCCCTAGCAGATCCTTGATGACACTCTCAAGTCATCAGAGCCCTGAGGAATGAGTTCCAGATACTCTCTCAACACAGTCCGCCCCAGCAAGGATAAGAGAAAAAAACAACAAATACCTTTACTACCTTCTCTTTCCCCCTTACCATTTCTCATTATTCCAGTTTCGTTAAGTTCCTGATTTCCCTTCAGTGCAGCTGCAAGGTCGCCAGCTATGCTTAAGTTGCAAGACCTGTCACAGTTTGATTAGCTGCCTTCGTTCTGCTTTTGTAAGCCCTCTTGCCTGCCCTACGAGTTTTGCGCCATCAAATTCCCGCTGTGCCATTCAAACTAGCCAACCCCCTTTCAGAAGAGTGTATAAAAGTCAAGCCTTGTCTTTGATCAGGGCTCAGCCTTTGGATTTTAATCTGCTGGGCCTGAGTGCACGCAATAAAATCCTCGTGTTCCACCCATTGGTCTCTTCGTTCTCCTGATTCCTGCAACAGTAGTAGGGGACTGTATTCGCAATTTCCTCTGGTCCTTCATGGTATGAATAATAGCATTTTTTTTGTTCCTTTGTTTGTTTGTTTGTTTCGCCTATAGTCGCAGGCTCGGTCTCAGTGATTGTATGGTGTGGTCAGCTGTTTTTGTTTTTGTGAGACCTTGTTTTCTTGTCTACTGTCCTGGGACAGATGTCTGCAGTCACTTGTTTCCTTGGAAGGCAAATTTCAGTCTCTGTGGGGGAGGTCTCTCATATTAGCTGCAGTGGTACTTGTCAGGCAGAGCTCAGGGATCTAGGCTTCCCTGCTTTGTAGATTGCTGAATGGTCCCCAAGGCCTATTGGCTTTTAACACCATTTGAAAACCTTAGTGTTTTTCCCCTGTCCCTAGAGTCGCCTCTTACACAGCCTCTTCTTTATGTTTGTCTTTTTCCCTGAGACCGAGTCTTATTGTATCTGGTGGCATCTTTGTTCAAGCAATCCTCCCGTCTGAGCCTCTGGAGTAGCACAGGCGTGAGTCACCACAGCCGGCTAATTTCTGTTCTTGTTTTTGTTGTTGTTGTGGTTGTTTTGTTTTTTTTAAGAGTTGAAGTTTTGCCATGTTGCCCAGGTTGGTCTCCAACTCCTGGACTCAAGTGATCCACCCTGCCTTGGCCTTCTAAACTGCTGGGATTACAGGTGTGATCCATCACACCTGGCCAGCCCTGCTTTTCACTATAGCATTCATGGGAGTTTGTAGGATTTCTGTGCTGGGGGGAACGTGTACTCAGCTCATAGAGCCAAGTAGAAATTGTACTTGGAACTGGTGCCATTGGGTTGTAGACATAACATGCTTGCTCTTTGTATGGGAAGGGCTTTGCTGGTGTCCTGGTGCCCTTGTGCAAGGCATCGAGGCCTGCAGGTCAGAACAGCAGTCTCACCTATGTGTTTATGTAATACGAAACAATTCTCCCTGGAATATAAGATGAGAGGTCTTGTGAGGTTCCTACAAGTAAGACGACAAATTTCCCTGCAGTTGGTATTGACAAAATTCAAAATTAATAATAACAGCCCAACCTCTTGGATGACAAATCCAATGAGGCAAGCTGCCCTGCTTGCCTCAGCTCCTCCATGCAGGTGCAGCCCTCAATTCCCTCCACACAGGTCATTTCCTCCCTGCTTTCTCCAAAAGAGGGAGACAGTGGTTCTGCAGGACCACAGGGCTCAAGGCCTTCCAGGGCCAAAAATCTCAGAACAAGTTGCCCCGTCCTGCCTGTACCTCACCACTGACCTAGAAATGGCCTTTGCTAGGAGCAAAGTAGGGGGAAATGGTCACTGGAGCTGGGGCCAGGTTGCCCTGCAGGAGGGGAAGTACTCAGGGTTAGAGGGGGCCAAGCACCAAGACCTTAAAAGGTCCAAAAGGACTCAGAGAGATGCAGAAACTGAGACAGGGGTCCTCTTTCAAGGAAAGAGACTTTCGAGGAAGACCCCAGGGCTCTGAACCAAAATCCAGATTTTTCCCCATCTGCAACTTAATTCCACCTTAGTTGGTGCAACTTCATCCTTCCCCTATGCTCAGGACAAAAAAACAGTTTTTCTATAGGCTGTTCGTTCTCTGGCCCCATACATCCTAGTGGTCAGAAAATTATGTTTCTCCTTTGGTTAACTGCAGACTTCGGTCTGCACAATCTTTTTCTTTCTTGGTCTGAAAACCACCCTATAGTCCCATATGTAGCATTTTTGGATAAACCTAGAAATGGACCCTTCTGGTCTTAAAGCATGAAACTTAATATTTGTTTTATCTGAGTTCTGTCATCAGGAAATGACCTTCGGGCCTCTCAAAAAAGCTATCAAGGAACTGAAATTCATCCAGACAATGAGATACTGGGACCCCTCATTCGTCATGGTTGCTTCCTTGCTCCTCCCTAGTTCCTGTTTTCTTACACATTGTTACATTTCTTCCCTGCAATCTAAACCTCTGGTTTTGGTTGGTCAGGGAGATAGATTTGAGACTGAGTTCTCATCTCCCCCACTGCAGCACCCTATTAAAGCTCCTTCCTTGGCAATAATCATCTTGGTGATTGGCTTTCTGTGCGGCAAGCAGCAGGAATCCCAGATCTCTGAATTTTGGCAAAGGAGTCTCCTGAAAAGGGGGGTGGATTCTACTGACCAACATCAAAACGATCAGACATCTGAAAGCCTTAATCTCAGGGTCAGACTTTGGGTCACCCTTGAGCCTTTTCCTTGGGTCTACCCATTAAAATCAGCCTAGCCAGGCTTGTCTTCAAGGTCCAGGGGTAGGGTCAGGTCCTCCTGATGCTTCTTGATGCTTCTCTCACTGGGTCGGCAGCCACCCTGTCCTTCGCTGTGACCTGCAGAGAAGCTTCAGGGGATGTTTATTCAATTGGCTAGGAGCCCACGAGGCACAGGTACATGGTGACTCTGTGGTTCCCACTGCACCCGCCACCCTCCTTGGTCCTCTCACTGTCTCTGGCAGGCAATAATGTTCTGGGTGAGCTTGGGCGCTGAAGACACACAGACAGGGAGGGTAAGGAAGGGCACCAGTCCCTTAGGTCCTGCACATTAGGGATCCAAAAAAGGTCTTGAAGAAACAGAAAGGGAGTGTTGGGAGTAGATCAAAGGGAAAGAAAGAAATCCTAGGAGATTTCCCATCTGAAGGCACCATGAAGAGAAAGGCCGCCTCCTCTGGGCCGTGTCCTCCCGTTGCAGGTGAACCGAGTTCCGGTCTCCATTGGAGACCAAAGCAGATAACTTTGCCTGACTCCTAGTGAGGAAGCCACGCGTTGTCCTCCCCTGTTTAGCACTTGATCCTGTAGCACTTGATTGTCTCTCCTGGACTTTCTATGGATTCCAGGGATGCAACTGAGAAGTTTGTTTTTAATGCACTTTTACTTGAAGTAAGAGTATTTTAGGCCCGGTGCGGTGGCTCACGCCTGTAATCCCAACACTTTGGGAGGCCGAGGTGGGACAGATTACTTAAGGTCAGAAGTTTGAGACCAGCCTGGCCAACATGGTGAAACTCCGTCTCTACCAAAAGTACAAAAATCAGCTGGGTGTGTTGGCGCAGGCCCGTAGTCTGAGCTAATTGCGAGGCTGAGGCAGGAGAATCCTGTGAACATGGGAGGTGGAAGTTGCAGTGAGCTGATCTCGAAAAAAAAAAAGTATTATAGAATCTTTTGGCAAAGGAAATGAATTCTGACAGGTTTTGCACTTAAGACATTCAGGCTTGAGGAAAACAAGAGAACCACTATGCTAGGGATGCTAGGGAAAGCAAATGCTGTTGAGAATGTCTCACAAACACAAATTACATGTCAGCAGATAGGTTTTACCCTCAGGTTGGGCACATTTTATTTTAAATGCACTGTTGGTGGAACTTAAGATGAATCTAGGACATTCACGATGTATGTCTGTATGTGTGTATATATATATATATACACACACACATATGAGAGACAGACAGATAGATAGGGTCTTGCTACCTTGCCCACACTAGTCTCCAACTCAGGGCCTAAAGCCATCCTCCTGTCTCCCCCTCCCAAAAGTGCTGGGACTTCCAAAGCCTCCCAAAGTGCTAGGACTACAGGTGTGCATCATTTTGTCCAGCCCATTTTTAATGTTTTTAATTTAAGTACACATTCCAAAAATTATATAACAAGTACAGGAAGCCCACTTTATGCCAGTTTTACAAAAACAAAGTGGCAACATCCTAAAGTACTGAAAAAACTAAAAGTTTTCCTAGAATTCTATGACAAAATGAACTCTTTCAAGAATGTGACTGAAATAAGGACATTTAAAGACATATAAAAAATGAGAGAATTTGAGCCGGGCGCGGAGGCTCATGCCTGTAATCCCAGCACTTTGGGAGGCTGAGGCAGGCGGATCACGAGGTCAGGAGTTCGAGACCAGCCTGGCCAACCCAGCCAGGCCAATGTGGTGAAACCCTGTCTCTACTAAAGATACAAAAAATTAGCCACGCTTGGTGGGGTGCACCTGTAATCCCAGCTACTCAGGAGGCTGAGGCAGGAGAATCACTTGAACTCGGGAGATAGAGGTTGCAGTGAGCCGAGATTGAGCTATTGTACTCCAACCTGGGCAACAGGGCGAGACTCCCTCTCAAACAAAACAAAACAAAACAAAACAAAACGGAAAGAAATAATTCAGCAACCCACACTGCAATAAATGTAAAAGGAGTCCTCCAGGCCTAAGGATAAGGATACCAGACAGAAATCTGGATCTACACAAAGAAATGGAGACTACTGGAAATTAGTATGTACATAGTTAAATATATATGTTATTATTATTTAAATGTTTTAAAATAATTTGACTGATTAAACAAAAGCAATAATAATGGATTCTGGGGTTTATAACATGTGTAAAATCAAATTACATGACAACACTAGCATAATGGCCAGAAGGGGAGGTAGAATGTCACTTGATGGCACCGATGAAGATGTATTCTGGAAACCCTAAAGCCATCACTGAAAAGCAAAAGCAGCGAAAGAAGTCGAGAGCGGTGGACCAGAAGACAGAAAGAATACAGCTAATAAACCAACAAAGGAAAGAAAATAGAATGATATAAAAACCATGTAATCACTATGCTGGAACAACTGCTCTCCAGGCCTCTACCCTATAAAATACACCAGTGGCCAATGAGAAGTGTACAAGAATGACGACTGCAGCATTATTTGTAATCATAAAATAACAGAGCCAATGTCCTTTCAAAGATATAGGAAAAGGGTTTTATTTATTTAACAAACACACACAATTGTACAAACAAGGGAAGCAAGTCCTTTTGCCAAGAGGAACACAGAGGGTCACGATGATGCTACTCCTCCAGGGATTTCAGGGTTCTCAGAAGCCTAGTTTTCTGTCTAGTTCTTCTGGAAGATGTTATTCTTGGGGAGTTATAGGTCCTCGCGTTTGGAGCTCTTTCATGTTCTCTCTGAATTTTCCCCAGTTCCTTCCCATTCTGCTTCAACAACAACAACAACAACAACAATAACAACAACAACAACAAAACAATTCTCACCTCCAGAAGATCCAGCCTGTGCCTCTGCACGAGCCTTTCAGGAGGTCTGGAGGTCTGTTCCACGGCTCCCCGGCTTCTTTCCCTGCTTTTGCTTTTCCCCTCCCCCGCTCCTACCCTCCTGCCCCACAGCCCGGCCACCGCCCATCTGAGTCCCTGCGGCTTCACCGCAGAAGGTGCACTGGAGGCCCTGCCCGTTGCCCTCCCCGGGGGATGCCTAGAAATCAACGTGAATAAAAGCTTTGAAAAAAGAACTTCCCTATGGAAAAAAATCTCATGATTTCTATTCTTGGGGTTCTTCAAGGGACTAAAAGGTAAAGGCGACGATGGCCCCGGGAGGTCGAGGCTGCAATGAACCGTGTTTGCACCACTGCACTCCAGACCAAGCGAGACGCTGTCTCAAAAAAATAATAAAAATAAATAAAATAAAAAATTAAAAAATTAAAAAAAATCAAAACTTCCCCATGGTAAAATATTTCATGATTTCCATTTTCAGGGCTCTTCAAAGGACTAAAAGCTAAAGGTGACGATGGATTCATTCAAGTCCTAGTCGTGCGCCGTGGTGAGGGCCAGACCCTGCTCCCCGCGAGGGGCCCCACGAGCCACGCTCACCACCATCCCTGCCCCGGTGGAGCCCCCGTGCGGGACACAAGATCCGAAGATAGCAGCGGAAGTTCCGCAGCGGCCTCCAAAGTGACTGGGCAGGGTGGGCACAGGCTTGCTGACTAGGTGAAGGCGGCACAAAGAATGGGAAGAGCCATCCCGAGAGCCCACAGGGCGTTCAGCGTCTCTTGGGCCCCCAGGCGGCTCAGGTCCGGGTAGCGGAGCTCAGGTCCGGGTCGCGGGCCAGGGCTTTTCCAGGGGCTTCTGAAGCAGGCGAGGGGCAAGGTCGTCCTGGTTCCAGAATTTCCCAACCTGCGGGTCTCCGACGAGACCAACACGATTCACCGCTCTAATCTCTCCAGTTTTCCAAGGCCTTGCACAGTTGTACGTCTGGTGGGCTCTGAGGATGGGAGGGTTGGGGAGTGTATGGGAGGGTTGGGGAGTATTTGGTGAGTGCACCCTTCCTATAGCGCCCTGAAGGAGGTAAAACTACGTGTCTCTGTGGCACAATCGGTTAGCGCGTTCTGCTGTTAATCTAAAGGTTGGTGGTTAGAGCCCACTGAGGGACGCCTGCTTCAGGTTGTTTGTTTGTTTGTTTCCTGAGACAGAGTCTTGCTCTGTCACGAGGCTGGAGTGCAGGGGTGTAATCATGGTTCACTGCAGCCTCAACCTTCCCAGGCTCAGGTGATCCTCCCACCTCAGCCTCCTGAGTAGCTGGGACTACTAGCATACACCTCCATGCCTGGCTAAATTTTGTATTTTTTTGTACCGACCGAGTTTCGTCATGTTGCCTAGGGTGCTGTCCAACTCGTGAGCTCAAGTGATCCTCCGGCCTCCGCCTCCCAAAGTGTTGATATTACAGGCATGAGCCACTGTGCCCAGCCTGTAATTGTTTCCTGTGGTGACCAAGTCACATTGGTCTGGAGAAGACAGGTCACAGTGACCTCTTTGATAGCTTTCTATCAAGTTACTTATCCAAAGGTAGCAAAATCACAATAGTCCCAGTCATTTTTTTCTCTTCCCCTTTCCTCTTTTCTTTATAAATCTTGATTTTACTTTTATTTGATGAAAACAATCTAATGCTAGTTTCCCTTCTATATTAATAGAGAATGAGCATGTAGATAAGTGTCTCTATATTATTCCTCGACTGATTTCTTTCAGGGGCTATGTCCATAAAAATTAATCCATCTGAGACCCATCATTGGAGCCAACAGAATCCTGCACCTAACAGGCCCCTGGTGCAGACCTGGATCGTTAGAGATATTGGCTCTTGTTCCCTCGGTTCTTGCTTTCATGAGCAGAAGTTGAGCTCTTTTGCTTTTATATACTAAGTATGGTCACTGGGCAAGTCCTTCCTCTCTCTATCTCCCTCTCTCTCTTTCTCGCATCATTGTTTTCTGCCATCAGTGGCATCAGTGTGCATTTCTGGTTTTGATGTTATTAAGTGAATTTCTGAGGACAATCTCTATTGGGTGTTGTTTGACAAGGATCCATTCCCTGTTTGGTGATACATGACAGCGGATCTAGTCTGTGAGTCTCTTTTGATTGTCTATTCATTGTCCTGAGGATAATGGTATTTCTTGATATTTGAGACTGCAGCAATGAGAAGTTGCTCATATCTTGTCTTTCCAATGTTTGGTAACAATTTTTTGGGCCCAATAGCTGTCAATACCTGCAAGAGTGGCATCTCTGTTACAAGGATGATCTTACTACTCAATGTTCCCCTCCACCTAACTTCATTCCATAGGAGCTCTTGGCTTTAACAAATTACTATACTAAAATAAATCTTAGTACGAAAGAAAACTACGTCTGTGGCATGTAAGGAGCACTTTTCTTTGATTCGTATACTCAGGTTTCTACCAGCTAAAAAACTCTAACCAGCTGAAATACATGTCCTTTAAGGATTAAGTTTAAGTCACATTGCAGAAAGGAGAAAAGAGATTTTCTCTTTATACACTTATAATCACAAATAAGCAATGGAGTCAGCAATATAAGCACTTCTTACAAGTATACAAATCAAATTTTTTTTTTGCTTAAGACAGAGTTGCGCTCTGTCACCAAGGCTGGAGTGCAGTGACATGATTTTGGCTCACTGCAGCCTTGGTCTCCCAGGTTCAAGTGATTCGTGTGCATCAGCCTCCTGAGTAGCTGGGATTACAGGCATGTGACACCATGCCTGGCTAATTTTTGTATTTTTAGTAGAGATGGGGTTTCACCATGTTGGCCAGGCTGGTCTCGGACTCCTGAACTCAAAAGATCTGCCCACGTTGGCCTCCCAAAGTGCTAGGATTACATGCTTAAGCCACTGCATGTGGCCACAAATCAAATTTAATAATCTCCAGAACATCAAAGAAGCTGAGTTCTTAATGAAAACGGATGAAAAGAAATGATTTACTCACTTTTATATGCTCTGGAAAGAGAACGCCCTGCCAGACTCAAAAGGGTATCACAGAATCACTCAGATTTTCAACAGTGAGTGTTTTCCAAGGATCTAATGATGTTCATTTCTTCAGTTTGTTTCTCTCACTGATAAGCATTGTTAATAGATACCACTGCATCTGTTTTCACCCTAAATGATGTTACTTAACACAGTTATTTGCTTTTGAATGCCCCCTAGATTGGTGGAAAGAAATTTTCTGATTTATAAATATATTTTCTTATGAAACCAATTGGCATACTCTTCCAGTGGAGTGAATAGATAAATTAAGTCTCTAAAACTTTAAAGAGATTACTGCCCCAATTATCTTAAGTAATATATGTAATAATTACGTATATAAAATTAAAATGTGAAAATTAAGCAGGGTGTGGTGGTTCACACTTGTAATCTTAGCACTTCAGGCAGCTGAGGAGAGAAGGATTGAAGCCAGGAGTTCGATACCAGCCTGGGCAACATGGTGAGACCCCTGTCTCTACAAATTTTAAAAAATGAGCTAACTTTATAAAACTAGCCAGCACAGTGGCTCACGTCTGTAGTCCCAGCTGCTTGGGAGGCTGAGGCAGGAGGATTGCTTGAGCCCAGGAGATCCAGGCTGCAGTGAACTATCATTGCACTCCAGCCTGGGTGACAGAGTAAGACTTCAACTCAAAATAAAATAAAATAAAGAATAATTTCTTGACTTTTTTTTTCTTTTTCTTGCACTGCCAGGCTGGTTGACTCACACCTGTAATCCCAGAAAATCAGGAAGCTGAGGTGGGAGGATTGCTTTAGGCAAGGAGTTGGAGACCAGCCTCAGCAACAGGGCAAGATGCCATCTCTAAAAAATTGCTTGAACCTGGGAGGCGGAGGTTGCAGTGAGCCGAGATTGTGCCACTGCACTCCAGCCTGGGCAACAGAGCGAGACTCTGGCAAAAAAAAAAAAAAAAAAGCATAAGTGGGAGCTCCCAAGCAGGAGAGGGGTCTCTGGAAGGATAAAGGGAACAAGTTTCTTCCAGAAACACGCTTATGATATGGGCCCAATGATACAGTGATCCACCCCTTTGGCTTCTATACCCTTTTTTACACTACTTCATAAGCTGACTTACTAGAATTCAGATAAAATGTTAGCAGGGGGAAAGCAACGGTATTGAAAATCATTGCCTATGATTGCAGAAAAGAAAAGGTTTATTCTTGCGGTACTGTTTGTCCAATCACCAATCAATGATATTTCTGTAAACCAATGAGAATTCCTGACAGGCAGCTTTCTATCAGCCCACTGTCTGTCCCCGCTTTTGACTTTTAAAAACCTGCTTGTGGGCCGGGCATGGTGGCTCACGCCTGTAATCTCAGCACTTTGGGAGGCCGAGGCGGGCGGATCATGAGGTCAGGAGATCGAGACCATCGTGGCTAACACGGTGAAACCCAGTTTATACGAAAAAATACAAAAAAAAATTAGCCGGGCGTGGTGGCGGGCGCCTGTAGTCCCAGATACTCGAGAGGCTGAGGCAGGAGAATGGCGAGAACCCGGGAGGCGGAGCTTGCAGTGAGCAGAGTTCGCTCCATTGCACTCCAGCCTGAGCGACAGAGCGAGACTCCGTCTCAAAATAATGATAATAATAATAATAATACAAATAAAAAATAAAAACCTGCTTGTGACAAAGGCCATAGGGAGCTCAGATCTAAAGTTCCTTGGGTGTGAGTCGTCCAGGCAGCTGTCTTCATGTTGGCTCAAGTACACTCTAAATTATATTTTGTGCTTAAGCCTCCTTCTTTTAGGTCAACATGTTCAACAACAGCAGAATAAATAAATTAATGTGTATTCATACAAAGAAATACGCATAGAAACAACCATGTGAATAACATGAAAAATTCATAGACATAAGACTGAGTGACAGAAGTCAAACCTATGCCCCTGCTTCTGAAACCGCCTTTGCAAAATTTACAACTGGGACAATTATCACAGCGAAAGAGATCTGACCTGACGCCATCTTGTTTCTAACGTCCAAGCTGTCCTTGTTCATTCCTGGCCACAGGCCGAAATAACTTTAGGAGGAAATTAGTTTATGGTTTAGCTGTGAAAGAAAGATGACAATATCCGTTTCCCAAAGCAAACCCCCTTCCTGCCTGGGGACTAGACTGCCTTTGCAGGACTAACAAATTAGCCATGAGATTAGAAATTATGGTTTAGGAGTTACATTAGCCTCTGGCTGCAAGATTCTAAACCTCCCCAAATTGTTCCTGGAGATCACGTCATTATTGGAAAACCTAAGATGGGTGCTTGAGAT
Organism: Macaca mulatta; assembly: GCF_049350105.2. Taxonomy (NCBI): domain Eukaryota; kingdom Metazoa; phylum Chordata; class Mammalia; order Primates; family Cercopithecidae; genus Macaca; species Macaca mulatta. Next base: position 117,822,515 of record NC_133406.1, read on the forward strand.
ATTTTGCCGACCCTGCACTCAGTGGATCAGGTGACATCAGCTAGACTGATAACCTGGCTCATCTGGTCTTGTGGCCCCCACGCAGGAACTGACCCAGCACAAGAGGACAGCTTCAGCTCCCTGGGATTTCATCTCTGACCTGACCAATCAGAACTCCCAACTCACCAGCCCCCATCCACCAAATAAAGAGTGCAGCTCTTTATTGCAATTCCCCTGTGTCAAAAAATTGGCTCTGTCTAAGCAGCAGGGAAGGTGTACCTGTTGGGCAGTAACACTACCCCCAAAACCCACTACACACGGAATGACTCAGTTTATAGGAAAGCAAAGGGCAGGAAAAACTTGCCTGATAGATTTGCAGAAATGGGGGTGGAAACCATTAATAAGTCTGTGGAGTATTGTCAGAGTTTGGTGTTGTAGTCTACATATTAAAAGTAATCAGTTAAACACCTGAAATAAAATTTCCCCCAAATATTTTTGCCGAATTTGGATGACTTTGTTTCTGCATTTGCAGAATATAAAGCGTTAACATGAGGTAAGCGCTAAGGTCTAGAGAAGGCAGTGGAAGAGATGATAAAACGACTCCAGCACTATGCCTGAGTCCAGTGTGCTCTGCTGGGGCAGCACATTTTTGTACATTGCTGTATTTGAAAAAACCCTACAAGATTCATGAAACTGGACAACAGTCTTTATAACACTCCTAGTGATAAAACAAGTAAGGATGGCTGGTTTGCAGTCATCTGAGCAGCCTCTCTAGTTTCATAGATACGGTTTCTCTCTGATATTGAACGACTTCCAATGTCAAGCGGAATGCTGTATCACAAGGATAAACGTTTGTCAAAAGAACCGGTTTTCTTTGTAATCCTAAACTTTCTAGTTTGCGCATTAAAAGTCATTATTTGAAGAAGAGAGCACAGACTCCAGCTGGCGGCCAAAGGGGTCCTTGGCATCACAGGCTAAGAACCTACTTCTTTGGGAGAGAGCAGGGGCGGGGAAGGGAGGGGAAAGAGATAGAGGCAGGCGTCATTTCCTCAGCCGGCTCCGGCAGCGGGTTGGTCGGCTGAGTGGCAGAGGGTGGGACAGAAGAGCAGACGGGGACCGGGAAAGGCACTGTCGGTGACATCACAGATAGGGCGATTCCTATGTAGATGAGGCAGCGCAGGGGCTGCTGCTTCGCCACGAAGGATTTCTTGTGCTGTGGGAGCAAGTCCAGGACCGCCGGCTGGACGTCATCGTCCCAGCTGTGTGTCAGGGCTAGGAGGACTCGGGATGGCATGGTGGGGGCGGTGGGGGGGGGGGGGTGGCATGCGCGTGGCAAGTGACCGTGCTTGTAAAGGGTGAGGCGTATGGGGCTGTGGCAGGGTGGAGGCCTGTAAATTCATACTTACCTGGCAGGGGAGATACCATGATCACGAAGGTGGTTTTCCCAGGGCGAGGCTTATCCATTGCACTCCGGATGTGCTGACCCCTGCGATTTCCCCAAATGTGGGAAACTCGACTGCATAATTTGTGGTAGTGGGGGACTGCGTTCGCGCTTTCCCCTGATTTTTTTGTATTGCAAAAAGCAGAATATAAGTGAAGGAATGGTTTTGGTTTTTATTGCTTCATTATGAAGTAACATGTCGCCGTCTTTCTCGCTGGAGAGTTATGAAGCCCTTGTGATCACGTTTACTACAAACTAACTAGCGCGAGAGTTGCGTAGCTCTTCCTTTAGTACATAAGGCTGCTAGGCTGAGGGAGGCGAATCACCTGAGGTCAGGAGTTTGAAACCAGCTGGCGCCTGTAATCCCAGCTACTCAGGAGGCTGAGGCAGGAGAATCTGTTGAACCCGGGAGGTGGAGGTTGCAGTGAGCTGAGATCGTGCCACTACACTCCAGCCTGGGTGACAGAGCAAGTGATGCTGCTCTTAAAAAAAAAAAAAAAAAAAAGAAAGAAAGAAAGAAAAAGGCTGGGCACTGTGACTGAAGTCTGTAATCCCAGCACTTTGGGAGGGCAAGGCAGGCGGATCACAAGGTCAAGGGATGGAGACCATCCTGGCCAACATAGTGAAACCCCATCTCTAGTAAAAATACAAAAATTAGCCCATCTGTAGTCCCAGCCACTTGGGAGGCTGAGGCAGGAGAATCACTTGAACCCAGGAGGTGGAGGTTGCAGTGAGCCGAGATCGAGCCACTGCACTCCAGCCTGGGCAACAGAGTAAAAAAAAAAAAAACTCCGTCTCAAAAACAACAAAACAAAACAAAACAAAAAAACCCACTGCAAAGCATAATGCATTCTACTTGATTTAATCTATGTTTAGCTTTAGAGGATTCGTTTAGAAAAGTGTCTCTCTAAATGTGATTGAGAGTTCAGGAATTCCTTCATTTCTGTTTCCGTCTCTTTGTCTTCAGTTAAATTCATGCACTATTAAATGGAATATTTGTAAAATAAAAATAGAGCCTAAGCTCAATTTTACAAAAGCATATACATATATACATGTATATATATAAAATATATAGCTCCCATATATATGTATATATAACATATAGTTCATATATGTCTTTATTGTTCTGTTTTTTTCTTTTGTGGGGGCGTGGGGGGGGGACAGTCTAGTTAAAATATGTATTCTTCTCTCTGTAGATATACCAGAAGAACATGACTCGATCAGTGTTGCCCTGATGTTAACAAAAGTTATTTTGAATTTAGGATGATCAGAAATTTTACATATCTGTACTTTTTATGTATTGCTGGTATGGTCTATGCTAAGCATGTATTTTTTTTTAAAAAATGAGAGTAACTTTAAAATGATTTGGAAGAAAAAATATGTACATGTGAACAGTACTTAATTCCAGGTGGTGGGAATATGGATGACTCATTATCTTCTTCTTTCTGTATCTTTTATATTTTTAAATGGAAAAACTCAATGACCTGGAATTGAAAGAAACAATTTGGAAGGGGTGTAGGGCAGGTGAGAGGAAAATGCAAGGAAAGGACAAACCCAGTTCTTGCAGGACCGTGTTTAAGTTGAAGGTTTCTGGGGATCAGTTGTTGGGATAAGAAGGATATGGGGGAGGCAGGAGAATCATGAAAATATTTGGGACAGTGTATTGCCTGTCATATCATTCCTCCTCCTTTTGTGTTTCTTTTTTTTTTTTTTTTTTTTTGAGACGGAGTCTCGCTCTGCCGCCCAGGCTGGAGTGCAGTGGCCGGATCTCAGCTCACTGCAAGCTCCGCCTCCCGGGTCCAGGCCATTCTCCTGCCTCAGCCTCCCGAGTAGTTGGGACTACAGGCGCCCGCCACCGCGCCCGGCTAGTTTTTTGTATTTTTTAGTAGAGACGGGGTTTCACCGTGTTAGCCAGGATGGTCTCGATCTCCTGACCTCGTGATCCGCCCGTCTCGGCCTCCCAAAGTGCTGGGATTACAGGCTTGAGCCACCGCGCCCGGCCTCCTTTTGTGTTTCTTCAAAAGAAATATACAGACTTATGTTTCTTTTCAAGCATATGTACCATTTGTGTTTCTCTTTTATTAATGTAACTGGTGAGTTTATCTTGCTGGTTGCCCAGAAAAGCCAATGGAGCTGAGAACAGCAAGCTTTCTGCAATAGAGAAAGAATCTAATAAATACAGAGACAGCTAAGTGACCAGGACAGAGGTTTATTGTTACTCAAATCTGTCTCCCCCCAAAATCAGAGGGTACTTTTTTTTTTTTTTTTTTTTTTTTTGGATAGTTTGGTGGGCAGGGGGCTAGGGAATGGGGAAAGCTGATTGGTTGGGTTGGGGATGAAAATCACAGGGAGTCATAGCTTATCTTCCTGCACTGAGTCAGTCCCTGAGTGGGGGCCACAGGACCAGATGAGCCAGTTTACCAGTCTGGGTGTGCCAGCTAGTCCATCATACGGCATAAGGCAGGGTCTGAAAAATACCTTGAACACCAATCTTAGGTTTGACAGTAATGTTATCTATAGGCACAACTCCCCGGGGAGCTTAGGAATCTTGTGGCTTCTGGCTTCATGGCTCCTGAGCCATAATTTCCAATCTCCTGTCTAATTCGTTAACTTTGCTAAGGAGGTCTGATCCCCAAGAAACGAAGAAAGGAAGAGGTTTGTCTTGGGAAGGTGTATCATCTTTGTTTCAGACTCAGACTTGGGACTAAACTCTGGTATTTAGCCTGGCCTATGTCCAGGAATGGACGACGGAAGCTTGGAGGTTAGAAGCAAGATGCAGTGCTCAGGGTCACTTAGCCAGGGAACAAGGATTTGAAAGCAGGAATTTGAAGTGAAAGCAGCCTGGCTCCAGAAGATGTCCTCAGAACCACTGTGTATGTATTTCTCCTAACAAAAGTGCCCTTGCAAAAATTATGACAGTGAGAAAAACCTGACATAGGAATAGTATGATAGTGAAAGAAATCTGCCCAGAGTGACCCTGGGCAGGTAACTTAAAATCTCTGCATCTTAGTTTTCTCATACTGAAAATGAATATGATGGTGTGACCTTGGCCTGTGGTTAAGGACTAAATAAGTAATCATGTGCACTCATTGACTGTGCCTGACATGTGGCCCTTGGCATATCAGGCAGAGTTGATGATGTGCATATGTTACTTATTTGCATGTTAGCTCTTGTATTTTGCCTGCAACACTGCACAAAGAGCAGATGTGGCCAGGTGTGGGGGCTCATGCCTATAATCCCAGCACTTTGGGAGGTCGAGGTGGGCAGAGCACCTGAGGACAGGAATTCAAGACTAGCTTGGCCATCATGGAGAAACTCTGTGTCTACTAAAAATACAAAAAGTAGCCAGGCATGGCAGTGCACCTGTAATCCCCGTTACTCGGTAGGCTGAGGCAGAAGAATCACTTGAACCCGGGAGGCAGAGGTTGCAGTGAGCTGCACTTGTGCCACTGCACTCCAGCCTGGGTGATAGAGTGAGACTCCATCTCCAAAAAACAAACAAAAAGAGCTGATGTGATGAAAATTTGTTGTTGTTGTTGTTGTTGTTGTTTTTTTTTGAGACGGAGTCTCGCTCTGTCGCCCAGGCTGGAGTGCAGTGGCCGGATCTCAGCTCACTGCAAGCTCCGCCTCCCGGGTTCGGGCCATTCTCCTGTCTCAGCCTCCTGAGTAGCTGGGACTACAGGCGCCCGCCACCTCGCCCGGCTAGTTTTTTGTATTTTTTAGTAGAGACGGGGTTTCACCGTGTTAGCCAGGATGGTCTCGATCTCCTGACCTAGTGATCCACCCGTCTCGGCCTCCCAAAGTGCTGGGATTACAGGCTTGAGCCACCGTGCCTGGCCAATTTGTTGTATTAAAGTTGCAGCAGTGATACTTTCCAGTGGCAGTGCACCCTCCCAGGGAGACTGCAGCAATCCTCTCACCAGCAGTAACCTCCTGGGCTGGGAGGTCCCAGGAAGGCCCCTCAATCTCCAGCAGGTTTGACCCTCTAGGAGCTTCAGGAAATGAGCTAGAGAAGTATTTCCATCTGGGAGGAACTGGGAGTTCATTAGCTCGTCTATTCAGCTCATCCAAAGGGGAACTATGATTCAATTTCTTGCTTCAAACCTGCCCCAATAAAATTTTTATCATTTTACAGTAGAAGACATTTGCACATGTAAGGGAGGAAATATGGCTTTTCCTAACCCAGCCTAGGTTCACTGCTGAGAACCTTACAGCAAAAGACAAACAAGAGAAGAGAGCATATCTAGTTATTTAATGTAAGTTTTACATGACAGAAGAGCCTTGCTAAGGAAATGAAGGCCTGAAGAAATAGCTAAACTTCAAGTTTTTTTTTTATTATTTTATTTTTTTAATGGTAGGTTTGATGAATACTGGATAGCTATAGAGAAGTGTGATATGATGAAAGGAGTATGATCTAATGGTAATAAACTGGGGGAAACGTAGCCAGGCCTGTATGTTCAGACTCTGTGTTGCTGTGTTTTCAGACACAACAATGCACATTTCCTCTGGGTACAGAGTGGGCACCTCTCACATGAGAGCCTTATGATCAGCTTCAGGAAAGAAGGGCATGGGGAGAGTGACAGTGACCTTCCTGATTCTGTTGTTTTCTCAAATTCCTTTAGCATAAAATATTCAATACCCCGAATTGTTATATTTTGGAGTAGTGTGTCCTGAATCCCACCATGTACATGCTATGAAACCCAGAATCTTTGAAGAGTAATACTTACGACTATAAAATACTTAAATTCAAAATACAAATTATGGCTGGGCATGGAGGCCAGCACAAAATCCCAGCACTTTGGGAGGCCCAGGCAGGCAGATCACTTGAGTCCAGGAGTTCAAGACCAGCCTGGCCAACATGGCAAAACCATTGTCTCTACAAAACATACAAAATTAGCTGGACACTGTGTTGTACACCTGTGGTCCCAGCTACTTGAGGAGGGCGGGCTGAGGATCAACTTGAACAATATCATATGTAAAAATAAATTTTTTTTCCTTTAAGTTTAGTCAAGTGAAGCAGTGGGAGTGGAGAAGAAACAAAGAAATCTGTAGCTAGTTGTGATAATTGGTTGTAAACAGGAATGCTTTTTTATGCATTATACATGGTTATCAAAGTTACATATGCTCCAAAGCTGGTGTTGAACAGCAACAACAGCAGTGTCCTGGTCCCCACTACACTTCTCTCTAGGGATAACAATTTTCTTCCCTTCCCTCCCCCTCCCTCCCGTCCCCTCCCCTCCCTCCCCTCCCCTCCCCTCCCCCTCCCCTCCCCTCCCCTCCCCCTCCCCTCCCCTCCCCTCCCCCTCCCCTCCCCTCCCCTCCCCCTCCCCTCCCCTCCCCTCCTCTCCCCCTCCCCTCCCCCTCCCCTCCCCCTCCCCTCCCCCTCCCCTCCCTCTCCCCTCCCCTCCCCTCCCCACCTCCTCTCTCTCTCTCTCTCTCTCTCTCTCTTTCTTTTTCTTTTTCTTTCTTTCTTTTAGACAGAGTCTTGCTCCGTCGCCAGGCTGGAGTGCAGTGGTGCGATTTCAGCTTAAGCTCACTGCAACCTCTGCCTCCCGGGTTCAAGCGATTCCCCTGTCTCAGCCTCCTGAGTAGCTGGGGTTACAGGCATGCGCCAAGATGCCTGGCTAATTTTTGTATTTTAGTAGAAACCGGGTTTCACCATATTGGCCAAGATGATCTCCATCTCCCGACCTCGTGATCCGCCCGCCTCGGCCTCCCAAAATGCTGGGATTATAGGCATGAGGGATAACAATTTTCAATGCATGCAGCCAACCTCTACATATTGGTACTCTTTGACTGTTCAATTTTCCATCCCAGGCCCTGCAGTCCAGCTTGGAAGGGGAAATGGAATTTGTGTGTTTTCCTTCCTGCCAGTTCACTCCAAGGAGCCAACAAGGCACCTCTCTCCCATCCCCCACCCCCACACCTCCGCACGCCCTCCAAACTGAGCCCTTCAAAGACTGCGGGGTTTTTCAGTCCTTCGTAACCGCTGAAAATTTTCATATTTGCACAATATGAAAATCAGGGCGATGGTCCTGAGCGCCTGGAGGGACATCTTAGCTTGCTCTCAAGACCCACCATGAGCCACATCCACAGTGTTCTGCCAAGCAGAAGAAAAGATTTTTGCATCTGTCACGTCCTAAAGCATCTCTCCTTGGGGCAAGGTCCTGGTTGGGCGAGGGGGAGCCCCTACCGTCCCGCACTTATCCCTTGGAGCTGCTCAGGCACCTCTTACCCGTGGCCCTGCGGGAGTCTGGCCCGGCGACCGAGGATCAGAACCCGCGCTCCCAGCCCCGGCGCTTGAAGAGGCTTCCTCGCCGATTTCTCTTTTCGGCTGAAATCTTTGGGAGGAAAGAATGAGATTTCCCGGAGTCAGGTTCCAAAGCTTAGTGAAACAGCGACTTTTAGGGCCCGCAATAGAGACGTAGGATCTAGAATTTCGGCTTGGAAATCTGAATATGAAGAACAGTATAAATTAACATTAGGAATAGGATGGGCCATCTGAATAAAATAGTGTTATTCCTAAGTTAAGTCTCGAACCATCGACCCTAAACTGAGATACAATCTCCAATGACTGAGCTAACCCCATCAGAATTTCTCATGCCACCGTTTACTTACCAAAAAGACAATAGGTGCCATTACGAGATTTCCCGGGTGAAAGGAATCTTGGGGTCTAGGATTGAGGGGCGGCAGCCTTTTCAGTGGAGGAGACCTCTCACCCCGAGGCCCAGGGTCTCCCTGAGAGGGGGTGGGGACTTGTTCGGTTGCTAGGGTGCTGGCTGCGGGGTCCGGGCCTCCGATTGCAGGCGGCCAGGAGGCTCGCCCAGGACTGGGACCAGGATTGGTGACTCCGATTGGATGTTTCTCTGTGGTCCAGGCCACTGCGAGAAACCAGTTTCTGAGACCCGGACCCCTGAGGAGGGGACGGGAGAGGAGGAGGGACATTGCAGGGGACGCATTGCGAGGCTGGAGCGGGAGGGACGAGGGGACTATCAACAGCAGAACTTGCTTTGCTGTGACCCAAACCTTCCTGTCTCTTCTCTAACCCAGGACTTGGTACAAGGGCAAACGTAAACCACATCCCTTTCACTTTGTCTTTGAGGTGGGAGTTTGCTTCCCAGAATGGCTTCTGGCCAGAGTTGAAGTCCAGTAAACAACAAGGTCCCACGGAGATTTGAACTCGGATTTACTTAATTCAGAGTCCAGAGTGCTCACCATTACCCCATGGAACCAGCTGTTGAAAATATTGTGTTATTGACATTTGGCGAGTGAATTCTCAGCTTCCATAGTCACCAGAATTTCCTTTGCAGGTGGTTTTTTTCTCTTTGTCACACGGGACTTGAGTATCTTTAATCTACAGTAGGAGGAGTCGCCCCAGATTTACCTCTCTCTGCCCTTCTCTTTAGGTTTCTATCTCAGAGAATGAGATTAAGCACCTTTGGGGATTAGGGTCAGGGAAGAACTATATTTAGGTCTCCACTAAAGCCACCAGTTCTGCCTGGGTTGCCAGAGTTTCCTGCCCTGAAATAAACATTCTGCCCAGACCTCCTTCCCGCTGGGGTTTCTTTCTTTTTCTTTGCAACTCTCCTTTTCCCTTTATCCATGGAGCACTGATGACCATTTCCGGAACAAGATTTGGGATATGCTGAAATTTCCGCTCTTCTTATTCTGCCTTCTTCTCCTCCTCTTTCTCCTCCTCCTCTCATTCTGTTTCCAATCCCCTCTCTCCTGGTCCCTGTCTTCCTCACACTACCCCCACACCCATTTTCCCCAGCTCCCTCCAGCTCTCCACACTTCCTGCCTCCCTCTCCTCTGTTCCTTCTTGGCTACCATTCCTCTTCCTTCTGTAGGCTCCCACCCTACCCACCACCAGCCTCCCACACGCAGCCTACACTAACAGAAGAATGGACTACCACGATCTGAGAGGAAGTTGAGGAATATGTTCCTAGTCAGGACACTTTGGGGGATCTTTGCTGGGAGTGTGAGTGTGGTGACACCAACCGAGACGATGAAAGTCAGCCAGTACTTGAGGCCTGGGGAGAACCCACAGATCCAAGAGTCACATTCCCTGCCTGGCGCTGTGGCTCACGCCTGTAATCCAAGCATTTTGGGAGGGCGAGGCAGGCAGATCACGAGGTCAGGAGATCTAGACCATCCTGGCTAACACGGTGAAACCCCGTCTCTACTAAAAAAATACAAAAATAATTAGCTGGGCGTGGTGGCAGGTGCCTGTAGTCCCAGCTACTGGGGAGGCTGAGGCAGGAGAATGGCTTGAACCCAGGAGGCAGAACTTGCAGTGAACGGAGTTGAGATCCGGTCACTGCGCTCCAGCCTGGGTGACAGAGCGAGATTGCGTCTCAAAAAAAAAAAAAAAAAAAAAAAAAAGTCATCTTCCCATTCCAAAAGGCTACATCTGATTGCCAAAGTCCAAGGAAATTGAAAACAGCAGGAGCCATTGTTTTTGCAAGTCCAGTTCCAAGTGGAAAGATCATGGTGCTTCCTTCCAGCCGCCGCAAGCCGCAAGGTCAGCACACAGGAATTTGCATTGCCCAGGACTCAGCCGGTACCCTGGATGCCTGACTGGGGCCTGTCCAGAGAAAAGCTAGGCGTGGGGCCCATTTCCACCTAGGCGGAGGTTCCTGGGGAAGTAGGCACTCACCAAGAGATTACCCCTTGCTGTCCTCCTGAGGGTGTGTGGAGCCTCAGCGCTGCTACCTCTTGGACTCCACCCTCCGGATGCCACCAGCTCTCGCTGTCCAGGGCTTCCAGTGAAGTCTCCAAGGTTCTGATTTTTGAATCGTCCTGATTTGGTGTGCCAAGAGCTGCCTCCCACAAAGTGAGCAGGTGTGGAGAGCTGCCAGATCCAAAAGATAAAATCACAAGGGATTGCCAGCTAGATAGGGACAGAGTCCCCTCTCGATTATGATTCGGATTCAAAGGGTAGATGTCATGGCTCCTAAACATCACAGCATGACCAGGGCATGCCACCCACGACCTGCAGTGCCCTTGCACCTGGTTAGGTGTAAGTGATTTTACTTAAGCAGACAAGTGTTCTCTTCTGGACTTTTTCCTTCCTTTGTGGCTAGATCTCTCTCTCTCTCTCACTCTCTCTCTCTATTTCCCCATAAGTCCCCGCATTCTCTACCCCACCTTTATTTTCTCTCTCTGTTTCCACCCTGCTGCCCCACTTCCACCTGCTTTCTCCTGTTCAGCTTTCATGGTTCACCCCTTCCCTGCCCATTGGCATCCCCCAAACTAATGCTGCTGCACTGTCCTGGGTGGGGAGATGGATATGGCTGTAGACGGTGCCCTCCAGAGTGTCCAGGATGGGGAAACATGGTGCAGCTGCCAGTATAATGGTTTAAAAGAATGGCCACTTTCAAAAGCCTTTCACATCTCCTGACCTGGGATCTTTTGGGACTAAAACATTATGGACCACAGTGGAATTCTTCATCCTCCAGGACCTTGTGGTGGATGCCTTCTGTCACTGAGCTTTCATGGTGTGGCTATTAAGTGCCAGGTCCTGCTCGTGGACAGTGTCATCATTGTGAGGAAGTCTCAAGTCACCACTCATAGAGTGGGTCTGGAGCTCACCTCTGCAGGCATCAAGAGGTGTCAGAGAGAAAGGGGCATGACCAGTTTGTGTCTTTCCCACGTGGCCACTCACTGGGCTGTGGGGGAGTGGAAGTCAGTGCAAGGAAGAAGCCCAGTGAGAAAGCAAATGCACAACATCAGACCTGGGGCTGAGGCCCCCACCTGCAGTGGGGCAGCCTCTGAAGTAGGCAAGGCGGAGCAGGGAAGGTCGTGGCCTGGTGTAATCTGGAGTCGGGTGCCCCAACTCATTAATGTGACTCTTACCCAAAGGCAAGATTAAATATCTGCGTTCTTCAGAGGAGAATGTGTCTTCAGAGGAGAATGGAGAGGCTGGGGAGCACCTTCTCACCCCATGCTGACTGTATTTGATGTTACAGTATGCTATCTCTGTGCTATAATTCGTTAGCATGTGGCCATTAATGGAAATGATTGATGGTTTAAGCCCCTTCCCAGGTATTCTAGTTTTCATCTAAGTTCCCTCCCTTCCTTCCTCCCTCCCTCCTTTCCCTCCTTCACTCTTGGCAATCATTGATCATTTTACTATCTCTGTCTTTTTTACTTTCTCAGAATGTCCTACATTTGGAATTATATAGTATGTAGGTTTTCAGACTGGCTTCCTTCAAGCGTTATGAATTGAATGTTCCTTTATGTCTTTTCATGTCTTGATAGCTCGTTTCTTTTCATCACTGACTAATATTCCATTGTGTGGATACACCACAATTTGTTTATCCATTCACTTGTTGAGAAGAACATCTTGGTTACTTCCAGTTTTTGACAATAGTAAATAAAACTGCTGTAAATACTTGTGTGCAGGTTTTCGGGTGAACACAAGCTTTCCTCTCATTTGGCTAAATAAGTCAAATTGCCATTGCAAGATTATATGGTAAGACTATGTGAAAAAATAAAAAATAAAAAAAAACCTCCCAAACTATTTTCCAAAGTGGTTGTACCATTTTGCATTTCCACAAACAATGAATGAGAGTTCCTGTAGCTCTGTTTGTTTGACAGCTTTCAGAATTATCACTTTTTACAGATTTTAGCCACTCTAACAGGTGGGTTCTGTCATCTCATTGTTTTCATATGCGATTTTCTAATGATAAATGACTTTGAGTATCTCTTTCATATACTTATTTGCTACCTGTATATCTTTTTGGTGAGGTGTTCAGATCTTTTTGTCTATTTTTAAATTGGGTTGTTCACTTTCATATTATTGAGTTTGAAGAGTTCTTCATTTATTTTGGACACCAGCCCTTCATCAGATCTGTATTTTGCAAATATTTTCTCTCAGTCTGTGACTTGTTTTTTCATTCTCTTAATAGTGTCTTTCACAGAGCAGAAGGTTTTAACTGTAATGAAGCTCAACTTTTCAATTTTGTTTCTTTCATGGATTGTGCTTTTAAGGCTGTTTCTAAGAAACCATCACCAAACCCAAGGTCACCTGGCTTTTCTCCCGTGTTATCCCCTAGGAGTCTGTGGTTTTGAACCTTGCATATAGTTATAAGATCCATTTGTGAAAGTTATAAGATCTGTGTGTATATTTATTTATTTTTTCATGTGGGTGTCCAGGTGTTCTAGCAGCATTTGTTGGAAAGGCCATCCTCGCTCTGTTAAATTGCCTTTGTGCCTTTATCAAAGATCAGTTTATTATATTTATGTAGGTCTATTTCTGGGCTCTGTTTTCTTTTCCATTGATCTATGAGTTTATTTTACCTTTTTTCACCAACTCCACACTGTTTTGGTTACTGTAGCTTTACAATATGTCTTGAAGTTGGCAGAGCCAATCCTTGGGGATTTTTTCTGATCTTCACCATGGGAACCTTGTTGGGTTGTAGTGGTCAGACTTATGAAAGTGTGATATCCCCACATGGCTGGTTCTCAGAGAGTTTTTAGTGCTCAAGCCAGGCCACCCTCAGCTTCTAGTAATCTGTCAATACCATTTAAGTGCTCCTCCCAGGTGCTGGCTCCAGCAGCTTCTGTTCCTGGCAAGCTGTGACTCCCTGTGTTTGCCTGTCTTTCTAGTTTTCAGAATGGCAGTGACCTCAATTCTCTGGCCATCTGAGAAGAGTTGTTGGTTTTCAGTTTGTTCAGCTTTTTTCTTGTTGTGAGGACAAATGGTGACTTTCTACCTCTTTATATGTCAGAGTTGAAAACGGAAATTTCATTTAAAAAGTTACTTGTGGCCAGGTGTGGTGGCTCACGCCTGTAATCCCAGCATTTTGGGAGGTTGAGGTGGGTGGATCACAGGGTCAGGAGTTCGAGACCAGCCTGACCAGCATGGTGAAACTCCGTCTCTACTAAAAATACAAAAATTAGCCAAGCTTGGTAGCACGTGCCTGTAATCCCAGCTACTCAGGAGGCTGAGGCAGGAGAATCACTTCAACCCAGGAGGCAGAGGTTGCAGTGAGCCTAGGTCATGGCATTGCACTCCAGCTTGGGTGACAGAGTGAAACTGTCAAAAATAAAAAATAAATAAAAGTTACTTGTAATAAAACTTACTAATTTTAAATCTACGATGAAATCATTTAACGAGGTTTGTTGAATTGTGCAGCTATCAGCAGAGTCACATTTTAGAATATTTTTGTCATTTCCCCAAATTCTCTCAAGCCTCTAAACAGTCATTTCGTAATCTCTGGTGCCCATGACTGGGCCCCAACAAAATAAAATTTGGAAAACCGACATCATTAAATTTCAACTTTTCTTAGATTGGGATTTTTTATTGTGACTAATTGTCTTACTTTTCGCATTTTAGGGACTGTTTTGAGGAACTTAATAATAGTCCTTTTCATTGCTCTTCGTGAATTGTTTCATTTTTACTGATAACTGATAGTTGCTACCAAACCTGGTCTGGCAAGCCTAAATGAAGGAACCAAAAAAAAAAAAAAAAAAAAAATCTGCTATAAGAAATAGAGATAGATGGTAAATTTGCACATAAGATTATGTGGAGTTAGTATTGTACCATCTTTATTCTTTCAGAAATTTGGTTGGTAACATTAGAGATACTCCTCACGTGCTTAGAATGCCTCTCATTGTCTTCTTCAGGTTACAAGGGCTCCAGAATAGTGACATAAAGGTGAATGCGAGATTTTTGCTGTAGTTCTTTGCTTTTTTTTTTTTTTTCCCTCTTACAGTGGTTAGCATCCATGTATCTGAAATAATAAATCAAGAGTAGAGATAGGCATCTGTACTAGTTTTCTATTGCTGCCTATTAGCACATGCAACAAACTAATGGATCGAAACCACAGAAGTCTGGAACAGAGGCTGGGTTCCATGATAAGGGTTTTAGGAAGCTGAATCCAGGCTATGTAATTATGTGGAGCTCAGGATACTTCTCCAAGTTCACTTCAGATATAGGAGGAATACATTTTTGGGGGGTTGAAAGACTGGGTTTTCTTTTTCTGTGCTGGCTGTCGGACACGAAACACTCTGACTCCAGAGGCTACCTGCATTCCTTCTCACCCGGCCTCTTCAATTTTCCAACCAGTAACAGCTCATGGAGTCCTTCTGAAGCTCCCATTCTTCCTGACGTCACCTTCTCCTGACAGCTAGAGAAACCACTGGCATGTATGCAATGATGTGATTAGATCCAGTTTACACAGGTAACCTCATCATCTTAAAGTCATATAGCTGGCATGTAACAACATAATCACAGGAATGATGTCTCCTCACCTTAACAGGCTTCAGAGACAAGGGTGTGGCGTGTTTGGGGACCATTTTAGAAATTTCATCTACCACAATCAGACACTCACATTCCCCCATCTGCAAAATACATTCACCCTCTCCCTAAGGTTTCCAAATTTCATGTCATTAAAGCATTAGTTCAAAGTGAAAAATGTTATGTAGACCGCACCAAATCAAAAGTTTAAAATCTTAACTTAATCATCTACACCAAGTGTGAATGAGGCTTCTGAGGGTGTCCATTAAGTACAGATCCCTGACATAATTCCCTTCCCTCGATCAACCTGTGAAACTGAACTGAACAAACAGCTTATCTGCCCTCAATGTGCAATGGTGGGACGGACATAGAAAAACAATTCTAATGATTCTTGTTCACAAACGGGGAAAGTGGAAGTAACAAAGAAGTTACTGATCCAAAACCTTTTTGAAATGGGGCTGAGCAAAGTCCAGCAGGAATTTCTTGGTTAGGATCCACAACCTGGAACTAACCTCTGTTATACGGGCTTTGCCTCTGGGCTCTGCATTTCTTTCTATCTTTATAGAAATCATTTTATTTTCCTTCTTCTCCTACTCCTTTGGTTCTTCCCCTTTCTTCTTATGGCAGCATCCTCCCCTTAATCCTTGGCACATCATCCCCAGCAGAATTAGTCAAATGTTGCCCGTGGCACGATCCTGACCATCTCCATGAGGGCTGTCCTTGGAACCCCTGCTCCCCTGGGACCCTCTTCACTGACCTGACCTCTCTGTCATGATTGTTTTCAGCTGACCTGGCTGGTTTAAGAGAAAACCTAGAATTGTGGAGATGCAGAACCAATCTCTGCCCTCTCTTATCTCCAAGAGAGGAAGAAAATAACAGGTATCGTCATGGAGAAATGACCCACGTGAGGTCTGAGACTCTCCAGCAGTTACAGCAGAGGAAACTCCCTGAAGAATGGTGGAGCTGAGATCCCAGGCCCGGAAAGCAGACTTGTGTTAAGTGCTATTTAGTCTTTATGTCCTCCCTGCCCCAATCTACCAGCCAGCGAATGACAACTGACTGAGTATAAATACTAGGACTACAGAACCGTGATAAAGTGTTTGTCAAAGGAAACACCCTTTTACTTTCCCTGTTTTCACAGTGGAAATTGCTATTTTTGATCCAAAGTTTTCGGAAACGCAGCAGTGAGTTCCTGGAGGATGAGTTAGGTGCTTTGGACAGGGAGGCTGAGGCCAAGGCTTGTGTGGTCGATCTGCTGCCACCATGTGGTGACGGAGCCTGGGAGAGTCTTAGTCTTTCTAGAGGTCCCTTCCTGCTGTGTTTTCTCTGAGGAACTGAGATGGTTTTTAACGCTGCCCAGGACCTGCAACTGAGACCTGACTCTGTGTGTCTTCTGCAGGGGCCTGAGCTGAGTCCACACCCTGGAAACCCAGAACTGAGGGAACAGATGAAAGAAAGAAAGTCAGCAGGTTTAGGGGATGAGAACAACCCACAAAGGACAAGCCATTGGTAAATGAAAACCAAAGAAGGGGGGAATAGGACAAATTGGGACAGAAGCCTCAGGGGAAATTGTCAAGCCTGTCATCATCCAAACCCTCAAGGAGCAGCACGAGCTGAGCAGTGGGACTGAGAGAAACTTACTCCACAGGAGTCTCCTGCCCCTGGCCAGGGAGAGCCACAGGGAGGATCAGAGCTGGTTTATAGTGAGGGGCAGCAGCAACTCCAAGAAGAGCAAGATGCGACCATGAGCCCCCGCCCCAGACCCAGGAGCCTCGACCTTGGGGCTGCCGTAGCAGTGGATGCTCTTCAGGTCGGTGCGGGTTAGAGGGAGTAACCATGCTGGGAGAAGGGTTGGAGACATCCATTCTTACATTAAAAAGCTCTGCCCCAAGTTAGGTGCCAGAGTAAGTGTCTCTTGCTAGTATACAAAGCAGTGATACTTATAATATTCTTCTGTACTTACAGTTGAAGAAGGTTTCCAAATGGTATCTCATAAATATTTATTGGGTGTTTACTTTTCTTTACACTGTGTTAAACACTTGGGATTCAGATATTAATGTCCCCCTAAAGGAACTCAAGCCCATGAAAGAAAGAACACAAACAACATTTTAAGAAAATATGGAGGCCGGGCGTGGTGGCTCACACCTGTAATCCCAGCATTTTGGGAGGCCGAGGTGGGCAGATCACGTGGTCAGGAGATCGAGACCATCCTGGCTAACACGGTGAAACCCCATCTCTACTAAAAAATACAAAAAATTAGCCTGGCGTGGTGGCGGGCGCCTGTAGTCCCAGCTACTTGGAAGGATGAGGCAGGAGAGTGGCATGAACCCAGGAGGTGGAGCTTGCAGTGAGCCGAAATTGTGCCACTGCACTCCATCATGGGCTACAGAGCAAGACTCCATTTAAAAAAAAAAAGAAAGAAAGAAAAGAAAAGAAAAAAGAAAAAGAAAAAAGAAAACATGGAAGTTCCCCCACATTGGGGAGTTGTGGCAACCCAGAGAATGGGAGTTTAGGTGCAGACATTGCTCCTAATGACAGGGGGAGCCACAGGAGGACTTCTTCAGAACAGACTCGTTTTCCTCCAATGTCCCACAGAGAGAGATCCTGGGGCATGAATGGTGTAAGGCAAGGGCCAGTCTAAGGAAAGGGATTTGCCACATCCTGGGAGAAATCTCAGCACCCCTGACAGGACATTTGGGACAGGAATGCAGGTGAGAGGAGGTTTGCAATCGGTTTTATTCAATAACTGATGAACACTCTCCTGAGAACTCCCTCAGTGCCGGACCCTGAGCTGGGCACCACGAACACAGAGATCAGTAAGACACGATCTCAGCTGTCACAGAACTCTCAGTCTAGTGACCAGCGATTCCTGAGAAGTATAGTGATGGTGAGTTCATTGGAACCAGTGGCCCATGCTGCATGGAGATGACCGCAGTGGATGACCTGGTCTCTCTTCTGTTTTTTTCAAACAGCTGAATGACCTGTGACCCTGGACTTCAGCCAGATGTCAGCATCTCAAGGTACAACCAACACCTTGGCTCCATGTTGGCTCAAAACAGTTAACACAGCCAAGGTATTCAAGGTATCAGTAGATATTGACTATGTCCTGGCCAGCTGTGAAAAGAAAGTGGTGAGTTTAACAAGTATTCTAAAATTGTCCTTCACGTAGTAATCACAGATGATCTATCTTCTGTCTGCAGAGGTTGCAGTGAGCCGAGATCATGCCATTGCACTCCAGCCTGGGCAAAAAGAGCGAAACTCTGTCTCAAAAAAAAAAAATATATATATATATATAATATATCCATAATAATATATATATTATATAACATATATTTATAATATAATAATATATATAATATATAATAATATATTTCCATATATAATATATATAAATATATATAATATATATTTAATATATATATTAAATATTATATATTACATATTATGTTATATATAATATATAACATATATATGTTATATATATTATATTATGTAGTATATATATAATATATTATGTAATATATGCATATATTATATAGAAATATATTTTGGGGAGACATTAATATCTGAATATTTCAATATAATATATTATATATACATATTTTATATATATATCTATTTTTGAGACAGAGTTTCGCTCTTTTTGCCCAGGCTGGAGGGCAATGGCATGATCTCGGCTCACTGCAACCTCTGCCTCTGGGTTAAAGTGATTCTCTTGTCTCAGCCTCCTGAGTAGCTGGGATTACAGGTGTATGCCACCACGCCTGGCTAATTTTCTGTATTTTCAGTAGAGACGGAGTTTCACCGGTTGGCCAGGCTGGTTTTGAACTCCTGACCTCAGGTGATCCACCCACCTCAGCCTCCCAAACTACTAGGATTACAGGCATGAGCCACTGTGCCAGGCCTCTGTCTGGTAATTGAAATGCTTTGCAGACTTCAAGATTCACCTGTGTCCAAAATAAACTGTGTATCAGTCATAGTACTAGCATTTAGAAATTGTGTATTTTATTTTCTAGTTATAGATTAAATAACTAAGGCGGAAAGGAGTAAAGCAGCTTCCATGAATGTAGTGAGAAACTAGGTGGGGTCAGGGACTAGAGTCCTGCCTTAGGATTCCCCAGCAGTTGCCAGTCACAATTTTTATACTCTTAGAAACAACAACAGCAACAACAAAATGACAACCTGTTTTGTTCCTCTGCTTATCCTATCCAATTCTCTACACTATAACATCTCTGCTTATCAAGACAACTTGGATTCTCAATTTGTTAAGCTCAACAAATGCATCTGCTAAGCCCCTGTGGGTAAAGCGTTATGCTAGTTACGGTGGGTGATACAGAGGAAGCCCAGAAGAGTCCTTAGTGACAAGAGCTTGAGATTTCTGCTCCCAGCTCAGCATGAGTTGCCTGGAGATGAGAAAATCAGTAGCCGACACCCACAGGTGTATTCTGGTGAAAGGGTCGATAATAATGAATAGTGGTTCTGACAGGCTGGGCTCTTAACCTCCCAGAGATGCTGGTCAAACAGGATCTGGAGGATCCCTGCACATGGTGTCTGACTGCCGACTGTCATAATTGAATGTTACCAAGTCTTGGCCTGGATCCCCTCCCTTTGTTTCATTTCACAGATTACATGTTGACAGTAGGAAAATCAACAGAAAGGCCATGAGGCCAGACACCAAAAGACTTAGTAATGCTGCTGGGTGGGCCATGAATTTTTACAAACACATGAAGGGCCTTCTCAGAAGTGAAGTTTTAGGAAATATAAAATGCATAGCTGGGATATATTATAGTGTACTGATAGAAAAAATATTGTATATAACAGCATCTAATAACTTCCGGAGGAAAAAATATTTTTCACATTCCTCCAATTATGGACTTATATGTCAAAAAAACCAAAAAACAAAAAAACCCTAAGAGAACCATTAACATCCACTGGTTTTGCAGAAACAGGATACCCTTAGTGCACTTAAAGTTGGAAACATGGCTCTGCCTTTAGGGCCATGCAATGAAACAGACTGTGGTAGTTGACATAGGAGGAGCAGAGTGGAGTTTATAACAATGGCTACAAGACAGTGAAGAAAATGCTTTTGGGTTTTTAAGCAGCAGACGAGGTGACTCAGAGGAATGTTAGACAATCGCAGAAAAGCAATTTTAGCAACATTTTCGATTCAGTGGGCACTACATAGTTAGTCCACGCTCCGCATCCATTCTTTCACAGTCCGTCCCTTCATCGACTTGGGCCTACAATGAGTTTTCTGAGAGACGAGAGGGATCAACACAACAGCACGCACACACCTGAAATAAAGAATGAATTTCTAATTTTCAGATTTTGGTCCCTGACCTAACCAAAGAAGTGACTACCACAGAGGTTAACTATTAATCACATAAATGATGCTCACAAATATGCAGATCTTACAATAACAAGGTAAAACAGTTTTAAAAATAGATGGTAGAACTGTAGTTCAAGGATAGGATGCTAATAGAAGTGACCCATAACATTACATCATCTCCACTTCCAACAAAAATCAGGTAAAATAAGGAAGGAGACTGGCAACCCAATGCACAGAACTATATATAAGATGCATACTGTTTATTGGTTGGTTATAAACCAGTGGAAATAAATCTTTTTATATATCGACTCTTGGTTTATGTCACAGAGGCACAGCATGGAACAATAGACAACCAGACTGTAAGGTAAATTCATTTGAATAACTGGACTTTTGTAAACCATTAGACAGACATTGGAGAAACCAAATTTAAAGCTGTTTGTGAGCCATGTTAGCCTATCAAGGTTGAAATTCAGGAGAGATACATAATGACAAATAAATGCTTTTGTGTGTGTGTGTGTGACTCAGTGATCCGATGCATTGGGAATGTGATCTTGTGAATCTCTCAGGTGAGCAAGCCTGACATGATTGGGCATAAAGGTCAGTAACTGAAGAGGTACCAATGTGCTCCATGTGTCAGTTGTGACCTAAGGAACTGAAGGCTTTCACCCTCCCTTGAAGTAATGAAGCTGACACAGCAGGGGGCTGCAAATTCCACTGCAGATCAGGGTCTTGATGCTGACATACTGAAGAGGGGACTCCCACTTGAGTTACAGAGTAGGAACTACTGTTTCCTATGGTTACTGAATATCCCACAAACTAACCTCATCAGCTTGCCACTATTAATTATTGTAAAGCTCTTAGAGGTCTCATTTTCTAACAGATCACATCAGAAATAAGACTAATAAGGATCAGGTACAAACTCATATTTGCTGGACATATCATTGCATATCATCCCAAAGTTTCTGGCACTACATAGTGGTGGAGTAGATTCTTCAATATTACATTTAAAACTAAGGGGGAACGTTGGCTTCTAAATTTTACAACTATAGTATTGCAGCTAAACACAAGTGCAAATGGGCAGCCTTATCAACTGCATGAGTAATCTTAAGGAAAACTTATTGGTGAACATACAGAACATTTCACATGCATTTGTCCACAAAGTACAAACTCTTCCCAACCTCAGAACTTGATATGGGTTAGGACTTTCCTCTCCCTTGGGCTGGTGATAAAGTTCCAACTGAAATGAGAAAGATTCTTTGTACCTGGTAAACACGCAAGTTTCCAAAGATATTGCCACTGGCAGAGCAAACCTGAATCTGAAAAGCATTTGTTTCTAGCAGGATATAAGATCAATATGCAAAAATAAATTGTATTTTATGCAATTGCACAGCAGAATTTAAATGTAAAAGGAATACCATTTACAATAATGTCAAGTGTATAAAATCCATAAATATAAATATAACTGAAAATTAGAGCATATTTCACAGAGAACACAGTGCAGGCCTAATAACTGGAAAGATATTGTTTGTTCATGTGTTGAACAAACAATATTGTTGAGATGTTCATTTCCCCTAATTTGATCTATGAATTCAATGCAATCTGACTCAAAATTTCAGCATGCATCATTGGTAGAAAATGGTCAGCTGATTCTAAAATTAACATGAACTGGCATAACCAAAATGCCTGTATAATGAAGAGCAAAATTGGAGGGCTAGCTCCACCTGATTTAAAGAACAATCATAGAGTTGTAATGGCCACAACAGAATGCTTTGGCATGTGATCAATTAAATGAATCAAAAGAAAATAGAGTCAAATATAAATGAATACATGTATTGAGAACAGATTTTTGAAAATCTTGAAAAAGCAATGTATTTAAAAATGCATAATATTTCAACAAATGATTGAGGATTTTCTTTTTAAGCAATGGATGTGACATATTTGTAACTATATAAAAATAAACAAGTGGAAAAAATTGCATTCATGTGTCATATCATATATAAAAATTAGCTTTTATAAGAGACTGTGAAGGAGATAGGGGAGAAGGAAGAAAATATATTGGTTAATGCATATAAAGTATAGTTAAATAGAAGGAATAAGTTCTAGTATTTGATAGTATATTGGGGAGAATATAATTCAAAATAACTTATTGTATATTTTAAAATAACTAGAAGAGAAGAACTGGAATATTCCCAACATAAAGAAAAGATAAAGTTTTGAGGTGACAGATATCCTACTTACACTGATTTGATCATTACAAATTGTATACATTTATAAAAATATCACGTGTATCCTCAAAATATGTACAACTATAATACATCAATTAAAATAATGAAAAGTACATCTTAGACAAATTAACAATGATTCCAATCTGATCAGTTATCTTTTCTGACCACAATAGTATGAAACTAAAAGTTTACTACACAAGGAAAACTGGAAAATTCAAAAATACATGGAAATTAAACAACATGCCTCTGAACAACTGATTGATCAAAGAACAAATCAAAAGGAAAAGTTGAAAATATTTTGAGGCAAACAAAAGTGAAAACAAACATAACAAAATCTTTGGAAACAGCAAAAACAGCTCTAAGAGTCAAGTTTATAACCATAAATGCATACATTAAAAAAAAAGAAAGACTTCAAATAAACATTACACCTCAAGAAACCAGGAAAAAACCAATAAAATAAATCCAAAGTTCACTGAAGAAAGGAAACAAAATTCAATGCAGAAGTCAATCAACTGAAGAACAGAAATACTACAGAAAAATAAAACTGAGTTGTTGGGTTTTTTTTTTTTTTTTTTTCCTTTTCCTTTTCCTTTTCCTTTTTCTTTTGCTTTCTCTTTCTTTTTCTCTTTTTAGGAGAGATAAGGTCTTACTAGTCCTCCCAGGCTGATTGGGAACTACTGGCCTCCAGTGGTGATCCAATGTAGGCCTTTCACATCCAAGCTGTTTTTCTGGAAAATGTAAAATTAACAAACACTTGGCTAAACTAACTGAGAAAAAAATAGAGAAGACTGAAATAAACAACATCTGAAATGAAAGTGGAGGCATTAAAACAGAAACCTCGCAAGTAAAAAGATCATAAGAAACTATTATTAACAGTTCTATGCCGTCAAACTGGATAACCTAGAGTAAATGGATAAATTCTTAGAAACATACAACCTACCAGGATTGAATCAAGAAGAAACCGAAAGCCTGAATGACCAATAACAAATAAAAGGACTGAAAAACCTCCCAACAAAGAGAAGCCCAGGACCAAATGGCCTCACAGCTGAACTCTTCCAAACATTTAAAAAAGAACCGGGCGTGGTGACTCACGCTTGTAATCCTAGCACGTCCAAGGCCAAGGCGGGCAGATGACCTGAGGTCAGAAGTTTGAGACCACCCTGGCCAACATGGTGAAACCCCATCTCTACTAAAAAATACAAAAATTAACTGGAGGTGGTGGTGCGTCCGTGTAATCCCAGCTACTTGGGAGGCTGAGGCAGGAGAATCGCGTTGCAGTGAGCCGAGATGGCGCCACTGCACTCCAGCCTGGGCGACAGAGCGAGACTCTGTCTCGGGGGGAAAAAAAAAAAAAGGAAAGAAAATGAAAACCACTGGAAATCATAATGCATTTAGTCCACTTTCTGAGAGTGTGATTTCCTCTTCCTGTGGAAATGGCGATAATTTTTATGAGGGGTGCTGCCCGGACCCCACTGGAGGAGCGGGTAAGATGAGGACTGTGCTCGGTGTTATCTCCCTACAGAACCACACACGCTGATCGGTGATACCTGTGGCCCCTAAGTGTCCGTGAGGGGACTGGTCCTTCTACAACATTGCTTACGGCTGCGGACACCCACTATATGGCAACAAGATGTATATGTGTGGGTAGGTGGTAAAACCATTATAGGCCACGGAAATTCAAAATGTTCCAGAACCCTAAAAAGTTCACCCCATGTAGTATTTGGTCTATTGCAGGGGGCCCCAAGCCCCTGGGGCTGTGGTCAGCTACCTGTCCTGGGCCTGTTAGGCACCAGGCGGCACAGCAGGGTATGAGTGTCCGGCAAGCGAGCATTCCCGCCTGAGCCCCGCCTCCTGTCAGATCAGCGGTGGCATTAGATTCTCATAGAAACACAAACCCTATTGTGAACTATGCATGCAAGAGATCTAGGTTGTGCTGTCCTTATGAGAATCTAATTAATGCCTGATGAGCTGAGGTGGAACAGTTTCATTCTGAAATGATCCTTCCCTCTTCTCACATCCCCCACCCCGGTCCAACGAAACATTGTCTTCCATGAAACCAGTCCCTGGGACAAAAAATTTGGAGACTGCTGGTCTACAGTGTCCCAAAAGCCTTTTCTTGATTCCTTCCCAAAGCCTGGAGGCTCTAAGTCCTCCCCTGTTCTTATACTCCTGTGTGTTGAGAAAAACAGCATTTCCTATGCTCTGAAGGCTCTCCAGAACATTCTTTCTAGGCTGCAGGATGGAGATGAATAATAACAATAGAATAATCGGCTTGGCCTTGTTAGCCAATCCAAAGCCCTCTGGGCTGAAGTGGGGGTTTTTCACTTTGGGGACATCCAGCCTGGGTACCTTCCATCTCAGCATCCCCAGGCACAGACAGGAAGTGACATCACCTGTTTACATGATGTCTGTCTTTGTGGCCTGGGCCACTGGGTGGCTTACCTCAGAGGCGGAGATGGCTGCAAGTTCTCTGAGAAGAGAGAACCAGAAAGAAGTCACATGGAGTGGGGATTCAAGGTTAGAAACTCCCCTTAACACCAGCCAGGTTGCCAGTTTTGATGCTCTGGTAGAAAAGGGGCAGTAATACTAAGTCCCCAAATAGTAACAAATGAGCTCAGTACCTGTCCTGGTATGTGAAGAATAAGAAGAGAAAACCTAACCTGAGCCTAGGTTTCCTCCTTGTTATTAAGGATTGGGGGGAGAAAGAGAGCAGAGAATTTGCCTTTTTTACACAATTATTTATTCTAATTTTCTGATGTCACTCCAAGTAATGCTAAGGGAGAAGTTTATTAGGCAAGTCCTTCAAAAGGCTATTTTCTTCCCATTTTCACTCCTTTCATGTATCATGCTGGGCCAGGAAATGGACAAGTTAGTTGGCCAATGAAATACCATTTTAATATTACAGCATAGATATCTGAAATATGTGACACCACGCCATAAATTCAGTAATCCTAGCGCTACACTATCTGAGAGGTTACCAACACCTTCCCATTATCTTTAATTTACCTTATGAAATCACATATGGTTATATACATATACACACACACGTATACGTATACACATGTATACGTGTGTATATATAGTAATATGTATTACTACATAGTTGAATGTAACTCTTCAGGAGTGTTATACAGTGGGCAACACATTAACAGCATAAGCCAACTAAATCAAATGTGAATAATGTAAGATGTGAAACATTATTTTATTATACTTTATTATTAAATTATCAAATTTTTCTGAGACAAAGTTCTATAGGGAAATTGATGATCCAATAAAGAGACTTTCCTCCACTAGTGTCTTTGTCAAAATAGATAAAGTGGCCATCAAAAATGAAAATTAAATTATGAAAATTTAAATCAATTTGTTTAATCAAAATAAAAATTAAATTATTAAATTATGAACACAAGCCCTCTCTGGTTTTGAAAAATCTGCTTTGGTTCCAACCAGCCTTAGGTCTTCAGGCGCCCTTGCCTTTATTACTGGTGCCCATTTACTCTGCCCACACTTCCAAAGATGAGTTTTGGGACCCTTCTGTGCACCAGGTGTCCCAAGGGCCTAAAGTCTCAAGCATACCCATGAGACTATCCAAGGAACAGCACCACATTCACAAAATTTAGACCCAGTGAGAACACTGTGAGCAAAAAGTCCAGGCTTACATTTTTATTCAATTTATTAAATTATTTTTCTATTGTATCCAATCTTACCTGGAAGAAAAGAGTAGATGCCAAAACAGGAGAGAACAGAGAGACTATTGAATTCAAGTTTACTGAAATTCTGGGAAGTTCTTCCAGCTTTGCCATCTCTTGTGGATTTATAGTCTAAGGGAAAATTGACTATAAAGAAATCCTTTGATGATAAATATAGCTTAAAATTATCTCTAAAAGATTGATCATTTCTAGAGTTGGTTTTAAATGCTGCAGAGAAGATGCAGTCTCACACTTTGGGGCATGTAATTGGTGCTTTTACGTTGGTGGGCTGTAGACATCGGAATCTTAAATTCACACTACATTTCACCTAGCAGTTCCACTATTTGGAGTTTATCCTAGATAAATAGCTTAAATTTTAGGATCGACATTAACTCCCATTTCTCCAGCAGTCTTGGAATAATTGAGCCACAGCGGTGGTAGATGGCAAACACAGGAAAGAACAATACCACACAGTGAGGCCAAGACCCCGTACCCTGATCTGGAATCAACCTTTTCCCGGCGGTGAAAGCGCCAAACTTTAGCCACTAGACTACCAGGGAACCACAAACCACATGGTTTGTTTTTGTTTGTTTTTTTCCCCTCAATTGTTCCAGCAGAAATTACGCTGACATTGACCTCTAGAAAGCTCCATCTACCCTTCCTGGTGCCACCTGCCAATCCAAGGAAGAGTCCCAAATGACCATCCTCTCCCTGCTTTCTCCAAGTTGCGAGCCCACACGCGACGTGCAGAGCTCTCTCCGTTCAGTCCAGCCAGTGCCGCTCTCGGAAGACCTGGCAAGTCTGCAAGTCCTGGAGCGAGTTGCAGCGTCCCAGCCGCACCTCGCCACCCGCCTGGAGATGCGCCTTTGCTAGGCGGCAGCGCGTGGAGAGATAGTCGCAGGTCGCCGGGGCGGAGCGCACCAGGTTCCCGGGAGGAGGCGGGAGCTGGGGGGCGCCCGGGGTGAGACCGCGACACCGTCAACATCATAAAGGACTCAGACCCCTACATTCCCGACATCATAAACAACTCAGATAGATGCGGAAACCGAGACGGCCTGGATGGAAAACTCTTTCAAGTAAGATCCCAGGGCCCTGAACGGAATTCCGGATATTTTCTCTACGACATACTACACCTGCCTTTTCCCACGTTAGTTAATGGCGACTCCACCCTCCACACGTTCAGGCCAAAAACACGACGCAGCTCTTTCTCTTAAGACCCATATCTGAAACCACGTTTCTTTTTTTTGTTTGATTTTTTCATCTTCCTTTCCTCCCTCCCTTCCTTCTTTCTTTCCTTCCTTTTTTTCCTAAGCAAGCTAACAAAGGATCATGTTTCTTTTTTGGTTAATTGCAGACTTTGATCCACACAATTATTCTCTTTCTTGGTCTTTGAATTTGGGCAAACGACAAGCGAGGCATAGAGATCGCTTCAACTCGCTCCCCGCGGCTCGCCCAGACGTTAGGGTTTGGGGCCGCCGTTTGACTTTGGCCCTGCAGGTCAAAATCAGCCTTTCTGGGCCTGTCTTCTCGGGGGCCAGGGGCAGGGCCTGGTCCTCTCTGCGCGCCCGCAACCCTGCACCCCTTTCCTGTGACCTGCGGCGAAGCTCGGCGGGGGACCGGGTATTCAATTGACCAGGAGTCCGCGAGGCGCAGATGCAGGAGTGCTGGGACGCTCGCGATGAGTTTGCAGTTCCTGCCGGCTCCAGCAACGCCCCGGGTCAGTCCGGGGCGTTGCTCTGTTGCAACTCCGAAGGCGCCAAGGCAGGGAGGGACCGGTAGGCGAAGGGCAGCCGCGCTCTTGCACTCTGTTTCAGTCCTCCAGTCGCTGTTGAATGGAGTTTCCATCTCCAGTCTCAGCCAAAGCAGGCAAGGCGGACAACCTCGCCCTGGCAACTAGTGAGTATGCAGTCCCTTCTCCGCCCCGTTGGGCACTTGAACTTGTGCCTTTGGATTGTTTCTCCCCAAGCTTTCTATGAATTCCAAGAATGCAACTGATAACTCAGTAAAAACTGCCCTTACTTGAAGAAAGAATACTTTAAAATCTTAGCAGAGGAAATGTTCTAGATGGGTTGTAAGTCGAGGACTTTCAAGGGTGGGAGGAACACGAAAATTACTACACCAGGGAACACAAATGCTGTTGAGAATGCCTCTCACACATCAACTACACACCTCTAGCAGGTAGGTTCTACGATTAGGTTGGGCCCATCCTATTTTAAGTGTACTGTTGGTGGAACTTAATCTGAGTCTAGGATGAATATTTTAATTTTAAGTTTTTAATTTAAATACACATCCCAAAAAATATACAGAAAGCATATAAAGCACACTTTATACCATTTTAACAAAAACAGCAAAAGAGAGAATATGTGAATGACAGCCTCATAAAATGGTCTTTAAGTACTGGTTGTTTCCACTAAAGTTTTTCTTCCTACAAAGAACAGAAATTGCAAACCAAACATTGTACTTCATGCTACTAAGTAACAGAAAAAAAAATGCTATGGCAAAAACAAAACAAAACAAAAAAAACGAAACAAACAAACAAACAAACAAAACCCTTGAAAATGAACTTTTTTTTTCAAGGAAAATCTAAATTCATTGCTGAATGTTGCAGACATTTTACCTCTAGATCAACTCTTAAGGTAACTGGAGATTTATTTTCTCCAGAGAGTACAATAGAGGATCTTTGGCCAAGGGGTCAACCATTATTTGTGAGAGCATGTGTCCTCTAGTGAAATGAGAGAGATTAAATGACAGCATGTCTTGATTTTCTTGGTGGCACCACAGGATGTACACATTTCAGGTTTATTGAGCTGTGTGAAAAAGTCAAACCTGGAAGACTTACTATTAAGCTGTTTATTACTATAAACAAAACAGTGTGAACGTGACTAAAAGGACATGCAGAGCTCTCTCTTTTTCCACACTGATATGTGTTATGATATACATATCAATAAATGAAACTGAAGTGAGACACCTAAAACAGATCCTTGTTATATGGCCAATTGATTTTTTTCAAAAAAGGCACTAAAGCAATATAATGGGGAAGAAGTGTCATTTCAACAAATAGTGCTGGACCAACTAGATATCTACTACCGAGGACAAAAATCTCAATCCCCACCTCAAGACATACACAAAAGCTAATTTGAGTTGGATCACAGAACAAACCATATAAACTATAAAGTTTTAGAAGAAAACGCATGAAAATGTCTTTATGACTTGGCAGAAAGCAATATTTTCTAAATATTAGACCGAGAAATAAGTAAAAGAAAAATGATAAATTAGGCTTATCAATATGAAATATGTCTTTTCATCCAAAGACACCATTAAGTAAGTGAAAAGGCAAGCCATGGACTAGGAGAAAATATTCACAAAACATATTTGACCAAGAACGTGTATCCAGAGTATATAATTAGCTCCTACAATTCAGTATTAGAATGGAAACACCCGTTTCTTTAAAATGGGCAAAAGCTTAAACAGACACGTCGGAGAGGAAAATACACTAGTGGCCAGTCAGTTCATAAAAGAGTGCTCAATATCATTAGTTGTGAGAGAAATAAAACTAAAGATTGAGATACCACTCCACCATTTTAGCATGGCAAAATTATAAAGTCAGAAAACACCAAATCTTGGTGAAGATGTGGAACACCCAGAACTCATACATTTTTAGTGGGAATGTAAAGTGTTATAATCACTTTGGTTTAACAGTCTCCTATAAATTTATACATAAACATCTTTCTTTTCCCTAGCAATTCTTCACCTAGATATTTCTTCAAGAGACTTTGAAACATATGTACACACACAGACACACACACACACACACACTCACACATACACAAATTATTACAAGAACGTTCATAGCAGCTTAATTCACAATAGCCAAAACTACAAACAACCCAAGTGTCTATTATCAGGACACTGGTAAATAAATTGTGGTATATTCATTCAATGGAATACTATTCAGCAATAAAAAGGAATGAACATCTGATATACTCAACAATGTGAATAAAACTCAGAGACATTATGCAGAAAGAAAGAACTGAACACAACAGTGGTCATACTCCATGAGTCCATCTACAGGAATTCTTAGAAGAAGCAAAACTAATTTAAGATGCAAAACATCAGCACGGTTGCTTTCAAAAATAATGCAGAGGAAAATGACAATGAGGAGGATCATTCTGATTGTTTATTAATTAATCATCAATCATATCCAGACACAACTAACACTGGCAAAATGAAGTAGACTTTTTTTTTTTTAAGGTGAAGTCTTGCTCTTTCACTCAGGCTGGAGTGCAGTGGTGCAATTTTAGCTCACTGCAACCTCCGCCTCCCCGGTTCAAGCAGTTCTCCTGCTCAGCTTCCCGAGCAGCTGGGACTACAGGTGGACACAACCACACTCAGCTCTTTTTTTATTTTTATTTTTTTAAAGAGAGTTTCTCGCTATGTTTCTCAGTTTGATCTTGAATTCCTGGGCTCAAGCAATTCTGCTTTGGCTTCCTAGATTGCTGGGATTACAGGCATGCACTACCATGCCCATACCTGGAGTTGAACTCTTATGGGTCTCTGGGTGTCTTGTGAAGGATGCATGAGTGTTATTTAAAGGGCCCGTTAAGGCTTCTCTTTTCCTTAGGATGTTTGTAGCCAATGCACCGGACAACTGCTGCTCTCCCTGCCCCCTGCCTTCCCTCCATAATCTATCCCTAAACAGAGATGAATTGTTTGGCTTCTCCTCTGAAGGAATGATCCTGTTGACCTCCCATTTACTTTTCCTTGTGAGCCTCCAATTAGTACATCTGTGGCACTAGGTGGCCTTTATTTTTTCTTCTTTCTTACCCCACTAGTATCTTGAGGAAGATGCATAATATGAGTAAAGTGACGGAAGACCTAGAGACCAAGCGGGTTGCCCAGTCCCAGACTAAGCCTCAGATCTGGTGCAGCAGCCACACCTGGTCTGCCTCACATCACTCGCTGAACAGCATATCTCTGCGACTTGACAGGCAGGAAGTGCGTCCTTCAGTGACTGTAGTCAGTGAGTACCCACATGGCTCCAGTTTTTCGGTGCTCACACATTGTCTAGGCCAAGAGGTGGCATCTTTGCAGCCGGGCCCTGTAGATCCACCATGATGTACCTGGTTGGACACAGCTCCAGTACTCGGTGCTGAGCATAAGCCCCAAGGGTTTCGGGTAGCTTG
Source organism: Macaca mulatta (assembly GCF_049350105.2). NCBI lineage: Eukaryota > Metazoa > Chordata > Mammalia > Primates > Cercopithecidae > Macaca > Macaca mulatta. Next base: position 117,853,604 of record NC_133406.1, read on the forward strand.
TCTCCATTCCGTCTCACATGTCATCAGTCACGCTATCCTCTCTGGCACATACATGGTGTTGGACTTGGGGGGCATTGGGCATGAGTTGGGAAGGGGAGAAAGGGGGCAAGTAGTTCCTCTTCAGGGCACACAATTATGTCATCTTTCAAACTAGGGACATGAGTGTTGCTAACATTGTGCACCTGATCCTGGAATCCCTGGGGTAAACAGCCACAGTTCCTATTTTTAGTTCACTACTAAATCATCTTTTATCATTTGTGAATTTACAGACCCCATCCATCATCCTAATAAGTTTGCTATAACACCCTCTAAACCATCAGTAAATGGGGACATACTGTGAGATTCAAGCTGATTCTGTTACTAACACCGCCAACATGTCCCTCCTGAGAATTCCCTGGGAGGGTCCTTGGTGTAGCCTTGGTAGAGATGGGAAGAGGAGATTAAGTTTTAAACCAGACTTTCATTTTCCCCTGCTCAGTTTTCTCTTTAATTTTCCTCCTGAAAAAAGTGTTTGAAGTTTTAGGCCAGTATGAATCAAATCCTAATGTGGACAATACCAATAAATTATGTTTAGTCCCTGGCTGTATCTGATGTTTTTTCTAAATTGGTTATTTTAGACAATGAATGACCCATAATGGTTTTTTGTTGTTGTTTTTGAGATGGAGTTTTGCTGTTGTCTGCCAGGTTAGAGTACAGTGGCATGATCTCACTGCAACCTCTGCCTCCCGGGTTCAAGTGGCTCTCCTGCCTCAGCATCCCAAGTAGCTGGGATTACAGGTGCTTGCCACCATGCCCGTCTAATTTTTATATGTTTAGTAGAGACAGGATTTCACCACGTTGGTCAGGCTGGTCTCGAACTCCTGACCTCAGGTGATCCAACTGCCTTAGCCTCCCAAAGTGCTGGGCTTACAGGCATGAGCCACCATGCCCGGCCCATAATGGGTTTTGATCTGGTACTATTCTCATTTCTCATTTCACAATGAGGAGCAAAGCAGCAAAATGTTTCCTTTAAGATTATAGCAGCCAATGAAAGACAAGAACTTCTCATTGATTGAGCACCTATTATGCTCACATTATTGACCACTATACATATGTTGCCTCATTTAATTGACACAGTGATCCCCTCAAGTAGATAGTGGTGTTCTGCTTTTCTAGTGGAGGACACTGAGACTCAGCAAAGTTGAGGAACTTACTGAAGACAAAGCAACTTGCCAGTGCACTACAGGTTGACTGTTCTAGAAATTTTGGTTCAAAAAGCAAAGACGAAGTGGTGATAAACAGTTGCCCCTCTGAAAGGACAGTGACTTCAAATGGAAAAGAGAAGGGCTTCAATCTCCCTCAGGAAACATAGTCGTGGCAAAAGGTAAGGCTGGTGGTCTCCAGATGCATCACTCCAGGAGTTCACTATTACTGATAAAACTTAGAACCTCCTACGGCCATGGTTGAGAGTAAACTGATTTTCTGAGATAAACGAGATTTGAAAGAGGGTGGGAATCACATTTTGATTGAGTTCCTACTTTAAGTACTAGATCAAAGCAGCTTGGGGTAACATATACTTTGAGTCTACCTGACTCAAAGCTCAGGTTCTGAGTATTTCACTCTGAAGTCTGAAAAGTCAGGGGCTGCATACAGAGGGTGCTCACTCCTTCTCAGCACCTCTTTTGCTAGGCTTATGGAGCCAGTGTTTTTCTCATTCCACTTTTTCTGCTCTGTGCACCCAGCACAGAGTTCTGGCCTCTGAAGATGGGACAAGACCTTATACATATTACACTTCTATCTAAGAATCTGTAAATAGGTGAGCTGCCCTTGATATGTACATCACCTATTTCAAGGGGCCAATGGGACTTTCATGTGCATCCTTGATTCAGTTGCCCAGAGGCACATGTTTCAACTTGAGCACTGCCTCGAGAGATGGCAGAAGGGCAAGCCCATGTTTCCCTTACCTGCAATCCCTGCCACTGCCTGCAGTGAGGTGTGGCCTCTGGAGTGATGCATCTAGAGAGCACCAGCCTTACTTTTTGCCATGACTATCTTTCCTGAAGGAGATCGAAGCCCTTCTCTTTCCCGTTTGAAGTCAGTGTCTTTTCAGAGGGGCTACTGTGGGTGGGAATCACATTTTGATTGAGTTCCTACTTTAAGTCAGGCATTGTACCAATGACTTATCATAGTTTTCCTTACTCTCTTTCAGAGTGATTCTAATTAGTATCTGATATTTTATAAATTGGAGAAGGAGAGACCTACTGGATACTGATTTAAATATGCAGTTCCTAAAAGAACGTGATGTTGTTGCGGGCAAACAGAAACCTCACTCCCACCTTCTCAGAGGAGAAACTTATCTATTCTTTAGCCCTTGATAATAATACTTGAAAGGGGAAAGATTCTTAAACTTTTCTCTGAATTATGGCCCTGCCACTCCAGCTGGGTTTTTCTCTCAAAGGGAGACAGTAATGAAGGGCCCAGAGGATCTGGCTATGTTGTCATAGTATCAGCTGTAAGATGCCATGTGTTTTCTGATTCTACAATCGCCTATTCAAGAGTACACTAGCTATTCTTTGTACAGGAGCCAGACAATGTGAGCTGTACATAAGAATTATTTTTGCAGTGTCAAAAGCCATTCTAGGTGGAATCCAAATGACCACTTGCCTTAGGCAGACACCCCCTCAGCTTCACTGCAGGTCCAGAGTCAGCCCAGGCCACAGTGAGAACCACCAGGAGTGGAAGCAACACTGTCTAGAACCTGCACATTGTCTAGAAGTGGAGGCCACTTTCCCCTCCTCCTCCAGCAACTTCAATGTAGAACAATCCCAGGAAGGAGTAGCTGGTGTGTTTCTGGCAAGGGCATATACTGTTGAATGAATAATCACCTGTTCACAGACCAACAAAATGCTTCACTCCTCACTGTCTGAACTCCTAGGATTGGCTATAAGTCCTGCTATGAGAAGAAACATTTCTGAAGTACCTCTCTGGGATCATTCCCACATGGTGAATCATAAAGGGAGCTAGGAGAGGGGCCCCATACTTTTCCTGTGTGTGTATTGTGATGCTCAGATATTACATCTAACCACTACTGCATATGTCATAGGCTGGGAAATGCCAGTGACTTTAGGGTGAAATGGTGAGTCCTTGGGAAATGAGTCTGATGACATCTGCCTTAGTCTTCATTCCTTGGATTGCTTTATTAGTTTTCCAGGGCTTCCAAAACAAAGTTCCACAAACTGGGCGTCTTAAAACAGAAATGTATTCTCTTCCAGTTCTAGAGGTGAGACATCTGAAATCAGGGTGTCAGCAGGGCCATGCTCCCTCTGAAGGCTCCAGGGAAGGATCCTTCCTTCCCTCTTCCTAGCTTCTGGTGATTTCTCGGGGTGTTCCCCTGGCTTGTAGACACATCACTGCAATCTCTGCCTCTGTTGTTACATGGTCTTCTTCTCTGTGTGTCTCTTTATCTCTGTGTCTCCTCTCCTCTCATAAGGACATCAGTCATGTTGTATTTAAGACATACCCCCAATTCAGTATCATCTTATCTTAATGAGAGGTGACAGTGTCCTGGCAACCCTCGCCCCTAGCTCTCGGCGCTTCCTCGGCCTGGCGCTCACTCTGGCAACGCTTGAAGAACCCTTCAGCCCGCTGCTGCACTGTGGGAGCCCCTCTCTGGGCTGGCTGAGGCCGGAGCCGGCTCCCTCTGCTTGCAGGGAGGAGTGGAGGGAGAGGTGCCAGCGGGAACCTTGGCTGCACGCGGCGCTTGCGGGTCAGCTCGAACTCTGGGTGGGTGCGGGCTCGGCTGACCCTGCACTCGGAGCGGCCTGCCAGCGCCGCCGGCCCTGGGCAGTGAGGGGCTTAGCACCCGGGCCAGCAGCTGCGGAGGGTGCACCGGGTCCCCCAGCACTGCCGGCCCGCCCGCGCCGCGCTCGAATTTCGCCGAGCCTCAGCCGCCTCCCCGCGGGTCAGGGCTCGGGACCTGCAGCCTGCCATGCCCGAGCTCCCCGCGCACCATGGGCTCCCGCGCTGCCCAAGCCTCCCCGACGGGCGCCGTCCCTTGCTCCGCGACCGCTCAAGGGCTGAGGAGGGCGGGCGCGTGGCACTGGACTGGCAGGCAGCTCCGCTCGCTGCCCTGGTGCGGGATCCACTAGGCGAAGCCAGCTGGACAGGCCAGTACTGATGCAGGCACTGCAGGAGCCTTGACTCCACAGCATGTTCGAGTTCATTCCTCTCCAGCTTCTCTGCAGTTGGGAGCTGTTTCTCCTGGGACACTGAACCTGAACCCCACTGGAGTAGTCTCTGGCCCAGCAGCTACACCCACAGCTCAGTCTCTTCGACAGTCTTCTTTTGAGATACCTGATGATGTACCTCTGCCAGCAGATTGGGAGATGGCAAAGACTTCTTCTGGTCAGAGATACTTCTTAAACCACGTCGATCAGACAACAACATGACAGGACCCCAGGAAGTCCTTGCTGTCTCAGATGAACGTTACAGCCCCTACCAGTCCACCAGTGCAGTAGAATATGATGAACTTGGCCTCAGGTCCTCTTCCTGATGGATGGGAACAAGCCATGACTCGGGATGGAGAAATGTGCTATATAAACCATAAGAACAAGACCACCTCTTGGCTAGACCCAAGGTTTGACCCTAATTTTGGTAAAGCCATGAACCAGAGAATCAATCAAAGTGATCCAGTGACACAGCCACCACCCCTGGCTCCCCAGAGCCCACAGGGAGGCGTCATGGGTGTCAACAACTCCAAACCAGGGGCAACAGATGGGACTGCAGCAACTACAGATGGAGAAGGAGAGGCTGCCGCTGAAACAGCAAGAACTGCTTCGGCAGGAGATAGCACTGCATAGCCAGTTACCAACACTGGAGCAGGATGGTGGGACTCAAAATCCAGTGTCTTCTCCCGGGATGTCTCAGAAATTGAGAACAATGACGACCAATAGCTCAGATCCTTTCCTTAACAGTGGCACCTATCACTCTCGAGATGACAGTACAGACAGTGGACTAAGCATGAGCAACTACAGTGTCCCTTGCACCCCAGATGACTTCCTGAACATGGATGCCATTTCTTTTGCCCAGTTAAATGTTCACCAATCATTTTAACTTAATATGCAGACTTAGAAGTCAGATGCTTCATGTCACAGCATTTAGTTTGTTCAACAATTGTTTCTTCAGCTGCCTTTGGCCAGTGGAAAAACGTGATTTACTGGTCTCACAAGCCAAAAACGTTATATCTGATATTAAATACTTAATGCTGATTTGAAGAGATAGCTGAAACCAAGCTGAAGACTGATTTACTTTCAGTATTTTCTTTTCCTCCTAGTGCTATCATTAGTCACATAGTGACCTTGATTTTATTTTAGGAGCTTATAAGGCACGAGACAATTTCCATAGAAATATATTAATTATTGCCACATACTCTAGTATAGATTTTGGTGGATAATTTTGTGGGTGTGCATTTTGTTTTGTTTTGCTGGTTTTTTTTTTTTTTGGTGGGGGTGGGAGGTAGTTTGTTGGTTGGTTGGTTTTGCCAGAACCTAGGCAAATGACCATAATAGTGAATCTGTTCATAGTTGTAGCTTGGGATGGTTATTGTAGTTGTTTTGGTAAAATCTTCATTTCCTATTTTTTTTTTTTACCACCATATTTAAATCTTGATTATCTGCTCTCTCTTTTATATACATACACACACCCAAACATAACATTTACAATAGTGTGGTAGTGGAATGTATCCTTTTTTAGGTTTCTCTACTTTCCAGTTAATTTTTAAAATGGTAGCACTTTGTATGCATTTAGAATACATGACTTTAAGTAAAGTTGCCTGGTGTTTCCTGAATGCCCAAGAGAGAGGAAGAAGCTGACAGAAGGATAGAGATAGGTAGGGATCTTGCAGAGAGATGCCGAGCAGGCCCCACAGCTGCCCAGGGATGATCACGCTTCCCCACCTCCTACCTCTTCTATGTCTTAGTGGTTTGCAGTAGCGGCCGACCTGCTGGAAAAGAGATCCAGAACCTGCGCCAGCATCTGGAGAAGTCCGTCAGCCTCAGTGTCTGCCTGAGGGAGAGGCTGGAGCGTGTGCTCAGCAATGGTGACCAAGGAAAAGGTAGAAAGGCAGAAATTTAATGTTTCTGTCCACATCTAGGAAGTTTCAAAAGGGCATATAGCTTCTTGGGGCAGAGTGTTACAGGTGTAAAGCACATTGGTGTGCATGATTTCACTTGTTCCTTACAATCAGCCCAGATAGGGAAGCAGGAAGGGTACTATTGCTCCCAGCGAGTGGTTTGCCCCAAACAGGGCTAGGTCTCATTCTCAGGACTATCTGAAGTGATGTCATTCTTATATGTCCTTATACTGCCTGGTGCTGTTCTTGGGCTTGTGGCTCGACTGGTGACTGGTAGCACCAAGGTTTCCATGGTGCCCACTTCAGCAGAATGAGAGCAACATTCCACCTTTATGCCATTACTACATGCCTTGGATATCACCTACCTCTTCTCTTGTGCTAATGACCCTTATTCCCACACTCTTCACCCTGGATGCTCTCACTTGGAGACAAATTCTTCCACACCCCTTCTTCTCTCATATTAAGGCCAGAAGAATGATGACCTACAACATCATAACCAAAGCCAGTTAGGGGGAAAGACCCTGGTCCATACCTGAAGCCATTGCATGTGAGAGTGTGTGGCCTACTGTGGTGTGCCCAGCAAAACCTGAGCCTGAGCCATACTGCACTGTTATCCCAGTGCATGAGGACACCAGGTTTTCTGACTGGCTGAGACTAAAATTTTAATGGGTGCAGGAAAGTACATCTTTGAAAGTATCTGTTACCTAAAAGTGTGAATTGTCTGGGTTGTTTGTATTCCCTGTGAAGTATCTACCTCCATCTTCCATAGGTAGGACCTGTAGTCCACACCCTAGTTCTGCAACAGGAAAAGGGCTCAGAGAAGCAAACTGGAGTTTTCAGGCTTCCAGAAGGAAAAAAATCAAAGCTGAAGTCACTTCCATATTTCTTCCTTTCTGCAGCAATGCCCGGTCATAGAAGCAAAGAGAAGTAGGCAGCACAAAAATTGACCAGACCCATGCAGCTTAAAACCGTAATAGATGATTCCCAATCTAGACAAGGCTGCTTCTTACAAGATCCCACCTAACATTCACAGACTCCTAGCTCTAGGAGTAAATAGTTCTGGAAAATCTACATGTCTTGTATAAGTTCCTTTCCCAATCTTTGCAGATAATCAGAGTCACTAGCTGTCAACCAGAAAGCAGCTTGGTGTCTCTCTTCCTGTCTTCTCACTTTCAGCTGAGTATGGAATAGGAGGGAAGAAATATCAGTTTTTGTTTGGTACAATCAGTGAATTCCCTAAATCCCTCAAGACTTCATGCAGCCCTGTCTCTTCCTGCCTAGGTACTGCATAGTCTGCTCTAGCCCCTCATTCATATACTCAGAGTCACTCTTCTGGCTCTGGTGAGGACATCCTGTGACATGATGCCTAGAAGGTCTGGAATAATGTTCTCCAGAACTTTTCCAGCCCTATCCAATGGAATTCTTGGGTGGGAAATTGGAGGCATTGGATATTACCTTTAAATGAAGAGATCAAATTAATACATTATTTTTAAAATTAGTGTTTATATTTATTTATTTATTGAACACCTTTCTATCTTTATAGAGTAAAATTTGTGTAGAAAAGAATAAACCCAGAATGGTCTGAAATTCATAGAAAAGGTTAAAGGAGAAATGAGTTTTCTTTATTAGCTATTTCTGTTTTAGAAGACTAGAATGGGAATTTCACTGGTTGTGGGAAGGTAATAAATATTAATAGATGTGAGGATGTAGAATTCCTTGACTTCCATTACATGCTTAGAAAGAACAGAAAAACTGTCAGATGTGAAAGGATTGCAGGATAAAATCTGAATGTTTTAAAATGAGGACAACTTACCATACCAGGTGAGTTTCATTCAAGAGAATGACAGAAGCTGCTTCTCAATGTGAATAAACACTGAGAAGTCATGAAGAGCACACTTGCTTTGAGTCTGGAATGTAGCCATTCTGACTACTGTGAGATGATATCTCACTGTAGTTTTAATTTGTGTTTCTCTGATGATTAGTGATGTTGTACGTTTTTTCATGTGTTTGTTGACTGCTTGTATGTCTTCTTTTGATAAGTGTCTAGTCATGTCCTTTGCCCATTTTTTAAAAATAGGATTATTTGGTTTTCTCTTGTTGATTTAAGTTCCTTATAGAGTCTGGATATTAATCCTTTGTCAGATGCATAGTTTTCAAATATTTTCTCCCATTCTGTAGGTTGTCTGTTTACTCTGTTGATTATTTCTTTTGCTGAGCAGAAGCTTTTAAGCCCCATTTGTCAATTTTCGCTTTTGTTGCATTTGCTTTTGACGTCTTAGTCATAGGCCAATGTCAAGAAGAGATTTTCCTAGGTTTTCTTCTAGCATTTTTATAGTTTGGCATCCTATATTTAAGTCTGTAAACCATCTTGAATTAATTTTTGTATATGGTGGGATATAGGGGTCCAGTTTCATTCTTCTGCATTTGGCTAGCCAGTTATCCCAGCACCATTTATTGAATAGGGTATCATTTCCCTCATTGTTTATTTTTGTCAACTTTGTTAAAGATCAGTTAGATGTAGGTGTGTGACTTTATTTCTGGGTTCTCCATTCTTATCCACTGATTCATGTGTTTATTATTGTACTGGTACAATGCTGTTTTGGTTGCTATATCCTTGTAGAATAGTTTGAAGTTAGGTAATGTGCCTCTGGATTTGTTCTTTTTGCTTTGGATTGCTTGACTATTCGGGCTCTTTTTTGGTTCCATGAGGATTTATTTATTTATTTATTTATTTATTTATTTATTTATTTGAGACAAGGTCTCACTCTATATCACCCAGGCTAGAGTGTAGTGGCATGATCTCGGCTCACTGCAACCTCTGCCTCTGGGTTCAAGCGATTATTCCACCTCAGCCTCTTGAAGTAGCTGGGACTATAGGTGTGTGCCACCATGCCTGGCTAATTTTTGTGTGTTTTGATAGAGATGGGGTTTCACCATATTGGCCAGGCTGCCCTCAAACTTCTGACCTCAAGTGATCCTCCTGCCTCAGCCCCCCAAAGTGCTGGGATTACAGGTGTGAGTCACCATGTCCAGCCCCATAAGAATTTTATAATTTTTTTTTCTAATTCTGTAAAACATGACATTGGTAACTTGATAGTAATTGCATTGAATCTTTAGACTGCTTTGGACAGAATGGTCATTTTAACATTGTTGATTCTTCCAGTCCACAAGCATGGAAAGTTTTCCCATTTGTTTGTGTTGTCTATTATTTCTTTCATCAGTGTTTTGTAGTTCTCCCAGTACAGATCTTTCACCTCCTTGGTGAAATATATTCCTAGGTGTTTTGTTTATTTTGTGTGTGTGTGGGGGGGTGTGTGGCTATTGTAAATGGGATTAAGTTCTTGATTTGGCTGTCAGCTTGAGCATTTTTAGGGTATAGAAATGCTACTGATTTTTGTATGCTGATGTTGTAAACTGAAATTTTACTGAACTTGTTTATCAAGTCTAGGAGTATTTTGGAGGAATCTTTAGGGGTTTCTAGATACAGGATCATGTCTTTGGTGAATAGAGATAATTTTGCCTCCTCTTTTCCTACTTGGATGACTTTCATTTCTCCTGACTGATTGCTGTGGCCAGGATTTCCAGTACTGTGTTGAATAGGAGTGGTGAGAGTAGACATCCTTTTCTTGTTCCAGTTATTAGGGAAAATGCTTCCAATTTTTGCTGGTCAGTATGATATTGGCTATGGGTTTGACACAGATGGCTCTTATTATTTTGAGTTATGTTCCTTTGATGCCTGGTTTGTTGAAGGCGTGTATCATGCAAGGGATATAAGATTTTATTGAATGCTTTCTGCGTCTATGGGATAATCATATGGTTTTTGCTTTTAATTCTATTTATGTGGTGAATAGCGTTTTTAAAATTTGCATATGTTGAACCATCCTTGCATCTTAGGAATAAAGCCCACTTGATCATGATGAATTATCTTTTTGATGTGCTGCTGGATTCAGTTTGCTAGTATTTTGTTGAGAATTTTTGCATCTATGTTCATCAGGGATATTGGCCTGTAGTTTTCTTTTTTATTGTGTCCCTGCCAGATTTTGGTATCAGGATGATACTGGTTTCATAGAATGAGTTAGGAATTCCTCATCCTCAATTTTTGGGAATAGTTTTAGTAAGGTTGGTACCAGCTCTTCTTTGCACATCTGGTAGAATTCAGCTGTAAAATTCTGTCTGGTTCAGGGCTCTTTCAGATTAGTAGAATTTTTATTACTGATTCAATTTCATAACTCATTATTGGTCTGTTCAGGATTTCAATTTCTTCCTGGTTCAATCTTAAGAAGTTGTGTGTTTCCAGGAATTTAACTATTTCCTCTAGGTTTTGTAGCTTGTGCATATAGAGATGCTCATAGTAGTCGCTGAGGATCTTTTGTATTTCTGTGGTATGAGTTGTAATGTCACCTTTGTAATTTCTTATTGTGCTTATTTGGATCCTTTTTTCCAGGTTAATCCAGCTAGCACGTCTATCAATCATGTTTATCCATTCAAATAACCAACTTTTTATTTCATTGATCTTTTGTATTTTTTTTGTGTGGTCTTTATTTCATTTAGTTCTGCTCTGATCTTAATTATTTTTTTCCTTCTCCTAGATTTGGGTTTTGTTTCTTCTTCTTTTTCTAGTTCTTTAGATGTGGTATTAGGTTGTTAATTTGAGATCTTTCTGTCTTTTCAAGGTGGACATTTAGTGCTATAAACTTGTAACACTGCTTTTGCTGTATTCCAGAGTTTTTGGCACATTGTGTCTCTACTTTCATTTGTTTCCATTTTTTAAAATTTCTGCCTTAATTTTATTTTTTACCCAAAAATGATTCTGTTGTTTAGTTTCCATGTATTTGTGTGGTTTTGAGAGTTCCTCTTGGCATTGATTTCTGCTTTTGTTCTGTTGTCTGAGAAGATACTTGATATAATTTCATTTTTTAAAGAAATTTATTGAGACTTGCTTTATGACTGAGTATGTGATCAATCTTAGAGAATGTTCTGTGCACAGAAGAGAAGAATGTATATTCTGTGGTTGTTGGGTAGAGTATTCTATAGACATCTATTAGGTTAATCTGGTCAAGAGTCCAATTTAAGTCCAAAGTTTCTTTGTTAGGTTTCTGCGTCAGTGATCTGTCTAGTGCTGTCGGTGGGATGCTGAAGTCCTTCACTATTGTTGTATGGTTGTCTATTTCTTTGCTTAGGTCTAGTTGTATTTGTTTTATAAATTTGGGTGCTCCAAAGTTAGGTGCATATGTATTTAGGATAATTAAACCTTCTTGTTGAATTGAATGCTTTCTGATTATATAAGCCCTTCTTTGTCTTTTTTTTTTTTTTAACTCTTGTTGGTTTAGTCTGTTTTACTTGATACAAGAATAGCAACTCCTGATCTTTTTTATTTTCCATTTGCATAACAGATCTCTCTATCCCTTTACTTTGAGCCTGTGGGGGCTATAACATGTGAGATAGGTCTCTCTTAAGGGCCACAGAAAGTATTATATGTAATTTTTTTCCAATTTTCCACTCTAAGGCTTTTTTTTTTTTTTTTTTTTTTTTTTTTCTGGAGTCTCACCCTGCCACCCAGGCTGAGTTCAGTGGTGCGATCTTGGCTCACTGCAGCTTCTGTTTCATGGGTTCAAGTGATTCTCCTGCCTCAGCTTCCCGAGTAGCTGGCATTATAGGTGCCCACTACTACACCCGGCTAATTTTTGTATTTTTAATGGAGACGAAGTTTCACCATGTTGGCCAGGCTGGTCTTGAACTCTTGACCTCAAGCGATCCGTCCGCCTTGGCCTCCCAAAGTGCTGGGACTACAGTTGTGAGCCACCACGTTTGGTCTACTCTATGCCTGTTAAGTGGAGCTTTTAGGCCATTCACATTCAAGGTTACTATTCATGTGTGAAGTGTTATTCCTGTCATAGTGTTAAGCTAGCTGCTTTGTAGACCCAATTATGTATTGCTTTATAGGGTCTATGAGCTTTGTAATTACATGTGCTTTTATGGTAGCAAGTACTATCCATGTTTAGAACTCCTTTGAACATTTATTACAGAGCCTGTCTGGTGTTAATGAATTTCCTTAGCATTTCTCTGTCTGGGAAAAACTATTTCTCCTTCATTTATGAAGCTTAGTTTGGCAGAGTATGAAAGTTTGACAGGCCTTTTTTTTTTTTTTTTTTTTCCTTTTAGGTGGCTAAAAATAGGCCTCGGTCTCTTCTGACTTGTAAGATTTCCGTTGAGAAGTTTGTTGTTAGTCTGATGGGATTTCCTTTAGAGACAATTTGGCCCTTTTCTTCAGCTGCCTTGAAGATTTCTTCTTTCACGTTGATCTTGGAAAGTCTGATGACTGTATGCTTTGCAATGGTTATCTTGTATAGTATCTTGCAGAAGTTGTCCGAATTTCTCGTATCTGAATATCAGTCTCTCTAGTATGATTAGGAAAATTCTTTCCTGAATTATTCCTTCAAATATGTTTTCCAGGTTGCTTACTTTTTCTTCTTCTCTCTCAGGAATGCCAATAAGTCATAGGTTTGATCACTTTGCATAATCCCATAATTCTCAAAAGATTTCTTCGGTTTTAAAATTCTTTTTTTTTTCATTTGTGTTGGACTAGGTGAATTTGAAAGACCAACCTTCAAGCTCTGAAATTCATTCTCCTGCTTGTCTAGTCTATTGTTAAAGCTTTCAATGTATTTTGAAATCCCTTTAGTGAATTTTTTCAATTACAGAAGTTCTGTTTTTTTAAATATAGTTTTCTTGTCTTTCATATTCTGTATTGTTTTTCTGGTTTATTTGTAATGGACTTCAACTTTTTCTTGGATCTTGTTGAGTTTCCTTGCAATCTGTATTTTGAATTCTCATCTGTCATTTCAGACATTTCAGTTTGGTTAGGATCCCTTGCTAGAAACGAATGCAGTCCTTTGGAAGTATGTAAATACTCTGGGTACACTGGAGTTCTTTCACTGATTCCTTCTCATCTAAGGAAGCTGTTGCTTCTTATTTTTGAATTTGGTATTGTTTGGATGAGGATTTTAAATTTTTTTATTCTTTTATTTCCTTGATGGTATGACTGTGGCACATGTAGTATATGATTGTTTGGCTTCATTTCTGGGTGCTTTCGGGGGGCCCTAGCTCTGTATGTGTTTCTTGGTTGTAGGTAGCTTCTAAGCACTAGCTTTCTCAGATGCTGCTTGTTGTGGTGATGTATTAGAAGTAAAAGCTAACACACCCTTGTTGGGGGCTGAGGGTGCAGAATTCTCAGGAAGCTTATATCATGGACTAGCACTAAGTCCTTCAGGTAGCATTTTTTTTTTTATTCGGAGGTCCAGTTTAGGATGCAGTCCAGTAGATGGTACTTAAGAGTAAGGGAGGGTAGGTAGGCTGGTGTCCAGTGGAAACACCTGCCCTGACACTTTGGTGGCAAGAGATCATGTTGGGGTGTGCTGAGGCCTCAGGGGAAGGGGCAGAAGTACACTAGCTCCTTCTCCTGAGTAGGCAAGAATGTGATATGCTTCCCTATCATGGCCCTGTCACAGAGCTCACAACCTTCAGTTTATAAAGACTTTGTCCTTTGGTTCCTGGCTGTGGTGCAGCTAAAGTCTGTAGATATGCCACTCTGACAACTACCACTAAAATGGGGTTCAGGGCAGAGTCTCTTCTCCAAGTCCAGGGCAGGCAACTCCATGGCCTGTCTTTCATTGCCAGGGCACTGCAGCTCTGTATAGAGACGTTGAGTTGGGCCTGTCCTTCCTGAAAGCCCAAGCAGCACAGGCTCACTTTCAGCCTGGGTGGTACCACCATGAATAACATGAATAATGTTCTCTCCTAGTGCACACTCACTGGGTCCTGGAGAAAAGAACCACTGCTACGTCTGCAGCCGTATGGAGGGGAGGAAAGGGATGACCCCTACTTTTCCTGCTTTTTCACGCCCATTCCTGAATGTCAGTGCTGCCCCCTTCTGCGATTGGTGTCCTGCCAGTGTTTTCTTTGTCCTTAGGAGGGCTTTGGCAGTCTGTGCTTCCCCCTCGCTTATGGGTGGCCCATGCTCAGCGTTAGCTCTCCAGGGGTCCTACAGCTCCCCAGGGACCTGCCCTGTACTTGCCAAAGTCAGAGTTGGTTGTGGGCATATATTTGCAGATGGGCAATGACTCAAGGGTAGAGAATCCCCAGGCAGGATAGTGCTCCACCCTGGGTACACAACCAGTATGGCAGCCAGTCTCAGTTTGAGTGTGAGGAAAGTGCAGGCATGCCTGCATGTGCTGACCACTCAGTTCTCTGTCCCTGGGAAGTTTTCAAACTGCTACTGATGGTGTTGCCCTATGATGAGGGCAGAGGGTCTCCCCAACAGTTTAACAGGCAGCAGATTGTCAGAGGGGTGAGGGGAACAGAGAAGCACTCCCACCTACCCTGTGGGGCTCCAAGTTCCTTAGGGGTTGATTTCTGCCAGACTCTTGCTGCTTTCCTTTTCTGCTCCCCAGCTACTTCCTGTGGGCACTCCAGCAGGACCTGGCTTTCTTCTCTCTGTTTTCTGTTTGGAATGTGTCCATTCACTGGTAACTTTGATCTTTCTGAGGAGAACTGGTGTCAGATGTCCCTAGTCAGCCATCTTGGAAACCCACCAAATTTCACTCCAGACATTTTACAGATAATCTCATAAATACATTTTATTTGATTGGGATGTTAGTTGACACATATGTGTCCCTTGGTCCTGTTTTATCAGCCAGTGATTGAAAACTGACTGAGTATAAATAATAGGAGTATATAGCTGAAAAAAGATATTTCCCAGGAGACACCCTCCTGAAATTCTTGTTTTAACAGTGGAAATAACTATGTTTGATACAAAGTCCTTTGACATGCCTGAGGGTGAATTAGGTGCTTTGGACAGGGAAGCTGAGGCCAAGGCTTGTGTGGTGGCTCTGCTGCCATCAAGTAGTGAGGGAGATTGGGAAAATCTTTTAGCCTTTCTGGGCCTCCATTTCCTCATCAGGAAGATCAGGTTATTGTTCTAGTTCTCTAGGGTCACTTTCTGCTCAGTTTTCTCTGAGTCTATGAGTGAGTGAGATGTGTATTCAACATACTTCGGACCCTGCAGCAGAGACTGACCTTGGTCCCTATTGCATGTTTCCAGGACCCAGCCCAGCCTGAGTCAATGCCCTTAAAGTGCAAAGCTGAGACACAAAATGGAAGAAAGTCAGCAAGTTTGGAGGATGAAAATAATTTTTTAAAGTCCAAAGTAATAGTGGAACATGTGGTAACCTATGGTGGTGAGAATAAGGACAGATTTCAAGCTGGGTTTGGATAAGTCAGGGGAAAAGAGTGTCTACAGCATCATCAGATTCCTCAAAGAACATCTTGGGCTGAGCAGTTTGTAACTTACTCCACAGTGAACTTGTGCACCATGTGAAGGGGATCCATAAGATAAACTCAGGTCTGATTTATACTGAGGGGAAACACCAAATCCAAGAGGGGAACACCAATTCCATGAAACCTGCCCAAGACCCAGGGGCCTTGACCTTGGGACTGCCCTAGCCGTGGACTCTCCTCAAGTAAGTGTGGGCTTAGCAGGAATAAATGGTGCTTAGAGAAGGGTTGGAGACTCCATTCTTACCTTAAATAGTTCTGTCCTAAGTTGAGGAGGGGCCAGAGTAGGAGAATTCTTGTATCTGAAGCAGCGATACTGATAATGTTCTTCTGTATTTACAGTTGAGAAAGGCTTTACATACAATATCTTATAAATATGTTAAGTGCTGAATTTTCCTTTCCCTGTGTTTAGCACTTGGGTTCAGATATTAATGTCTTCCTGAGGAACTCAAGCCAGTGGGAGGATGAACACAAACAGATAATTTCAACAAATGTGATAGCTCTCCTAAACTGGGAGTGATAGCTCAAAGTATATGCAGGCCAAAAACACTCTTCTATATAAGAGGGTGAACCATTGAGAGGAATTGCTGAGGACAGTCTGTTTCCATCAAGTCTTATCACAGATAACTGGTCCCAGGACATGGACAAAATGGTATAGAGTTCTTTCTATGGAAGAGAAATTGTCCAGCCATTGGACAAATATTACTAAGAACTTCTTTAATTCTTGGCCCTGAACTAGGAACCAGGAATTCCTAGTTTAGATGATCAATAAAACATCTAAACTTTCAAGGGGATCCAGGTGAGTAGTCAATAATGGCCAAATTGCATGAGAAGTGTTCTGACAAAAACATGACTAAAATATGGGGGAGGGGGAATAAGATTAAAAATAGGAAATGGCCTGCAGTCATTGCAATGATAATAAATGAATAATAAGAACAACTTTACACTCTTAATTCAACAATTTAGAAGAAATGGACAAAGTTCTTAAAATCCACAAACTAGTAAACTCAACCAAGATGAAATAGACAATCTGCACAGTCCTATAAACACTGAAAAATTGAATTTGTAATTAAATAACTCCCCACAAAGAAATGGTCATGCCAAGATAGTTTTACTGAAGAATTCTACTAACATTTAAAGAAGAATTAACACTAATTCACACAATCTATTCTGGAAAAATATAAGAAGAGGGAACACTTCCCAACTCATTTTATGAGACTAATGTCATCCTCACACCAAAACCAGGCAAAGACAGCACAAAAGAAAACTATAGACCAATATCCCACATAAATTTAGATGCAAAAATCATCAACAAAATATTAGCAAGTCAAATCCGGCAATGTACAAAAAAAAATACCATCACAAAGCAGGATTTATTCCAAGTGTGCAAAGTTTGTTCAACATTCCAAAATTAATCAGTGTACTCCATCATATCAACAAACTAAAAAGAAAAAGGAGATGATTATACCACTTGAGGCAGAAAAAGCACTGGCAACATCTAATACTCCTTCATGAATAAAACGCCCAGATTGCTTACACAATCCCTCTTCCATGATTTCTTTTTTTTTTTTTTTGAGACGGAGTCTCGTTCTGTTGCCCAGGCTGGAGTGCAGTGGCCGGATGTCAGCTCACTGCAAGCTCTGGCTCCTGGGTTTACGCCATTCTCCTGCCTCAGCCTCCCAAGTAGCTGGGACTACAGGCGTCCGCCACCTCGCCCGGCTGGTTTTTTGTGTTTTTTTAGTAGAGATGGGGTTTCACCGTGTTAGCCAGGATGGTCTCGATCTCCTGACCTCGTGATCCGCCTGTCTCGGCCTCCTAAAGTGCTGGGATTACAGGCTTGAGCCACCGCGCCCGGCCTCTAGATACTCTTTTTCAGTATCCTCCAGGAAATTGGTAGGGAGAGGCATTGGTGGTTCAGTGGTAGAATTCTCACCTCCCACGCGGGAGGCTCGGGTTCAATTCCCGGCCAATGCAAGCAGCTTGCCTTCTTCACTTCTTCCCTGCAAAATTATAATCCATAAGCAAATAGTGCATTTAGGGGCTTGGCCACCACAAAGTAAGCTGCCAACACTCGTCAAAGTAGCGGCAAAAGACATTCAGGAGACTAACCCAGGACCCGTGCAGTTGTTGGACTCAACAAACGGCTTAGCAAAGTGGCAAGCACGAAGTGCTTCAGCAGGAGAATGGCTGAGGCAGGAGAATGGCGTTTCTGGTGAGTCACTGCAGTTTTGATATTGGTACCTGTTACTTTCTTTTTTTTTTTTTTTTTTTTTTTTGAGACGGAGTCTCGCTCTGTCGCCCAGGCTGGAGTGCAGTGGCCGGATCTCAGCTCACTGCAAGCTCCGCCTCCCGGGTTCGGGCCATTCTCCTGTCTCAGCCTCCTGAGTAGCTGGGACTACAGGCGCCCGCCACCTCGCCCGGCTAGTTTTTTGTAGTTTTAGTAGAGACGGGGTTTCACCGTGTTAGCCAGGATGGTCTCGATCTCCTGACCTAGTGATCCGCCCGTCTCGGCCTCCCAAAGTGCTGGGATTACAGGCTTGAGCCACCGCGGCCGGCGGTACCTGTTACTTTCATCTATTCTCTGGGCAGATCCCTGCAAACCATCAGGTTCCTGATTCGCGTGCTGGACCTTGGGCTTACCGCTGAGCCACTATGGAGAGCATCAAGAAATGAAACTCCAGGAAGGAGAGAAGCTGCGGGCGGGGCAGTCTCCTCAAAGGTCCAAGAGGCCTCGGCGGCCCAAAGAAAGGGGAGATGTGTGGGGAAGAATCTGCGTGGAGATGAGAGGAGCGGCGGAGACTAGTCCTTGAGCAGAGGTGGCCAAGTGGACCCTCGGGGCTGTACCCCAGACACCGTGGACCGAATTTGCTAACATCGTCAGCCACCGCGGCCTCCGCGTGTTTTGTGGGCCCATCGGTGTTCTGCGAGGGATTCCGTGTGTCTGGCAATGTGTGTCAACAGGTGTTGGCCTGAAATTTGGCCGGGCACGGTGGCTCACGCCTGTAATCCCAGCACTTTGTGAGGCCGAGGCGGATGGATCGCTTGAGGTCAAGAGTTCAAGACCATCCTGGCTAACATGGTGAAATTCCGTCTCTACTAAAAATACAAAAATTAGCCGAATGTGGTGGCATGCACCTGCTATTCCAGCTACTTGGGAGGTTGAGGCAGGAGAATCGCTTGAACCCGGGAGGCGGAGGTTGCGGTGAGCCAAGATCGAGCTGCTGCACTCCAGCCTGGACAACACATCGACTCCGAAAGAAAAAAAAAGGAGTGAAAGAAGGCAGAGGTGTAGATGGGACAACAAGATCTCCCAGGAGGCTTCTTGTAGAGGCAGTGGCCGGATCCTGAGAAATGAGATTTTTTTAAATTATGTAGCAGAGTGGGGAGAGAGTAACGGAGAAGCACGTGAAAGAGAGAAAAGCAATCTGCAGACGTCCAAGAATAAAGCATAGAAAATAGTGAGTGTTTTTACATTAAAAAAAAAATATATATATATATATATATATATATATATATGAAGTACAATGGTTGTCAGCAGGCTCTGTGGTCATGTAGTGGTTAATACTTCTAGTTGTGGTTGCTGCAACCTGGGTTCTAATCTGAGTCACAGCAGTGTTTTGTATCCTGCGATTGTGGCTAATAGACTTGTCATTTGCTTCGCCTTTAATCCTAGCAGCCTCCAGAGAGCAGAGTAAACCGCTGGCCCAGAAGGGCACCAGCTTCTGGAGTTTAGCCCACAGTGCATAAACTAGGGGCGGCCTGGCCAAAAGGAAAACTTGGACATGCTCTTAGTTTCACAATTGAGCAGAAAAAAATCCCGTAGGTGAAGATGCTGCCTCTCAAGGACCCTTTGTCTGTAGCTTCCACTGATGAAATAATGCGGTTATAGTCTTTCTGGAAGAGAAAACAGCTGTATCAGTGGGATTTTTAAAAAACACAAAATGAGAACGAGCTTTTAGTGAGTTTACAATAAAATCTAAACCAGTTGTCATGGTCGACACCGGCTTGCCTCCATTCCCCATCTGCTGATTTTTATGAGAGCATAAAAATTCTCATAAAATGAGATTGTGCAGGGCACAATGGCTTTAGTGCACCTCTGCTGTTAAGACTATTATTACTATTATTAGTACTTTTGAGACGTAGTCTTGTTCTGTCACCCAGGCTGGAATGTCGTGGCTCAATCTCGGCTCACTGCAACCTCCATCTCCCGGGTTCAAGGAATAAGAACAGTAAATAAACTACAGTTCACATAAAGTGCACAAATTTTTAGTGCAATTTAATTTTGATAAATGTAATCACCACCCAGCTCAAGTTATAGAAAATTGCCATCATCTGAGAAAGGCCTGTTAGAGCCCCTTTCCAGGCAATTCTCACCCTGTGTCCTCTTAATCACTATTCTGATGTCTATTCCCATAGGTTACAATCGCCTGTTCTTAAAGTTCACATGAGTGAATGGACATATCTTTTGTATCTGGCCTTTTTTCTGCAGTTATGTTCATTATACTCATGAGATACATCCACGTAGTTCATGGATCACTTCTCAATTGTGGTGTTACTGAATTCTTGTGATGAATATTCTTATAACAGTTTTTGTGCACTTGAGATTCATGGAAGTACTTCAGTTGCTGGGTCATGACCTGAGTATAAGTTTGACATTGGTATAAATTGCCAGTCTTCTAGAATGTTTTTTCACCAGCAATGACAGTTGAAGTGGCACCAAATTCTTGTCGGCATTTGGTGTACTAACTTTTTAAAATGTAGCTGTGCTCTCAGACCAAACTGGCCAACATGGCAAAACCTCGTTTCTACTAAAAATACAAAAATTAGCCGGGCATAGTGGCATGCACCTGTACTCCCAGCTACTCAGGAGGGGGAGGTTGCAGAGAGCCAAGATCGCACCGTTGCACTCCAGCTTGGGTGACAGAGTGAGACCCTGTCTCAGAAAATTAAAAAAGTAACCATACACTGATGAGTGGTTAGTGATGTCTCCGTGTAGAATTAATTTGTACTTGCCTAATGAGCAATACTATGAAGCATATTTTCTTATGGCTTCCAACATATAAGAAATTATCCTTTTCAAAGGCCTATTTGGATATTTTGCCCGATTTTATTTGGCTTAGCTCTATATTACTGATTTATGAAAGTTCTCTTATATATTCAGGAATTGAGTCATTTTTCAAATAAATAAATTGCAAATGACTTTTCCCAGTCAGTGACTGGACTGACAACTGAAAGCTGTCAAGTGAAAAATCACACAATTTATAAATTTAGAAAGAAAGAAGATTTTATTTTTTATAAAGGGTTACAGCCTGCAAGGTGGCCATTTTGACAGACTGGGAGCATACCCACCTGCTGAAACCTGAAAAGTAGGTTTCCAGGGAGGGGAGGGGGGAACAGGGATTTATGTTGATCTGGTTGGCCACATATACATATTCAACAGGGAATAGGAGGAGCTCTGAATATTCGTGAAGGGATCCTGCTGCATGCATGCTGAGTAAACATGCCTGTTACATGCAACCGATGTTCACTTTGGGGTGGAGACAACATTTCAATACGTTATAATAATTAGGCCTTATGCTTCAATAGGTGAAGCAGGGACACAATGGCAATCAGGTGCACAGCCTCTGTAAACTGTCCAGAACCAGTTCACAATCAGTGGTCTCTTATCAAGAGAAAGTTACTGAAATCAGTCTCTTGTCCAATCAAAACTGTCGTTATGGCTTGTGTAGGGAGGGCTCAGCCAGTTTATGGTAATGGGTCAGCTGCAAGTGCTTCAGCATTGATTATCTCAAGGCCAGTGCTTGTTTAGCTAGAGGAAAAAAAGGAAGAAGAAAAAAACCTGTGGCAATTAGAACATAGTTTATTCTTTAAGTTGAGGGGTGCACAACTTAACTTTGCCTCGTATGGTCTTAGGTCTTGTTTATAATATAGTATCTTACTATGGTAAGGAGTCTGTTCTGTCAGTCTTATGATCTTTATTTTAACAATAATGCTGGTCAGTTGTGTCTAACCCACAAAAGGGAAAGAGTATAAGGACAGGTGTCTGATCTTCCAAATACTGGTCAGGAACTCAGTATTTAAGACTTCTCTGGGGTCTCCTTGACCAAGAAGGGGTCTGTCCAGTTGGTTGGTGGCTTCGGATTTTAATTTCAGTTCTCAAAATATTTAATTTGATGAAATTTTGCCATTTTTTTCTTTATTTTTAAAGCCTGTTCTATTCTATAAGAAATCTTTCTACTCAGGATAGTGAATGTATTCTTATCTTTCTATGAGTTCCAGAGTTTTAGTTTTAATTTTTAAATCCATGACATCTAAAATTCTACTCCTAACCAAAACATTCTTGGGAGTTACCAAGGACAACTCCAAAAATCTTCCATAAATGGTCCTGAAAGAACTTACTGGAATCCTGGGCTGCAGGGCACAATGGCTTTAGTGCACCTCTGCTGTTAAGACTATTCAGAAATTGTCTTTGTGAACCCATCAGGCTGTTTAAAAATCAGCAATTTAGGGCTTGCATGCAACATGCAGTTATGCAGCAGCTGTAGCGGCCCATAAAGCTTCTCTTCAACTGAAAGAGGCCTGAAACTGCAGGAGGGGCGAGAGGAGCCTCGTTGAGCGAACGCAGCCCTTTGCCTGGCTGGCCCTGGTCAACAGGCTCGGAAGAGGCCGATTTGGAGGACAGAACGAAAGAAAAGACCTAAAGGTTTCGAATCTCATGATGTCAAGATGTTAAAGCCTAAATCCTAAGGTCCGACTGTGAGGGGGAGCGAGGGTGTCTCGAGCTGGATCGATCCTTGAGCCTTCACCTGGAGAGTCCTCTGCACAAGTTCAGAGAGCAGGACAGCTGCGCACCAGTGGTTCTCAACAGGGGGCAGCTTCGCCCTCACACACCTCTCCCATCCCCGCTGAGATACTAGGCCACGACTGGGGGGGGAAGCGGGAGGGAGAATGTTAACCCCCTGGCATGTATCTAGTCAGCGGAGGCGACGGATGTTGCTAAACACCTTACAATCCACCGCGGGAGGGCCCCCCCTCCCCCACCCCATCCCCACCCCATCCCCACCCCATCCCCACCCCGAAGTAGCCATTCCGCGGAGGTGGAGAAACTTGCGTGTAGATCAATGCCCACACACTTGGCCGATGGTAAATCACGAGTTGGTGACCAATTGGATCTTGGATCTGAGGAAAAAACTCCAGCGTCAGAGGGAACTCTCCAAGTTTTGCCCGGAGCAAACGGAAGGGTGGCGTTGCCATCTCCTAAGACGTGAAAATGGCAGGTGTCACAGGTTGCAGGGGAAGGTGGGAGACCAGTTGAGGGCCCCGGAGCCTTCCTGGAAAGAGTTTCCCATGCAGCCCGTTTCGGTTTCCGCATCCGAGTCCTTTATGATCTTGGGGGTGCCGGGGTCTGGGTCCTTTATGATGCAGAGGGTATCCCCGTCTCACCCCGGGCCCCTCCCCGCTCCCGGCTCCTCCTGGCAACCCGGTGCGCGGCTCTGGCCCTGGCGACCCGCGACGGTCTCTCCACTTGCTGCTTCCTCGCAAAGGCGTATCTCTATGCCAGTGGTGAGCTGCGGCGGGGTCGCTGCAACTCGCCCCAGGACTCGGGACTCTGGCCTTGGTGTCCCTCGCGGAGCCCTCGGTGTGTCGCCTGCAGGCTCTTTTTTTTTTTAAGAAAGCAGGGAAGCAACGGCCATGTGAGAGGACTCCAGGAGCAAAGAGCGACCCTCACAAAGCCCAAGTCCTCCCAGAGTACAGGGAAACTGTCGCTTCAGACCGAAGAAAGGAGAGAAAGCACCTTTCCCTATCTCCCTGGTGGTCTAGTGGCTAGGATTCGGCGCTTTCACCGCTGCGGCCCGGGTTCGATTCCCGGTCAGGGAACTGTTTTGCACTGGCCGCCTTCCCGCGGGAATCTTCCTTTATTACACTGTCAGCCGGCCTGCTCCAATGGCCAGATGCAGAACAGCCTCCGCAGCAAGGGGCACACCCGGGCGAAGTAGGGCAAGTCGTGGTGGACCACCTTTCACGACACACTGCTCCTATTTATGTCCGTGTCCGTCATCCGCAGACGCGGCTTTAGAGAGCGACTGAGCGTCTCACTCAGGTGTACACAACAGTGCAGAGATGCCAGCCACCCAATAAGCCCACCCTCTTTGCCGCCGCCGCCACGAGGCGCCTATCTGGCCAGGATGCGAATTAAGAGAGAGGCCACGCCAAGTCGTGGCGTTTGTGAGTGCCCTGGACACGAGTACCGACCAGTCAGCGGAGCCTCCTCACCCCCGTTCGCAGCTAACGTTCGCAGCTTAGGCCTTTGGACGAGGCGACTGGAGGCGATGCCCGCGAGGTTGCGAGGAGGGTGAGCAGCTGGTGAGGTCCCCGTCGGCGGTCCCATTTGCTGATTGAGCGGTAGAGGGAGGCGATGTTCGCTGAGCCAACAAAGACAGCAGGTGGAGTAGGCACAAATGGAAAACTGTTGCCGGTGCCCCAACAGAAGGCAGGTGTGAAAACCAGCACTAGGACGTCGAAGTGATGGTCTCACAGTTAAATCCCACAAAATCTACACTCCACCAACCACTTGCGCACGCTCCCCATTTTCCATTCAGTACTCCCAAGAGGGGTTCGGACGAACGCCGCGTCCACTGTGAGCTCAGGAGAGAGCGGGAGCCAGGGAGGTGAAGTGCACAGACTGGGGCAGAGGCGGCGGGCAGAACCGCGGGGGTGAGAGTGCGCGGTGGCTGCGGGGCGGGAGCCGCTGCTGAAAGTCGGCCTGGGTTGTGGTGTGGGGTGACTGTCGGTGGAATGTTTGGCTGAGAGTGGTTTGGAAGAATGGCGAGGGGCGGCAGTGGGTAGGGTGGTGAACCTGAGCGTCCGGCCAGGGTGAGGAGGCTGTGCTGTCCCTGCAGGGCCTGCGCTCATTCCCACTTACCTGGCAGAGTAGAGACCGTGGTCACGAAGGGAGTTCTCCCAGAGTGAAGCTTCTTCATCGCACTCTAGAGTTGCTGATTCCTGTAATTTCCTCAATGTGAGAAACGGTGTTTGTGCTAGAAGAGGGCTGCCCTCTTTACCTAACGTAACGGGGTTCAAGACTGACATCGCCTCACGCCCAGCCGAAAATGTTTACGTGGCTTCCTTGTCTCTTTTTTTCTGTCCTAAAGTCGCCCCATCCTCACACCCCCTCATTTTTTCCTTCCACACTCGAGAGTATCTCTCCCTCTAATTAAAAGTTCCACCAAATATTTGAAATATCTCAACCAGAAAAACTGCAATAAATACATTATTTCATTCGTGGAAGCTACAGACCAGCTAGGTTGAGAGTTGCTTGATATTTTCTGCTAAACGGTGAGGCATAGGGCACTTCGACGGTTTCTCTTTGGGCCTTTGTTTATGTACTATTGGATTTCCTTCTTTTCCCCTGACCATATGGCACTGTGGGTCCAGCGGTAAACCCTGCTTTCTGGCTTTCTGGCTGCAGATAAAGGCGGCAGCTGGTGCAGGAATTAAAGCAAACCAAAAGACACATGGGTTCGCCCCAGTGGGTCCAAGATAGAGTCTGACTGTACCAGGATTCGGATTAGAACAGAGGTTGCTGCAGGCACAACGCAGAGTACTAACCAGTATAGAATCCCAAAGCACCCCACACCTACTGCCTGTCGTTTTGCTTTCCCACCCCTCTTTATTTATTTATATATGTTTTTTGAGAGACAGAATTTCACTTTGTCGCCCAGGCTGGAGTGCAGGGGCGCGATCTCAGCTCACTGCTAGCTCCGCCTCTCAGGTTCAAGCGATTCTCCTGCCTCAGCCTCCCGAGTAGCTGGGACTACAAGCGTGCGCCACCAGGGCCAGATAATTTTTGTATTTTTAGTAGAGAGGGGCTTCCACCATGTTGGCCCATCTTGTCTCGAACTCCTAACTTCAAGTGAGTGATCCACCCACCTCGGCCTCCCAAACGGCTGGGATTACAGGCATGAGCCACCGCGCCCGGTCCCCCGATTTTTTTTTTTTAATGTAAAAACATTTATGCGATTTTTACCTCTTTATTCTTGGGCAGCTACAGGTTCTTGTGATTTTCTCTCACGTCTTCTCCTCTCCATTCTGATACATGTCCCATCTTCTCTTCATCCAGCCGGCGCCCTCTGCACGGGCATCCTGGGCTGTCCCATTGTCTCGTCCTGGTCTCCCCTGCTTCTCCCTCCTCCTTTTCATCTTTTCCCTTTTGACTCCCTTGCCTCTTTCCCCCTCCCGCCCCACCGACCCGATCTACTGAAGCCGAGTTGAGTGAGGGGAGAGCAAGGGGAGAAGATGATTGCCTGAAGGCAGCGCAAGAAAACAGAGCCATCGGGGCGTTTGGCTTCCCTTAGGCCCTACTAGGCTCAGGCTGGGGTCGCAGATCCAGGCATTTCCAGAGGTACTGGCTTCTGAAGCAGGCGAGGGTCAAGGCAGGTTGAAGGCCATTCGGCTGCCCTTCTGGCTTCAGAGTCATGCAATATACACATTTCTAACGCGCAACAACACGATTAGTCAACCCACCCTCTCCGGTTTTCCAAAGCTTTGTAGTCTGCACACTTGTCCTGCAGAAAGCTAATGGCAATCCCTAGAGTTAGTGATGGCTCAATCTACGTTGAGATGAAAGTGAACGCTTAATCCGTTTCGTTGAACATAAAGAACTGAGGTTGTCTCTGTGGCGCAATCGGTTAGCCTTTTCGGCTATTAACCGGAACGTTGGTGGTTCGAGTCCATCCAGGGACGTCCTTTTAAATGTTGGTATTTGTGGTCAGGCACAGTGGCTAACGCCTATTAATCCCAACGCTTTGATAGGCCGACGTAAGGAAACCTCACTTGAGCTCAGAAATTCAACACCACATGAACTTCTGTGAGAATCCCATCTCATTAAAAAAAAAAATTACAGTTGTTTCTCCTCAGGCCTATCACTGTATTTAAAAGTGAGAGACTGTTCCCTTGTGTCTTGTGCATCCCATAAGAACACAAAGCAAAAGGTGCCTCTCCAAGCCTCCTAAAAAATAAGATCCCTCCAGAAAAAAACTAGGTTGTATGTATGGGAACCTGAAAGTGTATGAAGAAAGAAACTTCAAAAATTCTGCCTTGCTTTCCACATTCTGCCTTCAAGTGATATCATACCTCTTCACATTACTCCTCTCCCTGCCTTTATGCTATTGTCATGCATTTTACTTTACACATGTTATAAACCTTACAGTCCATCTTTATTACTTTCGTTTAAACAGTCAGATGTGTTTTTGTTTGGTTTTGGGTTTTTTGGTTGTTGTTGTTGTTATTTTTAAGATGAGTCTCGCTCTATCAGCCAGGCTGGAGTGCAGTGGCACAATCTTGACTCACTGCAACCTCTGCTTCATGGGTTCAAGCGATTCTCCTGCCTCAGCCTCCTGAGTAGCAGGGATAACAGGCATAGGCCACCACACCAGACTAATATTTGTATTTTTAGTAGGGTGGGGGGTTCAGTATATTGGCCAGGCTGGTCTTGAACTCCTGACTTCAAATGATCTGCCTGCCTCAGCCTCCCAAAGTGCTGGAATTATAGGCGTGAGCTGCCACACCCGGCTAGTCAGATGTTAAAATTATATATTTGCCTATGTAGATGTCGTTTCTAGTGTCTTTTTTTTTTTTTCATCCAGATTTTCAGCCGGTGTCAGTTTCCTTCTGCCTGGAGGACTCCTTTAACTTTTTTTTTTTTTTTTTTTGAGATGGAGTCTCGCTTTTGTTGCCCAGGCTGGAGTGCAATGGCACAATCTCAGCTCACTGCAACATCTGCCACCCAGGTTCAAGCAATTCTCCTGCCTCAGCCTCCCATATAGCTGGGATTACAGGCATGCACCACCATCCCCGGCTAATTTTTGTATTTTTACTGGAGGCGGGATTTCACCATGTTGACCAGGTTGGTCTCAAACTCCTGACCTCAGGTGATCTGCCTGCCTCGGCCTCCCAAAGTGCTGGGATTACAGGCATAAACCACTGTGCCTGGCTGTCCTCTTTCTTAATTCTAACATCATGTTAGGTCTGGTTCAATTCTGATTAACTGATTATTTCCCTTCTTTATGGGTCATCGTTTCCTGGCTCTTTGCATACGTGATATTCTTTAATTGGATGCTGGACATTGTGAAGTTTACCTTCTTGCATACTAGCTATTTTTAAATTCCTTTTTTTTTTCCTTGTCAGCTGGAAAGTTATATTTTATAATTCCTATAAATCGTCTTGAATTTTTTCTGGGGTGCACTTAAGTGACCTGTAAACAGTTGGATCCTTTTGGATCTTGCTTTTATGAACTTTTACGTGGTTCAGGAGTAGTGCTCAGTCCAGGGCTGATTATATCCCGTTACGAAAGCATTATGAATTATGAATAATTCCAGTCTGACTGGTGCGAACAGATACTGTTTTCTGCACTGTGTGAGTACCAGACGCCATTCCATGATTTTCTTGGATGTTTCTTTCCCTGGTACTAGTCAGCTACTCTTTTCACAATCATGCACTGACTAGTGCTCTGCTGAATACTGGTGGCAGAACCTGTACATATGCCCAGATTCTCTCTGCTTAGTTATCTTCTCACTGGATCTTTGTCCTATGAACTCTGTCTTGCTCTCCCCAGACCCTTAGCTTCACTTCCTCAATTCAGGGAGTCTGCCACCGATCCTTTCCTTTGTGCCTAGCCTGGAAACAATTCTGCACCAGGCTGGCATTCCCTTCCATCCCACATGGAACTGGGGGTTCAGTGTAACTGAAAACATTTGGGCCATTACATTCAGTTTGAACCAGTTGATTTGCATGTCTGTAAAAGAGTCTGGAATGAACCCTAGGCCTAATGTGAATGGTGAACAAAATCAGATCCAGAAGTATTGAATGTATCATAAGCTAAGGAGAATTTTTTAAACTAGCAGCATTAGTGATTCAGGTGGAATGTTTTTCTCTTCCCTAGGTTCAGTTTCTGGCCAAAGTATGTAGTTTTTTGTTTTGTTTTGTTTTCTCACTGTCAACATAACCTCATTTGTTGCATCTGTTGGAGTCTTTATTACTCAGGTGAGTCTGGTCTACATAGAGATTCAGCAGCCAGGTGCAGGGCCACTGTGAGCTGAGGAAATGTGGGAAAGAAAAATCCCATTGCCCCCCCCCCCCGCTTTTTTTTTTTTTTTTGGAGAGTCTCACTCTATTGCTCAGGCTGGAGTGCAGTGGTATGATCTCTGTTCACTGTAACCTCGGCTCACTGTTACCCCTGCTTCCCAGGTTCAAGCAATTCTTCTGCCTCAGCCTCCCCAGTAGCTGGGATTACAGGCACCTGCCACCACGCTCAGCTAATTTTTGTACTTTTAGTAGAGACAGGGTTTCACCATGTTGGCCAGGCTGGTCTCGAACTCCTGACTTCAGGCTATCCACCCACCTGTCTCCCAAAGTGCTGGGATTACAGGCGTGAGCTACCGAACCCGGGCCCCATTGGCATTTTTGGAATAAAAGATAGTAATACATTGTCTCCTCATCAACGTGTCTGCCTTGGGGGCGGGGTTGTGATACTGGAGGAATTAGTGCTTGGCCTGAAGGGCAGCAACAACCCCTCCAGCCCACCCCACTCACCTTCCAGAGTGGGAGGTAAGTTCTGGTGTGTTTCTATGGGTTTATAATCTTTAGAACTAGTAATCTTTTCACATTCATCTATACTCCTGGTAGATCCATGAAGTCCTGGCAAAAAATCATAAAGTCACGGTTGATCCATGACATTTGTGCTGGGCCTTGGGCAGAAACTGAACCTCCAGGAAGATGTGTATATCTGGAGCGGGCTGGCAGAAAGCTGTGAGGAGAGCCCTTGGACCTTTGACCTGGGTAAAGGGCAGATCCCTGAGGATTCAGACGCTTTGGCCTGCAGTTACACCAGTGCTGGCCACTCAGTGGTTCCAAGCAGCAGTCTGGCACTCAAGTGCCTAAGCGCTTCCTCCAGAGAATAGAAGGCAAAGCAAGCCCTGGATGCAGTGACCCCAGACCTGTCAAGGAGAATAGAAGGCAAAGCAGGAGACAAGGGTGGGAAAGTGGGTGAGAGCCCTCCGGGACCTGTACACCACACATCGGGAATTACGTCTATTAAAACTGTTGGTTCCTGAAGCCTCTGGAGTTTTCTGAGAAAGATTATTTAGGGGTAGGGAAATGTATGCATTGTTAACGTAAACGTATTTGAGACAGAGTCTCGCTGTGTCATCCAGGCTGGAGTGCATTGGCATGATCTCGGGTTACTGCAACCTCTCCCTCCTGGATTCAAGCGATTCTCCTGCCTCAGCTTCTGGAGTAGCTGGGATTACAGGCACATGCCATCATGTCTGACTAATTTTTGTATTTTTAGTAAAGACGGTGTTTCACCATGTTGTCAGGCTGGTCTCAAACTCTTGACCTCAGATGATCCGCCCACCTCCATCTCCCAAAATGCTGGGATTACAGTCGTGAGCTGCAGAGCCCGACCTAAAAATATTACTTTTGCGGGGCACAGTGGCTCACTCTTGTAATCCCAGTGCTTTGTGAGGCTGAAGTGGATGGATCATCTGAGGTCAGGAGTTCGAGAACAGCATGATCAATATGGTGAAACCCCCAGCTCTACTAAAAATACAAAAATTAGCTGAGTGTGTCGGTGCACACCTGTAATCCCAGCTTCTCAGGAGGCTGAGGCAGGAGAATCACTTGAACCTGGGAGGCAGAGGTTGCAGTGAGCCAAGATCAGTGAGCCGAGATGGCGCCACTGCACTTCAGCCTGAGCAACAGAGCGAGATTCTCTCTCTCTCTCTCTCTCTCTCTCTCTCTATATATATATATATATACACACACACACATATATATATATATATATATATATATATATATATATATATACACACTCCTCATTTGTGTGAATATGGAATATTGACTCCATATTCTTGGCTTGAGATCCAGATGCAGCTTCAGGGTGGTTTTCTCAGACAAATCAACCTGTTCCACATCTGTGCTCCGAGATGGAGGGCAGCCAAGCAGGACCCCCAGTAAATAACTCCTGAGCTTTCAGAGATGTAATCACATTGTCAGCCCATGGAGAAATTCCAGCATTGGAAGAGAATGAAGAGAACTTTGTGAGATTTCCTGATCTAAACATTGGTGTGTCGCCCTCAACCTCCCTTGCTGAAATGACTGCCGGGTGACAAATGTGCCCTTCCCTCCTCACCACTCTGACTAACAGGACAAGGAATGAGGTTCGCTGTGAGCAGGTTTGTTGATTAGCAATGGCATTCCTTTCATGTTTCTTTAGAATCACCTACGTATTTCCAACCTTCAGGAAAGCAAGGGTGTTGTCGCCCGATTTCAAACCGGGGACCTTTCACATGTGAGGCGAACATGTCATCACTCCACTACACAAACCCCTCCCAGCTCCTGGCACAAGACACATTCCTGAAAATGTTAGCGTCTACTGTTTTTAACTACTAGAGTTTCCAATATAAGAAATTCGACTGCTTTTCAAAATTTGAGTGAAAAAGACACCAGGAAACACAATCCCCCAGGCAGACAGGCTGAACCCTCATTTATGGTTCCACGCCTAGCCCCGAAGCCAAGACCCTAGGGACCCCCAGTCTGGCTTTGGGATCTCACATCTCATGCAGGGTTTCCAGTAACTAAGTGCCCATGTGTGGAATTCTCCCGGCTGATTCTCTCTGGCTCCCAGAAGCTGCAGGAGCTGGTGGGTTTTGAGCGTCATGTCAGAGCCCTGACAGAAAAGATATATCAAAAAAAAAAAAAAAAAGAAGAAGAAGAAAGAAAAAGGAAAAAAGCAGCAGGAAATCCATCTATCCCTACTTTTCTTTTCCTAAAGACAACAGAAAACTTCGGTCCCACACATTCTGCTATAAATCTTGGTGGTCCTTATGGTCCCGGATTCATTTCCTTAACCTACATATTGAAATATCTTTGCCAAAAAAAAAAAAAAGAAAAAAAGAAAAAAAGAAATAGCTTTGCCTTTACTTGGGGTTGTTTTGTTTTTCCTTGGTTTGAGGTGGAGCCACTTTGTGGTTCTCCTCCTGATGCACATGTATGTCCTTCACATACTAGTTTGTCTTAGCCCCCACATTTGTTCCTGAAACACCATACTAATTTGCTCTCTTCAAGGAAGCTACTAGCATTGCCTACTTGCTGAAATATCTCAAGTAATTCCAAGCAAACAGCTTGAGTTTATATTAATAGAAGGCTAGATTCCTAGAATGACCAGAAAACCCATGGAAAACTCTCCAGTGACTCCCTTTGCCATAGAAGATAATGCCAAGAGTCCTTCATTGTCATGGATTTATCATCTAGTTTCTGCCTTCCTCTTCATTATTATCATTTCTAATTTTGTTATTCTTCATTCTCTATATGCTTTCTTATACTCTCTGAAGCTAACCAACAATTTGCTTGTTTCAAAACGAATAAATGTGATGAACAAAATAAATGTGGTTTTTGCCCTCATAGACCTTATTATCTGGTTCAAGATAGTCCCAGTAAACAGAAAAATGAGGGAACATACTTTACCAGTTTAAGTTTATTCTCTGAAGAAAAAGTGCATGCAGGGGATAGAGGAGAGAATGCTAAGATAAACCTAATTTAGATTGAACGGCATAGGGTTGGTTTCCCAGAGAAACTGACAGTTAACCTGTATGTAACCTGAAGGGTAAGTAAAAGTCGTCAGGTAAAGGGAATATCCTTTTAGACAGAAGAATCGATGTGTACAAATCCCCTGAAGCAAGAACTGGATGAGTTGGAGACAAGCAAAGAAGGCTTGTATAAATGCTGTTTTAAAAATGCTTTTTAATTGGCAAATAAAATTATATATATTTATGGTGTACAACATGATATTTTGATATACATATGTGTTGTAGAATGGCTAAATAAAGTTAATTAACATATATCTTTAGCTCATGTACTTGTTTGTGGTGAGAACACTTACGATCTACTGTTAGCAATTTTTAAGTATATAATACATTATTATTAACTATAGTCACCATGATATGCAGTAGAGCTTTTAAAATCATTTCTCCTATCTAGCTGAAATTTTGTACCCTGTAACAAACATCTTCAAAACTCTCCCCTCAACCACTCACCCGATTTCAGTCTTTGGTAACCAACATTCTACTCTCTGCTTTTATGAGTTTGACGTTTTTAGATTCCACATATGTGTGAGATCATATGGTGTTTGTTTTTCTGTGCCTGGTTTATTTCACTTAGCATGATATCATCCAGGTTCATCCACGTCATTGCAAACAGGACTTCTTTCTTTATATAGCTGAATAATATTTTATTGTGTATATACACCCCCATTTTCTTATATTAGGTTGATGCAAAAGTAATTGTGTTTTCTTTTTGTCATTACTTTCAATGGCAAAAACTGCAATAACTTTTGCACCAACCTAATACATTTGTCCATGAATAGACACTTAGGTTGATTCCAAACTTTGACTATTGTGAATAATACTACATAAACATGGGAGTGCAAATGTCTCTTTGACATTCTGATTTTATATCGATATACATCAAGTAGTGGAATTACAAGATCATATGGTAGTTCTGTTTTCAGTTTTTTGAGGAACCCCCTTACTGACTTCCACAATGGCTGTCAACTAATTTACAACTGTCAACAGTGTGTACGGGTTCCCTTTTCTCCAAATCCTCCCTAACACTTTACATCTTTTGTCTTTTTGATAATAGCCATTCCAACAGGTGTGAGGTGGTATCTCATTGTGGTTTTAATATGCATTTTCTGATGAATAGTGGAGTTGAGCATTTTTTCATATACCTGCTGTCCATTTATATGTCTTGGGAAATGTCTATTCAGATTCTTTGCCCATTTCTAATTGGGTTATTTGTTATTTGACTATTGAGTTTTTAAAGTTCTTTAAATATTGTGAATGTTAACCCATTGTCAGATACACGGTTTGCAAATATTTTCTCTCATTACATAGGCTGTCTCTTTATTCTTTTGATGGTTACTTTTTCTGTGCAGAAGTTTTTTGGTTTGATGTAATTCCATTTGTCTATTTTGGCTTTGGTTACCTGAGTTTTTGGGGTATAAATGCTTTTTCTGCTTTCTCTCTGGAATGAATTTGAATTTACTGACAGCATGGGTTTATGTATCAGACACAGCTTTGTTGACCCAGTTCCTTGTATAGTGCCGGGCGTAACAGAAATACTTGTTTTATGAATGGCCATGACTGTCCTGCAATTTTATGCCCCCCAATCTTGCTCTGCCACCTTCATATTAACTCCATCCATCCCAGCAAACAAGCCAAGTACATGGAAGTCATCTTCACCACTTTGTTTTTTAACCCTCATACCACCCATTGTGTCCTATAGATTCCACTGGCGAAAAGTTCTTCAATCACATTCCTTTTCTATTTTTACAGGATCATCCAGTCTTCTCTGGATTACTGCAAAAACCTCAAGTCCTGTGGTCCCTAATCCATTCTTCACACTGCTGCCAGGGAAGTCTTAGGATTGTCGTGATGGTTAAATTAGAAAATATGAGTTAAACACTTACAAAAGTTGTCTGGCATATGCTGAGCACTATTTTAGTGTTGATTTTTATTATCATTGTCATCATCTTTCTAAAATAAAAATCTGATTAAATTATGTCCCAGATTATAAAACTCTCAATAGTTCCTAACAGATTTGAAGGTACATTTTAACTCTTTGTTAAAAATTCTACCAAAGTACTTGTTGTTCTAATACAATATATTGTTTCATGCCTCTTTACCTTTACATGTATTTTCCCAAAATTTATGATTTCTTATCATTTGTCTACCCACTACTCAGATTTCAAAACTTCATTCAAACATAACCACCTCTAAGAAGTTATTGACCTCCATAATCCAATTTGTATTTATTTTCTGTATTTTTTTATTGTGACATATGCATATCTCTCATAATCCCATATCAAAACGTGCAGCAGTCACTGCTTTCTATGTTTCCTCCTATGGGGGTTAATTTTTTTCTTTCTTTCTTTTTTATTTTCTTTCTTTTGAGATGGACTCTCTCTGTCACCCAGGCTGGAGTACAATGGTGTAATCTCAGCTCACTGCAACCTCCGCCTCCCAGGTTCAAGTGATTCTCCCACCTCAGCCTCCTGAGTAGCTGGGATTACAGGTGCCCACCACCACACCTGGCTAATTTTTGTATTTTTAGTAGAGATGGGGTTTCACTATGTTGGCCTGGCTGGTCTCGAACTCCTGACCTCAGGTGATCCGCCCCTGCTCAGCCTCTCAAAGTGCTGGGATTAGAGGCGTGAGCTACTGCGCCTGGCTGGGGGATTAATTTCTTAAGGTAAAAATTACCAATTATTTGAGCTCAGATCGCCTAAATGTAACACAGTTCATGACTGAAACTAAACTTCGTAATACATAAATACATCAATGCTGTCTCTGGACACTATAAGTGAGTTCTCCCACACTGTGCCTCATCTCCCAGATTTGCTCCTTGCTGCTGTCACTGCTGGATCTACAAGCACCTGTTAGTCCATTGCTCTGCCATTTCTCAAAATATATTCCTTCCCTTGAAATAGAGGCTTAAGTTAAGGAGTAAACATTCTTGTCTCCAGCCAAATGTCAAAAATCAGGAACTGTAGGAGGAAGCCCATGGGAGATTTTTCTGCTGATTGTGTTTCCAGTAGCTTCTAGATTTTTAATGAGTCACTTCACCAAAGAATCTAAAATAGGAAACCAACTAATTTCCTGAGTCTATTGCGTAGTTTATCTATTTGGCAAAAAAGCCTTGAGGAGCATTTTTCCCTTGGATCATAGTTGCTAATTGAGGGAGGGCAGAATGTGTCAGAAGCAATGTGGTCATATCTCCCTAGGGTGCTAGATAGTAAAATTACCAAGCAGGCATTGATGCTAATGTGAACCAGAAAAAAAAAAACCCATTAATTATACTCATTAAGGTTGTAGCTGATCCAGCCCATATAGAAAAGGCACAATGACCACTTTTCTGGGGAGTGAAGTAGTAAGTCATTTGTTGCTGTCTTGAAAAATTTTAAGAGACTAGCAGGAAGATATATAATATATTGGGAGCATGCTAGTTTTGGCGAATTATTTGGACTTTTCCTTAAAGGGCCTGGGCCATGATTAAGATACAGAGCAACTACATTCCTCTGTACCCCAGGATTCATATTTTAAAGAATGTGAAACTCTCTCATATTGGAGATTTGGTCTTTATTCAGTGGACAGCTTGAAGAAATTAAATTATCTAAAACCTTAGGACATAATTATGTCATTTCAAATATCTTAGCTAGTTATGCCTTTTATCTTATGTTTAATTCAGAAATTGTTGAGATTTTCTTCGAATTGCAGTTTACAAATACATGACAGCGAAGGATTGGAAGGTGGTAATAGGAAAAGTAGCTGGATGGGGAGACAAAATAACGCTCAGGTTGAGGTCTTAAGGTCAAGAAAAAAGAACATTAGAGATAGTGCAGAATGGTCAAAAAGGCTACCCTTAGCATCAGTCTTAAGAAATGAAGGAAGAAAGGAAGGAAATATTTAATTAGGGCTTCTTGTAATTCTGGGTTATGTTTTTTACTTACGCTGTCCAATCATCTTTATAATAACCCATATTACAGAAGAGAAAACTAAGATTCAGGAGGATTAATTTATTTGCTCAAAGAAAATGCTGAAATAGGAATGTGAATTCCGTCTCTAGTGCTTTCTTCATAACGAATTTTTATCTAGCTTCCTTGATCACTCACTGGAATTATCTTTACAAACTACATGAAAAATACGTACAAATTAGTTGCAATGATTTATTTATGTATTAATTTGTTCAATTATAATTTTGTCAGATTTTGAATATTTGTTCTTGCTAGAAACTCTGATGCTGATGTGGTTAGAGAGATGTATATAAGTGTTTGGTGCATGGCACAGAAACTTTTATCAAATGAACAACATAGTCTTTGACTTCTAAGAGCTTGAATTGTACTAGGTAAGAATGATCATTTTATAGAATGATCTAAAACGTAAGAAGTCCTAGAATGCATGTTTCACAAGGGCAAAGATCTTTGCTTTTTTCACTGTTGTATCTCAAACACCAAATATGATGTCTCAGATTTAGTAATGTATACAATAAATAGTTTTTAAATTGAAATAGTGCTTGGAAACCTGACTTACAGGGAAGTCATTTGAACGATTAGAAGATCTGCCCTAACACAGGAAAAGGCTCTTTGCATGTTCAATGAACTATGAAGTTCCATATGATTAAAACATTGGGATAAAATCTTGGAGCTGGAATAAATATTTGTGGTGTTGTAAGAGATCAAATTATCAACAGCCTTTTTCCTTGTCTTTCCTTCCCTTTTTCTTCCCTTTCTTTCTTTCCCTTTCTCCCCCTTTCTTTCCTTCCCTTTAACTCCCTTTTTCCTTCCTTCCTTCCCTCCCTCCCTCCTTTCTTTCTCTCTTTCATTCTTTCTTTCTTTTTCTTTCTTTCTTTTCTTTCTTTCCTTCTTTTTCTCTTTCTATCCCTCTTTCCTTCTTTCCTTCCTTTTTTTCTTCCTTCCTTCCTTCCTTTCTCTTTCTTTCTCTTTCTTTTCTCTCTCTCTTTCTTTCTTTCTCTTCCTTCCTTCCTTCCTTTCTTTCTTTCTCTTTCTTTCTTTCTTTCCCTTCCTTCCTTCCTTCCTTTCTTTCTTTCTTTCTCTTTCTTTCTTTCTTTCTTTCTTTCTTTCTTTCTTTCTTTCTTTCTTTCTTTCTTTCTTTCTTTCCCTTCCTTCCTTCCTTCCTTCCTTTTCTTCTTTCTTTCTTTCTTTCTTTCTTTCTTTCTTTCTTTCTTTCTTTCTTTCTTTCTTTCTCTCTCTCTCTCTCTCTCTCTCCCCCCCTCCCTCCCTCCCTCCTTCCTTCCTTCCTTCCTTCTTTTCTTTTTCTTTCTTTCTTTTAACAAAATTGGAATTTTGCAACATTTGCAGGGATTTTTTAGGGTTCTGAGTTAGAAGGTACTTGGTTAAATGTAAATTTAAATGTCCCTATGATTGCCACTTCTTAGTTGAACTGTTTCAACACCCACCTTACCATTTATTCTCCTCTCCTCTCCCATCTTCTCCCAGCTGTTCTCTGTGTTTGCAATGCCATGCCTCCCATTCTCAGGCCCCTCTATCTCTGCTGCCCAAATCACTCTGCAAAATAATCTCCTCCAATTGCCCTTCCCAAGTCAACAGGGGTGGAGGTAAAAATGAAAAACAAAATGAAACAAAACAAAACCCTATAGCTTCCTACTTTGAATAAATTTGTTTCTTCTAATTTCTCCCTTCAGGCTGGATACAAGAAAGGAAAGGCAAACAAAAATAAAGAGTGTCATAATATATTTATTTTTTAAAAGAAATACAGATTCTTTTCAGATTCCATAGTTCTGGCTCTAGAGAGGAATCAGTCATGTCAAAAACACCAGATATGGGTATCAGGGGGCCTGGAGAGAAAAAGAAAATTCATTCTCCAATAAAGATATTATGAATCAGTTGGTCAGCTCATTGAGTGTGTATTCTATTTTCATAGTTCTGTCTGCAAGAAAAAGTACAAATATATTTTAATTGACACCTAGTATGCATGTGCACATATACAAATTGAAATAAAATATTCACTTTAAATAAGGACTACTCAGACTGGGTATGCTTTATTCTAATCTTCTCTTCTTATATCTGCTCTCCATTTAAATTTAAAAACTGCTGAGGTAGACCACTAATTTGATTCTATAGCCTCAGTTATGTAATAAACATAAAGTTTCAAAATTACTGTCTTAAAACATATTTATCTATAAGAGAAAAGAGACCAGTAAAAAAAATAATAATAGTAAAGAAAATAATGCCATTAGATAGAGCACTTCTTATGTAGCAGGTGCTGTTCTCAGAAGTTTACATAAATTAATACACTTAACATTAATCGCAGCCTCTTTCATAGATGAGACAACTACATTATAGCGAGGTTAAGTAAGTTGTCTAAGGTTACACAGTCACCCAATGGAAGAACTGGGACCCAAAGCCAAGTTACCTTCCTCTAGATTCCATACTGTCATTCAATACACAGTAATACTGCCTTTCTTAAAATAAGTACTATTAGTTTGTGTTACGATTTTCAAATTTTCGTTATTATAAATACATTTTTACATATAAATCTCTACGGGCAACTTTTAAGAAATAGAATATTGCAATAAATTAGATAAATATATTCAAGGATGTTGATATATTTTGCTAAATTTCTTGGCATAAACAAGAGCAAATTATATTTTTGAGACGGAGCCTCGCTCTGCCGCCCAGGCTGGAGGGCAGTGGCCGGATCTCAGCTCACTGTAAGCTCCACCTCCTGGGTTTGAGCCATTCTCCTGCCTCAGCCTCCCGAGTAGCTGGGACTACAAGCGCCCGTCACGTCGCCTGGCTAGTTTTTTGTTTTTTTTGTTTTGTTTTTTTTGTTTTTTTTGTTTTTGAGACGGAGTCTCGCTCTGCCGCCCGGGCTGGAGTGCAGTGGCCAGATCTCAGCTCACTGTAAGCTCCACCTCCTGGGTTTGAGCCATTCTCCTGCCTCAGCCTCCTGAGTAGCTGGGACTACAAGCGCCCATCACGTCGCCTGGCTAGTTTTTTGTTTTTTTGTTTTGTTTTTTTTGTTTTTTTTTGGTTTTTTTTTTTTTGTTTGTTTGTTTTTTTGAGACGGAGTCTCGCTTTGTCGCCGGCTGGAGTGCAGTGGCCGGATCTCAGCTCACTGCAAGCTCTGACTCCCGGGTTTACGCCATTCTCCTGCCTCAGCCTCCCGAGTAGCTGGGACTACAGGCGCCCGCCACCTTACCCGGCTAGTTTTTTGTATTTTTCAGTAGAGACGGGATTTCACAGTATTAGCCAGGATGGTCTCGATTTCCTGACCTCGTGATCCGCCCGTCTCGGCCTCCCAAAGTGCTGGGATTACAGGCTTGAGCCACCGCGCCCGGCCTATAATCTTATTAGTAAACTTTTTGTTACTTGTCATATAACACCACCAGTTAATTTGATAGGTGTAAATAATGTCTCTACTTTACTTGAAATATACTTCAAGTTAAATTATATTTTTAACATAAATTTTTACATGTTTGACGCATTCTATTTCTATTTTATAAACCGTATGCTTATATCTATCTGCTTCTTCAAAGTTTGTTATTTTCTCCATCACTTTGTAATAAACTTTTTATTAATGAATTTATTTGAAGAATATTTTTGGTAGTTTCCCATTTGTTGTTTGCTTTCTAATATTTCTAATGGTGCCATTTTTGTAAATATTTTATTTTATACAAATTGTTGCTTAATACTGCTTGATAATATTCCATTATTGTGTAAGTTTAGCTTTTCAAATTTTCTGTCCAGTAATACAATGTTTTCTATTCTTCAATTTTTTTTTGTATTTTATTAACATATAAAATAAATTTTGAACGTATGTGTTGAAAATTTAAACTGATATTTAAAATGTATTGAAGATGTATTTATTAAGTTACTACTATATGTCAGAAAGAGTTTAGACGGCATTGAGATGTTTTATACTTTAAAAATAATTAAATTTTTGTTTAGGTAAATAAGGTATAAACTTTCTTCTGATAACTGCTTTAAATTTAGCCCATATAGTCTAATATATATAGCTGACATTATTTTCTAGAATTTATTTTATTTTACATTGAATTTTCCCTTTGCCCCAACACTTGTTTAATAGTATTTTCAGATTATCGTATGGTCAAGCCTGTAATCCCAGCACTTTGGGAGGCCGAGACGGGATCGAGACCATCCTGGCTAACACGGTGAAACCCCGTCTCTACTAAAAAATACAAAAAATCAGCCGGGCGTGGTGGCAGGCGCCCGTAGTCCCAGTCACTTAGGAGGCTGAGGCAGGAGAATGGTGTAAACCCGGGAGGCGGAGCTTGCAGCGAGCTGAGATCCGGGCACTGCACTCCAGCCCGGGCGACAGAGCGAGACTCCGTCTCAAAAAAAAAAAAAAAAAAATTATCATATGGAAGAGCTTTCAAAAATATGATTTTCATAGATTTTATTTTTATTGTTACTGATCAATGGTTTTGCTCAAATGTACAGATAGATTTTCCGTATTCTTTTAAAATTTTTAAATTAAAAATTTAAAATAATTAAACTTAAAAATTAATGTTTTAATTAATGCTTCTTTAAATGTATAGGATAAATGTGTAAGATACATTTTAATCTTTGCTGTTTTTGATCAATGTTTATGAGCACTTGGATAGTCATGAATATGAATAAGATGAAAGGGTGATGGATCATTTAAATGTATAGAAACAAGTATTTTATTTCATCGCATTCTGACTGGTGTGAAATGGTATCTCATTGTGGTTTTGATTTGCATTTCTCTGATGATTATTGATGATGAGCATTTTTTATAAGTTTCATGGCTGATTGTATGTCTTATTTTGAGATGTGTCTGTTTATATCCTTTGCACATTTTAAAATGGCATTTATTGTTCGTTGCTTGATTTAAGTTTCTTATAGGATTCTGAATATTAGGCCTTTGTCTGACACATAGTTTGTGAATATTTTCTCCCATTCTGTAGGTTGTCTGGTTCAATATATGAAAATCAATAAATGTAATTCATGACATAAACAATTAGAAATGAAATTCATATGATCATTTCGATAGATGCAGAAAATCTTTCAATAAAATCTAACATCCCTTCATGATAAAAGCCCTCAACAGACTAGTCTTTGGGGAACATATCTCAAAATAATAAGAGACATCTATGACAAATCCACAGCCAACATCATATTCAACAAGCAAAAGCTAGAACTATTGTTCTTGAGAACTGAAACAACACAAGGATATCCATTCTTACCACTCCTATTCAAGGCAAGAGAAAGAAATAAAAGGCATCCAAATAGGAAGAAAATGTCAAACTACTGGTCTTCGTTGTTGATATTATTCCATATCTGGAAAACTAATTTAA
The DNA here is from genome assembly GCF_049350105.2 of Macaca mulatta. Lineage (NCBI taxonomy): Eukaryota > Metazoa > Chordata > Mammalia > Primates > Cercopithecidae > Macaca > Macaca mulatta. The sequence continues at coordinate 117,894,987 of NC_133406.1, forward strand.
AGGCTCTGCCAAAAGGCTCCTAGACATAATAAATGGCTTTAGTAAAATTTTAGGATACAAAATCAATCTAAAAAAATCAGTAGTATTTCTATACATCAATAATGTCCAGGCTGAGGGTCAAATCAAGGGCATAATTATATTTCAATAACCACAAAGAAAATAAAATATCTAGAAATGCACCTAATGAAAGAGGAGAAAGGTCTCTACAAGGAGAACTACAAAACACTGCTCAAAGAAATCAGAGATGATGCAAATAAATGGAAAAACATTCCATGCTCATGAACTGGAATAATCAATATTGTTAAAATGGCCATACTGTCCAAAGCAATTTACAGATTCAATGCTATTCCTATCAAACTACGAATGTAATTTTATCAGAATTAGCAAAACTATTATAAAATTCATATGAAACCATAAAAGGGCTCAAATAGCCCAAGTAACCCTAAACAAAAAGAACAAAGTCAGAAAGAAGTATCATACTAGCCAACCTCAAACTGTACTGTAATGTTACAGTAGCCCAAGCAGCATGGTTCTGGTGCAAAAACAGATACATAGACCTACGGAACATAATAAAAAAACTTAGAAAGCAAGCTGCACATCTACAACCATCTAATCTTCAACAAGGCTGACAAAAGAAAACAATGGAAAAAGGACTCCCTGTCCAATAAATGGTGCGGGGATAACTGGCTAGCCATCTGCAGAAGAGGGAAACTGGACCATCACTTTTCACCATATACAAAAATTAACTCAAAGTGGATTAAAAATTTAAATGTAAAACCTCAAACTCTAAAAATCCTGGATGAAAACCTGGGGAATACTATTCTCAATATAAGCCTTGGCAAAGAATTTTTGGTTAAGTTCCCAAAAGCAATTGCAGCAAAAACAAAAATTTGTAAGTGGGAGCTAATTAAACTAGAGCTTCTGCACAGCAAAAGGAACTATTGACAGAGTGAAGAGATTCTTATTTCTACTTGTTAGAACCTGAGAGGAGGTTTAGGTGCAGTAATTAGAATAAATTTCATATAAGCTGATTTTATTTAATGGGATTCTACCTGAATAAAAAGTATTCTTGTCTTCTCTTATACTAACATTTAATTAACAGTTACTAGAAAATCAAAAGTATACTACATTGCTTTGACTTTTTACTGCAGAAAAAGCTATTATAAGTTTCAAACCTCAATTTTCATTTTTTCATAAACCATATACAAAGTTTTTCCTAAAAGCAGTTTATGTATCAGAATTCAATGACTCTATAACAGACCATGTTTTATTTAAGGCATGCTGGGCTCCATGTGTGTCTATAGATAAAGATGATGGATAAGGAAAGAAGAAAGGTGATAAGGATAATTCTAGTCAATTCAGAAAATACTTATTCTGCATATAAATACAGATAATTATTCACAATCTGTTTGCTTATTTTTCTTGAATGTCTACATTATCGTTGTTCAAAGTGGGGAATAAGTGATATTAACCTAACTCAATCCATCTATATTGAGCTCAACAGGACCTGTCTCCCAACCCTCTGTTCAGGTATATAATATCTTCTTTTGTAAAATGTGTTTATGGTTATTTTAATTATGATTACAAATATAACTGGGCATTATTAGTGGTAAACTTTAAGTTATCAGCCTGAGAATGCAAATAATCAACTTACAATTATTTCTATCAACACTTACAATTATTTCTATCAACAGTCTTCAAAGAGCTGTGATGTGTTCCGGAAACACTTGAGGATCCTAGAGTAGGACTAAAATGGTGACTATTAAATGGATCACAATGCTCCAAAGGCCTCTATTTAGTGATTAAACTGAACACATTTGGGCAATTCTGATTTCTTTTCATATAAATTTTATAATCATCTTATCAGTCTTTAGAATAAAAGCCTGCTGGGATTTGTTAAGAATTACGTTGACTACATAGACCAATTTGGTCAGAATTGCTCTTTATTTTATTATATCTTTAAATTCATGAACATGGGTGTTCTTCACTTAGTCATATTTTATAATTTATCCCAAAAATGTTTGAGAGATATCTGTGCATATGTCTTGCACTTTTTTGTTAAATCTGACACTAAGTTTTTAAAAATGATATTGTGAATTGAATTGTTTTCTTAATATCATTTTTAGATGGTTTATTGCTTGTTCTAGTAGGCCAAATAACGAGCTCCCAAAGATTTCTATGTTTTAATCACTGGAACCTGAGAATATGTTGGATTATAACAAGAGGAATTAAGGTTGCAGAAGGAAAGTCAACTGACAATAAAATGGAGATATTATCCTGTATTATTCTGGTAGGCTCAAAGTAATCATAAGGTTCTTAAAATTGGGAGAGAGAATCAGAAAGTCAGAGAAAGAGGTGTAACTTTGTTGACTTTGAAGACAGAAGAAGGGGACCATGAACCAATGAACATGAGAGGTAGCTACGAACCGGAAAAGGCAAGTAAAAGGCAATATTCTTCTTTGTCACCTCCAGAAAGGAACAAAGGACTGCACGCCCCAAATTCTGATATTCACATACCTGAATATGTTTTACTTCTTTCTGTCTTTGTAGTTCTTGGCAGAAAACCTCACCATGGTCACTGAATTCCTGTTGCTGGGTTTTTCCAGCCTCGGTGAAATTCAACTGGCTCTCTTTGTAGTTTTTCTTTTTTTGTATCTAGTCATCCTTAGTGGCAATGTCACCATTATCAGTGTCATCCACCAGGATAAAAGCCTTCACACACAGTTTGCTCAGCTGGGGCTATTGGCCAGGAGCCTTGGTTTCTTTCCATATAGATTCTCCAAGGGCTGCCTGGGCTTTCTCAAAACACGGTTGCTAGGGTACAAAAGTGGATGATTCAACACACCACAAGTAGCAGCTACTAGACTTTAGAGACCAGGGTTAATAAATGGATACAGTCTTACATTGATTGTAATTTTTTGGTCAAAGTGGTCACTCATCCTATCTGGATTCAGGGGAAGGAAGCAGCCACTAAAAGTTCCTGTCTGGCTTAATCACTTGGGCTTTTCTCTTACTTTCTCATCCCTGCAGCATCCTTTTAAAAAAATTTTAATTTAATTTGAAGTTATGGGATTCGTGTGCAGGATGTGCAGTTTTGTTACATAGGTAAACATGTGCCATGGTGGTTTGCTGCATCCATCAACTCATCACCTAGGTATTAAGCCTAGTTGCATTCCCTATTTATTCTGATGCTCTCCCCTCCCCACCCTCCACCATAGGCCCCAGTATGTGTTATTCCCCTCCCTGTGTCCATGTATTCTCATTGTTCAGGTCTGACTTGTAAGTGAGAACATGTGGTACATGACTTATACAAGAGCAGTTCATGTGAGCACCTCAGAGAGACGTCCATGCGTATCTAGCATTTCACCCACTTCCAGCCCAGGTGGATGGACTCACTGTCAGAAAGAACCAGTATGTGAACTGAAATGGGGAGAAAGCTGATGGGCTTTGTGGAAACCTATATGAAGGCACTGTCACACTTTTCTCCATAATCCAAACTGTCTTCATATACTGAGGAAATTTTTACCAAATTCACATTATATTCCAGAAGCAAACCTGTTTCTAATGTATCTGAAAGATTCTGCCATTCTAGTATTCTATCCTCTATTCTTTATATCTTCCTCTCTTCTAGCTTTCAGAAATAGGAATGTGTAGCTGCTTAAAAAAGAATACTTTTCTTCAATTTCGGAACGAAACTCTAGAGGCACCATGTAGGGAAATTCAAAGGAGATGGTTTCATTGTTGTATATTTTAACAATGATGCCTGGAGAACCTCCACATTTCTGACTAGAGAATTTCTAAGAGGGAGTCAACTAATCCCCATGAATAATAGGACTTTTTCTTTGGCCAACGAATTCTTATAGTATATTATCATGGTTCCACATGCTAATTAGAAAAATTATGGACAAGTATTGGGCACATGTGGTAATTATCTCCCTGTGGAGGTAGAGAGCTCACTTACCAACCAAGGCATTGAGTCCATGGCTAATGTAAAAAGGAAAGGCCACTGATGACACTCATTGAGGCATTACCTAAAGTAGCCATGGAGAAAGGGCACAGGTAACATTTTTCTGTGGAGTAATGCTGTTTTCTTATTTTGGTCTTGGGAGTTCCTGAAAGATGAAGAAGAACCCTGAGGCATCATGACAAGGAAGACAATTTTGGTAAATTTCACCCAGAAACCTTCACAGAAGTTTCTAGGAGGTGCCTGAGACTGAATAAACTGGCAGGTTACAAGGCTCTAGAACTCTGATTTGAAGAAATGTAAAATTTTAATTTTTATTTAGAGACCTTGATTTTTTTTATTAAGAAGACCAGTGACAGTCATTTATTTTTGTGTCAAATTTTAAAATTGTTGAGTTTTTCCCATGAGCTGGTGATCTGTTTACCCCTAGTTATTACTAATGAAAAAACAGAATTTGTAATCAAATGACAGAAAGAAAAGCTGAATAGTGGAAAAAATAAAGATAAAGATTGAAACCAAGGCCAAAGCAAAGACAGAGACCCAGGATAAGTCTTGATTATTTCAGGGGTGGGGGTAGTATTAGTCTTAGAAAGGAAGAATAAAAAAATTACAGTAAACATACACTGCATGAGGAATACAGAAATGTTTCTCACTTAAGAGGCACATAATAGTGCCTCTTAAGGAAACCAAGTTACTACAAAATAAACTAATTAGAATTATTATTAATTCATTAATAGACATTTATTTATTCCTGAAGTATCTATATCTCATTTATTTAAATATTGGATAAAGTTGAGGATACAAAGGGAATAAGATGAGGCGTTTATCCTTGAGGCTATTAAATCTATTGGAGAGACCAATGGGAAAGAAAAAATTAGATATAACATGTTTTAGACAAGCTTTAGATTACTAAGAAGGGAACAGCAGACCCTCTTTAGACATATTGGAGAAAGTTAGATAATTGATAACTCTAAAAATGGGAGGAATGAGTGGGCCATACATGAAGGGGAAATGATATTGGAGGCTGAGATTTCTCTCTTCTCTCTTTCTCAGTGGAATATTGAGACACAAAGGCATATAAAGGAAACTAAGTATTTCAGTACAATTCCTGTGTGATGAAAACTTAGAGGATGAGATTGTAAATGTATATGGGACAGAGAATCATCTGTCCTATGATTCAGCTTAAGGAATTTTGACTTTACCTTACAGGTGATGAAGAGTTACTATGCAGCATAATGTGAAAATATGAATTCACTATTTCTACTTGTTAAGAAGATGATCTAGTTACTCTATTTTTCTTCTTTTCTTTTCTTCCCCTTTCTCATTTTTCTGTTTCTTTCAATCTGTAATGCCTTCCCTTCCAAACTCATGTCATTACCTCTTATTTACCAGTAACTGTAAGCAGTACCCTAGACTGAGTTAAGTCAAATATTTCCATAGTAAATTTTATTTTTGACTATTAGTTTCCACATAGGTTCCAAGGATGAGTTTGAAAGAACAGATGGGGTAGGAGTTATAGAGTAGATACTGAGTAATGTGACCTTACTTCTCTTTCAGGTACACCAATTTTCTTTCCCGTACACCAACTTTCTTTGCATACTTTGTCACTGTTAATATTGGGGATGAACCTATAAGTGAGAAAACACTCCAAGAAAGGATATATGGAAAGTGGAAAGGCATAGATGATGTCTCAGGAAGAATGTTAGTGAGGAATCTGTTTTGGTCAAATGCATGGTGTATATTCTTTATTTATAAGGTTTAGAGATAAGGCCATTCAAAAATATACTGAGATAGAAAATAAAACTCTTGGTTCTCTTCCCGTTTCAAAATTTTATTAAACATTTGCCTAAACAAAACAGCAAATATTGATAGCAATTTAGTTATTTGTAAAGGACTTCAAGCCCCTAAATCAAGTGTTTCTAAAATTAAAATCAAAAGTTTAGATAGTGAGATAATGGAGGAGACTATTTGATAATCAGAAATGATAAATAATATAGCAACATTTTTTACGGGATTTTTTGCTCTACATTCAGAGAATAATGTCAGAGAGATTTTTCATCCCAAAATGTTGAAGCAGAGTGTTAATGTTACAGGGTAGGTAAATATTAAGGTAACAAGTTTTGAAAATCCCTGGAATCAAATATCATCTACTCGAGAGTTTTGAAATGATTTAGAGAATAAAGTGGTATCATTGGTCGTTGATTTTTTTCAACAGGTTTTGAAACACTTAGTATATGTTGGGCATCATTCTTTGTGTTCGAGATGCAGTTTCTGTTATCTGGTAAGTTATAGTTTGTAGAGTCAAAGATAACCTTATAATAGTAGTTTGTGGCAAGACAAGTAAGATTCTAGTGACTACTCAGGAAAAAAAAAAATGGTGCAGCATGATTAGGAAGCTGTAGGAAGAATTCTTTGAGTAAAGTCATTTTAAATGAAAAGTAAAAGGAGACCACAAAATTAAAAGCAGAAAAACAGTTAAGTATAAAGCAGAGACTATTTCCAGATATAGAAAGCAGTATGAAAAATGACTTGATTGTGTAAAAATTCTCACTGCTGAAGTACATATGAAGGAATCTATAATGGCAGTTATGAGTGAAAAGGTGAAACTGGGAAAAGTGTGAAAGACCTAGAATATTTTATAGATAACTGAGAGTCAGTTGGTTTGGTAATATGATAGGATTTGTTCTATAGAAAGACAATTCTGCTGCTATTATGGAGGATTACTCAGAGTGGAAGAGAGAATCTTGGCAGTTCACTTATAATACTATAGTCCAAGCAAATGACAATTACTTGCAAAAAAGAATAATGAATCCTAAAAGGATTGAATGTGGAAGATTAGAAAAATGGTGAGTTTAAACATGTAGTAGAAATTTATAGCTTAGATGGCTTAAGAGTATTTTGAAACTACTTATTGAGATACAGAATCTAGATAAAAGAACACATTTAGGCAAGAGGTAGCACAGAATAAGAGTGCTTTGATTAAAATGTATGTAATTCAGTACCAGCAATGATAAATATGTTGGAGGCCTTAGGGAAGGTATCTGAGCCCACCTATTCAGAAATTTAGAGACAGTTCTTTGGAATGACAGCGTTTTGGGCCTCCAAGCCAGGTACATCAAGGATAGGACATAAAACAATGGGCAACAAGTGAATGCTGAAGCAAAACTAAATGATTCTAGCCATGTCTTTTCTGTAAGGAGAAATCAGGCCTATAATCCTGTAAGAGTTTGTAGAGTAATCATAAAGCTAGTCCTAAAACAATAGCAATAGTTCAAAACCAATTTATGTTTAACAAATGAATGCATGAAAATTGGTTATATAATTAGTTGTAAAAGGGAACTGTGCTCTTTAAGTAACACAAAGACAAATGGATGCTTTTCTAGATGGAGAAGGTATTAAAAACAGGCGTAGAAAGGTGAATCATCAGACAATGGTGTTACAGCTTATTCATGCTATCGCTTATTGATATATGTATCAGTAATCAGGATAAAAGTGTGACCATTGAAAATAATAATTAATATAAAGGATTTTATAACATTAGGTTACAAGAATCCTCTCTAGTCTGCAGGGAATATGTTCCAAGATTCCATTGTATGCCTGGAACTGTGAATAGTACTGAACTCTAAATATACTGTGATTTTTTTTCTATAATACATGGCCATGATAAGGCTTAATTTATAAATTAGGAATAGCAAGATATTAACAACAATAACTAATAATAAAGTAGATCAATAATAACATTATATCAGCATCACTACTCTTGCACTTTGGAGTCATTATTAAGGAAAATAAAGGTTACTTGAGCACAAGCTTGGTGATACCATGACAGTTGATCTGATAACTGGACGGCTTCTGAGTGACTAATGGGTAATAGCATATATAGTCCGGATACACTGCACAAAGGGATGATTCTTGTCCTGGGCAGGAAGGAGCAAGACAGTGTGAAATTTCAACATGATACACAGAAGGGCACACAACTTAAAACTTGTGAGTTGTTTATTTCTGGAATTTTCCATTTGATGTTTTTGGATTGCAGTTGACTTGGGTACTTGAAACTAACCTGGGTACTAGAAACCAGTGAAAGCAATACTTTGGATAAGGAGGAACCACTCTATTAAAAAATTAGATGGGATCTATATAAGTCTCCAAGTAGGGGACCTGATGGATAGGCTTTATTTGAGCAAATGACTGTACACTTCCTATGAACTTTTGTCCCCAGATTCACTGCTAAAATCAGCAGCAGAAAAATAGCAGTTTGAATGCATATCAATTTAGAAGATCTTCTCGTTACATTTACAACTCTTTTTTCTCTCCCATGCTTGTTGTTTCTCATTCAAACAAGGCTGGCATGGCTACTTTATGAAGGTAAGTCTCCCTGAATTTTAAGTTCCAAAGATCTCTGGGTCTGATCGTATTGGCTTTATTCCATGGGATCAACTCTTCATGGCTAATTCCTCCTCTGTCACTGAGTTCCTACTGCTGGGCTTCTCTAGCCTTGGGAAATTGCAGCTTGTCCTCTTTGTGGTCTTTCTCTGCCTCTATTTGATTATATGGAGTGGAAACATCATCATCATCTCAGTCATTCACTTGGATCACAGCCTCCACACACCCATGTACTTCTTTCTAGGTATTCTTTCTATCTCGGAAATCTTCTACACAATCGTTATCCTGCCCAAGATGCTTATCAACTTATTCTCTGTACTAAGGACACTCTCCTTTGTGAGTTGTGCCACCCAGATGTTCTTCTTCGTTGGTTTTGCTGTCACTAACTGTCTGCTTCTGGGAGTGAAGGGTTATGATCATTATGCTGCCATCTGCCAGCCTTTGCACTACACTGTTCTCATGAGCTGGAGAGTATGTGGACAACTGGTAGCAACTTGCATTATTAGTGGCTTCCTAATACATCAGGTGTATTAGGTCTTTAGTCTTCCTTTCTGTGGCTCCAACTTTGGTCTTTAGCCTCCCTTTCCGTGGCTCCAACAAGGTCAATCACTAGTTTTGTGATATTCACCAGTTATCTGACTAGCCTGTGCTGACAGTGACATCAATGGACTGGTCATCTTCATCTTTGGGGTCTTGGTGCTTGTTTTGCCCTTGATATTTATCTGCATTTCTTATGGCTTCATTGTCCACACCATCCTGAAGATCCCATCAGCTGAAGGCAAGAAAAAGCCTTCTCCACCTGTGCTTCCCATCTCATTGTAGTCATTGTCCATTATGGTTGTGCTTCCTTTGTCTACTTGTGGCCCTCAGCCAAACATACATCGGGCAAAGCTAGGCTGGTGACAGTAACCTATACCATCATCACCCCACTGTTGAACCCCATGGTATACAGCCTCAGGAACAAAGATGGGCAGCTGGCTATTTAGAAACTGATTGGAAAGTCTGGGTTTTCTCTTAAGACTCTATAATCAGAATACTTTCTAAGTATATGGACACCATTAGACCAATTGTGTCATGATTATTTAAATCATGAGATTATCTAGTCTATTTATCTATCTAACTCTGAGGCCTCAGATGAGTTGTTTGACATTTGGGGCCTACATGTTCTATGTATAGCAGAGATAGCAATATTTTCTTCCTGGAGTCATTGTAATTAAGAGAGATTACAAAATATCTAGCAATAAAACATAACTCTCCTCCTCTTTCTCTTCTTCTTCTGGATTTATAGTCTTCAAAAAGGTCTTAGCGGCCAACATTTTTTTGCCCTATATTTGTCTTGTTTGACCAAAATCTCTGATTGTACTCTGTTTAAGGTTATGTCCAGCTTAAAATGAGGTGTCGAGGCCTGAAGGTGGCTTAGATCTAGTGGTATGACATGGCAGGGAAAACTGTACCATATAGGTAATTAGATGATTTAAAACTGGACACTGGTTAGGTCATGACTAAAGCTTTGACTCTTCTCTGAATCTAAATTCTAATACATGGAAAATAGGGATAATGTAATTTTCGTGTTCTACTTCATGGGGGTTTTATTTGTATCTTATAAACAGTATAAAAGAAAGTGTAAAAGAAGTGCAAAATGTGAAACTATATACAATGTAGAACTCATATCAAACAACCTTTGCATAACTGAGAGGATTTTATGTCTTTCAAGTTCTTCAAAACAGGTATTTTGGGATAGCTTTTCTGACTGCTCCTTTGAACCACTTCTTATGTAACATAGAAGTTATGCTACATAATGGAATGGAAAACAATATTCAACCACTCTGTCCCATCTCAGGCTAAAGGTCCCTACATGGCTTTCCACACTGAATTTATTATGAAGAGAAAGCTACCCAGTTTCAAATTTATCATGGGAATATGTAAGATTTGAGAGAGAAGTACTTTGGTGATCATCTGGTCCAATCTCTCACCTGTACAGAAATTTCTTCTTCTAAGGGAAACCCTTCTCCACTGATTGAGCATCAACGACCTCACAAAAGGTATGATCCCATTGCACTCAGCTCTTACTATTATTCTCTCTCATTTCAGCTGATGTTTGCCTCTGCTTTTCATGCATTCTATCCCTTGTGTCATACAGTAAGTCGAGTCCTGATTCACAGATGTTTGAGACAGTTATTATGACAATCTGAACGTTTTCCATAACTTATGTGACCTGAATTTCAGATGCCTGACTATCCTGGGTGCAGTTCTCTAGCTATGGTGTGGATTATCAGTATTCTTTTAAAATAATAATAAATAGCCGGGCACGGTGGCTGAAGCCTGTAATCCTAGCACTTTGGGAGGCCGAGACGGGTGGATCACGAGATCAGGAGATCGAGACCATCCTGGTGAACACGGTGAAACCCCGTCTCTACTAAAAACTACAAAAAAACTAGCCGGGCAAGGTGGCGGGTGCCTGTAGTCCCAGCTACTCAGGAGGCTGAGGCAGGAGAATGTCCTAAACCCGGGAGGCGGAGCTTGCAGTGAGCTGAGATCCGGCCACTGCACTCCAGCCTGGGCGACAGAGCGAGACTCCGTCTCAAAAAAAAAAAAAAAAAATTAGTAATAATAAATAAAACTGAAGTTCATATTTCATATGCAGCCTCTTTTCTATGGGGTATAATATAAATGTATTCTTTCCTGTTAACTTTATTTAGATTTTCAGATTAAAATGTGTCAAATCACAAACAATGTTTTCTTATATTTAAAAATTATAACCTCTGTTCCTATTTTTATCTCCCTTTTCCAGTTTTTGGTCTGAGTATTTTTATTTATTTTCATTTTGCTTCATTTCATTTTCATAGTTAAATAATTATGGCATTTCAAGTAAAACAGTGGTTATTACCATTGTTTCCTTCTATTCTTTTTTTTTCTCATGGGTTTACATTTCTCATTTGTTGACCAAATATTATTTAAGAATGAAGTGTTTATGTTTTATAGATAAATTCTTGCTGATATTTAAATAACTTCTGTTATTTATTTCTAGTTTAGTTTTGTGTTGTGGGAGAATGTGATCGACAGTTCTATTTTTACAAATTGTTATGCTTTATTAATGGTTTCTTATGAATTATGCCCAGCAAAGCACATTCACCTAGATTAAAATTTTGGTATGTGTAGATGTTATATTTATTTTATGAATTAAATTTAATTAAACTATTTTAATACACTATATTGTTATTGGTGTGTATATGACCTGTCATGGTTTCATACTGCTGAATTAAAATGTTTCACTGCATTTTAGAGCTTATTAGAGTTTTATTATACTTCTAGCAACATTGACGTTGAATTTTGTTGTGAACTCTTCTATTACATACTAAGTAAACCTCTTGGGATTTAACATGTATGTTCTACCTATAAATGCACTAAAATAATAGTAGGTGTATTAAAAAATACATATAAGCCTTCATCAAGAAGATAAACAGGAGAGAACAACACAGGGGAGATATCAAAACAATTATAGAAGCAAAAATAAAAAGGATGATTGACATGGTTGTAAGAGGAAGAGAGAAAGTTGAAAACACACCTGCAAAATGGGGAAGCCAACCAGTTCACAATGCTGAACTGTATCTGGACATTCTTGTCACAATTGGGTCACCCAGATGATATTGGAAAGAGTAAGATTGGTTTAATATCTGAATAAGGAACTCAAATTCTCCATCAGTGCTTCTCAAATCATCTGCAGTAAAGAACCAGTTTCATTTTACATTTCATAGAAGGCCAATACTTCAATAAAATACGATAAAAATCAATGACTAGAAAAAAGAAATGAAAAGCACCTGAGCAATTCTATACTCTGTTCCAAAAAATGTGGCTGATTGCGTGTTTGTGTGTCTCAGTAACATCAAATTTTATAGTAGTTGCTCACCACAGGTAAGTAACAAAAATATAATTTAGTTTCTATACCTGTCTCATTACAAGCCAATAACAAAAAGCTCTTAGATCAGCACTAGACTGCCAACTCCCACTGGAGTAGCATTGCTTTGTATCTGTTGCATGCCAGGTTAAGATTGGAAGTTAACTTTTATGGCAGTTAAACTAAGGACTTCTGACTTCAAACACTCGATAGAACAGAGGCAAATGTAAGGGTCTGTACTCCAAGCAGAGTAGTAAATGTGAGTGCTTTCATACTGTGAGGAACCACCAGCCTCTTTCCCAACACTCAGACCCCAAATTGACAGTGTTACACCTTTCACTTAGGTAGTAGGAGTGTTTCTTTCTGGAGAAGGTAATGAGAAGTTAGGAGCAATTTCAACAAAATGAATAGCATTGCTTTGCCTGACTTCTTCATTGGAGCCCACCAGTTCACAAGGTCTCCCCATGTGCAGAGAGCTTCAAACGGGCTTTTTAGTGCTGTGGTCTGGAATATATTTGAACATCCAAGAGTTATCAGACATTTGAAGAAGGCTTTAACATGAAACACAGATACCTAAAGATAAGAGAGAATCCCTAGGGGGGATACACAGACACTGCATAGGATAAAAAATAAAGTAATTGATACATTCATATAAAATATATCAGAACCATGAAAGAAGAACAGTATACCATGTACATTTTTTAATTAAAACACAAACACACAGAAAAGTGTACAAATTATGATGAACATATCAATTAATTATCACAAAGTGAATATGAACAGGTGAAAAAATATAACATTCCAAACACTTCATTACCCCCCGCCTATTCTCCAACAGAAACAACATTCATGGCTTCTAATATCATGCATTAGTATTTTCATGCCTTCACACTTTATAACAATATAATTACAGAGATATATTCCCTAGGATTATTTTCTTTTACTCTAGTCTTTTTCTCTTTTTGTATCTTTTTCTGTTATAGCCTTATCCATCATGTTTATTGTCTTATGTTCCTCCAAGTTTAGCCTTCATTTATGAAATAATTTTTCTTTCATTTCCAACTGCTTCCTAATCTATCCCCTCTCTTTTCAAAACTTCTCCTCCTGTATTCACTCCTAAGTTTATGATTCCGATCTTTGCTATTATTTTGTATTTTCTATCACTTCTTTAACTTCTTTGACCTCATTTTGAAATATTTAGTTAGAGTTTTCAGAGATTTTGAAGTCATATCTTCCTGGCTATTGCAAGTTGTATTCCCTGGGAAGCACATGCTGAGATTGCTTGGCATGTAGAGTATTTGTTAATAAATGCATGGGATTAACACCTGTGGAATGTGGGGGGAAGTATTGGGTACAGAGAGAGGTCAAGCCGAATGCACTCCTAGTGACAGCCTCAGCGGACCCAACAGTGAGCGCCGTAGCTAGAATGACCATTCAAAGGCATCCTGAGCTGGGCCATGATGACCAGGGCTTTATTAATCTGCATAATTTTGTTTGGGTGTAGTCTGCTCCAAGAAGCCTGTTACTTTGGACAAGGTGTCTGTGTTGCTGACACAATGACTCAGTTGACAGCTAAAGTCTGCCTACTGACAGAGCTATCATCAGTTGGGGAGCAACAAGTCCTTTATTTGAACAAGAACCTGGGCAGAATATCTTGGTTTTCACTCTGTAGGTGCACAGTTATTCTCTATAGTAATGCTGTATTGCTAATGATTTTTTTTCTCATAATAACTTCATATGAGATATAGGGGTGATCTTTCCCTGAATTCATGTTTAGTGAGATTAGTTTTCATGTACTCTTGTAAGGGGAGGATAGTATTCCTAGTTTTGCAGCTCTTGAGCTCCCTCTTGTGTTGTCATCAGAAAGTATTCAACTGTCAATCGGAGCGTCTAAACATTCCTTGTTTTGGCTAATATCAAATCGGCCAACTGACTTTTTAAGTTATTACCATTGGCAGTTGTTTTTTGTTGTTCTTGTTGTTCTCCCGATATTAGTACTTCCAGAAGTTGTTCTTTTGCTCTTGTTTCTTTATCACCATTTCTAATACTATACTTAGAGGAACTCTAAGTATATGTTAATTAGATTTTTAAAAAACATGGTCATGAGGGTTTTTAATTTCCCTGTTACACTCACTTTTTTCCTTGTTTTTAAATTAAGGAATAGTTTACATTTAAAAATTTAAGTATTTTAAGTATCAGTTATTTGAGGTTTTACAAATACATTCACCCATTTAACCACCCCACCAGTCAAGAAATACATATTTTTGTCACATCCAAAAGTTATCTCATGCGAATTTCCAGGTGACTCCCTACCCAGAGACAACACATAATTGATTTTTATCAATACAGTTCAGTTTGCACTTCTTGAATCTCAGATATATGTAATATTATAGTATGTACTCTTGTGTGTCTAACTTCTTTCAGAAAACTTAATGCTTACGAGATTCATCTATCTTATTGCATGTAAAATAGTTTGTCTTTCTATTGATGTAGTCACCTAAATGGATATGCAAAAACATATTTATTCATTTATCTGTTAATAGACATTTTGTTCATTCTAATTATTGGCTGTTATAAATAAACCTGCCATGAACATATTTTGAACAAATCTTCTGTGGACATTTGTTTTCATTCCTCTCTCTTATATATTTAGGAGTAGCACTTCTGGGGTCATAAGGTAGGTAGACATTTAACTCTATAATATGATTCCCAAATGTTTTCCAAAATGGGTACACCACATAACTTTCCTACCAGCTGCTTCATATTCTCTCCAACTTTTGGCACTGCCTGTTTTATTTTCCTGTATTTTTAATATATGAATAATTGTTTTATTATACTTTAAGTTCTAGGGTACATGTGCACAACGTGCAGGTTTGTTACATGTGTACACATGTGCCATGTTGGTGTGCTGCACCCATTAACTCATCATTTACATTAGGTATTTCTCCTAATGCTATCCCTTCCCACTTCCCCCATCCCACGACAGGCCCCGGTGTGTGATGTTCCCCACCATGTGTCCAAGTGTTCTCATTGTTCAGTTTCCACCTATGAGTGAGAACATACAGTGTTTGGTTTTCTGTCCTTGCCATAGTTTGCTCAGAATGATGGTTTCCAGCTTCATCCATGTCCCTACAAAGGACAGGAGCTCATCCTTTTTTACAGCTGCATAATTCCATGGTGTGTATGTACCACATTTTCTTAATCCAGTTTATCACTGATGGACATTTGGGTTGGTTCCAAGTCTTTGCTATTGTCAATAGTGCCGCAATACACATATGTGTGCATGTGTCTTTATAGTAGCATGATTTCTAATCCTTTGGGTATATACCCAGTAATGGGATCGCTGGGTCAAATGGTATTTCTAGTTTTAGATCCTTGAGGAATCGCCACACTGTCTTCCACAATGGTTGAATTAGTTTACACTCTCACCAACAGTGGAAAAGCGTTCCTATTTCTTTACATTCTCTCCAGAACCTGTTGTTTCCTGACTTTTTAATGATCGCCATTCTACCTGGTGTGAGATGGTATCTCATTGTGGTTTTGATTTGCATTTCTCTGATGGCCAGTAATGATGAACATTTTTTCATATGTCTTTTGGCTGCATAAATGTCTTCTTTTGAGAAGTGTCTGTTCATATCCTTCGCCCACTTTTTTGATGGTGTTGCTGATTTTTTTTCTTGTAAATTTGTTTAAGTTCTTTCTAGATTCTGGATATTAGCCCTTTGTCAGATGGGTAGATTGCAAAAATTTTCTCCCATTCTGTAGGTTGCCTGTTCACTCTGATGGTTGTTTCTTTTGCTGTGCAGAAGCTCTTTAGTTTAATTAGATCCCATTTGTCTATTTTGGCTTTTGTTGCCATTGCTTTTGTCATTTTAGTCATGAAGTCATTGCCCATGCCTATGTCCCGAATGGTATTGCCTAGGATTTCTTCTAGGGTTTTTATGGTTTTAGGTCTAACATTTAAGTCTTTAATCCATCTCGAATTAATTTTTGTGTAAGGTGTAAGAAAGGGATCCAGTTTCAGCTTTCTACCTATGGCTAGCCAGTTTCCCCAGCATCATTTATTAAACAGGGAATCCTTTCCCCATTTCTTGTTTTTGTCAGGTTTGTCAAAGATCAGATGGTTGTAGATGTGTAGTATTATTTCTGAGGGCTCTATTCTGTTCCATTGGTCTATATCTCTACTTTGGTACCAGTACTATGCTGTTTTGGTTACTGTAGCCTTGTAGTATAGTTTGAAGTCAGGTAGCGTGATGCCTCCAGCTTTGTTCTTTTGGCTTAGGATTGTCTTGGCAATGGGGGCTCTTTTTTGGTTCCATATGAACTTTAAAGTACTTTTTCCAATTCTGTGAAGAAAGTCATTAGAAGCTTGATGGGGGTGTCATTGAATCTATAAATTACCTTGGGCAGTATGGCCATTTTCACGATATTGATTCTTCTTATCCATGAGCATGGAATGTTCTTTCATGTTTTTGTGTCCTCTTTTATTTCATTGAGCAGTGGTTTGTAGTTCTCCTTGAAGAGGTCCTTCACATCCCTTGTAAGTTGGATTCCTAGGTATTGTATTCTCTTTGAAGCAATTGTGAATGGGAGTTCACTCATGATTTGGCTCTCTGTTTGTCTATTATTGGTGTATAGGATTGCTTGTAATTTTTGCACATTGATTTTGTATCCTGAGACTTTGCTGAAGTTTTTTTTTTTAATCAGTTTAAGGAGATTTTGGGCTGAGGCAATGGGGTTTTCTAAATATACAATCATGTCATCTGCAAACAGGGACAATTTGACTTCCTCTTTTCCTAATTGAATACCCTTTATTTCTTTCTCCTGCCTGATTGCCCTGGCCAGAACTTCTAACACTATATTGAACATATATTGAATGCTTCCAGTTTTTGCCCATTCAGTATGATATTGGCTGGGGTCTGTCATAAATAGCTCTTATTATTTTGAGATACGTACCATCAATACCTAGTTTATTGAGAGTTTTTAGCATGAAGGGCTGTTGAATTTTGTCAAAGGCCTTTTCTGCATCTATTGAGATAATCATGTGGTTTTTGTCTTTGGTTCTGTTTATATGCTGGATTACATTTATTGATTTGTGTATGTTGAACCAGCCTTGCAAATCCCAGGCATGAAGCCAACTTGATCATGGTGGATAAGCTTTTTGATGTGCTGCTGGATTCGGTTTGCCAGTATTTTATTGAGGATTTTTGCATTGATGTTCATCAGGAATATTGGTCTAAAATTCTTTTTTTGTTGTGTCTCTGCCAGGTTTTGGTATCAGGATGATGCTGACCTCATAAAATGTGTTAGGGAGGATTTCCTCTTTTTCCATTGATTGGAATAGTTTCAGAAGGAATGGTACCAGCTCCTCTTTGTACCTCTGGTAGAATTCAGTTGTGAATCCATCTGGTCCTGGACTTTTTTTGGTTGGTAGGCTATTAATTATTGCCTCAATTTCAGAGCCTGTTATTTGTCTATTCAGGGGCTCAACTTCTTCCTGGTTTAGTCTTGGGGGGGTGTATGTGTCCATGAATTTATCCATTTCTTGTAAATTGTCTAGTTTATTTGCATGGAGGTGTTTATAGTATTCTCTGATGGAAGTTTGTATTCCTGTGGGATCAGTAGTGATATCCCCTTTATCATGTTTTATTGTGTCTATTTGATTCTTCTCTCTAGTCTTGCTAGCAGTATATCTATTTTGTTAATCTTTTCAAAAACCAGCTCCTGGATTCATTGATTTTTTCCAAGGGTTTTTTGTGTCTCTATCTCCTTCAGTTCTGCTCTGATATAAGTTATTTCTTGCCTTCTGCTAGCTTTTGAATGTGTTTGCTCTTGCTTCTCTAGTTCTTTTAATTGTGATGTTAGGGTGTCGATTTTAGATCTTTTCTGCTTTCTCTTGTGGGCATTTAGTGCTATAAATTTCCCTCTACATACTGCTTTAAATGTGTCCCAGAGATTCTATACACTGTCTTCGTTCTCATTGGTTTCAAAGTACATCTTTATTTCTGCCTTCATTTCGTTATTTACCCAGTAGTCATTCAGGAGCAGGTTGTTCACTTTCCAAGTAGTTGTGCGGTTTTCAGTGAGTTTCTTAATCCTGAGTTCTAATTTGATAGCACTGTGGTCTGAGAGGCAGTTTGTTATGATTTTTATTCTTTTACATTTGCTGAGGAATGCTTTACTTCCAACTATGTGGTCAATTTTGGAATAATCGTGATGTGGTGCCGACAAGAATGTGTATTCTGTTGATTTGGGGTGGAGAGTTCTGTAGATGTCTATTAGTTCTGCTTGGTGCAGAGCTGAGTTCAAGTCCTGGATATCCTGATTAACTTTCTGTCTCATGGATCTGTCTAATGTTGACAGTGGGGTGTTGAAGTCTCCCATTATTATTGTGTAGGAGTCTAAGTGTCTTTATAGGTCTCTGAAGACTTGCTTTATGAATCTGGGTGCTCTTGTATTGGGTGCATATATATTCAGGTTAGCTGTTCTTGTTGAATTGATTCATTTACCATTACGTAATGCCCTTCTTTTCTCTTTTGATCTTTGTTGGTTTAAAGTCTGTTTTATCAGAGACTAGGATTGCAACCTCTGCTTTTTTGGTTTTCCATTTGCTTGGTAGATCTTCCTCCATTCCTTTATTTTGAGCCTATGTGTGTCTCTGCATGTGAGACGGGTCTCGTGAATACAGCACACAGATGGGTCTTGACTCTTTATCCAATTTTCCAGTCTGTGTCTTTTAATTGGAGGCATTTAGCCCATTTACATTTAAGGTTAATATTGTTATGTGTGAATTTGATCCCGTCATTATGTTAGCTGGTTATTTTGCTCGTTAGGTGATGCAGTTTCTTCCTAGCATTGATGGTCTTTACAATTTGGCATGTTTTTGCAGTGGCTCGTACCAGTTGTTCCTTTCCATGTTTAGTGCTTCCTTCAAGAGCTCTTGTAAGGCAGGCTGGGTAGTGACAAAATCTCTCATCATTTGTCTGTAAAGGATTTTATTTCTCCTTCACTTATGAAGCTTAATTTGGCTGGATATGAGATTCTGGGTTGAAAATTCTTTTCTTTAAGAATGTCGAATATTGGCCCCCACTGTCTTCTGGCTTGTAGAGTTTCTGCTGAGATATCTGCTGTTAATCTAATGGGCTTCTCTTTGTGGGTAACCCGACCTTTCTCTCTGGCTGCCCTTAACATTTTTTCCTTCATTTCAACCTTGGTGCATCTGACAATTACGTGTCTTGGGTTTGCTCTTCTCGAGGAGTATCTTTGTGGCGTTCTCTGTATTTCCTGAATTTGGACGTTGGCCTGCCTTGCTAGGTTGGGGAAGTTCTCCTGGATAATATCCTGAAGAGTGTTTTCCAACTTGGTTCCATTCTCCCCATCACTTTCAGATACACCAATCAAACGTAGATTTGGTCTTTTCACATAGTCCCATATTTCTTGGAGGCTTTGTTCATTTCTTTTTACTCTTTTTTCTCTGAACTTCTCTTCTCGCTTCTTTTCATTCATTTGATTTTCGATCACTGATACCCTTTCTTCCACTTGATTGAATCAGCTACTGCAGCTTGTGCATGCATCATGTAGTTCTAGTGCCATGGTTTTTAGCTCCATCAGGTCATTTAAGGTCTTCTCTACACTGTTTATTCTAGTTAGTCATTTGTTTAATCTTTTTTCAAGGTTTTTGGCTTCCTTGTGATGGGTTTGAACATCCTCCCTAACAAAGCTAACAAAGCTCAGAGAAGTTTGTTATTACCAATCTTCTGAAGCCTACTTCTGTCAACTTTATTCCATTGCTGGTGAGGAGCTGTGATCCTTTGTAGGAGAAGAGGCTCTCTGGTTTTTAGAATTTTCAGTTTTTCTGCTCTGTTGTCTCCCCATCTTTGTGGTTTCATCTACCTTTGGTCTTTGATGATGGTGACCAACAGATGGGGTTTTGGTGTGGATGTCCTTTTTGTTGATGTTGATGCTATTCCTTTCTGTTTGTTAGTTTTCCTTCTAACAGTCAGGACCCTGAGCTACACGTCTGTTGGAGTTTGCTGGAGGTCCACTCCAGACCCTGTTTGCCAGGGTATCACCAGCAGAAGCTGCAGAATAACAAATATTGCAGAACAGCAAAAGTTGCTGCCTGATCCTTCCTCTGGAAACATCGTCTCATAGGGGCACCTGGCCATATGAGGTGTCAGTTGGCAGTTACTGGGAGGTATCTCCCAGTTAGGCTACTCTGGGGTCATGGACCCACTTGAGGAGGCAGTCTGTCTGTTCTCAGATCTCAAACTCCATGCTGGGAGAACTACTGCTCTCTTTAAAGCTGTCAGATAGGGACATTTAAGTCTGCAGAAGTTTCTGCTGCCTTTTGTTCTGCTATGCCCTGCCTCCAGAGGTGGAGTCTAAAGAGGCAGATGGGCCTCCTTGAGCTGCAGTGGGCTCCACCCAGTTCGAGCTTCCTGGCCACTTTGTTTACCTAGTCAAGACTCAGCAATGGTGAACGCCCCTCCCCCAGCCTCGCTACCACTTGGCAATTGGATCTCGGACTGCTGTGCTAGCAGTGAGCAAGGCTCCATGGGCATGGGACCCACTGAGCCAGGTGCAGGATATAATCTCCTGGTGTGCCGTTTGCTAAGACTGTTGGAAAAGTGCAGTATTAGGGTGGGAGGGTACCGATTATCTAGGTACCATCTGTTATGGCTTCCCTTCGCTAGGAAAGGGAATTCCCCTACCCCTTGCGCTTCCCAGGTGAGGCGATGACCTGCCCTGCTTTGGCTCACACTCTATGGGCTGTACCCACTGTCCAACCAGTCCCCATAAGATGAACATGGTACCTCAGTTGGAAATGCAAAAATCACCTATCTTCTGTGTTGCTCATGCTAGGAGCTGTAGACTGGAGTTGTTCCTATTCAGCCATCTTGGAATGATCTACAATATATTAATAATTCTAGGGAGGGTAAGTAGTACCTCATTTAGTTTTATTTTGTATTAGTCTGATATCTAATTATGTTGAGCATTCTTTTATCATTTGCCTATTGACTATTCATTCCTTTAGTAAATTGCCCTAGTCTTCTGCTCATAGTAATAAGATTATTTTAAAATTATTTAATCATACTATTTATATATTCTGAATTAAGTTTGTTTGGAACACTATGAATATTCTCCCCAAGTCTGTGCCTTGAATTTCTATTATTAAGTAGTGTCTTTTAATGAGGGCAAGCTTTATAGAATTTTGATTAATTAAATTTACAATTGTTTTCTTTTGTATTTAGTACTTCTTGTGTCTAATAAACATTTTCCTAAACCGAGATCAAATAAACATTCCCTTATATTTGTGCCTAGAGCTTTATAGTATTAGCTTGTACGTATGATGCAGGTTCATTTGTTTATGTTTTATGCCTTAATCAAATATACTGAGACATGATTTATATACAATAAAATACACCAATTTTAAGTGTATAGTTTGCTGTTCTGACATATATGTACAAACCTGTAACCACCACCATTATCGAGATATAGAACATTTCTTTGCATTAAGACAGAAACAAAGGGTTGTCAGTGACAGTTTCTACCCTACATCAGGCTTAGCCTCCAACATGTTCTGCATATATTTGTATTGTACTCTATTACTTATTCATACAGATAAGTCATTTCAAGTTAAAAGAGGATTTTTTGTTTTTAATATCATCCCTTCTTGCAACGCTTTTCAATTAAAATCAGATATAGGCAATCCTTTACCCCAGACTTACCCAAAGCAACTTTTCTGCTGATTTCAAATGTGTTAAAAGTTGTATAACAGAATATCCAGTCTGTATTTGTTTTACAATACTTTTAAAAAACATCAAGAAATGTTTATTAAGCTACACTTTAAAAGACAGTTTAGTATTAGAATAAAGATGAACAAATAGATTAATGGAACAAAACAGAACATTCAGAAATAGAAACACATATGTATAGTTAATTTTCTACAAGGCCCTCAAGGCAATTTACTGTAAAAATGATATTAAAAATGAAAAAATATATAGAACATTTCCATTACCCCCAATTTTTTCACATGCCCCATCCCATTGCGCCCTGTATACCGCCATCAGCCCCAGGGAACCAATGATTTGCTTTCTATTGCCAGAATTTAGTTTGACAATACAAGAATCTTATCAGAATAAAATAACATTTTGCTTTCTAACTTCTTATCACTAAGCATACTTTTGAGGTTTATCCATGATGTATGTGATTTCACAGTTTATTCTTTTTGTACCATTGCGTACATATACACAATAGTTTTATTTTCTTACACTCCCAACAGAAATGTATGAGATTTACCAGTTGTTTAATATTCTCAACAAAATGTGTTAGTCTTAATTTCATACATTAAGTAGATGCATAATAGTATTCAATTTTGGTTAGAATTTAAATTTTCTTGATGACTAAAGACACAATATATTTTTGTGTGTGTATATTGACCATCTACATATTTTTTAGTTGAGTGCCTTTTCAGATCTTTTGTCCAGTCTTCAATTAGAGGCATATTTTCTTCTTTCCAATATTTGAATTGGTTCCTTTGTATTCTTAATTGAAATCTAAGAGTTCTTTATGTTTTCCAGGTATATCTATTTTTGTTACATGTATATTATGCAAATATTGTAACTTGCTTTTAATTTTCTGCTATGTCTTTTGAAGAGCAGAAGTTTCCTTTAGTTTTGATAAAGTCCAACTTATTGACTTTGACTTTTATAGTTTAAGTGTTTTCTGTCATACTTAATAAGTTTCTGAAAAATTCAAGCTCACTAAGGTTCTATTTAACATTCTTTTTAATAATATTAGTTCTTACAAGCAGGATGTGATTCATCTCCAGTTAATTTTTGTAAGTGGTATGAAAAAATGCCAAGATTCTTTTCTATCCAAATGCATTATGATTGGAAAGAGTATTCTTCTACCATTAAATTGCGTTGAGGCTTGTATAAAATTAACTATACATATATGTTTCTATTTCTAAATGTTCTGTTTTGTTCCATTAATCTATTTGTTCATCTTTATACTAATACTAAACTGTCTTTTAAAGTGTAGCTTAATAAACATTTCTTGAAATCAATGTAATGCCCTCTGGATTCTGCCCTCGTAGTCCTCATGGGAAACCATCCATGAGGAAGTGCTATACTTTAGAACTTGCTGGAAAACCACTCTCTGATGTACTCTGCGGATAGGGGGCATCTATGGGAAGATGCTTCTGTTTGCAGCCTTCTGGGAAAATATCTTTGATGATGGTATTGCCTGGGAGGTAGTGCTACTGGGAGTCCTACTTGTTACTAGACTTCACACACACGGCATGTCCAGGTAGATGAAAGCATGCCAGAAATGGGAAGAGAACCCCATTTTAACTTCAGTGTCCTTTCACACCTTCCACAGAAAAGCTTAACATCATGTCTGCTGGATAAAGGAGAAACATTCCAGTAACACAATAAGGACAAATAAAGGTAGATTTGGAGCTAAAAGGCAATTACATTCTTAATTCTCTTTCTTTTTAAAATTTTGACAGGATTTAGTTTTTATTCATCTCTGTGAGCCCTAGTATTATGTTAATGTCAACAGATGTTTATAAAGTATACTCCACTAAAATTTTTCTGAAAATTCTAACAAGAGCATTTAAAACAAGGGTTAGAGAGGTCAATTACAATTTCACTCAGAAAAAGCAATAGCACTCTGGATTTATTCAATAATTGTTTTTTAATATAGCATGGGTCACAGGTATGCTAGTTTTTCAACTAGGTCAACACTGACTTTTGTGTGTGTGGTAAGAACATTTAACATAAATCCACCCCCTGGTAAAACGGTATTGGTAACTGTAATAATATATTATGCAATTCTTGCATTGCTATAAAGAAATACATGAAACTGGGTAATTTATAAAGAAAAGTGGTTTAGTTGGCTCATGATTCTGCAGAATTTATAGGAAGCATGGTGCTGGCATCCACTTGGCTTCTGGTGAAGCCTCAGGGAGCTTTCAATCATGGTGGAAGGTGAAGCAGGAGTGGCCACATCACACGATCAGAACAGGAGAGAGAGAGATAGGGGAAGGTGCCACAAATTTTGAAATGGCAAGATCTTGTGAGAACTTGCTACTATCATAAAACTAGACCAAGCCATGTGAAGTTCACCCCCATGACCGAAACACTTCCCACCTTCAGCACTGGTGATTACAAGTCAATGTGAGATTTGTGTGGGGACAAATATCCAAACTATGTCAATATTTCTTTGGCTCCTCCCAAATCTGTGTCCTTCTCACATTGCAAAATATATTTATGCCTTCCTAACAGTCTATGGCTTTGCACGGTTCAGTCCCCATGGCTGTTTCCATGGGTTGGTGTTGAGTGCTCTTGGCTGTTCTATGTGCAGAGGACAAGCTACCAGTGGATCTTCCTTTCTGGGGTCTGGAGGATGGTGGTCCCCTTCTCATAGCTCCACTAGGCAGTGCCCCAGTGGGAACTCTGGTGGGGGGCCCAAACCCACATTTCCCTCTGCATTGCCATAGTAGAGGTTCTCTGTGGGGTTCTCCACCCCTACAGCAGGCGTCTCTCTGGGCACTTAGGCTTTTCCATATGTCCTCTGAAATCTAGGCAGATGGTGCCAATTCTCATTCACTCATGAACTCTGTGTGCCTACAGGCTTAAAACCATGTGCAAATTGTCAAGGCTTACAGTGACTTGAATTCTCCAAAGTGGCATGTTGAGCAGTACCTGGGCCTCTTTGAGCTCCAGTTGAAGCTGGAGCAGCCGAATGCAGGGAGTAGTGTCATGAAGCTGTGTGTGGCAGTAGGACTTCTGGGCCTTCAATGGAAGGGGCTGCCGCAGAGGTCTCTGAAATGCCTTCAAGGCTTTTTCCACATTGTCTTGGTTATCAGCACTTGGCTCCTTTTTAGGTATGCAAATTTCTTTAATAAGTGGTTGTTATACAACCTACTTGAATTCTTCTCCCCTCAAAAGCTTTTTCGTCCTTTGCCACATTGCCAGACTGCAGATTTCTCAAACTTTTATTCTCTACTTTCCTCTTGAATGTGCGTTTCAGCTTTAAACGCATCTTTGTGCCCACATCTGAGTGTAGGTTGTTAGAAGCAGCCAGGCCACATCTTGAGTGCTTGGCTGCTTAGAAATTTCTTTCATCAGATACCTTAAATTATCATTTCAAAACTTTAATTTCCATACATCCCTAAGGCATGAATAGAAGGCAGCCAAGTTCTTTGCTAAGGCGTATCAAAAGTGACCTTTGCTCCAGTTCCCAGTATGATCCTCATTTCCATCTGAGACCTCCTCAGTCTGAACTTCACTGTCTATATCACCCATCAGCATTTGGGTCACAACCATTTTACAAGTCTCTAGGAAGTTCTAAACGTAACTTCAACTTCCTGTCTTCTTTTGAGCCCTCCAAACTCTTCCATTCTCTGCCCATTACCCAGTTCCAAAACTGCTTCTACACTTTCAGGTATCTTTATAGTAATGCCCCACTCCTCTGTACCAATTTCTTGTGTTATGCCATTCTTGCCTTGCTATAAAGAATATACCTGAGACTGGGTAATTTATAAAGAAAAGAGGTTTAATTGGCCCATGGTTCTGCAAACTTAACAGAAAGCATGGTGCTAGCATCTGCTTGGCTTCTGGTAAAGCCTCAAGGAACTTTCAATCATGGCAGAAGGCATAATGGAAGGAGGCACATCACTTGGCCAGGGCAAGATCGAGAGAGAGAGAGAGAGAGAGAGAGAGAGAGAGAGGAAGGGAAGGTGCACACTTTTAACTGACCAGATCTTGTGAGAACTCAGTTACTATCACAAAGAAAGTACCAAGCCATGAGGGACTCATCCCCATGATCCAAACACCTCCCACTAGGTCCCATCTCCAGCATTGGGGATTATAATTCTACATGAGATTTAGGTGGAAACAAATATTCAAACTATATAAAATCATAATGTTTTACAGTTGATTTCTAGAATTTGTTTATCTTGTGTAACTGAAACTTACATTCAACAAAATGGAACTCACATTTTCTCCTCCTTTGCCTAATGGCAACCACTGTTCTACTCTGTTTCTATGAGTTTGACTAATACTGTATCACTTTCTCTTCTGGGCATATATTCAAAATAATTAAAATTGGGATTTTAAAGTGACATTAACAATCCCATGTTTATTATAACATTATTCACAATAGCCAAGACAAAAAATAACCTAAATGTTCATGAACAGATTGATGGGTTAAGAAAATGTAGTATATACTTACAATGGAATATTATTGAATGTGATTAGTAATCTTAGAAAAGACAAGAAAAAACTTGTTGCCTTTTCTCTGTTTTTCACCATGTGAGGCTATAATTAGAACACAACTATCTTAAAACCTGAAGCAAGCCCCATTAGTAGATGCTGAATCTGTGAGTAGTTGAGCTTGGACTTCCCACCCTGCAGAACTGTGAGAAATAAATGTTTGTTGTTTAAGCCACCCAGTCTATGGTAATTTGTTATAGCAGCTGGAACTGATTAAGACAGATGGTTTTCACCGCATGTTCTCACTCATAGGTGGGAATTGAACAATGAGATCACTTGGACACAGGAAGGGGAACATCACACACCAGGGTCTACTGTGGGGAGTGGGGAGGTGGGAGGGATAGCATTAGGAGATATACCTCATATAAATGACAAGTTAATGGGTGCAGCACACCAACATGGCACATGTATACATATGTAACAAACCTGCATGTTGTGCACATGCACCCTAGAACTTAAAGTATAATAATAATAAAAAAAAAAAAGATAAAAAAAAAAGACAGATGGTTTTCATTTCTGTGGCATCAGTGGTAACGGCTTCTCATTTGTTTCTGATTTAATTTATTTGAGACTTTTTTTTAGCCTACATACCTTTTAATCATTTTTTTTATCTTTTCAAAAAACTAATTCTTGGTTTTAAATATTTTTCAATTGTTTTAATATTCTCTATTTCATTTATTTCTGCTTTAATCTTTATAATTCTTTTAGGTATAACGTTAGATGGCTTATTTGAGATCATTCTTTTTTAATGAGAGTGTTTCTTGCTATAAACTTTTCTCTTACTGCTCTTTTTGCTGCATTCCATAATTTTTTTTAATTTGTCCTGAGATACTTTCTAATTTCCCTTTGATTCCTGCTATGACTCAATGGTTGTTCAAGAGTATGTTGTTTAATTTCCACATATTTGTAAATTTTTCATTTTTTCCTACTGTTTGTTCCTAGCTTCATTCTATTGTGGTTAAAAAATATATTTTTATGTGTATCAGTCCATTCTCACATTGCTACAGAGAAATACCTCAGACTGAGTGATTTATAAAGACAAGAGGTTTAATTGGCTCATGGTTCTGCAGGCTATACAGGAAGCATGATGCTGGCATCTGTTTGGCTTCTGAGAAGACCTCAGAAAAATTACAATTATGGTGGAAGGTGAAGGGTGAGTAGGCATATCACACAGCCATAACAGGAGCAACAGAGAGAGTGAGGAGAAGGTGATATACACTTTTAAACAACTAGATTTTATGAGAACTCACTCATTCATTATTACAAGAACAGCACGACGGGGATGGTGGTAAACCATTTATGAGAAATCCATGCCCATGGTCCAATTGCTTCCCATCAGGTTCCACCTTCAATACTGGGAATTACAATTTTACATGAAATTTGGGCAGGAAGACAGATCCAAACCATATTCATATATGATTTTAATCTTCTTTTATTTTTTGAGACTTAGCACATGATCTTTCCTGAGGAATGTTCTGTGTATTTTTTGAGAAGAATGTGTACTCCAGGGTGTATATATACCACATTTTCTATATTCACTAATTGGTCGATGGACACTTACGTTGGTTCCATATCTTTGTAATTGTGAATTGTGCTGCTATAAAAATATGTGTGCCTGTGTCTTTTTCATACAATGACTTATTTTTCTTTGGGTAGATCCAGTATTGGGATAGCTGGATTGTATGGCAGATCTACTTTTAGTTCTTTATAGAATCTCTATACTGTTTTCCACAGAGGTTGTACTAATTTACATTTCCACCTCGAGTGTATAAGTGTTCCTTTTTAACTGTTTTAACCACATCTACATCAACATCTATTGTTTTTTGACTTTTTAATAATGGCCATCTTGTGGAAGTAAGGTGGTATCTCATTGTGGTTTTAATTTGAATTTCCTTGATGATTAGTGATGTTGAACATTTTTTCATGTGCTTCTTGGCCATTTGCATACCTGCTTTTGAGAAATATCCATTCAGGTCCTTTGCCCACTTTTTGATGGTATTATTTCTTTTTCTTGCTAATTTGTTTGTCACTACTTGTATGCCAGTATCATTCTGCTTTGGTAACTATATCCTTGCAGTATAATTTGAAGTCCGATAATGTGATGCTTCCAGATTTGTTCTTTTTGTTTAAAGTTGTTTTGTTTGTTAAGTCTCTTTTTTGGTTTTATATAAATTTTAGGATTGTTTTCTTCTAATATTGTGAAAAATGATGTTAGTATTTTGATGGAAATTGAATTGAGTCCGTAGATCGCATTGGGCAGTATGGCCATTTCCATAATATTGATTCTTCCCAGCCATGAGCATGGGATGTGTTTGCATTTGTTTATGTCATCTATGATTTCCTTCAGCAGTGTTTTATAGTTCCCCTTGTAGAGATCTTTCACTTCCTTGGTTAATAATATTCCTAGAGTTTTTGTTGGTGGTGGGTTTTTTTTTTTTTTCAGCTATTTTAAAAGTGTTTGAGTTTTTTATTTAATTCTCAGCTTGGTGGTTGTTGGTGTATAGCAGTGCTACTGATTTGTGTACATTAATTTGTAACCTGAGATTTTACTAAATTTGCTTATCAAATCTAGGAATCTTTTCAAGGAATCTTTAGGATTTTCTATGCATACAATCATATCATAGTGGAACAGCAATAGTTTAACTTCCTCTTTTCCAATTCAGATGTCCTTTATTTCTTTCTCTTGCCAGATTGCTCTGGCTAGGACTTTCAGTACTATGTTGAATAGAAGTGGTGGAAGTGGGCCTCCTTGTCTTGTTCTAGTTGTCAGAAAAAAATGCTTTCAACTTTTTCCATTCAGTAAAATGTTGACTGTGAGTTTGTCATATAATATGGCTTTCATTATTTTGAAGTAAGTCTCTTCTATGTGTAATTTGTTGAGAGTTTTTATCATAAAGAGATGCTGTATTTTATTTAATGCTTCTTCTGCATCTATTGAGATGATCATATCATTTTTGTTTTTAATTCTGTTTAGGTGAT
This sequence comes from Macaca mulatta, assembly GCF_049350105.2. NCBI lineage: Eukaryota > Metazoa > Chordata > Mammalia > Primates > Cercopithecidae > Macaca > Macaca mulatta. Next base: position 117,924,493 of record NC_133406.1, read on the forward strand.
GTATTTTAATATTTATTTATTTATTTTATTTTACTTATTTTTTTTGAGATGGAGTCTCACTCTGTCGCCCAGACTGGAGTGCAGTGGCACGATCTCAACTCACTGCAAACTCCGCCTCCCAGGTTCATGCTATTCTCCTGCCTCAGTCTCCTGAGTAGCTGGGACTACAGGTGCCCACCACCACGCCCAGCTAGATTTTTGTATTTTTTAGTAGGGATGGGGTTTCACCATGTCAGCCAGGACGGTTTTGATCTCCTGACCTTGTGATCCGCCCACCTCAGCCTCCCAAAGTGCTGGGATTACAGGTGTGAGCCACCATGCCCAGCCTGTATTACATTTATTGACTTGCCTATGTTAAACCACTCTGCATCCCTGGGATGAAACCCACTTGATCATGACGTATTATTCTGATGTGCTGTTGGATTAGTTAGCTAGTATTTGGTTGATAATTTTTGCATCTGTGTTCATCAGGGATATAGGTTTATGGTTACTTTGTTGTTGTTGTTGTTATGTCCTTTCCTGCTTTAGGTGTCAGAGTGATAATGCCTTCATAGAATGATTTAGGGAGGATTTTCTTTTTCTCAGTGCTTTGAGATAGTTTCAGCAGGTTTGATATTAATTTTTATTTGGATATCTGGTAGAATTCAGCAGTGAATTAATCTGGTCCTTGACTTTTATTTGTTGGCAATTTTGTAAATTGCTAATTCAACCTCATTACCTGTTGTTGGTCTGTTCAGGGTTTCTATTTTTTCCTGATTTAAACTAGGAGGGTTGTATGTTTCTGTAATCTAGGAGGGTTGAATTTATCCATTTACTCTAGGTTTTCTAGTTTGCATGCATAAAGATGTTCATAGTAGTCTCAAATGATCTTATGTATCTTATGGGTGTCAGTTGTAATGTCAACAGTTTCATTTCCAATTGAGCTTATTTGAATCTTTTATCTTCTTTTCTTGGTTAATCTAGCTAATGGGTCATCTATTTTGTTTATATTTTCAAACGACCAGTTTTTTTTGTTTCATGGATATTTTTGTATTTTTTTGTTTTAATCTCATGTAGTTATAATCTGATCTTTGTTATTTCTTTTATTCTGTTATCTTTGGGTTTATTATGTTCTTTCTCTATTTCCTTGAGGTGTGGCTTTAGGTTGTCAATTTGTGCTTTTTCACACTTTTTGATGTAGGCATTTAGTGCTATAAACTTTCCTCTTAGCACTGCTTTTGCTGAATCCCACAGGTTTTGATAACTTGCTTCACTATTATCATTCATTTCAAAGAATTTAAAACTTTCCATCTTGATTTCATTGTGAATACAAAAATCACTCGGGAGGAGATTATTTAATTTTCATATATTTGTATTGTTTTCATGATTTCTTTTGGTGTTTTATCCCAGAGTGGTCTGAGAAGATACTTCATATGATTTTAATTTTTATTAATTTATTGAGACTTGTTTTGCGGCCTATCATACGTTCTATCTTAGAGAATGTTTCATGTGCTGATGAGAAGAACGTATATTCTGCACTTCTTGGGTAGAGCGTTCTGTAAGTATCTGTTGAGTACGTTTGTTCTAGAGTGTAGTTTAAGTCCATTGTTTCTCTGTTGACTTTGTCTTGATCTGTCTAGTGCTGTCAGTGGAGTATTAAATTCCCCCACTATTATTGTGTTACCTTCTATCTTATTTTTTAAGTCTTATAGTGACTGTTTTATGAATCTGGGAGCTCCTTGTTAGTTCCATATAAATTTAGAATTGTAATGTCTTCTTGTTGGATTGACCATTGATCATTTTGTCATTACATAATGACCTTCTTTGTCTTTTTTTTTTTTTTTTACTATTGTCACTTTAAAGTCTGTTTTGTTTGAATAAAGAATAGCTACTTCTGCTCGTTTTTGGTTTTCATTTGTGTGGAATATCTTTTTCCACCCCTTTATCTTGAGATAATGAATCATTACATGTTATGTGGGTGTCTTGAAGACAGCAGACATTTGGTTTCTGATGTTGCTTTTTTTTTTTTTTTTCTTTTTTTTGAGATGGCGTCTCACACTGTCTCCCAGGCTGGAGTGCAATAGCGTGATTTTGGCTCACTGCAACCTCCGCCTCCCAGGTTCACGCGATTTTCCTGCCTCAGTCTCTCAGGTAGCTGGGATTACAGGTGCACACCACCATACCAGGCTAATACTTGTATTTTTAGTAGAGATGGAGTTGCACTATGTTGGCCAGACTGGTCTCAAACTCCTGACCTCATGATCTGCCCGCCTTGACCTCCCAGAGTGCTAGGATTATAGATGTGAACCACCGTGTCCAGCCTGGTTTATGACTTTTTTTATCCATTCTGCCATTCTGTATGTTTTAAGTGAAACATTTAGGTTATTGACGTTCAACATTAATATTGAGATATGAAGTACTGTTCTATTCATCTGTTAATTGTTACCTAGATACTTTGTTTTTTCCATTGTGTTATTGTTTTATAGGCCCTGTGAGTTTTATGTTTTCAAGCGGTTCTGTTTAGGTGCATATAGAGGGTGTTGTGCTTCAAGATTTAGAACTCCTTTAAGAAGCTCTTGCAATGCTGGTTTGGCAGTGTAAAACTCCCTCGGGATTTGTCTGAAAATGACTTTACTTCTCCTTCATTTAGAAAACAGTTTTGCTGGCTACAAAATTTTTGGTTGACAGTTATTCTGTTTAAGGAGGCTAAAGATAGGACTGCAATCCTTTCTGGCCTGTAGGGTTTCTCCTGAGAAATCTTCTGACAGGTTTTCCTTTTTAGGCTATCTGATGCTTTTGTCTCATTGCTCTTAGAATTCTTTCATTTATGTTGACTTTAGATAGCCTGATGACTCTGTGCCTTGTTTATAACCTTCCTGCAATGAATTTCCCAGGAGTTATTTGAGCTTCTTGTATTTGGATATCTAAATATCTAACAAGGCCAGGGAAGATTTGTTCTATTAGTTCCTCAAGTAAGTTTTCCAAAGTTTGGCTTTCTCTTCTCCTTGAGGAACACCAATTATTCTTTTGCCGTTTTAGATAATCCCAGATTTCTTGGAGACTTTGTTTGTTTCTTTTGATTCTTTTTTTTAAAATTTTTGTCTGCTTGGGTTAATTCAAAAGCCTTACTTTCAAGTTCTGAAATTCTCTTTTCCACTTCTTCTAGTCTATTGTTAAAACTTTTCACTATTTTGTAATTCCCTAAGCATGTCTTTCATTTTGATTTGGTTTTGGAAATGAACCAAATTCCATTTGGTTTTATTTATGATATTTATCTCTCTAGGAAATTTTTATCTATATCCTGAATTGTTTTTAAAATTTCTTTATGTTGGTTTTCACCTTTATCTGGCATCTCCTAGTGTAGTTTAATAATCAATTTTTTGAATTTTTTGTCTGGTATTTCTATGTAAGTATTTTAATAGAAAATTTAGTTTAAAAAAATTACATGCTTCCGAATTATTGGGAAGTTTGAAAGAGTCAAGGGACTATCACTAGAATTTTGGCTTTCAAGAACATATGATAACTGTAATCCATAGGTCAAGAAAACATTGCTGCTCCTGGTGGAGCCAACATTTTTTTTCAGCTTTCTCTATATACCTAACAAATCAAGGGAGCAGAAACTGAGTCTAACTTCCACAATATAGTGTCAACACACAGATTTCTATTGTTTTGCTTCTCTGTAGATGCAAGATAAAAGAAAAGTGACTTTAATTTTTCCTTCCATATTAAGTATCATAAGGAAAACCAGGCAGAGAATGAAGTTGAAAGACAAGAGAAAGAATAGTTAAGAAAACAAGTAAACTGGATCTTAATCATCTTAGCCTATAATCCACAATTTGCCTACAGCTCATCATCTGATGTTCTGATGTATATTTTGATATAGGAGATTACAGATTCCTCTTCCTGTTTATACGCTAAATCTAGTTTGAGTTAAATTTAAAAATTTTGCAGTATAAGACTTAATCTGGGCCGGGCGCGGTGGCTCAAGCCTGTAATCCCAGCCCTTTGGGAGGCCGAGACGGGTGGATCACGAGGTCAGGAGATCGAGACCATCCTGGTTAATACGGTGAAACCCCGTCTCTACTAAAAAGTACAAAAAACTAGCCGAGCGAGGTGGCGGGCGCCTGTAGTCCCAGCTACTTGGGAGGCTGAGGCAGGAGAATGGCGTGAACCCGGGAGGCGGAGCTTGCAGTGAGCTGAGATCTGGCCACTGCACTCCAGCCTGGGCGACAGAGCGAGACTCCGTCTCAAAAAAAAAAAAAAAAAAAAAAAAAAAAAAAAAAAAAAAGACTTAATCTGGAAAACTTTTCAAATATATAGTTGGGGGACTAACCTACCTCATCTATTTCTTACCCTAGGATTGGGTAAAAAGGCCTGTGAAATCAATCACACATTGTTTTAACTTTTAGCCAAAAAAAAAAAAAAGATTTTTTTAAACTTTTAAATTCAAGAGTATATGTACAGGTTTGTTATACAGGTAAATGTGTGTCTTGGGGGTTTATTGTGTGGATTATTTCATCACCCAGATATGATGCCTGGTGCCCATTAGTTATTTTTCCTGATCCTCTCCCCTATCCCACCCTCCACCCTCCAATAGACCCCCGTGTGTGCTGTTCCCCTCTATGTGTCCATGTGGTCTCATCATTTAGCTGTCACTTATAAGTGAGAACACATGGTATTTGGCTTTCTGCTCCTGTATTAGTTTGCTAAGGATAGTAGCTCCAGCTCCATCCATGTCCCCGCAAAAGACATGATTACATCCCATATGTGGGAGACATAAGATTGAGAATGTTTCAGCTTTTTGAATTGCTAAGAACATATATTTAAGGCTTTTACCTCCATTTTTTTCTGCAATTTGGATAAAGCCACAGCAACGAAAAAGAAACATAGCACACATAGTGAAACTTAATCAAGTGAAACAGAGAAAGAAAAAGTATTTAGTTATTCATTCAAGAAATACATATGTTACCTTTTTACTATGTATCCTAAATGATGGGGCTAAACATTCAGCAAAACTTTAAAAAGTAACCCCACAAAACCAGAAAATAGAGATATGTAAAGGAAAACATGTAATGATAATTACACAGAAATTTCTAATATATGTTAACAAGAAAAAGTAAATTATAAAAGGGGTGTTTTTCAGAGGTTGACCTCTGAATGAAGACTGAGCATAATGAAGTATTTCAAGTCCCTTTCTCTGAATATAGAAATAAAAGATATTCTTTGTTTGCACACTTGAACTGTATTGGAATATTTGAGATGATATATGTATCATACTAAGTTTACTGGAAACCTGGTTAAACTCCAGTTTAAAAAGGAATGGCTATCTTTAATTTCCTGGAAAATTATCCTCAAGTGTATGAGAGTGTGATCAGAGGCAGCTACTGGTTTAGGGTCATGCCCAAGCTCACCCCAAATTGTGTCAACAAGTATTCCTATAAATGTGACTAACTATAGTATTTCTTTTCCAGGTCTATTTCCATTCTGATACTTTAGAGGTTTTTGGACAGTTTTCTTTATAGAGTTGTGCAGTACCAAGGCTGGAGACTTGGCCAGCATTCTGTGGGAAAATGTTTATTTAGGAAGATGCAATGAGCAGACCAGATGTCCAAAAAACACCCCAAAACTCAGTGGCAAATGGAAAAAAAAAAAAACTTGTGAATATTCGAATATTGCTGGAAGCAGCAGTAGCTACTGTGGGATCTCCGTAGGTAACCTGTGACAATGGTTAGTATAATTGGAAAGAAAAAGACTCTGAGACAGGAATCCTCTCATTTGGGAATTTATGCTGCTCTGAGGGCTCCTGCTGGGAACAATGCCAGGAAATCTCTGCTGGGAGCCACTGACAGAAACTGCAACAAATAGAGTCAGGCTGGGGAAGACCTGGATGCTAAGTGCCTTCAATTCTCTCTTCCATCCCCTTGCAAGTCACTCATAACAAGCTGAGGGAGAAGAGAGAGGGCAGATTTTTCCTCTGTTATCTCATAGAGGAGGAAGAATAACAATTTCCAGGAAACTTAACCATCTGGACACTGTGTTACCTGAGTTCAGGAATAAAAAGCTCGACCTTTAACCTAATTTTGACTTCAGGGTAACACAACAGTGGCACACAAATGTAGACAGGTACTTAATTGTTTTCTCTCCAATCCCAAGTCCCTCTAATCTATCTTGAGTCAGACTATTAGGGAGTTGCAGGAAAGAATGAGAATAACTGGGGGGACTACCCAAGCCCTCTAGGAGGTTACCCACCAAGCTTTACTCCCATTCACAAATGCTGAGGCGCAGCCTTGATTGAAGATATTTTCACCTCCAGAAAGCTAGAAAAAAGCAGAGTATCACTTCTGTAACCTGCACTTAAGCACTCCAAAATTTGTCTTCAGTCTCTAAATATATATTATTTGCTGCTGTTCTTCAAGGTTTCAGCTCTGTCATCAAAACATTGCTCTTTTCCCCATCTTTCATGCTGTGCTCCTATGCTCCTCTCCTTGACATAGCAACTGAATTGTTAGGCTTCAGATGAACACAGACTAAAAGAGAGAACTTTGTTCTTGTTTGACAATAATACAGCAAGACTTTGTTTGTCCTGATGAAGTCTAAGAAAAAAAGAGCTTCTGCTTCACTAAAAAAGGCCTCATAAAAAACGGGCCTGCATTATCTCCTGTAATATGGTTTATATGGTTTTTTCTGTATTCGCTTGTACTTCCTTAATTTACAATAGCCTTGAGCCTCTAAGAGCCACCAGGGAACTTGGAAGAGATGATCAATTAATTACCAATGCCATTTTTTTCCTTTCTTTTTTTTTTTTTTTTTTTTTTTGAGATGGACTCTCATTTTATTACCCAGGCTGGAGTGCAGTGGCACAATTTCCGCTTACTGCAACCTCTGCCTCCTGAGTTCAAGTGATTCTCCTGCCTCAGCCTCCTGAGTAACTAGGATTACAGGCACCTGCCACCACGCCCAGCTAATTTTTGTATTTTTAGTGAGATGAGGTTTTGCCATGTTGACCAGGTTGGTCTCAAACTCCTTACCTCAGATGATCCACCTGCCTCAGCCTCCCAAAGTGCTGGGATTACAAGCTTGAGCCACTGTGGCCCGCCTTCTGTTTTTTATTTTATTTCATTTTTCTATTAGACCTGTGAGATTTTGGATCTGTGGTGTTTTCTGCATCCCGTTTGCTAAGTGAGAGAAGTACAGAACTGTGTCAAAAATAACATTGCAATAAAGACTCCCTGGAGTTTTTGAAAGTATAAGTACCAAGCAACATATTGGGGCCCCAGCTAATAAGAGATTAAAGAAAACTTTTCCAATGATGATTTGGGGAATGCTTCTCATAATTATCAGAAGAGCAGGTAGGGATACACAGTTTGGGGCATTGAGAGGTTAACAGTAGAAAAGAATAAAATAGTGTTATTTCAATATAGAAATGGTTGTGATAATATTAATTTTTGAGTCTCGTCTCATTAGAAGATTTCACTGGATTACAATAGCTATGTTATAGGGGACATAAGAAAATAACCCTGTTTGTATTATTTTATGTGGGAAGTGGAATGAAGATAGTATGTGAATTTACTAACAGAAAAATACCAGTCACCATGATAATTTTAGAAAAGCTCTTATTCTCCCGTGAGTTTTAGTTTGTTTATCTGGTTACTCAGTGACAGTGAAATAATATGACAGCTTGAAAAATGGAAGCTAGTATAGGGCTTAGGGAGATAAAATAGAACCTCACCAAATGAGCTACAATAAGCTACTGCTTCAAGCAAATGCCATAAAAAATGTTCTCTTGAGCCCATAGCACTGACTACTTCTCTATGAGCCATCTTAGAAAGACTGATTCCTTAAACAACACTTCTCTGGGTAACTGAAAAAGGAAAAAATAGATTCCCATGACTCTCCATCAAGAATGAGCTTTCAACAGTTCACTCATTTTTCATTCTCAAATGTCACATGACAGTATTATCTGGTGACAAAGGTATATTAGAAATGTCTAATAAGCGATGAGGAGGTAAAAAAAAAAAATGACTGTCTAATTAACTTGTCATTCTTTACAGACCTTCTGCTGTTTTTGAATCTCACCATCCTAACATTCCATGGACAAAAAAATCTACTGCATAAGCCTCAGAGATGGCAACTGAGGAGGTAAATAAATTGCACTCCTCAGGGAAGATCCTGGTGCTATTTGTTTCGTTAGTTACCAGTTAATACATAAAGTATTGTGAAGAGCCAGACTGAGAGACAAAAAGATAAAAGTAAAAATAAATGCCACAGTAGGGAAATTCATGAGAGCTAGATCTGGTTCATATTCCACAACTTCTTGGTCATGTGAAAGATCAAAATGTGCGCAGTACAATTATAAATATGCAATGTGATCTAGTAGGTTTCAAACTGGCTCTTTATTCCCATCAATTTCCTTTTGAGGCTTAAAATTCCACCATACCCTTCATGAGCTTAAATAATGCCTTTTACAGATGCCCTTTATAGAATAAAATATTTAATAATCAACTAATTAAACAAATAGCTTTTAGATAGCAATTTGTTTGTAAATGTTATGGGGAATACAAAATTACTCCCAAGGCCTTTATGCTCTGGTATATGAAAAAGTGCATTTCAAGATCACGCAATTGACTATTCAATCATTGTATATTAAGAATTTTTGTGAATAGCACTGTGCTGGGCACTAAAGAAAAAAATCAAATGTATGTAACTAATTTTATGAACTTAGAGTTGCACTTTGTGAACTTAGAGTTCATGTCTATCTTCTGTGATTCACTCTAGTGTGGAATAGAAAGTTGCTAAATAATTTAAAAGAAAGGAAAGTTAATATCACCCTTATCTTCAGAGACCAGAGTTGCCAGAGGTTATAGTTCTATTTGGGTTATCAAAAATGAATGCAAAGTGGATAAAGATTTTCCAGGTAGAGGGAAAGAGATGAGCAAATCACAGAGGTGAGATGCTGTGAGATGAGAAAACATAGTCTTAGTATGAAAAAAAACTCATTTTTTTTATTGGAGCATTTAAGAAGAGCACCTGGGGAGAGGAGAGAACACTTGGTGAAGAAAGTAAGATGCTTTAGCATCATTCCTGCTAAGAATTATACTTTGCTTATACAACCTAAGAAAATTGTGTAATATAGACAGTAAGTATTTATTAAATGTGTTTATTTAATAAAGTAATTAAATTAACATGTTAATTTCCTGTTTGCTATTTAAAGTAGGCAATGTGAAAAAATCACCTAGACTTAAGCACTATAAGATATGTAAACATGTCACTGGAAACAAATGTAATCTGAGTATTTTGAAACAATACAATGAATAGATATGATCAGTAGGGCATTTACTACTACAAGTTCTACCCCCTTCTCTGATTTATTGTTTCTCAATCCATAGTGTAACTAACTCTCTGCCTCTTTTAGGGTAAACTATCTGTTCTTTCATTTTTGTTCCCTGTAGGTCAATCTCTGGGATCAAGTCAATCAAGCTAACTTCTCCTCTGTCGAAGTTCCTGCTTCTTGGGTTCTCCAGCCTTGAAGAAATCCAGCAGATCCTTTTTCTGTCTGCTTGTGCCTATATCTGATTGTTCTGAGTGGAAATATCCCCACTGTCACTGTCATCCACTGGCTCAAAGCCTCCACATACAAGTATACTTCTTCCTAGGGATCCTCTCCATTTCTGGGACATGCTATAGCTTTGTCATTCTGCCCAAGATGCTCATAGATCTGTTGTCTTTGCTCAGAACAATCTCATTTATTAACTGCCACTCTGATGTTCTTCTTTCTGGGTTTTGCTGTCACTAATTTCATGCTCCTGGGCATGACGGTTTATGATTCCTATGTTGCCATCTGCCATCCACTTTACTACCCTGTCCTTATGAGCTGCCAGATATGTAAACAACTGGCAGCAACATGTGCTGTGATTGGTTTTTTCGTTCTCACTGATAGGCTCCTTCTTAGTTTTTCAACTGCTTTTCTGTGGCCCAAACAAGATCAACCACTACTTCTGTGACATCTCATCAGTTATTTAGCTTACCTGTACTGATACCAACATCAGGGAGCTAGTCATCTTCATTGGTGGAATTCTAGCACTTATGGTTTCTCTGATTTTATTTGCATCTCCTATGCCTTCATTGTTCACATCATCCTGAGGATCCCATAAGTGAAAGCAAGCAAAGAGCCATTGTCCATTAAGGCTGTGCCTCCTTTGTCTACCTGTGACCATCAGCCAAATAATCATCCAGCAAGAACAGGCTGGTGACGGTGACCTTACACAGTTGTGACTCCATTGTTGAATCCCATGGTGTATAGCTTCAAGAATAAGGACGTTCAGATGGCCATTTGGAAAGTGATTTGCCAAGGAGGAGTTCCTCCTAAAGCTATAATGAGATTATTTCGCATCTACAGAAAAACTATTTCAGAGGACATAGTGATAATTTTAATGTTAATAATACTCTTGTTTTTCATTTACATAGCACTTTACTAGCCTCATAATACATGCTTCCCACTATATTATTTCAATGAGCTTTGTGGGTTGCCATCTCAAACTTGGGTTTATTAAAAATCAGGTTCAAGCCTCAAATACTTTTCAAACTTGAACAAATAAGTATTTTGATTTCTCAGTATACTTAAAGAATGGTTTTAGTTTCTTTGGTGACAAGTAAAACATCATGGGTTGTAATTTAGTATAGAAGATTCAACTATTACGACTTCTTTATAGTCTAGAAAAATGTTAGTAAGACACTTTACAACAAGATTATAAAGAAAATGGAACCAATATAATGGATTTTTTTTATAATTATGAGCTATCCATGTCAGAGAGAACCCCGAGCTGTCATTTCCACTTCTCAGTCATTGTAGGATTCTCATCTGCAGCATTCTAGCCTCAATTAATTGCTCAATAGGGAGTTATATCACAGTTAAATATTTCTAAGTGTTACAAAGTTCTACTTTTATGTATTGTCCTCCTTTTGCTCCTATTGTCTCTAGAGATGTACAATTTGCATATAATATTTAACCTACACAGCAACAATTCAAATATTTGAAGAAGCATAATGTATGCCTCAATTAAACAACCTACCTGAAGATGCTTTTGAACTGCATGATATATCTGAGTTCACAGGCTCCTCAAAATCCTGGTTATCTTTCTCTAGATTCTTTATAGATACTTTCCACTATGTTAATAGTGTTCTTAAAATGACTTACCAGGAAATGAGGCAACACTGCAGGTGACTTAAGATAATCACTTTCCTTATTCCGGAAGTCAATTTTATGTCAATACAACTTAAAGTTCACTACTTCTCTATCAGTTCTACCAAATATGTGCTCTCCTCTGACGCTGAGGTTGCTTAGACTAAAGAGTTTAATGTTATATATCTACAACCCTATGATTATGAAACCTATTATGCTTAGTTTAGTTTAATTTTATCCTTTAAAACAATATTGTATTTGGAATTTGTTCTTTTACATTATTGTTTTTTATTTTAGCATATAGTTTCAGAATATGAAGGTCTTTTCACATCCCATTTATAATATGCAATGTACTGGTGGCCTCTCTTATTGTTTGCTTGTATCTCCTCTAGACTTGAATAATAAACAGTATTTGTATTGTATGAAAACACAATTAATAGTGGTTGCGTGGATTCCAATAGTTATTTACGCTCAATGGCAAAGAGAACTATGGCTGAATACTGATGCCTGGCAAGGGGTGAATGTGAATCATGGTAATATGGTCAGATGTTTCATACATTTGTCTTAGATACTCAAGAAAATGAAATCACTTATCAGTCAGTCTCCACAAGCTCCATTTTGGACACCCTCATGCTTGATTTCTGCTCCATCACATCATGGGAATCATTGAAACTATGTTCTTCTTTAACATACACAAGTTCTAAAATGTAATAGGTAACCCTTTTAAGAAACATATTCTTGGGCCAGGCGCGGTGGCTCACACCTGTAATTCCAGCACTTTGGGAGGTCAGGACATTGAGACCATCCTGGCTAACACGGTGAAACCCCATCTCTACTAAAAATACAAAAAATTAGCCAGGTGTGGAGGCACGCGCCTGTAGTCCCAGCTACTCGGGAGGCTAAGGTAGGAGAATCAGTTGAACCCGGGAGGCAGAGGTTGCAGTGAGCCAAGATCGCGCCACTGCACTCCAGCCTGGCCACAGAGAGAGACTGTGTCTCAAACACAAACAAACAAACAAAACACACATTCTTGGAAATAGTATAAAGCTGGTGGGTGAAGTAGAACAGATTAATTCATGATACCATAAGAATTACCTGGATTGCCAGATTACCTAGGCAACTTTATAATTATCAGGATGGTAGAAGCAGGACCTGTGGGTGGATGGGACATGATCTTATGAAGTGAAAGTAAGAAATTCCCTGAAGTACCTGGAAAAGTTTCTTCTATTGCCACAGAGAAAAATGCCATGGCATTATTTTCTGTCAAGTCTCTCATGTCTCCCACCACATATCTCTTATAACCTTCCTTTGTGGCAGCGATATTCTAAAACAATTACGCCATTTACAACTATTCTTAATGCTTTTGTTACATGTTTTGTTGGTCAAGATTTACTTTTCTCTTCATTTTAACAAAAATACACTATGCTAAAAAGTAAATGAATAGCAAAACATACAGAGAATGATATTTCTCTGCTTTTTTTTTTTTTTTTTTTTTTTTTTTTTTTTTTTTCCTGTCTTGAAAAGCAGGAATTAAGAATCTAACATTCTGGCCGGGTGCGGTGGCTCAAGCCTGTAATCCCAGCACTTTCGGAGGCTGAGACAGGCGGATCACGAGGTCAGGAGATAGAGACCATCCTGGCGAACACGGTGAAACCCCGTCTGTACTAAAAAAAATACAAAAAACTAGCCGGGCGAGATGGCGGGCGCCTGTGTTATGCCCAGACCGTTTATTCCCCGAAGAAGACCACCAGAGTCCAGAGTCAAAGCTAAGCAGCAAGGATCTTTATTACAGGTTCGAACCTGGAACTCTCCCTCGCTCGTGAAACGAGGCGGGCAGGAGAGCTCCCCCACTGAGCTCCGAGCAGTGTTATATAGTCTAAGAAAAGTGGGCATAGAGTTATTATACAAATCAGATATATGATTGGCTAGTGTTTGAACAAGGCGATTTGGCTAACTATGATTGGTTCCTGCCATTTCTGATATTTTGGTTCAAACTTTGAGGCGGGAGAGCAGGTTTATGGCAGCAAGAGTTTATCTTACTTAAACACGTCTTGTGACCTTGCCTCAGAACTTACAAAATCTCTGGTATGTGCAAAACAAAATCTCTGGTACGTGCAGAAAACCAGGTACTCACAGAACTTACGAAATCTCTGGTATGTGCAAAGATTAGAGAGCAGAACAAGGGTGTAGCGGGTGGGGGGGCGGATACACATCTATCTTTGTGTCCTTTCACCTGTAGTCCCAGCTACTCGGGAGGCTGAGGCAGGAGAATGGCGTAAACTCGGGAGGCGGAGCTTGCAGTGAGCTGAGATCCGGCCACTGCACTCCAGCCTGGGCGGCAGAGCGAGGCTCCGTCTCAAAAAAAAAAAAAAAAAAAAAAAAGAATCTAACATTCTGTGAATAAACACAAAGAAAGAATGTGTATAAATTGTTTTCAGGTTGAATACTTTCAGACTGGTTCTATCTACCCACACTTACCCTTCAGTAATAGACCTAACAGAAAGCGGGAGCAAGTCAAAGGAAGCCAACCAATTACTCCTAGAGGAAGGCATTCTTACTATCCCTTGATTTGTCAAGCTTTTTTAGGTAGGAAAAGCAGCCTTAGTATAGGTATTGGAAAATAAAGGAGAGAAATGGACTGACTACAATAGTAATTTAATAAATAAAGCTGCCTTTAAGAGTCTATCAATTATTTACTCTTTCATCAACTATATATTGAGTTTGACAATGGAAGTTACAATAATGAAAGATCCATTTTCTCTGCTTTCAAAATATTGAATCTACTACTTACTTCCCCTAAATCCTCACTCAGTAAGAGAGTAGTTTTCTTTTTTCTTTTTGGCTGCATACCCTATTATTATTCCTACTGAGCCAGTAGTAACACAATATACGAAATACATTCTCTTGGGCGTAAGGCCAGTATATAGGTGGGAATCCCGTAAGCATTAAAAGAAAAACAATCTAGGGTTTCTGGATGTGCTCTAAAGTGGCACCTTCTAAGCTGCAGTATTTGTTCAACAGTGTTTTTCCAACAAAAAAAAGGATGTGCTCACCTGAGAAGCATCCTGAAGGGAAAAACCGTTGCACTGGGCAGGGATCAGGAAACCTAGATATTCTTCTAATACAGTCTGTGGCTGTGTGCTGGTTCTTTTATTAAGTAAAAACTGTTGAAAGTTCTATTTATACACATTTTAAGTAATGCTTTTTTCTTTTTCTGTGGCCTCCTTTTCTACTTATTTTACAATTAATATATTCAAAAGTATGTTATGTAAAAGGCATTGAGTAAGTTAATGAATATCAGTAAGATATAGAATCCTATCAAGATGGATTAATATAAATTGTACTTAACTTTCTACCCTAAAAAACTAAAAGTTAGAAAAATATGTGACATAACAGTTTGTAAACATTAGACAAGAGACAGAATAAGACTGTTATTCTTGAGAAAAGAGATAGAAATGATTTCCACATGTTATGACTTAGAAAGTATTTGTAGAGTACAAACCAAAGAAATGTGGACCCCCGTAACAGATCCTGACAATCCTAATTTTAGCTGTAAAGAAAAACTGAAGGTGGAAATGGGAGTTAAGAGAGTGAAAGAGAAAAAACAGCCCATGGTTAACTTCAGCTGGAATTATTCCAACACTTATGTCTCAGTATTATCCAGTTGAACATAAGTAATTCCATAGGACTTTAGTCCTGGACACTGTGTGACCATGATGGAGTGAGACAAAATATGTTAAAATCTTTTAAATATAAGAAATTTATATACTTCTTATATTTAAAAATGTAACAACACTGAGATAATACTAGATAATACTGAGACATAACTGTTGGAATAATACAAGCTCTATATGTGTATATACATGTGTATGTATATATATGTATGTGGATGGATGGATGGATAGATAGATAGATAGATAGATAGATAGATAGATAGATAGATATGGACAGAGACAGAAAAAGAGAGAGATAGGCAGCAGAGGACACAAAAATATATCAAGTAGTCTTACTGAATTAAGGATTAGATTAGACAAAGATTGCAGAGAAGACTAGATTAGAGTATTAAGGAGACTAGATTAGATAAAGATTAGAGTATAAAGAAGACAAAGGGGCCATTTCAAGGCAGATAACTAGAGAGAAGGGATTAGCACCCACAGAGGGAGGTCTAATAGCTGCAAAGGGATCTCCTGAAATCTTTGGAAGAGTGCTAATTTGTACATTTGTTAGAATAAACTTCTTGTAGAAGATGAACAACTACTGGGGGGAAAAAGGCACATACATTGTAGATGTAGTAAGGAGTCTAGATTCCTAATTTCTAGGGCTAGATTGTCTGAGTCACATCTTAGTGCCTTCTAAGACTGTTTAGACAGTCTGTTGGGCAGGCTTGTGAGGAAGAGAGCAAGGCTCACAGAGTTAACAGCCTTCCAGTGGAGGTTTCATAGGAACTGGATTCTGAGGAGGCTCTGCTGAATATATGGAAGCATCTTTACCGCCAGATGGTAACTCACATTTGTGTATGTGAAAGCACATTCACATCGTTCTGTCTGATCTTCACCATCGTGGAGTTAGCACCAATGTCACAGTGCTGACTTAACCCAAAGATATTAAATGTCTAGCTGAATGGTACACAGCTAAGTTGCTTGATGGCAGAATTGAAATTAAATAGCAAGTTTAATTTTTATAATCCACTGACTTTTGTGTATGAGTATGTAGAGGATGATCTATGAATTGGGTGAGGCTTTTTTTTTCTTCTGAGAATTAAATTGTACCTTTAAAAATAGTTTTAATGGCTCTCTATGCAAGTAATGAAAATTTAAGGAGAATCAAAGGGCTGGGCTGAGAGCCAAGAGCCAGTTGAAGGTTCCAGTACTCTGGATCTCAAACATATTATCTAGCAGCAGGTTAAACCATCTCACTTTTTCTTGTAGCCAACTGTCAGTCACACATTGTGGATTTGTCTCATGAAATAATAGCATTTTAAAATCAGTGGTATTTTAATTCAAACTTCTTTTTTTTCCTCAGATAAGGAAATCCCAGAGTGATTTAAGTGATTTTCTCTACGTTTAAACAACTACATAGTGGCAGAGTAGCAATTTATTAATGATTACATTTTAGTCTCTGGCAAGCTTTAATCCCCAATTGTCTTATACAGTTCATTCAATTTAATTCCTTCTATGGCTTGCTGTTATCTTACACACTTCATTCAAATTAATTCCTTATCTGACCCAATTATTATTAGCTCAGGAAGGACAAATCATCTTAAGTTTTAGCCTGATTTGAATAGAATCAATGCATTAATCAACACATGTCTTTTTCTCCCTCAAAACCTGTCTCAGAATAGGGAAATGGGCACTGACCAACAATCTGTGTTTATTGGAATTTGTTCAATTGCATATTTATTTTGTTTCATATATCTCATATCTAAATAGTCGTTGAATTTGATTCAAGATGCAGAAATTTGCGTAAATGAGCCTAGATTCAAAATAAGAAAAATTTCTCTAAGCAATTCAAGCAACTTTCCAAAAATCAAAGGAACTTGCTAGAATACCTATGATTCAGGCTATGAACCTGAGACATCCCAATTGCCATAGAGATATCTGCATCCTATCTATGGCTCTTCAATCTTCTTTCTTATGAAGGCATTTTCTGTTCTTAGAGTTCTTTGACTAGGAACACAATTTAAAATATTTGACAACTGGTATGGCCCTGGCACTAATTAGTTAAAACGGGTGCTGGCCACAGTGAAGGAGAAGATCTATATACAAGCTTTCTAGAACATTTTACCTACTACCTGGTCAATATTTGTTAGGTCAACAAGCTTTATATCTCCCTGAGATTCAAAGAAGGGAGATGGAGAGGATATTTAGTCATATTGAGTTGTGAATATACAGCTGAATATCAGCACTGCATCTCTCTCTGCTTTGACTTTCAACGAATATGAGTTTTGTAGAGGTAAAGTGTATTGATGAGATGATATGAAATTTAGTTCTTGGGGTATAACATACTTGTGCAGTTTCCTATGAAAGTGGGATTTGAGAATCTGGATCTTTGAAATTGTTACATTGAAGTCTACCTAATTTTTTTTCTTGGCATGTCCACCAGTAAGTTCCCTTTTTTTCCTCACATTATATTTTCACACTTATAAAATAATGGGCTTGGTCTAGACTAGGGAATCCCAAACTGTCTATGAAATAGGAATTCCCAGGAAGTTCTGAAAACTATTCACAGCAGGGTCACATTCCAGACATACTCAGTAAGACTCTCCATATATTTTTTTGGTGGGGGGGAATCTTTATTTTAACAAATTTCCAGTTGATTATTGTGTAGCTAGTCCAACCTCAGTTTGAAAACCCCTGTAAAAAATAAATGATTCATAAACTTTCATTTCTATCAGAAGGTCCCAGACAATATTTAAAGAAAATGTTGGCAAATTAGATTTGTGTTCCCTTTAAGCCCATTCTGATTCCTTAAGGAAGCCCTATTAAGATTCTGCAATTTTTGCCTCTCCCAGGACCTGCTGTATATCAGTCTGGAACATCCCTAGGATAGTGACATCTGCCCATCACTGTCTTCCTGAAGGCATCCTTCACCTCCTTATTCCTCAGGCAGTATATGACTGGGTTGAGGGATGGTACAATGATAGTGTAGAGCACAGAGATAATCGTGTTGTGGTTGAAGGTGTACATGGCCTGGGGCCGTGCATAGGTGAAGAGAGTGGAGGGATAGTAGATAACAACTACTGCCAGATGAGTGGCACAAGTGGAAAAGGCTTTGCGGCGTCCCCTGGAAGTAGGGACCCTCAGGATGGCTGCAATGATGGCAGCATATGATGAAACCACAGCCAATAGAGGGAGGAGAATCATCACCAGGGCCAGAAGGAAGTCTACTAGCTCTGTTTGCTCCTTGTCAGAGCAGGTGAGGTTGAGTAGTGGAGAAATATCACAGACAAAGTGGTTGATAATGTTGGGTCCAAAGTAGGACAATTGGGAAATAAAGAGACGCTTTATCACGGAGCTGAAGAAGCCACTGCCCCAAGAGGCAGCAGCAAGGCGAGTGGCCAGACTGGAAAGCATGAGACTAGGGTAATGGAGGGGTCCACAGATGGCCAGGTAGCGGTCATAGGCCGTAACTGCCAACAGCACACATTCAGTACAGGCTAAGGCAATAAAGAAGTAGAGTTGGGTCATGCAACCTACATAGGAGACTCTACCATCCTGGGTAAGAAAGGCTGCCAAAAGCTGAGGAATGGTAACATTGATGTACCATAGCTCCAGGAAAGAGAGATGACCAAGGAAAAAGTACAGGGGCAATGAAAGCTTTGAGTGAGCCATATTGTGAAGACAATGAGTGCATTCTCCAACAATGTCAGAAGGTAAATTGCACACACACAAAAAAGGAACAAAGAGGAGCAGCTGGAGGGGTGGAGCGGTAGGGAATCCCCCAAGACAAACTCCTCACCATGGCCTCCACTCAAATTTCTCATGGTCTCTGTCCACTTAAGTGCCTAAAATAAATCACAGGAAGAACAAGAGGTTTGAAAGACAGCTGCAACAAACCACCAACATACCCTCACAGTTTATAACCACTGAAGATGCTTAGTGGTATATTAATTATTGTATCATTTTTCCTCTTCACTTTACTGTTTTGTCTCTCACCTTATAGGAAACGTTAATGTTACTCAATTACCTAGCAATCTTAACTACAGTGGGTATTTAATAAATACTTTCTGAGTGATTTCAGAACTGCCTTGGCATTTTGATTCTTGTTTTCTTGTCCAGGACATGCTCTTCCTTTACATCCCTTAGAAACAATCACAAACTCCTAAGCTTACAGCACCTTTACTCAGTATATGTTGAATGAGTGAATAAAAGAAGGTGTGACCTCAAGCTGGAGCCTACAAGCTTCTTTCTCAAGGGAAATTATACTAAGAGGAAATAATAACTCAAGGAGATTGCTTGAACTATAATGCAAGACAACATGGCAGTATGAAGTTGGTTTGAAAAATATTCATTTCCAAATGGAGAGACAATTCAATGCAAAGAAAATTATCTGGAGATAATGAAGCTCTGCTCCAGAGAACAGTTATTTTTCCATTCACTTTACATATATATTTGAATACATTTTTAGTGCTAGCATTAGACAGTCTCATTTCCAGGAGGTATAATAGGTTAAAAAATGGACCTTCTAAAAGTTGTACATGTCTTAATTCCTGGAATCTGTAAATGTTACACCATATAGCAAATATTTTGCAAATGTGATCAAATTAAAGACTTTGAGACGGGGGCTTATCCTGGATTTTCTAGGTGGGCCTTAAATACAATCAAAAAGGTCTTTACAAGACAGAGACAGAGTGAAATTTGAAACAGACGCACAGAGGAGAAGGCAATGTAGATAAAGCAGAGAGAGATTTAAGGATGCCGGCCTTGAAGACTGCAATGCTTTGGCCACAAGATCTTTGTCTTGAATGAATGCCCACAGCTATCAGAAGCTAAAAGAGGTAAGGAAGTGTTTCTCAAGAGCCTCCAGAAGGAGTGCGGCTCTGCCCATGCCCTGAATTGAGCCAAGTGATACTGATTTTGGATTTCTGGCCTCCAGAACTGTGAGACAATAACTCTCTGTTGTTATAACCCACCACATTTGTGGCAGTTTGTTACAGCAGCCATAGGAAACTGATGCAGCTGGTGAGGCAGGAAAATGAAAGAGGAAGTCATTTTCCCAACCACTCTTCTGTGCTTTTCCAGTCTTCTATTAACATTGCCAGTGACCTGACATTTCCAGGGAGACCCTGGTAAAATTACAAGTCTGACTTGGGATTGGGTCACATGTCATTAAGCATTTTCATTTTTGGTGTGATTTAAGTACCTGTCTTTAAACATTATTTTCCTCTAAGACACTTAAAAAATGATATACTAATTTGCATAGTTTTAACTTGACATCAATTTTTTTGTAAGGATGTGTCCTTGCTGTGTTGTTCAGGGTGGACTCAAACTCCTGGGCTCAAGGAATCCTTTCACTTCAGCCTCCTATGTAGCTAGGACTACAGACACAACATCTATTTTTTATCAGACATTTATGTGGCCACAGGGAATCTAATTTTTTACTGCATTATGATAATCGAACTTTTAAATGAAACTATTATATTACTTCTTTATGTATTCAATGAAATCTAAATATCAGTGCTATGGTAATGATATCCATTGATACTTGTTTAAACAAGTACACAAATGAGCATATCTTTGTAAAACTGGAAATTTAACATCGTTTATTTCACCAAAGTCACAATTCATGGTATTGTAATATATTTATAATTGCAAGTCTTTTATTGATTTCTCTGTATCTACCTACATGTTTTTTGTTCCTGTACTTTTAAGACTATGAGTGCTTCATGTATACATATGTAACAAACCTGCACGTTGTGCACATGTACCCTAGAACATTAAGTATAATAATAATAATAAAAAAGAAAATGTGGCACACATACACCATGGAATACTATGCAGCCTTAAAAAGGAACAAGATCATATCCTTTGCAGGGACATGGATGGATTATCCTTAGCAAACTAACACAGGAACAGAAAACCAAATACTGCATATTCTCACTTATCAGTGGGAGCTAAATTATGAGAACACTTGGACACATGGGCGGGTGGGACAACAACATACACCGGGGCCTGTTGGAGGTTGGGGGGGTGGGAAGAGGGAGAATATCGGGAAGAATAGCTAGTGGATGCTGGGCTTAATACCTGGATTATGGGATGATCTGTGCAGCAAACCACTATGGCACACGTTTACCTATGTAACAAGCCTACACATTCTGTACATGTACCCCGAACTTAAAATAAAAGTTGGAAATTAAAAAAAAAAGACTATGAGTGATTTATAAAAGATTTTCTCTAGCTGTTATATAATTAGAATACATTTACCTAAAGCAATTACATATAAATAAAACATTTAAAAATATATTGGACAAAAATTTTTTAATTTACTGGAAAACTATCTCATAATAATGTATATTATGCTTTTGTCCAATGTTTGTGTGCATTGTAAGACTTATTACCACAATGAGAAAGATTTTAGCATCAATTCTATTCTGAATTTTCATTTTGGAGGTGTAAACCCTAAGAAAACTAATTCACATATAAGTGATATTGATGTACCATAGCTCCATGAATGGAAGTTAGTTTTGTTGTAGAAATAACACTAGATTATTTAAACTTTTTATTAGTTGTGTGCCAGAAAATATCCAGTAACATATCATCAAAATTATTTTCATTCATCTATTAACTGACAACTTGATTAGCTTCTATTTCAATTGCGTTGAAAGGAATAGATTGTAAATCACTGACCTGCAAAAGGATTTGATACCCAGTTATTAACCCTTTACTTTCTCAACACTGACATTGGCATTGGCACTAACTTACACTCTTGGACACTTCCATATGGCAATATTTTGCTATGTCTTTCCTTGTTAAAAAAAATTGAAAGGAGAAGTGGGAAAGGAAAAGACACTTTCTTTAGCAGATCAATTTTAAGAGCTCTTAAGGGAGTTGAAGATGAGAGAATCGGTCCTTTGGAGCTATTCCTGCCTGGACATTAGAAGATTTTTTTTTTAATTTTTGTACCCTCAAGTGTCCAAAAAAGTCCAGTTTGGAAACAGTGACTTTAATGTATCAGATACTTTTCTGAGTGAGAGTTTAAAGAGAAAGTATGTGTGGTAAGGTTAGGGACAGGGTAGGAAGGAAGCCCACCATGACTCAGGAGTAGGTAATAACAGAGGATGGGAAAAACTTGAAAATGATGGCTGGAAACTCTCAAGAGACAAGGTAAGGGAATTGAAATGCTAAGGCCGACTGAAAAATGACAGAACATCTGAAGAGGGACTTGTCCTCAACCCTCTATTATCAGTGTAATAGAGCAGTAGCAAAACATAGTAGACACTCAATAAATATTACTGGAATGAGTTTCAGTCTTGATTTGTATAGCTTGAATTCACATCATTCAGCTTCATATTATACTTTGAAAATATAGACAGTTGAACTAAAGGAAAACTAGCGTTCTTTTCCAGTTATTGCACTGCAAAAAATTGGTTGAAATTCCAACTTACCAGGTCAGTCCTGAGGGATGTGGAAGAGAAGTTGTTGGAAAATGAAGTGAAGGGTGGGAAGCAGCCTTAGAAATTTACTGACCGTTCACAAGTTTGTTGGAAGCCAATCTTGCTCTGTAGCCTATCGTGGCTTGATTGTCTGGTGATTCAAAGACAAGCCTGCAAGTTGGTCCCCTTGTGCCCAGAGGTGCCCATACCCCTACCTCCTGCCCACTCTCAGTGATATTATATCATCATCTTCATAAGTTTCAAGCAAGCTCAGTTGCTGAAAACTGAACCCTTTTTGCTATTCCACCTGGCCTGCTACTGCCAAGAACTTTCTTCTCTGACCAAGGCAACTTCAGCCCCTATTGTCCACCAGAAATGATCTGTTATTTTATTCTTTTCCTACTCCCAGTCTGCCCTCCCTTTTTGAAGAGGCCCTCCTCAATAGACTACTTCTGAATCATAGTACTCAGATCCCTTCTGTAGCTCTGAGTGTATCACGGCACTGTGCCCACTGATCTCTTACTGTTTTTGTTCTTTTGTTTGTATCTTATTTGCTTTAACTTTTAGGTGTGTCTTTTCTCCATCATCAGTTGGGAGCCCTTCCTCCTCTATTAGTGCTACAAAATTTTTATATTAGGGGAGAATTCTACCATCAGGGCAGCAGAGTACAGCTTAGCCTGCAATGTTAACAGTCATACAGTGATGATCTGTTTAAACATATCCTTCTCATTTGGCAACCTAGATTCCAAGTAATAATTAATGGGGAACACCTTGAAGACTTCTCCCACTGCATTTTCCCTCAGAACCAAGAAGAGCTGTTTATGGGTTGGTCTTCTCAGGACTAGATGATATTGATGCTATTGCATAATTTATTTTTTATTTGCCTTTGAATGCTCCCCTTCAATATTACCCTCCCCTTTACTCCTGTTTTCCATTCCTCTTATTTATTCCTCTAGTCATATCAGAATTCTTCAAGACACCACTCTGTTATTTTTACGTCTGGTCTTTTGCACGTGAATAAACCTAATAAACAACAGTGCCTCTGTGAGGGCTTTGTCCAAAAGGTCCTTCACAATCACAGCTGCTATTATGACCATGACTCCTGTGGGGTAGCTACGTATCTACCTGGATTTTTCCTCCTTGGTAGCAGAGATCTCACTCATTGCTCTATTCTAGTTAAGTTCATTGCTTTGGCCATAATACATAACCAATGCATATTTATCAAATTAGTTAAGAAATAAATAAGGTAATACTTTAAGAACCTGGAAATTTAAAAGGTAGAATGTCGTTTCAAGGGTAGAATGTCAAAACTGTTTTATTATTTGTGAAATAGTTCTGCTGCTGCAGCTGCTGGTAATATATGTCATTCCTACTTCATTAGATTATATCACATTAAAAGAGATAATTAGCTGATAATTATTTGCCCATAATATGAAACAATTTATTATCGTAAAGCACACTGGTGATGCCATAGCTCTGTGGGCCTGAAACCATGTAGACATCACTTGGATCATCCAAACCAGCTATTCACACCAGCATATTTACCTGGATTCATGTTTAAACTCTACCTTCTAGATGTTACATAAGTGAAGGTTAGTAGCAGATTGCCTGGTGTTCAGTAGTGCTTTATGGAAATCAACACAAGCCTTCTTCTGGAGACACATTGAGCAGAGCCCTTTGCATAGGCATATCCCACTCCCAGAGAAAACTGCCTGTTTTGTTTCTCTTTGTTTCCCTTGAATTCCTCATTGTATCATCGCAAATTGAACAATCTTAATGCGCCTACCAAAAAAACTGGTGAATTAACAACTGAGGACTGTCTGAAGTTATTATAATTACTGTCTTCGTCTGTATCTACAAGGTATATAAAGAAGATATAATAATAATTGATTACTCTGTGTAGGGTAGTATTTTTCATATGCTAACTTAATTCTCACAACAGCCCAGTAAGTTTAAGCACCATTATTTCTATTTGTAAATGACACAGAAAGATGAGTGTTTTTTTTCTCAAGATCATACATCTAGAAAATTGTAGAAGTGGAATAAACCTAGATAATCTCTCTGTGAAGTTATAGTGGGAAGTTTAACCTCTATCCTTTACATCTTCCACAGAAATAAGTTAAATGCCCATGGGTGTAGCCAGATGGACTCATTTATGTAAGAATAAAAGATTTTTGTTTGTTTGTCTTCTCTGTGTATGGCAGTCAAATTCATTCAATAGGTTTTTTTTTTTTTTTTTTTTTTTTTTTTGAGACAGAGTCTCGCTCTGTCGCCCAGGCTGGAGTGCAGTGGCCGGATCTCAGCTCACTGCAAGCTCCGCCTCCCGGGTTCACGCCATTCTCCTGCCTCAGCCTCCCGAGTAGCTGGGACTACAGGCACCCACCACCGTGCCCGGCTAATTTTTTGTATTTTTTAGTAGAGACGGGGTTTCACCGTGTTAACCAGGATGGTCTCGATCTCCTGACCTCGTGATCCGCCCGTCTCGGCCTCCCAAAGTGCTGGGATTACAGGCTTGAGCCACCGCGCCCGGCCTGTTTTTTTTTTTTTTTTTTAATCTCGTTCGAATTCATAGATATAGACTTAATATGATAGGTATTTCTTTGGGTCTTGCCTTAGGGCAAGAGAAGTGCCACACCCTAAATACACCAAGATTGGCTTCTGCCTCTCTTATCATGGCTTTCTGCTTTCTGATTTCCCCTTTCCCACACATATTTTCCTGCCCTGACCAATGAATGTCTTTACAAATCTCTAACTTTTTACCACATTGCCACTTAAAAAAAAAAAAAAATCCCTCACTCTTGTGAACATTTCAAATGCATTTCTCAGGTGCTATCTCTAGAATCATAAACATATGAATAAAAGATTAAAATGACAGGGTACTCACCCTGAGATGTTCGAATGATTAAGTTTTTTCAAATTTTTAGCCCATTGTATATCTCGAGAAATTCAGGTGATTTTCAGGATTATAAGGAACCGAAAATTGTAGGGAATGGATGAAGGATTTGAGGGTGTCTAACCTGAATAAGGACAAAATTTGTCACATAAGTTCACCTACTTCTTTGCTTGACTGTCCTCCACATTCACACACATACCCTGCCTTTTGATATTTGTCAATAGGCTGTTTAACTTTTACCTCTGAGCAGGTATGGCTTGCCCTAGAAACTCTTCAATAAAGTTGATACTTCATGCTGGTCTCTAAGTCGTTTGTGGCATGGCAGGGCTGAGGTTTTGCAGATGGGGTCCTGAAGCAAACAGAGGCAGCAGTAGCCAGCCCTTATTACATTTCCCTTATTACATTCTCATGAGGGACATAGCCCCGTAGTACGCATTGTCATGGTGACCTAGCTCTCCCCAACAAGATTGTGTCCAAGTCGCCTCAGGGACCATTTGTTCTAGGGCATAGGTGACCCAATGAAAATAAAATGAAATAAACGATGTTTATTTGTTAAACTCTGTTCACCAGTTGCCTCTTATCACTTGTTTGTGTTTATGTATGAGGGAGAGATATTTTATCTCTCTTCCGTAAGTCTACAAGCTCCATGAAGGAAGCCTGTTTGCTGCTTGCCCTTCTTTACAACCCTTTGTAAATAAGACTTGATGCACAGGGAAGATCTCAGGATAATTGGTGGGAAGATATGTAGAGGAGTGCTTGTGAATTCCTGATTCCTGCCTCAGATCTGAGTCTGTTTCTGAAAACAATGGGGTTTTCTTTCTCTTACCACTCTGGTATTCCTGACTGTCATTCATACCAAGGTTGCTTCTTTGCTTCTTGGTCTACTGAACTGTCACGAATGGAGTAGGGTACCTCGTGGGGCATGTGCTAAATAGCCTATCACTGAAAGTGTTCAAGCAGAGCCCAGGTGACCGGTTTAGGATGCAGTATTGGAGAGGAAGTGCCTGCAGTAAAAATGATGGCTCTCTCCTCTTGGCAATAATGACAATTTGTTGTTACTACAGAATAAAAGGATTATAAGTAAGTACTTTGCAAAAGATTAAATGATGCTATAAGGAGTTGGAGAAATGCAGTTATTGCTGAGATTTTCGCTCAAAGTGGTAAGGAGATGGTAACTTTCAGAAAACACAGAAGGCAGAACAACATGAGAAAGCCGGGGGTGAGTTCAGTCTTGACATATGAAGCTCAAGGGAAAGGCAGATATATGCAGCAATAAATCAGAAATATTGGCTTGGATCTTAAGTCTGTCTTCAGTTTATAAACTTGGGAGTCAGCATTAATAAATATGTAGAATCACACTTGATAAATGTAACCAGAGGAAGAGAGTTGAGAACAAAAAGAAAGAGAAAGATGGAACGGAAATGCTTGAGAAGTGTAGACCAAAGAAGGAAAAAGACCACAAGTTGTCCAAGAAAGGAATTGTAAGAGTACAGTGGTTTCTGGAGGTTAAGAGACTAGACAATTTCAGGAAGGTGAGGGTGGTGAAAAAACAAGAAAAAAGTATTAAAATAAAAAAGAGGAAACTGTTTTTATACTTTTTCCTATTGCTGCAAAAAATACACAATTGCTATTTACTGAACAATCACTATATACTATATACTGGCCATTTTGCTAAAAACTTTATATATATTTTATTTAATATCTTAGCAATACAATGTAGCTATAATCTAAACTACCAAGTTTAGATTGGTACAAAAACACATCTGCTTAAATAAGATAGAATTTATTTCTCTTTCATATAGCCCTACAGTGATGAGTGGTTCACAGTTGGCAGGGCCGGTGGAACAGCTTGACTTCACAAGAGTGTATAAAGCACAGGCAGATGGTTGGTCCTCCCAGACTCAATAGAAGGTTTCTATTGGAAGTCCAAGGCACTGTTCTCTTTTTCTATATCCTCGCCATCAGGAAAGCAGAAAGAGAGAAACTGATCTTCAGAGAGAGACACGGAAGTTTCATCCATCATTTCCACTTATATCTCATTGATAAAAATGTGGTCACTTAATAGTCAAATCTGGCCACAAAGAAAGCTAATAAATGTAGTAACTAACTGGCCATCTGTGTACTCAGCTAAAATTCCAGAGGGTTCTATTACTAAACTCATAGCGACAATATATATTATCACTGGCAGTTTCAGATACAAGAAATTATGATCCCGTTAAAGAGGTAAAAATGATGCTTAAAAAAGGTAAGTGATTATCACAGAATCACACACTTAGTATGTGGCAAAGACAGAAATTAAACTCAGATCACATTTATTCCAAGTTTATTTTTAGATGACTGTAGATTCATATGCAATTATGAGAAATAATACAGAAAGATCTCATGTATCCTTTACCCAATTATCCTCAAGAGTAATATCTTTCAAAACTACACTATGCTGTGACAGCTAGGATGTTGACATTATTACAGTGAAGGTACAGAACATGTCAGTCACCACATGAATCCCTCCTGTTGCTTTTTTATAGGCACATTCACTTTTCTCTCACCCACATTCCATTCTTAACCCTTAGCAGCTTGGTAATCACTAATCTATTTTGAATTTTAATAATTGCTTTATTTGAAGGATGCTATACACACACACATCTCTGTGTGTGTATATATATGACGGAATCACAAACCTAGTATGTGACAAAGACAGAAATTAAACTGAAATGTAAATATTTATATATTTATAAATATAGTATGTATTTATAGTATAGTATATATAAGTATGTATAAATATAGTATGTATTATTTTTCATTTGGCATAATTGTCTAGAGATTGATTTAGATTGTGTGTTTCTATCAACAGTTTGTCCCT
This sequence comes from Macaca mulatta, assembly GCF_049350105.2. Classification (NCBI taxonomy): domain Eukaryota; kingdom Metazoa; phylum Chordata; class Mammalia; order Primates; family Cercopithecidae; genus Macaca; species Macaca mulatta. Next base: position 117,952,496 of record NC_133406.1, read on the forward strand.
TTTCATTGTTCAGTCAAAATATAGATACACTACAGTTTAAGTAGTTTCTTCTCGAAGAAAATTTTGGTGGTTTCCAATTTTTTTTTAATTTCTTGCAGCTTTATTGAGGTATAACTGATAAATAAAAATTGTATATATTCAAAGTATACAACGTGAATACTTAATATATATAGCTATTGTTTAACAATTACCACAGTTGAATTAAACAACACATTCATCACCACACATAGTTACCCTTTTGTGTATGTGTGTGCATATGGTGAGGACATTTAAGATTTAGGACTTAGCAAATTTCTCCTTCTCCTTTTTCTTTTTTTTTTCTTTTTTTGATTTACAGAGAGAAGGAATTTATTTCTTACAGTTATAGAAGCTGAGAAGTCCAAGGTCAAGGGGCCACATCTGGTGAGGGTCTTCTTGCTGGTAGGGACTCTCTGAAGGGTCCTGAGGTGGCACATGGCATCACATGGTGACAGAACTGGGTATGCTAGCTCAGGTTTTTCTTCCTCTTCTTATAAAGTCACCAGTCCCAGTATAAAGACACATGCACATATATGTTTATTGTGGCACTATTCACAATAGCAAAGACTTGGAACCAACCCAAATGTCCATCAATGATAGAGTGGATTAAGAAAACATGGCACATATACACGATGGAATACTATGCAGTCATAAAAAAGGATGAGTTCATGTCCTTTGTAGTGACATGGATGAAGATGGAAACCATCATTCTGAGCAAACTATGGCAAGGACAGAAAACCAAACACCATACATCCTCACTCATAAGTGGGAATTGAACAATGAAAACCCTCGGACACAGGAAAGGGAACATCGCACACCGGGTCCTGTCGTGGGTTGAGGGGAGCAGGGAGAGAGAGCATTAGGAGGAATACCTAACGTAAATGATGAGTTAATGGGTGCAGCACACCAACATGGCACATGTATACATATGTAACAAACCTGCACGTTGTGCACATGTACCCTAGAACTTAAAGTATAATAATAACAATAATAAAAAGAAGACCAAAACAGGCCTTTGTCCCAACTGAGTCAGCTTCCTTTAAGCAATTGCTGTGGTTTGAATATTTTTTTGTTCCCTCCAAAACTCATGTTCAAACTTAATCCCCAATGTGACAGTACTGAGAGGTGGGGCTTTAAGAGGTTACGGGGTCATGGGAGGTCTGCCCTTATGAATGGATTAATCTATTCATAGATTTAAGAATTAATGGGTTAATGGATTAATGGTTTTTTTTTTTTTTTTTTTGATGCAGTTTCACTCTTGTTGCCCAGGCTGGTGTGCAATGGTGTGATCCTGGATCACTGCAACCTATGCCTCCTGGGTTCAAGTGATTCTCCTACCTCAGCCTCCCGAGTAGCTGGGATTACAGGTGTGTGCCACCATGCCTGGCTAATTTTGTATTTTTAGTAGAGACAGTATTTCACCATGTTAGTCATGCTGGTCTCAAATGGCTGACCTCAGGTGATCTGCCCGCATAGGCCTCCCAAAGTGCCGGGATTACAGGCTTGAGCCACCACGCCTAGCCTCCAATTTTTGATTATTTTAACTGAAGACAATTTTAAAATCCTTGGATTGAATTCCTAGTTGACAAGTTTTGTTTTGTTTTTTGAACACTGAGTATGTTATCCCATTGCTTTTTAGTCTTCACTGTTTCTGCTGAAAAGTCAGCTGTAAAACTTATTGGGGCTGACTTGTAAATAATAAGCCATTTTCGTCTGATGCTTTTCAAAATTTCCTCATTGTCTTTGACTTTCAGCATTTTTACTATGATGTGTCTTTTTGTGTACGTCTTTGCATTTATTCTATGTGAAATTTGTTGAGCTTCCTAGATGTGTAGCTCTGTTTTTCAATAAATTTGGAAGTATTCTGCCAGTATTTCCTCAAATATTTTTTCCTTCTCCTTTCTCTTTGCTCTTTCTTCTTGGTACTCCCATTACACCAGTTTTGGTGTGTTTAATTGTGTCCCAGATTTCTCTAAGGCTCTATTTTTTTCATGTTTTTTAAAAATTTTCCTTTAAACTGCATAATCTTTATCACTTTAACTTCATTATTTTCTTTTCCTGTTAGTTCATATTGATTTGTTGAGTGCTCTTGTAAACTTTTCAGTGGTTATACTTTCAATTCCAGGGTTTTAATTCGGTTTTTATTTATAATTTCTATCTCACTGTTGGTATTCTGTATTTGATGTGATATTGTCATGTATCTTCCTTTACTTCTTTAATCATGATTTTCTTTAGATCTTTAAATGTATTTACAATGGTTACTTTGAAATCCATCTTTTAGATATGGCATCTAGTCACATTTTCACCAGCGGTTTTTGTTGTCTGATTTTTTTGTTTGTTTGTTTGTTTGGTATGGGTCATATTTTTCTCTTTCTTTGCGTAGTTTATAGTTTATATTGGAAACTGGAATTTTGTATAGTATATTTTAGAAACTCTGGTTACTGGTCTTTCTCCCCTCTCTCCTCACTAGGTCTTGTTTTCATTATTTGCTTATTTACTTGTTCAGTGACTGGCTGGATTATTTTTGTAAATTCTATCCTCCCCTATACTTCTGCTGTTAAGTCTTTGATGTTGCTTTTCAGAGGACACACATATGCCTAGTCACCTTGGGGTGACAATAATTTTGGCAGAGCTTATGGTGTCCCCTTTCCTGACTACATCCAGCTTTTAATCTAATAATTACCTGCTAATTGCTCCATTGTTTCCAAAATGCCCTAGAACATAAATTTCTCTACTGAGTAATTCAATAAAATTCAGACTTCTTTGAAGGAATAATTACTGAGGTCAGTGTTTGTGATTTGTTATTACCCAAAGAGGGTTCCTCCTGGCTCTTTCTTTTTCCTGTAGAGAGGACATATTAAATGATATTCAGGTAGAACAGTCTATTCTGGGGATGTTGGCCAACAATATGGGTAAATTCTGTAGTGATCTTATGTGGGTACTGTATCTCCTGAGTGCTCCCATAAATCTACATAAACCTTAACTCATGTTACATCATAATTTCTTAGCCTCCCCACTGGTAGAATGTAAGTTTTTTGAGAGAAGAAAATATATCTTGTGTGTTTTTGTTTTCCTCAATGGGCTGCTGAATTGACTGGATAAGCTGTGAGCCTTCTTTCATGGTGACAGAACAGGTGATGACAGACCTGGAGACCCCACAGGCCTGCCCCAGGGTCTACCTGGAGTGCACAAACATTCCAGGCAGGTCCAGCACATTCTTGTCTTCACACAGCAGTGGGAGGTGCAGAATGTTCTCTAGCGGCTCGGTGTCTGCAGCCACCACAGTGAACTCACAGATAGCCCTGTTGAGGGTTTTGATGGCCTCATTGGCCCCTGTCTGAAGCAGCTTGTAGTTACATGACTGCTGAAGGAGGTCCAATGGTTTGGCAGTGAGGTGGTGGACATCTTCCAGGGGATAGGCTTTCGGGTTTACATTGGCCTCTTAGCTGCGGTTCCAGTGGCTCCGCACTCCTCAGGGAGCACGGTAGACTTCAGAGCCTCTAGATCAGTTTAGACTTGTGCATCTGGCAACCTTCGTGAGTATCGCGTGCAGGTTCACCTTTTGGGGAAAACTTTGGAAGACAAGAGGAATGAAAAATGCTTGCTGGTGGTTCCCCGATGGTCTAGTGACTGGGATTCCACTCTTTCACTTCCACGGTGTGGGTTTGATTCCCGGTCCAGGAACATATGTTCCCTGCTTTTGGAAGATCTCCAAAAGCAGGAGATCTTCCCCCTTGTTACTGGAACTTGCAATGTGCCCCAAGGCCCAGAGCAGGAGAGTTTCTGTAGCCTTTTGTGCTAGAAAACTCTGGTGAAGAAGGGGAGTTAATGGCGACCCTCTGCCTGTTTCTCATGCTCACGACCAAAAACCTTGTTACCTACTCTTTTCTCCCTTGGGCACCCAAGCACTCCTGTTCTTTTCATATCTCCATCTCTCACACATCAGTACTGACTTCAGAGGTTAACTAAGCAGTTTGCTCAAGGTTATACAGCCATGCATTGATCCACAGCTGGGTGGGGCTCCTGCCCCATTTGCTGGGCTGCCATTACTGACAGAATGAGTTCTGCTTCTGGTAATGACTGCTTGCTGCTTTCAGAGTAATTCTCCTACAGATAAGGACTATAAAGTAGAAAAATGTATTTCCAAAAAAAAAAAAAAGTGAATGTGCTGGAAGACTGAACAAAAGCAGGCAGACATATGGAAGAACAGCATGTAGTGAGTTTTCCATTTTGCAAACTTTTAGCAGACAGCTGTTAACTGAAAAACTGTACAATTTGTGAGGTTACAGAGGAGAATTTATTTCTTATAAAGGGTTATAGCATGTAAGGTGGTCGTCCTGACAGGTTGGGAAACGCAGGAAGCCCAGAAGCAGGCACTTGGAGGCAGGGAGGGGCAAGACAGGATTTAAGTTGAATGGGTTGGCCTAACATACATATTCAACAAGTTATAGGAGGATTCATGAATATTTATGAAGGGGATCCTGATGCATGCTTATTCAACAAACATTCACGTAATATACAACCTTGTTCACCTTGTTACGGATACTTAGCATTTTAATGCGTTACGGTTAGGCCCTATACACAAAGGTCTTTTCAGGACACAAAGGCACTCAAATGCACAGATACTGTAAAACTGACAGAACCAGTCCATGGTGACTGGTTCTCATCAGAAGAAAGTTACTGAAATCAGTCTCTTGTCAGTCAAGGCTGTAGTTACAGCTTGTGGAACCGCGGGGTTCAGTATCTGGTGAAGGGTGAGCCGCAAGTGCTTTAACACTCCCTATTCTGAAGGCCAGTGCTTGTTTAGCTGCTAGAGAAAAACCTTGTGGCAGTTAGAACATAGTTTATTCTTTGCATGTAGGGGGTGTGTGAGTTAAGCCTTGCCTGGCATGGTGTCTTTATTTATCATTTGGTGTCTTATTGCCATAAAGAGTCCGTTCTGTCAGCGTTATGATCTCTGTGATAACATTAATATTAGTCAGTTTTGTCTAAACTGCAAAAGGCTGGGAATATAATGAGGCTTGTCTGGCCTCCTGTTCCTTCTTGGCCTGGGAGTCAGTTTTGAAGGTTTGCCTAGGGTCCCGTTGGCCAACAGGGGTCCATTTAGTCAGTTGGGGGACTTAGGGTTTTATTTTTAGTTTATAGAACAAACTTTGCTCCACCTTACTTGGGTTAGCTAAATTAGAATACAAAACCAAACTGTCTTGATAGATTAAAGGAACAGAGGAGAAAGTTTTAGACAACCACAGCAGGTGGAACAACAAGGGTTAGGTGGAATCTCAGAAAAGAAACAGCATAGTAGGGTGACTACAGCTAACAGCAGTATATTGTACATTTCAAAGGAGCTAAGAAGAGAGAATTTGAAATGTTCCCAACACAAAGAAATGATAAAATGTTTGATATGATGGATATCCTAAACATCCTGATTTGATGATTACACGTTGTAGGCATGTATCAATATATCATATGTACTCCCACAAACATGAATAATTATTTTGTATCAGTTAGAATATAAAACAAAATAATAATAAGCAAAGAGGGCAGGAGAGAACTTTTAGAGGTGGTGAATAGCTTTGTTTGTTTGTGTTTTGTTTTGTTTTGTTTTGAGATGGAGTCTTCCTTTGCTGCCCAGGCTGGAGTGCAATCTTGGCTCACTGCAAACTCCATCTTCCAGGTTCAAGTGATTCTTGTGTCTCAGCCTCCTGAGTAGTTGAAATTACATGTGTGCACCACCATGCTCACCAATTTTTGTATTTTTGGTAGGATGGTGTGTCACCATGTTGGGAAGGCTGGTATCAAACTCCTGACCTCAAGTGATTTGCCAGCTTGGTCCTCCCAAAGTGCTGGGATTATAGGTGTGAGCCACTGTGCCCAGCTGAATAGTTTTATTGCATACATTGTGGTGATGATTTAATGGGTCTATACTTATTTCCAAACTCAGCAAATTGTGTTCATTACATATGTACAGCTTTTAGTATATGAAGCATACATCACTAAATTAAAGAAAATATAGTTATTATAACTGTCCTGTGATGAATAGATGCCAAATAGAGACAAATACAAAATCTAAGAAAATATAGAATATTTGTTGATAAATAGATTTGTTCAAGAATATTCATGCACAGTAGCCTTCTTCATAATAGTCCAAACTAGAAATAAGCAAATTGTCCATCAACTGTGGCGTATTCACATGTTGGAATAACACTCACCAGTAACACCCAAATAAACTAGATACATATAATAATATGGATACATTTCAAAGACATGAATAAGAACCCATAACACAAAAAGTGAATTTATGTGAATTTCAAGAATAGAGCAACATAATCTATGGTGATAAACATCAGAATGGTGATTAACTAAATGGAGAAGAGTAGGATTGCCTGGAAAGGCACTCTATGGAACTTTTAAATTTTTTTATTTTTTTAATTTGAAAATTTTTTCTTTTATAGAGATGGGGTCTTGCCGTGTTGCCCAGGCTGGTCTCAAACTCCTGGGCTCAGTTAATCTTTCCACCTCAGCCTGCCAAGTGCTGGGATTACAAGCATGAGTTACCGCGCCTGGCGTCTACAGACCTTTTTGGGATGATGGAAATTTTTTATAACTTGATCTTTGTGATGATTTCATTTGTCAATATTTAATAACCGGTCTAGTTAATATGTTTGAATTTTACACTATGTGAATTACATTTCAAAAGTTAGCTCTTTAGCGTAAACATGGGGGGTGGAGGATGGAAGATGGAGACAAGCCAGTATAGACCAGGGAAAGGAGTTTGGATTTTATTTTAAACTCACTAAAAGCTCATTTTCATTCCCCCCACCTCACCAAAAATCCCTGCTAATATCTCAACCAGAGGAACAGCCATGACTACACAATTTCATTAGTGGAAACTACAGACAGGTCTCCTTGAGAAGAGCATTTCACCTTGTGGGGTGGTTCAACACATGCCCAGACGTGAGGCACCTCCAAAGTTCCCAATGACATTGTCCAGGAGTGTTTTTGATGGTCCTGGCTGTATCACGCTGGCAAATTAGTGGTAAGCCTTGTTCTCTAGTCACCAATAAGGCTTGCAGCCATTGTGAGGAACAGTAAAAACCAGTTATGACCACACCACTGCATCAGTGGAAGCTACCAACCTGGCAGATTGAAAGGTGGCATTTTACCCTTTGGGATATTTTCTGCTCAATGGTGAGACATAGGACATGTCCCAGGCCCTAGGTGTGTGCAATGTGGAGTCTCCTTCTTTTTGCCTGACTGCACTGCATTGCAGGAGTCAGTGGTAAACCCTGCTAAAGGACTCAGTCAGTGCAGAGATTGAAAGCAAACCAAAAGACAGCTCAGTTTCTACCCAAAAAAATGCCAGACACTGCCATTTTGGATTGGAACCGAGGTTCTCATTCACAACGCCAAGTGTCAATCACTATACCACCAATGCACACCATGAACTTGCTGGCAGATGCTGAGTTTTCTTTAATACTTTCAATGTAAAAATATTCACAATATTTTGTTCTTGCATCACTTACTTTCTGACAGGTTGAGTGGTAAGAAGCACAAACTCCTATTCCCGTTCTTTCCAAAAATGTTTAGTTTGATCAGAATGCAGGATATTGAACAAGATAACTAGCTTATCCACTACAAAAACTTAGCAGCAAAAACAAAGAAATGGAGGGACAGTTCTAGGTAACTAAAGTGCAATTGAACTTTACTTGGAACCTGGGGAAGCAACATCAGTACCACAAGTCACTTGTCTCTCTCTCTCTCTTAAATAAATACTATATATACATATACGCATATATATATTACATATATATAATATATATAATACACACACACACATGCACACACACACACACACACACACAGAGCTTAATCAAAGAAGAATTCCTGAATCAGAAGGCTCCAGAACCAGAATAGGTTCAGAGGCTCCAGTGCTACCATGTGGTAGAAGATTTATGGATAGAAAAGGGAAAGTGACTTACGGAAAACAGAAGTGAGGTGCAAAAAGAATTGGATTGGCTACAGCTCTGAGTTTGTCTTATTTGAACCCAGTTTGAACAGTTGACCATCTTTAATTGGCTAAAACTCAGTCATTGGCACAAGAGTAGGTTACAGAATACATCCAGTTAGGTTACAGTTCACCACATATGGAGAAACCTTTAAAATATGGATAGAGGCAGCTTCCAGATAATGACATGTATATATCTTTAAGATATTTATACATATAAGTATCATTAAATTAGGACAATTATGCATATGTAATGTGCATGTGTGTTATATATACACATACATACACACATGCACACACTATATATGCATAAATATCTATATACATGCATACATATGTGTATAGGTGTGACATTTTCTAAACAATTACAAAATTTTTACCTGGACTATATATTAGAATATTATTGAATTAATGTTAATATCCTTAGGTTTGATAATTGAATTGTATTATAATTATATAGGATAACATCCTTAATTTCATGAAATAGATGCTGAACTATTTAGGGATGAAGTGGAGTTTTTTTGGTCTGCATTTACTATGAAATATGAATGTGTGTGTAGGTGTATGTAGACAGAGCAAAAAGGTAAAGGAAGGTTAATTGTTGAACTTGGGTGAACAGCGTAGAGGTGTTCTTTTTTTTATTTTTCAACTTTTCTGTAGGCTTGAAATCTTTCAAAGTAAACAATTGTGGAGGAAAATGTAAAACATGGGAGACTGTGAAGAGCTGGCTGAGTTCTAGGCTAAACTTTGGCTCTCTGTGGGTCTTCGCGTTGCAGGAGGGAGTGACAGATCTCAGTACCTCTCACTGCTAGAAGAAAGTATAGGTTACCCGTCTGGTGGACAAACCTACCTAAAGCATGCCCTCCTGTTACCCAGGATATGGGTGAAATGTCTTCTTAGTCCTTCTTACATGAATCAGCCTTCTAGCCTCGAAGTCTGGTAGATAAGTTTGAGGCTAATTTGTATGTTTTAAAGCTTCTGAAGAAGATGTCCCACTTTTACATTGGAATGCAAAAGACAAGTCAATGTGTATGAAGAATTTATTTACAGAAAAAGAAATCCAAAGGACAGTAAGTTATTTGAAACCTAACAGTCCCATTGGGGTATATTGTTTTTACCTGTTGGTCGTTCAGAAATCTCAAGAGTGGGAATTTGGCCTATGCAGGAAGATTTTTCCAGATCATGAGTAAACAGCAAACTTTCAAGATCTTTCTTTGGCAGAGATTCTACTGAGGTAGGAAAGTGGCAGGACTTATTTTCCAGTTGTGGCCGTTTGATCAGAGCAGGATCTCGTCCAAATAGGATGCAGTGAAGAAGCTGACCAAAACCAGCAGATGGAGACAAAAGCTACCTCTAGTTGCCCTCACTGCTTATTGGCATAAAAACTCTCATCAGTGCCATGACAGTTTATAAATGCCATGTCAACATGCCATGGCAATGGCCAGGAAGTTACCTTGTATGGTTCTGGAAACTCCTCATTCCTTTTCCACAAAGTTCTGAATAACCCACCTTCTAATTAGCATCTAATTAAAAGTGGGTATAAATACAGCTAGCTAGCAGCCCACACACTGCCCATGAGTTAGCCCTGCTCCACAAGAAGCAGTACCAGTTTAACAAAAGTTGCTTTCTTTCACTGTGGGGTTGCCCTTGAATTCTTACCTGGGCAAAGCCAAGAATTCTCCTGGGCTAAGCCCCAATTTTGAAGTTGTCCTGTCTTGCATCATCTGGTGACCACCAAGACAAGACAAGATAAGACAAGATGGGATGGGACATGACATGACACAGGACAGGACAGGACAGAGTCAAGAACTGTTTAAGGCAGGACACTTGGTTGTGAAAAGTCCCTTACGTGTTGACCCTGAGATGCCAGAGTGACCTTGTTTGGTGCCCCCAACATGGCCTTTGGGATTCACCATTGGCTACCCCCTGGAGTTTCAGCATTTGGTGTGGGGACCCTCATTGGCTGATACTTGGGTACTCTGGGTTTTTGGCATTTTGTTGTGGGTGAGAGTTCGACTGTCACTGTTGGCCTCCCCCTGGGTGCTCTGGGGTTTTCAGCATTGACATTCCCTATAGGATTGTGGATTAGAGCCCCTCCCCTGGGGAAGTGTTGATGTCATCTTCTCTGCCCTTAAATTAAAAGATTACAATTTTCCATAACAGCCAGTTGTGGCTTCCTGTGTGACCTTGCTCAAGCCCATATTGAACTCTTGGTCACAGGGACCAGGGGTTCCTGGACCCCTGACCCAAGTGACAACTACCCATAGTGGCAGACAAGCAGCAGCCACTCAAACATTTTGCCCAAATATTTTTCTTCAGTGTCTGTGGCTGCTGGATAGATTCTCTGGCAGCTCAGCAGACAACATTGTTCACGCCTTCCCTTCCTCCCTTCCAAGATCACCTTGTTTCTTTTAACCCCTCTTTGCCCAAACTAAAACGCTTTCTTCACTCTCTGGGGAATTCAAACCCATCATTTTACTTCCCATTCATATTTCATAATCTACTTTCATAATGCTTTGCTACCTGTACTTACATCTTCTCTGCAGGAGGTGGGAATTTGAGGGGAAAAGTAATTGAGGTTTTGCTAGACTTAGAAAAACTTCTGGGTGTAGTAGAGATCCTTGTTAGACATGGGCGAGCATCCCAAAGGACTCCCCACTAGTGTGTCTTTAAGGCAATTGGAGCAAATTCAAATCAGATGGCTCAAAGAAAAAGAAACACATTTTCTTGGGAGAACAAGAAATTTGGCCTGAAACTGGTTCTTTACATGATAATACTATTTTACAATTGGACTTATTCAGTAAAAAGGAAAGAAAATGGGAAGAAGTTCCTTATGTACAGGCTTTTATGGCCCCTACCAGGATTCTGACTTCAGAGCCAACTGCAGGATGTGTCTGGCTCATGTTACTTCCAGGAACCAAGAAACTGCGTGGGATATCCTCGATGCTCCCTTCCTAGTGGCACCCCCTGGAAGGCCCATGCCCTCCCCAGGGTCTTCTCAGTCCCCCAGTTCTGAGAGGTTTCCTGCCAGTTCTCCACCGTGGGATTCCACCCCAATGTCATCAGGAACCCCTCCCTTTTATTCAGCTAGCTCCAGCCTATATCCTCCACTGCCCAAGGAAGTAAGCCCGACCAGTACCACCAGGAGTGGAGCTCTATATCAGCCCCTGAAATAGAATCTGTGTCCATTGCAGGAGGTAGTAGCAGAGATAGAGGAACAATCAGAATATATGTGCTATTTCCTATGTCCAAATTGACTTTATTGAAGAAGAAATTTGGCTGGTTTTTGAAGGATCCAGGGAAGTTTATAGAGGAGTTTGTTAGGTTGATCGTGTCCTTTGATTTAACTTGGCACAATTTGCGAATATTATTATCCACTTGCTGTACTATAGAGGAGAAGCAAAGGATTCTGGGTACTATCTGGTGAATATACAGAGAGAGTAGTTGCTCATATCCAAGGCCATGCCATTTATGTAGGAGGAGATGGAGTTCCACATAGAGACCCTCAGTGGGACTACCAGAAGGGTTCCCAAGAATTTGAACATAGAAATCACATGCTAACTTGTTTAGTAGACGGTTAATTATGACAAGGAGAGAGAATTAACTCAGTGGAAGGATGAAAATCCCATTCGGTTTTAGGGCTGCTTGGTTGAGGCACTCAGGAAATATACTAATGTAGACCCAGGCACCCAGGAAGGGCGGGCTCTTCCGGGCATGCATTTTATTACTCAATCTACCCTTCACATTAGGAGGAAGTTACAAAAGGCAGGAATGGGACACCAAACTCCATGAGCCAACCCTTAAACATGGCCTTTGGATTTTACAACAACAGGGACAGGGCAGAGGAAGAGGAGAAAACCAAAAGAAATTGCCAAAAAGTGCAATTTTTAGCAGCTGCTTTTAGTTTCCTACTGCTTTTGAACTGCTCATCCTGGGAAAGTGTTGTAAGAGTGGCTTTGGGATGCCCAGACGAAAGCCAGCTTGCCAGCCCCTGGGCCGGAATCAGCATGCTTTCTGTAAGCAAGAGGCCACTGGAGGAAAGACTGCCTCAGTCTCCAAAGGGAGTCTGAGCTCCCTGGACTCCTAATGGCTGAGAGAACAGACGACTGACAGGGTCCAGGGTTCCCTGCAGCTTCCACCAGACACCTTACCATCTCTACAGAAGAGCCTCAGGTAACTCTTGACATGGCGGGTAAAAACATTGAGTTATTGGACATGGGAGCCACCTTCTCAGTTCTGATCTAGTCCTTGGGACCACTGTCTTCCCACTCCTGTACTGTAGTGAGGACTGATGACCATCTAAAAGCTAGGAGACTCACCCATTCCTTTAGTTGCACTGTGGGGAACCATATGTTTTCCCACAGAGTTTTGCTTATTCTTGAGTGCTGTATTCATTTACTGGGAAGAGACTCACTTTCCCAATAACAGCCTGCAGTTCAATTTGGAGCACCTCAAGAGAAGGCCACAGGCTGGGAAGGGACACTTCTCCTAGCTCTAAGTTCATATCTTAACACAGATAAAGTAAAGACGTTCCTTGCACCACATATTACTCCGTAAGTAGACCCGTCTGCTTGTGACATGGGAGGTCCTGGAAGAACTGTAAGTGTACTCCCAGTCCAGGATACTTTGAAACCCAATGTTAATTATCTATGGGAAAGACAATATCTTTTTAGGTGTGTTGGCTCACGCCTGTAATCTCAGCACTTTCGGAGGCCAAGGCGGGCATATCACTTGAAGCCAGGAGTTTGAGACCAGCCTGGCCAACAAGGCAAAACCCCATCTCTACTAAAAACACAAAAATTAGCTAGGTGTGGTGGCACACATCTGTAATCCCGACTACTCAGAAGGCTGTGGCAGGAGAATTGCTTGAACCTGGAAGGCAGAGGTTGCAGTGAGCCTCGCGTCACTGCACTCCAGCCTGCATGGCAGAGCAAGACTCTGTCTCAAAAAAAAAAAAAAAAAAGAAGAAAGAAAAGGCAAAAAACAAAAAAATCCAGTATCCTTTTAGATCTTAGGCTCCAAGGGGCGTCCATCCCCTGATAATGAAGTATGGATTATTATGATCCTGTTAGTCCCAATGTAACACCCCTGTTTTCCGTTTAATAAGTCAAACGGGGAATACAGATTTGTTCAGGATCTTAGGGCAGTTAATGAGGCAGTAGTTCCAGTCACCCCATAGTTCCTAATCCTTACCCAATAATAACTCAAGTCCCTGAAGATGCTCATTGGTTCATAGTATTCATTTTAAGAGATGTTTTCTTTTACATACCTTTACACCTAGACTCCCAATACATTTTTGCATTTGAATGGACTAATCCAGACACTCATGCTGCATCTCATCTTACCTGGACTGTCCTGTCCCCAAGGTTTTAGGACAGTCCCCATCTGTTTGGCAATGCATTGGCAAAAGAGGTAAGGGAACTGCAGTTAATTAATGGATCCCCCTTACAGTATGTTTATGACCTATTAATTTCCAGCCCTACTAGGGGAAGACTCTGATAAAAGTACAATTCAAGTCCTTAATTTTGAAGCAAAACAAGGGTATCAGGTGTCCCCCCCAAAGGCCCAATTTCTGTCCAAATGGTCACATATTCGGGACACATGCTCACTCCTGGGACCAGGATCTTGGCCCAGGGATGAAAAGAGACCTTGTTGGCATTCCAGGTCCCTCAGATTAAGAAGCCTTTTTGAGAACAGCTGGATTCTGCTGGGTTTGGATTCCCAGGTTTGGGCTCATAGCAAAGCCATTCTATGAACCTCCAAAAGGGAGTGGTCACAAGCCTTTGAATTGGAGTGGAACCTGTCAACTGGCTTTTTTTTTTTTTTTTTTTTTTTTGAGACGGAGTCTCTCTCTGTTTCCCAGGCAGGAGTGCAGTGGCGCGATCTCGGCTCACTGTAAGCTCCACCTCCTGGGTTCACACCGTTCTCCTGCCTCAGTCTCTCCTGCAGCTGGGACTACAGGAGACCGCCACCACACCTGGCTAATTTTTTTGCATTTTTAGTAGAGACGGGGTTTCACCGTGTTAACCAGGATGGTCTGGATCTCCTGACCTCGTGATCCGCCCATCTCAGGGTCCCAAAGTGCTGGGATTACAGGCGTGAGCCACCACGCCCGGCCTCAACAGGCATTCTTAATCTTAAAAGAAAAGCTAGGGACAGTCCCTGCTTTGGGACTCTCACACTTAGAAAAACCTTTCACCCTCTGTGTGGATGGAAAACAAGGGACTGCTTTGGATGTTCTAACTCGAAGACTCAGGAATTACCTTGGACTAGTGGCTTATTTCTCTAAACAGCTAGACTAGGTGGCACCTGGGTGACCAGGAAGCTTGAGATCTGTGGCTACCATCACTCTGTTGGTAGAGGAAGCCAGTAAGTTTAACTTGGGACAATTAGATGCCGTACCAACCCCCGCCCCACACCACCCCATGAAGTACAGTACAGAGGGTCTTAGAAGCAAAAGTACACCATGGCTACCAGGGGGCCAGTTACTGAAATGTCAGGCCCTTCTGCTTGACACCCCAGATGTTACCCTTAAAGTATGCTGATTTTTAAACCCTGCTACTCTGTTGCTGGACCTCATGTCCCAAGAAACAGATCCTCAACTTATCGACACCTGTGTGGAAACCATGGAAGAGATCTACTCTAGAAGGCCCAACCTTGAAGACAAGCCCTTGTCTAACACCAATGTTGAGAGATTTAGATGGAAATAGCTTTATTCATGAAGAAGTAAGAGAGGAAGGTTAGCCAACAAGAAGTCATTGAGGCCAAGTGTTTACCTTCTCAGACTTCTGCTCAAAAAGCAGAATTAACTGCTCTAATTAGGTCCTTCCAACTATGAAAAGACTTAAGGCTGGGTGTGGTGGCCTGTAATCTCAGTACTTGGGAGGCCGAGGTGGGTGGATCACCTGAGGTCAGGAGTTCGAGATCAGCCTGGCCAACATGGCAAAACCCCATCACTACTAAAAATACAAAAATTAGCCGGGTGTGGTGGTGGGCACCTGTAATCCCAGCTACTCAGGTGGCTGGGGCATAAGAATTGCTTGAACCTGAGAGGCAGAGTTTGCAGTGAGCTGAGATCATGCCACTGCACTCCAGCCTGGGAGACAGAGCAAGATTATTCCAAAAAAAAGAAAAAAAAAATCAAGAATCAGTGTGTTTACTGACTCTAAATATGGGTTTCCGGTGCTTCATGCTCTTGCAGCCATACGGAAGGAAAGGGGACTATCAAGAGCCAAGGGATCCCCCATACAACTTTACTCAGATCTTGGAACTTTTAGATGCCGTCCAACTTCCAAAGAAATAGCAAGTATTCACAGCAGGGGACACCAGAAGGGAGACACTTTTATGATTAGAGGAAAGTCCCTGGTGGAAAGAGCAGCTAAGGCCACAGCTAAGGAAACCCTGGTATTTCAGGCTGCTGCGCTACTACCAGGTACTCCATCCATGTCAGTGGCACCATACTATACCCCTAAGGACATTAAAGGAACTGAGTAAAAGGCTTCCAGTGAGACCTCTCTGGATGGTTGCTAGAATATAACAAACTCTATTCCTGAGGCTGAGAAATGGGAAATAATTAAACGTTTTCATGATTCCTCACATTTGGGACAGGATTCTCCATTCAAATTAGTTTCCTAAATATTCTTAGGGGAAGGGACTGTTCCAAACTATAAAAAGGGTTACCATTCAGGAAGCCACCCCATACCCTGATTCCTGCTTAAACCTGTACAACACCAAGGAACATACCATGGTGAAGACTGGCAGACAGATTTAACCCAGATGCCACCTTACAGGGGACGACAATATTTGCTAGTATTTATAGACACTTTCACCGGGTGGATAGAAGCTTTCCCCACAAGGACAGGAAAAGTATTGGAAGTGTCTAAATTCTTACTTAAAGAAATCATCCCAAGATTTGGATTACCAAAAGCTTTGAAAGGTGATAACTGACCTCCCTTCATAGCTAAGGTGACCCTCCTATCTTCACCCCTCACGGAGATCTCAATCTTCAGATAACATAGAAAGCCAATCATGACATTAGCAAAACTCTTTCAGGGGACCTCAGAGGCCTGAGTTTCTCTGCTACTTATAGCCCTTTTGCATGTGAGGATGGCTCCAAAGGGAACTTTAAAGCTTAGTCCATTTGAAATGACTTATGGAAGGCCCTTTTTAACTTTAGACCTTCTGTTTGATGAAGAGACACATAGATTATCACTTAGGCCAGATTCAAAAGGCCCTTCAACCATATGGAAATGAAATGTAACCTCCTCCCACAAGGATAAGGATTAACTCCCCCATTTGACCTGGAGAATTAGTCAAACTTCAAAGTTAAATTTTTCTTTTTTTTTTTTTTTGGGATGTTGTCTTGCTCTGTCACCCAGGCTGGAGTGTAATGGCTCTATCTCAGCTCACTGCAACTTCTGCCTTCTGGGTTCAAGCAATCCTCCTGCCTCAGCCTCCCGAGTAGCTGGGATTACAGGCATGCACCACCATGCCCGGTTGGTTTTGTTTTTGTTTTTTTTTTTTTTTTTTTTGTATTTTTAGTAGAGACGAGGTTTCACCATGTTGGCCAGGCTGGTCTTAAACTCCTGACCTCGTGATCTGCCTGCCTCGGCCTCCCAAAGTGCTGGGATTACAGGCATGCGCCACCGTGCCCAGTCTCAAGGATTCTTATGAGTCTCACAGATGCCAGAGGAAGATGCCATGACCTACACTTGCAAACTCCCAGAAGACTTAAAGCTATTGTTTTGCAAATGCACAGATAAGTATTAATAACATGATGCTGTGGATGAGCATGAAAGTTTTTCTCTTACTCCTAATTACGATGTTTTCTATCTTACCACTTTGCCCTGCTGATGGAATTCAATAAATGAATCTCTACCAGCAGGCACTTGGTTTTTACCCTTCCTAGGACCTTTAACAGATATCTTGTTATTACTAATCTTTGGTCCTTGCTTGTTTAACCTCCTTGTAAAGTTTGTGTCTTCTAGATTACAATAATTCCATGTAAAGATGATGCTGGCACAAGGCTTCCAACCCATCCCGTATTCTGACGCAGAAAATAAAGACATCCTGCCTTTGGGCCTTTTAGAACAGGTATCCAGAGAGTTTACTTCTCCACTGCTAGGCAGGGTCTGTGCCCATAACATCAGCAGGAAGCAGTTACAGAAGATGAACCTCCACCCTTCTGCAAACCCCTTAAGATTAAGGAGGAGTATAGAATCTCTGATGGGGAAATGAGGTGGGAGACCAGTAGGACTTATTATCCAGTCACAACCCCATTGAACAGAGCAGGATCTGGTCAAAACAGGGCGCAGTGAAGAAACCTCTGGAACCAGCAGATGATGATGAAAGTGACCTCTAGTTGCCCTCACTGCTTATGAGCATAAAGACACTACCACTGGGACATGGCCAGTTTACAAATGTCATAGCAACACACCTTGGCAATGACCTGAAAGTTACTTTATATGGTTCTGGAAACTCCCTGCCCCTTTTCCAGAAAGTTCTGAATAACCTACCTCTTCATTGGCATGTAATTAAAAGTGGGTCTAAATACAACTAACTAGCAGCCCACAGGCACCAACTCTGGACACATTGCCTGTGGATTAGCCCTGCTCTGCAAGAAGCAGCACCAGTTCAATAAAAGTTGCTTTCTCTCGCCAGCGACTTGCCCTTGAATTCTTTCCTTGGCAAAGCCACGGAAACTGCAGTCTGGAAGAATTTTCCCAGGTTATGAACCAGTTTTGGGGCTCGCCTGCCCTGCGTCACTACCACTGTTTCCTTGGGTTTCCCAGGAATGTACATGTGTGACACTGCTGCCCTGCCTATAGATCTGTTTCCTTGCAAGGAAACAGGAATATCTTGCCTGCAGCTTCTGGAGTTGAAGATACATGCAGTTTCACTACTGAGTGCTAACATTTAATTTTGGAATCAAGTGATGCATTCAGACTGGTTGCTATCATTTTGTGGTATACATGTAATGAACACATTCGTGACTGCGTTTCCTGCTTTTAGCTGGAGCAAGAAAGTTTTATAATTGTGATTTGTACAAAAAAAATCATAGGCAAGAGAATGTGTGTAAAATAAACTTTATTGTCAGAGGTTTCTAAACGCTCATCCTTCAAGGAAAACGGACATACGCTGAAGAGTTGATAAACAGTCTACAGCAGTGTTATTCTAAATCTGATTCCAAGTCCTTGCCATTTTCCTCCAGCTGCTGTTGACTCCAGTTACATATAGGTTGGGGGAAAGGGGATTATCTATGAATCTAGGTATCACTGTCTCTTGGGCAGTTATCACATTTGCAGGCTGAAGGGATGTGATTTCTACAATCAAACTATCCATTTGGAGTACAAATCTGGAGTGGCTGTAAAATTTGGTTCTCAGAGATGGAGCTTTCAGATTTGGACTTTCAATTGTTCTGTTCTTTCAGTTTTTCTCATCAACTAGGGAACTGTTTGTGACTAAGCTTTGTTAAAAGTAGAGAAGAGCTTTTCATAGTTCCAACATTAGTTGTTACCTGAAATAAACAAAAACACACAGACACACAACTAAACGATAGTGTTTGGTGAGGTTTGCTGATACCTAACTGAGACTGGAGTGAGAGCTAAGTGGTGATACAGGCCAGGTGCAAACTGAGTGCGGCTAAGTGGATAATCTCTGGTAGTGAAGATAATCTCTCTCCTAGAAGAAGATAGTAATAATAGATTGAAAAGAAAGTCTCCTGAAATGAACTAGCTGGCCTGTGGTGTAGGACACAGGACCCCAGCCACCTTATGATTCTAAAAGCCTTGCTCAAAGCCACTGCAGATGAGTTAGCTAGGTCTCTACCACCCCCTCAGTAATAATTGACTCTCCATAATACTCCTGTGGAGAGAAATAAAGTTCTTTCACACCTACCAGGAAGGGATTTGCTTAGCCTCAAATGTGCACATTCAGAAATAACTTGTCATCAGAAAGAGAGGACAGTTTGCAGAGAAATAACCCTCCTAAGTCCACATTCTATTCCTTTTAAATAAGAGAGTGGTGCCAAGGGAAGAGCCCTAGAATGTGAAAGCCAGCAGGGTGCTCAGATACCATCCAAGTACAGTTCCATCTTTGACCATAAGGAGACAATGGGTCAAGAGGCTCAGGCCATGTGATCTGTGGGTGAAAAACCTGGGATGACAATCGAGGCTTCAAACCTCTTCCACTCCATCACAGAGTTTAGGAGCAGTTAGAAGGAAGTCTTCAATCTGGAGAACACTAACAGGCTCTAGAGATTATTGGTTCATGGTGGCTGGGACAGAAATAAGGATTCACAGAAGGATGTTTATAGTAAATGTTCTTTTACAGTAAATCTTATTTTGGGATTTTGCTTGATAAAAAGGCTGAGCAAAAATAAACAACTTTTGTTTGTTTGTTTGTTTGTTTCTTTTTTTTTTTTTTGAGGCAGTTTCACTCTTGTTGCTCAGGTTGGAGTGTAACGGTGCAATCTCAGCTCACCACAACCTCCACCCCCCAGGTTCAAGCGATTCTCCTGCCTCAGCCTACCAAGTAGCTATGATTACAGGCATGCACAAGCATGCCCAGCTAATTTTTTTTTTTTTTTTTTTTTTTGCATTTTTAGTAGAGACGGGGTTCCTCCATGTTGGTCAGGCTGGCCTCAAACTCCCGACCTCAGGTGATCCTCCCAAAGTGCTGGGATTACAGGCGCAAGCCACCACACCCGGCCAAAAGTAAAAATTTTCTAATTGCAATTCTGAACCACTTATGAGTTGTGAAATCAATATAGTGGACGGCATACTACTACAGGCTTTATTTAAATACTAGGTAGGGTGGATTACACATAGTAAAAGATTTTCAAAAAACTGATCACAAAGAATTGTGTATTTCTCGCTGCATCTTGTGGTCAGAAAAGTTTGAGAAACTGCTCTACATAGGCAAATTATAGGTTCAATCTATCTGTCTACCTCTTTTTCCCTTCTCTTTTTTCCATGCTATGCAAACAAGACCATGGAGAGAGGAAGGCAAATTCCATCAATGGGTGGTGTTAAGCCTTTTCTATGAGGTAGTTGTACATTTGGGACACCTCTATGCTGGTGACTTGAGATTCTAGTAGATAGATGGTCCTTTTCATCTCTAGCCACATGTTAAAATTACTTGGGAACTTTTCAGTACTACTAGTGGTTTCTACCCACCTGGAAGCATTTAAATCAGAATCTCTGTGTAGAGTCCAGGCACTTGTGTTAGTTAAAACCTCACAAGGCTTTATAATATGACAGAATGGTTTAAAGCTACTGAGTAGACCCACCTATTTCCCACCATTCTGTTTCTCTTTCACCATAGGCTTCTTTCCCATGAGAAAGTGAAGACGTCAGTCTGTCTTTTCACAGTCTCAAGTAAATCGCTATCTTTTCTCAATTGGCCTTCCAAGGCAAAGATTTCTTTCCATTTATCTATCTGAATTTTTACTAAGTTGTCCTCTGGATTCCCTTTTCTCAAAGCTAATTCACCACAAAGGCACTGATCAAGTCAAGGAGCTGGGCTTTCATACACCTGCACCTGTCAATCATGGGTAAATACTTTGCAGGCGGGGTTGCTGGGTGCTGTGGGATTGACATAAACTCCCAGATATTGCCAGCTGTGAGCCTCAGGCAAGCTTGTGACTAAGTGACTCCAGTAGTCTGAGGACAGTCCTTAGAAGGGTCTTTGGAAGCAAAAGCAAACATAGGCATGAGAGGTTGAAAAACAAAAAAAGAAATCCCATCTGGTCTTGGCTTATACCTAACAGAACTTGTGCAAGAATGGATACTAAGGTGGGTATTGTACACAGCAGAGCTTAGTAAATACCAAGTCTGGAGTTTAAGGGATAGGCTGAAGAGATTTTGCAGGTTTGTAAACATTTTTGCCAATTTGAACATACTTTTGTTTACGTTTGGTTTTTCTCCTCAGTGGTAAGAGCTAGGCACAGAAAGATAGCTAGGATATTATGATTTAAATCAATAAATTTGTATTTTGCCAAGGACCAAGATGAACTATGACTATTTCAATTTTTTAGTACTTTATTTTCATCAGTTTGAAAATTAGGACTTTTGCTCCTTTTTTGGCTTATGACATCTTTTTGGTTTTCACACTTTCTCAAAGACCAGTAACTTAGAATCTAAATTATGATTGCTTATTGTTTCAGTACTCTAAGGGAAAGTTGATTTAATCTTGACAAAATGTATTCAGTTAAAATAATTGTTCTCTTACATTTTTTTCTTTTTTTTTTTTTTTTTGAGATGGAGTCTTGCTTTGTCACCCAGGCTAGAGTGCGGTGGCACAATCTTGGCTCACTGCAACCTCCGCCCTGGGTTCAAATGATTCTCCTGCCTCAGCCTCCCAAGTAGTTGGGACTACAGGCGCGTGCCACCATGCCCAGCTAATTTTTGTATTTTTAGTAGAGACCGGATTTCACCATGTTGTTCTCTTAAATATTTTCACCTTTTAAGTTTGTCCTTCTCTTCTCCAATTTGCAATAGTGGAGTGTGGCTTGTACCTAAATAGTGTATTTCTTAGAGCTACTTATTCCTGGAGGCTGGCAGTCTGGGGGCCTGGAGGGGGTGCATCTAGAAAGCAGCCGTCTCTAAGTTGAGAATAACTATGAGAATCGTGGGTTATAAGGCTTTGAGCAGCTATGGCCTCCCCGTCCTCTTTTGTTTCTAAGTGGGGTGTGACAAGAGAAGGGACCCATCTGAGAGTGACTTCATATTGTGGCCTTTCACCACTTACCTCTGGAAATTTGATTCAGGCAAGCCGGGGGAGTCTCCGGTATTCTTCTCTGAGAACTCTATTTTCATTATACAGCTGGACAACGGAATCTATGATCTGCCTGTAGAGGTTAGAGTTGCATCCTGTTCCAGGAAATAATTACAGTTTAGGCAAGTTATACACGTTTGCTTAAGAGAATGCTTTCTGCACATTTCATGTTCTTCCTCTCTATCTTAGCCTAGGGAGAAAACCGTGGGGACTCAGGGCTGGAACTTTAGTGTGATGGGGCAGAAGCTAAATTTTCACATGATTCTGAACAAATGCCAGCACATCACATGTATTATCATGTCCAATGGCTGAAATATGAAGGAGGCTTTCCTGAAATAGTTGCTGCTTTGGTATGGGAAGGGACCTGGTTACTGTTCTTCTGGCCCAGCATGATGTTGTGAAATGATGGCCTCTGTGTGAGAGCAATCGAAGAGGAGGGGGTTGGAGAGAACCACCTTGGGGTGGTAGAATGAAGAGTAACCAAGACATAAGGGAAGCTGATGAGGATGGCAGCAGAGGAGACTCTCATTCTGCTACATGAGGTGCTCAGAAACCTGGGTTCTAGTGAATGCCAATCACATAAGAAGCAGAGAGACAGCAGGCAGTGTACAGAAGCAGAGAGAAGACAGCAGACAGCCTGGGAATCACAAGAATGATTTTAGAGGTAGACACCTCTAAGATGGAGGCAATTCTTTAAGCCTATTTATTCACCTATAAATAGGAATGATAGTAGCTGCCCTACCTCTCTAGCTGGGACATTTGTAATGAATAAGTGAAGTAAAGTATGTCAAAGTGCTTGAAATCTACAAAACTCTGCCCCAGTCACAGGCCTTTAGAACAATACATATTGCCAGAAGCAGATCACTTGGGCCTCTCCTACCATTTTCTTCATCAAAGCTGCTGAGATAACGTTCCAGCTTTTCTCGCAGGCAGTTGTTGATGAAAAGGGTTTCCTTCAGGTGCTGCCGCTGGCTCTGGATCTCATCTTCTGCAGCCGTTCCACCAGGACATGGAATGAGATGGGAAATGAAGAATGCCGATCACTAAAGGGGTAGTCAGGGGCCTCTCATCAAGATCCCTGGCCTTCACCATGCTTTTGCCAACTTCATCTTCTCATCAGGGAACATAAGGCAACTTTCTTTAAGAGCTTTTAAGGTTTCAAACAAAGTATGGCCAAGTGCTAAGCAGACTCCACAGGGATGCCTCCCACAGGGAGATATGGGAAGTATAAGGCAGGTTGACAGGAGGTGGGAAAACACTGAAGGTCTCTGAGCAGGGCTTTTCTAGCACTAGGAAAGGTGTGACCACCTCCTTGAGATGACTTATAGGTACTAGGGAACATCTTCCTCTCTACAAAATATCTCTCCTGAACATCTTTATTTTGTTGTTGTTGTTTGACAGAGTCTCTTTCTGTCACCCAGGCTGGAGTGCAGAGGCACCATCTTGGCTCACTGCAACCTCCGTCTCCCAGGTTCAAAGGATTCTCATGCCACAGCCTCCCAAGTGGCTGAGACTACAGGCGTGCACCACTATGCTTGGCTAAGTTTTGCATTTTTAGTAGAGACAGGGTTTCACCATGTTGGCCAGGCTGGTCTCGAACTCCTGACCTCAAGTGATCCACCCACCTAGGCCTCCCAAAGTGCTGGGATTATAGGTGTCAGCCACCGTGCCCGGCCCTGAACATCTTTAACAGATGGTAAAGACCTTCTTCTGCACCTTATTGTGAAATTGTAAAGAGAAATAAGGATACCTTTGTCAGAGGATGGTATGAGTAATAAAAGCCACATACTTATACCCATTCCTGACAAAATGACAAGCCTAATGTGGTTTACATTACTATGAAAGCTCAATGAGTGAATTAATATGGTCTCTTTCTATTGTGTAGAAGAGTATATTATAGTCCCCTAACAATCCAAACTTTTGCCCCCAAAGTAAAGTCAAACATTCAAGTAAGGGAGAGGAGACATAGGTCAAGGTTTTAATCTATACATACACCAGTGAGGCACCAACCCAAAGGGCTCTTATATACCTAGAGAAGCTCCAATGGCTAGCGTGGAGTCATTCTGGGAAGAGGGCATGCTGGTGGCATTGCTGTTAGATTCAGCCTTTTCTCCAGCAGATAGCCTCGTTGTTTATTTAGATTGAATTACAACATTGAGACTAAACTAACAGAGATCGTAAAAATACCTTGGTGCTGCACAAAGATTGAGAATCCTGGCTATTTACCAAAGGGTTGCCAAGATCAAAGTCTTGTCTTTATGGAAGTCCCCTGATATTCTAGTAGTCAGATGGAACCTTATGGGAAAGCAAGCACCTGAGGGGAGATGGAGACTGGAGCTTGAAATTATAATTGCACCTCCAAACATATGGACAAGCCTGCCAACATTCTTGGGATGGCTAGAACAGCTTGGGAAAACTGTTCAGGAACTATAATTATCAAGAATATTTCAGGAAGGCTGGGCACGGTGGCTCACGTCTGTAATCCCAGCACTTTGGGAGGCAGGGGTGGGTGAATTGCTTGCGCTCAGGAGTTTGAGGCCAGGCTGCGCAACAAGGCAAGACCCTGTCTCTACCAAATAGGCAAAAATATAGCCGGGAGTAGTGGCATCATCTGTGGTCTCAGCTACTCAGGAGGCTGAAGTGGGAGGGTCATTTGACCCTGGGCTGTAGGTTGTGGTGAGCGAGATCATGCCACTGCACTCTAGCTTGGGTGACAGAACAAGGGACCCTGTCTCAAAAAATCTATATATTTCAGGAAAGATAAGATGTCCCGTTTTAAAGAAGGAGATCTGTTAAACGGATTTGTACATGTGCTGCAGTAGTGGCAGAGTCTGCCATAATCTCTTCACTCTCTCCATTCTGACCTGCTTTGAGTATACCAGCTTGCAGATGCCAGTCCGGGCCAGAGAGACTGAGGTGAGGACAGGAACAGAACAAATTACCTGACCCACACTAGGGACCTGTACTTGAGACTTGAAACCAGAGCTGTGTTCAGCCTAATCACTTTTTTAAAGTGAATCTTCAGGGCCTGCCTGCAGAGAAAAACATCTCTCAGTTTAGACAGAGCTGTTGAGCATGTAGAATGTAGGAGCTACGGAGAGATTAATGGAGCTTTATTTTTCTTATCAAAGGAGCACTCACTGGCTAAATCCAGAGAAGAGGGGTTTTCCTGTGCATCAGAGAGGAAGGCATTGCTGCTGGGAAGCTGGTGGGAGTCATGGCGGCTGGAATGAGTCAAATACTGTTCATCTAGTGAGTCCTCCAGGACTTCATCCATTTCTTCCTCCTGGGCCTCCCTCCTGAGCCTGGTGGAGTAGGCAAGACAAGGGATTAAACCAAGGCAGCCTGGAACCACAGCTTCATAGCTAGTTCTGATCTGAAGCTCATGGAAGAGGCACCAAGAGGACCTCTTGGTCCATCATATCAAAGAGGAAGTATACAATCCACTTTTGACTGGGAGTATAGTGAGTCGAGAGTTAGTATAGAAGTGAAAACAGCAAGTGATCAGTGCATTGACCTCATAACACACAGATAAGGCAGCAGACTCAACAACTACTCTAAAATACACTCAGGGCACACAGGACACAGAGAGCCATACTATTGGCTTCAAAATGCTGTGTTCAGATTTTATTTAATATGATGTGGAGTGATCCATTGAATACTGGCTCTTGAGACAACGTAACATCCCAGGGCTTTTGCATATTTTAGACCCCTAGCTCTAAATACTTGCTATGGTTTCAATTTATTTTTCAAGGTAATTTTCTGGCTATAAAATATCTGCCAACATAATTCAGGACAACCGTGCAGAAACCAGATAGGCATCTCCCTTTGGTTTGCAACCATATAGGATTTAAAGATACAGAAACCAGGGATCCCTGGTTAGTTTACTTTTTGGTAAGACTGACTAGTTAACTAAGTGTGAGAAATTACTAGGAAATAGGAACCAATACAAGAACTGCAAAGAGAGCAGAGAACCGTTTTTAAAAGGACACATTGTATAATCAGTCAACAAAAAAAGGAACACTCAGCAGTGTCTGCTTTTTCCAGATCTGGGACCTTTAACCTCTTGAGCCCTTGCTTCTGGAACCCTCTCTAGATTTGAGTCCTTGCTTCTGGAATCCTCTCTAGATTTGAGCCCTTGCTTCTGGAATCCTCTCTAGATTTGAGTCCTTGCTTCTGGAATCCTCTCTAGATTTGAGTCCTTGCTTCTGGAATCCTCTCTAGATTTGGTCAGTCTATTATCAGCCCCTTCATCATTCGGAGTTACCTGGGAGCCAGTAGCTTTTGCCTCTCTTCATTTTTCTTACCATTGTGATTTTCTGCAAACCAAAATTAAAAGAGCTGGTCAGAAATTAAGCAGGT
Organism: Macaca mulatta; assembly: GCF_049350105.2. Classification (NCBI taxonomy): domain Eukaryota; kingdom Metazoa; phylum Chordata; class Mammalia; order Primates; family Cercopithecidae; genus Macaca; species Macaca mulatta. The sequence goes on from NC_133406.1 coordinate 117,978,657, forward strand.
CTCAATTCACACATTGCACACATGGGGCCTGTATGATCAGGGACATAACACTTGACATGTGTGTTCAGAATGCTCTGTGAGAATTATTGCAGGAGGCCTCAGGTTGTGTTTTTAGAGAAGTGGCCTGGCAGGCTTGCCTGAGTCCACTGGACAGGGTGTTCCTGATGTGGTGAATCATCACCATGACATCAGCTGCCTGAAGCAGAGCAAAAGTCTTTTGTTCCCCAGCTCAAAGAATACTTGCCTGGCTGCCCTTTGGACTTCTCCAGTTGTAACCTTCCTTCCTGCCACAGGCTGGTTGCCAGACCATGACTGTCCCATTGCTACTCACACACAGAACCTGCTCCAGTCTTGGAGAGGACATATAGCCCTCTCCTACTTCTACTCCAAAACCAGAGGACTGCCCAGGTGCCTTGAAGTCTGTCCCTGTTGTGCTTCCTCAGATGTTCTTGGGGGTAATTCTTGTTTTTTTTTTTTTTCTTCTCAGTTTGTTAGTGAGAATTGGGGGCGATTCTATGAAAAATATTCCAGTATAAATCAAGTTTTCTAACATCAGCTTCTATTATATCCAGTGCCTAAACTAACCCCAAAAGATTTGGCCAATTTATTGGGACCTGAAAATAAATGAATAAATAAATAACCCTGAAAGAGAAATACACTCATGAACATTAAGATACTACTTCAACCGATCTGTACAGCAGTTGTGGAATTATGATTTGACCCACTTTACAAATGAGGAAACAGAAATTCAAGAAGGATCAATCACTTGCACAAAGTTAGTAAATACAGCGCTGAGGCTAGAGCCTAGGTAATTCTGATTCTTAGTCCAGGGGTCTTCCCATTCTAACAAGCTGCCTTCTGTCATGCTGTTCTTTCTGACCACAAAGATTGAACGGAGACTTCAGCTTCTGGCCAAGTTGGAGTAATAGGGACCAGATTTGTCCTCCACCTTAAACAACTAAGAAACTGGAAAAGGTATTTTAAACTCTAGCTTCAACATTGGATATAGTGCAGTACAGTACAGTGATCCCTGAGAGAGAGAAAATAAAAGAGGTGAGCCCTATGACTGCTCCAGTTTCCTGCCTGAGATTGTCAACTGCAGAGCAGGGAGGGAGGACCCAGGCAGAGCCTGGTAGTAAGCTTGAAGAAGTCAGGGTGGGTAGACATCACAGGACAGACTAGAGAATAGATTGCTGCACAGACAGAATGCCTTGGATATCTGTCTTCAATCTTCAGCTAAGTACTGATTAGTACATGTATTTGAGGAAATTATGCAAAGCAGGGGAAAGAACTTCTCAAAAGGAATAATCTCCGTAGCTCACACAGAGCTTGCAACACTTGGTGTTTCCATCAACTACAGTGAAAATCCCTTTTAATAGAGGGAGCATTGGTTAGAATAGGGGTCCCCAACCCCCAGCACTGGTTCATGGCCTGTTAGGAATGGGACCGCACAGCAGAAGGTGAGCAGCCAGCCAGAAAGCATTACAGCCTGAGTTCTACCTCCTGGCAGATCAGCGCTGGCATTAGATTAGCATTGGAGCACAAGCCCTATTGTGAACTGTACGTGCCAGGGATCTAGGTTGCACGCTCCTTATGAGACTCTAACTAGTGCCTGATGATCTGAGGTGGAACAGTTTCCTACTGAAACCACCCAACTCCCAACCCCTACCATCCCACCCCCACCTTGTCTGTGGAAAAATTGCCTTTCATGCAACCAGTCCCTGGTGCCAAATCTGTGGGAAATCACTGGCTTAGAACCTTCAAAAGAGTGTTGCCCCCAATGTAAACTGTGGACTTTGTGTGATAATGACACATTAATGTAAGTTCATCAACTGTAACAAATGTACCATTCTGGGGAGAGATGTTGATAGCCTAAGAAGCCATGCATGTGTGGAGGCAGGGGGTATATGGGAACTTTTTGTACTTCCCGCTCAATTTTGCTGTGAATCTGAAACTACTCTAAAAAATAAGGTCTATTTTTTTAAAGGCATATTGCCTCCATAGTGGGAAAAAAGTAGCCGTTGACTAATAGCTGTGCTTATCCTGCCTAAAAAATTTAAACAGCCGGCTTGAAAAGACGCAAATTGTTTTTAAGTAACTTTATTGTATACTAAAACAAAGTCAAAAGAATTTTAACACAAAATGCAAAAAATCCAGCATTCAATAGGTTACAATTTGCAATGTCTAACACCAAATCAAATAGTGTTAGGAATGCAGAGAGACAGAAAACCATAATCCATGATGAGAAGGGAAAAAAAATCAGTCTACTTAAATTGACTTAGAAAGGACACATCAGGTGAGAATTAAAAAACAATAGAAAGGACACAGATGACAGAATCTGTAGACAAGGACATTGAAACAAATATAACTATATTCCTTGTATTAAAGAAGCTAGGCCAGGTGTGGTGACTCATGCTTGTAATACCAGCACTTTGTGAGGTCAAGGTGGGTGTGTCACCTGAGGTCAGGAGTTTGAGACCAGCCTGGCCAATGTGGTAAAACCACATGTCTATAAAAATTACAAAAATTAGCTGGGCATGAAGGCAAGTGCCTATAATCCCAGCTACTCAGGAGGCTGAGGCATAGGAATCACTTGAGCCAAAATCTCACCACTGCACTTCAGCCTGGGCAACAGAGAGAGACTCTGTCTCAAAAAATAGAATAAAATAAAATAAAGAAGATAGAGGAAAATATGAAATGATGAGGAGTTACATAGAAGAGTTTAAAAAAGACATAAATAAAATTTAGATGAAAATACACTGGACAGGATTAATGGCAGATTAGATGCTGCTGAGGAAAGATTAATCAATTCCAAGACATGGAAATAGAAAGAAATAGAGAAAAAAAAGATACAACAAAAAATGAACAGACTATTAGTCAACTGTGGTAAAATTTCAAAGCAGCTAATACAAATATAACTGGAGTCTTTGAAGGAGAGAATAGAGAGAAAGAATATATATTATATATATTTGATATATATATGCTATATATATTGTATATGCCATATATAAGACATATACGTCATTATTATTCAAATTTGATCAGAACTATAAACATGCAGATGCAAAAAACTAAATAAAGTAAAACAATACATAAAAGATAAAACTATACAAGGTCTTATCATAATCAAACTGCTTAACACCAGTGATAAATAGAAAATCTCAAGAGTAGCCAGTGAAAAATGACATATTATGTACAGAGGAGCAAAAATAAGAATTATGGTAGACTTCTTGTTGGGAACAATGTAAGCCAGAAGACAGTGGAATATCACTTTTCAAACACTTTTTAAAAACAAAAACTGTCAACTAGAATCCTACACCCAGTGAAAATATCTTCCAGAAATGAAGGTGAGTTCTTATGCTCATTAAGATGAAGTAATCCACTATACTCTATCCCTCTTACTGATTGAAACTGAGAACTCTCAGGTCAGGCACAGTGGCTCACACCTGTAATCCCAGCACTTTAGAAGGCCAAAGCAGGTGGATCACTTGAGCTCAGTAGTTCAAGACCAGCCTGGGCAACATGGAGAAACACTGCCTCTACAAAATATACAAAAATTAGCCAGGCGTGGTGGTACACACTTGTAGTCCCAGCTACTTGTGAGGCTGAGGTGGGAGGACTGCTTGAGCCCAGGAGGCACAGATCACAGTCAGCCAAGATCGTGTCACTGAACTCCAGCTTGGGTAAGAGAGCAAGACTCTGTCTCAAAATAAAAAACAAAACTAAGAACTCTTGAAAGAACATTAAAAGTGATTACCTGAGTGCTCTAAAGAGAAAACAATAGAATGCAGATAAAAAACAAAACTAAGAACTCTTGAAAGAACATTAAAAGTGATTACCTGAGTGCTCTAAAGAGAAAACAATAGAATGCAGATTAAGGACCATAGTCAAAACTAAAATAAAATATACAATGGAAATAAGTTTGCATTTTTTCTCCTCACTTTGGGGCACTTGGGAGGAGCTAAGGGTCTTCAGAGCCTGTAGCCAACTTACCTGTGGCCAGTTTTCTGACAAGGATCTCTGTCAGCTGGCTTCCTTGTACCATTTGCTCACAGAATCTCTGTCTCTGGTAGTAGGCAATGCCAGTGTTCCTGAGAAGGCCCTCAAAAGACTTGACTGTGTTCTTCACATGCTGGGTGAAAAGGTAGCAGACACCTCTCCCTTCCTGTATCTTCTGTCGTAAGTGGGTCAGTTCTTTAGCCTGAGCCTGAATTAAGGGATCATGTATCCTAAGGTGGGAGAGAGGAGTAAAATGTAAGAGGGAATGTAGTGAATAATACGTTATAGAAGTTTCAGAGGAGAGATCTCTTAGAATCCCTGTAAGGAACTCCCAAGTTGAATTCTTTTTTTTATTTTTATTTTTTGAGACAATCTCACTCTGTCGCCCAGGCTGGAGTGCTGTGACGCAATCTTGACTCACTGCAACCTCTGCCTCTGCCTCCACCTCCCAAGTTAGAGCAATTCTCTTGGCTCAGCCTTCCAAGAAGCTGGGACTACAGGTGCCCATCGCTACGTCAGGAAAATTTATATATTTTTTGTAGTGATGGGGTTTTGTCATGTTGGCCAAGCTCATCTCGAACTCCTGACCTCAAGTGATCCATGCACCTTGGCCTCCCAAAGTGCTGGGACTACAGGCATGAGCCACCGCACCCGGCCCAAGATCAATTCTTGTACAAGTTGTGTGACTTGCCTGTGGCAGAAGGAATGAAGAAACAGCCTTGGGTTCTGGGTTTGTCTGTTATTTTACTAACTTTGCATTAAAAAGATGCCACATGGGTTCCCCACTTCAGTCCAAGTACATTTTCATATGATATACATCAAGCATTATGCAGTAGCTGGCAAAAAAAAAAAAAAAAAAAAAAAGAACCAGAAAAAAAGCAAGCCAGGATCAAAAGTGTTGGGCAGGTATCTCTGGTATGAATTGAAAATTAAAAAGAAAAATCAGTGAAAAAGTCAAGAAGGGCAGTATTCTTTTGAATGACATGAAGATAGGCCATAATCAGTAAGAAGGCTATTAAAACGAAAGTTCTGGCCAGGTGCAGTGCCTCATGCCTGTAATACCAGCACACTGGGAGGCCAAGGCGGCAGTTCACCTGAGGTCAGGAGTTTTGAGACCAGCCTGGTCAACATGGTGAAACCCCATCTCTACTAAAAATACAAAAATTAGCCGGCCTGGTGGTGTGCGCCTGTACTCTCAGCTCCTTGGGAGGCTGACGTAGGAGGATCGCTTGAACCTGGGAGGTGGAGGTTGCAGGGAGCTAAGATCATACCACTGCACTCTAGCCTGGGCAACAAGGTAAGACTCCATCTAAAAAAGAAAAAAAGTAAAGTTCTGAGTAGTAATTTCATTATTCTATGTTGGATTTCATTGTTTTCTAATTATTGTTTAAATATTTCTCATGGTGATATGGTTTGGCTCTGTGTCCCCACCCAAGTCTTATGTTGGATTGTAATCCCCTGTGATGGGGGAGAGACCTGCTGGAAGGTAACTGGATCATGAGGGCGGATTTCCCCCTTGCTGTTCCCGTGATAGTGAATGAGTTCTCATGAGGTCTGGTGGTTTGAAAGTGCAGCACCTCGCTCTTTGCTCTCACTCTCTCTCTCCCGTTCTGGCCATGTGAAGCAGGCCTGCTTCTCCTTTGACTTCCACAATGATTGTAAGTTTCCCGAGGCCAGCCCAGAAGCAGAAGCCTGTACAGTCCACAGAACCCTGAGCCGATTAAACCTCTTTCCTTTATAAATCACTCAGTCTCAGATACATGTTTATAGCAGTGTGAGAATGGACTAATACACGTGGGTTCAAATGTGGAGTGTGAGCTCTTTGAGTCTAAGGACAGTGCCACCTATGACCCAACTTACGGCACCCGGTAGTATGTACACATACGAGTAGTTATTCAGTTAATGTTTAGAACCATGTAGTCCCAGAGCTGGACTGAACATTTACAGTCATCTACCCCATCTAATGCTCGAGTTTTCTCCCTGTTATTCTTCTAAGTAGTTATCCGCAGGTCCTCTTTCAAACTCTATTCCTTAGAATTACTAGAAAGTGTCAGGGGAAGTAAAGACGCATACTGGGGTGAAGCAGGGGCTCCAGACCTGTCCCCCCTTCAATCAAATCTCTCTGCTTTGGTGAGTTTTACACATTTGAGCTTCTATGATTTCATTTCAACAAAGCATTAAAAGAAGTGTCGAATGCTACAATCTACCTTATGTCTGAAACCCTCTAAGGATAGTCAATGCTGGTCCTGAGCAAATAATTCATTTTCCGCATAACAGCTGCTCAATCATCTATCTATCCAATAGCCCTAGCAGTTAATACTCCACCTAGTATAACACTTTTTTAAAAAGTTTGGAGGAGAAACATTCTTATCATGAAAGGCACTTTGGAAAGTTTGAAAATATCTCTTACAGAAAATGTTAATGACAATCACCACATCTATAAATGGGAACAAATATAATAATTACAGAAAATAGTTGTTCAGAGTTTTATATGTGTTAGAGATGGTTCTAACTACTTGCAATTGTGCATTTAATCTTCATAACCCTCTAAGGTAGATACTGTCAGTATTTCCATTTTATAAATGAGGTAGCCTAGGTTGATGACATGCAGAAAAGTGAAGTAAATTTGACCAAGGACACACAGATAGAAGCCACATTGCTATTATGCCAACACAGGCAGCTGTCTCCATTTTACTAATATGCTATTTAACAGAAAACCCTAGACACCTAACTGGACCATAGCCTCATTGTGTCTTAGTCTAGTTCTGTGCCTGCCTCATACATTTCTGCCCTTCTCCATGCACAAATTTTCTCTTTGTTCTACCAGCCTGGGCTGCCCCACTTCAAACGGTATTTATACACTTCCCACAGAGGTACCTCCTTACCGGAGCCTTGCAGCTGGCCTCGGCAATTCGGCCAGCTCCCTCTCCTGAAACTGCAGCTCCTCCTCCAGCACAGATTTTATAAGGTCTTTGCATTCTTCACAGTCTGAGAAAAGACAGACATGCCTGCATCATGGAAGGCTGGACGTGCTGCTGTGGTCACTGCCTGCAGGGCAGGAGGCAGGGTCTATCTCAAGGATAAAAGTATCCCCAGTACCAGGCTTTATACTGGGATTTCCATATCTTTATTCCTCAGTCTCTCAACTACTCCCCATTTTAGAGATGAGGAAGAAAAGCCCACAGGCCGATAAAGTAACATGACAAGATGATTCAACTGAAAAGAGACAGTTAGAATTAACATTCCCTGAGGTTTGACTCCAAATCTCTCTTTTTATTTTGTTTTATTTATTTATTTTTTTCTCTTTTAGATGGAATCTCACTTTGTTGTCCAGGCTGGAGTGTAATGGCACAATCTCGGTTCACTGCAACCTGTGACCCCTGGGTTATTCTCCTGTCTCAGCCTCCCAAGTACCTGTGATTACAAGTGTGCACCACCACACCCAGCTAGTTTTTGTATTTTCAGTAGAGGCAGAGCTTCACCATGCTGCCCAGGCTGGTCTCAAACTCCTGACCTCAAATGATCCACCCACCTTGGCTTCCCAAATTGCTGGGATTACAGTAAGTGTGCCAATGCGCCCGGCCATGACTTCAAATCTTAAGGCCAATTTACCAAGCCTTACAGTCTCTTAAGTAAAACATGAACATGAGGGCATGAAATAATGACTTCCTGTGTGTTTGGGAGGATACTAAGAACTATAGGACTGATGATTCTCCTGTTTCAAGAGTTTCAATAATCCCAAAATATTTCAAAGATTTAAACATTTATCTGTATACAACTGTGTAAAACTGCATATGGAGGAGAACGATCCAAATGATATATGCCCAAATGCTAATAGGTGGTAGGTGGTGTTTTAAAGGGAGAACCAACACATAGTGTTTGTCATGGTACTGTTGCAGTAGGTTTTTAAGAATTATCATCATGTGATCATCACCACTATCCAAAGAGGTAGTTACTACCCTATTACCATTACAGATGAGGAAACTGAGGCACAGTGATGATAAGTTAGATTTGAACCCAGGAAATTTGGCCCTAGGGAATATGCTCTTTAATCACTGCGCAATAATACCTTTACACTAATGTCTTAGGTAATGTCTTTCTTCTTCTCTAGCTTGAGAAAATTTTGTCCTACAATTATAGGACATGAAGTTGTTGTTTTGTTTTTTTTTTAAACTAGTTTTTCCACACACCAAAGCTCATCTTTTCCCTTCTTTAGTAAGTGGGCTTTTGGCTTTACTTTTCTATGACAGTAAGTTAGACAGCAACTTTTAGCCACCCCCCACCCCCACGCAATGATTTATTTTAAAATAATTGTGGAAATTGGAAAGCAAACTCAATTTCAATGTTAACCAGAATCCTCTTCTAATATCCCTGTTCCTCTCATGCCCTTGTTCCCATGTTTCCTTGTCATTACAGCTTCTCTCTTCCCCGAATATTAGTAACAGGTTTGGGATTTTACAGCGGATTTACAAATGTGAGAGCTGACTGTGGAGAGGAAAGGGTCAGCCCCTAACCTGGCCTGGCCTTCTACTGAGAACAGCGGTCTGCTCCACTTGGCCTTGTTCTCATTTTGGCCATGTGTCTCATAGCTCTGATCCTGGACGTCCACCTGCAGTTGTTTGCTGTCTGTAAAGCTGATACTCAGAGAGAGACAGAAAGGGTGTTACAAAGTCTCTGATTTTCTGGAAATACCCTCAATCTAACCAGAGCATGAGGAATGGCTTATTTGAACTTCTGTGGGAAGAGAATCTTGATCCAGGTATCATAAAGACTTTTCTCCATGTCTGCTACTGAAGTTCGCATCTCCACATATCTATGACTCAGTTGAGAGTAAGTAGTTTTAAGTTCCTTCAAGGAAGATAGGGTATATACTATTACCTCTTTCACCCCTGGCACAGTTCTTTGCAAATGGGTGTTCTTTAAAAAGTTTTCATAGAATCCTGAGCTGTTTTAACCAACAGTGATATTACATGTTTGTAGAAGCTGATACTCATTGCTGAGAAGGGAAAGACAGTTTCATGCCTAAACCAAGGTTTTAGTCTCTATTCCTCACTACACTTGCTCTGTAAACTTTACACCTTTGTGCCTCAGTTTTTCTGTCCTTGGCAAATTGAGAGTAAAATGCCCACTTCTACCTTTTTGGGAGGGTAGTTAGGATAAAATTACTTCTGATAGAGAATAAAGTCTGCAGTGTTTCATTTCACAGAGGAAAATGGACAATCATTTATCACTTTGGTGACCTTGCCCCTGTGGGACCTACTGTATTTCTGCAGGTGATTGGCCAGGGAGTAGGCAGTAGCTTTGGATGTCAGGAATTTCTCTGTGAGGTCTCGGAAGTTCTGTTTGCATTTTTCCAGTTCAGAGCGCAAGTACTGATTGGTTTCTAGGATGCTTGTTTCTGCCCTTGGACCAGAACAAGTGGTGGGAGATACGGCCATGCTGAAGCTTGTGGAGGAAGTGGAATCGGAGCCTAGGGAGAATAAACCCAAACAAATAATACATTAAAAACAAATGCATGGATTATGGTAATGGTTGCACTACTTGGGTAAATTACTAAAACTTATTGAACTGTACAATTACGATGAGTAAATTTCATAGTATGTAAATTACACCTCAATAAAGTTTCTTTACATTAAACAAAGATTTAAATGAGTCAAAAGAAAGCAGATCTGATTCATTACTTACTTTTGGGATAAACTTTATCAGCATCCCACAACTCTAAGAATCCTCAGCCACAAAAACAAGGCACAAGGTGCCCGAGCTTAGAGTCTAAGGTACTGTCTGTGGTTCAGGCTCTGATAGGAATGCCAAAGGTAAGACCTAGTGCCAGGTAACAGTCTGGAGTCACAATAACAGAATTAGAAGGTGGGGGTGTCATGGAATGTTAGGATATCTGCCTTCCAGGTCTAGGCCATATGGAAACACAAGGTCTTTTCTGAAGGACACCACCAATGGAGACAACTCTCCCTCAGCAGTCATTCTCAGCATTTGTATACCTTTGTGACAATACCACAGGCCTCATTCTAAAATTTAACCATATTTTCATTGTTTATTATTGCTAATGCATAGAAAACATCAAGAAATACATAGTTCCCTAAGTTCTATCATTCTCCTGAGGACTGACATGAAGTCATTTTCTTCCTAATGAAAACTTTAAAACTTCTAGATAGTCTTGATGTTCTTCTTTGGCGCTCCCATTTTCCACATCATTTTAATATTATAAGAAAAAATTTCTGAATATTCTTCTCAGTGTGTGAATAATTGATGTATATGGATTTAGAGGCCAGGTGCAGTGGCTCACACCTGTAATCCCAGCACTTTGGAAGACCAAAGTGGTTGGATCACTTGAGCTCAGGAGTTTGAGACCAACCTGGGCAGCATGGTGAAACCCTGCCTCTACAAAAAATCATTAAAAATTAACCAGGCATAGTGGCACATGCCTATAGTACCAGCTATTCAGGAGACTGAGGTGGGAGGATCACTTGGGTCCAGGAGTTTGCTGCTGCAGTGAACCAAGATCACGCCACTGTACTCCATGCTGGATGACAAAGTGAGACCCTGTCTCAAAGAATAAAAACAAAATAAATAATAAAAGGATTTTGGTCAATGTCTTAATATACTTCTTGCTGCAAACCAATGTTATACTGGCATCTTTTCTCCCACTGGGGAAGCATGTTAGTTTTTTGTTTGTTTGTTTGTTTGTTTATAGACAGGGTCTAGCTCTGCTGCTCAACCTGGAGTGCGATGGTGTGATCACAGCTCACTGCAGCCTCAAACTCCCAGGCTCAAGGGATCCTCCTGCCTCAGCCTCCTGAATAGCCGGGACTACAGGCACATGTCACCACCCTCAGCTATTTTGTGTGTGTGTGTGTGTGTGTGTGTGTGTAGATGGGGTCTCACTATGTTGCCCAGGCTGGTCTCAAACTCCTGGGCCCAAGTTATTCTCACACCTTGGCCTCCCAAAGTATTGGAATTACAGGTGTAAGCCACCACACCTGGTCCATGTTGGATTTTCACTTAACTTGAGGACAAGTTTTATATTCGTAACTCCTAACCCCACTCCCGTATGTGTGGGTTGCTTTGTGTTATGATCTCTATATACATATTTTGTGCTTGTCACTTATGATTTTCATTCTAACTCTACAGGTTTTCTTTCCAATTTGTCGTAATCACTGAAATAATTTATGTATATCTCTTTAAATACATGTAGTGGCCACCTAATTTGGAATGACTTATAAACTGTTAGTATATGTTTGAAGCAGTTTTTATGGAACACTAAAGATCTGCATTGAGCCAAAGCCATTGGCCTGAGGATATATTCTCAGACAGATCATGGTAAAAATCAAGGTCATGAGTCTGTGGTGGTTGGTGGTGATCAACAGCATTCCTGTGCAATGGGGTTTAGTGGGATAGAAACTGAGGTTTTAAAGACAGGCATATATAGACAGAAGAGAAGTGATCCCCTGATGTACCTCTTCATTTCCTATGTATCAATTCCTCCTTGGCTTTGTGAGACTGAGATAGGGAGACTCTTATGGAATATCTGTCCTTTCCCTTCAGCTGCCTGACTTTCCTGGGCTACTGGCCTACACATGTGTAACCATGGTCACCTCCACATTCATGACAAACAGAAGGAAGCAGGACCAACAAACTGCATACCCTACATGCTAACCTGAAACTATAGTGCATAACAGTATTAGTTTGTGAGATATATCAGAAACTATATGATTTTGGTCCTTTTAAATTTATTAAGATTTATTTTAAGGGCTAGCATATGCTCTATTCTATAGAACGTCCCATGTATACTTGAGAGGAAGTGTATTCTGTTTTTGTTGAGTGGAGTATTCTACAGATGTCTGGTAGGTTATGTTGTTTAAATCTTTTATTTCTTTATTGGTCTTCTTCGTAGTTACTCTATCCATTATTGAAAGTTGTGGTATTAAAGTCTCCATCTACTATTGTTAAATTGTCTATTTCTCCATTCAATTATCTCAGTTTTTGCTTCCTGTGTTTTGAGGCTCTGTTAGATGTATATGTATTTATTGCACTCTCTTCCTGATTGATTAACCCTTGTATCATTACAAAATATCCTCATTGTCTTTGATAACTTTTTTGTCTTAAAGTCTCTTGTTTATTTTTTCTGGTATTAGGATAGTTGTTACTGAAACGCCAGAGGTTTGATTTAAGTCTTGCTGCTCACTGCACAGAAAGCCAATCACTGAATCCAACTAGTATTGCCAGGGAAGAAGGCTTTCGTCAGGTACTGCAACTTAGGAGATGGGAGATCAGTCTCAAATCCATCTTCCTGACCAATGAAAAGTCGGGGTTTAGATAGCAGGGAAGAAATGTAACTACATGCAGAAAAACAGGAATTAGGGAGAGGTAAGAAAGAGGAATTGGTCAACAGGAAGCAGGTAACCACTTAGGCATTTATGATGGGGTGAGGGGTCTGACATCTTGCTGTGCAGATGTGGTATTCTGGTAAATTTCAGTTCTTTGCTACTATCTGGAAGGCCCATGGTTGGTTTCCTGAGAAAGGAACTCAGATAATACAAATGTAACTTTCTCAGATTTCAAGACTGAGAGGGTCAATTTCTATGTTTATTCAAAAGAAACCATAAACATCAGTTCCATGGGACAATTGGGTTGGGTTAAAAGTCACTTCAGCTTTCTTATGGTTGCTAATTACATAATTATGTTACATTGTATGGTAAAGGGATTTTGCAGATATAATTACATTAACCTTAAAATGGGGAGATAATCCAGGTTGACTAATATAATCACATGGGCCTTTAAAGTCTGGGTCTAGAGGTCAGAGGTCAGCAATCTAGCAAGTCAGAGAGATCCAAAACATGTTAGTGATTCAATGAGGAAGAAACTCTTCATTGCTGACTTTGAAGATGGTGAGAGTCACAAATAAATAAAGTCCTCAGTCCAACAACTTCATAATTAGTGCTACCTGCAAATATGAGTTAACAATACTTTTAAATGCATTTACAATATGTGGTGAACAGATTCACATTGTCTCTGCCTACTCTTCTCTTTCGCTTTGTCCCTGCATGCTATGTCTGTCTGTCTAGATGGGGGGACACAAACACCAGGTCTTTGTGCAGCCTTCTCTCCTGGAATGCTATGGCTCTCTAGAGCCACTGCTGAAGGTGGCTGAGTACAGGCAATTGATGGTGTTAGAAGCCATAGGCCCTTGATTAATCCAGGCTCTAACCTTCACTCACCTCAAAGTCCTAAGAGTCCTCCTTAAAGCTTCCTATCAGATTTATACAGATTATTACCCACAAACCTTGCTCTTCCTTGGACCCCTAAGGCCAGGACTTCTAATATCTTCATCATGTTTGAGGTATCTAGTAAGTCTTCTTTCTGGAGTTTCAGTTACTTCATCCCCACTGCCAAGTGAAAACTTACCAGATGACCAGCCCAAAGCCTCATATGCAAATCAGGGCTAAACAGTGACTGGATGATATTTTGTCTAGATCAGCCATAGGTATTGTCAAATGTGACAAGAATATTATTTCTAAAAGTTCCACACTACAGAAACACACTAGAACTTACTTCCCACGTTAAAAGACAAGTTGGAAGAGTGGCTGTTACATCTCAGGCCAAGCATTAATCTTTCCAGGATTACAACTTGGCTCCAAAAATTGCCAAGCTATTGCTTAGACAAATTATTTAATCTCTGTTATACCAAAATTATTGCCAGGTCCCCACAATTTGCACCTAGCTGCTATGCTCTATGAAGACTGCAAATACCTATGAGTAAGAGTCCAAAATAAGCTTTCTAAATCAATTCAGACCTGTCTCACATACTTTTTAGTTTACAATTTATAACCATGAAGGAATTCTGAGTGGTGATGCCCTGACCTTTGGCAAAATTCTTATAGGTGCTTGGAACCAGCTTGAGCTATCTTTATTGCTCAAACCAATAGGACAATTTGCTGAGGCCTCAGAGATCCACCCCCTCCAGAGAATCCCTGATTTCCCAAAATTTGGTTGAGATCTAAGGTTTATTTTGCTGTACAACTCATTTTCTGGAGTTTTACTTGCTTCCAGCAATGAAGGCAAGTTTTTCTCCTTCCATAATGATGGACAGCAGGCAATTCCTTTCTGGAGTTTCAGTTCACTTCTGACAGGGAAGGAGAGTTTGATTTTTTCCTGCTTCTAGGATGGTACAGAGCAGTCTTCAGCCTGGGCCCCATTCCTATAAGTAACTGAATCTGTGTTTTGTCTTGGAAATTCTCCTAAATGACTAAAGTTAAGATTAACAACCAACTGGTCATAATTTCTTCTTACCATTAGAGTGCTCAGCAATCATATAAATTGTGTGATCATTACTTTTCTTAACTGTTTTGTTTGTTTGTTTCAGTTTTTGTTGTTGTTTCCTTCTTTTCCCCATTGGGTTTGACCCATTCTATCTGACTTGATCAAATCCAAAGGAAAGTTCCAAATTATGGGGACAAGGCCTCTGAATTGGATAAATCCCTGCAGAAAAATAAATAAATAAATAAAATGTAAAAAGAGGGAGAGCGAAAGGGAAAAAAAAACAAAAACAAATCCAGCCATCAAGAAAATAAAGGTTTTGGCCAGGCGCAATGGCTCATGCCTGTAATCCCAGGACTTTGGGAAGCAAAGGCGGGTGGATCACGTCAGGAAATCGAGACCATCCTGGCTAACATGGTGAAACCCCATTTCTACTAAAAATACACAAAAATTAACCAGGCGTGGTGGTGGGCGCCTGTAGTCCCAGCTACTGGGGAGGCTTAGGCAGGAGGATGGCGTGAACCTGGGAGGTGGAGCTTGCAGTGAGCCAGGATCGCGACACTACACTCCAGCCTGGGTGACAGAGCGAGACTCCCTCTCAAAAAGAAGAAAAAAAAAAGAAAGGTTTTGACTACCTGAGGGGCTTTATTTATACAACAAGGCCACCTTTGCTGGCCAAACCAAACTAAAAGAGCAATGGTTGTCACCTCACACCCAGGCTGCAGTTCAGTAGCTAAGGGTCTGCCCCTTTTTTCACTATGACAATCTGGGTTCGGTTCCTAAATCAATTTTTTCCAGTTTGATATTTGTGTTACTTTTGAACATTTTTTTCCAGGGAGCTTTCTTAGCAGGAACTTTGTTGGCTTTCACCCCAGCTGTTACAGAACAGCTTGACCGAATTCAAAATCCAGAAGGTCAGAGGGTATCCTGGGAAGATGGTGGAATGAGAAGCACCTGGAATCTAGACAACAACTGCACTGGCAGGATCTGTCTGATGTAAATATTTCAGAACTCTGGAGCCTACTGAAGGCTTGCAACTTCCAGAGGAAGGCCCAGATGGTAAACTGTAGGTAATTTCAGCCAATTTCAGCCCTTAGCACAATAGCAGTTACCCAACACTACCTCCAAGGTAGGCAACTTGTGTTCCTACAGTAAGCTGCACACATCTTTCAGGATCCAGAATTGGCAAAAAAGGATGCTGTCTCCAAATATTGGGGGTCTGGGCCAAGTGCAGTGGCTCATGACTGTAATCCTAGCACTTTGGGAGAATGAGGTGGGTGGATTACCTGAGGTCAGGAGTTCAAGACCAGCCTGGCCAACATGATAAAACTCTGTTTCTACTAAAATTAGTAAGGTGTGGTTGCAGGCACCTGTAATCCCAGCTACTTAGGAGGTTGGGGTACAAGAATCACTTGACGCAAGAGGCAGAGGCTGCAGTGACCTGAGATCATGCCACTGCACTCCAGCCTGGGCAACAGAGCAAGACTCCATCTCAACACACACACACACACACACACACACACACACACACACACACACACACACACATTGGGGCTCTGTTCTCTAATGGCTGACTGCAGCACAGAGACAAAGAGGCTGGAAGCTACTGTTGTACCTCCCCCCATTGTAGCAAGCTCTTCACCCTAAGCTGAAGCAACTTCCAGAAAGTTTAAAGGGATGGTTCCCTTTTTTCACCCTCCCTCAATTTTTCTCTTTTTCCCCTTTTGGGAGCCAGACGTTAAAGGATAAAATATTCAAGAATAGCTGCATATACAGGTAAAATGAGGGAGTGACCACACACCCAGGGAAAGGTTCAGGCTCAGAAAACATCTGTGAAGACCACAACTTTATACCTCAGGCTGATCCTTGGCATAGAGACAACCTACAATAATCAAAAAACAAAACAAAAAAATAACAAAGAAACAGCAAACCCTGAGGAAGGAGGAGAATCTAATTTCCAGAGTCAACCATATTAGTAGATTCAAATGTCCAGTTTTTAACAACAACAACAATAAAAATAAAAATAAAAAATGAACCAACAGAAACTCTTACTGAAAAATACCTGATAGTCAAGTTAAGATTAGGTCATGGGGGAATAAATGAAAAGAAAAATAATAAATAATTAAAGAGAAAAAATAAAAATTAAAAAAAAAATCTGGAAGTTATACTAGACAGACTTTAAAACAGCTGTCTTAAAGGTGCCCAAAGAACTAACTAAAGGAAGATGTAGCAGAAGACAAGAAAATGACGCATGAACAAAATGAAAATATAAATAAGGATAGAAAACCAAAAAAGAAAGAAAAAAGAAGTGCTGGATGTGAAAAGTAAAATAAGTGAAACAAAAAATTTACTAGAGAGATTCAAAGTCAAATTGGAAGAAAGCTGAGCAGGCAGAAGAAACAATCAGTGAACCCGATGATAAGGCAATGGAAATCATCCAGTTTGAGGAACAGAAATTAAAAAAGATTGAAGAAAAGTGAGTAGAGCCTAAGTGACCATCAAGTGGACAACATATGCATTGTGGAATTTCTTTTTTGTTGTTGTTGTTTTTTTTGGGGGGGTGAGGAGATGGAGTTTCGCTTTTGCTGCCCAGACTGGAATGCAATGGCACGATCTCAGCTCACCACAACCTCTGCCTCCTGGGTTCAAGCGGTTCTCCCACCTCAGCCTCTCGAGAAGCTGGGATTGTAGGCGTGCACCACCATGCCTGGCTAATTTTGTATTTTTAGTAGAGGCGGAGTTTCTCCATGTTGGTCAGGCTGGTCTCAAACTCCTGACCTCAGGTGATCCTCCCGCCTCGACCTCCCAAAATACTGGGATTACAGGCATGAGCCACCGCACTCAGCCTTGCATTGTGGAATTTCTAAAGAAGAGGGAGAGAAGGTCAAGAGAGAATAGTTGAAGAAATAATGGCTGAAAAGTTTCCAAATTTGATGAAAGAGATGAATACAAACACAATAGCCTAACAAACCCCAAGTAAGATAAAGAGACCTACACCAAAACACATTATAATCAAACTTTCAAAAGTCAAAAAAAGAGAATCTTTAAATCGATAAGAGAAAAGCAACTGGTCATATGCCATAAATATTTAATAAGATTATCAACAGGTTTCTCATCAGAAACTTTGGAAGCTGGAAGGACAGGAAATCAAAAGCTGCCAACAGCCAGGAGCGGTGGCTCACATCTACAATCCTAACACTTTGGGAGGCTGAGGCGGGTGGATCACTTGAGGTCAGGAGCTCAAGACCAGCCTGGCCAACATGGCAAAACCCTGTCGCTACTAAAAATACAAAAATTAGCCAGGCATGGCCCAGCTACTTGAGAGACTGAGGTAGGAGAATCACTTGAACCTGGGAGGCAGAGGTTGCAGTGAGCCAAGATCGCACCAGTGCACTCCAGCCTGGGTGATAGAGTGAGACTCCATCATAATAAACAAACAAACAAACAAAAGCTGCCCATGAAAAGGAAAAGGATCAATAAATGGGTATTCCAAAAAGTCAAAAGTCACACAAATATCAAGCCAAAATAAACTGGTTCCCTGACTGCAAATTGAACCCAGGCTATGGCAGCAAAAGCACAGAACTTTAAGTACTGAATTGCAAGGTAGAGCAGACTTTACTGTGAATCCTGGAAGGGATCCAGAGCAGGCAGTTTAAGCTTATGAAGAATTTTAACTTTGTTTTGGGTCAAATTTTGTTCTTTCATTTAGTCAAGGGAATTTTTTTCCCTACACAACACAGATAATATTGTCAAGAGAATTTTTAAGGGTAGCCATGGCACTAGTATGTGCCTTGCTTTAAATTTGATCTTCCTATCAACTGTTTAAAATAAGAGATCTCTAAAATCTTTTTTTTTTTTTTTTAAATTCAGGTGTCTAAGGGATCCATCTTCAGTCCACTGTCAACTAGAATTTAGAATGGTATAATTATTCCAAAAGCAATTCAACCAAATAGCCTCTTTGTGGAAAGCCCAGGATGTCATTTTCCAGGTTAACTTCCTGGGAAGGTCATACAAGAGGCAATCCCAATGATTGCCCTCCAAGAAAAAAGTTCAATGCAAGGAGTAGGCCACAGATGGTTAAGGATGATGTTTGCCTCCAGTAACCCACACATTTGTGGGGGCTTCCAGTCACAGACCTGTGAATCTGTTATACCAGGTAGGTCCTCTTGGGATTGAGCTTTCCTAGGACTAACCAGGCAACAAAAGTTGAGACGACAAAAGCCTTGAAGGGATGGGATTTCTTAAGACAAATCCCAAGAGCTTGACATAGTCAGAGCAAACAGTGTGCTCACATTCCCAGCCATTTTCAGACAGGCCACCTACTATAACCTGAAAATTACCACCTCTTTCCAGATACCGAAAACCAAGAGAAAGTGCTCCCACTTGGTCACAAGTCAAGCTCTCAAGGACATCAAATAAGATGAGAAGGAACCTCAACCAGTATCCTCTTTTATGACAGAATAACACATAGAGACAAAGACAAAGGAACAGACAATTTCTGGGAAGAAAGGGATTAAACAATATGAATTGGTACCACAAAGTACCAAAAAGCACACCAGAGTCACTACACCCAAGACTAGTCACACAAATCCTTTTCTCCCATTAATCAAGATTTTGGAGAGGGAAAAGAAAGAAACAGTGATTTTTACTATCCACTTGAACAGATTCCACACAGAGAAGGAGGCCGGGAGCCTGGCTGGTAAAAAAAATTCTTACCCTTATGACAGCTGATCAGATCCTGGGTTCTTCACTGCAGCTTCCAGAAGAGCAAAGCTTTGCTATCCTGCTTACAGCTCCAAAACTGTAGAGGTCAACGGAAATCCCCTCTTAACCCTCTGAAGTTTCACTCCAAAATCAAGTCACAAAAGGCAGACTAATTGGAGAAAAGGCATAAAATGTACTAACATGTACATGGGGAGAGTCACAGAGTGATTACCCTACCCTACCCACAATGGGATGCAGAAGCTTATATACCATCTCAAGGTAACAGAATGAATGAGAGCACAAAGCATGGCCAAAACCAGGTACCATCAGAGTCAGAGGTATGTCCATTTATTGTGGGAAAGACAGGTTATGGGAGGGAGAGAAGAGGAGGCTTGGCTAGCAAAGTTGGTCTTAATATGTAAATGAAACCTTACAGGTAGCAGCTCTCAGAGAGAATAAACCCTAAAAGTTTCTTTCAGACCTTTACAGGTGTCAGGATTTCAGTTCATCTCTCCTAGATCTGGGCAAAGAAAGACTTGGCTGCATCAATGCAGACTCTCTACAGATGCAAATCTCCCCAACAAAAGACAACGTTGCAGGGCTACTTCTGCAGCTGGCTCTCTGAACAGACATCTCAAAATATGTCAAAGAAATGTATTTTGGGGTAAAATATTTTTAATTCCTTGACGTCTACATCCTGATGCACCTGCCATTTCAACACACCATTGTTGGTGGCAACTCCATTCTTCCCTACACTCAAGCCAAAAAAACAGATTCTCCTTGAGGCTAGTCTGTTTCTCACAGCACACATACAATTTGTCAGAAAAATTCTGTTTCCTGGTTGGTTAATTACAGACTTTGATCTGCCTAATCTTTCTCTTTCTTGGTCTCTGAATTTTGGCAAAGGAGTCTCCTGATACAGGCGGGATCAATTCTAATGAGGAGTCTCAAAACCGTCAGACATTTAAGAGCCTTAATCTCTGGGTAGGGTTTGGGCTGCCCTTGAACCTTTCCTTTGGGCCTACCCGTCAAAATCAACCTGGCCAGGCCTGTCTTCAAGGTGCAGGGGCAGGGCCAGGTCCTCCTGATGCTTCTTGAAGCTTCTCCTGCCAGGTTGGCAGCCACCCTCCCCTTCCCTGTGACCTGCAGAGAAGCTCCAGGGGGCATTTATTCAATTTGCTAGGAACCCAGGAGGCACAGGTGCGAGGTGACTCTGTGGTTCCCACCGCACCCGCCGCCCTCCTTGGTCCTCTCGCTGTCTCTGGTGGGCAGTAACGTCCCAGGTGAGCGTGGGTGAAGATACCCAGCCAGGGAAGGACCAGTAGGGAATGGCACCAGCCCCTTAGGTCCTTTGTAGTAGGGATCTGAAAAAGGTCTTGAAGAAATAGAACGGGAGAGTTGGGAGTAGATCAAAGGGAAAGAAAGAAATCCTGGAGATTGCCTATCTGAAGGCACCACGAAGAGAAAGGCCGCCTCCTCTGGGCCGGGTCCTCACGTCGCTGGTGAACCGAGTTCTGGTCTCCGTTGGAGACCAAATCAGTTGACTTTGGCTTGACTCCTAGTGAAGAAGCCACATTTTGTCCTCCCCTGTTTAGCTCTTGATCCTGAAGGACTTGATTGTCTCTCTCGGGCTTTTGATGGATTCCAGGGATGCAACTGAGAAGTTTGTATTTAATGCACTTACTTGAAGTAAGAATAATTTCAAGTATTTTTGCAAAGAAAAATGTTTCCTTTTGCACTGAAGACATTCAGATGTGAGGAAAATCACTTGGCTGGGGAAAGCAAATGCTGTTGACAATGTCTCACAAACACAAATTACACGTCAGCAGGTAGGTTTGACTCTCAGGTTGGGCACATTTTAAGTGCACTGTTGGTGGAACTTAAGATGAATTAACGACATTCATGATTATTATTTTTAGTTTTTTTAGTAAAATTTAATATTTTAATTTAAATACACAATCTGAAAATTATATAACCAGCACAAGAAACCGGCTTTATGCCATTTTTACAAACACAGGAAAGAAAGATACTATAATGACAATGCTTCATTAATGGCAACATTTTTAAAGTACCTTGAGAAAAAAAGTTAACCTAGAATTCTATGCAAAAATAAAATTTCAAAACTGTGAAATAAGGACAGTGAAAAACATACAAAAGCTAAAAGAATTCACCAACCCACACTACAAGAAATCTTAAGAGTCCTCCAGGCAGAAGCAAAAGGATACCAAATAAAATGTGGGCCCATACAAAGAAACCAATATTGGAAATGGCATTTAGAAAGCATGTACTACACATTTTCTTATAATTTAAATCTTTTAAAAATATTTGACATAATAAATAAAAGTAATAATAATGAATCCCAAAGCTTATAATGCATAAAGTAAAAATATATAACACTGGGATAAAGGCCAGAAAAGGAGGTATAATGACACTTGAAAGCAGACTGTGATAAATTAAAGATGTATTCCAGAAAGCAGCCACTGAAATAAGAAAAGGGTTATAGCTAATAAAGCAACAAAAGAAAGAAAACGGAATGAAGTAAAAGCTATGTAAACACTATCCTGGAACAACTGCTCTCCAGGCCTCCACCCTATAGAAATATACCAGTGGGCAATGAGAAGTGTACAAGAATGATGCCTGCAGCACTATTGTAATCATAAAATAATGGAACCAACATAATTTTAAAGATACATGAAAAGAGTTTTATTTATTTAGCAAACAGACAATTGAACAAACAAACAATGGAAGCAAGTCCTTTGCCAAAAGGAACACAGAGGGTCATGATTTTGCTACTCCTCCAAGGATTTCAGGGTTCCCAGACGCCTAGTTTTCTGTTTAGTTCTGGAAGATGTTATTCTTGGGGAGCAACAGGTCCTCGAGTTTGGGGCTCTTTCAGGTTCTCTCTCCATTTCCCCATTCTGCTACAATAAATAAACAAACAAAAACAATTCTCACTTCCAGAAGATCCCGCCTGTGCCTCTGCACGAGCCTTTCAGGAGGTCTGGAGGTCTGGTCCGCCGCTCCCCGGCTTCTTTCCAGGCTTTTGCTTTTCCCCTCCCCCGCTCCCGCTCTACGGCCCCAGGACCAGACCACGGCCCAGCTGAGTTCCCGCGGCTCCACCGCGCAGAAGGTGCACCGGAGGCCCTGCCAGTTGCCTGCCCCGCGGGGGTGCCGAGAAATCAACGATTTGTAAACAGAACTTCCTCACGGAAAATATCTCTTGATTTCCACTCTCAGGGTTCTTCAAAGGACTAAAAGCTAAAGGCGACGATGGATTCATTCGGCAAGTCCTAGTCGGGCGCCCTGGTGAGTGCCAGACCCTGCTCCCCGCAAGGGGACCCACGAACGACCCTCGCCACCATCCCTGCCCTGGTGGAGCCCCCGTGCGGGACACAGGATCCGAAGATGGCAGCGGCAGCTCCGCAGCGGCCCCGAAAGCAACTGGGCAGGGTGGGCACAGGCTCCCTCACTGGCTGAAGGCGGCGCAGAGAACGGGAAGAGCCATCCTGGGAGCCCACCGTGCGTTCAGCTTCCCTTGGGACGCCAGGCGGCTCGGGCTGGGTCGCCGACCGGGGAGTTTCTGGGGGCTTCTGAAGAAGGAGAGGGGCAAGGCGGGCGAAGGCCATTCGGCTCTCCCTCTGGCTCCAAAATCTCCTAACGCGCAGGTGTCCAACGTGACCAGCGCGACTCACCGCTCTAATCTTTCTGGTTTTCCAAGGCCTTGCTCAGTCGTCCTGCCGGGCGGGCCCTGAGAATAGAAGGAAAGGAGGAAGTTTAGTGAGTGCGCCCTTCCTGTGTCGCCTAGTAAGTTCGAAAGCACTTGTCTCTGTGGCGCAATCGGTTAGCGCGTTCGGCTGTTAACCGAAAGGTTGGTGGTTCGAGCCCACCCAGGGACGCTTACTGCAACTTTTAAAGCATGCGCGCATTGTCAATCACTAGGCAAACGGGGAAGATTTTATCTTCCCGGAGTAACAAACCACTAATTTATGACTGATCCATGTCAAGGACCAGCCCACCTCCCGGACCAGATTCTTAACAGGGTATCTCCTGAAATGGCAGGTTTACACCTGCGTAACTCAAGAATCCTGAAACAGAGACCTAGGAACCCACTTGTGGTGTGATAAAATTCTAATTCAGTCCGTTATACGCTTAAACAAGTAATTTACGTGCCTCCATTTTTTCATATTTTAGTAATAGGAGTCCAGTAGTATCCCCAGGATGTGACTGGATTTACTGATTGTTCTATCAATAATGTGACCAGTGGAATCTGTCATCATCATAGTGATCCTCTCCATCATTTTTGAAAACAGTATTTTTCCTCAGTTTGTGCATGATTTATTTAACCCTTTTCAAAATGTTTTTGTTAGCCAGGCATGGTGGCATGCACCTGTAATCTCAGCTACTCGGGAGGCTGAGGCAGGAGAATTGTTTGAACTTGGAAGGTGGAGGCTGCAGTGAGCTGAGATCGCTACACACCAGCCTGAGCAACAGAGTATGACTCCATCTCAAAACAAAACAAAAAAAAATGTTTTTGAGATGAGGTTGGTTTCATGGTTTTAGGATTACAAAGAATGCTGCAGCCACCATTCTTGTACACATATCTTTGGTCATTGTGGAAATGTCTACACCGCAGATATTTCTATAGTGTAGAGAACTGGATGCGCCATTGCTACATTATAGTGTTTATATAACGCTTCTAATTTGAGTACATTCTGCAAATGTATCTTTCACGGGAGCAATACCTAATAATATTCCAATATGAATATTTACAAGAGGAAAAATGTGCAGATGTGCAACTGAGCTTCGTGCCTCTCCATGGGGCCCATGTTCATAAAATGGTGGCATTAGCTATCTGAGAGTGGAGTTTGCAGCCCTCTGACGTCAAAAGCTGAAACAGAGGACATGAAAACCCTCACTGCACATCCTCTGTAGTCTGGCCAGAATCATTCCTAGGTCGGTGGTCTCTTATCAGGAGGGAATGCTGCTTGCTTGCTTTGTCAAAACCACAAAAGGCAGGGAAAGTGTCAGGCTGCTGGTTGATAACAGTAGTGAAGCAAGTCTTTCAAAAGGGTTGGTTTGTTAACCCTTAGGGAAAAAAATCCTAATTCTTACCAGATGGTGCCATGCAGTTCCAGGCTCTTGGTGTCCCAAACAAAGAACTGTGCATGACACACACAAAGCAGCAAAGCAAAGCAAAAGTTTATTAAGTACAGTAACACTCTCAGAGTGGGGAGAGTGGGCTGACCTCTGGGAGATGAGATCAGTATTAGTTTGGTGTACTTTGGGTCTTTTCATGTGTGGTTTTTATTCTTCTCTTCACAAGGATGCCTACTCTTTAGCCAGTGTTTGCCTTTAGATTGATAGGTGGGTTGCTTAGTTACTTTGGCCCTTGTGTGCTTGCACATTGCCTCCATCCCATAATTTTAAGTACATGCATGATATGTAGTCCAAATACATGAGTTTTTTTTTTTTTTTTTTTTTTTTTTTTTGAGACGGAGTCTCGCTCTGTCGCCCAGGCTGGAGTGCAGTGGCTGGGTCTCAGCTCACTGCAAGCTCCGCCTCCCGGGTTCACGCCATTCTCCTGCCTCAGCCTCCCGAGTAGCTGGGACTACAGGCGCCCGCCACCTCGCCCGGCTAGTTTTTTGTATTTTTAGTAAAGACGGGGTTTCACCATGTTAGCCAGGATGGTCTCGATCTCCTGACCTTGTGATCCGCCCGTCTCGGCCTCCCAAAGTGCTGGGATTACAGGCTTGAGCCACCGCGCCCGGCCCAAATACATGAGTTTTAATGAGCTGATTATCATATGGAGTCAGGTTAAGGATACTTTTTTTCTTGAATGCACATGTCTATCTCTGAGGAGCTGCCCCTTTACTGCTTTGGATCTTGCCAGCAATGGGGATCCTTGCTGGGTTTTTTTGTTTTTTTTTTGTTTTGTTTTTTTGGTTTTTTTTTTGAGACAGAGTCTGGAGTGCAGTAGTGCAATCTCGGCTCGCTGCAACCTCCGCCTCCCAGGTTCAAGCGATGCTCCTGTCTCAGCCTCCTGAGTAGCTGGGAGTACAGGAGTGCACCACCACGCACAGCTAGCTTTTTGTATTTTTGGTAGAGACCAGGTATCTCCATGTCGGTCAGGCTGGTCTCAAACTTCTGACCTCAGGCGATCTGCCCGCCTTGGCCTCCCGAAATGCTGGGATTACAGGCGTGAGCCACCGCACCCAGGCTTGCTTGCTTTTTTTAATCTTACTTTTTGTTTTGGCTACTCAACTTCTGCCTTTTATTTTCCTTCTTGCTCTCCCACCCCATCACCTTGCTTCTGTTTCTGCTTTTACTCATTCTGCCTTTTATCCAACTTCCAATTCCCTCTGCTGTTCTGCCTATAATGGCAGTTAGTGAGGGAGGGGTTTTAAGGGGGCATGTCCGACATCCTATCCTGTCACAGCCAGAAACAGCTTTCAAGGCTTCTCTGAGGTCCTGTCAGCCAAGAGGGAGTCCATTCAGTTCGTTGTAGGGCCTAGGGCTTATTTTTATTTCTCAATCCTGACAAGGGAAGGCTGGATTAATGCAGATTCTCTCCAGGTGTAAATTTCCCCTACAAAAGATACTTTTGCAGAGTTACTTCTGTTTGCTGGCTCTCTGACAGTCGTCTTAAAATATGCCAAAGAAATATATTCTGGAGTAAAATATTTTGATTTTTTCATCTATCTACAGCTTCACCATGCTGACAGCGTCCAGTCCAAGCATACCTGAAGCCTTTCTTTTTAAAAAGCTTTCCCACCCTTCTGACTGCCTTCAAGTCTCTACCAAAACACAAGTAACAGTGGCTGACTCCCTGCTATAGCAAACTCAGAATAAATAGCTTTTGCTTTTTTTCATTTGGTTGGTCTTCGTTTATTTGCAGAAGCTTCAATGTAGAGTTGACAAGGACTCCATCTTTTACCAAACTTTAGTGCTTTCCTTTGAGCCCTTTTCTCTATTGGTTTCTGAAAGTCCAGTTTCAGAAAATAATACTGTTGAGTCTAGCTTAGCAAAAGTCCTCCCAACCACCTTTGATAGCTAATCAAGTTCCTCTTAGTAACTTTCCATCCACTGACTTTCTTATCTTGCAATTGGCTATAATCTTCAACTCTTCCTGCTGTATTTGAGGTTGAGCTCAGTTCTCTGCTGGTCTCTCTTGCCTACTGTAGTACATAAAATCCATCTCAGGTTTTTAACAAGTGTCCAGGGTAGTCCCTCTGAAACTACTTTTGCAAAATTCTGACAATAAGAGAAAGCTGACATGGCTGACTCCATCTTGGTTCTAGCCTCACAGGCTGGCTGTCTTTGCTCATTCCTGTGCAATTTCTCCCAAGCTCTCTTTGGGAAAAATTGAGTTTATAGTTTAAATAAGAGGTCCCCAACCCCCAGGGTCACAAGACAGGTACTGGTTCATGGCCTGTTAGGAACCCAGCCAAACAGCAGGAGGTGAGCTGCAGGCTTTCAAGCATTACCTCCTGAGCTCCGCCTCTTGTCAGATCAGCATCGGCATTAGATTCTCATGGGAGCTCAGACTCTATTGGGAACTGAGCATGTGAGGGATCCAGATTGCGCACTCCTTATGAGACTCTAACTAATGCCTGATGACCTGAGCAGGAACAGTTTCATCCAGAAACCATCCACCACCCCCTTGCATGGAAAAACTGTCTTCCATGAAACCAGTCCCTGGTGCCAAAAAGGTTGGGAACAGCCAAAAAGATTTGTTTAAATGATAACCTTCCCCAAAACTAAGTTACCCCTGTAAAACTAATGAAAGGCCACCAAGTTAGGAGGATGAAAGGGGCATGAATTCTACTAAGATGTATGCCTCATTAAATAATTACCAGTCATTATTCCAGAGGTCACAAGATTTGCAGCTTCCCCAATTACTGCTGTGAAGAACATCACTATTGTAGAACCTAAGATTGGCCTCTTGAGATGTCTTTTCAGGCTTTTGCATTTCTGACTACTGGATGGCACCATTTGGCCCGAAAATCAACCAGTCCCTTTGACCCCACCCAGAAGCTGACTCAATGCGGGAGGGCCATTTCCACTTCCCTGTGATTTCATCCCTAACGATCCGCACTGCCCAAACCTTAGCGCCCTCCCCACCAAACTATCTTTGAAAAATCCCTTACCTCCAAGCCTTCAGTGAGATTGATTTGAGTAGTAACTCTGTCTCCCACAGGTTGTGGCTGGCCTGTGTCAATGAAACTCTTTACTGCAATGCCATGGTCTCCACGAATTGATTTTGTGTGTACAGTGGGCAGGAAGAACCCATCAGGCGGTTACATCTGCAGGATGGTGCCAGTTCTTTCCACAAAGGCTGGTCAGATACCCAGAAAGTATTTCTCCACTACTACCTGGACAATGTGTCTCCCTGTCAGTCTCCAGGGAATGGGGCCTGGATCAAGTATTTAGTATTTAGCAGTTGCTACACTGTCACCTAATCCCTCATTTTCAATATTTTGCCATGCCTTCCAGTGGCCTAACTGGCCGCCATGCCACAGAATCTTTACTTTATGGTCTCCAAGGAGAACTCTCCACTCGATGTTTTGTGATTTGAGCAATGGAATAGAATCTGATACTGGTGGGCTGGGGGAGGTTCCTCGACCTGGTTTGACCTTGATCATAGCTGTGGTGTCCAGGCTCTTGACACCATCTTGAGAATAAGTCAAGGATGAGTCAGCAAATAGTGAAAGAAGAGATTTATTGCAAAGCAAAAAGTACACACTCAAGAAAGGTGAGTTTGGGCATATCCGAGAGGGAACAATGGGTTCTGGGGTTTCATCTTCATGGGTTTCTTTAACCAAAGAGTGGAATATTCATGAAAATTCCTGGGTAAAGGTGGAGATGTCTCAGAACTGTGGTGCCATTCATTTTTACATCAAATATTGGTCTCAGAACTGTCATGGCACTGGTGGGTGTGTGATTTAGTATGTTAATGAGCATATAATGAGGGCCTAGGTAAAACCTGTGTCAAATCCAGCACCACATTGGGTTTAGTCAGTCTTAGCCAGCTTGGTCCACACCCTGGTTTTTCAGCATCTTCTCAGCCCGTAGCCTCAAGTCATGTAAATCTGCTGCCTAGAATTTGTTATTCTGTGACCACCCTGTATTATTCCTGTCTCAAATCTGCTTATAAATATTCAAATGGTTTTTGACTTGGGCATTCCAACTTTGCTTACTTCACAGTGTTTCCTGTGTTATAATCCAATATAAGAAAAGATGATCCAGACATGTGTTAAACATCTCAAATAAGATGGATCCCAGGTATTTGTGTCAAATTTGGATTATTTTGGTTTTTGTCTTCGCAGAATATAAAATACTAACATGAGGTGAGCACTAAGGTCTGGAGATGGCTGTGCAAGAGATGACAAAGTCCAACACCACGCTTGAGAGTGTTCAATCATCTCTTCTGGGGCAGCATAATTTTCTACAATACTGAATTTGGAAAGAAAAAAAAAACTACGAGATTCATGAAACTGGACAACTGTCTTTATAACATTACCAGTGATAAAATCAGTAAGGAAGGCTGGTTTACAGTCATCTGAGCGGCCTCTTTACTTTCATAAATATGGTTTCTTGCTGATATTGAATGGCTTCCAATTTCAAGCGTAATGCTACATTACATGGCTAAGGGTGTGAAGAGAACCGGTTTCTTTTGTAATCTTAAACGTTCTAGTCCGAGAATTAAAAGCCATTATTTGAAGAAGGGTGCCCAGGGTCCAGCTGGCCGCCCAAAGGTTGCTTCACAACACAGGCTAAGGACCCGCTTCTTTGGGAGAGAACAGATGCGGTGGCGGAGGCAAAAAGGGAAAGGAAGACGTCACTTCCTCTTGCCGGCTCCGGCAGCGGGTTGGTCGGCTAAGTGACAGAAAAGCAGACGGGGACTGGGAAAGGCACTGTCGGTGACATCACGGAGAGGGCGACTTCTATGTAGATGAGGCAGCGCAGGGGCTGCTGCTTCGCCACCTGCTGCTTCGCCATGAAGGAGTTCCCCTGTCATGAGAGCGAGTTCAGGACTGCTGGTCGGAACTGAGAGTCCCAGCTGTGTGTCAGGGCTAGAAGGGCTCGGGAGTGCGCGGGGCAAGTGACCGTGTGTGTAAAGAGTGAGGCGTATGAGGCTGTGGCTGGGCAGAGGTGCGGGAGCTCATACTTACCTGGCAGGGGAGATACCATGATCACGAAGGTGGTTTTCCCAGGGCGAGGCTTATCCATTGCACTCCGGATGTGCTGACCCCTGCGATTTCCCCAAATGTGGGAAACTCGACTGCATAATTTGTGGTAGTGGGGGACTGCGTTCGCGCTTTCCCCTGAGGTTGTTGTAGATTAAAGAATAGGCTATACGCTAAAGGTTACTTCCTTCTACTGGTTTGGGTCTTGGGTGGCGTCTTAAGTGCAATTCTTGTACTCGGAAGGCTGGGGAGTAGTAAGTAACAAGTCACCATTCTTTCCCCCGCAAGAGAAATATGAAGCGACAGCCCTTGTGAGCCTTTTTAAAAATACAAGCTAACTCGCGCTAAGGCCGTACAGCTCTTCCCTTTCTAAGAGGGACTGCTTCTTGAAGAGATTGGTCCATGGTTTCCAGTCTCTTGGGTCCTCACGCTGTATAAAAATCTTCGTGTTTTTCCCTATCCCCCAGTCACCTTTTACACAGACTCTGCTTCTAACCGCAGCCCCCACAGGAGTTTGTGGGATTTCTGTGCTAGCGGGGAATGTGTTCTCACCTCATAGAGCCAGGTATAAACTAGGCAGACGGGCGCTGTTCTTTGGGGTGAAAGCAGAGCCTTTGGGGCTCTTGGTGTCCCCTTTGGCTGTAGACATAACAGGCTTACTTTGTTTAGGGGAACGGCTCTGCCGGCGCCCAGGTGCCCTAACGCAATTCATCTAGGCCCCCAGGTCAGAACCGCAGTCTCAACTGTCTTGGCGGAAATGCGCTGCGATCCGCCCTGAAATATAAGGCGGGAAATTTTATGAGGAGCCGGGTCCAGTTTCCCTGCTGTCTCCTGCCGTTTACATATCTAGTCTTTCTTCAGACTTTATTTAAGCGACAGCTTCTTGTTTGATGTCTCGATTCCACATCCTACATCCATTGCCAGGCAACTTTCTAGATAGCACTCCCACCCATCCTTCTGCCTCCAAGCAGCCCTTTCCTATTTCTGGCGCCAGCGTCCTCCCCCTTCCCTCTTTCTTCAGGCCCTCGCTTATCACCTTCATGGACAGAAAATACTTAGCTCTCTCTCAACCTGCGGTTTACACCTGACACGCGTCAGTACCCTGGCAAATTCCTTAATACCCCTTCTCAAATGGCACTGTAAGTTCATCTCTTTTTAACTCCCAGAAGTATCTAATTGGTTTTGTCTCTGCACTACATGAATACTAGTATCCACTACAGAAGAAAACCCCAGGCCTAGCAATGGCGGTTCTGGACATTTTGCCAGCCTCTCCCAGGATGTGTTTTCTGACCGCACCTACTTCTGATCAACTGAGGTCAGGAGTTCGAGACCAGCCTGACCAACATGGCGAAACCCTGTCTAAAAATACAAAAAAAAAAAAAAAAAAGAACGAGAGAGAGAGAGAGAGAGAGAGAGAGAAAAGGAAGGAAGGAAAGAAAGAGAAGGAGAGAAAGAAAGAAAGAAGAAAGAAAGAGAAAGAGAAAGAAAAGAGAAGAGCCGAGCGTGGCGGTGTGTGTCTGTAATCCCAACTACTCGGGAAGCTGAGGCAGGAGAATCGCTTGAACCAGGGAGGCGGAGGTTGCAGTGAGCCGAGATCGCGCCATTGCATTGCACCCCAGGCTGGGCGACAGAGCGAGACTCTGTCCAAAAAAAAAAAAAAAAAACAAAAAACAATTAGTCTATCTGTGACATATTATTGGAGACAGTAGAATCCTGCATGCAACAGGCACTTGGTGCAGATCTGAACCCACTGAGCTATTGGCTTATGTTCCCTCTGTTCTATTAAGTATCATGAGCAGAAATTGAGCTCTTTGGCTTTTACCCACTAAGTATGGCTATAGGACAGGTCTCTCTCTCTCTCTCTCTCTCTCTCTCTCTCTCTCTCTCTCTCTCATTATTGTATCATTATTTTTTGCCATCAGTGTGGGTTTTTGATTTTGATGTTACAAAGTGAATTTCTGGGGACAATCTCTGATGGGTGTTGTTGACAAGGATCCAGTCCCTGTTTGGTAATACATGACAGCTAATCTGCTCTGTGAGTCTCTTTTATTGTCTATGTATTGTCCTGAGAATAATGGTATTTCCTGATATTTGAGACTGCAGCAATGGTAAGTTGTTCATATCTTGTCTTTCAAATGTCTGGTAAAAATTTTATGGGCCCAGTAGTTGTCAATATCTGCAAAAGTGGCATCATTGTTACAAGAGTGATCTTACTACTCAGTGCCCCCACTCCCACCAAACTTCGTTCCATAGGAGCTCTTGGCTTTAACAAATTTACTATATCTAAAAGAAATCTTAGTACAGGAAAAAAACTGAATCTGTAGCATGTAAGGAGCAGTGTTCTGTGATTGGTGTATTCAGGTTTCTAACCTGCTTTAAAATTCAAATACTTGTCCTTTAAGGATTAAGTTTAAACCACACTACAGAAAGGGGAGAAAAGATTTATATGATCACATACAAGCAATGGAATCAGCAATATGGGCACTTTTCACAACCATACAAATCAAATGTAATAATCTCCAGAACATTAAGGAAATTCAGCCCTTAATGAAAATGAATGAAAAGAAATTATTCACCCACTGTTATATGCCCTGGAAAGAGAATGTCCTGCCGGATTCAAAAGGGTATCACAATATTACTCAGATTTTCAGCAATGAAGGCCCTCCAAGGATCTAATGATGTTAATATTTTCAGTTTATTTCCTTCACTGATAAACATTAATAGATACCATTCATTGCCTCTGTTTTCACCTTAAGTGATGTTACTTAGCGCAATTCATTTCCTTAGAATGCCCCCTAGTTTGGTGGAAGGAATTCTCCTGCTTTATAAATATAGGATATTTTCTCATGAAACAAACTGTCATACTCTTTCAGTGAAGTGAATAGACAAATTAGGTCTCTAAAATTTTAAAGGAGTCACTGCCCCAATTATCTTAGGAACAATAATAATCACTAATATAAAATTAAAATAAGAATATTAAGCCAGGTATGGTGACTCATATCCGCAATCCCAGCACTTTAGGAGGCTGAGGAGGGAGGATCAATTGAGGTTAGGAGTTGGAGACCAGCCTGGGCAACATAGTGAAACCCCTGTCTCTACAAATTTTTAAGTATTAGCTAGTTTTTAAAAGTTGGCCGGGCATGATAATGCATGAGGGAGACTGAGGCAGGCTGCAGTGAACTATGATTGCACCACTGCCCTCCAGCCTGGGTGACAGAGTAAGACTCTCAACTCAGGAAAAAAAAAAAAGAAAAAAGAAAGAAAATTAAGAATTTGTTGAAAATTGTTTTACTACAATGCTAGGCTGCATGTCTTGCGCCTGTACTCCCAGCAACTTAACAGGCTGAGGCGGAAGGATTGCTTTAGGCCAGCAGTTGGAGACCAACCTGGGCAACAGGGCAAGACCTCATCTCTAAAAATATACAAGGCAAGCTGAACCAGGGGGATCTCCTGAGTCCGGAAGTTCCAAGTTGGTCAGCTATGATTGCCCCGCTGCACTCTAGCCTGGATAACAGAGCAAGATCCTGTGCCTTATTTTTTATTTTATTTTATTTTTTACTATTTATGCTTATTTATTTATTTAGTTTTGAGACAGAGTCTTGCTCTGTAGCCCAGGCTAGAGTGCAGTGGTGTGATCTGAGCTGACTGCAAGCTCTGCCTCCCAGGTTGAAGCTATTTGCCTGCCTCAGCCTCCAGAGTAGCTGGGATTACAGGTGCACGCAACCACACCCAGCTAATTTTTATAGTTTTAGTAGAGACAGGGTTTCACCATGTTTGCCAGGCTGGTCTCAAACTCCTGACCTCAAGTTATGCACCTGTCTCGGCCTCCCAAAGTGCTGGGATTACAGGTGTGAGCCACCTCGCCCAGCCTACTGATGCTTGAAATGTGAGGTTTCATTAGGGAAAAATTTTCTTGTTGAATTTCTAACATGAAAAAATACTAGATTTAGCTGTAGATTAAATGAATGGTCTTGATAGTTTGGTACAATGAAATAAATGAAATGAAGCTGATAGCAGAGAGGAATCTTTGATGCTTTTGAACAATTTAAATAATGTAAATATTTAATATATAAAGACATGAAAAAGTTCATTATCTTATTATTTATTTATTTATTTGAGACAGAGTCTCACTCTGTCACCTAGGCTGGAGTGCAGTGGTGCAATCTTGGCTCACTGCAACCTCTGCCTCCCGGGTTCAAGCGATTCTCCTGCCTCAGCCTCCTGAGTAGCGGGGATTACAGGCTCACACCACCACAGCTGGCTAATTTTTGTATTTTTAGTAGACATGGGGGTTTCACCATGTAGGTCAGGCTGATCTCGAGCTCCTGACCTCGTGATCTGCCCACTACGGCTTCCCAAAGTGCTAGGATTACAGGCATGAGCCACTCACCTGGCCCATTACATTATTTTTTAAAAATCAATGTGATTCTTTAGACAAATTAGAACGGTTTAATAATCTTGGTTAGGCTGGGCAAGGTGGCTCATGCCTGTCATCCCAGCACTTGGGGAACCCGAGGTCAGGAGTTCAAGACCAGCCTGGCCAACATGGTGAAACCCTCTCTCTACTAAAAATACAAAAATTAGCCGGGCATGGTGGCGGGCTCCTGTAATCCCAGTTACTCAGAAGCCTGAGGCAGGAGAATTGTTTGAACCTGGGAGGCAGAGGTTATAGTGAGCCAAGATCGCACCACTGCACTGTTCCAGACTGGGCGACAGAGTGAGACTCTGTCTCAAAAAAAAAAAGTATAAAAAATTAAAATTACGTATTCAAGTGAATTAAATATATAACAATAAAAAGGAGGCCTAGCATGACTAACTGCATTTTACTCCTAACCCTTCCTACCCTGTGGTGATATGTTTCAGGCTAACTGCTTTTTCTCATTTCTGCACATAGGCCAAGCTATCATGGGAGGGATTTAGCTTACAGTTTAACTTTAAAGCACAGATGACAATAATCACTTCCCCAAACTGACTCCTGAGAAGATAAAGAGGTTGTATGCACAAGTAACAGTGTTATGTTGAAGATTTATAAGAGCAGTGTGACCTGACAAAGAACAAAGAATTTTCACCATCCCCTTGGGCTCTCACTGCAGCCCCTAAGTCTGTCATTGTCAGACCTCTTCACCTCAACCACCTCCTTCTTCCTCCCTTCCCTAACATACAAGGAACTTGAAAATCGTATTAATTTAAGATGGTTCTTTAGTATATTAGTTCACCATCTGTTCAGTTTGGTGGCTTTCTGGAATAACGTCACCTTCCCTGCCCCTACACCTTGTCCTTCGACTTGCTGGCTGTCATGCAGCAAGCGGTGAGTGCAGTGAGCCAATATCACACCACTGCACTCCAGTCTGGCTGACATAGTGAGACTGTCTCAAAAACAAAACAAAACAAAACAAAAAAACAACAACAAACAAACAGAGAGAGAGAGAGAGAGAAATTTGGTTTTAGAACCAGACAAATTAAATGGGAGACTTACTTCCAATGAGACCTAGAAATTTCTAAATTTCTCAAATTTCTAAAAGAACTGAGAAAATTGCCTCCATTGAGGAAGTAAGCTGAAGGAGGTAAACTGACACGTTTTCTGAAATGAGAAATATTGAGGAGGCTTTGTCTCTTTCGCCTCCAACTTCTCCTTCTCCTCCTGCCCCTGCACCTGCATAGTCTTTCTTACCTGAGCCTTCCTGTCCTGCCTTGCCTCTTCTTCCATCACCATCACCCGAGGAAAGTCCCCAGGGCTCTGGCCCTTTCCCTGAAACTTCCGTTCTGACAGCCCCTTTCAAGGTAAAACCCAAACCCACAGGAAGAGGGGAGCCTATCATTGTGTATACCGCTTCACCAAAACGTGAATTAAGAATATTATAAAAGACTTCCCTGATCTAAATTTAAATACATTTCGCTCTTCTGTTCCTAAGCAGGCTCCAAGATCCTCCAAGATCCGTACAGGGTTTGACAGAAAATTTGACTTAACTTTTGAAACCTTTGAGCCCAAATATTCTGACCTTTATCAATTAATTCACATGCTGGTGAGAAAGGCAAGGCCACTAACTGGTTGCAAAAGTCAAATTGGAAGGATTTTCAAAAGAGACTGAAGCAGAACATGAAATGGCTCATATTTTAGCCAAATATCTCCATGTTGCCATTCCCCAGGTCCTTCCTAAAAATATAGATTGGAGGATAATTCAGCAACGTACTAAAAAGCCAGACAAATCTGTCTTTGCTTACTTAAAATGGCTTGAGAACCAGGCGTGGTAGCTCATGCCTGTAATCCCAGCACTTTGGGAGGCCGAGGCGGGTGGATCACTTGAGGTCAGGAGTTCAAGACCAGCCAACATATGAAACCCTGTCTCTACTAAAAATATAAAAATTAGCCAGGTGCCTACTTAGGAGGCTGAAGCAAAAGAATTACTTGAACCCGGGAGGTAGAGGTTGCAGTGAGCTGAGATCCTGCCACTGCAATACAGCCTGGGCGACAGAGTGAGACTCCATCTCAAAAAGAAAAAAGAAAAAAAGAAAAAAATTAGCAGGGTAGTAGAAATATAATGCACATGAGAATGACAATCATGAAGACAATCTCTATTCCAGAATAGTAAGGGAACCTATTCCATTAAGGAGCCAACTGAAAACATCAAATCCCAGTTCACACCCCAGGGTGTGGTGTCACCTGCCTGTAGTCCAGCTACTCGGGAGGATTAGCAAAGAGGTTTGCTTGAATTTCTGAGGTCAAGGCAGAAGTGAACCATGATCGTGCCACTGTACTCCAGCCTGGGCGACAGTGAGACCTTGTCTCAAAAACAAACAAAAAAATCCCACAAAACCAAACAACAACAACAACAAATTGTCACCTCACTCTGAAATGACAGTGGAAACATCACTTTGCTATTAGAAAATTAAAAGAAAAACACTCCCTCTTGTTATCAACCTGCCCTCTTGCTCCAACGTGTCTTACCCACGGTTTAAAATGACAAAAGCTGATGTACTCGAATTATAGTACACTTACCTGTTCTGCACCAGCATTTATTTTTGTGTGGAGAAGATCACCATCCATGGTCCTATAAATGTCTAACAGCATGGAATGATGGAAGGAAGTATCTTTTAGGATATTTGGTCATATATATATATATCTGAAGAAACCCCACATTGGGCGAGTTCCCTCAAATTTTTCACTAGGCATGACCACTGCTGTATTTTAGATAGAGATTCTGGGGGGCAAAACCTGAGAATTATCTGCCTGGCTATCAAGAAGATAGCTCCTTGCATTTTTGAGGGGAGAACACTTTTGCTTCAAGGGAGTGTTTCCTCCCAGGATTACAAATCTTTCTGTAACCTCAGGAAACATTGCTGATGAAAACCAGGCATGGTGGCTCTGGCCTGTAATCCGTAATCCCAGTGACCCAGGAGCTGAGGCAGGAGGATCACTTAAGCACAGGAGTTCGAGGCTGCAGTGAGCTATGGTAGCACCACTGCACTCCAGCCTGGGCTACAGAGCCAGACACTGTCTCTGAAAGAAAAAGAAAGGAAAACATTGCTGATGAAACTGCGGCCTCTTTTGCAGCTCAATAAAAAGGCATTTTATTCACCGCCTTAGGTTGTACGGGAAATCTCATTCTTTCGGCCCAAGATTTCAGCCGGAAAAAGAAATCCGCGTGGCGGCTTCTTCAAGCGCCCGGGCTGGGAGCGCAGGTTCTGATGCTTGGTCGCCAGGCCGGGCTCCCGCGGGGCCACGGGTTAAAGGAGCCTGAGCAGCTCCGAGGGATGAGTGCGGGACGATGGGGCTCCCCCTGGTCCCGCCAGGACCTCTCCCCAAGGAGAAGACACCTCAGGACAAGACAGATGCAAAAATCCTTTCTTCTGCTTGGCAGAACACTTTGGATTCGGCTCATGGAAATCTGAATATGAAGAACAGAGAATTAACATTCAGAATAGGATGGGCCATCTGAATAAAACAGTGTTACTCCTAAATTAGGTCTCAAACCATTGACCCTAAACTGAGACGCAATCACCAATGACTGAGCTAACCCCATCAAAAATTTTCACCCCACCGATTACTTACCAAAATGACAA
This sequence comes from Macaca mulatta, assembly GCF_049350105.2. Classification (NCBI taxonomy): domain Eukaryota; kingdom Metazoa; phylum Chordata; class Mammalia; order Primates; family Cercopithecidae; genus Macaca; species Macaca mulatta. The sequence goes on from NC_133406.1 coordinate 118,015,880, forward strand.
GATTAGGAGATGTCCCGAGTGAAAGGAACGTCGGGGTCTAGGATTGAGGGGCGGCAGCCTTTTTAGTGGAGGAGACCTCTCACCCCCAGGCCCAGGGTCGCCCTGAGAGTGGGTGGGGACTTGTTCGGTTATTGGGGCACTGGCTGCGGGGTCCGGGCCTCGGATTGCAGGGGGCCAGGAGGCTCGCCCAGGACTGGGACCTGAATTGGTGACTACCATTGGGTGTTTGGGCAATTTCCCTGTGGACCAGACCCCTGTGAGAAGCCGGTTTCTGGGACCCGGACCCCTCAAGGGGGGGGACGGGAGAGGAGGAGGGACATCCTACCGGACGCATTGCGAGGCGGGAGCAGGAGGGACCAGGGTGCCAGCAGCAGCAGAGCTTCCTTCCCTGGGACCCAAACCTTCCTTTCTCTTCTCTCACCCAGGACTTAGCAGAAGGGCAAATGTAAACCACATCCTTTTCACTTTGTCTTTGAGGCAGGAGTTTGCTTCCCAGAGGGGCTTCTGGCTCCAGAGTAAAACACCAGTGAAAGCAACACCCCACTGAGACTCGAACTCGGATCGCTGGATTCAGAGTCCAGAGCGCTCGCCATTAGCCCCTAGAACCGGATGTTTGGAATGTTTTCAGTTATTGACGTTTGGCAAGCCTCCATAGTCACCAGAATTTCCTTTGCAGGTATTCTTTTCTCCTTGCCACACAGGACTTGAGTACCTTTAATCTACTACAATAGGTGTACAGGTAAACCGAGGCTGGAGCCAAACCGGGAACGAAGACACAAGGCAAATGGCAGTGAGAATAGCCTTTTATTAGGGCTTGCGGGCGAGGTTCCTCCGTCCAAAGGTGTGGGCGGAGGAAGTCGCGCTGAAGGAGGAGGGTGGGGCTTCTTATAGCCTGAGAGGTAGGGAAGCTGGTTGTGCAAACAGGGCCTGGGGGGGTCTTGAAACTACTAGGGCAGGAGTTGAGTAAGGGTCATGAGGAAGGGGTCTTTGGAAACTGTCAGCCGACACTGCTGTTTAGGAACTTGTGGAATGCAGGTGAGCTGCAGGTCATGGGGGAGTGTGACTGCCCAGCTGGAACGTCTGATGTATGTAAGTCTGAGGGTGTGTTCAAAGAGGGAGGGAAGTCTCCAAACAAAGGGCCCGCTGGAAAAAAGGGCCTGCTACGCCAAGTGGCGCCGCCATGTCGGGTCTGGGTCCCTGCCTAACATTCCTACCTCTTTCTAATAAGAAAAACGGGCGACCTGTTCATCTGGCTGCTTCCTGCTGTTTTGGGTCGTAGTGGGGTTTTTCGGAGGTCGGAACTCGGGTATAGGGGTGGAGCAGCATCTGATTGAAAGTGATCCGGGAGACTTCTTTTATGCGGTTCTGGATGAAGCGGATGATACAGGGAGCTCTGAGCAGTAAGAAGCCAATGATTAGTAAGGGGCTTAGGAAGGGTAGGACCCAGCTAGCCATGGACGACTGCCACCACCCGAATGAAGACTCTAATCCTGAGGTTTTTTTGTGGAGTCCTTCTGGGACTTTTTCTAGAGTGAGGAGGTTGGTTTCTACTAGTCCTGACTCATTGATGTAGTAGCAGCATTCTTCATTAAGGAACATACAGGTCCCGCCTTTGTCAGCCATAAGGAGGTCGAGTGCTCTGCGATTCTGGGCTGCCACCTGGGCCACTGAGGTGATCTGTCGTTGGAGGGAAGCCAGGGATTCTGCCGAAGCTTCGATTGCTACCTGTAATCGGGCTGAAAGATCTTGAGAGGATGGGACAGGATGAGTTATGGCTCCAGTTCCAAGGCCAGAGGCCACGAGGGATGCGGCTAAGGAGACTCCAATCATTAGCGGAAGGAATACTGCTCTTGCCTGGCGGGGGCGGGCAAGGGGCAGAAGAGAGGATAGCTCCGCTTCACTGTACAGGGTGAGGCTGGGAACTAGGGAGATGGGAAGGCATAGAGTAGTGTTGGAAGCCTTGAGAGTTTTTGACAGGGTGGAGTTGCACCAAAAATACTCGCCTGGGGGGGCGGTGAGATTTGGAGGCACGGATCCTGTCCGGTTGCACCAGGAAGCATTAGGGGTGGAGTAGCAAAAGGGGAGTTGTTGTCTAAGCAGGTCTTGGAACAAAGGAACTTCCCTCAGGGCTTGGCAGGGAAGGGGAAAGGAGGGGGTTAGGTTAGAGGAGTTAAAAGGGCTAGGTAAAGGTACCGCAACCAGTGGGGGCTTATTAAATGCTGCACACAAGAAACAACGGGAGATGTTGTGCACTCCGACCATATGTACTACCTGGGCCCCTTCTCTGACTAGGGTTAGCCAAGAAAACGGGTTACCGCTGCCCTGAGGCTTGTTGTCTTAGTTGACTGTGTTGTCTGGGTTGGCTAGAGCTTAGATGACTTTTTCTTGTTGTTTGATGTTGGAGGCCAGACTGACGAGGCTGCTTGTGACCCTGACATAGGCCCTATAAATCTTGAGTCGGGCTACGGGATAAGATTCGTAGCCGTGCCGGTAAAGGCGAGCCTCTATACCTGATGCCCACCGAGGGTCCCACGGGTCAGGAATGGTAAGGAAGAATGTAGGCACTTCTCCTCGTCCGTGTGATCTGACTAACCGAACTGTTGATGCCGGTTGCTGCCACTTGGTGTATGACATGTCAAGGTAAGTAAAATGCATGTTACAATAATGATATGGACACCCGCCATTGGTTTCTACCCAGTAATTGAGACAGTTATATTCTACTTGATCATAGAGAAAGCATATGACTGGGTTCCACCAGTCAGGGCAACTGTTAAAGGCGGAGAAGTTAAAGGTAACTTGACTCTGGCAGTCAACTGTGGCTAAGATGAGGGAACTTATGTGATTGTTTTGGGTCCAGGGCTCTGACAGATAGAATCTCCAGCGGAATGGGTTGACGGGGGAGAGGGGGGAGTTTGGGTAGGAGTCTTACCTAGGCTCAGGAGCACCGGATAGCTGAGGAAGGTTAGGCAGAGGGTCGTTACCGGCACGCATAAGTCGTGGTTTAGTAGGGACAACAGCCTGAGCCGTCCACCTGGAATCATGCTGGGTGGGTGTTTTTTTCAGCTGGGACAGATGATACCAGGAGGGAAGGCTGAGGAGTTTGGCAGCAGTGGGCGTGATAAGGATTACGGTATATGGTCCTTCCCACCAGGGAGATAAGGCTCAGGGCTGCAGCTGCTTGACCAGTACCAGGTCTCCTGGTGCTACAACAGCGGGATTTTTAAGGTTTGGGGAAACCGATGTGGGGAGACACCGGTCTGCATGTTTTCTTAGAAGCTCGCATAGGAGGGTTAAGTAAGGGAAGTAGGAGCCTAAGGGAGGGGAGAGGGCTGGCAGCTCCTGGAAGAGGAATGGGCGTCCGTACAGTAGCTCAAAAGGGCTGAGCCCTGTGGGGGCCCGAGGAGCTGCCCTGAGATGAGTAAGAGCCAGAGGAAGGAGAGTTATCCACAAGAGGCGGGTTTCTAGAGTGAGCTTGGTTAGATGCAGTTTAAGGAGGCGGTTTGCGCGTTATACCTTACCAGACAACTGCGGATGGTAGGGAATGTGGAGCTTCCAGGTAATCTGGAGTGCGGCTGCCACCTGCTGGGTGAGTTTGGAAATGAAAGCCGGACCATTGTCTGATTGGATGGTTCTGGGGAGACCGAACCTGGGGATGATGTGCTCTAGGAGAATAGTTGCCACGACTTCTGCAGTCTCTCGAGTGGTGGGGAAAGCCACAATCCATCCTGAGAAGGTGTCAACTAAGGTCAGCAGGTAGCAACATTTTTTATGTCGGGGCATGTGAGTAAAATCAAGTTGCCAATCTTCTCCTGGCTGGTGGCCTCTTAGCTGATGAGTAGGCCCTGGGTGTCTGAGCCTACCTTGGGGGTTAGTGGCCGAACAGGTGGCACATTGTTGATGTACTTTCTTAATTTGGGCCTGTAGTGAGGGAAGGTGAAAGATGGGTTCTAGGAAGTTATACACAGCCTTGGGTCCTATGTGGAGAGAGCGGTATATGTCGGTCAGTATATGTACTGCCTGAGTCTGAGGGAGTGCTATTCGGCTGTCAATACCCCATCCTTGTTACCTTGTTCCGGGTAACACTGGGGTGGGCCATCAGGGTTTGAAGTTCTTGAGAAGAGTAGTCGGGGGAATATGCGGGGGAAAGAAAGAGTAAAGGCGCTCGGGGAGGGAGGGAAGTGAGGGCAGTGGCCCGTGCGGTGGAGTCAGCTAGGCTGTTACCTTGTGACACAGGGTCCTTAGAATGCTGGTGGCTTTTGCAGTGGATAATGGCTACTTCTTTGGGGGCCTGGAGAGCATCAAGCAATCTCTTTATATGTGGTCCATTGACTACTGGCATCTCTTTGGTGGTAAGAAACCTGCGCTCTTGCCAGAGAGTGGAGTGAGTATGTGCAATAAGGTAAGCATATTTAGAGTCTGTATAGATATTAACCCTCTGCCCTTCGGAGAGAAGTAAGGCACGTGTAAAGGCAGTGAGTTCAGCCTTCTGGGAGGTGGTGCCTAGAGGCAAGGACCTGGTTTCAACCATTTGTGTTGCTGTTACGACAGCATATGCCACCTGTCTGAGGCCATCGGGGGTTAAGACAGAGCTCCCATCTACGAACAGGGTATGGTCTGGGTGTTCTAACGGCTGTTCGGAAAGACCGAGGCAGGCGGGTGGCAAGGTGGTGAGAACTTCAGGCAGGAATGTGCAGGGGCGGAATTGTGTCCTGGAGTGGGCAAGAGAGTAGCAGGATTTAGAGGGGGTGAGGTGGTGAGAGTGAGGTGAGGGCTTTCAATGAATAGCAGGTGGAACTGTTGAAGCCGGAAGGGGGTAAGATGGCTGAGACACTTGTGTGTGATGAGATCTGACAGTCGGTGAGAAGAGTAGACTGTGAGAGGATGTCCTAGGGTAACCTTGAGGGCCTCTTGGGTAAGTTCTGTGGCAGCCGCCAGGGCTCGTAGACAAGGTTGCCAGCCCTGGACTGTGGGATCTAACTGCTTGGAGAGATAAGCCACAGCCTGGTATGTGGATCCAACCGGCTGGGCTAGGAGGCCAGTAGCTACCTTCTGGCGCTCCTCAGTGAATAGATGAAAGGGCTAAAGGGGGTTGGGGAGAGAGAGCAGGGGCAGAAAGAAGACAGTCCTGAAGCTTCTTGAAAGAGTCGGCAACCAAGGAGGGGTCGGACAGTGGTCTGGTGGGTGTCTCCCTGGCAGCCTGGTGGAGGGGCTTGGCTAGGACCCCGAAGTTGGAAATCCAATGCCTGAAATACCGTACCAGTCCTAGGAAGGACAAGATCTCTTCCGCATCCTGAGGAGGCTGGAGAGTTTTAATGAGGCTTATTCTATCTGCCGTAAGGCTTTTTGTAGTGGGTGTGAGTAGTATGCCTAGGTAGGTGACAGAAGGGGTGCAAAGTTGAGCCTTAGCCGGGGTAACCCGATAACCTCCGTTGCCTAGAAAATTTAGAAGTGTAGCAGTGTCTGCAAGGGAGCACTCCCAGGAAGGACTACATAGTAATAGATCATCTACGTATTGTAGAAGGGTGCTATGAGTTAGGGGGCAGAGGAGGATGTCCTGTGCCAGTGCCTGGCCGAAAAAATGGGGGCTATCTCGGAACCCTTGAGGCAAGACAGTCCAGGTCAACTGGGAAGAAACATGAGTGTCTGGGTCCTCCTATGTGAAGGCAAACAGAAAGTGACAGTCTGGGTGTAGAGGGATGGTAAAGAAGGCATCTTTTATGTCAAGGACAGTGAAATGTGTGGTGTCAGGGGGAACGCGTGAGAGGAGTGTATATGGATTAGGAACAACTGGAAAGGTAGGGACTACTGCCTCATTGATGAGGCGTAGGTCCTGCACGAGACGATAGGCCCCAGAGCTTTTCTGTACAGGCAGGATAGGAGTATTGCATGGTGAGTTGGCTGGAACTAGAATGTGCTGTTGGGGCAGGCGTGTAATGATAGGTTTTAATCCCTGTCGATGTTCAAGGGAGATAGGGAACTGGGGTCTAGAAGGGAACTTGGAAGGGTCTTTTAGCCGGATGCGGACCGGAGTGTGGTGCTGGGCAATGATCGGGGTGGAGGTGTCCCACACCTTAGGGTTAATGGGGACTGGAAACGGGAGTCAGGGGTCAGCCTGGCGGGGTTTGTCAGGTGAGAGAAGGGGGAAGAGGAACGCGAGGTGTGGGGAGGGATTGGGTCGGAAGTGAACTGAGGCCCCTAGCTTGGAGAGGAGATCCCATCCTAACAAGGGGACTGGGCACGAAGGAATGATAAGAAATGAGTGCGAGAAGAGGGAGCCATCCAGGCAGCAAGACAGAGGAGGAGTCTGGCAGTAGGTGGAGGGACTGCCATCAATTCCTATGACTGTGACAGTGGAGGGGTGGCTGGGGCCACTGAAGGAAGGCAAAACAGAGTAGGTAGCCTGCATGTCCATAAGGAAGGATATGGACTTACCCGCTACCTGGAGCATGACCCTGGGCTTGGCGAGAGTGAGAGGGGTCCCCGAGTCTGGGCCTCTTCAATCTTCATCGATGTCAAGGAGCTGGAAGGCGCCTCCAATACATGGAGGAGGGTCGTCACGTGGAGGCACAGCGACCGTCCTTAGGTCGGGGCAGTCTGACTTCCAGTGGCCCATCTGCTGACAGTTCAGACAGGGATGGGTTGGCTCCTTTGGGTTAGGGCACTGCCTGGCCCAGTGGCCATCATTGCCGCACTTGAAGCAGGCACCAGGTGGCGCTCGGGTAGTACCTCCTTTCTGGGAACTCCTGGAGCCGGCCGGCCTCAGGGCTGCTACCAAAGCCTGGGTTTGGAGTTGTACCTTCTGTTTTAGCCTGGCCTGTTGTTGGGCCTCAGCTGCTTCCTCCCTGGAGTTGTAGACCTTGAAGGCCAGTTTGACTAAGTCCTGGATGGGAGTTTGAGGGCCGTCCTCCGCCTTTTTTAACTTTTTTTGGATATCGGGGGCTGACTGAGAAATGAAATATGAGGCCAAGACGGTCCGCCCTGCGGGGGAGGCAGGGTCAAGGCAGGTGTACTGAATAAGTGCCTCAGTCAGCCGGTTAAGAAAAACGGCCGGATTTTCATCTGCGCCTTGGACTACCTCCTTTAGTTTGTTAAAGTTGACTGATTTGTTAGAGGCTGCCTGCATGCCAGCAAGAAGGCACTGAACCATCATGTCTCGGCGGCGGCGGCCTGCCTGCCCCACCTGGTAGTCCCAGTCGGGCTCAGCCGAGGGCACTGCCTCGGTGCCGACTGGCATGGCAGGGTCAGTTAAATGAACCTGGTTAGCATGCTGCCTGGCTGCCACTAGGATGCGTTCCTGCTCCTCGGGAGACAGGGTTGAGGTCATGACATGAAGGTCATGCCAGCTGAGATCATATGCCTGGCATAGATACCTAAACTCTTTGATATAACCAGTAGGATTGGCCGAAAAGGAGCCTGCACGCTCATCAACCTTAGACAAGTCTGCCAATGAAAACGGCACATGGACCCGGACTACTCCTTTGGCGCCTGCTACCTCTTGTAAGGGACACAGGTCGGTCCTGGACTGAGTATGGGCTGAGACAGGCGAGGAAGGGGAGGAGGTGGAGGTAGGGGAGACAGAATCTGTTGGGTTTGGTAAGGGCACAGGATGGGGGGAAGGGTGGGGAGGCGTTGACGAGGACGGGGATAACGGTGGGTCAGGGTAAGGAGGAGGTTGGGCAGGAGACCGGAGGGGTGGCCGGGATAGGGTGTCAGGACGCTCAGAAAAAGGGGAGGAATCATCCTTCTCCTTGCTCAAGGGAAGAGACTTTGCGAGCAGAACTTGAGCTAACGAGCATTGGGTGCAGTGATCTGGGTGAGAACGCAAGTCCCAAAAGGCCTGAACATAGGGTATCTTGGACCATTTGCCTAGTCTCTTGCAGAAGTTGGTCAGATATGTGAGAATGTTAAAGTCTAGAGTGCCTTCTGCAGGCCACTGAGACTGATTATCCAATTTATATTGTGGCCATGCTATTGTGCAGAAGAAAATGAGCCGCTTTCGTTTTATGTCTTGGCTGAGGCTTAAAGTCTGGAGATTCGCCAAGAGGCACCCCAGAGGAGATTTTTGGTTTGGTTTGGACTGGGTAGTTCCCATGGTCTCAAGGCAGGCAGTCCGGAGGCAATGGGAGCGTCCTCCCACTGCCACGCAGAGTGCGGGGTACGGTGGCTTCCGGGGAGGTTGGATGTCTCCTAGTCCCCGGTGCCGAGGTCACAGCTGACTGGAGAGAGACCCTGACGCAGCCGTGCATTTCGTAGAGGGACTCCCGGAGGGAGCCTTCAGGATGGGGGGAAACTTACCTAGCAGTGATTGAATTGAGTCTTGGATTTGGTGAAACGGCTCCCGGCTCGGAAAGGAGGTCCTGGCTCGGGGAGAGGAGAGCCTGCCCGACCGGCAGGGGTCCAGGGAGGGGGTCTCCTCCCGGGTTTTGGCACCAAATGTAAAGGTAAACTGAGGCTGGAGCTGAACCAGGAACAAAGACACAAGGCAAATGGCAGTGAGAATAGCCTTTTATTAGGGCTTGCGGGCGAGTTTCCTCCGTCCAAAGGTGTGGGCCGAGGAAGTCGCACTGAGGGAGGAGGGTAGGGGCTTCTTATAGCCTGAGAGGTAGGGAAGCTGGTTGTGCAAACAGGGCCTTGGGGGTCTTGAAACTACTAGGGCAGGAGTTGAGTAAGGGTCATGAGGAAGGGGTCTTTGAAAACTGTCAACTGAAACTCTGTTTAGGAACTTGTGGAATGCAGGTGAGCTGCAGGTCATGGGGGAGTGTGACTGCCCAGCTGGAACCTCTGATGTATGTGAGTCTGAGGGTGTGTTCAAAGAGGGAGGGAAGTCTGGAAACAAAGGGCCCGCTTGAACAAAGGGCCTGCTACGCCGAGTGGCGCCGCCATGTCAGGTCCGGGTCCCTGCCTAACAATAGGAAGAGTCGCCCCAGATTTATGTCTCTCTGATCTTCTCTTTAGGTTTCTATCTCAGAGAATGAGATTAATCTCCTTTCCGGATTAGGGACAGGGAAGAGCTATATTTAGGCCTCCACTAAAGCCACCAGTTCTGCCTGGGTTGCCAGAGTTTCCTGCCCTGAAATAAACATTCTGCCAAGACCCCCTACCCGCTGGGGTTTCTTTCTCTTTGCAACTCTCCTTTTCCCTTTATCCATGGAGCACTGATGACCATTTCCGGAACAAGATTTGGGATATGCTGAAATTTCCGCCCTTCTTATTCTGCCTTCTTCTCCTCCTCTTTCTCCTCCGCCTCTCATTCTGTTTCCAATCCCCTCTCTCTCCTGCTCCCTGTCTTCCTCACACTACCCCTACACCCATTTTCCCCAGCCCCCTCCAGCTCTCCATACTTCCTGCCTCCCTCTCCTCTGTTCCTTCTTGGCTACCATTCCTCTTCCTTCTATAGGCTCCCACCCTACCCACCACCAGCCTCCCACACGCAGCCTACACTAACAGAAGAATTGGCTATCACAGTCTGAGAGGAAGTTGAGGAATATGTTTCTAGTCAGGACACTTTGGGGGATCTTTGCTGGGGAGTGTGAGTGCGGTGACAGCAACCTAGACGATGAACATCAGCCAGTCCTTGAGGCCTGGGGAGGACTGGCAGATCCAAGGCCACCCCATACCTTGGGTGACCCAAAAGAGTCATGTTCCCATTCCAAAAGGATAAATCTTTGCCAAAGTCCAAGGAAATTGAAAGCAGCAGGAGTCATTGTCTTTGCAAGTCCAGTTCCAAGTGGAAGGGGTCCCAGAAACTGGACCCCTTCCAGCCACCACAAGGTCAGCACACAGGCATTTGCATTGCCCAGGACTCAGCTGGTACCCTGGATGCCTGGCTAGGGCCTGTCCAGAGAAAAGCTGGGCATGGGGCCCATTTCCACCTAGGCGGAGGTTCCTGGGGAAGTAGGCGCTCACCAAGAGATTACCCCTTACTGTCCTCCTGAGGGTGTGTGGAGCCTCAGCGCTGCTACCTCTTGGACTCCAGCCTCTGGATGCCACCAGCTACTACTGCCCAGGGTTCCCAGTGAAGTCTCCAAGGCTCTGGTTTTTGAATTGTCCTGATCTGGTGTGCCAAGAGCTGCCTCCCACAAAGTGAGCAGATGTGGAGAGCTGCCAGATCCGAAAGGGAAAATCACAAGGCATTGCCAGCTAGATAGGGACAGAGTCCCCTCTATTATGATTCGGATTCAAAGGGTAGATGTCATGGCCCCTAAACATCACAGCATGACCAGGGCATGCCACCCGCGACCTGCAGTGCCCTTGCACCTGGTTAGGTGTAAGTTATTTTACTTTAGCAGACAAATGTTCTCTTCTGGATTTTTCCTTCCTTTGTGGCTAGATCTGCTTCTCTCTCTCTCTCTCTTTTTCCCCTCGAAGCCCCCCATTCTCTACCCCACCTTTATTTTCTCTCTCTGTTTCCACCCTGCTGCCCCCTTCCACCTGTTTTCTCCTGTTCAGCTTTCATGGTTCACCCCTTCCCTGCCCACTGGCATCCCCCAAACTAATGCTGCTGCACTGTCCTGGGTAGGGAGATGGGTATGGCTGTAGACGCTGCCCTCCAGAGTGTCCAGGATGGGAAAACATGGTGCAGCGGCCAGTATAATGGTTTAAAAGAATGGCCACTTTCTTTCTTTTTTTTATTTTTTAATTATACTTTATGTTCTAGGGTACATGTGCACAACGTGCAGGTTTGTTACATATGTATACATATGCCATGTTGGTGTGCTGCACCCATTAACTCATCATTTACATTAGGTGTATCTCCTTATGCTATCCCTCCCCCCTCCCCCCACTCCACAACAGGCCCCAGTGTGTGATGTTCCCCTTCCTGTGTCCAAGTGATCTCATTGTTCAATTCCCACCTATGAGTGAGAACATGCAGTGTTTGGTTTTCTGTTCTTGCAACAGTTTGCTGAGAATGATGGTTTCCAGCTGCATCCATGTCCCTACAAAGGATACGAACTCATCCTTTTTTATGGCTGCATAGTATTCCATGGTGTATATGTGCCACATTTTCTTACTCCAGTCAGTCATTGATGGACATTTGGGTTGGTTCCAAGTCTTTGCTATTGTGAATAGTGCTGCAATAAACATATGTGTGCATGTGTCTTTACAGCTGTGTGATTTATAATCCTTTGGGTATATACCCAGTAATGGGATGGCTGGGCCAAATAGTATTTCTAGTTATACATCCTTGAGGAATCCCCACACTGTTTTCCACAATGGTTGAACTAGTTTATAGTCCCACCAACAGTTTAAAAATGTTCCTATTTCTCCACATCCTCTCCAGCACCTGTTGTTTCCTGACTTTTTAATGATTGCCATTCTAACTGGTGTGAGATGGTAACTCATTGTGGTTTTGATTTGCATTTCTCTGATGGCGAGTGATGATGAGCATTTTTTCATGTGTCTGTTGGCTGTGTGAATGTCTTCTTTTGAGAAGTGTCTGTTCATATCCATATAAGTAGAAAGCTGAAACTGGATCCTTTCCTTACTCCTTATACGAAAATTAATTCAAGATGGATTAGAGACTTAAATGTTAGACCTAAAACCATAAAAACCCTAGAAGAAAACCTAGGTAATACCATTCAGGACATAGGCATGGGCAAGGACTTCATGTCTAAAATACCAAAAGCAATGGCAACAAAAGCCAAAATAGACATTTAAATGGGATCCAATTAATCTAAAGAGCTTCTGCACAGCAAAAGAAAATCCCATCAGAGTGAACAGGCAACCTAGAGAATGGGAGAAAATTTTTGCAATCTACTCATCTGACAAAAGGCTAATATCCAGAACCTACAAAGAACTCAAAACAAATTTATAAGAAAAAAACAAACAACCCCATCAAAAAGTGTGCAAAGGATATGAAAAAGCTCATTTCTTTTCATCACTAATATTCCATTGTATGGATACAACACAATTTGTTTATCCATTCACTTGTTGAGAAGGACATCTTGGTTACTTCAAGTTGTTGACACTAATAAATAAAACTGCTATAAATACTTGTGTGCAGGTTTTTGGTGAACACAAGCCTTCCTCGCATCTGGCTAAATAGGTCAAACTGCCATTGCAAAATTATAGAGTAGGACTATGTTTAGCTTTGTAAATGAAAAAAACAAAACAAAACAAAACACAACAAAAACTCCCAAACTGTTCTCCAAAGTGATTGTACCATTTTGCATCTCCACCAACAATGCCTATAGCCCTGTTTGACAGCTTTTGGGATTGTCACTTTTTACAGATTTTAGTCACTCTAATAGCTGTGTTCTGTTATCTCATTGTTTTCATATGCAATTTTTTACCATTTTGCATATCTACCAACAATTCCTATAGCCCTGTTTGACAGCTTTTGGGACTGTCACGTTTTACAGATTTTAGTCAGTCTAATAGGTGTGTTCTGTTATCTCATTGTTTTCATATGCAATTTTCTAATGACAAATGAATTTGAGTATCTCTTTCATTTACTTATTTACTATCTGTACATCTTTTCGGTGAGGTGTTCAGATCTTTTGCCTACTCTTAAATTGGGTTGTTCACTTTCATATTATTGAGTTTGAAGTTCTTCATTTATTTTGGACACCAGCCCTTCATCAGATCTGTATTTTGCAAATATTTTCTCTTAGTCTGTAACTTGTTTTTTCATTCTCTTAACAGTGTCTTTCACACAGCAGAAGGTTTTAACTGTAATGAAGCTCAACTTTTCAATTTTGTTTCTTTCATGGATTTTGCTTTCAATGCTGTTTCTAAGAAATCATCACCAAACCCAAGGTCACCTGGCTTTTCTCCCATGTTATCTCCTAGGAATCCTGTGGTTTTGAACCTTACATGTAGTTATAAGATCCATTTGTGAAAGTTTTAAGATTTGTGTGTGTACATTTATTTATTTTTTCATGTGGGTGTCCAGGGGTTCTAGCAGCATTTGTTGGAAAGGCCATCCTTGCTCTATTAAATTGCCTTTGCACCTTTATCAAAGATCAGTTTATTATATTTATGTAGGTCTATTTCTGGGCTCTGTTTTCTTTTTCATTGATCTATGAGTCTGTTTTACCTTTTTTCACCAACTCCACACTGTTTTGGTTACTGTAGCTTGACCAGGTGTCCTGAAGTTGGCAGAGCCAATTTTCAGGGATTTTTTCTCATCTTCACCATGAGAACCTTGTTGGGTTCCTAGTGGTCAGACTTAGGAAAGTGTGATATCCCCACATGGCTGGTTCTCAGAGAGTTTTTAATGCTCAAGCCAGGCCACCCTCAGCTTCTAGTAATCTGTCAATACCTTTTAAGTGCTCCTCCCAAGTGCTGGCTCCAGCAGCTTCTGTTCCTGGCAAGCTGTGACTCCCTGTGTTTGCCTGTCTTTCTAGTTTTCAGGGTGGCAGTGACCTCAATTCTCTGGCCATCTAAGAAGAGTTGTTGGTTTTCAGTTTGTTCAGCTTTTGTCTTGTTGTGAGGACAAATGGTGACTTCCCACCTTTTTATATGCCAGAGTTGAAACCAGAAATTTCATTTAAAAAGTTACTTGTGGCCAGGCGTGGTGACTCAAGCCTGTAATCCCAGCACTTTGGGAGACTGAGGTGGGTGGATCACAGGGTCAGGAGTTCGAGATCAGCCTGACCAACATGGTGAAACCCCATCTCTACTAAAAATACAAAAATTAGCCAGGCATGGTAGCGTGTGCCTGTAATCCCAGCTACTCAGGAGGCTGAGGCAGGAGAATCTCTTGAAACCAGGAGGCGGAAGTTGCTGTGAGCCAAGATCACGCCATTGCACTCCCGCCTGGGTGACAGAGTGAAACTCTGTCTCAAAAAATAAATAAATAAAAATAAAAAATACAAAGTTACTTGTAATAAAACTCACCAGTTTTAACTCTACGAAGTAATCATTTAAGGAGGTTTCTAGAATTGTGCAGACATCAGCAGAGTCACACTCTAGAATATTTTTACTTTCCCCAAATTCCCTCAAGCCTCTGCACAGTCATTTCCTAATCTCTGATGCCCATGACTGGGCCCCAACAAAATAAAAATTTGGAAAACCGACATCATTAAATTTCAACTTTTCTTAGATTGGGAATTTTTATAGTGACTCATTGTCTTAGTTTTGTGACATTTAGAGGAAATATTGCATTTTAGGCACTTTTTTGAGGAACTTAATAATAGTCCTTTTCATTGCTCTTTGTGAGTTGTTTCATTTTTACTGATAACTGATAGTTGCTACCAAACCTGGTCTGGCAAACCTAAATGAAGGAGCTAAAAAAAAAAAATAATAATGTGCTATTATAAATAGAGATAGATGATGAATTTGCAGATAAGATTATGTGGAGTGAGTATTGTACCATCTTTATTCTTGCAGAAATTTGGCTGGTAACATTAGAGATACTCCTCACGTGCTTGGAATGCCTCTCGTTATCTTCTTCAGGTTGCAAGGGCTCCAGAAGAGTGGCATAAAGGTGAGTGCAAGATTTTTGCTGTAGTGGATTGAAACCACAGAAGTCTGGAACAGAGGCTGGGTTCTCTGATAAGGGTTTTAGGAAGCTCAATCCAGGTGTGTCTGGCTATGTAATTACGTGGAGCTCAGGCTGCTTCTCCAAGTTCACTTCAGGTGTAGGAGGAATTCATTTTGGGGGGGTTGAAAGACTGGGTTTTCTTTTTCTGTGCTGGCTGTCGGACAGGAGACACTCTGACTCCAGAGGCCACCTGCGTTCCTTCTCACCCGGCCTTTTCCATTTTCCAACCAATAACAGCTCATGGAGTCCTTCTCAAGCTCCCATTCTTTGTGACGTCACCTTCTCCTGACAGCTAGAGAAACCACTGGCATATATGCAGCGATGTGATAAGATCCAGTTTACACAGGTAACCTCATCATCTTAAAGTCATATAGCTGGCATGTAACAACATAATCACAGGAATGATGTCTCCTCACCTCAACAGGCTTCAGAGACAAGGGTGTGGCGTGTTTGGGGACCATTTCAGAAATTCCATCTACCACAGTCGGACACTCACATTCCCCCATCTGCAAAATACATTCATCCTCTCCCCTAAGGTTTCCAAATTTCATGTCATTAAAGCATAAGTTCAAAGTGAAAAATGTTATGTACACCATATCAGATCAAAAGTTTAAAATCTTATCTTAATCATCTACACCAAGTGTGAATGAGGCTTCTGAGGGTGTCCATTAAGTCCAGATCCTTGACATAATTCCCTTCCCTCTATCAACCTGTTAAACTCAGCAAACAGCTTATCTGCCCTCAGTGTGCAATGGTGGGACAGACATAGAAAAACGATTCTAGTGATTCTTGTTCACAAAGGGGGAAGGTGGAAGTACCAAAGAAGTCACTGATCCAAAACCTTTTTGAAATGGGGCTGAGCAAAGCCCAGCAGGAATTTCTTGGTTAGGATCCACAACCTGGAACTAACCCTCTATTACACGGGCTTTGCCTCTGGGCTCTGCATTTCTTTCTATCTTTACAGAAATCATTTCATTTTCCTTCTTCTCCTACTCCTTTGGTTCTTCCCCTTTCTCCTTATGGCAGCATCCTCCCCTTAATCCTTGGCACATCATCCCCAGCAGAATTAGTCAAATGTTGCCCATGTCATGATCCTGACCATCTCCATGAGGGCCTGTCCTTGGAACCCCTGCTCCCCTTGGACCCTCTTCACTGACCTGACCTGTCTGTCATGATTGCTTTCAGCTGACCTGGCTGGTTTAGGAAAAAACCTAGAATTGTGGAGATGCAGAACCAATCTCTGCCCTCTCTTATCTCCAAGAGAGGAAGAAAATAACAGGTATCGTCATGGAGAAATGACCCACGTGAGGGCTGAGACTCTCCAGCAGTTACAGCAGAGGAAACTCCCTGAAGAATGGTGGAGCTGAGATCCCAGGCCAGGAAAGCAGGCTTGTGCTAAGCATTATTTAATCTTTATGTCCTCCCTGCCCCAGTCTACCAGCCAGCGAATGACAACTGATTGAGTATAAATACTAGGACTACAGAACGGTGATAAAGGGTTTGTCCAGTGAAATGCCCTTTTATTTGTTTTCACAGTGGAAATTGCTGTTTTTCATCCAGAGTTTTCTGAAACGCAGCAGTGAGTTCCTGGAGGGTGAGTTAGGTGCTTTGGACCTGGAGGCTGAGGCCAAGGCTTGTGTGGTCGATCTGCTGCCACCATGTGGTGACGGAGCCTGGGAGAGTCTTAGTCTTTCTTGGCTTCACTTTCCTTGTCAGTAAGGTAGGGGCTTATTGCTCCTCTCTGAGGTCCCTTCCTGCTGTGTTTTCTCTGAGTCTCTGAGGAACTGAGATGGTTTTTAACGCCGCACAGCACCGGCAGCTGAGACCTGACTCTGTGTCTCCTGCAGGGGCCTGAGCTGAGTCCACACCCTGGAAGCCCAGAACTGAGGGAACAGATGAAAGAAAGAAAGTCAGCAGGTTTAGGGGATGAGAACAACCCACAAAGGATAAGCCATTGGTAAATGAAAACCAAAGAAGGGGGGAATAAGGACAAATTGGGACAGAAGCCTCAGGGGAAATGGTCAATGCCTCTCATCATCCAAACTCTCAAGGAGCAGCACGAGCTGAGCAGTGGGACTGAGAGAAACTTACTCCACAGGAGTCTCCTGCCCCTGGCCAGGGAGAGCCACAGGGAGGATCAGAGCTGGTTTATAGTGAGGGGCAGCAGCAACTCCAAGAGGGGGAAGATGTGACCATGAGCCTCCGCCCCAGACCCAGGAGCCTCGACCTTGGGGCTGCGGTAGCAATGGATGCTCTTCAGGTCGGTGTGGGTTAGAGGGAATAACCATGCTGGGAGAAGGGTTGGAGACATCCATTCTTACATTAAAAAGCTCTGCCCTAGGTCAGGTGCCAGAGTAAGTGTCCCTTGCTAGTATAAAATGCAGTGATACTTATAATATTCTTCTGTACTTACAGTTGAAAGAGGTTTCCAAATGGTATCTCATAAATATTTATTGGATGTTTAATTTTCTTTACACTGTGTTAAACACTTGGGATTCAGATATTAATGTCTCCCCAAAGGGACTCAAGCTCATGAGAGAAAGAACACAAACATAGCATTTTAAGAAAATATGGAAGTTCCCCCACATCGGGGAGTTGTGGCAACTCAGAGAATGGGAGTTTAGGTGCAGACATTGCTCCTAATGACAGGGGGAGCCACAGGAGGAATTCCTCAGAACAGACTCATTTTCCTCCAATGTCCCACAGAGAGGGATCCTGGGGCATGAATGGTGTAAGGCAAGGGCCAGTCTAAGGAAAGGGATTTGCTGCATCCTGGGAGAAATCTCAGCACCCCTGACAGGACATTTGGGACAGGAATGCAGGTGAGAGGAGGTTTGCAATCGGTTTCATTCAATAACTGATGAACACTCTCCTGAGAACTCCCTCAGTGCCGGACCCTGAGCTGGGCACCACGAACACAGAGATCAGTAAGACACGATCTCAGCTGTCACAGAACTCTCAGTCTAGTGACCAGCGATTCCTGAGAAGTGTAGTGATGATGGGTTCATTGGAACCAGTGGCCCATGCTGCATGGAGATGACCCCAGTGGATGCCCTGGTCTCTTTTCTGCTTTTTTTTTTTTCAAACAGCTGAATGACCTGTCCTGGGCCAGTGACCCTGGACTTCAGCCAGATGTCAGCATCTCAAGGCACAACCAACACCTTGGCTCCATGTTGGGTCAAAACAGTTAACACAGCCAAGGTATTCAAGGTATCAGTAGATACTGACTATGTCCTGGCCAGCTGTGAAAAGAAAGAGGTGAGTTTAACAAGTATTCTAAAATTGTCCTTGACATAGTAATCACAGATGATCTATCTTCTGTCTGGCTTTATTTATATATATATATGTATATGGTGATGGAGTTTCACTCTTTTTGCCAGGCTGGAGTGCAATGGAATGATCTCAGCTCACTGTAACCTCTGACTCCAGGTTCAAGTGATTCTCTTGCCTCAGCCTCCTGAGTAGCTGGGATTATAGGCGTATGCCACTACGCCTGGCTAATTTTCTATATTTTCAGTAGAGACGGGCTTCCACCATGTTGGCCAGGCTGGTTTCGAACTCCTGACCTCAGGTGATCCACCCACCTCGGCCTCCCAAAGTGCTGGGATTACAGGTGTGAGCCACCACGCCCAGCCTCTGTCTGGTAATTTAAATGCTTTTCAGACTTCAAGAGTCACCTGTGTCCAAAATAAATTCTGTATCAGTTATAGTACTAGCATTTAGAAATTGTGTATTTTATTTTCTAGTTATAGATTAAATAACTAAGGCGGAAAGGAGTAAAGCAGCTTCCATGAATGTAGTGAGAATGTAGGGGGTGGTCAGGGACTAGAGTGCTGCCTTAGGATTCCCCAGCAGTTGCCAGTCACAATTTTTGTACTATTAGAAACAACAACAACAACAACAAAATGACAACCTGTTTTGTTCCTCTGCTTACCCTATCCAGTTCTCTACACTATAATATCTCTGCTTATCGAGACAACTTGGATTCTCAATTTGTTGAGCTTAACAAATGCATCTGCTGAGCCCCTGTGGGTAAAGCGTTATGCTAGTTACGGTGGGTGATACAGAGGAAGCCCAGAAGAGTCCTTAGTGACAAGAGCTTGAGATTTCTGCTGCCAGCTCAGCCTGAGTTGCCTGGAGATGAGAAAATCAGTAGCCGACACCCACAGGTGCATTCTGGTGAAAGGGTCGATGAATTGAGTGTCACCAAGTCTCAGCCTGGATCCCCTCCCTTTGTTTCATTTCACAGATTACATGTTGACAGTGGGAAAATCAACAGAAAGACCATAAGGCTAGACTCCAAAAGACTTAGTAATGCTGCTGGGTGGGCCATGAATTTTTAAAAACACGTGAAGGGCCTTCTCAGAAGTGAAGTTTTAGGAAATATAAAATGCATAGCTGGGATACATTACAGTGTAATGATAGAAAATATATTGTATATAGCAGCATCTAATAACTTCCGGAGGAAAAAATATTTTTCACATTACTCCAATTATGGCCTTATATGTCAAAAAAACACAAAAACCAAAAAAACCCTAAGAGAACCACTGACATCCATTGGTTTTGCAGAAACAGGATACCCTTAGTGCACTTAAAGTTGGAAACATGGCTCTGCCTTTAGGGCCATGCAATGAAACAGACTGTGGTAGTTGACATAGGAGGAGCAGAGTGGAGTTTATAACAATGGCCACAAGACGGTGAAGAAACTGCTTTGGGATTTTTAAGCAGCAGACGAGGTAACTCAGAGGAATGTTAGACAATAGCACAAAAGCAACTTTAGCAAAGTTTTTCATTCAGTGGGCACTACATAGTTAGTCCACGCTCTGCATCCATTCTTTCACAGTCTGTCCCTTCATCGACTTGGGCCTACAATGACGTTTCTGAGACAGGAGAGGGATCAACACAACAGCACACACACCTGAAATAAAGAATGAATTTCTAATTTTCAGATTTTAGTCTCTGACCTAACCAAAAAAGTGACTACCATAGATGTTAACTATTAATAACATAAATGATGCTCACAAATATGCAGATCTTATAATGACAAGGTAAAACAGCTTAAAAAGTAGATAGTAGAACTGTAGTCCAGGGACGCTAATAGAAGTGACCCATAATATTACATCATCTCCACTTCCAACAAAAATCAGGTAAAAGAAGGAAGGAGACTGGCAACCCAATGCACAGAACTATATATAAGATGCATACTATTTATTGGTTGGTTATAAACGAGTGGAAATAAATCTTTTTACATACTGACTCTTGGTTTATGTCACAGAGGCACAGCATGGAACAATAGACAACCAGACTGTAAGATAAATTCATCTGAGTAACTGGACTTTTGTAAACCATTAGACATTTGAGAAACCAAATTTAAAGCTGTTTGTGAGCCATGTTGCCTATCAAGGTGGAAATTCAGGAGAGATACATAATGACAAATAAATGCTTTTGTGTGTGTGTGACACAGTGATCCGATGCATTGGGAATGTGATCTTGTGAATCACTCAGGTGAGCAAGCCTGACATGATTGGGCATAAAGGTCAGTAACTGAAGAGGTACCAAATGTGCTCCATGTGTCAGCTCTGACCTAAGGAACTGAAGGCTTTCACCCTCCCTTGAAGTAATGAAGCTGACACAGCAGGGGGCTGCAAATTCCACTGCAGATCAGGGTCTTGATGGTGACATACTGAACAGTGGACTCCCACTTGAGTTACAGAGTAGGAACTACTGTTTCCTATGGCTACTGAATATCCCACAAACTAACCGCCTCAGCTTGGCATTATTAATTATTTTAAAGCTCTCAGTGGTCTCATTTTATAGTAGATCACATCAGAAGTAAGACTAATAAGGATCAGGTACAAACTCATATTTGCTGGACATATCATTGCATTATCATCCCAAAGTTTCTGGCACTACATAATGCTGGAGTAGATTCTTCAATATTACATTTTAAACTAAGGGAGAACGTTGGCTTCTAAATTTTACAACTATAGCATTGCAGCTAAACACAAGTGCAAGTGGCAGCCTTATCAACTGCATGAACAATCTTAAGGAAAACTTATCGGTGAACATACAGAACATTTCACATGCATTTGTCTACAAAGTACAAACTCTTCCCAACCTCAGAACTTGATATGGGTTAGGACTTTCCTCTCCCTTGGGCTGGTGATAAAGTTCCAACTGAAATGAGAAAGATTCTTCATACCTGGTAAATATGC
Organism: Macaca mulatta; assembly: GCF_049350105.2. Taxonomy (NCBI): domain Eukaryota; kingdom Metazoa; phylum Chordata; class Mammalia; order Primates; family Cercopithecidae; genus Macaca; species Macaca mulatta. The sequence goes on from NC_133406.1 coordinate 118,036,583, forward strand.
AAGTTTCCTAAGATATTGCCATTGGCCAATCAAACCTGAATCCGAAAAGCATTTGTTTCTAGCAGGATATAAGATCAATATGCAAAAATAAATTGTATTTATGCAATTGCACGGCAGAATTTAAATGTAAAAGGAATACCATTTATGATAATGTCAAGTGTATAAAATCCATAAATATGAATATGACTGAAAATTAGAGCATATTTCACAGAGAACATAGTGCAGGTCTAATAACTAGAAAAATATGGCTTGTTCATGTGTAAGAATATTGCTGAGATGTTCATTTCCCCTAATTTGATCTATGAATTCAATGCAATCCAACTCAAAATTTCAGCATGCATCATTGGTAGAAAATGGTCAGTTGATTCTAAAATTAAGATGAACTGGCACAACCAAAATGCCTGTATAACGAAGAACAAAATTGGACAGCTAGCTCCAACTGATTTAAAGAACAATCATAGAGTTGTAATGGCCACAACAGAATGCTTTGGCATGTGATTAGATCAAAAGAAAATAGAGTCCAAATATAAACCAATACATATATTGAGAACAGATATATTGGAAAAGCAATGTATTTTAAAATGATGCATAATATTTCAACAAATGATTGAGAATTTTCTTTTTAAGCAATGGATGTGACATATTTGTAACCATATAAAAATAAACAAGTAGAAAAAATTGAATTCATGTGTCATTTCACATAGAAAAATTAGTGGTTACCAGAGGCTGTGAAGGAGATAGGGGAGAAGGAAGAAAAGATACTGGTTAATGCATATAAAATATAGTTAAATAGAAGGAATAAGTTCTAGTATTTGATAGCATATTAGGGAGACTATAATTCAAAATATGTTACTGAATATTTTTAAATAACTAGAAGAGAAGAATTGGGATATTCCTAACATAAAGAAAAGATAAAGTTTTGAGGTGACAGATATACTACTCACACTGATTTGATCATTACAAATTGTATACATTTACCAGAATATCATGTGTATCCCCAAAATGTGAACAACTATTATACATCAGTTAAAATAATGAAAAGTACATCTTAGATAAATTAACAAGGATTCCAATCTGTTCAGTTATCTTTTCTGACCACAATGGTATGAAACTAAAAATTAACTACACAAGGAAAACCGGAAAATTCAACAATACATGGAAATTAAACATGCCTCTGAACAACTGATTGATCAAAGAACAAATCAAAAGGGAAATTTGAAAATATGTTGAGGCAAACAACAGTGAAAGCAAACATAACAAAATCTTTGGAACAGCAAAAATAGCTCTAAGAGTCAAGTTTACAACCATAAATGCATACATTAAAAAAGAAGAAAGACTTCAAATATACATTACACCATTACACCTCAAGAAACCAGGAAAAAACAACAACAAAACAAATTCAAAATTCACTAAAGAAAGGAAACAAAAATCAATGCAGAAGTCAATCAACTGAAGAATAGAAATACTACAGAAAAATAAAACTGAGTTGTTGGTTTTTTGTTTTTTGTTTCCTTTTCCTTTTTCTTTTGCTTTCTCTTTCTCTTTCTCTTTTTAGGAGAGACAACGTCTTACTATTCTTCCCAGGCTGATTGGGAACTACTGGCCGCCATTGATCCAACGTAGGCCTCTCACACCCAAGTTGTTTTTCTGGAAAAAGTAAAATTAACAAACACTTGGCTAAAATAACTAAGAAAAAAATACAGAAGACTCAAATAAATAACATCTGAAATGAAAGTGGAGGCATTACAACAGAGGCCTCACAAGTAAAAAGGATCATAAGAAACTATTATTAACAGCTCTATACCGTCAAACTGGATAACCTAGAGTAAATGGATAAATTATTAGAAACATACAACCTACTAGGATCAAATCAAGAAGAAACCGAAAGCCTGAACGACCAACAACAAATAAAAGGACTGAAGAACCTCCCAACAAACAGAAGCCCAAGACCAAATGGCCTCACAGGTGAACTCTTCCAAACATCTTAAAAAGCCACCGGGCGCGGTGGCTTACGCTTGTAATCCCAGCACGTCGAAGGCCAAGGCAGACAGATGACCTGAGGTCAGGAGTTTGAGACCACCCTGGCCAACATGGTGAAACCCCATCTCTACTAAAAAAACTACAAAAATTAACTGGAGGGGGCGGTGCGTCTGTGTAATCCCAGCTACTTGGGAGGCTGAGGCAGGAGAATCACGTTGCAGTGAGCCGAGATGGCGCCACTGCACTCCAGCCTGGGCGACAGAGCGCGATTCGGTCTTGGAAAAAAAAAAAAGAAAAAGGAAACCACTGCAAATCACAATGCATTTAGTCCACTTTCTGGGAGTGTGATTTCCTCTTCCTGTGGAAATAGCGATAATTTTTATGAGGGGCGCTGCCCGGACCCCACTGGAGGAGCGGGTAAGATGAGGACTGTGCTCGGTGTTATCTCCCTATAGAACCACACACGCTGATCGGTAATACCTGTGGCCCCTAAGTGTCCGTGAGGTGACTGGTCCCTCTACAACATTGCTTATGGCTGCGGGCACCCACCTATATGGCAACAAGATGTATATGTGTGGGTAGGTGGTAAAACCATTATAGGCAATGGAAATTCAAAATGTTCCAGCACCCTAAAAAGTTCGCCTCATGTAGTATTTGGTCTATTGCAGGGGGCCCCAAGCTCCCGGGGCTGTGGTCAGCTACCTGTCCTGGGCCTGTTAGGCACCAGGCGGCACAGCAGGATATAAGCAGCCGGCAAGCCAGCATTCCAGCCTGAGCCCCGCCTTCTGTCAGATCAACGGAGGCATTAGATTCTCATAGAAGCACAAACCCTATTGTGAACTGTGCATGAAAGGGATCTAGGTTGTGCGCTCCTTATGAGAATCTAATTAATGTCTGGTGATCTGAGGTGTAACAGTTTCATTCAGAAATGATCCTTCCCTCTTTTCACATCCCCCACCCCTGGACCAAGGAAAAATTGTCTTCCACAAAACCAGTCCCTGGGGCACAAAAGTTTGGAGACTGCTGGTCTACAGTGTCCCAAAACCCTTTTCTGTGGTTCCATCCCAAAACCTAGAGGCTCTGAGTCCTCCCTGTTCTTATACTCCTGTGTGTTGAGAAAAACAGCATTTTCTATGCTCTGAAGGCTCTCCAGAACATTCTTTCTAGGCTGCAGGATGGAGATTAATAATAACAGAATAATTGGCTTGGCCTTGTTAGCCAATCCAAAGCCCTCTGGGCTGAAGTGGGGGTTTTTCACTTCAGTGACATCCAGCCTGGGTACCTTCCATCTCAGCATCCCCAGGCACAGACAGGAAGTGACATCACCCCATTTACATGATGTCTGTCTTTGTGGCCTGGGCCACTGGGTGGCTCACCTCAGAGGCAGGGACACCAGAGATGGGTGTTCTGGGCATGATTAACAAAGGGAAAAGTGAAAGCGTTCCTACTGAAGCCCCTTCTCCTTTCAGCTCACACCCAGGTGGCCTGTCCCCAAAGACCTTGGAGTGGAGACTTGAGCCACCACCTGTCAGAGGTGGAGGCTTCACAGGCACAGCTGGAGCCGAGAACCCTGGTGCCCAATTGTCTGCGACCGCAACTGGATCAAGGGTTTGACTGTGGCTATGGCTTAGCCAGGCGGGGCGTTTCCTCCGCCACCTGCAGCTTCACAGCCAACGCTGGTCCTGGGAAGCAATGGCCCTTCCAAGGTAGGGAAGGAAAGGGGACCAGGAAGCTCTAATCCGGGTGTTGGTGATCATGGTGCTGTGAGGGGAGGAGGCAATGGGGTCTCTTCGTGCTCCCTCAGAGTCAGGTAGAAATCCACAATGTTGCAGCCCAGTGAGGTGAGCAAGAGCCTGGGGTTTAGGATCAAATCTGCTCTCAGGTCCTGGGTTTAACCCTTACTCATTATTCACCTCGGCCAAGTCATTTGTGGTGTTGGCATTTACATCTCAGTTCTGTCATCTGAGAGACCTGAAAAATAATATCTACATTCAATCATTGTTGATAGCATTAATTATGATAATTTCCAAAGGGCTAATTCAATAAAAATTACTCAATAAATCTATGAATACATGTTATCTAATTCTGTTACCTTTCTGGTAAATCAGCACTTAGGAAGTGACTTCACATGCAGTTTCATCTGAGGAGGAGTAACTGTTAGGATCTCTACTTTCTAGGGACCCCCTTCCTGTGTTTTCTTAGAAAGTCTATTTTGCCAGTTTTCTTCCTCTCCGTCAGCGTCCCTTTTTAAGTCAATTTTCCCCCATTGAGCATTTTCAGTAACAACCTATTAGGCACATTCAGTAAAAGTGCAAATCCTGGGCCCATAAGTCAGTCTCCTGCTTCTTGCTATGTTTTCTCCCCTTGTTTTGAAATAAAAGAATAAAAGGGCAACCTTCTCATTGAAAGTGTATAAATCTGTCTCTTTTATGAAACTCCATTTAGTTCATCATCTCCACTCATGTCCACGGCCATGTCCTCCATTTTCTTCTCACAGGGATCCACTTCTGCTCAGATTTCCTTAAAACCCTGGGTCGTGTTCATCCTACTCTCCATCCCACTCAATATCTCCTCCTGGATCCCCTGGGGCTGCCTGATGCTCATCTGTCAAGTGATGCCCCCAGCTGAGGAATAAGGAGACCCATGTCCTCAGGAGGGAGGGTCACGTGATGTAACGAGCACCATCTGGATCCCTGGAGAGGACACACGGAAGACGCTCAGTGAGTGTCGGGGGATGCGTAGTCCCTGACACATGCCCTCATAACTTCGAGTATTTAAACTGATTTCTTCCCACTGATGTCTCTTTTGCTTCTTCATGGATTCCCACACTCCCAGTCAGGACTCACCCCGCTGGCTCCAACACTCTCACCTGCTGGCTTCCCCAGGAGTCCAGAGCACTAACCAGGCTCCAGGGAAGAGGACAGAGTGAATGCCTTTTGTTTCATTCTCCTTTACCTGGTGACTTCTCCCTGCTAATAGGGCATTTGTTTTTCACCATGTCTTCCCTCTCTCATTCATCTTATTTTTCTAAATTTTTTTCTAATTTCAATGGACCAGATTATAATGGTAGTGACTATAATGTTAATTCAACATCTTCCACATCCCTATGTAATTTCTTCCAATAGATTTTTATATATAAATATATGTATTTATGTCATTTGTCATATACATTATGCATATTTGGCATATGTTTTTAATAAAAGGTAGATACATGCTATATACATATCTGTATGATCATTTCATCAATATCCCATGTTTAGTGCATCCAATTCTCCTCTCTCACATGTTCATTTAATGTTGATTTTTAGAATCTCCTCCCTCCCAGAACACAGCCTGTATCCGGTGTGATTTCCTTGCCTTTGCCTTGTCTACCTGGAAGTTATTTGTGTTTATTAATCCTAAGTTTTTTAAATATGTTTGTCAGTTGGGATCACCTTTTCCTCCTGGCAATCTTATCATTAATGGGTGATGCATGAAAAATCAACAATACAGAAAATACCAAAATGTCTTTCTTGGTTTCCCTTTACCCCTTGGACTTTCTTGTTCAAGGCCACTTTCCTTCTCTGATGATCCTCTTGGGTGGAAGAGAAAGTCACAATAAGATCATGGATAACAGTGAACCCTGTTGGGTGTGGTTTCATTTTCAGAGCTGGGTTTTAGAGCCTTCCCTCGGAATGAAGAACCCTCCCCAGCTGGAAGGTGATGGTCTTGAAGGCTCAGCTGACAACACACATGGGCATCAAGTCATTGGCCACATTCATGCCTCAAGTGTCCTAAGACCAAAGATGATCAAAAGAAAACTGCCGTTCAGCAAGTGGAGACTGGCATGCAGATTCCCTGGCCTGCAAGCTTAGGGTACAAAGGTAATCACATCTATGGCTCTTAGCTGCACTCACTCCTTATTTCCCTGCCTATGATGACAGCTCCTTCCCCCCCTGCTTTTCTCTTTCCTATCTGTTCTCTTCAGAAGCCGCTGTCACCTCTGTCTGGTCTTACCTCTGTGTCCCATGGGCTGCCACCCTGCCAGGCCCTTCTGGTCCCCATCGCCTGTTTGCTCTGTGAACTCTGCTCTGTTCCCACTACTGCTGTCCTGAGAGTCCCTTTCAAGGCCGCAGGAGAACCCAGCCTCCTTATCCCCCTCCAAGTGCATGGTGTGAGCTGCTAAACACAGGATTCTGTGCATGGAATCACACAGTTTGAGTAATTTGCCTTTCCTTCCTCCATCCCAAACTCCATTGCCCCTTTCTGCCGGAAGCATTGCTTTAATACGCCATTTATACACAGAATTTTCTCTTGGGACAGTATTTGAGCAACCCAAAAAATCAAACTTTAACCCTCACCTTGTACATGGGAATGAGAAATGTTAAAACTGAGCACTAAGAACCCCATATCAGGGGAACAGAGTCTGCGAGCAAGCCGGGCAGTGGGCGCTAACAGGGCCTAGGGCGCCCGGGAGCCCAGTCAGGCGGCGGCGAGGAGCCGGCGCGCCCGGCGCGGGGAGCAGTCGGCGGCCGCTCGCTGTGGGGACATCCCGATGGATGAGCTCTCGCCCAGGCACACGGCGTAGGGGAGCCTCGCTGGCGGCGGCGGCGGCTAGTGTGGGGCGACGCTGGCCGCCAGTTCCCGGGGAAAGAGGCGAGGGCGTCTGAGCCAGGCCGATAGCGGCGGCCTTCTCTCACGCGCCCCCGCCCGCCGAACCTGGGCCTGCCTCCCGAGCCAGCGCCTGCCTCCCGCGCCCGCCTCGCTTCTCCCGTCGGCCCAGGCCATCCGCTCCCGCCGCGCCCACTGCCCACCTGGTGGCCCCGGCCGTGGCCGCCGCCCCCGCGGCGGTTCCCGGAGCTTGTCCCGGATGCCTGCCCGGTCAGCTGGGGCTCGGTGGCCACCGCTGCCACGTGGGAGCGAGGGCGGGAGGGTGTGTGTGCGCGCTGTGAGCAGGGGGTCTCGGCAGGGCTGCAGCGGAGGCACGTTGGAAGAATGACTCTGGAGTCCATCAAGGCGTGCTGCCTGAGCAAAGAGGCCAAGGAAGCCCGGCGGATCAACGACAAGATCGAGCAGCAGCTCCGCAGGGACAAGCGGGTCGCCTGCCGGGAGCTCAAGCTGCTGCTGCTCAGGACAGGAGAGAGTGGCAAGAGTACATTTATCAAGCAGATGAGAATCATCCATGGGTCAGGATACTCTAATGAAGATAAAAGGGTCTTCACTAAGCTGGTTTATCAGAACATCTTCACGGCCATGCAGGCCATGATCAGAGCCATGGACACACTCAAGATCCAGTACAAGTATGAGCACGATAAGGCTCATGCACAATTAGTTCGAGAAGTTGATGTGGAGAAGGTGCCTGCTTTTGAGAATCCATATGTAGGTGCAATAAAGAGTTTATGGAATGATCCTGGAATCCAGGAATGCTATGATAGACGAGAATATCAATTATCTGACTCTACCAAATACTATCTCAACGACTTGGACGCGTAGCTGACCCTGCCTACCTGCCTACGCAAGAAGATGTGCTTAGAGTTCGAGTCCCCACCGCAGGGATCATCGAATAACCCCCTTTGATTTACAAAGTGTCATTTTCAGAATGGTCGATGTAGGGGATCCAAAGTCAGAGAGAAGATAATGGATATACTGCTTTGAGAATGTCACCTCTATCATGTTTCTAGTAGCGCTTAGTGAATATGATCGAGTTCTCGTGGAGTCAGACAATGAGAACAGAATGGAGGAAAGGAAGGCTCTCTTTAGAACAATTATCATATATCCCTGGTTCCAGAACTCCTCGGTTATTCTGTTCTTAAACGTGAAAGATCTTCTAGAGGAGGAAATCATGTATTCCCATCTAGTCGACTACTTCCCAGAATATGATGGACCCCAGAGAGATGCCCAGGCAGCCCTGGAATTCCTTCTGAAGATGTTCATGGACCTGAACCCAGACAGTGACAAAATTATCTACTCCCACTTCACATGCGCCACAGACACCGAGAATATCCGCTTTGTCTTTGCTGCCGTCAAGGACACCATCCTCCAGTTGAACCTGAAGTAGTACAATCTGGTCTAATTGTGCCTCCTAGACACACGCCCTGCCCTTCCCTGGTGAGCTATTGAAGATATACAAGGACTGTGTTTCTGTGGAAAACAATTTGCATAATACTAATTTATTGCTTTCCTGGACTCTGTGTGAGCATGTCCACAGAGTTTATGGTAAATATTATGATTTTATTTAAACTGTTCAGAGGAAATACAGAGGATGCTGAAGTACAGTCCCAGCACATTTCCTCTCTATCTTTTTTTTAGGCAAAACCTTGTGACTCAATGTATTTTAAATTCTCAGTCATGCACTCACAATGATAAGGCTTTCTCTCTCTCTCTCTCTCTCTCTCTTTCTCTCTTTTTCTTTTCTATAGAGCAAAACAAAGCTGATTTCCCTTTTTCCCCATCCCCCAATTCATACCTCCCTCCTGATTTTTTCCCCAGGTTACAATGGGCTTTATCTTAGATCCATTCTTGGTCAAGTTTTTCTCTCCACTGATACAGTCAGGACACATCGTTCGATTTAAGCCATCATCAGCTTAAGCTAAGTTTGTAGTTTTTGCTGAAGGATTATGTGTATTAATACTATGATTTTAAATGTGTTGCTCTGGATACACACATAGTTTCTTTTTTAATAGAGTATACTGTCTTGTCTCACTTTGGACTGGGACAATGGATGCCTGTCTAATCGTTAAGTGTCATTTCTTTTAGATGTTTACCTTCAGCTTGATTGCTCAGAGAAGTGTACAGAAGGCAGGATCAAAGACACACAGGAGTCCTTTCTTTTGAAATGCCATGTGCCATTGTCTTTCCTCCTTTCTTTGCTTCTTTTTCTTTTTTTCCCCCTCTCTTTCAATTGCAGATGCCAAAAAAGATGCCAACAGACACTACATTACCCTAATGGCTGCTACCCAGAAACTTTTTATAGGTTGTTCTTAATATTTTTGTTGTTGTTGTTTAAGCTTTTCCTTTCTTTTTTTTCCTTGGTGTTTGTGCCACAATTTTAAAATGACTTTTATTATGGGTATGTGTTGCCAAAGCTGCCTTTTTGTCAAATAAAATGAATAAGAACTTAAAAAATAAAAGCTGGTATCTTAAAATATCTAAGAGAGTAAGACTGTGGAGCCTAAAATGGCTGGCTGAGAATGAACCACAAATGCCAATTGCCTAACAGTTGGTAACTGTAAATTTGATTCTCATGGTCTATTCTTTTCTTTGTCCTTAAGATGACATGGTTAGTGTCCCTGTCCCATGTTCAGTGTCCAAACCGGCAATGTAAAAAGTATCCTGTGTGGTTTAACAGGAAATCTGTTTGTGTCTCTTTATTTGAAACCAGTTTTACTCTCAGTGGTTCTTTAAATTCAATTCAGTCTGCCAGGAACATTGGTTGATAGTATTATTCTGACACCTTTAATTTCCAAAATCTGAAGTCCCTGCTAATTTACCACCTTCAAGATCTTCTTGAACTGGTAACTGATTAGGTTGAACTTACGGAAGATTTGTGGACTTAACTCAAAAGTAACTTCTCGGTGTTCTATAGAACATGTATTTGTGTAACTGAACTTACTAGGAGAAATGTTTGGAATTCTATATGTGCAATTTGTCAACAAATGCAAAGAAATACAGCACATGTATTGATGAGCTTCTGTCAAACAGCTTGAGGTGAAATTTGATTTAAGAAAATAAATCATGGTTGTTTAAAGCTGCTGGGACATTAGATTTAGGCCATGATAACTGTTCTCATTTTAACTATAGTAGTATTTGGCACTAGTCTAAACTTCTATATAAATCACTTTTTTGGAACAATAAAGGAGGAGGGAGAATATTAATGGCCTGTTAGATGAGTACCAAAGCCACCAAACAGTAATGAAATGTTCTCATTCTTTATTCTCCCAGCCTCAAACAACACAGGTTACTTTTTTTTCCCTTGTTCAGAAAACACCTGTAATTTAACAAACAGACTGCCTGTAGGTATAGTGCATTACAAATGTTCTAATCATTGTACATACATCTCTCTTGGTATTGCAGCATCCATACTGGCTTTGTAATCATTAATTTTTTTGACAGATTGAATGTGCTGTATTGATATGTATCTATGTAATTATATTGTATGTCTATAGCTATTTCACATTTTGAATAATGTTATTTTATTTACTTTTTTAAGAGAGGAGAATGTGAATTTGTCAGTTTATTTCTGACTAGGGAAAATCATTTGCACGTTCCTGAGTAGAGGTATACTGATTATAAGACCCAAAGGTAATTTCATAGCAAAATACATAAAATCAGTTGGAGCTTTTATACAAACATGGAAGTCAACTTTGTAGAACTTTCACTGTTTGATCTAGGATTGGAATATGAGCTTTTATACAATTCATATTCTTATTTGGCAAATGCACAGTTTAGTATTACCTCTCTGATGGCCTTTACTAGAAAGGCAGTTTTAGAACTATTGTGATCCACTAAGGACGTGTTTCAACAGCTAGAGACCACTGCTTGCCTGAAAAGGAGTTCTTAAATTTGCTGCAGGAAAAAAAAAGTAAGCAACAACATCTGAAGGCCTACAGTGTGTAGAGAGAAAACCTCATCACAAGATCATGAGTGTCACGGTTTTAGGGAATCAAGATATTCTGTTTAATAGAGCTATAGTATATATAGTCAATTAAACCTGATCTCAAAGTTTGAAGAAGCTGAGCAAAACAGGGAAAGATTGTTATATTTGTCTTTATGAAATTGGGATGGAATTTGCTATGCAGAATTGAGGTTTGTGGCTTCACTGTTCCTGTAGGGTGCATGACAACATCCCTTTTCTTGAGAAAGGAAAAAATTGATCACCCTAGCAGCAGTGATGCATAGAAACCTAATTTTAGCCACACTAGTCAATCGAAACGAAAGGATTTTCTTTTCTGTTTCTTTGGGGTTTTATTGAAGGGGCTGGGGCGGGATGGGATTCTTTTCAGTTTTCTATAAAAACAAAGTTTACTCACGCTTTAGATTATATTGTGATTGCAAGCGTTATAAGCGTGTGCCACTGGCCTCCTATTGTTGATGCTTAGGTAATGGAGGCCTGTGGTGAGTTTTATGATGACTTGGGCATGTCTTATTCAAAAACAAAAACATAAAACACAGAAACCTTTCTTCAGCACACCAAGGCAAGCAGCCATTTCATGACTCACTTAACACATTGCAGTGTACCAGTTTACAGATGATTTTTCCCTTTTTGCATGACATGGCAGTTCCAAACCCCAGAGAATTCCTTGTTTGTAAATTGGAAGTTTCTACTATGTCTTACAGAGCTTAAATTCAGAAGTTTGTGCCTCATATCTGAAACAAAGGGAAACAACACACCCATTCAAAAGTAAATAAATCTCCTAGAAGTTTTTGTTTTTAACATTTCCATATAAAGGGCTCTGTTGAATGTCATGAATAGACTGGAAAAAAAAATCTTGGGAACCTGCATATGTTTTTTACTAGCAGATGACAACTACAAAAGGAATTTGAAGAACACGTGAAACTTGGTTTTTTTTTTTTTTGATAGATTAACTAGCAGACCTATTTTAAAAAGGTAATTCAGCTAAAGGGCAATTTACTTTTTTGTGCTTCACACTATCTTGATTGTCAAAATGTATGAACTGTAATTTTAAAATTTATACTGCCACATGATTGTAAATTTTAGTTGTCTTAAGTTAGGAATTGGTGAAAAGCTATGCTGGATTTGGGTCAAAATGACTTATTTGCAAAAATAAATAAATAAATGAATAAATAAATAATGGGAAGAAAGGGCTGTATAATGAAATACTGCAAGACTCACATATTGGTTGGAAATTTCCCTCAAATCACCTACTGATTACCCTTGATTTCCCTTTGTTTTAAGTTTCTCAAAATGAATGAAATGAAATATAGCAGAATGTTAACCCATACAAAAATAAAGTGTACCCAAATATTGTAATGTATATTGCTGCTCTTCTTCAAATTAAATAAGGGTTTAAAACCACTTAATTAGTAATCAACATCTCAGTGGATACAAATAAGGTGTGTTTGGTATACATTAATATTTTCTTCCAAAGATATATCTTTGGTTAGAAACACACACAAAAATAAAACTAGTAATATTGAATGTTTATCTAGCTCTACATATTTCCAGCATATGTAGCATTAATAGATCTGTCCTGGTAACTGTGTCTTTGGGATTTCATTTTGGTTCCATCAAATTAGCAAAAGAAATGGCTTAGTTGTATATGATTAGCTAGACATTTTTGGAGCCAGACACCTGCTGTTTAGTAGATAACTTAGTACACAGTCTAAACTTGTCATTTGTTTTTCTCACAGAATAGCCATTTCCTGCTGTCTTCCGAACGATCACTATCCTTTCAATAACACTCTCACCTCTAGAATCATACGTTCAAAGTGTGAATACACACCTAGCACATAGTAGGTGCTCAAATATTAATTTCCTCCTTGCCTTCCTTATCTATCCCGTGTTCTCCATTTCCCCATATGATTCCAACCCAATAGCAAATGACATTTACATGTTATGAAAACATCTATTGGGTAATATCAGGTCTTGGATGAAGAAATTCTGACTTTTATATAAGCTTTTGGTAGACAGAAAAAACAGGAAGGTATTGGTCAGTAGAACATTTTTAAGTTCAGGAAAGAATGCTGGAATAATACTATGTAACTTTGTCCAGGTTAATTTGACTGAAACACATTTTTGGTGGATTTCTTTTCCTCAAAGAACTCTCTAAATGTAACTCCTTTCTGGATTCCTCACCCATCATCCTGTTGGAAACCCTTACTAGACCTATGTATTTAGGGAGTTTTGTCAGAAAAAATTTTTAACTTGCAGTATTTAAAAGAATATTTATTGTTCCTAAAATGTCATTCAAATACATGTAGTGTCTATTGTTTGGGGATGGGAACTAGTTTTGCAAAAAACACCTGATGTTGTATAATAATGCCCCAATGATCTTGCTGGTTAAAAATACAGTATTTTTGGCCATAATTTTCTACTATAGTATTATTCATTGTTGAGTTTTGCTTCTGTTGAAGTTGCCCAAGTCCCTCTCAGAATGTTTTGGATTTGCAGGAGTATTGAAATACATCCTGTTGGGAAGAGGCCCCCCAAAATCTGGCCATAAACTAGCCCCAAAACTGGCCATAAACAAAATCTCTGCAGCACTGTGACATGTTCATGATGGCCATGACACCCACACTGGAAGACTGTGGGTTTACCAGAATGAAGGCAAGGAACACCTGGCCCACCCAGGGCGGAAAACTGCTTAAAAGCGTTCTTAAACCACAAACAATAGCATGAGCGATCTGTGCCTTAAGGACATGCTCCTGATGCAGATAACTAGCCAAACCCATCCCTTTATTTTGGCCCATCCCTTTATTTCCCATAAGGAATACTTTTAGTTAATCTATAATCTATAGAAGCAAGGCTTATTACTGGCTTGCTATTAATAAATATGTGGGTAAATCTCTGTTCGAGGCTCTCAGCTCTGAAGACTGTGAGACCCCTGATTTCCCACTCCACATTCTGTATTTCTGCGTGTGTGTCTTTAATTCCTGTAGCGCCGCTAGTTTAGGGTATCCCTGACCGAGCTGGTTTTGGCAAGAGGCGCCCAATTTGGGGCTCGAATCCAGGTCAAAGGGTCACCAGAACGATGGTTGGAGAATGTGGAAAACTAAGCTGGAGGACACCTGAGTACTGTTAAAGCAATCCCCGTGGTGAGTAAGAAGGGGAGTTCAGAAGCATCAGGGTAACAATGGGACAAGTGTGGGCTCTGGTTCATTCCACCTTGGAACCTTTTCACACTAATGATGAGGAGGAAGGAGAGTATAATGAAGTAACAGAAGAGGTTACAGTTCAGGTTTGTTTGCCAGCTAAAGCTAAAGCAGCAAAGGAGGGAGAGGTTGATCCCTACCCTTCTGCACCCCCTCATTATTATTTTGAAGAAAAAGAGTGGCCTGACCCTCCAGATCTTTCTTTTACAGAGGACAACGGGAGAAAAGCAGTTGCCCCAGTGACTGTTTGAGCAGTACCTCAAGCGACTGCTCTCAGTTCTATTCGGGCAGGAATTCAGCAAGCTAGAAGAGAGGGTGATTTAGAGGCTTGGCAGTTCCCTGTTAGAATACATCGCCCCAGATCAACAGGGAAATATTATAGCTACACTTGAGCCTTTTCCTTTTAAATTACTCAAAGAATTTAAACAAGTTATTAATCAGTGTGGACCAGGTTCTCCTTTTGTAATGGGACTGTTAAAGAATATGGCTGTTTCCAGTCGGATGATTCCTACTGACTGGGATGCTCTTACTCGAGCTTGTCTAACTCCTGTTCAGTTTTTACAATTTAAAACTTGGTAGGTAGATGAAGCTTCCATTCAAGCTGCTTGCAACACCCAGGCCCAACCTCAAATTAATATAACTGCAGACCAACTTTTGGGGGTTGGCGGCTGGGCTCGTTTAGAGGCACAAGTGGTCATGCAGGATGCTGCCATAGAACAGCTTAGAGGAGTGTGCATCAGAACTTGGGAAAAAATCACTTCAGGTGGAGAACAATACCCTTCCTTTAGTGCTGTAAAACAGGGACCAAAAGAACCATACGTGGACTTTATAGCTTGGTTACAGGAGTCTTTTAAAAAGGTGATTGCAGTTTTGGTTGCTCAAGAAATAGTGTTGCAGTTATTAGCTTTTGACAATGCTAATCCTGATTGCCAGGCTGCTCTGCAACCTATTAGAGGGAAAGCACATTTAGTTGGTTATATCAAGGCCTGTGATGGTATTGGAGGTAATCTGCATAAAGCTACTTTGTTGGCACAGGCAATGGCAGGACTGAGAGTAGATAAAGGAAATACTCCATTTCCTGGAGCTTGTTTCCTGGAGAAGCATGGTCATACTAAAAAAGAATATAGAAAAAAATTAGCAAGTCAGGTCACCAGACAGGGGAAAAAAGAAAACTGCTGAGCCTGAAATAAGTCCAAATTGTAAAAAAGGAAAACATTGGACTAATCAGTGTCACTCTAAGTTTGATAAAGATGGGAACCTGATTTCGGGAAATGCCATGAGGGGCCTGTCACAGGCCCTATTCCAAACCGGGGCATTTCCGGCTCAGACCATTCCCTCACCCCTGTATAATGTCTGTCCCCCGCCACAGCTGGTAGTGCTGCAGTAGATTTATGTTGCCCCAAAGCTGTGAGCCTTCTGCCTGGGGAACCCCCACAAAAGGTCCCAACAGGAGTCTGTGGATCCTTGCCAGCAGGGATGACAGGATTAATTATAGGAAGGTCTAGTTTAAATTTAAAAGGGGTACAAATACATACAGGAGTCATTGATTCGGATTACAATGGGTAAATCCAAATTTGTTATATCTACTTCTGTTCCTGGAAAGCAGAGCTAGGAGAGTGCATAGCACAGCTCCTGGTTGTGTCGTATGTGGAAATGGGGAAAAGTGAAATTAAACAAACAGGAGGATTTGGAGCACAAATAAACAAGACAAAGCAGCTTATTGGGTAAATCAAATTACTGATAAATATCCTACCTTTGAAATAACTATTCAGGGAAAGAAATTTAAAGGTTTGGTAGATACAGGAGTGGACATTTCAATCATTTCCCTACAGCACTGGCAGTCCACGTGGCCAATTCAACCCACTCAATTTAACATAGTTGGAGTTGGTAAAGCCCCTGAAGTATATCAAAGTAGTTATATTTTGCATTGTGAAGGGCCCAATGGACAACCTGGGACTATTCAACCAATTATAACTTCTGTACCTATAAATTTATGGGGAAGAGATTTATTGCACAATGGGGAGCACAAATTCTAATTCCAGAACAATTATATAGCCCTCAGAATCAACATATGATGCATGAAATGGAGTATGCCCCTAGTATGGGACTAGGAAAAAAATTGCAAGGTTTGAAAAAACCACTTCAAATGGAAAGACAAAGTTCCCACCAAGGTTTAGGATATCATTTTTGATGGCAGCCATTGTTAAGCCTCCAGAACCTATACCTTTAAAATGGTTAACAGATAAGCCAATTTGGTTAGAATTGAGTAAAAAGAGTAAAAAGAAACTGGAGGCTTTAGAGGACTTAAAATTGGCCTTCAATAGTCATAGATTTAAAAGACTGTTTCTTTACTATCCCCTTAGCTGAGCAAGACTATGAATGGTTTGCATTTACAATTCCTGCAGTAAACAACCTGCAGCCTGCTAAGCATTTTCATTGTTTCACAGATGGGTCTAGTAATGGTAAAGCTTCTTATTCTGGATCAAAAGGTAAAGTTTTCCAGATGCTCTATACTTCAACTCAAAAAGCGGAGCTTGTAGCTGTAATTGAGGTATTGACTGCTTTTGATATGTCTATTAATATAATTTCTGATTCATCATACATGGTTCATTCCACACAGTTAATTGAAAATGCTTAGTTACAATTTCATGCAGATGAACAGCTGATGACAAAAACAAAAAAGGGGGAGAAATAGGGATTATGGGACAGCCCATACACAATTGAATCTAGCATTATTAACTTTAAATTTTTTGAGCCTGCCCAAAGGCCAGATGTTATCAGCAGTTGAACAGCATCTACAGAAACCAGCTGCAAAGACAAAAGCAGAACAACTGATTTGGTGGAGAGATCCAATAACAAAAAATTGGAAAGTAGGTAAAATAATAACTTGGGGTACAGGTTATGCTTGTGTTTCTCCAGGACCGAACCAACAGCCAATTTGGATACTATCAAGACACCTGAAACCTTATCATGAGCCAGATGCCAAGGAAGAGATTCCAGGAGGATCCCAAGGACCCCCTGGTTGCAGCTATGTTGAGGCTGATACTGAGGAGGACCTCAGTTGTCACAAGCACCACCCATTGAACACAGCCACCTACCTGTGGACAGATCAAGAAGTTGTCACAGATGGTGGAAGAAAACCTGAGGAAAGTGGGACAACCAGTCACAATGAGTAATTTAATGGTAACGATGATGGTGGTGATCACCATTGCCATGAGTATTCCTTCAACAAATGCTGACATGGAAAACAATTATACATATTGGGCATATTTATCAATCATGGCTGGCAATAATGCCTGGATGTAATCACTCTATGACACAGTTACACATGTTTTCTGGTCTCAGTATTTACCATAATAAATCTGCTCCTATAATTGAGGCATACCGCCCTCAAAAACCTATTCATAAACAAAATTGAACCCAGTTAGAAAAAATGAATGTACTTGTTTAGGAAGATTGCATTGCAGAACAGGCAAAGGTGCTGCACAACAATTCCTACAGAATCATTATTAATTGGTCCCCTAAGGGGATGTTTAGCTTGAATTGCACCTCTCAGTCTGCATGCCACGGCCACACTATGTTCAGCTGGTCTGAACAAAACAGTCAAATGGTAGAAATGACAAGAAGTACGGCAAGAGTTCCTATTACTGGAAAACTGGCAGTATAGGGCACCTCAACCTCAAATGATATGGCCCGTTGTAGGAGCTAAACATCAGGATTTGTGAAAACTATTAATAACTCTTAATAAGATCAAAATTTGGGAAATAATAAAAAAGCATCTAGAAAGACACTCTACAAACTTGTCTTTGGATATTGCAAAATTAAAAGAACAAATATTTAAAGCCTCCCAGGCACACCTGACCTTAATGCCAGGAACAGGAGTGCTTGAAGGAGCTGCAGACAGATTAGCAGCTAGTAACACATTAACATGGATAAAAACACTTGGAAACTCTGTGATTTCAATGATGGTTGTGCTTTTAATCCGTGTTGTTTGTTTTTCTATAGTCTGCAGATGCAGATCCTGAATCCTGCAAGAAGTAGCTTACTGTGACAAAGCTGCCTTTGCTTTTATAACTTTGCAAATCAAATAAGGGGGACATGTTGGGAACAGGTGCCCCAAAATCTGGCCATAAACTGGTCCCAAAACTGGCCATAAACAAAATCTCTGCAGCACTGTGACATGTTCATGATGGCCATGACACCCACACTGGAAGACTGTGGGTTTACCAGAATGAAGGCAAGGAACACCTAGCCCACCCAGGGTGGAAAACTGCTTAAAGGTGTTCTTAAACTGCAAACAATAGCATGAGCGATCTGTGCCTTAAGGACATGCTCCTGCTGCAGATAACTAGCCAAACCCATCCCTTTATTTTGGCCCATCCCTTTATTTCGCATAAGGAATACTTTTAGTTAATCTATAATCTATAGAAGCGATGCTTATCACTGGCTTGCTGTTAATAAATACGTGGGTAAATCTCTGTTCGAGGCTCTCAGCTCTGAAGGCTGTGAGACCCCTAATTTCCCACTCCACACCTCTATATTTCTGTGTGTGTGTCTTTAATTCCTCTAGTGCCGCTGGATTAGGGTCTCCCCAACCGAGCTGGTCTCTGCACATCTTTCCTTCAAAAAACAAAAACAAACAAATAAACAAAAAAATCAAAACTAAATTTGAACCTGGATCACAGATGAGAGTTCCCTGCTAGCCTGGAGTTAGGTGTATCTTCAGCTGTAGATGGGCAACCTTATGCCAGTGTGGATGAAGTTTCCAGGGACTCAGTGTCTGCTCCTCATGGACTTACTTAGCTGACATTAACTGGAGAACATTTGTGACATTTCAAAGGGACCTCAGCCAAAGGTAGATGCAGAGGGCAGGGTAGGACTTTGAACCTGCATAGACCATGAGGTACATTCTCCTTTTATTCACATATCTACTTCTACAAGCTCAGTAAGAGTCTAAAGCACAACTAAGGTGAATCTTGAGGTCAGAGAAATAAGAGAGCATTTCATGAATTAACTTTGAGAGAAGTGAGTCCAGGGACCAGCTTTATGTCTACACAAGATGATAGACAAGAACGTATCTATAGGATAGTCTTAGCCTCAAACCAGCCCAAGTGAGAGATTTAACTTAAATTGTCAGAAGAAAGACTAAAATCCATAGAGCCACAGAGAATGAAGGCAATCATGAGAGAAATGAGGATAGGAAAGAAAATGAGAGGAAATCAGGTTAGTTAATTCATTGTTTCTAAATCTGCTACCATGTAATAAGCACCTGGTGAGATTTCAATAAAGATGAATGCCTTGAACTGACATCTTGAGATTCTCACTTAAATGGTATGGGGTGTGATTTGAGCATCAGTACCTTTAAAAGACTTCCATGATATTCTAATACACAACTGAAGATGACAAGGACCACTGGTCTACTCTGACCTCAGGTTTTCAACATAGAGATGACCACATGTGTGGCTACTCCACACAAATGCTGAGTAACCATCAGACATTGATGGGATCTGTATTCACCTCTCAACAGTAGCATTTGTAGAATGTAGAAAAAAATCAAAAAGAAAAACAAGAAAATAGATGGATTAGATCTATAGTCTCTCTACTTAAAGCACACTTGCTTAATTTTGAATACAAGTAAAATAAGAAATAGTCATTATACTGAAACCCAGTATACAGAAAATAACACCTCGTATATTACACATATTCAAATTTAGTATTTTCTTTTCAATTTTATTTTATTGTACTTTGTTTTTTATTTTATTTTATTTTTTTAGTTGAATATCAAAATATTTCCTTTTTATTTCTGCATCATAAATTTATAATTTTAACAACTTTGATCGTTAGCTAGTATAGTAATACAAAAAAAATGAGGAAAAACATGTTAGTATTATTCATTTCCATAAAGTGCAGATTTAATTTTCTATTATTTGCCTTAGTAAACATCGTCTTATTTCAGGTCCTCCCCTGCCCTCACTCAAAAAGGGAGGGTGTTTAATTTTTATTTAACAAATATGTAATACCAAGAAAAAAATGAAAGATCCAATAATGTTTTTTGCAAACATGCTTCCAGGTAAGATTTCCAAGGACATCAGTACTGAGTGAAAATAATCCCTTACAACCAACATGAATGACACACTAACAAGCACGTAATTGAGGCCTCCATGCTGATTTGGCAATTTTAAGGTCTCCAGCTGTGAAAAAGGTATATAAATGAATACAAACAGTTGGCTTGACTTGTGGCGAAATTACTTTCACCAAAGTTGTTGGAAGCCTTTCTCTGGTTTTGACCCCTGTAGGAAGTTAATCTCATATTCCCTTAGCAATAATATAAGGTCACTGTTCCAGTCCCACACACTGTTATATTCAATGGGCTTCTTAGTTTACCACATAAGGACTGCACCTTTTTCAAAAGAATATTGCTAACAGGGTCAAATGAGTGTTAATGGCTGAACGTTTGCCAAATGCTTACATCTGTGATAGTATAAATATGGATTATTAAAGTTGTCTACTCAAGTATAAAATATATGCAAAACTCTCATAGGCAAAATGTTCAAAAGCCGGATAAAACCTTTTTTTGTTTGTTTTTTTAACTTTTACAAGAAAGTGCAACTGCAGGCTCTCTTGAATGATCTTCTAGACAGTTCCACAGAAAACTTAGCAGTTGGGCTCAGAAAGTAGAGTTTCTCAGGAGGAATTAAAGTTCTTCCTAGAATACAAAGCAACGTTTCAGGCAGCTCTCTGAAAGTAAACCATTAGCTTATGACTACACAGTGAGACAAACTGGAACGTGTAATAATGAAAGCTTCGCATTTGTCATGATGTGCTTTTTTTCTCTTACCCCAGGACCTCTAGCTGTTTTGTATTGTTATATAAAGTAGTTACAGCACTTTGTCCAACACTGAGAGCAGGCAGGAAACTAATCAGCTGGGAGAGAATCAGAAGTGTGTTCATGTGTTTCATTGTTTTTCAGGTCAAATCTCAATACCTGCAAATAAATCATTAAAAATATATAACAGTTTCTCTGTTATTTTCAGGACTTTATGTAGTTAATGGATAATCAGAGTGAAAGAGGGCTTTCTATCAGTCATCAGTGATACATTCTGTCACACAGTCAGATTTTCAGCATTTGTTCGGCTGCTGCTATATGATAAAGGAAGTTTTCTGTTGCTGGCGGAAATCATTTTTGCTTTAGCGCCTCCAAATTAAGGACTCTCTTTTCTCCATCAGCCGAAACTTCTGAAAACAGTGGTAGGTTGGTAAAGATTTCTCGTTTTTAGAGCAATATCCTGTATGACCTGGCTGTCTGATTTCTCTGGATCTTCTGCAGACTGAACAATTAGCTGACCCATTTCTTTGTGCAGTTTGGCCATTGCCATGGCCTCTTTTGCAAGGGGAGCAAAGGTAATCTCACTCTCTGCCAGATTCAATAACACATCATAGAGGTCTGGTCTGTTGCTCTCCTCCAAGTTTACAAATCCAGCAATGTAACCTGTGCACATCTGCAGGGCTTCCAGCTCATCCGCGTTGAGGTGCACATAAGAGTGAAGGATGGTCCAGTCCTGTCGGTGCCACACCAGGGCAGGCAGAGTCCTGGTAAACTCCTGGACCGCTTCTATTTTGGGGTGATACACCACAATTCTTTTCTTTAGCATCAGTGCTGTGTGTAAGAGAATAGTTTCCATTCCAAACTGAGATACAATGTCTCTGATGGAGCCAGCCAGGTAGGCCTTTGGGACATCAAAATCCTTACTAAGGAAAGAGCCATTTTCTTCACTCTGGCACATCCCCTTTGTGAGAACTGCAATATAACTCTCCATCATTTTAACTGGGCTCCCATGTTTCGGGTACATTCTACACAATATCCTAGTGAAGGCAGCATACTTCACTGGGTTAAAATCTCTGGTGGTCAGAACAACAGAAAAATGAGTCACCTTTTTCAAAATAGAAGACTCTGGAAGTTCAATTGTTGTGATATAAAACCATTTCTTCCGTACTGACCAAAGACAAAGGGATGGAGAAGTTTGTTTTCATCTGTAAGGCAGCATTTTCTCAGCAGCAGGTTCCTTAATGTGGCTGTCGTGGAAGGATAACACCACATCCACAGAATTTCTTCATTTGTGTCCTTTTGGATCAGCCCGACTCTAAGCATTAGCTCAGTGTCCACCACCTCCGCGCAGCCATCTTCCACCACCGCGGTGCGCAGCTCTGGCTGCCACCTGCAGGACCCACCTCGCACCGGAGTCCCGCCCCGCCCGCCGTAGGACCCGCCCCCATAACAGGCCATTTTATTTTAAGACTGAGTCTCACTCTGTCACCCAGGCTGGAGTGCAGTGGCACAGTCTCGGCTCACTGCAACCTCCATCAAGCAGCTTCAACAATTCTCATGCCTCAGCCTCCTGAATGGCTGGGATTACAGGTGCATGCCACCACACTTAGCTAATTTTTGTATTTTTTAGTAGAGGCACAGTTTTACCATGTTGGCAAGGCTGGTCTCGAACTTCTGGCCTCAAGTGATCCATCCACCTCGGCCTACCAAAGAGCTGGGATTCAGGCATGAGCCATTATGCCCAGCCTTCTTTTCAATTTTAAAATAAATTCTGCAGTTTACATTTTCATACACTGATTCCACAGCCCATTAATGGATTCAGCACTGCAATGTAAAAATTCTGCTTTGCTCAATTCTTTTCATTCAGCCAAATCCTCAAAGAGAACGCGTAGGTCTCACTTCACTAGAGAGAATATAATAAGAAAAACTGAAACTCGGCTGGGCATGGTGGCTCATGCCTCTAATTCCAACATTTTGGGAGGCCAAGGAGGGTGGATCACCTGAGGTCAGGAGTTCGAGACCAGCCTGGCCAACATGGCGAAACCCCATCTCTACTAAAAATACAAAAATTAGCCAGGTATGACGGCATGCGCTTGTAGTCCCAGCTACTTGGGAGACTGAGGCAAGAGAATTGCTTGAATCTGGAAGGCAGAGGTTGCAGTGAGCTGAGATCGTACCACTACAGTCTGAGTGACAGAGCGAGACTCTGTCTCAAAATAATAATAATAATAATAATAATAATACCCAGGAAGAAATGATATATGAATACTTTTTAATGTTACCCTTGATGCTGGCATAAAATACTAAAAAGAAATCTTTCCCAACAAACCACTTTGGGAAAAATAGAACAGGGAGAGGAGAATGTAATAAAACATAAACTAATCCTTTTCACTTTCTACTTCAGAGTTTTGTCTATCAGATATTGAGAATATTTCTAGAAATGCATTAAGGTATAACCAGGTGTGGAATCAGCTTCAGGGAATTAGGGATAATAAGTTGGGCCATGGTTACAATCTTCACCCTTCCTTTGTAATTCCATTTGACTCTTTCCTTTTCCTTTTTCTCTGATCATTTTTGGAAGGACACATAATATTTCTTTTGTCTTTTTCTCATTTTTTTATTTTAACCAACAAAACAAGCAGCAGTGACATCATATTTCTTTGTCAAGGCTCATTCCTATCCTAGCCAAGGTGACCCAGCAACCTCCAGCGACTGTTGAGAACTCCAGATTGGAGAATTTACTCTCCCTTCTCTCCAACTTATTGAAAGGGCCTTCGTGCATGGGTTCTAGTTTCAGGGTTGTCAATAGCAAGTCATGTGGCTTTAGTTAAGTCAGCCCTGTGGCATCACTGCTCCTCTGTTGTAAAAGGCAGAACTGGACGTGGATGTGGTCTGAGGTCCTTCCTGTATCTCATATCCAGGGTTCTTCCCATGGCCCTGCCCACCCTTCCCTAAGAGACTGGGACATGGAGTTGTAAGGGGGTGGGTTTCTCTGCAAAAGGTCCTTTCCTTCTGCAGCCCTCTGTTTCTGAGCTTTCATGGTTGATGCTGAGAACATCCTCACTGAGAGGTGTGAAAAGCCATCGCTGTGCACCAGACAGAGGGAATCAGGAGGAAAGGAGCTGATGTCACCGGTTGCTGGTTGGGCAGAGCTAGGGTCCCTATATCCTTCATCTCATGCTGACTGGAAGTTCAGGGGGGTTTACTTTTCACTTGTGGATGGCATTTGCCTCTTCACCTAGCCTGAGGCTCACCCTTCAGCTCATCCTTCTAGCAGAAACTCAGTTTGACCCTGGACTATCACCACTTAGCAGTCCCTCTAAACTTGGCCATCAGCAGGACCTGACAAAGATGCTCATTTGATTTTTTCTTCTCTCTCCTATAGATACTAAATGCTGCTGTAACAATGAAAAGAAAGAACAGATGTCACACAAAGCATTTTCATTTGATGGAAAAAAACTAAAAGAGCAGAGCAATTGAAAGCTCAACACAACACGGGAGGGATCCGTGGCTGAGGATTGTATTTCAGAACCGCTGACTGCTCTTGACAATTGTTAACCCACTAGGCTCCTTTGGTTAGAGAAGCCACAGTCCTTCAGCCTCCACTTAATATCAATACTTAGGAAGACCAAAGCCAGATGGACAAACAGCATTGAGAGGCTTTAGCCCTACTCCTCTCAGCTTCCATCCTGTAGAGAACAGGAGTCAGGAGCCTCTGGCAGGAGACAGCGTGTCACATGAGACTGTGCCGGTGCAGAATACGAATAATGCCATGTTCTTGCTAAATATGCTTAGCTTGAGTTTCATAGGAGGTAATCATCAGACAGACAACTGCAGAATATAGAACACTGAGCAGGACAACTGACCTGTCTCCTTCACACAGTCCATGTCACCACGAATCACACAATAAAAAGGAGAAAGCACATTTTGGGTTCAAAAAAAGTAAAAAGATAATGTAGCTACCTTTCTTTAGTTATTTTGAACCCAAAGTATCTCCCCATCTTTTTGTTGTTGTCATCGATGATGGTGACATGGACTTGTTCGTAGAGGACAGGTCAGCTGTCTGGCTCAATGTTCTACATTCTGAAGTTGTCCAAAAACGTCCTCATGATTAAATTCAGCCTAGTCGTTTTGCCAGGAACCCTGCAGGGTCACTACTGAGAGTTTCCTACCTCAGCCCATCTGTAGGCAGAGAAGGTCCAGTTTGCCCATCACCATTATCATGATACTAGGACTGGTCACTTGGTTAAGGAGGAATCTAGGAGATCTGTCCCTTTTAGAGACACCTTATTTTTAATGAAGTAATTGGGAAAGTGGTTTTTAAAACTATAAATGTCCTATATTCTAATGATCATCCTCTAAATATTTTATCATTCACTAATCATCCCTGCCCGTGTCAATTACTATATTCATATCTCTACACTAGAAATTTTCTATTTCAGTTTTTACTATATCCTTGTTTTTGCTAGTTTCTGTTGTTGGAAAAAAAACATTTCCTGCCTGGGTTTTAATTTTTGTCCAAAGTTAACTTTAATCTATACAATTAAAATTTTTTGTCTGTCACTTTGGACTGGTAGATTGTTTTTTATATTCGATGTTATAATCTTTTATTATGTTGATTGGTTTTGGCAGGTAATTATGTGAATTAATAAAAACATTTTTATTTGCGTGTTTATTTTCTAAACCTTCCCACATTGTAGGCTATGTTTATCATATGTAACAGATTGTATTTACTACATTTCTTTGTTCTAGTTATTTGTATTCTTTGATTGTGTGTGTGTCTGTGTGTGCCTTTGGCATTTAGGAAGGGTTGTATAGGTCATGCTTAATATTGCACTAAAATGCTTTGATAGTTTTTTCCCCTTCGAACTATACACACTTCTAATATTTGATTTATACATTTTAAATTATAATTTTCAACATCAAATATTTCCATACGACAGTCAATTACATGATTTGTTTTCTTTTCCCTATCTTCTTTACCTGCCACTTCTCATAATAGAAGATAGATAGAGGTGAAGATGAAGAGAGAGGAGAGAGAAAGAGAGAGAGAGAGGAGAGAGAGAGAGACAGAGAGAGAGAGAGATTGAGATTGACTTTAAGGAATTTGCTCACATAATTGTGGATGCTTGGTGATATCAAATCTGATGAGGTAGACGAGCAGGCTGGAGACTTAGGGGAGAGAGTTGCAGTTCAAGTCTAAAGGGAATCTGCTGGCAGAATTCCTCCTTGTTAGGGGGAGGTCAGGTTTTATACTATTAAGGCCTTCACCTGACTAGATGAGGCCAACTCACACTATGGAGGGTCATCTGCTTTACTCAAAGTCCGCTGATTTCAATGTCTCATTTCATCAAAAAACAAACAAACAAACAAACAAAAAAAAACACCTCCACAGAAACATCAGAATAATATCTGACCAAATATCTGGGCACCATGGCCCAGCCAAATTTACACATACAATTAAGCATCACAACATATAATATTGAAAGTGTAAAAAATCAAAGACCAAAGAACATCTTGAGAGAAGCTAGAGAAAGAAAACACCTTACCTTAGGGAACAAGGATGAGTATTACATTAGACTTATCTTCAGAAACCATGCAAGCAAGAACAGCATGCAGCTGACATCTTTAGTGTTGGAGGAAAAAGAACCCTGTTAACCTAGAATTGTGTAGAATTGCGATTCAAATGTGAAGGAGAAATAACGACCTCTTTGACAATAATTGAGGGAATTTGTCACTAGTAATTTTGTCTTCCATGAAAGGTTAAAAGAAGTTCTTCAAAAAGAAAAAAAAAAAAACCCACAAGGGCTAGAGACATATCTACACGAAGGAAGGAAGTTAGAGAAGGAATAAGCGAAGATAAAATAAAATATTTTATTATGTTTATTCTTAATTCATATAACCATCCGTCAAAATAAAAACAGCAATAATAGATTGGATGATTATACGTTATGAATATATCAAATGAATGATAGCAATGTTTTAAAGGGTAGTAAGAAGGAATTAGGAATTTTGTTTTTAAGGTACCTGCATGACCCATGAAACATCATAGCATTACTTTAAGTTGACTTAGATTATTTGTAAATATATATGGCAAGCAATAGGGTGAAAACAAAAACATCATTTTTCTGTTAAGAAATAGGTTTGTATTGTAAGAGAGAAGAAAAATGGGATCATATAACATGTTCAATTATAGCCAGAGAAGGCAGAAAAACAGTAAAAGACACAAAAGGAAACAATGAAGAAAGTAAAAAAATGGAAACAGTTACACCTATGGTACATATTAATCCAATGATATCAATAGTCACTTTAAATGTGAATGGTCCAAGTACACCAATTAAAAGACAGAGACTGGCAGAATGGAAAATGAGGTCCAACTATATGCTGTCTACAACGAACCTACTTTAAACAAGAAGACACAGAGATATTAGAAGTGAAGAGATGGAGAAAGATATATCATACTCATCGTAACCAAAAGAAACTTGGAGCAGAGGCTGGGTGCTGTGGCTCACGCTTGTAACCCTAGCACTTTGTGAGGCCGAGGCAGGTAGATCTCTTGAGGTCAGGAGTTCAAGACCAGCCTGACCAACATGGCGAAACCCCATCTCTACTAAAGACACAAAATTAGCCGGCTGTGGTGGCACATGCCTTTAATCCCAGCCACTTGGCAGGCTGAGGCAGGAGAATCGCTTGAACCTGGGAGACGGATGTTGCAGTGAGCCGAGATTGCAGCATTGTACTTACTACAGCCTGGGCAACAAGAGTGAAACTCAGAGAAAGAAAAGAAAAGAAAAGAGCAAAAGAGAGAAAGAGAAAGAAAGAAGAAAGAGAAAGAAAGAAAGAAAGAGAAGGAAGGAAAAAAGGAAAGAAAGGAAGAAAGGAAGAAAGAAAACTAGGGTGTCTACATTAATTTGAGACAGAGCCGACTTCAGAGGGAGGAAAATCATGGGGATAAAGAGAGTCATTACATAATGAGAAAGAGGTCACTTCTCCAAGAAGACATGACAATCCTTAATTGATATGCGCCAAACAACAGAGCATCTACGTATGAGGGGCAAAAGCTGATAGAACTTCAAGGACAAATAGACAGATTCACTATTACAGTGGGAATCTTCAGCATCAGTAATTAACAGATCCAGCAGGCAGGAAATCAATAAAGATATAGTGAAACTGGACACTACCATCAGTCACCTGGATCCAGCTGACTTTTTAGATTACTTCATCCATGAAGAGCAGAATACATATTCTTTTTAGGGTCACATGGAATGTTCAGCAAGATCCACCACATTCTGGCCCATAATACACACTTCAACACATTTAATGGGATAGAAATCATACTAAATATGCCCTCCATTCAAATTATGGAACTGAAGTATAAATCAATAACAAATAGCTGGAAAATTCCAAAATTAGAGATCAGGCCACACCCTTCTAATAACATATGGGTCAAGAAAAAGTCTCAGGGAAAATTACATATTTTGAGCTAAATGAAAACAAACATACAACTTATAAAAAATCTCTGGGTGCAGGAAAATTGGTGCTTAGAAAGAAATTCATAGTATTCAATGCATATTGTAGCAAAGAGAAAAGATCAATAATCTGAACTTATAGTTTATGAAACTCAAAAAACAAGAACAAAGTAAATCCAAAGTGAGTGGAATGCAAGAAACAATAAAAATTAGAAGAGAAACCAAGGAAATCGAAAACCAGAAATCAATAGAGAAAAATCAACAAACCAAAACGGGCCGGGCGCGGTGGCTCACGCCTGTAATCCCAGCACTTTGGGAGGCCGAGGCGGGCGGATCACAAGGTCAGGAGATCGAGACCATCCTGGCTAACACGGTGAAACCCCGTCTCTACTAAAAATACAAAAATTAGCCGGGTGCGGTGGCGGGCGCCTGTAGTCCCAGCTACTCAGGAGGCTGAGGCAGGAGAATGGCATGAACCTGGGAGGCGGAGCTTTCAGTGAGCCGAAATTGCACCACTGCACTCCAGCCTGGGG
This sequence comes from Macaca mulatta, assembly GCF_049350105.2. NCBI lineage: Eukaryota > Metazoa > Chordata > Mammalia > Primates > Cercopithecidae > Macaca > Macaca mulatta. The sequence continues at coordinate 118,065,202 of NC_133406.1, forward strand.
CACAGAGCGAGACTCCGTCTCAAAAAAAAAAAAAAAAAACCAAAACGTAGTTCTTTAAATTAATCAATAAAATTGATAAACATCTAGCTGGTGAACCAAGAAACAATGAGAGAAGATAAAAGTTACATATAACAAAAAGAAAAGAAGGTCCTCACTACTGATCTCATGGCTATTAAAAGGATAACAGATGAAGATTATCAACAATTCTCTGCTCACAAATTTGATAACCTGATGAATTGGACCAAGTCCTTGAAAGACACAGTCTACCAAAACTCGCACAAGGAGAAATAGATAACCTAAATAGGTCTCTATTAATGAAACTGAAGCAACGATTAACAACCTTAGAACAAAGCACCAGATCTAGATGGTTTCACCACCAAACATCTAATGAATAAATGATACCAATTATCTCTAGAAAATGGAAGCCGAGGGAACACGGCTTATCTCTGGTCTAGGAGGCACTTTATTCTAGTAGCAAAACAAGATAAACGGTTTTGAACCAGGATATTGAACTAGCCTGCACTGCTGAGCAGCTCCTGAGACTCAGCCCTGGAAGAACCGGAGAAGCAAGAAGGAAACATGGCTCACGGGACCTGTGAAAAATGGTAAACCTCCCTTAGAGACCAAGGCGGTTTTGAACCAGTGTGTGTGGAAGGTTGATGTTCACAGGTAGGAGAGAGAACGACACAGAGAAAAGTGTTTTCGGTTCTGCTTTTACTTCTGACTCCATTGCTATGGGCCAACTGAGGGTCTTACCCCTTCAGGAGAGAGATTTGTCAGCGGCTCTTTTTTTTTTTTTTTTTTTTTTTTTTTTTTTTGAGATGGAGTCTCGCTCTCTGGCCAGGCTGGAGTGCAGTGGCGCAATCTCGGCTCACTGCAACCTCCACCTCCCGGGTTCCAGCGATTCTCCTGCCTCAGCCTCCCGAGTAGCTGGGACTACAGGCGGGTGCTACCACTCCCGGCTAACTTTTTGTGTTTTTAGTAGAGACAGGGTTTCAGCATGTTGGCCAGGATGGTCTGGATCTCCTGACCTTGTGATCCCCGCCTCAGCCTCCCAAAGTGCTGGGATTACAGGCGTGATCCACCGTGCCCGGCTCTTAATCCGCCAGTGTGGCAGCTGCGATGTGACACCTGGACCCATATAAGCTTCCCTGAGGAAAAGAGTAGATGAAAACAGGGGAGGACAAACAAGATGATCCCGGGGCTTTCCTTTTCCAGGTTTCCTCTGCAAACCTGCAGAGGTAATGATTGTCATGGCCTCCCCAGCACGCTGCTTAAAGAGATGCATTAAATTAAAAAGAATCCCCTAGCCAGAAGATTTGCCTGGTGGTTTATAAAACAAACAGGGGTAATCTTAATGAGTTTTGGGGACGTGCTGCTCTCCACTTGGGGCCCATCCTTCATTTTGTCAAGACCAACAAAGACTGGGGCCTTCCTCGACAGGAAGGTCCGAGGCCCCTCTCCGCAGCTCCCTCATCCGCATGCGGGTTCCTCCCCGCACGCCTCCCCTGTCCCTGGACCCCCGTCCCCCCTCCCCACTTCCCCACTGCATATGTCCGACCCCACAACTTCTCTCCTGGAAGCTCAAGGAATCCTGGAAACTCAAGGAATGTGATTTCTTGAGCTGCACTCCACCGCGAGACGTGGTCTGACCAAAGTCCAGTCAGTGAAATCAGTGTCCAGGTGACTCTGTATTTCAGGGATCTGCCAGAAAAGACAATAAAAGTCCCGCCGGTTTTAGGGACAAATATGCAAAAACGCAGAGACCAACCAGACACACTGGCTACTTCAAAGACAGTCTCTGGAAAGTCCCTGCTTAGAGAAATTCCACTCCGGAAGGAACCCGAAAGCTATATAGTGGTTACCTTTTCCTTCTCTTTATTATGGTGGCTGTGACCTACCTGAGGTATAGACAGTTATGGTAAATAAACGTAAAAACCACACTGTGCAGAAACGATAAGCTGCATTGACCGGAATCGAACCATGGTCTCCTGCGTGGGAGGCAAGAATCTACCCACTGAACCACCGATTCATATAAATGGAATCACACAGGAGTGTCAGACAGGTACATTGAAATAAATTTGTTTTAGATGTCCAAAGAGATATTTTATAGGCATCTTTTGCTAAACATAGTGTTTAGAGGGATTTACTCGTGTTACTGTGTTTTTTCAAACTTTGCCTGGATTTTTGTTGCTGTTTGCTTGTTTTTGTTTCCTGTGCATGAGGTCGTTTTATGACTATATAACAGTAGATATTAAATTTTTCTGTTGATGAGGACTTGTATTGTACCCAGTTTTTCCTTAGTATAAAAATAAGGTTGCTATAAGCATTTCTTGTAGAAGCCTTATTGGATGTATGTGTTCATTTCTCATGGGTGATGAATGAAAGTAAATTTGCTTCCTTATAGGGTAGGCTTAACTCTGTAAGAAACTGCCAAATATTAGAAAAGGTGTTGTGCTAAATTGCAGTCCAACCAACATCACACAACAATATCATACACACTCTGAATGAGGAAGAAGGAGAGGCAACAACTTTCAAAATCAGGTTTTCTATGTTTCCCTTCATTTTCTCGCAAATCTTTAATGCATTTTTGAGGTGGCTATGGGGACACCAAGTGTCATCATTGGTGTATTCAAGTCTTGCCACAGAGCCATGGAGAGATACCCCAAGGAGGCCCAGCCAAGTGTCAGGCTTATAAACACCAGGCAGGAATAGATGCCTATGAAATGAGAAGGGTCAGGTGATCCCTCCCTCTTCTGCCATGTCTGTGCATCTCTTTGCAGCTGCCTTGTCACTAAAAACAATTGCTCCCACTTATTTTGTCAAAGATAAAGCCAGACATTAAAGCAGAGAAAACAGATTTTATCCAGTAACTACTGACAGTAGAGGAAAGGTTGGAGCTTGGCTCCCATTTATGCAGAGGTGATGGCATTATAGGGGGAGAGGGAGGAGAGGGAGAGGGCAGGGGGAAGGGTATCTGTGAAACATTACAAAAGGTTGCTCAGTGTAAACTTCTGCCTCATCAGGCCAGCTGTGTCTGCCAGCTGGCAATATTAGAAGATGGGATTCTAACCTCCCACAGAAACTGGAAGACAGAGGCTCAGTCCTTTTTGAGGACTACAGTTCAAAGGAATGGCTTTCAGATCCTAGGGAAAGACACACTGGAGTCCCTAGGAGATACACACACATCTCAAAGGGATGGAGGAAGGATTCCCTTCTTGCTAAGTGTTACAAGAAAGGGAGATTCTCAACCTACCATCATCAGCAGGTATTGGCTAGAACTAATAGCCATTCTCCTGGCAGCCTTGAGCTTTCTGGGGTAGGCATTTTAATGGAAGCCTAGGGCCATCCTTGGGACAAAGCCTTATGTTCCTAGATGCCCTGATAGAGTCTGGTCATCTCTTAGCCCAGAGGTTTAAACTGAGTCATTGTGTGCTGAGTTTGGTTGTTCTCACTTTCCATTCCCCCATTCGATGGCCTGGATTTTACTGGACTCTGTTAGATGGATAAAGCCATTTTCAGTGGTTTTCAGGCAGCCCAGACATAGTTATGGAGACCTGAATGGAAATAAGAAAACCCATGAGATTGAGAGTGGGCCCCACATTAGGTATCCATTATCCATATTCAAGGAGATGGACACAAATATTTCTAGGCTTTGTCAAAATGGAAAGTGGCTTACGGAGTCAGGATGAAATTCAAACTTATATTAGCAAAGTATAGAGCTTATTGATATATTTTAAAATGAAAGCCATGACAAAATGACAATCCACAAGTGACAATGGTAGGTAGGGATTTGGGAGAGACTCCATAATATCAAAATTAACCTCATTTTGCGGGGAAAAGAAAGAGAGAGCAGACTGTTACTGTGTCTATATAGAAAGAAGTAGACATAAGAGACTCCATTTCGTTCTGTATTTGAGATGCTGTTAATCTGTGACCCTACCCCCAACCTTGTCCTTGCAAGAGACTTGTGCTGTGGTGGCTCAAGGTTTAACGGATTTGCGGCTGTGCAGGGTGTGCTTTGTTAAACAAGTGCCTGAAGGCACTATGCTTGTGAAAAGTCATCACCATTCTCTTAATCTCAAGTACCCAGGGACACATACACGGCCAAAGGTCGCAGGGACCTCTGCCTAGGAAAGCTAGGTATTGTCCAAGGTTTCTCCCCATGTGATAGTCTGAAATATGGCCTCGTGGGAAGGGAAAGACCTGATCATCCCCCAGCCTGACACCCGTGAAAGGTCTGTGCTGAGGAGGACTAGTACAAGAGGAAAGAAGGCCTCTTGGCAGTTGAGATAGAGAAAAGCATCTGTCTCCTGCCCGTGCCTGGGCAATGGAACATCTTGGTGTAAAACCCGATTGTATGATCTGTTTACTGAGAAAGGAGAAAACCACCTTAGGGCGAAAGGTGGGACTTGCTAGCGCAATGCTGCTCTTTATGCACTAAAAAGGTTTATGGAGATGTTTACATATGCATATCAAGGCACAGCACTTTCCTTAAACTTATGTCACAGAGATCTTTTTTTTTTTTTTTTTTTTTTTTTTGAGACGGAGTCTCGCTCTGTCACCCAGGCTGGAGTACAGTGGCCGGATCTCAGCTCACTGCAAGCTCTGTCTCCCAGGTTTATGCCATTCTCCTGCCTCAGCCTCCCGAGTAGCTGGGACTACAGGCGCCCGCCACCTCGCTCAGCTAGTTTTTTTGTATTTTTTAGTAGAGACGGGGTTTCACCGTGTTAGCCAGGATGGTCTCGATCTCCTGACCTCGTGATCCGCCCGTCTCGGCCTCCCAAAGTGCTGGGATTACAGGCTTGAGCCACCGCGCCCGGCCATGTCACAGAGATCTTTATTCACATGTCTTACTGCTGACCTTCTCCCTACATGATCCTATTATCCTGCCACTTCCCTTTTTCTAAGATGGTAAAGATAATGATCAATAAATACTGAGGGAACTCAGAGACTGGTGCAGGCGTGGGTCCTCTGCCAGTCCCCTGGGCCCACTTTTTCTTTCTCTATACTTTGTCTCTGTGTCTCATTTCTTCTCTCAAGTCTCTCGTTCCACCTAACGAGAAACGCCCACGGGTGTGGAGGCGCAGGTCATCCCTTCACATTTTAAGTGAAACTTCTACATGTTGCTACAGTAAGGGAACGGAAGCCAACATTATGCTGGAATATATTAATTGTCACGGGATAAACAGGCAGGACATGATGCTACATTTATTAGTCACTTCTATTGATAATATTTGTGAAGGTTAATTTTTGTGTCAATTTGACTGGGCCATGGGGTGCCCAGATATTTGGTTAAACATTTTTTTCTCAGTGTGTCTCTGAGGACGTTTCTGGATGAGATTGACATTTGAATTGGTAAACTGAGTAAAGCAGATTGCTCTCCCCAGTGTGAGTGGGCCTCATCCAACCCACAGAAGGCTTGAATAGAATGAAAGGCTAGAAAGAAGTCTTTCTGCTTCATTGTCTTTGAGCTGGGACATCAGTCTTCTGCTTTATGCCTTGGACTTGGTCGTGAACTATATTCGACTCTCCTGGGTCTATTCAGGAGTAGACCTTGGACTTCTCTGCTTTCATAATCATATGAACCAATGCACATCTCTCTCTCTCTCTCTCTTTGTGTGTGTGTGTATCCTGCTCATTTTCTTTCTCTGGAGAACTCAGACTAATGTAGTAATATATGCCACTTGCCAGTCTTTGTCTCCATGCTTTTAAAAGGTATAAAATAAACAAATAAAACAAAACCCTGGAGGGTTCTCAAAGAAGAACAGCAAAGGAAATGAATTCTGGCAGATTTTGCACTGAGGACATTCAGGTGTGAGGAAAACATGAAAACCACTATGCTAGGGAAAGCAAATGCTGTTGAGAATGTCTCAAAAACACACATTACAGGTCAATAGGTAGGGTTGACCTTCAGGTTAGAAACATTTTCCTTTAAGTGCACTTTTTGTGCAACTTAAGATGAATCTAGGACTTTCATGATGGATGTATCTCTGTGTGTGTGTGTGTATACATATGTACATATACATATGTATAATGTGTATGTATGTGTATATATATATTTTATATATATATAGAGAGAGAGAGAGAGAGTGTGTGTCTTGCTATCTTCTCCAGCCTGGTCTCCAGAGCTGGACCTCAATCGATCCTCCCCCGACCCCCTCCCAAAGTGCTCAGATTACAAGCGTGAGTCATTTCCCCTAGCCCATTTTCATATTTTTAATTTAGTTCAACCATTGTGTAAGACAGTGTGGCGATTCATCAAGGATCTAGAACCAGAAATACCATTTGACCCAGCAATCCTATTACTGGATATATACTCAAAGGATTATAAATCATTCTACTATAAAGACACATGCACACGTATGTTTATTGCAGCATTATTCACAGTAGCAAAGGCTTGGAACAAACTCACATGCCCATTGATGGTAGACTGGATAAAGAAAACGTGTCACTCATACACCATGGAATACTATGCAGCCATTAAAAAGGAGTTCATGTCTTTGCAGGGACATGGATAAAACTGGAAACCATCATTCTCAGCAAATTAACACAGGAACAGAAAACCAAACACCACATGTTCTCACTCATAAATGGGAGTTGAAAATGAGAACACATGGAAACAGGGAGGGGAACATCACACACCAGGACCTCTCAGGGCTAGCGGGCAAGGAGAAGGATTGCATTATGAGAAATACCTAATGTAGACAACGGGTTGATGGGTGCAGCAAACCACCATGGCACATGTATACCTATGTAACAAACCTGCACGTTCTGCACATGTATCCCAGAACTTAAAGTATAATATAATTTTTTAAAAAAAATTTAAATACACATTTCAAAAATTATATAACAAGTACAGGAAACCTCCTTTATGCCAGTTTTACAAAAACAGAAAAGATGATATATCAATGACAAGGCATCAAAGGGCAATATCCTAAAGTAGTGAGAGGAAAAATACTTATTCTGGAATTCTATCCCACAATGAAAAATCTTTCAAAAATGTGACTGGAATAAGGACACTCAAAGATATACAAAAAAATGAGGCCAAGCGTGGTGGCTCATGCCTGTAATCTCAGCACTTTGGGAAGCTGAGGCAGGTGGATCACTTGAGGACAGGGAGTTGGGAGACCAGCCTGGCCAACATGGCAAAACCCTGTCTCTACTAAAAATACAAAAATTAGCCAGGCGTGGTGGCACATGCCTGTGATCCCAGCTACTCAGGAGGCTGAGGCATGAGAATCACTTGTGCCCAGGAGATGGAGGTTGGAGCGAGCAAAGATCATGCCACTGTACTCCAGCCTGTGTAACAGAGCGAGACTCCATCTCAACAAAATACAAATAAAAATAAAGACATACAAATAAATGAAAGCATTGACCAACCCACACTACAAGAAACGTTAAAGGAGTCCTCCAGGCCTAAGGATGAGGATACCAGACAGAAATCTGAACCTACACAAAGAAATGGAGATGACTAAAAATCGCTATGTACATACTCAGATGTTGGGGTTTATAACATGTCTAAAATCAAATGACATGACAACACTAGCATAAAGGCCAGAAGGGGAAGTATAATGTCACTCGATGGCAGACTGATAAAGATGTATTCTAGGAACCCTAAAGCCATCACTGACTTAACAAAAGAAAGAATTACAGCTAATAAGCCAAAAAAGGAAGAAAATGGAATGATATTAAAAACCATGTAATCACTATGCTGGAACAACTGCTCTCCATGCCTCTACCCTATAGAGATACACCAGTGGCCAATGAGAAATATACAAGAATGACGACTGCAGCATTGTTTGTAATCATAAAGTAATAGAACCAACATAATTTCAAAGATACATGAAAAGAGTTTTATTTATTTAACAAACACAAACAATTGAACAAACAAACAATGGAAGCAAGTCCTTCTGTTAAAAGGAACACAGAGGGTCATGATGATGCTACTCCTCCAAGGATTTCACGGTTCCCAGATGCCTAGTTTTTCTGTCTCATTCTTCTGGAAGATCTTATTCTTGGGGGAGGTACACGTTCTCGCGTTTGGGGCTCTTTCAGGTTCATCTCCATTTTCCCTTCAATTTCTCCCCATTCTGTCACAATAAAAAAACAATTCTCACCTCCAGAAGATCCCTCCTGTGCCTCCGCACGAGCCTTTCAGGAGGTCTGGATGTCTGGTCCACCGCTCCCCATCTTCTTCCCCTGCTTTTGCTTTTCCCTTCCCCAGCTCTCGCCCTCCCGCCCCACCACCTACCACCGCCCGACCACCGCCCAGCTGAGCCCCCGCGGTTCCACCGCGCAGAAGGTACACTGGAGGCTCTGCCCGTTGCCCGCCCCGGGGGATGCCGAGAAATCAACCTGAATAAACGCCTTGTACAAAGAACTTTCTAATGGAAAAATCTCTTATGATTTCCATTCTCAAGGCTCTTCAAAGGACTAAACGATAAAGGCGACGATGGATTCATTCAACAAGTCCTAATCGTGTGCCCTGGTGAGCGCCAGACCCTGCTCCCCGCGAGGGGATCCACGAGCCACCCTCACCACCATCCCTGCCCTGGTGGAGCCCCCGTGCGGGACACAAGATCCAAAGATGGCAGCGGCAGCTCCGCAGCGGCCCCGAAAGCGACTGGGCACAGGCTCCCTCACTGGGCGAAGGCGGCGCAAAGAACCGGAAGAGCCATCCTGGGAGCCCACTGGGCGTTCAGCTTACCTTAGGCCCCCTGGCGGCTCCGGCCCGGGCCGCGGACCAGGGCGTTTCCGGGGGCTTCTGAAGCGGGCGAGGGGCAGGGCGGGAGAATGCCATTCGGCTGTCCTTCTGGCTCCAGAATCTCCCAACGCGCAGGTGTCCAACGTGACCAGCGCGACTCACTGCTCTAATCGCTCCGGTTTTCCAAGGCCTTGGTCGGTAGTCCTGCCAGGCGGGCCCTGAGGCTGGAAGGGATCGGGGAGTATGGTGAGTGCGCCCTGCCTATAGCGCCCAGTGGAATCACTAGTACCTGTCTCTGCGGCGCAATCTGTTAGCACGTTCGGCTATTAACCAAACGGTGGGTAGTTCAAGCCCACCCAGGGACGCCTGCTCTAGCTTTTAAAGAGCTCATGTATTATCATCACTAGAGAATCTCCCCCTATTCTTCCCATAGTCCTAAGTCCGAAAGGTTGGTTCCAAGCCAGCCAGGGATATGCCCATTTCAGGAAGGGTTTTCTCTTCTCAGGATTCTAGTCACAGTTAACAGGGATTCCTGTGAAGGGCCACCCCACTCAGAGATACAATTCTGACAGAACGTCTCCTGAAATGTCAGGTTGTCTTGTGCCTGTGTGCAAGAATCAGAGACCAAACAAGTCACTTCTGGTGCGATAAAATCCTCAGGCTGCCCCTTATAGGTTTGGATGGGTTATAGAGGAACCTCATTCTTTTCATTTTTAATAGGAGGCCTAGAGAGGTGTCCTATCCCCAGGATGGGCCTGGATTTAGTGATTGCTCTATCAGTAATGTGACCAGTGGAATCATTCATCATCATAATAATCCTCTCCATTATTTTTGAAAACAGTATTTTTCCCTCAGTTTGTGCATGATTTACTTACCCCTTTTCAAAATATGTTTGAAATGAGGTTGGCTTCATGATTTTAGGATTACAAAGAATCCTGAAATCATCATTCTTGTATATATATCTTTGACCTCTGATATTTCTATAGTGTAGAGAACTGAATGTGCCACTGCTATATTATAGGCTTTTTAATTTTTAGTTTTGGTTTTTGTGACAGGGTCTCATTCTGTCTCTCAGGCTGGAGCACAGTGACCCAATCGCGTCTCATTGCAGCCTCGTCTTCTCAGGCTCAAGCGATCCTCCCATCTCTCAGCCTTCCCAGTAGCTGGGACTACAGGTGCGGGCCATCACGCCCTGATAAATTTTTTATGTTCTGTAGACAGGGGGTTTCACCATGTCGCACAGGCTGGTCTCCAAACTCCTGGGCTCCAGTAGCTCCGAGGACTCCCAAAGTGCTAGGATTTACAGGCATGAGCCACTGCAATGGGCCTTATATAATGCCTCTAACTTCAGCACATTGAGCACATTTATCTTCTGTGGGAAAGGCACCAAATCATATTCCAATTTATTTCTCAACACTAATACTGTCCCTTTCTTCATTTACTTGCTGGCACAACAAACTGTTCACACGCCCCCCCAACTTTATTTTAGACTAGGTCTCACTCTGTCACCCAGGATGGAGTGCAGTGGTGTGATCTCAGCTTGCTGCAACCTCCATCCCCTGGGCTCTAGTGATCCTCCCACCTCAGCCTCCAGAGTAACTCTTTTTTTCTTTTTCTTTTTCTTTTTTTTTTTTTTTAGAGATAGGGTCTTGCTATGTTGCCCAGGCTGGTATCCAACTCCTGAGCTCAAGTGATCCTCCTATCTCAGTATCCCGAAGTTCTGTGCGAGCTTACCAGCATGCCACCGTGGTCAGCCCTGTTTCTTTTTAAAATGTATTTATTTTGAGACAGGGCCTCACTCTGCCACCCAGGCTGGAGTGCAGTGGCAAGATGACAGCTCACTGTAGCCTCAGCCTTCCTGGGCTTAGGTGATCCTCCCACCTCAGTCTCCTGAGTGGCTGGGACTACCAGCATACACCAACATGCCTGGCTAATTTTTGTATTTTTTTGTAGAGATGGTGTTTCATCACATTGACCAGGCTGCTCTCCAACTGAGCTCAAACAATACTCCTGCCTCAGCCTCCTAAAGTGCTGGTATTACAGTCATGAGTCACTGTGCCCGGCTTGTCATTGTTTCCTGTGGTGACCAAGTCACATAGGTCCAGAGAAGACAGGTCACAGTGACCTCTTTGATAGCTTTCTGCCAAGTCGCTTATCTGAAGAAAGCAAAATCACAATGGTCCCAGGCATTTTTTTTTCTCCTCCTCTTTCCTCTTTTCTTTATAAATCTTGATTTTACTTTTATTCGCTGAAAACAATCTAATGCCAGTTCTTCCTTCTATAGTAATGGAGAATGAGCATGCAGATAAGTGTCTCTATATTATTCCTCAACTGATTTCTTTCAGAGACTATGTCCATAAAAATTAGTCTATCTGAGACCCATCATTGGAGCCAACAGAATCCTGCACCTAACAGGCCCCTGGTGCAGACCTGGATCCTTAGAGCTATTGGCTTTTGTTCCCTCAGTTCTTCTGTTTTCATGAGCAGAAACTGAGCTCTTTTGCTTTTAAATACTAAGTATGGTCATTGGACAAGTCCTTTCTCTCTCTGTTTCTCTCTCTCTTTCTCTCTCTCTCTCTCTCTCTCTCTGTCTCTCGTTTGCATCGTTATTTTCTTCCATCAATGGCATCAGTGTAGGTTTCTGGTAAATGTTATGGAATGAATTTCTCGGGACAATCTCTGTTGGGTGGTGTTTGGCAAGAATCCAGTCCCTGTTTGGTGATACCTGACAGCTAATCTAGCCTGTGAGTCTTTTTTGATTGTTTATTCATTGTCCTGAGGATAATGGTATTTCCTGATATTTGAGACTGCAGTAATCAGAAGTTGCTCATATCCTGTCTTTCCAATGTTTGGTAAAAATTTTATGGGCCCAATAGCTGTCAATATCTGTAAGAGTGGCATCTCTATTATAAAGATGATCTTACTACTCAATGCCCCTCACCCCCAACTGAACTTCTTTCCATAGGAGCTCTTGGCCTTAACAAATTACTAACCCTGAAGGAGATCGTAACACGGGAAGAAAACTGAATCTGCAGCATGTAAGGAACAGCTTTCTTTGATTTGTATATTCGGGTTTCTAACTAGCTGAAAAATTCAAATATATGCCCTTTAAGGATTAAGTTTAAATCACACCACAGAAAGGAGAAAAAAGAGAGACATGATCAAAAGTAAGCAATGGAATCAGCAATTTGAGCACTTCTCACAACTATACAAATCAAATTTAACAACCTCTAGAACAGTAAGGAAGTTCAGCCCTTAATGAAAATGAACGAAAAGAAATTATTCACCAGACTCAAAAGGGTATCACAGAGTTACTCAGATTTTCAGCAGTGGGGGTTTTCCAAGGATCTAATGAAGTTCATTTTTCAGTTTGTTTCCCTCACTGATAGGCATTGTTAATAGACACCATTGCCTCTGGTTTCACCTTAAATGATGTTACATAACCAAATTATTTGCTTTCGAATGCCTGCTAGTTTGGTGGAAGGAATTTTTGTAATGTATAAATATATTTTCTTGTGAAACTAATTGGCATAGTCTTTCAGTGGAGTGAATAAATTCTCTAAAACTTTAAAGAAATTACTTCTGATTATCTTTTTTTTTTTTTTTTTTTTTTTTTTTTTTTTTTGAGACGGAGTCTCGCTCTGTAGCCCAGGCTGGAGTGCAGTGGCCGGATCTCAGCTCACTGCAAGCTCCGCCTCCCGGGTTCACGCCATTCTCCGGCCTCAGCCTCCCGAGTAGCTGGGACTACAGGCGCCCGCCACCTCGCCCGGCTATTTTTTGTATTTCTTAGTAGAGACGGGGTTTCACCGTGTTAGCCAGGATGGTCTCGATCTCTTGACCTCGTGATCTGCCCATCTCGGCCTTCCAAAGTGCTGGGATTACAGGCTTGAGCCACCGCGCCCGGCCACTTCTGATTATCTTAAGCACAGTAATAATTACGTATATAAAATTAAAATAAGAAAATTAGGGCGGGTGCGGTGGCTCAAGCCTGTAATCCCAGCACTTTGGGAGGCTGAGACGGGTGGATCATGAGGTCAAGAGATCGAGACTATCCTGGCTAACACAGTAAAGCCCCGTCTCTACTAAAAATACAAAAAAATTAGGCAGGTGTGGTGGCGGGCTCCTGTAGTCCCAGCTACTCGGGAGGCTGAGGCAGGAGAATGGCGTGAACCCAGGAGGCGGAGCTTGCAGTGAGCCGAGATCGCGCCACTGCACCCCAGCCTGGGCGACAGAGCCAGACTCCGTCTCAAAAGAAAAAAAAAAGAAAATTAAGCGGAGTGTGGTGGCTCACACCTGTATTCTCAGCACTTTAGGCAGCTGAGGAGGGAAAATCACTTGAGGCCTGGAGTTCCATACCAGCCTGAGCAACATAGTGAGACTCCTGTCTCTACAAATTTTTAAAAATTAGCTAATTAGGCCAAGCACAGTGGCTCATGCCTGTAATCCCAGCACTTTGGATCACCTGAGGTCAGGGATTCAAAACCAGCCCGGCCAACATGGTGAAACTCCGTCTCTACTAAAAATACAAAATTAGCTGGGTCTGGTGGTGCATGCCTGTAATCCCAGCTACTTGGGAGGCTGAGGCAGGAGAATCACTTGAAGCTGGGAGGTGGAGGTTGCAGTTAGCCAAGATCGCATCAATGCACTTTAGCCTGGGCAACAAGAGTGAAATTCAGGCTTAATAATAATGATAATAATAATAACGCAGGGATGTAAAGGTCCCTTTCCAAAACTAACCCCTGAGGAGCTAAGGGATATGTGCACACAAGTAACCATGTTCTGTTCAGGTGACCTGACCAAGGAGAAAGAAGGTTCAAAATCCCCTTGGGCCCTCACTGCCGCCCAGATGTCTGGGAGTGTCAGCCACCTCTTAACCTCAATCCCCTGCTTCTTTCTCCTTTCCGTAATATACAAGAAGCCAGAAATTTTTATTAACTTGAGATGTTTCTTTAGGACATTAGTTCACCATCTTCGTGGTTTGCTAGCTTTCTGAAATAAAGTCACCTTCCCTGCCCCAATACCTTGTGTCTCCTGATTTCTTGGCTGTCATGCAGCAAGCAGGGTGAGCTTTGGACTCAGTTACTAATTCAGTAGATAATATCTTTAAAAGGAGATAATTCTAGAAACTAAGAGACTGAATTATTCCACTTACATTTCTTCATAAATATATTTAGATATCATCTAATACATGATGCCATCATCCTCTATTAAATGTCAGCTCAATGTATAATTTCAAGATCTATAGTTAATTTTAAAATCCATGACTAATACTAATGATTATATAGAGTTAATAATGGAGTTAATAAATAATTTTGATAATAATAGAGATAATAAATAATAAATAATTTTGATTGCTTTGAGATTAGTTTATAGATAATAATAAATACTTTTGATTGCCTTAAGATTCTCTCTCTATATTACTTTGCTTGGAGAATGGTGTTGCTTATTGGGTTCACAACATATATGCGTGTGTGTGTGTGTATATATATATATATATATATATATATATATATATATGAATTTCTTTTTCTTTTTCTGAGACATAGGCTCACTCTGTCACCAAGGCTGGAGTGCAGTGGTGCAATGATGCTCACTGAAACTTCAGCCTCCAGAGTGCAGATGATCCTTCTGCCTCAGCCTTCCGAGTAGCTGGGACTACAGGTGCCCCCTACCACACCTGGCTAATTTTTATATTTTTAGTAGAGATGGGGTTTTACCATGTTGGGCAGGCTGATCTCAATCTCCTGACCTCAAGTGATCCTCCCACCTCGGCCTTCCAAAGTGCTGGAATTACAGGCATGAGCCACCTCACATGGCCCTACATATTGAATTTTTTAATGTGGTATACCTCAATAAACTTGACTTAAAAAAAAAATACATTCCCGGATTTTGCCACAATGGAAGCACTGCAGTCTCCTACTCATTTCTGGCAAGAGTATAAATAAGTTCAAAAACTTTGGAAAATTGTTTGGCAGTATACTCTAATGGTAAAACACACATACATATATGCTATGACCCAGCAATTCGACTTTTCTACCCCATAGACTTGTACTTTCCAATACGATAGCCACAAACCACGGGCAGCTGTTGAACACTTGAAATCTTGCTAGTGTCACATGGGGTAATGATAATATTTTTAACATATTTAGTTGAATACATATTATTAAAAAGTCATCTCTTTTTACTTTTTAAAATATGTCTACTAATAAATTTAAAAGTACAAATATGCCTGGCATTGTATTTCTATTGGAATTTCTATTTCTAGAGAAAGATGTGAGTACACTTTACCAAAAGACATGTAAAAAGTTCATATTTATTCAAAATATTCCTAAATTATAAAGAATTCAAATGTCTGAGGAAAGAAAACAACTTTTTATGTGAGGAAAGTGAGTGCTTTCAAATTAACAAGCCCAGAGTTAGGCATTAAAATGAGACAGCAACCACGTCCTGCTTCCCGGTTTTGAAGCTGTGTATTCATCTATTGAAACTGCTTGCTATCGCCACACGTAGCTATAAAGTAACCTAAACATGGTGTACTGGACACCATCTCTCACTCCCTATAGCTGAACAATGTATAGTTAATCTCTAATCAATGTTATTTCTGTAAACCTCAGGGAGTTCCTGACAAGTAATTCTGTACCAGCCTCCCCCGGTCCCCCTTTCTGGTCTTTAGAAACCCACTTGTAACAAAGGACAAATGGAGCCCACATCCAAGATTGCTTGGGTCTGAGTCTTCTGGGCAAATGTCCTCACATTGGCTCAAGCAAACTCTTTAAATCATATTTTGTGTTTAAGCACCTTCCTTCTAGGTCAATGTTTTTGGCCCTGGGAGCAGGATTCAGAGTGACTCATCTCTGACCATCTGACTGTCCTCTCCAAGGCCTCCAGGGTGGCTAAATCGTAGTAAGAATTTTATTGGTGAGATCAGTTTGCAGTCCAGGAAGAGACAGTCTCCAGTGTGTGTCTTTGAAGAGGTGCTTTCTCTTCAGAGAGAGAGAGAGAGAGAGAGAGAGAGAGAGGGCAGGTTGGTTTTTGTGCCTCACAGGGCGTATATCACACAATAGAGTCATATATATTCAGTAGGTTTGGGGGAAAGGCCATACACACTTCTAAGGGGTATTGAGCTCATGTGCAATGGGTACATATATGTAACATACGCCCCATCTTCACATTGGGAAGGGATTTTAGCATTAAAATGAGGTGGAAATTGGCTCGTTATGTCAAAAGATGAACTATTGGACACGATGTCGGCTTGTGTGCGGTCCCTGAACTGCACACAGGCTGAAACTGGCTTGAGTTCTGCAGTAGCTTATCAGGAGAGAATGGAAGGCCACTCTTCTGTCCCATCAGAGGTCTAGTGATCTGGGTTGTAAATCCCGTTGAGAATTTCTGGGAAGATTTTGACAATTTGCCTGCTAGCTCCTATTGTTAAGGAGTTTAGCAAGAGTGTGGTTTTTCTTGTAACCATAGAAATTTAGGAAGTTGCTATACCAGTCCAGCCCTGAATCCTTGACCTGTAGCTAACTTTTGTTTCCTTAACCTTAGAAGCTCTCTTAGTCTACAATGGCACATCTATTTTCGTCTCTCAGATCACACCACATTCCTCCTGGACTGGGTGCCTGGCCAGCTCTGAAGCTCTTGAGTTCTGACTCTGAGAGAAACAGTTGGGCAGTAGTAAAGGGTGAATCCTCCTGAAATCTGGACCTTCCCACTCTTTGGTTGAAGGCCTGGAGTTTGCTTGAGTGTCCTTTCCAGCCTTCCCTTTCTACAGTGGAGGTTTTCTGTCTACCCTGTGGGTAAGAGACTTGAGTTTCAGGAGGAAAAACTGCCCTTTCCACCTCTGCCTCAGGTCAGAAAGTTTGGGTCACAGTCAGGCAAAGCGCTGTGTGGAAAGCTTCTGTGTTTTCTGTCTCTGTCCCTCGTTAGGAAGGTCTGGGTCAAGGTATTGGCAGGTAGACATCGGTGGTTTTGTTTTCTGTAGCATGCTTTTATGAAAGTTCAAACTTAGCTTTTCATTTGTGACTAATTCTTGTTAGTTCTTTTTTTTTTTCTTTTGAGATGGAGTTTTGCTCTCATTGCCCAGGGTGGGGTGCAATGGCACAATCTCGGCTCACCACAACCTCCACCTCCCAGGTTCAGGCGATCCTCCTACCTCAGCCTCCCGAGTAGCTGGGACGACAAACGTGTGCCACCATGCCCAACTAATTTTGTATTTTTAGTAGACACGGGTTTTCTCCATGTTGGTCAGGCTGATCTTGAACTCCTGACCTCAGGTGATCTGCCCACCTCCGCTTGAGATTACAGGCGTGAGCCACTGCGCCCGGCCCCTGTTAGTCCTTGGCTGGAAAATTCATGGAGGTGTGTTCTCCAGCCCTGTAAGAAAAGAAGTGATCTGCTTCCGCTGACCCATTCAGGTGCTCCAAGTGACCAGGGATGCTGCAGAGGTGTCACGATCACTACTCACCATGTGAAGGCGGCCTCATAGAGCATTTCCCTTCAGAAGAACATCTTCATGAACCCCCTTTCCTGCTCTTCTGGGAGAGTATATGTGAGACGGGTCCCCCAGAGCACATGCACTCTGTGGCCACCTGGTGGTTAGAAACAGTGGAAACCACTGAGACAGCGATACACAACTCCGGTGTTATCTGTAGGAGTGACTTCATAAGCATCGCACTGTGACCCAAATCACATTGCAGGCCTTGGTCATCTTTGCAAAGCTCCTAAATTATGGGAAATCAAGCTTCAAAATCTGAGCACACTTTGAAGAAACAAACGCCTTTAGAACCACCAGCTGGGTTTCTGTATAACACTTATGAAGCATCCACTTGTAAATATCCGAGAAACCCGACCCATGTAACCAGAAAAACTTGTAAGTCGAATGGAGAAAATGGGGATCTTTTGAAATGTCTAAAATAATTTATTTATTTATTTATTATTTTTTTTTGAGACGGAGTCTCTCTCTGCCGCCCAGGCTGGAGTGCAGTGGCCGGATCTCAGCTCACTGCAAGCTCCGCCTCCCGGGTTCACGCCATTCTCCTGCCTCAGCCTCCCGAGTAGTTGGGACTACAGGCGCCCGCCACCGCGCCCGGCTAGTTTTTTGTATTTTTTAGTAGAGACGGGGTTTCACCGTGTTAGCCAGTATGGTCTCGATCTCCTGACCTCGTGATCCGCCCGTCTCGGCCTCCCAAAGTGCTGGGATTACAGGCTTGAGCCACCGCGCCCGGCCTTAAAATAATTTATTAGGGCACACAATTGGAAAAATTTGGTGTTAGAACCAGGCAAATTAAATGGGAGACTTACTTCCAATGATACCTAGAACTTTCTAAAAGAACTTCTGAGAAAATTGCCTCCATTGAGGATGTAAACTGGGGATATCTGACGCTTTTTCTGAATTGAGAAATATTGAGGAGGCTTTGTCTCTTTCACCTCCAACTGCTCCTTCTCCTCCTGCCCCTGCACCTGCAGAGTCTTTCTTACCTGAGTCCTCCTGTCCTGCCTTGCCTCTTCTTCCATCACCATCACCTGAGGAAAGTCCCCAGGGCTCTGGCCTCTTCCCTGAAACTTCTGTTCTGACAGTCGCTTTCATGGTAAAACCCACAGGAAGAGGGGAGCCTACCATTGTGTATACCACTTCACCAAAATGTGAATTAAGAATATTGTAAAAGACTTCCCTTTTCTAAATCGAAATACATTTTCCTCTTCTCTTTCTAAAGCAGGCTCTGCTTTAGATTTAGATGTAGATTGGAGAATTCAGCAATGCACTTAAAAGGCCAAACAAATCTGTCATTGATATTTTAAATGGCTGAAAATAATTTATGTATGTATGTATGCATGTATGTATTTATTGAGACAGGATTTCACTCTGTCACCCATGCTGGAGTGCAGTGGCTCCATCATGGCCCACCACAGTCTCAAACGCCTGGGCTGTAGCAGTTCTCCCACTTGAGCCTACAACTAGATGAGACTACAGGTGCATGCCACCGCACCCGGCTAATTCTTTGACTGTTTATAGAGAGGGGACTCACTGTGGTTTCCAGGCTGGTCTTGATCTCCTGGGCTCAATCAATCCTCCCGCGTCAGCGTAACATTTACACTGACCACAGAGTTGCATTTGGAGAAGGTGATGATTTGGGAATGCTTTAGAAGCAACATAGATTTCTTATTTCACTAGGTCCACCCAACAAAAATTACCAGTAAGTCTCTTACCTCTTAGAAGCAATTTGAAAACCCAAATATTTGGCCATCATCAAAATTACTGGTCATTCAAAATTAGATGCTCCGGAGAGCAAGGACAACCGTTTTGCTGATGCGGCAGCTAAGAATGCGGCTCTGAAGGTGACATCGGACACAGAACTTCTCTAAATGACCCTGCTGACTTATGGCTCATTGAAAACCTTATTAGAAGAAGCACATGTGGGATCTCCGAAGCAGGAGATAGATCTCCGGAAAGATAAAGGGAACAAGTTTTTTTTTGTTTGTTTTTTGTTTTTTGTTTTTTCAGAAACAGCATATGATATGGGCCCAATGATACAACGATCCACCCCTTAGGATTCAATTACCCTTTTTAAAGTAGTTCATAAGCTGACTTGTTGGAATTCAGACAAAATGATAGCATGGGGAAAGCAGTGTATGGAAAGCCATCGTCTACCATTGCACAAAGGGTTTATTCTTGTAGTACTGTCTGTTCTGTCCCAAACATAATCCTGGAAGATCCCTTCATGTGTCACAGGGACATTGTATCTTTAGCACCCTTTGAGACATGGCAGTTAGACTTTATCCAGCTGTCTCCATCTCAGGGTCACAGATACCTTCTGGTGGTAATTTGTTTGTGCTCTCACTGGGGTAAAGCATTTCCATGCCGATGAGCCACAGGCCAAGCAGCAGGCAGGCTGTGATGAGAAAAAATCATTCCTCATGGGGAGTGCCATCTGATCTCCATAGCAACCGAGGAACACACTGTATCAGGCAGGTAGTTGGATCCATTTGTAACATTTGGCCTACGTCCCAACATTTCCATTGTGCCTGTCACCCCTAATTCTCTAAACTGGTGCAACTCAAAAATGGTACAATAAACACTCAATTGGCAAAGCTAACAGAAGCTTTTAACCTTCCCTAGCCAGAGATCACCCACTGCTTCTGGAAAACTTCCACTGTCTCCCTTTGAAATAATAACAGGAAGACCCATGCAGTGGTTAGATGAAGGGGCTTATGAACCGGCACTTCTTAAAGGTAGCATTCTCTGTCATTGCTAAGGTCTCACAAAACTTCTTACCAAGAGCTCCAAATTAATAAAGGATGTCTTTCATAATGAGCTGCTGGGAGATGAAAATATCAAAAATTATGCATATAAACTGGAGATGTTGCTTACTGGAAACAACATCAAGTAAATATTCCCTCCAAGTCCACTGGAAGGCACCAAGTAGGTATTATTAATATTAATTTTTTTTTTGAGATGGGGTCTCACTCTGTTGCCCAGGCCAGAATGCAGTGGAGCAATTATGACTCACTGTAGCCTTTAACTCCTGACATAAAGCCATCTTCGTGCCTCAGTCTCCCAAGTAGCTGGGACCAGAAGTGTGGGCCACGGCACCTGGCTCACAGCAGGTATTATTGCCCAATCTCTGTGGCAGTAAACATAAGGGCATTGACACACAGATTCATGTTTCTCATATCCCTACCAGAGTGGACATCTGTCAGTGGAGGTTTTCACTTAAAGGTGACCTGCAATATTCCTGACCAAGATGGCAAGTAGCTGACATCTGTTGTAGTCCACTTTTGCCAAACATACCAGCTGTATAACCAGTTATTCACAATTCCAGGGCTTACTGCAACTGAAAGAGTTGGTCGCTTTTTCTATTGACTGGAATACATATGCCGTTAAGGCTCCTTTAAGTTGTAGGGGTTCTCTCTTGGTGGTTTTGGTAAAATCACCTTATATGTATATTATCTTAAGATATGGCACACTAGTTCTATTGCATGTATGTGTATATACATATACATGCATACATGTACATATATAGCAAAATGCCTATGGTCAGATTTCTGTTTTACTCTCCCTAATTAATTTGATTACAGCAGGGAAGGATAATTCTCTGATCAGAATCTCACAAACCATTGCCACTGTGGGAAATTTGACAAGGTGCTGAGTTTGCCACCTTAAACCACCAACCATTTTTGACCATAATGATCCATTGGTACATCCTGTGCTAAATTTCACCAGTATTCCTCCTTATTGTACTGACAATGCAAATCAGGGTCACATCAAGCAAAACCTGTTTTTCGAATCTGTCTGACTCATCCTAACCTTCCAGCCCCATGTCTCAGTTTAACCCATCATAATTGTACTGTCAAAATAACTGCCTGTAATGCCAGCACTTTGGGAGGCCAAGGCAGGAGGATCACTTGAGCCCAGGAGTTTGAGACTAGCTTCCTGGGCAAAATGATGAAACCCTGTCTCTACAAGATATACAAAAATTAGCTGGGCATGGTGGTGCCCACCTTTAGTCCCAGCTACCAGGAGCATGAAGTGAGAGGATGACTTGAGCCCAGGAGTTCGAGCCTGCAGTGAATCCTGATGACACCACTGCACTCCAGACTGGGCAACAGAGTGAGACCCTGTCTCAGAAAGTAAATAAATAAGCTGGGTGTGGTGGTGTATGCCTGTAACTCCAGCACTTGGGAGGCTGAGGTAGGATGATTCATGGAGCCCTGAAGGTCAAGAGGTCAAGACTGTACTGGGCTGTGATGTTGCCACAGCACTCCAGCCTGGGCAACAGTGAGACCCCGGCTGAAAAAAACCAAAAATCAAAAACAAAACCAACCAAACAAAAAATTGTTGCCTCACTCTGAAATGTCAGGGGTAAACACCATGATGCTATTGGAAAGTTAAGAGAAAAACACTCCCTCCTGCTATCAGGATGCAACCTGCCCTCTTGCTCTAACATGTCTGACCATGGTTGAAATGCCAAAAGCTGATGTACCCAAATTATACTACACTTACCTGTTCTGACCAGCATTTATTTTGTCTCTGGAGGAGATCACCATCCATGGCCCTTAAATATCTAAAGGCATGGAATGATGAAGTGCAATGTCTTTTAGGATATTTGGTCACCCCTATATATAGCTCTGAAGAAACTCAACATTGGATGAATGGCGAAATCGAGGCGAGTGGATCACCTGTGGTCACGGGTTCCAGATCAGCCTGGCCAACATTGTGAAACCCCATCTCTACTGAAAATACAAAAATCATCTGGGTATGGTGGTATTCACATGTACTCCCAGCTACTCAGGAGGCTGAGGTAGGAGAATCACTTGAACCCAGGAGGCAGATGTTGCAGTGAGCCAAGGTCATGCCACTGTACTTCAGCCTAGGAGACAGAGAGAGGCTCCATCTCAAAAAAACGACCAACCAACCAACAAAACAAACAAACAAAAAAATTGGAAGAGTATCCTCAAACTTTTCACTAGGCATGCCCACCACTCTATTTTATTAATAGATGGAGATCCTGTTGGGGGAAAATTTGCTAATTACCTGCCTGGACATTAAGAAAGTAGCTCCATACATTTTTTGGGGAACACCCTTTTGCTTTGATGGGATGTTGCTTCCCATGGTTAGAAATCCTTCTTTAGCATCAGGTAATATTGCTGATAAAAACTGAGCATGGTGGCTCTGGCCTATAATCCTAGTGATTCAGAGGCTGAGGTGGAAGGATCATTGAAACCCAGGAGTTCCAGCCTTCGGTGAGCTATGATAGCGACACCGCACTTCAGCCTGGGCAACAGAGCCACTCTGTCTCTCTGAAAGAAAAATAAAGAGTCCAGGTTTGGTGGCCTATGCTTGTAATCCCAGCACTTTGAGAGGCTCAGATGGGATGATTGTTTGAGCTCAGGAATTTGGGACCATCCTGAGCAAGATAGCGAGACCCTATCTCTTAACAAACAAACAAAACAAACAAACAAACACAAACCAAAATTAGCCAGGCATAGTGGTGCATGTCTGTAGTCCCAGCTACTTGGGAGGCTGAAGTGGGAGGATTGCTTGAGTGAGGGAGGTTGAGACTGCCATGAGCCGAGACTGCACCACTGCAATCTAGCCTGGGCAACATAGCAAGACCGTGTCTTAAAAAAAAAAAAAAGAAAGAAGCAAAAATAAAAGAAAGAAAGAAATATTGCTGATGAAATTGTAGCCTCTTTCATAGCTCTACAAAAAGCTATTTATTCACTGGGTAAGGTTGTACTAGATAATTGCATCACTTTAGATGATATATATTTTCAAAGACACTATTAGCCTTATTTAAAAATGGGTAGAACCTGGGCTCGGTGGCTCATGCCTGTAATCGCAGCACTTTGGGAGGCTGAGGTGGTTGGATCACCTGAGGTCAGGAGTTTGAGACCAGCCTGGCCAACACGGTGAAACCCAGTCTCTACTAAAAATACAAAAATTAGCTGGGCACAGTGACGTGTGCCTGCAGTCCTAGCAACTTGAGAGGCTGTGGCAGGAGAATCGCTTGAACCCAGGAAGCAGAGGTTGCAGTGAGCCAGTATCGTGCCACTGCACTCCAGCCTGGGAGACAGAGAGAGAGTCTGTCTCAAACAAAACAAAACAAAAACAACGGGT
Organism: Macaca mulatta; assembly: GCF_049350105.2. Lineage (NCBI taxonomy): Eukaryota > Metazoa > Chordata > Mammalia > Primates > Cercopithecidae > Macaca > Macaca mulatta. The sequence goes on from NC_133406.1 coordinate 118,088,526, forward strand.
AGATACAGCAGCACTTACAAGAGTTCATAAAAGGAATTGTACATTGTCAGGTGATAGTGTGGAGACGGCAGCTGCCTGCCCACCTGGTTGTGATCTCTGCACAACGCTTGCCCACAACCTCCTCTTCCACTTAGTACAACACAACACAGCCCAGAACACACAAGGGGAGAGCCGCAGCCTACCTCAGATGGTAGATTTAGCTGAGCAGGGAGGTGGATGTGTGCTGGTTACAACGTCTTGTTGCATATACATAAATAAATACTTCCCATGAAGTAGAACGTCATCTAGAAAAAATTAGAAGTCATTTGGCTACAAGAAATCATGAAAGAAGAACTGGGATGTGATGTTTTCCCCAATGTTTTTAGTTGGCTCCCTAATGGAATAGATTCCCTTACTGTTCTGGCATACAGATTCTCTTTGTGATTCTCATTCTTGTGTGCATTATATGTGTTCTATTCAAATTATTAATGTTATATATTTCCTGTTTTACTTCTGAGAAAAGTGATTTTATGGTATCTGAAGACTAGAGATGATTCAACAAGTGATAGCTGTAGACTTAACTGAGGTCTCTCTCTCATTTCCTCCCCCGCCCTCAGTGTGGGAAAGACCATCTGGGAATGAGCCTTCCTGGCAAAGAGGGACACCGTGCCTGAGCTTTTGATCATCAGTGCTTTCAAGAAGAAAGATTTTTAAAAGAATTTTTATCTGAGGAATGTGAGCCACTTCACATGATCAGAGAGACATTAAATCAAGACAGCAACCACTTTCTGATTCCTTCCTTTTGAGCTACGTATTCATCTGTTGGAACTGCTTGCTATCACTCCAGGTAGCTGTAAATTAATCTAATAATGCCACACCAAACACTATATTCCACGCCGTATAACAACGGAGAGCCAAGCTCTCATCAATGCCATTTCTGAAAATCAATGAGAATTCCGGACAGGCACCTTTCTATCAGTCCATCGTGCGTCCCCCCTTTTGACCTTTAAAAACCTGCTTGTGACAGAGGCCAAAGGGAGCTCAGATCCAAGGTTCTTTGGGTGTGAGTCTTCCAGGCAGCTGCCTTCACGTTGGCTCAAGTAAATTCTAAATTATATTTTGTGCTTCAGCATCTTTCTTTTAGGTCAACATGTTCAGCAACAGTAGAATAAATAAGTTGGCCTATATTCATACAAAGGAATACACACAGAAACAAATAACCACATGAATAACATGAACAATTCATAGATGTAAGACTGAGTAAAAGAAGTCAAACCTATGCCTCTGCTCCTGAGACTGACTTTGCAAAAATTATAACTAGGACAATCATCACAGCGAAAGAGATCTGACCTAACTGATTCCAACATCCAAGCTGTCCTTGTTCATACCTGGGCACAGGCCAAAATAACTTTGAGAGGAACTTAGTTTATGGTTTAGCTGTGAAACAAAGATGATAACAGCCCTTTCCCAAAACAAACCCCCTTCCTGCCTGGGGACTAGACTGCCTTTGCAGGACTAACAAATTAGCCACGATATTAGAAATGATGGTTTAGGAGTCATGCAGCCTCCAGGTTACAAGATTCTAAACCTCCCCAAATTGTTCCTGGGGATCAAATCACTATTGTAAAACATAAGATCAGTGTGTGAGATATTTTGCAGACCCCGCATTCAGTGCATCAGCTGGCACCACCCAGATGGATAAACCAGCTCATCTGACCTTGTGGCCCCCACCCAGGAACTGACCCAGCTCAAGAAGATGCTTTAGCTCCCTCTGAGTTCATCTCCGACCTGACCAATCAGACTCCCAACTCACTGGCCCCCACCCACCAAATTATCCTTAAAAACTCTGGTCCCAGAATGCTCAGGAAGACTGACTTGAGTAATAATAAAACTGGTCTCCCACACAGCCGGCTCTGGGTAAGTAACTTTCTTTATTGCAATTCCCCTGTCTTAATAAATTGGTTCTGTCTAGGCAGCAGGCAACGTGAACCCATTGGGCAGTTATACTCCCCCAAAACCCACTACACACTTTATGATTCGATTTATATGAAAGTAAAGGACAGGAAAAACTGGTCTGATAGATTTGGAGTCTATGGAGTATTGTCCAAGTTTGGGGTTGTATTCTACAGATTGAAAGTAATCAGTCAAGCACCTCAAATAAAATTTCCCCTCAATTTTTTTTCCTCCAAATTTGGACCACTTTGTTTCTGTCTTTGCAGAGCATAAAGCGCTAACACGAGGTAAGTGCTAAGGTCTAGAGAAGGCTGTGGAAGAGATGACACACTCCAGCACCATGCCTGAGTGTCCAGTGTGCTCTGCTGGCAGCATATCTGTACATTGCTGTATTTGAAAACACCCTACAAGATTCATGAAATTGGACCACCCTCTTTATAACAGTGCTAGTGGTAAAACAAGTAAGGATGGCTGGTTTGCAGTCATCTGAGCAGCCTCTCTAGTTTCATAGATATGGTTTCCCTCTGATATTGAACGGCTTCCAATTTCAAGTAGAATGCTAATCACAAGGATAACGACGTGAAGAGAACCAGTTTCTTGTGTAATCCTACATGTTTTAGTCTGCACATTACAAGCCATTGTTTGAAGAACGGTGGCCAGGCTCCAGCTGTCTGCCAAAGAGGTCCTCGGCAACACAGGCTAAGAACTGGCTTCTGGGCAGGCCTGATGGCTCAGGCCTGTAATCCCAGCACTTTGGAGGCCGAGGCGGTCGGATCACCTGAGGTCAGGAGTTCGAGATCGTCCTGGCCAACATGGTGAAACCCCGTCTCTACTAAAAACACAAAAATTAGCAGGGCTTAGTGGCATGCGCCTGTAATCCCAGCAACGCAGAAGCCTGAGGCAGGAGAATCGCTTCAACTCGGGAGGCGGAGGTTGCAGGGAGCACAGATCATGCGACTGCATTCCAGCCTGGGCGACAGAGCGATATTCCGGCTCAAAACAAAAAACAAAAAACTACAACAGAAACACCCACTTCTTTGGAAAGATCAGGCGCGGAGAAGGGAGGGAAAGGAAGGAGAGGCAGACGTCACTGCCCCCGCAGGCTCTGGCAGCAAGTTGTTCGACTGAGTGGCGGAAGATGGGGCAGAAACGCAGAGTAGGACGGGAAAGACACTGTTGGTGACATCACGGAGAGAGCGACTTCTATGTAGATGAGGCAGCGCAGGGGCTGCCGCTTCGCCACCGGCTGCTAGGCCACGAAGGAGTTTCCTTGCTGTGGGAGCGAGTCCAGGACCGCTGGTCGGACCTGAGAGTCCCAGCTGTGTGTCAGGGCTAGGAGGGCTCGAGGGTGCGCGGGGCAAGTGACCGTGTGTGTAAAGGGTGAGGCGTGTGGGGCTGTGGCAGGGCGGAGGTGTGTAAACCCATACTCACCTGGCAGAGAAGACAACGTTCTGAAGGTGGTCTTGCCAGAACAAGGCTATTCCATTACACTCCCCACGTGCTGATCCTTGTGTTTTCTCCATATGTGTGGAATTCGATTGCATAGCTTGTGGTAGTTGGGGACTGCGTTAGTGTTTTCCGCTGAAATCTTGTAGTGCAAAAAGTGAGCAGAGAAAGTACCGTGTTACTGTCCTCTCCGCACCTGTCGTGAGCTTGTTTAACACAAGCTAAGTGGCCGCAGGGCCCTTCTCTTCCCTTTCTACGTGGGGCTCCTTTTTGCAGACATTGCTTCACTGTCTCCAGTCTCTTGAGTTCTCACGCTCTGTGAAAACTGGTGTTTCTTAGTAGCCCCCAGAGTCACCCTTCACACAGCCTCTGCTTCTAACCGCAGCCCCCACGCGAGTTTGTGGGATTTCTGTGCTAGCGGGGAACGTGTTCTCACCTCATAGAGCCAGGTAGAAACTCTAGGCAGTCGGGTGCTGTCTCTGGGATGAAAGCAGGGCCTTTGGTGCTGTTCTTTGTGATGAAGGTAGTGTCCCCGTTCGGTTGTAGACACAACACGCTTGCTTTCTGTAGGGGAACGGGAGGGCTCTCCCGGAGCCCAGGTGCCCTTGCTCATGTTCACCGAGGCCTGCAGATCGGAACCGCAGTCTTACCTGTAGGCAGAAAGGGCTGCAATCTACCCCAGTTACCCGAACTACCCAGCCATAAAATGGGACACGTTACGGAAACATGAGATGGCATGGATAATCTCAAAAACATTATGCCGAGTAATGAAGAGAGCATCCTGTGAGGCGCCATCAAGGTGAATTTCTAGAACAGGTGAAACTAACCTGTATAGTGACAGAAACTACATCATTGATTGCTGGGGTCGCGGGGGAGGCGGGACTGACTGCAAAGGGCACAAGAGGACCTTTTAGAGTAATAGACACGTCATCGAACTTGAAATGGATGCGTTGTACCATAGTCAACTCACACCTTAATCAACTTGGTTGTAAAAAGGAATAAGAAAACCACTCCAAATCTTAATGTCTTCTACTCAATTTAGTGTATGTTTACCCTTAGAGGATTCCTTTAGAAAAATGTCTCTCTAACTGTGATTGGGAGTTCAGGAATTCCTTCATTTGTGTTTCCGTCTCTTTGTCTGCAGTTAAGTTGATGCATTATTAAATGGAATATTGGTAAAATAAAAATAGAGTCTAAGCTCAATTTTATAAAAGCAAACATATATATGCTTATATTTATTTAAATATATGATTATATTTAATATGTATTTTTTATATTTTTAAATATATACTTTTTATTATTTTGCAATTTTTTTCAGGTATATATATCCTTCTTTATTATTTTTTTCTTATTTTTTCTTTCGTGGGGCCAGGGGGGGACAGTCTAGCTAAAATATACATTCTTCTCTCTGTAGATATACCACAATACCATGACTCCAGTGTTGCCTGAATGTTATGAGAAGTTATTTTTGAACTTTAGGTGATCAAGAACTTTACATATGTTTACATTTTCTCTACTGTTAGTACAGTCTATGCTTAGCATGTATAAATTTTTTTTAAAAAGACAATAGCTTAAAATGATTTGGAAGAAAAATATATAGATATGTTAACAGTAGTTAATTCCAAGAGGTGTGAATATGGATGACCAGTTATCTTCCTCTTTATGAATTTTTATATATTTAAATGAAAAATCCTCAATGACCTGGAAGTAAAAGAACAGATTAGATTTGGAAGGGGTGTGGGGCAGATGAGAGGAAAATGTAAAGTAAAGGACAAACCCAGCTCTGGCGGGAATCATGTTTAAGTTGAAGGTTTCTGGGGAGAAGTTGTTGGGACAAGAAGGATATGAAGGAGGCAGGAGAATCACAAAAATATGTAGTACAGTGTATTGCCTGTCTTATCGTTCCTCCTCCCTTTGTGTTTCTTCAAAAGAAATACACAGATTTCTTTTTAAGCATGCTTACCATTTGTGTTTCTCTTTTATTAGTGTAACTGCCCAGTAGGTTTATCTTGCCTGTTGCCCAGATAAACCAATGGAACTGAGAACAGCAGGTTTTCTACAACAGAGAAAGAATTTAATAAATGCAGACACAGCTGAAGGACTAGGACAGGAGTTTATTATTACTCAAATCTGCCTCCCCCCAAATTCAGAGACTAGGGTTTTTTTGTTTTGTTTTGTTTTTTGTTTGTTTTGTTTTTTGTTTTTTTAAGGATAGTTTGGCAGGCAGGGGGCTAGGAATGGGCAAAGCTGATTGGTTGGGTTGGGGATGGAAATCACAGGGTATAAGAGCTTGTTTACTTGCACGGAGTCAGTCCCTGGATGGGGGCCACCAGACCAGATGAGCCAGTTTACTGGTCTGAGTGGCACCAGCTAGTCCATCATAAGGCAGGGTCTGAAAAATATCTTAAACACCAATCTTAGGTTTGACCCTAATAATGTCATATAAAGGCACAGTTTGGGAGCTTAGGAATCACGTGGCTTCTGGCTGCATGGCTCCTGAGCCATAATTTCTAATCTCGTGCCTAATTTGTTAGCTTTGCTAAGGAGGTCTGATCCCCAAGATAGGAAGGAGTTTGTCTCAGGAAGGGGAGATCATCTTTGCTTCAGACTTAGACTTGGAACTAAACTCCTCTCACAGCCTGGCCTATGCCCAGGAATGGACAAGGGCAGCTCAGAAGTTAGAAGTAAGATGCGGTCTGTCAGGTCAGATTTCTTTCACAGTCATAGTTTTCCTATGCCAGGTTTTTCTCACTGTCATAATTTTTGCAAGGGTAGTTTTGTTAGGAGCAGTAAAAACGCAGTGGTTCTGAGAATGTCCTCTGGAGCCAGGCTGCCTTCACTTCAAATTCCTGCTTTCAAATCCTCCTTTGCTGGCTGAGTGACCCTGGGCAGGTCACTTAACGTCTTCGTGCATCTCAGTTTTCTCATATGGAAGATGAAAGTGATGGTGTGACCTCGGCCTGAGGTAAGGAATAAATGAGTAAACATACGCACTCATCAACTGTGCGTGACATGTGGCACTTTGTGATTCAGGCACGGTTGATGATGTGCATATGTTACTCATGTGCATGTTAGCTCTTGTATTTTGCCTGCAACACTGCACAAAGAGCAGATGTGACGAAAACCATTTGTACTGGTTACAGCAGTGATACTTTCCACTGGCCGTGCACCCTCCCAGGGAGATTGCAGCAAACCTCTCACCAACAATAACCTCCTGGGCTGGGAGATCCCAGGAAGGCCCCTTAATCTCCAGCAGGTTTGACCCTCAAGGAGCTTCAGGGAATGAGCTAGAGAAGTATTTCTATCTGGGAGGAGATGGGAGTTTATTAGCTTATCTGTTCAGCTCATCCAAAGGGGAATAATGATTCAACTTCTTGCTTCAAGTCTGCCCCAATAAAATTTTTATAGTTTTACAGTGGAAGACATTTATACATGTAGGGGAGGAAATAGGACTTTTCCTCACCCAGCCTAGGTTCACTGCTGAGACCCTTACAGCAAAAGACAGACTAACAAAAGAAGAGCGAGCGTATGTATTTATTGAATGTAAGTTTTACATGACAGGAGCGCCTTCCAAAGGAAATGAGGGCCCATGGAAACAGCTAAACCTCAGGGTTTTTGTTTGTTTGTTTTAACTGTAGGTTTATTGAAGAATGGATGGTCATGGAGAAGTATGATAAGACAATAAAACTATGATCTAACAGTAACAAACTGGGGAAAATGTAGCCAGGCCTCTGTGTTCAGGCTCCTCTGTGTCCCTGGGTCTTCAGACTCCAGAATGTACCTTTCCTCTGGGTACAGAGAGGGCACCTCTCACATAAGGGTCTTATAATTGACTTCAGGGAAGAAGGGCAGGGGGAGGGTGACAGTGACCTTCCTGCTTCTATTGTTTATTCAAATTAATTAAACATAAAATATTCAATACCCCAAGATGTTATATTTTGGAGTAGCATGTCGTGAACCCCATCATGCACATGCAACAAAACCCAGAATCTTTGAAGAGTGATGACTACAAAATATTTAAATTCAAAATATGATGGCCAAGTGGGGCGGCTGACAGCTGTAATCCCAGCAGGGAAGAGCAGGAAGGCCCAGGCAGGCAGATCACTTGAGTCCAGGCATTCAAGAGCTTCCTGGTCAATATGGCAAAACCCTGTCTCTACTGAAAATACAAAAATGAGCCCAGCACATGGTGCACACCTGTTGTTCCAACTACTTTTAGCTGGTGGGCTGAGGATCAACTGAAACCATATCATATTTACAAATAATTTTTTTCCCTGTAAGGCTAGTCAAGTGAAGCAGTGGAAGTGGAGAAGGGACAAAGAAACCTGTAACTGCTTGTGATCAATAATTTGTAAACAGGAATGAATTTTTATGCACTATACACTGTTGTCAAATTTACATATGCTGCAAAGCTGGAGGTGAACAGCAGTGCCCTGGTCCCTTCCTACACATATCTCTAGGGATAACAATTTTTAATGCATGCAGCCAAACGCTACATAAATACTCTTAGCCTTTGTCCCATTTTCCATCCCAGGCCCTACAGTCCAGCCTGCAAGGGGAAACGGAGTTTGTGTGTTTCCTTGCCTGCCAGTCCACTCCAAGGACCAAGAAGGCGTCCTCTCCCACCCCCTCATCCTCCAAACGGAGACCCTCAAAGACTGTGGTGTTTTTCAGTCCTTCATAAATGCCCTCAGCCCCAAAATATAAAAATCAGAGGGATGGTCCTGAGTGCCTGGAGCGACATCTTAGTTCATTCCCAAGACCCATCAGGAGACTTATCCCAAGTGCTCTGAAGAGCAGGAGAAAACGTTTTTTAACTGTGGTAGCGTCCTAAGGCAAGACTTTGGGGCAGGGTCCTGGCAGGACGAGGGGGTGCCCCACCGTCAGAGACTCGCCCCTCAGAGCTGCTGAGGTTCCTCTTTCCCGTGGCCCTGAGGGAGCTCGGCCGGGGCGACCGAGGATCAGAACCCGCGCTCCCAGCCCGCGCGCTGGAAGAGGCCGCCGCGCGGATTTCTCTTTCCGGCTGAGATCCTGGGACGAAAGAATAGATCTCCTGGAGTCAGGTTCCAAAGCTTAGAGAAACAGCGACTTCTAGGGCCCGCAATGGAAACGTAGGAGCTAGAAATTCGGCATAAAAATCTAAATATGAAGAACAGAATAAATTAACATTCAGAATCAGATGGGCCATCTGAATAAAACAGTGCTACTCCCAAGTTAGGTTTCGAACCATAGACCCTAAACTGAGACACAATCGCCAATGACTGAACTAACCCCATCAACATTTCTCACGCCACTGTTTACTTTCCAAAATGACAATGGGTGCCATTACGAGATTTCCCGGGCGAAAGGAATCTCGGGGTCTAGGATTGAGGGGCGGCAGCCTTTTTGGTGGAGGAGACCTCTCACCCCGAGGCCCAGGTCGCCCTGAGAGGGGGTGAGGACTTGCTGGGTCGCTGGGTCCCTGGCGTGGGGATCCGAGCCTCCGATTGCTGTTTGCCAGGAGGCTGGCCCAGGAAGGGGACCCTGCAGGCTCGGTCATCCCGACTGGATGATTCGGCAGTTTCGCTGTGGTCGGGGCCACTGCGAGAACCCGGTTTCTGGGACCCGGAACACCGAAGAGGGAGAGGAAGAGGGAACGAAGAGCACGGGCGACATCGCGAGGCTCAGACAGAGGTAGCAGAAGGGACACGGAGGCCTGCAGCGCAGAGCTTCTGAACGTCAGCAGAATCCCCATTCCATTTAGGGAGTAAAAGACGGCACTACCATCCTAATTAAACAGTAAGGTTCCACCGAGACTCGAACTCGGATCACTGGATTCAGAGTCCAGAGTGCTCACCATTACACCATGGAACCACGCAATACAAACTTGCTACAGTAGTCTGAATTCCTAATAAGTAGCAATAGTTCCCACCTACCCATGTCAAGACATTTCTTTTGATCCCACAAGCAACACTTGAGGAAGGTGGGCCTGCAAGAAGAGCCACCCCTCTTGCTTCCTCTCTGCCCTCTCCTTTGATCGACTTCTATCATTTCATTTGCATCTCGGAAAATGAGGCAAAATCCACTTGGGTTTAGGGCCAGAGAAGAGCCCTTGAAGCCTCGGTCATAGAGTTACCTGTGCCAAGGTGAAATTCCTTCCTTCCTTCCCTCCCTTCCTCTCTCTCTTTTTTTTTTTTTTTTTTGAGACGGAGTCTTACTCTGTCGCCCAGGCTGGAGTGCAGTGGCCGGATCTCAGCTCACTGCAAGCTCCGCCTCCCGGGTTTACGCCATTCTCCTGGCTCAGCCTCCCGAGTAGCTGGGACTACAGGCGCCCACCACCTCGCCCGGCTAGTTTTTTGTATTTTTTAGTAGAGACGGGGTTTCACTGTGTTAGCCAGGATGGTCTCGATCTCCTGACCTCGTGATCCGCCCGTCTCGGCCTCCCAAAGTGCTGGGATTACAGGCTTGAGCCACCGCGCCCGGCCCTTCCTCTCTCTCTTTCTCTTTCCTCTTTCTCTCTTTCTCCCTTTCTCTCTCTCTCTCTCTCTCTCTCTCTTTCTTTCCTTAAAGCCTCGGTCGCAGTTTCCTGTGCCGAGATGAAATTTCTCTTTCTTTTCTTTTCTTTTTTCTTTTCCTTTCTTTCTTTTCTTTTTCTTTCTTTCTTTCTTTCTTTCTTTCTTTCTTTCTTTCTTTCTTTCTCTCTCTCTTTCTCTCTTTCTCTCTCCTTTCTCTCTCTCTCTCTCTCTCTCTCTCTCTTTCTTTCTTTCTTTCCGTTGAGACAGAGTCTCCTGTTGCTCAGGCTGGAATGCAGTGCAGTGGCAGTGGCAGTGGGCGATCTCCACTCACTGCAAACTCCGTCTTGTTGGGTTCAGCTGATTGTAATCCCCAGTATCTGGGATTATAAGCAATGGCCACCATGCCAGGCTAAATTTTGTATATTTAGTAGAGATGAGGTTTCGCCATGTTGGCCAGGCTGCTCTCGACCTCTTGACCTCAAGTGATTCGCCAGCCTTGGCCTCCTGAAGTGCTGGGATTACAGGTGTGAGCCACCGTGCCCAGCCCAGAGATGAAATAGCTGTAAAATTTCTGTTATTTTCTTTATGCTTTTCCTTCTTTTCTGTTTGCCCAAGGAGGCCAGATGATTGTCAAAACAGGACATGGTACTTCCTGGGCACATTGCCCCCTTCCTCCCTGTAGTATATAATAGAAGACAGCAATCCAGTGAGATTGGGAAGCACAGAATCCTTTATTTTTTTCTTCATATACTTCTATGTTTGCTTGGTTGGTTGGTTTTAACAAAATTTTCTCGCCAGAAATGGAGATTTGTTGGATTTAAAATAAAAGCAATCAGCCATGTTGTACATCTCTATAAAACACTCAAACCAGGCCATACTCTCCTACGATGACTCAAAATCAGCCATATACTGTCGAGGTCAGGAGACAGGGCCCTGATATTTAAGCACAGTGTGTTTTCTCAAAATTGGCCAAGTTGATGCCATTCCAATTTCTCAATATATCATGACCCATTAATTGCAGTCTTTAAAAGCGCACATGTATTGTTACTGAAAGCCCAGGAGTTCAGCCGAGGCCCTGCTTCTCAGTTCACAGAAAGCCAATCATTGAGACATCGAGTATTGCTGAGGAAAAAGGCTTTAATTGGGTGCTGCAGCTGAGGAGATGGGAGATCAGTCTCGAATCAATCTCCCTGGTCAACTAAAGTGAGGGGTCTATGTAGCAGGGAATAAACATAATTGTGGGTGGGAAAAGAGGAACTAGGGAGGGGTGAGGAAGCATTCATGATGAGTGAGGGGACTGACATCTCATTGTCTGGAGGCTGTGATCTGCTGAGTTTCAGGTCTATGATGCTTTTTGAGAGCCCTGAGGGTCCTTTCCTGAGGAAGGAACTCAGATAAAACAAATGTAAATGTCAAGCTTTAAGACCAGAAGGGTCAATTTCTATGTCTGTCCAAAAACACTGTCTGTGGGACTATTGGGTCGATATCAGTCCCCACTTTCTATTTGTCAGTTCCTCAATCATGGGGAATTTGGTCGTCGATCTTTCTGGCTGCGTCATGTGGAGAAAGGGCATCCTGGGCAGCTCCACACCATGGGTGAATGCATGGCCACCCAGGAATCAAACGTTTATCCAATACTGTAGTTTCTCCTGAAATACAATCTTCCTCTCTCCAGTCCCCCATTTCCACTAAAGACAAAACACAGTAGGACCAACGTACCTGCCAAAGAAGCTTCAGTCCCCTATACTTGGCCTGATTACCCACACAAAGTGCAGCAAGAATCATTGTTCATATAGGCTTTCCTAAATGGGCTTTGCTGGAACATTTCACAATGCCATTTCAGGCAAAGCCCTGGGAAAATTATCAATTCCTCCACCTGTGTCCCATTATAAAAGAAAACAGAATCTTATTGAACTTCTGCAAACAAACACATTGTCACAAGTTAAGAATATTCAATTTACAAATTCTGGAGAAATTCGGCAGAGAGAGAAAAATATGCCTCAAATTCTGTTTAGAAGCCTATTCTACTCAATTGTTGCAGGCTGTAAATAGCTCAAAAGGAAACAAGTTCTCCAGACTCTGAAGAATCAACAATGTTTGAAACAAAGGCCATAAAAACTTATTTCAGTCCTCTATTAGTTCAATCCATGCAATCAACTCCTGCTCTGTGTCCTATTCGGCTAGCAATCTCTATGAACACATCAGCCTGTCTATTAGTGCCCTGGAAATTTTCTCTTTAGTTCAATGGCACAATCTCCAAAGTTACCAGAAACCTCCATCCGAGAGTCCTTTTTATGGACTTCCCCCAAAGAAGCAAGGCCTGGACTGTAACTGATTTTAAGTCACTTTTTGAGAAGAATCAAAGCAAAATAACAATTGTGGATGACAAAAGCCTTAAGACAGCCATAGTTACAGACACAGTTGACAAGTGAATTCTGTTGTTTCTGTGGCATACAACAATTTAACATAATAATCATAATAATTACTGACAGCATATCTGAACTCTAGGAATCTCATACAATCCTGGAACACACATTAACAACACATCTGTGTCAACAGAACCCAAAGGAAGTGAAACACCACCTCAGATTTGACATAATTCAAATTATGCATAATTGTGCATAATTCTAGCATAACAAATAGGCCTAAGAAGCTTAATATATCTCTCTTGAGCTTCAAGAACCTAAAATATCCAAAAAGTTAATTTGAGGTCCAAAGGGCTGAATTTAGAAACTTCACTCTTAGAAAGTTTGCCAGATATCAAAGTTTTGAGACACTTGATACCACAAAATAGGATCACAGGTCACCTTAGAATAGTCAATCATTTTGACAAAATGATAAAACAAAAATGTTCACCCTTTGCTAGAAAGGAGGCTGAGTTTTCTGAACAGTAAGTGCTAATGAAGACAACATGAGGCCATGTGTATCTGTCTCTCCCCTTCCTTCTTTTGCCCTGCAGTTTACTTTGAAAGTAAACAAAAATATTTTATCTATTATTAATACTACACAAACATTTTGATCAAAAGAGAAAACCAAATTTTACCTTTGTGTGGTGTATTAACATGTTAAAGCTAATTTTAATAAAACCTTATACACAAATTTAACTTTAATCAGTTTGACCATGAGGTAAGAGTTCCAAAAACCTTTCATAACCTTTCATACTTTTCAACTTAAGAGTAGATGAATGCTCTAGAAAACCCTGCTATTTCAATACATGGGCCCAGATGCTGGCCTTGCATCAGTGTGCTCCTGAGTGTAATGTCTAATTTACAGAAAATCTGAATTTGAGAGGCCAGGGTGGGCAGATCACTTCAACTTAGGAGTTTGAGACTAGCCTGGGCAATATGGTGAAACATTGTGTCTACCAAAAATACAAAAAAAAAAAAAAAAAAAAAAGAAGGAAAAGAAAGAAAGTCTCTGAATTAAACTTATCCCTCATACTCCGGCCTTACAATTCTCATGTGCCCACCTCTTCTGTCTAGAGGAAGAGGGTGCATGAGGTGGAAAAGGGGACATGTGGGATTGTTGGGCCTAGAGGGATTGAATGGTTTCAATTTCTGGTTCCGTTTCTCATGAAAGCAGTTCATTTTAATTGTCACCTTCCCCAGGGTCTGAAGATGAGGCATTGATTGGTGTCAATATTCAAGATTTAGCAGGCCGGGCGCGGTGGCTCAAGCCTGTAATCCCAGCACTTTGGGAGGCCGAGACGGGCGGATCACGAGGTCAGGAGATAGAGACCATCCTGGCTAACACGGTGAAACCCCGTCTCTAATAAAAGATACAAAAAAAAAACTAGCCGGGCGAGGTGGCGGGTGCCTGTAGTCCCAGCTACTCGGGAGGCTGAGGCAGGAGAATGGCGTGAACCCGGGAGGCGGAGCTTGCAGTGAGCCGAGATCTGGCCATTGCACTCCAGCCTGGGTGACACAGCAAGACTCCGTCTCAAAAAAAAAAAAAAAAAAAAAAAAAAAAAAAAAAAAAGATTTAGCAGGAGAAGTTGCCTTTTTCAGACCCAGGAATCAAAGCCCTGTAAGCTAACAGCACAAGGATTAGTTAATAGGACATTTGTACTGCAGAAAGTTCTATTTCCCTCTCATGTCACCAATAAAAACACTGTGATTTGGTGTCCAGTGGTTACAGCCTACAGCACTTCAAACCACTGTATTAAAGTGGTTAGGATACTCCTTGCATGTAACTAGTTGCCAGCATTCTAATGACAGAACTGTGATAGAAAGCATCAAAAAGGTGACAGAACCTATGCCAAACTTTTCAAAGTAAGACAATTAAATTTTCTCTCCATCATTTAACAAAATGCTAAATGCAAATACCAGTTTTGGAAATTCAGTATGAGGATAAATAATCTCCTTTTATTTAAATACTATACAACAAAACAAGAACAAAGTGAGAATAAACACACAGTCATTTTTTTTCCCACTATTTTATTTATTTATTTTGAGACAAAATCTCCCTCTGTTACCCAGGTTGGGGTACACTGGCAGGATCTCAGCTCACTGCAACCTCAAGCTTCGAGTCCTGGGTTCAAGGGATTCTCCTGCCTCAGCCTCCCGAGTAACTGGAATTACAGGTGGGCACCACCATGCCCAGCTGATTTTTGTGTTTTTAGTAAAGATGGGGTTTTGCCGTGTTGGCCAGGCTTCTGGCCTTGAACTTCTGGCCTTCAGTGATCTGCCCGACTTGACCTCCCAAAGTGCTAAAATTATAGGAATGAGCCACCACACCCAGCCTTCTTTTCAGCTATTTTAAAAGAGCATAATCACATATTTCCAAGATTGGTGTCTAGATATGCTACTGATTACTGATTAGGTTGCTTTCACCATTAAAATCTTCAAACCAGTGCAACAATTGTACATGTTTTGTTTTCAAGTACACACATGAAGGCCCAACAGTGATACCAGGCTTGGGATCAAAAATCACTAGAAATTCTCACATCTTGTTTTTATTACCACTTAATCCAAGTGAATGTCACTTAATTTTAATAATGGTAAACACAACTTAAGGAGGCTGAGAGAAATCCCAATCAATATAATATCCTTAAGGACAAGGCCAATCTTTCTGGACGTGGAAACTTTGTACCCACATCACAGGTTTTCCTCATTAAAGGAAAGGGTCTGCAACCAACTCAGTTGATTGATTGAAGCCAACTCATATTACTGATTGCATTGAATGTGTACCAAACCTCAGGCCATGGATGCCTGAGTCCTAGTGTTCCTGTGACATCCCCTTGGGGTATTGGAACTCTACCTTTCAATGATGGGAAGTCTTGGGCAAGAGCACATCTCCTCCCCTTGTCCAGTATAGACAGCTTTTGTGTCTAACTCTACCGCAGCAGCTGGCCTATACCTGGGGCCAAGGGTTGGAGTGGTTCCTTGCTCCAGCATCAGTGGTAGATGCCTTTTGTTTCATGTGAGAGAAGCAACCAGGTATTGTACCTGTACTCTGGTGGTGGCTGATAATAACCTATATGCCTACATCACTGTGGCAAACTCAAGAAATTTGCTTCCCCTGCCACGCGTGTCTTGTCAGCACTGAGGATGTGAGAGGAAAGACCCAGCAAATGGGCAAAAAACATGCTACGTATCTGGGACTCTCAGAGATTCTAAGCTGTCACAATAGTTCACACTTGGCCTTTAAGAAACGATGAAAACTTCAGAGATTATCTCCAACCAACATTTATGGCTGCCATCTTTTCCTTCCATTATCTGTCAAAGATGATGAACCGCTTCATGTGTTTGTCCTTCTATAGGGGGTGTCTCATGCTTTGGACTTCAGTTGCTTTGCAACTTCGCTCTTTGGTGAGATCAAAACACATGATTTCGCAGACCATACAGCATTTTCTTGTCATTAGAGTGGGAATAACTGTCTCTTACAGATTTCTACATCTTAAACTACTGTTGAATCACATGTCTGATTTAAAAAATCTTTATATTCTCCTCTATTTCTGGATTAATTTCCCTTCAGGATACTACACAAATTCTGTTAGCTGATCACTTCTTTTGAGGCTCTGAGGTAGACATAGTGAACATCTTGACGATCCCTACAAATGAGCCTATTCATTAGGTGCTCAAGAGAAACCTGGGCCCAGACTAGTAGGAGACACACAACTGTCACCCACAGCTCTAGTTGAATTTTTATCATGAGGCTCTTTCTCCTCAATCAGTATACTAGTCTTAGAACAAGATTGAGTTTGGGTAATCTTAACTTTGGGTCTATCTTAAAACAGGCTTCCTGAGCAGCTACTAAGATTTGCTGGGACTACAATTTCTGGTCAAATGTGAGCCAACAGAGTAAAGACAACACTCTTGACCCAGGAGAAGGCAACAGTACATGGATACACCACATTTTTCATCAACCTCAGAACAGTTATCTCAATGAATATTTAAATTAGTGATTGAAATACTTGTTTCCCCAAGCATGTGATGCTGAAAATTGGAAAAGTTGCCTTGGTTGTCTAAATGATTATGTGCGCAGATTGAATTTGAGGGGGTACACAGGTGCGGCCTCCAGTGGAAAAGATTCTGAGAACTGGATGTGGGTAGAGGATGCAATTATGGAACTTGATATCTTTCCCACCTTCTTTTCTTTCTTCCCATTTCGACTGGTCTTGTAATGCTAGGCCCAGGCATCAATACACATACAACTAAAAAAGGCAATATTAGTGCAAAAGACACAGTGTCTATACAATGAAATTAGATGGTACCTATTGCTGAAGTTACTTTAATTTCACATTGTGTAGCCCAATAAGGTGAATGTCCCCCACCTACCAAGGGTGTTAGTCAGCTCAGGCTGCCATAGAAAGATATGAAAGGTTGGGTGGTTTAACAACAGACTTTTTTTTTCCTCAAAGTTCTGGAGGCCAAAAGTCAGAGATGGACGTGCACGAAGAGTTGGTTTCTGGGGAAGCCTCTCTTCCTGGCTTGCAGAAGGCCACTTTCTTGCTTTGTGCTCCCACAGCTTTTCCTCCGTGCCTCTGTGGAGAAAGAGAGAGATTCTTTGATGCCCTTCCTCTTCTTATAGGACACCATTCCTACCAGATTAGGGCCCCACTTGTATGGCCTCATTAACCTTAATTACCTCCTTAAAGCTCTATCTCTAAACATAGTCAAATCTGGGGTTAAGCTTTCAACATATGAATTCAGGGGAAAACTATTCATTTTATAACACCAAGCAATAGGGCGATCCTATGATTCTTTACCTATTAAATCCTATGACATTTGCCTGGTGGTGGCGCCCGGAAGAAGTTGTTAGTAAGGCTGCTATTATGGCTAATTCCATGATTAGGAAAGCACACCTGAGCTGAAGTGCCTGCCATATGGGAAAGAGTGCAGGTCAAACAGATATTAAATGAAAATTGGGGAAAATGGTAGCAAACAAAAGCAGTGCTTTTAAATCCAGGAAGGATTGAAATTGTACAATTTCATGGAAATCCTATTGTCTTTATCAGGAGAATGACTACACAAGGTTTATTAACTGGGGGGAAAGGATGATGTGGATTAAGGACCACACCTGATTGCTCAGCATAATGTGAATTCTTGACTAAACAGCTATAGGGTGTGAAGGAAAGATCAGCAGTCGAAGAAAACTCAAAGATTTTTGGACTGAGCATATGGAAGGATGCAGTTTCCATCCACAGAGGTGAGAAAATAGCAGGTGTGGCAGGTTGTAGGAGGAAAAACAGAGATCAGTCCAGGGTCCCAAAATTTTGCTTGAAAGAGTTTTCCATTTGCCCTGTCTCCATTTCTGCATCAACAGATCGAGACCATCCTGGCCAACATGGTGAAACCCCGTCTCTATTAAAAATACAAAAATTAGCTGGGCGTGGCAGTGCATGCCTGTAATCCCAGCTACTCAGAAGGCTGAGACAGGAGAATCGTTTGAACCCTGGAGGCAGAGGTTACAATGAGCCGAGATCGCACACTACACTACACCCCAGCGACAGAGCTAGACTCTATCCCTAGATAGAAGATTTGCTAGACAGAAGATTTGCCTGGTGGAGTGTAAAACAAACAGGGGTGATAGAAATGAGTTCTGTGGATGTGCTGCTCTCCACCTGGGGCCCATCCTTCATTTTGCCAAGACCACCAAAGACTGGGCCTTCCTCGACAGGAGGGGGTCCTCTCCACATGCCTCCCCTTTCCCTGGGCCCCAGTCCCCCACCACTGAGTGTGTTTGCCCAACCCCACAGCTTCTCTTCTTTCAGGAATGTCATTTCTTGAGCCACACTCCATCGCAAGATGTGGTCCAATGGTCTACCCAAGGTCCAGGCAAAGAATCAGTGATCAGGTGACTCTTTGTATTGCAGGGATCTGACAGCAGAGATGATAAAAGTTGCTCCGGTTTTAGCGCCAAATATGTAGAAACATAGAGACCAACCAGACCCACTGGCTGCTTCAAAACTGTCTCTGCAAAGTCCCTGCTTAGATAAATTCCACTCTGGGGCCGGGCTCACCCTGTAATCCCAGGAGTTTGGGAGACCGAGGTTGGTGGATTATGTGAGGTCAGGAGTTCAAGATCAGCCAATCCAACATGGTGAAACCCCGTCTCTACTGAAAATAGGAAAATTAGCAGGAAATGGTGGCACATGCCTGTAATTCCAGCTACTTAGGAGGCTGAGGCATGAGAATTGCTTGAACCCGGAAGGTGGAAGTTGCAGTGACCCAGGATCGTGCAACTGCACTCCAATCTGGGTGGCAGACTGAGACTCTGTCTCAAACAGACAAACAAAAATTTTAAAAAGGAAAGATAAATTCCACTAGGGAAAGAACCCAAGGACTATACAGTAGCTTCTTTTTTTTTTTTTTTTTTTTCTTTATTAGAGAGGCTGTGACCTCCCTGAGGGACAATTACAGTAAGTAACTGTAAAAACCACAGGGCACAAAGACAGGACACTGCATTTGCCGGAAATGGAATCCAGGTCTCCCGTGTGGGAGGTGAGAATTCTACCACTGAACCGCCAATGCCTCCTGACCCCAAGCTCTGCAGCCTTGGACACAGTTAAGACACAGACTTGGGGAAAGGAGTCAAGATTTTTGCCATGTTCTCTTTGATGAGGCTACCAAAAGAGACACCCAGAGCAAAGGCTTGCAGTGGAGATTTGCATCAGGCAACACCACAAAGTTATGGCTTCACATTAAAAGAGCTGACTTGAAAAAGCCTTATTCTGAGTAGGCTCTGTGCAACTGGATAACAAACCTCTGTAGGAAAACATCAGAAATTCACCCAATTTCTTGTCTCTGGTCCTATATCCAGTGTGAGCCTGTGGAAAGTTCTTGCCTTGCTCCTTGATGTCTTCTCTTTGCCTCCCCATTGCTTGGTGCCTCCCAAACCCTTTCCTCCCAACCTTGACACGAACATCATTACTTCCTGCAAAAAAGGCCATAAGAACACCGGGACCCCGGTTTGGAAAGCTGAACTCTTGGAACTATGCCTGGGATACTCCAGGAGACCAGGGTGAAAATTGAGCTTCTCTCCTCCTATACCTCTTTCGAATTCCCGAAAAGGCCTGCTTTGAATATTTAACCCTTTTCCGCCCATTAAACCATTAGAGCTGGCATTTCCTTTTCTATCCAATCTGAGAGACTTAAATCCATTATAGTTTTAATGGATTTAAAGCATTTCCCCCCAGTTAATAAACCTTGTGTAGTCATTCTCCTGATAAAGACAATAGGATTTCCATGAAATTGTACAATTTCAATCCTTCCTGGATTTAAAAGCACTGCTTTTGTTTGCTACCATTTTCCCCAATTTTCATTTAATATCTGTTTGACCTGCACTCTTTCCCATATGGCAGGCACTTCAGCTCAGGTGTGCTTTCCTAATCATGGAATTAGCCATAATAGCAGCCTTACTAACAACTTCTTCCTGGCGCCACCACCAGGCAATAATTAGCAGTAATTAGTGTTATGTTGGAGATGACGGGCATGGTTAGTCTCATTCTCACCACCTCATTGTATGATTTCTGTGTTTTTGCTTTGTTTATAAAATCTCTTCCTGCCTTTCTTAACTAGACTGGTCTGTCTGGGTAAATGTTTTGTTTTCCTGTAGTGTTTTTGAAATTCCATGTCCCTGATTAGTTAATATATTTTCTTAGATCTCAGGTGCACAGGAAGAAGGTAATCATGTACCTTAGCTCAGGGCACATTATGGTGGCTGCTCTGAGCAAGGCCCTTACTGTCTTTCCTTCTTTTCTCTGTTTATCCCACTCCCATTTCCCTGTCCACTTCCAGAAACTCGTTCTGAGGAGTTTAGTATATGCTCTTTTATCCCACACTTTCTCTGCATATTTCAATAAGGGAATGTCTTTGGAAAACATACATTGTTCTTTGGGGATGGGGGATATTAAAACAACTTTAAAGTGTGAATTGGTTTCCAAAAACCCATTCCATCCTCTTTACTCCATTTTGTATACTATCTCCTCAACTTTTCTATTCTAATAGAAAAGTTTGTGTATAATGTGGGGAGGATAAAAGAGTCAAGCCAATTTAAAATAGGCAAAACACTTGAATGGTGTTTGTTTACCAAAGAGAATTTCTTAATGGCCAAATGGCATAAGAAAGGATTCTTGGCTTCATTACTCATTCAGGAAACAAATTTAAAATGCCATGATACACCACTACACACCCATCAGAATGAGTAACATTTAAGAGACAGGGAAAACCACTGGCTTATAAAAATGCAGAGCAAGTGTAATTCTTGTTGCTGGCAAGAGAATATAACAGTACAGCGGGGAGTGGTGGCTCATGCCTGTAATTCCAGCACTTTGGGAGGCTGAGCTGGGTGGATCACTTGAGGTCAGGAGTTTAAGACCAGCTTGGCCAATGTGGCGCAACCCCGTCTCTACTAAAAATACAAAAATTAGCCAGGTGTTGTGATGGGCACCTGTAATCCCAGTTACTTGGGAGGTTGAGGTTGAAGTAGGAGAATTGCTTGAACCTGGGAGGCAGAAGTTGTAGTGAGCAGAGATCGTGCAATTGCACTCCAGCCTGGGTGACAAAGTGAGACTGTCTCAAAAATAAAATAAAATAAAATAAAAAGATAAAAGAGAATACAATAGTGCCACCATTCTAAAATACTGTCTAATAGTTTCTAATACAGTTGACCCAGCCACTCATGACCCAGCCACTCTATTACTAGGTTTATACTCAACAGAAATGAAGGCACAGACCCATAAAAAGGCCCATAGTAGAATATTTGCAAACACCTTATTCACAATAGCCAAAACTAGAAATATCCCAATTGTCCATCAACTCTAGTATATTCACATGTTGGAATAGCACTCATTAATAACACCAAAGAGCTGAGATACATGCCATAAAATGGAAGCATCTCATAACCATTGTTGCATTAAAAAAAAAAAAAAAGAAAAACGCAGGCACAATCAGTATAGTCCTTTATGTGATTTCTACAAGAAGCAAAAGTATACCACAGAGATAGAAATCAAATGGCGATTGCCTAAGTGGGGATGGGGTGAGGATTGACTGAAAAGGGGCTCGCACGACTTTTTGGTCTGTTGAAACTGTCCTGTAACTTGATCTAGGTGATGGTTTCTTTTGTCAAAATGCACTGGGCTGCACACTTAAGATTGGTGCACTTTGGTCTCTGTGGATTATACTTCAGTCATTTACTGATAGCAAAAATAAATAAATAAATAAATACAAACAAAATTTAAAATTGGGGTTGGAGAATGTCATTAACTTTAGATTTTATTGTACTCTTTCGGTTTTATTTAAAATAGCCAGTTGGAGTGCGAACTCTCGTCTTCTCTTGTCCATTTCTGATTTGGCCTGAAAAGGCCCCACGGATTTTTGAAATATCTGAGCCAGAAAAACGGGTAGGGCCACATCAGGCCAACAGTAAAAGATTCCAATAAGGCTAACAGGGGGCACCTCACCTTTTGGGTGTTGTACTTGCTCAGAGAGGAAGCAAAAGCCTTTCAAGATAACCGGACCCCTAGGCCTGCAGGGTAGGAGTTCCCTCTGTTCTCGACTCTACCGAGAGTTCTAAGCCACAGGAAAGTTGTGACCTCTCTAGCCGCAGGTCAACGGCGCAGCCTAGGCTCAGGTTGGAGGCGAAAGGGAAAGAAGAGCGCTGCACTCAAGAATGGACGTTGCCATGACTTGGATTCCAAGCCAAGCCTCCTGCGGCCACAGCGTAGAGTATTAAACACAGTATGATAACCGCGAGCCGCAGGAGCTGAAGCGCGCCGGGCTCTTTCTTCAAACTTAATGCAGGGCTGCTTTCGTTTTGGAGACCTAAGGGTCCGCGTAGATTTCGTTCTTTCGTGCTGTCTCTCCGTTTTTCCTCCCTTTCTTCCCCATTCTGCTACAAAAAACAAACAAACAAAAAAAAACAACAAAAAAACACACTTCTCACGTCTCCCGTGTGCAGTCCTTAGCGCTGCACAAAGCTACTGCGAAGTTTAGCCTCCCAGGTCCACGCCTCTATCGACTTCCTTGCCCTCCTCCTGGCAATTCCCTGTTGGATTCAACCCTTGGCCGGCTCCGGCCTCCTGCCCCAGACAGGCACACGAAAACAGCGCAGCTGAGCCCCGGCAGCTCCCTGCCTCAGAGCGGGAAGAGAGGCCACTGGAGGCCTCGCCCCTTGCGCGCCCCAGAGGATGCCGAGAAATCAATCGGAATAAATGCTTTCTAAAAAGAGCTTACAGCCGGGCACGGTGGCTCAAACCTGTAATCCCAGCACTTTGGGAGGTCGAGACGGGCGGATCACGAGGTCAGGAGATCGAGACCATCCTAGCTAACGCGGTGAAACCCCGTCTCTACTAAAAAAATACAAAAAAGTAGCCGGGCGAGGTGGCGGGCGCCTGTAGTCCCAGCTACTCGGGAGGCTGAGGCAGAAGAGTGGCGTGAACCCAGGAGGCAGAGCTTGCAGTGAGCCGAGATCCCGACACTGCACTCCAGCCTGGGCGACAGAGTGAGACTCCGTCTCAAAAAAAAAAAAAAAAAAAAAAAAAAAAAGGAGCTTACTTCCCCTTCATGATGAACCTCCGCAACATGTCGAAATCCTGTCTCTACAAAAAATACAAAAATTAGCCGGGCGTGGTGGCGCGCGCCTGTCTTCTCAGCTACTTAGGGACTGAGGTAAGAAGGTCACTTGGCCCCGGGAGGTCGAGGCTGCAGTGAGCCTTGTTTGCACCACTGCACTCCAGCCTGGGCGACCAAGTGAGACCCTGTCGCAAAACAAAACAAAACTTCCCCATAGAAAACTAGTTCATGATTTACATTCTCAGGACTCTTCAAAGGACTAAAATCTAAAGGCGACGACCCTGGTGCGTGGCAGACCCTGCTCCCCGCGAGGGGAGCAAGAGCGACTCTCATCACCCCCCCTGCGGACACAGGATCCAAAGACGGCAGCGAAAGCTCCGCAGCGGCCCCGAAAGCGACTGGGCAGGGTGGGCACAAGCTCCCTCACTGGGTGAAAGCGGCGCAAAGAACGGGAAGAGGCATCCTGGGAGCCCACCGGGCGTTCAGCTTCCCTTGGGCCCCCAGGCGGCTGGGGCCCGGGTCGCAGACGGGGCGTTTCCGGGAGCTTCTGAAGCAGGGGAGGGGCAGGGCCGGCGAAGGCCATTAGGCTGTCCTTCTGGCTCCAGAATCTCCCAACCCGCGGGTGTGCAACGTGATCAGTGCGACTCACCGCTCTAATCTCTTGGGTTTTCCCTCCGGAGGGCAGGCCCTCAGGACAGAAGGGATGGGGAGAGTTTGGTGGGTGTGCCCTACATGTAGCGCCCAGTAGAATCAGTAGTAGTGGTCTCTGTGGCGCAATCAGTTAGCGCCTTCCTCTGTTAACAGAAAGGCTGGTGGTCCCCGGACGCCTCGCTTTGTTGTTTTAACCTGTTTCTGTTGATATACAATCAACTCCTGTTCAGAGCCGCATGGCCCGGCCATAGCGATAATAATTGACAACTGATGCCTGAGCTCTATAAGTTTCTGCTCTATGCCTCCTCCCTAGATTTACTTTCTTCCCTGTACTGATATCTCATAGGCCAGTACAAAATGGCGCTCTTCGGGGTTCTTCATCACCCATCTTCCCGCGCTGGGGAAGATGATCAACTTACAGCGCAGGCGCCATTCAGCGCCGGGGAAAATTACCAACCGATGGCGCAGGCGCAACATGACCTCCGACCCAAGAAAGGGAAACCTACCTGGCCACTCCCACCGCAGGGCCACCATCATAGCCCTGGCCCAACCTCCGCCCCTGCTGGTCTATATAAGGCATTACGCTGCCACCAATAAACGAGACTTGATCAGGATACTGTCTTGTCTCCATTTCTCGTGTCTCTTGTCCCCCCGAGTTCCCACTCCCTCTTCTAGGGTCTACATTGACGATCCCGCGGGATGGGACAAACTCCAGCCTAATCAGGAGACACACATGTCCTCTTCCCCAACTTCTTAAGTCTGAGGTTTGGCAAGGGCCATGGTGCCTTGTACCTGTCAAACTCAGGAATCCCAGAGACCTTAGACAGGGACTCACTTCTAGTGTGATAAAAATGTTCTTTGCTCCCATGGAAGGCTTGGGGGAGTAAAGTGCCTGGACTTTTTCATGTTTAATAATAGGAGACCTATTGCAGTAGTATTCTGTCCCTAGCATGTGCCTGGGTTTAGTGATTCTTCTATCAGTAATGTGACCAGTGGAATCAGTCATCCTCATGGTGATCCTCGCCATTGCTTGTGAAAACAGCATTTCTTCCTCTGTTTGTGCATGATTTATTTAACCCTTTTCAAGATGTTTTTGAAATGAGGTGGGTTTCATGGCTTTAGGATTACAAATGATGCTGCAATCTCCACTATTCTTGTACACATATTTTTGGTCACTCCTGCAGATATTTCTATAGTGTAGAGAACAGGATGTGCCAGTTTTACACTACAGCATTTATGTAATGCTTCTTATTTGAGTACATTCTGCAAATTTATCTTCCATGGGAAGATAAATTTGCAAATTTCATATTCCAATTTGTTTCCCAATTCTATTAATGTCCCTTTTGTCGTTTACTTGCCGGCACAACAAACTTTTCTACACATCGATGTATGATATTCCACTGAGGGGAGGGGCATCCTCCTGGCTTAACTGAGGGGGTGAACAACTGAAGGACATGGTGGACATTACACACAGATATTCTGTGGCATAGGATGAGCTGCTAAACTTCTAGGATGTTTTAAAGTCCTCCAACATCTGTAATTATTTTCTACGGTGACCAAGCCATGCGGGTCCAGAGAAGATGTGCCACAGTGACCTCTTTGACAGCTTTCTGTCAAGTCGTTTATCCAAGGGGAGCAAAATCACAAAGGTCCCAGATGATTTTTTTCTTCTCCCCTTTCCTCTTTTCTTCATAAATCTTGGTTTTGCTTTTGTTTGACCAAACCAATCTAATGCCTGTTCTCCCTCCAATACAATGGTAAATCAACACACAAATAGCTATCCCTTTATTATTCTTTGATAGATTTCTGCAGTGGCTATGTCCATAAAAATTAGCCCATTTGAGATACATCATTGGAGCCAACAGAATGAGCCATTTGCGATACATCATTGGAGCCAACAGAACCCTGCACCCAACAGGCACCTTTTTGCAGACCTGGGCCCTTAGAGCTATTGGCTCATGTTCCTTCAGTTCTTCTACCAAATATTATGAGTAGAAACTGAGGTCTTTGGCTTTTACCCACTACTATGGCTATAGTACATTTTCTTTCTCTTGTCTCTCTCATTTTTATATCATGATTTTCTGCCATCAGTGGCACCAGTGTGGGTTTCTTGTTTTGATGTTATCGAGTGAACTTCTGGGATTGTTTTATGAGTATCGGTATTAAATTCTTCTGTTGATGAAGACTTGTGTTGTACCCAGTTTTTCCTTAGTATAAAAATGAGGTTAATAAGAACATTTTTGGTAGAAGCCTTGTTGGATGTATTGCTCATTTTATGGGGGTTATCAATAAAAGCAAGTGTGCTTCCTTTTCAGGTAGGCTTAACTCGATAAGAAACTGCCAATTATTAGAACAGCTGTTGTGCTAAATTGCAGTCCAACTAACATCACACAGCAATATCATACACACTCTGTATGAGGAAGCAGGAGAGGCAACAACTTTCAAAATCAGTTTTTCTATGTTTCCTTTCATTTTTTTGTGAACCCTTAATGGCATCTTTGAAGGTAGCTGTGGTCACACCAAGTGTCACCACCAGCCTATTCAAGTCCCGCTGCAGAGCCATGGAGTGATACAGCAGGACAACCCTGCCAAGTCTCAAGCTCATAAACACCATGATTCATATGAAATGAGAAGGGTCAGATGATTCCTCCCTCTCCTGCCATGTCTGTGCCTCTCTTTGCAGCTGCCATGTCACTGAAAACAATTGCTCACGCTTATTTTCTCAAAGATAAAGCTAGACATTAGTCAAAGCTGTGAAAACAGATTTTATTCAGTAACTACTGACCATAGAGAAAGGGGCTGAGCTCCATCGCATTTGTGCAGAGGTGATGGCATTCTGATCAGAGAGTAAGGCAGGGGAGAGGGCGGGGCACAAGTGAAACATTACAAAAGATTGGTCATTGTAAGCTTCTGCCCCATCAGGACAGCTGTGTCTGCCAGCTGGCAATATTAGACGTTAGGATTCTAACCTCCCACAGAGACCAGAAGACGGAGACTCAGTCCTTCCTGAGGACTACCCCTCAAAGGAATGGCTTTCAGATCCTGGGGAAAGACACACTGGAGTCCCTAGGAGATACACACATTCCTCAAAGGGCTGGAAGAGGATTCCCTTCTTAGTAAGTGCTATAAGAATGAACCTACCATCATCAGCAGGTATTGGCTAGAATTAAAGTAAGTTCCCCTGGCAGCCTTGAGCTTTCTTAGGTAGGCTTTGTCATGGGAGCCTAGGGTCATCCACGGGACATGGTCATATGCTATTAGAAGCCATGATAGAGTCTGATCATCTCTTAGCACAGAGGTTTAAACTGAGTGTTTGTTTGCTGAGTTTGGTGGTTCTCACTTTCCATCCCCCCATTCCATGGCCAGGATTTTACTGGACTCTGATAGATGGACACGGCCACGGGCCATTTCCAGTGACATTCAAGCAGCCCAGGCATATCTATTGAGATCTGAATGAAAATAAAGGAAACCATGAGATTGAGAGTGGGCCCCACAATAGGTATGCATTACCAATATTCAGGAGATAAACAAAAATATTTCTAGGCTTTATCAAAATGGAAAGTGACTTATGCAGCTAGAATGAAATTCAAACTTACATTATCAAAGTATCCAGTTTATTGATATTTTGTATAAGAAAGCCATGGCAAAATGACAATCCACAAGTGGCAATGGCATGTACGACTCCATAATGTCAAAATTATCCTCACATTAAATGAAACTCCTACGTGTTGCTACAGTAAGGGAACAGAAGCCAATGTTATGCTGGAATATATTAATTGTCATGGGTTAAACAGGCAGGACATGATGCTACATTTTTTAGTCACTTCTATTGAGAGTATTTGTGAAGGTTAATTTTTGTGTCAGTTTGACTGGGCCAGGGGATGCCCAGATATTTGGTTAGACGTGATTTCTCACTGTGTCTCTGAGGGTGTTTCTGGAGGAGACTGACATTTGAATCAGTAAACTGAGTGAAGCAGATTGCCCTCCTGAGTGTGAGTGGGCCTCATACAACCCATGGACCGCTTGAATAGGATGAAGGGTTAAGAAAGAAGTTTTTCTGCTTCACTGTCTTTGAGCTGGGACGTCAGTCTTCTGCCTTAAGCCTTGGACTTGGTCTTGAACTGTATTCGACTCTCCTAGGTCTAGAGCTTACTCAGAGTAGAACTTGGGCTTCTCTGCTTCTGTGTGTGTGTGTGTGTATCCTGCTCATTTTCTTTCTCTGGAGAACTAATATAGTATTATATGCCAGTTGCCAGTTTTTGTCTTTATTCTTTTGAAAGGTGTAAAATAAATAAATAAAACAAAACCGTGGAAGGCTCTCAAAGAAGAACAGTAAGGACTACTAGAAGTTTTAAAGTTTTAGGAAAAACTCTAAGAACAGCTTTTGTTAGAACTGTCTTTAAGAAAATGACGGGTGTTGGGAAAAATATTGTTGCTTTAATGTTTTTAAGCAAAGGCATGATTAGTCAAGGAGAAATATACTTGGGATTTTTAAGTTAATTTTTATGTTTTAATAATTCACATACAATCTTAAGAACTCAGAGAGAAAAAGAGAGGTCCCTTGTACCCTTTACTCAGTTTCCTCCAATGGTAACA
Source organism: Macaca mulatta (assembly GCF_049350105.2). Classification (NCBI taxonomy): domain Eukaryota; kingdom Metazoa; phylum Chordata; class Mammalia; order Primates; family Cercopithecidae; genus Macaca; species Macaca mulatta. The sequence goes on from NC_133406.1 coordinate 118,116,661, forward strand.
TCTTCGTAATGTTTCCAAAATTGTAATATTTGTAAATACTGCAAATGTATTGTAAATGCAACAGTACCAGGAGCTTGACATTGATACAAGCAAGGTACAGAACATTTCCATCAACACCAGGATTCGTCATGTCACTTTTTTTTATAGCCGTGACCCTGTCTCTTCAGTGCTGCTCCTCCTTCCCTCCTTAACCCCTGGCAACTACTAACCTATTGCCCATTCATATAAAATTTATTCATTTCAAGAATGTTACGTAAATAGAATCCTACATGTCACCTTTGGGATTACCCTTTGTCCACTCAGCATAATTCTGTGGAGATTCATCCAGGTTATTGTGGGTATCAATAGTTTGTTGTTTTTTAAAATATTAATGAGGACTATTTGATGCTATGGACATACAACATAGTTTGTTTAACCATTCTCCTAATGAAAGTCATCTATACATTGTTTCCCCAGTTTTGCCTATTAAAAACAAGGCTGCTATAAACTTTAAGTATACAGATTTTGTGTGAACATAAGATTCTATTTCTCTGTGATAAATGCAGGGAATGCAATTTCTAAGTGGTATGGTAGTTGCACATATGGTTTTAAAAGTAAAAACTATACAGATATTCCCAAAAGTGGCTGTAACCTTTTACATTCCCACCAGCAATGTATGAGTGATCCAGCTTTCTCTGAATCCTTGACGGAACTTGATGTGGTTAAGCTTTTCTTTTGGTCATTCTGATAGGTATGTAGCAATTTCTCATTGTGATTTTAATTAGTATATCACTAGTTGCTACTAATGTTCTGATTTCAACATATGAATTTGGGGGAGGGGGCTGGGCACAATGCATCCCATAACAGTGTATATTGTGGTGTGGTTGCATGTTCTAAAATCGTCAATTTAAGTCCTGCTGGTTGATCATGCTGTTGGGTTCTTCTACATTCTTGTTGATTTTCTGTTTGGTTGTTGTATAAATTGTGAGAAAGGGGGACGTTGAAGCATACAGCTATATTTGTGGATTTGTCTAGTTCTCTGTTCAGTATTTTCAGTTGTTGCATAGACATTTATGACTTTTGTCAGGGGAGGAGTTGGTGGATTGGTTGTTTCTTCATTATCTAATGTCCCTCTCTGTCTCTGATTAGTTTCTTTGTTCTGAAATATACTATATCTGACATTAATATAGCCAGTCTTGCTTTCCTTTGTCTAAGGTTTGCATGATATATCTTTTCCTATCCTTTTGATTTCAACTTGCCTGTATCATCATATTTGAAGGTAGTCTCTTTGTAGCCAGGATGTAGTTGGGTCATGTCCATTAACCTACTCTGCCAATCTGTGTCTTATAATTGGTGTACTTAGGCCATTGATATTTAATATGATGATTGATATGGTAGGCCTTAAGTCTGCCATTATATTTTTCCTTTTGTGTTTGTTCTCTCTGGTGTTGTTTTCCGGATATGCTTTCTTTTCCTTACCTTCCTGTGGTGACTTGAACATCTTTGAGAATAGTGTTTTGCCTTATCTATAGTGTTTTTGAGTATATCTGTTTGCATAGCCCTCTTGATTTTTACAGATATTCATATGTCTGTGCATCTGCATCTGACCACACAGTACACTGGTATCATTGTATCAGTTTCAGTGAATGATAGACGAGTTACCTCCCTTGTAGGTCTCTTTACCCTCCCCGTTTATAATTGTTTCAAACATTTTCTTTAAGGAGAGTTAGAACCCCATCAAACGATGCTACAATTTTTTCTGAAACCATCAATCATAGTTTAGAAAACTCAAGAGAAGAAAGTCCTATTTTGCTTACCTCTTTTTTTTTTTTTTAATTTTCTTTCTGATGTCCCAAGGTTCCTTCTTTAATCATTCCCTTTCTGTCTAGAGAAGTCCCTTTAGCCTTTCTTTTAGGGTAGAACTGCTGGTCAGAGATTCCCTTAGCTTTTCTCAATCTGAAACTGTTTTGATTTTCCCCTTAATCCCTGAAAGATGTTTCTGCTGGAGAGAGGAGTCTGGGCTGACAATTGTTTTCTTTCACGGCTTGAAAAGCACTGGGCAACTTCTTTCTGCCTCTATGGTTTCTGATGAGAAATCCATCATCACCAGAATTGTTTTTCCTTTCTAGGTAAAGTGTCACCTTTCTCTGTTGCTTTCAAGATATTTTCTTTGTCTTTCATTTCCGACATTATATTTTTTCACGTGTCTTGCCATGGACCTCTTTGGGTTTTATCCCATTTGGGATTCTCACGGCTTCTCAAACCTGTAGGTTTATGTCTCTTGCCAACTCTGAGAAGCTTTTAGCCATTTATTTCTTTGTTTTCAGCCTTGTCCTCTTCCTCTTCCCCTTCCAGACATAGGTAACAACATGAAAGTGAGACCTTTTGAGGTAGTTTCACAGGTCCCTGAGGTTCAGTTCACTTTCTCACCCAGTCTAGTCTTTCCCTGTTAAGATGGTATAATTTCTTCTTTTTTTTTTCATGTGCAGTGGATGGATTTCTTTGCTGTGCACCATCCATTCTCCTGTTCAGCCTATGTGCTGGACTTTTTATTTTGGTTGTTGTATTTTCCACTTCTAATACTTCCATTTTGTTCTCCTTTAAATCTTGTATTTAATTGCTAAGGCTTTCTATTTGTCCATTGATTTCAAATGTGCTCATAATTACTAAAGCATTTTCATCAGGCTTGCTTGTTTTAAAATCTTTGTCAGACAATCCCAACACCTCTCTCATCATATTGCCAGTGTGTATTTGCTGTCTATTTTCATTCAGTATGAGATTTTCCTGGTTCTTGGTATGATGAATGATTTTCAATAGAAACTTGGACTTTTGGGTATTATGTTATCAGACTCTCGATTTTATTGAAACCTTCTGTTTTAACTACCTTTTTCTGAGTCTGCTTCTGCAGGGGAAGGGGAGTAGCGCCATCTCATTGTAGCCAGGTGTGTGTAGAAATCCAGGTTTCTCCCCTGACCTACCTCTGTTGACACCCTAAGTGGAGGGCCCGTGAGGAAAGAGCAAGGATGAGGCCCCTTGGCTTGGGTGAAGGGTGGGCAGGGAGGGTCCTGCGGCTGCTGGGAGGACCAGAAGGTCGATACCCTGTGAAAGAATGAGCCCTGATTGCCGGCGCCAGGAAAAAGGCCCCGAGGCGGGGTCTACAGCCTTGAAGGGGCGGCGTCCACACTCCCTTGCGCCCGGGACTTGGAAGCTCAAAACCCGCCGGCTGCTGCAGCTTCTGGGAGCCGGAGAGTGTCAGCCGGGCGAATTCCGCACACCGGCGCTTAGTTCTGGAACTGGATACCCCGCAGAAAGAATCGGGATCCCGTAGCCCGGTTATGGGTCTCCAGGGCCTTCATTTCGGGAGCAGGCGGGGAACCCTCAGCCTGGCGCTATCGCGATCCGCAGTCTTCTTACCTGAGGGATCGCAGGTGCTTCCCGGGGCCTTTTGCCAGCACTTTCCTGGGGCCGCGGGAATGTTGAGATGCAGTCGAATTTCATCCGTCATAGGCAGCAATATGCAGTTGCCCAAGGCGGCGCCTAAGATTTTCGTGGATATGTCCTCCAGAGGCGGTGTTCGGGTCGTTTAGCTAGAGTGGGGTCAGCAGGTTTGCCTCACACACAAAAGGTGGGTTTCATAATGACCTTTTCTTTTTCTTTTTTTTTCAAGGGAGGGGAATGGACCTGAGGGGTGGGATGGGGGAACTTAGCTGCATCTTTGATCACAAGAAGCACGGGAGGAGTTCCATTACTACCTGAAACCCCGCTGAGCACTAGGAACTAGGCCCGGTTTGCCCGCCGTGAGTTGGATCGGAGGCGAGGGCGCCGGATGAGGTGGACGTCACGTTAGCTTTAGATCCAGAAATTTCCAATCTTCTCATCTATCGCCGAAATCTTCTTTCTGAAGATTTCAAGCTGACAGCTACAATGTCTCTGAAACCAAGGAGGTCTTTCCTGTGAAGCCCACTTGGCTTCCTCGCGCCCTGACCTCAGTTGCGGAACCGGTTGAATTGCGTGGCTGAACAAAAGAAAACGAACCTAAATCTGCACCTGGAGCTCGAGCCAAAGACCGCTCAATTCAGAGTTTCATGCTCTACGAATTGAGCTAGTTGGGGGCGAAAGGGGATCCCTACACATGTTTTTATTGGTAGAACCCCTTGAGCCAGTTCAGAGATCAGGAATCAGAAGGACTCCGCTCATCACTCACTGAGAGCCAAGTCTGCACTTTGGTGGCAAGGAAACTGAGGCTCGGAAAGAGAGCAAGTGCTTGGCTCTGCCTCACACCGTGCTACAGCTAGGCTAGAATGGAGCACCGCTCAGTTTCCTTGTGGCCTGGCCTCAATACAGCCCAACGCAGTGGCCAGGCTGTCAGAGGTGAGAGGTGTTGAGCAGCTGGGCAGTGATTGCTTGGAGCCCTGCAGTCCGCTTGGGTCACAGAGAGCCATTTTTCGTTGGGCTCTCCTCTTAAAGTTAGTATTTACCTGCTGTTTTTTTCTTCAGACAAGGAAATTGGTATTTTTGTCGGCTTCCCTGGTGGTCTAGTAGCTAGGATTCGGCGCTTTCACCGCTGCGGCCCGGGTTCGATTCCCGGTCAGGGAACGTGTTTTGCAACATCCCCAAATTGTGTGCGAAGATTTGATAGAGAAACACACAGGTGATGATTAAAATACAGAAATATGTTCCCAGCAGCAATATTTGTAATAATAAATGTTCATCAGTTTGGAAATGTTATATGTTGTGATCCCTCCATACCCTAAAAGGATATGCAATTATTTCAAAGATGGATGTAGATAATGATAATAGCTGCAATGAGGCCACCGGTGATGATGACAGTAATAATGACTAATGCTCTTGGAGTGTTTACTATGCATCTGGGCATGGGCTCAATGTTTTACTGCCATGTCTTATTTAAACTTGGAACAACCCATTCGGAAACACATTCCTATTGGGCCCATTTTACAATGCGGAAATGGAGGCACAGAAAACCTGAGTGACTTCAGAGTCACACCGCCACGGAATGAGGCTATCTGCTCGCGTCTACGGCTTCATGGAGAGAAGAGTCCAAGGTTCTCTTGTTCTTCTGCTAGGGATTGTCATCTTCTCAGAGATGTGCAGCCTGAAGAATCAGCTGAGGCAAGTGTGAGGAGGAGGGAGGGAGAGAAAGGAGGTGTGTATTGGGCTTGGGATAGGTAGATTCTGGAGCTCCAGAACTGAGCTTTTGCCTAAAATGCACCTTTTGTAAACAGCATTTATTTTTCTAACAAACCCTTAAGCCTTCAGGCAGGATTTTCCTCATCTAACTTGAAGCAGATGGGCAACAAAGACCCCATATATCTGGACGTGGAAGAATGAAGGTCCGAAAAGAACAGTTACAAGGTTAACTATGCCTCTGCGTGGAACAGGACGAGTAGTCTTTAGTTTTTTTGCGAATGACTGCCCTGATTGCTCCACAAAGAGGCAAGTGGTGCCTGGAAGTCTGAAGACATCTGCCTCAGACACCTGTCCGTTATTAAATGCCCCCATCCCCAGGTTGTGCACCCTCACTTCTTTGTGCCATTGCACAGGTTCTAGATGCCTGAGGGTGTGGTGACATGGAGGCCAGAAGTTGTGTGGTTGTCATGTTTCCGAGCTGACACCAGGCCGTGTGAGTAGGGGCAAGATGCAGGAATGCCAGATCCACCACATTCTCCCCGGTCCACACTGCCTCCTGCACTTCCCCTATGGGAAGCCGCCCCACCACAGGTGACCACCATAGCCTCCTGGTCTGAAGTCAGCCACTTCCTCATCCTTCCCTATGCTTTATTTGTCGTGCTCACCGCTTGCATTCCCTGTGCCCAAAAGGAGAAATGCTTGTGGGGAGGACACGAGCCGGTTGTGTTCCCACTGCCCGGTCCCTTCTTGATGCCTCCGATGTGGGCTCGGTGGGGCAGGACTTGCTCACCATGCAGCTACTCACCTAGAGCAAGGCTTCACACCTCGTGAGCACCCAATGCTCGGTGAATGAAGGCGTTCCAATGCAGGTTTCTGAGAGACATCAAGAATTCTACTGGACTTCCCACTTTTAGTCCTTTGAATAATTCGGGTAATGGGAAGAGAGAAAAAGCTTTTCAAACCTGGGTGTTCTTTGTAAGGTTTATTCCAAGTCTAGAGGCACCTTCTGGAATGAGCTCCCCTCTCTGTAAGGGGACACCCCCCCAGCCTGTGGGACTCTGTAGGCAGAGAGGAAGGTAAACCCTGAGCATTGAAGAGAAGGAGAAGAAAGTGGGTAATACTAGGGGCAGCCTGGAGTATGAGAGACAGACAGACAGACACAGGCACACAGACACAGATGGAGAGGTTGGAAAGGCAGGGCTGGGTCGAGGAGGAGTCAGGAAGCAAAAGGACCTGTATGTCCAAGAGCCAGATTTAGGGTGTAAAAGTCAGAGTTCAGTTTTGCTGAAGAGAGTCAACAAAAGAACCAAGGCAAAGGGAGCCAATAACTCCAAGGATCCAGGTCTGCATAAGAAGCATGGTCAGGTGCAGGATCCTATGGCTCCAGAGATTTGTCTCCAGTGAGATCTGAGTTTTATAGAAAAACAAAACAAACATCACCAAGGAAGGAATAACACAGAGGTAGTTATTAATGTGCTAATGCACCCTTGTCTAGGAGGGAGAACAGTCTGTAGATCGTTTGCATTTAACAAAAGCAGAATGCAATTCATAAAGAAAAGAGAAGAGGAACAAATGTCTAGAAGGAGCCATTCTTTCCTCTCCTGTTTGATTAGCCTCTTGACAGGAAGCAGTTTAGAGTCCCTCCAGCCAGTTTTCTCTGGACTCAGTTAGGTAGATCACCAGAGAAAACAATTACAATTATTGGAAGACTTTCTAAACATCTTGGAGGTTTAGCTGTGGAACATGTGCCAGAGATTATCTCTGGGCAGTCAGTGTCCACCATGTCTTTCTGCTGCGTCTCCTGCTTAGGTAAGTCAGGTGGACACCACCCCCTCACTGGTACATCAGACTGATGTATGGAAACTTTGCTGTGCTGGCAAGAGCACCAAGGAAAAGGCTCTCTCACTGAGTTGGAAAAATATATTGGAAGATAAATTGGCACACCTCCTGTTGAAGTCAAACTAAGAACACGTAAAGAGATGCCTTCGGCTCCTGGCAACGTTGGAGTAACAGATGCTCAAATTACTCTCCTACCTGAAATCTGCCCACTGCTCCTCTCTGCAAACAAACAGGTGCCTGTAATCCCAGCATTTTGGGAGGCCGAGGTGGGCTGATCCCTTTAATGCAGGAGTTTCAGACCAGACTGGGCAACATGATGAAACCTCATCTCTACCAAGAAAAATCAAATAATTAGCCAGGCATGGTGGTGTGTGCCTGTAGTCCCAGCTACTCAGGAGGTTGCAGTGGGAGGATCATTGGAGCCTGGGTGGCAGAGGTTGCAGTGAGCCAAGATTACATCACTGAAGTCCAGCTTGGGCTACAGGGTGAGACCCTGTCTCATGGAAGGAAGGAAGGAAGGAAGGAAGGAAGGAGCCGGTGTGGTGGCTCACAACTGTAATCCCATCACTTTGGGAGTTTGAGTCCAGTGGATCACAAAGTCAGGAGATGAAGACGATCCTGGCTAACACGGTGATACCCCCATCTCTACTCAAAATACAAAATACAAAAAATTAGCCGGGCGTCGTGGCACATAGCTGTAGTCCCAGCTACTTGGGAGGCTGAAGCAGGAGGACTACTTGAACATGGGAGGCAGAGGTTGCAGTGAGCCAATATCACACCAAAACCACAGTATCAGAGATGATAAATTCGTTGATGGGATTAACAGCAGATTAGACGTTGTGGAAGAAATGATCAGGGAACATGGAACCACGAATAATTGAAAATATGCAAAATGAAACTCACAGACAAAATACTTTTTTTTAGTGAAAAGATTATCAGTGAACTGTAGGGCAGACTTAAGAGGTCTAATTTATGAGTAATGGGAGTCCCTGAGAAGGAGCAGGGAGGAGAGGAAACATTTATTTTCTCTCTGTTATTTTTATTAGGAATGGGGTCTCAGTATGTTGCCCAGGCTGGTCTTGAATTTCATTCCTTACTCAACACTTCCTGATTCGGCCTCCTGAAGGTGTGAGCCACTGTGCCTGGCCAATTTCTGAAGAAACAATAGCTGAAAAGTTCCCAATCATAACAAAAATTATAAATCCAGTGACCCAAAAAGTTGAGGAAACCGAAGCACAAGAAACATGAAGAAAACCACTCCTGGATCCATCAAAATAACATTGCTCAAATCCGGCCAGAAGAAAAAGACATTGTACATACACAGGAACAAAGATGAGGATTGCGTCAGTTTCCTTTCTGCTCTTGCCGGCCTCTACCAGGAGCAGCAATGCACGCGAGCAGAGAACCAACATCTTTAAGGTACTGGGGGCAGGGGAAGTTAGCCTAGAATACTATGCCAGAAAAAATAAATTCCCAAAACTGGAAGTGAAATAAGGACATTTAGAGATGTACAAAAGCCGAACAAATTCACTACCAGCCCGCCCACACTACAAGAAACGTCAAAGGAGTCCTCCAGGCAGAAGGAATCCAATACCAGATGAAAATCCAGATCTACACGAGTAAATGAAGAACACCAGAAATGGGTAACTGTCCTAGGTATTCTTTTATTTTGTAAATTTCTTTTGTAAAAATTTGACTATTTAAACAAAAGCAATAACACCGTGTTGTTGGGTTTATAACATACCTAAAAGCAAAGTGCATGTCAGCAGTAGCGTCAAGGCCAGACAGCGAGGTTTAATATCACTTGAAGGTTGACTGTGATCAGTTAAAAAGGTTTGCTCTAAGCCCTAAGGCAATTACTAAAATAACAAAAGAAAGAGTTATAGCTAATAAGCCAACAGAGGAGAGAGAATGGAATGATATAAATACCATGTGAATACTATGATAATTGCTCTTCCTATAGTAATTGAACTTCTATGCTGTAGAAATACACCAGTGGCTGAAAATGCCCATACAAAAATGTCTAGAGCATTATATGTTAATTGTAAAATCACGGAACCATTTAACCTCAAAAGCGTATGGAAAGGGCTAAATGAATGACAGTTAAAGAGAGAGAGAGAGAAGAGCGCGCCAGGCGCCATGGGTAATCCCAGCAGTTTGGGAGGCCGAGGCGGGCGGATCACGAGGTCAGGAGATGGAGACCACCCTGGCCAACATGGTGAAACCCTCTCTACTAAAAATACAAAACTTCACTGGGCGTGGTGGTGCGTGCCTATAATCCCAGTTACTTGGGAGCCTGAGGCAGGAGAATTGCTTGAATCAGAAAGTCGAAGGTTGCAGTGAGCCGAGATCGTGCCACTGCACTCCAGCCTTGCAACAGAGCGAGACTCCGTCTCAAAACAGAGAGAGAGAGAGAGCGAGCGAGAGAGCGAGAGCGAGAGCGAGAGAGAGAGAGAGAGAGTTTCCAGAATCCTAGCGGACCTTGATTTCTGTCCTCATGTGGTACGCGAGACACGGAGGAGAAGAGGGTAAAGTTGGTCTTGCTCTGTCGCTCTGCCTTTCCATGAGAGCATGTGCTGGATACAAGAAAGTTACCAGCGGTTTAAACATTTTTAAAATGCAAGAAATGCTCCATAGAACGGGCTTGAACCACCCACCTCTAGACTTGGAAGCAAGCACACCACCGGACTGCGACACACGGACAGCCAACTCTTTCTCTGGTATTACCATGCAGAGCAAGCGCCTATCCAACGTTAGGCGGAGCCACCACCTTTTGTAGAACAATTGTGCAGGCTCCAAAGCCTCGGAAAACAGGAGAGGCGCATCTTGCTGGCTACGGTTGAAACCCACGCATTGAGTGATTCCGAAGCCGGAAGCGCAGGGGAATGGCCATCGCCGCGTCCTGCCTCTCGCAGGCGCCAGACCCAGCATCCCAGGAAACGTCCGGGTCCGCGACTCCCTGGGCCTAAGCAGCATGGGTCCCAAGGGAAGCAAGCAGAACGCACCGTGGGCTCTAGTGATGGCTCTTCCCGTTCTTGCACCGCCTTCGCCCGAGTTTTTGCGCTGCTTGCGCTCCTCTCGCTCACCTCGGCTTCGGTCGGTGGGGCGGGAGAGAGGAAGGGTGAAAAGCAGAAATACGGAGAGGCGGGAGAGAAGCAGAGGAGGTGCCGACGAGTACAGAGAGACCTCCCGAGAGAGGCTGGTGCAGGGAGGCCCGGGCTGGAGATGAGATGAGAGTTGTTCTCATCACATATGAGGATTGGGAGGAAGGGAGGGAAAAGCAGAGCAGGCATAAAAGAAAGAAAAGCGGGAACCCCCCGTGGCTGTCTGGAAACAAATCCGCTTAATAATCAAAATCTATTGACGTCAAAATTACTAGAGCAAGCTCAGACATTGCCAGTTGGCCTGTGGCTGGCCGTGATCGTATAGTGGTTAGTACTCTGCGTTGTGGCCGCAGCAACCTCGGTTCGAATCCGAGTCACGGCAACGTCGTTCGTTCAGGCTATCGCTTTTTGCTCCCCGCAACCAGACGCCTCAGGGGAAGGAAAAAGGCCTCACAGCTCACCAATCTGGCGAGGAATCCATGGGAAGCCCTGGGCGTGCTCTGTCCTGTTTCTGAGCCTCATGCAGCAAATAACACAGTCAGTCCTGTTGGTGGCTTACACGGAGGCAATGGTATGCTCAGAACCGTTTTTCCAGTCACTAGGGCCAGGTCAGGGGAAGGAGAAGAGACGTCACAGCTCACCAACCTGGGGAGGAGTCCAAGGGAAACCCTGGACATGCACCCTCCTGTCTCTGAGCCTCAAAGAGCAAATAACCCAGTCAGCCGTGTTGGTCGTGGCTTACACGAAGGCAATGGTGTGATCAGAACCTGTTTTCCAGTCACTGGGGCAGTTACACACAAAACGATGACAAGCTTTTAATGACTTTAAACTCCAGACTCTTTGTTGTGGCCTCAAATGGCTTGTCTCCAAGCCCATCACCAAGTTTGTATGCCAGCAGGAAACTGTGGAGAAGGGCAATCTCTTGCAGGGGTCTTTCAACCTCCACTCTGCTGGGTAGAAATGGGGCTTGGGCCTGGAGCACTTCCTTCCCAGGAGACAAGGAGTCCTCACAGCCTGTGCTGGACTCACCCCCTTGTGTGGGAGTATCTTTCCCCAGATCTGACTTAGTGTGTACCCCTTTGTTCCACTTAAACATGTGCATCAACTGGCACCTGACCAGCTGCTGTATCTGCCCCCTACTGAGGGGAGGGGGCGGGACCCTTTCTTCTGCTTCTCAAGAGGCTGTGTGTGCAGGCCAAACGGAGGGACCTGCTGGCCATGGGGGACCAACGCACAGGACTAAAGCAGAGCCCATACCCCGCTCTGTCTCCTCTCTGTGTGAATAATGTGTTGTTCTTCCATCCAGCACTTGACTGCTTGTATTTCCTTGACGACTCTGATACCAAGAGGCTGTGGCCAGAAATGTTCAGACTTCTACTCCTGCTGATAAGGAACAGATTCCACTTGCTGGACAAGAAAAATGAAGATTCTTCTTGCGTGGGTCTTTTTGTGGACACGTGCATTCATTTCCCTTGAGGAATACCAAGTACTGGAATTGTTGGGTCATAGGGTAGGTGCAATGTTAACTTTATTAGAAACAGCCAGATGGTTTCTTCTAGAATGGTTTCTCACCAGCAAGGAGAGTTCCACTGGCTGAACATCCTTGACAGTACGTGGTGTGTTCTGTCTTTTAAATACACCCATTCTGGTGGATGTAAAATGGTATCACATCGTGGCTTCAATTTGTGTTTCCTTTAATGAGTAATGCTGTTGAGCATATTTACTAATGCCTTTCACCATTTAGCAATCCTTCTTTGCGAAGAGAGGCTATCAAAGCAACTTCCCTATTTCAATTGGCTTGACTTTTTATTACTGATTTCTAAAAAGTACTCTCTATATTCAAGATTTGAGTCATTTTTTTTTTCAGGTAAACACAGTGCAATTATCTTCTCCCAGTCTCTGGCTCACCTTCTCACTTTCTCATGGTGATTCTTGATGAGCAGAAGTTGATAACTTTGGTGAAATTCTACTTTGTTTTATTTTTTCCTGTTGTCTCTTAAGGCAGAAATGTATTCTGCTACATTCTCTTCCAATAACTTAAGGGTTTTGTTTTAATTTCTAAATCTATGGCATATCAAATTCATCTCCTGACCACAGCAAGCTTAGCATCTGCTAATGTCCTGATCCCCAGGAAACTTCTCTGTACTGTAAATACACTGGCAAGCATTCCTTCTCTGCTCTTCGACAGCTACAGGCCCTGTGCCTCCCTCCATTTCTTCCCTACTCCTCTCTCCCTCCATCTCCTTCTCTCTCTCCTCTGGTGTAGCTGAGAATCCCAGAGACACCTGAAAGAGAGAAGTGGACAGGTCCAGTCTAACCTATGTCCAAGAATCCAGGTTCTGTGTTGGAAATCTGTGTCAGCTCTTGCCTGACCTTGGTTAAGTGTCTTAAATTTTATGTGCCTCAACATTTTTCTATGGAAGGTTGGGCCACTTCGCAAACTCTGCCTTACACTGCTGTTGTCAGACATGCCTGGATTTAGTGACTACTCAATCAATAACATAATCACTAGAATTATAAAAATCATTGTCATTGTCCTCTGCCTTATTTGTGAACAATCACTCTCCAGATTGTTTTCACTTTACCATTGCTTCTAGAACTTCACGCAGATGGAATCACGGTGCATCTACTCTGTTCTACATGCTTCTTTCTCTCTGCATAATGTCTCTGGCTCTACCCATTGCTGAGTGTAGCAGAAGTTCATTCCTCTTTCATTGCTGAGTAGTATTCCATTGCAAAGAAACAGCACAGTTTGTTTGCCATTCCTACCCCACCCCCAACCCGATAATGAGCTTTTGGGTATTGGCTATTCTGAATAAATCGATATTGGCTATTCTGAATAAGCCTGCTTTGAACTTTCTTCCCACAAGAGATATTGAGGGCATCTGTTTTCATGTCTCTTGGGGAAAACCTAGGTGCAGAATTGCTGGTACCAAAGAGTGGGATATGTGCAAGTTCATAAAAACTGTCAAAACTTGTCCCAAAGTAGTTGTGTCATTTTACATTTCTATCAATGACATGTGAGAGTTGTTGTTGTTCTTCATCTTCTCCAAGATTAGGTGTTTCCTCTCCTTATAAATTTAGCCATGCTACGGAGAGTTACAGTGCTGTCTCAATGTGGTTTTAATTTCCATTTTCCTGATAGCTAAACATACTGTATGTGCTTTGTTGACCATGTGTGTACATTTTATTCCTGTGTATCAGTTCAAGTCTTTTACCCATCTAGCATACTTGGGTTGATTGGGTTTTGTTGTTGTTGTTGTTGTTGTTGTTGCTGTTTTAATTACCAGGTAAGAAGATCTCACTATACATCATAGTTACAGGGTTTGGGGGTCAGATAGGTTTTGTGACTGTTTTCTCCCAGTCTGAGGCTGACTCATTTCTTCACTTTCTTTGTGGTGTCTTTTGGTGAGAAGATATGGCTAATATTGATGAAGTCTAATTTATCAAGTCTTTCCTTTATACATGTTTTTTTCTGTGCCTTGTTTAATAAATCTGTGTCTACCAACAAGTCACAAAGTATCCTCAAAATGCTTTATATCTTCAGCTTTTAAGTTTTGGTCTATAATGTCCCTCAAGTTACTTTCAGGTATAGTGTGAGGGAGAAATAACCTTGTTCATCTCCTCCTTCTCTTTTATGAAAGTCAATTAATTGAAACTATTTCCTTTGCCCCTTGAACTGCTTTTATTGAAAACCTATGGCCGGTCATGGTGGCTCATGCCTATAATCCCAGCACAGTAAGAGACTGAGGCTGGTCGATCACTTGAGCCCAGGAGTTGGAGACCAGTCTGAGCAACATGGCGAAACCTCGTGTCTACTAAAATGCACCTGTAGTATGAGCTACCCAGGAGACTGAGGCAGGAAGATCACTTCAGCCTGGGAAGCAGAGGTTGCAGTGAGCCGAGATCAGGCCACTGCACTCCAGCCTGGATGACAGAGTGAGACCCTGTCTCAGAAAGCAAAAAGAAATTAATAAACAAACAAAAAAACCCTATGGATCTTATAGCTGTGGGTCAGTTTGAGGTCTCCCAAGTCAGTCTGTTTATGTATTTGGGTCTCCCAATGCTGCTTGCACATTGCCTTGTTTATAACAACTTAGAGTGAGTCTGAAAGTCAGGTTGTGCAAGTCCTCTGGTTTTCTTTTTAATACAGCACAATAAGCTTTGAATTAGGTCACAACTTATGTAACCATCACACAGATCAACATATGCTGTCACCTCATCCCTCTCATTTCAGTGTGGGACACAAGCCCTCGCTCATCTATGCTGATTGCCCCCTTGGGGCCAAGGATCCTTGTTATGGAAAATCAGGGACCCCAAATGGAGAGACCAGCTGGAGCCATGGCAGAGGAACATAAATTGTGAAGATTTCATCTTAATATTTATCAGTTCTCAAATAATACTTTTATGATTTCTTATGCCTGTCTTTACTTTAGTCTCTTAATCCTGTTATCTTTGTAAGCTGAGGATGTACGTCACCTCAGGACCACTGTGATAATTGTGTTAACTGTACAAATTGATTGTAAAACATGTGTGTTTGAACAACATGAAATCAGTGCACCTTGAAAAAGAATAGAATAATAGCGATTTTTATGAAACAAGGGAACATAAGGTCTGGCTGCCTGTGGGGTCGGGCAAAAAGAGCCGTATTTTTTTCTTGCAGAGGGTCTATAAATGTACGTGCAAGTAGGAAACATATCGCTAAATTCTTTTCCTAGCAAGGAATATTAATATTGATACCCTGGGAAAATAATGTGCCCCGGGGGGGAGGGCTATGAATGGCCACTGTGGGAAGGTCTGTCTTGCACAGTTGAGATAAGAAATGAGATAAGCCCTGCTCTCCTGCAGAACCCTCAGGCTAGTAGGGTTGGGAAAACTCAGTCCTGGTATATTTGTGGTCAGACCAGTTCTCTGCTCTCGAACCCTGTTTTCTGTTGTTTAAGATGTTTTCCAAGACAATACACGTGCCGCTGAACATAGACCCTTATCAGTGGTTCTGCTTTTGCCCTTTGCCCTGTGATCTTTGTTGGACCCTTATCAGTGGTTTTGCTTTTGCCCTTTGCCCTGTTCCCTCAGAAGCATGTGATCTTTGTTAGACCCTTATCAGTGGTTCTGCTTTTTGCTCTTGGAAGCATGTGATCTTTGTACCTAGTCTCTGTTCTTAACACCACCTCCCCTTTTGAAACCATTAATAAAAACTTGCTGGTCTGAGACTCAGGTGGGCATCACAGTCCTACCGATATGTGATGTCACCCCGGGAGTCCACCTGTAAAATTCCTCTCTTTGTACTGTCTCTCTTTATTTCTCAGCAGGCTGACACTTACGGAAAATAGAAAGAACCTACATTGAAATATTGGGGGTGGGTTCTCCCAATAGATCTTCTCTTCTACCCTCTGGAGAGAATAAATTTTCAGTTGTCTGCAGGGAGGATGAACACGCAAAAAGTCCACAACACTCAGCACAGAGTCCAGATTTTAGTGGTGGGTTTGGTTGGGAGGAAGCTCACATTTCAGACCTTTCAAAATCTTAGGAAAAGTTTTCTTTATTTCTGACTGTGAAATGTACAAAGCTTTGGATCATTTATAATTTCTTCTTTTTCTAGAACGATCACAGGAGACCTAATATTTGTGTCCCCCAAAAATGCCTTGGTTGAAACGATAACCTTCCCACACCCACCCCTGGAAAGTGTTAAAATTAGGAGGAGGGGCCTTTGGGAGGTAATTAGATCCAGAGGGTGGAGTCCTCCCGAGTGGGATTAGTGCCCCTATAAAAGGGACACTAGAGAGCTCTCTCAGCCTCTTTCAGCCACCTGCAGATACAGTGGGAAGATGGTATCTACGACCAGGAAGAGGTTCCTCATCCTAATCCTACCATGCTGGCACCTTGATCTTAGATTTCCAAACTCCAGAACTGTGTGGAATGTCTGTTGTGGATAAGCCACCCAGTTTATGGTACATTGTTATAGAAGCTCCAACTAAGACAGAGATGGAGTCCCATGGAGGGTGTCTAATTTTTGATGCTGGTCATTGCGTTCTTCAAGTGGGATGTTGCAAATGAGAAACTGACAGAGAGCTGACCTTTTACTGCATATGAAAGAAGAGAATGGAGGGGCAGAGATACAGAACGGGGAAGAATAAGCTGGAACCAGAAAACTGGTTTCAGGGTCTGGCACTTGAATGTCTGACTTTAGGGAAAGAGAAGACACTGGTAGGTGTATCCAGAGAAGACCTTCAGTGGAAACAGCAAATATTTAAAAGCCATTTGGTTACATCTTTCACTTGTTTGTATGTAGTCCCTCTTTTGCCATCTTTGTAAGTCTGGCACAGATGAACTGGATGTGTTTGTCCAATGTGTTTTTGGAATGCAACTGTAAATAAAAATGACTGTGTTATACTTCAAATATTCATCCCAGAACCTCCTAGAGTTCTCTTAGGTTCCGACAACTGTGCATTGAAAGTACAACAGGCCCATCCTGGGGATTAATTTTCATTGCACATTTCTAGGAAGAGGGAGGAGGAGGAGGAGGGGGAATGTGACAGTCTCAACAACAGTTGCTATACTCTTACAGAAGTGGTTTTCCTATGTGCTTCTCAACAGATCGGCCCTTTCTTCAAATAAGAGCAGTTGGAACAACAAAGGCTGTTCAGTTGTATCCTTGAAATCCATGGAAATCCTGGGTAGGGAAGCTCCAGTACCACCAACTAGAAAGACTGGGGATTCCTAGTAGCTGGTACTGGCCGTTGTCGTAGGCTTTTTCCACGTTGACAAACTGAAGACGGGGGACATGAGTCACATTCACCAGCCAGGGGAGGACCTCCAGAGGAGGTTTGGTCGACTGCATGGTAACTTTAGATCCTGAAACCTCACAGGATTTTTCTTCTCTTCCCTTTGATCTCTCTTCCGCTTACTCAACAGGACAGGACTCGCCGCCTTTCTTTCCCATCAGAAAGGGATCCCTTGCGGACAGGACCTAAGTGAGTAGCCGTTTTCCCCGACGTCACCTTCTGGGCCTGGGTATCTCGACATGTCTTTCTGGGCCTGGGTGTCTCGGGAGCTCAGGCTGACCGGAGACCTAACTACCAGCGAGTGGGACCAGTAGGAGCCTGGAGGGGTGCGCCCCACCAGGTTGGAGATTTGGCACCAGGGTGGAGGTTTGGCGCCCGGGGTCGGGAACAGCAGTCAAACCCTCTTCTTCCCCGCATCGCGCACCTGCCCCCTCCCGCCCACCCCGCCCGATGCTGAACGAAGTGGCCCCTAAGGCGTCTCTGCAGGCCCAACCCAAATAGGCCTGAAGCTCCAGGAGGGGCGAGAGGATCCTCTTTGAGCGAAACCAGCCTTCTGCCTGGCTGGCCCTGGTTGACACACTCAGAAGAAGCTGAACTGGCGGAAAGAAGGGAAGAAAAGACCTAACGGTAGAATCTCATGATGTCGAGATGTTAAAACCCTCCAATTTTAAGGTCCAACTGTGCGGGGGAGCGAGGGGTTCTCGAGCTGGATCGACCCCTGAGCCTTAATCTGGAGAGTCCTCAGCACAAGCTCAGAGGACAGGACTATGGTTCTCAACAGGCAGCAACTTCACCCTCACATGCTTCCCCCATCCCTGCTGGGACACTAGGCCACGATGGGGGAAGCCCGTAGGGAAAATGTTAACCCCTGGTATCTATCTAGTCAGCGGAGGCGAGGGATGCTGCTAAACACCTTACAATTCACCGGAGGGCCCCTCCCCAACCCCGAAGTAGCCATTCCACGGAGGTGGAGAAACTCCCGTGTAGATCAATGCCCACGCACTTGGCCGACGGGAAATCACGAATTGGCGACCAATTGGATCTTGGATATGAGGAAAAAACTCCAGCATCAGAGGGAACTCTCGGGGTTCTGCCCGGAGCATAAGGAAGGGTGGCGTTGCCATCGCCTAAGATGGGAAAATGGCAGGTGTCGCTGGTTGCAGGGGAAGGTAGGAGACCAGTTGAGGGCCCCGGAGCCTCCCTGGAAAGAGTTTTCCATCCCATCTCGGTTTCCGCATCCGTGTGAGTCCTTTATGGTGTCAGGCATGCCAAGCTCTGAGTCCTTTATGATGTTCGGGTGCCTCGGTCTCAACCCGGGAGCCTCCTCGCTCCTACCTGCTCCTGGCTACCCGGTGCGCGGCTCTGACCCCGGCGACCCGTGACTGTTTCTCCACGCGCTGCAGCTTCACAAAGGCATATCTGTAGGTCAGTGTTCAGGTACAGCCGGGACACTGCAACCCGCTCCAGGACTCGCCTCGCGGAGTGCTGGGTGCGTCGCCTGCGGGCTCCTCTTTCGGAGAAAGGAGGGAGGAAAAGGCCTTGTGAGACGACTCCAGGAGCGACCAACGACGCCCACAAGGCCCAAGTCCTCCCAGCACACAGGCAAACAGTCACTTATATGGCAAGAAGGTTGAGAAAGACCCTCCCGTGCGCCCCTGCTGGTCTAGTGGCTAGCATTCAGCTCTTTCACCACCGCATGGGGTGCGATTACCGGTCAGGGAATTGTTTTGCACTGACCGCCTACCCGCAGGAATCTTTCTTTACTCCGCTGTCAGCCGGCTTGCTCCAAGGGCCAGAGGCAGGACAGTCTCCGCTGCGAGGTGCAAACCCTTGCGAAGGAGGGTAAGTCCTGGTGGACGGCCTCTCATGACACACCGCTCTTATTTATCTCCGTGTCCGTCATCCGCAGAAGGGGCTTTAGAGAGCGACTGAGCGTCTCGCTCAGGTGTACACTGCCGTGCAGGGATGCCAGCCCTCGTGGAGCTGCACCCAAGAAGCCCACCGTCTTTGCCGCCTCCGCCGTCCTGGAGGCGCTGATTGGGCTGAGCTGCAAATAACAGAGAGGCCAAGCCAAGCTGTGGCGTTTGTGCGTGCCACACATTGTCAGCTGACACAATCGGTCAGCTGAGCCTCCTCACCTCCGTTCGCAGCTAACGTGCTTCTTAGGCCTTGGAACAGGCGACCGGAGGCGATGTCCGCGAGGTTGGGAGGGGGGTGAGAGGCGGGTGAGGTCCTCCAGGACCGCCCGTTTGCCGATTAAGCGGCAGAGGGGGGCCATGTTCGCTTACCCAACAAAGACAGCAGGTGGAGTAGACACAAATGGAAAACTGGCCGGTTCCCTAAGCAGAAGGCAGGTGTAAAAATCACTAGGACGTCTAAACGATGGTACCACAGTCAAATCCCGCAATGTTTGTCTACATTCGACCAAGCAATTGCGCAGGCTCCCCCTTTTCCATTCAGTACTCCCAAGAAGGGTTGGGACGAACCCCGCGTCCACTATAAGCTCAGGGGAGAGCGGGAGCCAGGGAAGTGAAGTGCAGAGGCAGCGGGCAGAACCGCCGGGGTGAGAGGGCGCGGTGGCTGAGGGGCGGGAGCCGCTGCTGAAAGGAGGCCTGGGTTGTCGTGTGGGTGACTGTCGGTGGAATCTTTGGCTGAGAGTGGTTTGGAAGAATGGCGACAGGCGAGCGGAGGGGAAGGTGGTGACCCTGAGCCTCCTGCCAGGGCGAGGAGGCTGTGCTGTCCCTCCTCTCCCCTTACCTGGTGGGGGACAGACCATAGTCAGGAAGGGAGTTCTCCCTGGACGAGGCTAGTCCACCACTCTCCGGCTGCGCTGACCCCTGCGATTTCCCCACACGCGGGGCCCTCCTCCGGGATGCTGTTTGTGCCACCGGGCGACTGGGTTCGCATTCTCTCCTGACATGCCTTGGCTCACTGCCGACGCCGATATCGCCGCCAGAGACCCTTCGCTGCCCTCCTAGGGATCTTGAGGGCCTTGTTCTCACTCAAGTTCACGAACAGACAGATGTGAGCTGTCTTTTACACGCTGAATTTGGCTATCGGCAAAAAAGCCTGATCCAGAGCTTGGGTCTCCTCCCGGCCTGCACACTTCCCGACTCCGGCCTCCTAGCGCGGCTCTGGGCTCGCGGCCGGCAGCCTCCACCCAGTGTGGAACCGCGGCGGCCACAGCCCCCGCAGGCTGGTGGTCAGACACTAGCAGGAAAAGGGACACAAGGCGTCCGTGGTGGGAAAGCATGGGAGACGTGTCTTTCCCACCGGGTGAGAAGGTCTCCCTACAGTCTTTGGAGACAAGATGGTGGGAGGCACCTGTTGCAGGAACAAGGCGGCTGCTCCTGAGGCCTGGCTCTGCACCGAGGCTCCTGGGTCCCGCGCGCCCTCTCCCTACCCGCTGTAGCAAGAGCTGCTTCACACATCTCAGCCGGCTTCCTCTTCCGCCTCTGCCTCCTCTTCCTCCCCAGCTGTCCGTGGGACAGCAACGCCCCCAGCCCATGGGAAACACCTAGCCTCCTCTCCAGCACTTGTAGAGGGAGTTGGATGCACGTCTCTTAACCCCAGGAGGACAGAGACCCTGAGGCGGGAGGGGACCCCTTCCCTTGCCAGGAGAGGGTAAGGAAGTGAGTCAAGGACAGAATTTTCTTCAGCAAACAGTAAAAGGGGAAGTCTGGGGACGCTAAGAGTTTTTAAAACCTTTGCCCCACCACGTAAGTAATCTATGATTTTCCACTACACAAATCGGCACTCCTACTCCTCCCTCCTTCCCTACCCCCAATCCTGATTCCTGTTTACAAAGAATGCTCAAGAACACAGAATTATGTATAACAGTTCCCAGTTTACTCAGGAAATTCTGAGATTACAAAGAGACTTTACAAATAAACAAGTGAAGAGAAGAACCTTGGTGGGTCCAACATAGTACGGCCATGGTTTTACACTGAAAATATAGAAAGACAACCTCAGAATAAGGAAACTTTTGGAATTGAATAAGTCAAGTTTATCATTAGAACGCAGAGAAAAAAACTCTCCAAATGTTACTGATCTTCTGTTTTAAACTACTGGTTGGATTGGGGAGCGGGAGAGCAAGGGAATCCGCCAAAGATTTTTGGATGAAAATTAACCACCCCTTGTCTACCATAGTCACACCCCAGTGTTCCTCAGATCGGAATCCTTTGGAAGGAGCATCCAAGCAGTATAAAGCAAAACCAGAAAAAAAGCAAAACTCACCAATTCTGTAGTTTGTTTTCTCTCATTAAAAATACAAATATTAGGCTAACACCTGTTGACACACAATACCAGGAACACAGAATCCCTCCCGAAAGACCGACGGGCCCACGGAAGTCGCAGATGCCAAGGTGGTTGAGGAGGTTAAGTAACTTGGTGTTTGGGCACACCTCTCTGTGAGACTGTCTCCGTGGCTCCCCTCATCTCTAGGCAGATACCTCCCCACACGCTTCCCTTTTCCTTGGGCCGCTGAAGCCTCTCTGACCCACTACTGAAGAGTCTCCCCCGGCCCCGCAGCTTCTCTCCTTCCCAGACCTTCACTTCTTGATCCTCGCTCCATAGTGAGATGTGGCCTAATGTAGCGGAAAGCCCAGCAGGCGAATCTGTCTGACGAATGTCTGACGGCCTTTGGATTACCCAGGGGTTTGCCCTGAGACTAGATGAAAGTAGCAAAGGTTTTAATTCCCAGTATTCAAAACTGCAGCAACCCACCGGAAACACTCCCCACTTTCAAAGACAGGCTTCCAGCACAGGAACTGTAAACTCCGGGATTAGTTCCAGCAAAGAGAATGCTCCAGAGGTGGCACGCCCCTCAGGTTAGCTTCCAGCCTCCACAACCAAGGTCCATAAGTGCAGTACAGCCTGTGTAATATAATAACTTTGTTGGGTAGAAACATAGTAGCTCTTCCTGCCTGAAGGGTAAGAAGGCCTACATGGCCGGAAGTCGGACCCGAGTCTCCTGCATGGGAGACAAAAATTCTGCCACTGAACTGTAGCAGGAGGAGCTGAGGAGAAAACCCCTCAGACACCGAGATAGTGAAGGGAGTGGCTTTAATCAATCAGCTAGGAGGATTGGCAGGCTAGCATCTTAAAATCTGAGCTCACCAGGTGCTCAACTTCTGTCTCTTTTAAGAGCTCACAACTCTAAGGGGGTCTGTGTGAGAGGGTCATGATCGATTTAGTAAGCCAGGGGGTACGTGATAGGGGGTGCGAGCAGCAGTGGTCAAAGTGAAACAGAACGGGAGGTTTCACAATGTCCCTCTATACAACGTCTGGAATCTGTAGATAACAGTTGCTAGATCGGGGTCGAATTTTAACTACCAGGCTTAGGTCAGGCAGGCCCAGGCCTGGTTTTGGGTCTGGTTCCTTGGTTTCCGGTCTGGTTCCTAGGCACTGGGCTACCTGCCTTTAGTTTTGCTTCTCTTTCCTTTTCTGAGTATAAAACAATATAAAACAATATGAAAGGGTCTCTCTCTTCCCTCATTTCCCCCCTTTGAAACTGTCATTTTTTATTAGTGGGAGTTCTCACTCTTAGTTTTGCTACTTATGTCTTCTTGTGCAACAGACTGATAGTGATTCATATAGTACACTTGTGTTGAAACATTTTGGTGAACTAAGGTAGCAATGAAACTTATTATCATTTGAAGAAGTACAGGTAGCAAACAAGGGAGCAGTAAGCAGGTTTCTATTACTATTATAACTCCGATTATAAGAGTTTTAAATCCTCTTAGTGCTGGGAACCACCTTCTAAACATGCCTTCAGGGTCGAATCCATGCTACACTTGTACGTGCACATGTGCCAGTTTTGTCAAGTTTTTAACAATGTCTTTAACTATTTGCCTTTGATTATCCATGTGTAGACAGTAATTAGTAAGGTTAAATTTCTTATAGACCTCTCTTTCAGCTGCTAGCAAGTAGTCGAGAACCAATCTATTTTGATAGATAGCATTTCTTATCTGAGTTTCTTGCCAGGCCAGAATAGTCAAGGCTTGATCGGTTTTATTAGTGATGAGTTCTAAAACAGCTTGCCAACCATGATTCGGTTGAGCATGTAAATGGGAGTCCGGTATCCCCATGAGCCGTCTTGTGTCTAGGTGGTAGGACTATAGTATAATTTTTTAGGAGGTCATTCATCATATTTTTAATTATCTATGGCTATGTTTCGCTTTTCACGGGAAACAGAGACAGGGAAGCCCAGGAGTTTGCCTGTTTTTATGGGCAGTAGGAAGAAAGATGGTTTAATAGTGCCAATAACACAACTACCTGTCCACTGGTCAGGCAGCTTAGCATAGGCTCTATGTCTACATATCCAGTATAGCCCAGTGGGGGCCATCCAGTCCCAGTGGGATTCTGGGTGGGCCTAAACAGTCTGTAACTTTGGAAATTTACTGAATGGATTTTTATCTGTATGGTTTGAAATCCACCATGTAACTGTTTTTGTGGTACCATTATACAGTTTTTGTCCTAGGCAACTAAGTCATCCTACAGAATGAGTGAATTCTTTCCTTTGTTTAGCTATGCAATATTGTCTAATAATTGAGACTTTTAGAACCTAGAAATGATCAGGGTGATTCTTTTGGGCCAGGAATTCATCAGGAACTGGGTCTGTAGGCACTAATTCTCAGGCTTCTTATGGCCATTGATCTCCTATTACAGTTTCTCCACAAACATAACATGAAGTGACATTTGGAGACTGGGCTACATGCTTGGCTAATTGCAAAAACACATTTCTGGTTTTTCCTGGAGTCTCTGGTACTGGCACATTTAGTTCATCATAGAAAGTCTGAAATACTGGTGCTGGAGAGAGTTTACGAACCTCCTCTTTTACAAAGATATTTACTCTAGGATCTAGTCCTTTTCTATTGATGCCCAGAGATACGTGTTCTCCTTTTTTCTACCTTGGGTTTAAGGGATTTGTAATTACTAATTTCAAGGGGTTGCAGCTTCCACTCGTACAAGAGGGGGTGCCTTCTCCTTTTTGGAGCTAAAAAGGATCTTTTTCATCCTTTTTCTAAGTAGTCTAGATGACACAAGACCAGTAATTACACACATTTGCACCTGAGCTTAATTCATGGCAGGTATACTTATTTCCTGCCGTGTAACTTTTTTTTTTTTTTTCCAATTTAAAGAACCACATCTTATTGTATGCCAATTGCTATTGATAGTGGCACAAGCATTAAATTTTAGGGTTGTATGCTTGGGGACCCCTCTTTCTTCTGTCCTAGCTATTACTTTACTTATGTCGCCTAGAAAAGGACCAGTCCTGAATTTTATTTTAAAAACCGTGATCATGGGAGGCTTAAAATGGGTCATAACACACATCAGGTTGGTTATTTCCTGGGTTACATACCTTAGATAGAGTACCATTATACAAACAAGTTTCTTTTAGAGTCCCGGTACACTCATAATAACCATAAAATAATAGGACTGTAGCAATCTTTTGTCCTAACTCAGTGACTTGATGTATACACTGGGAACAGCCCTCAGTCTAAGGAAGGTCAGCTGAAGTCCTCACTGTACAAGTCCAAATTTTAAGGAAACTGAGTCCCATGATGAGTTTTCTCATGCTTCAGCCATGTGTGGGCCAGTCAGCTTCCGGGTATGACTGGAGCAGGGCTTGTCGTCTTTTTCAGAGTCACTTTGCAGGGGTTGGCAAAGCTGCTCCCTTCCACATACAGCTCCCAGTCTACTGATGTTTAAGGATGGTCTTGGAGGTTGGGCCCACTAGAATAAACTGAGTCCAATACTTCTACACAGTTATGTTTAACTGGGCTCTCGATACCAGAAGCAAGGTGGCGGGGTTTAGGGTGTTGCAAACTTCAATGCTTATGTGGGGATTTTCACAGAACAAGCTTTGGTATCTAGTTAGTCTAGCATTCATTAGCTAATGGTGTCCTTTGGTATTTATTAAAGTCACCACAGCACGGGGGACTTTATGTTTAGGTTTTGCCTAAGCGTTAGCTTATCTGCTTCTTGTGCTAACAGGGCCATTGCTGCCAGGGCCCTTGGACATGGGGGCCAGCTTTTGGAAACCCCGTCTAGTTGTTTTGAGAGATAGGTCACTGGCCTTGGCCAGGGCCCTACAGTCTGGGTTAAAACTCCAACTGCCATATTTTTTTTGACACATAGAGTGTAAAAAGTTTTGTCAGGTCAGGTAGCCCCAGGGCTGGGGCCGACCTGAGTTTTTCTTTTAACTCATGTAAAGCTTGTTGCTGTTGGTTGTAATAAATGTTGTTTATCTAATTTATGTTTTTATTGACTGTCATCTACCAAAATATTGACTTACATCCTGTAACTATTTGATTTCGAGCTTTAATTTGATCTGGTATTCCTTGTGGGGCTCCAATTGCATCTAAATAGATGTGAGAGTTGAAAGACCTATAAGGGGTTCTCTCGCTTTATGATGTCTTATTTTTCTTCTTCCTCTGGTTGATGAAATGCCAGGGTGAAAGGGATCGCCAAATGGACTAAAGCACAAGTGCCACTCTAGTTATTTGGCAGAGTGCCCAGTAAAGGTCCACCACAATACCACCACACATCTACTTGGGGATGAACAGGGGCTGACTGATTGATAAGCTCTTGAAAATTCTTAAGCTCACTGCATCCCGTTGGGTCTCCAAGGAATGCTGTTTCCTCTCTGTCATAAGAGACACGAAGTGAACTTAGTGTTGGGAGACGGAAGCTGGATGGCCCTTAGGAGCTGACCCACAGGGTGCTGGACTTTAGGATAGAGCAGAGAGAGCTTGGCACGACTTATTACTCCAGGCTGTAGAATCCTGAAAAAGAGCTACCATGGAGCCCATGTTGGGTCAACTGGAGGACCACCTTAGTGGAAAGGGGACAATCTGGGCCTCTGGCCTGCCATGTGCACAAGCATAACAACTGGTACTGGTATTTTGATTTTTTGAAGGGCTTTTTGTGTCTCTATCTCCTTCAGTTCTGCTTTGATCTTAGTTATTTCTTGCCTTCTGCTAGCTTTTGAATATGTTTGCTCTTGCTTCTCTAGTTCTTTTAATTGTGATGTTAGGGTGTCAATTTTAGATCTTTCCTGCTTTCTCTGTGGGCATTTAGTGCTATACATTTCCCTCTACACACTGCTTTAAATGTGTCCCAGAGATTCTGGTATGTTGTATCTTTGTTCTCATTGGTTTCAAAAAACATCTTTATTTCTGTCTTCATTTCATTATTTACCCAGTAGTCATTCAGGAGCAGGTTGTTCAGTTTCCATGTAGTTGAGTGGTTTTGATTGAGTTTCTTAGTCCTGAGTTCTAGTTTGATTGCACTGTGGTCTGAGAGTCTGTTATAATTTCTGCTCTTTTACATTTGCTGAGGAGTGCTTTACTTCCAACTATGTGGCCAATTTTGGAATAAGTGTGATGTGGTGCTGAGAAGAATGTATATTCTGTTGATTAGGAGTGGAGATTTCTGTAGATGTCTATTAGGTCCACTTGGAGCAGAGTTGAGTTCAATTCCTGGATATCCTTGTTAACTTTCTGTCTCATTGATCTGTCTAATGTTGACAGTGGGGTGTTAAAGTCTCCCATTATTATTGTGTGGGAGTCTAAGTCTCTTTGTAAGTCTCTCAGGACTTGCTTTATGAATCTGGGTGCTCCTGTAATGGGTGCATATATAGTTAGGATAGTTAGCTCTTCTTGTTGAATTGATCCCTTTACCATTATGTAATGGCCTTCTTTGTCTCTTTTGGTTTTGTTGGTTTAAAGTCTGTTTTATCAGAGACTAGGATTGCAACCCCTGCCCTTTTTTGTTTTCCATTTGCTTGGTAGATCTTCCTCCATCCCTTTATTTTGAGCCTATGTGTGTCTCTGCATGTGAGATATGTCTCCTGAATACAGCACACTGATGGGTCTTGACTCTTACCCAATTTGCCAGTCTGTGTCTTTTAATTGGACCATTTAGTCCATTTACATTTAAGGTTGATATTGTTATGTGTGAACTTGATCCTGTCATTATGATGTTAGCTGGTTATTTTGTTCGTTAGTTGATGCAGTTTCTTCCTAGCATCAATGGTCTTTACATTTTGGCATGTTTTTGCAATGGCTGGTACCGGTTGTTCCTTTGCATGTTTAGTGCTTCCTTCAGGAGCTCTTGTAGGGCAGGCCTGGTGGTGACAAAATCTCTAAGCATTTGCTTGTCTGTAAAGGATTTTATGTCTCCTTCACTTATGAAACTTAGTTTGGCAGGATATGAAATTCTGGGTTGAAAATTCTTTTCTTTAAGAATGTCGAATATTGGCCCCCACTCTCTTCTGGCTTATAGAGTTTCTGCCAAGAGATCTGTTGTTAGTCTGATGGGTTTCCCTTTGTGGGTAACCCGACCTTTCTCTCTGGCTGCTCTTAACATTTTTTCCTTCATTTCAACTTTGGTGAATCTGACAATTATGTGTCTTGGGGTTGCTCCTCTTGAGGAGTATCTTTGTGGCATTCTCTGTATTTCCTGAATTTGAATGTTGGCCTGCCTTGCTAGGTTAGAGAATTTCACCTGGATAATATCCTGCAGAGTGTTTTCCAACTGGGTTGCATTCTCCCCGTCACTTTCAGGTACACCAATCAGACGTAGATTTGGCCTTTTCACATAATCCCAATTTCTTGGAGGCTTTGCTCATTCTTTTTACTCTTTTTTCTCTAAACTTCTCACTTCATTTCATTCATTTGATCTTCAATCACCGATACTCTTTCTTCCAGTTGATCAGGTCGGTTACTGAAGCTTATGCATTTGTCACATAGTTCTCGTGTTATGGTTTTCATGTCTATCAGGTCATTTATGGACTTCTCTGCATTGGTTATTCTAGTTATCCATTCGTCAAATCTTTTTTCAAGGTTTTTAGTTTCTTTGCTCTGGGTTTGTAGTTCCTCCTTTAGCTCTGAGAGGTCTGATCAACTGAAGCCTTCTTCTCTCAACTCATCAGTCATTCTCTGTCCAGCTTTGTTCCATTGCTGGCGAGGAGCTGCGTTCCTTTGGAAGGAAGGGGAGAGGTGCTCTGATTTTTTGAATTTTCAGCTTTTCTGCACTGCTGTTTCCCCATCTTTGTGGTTTTGTCTACCTTTGGTCTTTGATGATGGTGACATACAGATGGGGTTTTGGTGTGGATGTCCTTTCTGTTTGTTAGTTTTCCTTCTAACAGTCAGGACCCTCAGCTGCAGTCCTGTTGGAGTTTGCTTGAGGTCCACTCCAGTTAGGCTACTCCCAGTTAGGCTTTCCCACTTAGACTACTTGGGGGTCAGGGACCCACTTGAGCAGGCAGTCTGTCGGTTCTCAGATCTCAACCTCCATGCTCGGAGAATCACTACTCTCTTCAAAGCTGTCAGACAGGGCCATTTACATCTGCAGAGGTTTCTGCTGCTTTTTGTTTACTATACCCTGTCCCTGGAGGTGGAATCTACAGAGGCAGGCAGGCTTCCTTGAGCTGCGGTGGTCTCCACCCAGTTCGAGCTTCCTGGCCGCTTTGTTTACCTACTTAAGTCTCAGCAATGGTGGGCGCCCCTCCCCCAGCCTGGCTGCCGCCTTGTGGTTAGATCTCAGACTGCTGTGCCAGCAATGAGGGAGGCTCCATGGGCGTGGGACCCTCCGAGCCAGGCGTGGGATATAATCTCCTGGTGTGCCGTTTGCTAAGACCCTTGGAAAAGCACAGTATTAGGGTGGGAGTGACCCAATTTTCCAGGTGTTGTGTGTCACGGTTTCCCTCGGCTACAAAAAGGAATTCCCTTCCCCCTTGCACTTCCCAGGTGAGGCAATGCCTTCCCCTGCTTCGGCTCTCGCTCATTGGGCTGCACCCACTGTCCTGTACCGACTGTCAGACATGCCCTGGTGAGATGAACCCGGTTGGAAATGCAGAAATCACGTGTCTTCTGTGTCACTCACGCTGGGAGCTGGAGGCTGGAGCTGTTCCTATTCGGCCATCTTGGCACCCCCTATTTTGTTTCTACTTCATTATTTTTATTTGAAGATTATTTTTACTTTTTTACTCAAGCAGAAGGTTCTATAAGCACACGATGCTTTATCTAAAATTACTGTCATGTTGAAAAATGACTGTCAAAGGTAGAATAATCCAGTATGAGAAAGAGTCTGTGCTCCTGAAGAGAAAATGGAATATTATATCATGCTAAATACTATTAAATGATGTGTTCAACACCCAAAGTTGTTAGACCAGCAAGCTCTCCCCAGATAACACTGTTTATAAGCCTCATTCCAGCTATCTAGACAAGAAAAAGTTAGTGCCAAATTTTAGTCACACTTATGAGAGTAAGATCAGACTTTTAATTTATCCTTCTATCAATCTACTCTTGCTGGAGGTTGACAGAAGTAGAAGTGATTATTAACATAAACTGTAATCACTATGAGCCATTAGAAACAAAGAATCACCCAGAGCTGAATGTTAATAGCAGACTCAGAGAGCTTCCTTGGTCTATTAGTAAAATTAAGGAGAGATGTTCCCTAAATGCCTTGTTGTAACGACATGACAAACTAGTCTTTGATGGGTTGGCATTTCTACAGCTCCATTACCTTCCTCTTTACTTCTGGAAAGTTATAAAACATTTTGTGCAAGAAATGGTTTCTTAAAATTGGGAGACTAAGAAAAGTGGATGGATCTGCCTACATTTCCTATCTCCTTCCTTAAATGACTCCTTTTTCCTCAAAAGCCATTGAAACTGAAATGGCAGATCCATTACGAGTAAGGCTTACGGCTGTCAATCTTTTGCAAATTACTTAATCAGAAGATTCCAGAGTGCTTCCCCAGTAGAACATTTTCTCCCTGTCCACTCTAGTTTGACTGACGCTCTATCTGTTATAGACACAGCTAAAGTTACAGAAACAGATGAAATTTACAATGTAATACAAGCCATGTCAACATGTGAAAGAAATAAAGTGTCATGTAAAAAATAATGGAAGGAAAAAAATCATTGTGCCCCACTTAGTTTAGAAAGGGTATTCGGTCACATTTATTATGCTACAAAGCTGTTCCACAATTCCATGTTTAAAGTAACAGAAACCTCAGCTCCTAACCTAGGAAACTTAAAACTAGAGGAAATAAAAACAAATTCATGATGTTGAACCCACAAAGCTGCAAAGCAATCTTGGTTACTTTTCACACTCTTGACTGTCAAGACATCAGAGGTACAATCTCCAGTGCCCCTCTCCTTATACCTGTCATGTTGCCACAAGAAAACATTGAGACAATGATTAAAACTATAAACATACATCTGTAACATTGCTTTTTAAACTATTCAAGCACTTCAAAGCCTGAAGCTGATTACTTCTTTTTATATGGAGAAATGTATACATACTAAATAGTGAAAAACTTAGGACCCTATCTAGTGCCACAAATGGAAGAAGCAATACCCTCCTTTGGCTATAATGAGTTATTTGGTGAAACACTGAATGTAAAGAGGGATACTACATTTGAAATTATCTTTGTAGACAAAGAATTCTGACTCTGGAAGACCATTCTAGAAGTCATGTTCTGACTAAATAGCATGACTTTGGTTTAAAGAAACCTAAAGGTATCAATAAAGAACAAATTTTAAATAGAATTTAATCTGTACCTAATCTAATTTCACTCGTGTACAACAGTCAACTCTGAGACAGTACTGGAGATAAAAGTTTACTATGATCACTTTCACAGCTTTTGCCTCTGTTCTTTAACTTGGCCTTCTTAATACTTGCAGTCTACTATTACAAGACTACTTTCCTGGTTTTGATTACCTTCTGATAAGGATTGTATCACTTTTACGAAGTCATTCTTACAGACTCTCAATCTCCTTCCCACTCTCTCATCTTAAAACGGGCATTCTTTTGATTTAAAAAATGCTCTCACTCAAAGAGGAGTTGACTGAAAGGCAAAAATAATACACACACATGCATTTATGATATGATATGGAACATATGAAATGGATTGTGAAAGTGGGGGAAGAATAAACTTTATTGGCCCACAGAAGGGATGAGGGAATGAGAAGGGGCTAGGGATAAGAATGAATAAAAGTGGAAAAACTAAAACAGAATGATTTAAAATGTGCAAATATATTTTGCAACCTCTACCATTCAATTTAGGAATATGCATGTACAGTGAGATCCATGTAGACTAAAGTGAGTTTAACTTTGTAGTTGATGCTACTTGTACAAGTTCCATCATTAGTAAGTCACCATTTAATTCTGTCAAAGTCAGACAAGGATCTTTCTGGTTAGTGCAAACAAGGTTTTCCATCCTGGGCTGCAGTCTGACCTGCCAGTGCTCAGTAGGCATGCTTGTGATGAATTTGCACAGTTTCCAGTTCCCCACCTCCAATGGCGGCCAGGGTCTCCAGCCTGTTTAAGCGGTCCAAGCTTCTTCCAAGAACTTCTTCTAGCCGACTGCGTAACACCTGAGCCCCTTCCAGTTCCACCTGCAGAGTTCGGTCTCTCTCAGAGCTGATTAAACATGCCACACGGAAGGAAAATGGATTAGCCATCAACTGTAGTGAGTCCATATTTGCTTTCAAAGAACCATCAATGCCACTTTGAGCCACACGACTTTGTAAAGTAATTGTTCTCCAGGACACAATAAATGAATGTAGTCTGTGTGGCATTTGTGTTCACTGCTGATAGATGAGTAAGGACTGATCCTTTTTTTAAAAGCTTCCCCCTTACACTAGATTCTGGGCCAATTTCACCTAAAATTATAGCTTCTAAGACTTATCTCACACACCTATACCCCAAACAAGAGATATTTCGTTATTTGACTAAAAGCTCTTGTTTCTGAAAAACTAAAACCCAGGACAAACTAAATATAAACTGGAACAAGACTGAGTGAAGTAGAACCACTACTGAAGAGACTTGTTTTCTCATTTGTTACCAAACTTGAGGTGGGATGGTGTGCTGAAAAGGAATCTGGTTCATAAACACTAAAGCTCCAGAGGTTCTTTAAAAAGTAACACAATCAACTGGTCCTATCAGACCTTTCCTCTGCCTTCATTTTCTGGTGGAAAGAAAACATTTTTAAAGCCCAACAATAAATTACAAGAAACTGAATAGCAAAAATAATAATAATAAAATTGAAAAAGAGTAAAAAGGGCTAGTAGGGAAGGCAAAATGAGAAAAAAAAAATGAAGAGAATATAAAATGATCCAGAGAGGTATCATATATGCAACCAAAAATCAAGAGGTAGAAGAAAATATATTCATCATGATAGTTATCGGTGGTCCCAGGATGATTTAGCCATCCCAATTAATATATTTTCTTCGATGATATTAAAATGAATATCAGTGTCCATTATAGCCTTACTTTTTTTTTTTTTTTTTTTTTTTGAGATGGAGTCTCACTCTGTTGCCCAGGATGGAGTGCAGCAGTGCGATCTTGGCTCACTGCAACCTCTGCCTCCCGGGTTCAAGTGATTCTTCTGCCTCAGCCTCCCGAGTAGCTGGGACTATAGGTGTACAATACCTCATCCAGCTAATTTTTGTATTTGTAGTAGAGACAGGGTATATATAGCCTTATGTTTATAATAGAACAGCTTTTAATAGGACATGGATCACAGAAGAGAAATGAACATACATTGAGTGGCTACTCTATGCAAGGCATTGTTTCAGACACCAAAGCTGTCTTCTTATTTAATCTCTGCAATAGTTGTGTGAAACAGGCACTATTCCCAACTTGAGATTTTGACACTGAGGCTCAGAGCAATCCATAAAACAAATGACAAAGTGGGTAGCCCCAGTAATTGTCCCTGTTTTTTCTCCCCTCTTCAGTATCATAAGCATCTGCACTTAATGAAGAATAAAAGGCATAAAAAGAACATGATAGTAAAAGAAATAAAAATTTCAATAAAGAATAAAAGGAAAAACAGCCACTCTCTTACCTCTCTGGATGGGCATGGAACTTCACCAGACTGCTATACAGCTGTCTCTCTGCTTGTAAGGCCTCATTGAGCCGACTCCGTTCATCCACTAGTCCTTCTAGCATCAGCAGCAACTGGGGAAAGAAGAGAGAAGAAGCAACACACAAATGGCACAGTGAGACATGAAGCCACAGTTAACCCTGAGAAACAAGAAAATGCATTAGCATGTACTAGGACTTAAAAAGCCCACTATCTTAGTACTTAAGCTTTTGATACTATTTTATAGTTTTCAAATCAATGTCATATTATCTTTTTTTATCTTTAAAAGCCTGTAAGGTGGAATTCAAACTAGGCTGTAATGTCTTTCCTGTAGATCCCACATATCCATACAGTCTTTATGGTAAGGACAAGTTATTTTAAAGAAACCATTTAAAGGAATTTAGCAATAGTTAAATATCACCCACTCAAAATACCCATTCACAGGCATTTCAATTTCATGATCCTGAAAACAGGACAGAACCAAAAAGTAACATTACTCTGGATTTGATAAATGTGAGAAAAACAGGAAGAGGATGTGGAAACTAAAATATCTGATATGAATAATCAGATAATGGCTAAGGTAAAACCACAAAAAGGGAGACTAGGGGATTTTTAAAACTGGTGTTTCTTAAACGCCACACATTCTCATATCCTGAAAACTAATTGAGTCATAAAACATGAGTCTGTTTGTAAGCAGAAATATGGTAATGAGGCCGGGCACGGTGGCTCAAGCCTGTAATCCCAGCACTTTGGGAGGCCGAGACGGGCGGATCACGAGGTCAGGAGTTCGAGACCATCCTGGCTAACACGGTGAAACCCCGTCTCTACTAAAAAATACAAAAAACTAGCCGGGCGAGGTGGTGGGCGCCTGTAGCCCCGGCTACTCGGGAGGCTGAGGCAGGAGAATGGCGTAAAAACCCGGGAGGCGGAGCTTGCAGTGAGCTGAGATCCGGCCACTGCACTCCACCCTGGGCGACATGGCGAGACTCCGTCTCAAAAAAAAAAAAAAAAAAAAAAAAAAAGAAATATGGTAATGAAATCAAAAGATAAAATATGATAATTCCATCACAAATACAAACACAGGTTTTATATTAGAGATCTAGCTATGGCAAAAGGTAGAAAAAAACTAAGGAGCTATTTGGACTACCTAGCTCAACTGAATTCAGGAAGCCATGACACTGACTGATCTTCTAAAAGAGATGCCAACACAGTAACAAACAAGCTTTCAGTTTCAGTCTGTAACTCTGTGCTAGCATTTCTTCAACATCATAGTTGAGTATGCAGCTAGTGTGGAGGAAACGCAGGGGGAAGGGAATCGCTAAGGCTGAAAGGCCTCTTCTAAAAAATTTGATGAGAACTCTATGCTAGAGAGAGTTAAAGCGTAAGGTGGGAAAAAGGTGGGAAATGAATCTTCTTAGGAAGTATGTGAAGTCACAAAAGGCTTGAGTTTAAATCATAGCTCTGGCATTTATTAGTTACATGACTATTCTCCACTCCCATTTTAAAGGAGAAATCAGTGTTTCAGCTTCTTCATCTATAATAATTGGGCTGACACTACTTACTTTGTGTAGAGTTGTGAGCATTAGTGCTAATTTAAATACCTAGCACAGTACATAGCTCATGAATACTTGATAAACTTTGATTATACTCAAATTTCTCATTTCATGTTTCTAAAACTAATTTCATGGGTCTAATATCATAACTCTAAGCAGCAATCACATAACACTCCCTTTTTTCACTAATGCTTTATAATAATTATTATTTATTATATAATAAAAATATTAAAATTTTAATTTTTAAATAAAAATAATAAATATTATTATTATTATCTTGGAGGCAGAGTTTTGCTCTTGTTGCCCAGGCTGGTGCGTGATGACATGATCTCAGCTCACTGCAACCTCCGCCTCCCAGGTTCAAGCGATTCTCCTGCCTCAGGCTCCTGAGTAGCTGGGATTACAGGCGCCCGCCACTACACCTGGCTAATTTTCATATTTTTAGGAGAGACGGGGTTTCGTCATATTGGCCAGGCTGGTCTCAAATTCCTGACCTCAAGTGATCTGCCCACCTCGGCCTCCCAAAGTGCTGGGATTACAGGCATGAGCCACCGCACCCGGCCTTTACAATTATTTTATTCCATTTAGCAATGGGGAGAGAGGGTTACGGTTTTCTAGCACTTAATAAGTTTTAATGGTCCCGATCTAAAAACAGGAGCATCTTTTTGAGATAATGTATATATAAAATAACTTATATTTTTCTCCAAAAAGAAAAAAGTCATACCTGGCATTTGGACTCAGATATTATACTTGGAAAATTATATACTTTTAAATATAAACTATTTTGAAAGAAAAAATAATAGGGATTTAGAAATTAAGACTTGACTAGAAAATTCACTTGACTTTTTCTTTCTTTTTTAGCCATGAGTTCAAATTCCGCTTTGGCATTACTCAGTTCTTTTTCCAGCCGTGCAATTGTGTTCAAGTCTCCTAAGATGAAAATACAGCACTAGTTTTAATTGCTATTAACATAATGTGATATCTGCTGCCTCCTCTAAGTAATTTACAGAGGACACATTCTAATAATAAGAAAAAAGAAAACATACACACAGGTTGTTCTTTGTAGCATTATTTATAATAGCAAAATATTGCAATCATCCTAGATGCTGTAAAGATTGAATAAAACATATTCACAGATGGCACTCTATACTACTGTAAATAAAGAATAAGGATGATCTTTATGAACTTATATGAAGTGACTTTGAGATTCTAAGAATACGTTAAGTAAAACAAGCTATGTGCTTAAGAATACATCTAAGGTAGTAGGTTTTCTATTAGGAAAAAGGGGAAATAAGAATGTACATATATACATCACATATACACAGATGATTCATTTGCTTATTTTTCAAAAAGATATATAGGAAGAATAACCCAGAAATGAAACTGATTACCTTCAGGAGACGAGTGGAAACAGGAGAGAAGGGATAGGGAAATATGGGACATCTGAGTATATCATTTTATATACTGGAGTTTTGAACTGTGTAAATGTTTAATTTTTTTTTTTTTTTTTTTTTTTTTTTGAGACAGAGTCTCGCTTAGTCGCCCAGGCTGGAGTGCAATGGCGCGATCTTGGCTCACAGCAACCTCCGCCTCCCGGGTTCACGCCATTCTCCTGCCTCAGCCTCCCGAGTAGCTGGGACTACAGGCGCCCGCCGCCTCGCCCGGCTAATTTTTTGCATTTTTAGTAGAAGCGGGGTTTCACCGTGTTAGCCAGGATGGTCTCGATCTCCTGACCTCGTGATCCGCCCGCCTCGGCCTCCCAAAGTGCTGGGATTACAGGTGTGAGCCACCGCGCCCGGCCAATGTTTAATTTTTAATGTATAAGTCAGCTTGACAATTAATGGGAGAGAAAATGTCTAAAACTGAGTATTAATATAAATATATATAGCAAATAAATAAAACCACCCAGAAGATACTAAAAAATTAATCCAAATAATTTTTGAACTCACTACTCTAACTGAACACTGTCAGTGCAAAATATCCTAAGGATAAAAAGAATTACAAAAAAATCTTAAACATTACTTAATACATTTATTGTTGATGGTAGTATTTATGTAGCAATTCTGAAACAACTTTTGCATATTATAGTATTCTGCAAATGTGTAAATATTTTGAAACATATTGATGCTCTAAGTAACCAGGGCTCTCAAAGAGATACAAACATGAAATGAGGGAAAAAAGAACCTATATTGTTAAATTGGAATTACAGAAATCAGTATCAAATCTTCATATGTATACAAATACACACACATATACTTAAAAATATTCATTGCTAGCTCTGTTCACTTAAAAGGGCCTAGAAGCAAAAGGCATTCATGTAGCAATGAACACATCTTGTGCCCAGATCATAGTTTCTAAATGCCATTACCCACCAAAAGGAACCAGGGAGCTCTTTAGGATAACGGCTGATTCTGGGACTGAGGCAGGTAAAGCAAAAGGTAATCACAGAACATTTTACTGTGCCAGAAACTATGAAACTATGCTAAAACAAAAACAAAAACAAAAAAACAACAAAAAAAAAACTGATGGGGATATGGCAAAGCTTGATGAGGCTCCCACTGACCAAATATGGGTTAATTTGAGCATTAAAGGAAATAATGACCAAAATCAATAATATAATGATTTTTAAAACTCCATATTGATAAAAACAAATGGGGTATAGACATACGGAAAGGACAGCTCTTCTTTATAAATAATACCCACAAATAAACAAAGAAGAGATTTCACAAACAGAAAATCATATATATATATATATTTTTTTTTTTTTTTTTTGAGATTGAGTCTTGCTCTGTCATCCAGGCTGGAGTGGGGGAGGGTGGGGGGGGCGGGGTGGCGGTGGGGAATCTCTCCACTTTCCAGGTTCAAGCGATTCTCCTGCCTCAGCCTCCTGAGTAGCTGGGATTACAGGCATGCACCACCAAGCTCGACTAATTTTTGTATTTTTTAGTAGAGACAGGGTTTCACCATGTTGGCCAGGCTGGTCTCAAACTCCTGAGCTTAAGTGATCTGCCCACCTCAGTCTCCCAAAGTGCTGGGATTAAAGGCATGAGCCACCGCGCCCAACCCTGAAAATCACTATTTTTAAACTACCAATATAGTGTAAATTCAGCCAGCAGATCACTTATATACTAAGGGTGAAATAAACCTTTTACAACAGAGAGATTTGACAGCTACAACCTTAACCAAATGACTGAATTTAATATCACCAATATTTTGTATCACCAATATAAACCGATTATCACGCACTGATGTGATGCACTAAAAAAGACGTCATCCAGTCCAGGCACAGTGGCTCACGCTTGTAATCCCAGCACTTTAGGAGGCTGAGGTAGGTGGATCACTTGAGGCTAGGAGTTCCAGACCAGCCTGGCCAACATGGCAAAACCCTGTCTCTAAGAAAAAATACAAAAAAACTAGCCAGGCATGGTGGCGCATGCCTGTAGTCCCAGTTACTTGGGAGACTGAGGCGGGAAGATCGCTTGAAACTGGGAGGCAGGCAGGCAGGCCAGATGGAAGGAAGGGAGGGAGGAAGGGAGGAAGGGAGGAGGGGAGGAAGGGAGGAAAGGAGGAAAGGAGGGACGGAGGGAGGGACGGAGGGAGGGAGGGAGGGAGGGAGGGAGGAAAGAAGGAAGGAAGGAAGGAAGGAAGGAAGTCAGTCATCTGTGTGGTATTCCTGCCAAAAATGTTTAACTCAAATCTAAGCATGAGGAAACAATCACAGCTAAATTGAGGAATATTAGCTGGCCTGGATTCTTCAAAAATGCCAATCTCGGCCTCTGCCCCCGGGCGGGCCGGGCCTGCAGTGGTGAGGGGAGCCAGGCTGAGGGTGGGAGTGGGTGGCAGGCAGGTGGAGGGCAGGGAGAGGTGGTGGAGGAGGAGGAGGAGAGATGAGGGCAGCGGAGGAGCGCCAGGTACCAGGCTAGGGAAGCTGCGGGCTCTCAGGGAAGAGATGGATGATGAACAAGCTTTACATTGGGAACCTGAGCCCCATGGTCACCACCGACGACCTCTGGCAGCTCTTTGGGGACAGGATGCTGCCCCCCATGGGACAGATCCTGCTCAAGTCTGGCTATGCCTTCGTGGACTACCCCGACCAGAACTGGGCCATCCGAGCCATCGAGACCCTCTCGGGTAAAGTGGAATTGCATGGGAAAATCATGGAAGTTGATTACTCAGTCTCTAAAAAGCTAAGGAGCAGGAAAATTCAGATTCGAAACATTCCTCCTCGCCTGCAGTGGGAGGTGTTGGATGGACTTTTGGCTCAATATGGAACAGTGGAGAATGTAGAACAAGTCAACACAGACATAGAAACCGCTGTTGTCAATGTCACATATGCAACAAGAGAAGAAAATAAACATGGAGAAGCTAAGTGGGCATCAGTTTGAGAACTACTTCTTCAAGATTTCCTACATCCCAGACGAAGAGGTGAGCTCCCCTTTGTCCCCTCAGTGAGCCCAGTGTGGGGACCTCTCTTCCCGGGGAGCAAGGCCAGCCCCTGGGGGGCACTTCTCAGGCTAGACAGATTGATTTCCTGTTGAGGATCCTGGTCCCCACCCAGTTTGTTGGTGCCATCATCAGGAAGGAGGGCTTGACCATAAAGGACATCACTAAGCAGACCCAGTCCCAGGTAGACATCCATAGAAAAGAGAACTCTGGAGCTGCAGAGAAGCCTGTCACCATCCATGCCACCCCAGGGGGGACTTCTGAAGCATGCCGCATGATCCCGAAATCATGCAGAAAGAGGCAGATGAGACCAAACTAGCCGAAGAGATTCCTCTGAAAATCTTTGCCCACAATGGCTTGGTTGGAAGACTGACTGGAAAAGAAGGCAGGAATTTGAAGAAAATTGAACATGAAACAGGGATCAAGATAGCAATCTCATCTTTGTAGGATTTGAGCATATACAACCCGGAAAGAACCATCACTGTGAAGGGCACAATTGAGGCCTGTGCCAGTGCTGAGATAGAGATTATGAAGAAGCTGCGTGAGGCCTTTGAAAATGATATGTTGGCTGTTAATACCCACTCTGGATACTTCTCCAGCCTGTATCCCTATCACCAGTTTGGCCCGTTCTCGCATCATCACTGTTATCCAGAGGAGGAGATTGTGAATCTCTTCATCCCAACCCAGGCTGTGGGCGCCATCATCGGGAAGAAGGGGGCACATATCAAACAGCTGGCGAGATTCGCCCCTGCAGAAGGCCCAGACGTCAGCAAAAGGATGGTCATCATCACCCGGCCACAGGAAGCCCAGCTCTAAGCCCAGGGACGGATCTTTGGGAAACTGAAAGAAGAAAACTACTTTAACCCCAAAGAAGTGAAGCTGGAAGCCCATATCAGAGTGCCCTCTTCCACAGCTGGCTGGGTGATTGGCAAAGGTGGCAAGACCATGAATGAACCGCAGAACTTAACCAGTGCAGAAGTCATTGTGCCTCGTAACGAAAAGCCAGATGAAAATGCGGAAGTGATCGTCGGAATTATCGGATACTTCTTTGCTAGCCAGACTGCACAGCGCAAGATCAGAGAAACTGTACAACAGGTGAAGCAGCAGGAGCAGAAACACCCTCAGGGAGTCGCCTCACAGCGCAGCAAGTGAGGCTCCCACAGGCACCAGCAAAACAACAGATGACGGAGCCCTTCCAACACCTGACAGAATGAGACCAAACACAGCCAGCCAGATCGGGAGCAAACCAAAGACCATCTGAGGAATGAGAAGTCTGCGGAGGCGGCCAGGGACTCTGCAGAGGCCCCGAGAATCCCAGGGGCCGGGGAGGGGTGGGGAAGGTCAGCCAGGTTTGCCAGAACCACGGGGCCCGCCTCTCGCCCCCCAGGGCTTCTGCAGGCTTCAGCCATCCACTTCACCATCCATTCGGATCTCTTCTTAACTCCCACGACGCTATCCCTTTTAGTTGAACTAACATAGGTGAACGTGTTCAAAGCCAAGCAACGTGCATACCCTTTTCTGGTGGCAAATCGTCTCTGTACATGTGTGTATATACTAGAAGGGGAAGATATTAAGATATATGGTCTGTGGGTTACACAGGGTGCCTGCAGCTGTAATATATTTTAGAAATAATATATCAAATAACTAACTCCAATATTTAATCAATCAATTTTTTTTTCTTTCTAAGGAGAAAGCAGGCTTTTCTAGACTTTAAAGAATAAAGTCTTTCTTTGGGAGGTCTCACAGTGTGGAGAGGAGCTTTGAGGCCACCCACACAAAATTCACCCAGAGGGAAATCTTGTCGGAAGGACACTCACAGCAGTTCTGGATCACCTGTGTATGTCAACAGAAGGGATACCGTCTCCTTGAAAAGGAAACTCTGTCATTTCTCATGCCTGTCTAGCTCATACACCCATTTCTCTGCTTCACAGGTTTTAAACTGGATTTTTGCATACTGCTATGTAATTCTCTGTCTCTCTCTGTTTATCTCTCCCCTCCCTCCCCTCCCCTTCTTCTCCATCACCATTCTTTTGAATTCCCTCATCCCTCCATCTCAACCCTGAATCTATGCACCCCACCCCCTCCCAGGCAAAGCAGTGCTCTGAATATCACATCACATGAAAGGAACAAAAGCGAAACACACAAACCAGCCTCAGCTTACACTCGGTTACTCAAAAGAACAAGAGTCAATGGTACTTTTTCTAGCATTTTGGAAGAGGAAAACAGGAACCCGTCAAACCAACCAATCAACCACACAAAGAAAAAATTCCACAGTGAAAGAATGTATTTTGTCTTTTTGCATTTTGGTGTATAAGCCATCAATATTCAGCAAAATGATTTCTTTCTTTAAAAAAAAAATGTGGAGGAAAGTAGAAATTTACCAAGGTTGTTGGCCCAGGGCATTAAATTTACAGATTTTTTAAATGAGAAAAACACACAGAAAAAGTTACCTCAGGTGTTTTTTACCTCAGCACCTTGCTCTTGTGTTTCCCTTAGAGATTTTCTAAAACTGATAGTGGGAGCATTTAAAAAATTTAATAAAAATGAGTTGGAAAAGAAATAAGATATCAACTGCCAGCCTGGAGAAGGTGAGGGTCCAAGTATGCAACAGCTGTTCTGAATTGTCTTCTGCTAGCCAAGAACCTATATGGCCCTCTTTTGGACAAACCTTGAAAATGTTTATTTAAAAAAAAAAAATGACAAAAACAGAGAGAGAGAATATTGGAGATGTCTTGAATTTTAATAGGGTACGCGCCATTAGGGCTTTCTGTGCTAAAGGATGAACAGGTACTGGTTTCTGTGAACAAGCCATTATACCACCAGACTGCAATGTCAGTTTCCTCTACTGCAAACAGTATTCTGTGACCAAAAAAAAAAAAAAAAGAAAGAAAAGAAATATATCCAGCTAACAAGAAAAAAAAAATGCCAATCTCACTAAAGAAAAAAAAAAGCTAGACAGTCGTTCTAGATTAGAGACTAAGAGACATGACAACTAAGCACCTGGGTTGGGGGAAACCAAAGTAGCTATACAGAACATTATTGGGACAACAGGAACTCTGAATGTGGACTGTATATTAGATACTAAGCCTATACCAAGGTTAATTCTCCTGAGTGTGATAATTATATTGTAGCTATGTAGGAGAACGCGCTTGTTCTTAGGCAATACTTACTGTAGTATTCAGGAATAAAGTGTCATGATTTCTGTGAGAAATTCTCCAATGGTTCAGAAAATACATTACAACCACAAATGTGTGTGTAATAGAAAGAAAAAAGGCAAATGTGGCAGAATGTTAATAACTGGTAAATCTGAATAAAAACATCTATGAGTATGCACTGTACTATTTTTGCCACTTTTCTGTAGGTTTGAAATTTCAAAAATAAAAAACTTTGGGGAAAAGTACATTTTTTAAAAAAGGCAAATAAAGAATAAATAAAACAAATCCAACATTGTTTTACCCTTTGATTAGTATAAAGTTTTCCTACTAGAGGATGACTACTTATAAGACTTTTCTAAACCATCCCCTGAATGGGGCTAGGCTTGGCAAATAACTCAATGTACACTGCCTATCCTTCCTAATGGTTTAATGTAGGTGATGTCAACTTACACTGAGTGGCCCCAGACTTGAAAGATACCCAGGAAAAGGTGTCAGCTCATGGCCCTACTCTGCAGGATTGGAACCACTACCTCCTGCATTTCTGAATCCCTGCAAAACTATCTGAAAAGGAGAATACGGTCAAATTGTGAACCCAAAGCAATAACCTCAACTCAACATAAAGTAAGGACAGTGCTTCAGCCTTTCAGAGGAATTCCAAACTTATTTGTTCCATTAAGATAGGAAAAGAAAAGAGTCTTGTCCAAACCTATTAATACAGAGATTACTAGAAGGAAAAACAAGAGAAAAACAAAGTCCCTTAATGAAATGAAATTTGATACTTACCTAATGTGGATCTGGGTATGCTGGCATCCTCTTTGGCAGTCAGTGAAGTGCTATCATCTCTGGAAGGTATCTGCATTGAACCCTAAAAAACTGGAAAAGTTGGGGGACTTAGGAAGATGCAGGAACTATGATCACAATGACAGGACTGAGAATATTCTGAGATTTTGGTATTAAAATGATCAAACTTACACCTCAAATGTAAAAAGGAAATGTAATCAGCATGAATTATCTAAGTCTATAGTTCTTATTTGATTAGTCTTTTCTCCAAGAGCAGGGGCCAATGTAGGTAACTTCAGCTTGTTGGTTAGAGATGGGTACTTGGGACATCAGGGAGTCTCTCCCTCCTAAATATTGGCGCAGGGCCTGTAATTCTGAATTTCTTTCCATTAAGGCTTGCACTGTCTTCTCTCTTCTCAAAAAAAAAAAAAAAAAAAAAAGGAATTTACTTCTTAAATATTGTGAAATTAATATACCCCATACTATTATGAGATTATTCTCACCATGGCCTCTGAAAAATGCAATCTTTTTTTCCTCTTAAGATGACTCAGATTTTAAATGATCAGATTATTAAGGAAAATAAAATGTATATAATGAAGTTAATGGATACATGTATTGTTTAGGCACCCTTCCAAATGCAAGGTTTTCAAGAAATTTTTCATACTTTGATGATTAATGTAAAACTGTGGTCTAAAGCCAGGCACAGCAGCTTACACCTAATAATCCCAGCACTTTGGGAAGTCAAGGCAGGATGATTGCTTGAGCCCAGGAGTTCGAGACCAGCCTGCACAACACAGCGAGACCCCCACCTCTAAATAAGTAAGTAAATAAATAAAAC
Source organism: Macaca mulatta (assembly GCF_049350105.2). Classification (NCBI taxonomy): domain Eukaryota; kingdom Metazoa; phylum Chordata; class Mammalia; order Primates; family Cercopithecidae; genus Macaca; species Macaca mulatta. The sequence goes on from NC_133406.1 coordinate 118,160,165, forward strand.
TGTGGTCTAGGTAATAAATAGAAGGAAAGAAACTAACAGAGTTGACTGTAAAATATATAAATATACACACATCTATAGTCTGCAAATACTTCCTATTTGCAGACTATAAATGCACTACATGATACTTTACTGATCTGTGCATTAATCCTTACTTGGCTTTCCTGCTCCCTGGTGCTCATAGACTGAAGCAGGCCTTGAATCTCCATTTCATGTTCCACCACTAGTTTGTTTCGATCACTTAGAAGGTCCTGCAGCATCCTTTCCTTTCGCTGTAGACGCTGGCACAGCTCCTCTGCTATCTCACTCTGCCCTGGTCCAAGTTTGCACAGCAATGTTGCACTAAGATCCTAATGCAGAAAGGACACTGTAAGTTTCCAGAGGAAAGAACTGCCTCTACTAAATATTAAAGGGCTTATAAGAATCTATCATAGAAGAAGAAGGTGCGAGATTCTTGAGAATAAGTATCACGTTTTACTCATTTTTGTTTTACCAGATGTAGCACAGGCCTGCAACACAGAAGTCTCTAAATACATGTCCCAGGAATGAATACAAACAATACAGAAAACTATCTCTGGTGGCCACTTACATACATATTGTTTTCTGAAATAAGCCTTTTTCTATTTGTTCAGGGCATGTAACAATTAATGTTAGATGAGGATAAATGGACCCTCCTTTCATTTATTTGTTTTCCCCCAGTGTAACTTTATAGGAGGAAGCATAAAACAAACTGCTGAAAGGAATACTAAACACTGTATTTGCTCTCATAGTGATGGTTTCTATTTCTGTACTAACCACCGGCACATGGTGGAGGAAACAGAGGAGCCATACTGCCTAGGTTGATACTGGATCTGCTACTTATTAGCTATGTTAGCTTGGACAAGTTACTTAGCTTCAGAAGTCTGTTTCCTCCTCTACAAAACAGGGATAATAGAATGTGCCTCATGGCCTTGTGAGGATTCAATGAGTTAATATCTATTGAGATCTGAAAACAGCACCTGCCCCAGCATGAACACCGTAACTAATAAAGGTTAATAGCTGCCAGACGGAAGAGGCAATGCTTAGGTCTCATTCATTCTCACATAACTTCTTTGAGAAAGTTATTGCCAACTTAAGTTTCTAGATGTGGGGGAAAAAAAAAAAATTCCCAGTGAAAGTCAATGACTTGCCCAGGCACAGAACTGCTTGTACCTGGAGAATCGCTTGTGTACCTGGGAGGTGGAGGTTGCAGTGAGCTGAGATCACACCATTGCACTCCAGCCTGGGCAACGAGAGTGAAACTCCATCCCAAAAAATAAAATAAAAGAATATCAAGCAACCAAAGAAGCAGGGAAACAAGACACATAATGAAGAATCTAATCATCTAGTTGAAATTGACACACATGTTGGAAATAGCAGAAAAGGACATTAGAGCAGTTATAATTGTATTTTGATTAAATAGAGAGGTTGAAGATTTTTTAAATATCAAATTCTGTAGATAAAAAACTATGATTTACAGTCTGAAATGGAAGAAGGCACTGCATTAAACATTGCAGAAGAGAAGAGTATTGAACTAGAAGGAAAAGAAGTTCAAACATAAATGAAACACACAGTAACAAATGACTTGAAAACATAAAAGGACCATCAGCATAAAAACTTTAAACACCCTAGTATAGGGCTAAATGGAATCCCCGAAGGGCGTGTAGTGGAGAATAGAGACAAAAATATTTAAAACATACTGGATGAAAGATTAAAGGAGTTTCATGGAAACCATAAACTTCAAATATTACAGAAATATGATTATCCCAAGAAGAAACATGAAGAAAACTTCACCAAGGAACATCTTAATCAAATCCACCAAAACCAGTGATAAAAAGGAAATCCTAAAAGGAATAAAAGGGGAAAGAACATGTTACATACGGAGGACTGAAGATAAGGATGGCATAAGATTTCTCATAAGAATATTCTGGCCAAGATTCTCTTTTCAAAACAATTCTGAGTCCAGTCAACAGACAGTTATACTACATCATCAAGGTTCACATTTGTGTTCCATAATTGGGTGAAACATTAGCATGAAAAAACAGGTATAACTGAAGACATGTCTCAGACTGAACAAACCCAATCCTCTATATAGCACACAAAGAAGAACCAGATTTTAGCAATGCTACGTCTTATCTTCTTTAACTAACTAAGAAATTTAAGACATATACACCACAGTATGACTGATGTTTCTTACTATATGGGTTATTAACTATAAGTTAAAAGCTGGGGGACATCATCTACCAAAAACAGTAACTATAGCTTTGGAATATCTGAATCCTCTGTATCTGTATTTAGATGAGTAGTTGGCAAACTATGGCCTGGCAGCCACCTGCTTTTACAAATTAAGTTTTATTAGAGCATGGTCATGCTCGTTTGTTTATATATTGCCTATGACTACTTTCGCTCTACAACAGCAGGGCTGAGTAGTTGCAATAGAAACCTTCTGGTCCACAGAAGCCTAAAATATTTACTATCTGTCCCTTTACAGAAGAAAGTCTGCCAACCCCTGCTTAAATAGCAGTGAAAGATGCAGGTTGTGATAATAAAATTTAATAACCATTATGTAAAATAATACTTGTCTATTCTCTATAGTCAAAGGAACTATATCTAGCTCATCCAAAAAAAGGTTTGTATTATTAAAGTTTAAAAGTAGGAGAATCAGAACATACTTCTATTTTACTATAATACATGTTATTCATTGTTCTATCAAGAGACCATTATTATCAACTCTGATTCTCTCTCTCTCACTCTTTTTTTTAAGAGATGGGATCTCACTGTCTTGTCCAGTGATTATAGCTCATCCTCAAATTCCTGGGCTCAAGGGATCCTCCTGCTTCAGGCTCTAGGGTAGCTGGGACTACAGGTGTGTACTACCACACTGCTAATTTTTTAAATTTTTTTGTAGAGACAGGTTCTCACTTTATTGCCAGGGCTGGTCTTGAACCCCTGCATTTAAGTGATCTTCCTGCCTCAGCCTCCCAAAGTGCTGGGACTATAGGCGTAAGCCACTGTGTCTGGCCTCTCTCTCTTTTTTGAACTTTTCAATGTTTTGTGATTAACCATTTGTACAGTAAGTTTTTCTTTTTAATTTAAATTTTGTTTTCAACTCTGATTATCAAAGGATTTGAGAGTACAGTCTCTCTACAAGTCTCAAGTGTCAGGGGTCTACAGTGAACTTACTTTGGCGCTGAGTCCTAACTTTAGAGTGAAAGACTACTTTACTCTTAAAAGGTTTTTCCAGGTGGTGATAAAAAAGTACAACAAAGTCTGCATAGCATAGTTGATGAACCCTACATATAAATGCTGGCCTAAAAAAACACTCAAGCTAGCAGATTAAGAAGCAATAAATAGGCTGGGCACGGTGGCTCAAGCCTGTAATCCCAGCACTTTGAGAGGCCGAGACGGGCGGATCACGAGGTCAGGAGATCCAGACCATCCTGGCTAACACAGTGAAATCTCGTCTCTACTAAAAAATACAAAAAACTAGCCGGGCCAGGTGGCGGGCGCCTGTAGTCCCAGCTACTCGGGGGGCTGAGGCAGGAGAATGGCGTAAACCCGGGAGGCGGAGCTTGTAGTGAGCTGAGATCCGGTCACTGCACTCCAGCCTGGGCGACAGAGCGAGACTCCGTCTCAAAAAAAAAAAAAAAAAAAAAAAAGAAGCAATAAATATTTTGGATAGACTGTCTAATAAACCAACAGGTCTATTATTTGGAGGGGAATAAAGAGTTACTTTAAAAAAGTGTTTTAAGAAACACTTTAAATTCAACCAAACTTGATCAATACTGTAAAATCAATAAAAGTAACTAAGTTAAGTAAGAACTGGAGTTCAGTCTTCAGAGAGATTGTTAAGTATCTCTGAGGAATTCTAACCTTTTCAGGTAGAGATTTTCAATCAGCAGAACAATGTGAAGGGCTGTTACTGGGATTCAGTCAGCGAGCAGTCCCGGAAAAATAAAGCTTCTAGGAGTGAAGCTTAGTCTGTGGCTTCACAGCCTTACTCCAATGAGTTCTTCAGAGTTAATGGTTAGATCTTTTTTTTCCTGGTATCTCATAATCTTTGTCAAACCAGCTATTAGGTGGCTGTGACCCATATCTGCTGTGATCATTGTAGCTACTGAGACTAAATTATTAACACAGTGTTTTTGTTTGTTTGTTTTTGATTTGTTTGTTTTTTTCAGTTATGAGATCCAGATAGCTTTTCCACCGTAAAGAATGTAGCACAGAACTCTTTAAGAGGAGTTATTCAGTACTCTTACTCACCTGCTATTCAATACTCCTAAGATTTCAAAGATGATGAGCTCAAACATGGTGCAAGAAAATGCAAATATCAGAGAAGATCACCTGTACAACATACTGACATTACCTGTTAAAAGCCAAATAGAGACTAGAAGTTATTTCCTTGTTTAAAAACTGAACTGATAACCTCCTTCTGGTTACAAGTCAGAAAACTTATTTTGAGGAAATTCTCAAGTCACTGGAAGTAGGTGGCACTTCTGAATCTTGAGTCACTATTACCAGCATCCTCTTGTGGATGAAGAATTTTGAGGACAAGAAGATGAAGTGACAGGGTCATAGGTAGCACTTAGAATTCCTGATGCACACTGACAAAAAACTGACACATATAATGGTTAATGTTTAAAGGGGTTCTTCAACACTCTGCAGATCCTGATCAGTTCTGGAACCTCCCCTGGGAGGCCTTAAAGTATTGGGCAGAAGAAAATCTCCAGAATTCCAGGCTCTTTCAGACAATAAACTCCCTGGGAAAATTTAATGGAGAACATCCTAGAAATGACCCAAATGTAGACTGTAACCCCTGACCTTACTACTAATTGTAGGGACCAGCCCCACAGGGTCGGTGGGTATTTCACCCCGTGTGCGGAGATGAGAGACTGTAAAAATAAAGATGCAAGACAAAGAGATAAAAGAAAAGACAGCTGGGCCTGAGGGACCACTACCACCAAAACCCGGAGACCGGTAGTGGCCCTGAATGCCAGGCTGCGCTGATATGTATTGGATACAAGACAAAGGGGCAGGGTAAGGAGTGTGAACCATCTCCAATGATAGGTAAGGTCATGTGGGTCATGTGTCCACTGGACGGGGGACCCTTCTCTGCCTGGCAGCCGAGGCAGAGAGAAAGACAGGTGAGAGAGAGAGATCTTAGGCCATTATTTCTGCATATCAAAGACTTTTAATACTTTCACTAATTTGCTACTGCTATCTAGAAGGCAGAGCCAGGCGTACAGGATGGAACATGAAGGCGGACTAGGATCGTGACCACTGAAGCACAGCATCACAGGGAGATGATTAGGCCTCCGGATAACTGTGGGTGGGGCTGACTGATGTCAGGCCCTCCACAAGAGGTGGAGGAGTACAGTCTTCTCTAAACTACCCAGGGAAAGGGAGACTCCCCTTCCCGGTCTGCTAAGTAGTGGGTGTTTTTCCCTGACACTGATGCTATCGCTAGACCATGGTCTGCTTGGCAACGGGCATCCTCGGGTCACTTCTCATTATGTCCCCCCCAGCCCCTGTCTCTGTATGGCCTGGTTTTTCCTAGGTTATGATTGTAGAACGAGGATTATTATAATATTGGAATAAAGAGTAATTGCTACAAACTAATGATTAATGATATTCATATATAATCATATCTATGATCTATATCTAGTATAACTATTCTTATTTTATATATTTTATTATACTGGAACAGCTCGTGCCCTCGGTCCCTGCCTAGGCACCTGGGTAGCTTGCTGCCCACAACTAATTAGGAGAACTAATTAGGAAATGTCCAATCTAGGGTGGTGATCTTCTGAATCCAAAGCTTGAGATAAAAACAACACCAGCCTTGGGATTTTGGTTTTAATTTAAAACATAAGACTGGCAATTCAGGGTCAGATAGACAAACGAAAGGGAACATTTGTGAGACATTATGAATTAAATTCTCTCCTACAGAATAACTATTTGCTATTGGTGCATATCCTGATATGACTAAGGCATGACATTCCTTGCTCCTAACTTCTGGGCTATATTTGATTTGTCTTCCCCCCCCCTTTTAAATCAATTAAGCCTAATTATATTCTCCAATCTAATAGTTATATAGTACTTATTTGGTAAAAGCTTCCCATCTTGGAAATGAACATAATGTTTCTTTAATGGAGGCATTTTTCTTGTCCCATTTTAAAACAATCTAAATTCATATAGTGTAAATATGACAAAGTGATTTCTTCTCACCTCATAGTGCTTAAACAATTGGCGCATGATGAAAAGCCACCCAAATCCAAAAAACAGTATCTGGAGGAGAAGGAAAATAGAATGTCAATCTATATTTTCTTTTGAGAAACGTTTTATAGAAACTCTTTCATGATAAAAGGTCTGCTAACTAGATGGTTAACTTATTTCAGGGATTAAAGATAAGATCCACTCTTATAAGACCTACTTATTAAAGCTCATGACATTGGAAATAAATGTTTAAATGCTCTTGGATTTTTGAAGCTATCCATGTTACAGAGTGTGCTTTAAGTAAGACAAAAATGGAAGTATGTATTTTCCCATAATCTTATGATAATCACTATATGAGCCACAGAAGTTCGCAAATAGAAAAGGAGTCAGTGGCCAGGCGCGGTGGCTCACACTTGTAATCCCAGCACTTTGGGAGGACAAGGTGGGCAGATCACCTGAGGCCAGGAGTTCGAGACCAGTCTGGCCAACATGGCGAAGACCTGCCTCTACTAAAAATACAAAAATTAGCTGGGTGTGGACACCTGTAATCCCAGCTACTCCCGGAGGCTGAGGCATGAGAATCACTTGAATTTTGGGAGGCGGAGGTTGCAGAGAGCCAATATCGCGCCACTGTATTCCAGCCTGGGTGATAAGAGTGAGACTCGGTCTCAAAAAAAAGAAAAGGAGTCAGAGTGAGACTTGCTTCTTACGGATGATCCCTGATTGCAAGTATTTTTAAAAAAATACCAGCCTGGCCAACATGGTGAAAACCCATCTCTATAAAAAACATGCACACATAAAAATTAGCTGGAGGTGGTGGGGTGTGCCTGTAGTCCCAGCCACCTGGGAGGCTGAGGTGGGAAGATCACCTGAGCTTAGGAAGTTGAGGCTGCAGTGAGCCATGATTGCACCACTGTGCTCCAGCCTGGGCAACAGAGTGAGACCTTGTCTCAAAAAATAAATAAAAATAAATTAATTTAAAAAATAAAAACTTCAGGGGAGAGGAGACCAAAAGTAGACGAGCAGTAGAAAGCCTAATATTTTTTATATCTGTTTCCTTCAGAGAGTTTTCTTAGCTTCTCCACCATCCTGCCTAATCTACATAAAGTGGTTTTCATCTCAGTGTAAAGCTGAGAGATTGCAGGATCCCTCTTTTGTCAGTTTTGTTTCAAACTGGCAGAGACCATAGCCACATGACAGCTGACAAAGCTGGTCTGTAGTAAATAGAACTTTCTATACATAGACATGCACTGACACGACTAATCTTTTCTTCTTAAACTGGCTAGGACCTTTATGAATAAAATGATTTTATGTCTTCCTAGGGACTACTTTACTGAGCAAGTGTAAACTCAGTAGTTTAGCACAGACTACTTTAGCTTCTTATCGTGCCCCTGCTGCCTAGCAAACTCATGTGTTCAGCCCCCTGGAACTTCCTTTGGTTCTTTAGACCCATATTCTTTCACATCGAGACCTCTGTAAATGTCCTCTGACAGGAACTTCTCTCTAGCCCTCTCCCAGTTATGCTATTTACTCCCTCTGGAAGGCCCTCGCTGCCCTCCCAAACACAGATAAATTGCTCTTTTTATATAATCCTATTCTACATTGTACTTCCCTCATCAAAGTGCTTACCATACGGTTTTGTAATGCCTGATTTAAATATTTTTTGACATTAGATTATAAGCTATATGAGGACAAAAACCATGTTTGTCTTGCAATCTTTGTATCCTTGGCATCCAGCACAAAGCCTGGTACGTAGCAGACTCTCCATAAGTGCTTGCTGAATGGCTAAGTGGTCTACATAAAAGACGGTTTATTCTTCAGCATTCAATCTTAAATCTTCTGTAATAACTCTGATGTGCTATGCTAGGTGCTGAGGATACAAAGATAAGTAGGATGGTTACTACCCTCTACAAGCTCACAATATAGTGAAGATACTACATAAATAACTATAACATAATATGGATGTGCAATGATAGAAATACATACACGATATTGTAAAACAATATGAAAGAGGGAGACCAAACCAATCTGTAGGGGGTTAGGACAGATTTTCTGGAGAAGATAATGCCTGAGCTGAAGGAAGTTTTAATTTGGGGTTAAAACCTGATATTGTGTGCAAATTTTGGGATTATGTGTATTTTTCTAGAATGGTTTCAAGGTATTCATCACACACTCAAAGGTTTCCACCACCCCTAACATATTAAAAACCACCCTCTCAAAGGATGAATAAGAATCAAGTAGGGAGGCTGGACACGGTGGCTTATGCCTGTAATCCCAGCACTTTGGGAGGCCAAGGCGGGTGGATCACTTCAGCCCAGGAGTTTGAGAACAGATTGGGCAACATGGTGAAACCCCATCTCTATAAAAAAATACAAAAATTAGCTAGGTGTGGTGGTGCGTGCCTGTAGTTCCAGCTTATGGGGCGGCTGAGGTGGAAGGGCTACTTGAGTCTGGCAGGTGGAGGCTACAGTGAGCCGTGAGCACGTCACTGCATTCCAGCCTGGGTGACAGAGCAAAACCCTGTCTCAAAACAAAACAAATGAACAACAACAAAAAAAAGAATCAGGTAGGGTAAAAACAGGTGGTAGGGGTAGGAGGACAGGGCTTTCCAGATAGCAAAGGGCATGAAAAAAGGCACAGAGTGAAAAGCATGGTATATGCTGGGAACCACACATGGTTTGGTGCTGCTAGAAGATGAAATTCAAAGAAGGAAGAGGTTAAAAATGAGGCTAGACAGGAGGAGTGGATGTCCAACCACTGAGCTTTGAAGGCCACCCTAAGATTATAGTCTGTAGGTGGTGAGGGTTATTTAAGCAGGGAAATGGCATGGTCTGATTTGTTGTATATTATAGAGAGCAGTATGGTGGCTGTGTGGAAGACACATTTGAAGGAAACAACATTGTAGGAAGAGAAACATCATAGAAATGTGTTATGGGAGTTCAGATGAAAGATGAGAAAGCCCTGAATTAAGACATTTGGTGACAGAAGAGGAGACGACAGATTTGAGAACTATTTAGAAGATAAAATCAGCAGGGAGAAGTCAAGGATGACTAGTTTGGAATACAGGATGAATAGTGAAGCTACCCAATTTATATAAAGAACACTGGAGAAAGAAGAGGTTTAGGAAAGGGGGCAGAGGATGGGGAAAATGATGAGCTCATTTCTGAACACACTAAGGGCCTGAGGGACAGTCAGCAATATGGGTCAAGATATCCAGCAAGATGGGTCAAGATATCCAGCAAGCATCTGAATAAAAGACAGATTGCGAAGACACATCTAAGATATACCTATGAGTTGAAACTACCAAAGTACATGAGATCACCCAGGAACAGTATCTAGAGTAAGGAGAGCAATGTGCCAAGAAGAAAGTACTAGAGGATAAGGAACACAGTTTGAATGGTGAGGTAGGGGCAGGAACCAGAGTGTAGCAGGTCAGAATGAATGGGAGCTAAACCAGTGGGGATAGTAAATGCAAATTACTCTAGGAAGAGCCAGGAATGAGAAAAAGAGAAAACATTAGCTAATAGGCTAGAGAAGAATGTGGAAAAAGGGCAAGTTTATTGGCCAAGGAGAAAGAAAGCAGTCAAGTAAGGAGAAAAAGATGAGAAGGATGATGGAATGCTAGAGGATGAACTGATACTATTAATTTATTATTATTATTAGGTAACTTTTATTAAGCATTTACTATATTCCAGGCTCTCTAAGTAGTACTTAGCATTATAATCTTATAAAAACCAGTAAAAAACCTACTAAGGTAGGTTTTATTGTCCTATTTTCACAGAGAAAGATGAGGTTTAGAGAAGTTAATCAATTTATAGTAAGTGTCAGAATCAAGAATGAACTCAAGCTTGTTTGACTCCAAAATCTGTGCTTTTTGTTTAAATATTATTTTTTCAGCTCTTATTGAGTCAGTCTGTCTAGAAAACCTGTGCTTTTAACCACTTCAAAACAAGCTACTCTAAGATCAAAGTAAGTAAAATGGCCTTAAACCGGAGTAGGGGAACCCCGTTTTCTGAAATGGAAGGAAAGGAGGTGAGAATGGTTGTGAACACAGATAACCTTTTAGATTAAAATGCAGAAAGTATTCATAGTAGGAGAACATACCTTTTGGCTTCACTTTTGTTGAGTAAGTACGAGGCAAGGTTACCTGCTAGGAGTAAGACAGGTGAGTATAGAAAAGGCAGCTTTGAGGAGAGTGACAAAGATTCAGAGAAACTTTGAGAGGAATGAAACAAGTAGCTGATTAAGGTCAAGAAAAGGAATAATTCAGTGAGTTGAGGGTTAAACTCATGGCATTGGCAAACTATACAGCTGTGTGATTTTCTACAGTAGCCTTCAGGCCTCTGTATTAGTAGACAAACTATAGCAATGATCCAAGTATGGACTTACATATATATGAAGGTAAACGAACAAGAGGTTGTAAGAAAGTAAGTTGGATCCAAGCATCTAGATCAAGTAGAAAAGGAAAGAGTCAAGCAGATTAGGAGAAAATGCCAGGATATCCTTTGGCTATTATAAATGGTTACCCGTGGAGACAAATGTAAATTCAGAGTTTAGAGACCATATTCATATGACTTACGAAGCCACAACTGAAAACAGAGAAGTTGGGTAGTTAGGACTGAGAATGGTATGTATAGTGGAAATGGATGATTTAAAAAAAAAAAAAATCACCAAGATTGCTGTGAAATGGAACTTTAGACAAGAAGAGAAAACAAGCAAAACTTTTAAGTTTATATGGTGGGGAGGGGAATGGAAGAAAAGAGAAACAGATATATACCTTTAATATTTCATTGTGGCCTCCTTTCACATTGACAAAGAAAGCTTAAACAGTCTTTCAGAACAAAATTATGTCTTTTGCAGCAACATAGAGGCACCTAGAGGCCATCATCCTAAGCAAATTAACACAAGAACAGGAAACCAAATACCACATGTTCTCACTTCTAAGTGGGAGCTAAATATTGGGTATTCACCAACATAAAGACGGCAAAAAACGAAACTGGAGACTACTTGGGGGCAGGGGAGGAGAGAAAGGGGAAGGATTGATACAACTAATTATTGAGTACTATGCTCAGTACCTGGGTGACCGAATCATTTGTACCCCAAACCTCAGCTCCCACAATATACCCAGCACAAGTACCAAATCTACAATAAAATAAAAGTTGAAAAAAAAAAAAAAAGACTTTTGGCCGGGCGTGGTGGCTCAAGCCTGTAATCCCAGCACTTTGGGAGGCCGAGGTGGGCGGATCACGAGGTCAGGAGATCAAGACCATCCTGGCTAACACAGTGAAACCCCGTCTCTACTAAAAAAAATACAAAAAACTAGCTGGGCGAGGTGGCGGGCGCCTGTAGTCGCAGCTACTCGGGGGGGCTGAGGCAGGAGAATGGCGTAAACCCGGGAGGCGGAGCTTGCAGTGAGCTGAGATCCGGCCACTGCACCCCAGCCTGGGTGACAGAGCAAGACTCCGTCTCAAAAAAAAAAAAAAAAAAGACTTTTAAACTACAGACATACACAAAAGTAGCTGGAGAATTCATCAGATCCAAGATAAACACAAATTCTGGCAAGATTATAGAGGATCCAAAAAGAATGCAGAAGCAAAACACAATTTCAAATAGCTTTGCAAATAAAATGGAAGGCGCATAACTTCGTATTAAAAACGAGACTTAATACTTTCAGAATTGTAAAGAGTAAAATCTTGACCTTAGGACTTAAGAGTGTACGGTAGAACTGATAAGTCTTAATGACTGTACAGAGGGCTCAAAACATGAGTTAGATAACAGTTGTTTTATAAGTGACTTCTGGGTTGAAAATTAGCTACTGTTAAAAAGAAAAAAGAGGCCATCAGCAGGATAGTTATTAAAGAATTAACTATAAAAGATAGTTTATTCTTGGATCATTTATTCATCCTTTTAATTATTTAACAAATATTTATTAGTGCCTAATATGTGCCAGGTCCAAGGGATAGAATGGCAAACGAGAGCATGAATGCTACTCTCAAAGAGTTTATAATCTATAGAGGAGATAAACGAGTAATTACAAAACAATGTGGTAGCGTTGTTACAGGGGAAGTAGGTGAAGGGTACTATGGCAGTATGTATAGGGACATCTAGTCCAGTCTAGGGGAAGCTTCTTGGATGTTCAAGTTGAGATCTGAAAGCTGAAAAGGATATGAGGAAAAGGCCCAGAAAAAGAAAACACACTGTGTGGAAATCTGGAGGCACCACAGCATGGACAGGTTAGGGAACTAAAAGAAGTTCAGGAAGTCTAAAGAATAAAATGGTGAAAGCCACAGCTGAAGAGAGAAGAGCCAGGGTCCCATAAATAAGGGACCTGATAAGAGCGAGGGTCCCATCAATAATGGACCTGAAAAGCCACGTAAAGGAGCGTGAACTTCATCCTGTGGCGCAGTGAGCAAGATTCAATATGGGATCTCTGATTTCAGATTTCATTTCAAATCAACCTTTCAGTTAATACAACAGAGAAAAAATGAGTGGGGAGGGGTGCGGGGGGCAATGGTGGTGTTTCCAAGGTAACCGCACCTCTCTAGAGAAGTGCTTTTTATTAAATACATATTCACTACAACGCTACTGTGTGCCCGCAACTGATCTAGATGCTGGTGAATACAGGAGAGAACAAGAAAGACAGTGTCTTGGACTTCATGGACAGACAACAAACACATGAACATACAAATGAACTATAGTAATACATGCCAAGAAGAAAATTAAAAATGGAAATGAGGAAGAAGGCAGCCGGAATGGAAAGCTACTTTGGCTGCGGGCAGGGTGTCAGGTAAAATCTTCCTAAAGTGACATTTTTACTAATACCGAAATGATGATAAAGTAGCCACATAAATATTTGAAGAGAGAACATTCCATGCAAAGGAATCTTTGGGTCTTTCTTCCACATTTGTAAAGAGCAGGTTTAACAATTAATTACTGCATGTAAAAGTCTATGATTACAAGGCATACAAAATTAGAAAGCCACTTCTTTGGTTCAATGTATCAATTATATCCACGCTAAAAATCCTAGAGGCTGCAATGCAAAGCCAATTTTCTACTGACATTCTTATCTTTATTCTAAGTGGAAAAAAAAGCTAATTAAATATTGTTATTTTTCTTAAATTGGTACTAGGGTTAAAAATAACCCTGAGTTGTCACCAAGGGCACTGGGTAGTCTTAGCAAGGTTTTAAGCAGAAGAGTTACATGCCCAGGTTTTTTTACGTTAATACATTTGAATACTATGAAGCCAATAAAAACAATAATTATGAAAACTATAGCAAAGGTGGTAAATTCAAAACATGAAACAAAAAAACGATTGCATTAGAGTGGTAGGATTATGGATGGCTTTTCCTTCTTTCGTAATTTCTTAAATATCGTAAAAGTTTTTGAAGAGAAAAGGACAATGCTCCGCTCTACGGAGACGAGTATTAGGATGAAGCAATACAAAAACTGAATCAAAGAACAAAAATCTAGTTCACTTTAAGCCCCAAAAGGTAACTGTTTCTGTTATTTGCCATTTGAGAGAAAGAACAAGTAAAAATAACCACACACAAAAAAACCATCTTTAAATTATTGGAAAGACGAGGGGAAAAAAATCAATAGGTAGTCTGAGCTTCACAAATATTAACAGTTGGCCAACAATTATTTATTGAATGCCTGCACTTGGAAGTGGGGATACAGCTATGAACAAGGCAGGATCTCAAAAAACAAAACCATAAACATATACATAAATGATGCCAGTGCTATGATAAATGCTAGGAAGAAACAATAATTAACAATGGATTACATGGTAAAAGCAAGAGGCTCACTAGACGAAGCTTCTATTGAGCAGAGACGGTGTCTTATATGTTTGTACGCTCAGAGCTTTATATAATGGTCGATAAATGTTTGTTGACTGTACAAACAAATGAAGGTGACCAATGGAGAAATGAGGGTCAGAAAAACATCCGAAAAGTGTGGGTAAGTAAGCAGAGGATAAAGGATGAGGTGTCAGCGCAAAAGCGAAATCTTAACTTTTAAGCATAGGCGTAACCTTATATTGATACTTTGAAGCAGCAAATTTCTCCACACCGGGATGCAGATTTGACATCTAACAGCAAAGCCTGCACTGACGTGTCCTCAGTATCCAGCCCTGATTGGCGCGCCGCACACCCGGTGCCCGGAACCACACAGGCTTCCCTAGCCCAGGGTCAGCGGCGCAGCCTGGAAGCTCTGAGGAGCTCTGAGGACCGCCGCCTTAGCTGGCGGCGCCGGCTCTAAGCGTGGAGGCCGGCGGACCCCTTCCAAAAGTGGACCGAAATTCCAGGGACGGATGCCGGGTGGGACCGCGGACGGCCGCAGGCCAGCCTCCTGACAGCCGGGGCTGAGAGAACCGGAGGCAGCAAATCGCACACCCTCTTCGCGCTCTGGGTCCCGGAGTAACTGGCGCAGGCCGCTTGAGAGAGACGCGAGACCCCCGACCAGCCCGCACCGCGGAGGACCCGAGAGGGCGATTCGGGAAAGGGAGGCGGACGGGTGTCGGGGCGGGAGGCGGTGACTCACCTGAGAGGTAATCGTGATGCTGGAGTCGATCAGGAAACTCATGGCGAAGGGTAAGGAGGGCTCCTGCCTCCACTTCCCACTCCCCGAGGCCACGGCACGCTGGTGCCACCGGACTCTCTACAGGCTGCCTTCTCCCAGGTGCCGCAGCCGGAACGGCGGCTCTCCAGGCTGAAGCCATCAAGCTGCGCCCGAGCCAGCCAATCAGCGGCTACATCCAGAGCCCCGCCTCGGGCTCGGCGTGGGTGGGGCGGACGCTAGGCTCCAGCTGCAGAGGTCCCAGGGGCGGGGCTTATTAGGGGCAATACTAAAAAGCCGATGCAATGCTAGGTAGCCTTAACGTTTCTGAGGCTGAAGAAGGTAGGACCTGAGAGCTAAGTGGTAATTCTGTTTTGTAATGATCATAGCTAATAAGATAATTATAGTAAGTCAGGCATTGTGTCCTAAATATTATAACTTACTTGACTCGGCAAATATGACTGCACAAAGTGAAGGAAGACTGGAAAGTCAGATGAGATGTTAACAAATATAACTAACCAAATACATTCCTGTGACAACAACGAAAAGCACACCGTCTGTAGCAATTTAGTGATAATATTGTACTGCATATCAGTTAGGCCACAGGTGGAGTACTGCACTCCGTGTACCACACTTTTAAGAGATTTTACAGGCCGGACACGGTGGCTCACGCCTGTAATCCCAACACTTGGGGAGGCCGAGGCGGTCCGATCACCTAAGGTCGGAAGTTCCAGACCAGCCTGACCAGCTGAAAATACAAAATTAGCCGGGCGTGATGGTGCATGCCGGTAATCCCAGCTACTAGGGACGCTGAGGCAGGAGAATCGCTTGAACCCGGGAGGGGAGGTTGCGGTGAGCCGAGATCACGCCATCGCACTCCAGCCTGGACAACAAGAGCGAAACTCCGTCTCAAAAAAAAAAAAAAAAGAGGCCGGGCGCGGTGGCTCAAGCCTGTAATCCCAGCACTTTGGGAGGCCGAGACGGGCGGATCACGAGGTCAAGAGATCGAGACCATCCTGGCTAACACGGTGAAACCCAGTCTCTACTAAAAAATACAAAAACTAGCCGAGCAAGGTGGCGGGCGCCTGTAGTCCCAGCTACTCGGGAGGCTGAGGCAGGAGAATGGCGTGAACCCGGGAGGCAGAACTTGCAGTGAGCTGAGATCCGGCCACTGCACTCCAGCCCGGGCGACAGAGCGAGACTCCGTCTCAAAAAAAAAAAAAAAAAAAAAAAAAAAAGAGATTATACAAAGACATATTGGAGCTCGCTCAAATGTGAGCCACCAGATAAAGGCTGGTGGAAGGAGGCAAAGAAAGATGACTCAGAACATGACATCTGTCTTCATGTGAAAGAATGGGTAGAACTGATGTGGCACTGACAGTTATCTGTAGGGCAAATGATTGGAAGTTAAATGAAGACAGATTTTAACTCAAAACAAGGATCAGTTCTTTAAGAGTCTGAAGAAGGGTTATTTTAGGAAGTAGCTCCCTCTGCCCCCTTCCCACCTGTTACCGTGGGTCAAATATACACTGAATCACTACCTCATTCATTCAACACTCATTTCATGAAGGCTTAGTGCATTGCTGTGGGGCTTACTCTGCCGCCGCCCTGGGGCCTAGCTAGTCTTTGTAGTCCACATAGTCTCATAGTCCTGCAAACTGGCTCCAGCCCAGGAAATCACCCTGTGTAGCAGTGGCTGCAGTCAAGACCCAGGAAGACAATCCTGAGGGCACCTGACATCCAGCGTCTGAGTTCAGACTACTACAGTTTGAATAAGTGACTTGCAGATTCATTACACACAAGGGACCGTGTCTTCCTTTCATTGGATTGAACTCTGTCATACTAAGCAGGCAAAACTACCTGTTAGATGTCCAATCCCTGATCCAGAATTTCAAGGAGCTGTGGAGGCAGCTCTATTATGGGAGTGTCATAACCACAGAACTTTGTGTCCTGACTATATCTATTAGGGAAGCAGGTAGATTCCCACATAGCAGCACCTAACCGACATTCAAGACTGTGTATAGTGCAGAGTGCCGAGAGAGACGATCAAGGCAAGCAGTTTACCTTGGTGGCTTACTGGGGTGCACAGTGGGGATCAGAGTCTCAGAAACCAGGAATAGCAAAGAAAGGTGTGCAATGCCTGTTGACCTAAGGCCTATGCAAAGCTTTGGGTGACACCATTCAGAATTCTCTCTACTCTACCACTTGTGTCCAGGTAAAGGACAGGCCTAGGTGATTCAAGGGACTGCTTTACCCTCTGATTTTGATTGAGGAATGTCTTTAGAAACCTTCACACTGCATTTAGTATCCAATTGACTCTCCTCTCAAAGCAAGTCTCTACTGCTGATGGTGGACTCTGACACTAAAATGGCTTGTCCTCCCATCTCTACTGCTGGTAATATTCTCCAATCCACTCTAGCTGCTGCCATCCTCTTAGAATAGTGAGATCTTTTGGTTCTGCCTCCATGGACAGTAAAACCAAATCTGGGTTCTGATTCCCCAGTTCGTGCTATTTTTCCAAGGGAGCTTTTCAAAATATGTCATGTTCATAACTAGTAGCCATTGTTTGCCACTCATCCAGAGACTGACAGCCAGTCCCATAGATGTGCTATAAAGAGTCGATTGACAAGGTGATCAGTCTGTGTCCTTTGGACAAGTGTTTGCTCACACCACTTTACCGTCCTTTTTCATAGCAACTGCAGTGTTCATACCTACTGTACTCTCACACTTTCCAGCACCATCCACATACTGACAGCTAACTATTTCACCCCCTTCCTCCAAATTAATGCAAAGGACTGGGCCCAGGAGTTGACACTAACACCGGATCCCTGGGAAACACCCTAGTACCTCTTCTCCAGGCACATATATAGCACCTGCCCATGCCAGTGGCTGGATGATCTCTGTTAGGGATTTTCTTTTGAAACTTTTTACTTATTGTGATATAGTTGTAGATTCACATGCAGTTGTAAGTCTGGGATCTTTTGAGACATATGATATCACCAATTCCGTGGCATCCTATTCCAGTTGTCTCCCTTCATGGATAGACATCCTATCTTGTAGTTTTGCCCACTGTGCCAGGTTCACTGAGTCTCAGAACTTCCCTGTGTGACCCACTAAGTCACCAGTGTAAGCTGGACAGGAAACCCCAAGTATTCAGAGGAAAAGTGTTTATTTCCCAATGGTCCCATGAACAGTATCTATACTTGATAACTAGAAATGTATAGGTGCAGTTTTCTCCACGTGTGGTTCTCTAACGACTTGGGGAGCTTATTTAAAATGTAGATTCATCAGCCCTAATGTAGACCAGTGGACTTGGGATTTCTGAAAGTGACTCCCAGGAGGAATCTGGGAGTCATAATAAATAAAAATTATATACATTTATCATGCACAAAGTGATGTCCTGAAGTGTGTATACATTGTGGAATGGCTAAATCAAGGTAATTAGCATATGTATTACTTCAGATACTTATTTTTTGTGGTGAGAATACTTAAAATCTACTCTTAGAGATTTTAAAAAATGCAATACGTTGCTATTAACTGTAGTCACCATATTGTACAATAGATCGCTTGAACTTACTCCTCTTATCTAACTGAAATTTTGTATCCTTTGACCAACATCTCCCCAACCCCACCCGAGCTAGCCCCCCCACCCCTAGCCCCTGGTAATCACCACTCTACTCTCTGCTTTTGTGTGTTCAATTTTTTTTTTTTTTTTAAGAAGGAATCTGCATTTTTAACAGCTTCCCAGGAGATTCTTATGTATACTGACTGGGGACTGGCTGTGAGACTCTGCTCCCCACCTAAAAACTTTCCTAGAGTGAGTGAGCACCTTCACACTAGGAAAATGCCAGCTCCGATTTGCCTAGAGAAAGGAGACTAAGGGCCAGTGCTAGCCTTGCTCTTTGCTTTTTTCCACTCCCGCCCCCCTTTCTCTAGATACGCTCACTGCATAGCCTCAGGAAGCCTAAGAATCTTTTCCAACCACTTGTGCTTTGGCTCAAGAATTCCCCTTCATCTTCCTTGAGTCTACTTTGAACCTCTTCCTCAGTTGGTTCTCGCTTTTCCAGACCTTCTTGGAGGTGCGTTCTAGTCCTTTCCTCTTATACAATCTCATTTTGGATATATCGACCTTAGTGCTGACCTGGTATGCACCGCCCTGTCCAGGGCCTTGATTGGTTCATATGAGTTAGAGTTAACTCTGTATCAAGTGCGTGGTTGTTCTTGAGGCCGTGTTCCTGAGGAATAAAGAAGATTAAATATTGTGTGCTTTTATGCAAGTCACTAAACTCTCTGTACTTCAGTTTCCTCATCTAAAAAATAGAGATAGTAATAGTATCTTTTCTCCTAAGGCTATTATGAAGATTAAGTAATATATATAAATCCCTCAGGAAAATAAGCACTTTATAGTAAGTATGCAGTAATTTTTACCCATTATTATTATTATGAGTATACATTCAGTTTTCCTTCATTGTTAATTAGTTTCAATGTATATTTATTTATTAATGTTTATACATGTATATTTAAAAGTTTTGGTTGTCAATAAGTTCATATTCTTATTGTATGAACTGTTCCAAACTTCTGGTCGCCTGCCATCTGTGCTCAGGCAGAGCAAAAAGCTCTCCCTACTGCCCCACCAATTCTTGCTCCAGGACTAACCTCTTCTTGGGATGACTACCAGCAGGGACATTCGCTTATTTTAAAGAAGTCCCCACCTTTACCACTGGATTGAGATTTGCCACCATGATGTTAAGACAGTTGCAAAGGAGTACAACACTGGCATATTTCCAAAGTCTGGGATATTCATTCCTATTCTTGGTTAACGTGACGCATACCCACACCAATGCACATATACCTTTGGATTTTCCCAAAATTGGATCACAAGGAGTCCATAGCACTCCTTGTGATCCAACATTGAGAAAATGGATCCTGTTTGTGTACCCCCAGAATGCATATGTTGAAGCCCTAGTTCCCGATGTGATAGAATTTGGAGGAGGGGTCTTTAGGAGGTGATTAGGTTTAGAAGAGGTCATGAGAGTGAAGCCCCATGATGGGATTTGTGCCCTTCCAAGGAGATGAAGGAACCAGCATGCTCTCTTTCTAACAGGTGAGTATCTGGTGAGAAGGCAGCTGTCTGTGAACCAGAACGAGGGCCCTTACTAAGAAGTGACCATGCTGGCACCCTGATCCTGGACTTCTGGCATCTGGAACGGTGAGAAATAAATGTTTGTTAAATATATACACCTACTATATACACCCACAAAACTTAAGAATAAAAAAATTTAAAAACTGTTGTTGAAGCCACCCAATGTACGGTATCTTGTTATAGTAGCTTGAACTAAGACAATGAGCATGCTATGTTGTTATATAGTTTTCATTATACTTCATTTTAGAAATATATTATGGGACTGGGCACGGTGGCTCATGCCTGTAGTCCCAGCACTTTGGGAGGCCGAGGTGGGCGGATCACTTGAGGTCAGGAGTTTGAGACCATCCTGGCCAACATTGTGAAACCCCGTCTCTACTAAAAGTACAAAAATTAGCTGGGCATGGTGCAACATGCCTGTGATCCCACCTACTCGGGAAGCTGAGGCAGGAGAATCGCTTGAACCTGGGAGGTGGAGGTTGCAGTGAGCTGAGATTGCACCACTGTACTCCAACCTGGGTGACAGAGCAAGACTTTGTCTCCAAAAAAAAAAAAACAACAACAACAACAAAAAAGAAATATATTATAGTCCAGGCATGGTGGCTAAAACTTGTAATCCCAGCACTTTGGGAGGCCAAAGTAAGAGGATCACTTGAGCCCAGGAGTTTGAGACCAACCTGGGTAACATTGGGAGACCCTGTCTCTATAAAAACAACAACAACAACAACAACAAAATTAGCCAGACATGGTGGCACACACCTGTAATCCCAGCTACTCTGGAGGCTGAAGTGGGAGGATTGCTTGAGCCTAGGAGGTTGAGGCTATAGTAATCTGTGATTGCACCACTGCATTCCAGCCTGGGAGACAGTGAGACCCTGTCTCAAAAAATGTATATTATGAATATTTTCTCATGCCAAAGACTTTATAACATTTTTATTGACTCAATAACATTCCATCATATGGTTATGTCATGAGTAACTTAACCAATCTACCTTTTGGATTTATTATTTTTTTTTTTTTGGTGTTGTTTACTATAATAAAATAATATGATGGTGAAGAATTTGGCCTGCAAGAAACACATTCAAGCCTCCAATTTTCCCTGGGTAAGGGAAGGTCACTGTGTCTATGTCCCAGCAAATTCTGAGGACACACATCAAGCTCCTGCAAGATTGGCTACTGTGGCAGCCGGAGGTAAACCTGTGAACTTCTGCAGACGAATAGGCCGCTAATGACTAGTGAGAAAGAGGTCAGGCCTCCCTCCCAGCAAGTGCTTCCCAGAAAAGTCTCAGGGGTTTTCCTTGAGCCCCTCACTTGGAGGGGAGTAAGGGAAGGGGATGAGAAACACCACAATTCTTTCTTCCAGTCTGACAACTCTCTTCAAAGACTGCTCCTATCGATTAACCTTTATCTTTCTTTTAAATAACCCAGAGGTGGATTATGAGCTAGGAGTTGCAAGACCATTTGGGGGCTACTTTTTTTTTTTAAAGGAATTCTAGATTGTGCTTTGTACCACTTTTTAGAAAGTGTAGGCATTGGGCATTTATTGTCCTTGGTTATGTAACCTTACTGAAACTCCAAAACATAGGAAATATTTTGTTTAACATTTCATTACATATCCATTAAATCAGACTTGTAAATTACATTGAAGTCCTCTATATTTTTGTCTTCTATCAATTCGTCAAGGACTGAAGTCTTTTATTGCTACTATTTTTCTGTCCATATCTCCATTTTTTTCTGAAAGTTTCATGCAGTCCAGTGCCTTATTTTTCAGTGCAAAATGATTCATAGTATGTCTTTGTTGCATATTATATTTTGTATTAATAAAGATCAATATTTTGGTTTGATTTAATGATTCTGCTCTCATATTTTGTGTGTTTGGTCTTTAGTTTTGCTTTTTTTTCTGTTTTTTTCTTCTTTTTTGCTATATGGACTGTATAGTCCTTGTTTCTTGTTTTGTTTCCCAGTAATCTGGAAGGCATGCAGTTTGTTTTAAAATGACACACACAACTTTATATTTTTCTTATTACTAACATAGAGAATAAAATAGCATCTTTGTAAGTTGAGAATACCAGGACACTTATACTTTCTCACATTTCTCCTTCTTTGTTACGACCTTCACCCCACACAATACCCAAGTTTATGTTGGTGTAATCTGGGATTTTAAACCTTACTTTAAAAATATTTTTTTGTTAAGGATTATTTATGATATTTGTATTCTGTTTTGTAACTATACTTAAAATAGTTACATTTAATTCATTTCATGCTTAAATGTCTTCAGTATTCATCATCAGCCTCTTTCATACTTTGCCTTCTTGATTTCTTTCTTTTCTTTTCTGAGACAGCATCTCACTTTGTTGTTCAGATTGGAGTGCAATGGCATGATTACAGCTCACTGTAGTTCCTGGGCTCAAGTGATCCTCCCACCTCAGCTTCTCAAGTAGCTGGGACTATAGGTGTGTGCCGCCATGCCTGGCTAATTTTTAAATTTTTGTAGAGACAGGATCTCACAATGTGCCCAGGCTAGTCTCAAACTCCTGGACTCAAACAGTCTTCCCACCTCTGCCTCCCAAAATGTTGGGATTACAGGTATGAGCCACTATGCCCAGCCTTGAATTCTTTTAAAAAATATTTCTCTTGGGCGGGCACGGTGGCTAATGCCTGCAATCCCAGCACTTTGGGAGGCTGAAGTGGGTGGATCACCTGAGGTCGGGAATTCAAGACCAGCCTGGCCAACATGGTGAAACCCTGTCTCTACTAATCATCCAAAAATTAGCCAGGTGTGGTGGCGCACACATCTAATCCCAGCTACTCGTGAGGCTGAGGCACAAGAATCGCTTGAACCCGGGAGGTGGTGGTTGAATGAGCTGAGATGACGCCATTGCACTCCAGCCTGGGTGACAAGGGTGAAACTCCATCTCAAAAATAAATAAATAAATAAATAAATAAATAAATAAATAAATAAATATTTTGGCTTATGAAATAAATTTTTTCTTTAAAGAAGGATTTGCAGGTATTTTGAGCTTTTGCATAATTGAGAGTGCCTTTCAATTGGCTTCACACATGAATGAAATTTGGCTTGTGGAGTTTTCAGCTTAAGTTTTTCATCCTCAATATTCTGTGGATAATCTCTTCTTTTCTGAGATTTAATGTGTTATGTAGAAGTATGGTGCCAGCCTGATATTGTTTTTCCTTTGTAAGTAACTTGGTAAACACTCTGTTCATCCACAGTTGGCATTGGAAGGACTAGCGCCACATTGAGAGGGTTGGCTGAAACTGAGAGCCGTGAGTTTTGGTTCCTTATGCTCACTCCAGCTTCTCTTTTCCTTTTAAGCTATTACTCATCCCCATGACCAACAGCGGCCTCTGAGGGAGAGGAGGAATCTCTCTCCTTTACCCTTCAGATTACATAAACCTTTTTCTTAAATCACTATCAAAGCTGAGTCTAAGGTACATCGTTTAATAATAAGACGAGGCCAGGTGCAGTGGCTCCTGCCTGTAACCCCAGCACTTTGGGAGGCCGCGATGGGTGGATCACGAGGTCAGGAGTTCAAGATCAGCCTGGCCAACATGGTGAAACCCAGTCTCTACTAAAAATACAAAAATTAGGCATGGTGGCATGTGCCTGTAGTCGCAGCTACTCTGGAGGCTGAGGCAGAAGAATTGCTTGAACTCGGGAGGTGGAGGTTGCAGTGAGCTGAGATTGTGCCACTGGACTTCAGCATGGGTGACAGAGCAAGACTGTCTCAATAATAATAATAATAATAATAATAATAATAAGGCTATGCTAAATTACAGTAATCATATCACATAGAATGATAATTATGAAGGTGATGACAGCTAATATTTGTGAAGTGCTTACTACGTGCCAGGTACTGTTTTAAGATCTTGACTTGTATTAACTCATTAACTCCCCAACTTAGTTCCTAGCTTGCCTCCATATGGCAGATGCCATTTTCCCTTCTTTTTTGGAAGCACTAGTGAGCAGATTATGACTTTGGATTGCAGCCTCAAAAGAATGAAGCTCAGAGAAAGGAATTCCCTCTTGTTCCTGTTTAAGGCCCACCTTCCAAATTCTCTTTTCTCACCTTATAATCTTTCTCTTTTCAGCCGTTAACATTTGAAATATCTATTATCTTCAAGGAAGCCTCACCTCCTATTGAGAGAGGTATGACCCTACTCTGTGTTCACAAGCAGACAAGAATGTGAAAACAGCTGTTCAACAGTGGTACAAAAACCATTGCAGGGGTTGTTTCATTACTTTTCTAAATTATAGAATTATGTCTTTATACTTGCAAATCAAAATTTATCTAGATTTTTTTTCCTGGTGCATGATGAGTCCCTTCCAATTTGCAATTTCAGATCTTTTATCAGCTCAAGAAAATTTCTTTCTATTGTATCTTTAGAGCTTATGGTTCACTTGTCCTGATTTTTCTTCAGGAGCATTGATATTCATGTGTTGGATTTTTATTGTCTTTCCTCCATATCTATTATTTCTTCTTTGATAATTTTCATCTCTTTGTCCTTTCTTTTGGCATTTGGGCCAATTTCTGATATTGATTCTTTACAAAATTGATTTGGTTTTATGTATTGCTAATTCTGCTCTTTATTCTTAAATTCTGCTGTAGCATTGTTTGCTACTCTGCCAGCTCCTTTTACAATTCAGTCTAGTACCTTATTATCTTGTGTTTCATGTATTGTTTTATAGAGTCCATGTTTTCTTTAACCTTTTTTTTGAGAGTACAAAACAGATTTTAAATAAATATATTTTTAAGTAAAGATTTTTTGAAATTATGCCATTATTTTACTTTCGGTGTTGTTTTCTTCTCATGTCTCTGAAACCTTCCACAGACTCCAGGTTATTCTCTGTCTAGTTGTTGTCATTTTCCCTATTACTTATCTATAAAACTGAGAATCTCGTCCATTCCAGAATAGGTATAGTACCTGACTAGACACAGTAAAATTAGGTCAACAGAATTAATAAAAATGTAAAGAAGAATCCTCTTTGACTATTGGATAAGTAAATTTCTAAAAAATATTTAAAGGAAGACAAGCAATCTGTAATTCAAGAAAAATATAGAGTTGTCCTAGAACTTAGTGCCATAGGCTGATGCAATTATGAAAAAAAAATGGAGAAAGTTGACCTTCTGATCTGAGAGATCTTAGAGAGATGAACAATTGTTGTAATATCATAACGACATTCCCTGTCATAGTGTCTGCCTCATAGATATTACTGAGTTTTTTAAATGTTAAGTTATATTGCATTGGTTCAGGTCTCTTGTGTTTATCTAATTTCATCATTTTTTGTTGGTCACGCTGCTCTAACTCAATTTCGGAGGTACCTCATTGTTTCTTCCATCTACAGATCTAGCTAGTTTAAAGATGAAAACTGCAGTAGATGAGAAAGAAAAATACAACTGGAAAATTTGGATGAATTAGAAATGCTAAACAGTTTTCAGGAAAGCTGAGTGTCAGAGAAAAACAGATGCTGGAGGAAAAGACAGAAAAGAGGACACAGAAACTGTCCTGGTCAAAGGGGTCATGACCACACATTATCCTCGGATGAGGGCTTCCTTTATGGTGACAATTGAACAGAAGCATTTAGAGCAGATTACAATGCATATTATACGTACAATGAAATCATTGAAACAGAAAAAAGAGCCAAAATTGATGTCTTTGCCTTAAATCTTGCTTCTTTCTAGTTTATTCTCTCCACAGTGGTTGGGGCAGTCTGAGAGAAAATGACCAACAGAATATGGTGGAATCGATGGTACACGACTTCCAAGTTTAGGTCATAAAAGACATTGAAGTTTCTGCTTTGGTCTCTTGAATCAATTTCTCTGGGGGAAACCAGCTACTGGGTCATAAGGACACTCAAGCAGCCCCATGGAGGGGCCCAAGTGGAGAGAAACTAACTTGCCAGCATTAACTTGGTAGTTGTGCAGACGTGTGAATGAGTGGATCCTACCATCCCAGTCAAACCTCTGATAACTGAAGGTCCCACCTATACTTGACTGCAATCTTCCGAGAGACCCCACCCAAGCTGCTCTAGGATTCCTGACCTACAGAAACTGTGAGGAATAAGATATGCTTGTTGTTTTAACTCTCTAAGTTTTGGAGTGATTTGTTACACAGCAATATACAACAAATACACAAGTCATCATAGGTAATATTTTTATTAAATATTTGCATAGTACAAACCTGGGTCTCCATCTTTGTAGGTCTTGATTTTTGTTTTTTATCACTCGCTGACTGTTAAGCCACATATTTAGGTTTTGTTACAATCACACCTAACCTCAATGTACCAATTTCTGTAAATAGATAATGCTAGATACTATAACAGATAAATCTTGACATCTGAGTGGATTAATACAATAAAAGTTTATTTTTCATCTCATGTAAGGTCTAAAAGTCCAATTAATGGGAATTGGCAGGGTGGGAAGCCCTCTGATCCACAACTGTTCAAAAACTGACTGACACCTTCATAACATGGCTTCCAAGGTTGCTCTGGGTGACAGCGTCTTTAACATAAGGACACTATCTTTAATATGTGGCTTCTGGGGTTGCTCTAAGTGACAACATCCAGTAATTCATATGAAAAATACCTTTTTCTTCCTTTATTTATGACAAAGAAAGTTTGCTTTCTTTCAAGCCTGGAACTCCTGGGACTTTCAGGGAACCTCTTCCTCAGATATATGCCTGTGTGGTGTCAGCTTGCTCTATTGCTGGGGAGTGCTTGGCTGATTATCTGCTTCCTGTCCTGGGAGATGTCTCAGTAATCATTCATTAATTCAGCAAACATACAATGTTCCAGGCACTGTGCTAAGTACTGAATATTCAGCGATATAGGATAAAATCTCTGTCCTAAAGTTGCTTGCAGTCAGATGGGAGAAAAGCAAGTAAATACAACAATTTGGTAAGTGCTGTGATAGAAGAGCACAAAAGTACTGAGGGACCACAGAAGTGGGGGCAACTGACTTTTCTTGGGAAGTTTGTAAAATTTCATAAAGAGAAAGACAACTGAACTGACTCTCATAGGATGAGAAGAAGCTGACTATAGGAAAAAGGCAGGACAGAGCACAGAGTCCTGAAACAACATGACATTCATCATGATCTGCCAGGACTGTCCATACTGGGGAGTGGCCAATGGTTCTGTAAGCCTGGGGCACAGGTATGGGTAGATGAATGTGGGAGGTGAGGCTAGAAAGGTGGTGTACTAGTTGGGTTGTGCTGGCAAGCAACGGAGATGATTTTGGCTGTGTTAAATTAGAAAAATAAAAAGGAACTCTGAGGTAGCTTAGCAAATTGAAGGAAGGCTGAAGAACCATGATCTGAAAAATGTGGAGCCAAACATCTCCTGGAAATCTAGGTAAGCAGAAACTAATTGTGAATTTTTCTTCCGGAGCTTCTGCCAAGATAAATTAATTCCAACCGATTTTCAGTTTCTTTATTACTCTTATTCAAGATTCACATTCCAGGGAGAGAGTGTCTGACTGGCCCATTTGGGTCAAAAAACCTGACCCTTTACCAGGGGATGTTGGGTTAACATGACTAAGGGTTCACTAAGACTACATCTAATTGAGGAAGGATGTTTCCCATAGGTGAAATGGAAATTATAAAAGAAGGAGAATAGATTCTGGTCAGTTAAAAACAGACATAGTCTCTAGGTGAGTTGGAGTCAGTAACAAAGGGCTTCGTAAGTAATGTTTTAAAAAAATCTAGAATTTATTGGGTAAGCAATGAAGAGCTATTGAAGGAATTTGAGCAGAGAAGTGACATGATGAATCCCAGACAGAAGCTTTTGGCTAATTTTATTTTGTTATCAGTTTATTTTTACCTGTAATGAACAAATTTAACTCTTTCCGTAGTTCTCATTGACATGGAAGAGAACAAATATCATTCTATTGTACCTTTCCATAGTCCAAACAAATATATCTTTTATTTTTTCTTGAGATTTGTATAGTGAAAGAGAGGGGGAAAAAATGGACCTAATCTCAATTGATCAAGAAAGTTTTCATGCTCTTTCTGAATCGGATTCTCTTCCATCCCACCCAGTGGTGTGTTGGAGCTGGTTTGTACTGGCTGACAAGAGTCATTTGCTAAATTTTCAGGAATTCTGTGAGTCATTTGTTAAGAACAGTCATTATTAACAGTTAAGTTATATGAATTTAAACAAAAAAGATATGAAACACAAAGGTAATAAATATTCAAAGCTAATCACTTCCTAATTATTTTACTATCATCTATGTTCTTGAGGTTATTTATACCTACTGAATGGTATACATCCATCGTATGGTGGAAAACTTTATTATGTTATGCTACTGCACGTCTTCCCAGCTCTGCGTTCAGTGACATTATGTTGGTAGCTTGAAATTGGTGGCAGTGGGAAAATTTATACCAAGGAAATTGGCAAATACTACAAAGTTGGCCTTCTTTGCCCTGGAGAGAGCTGGTGGTGGAACACTTACTAACATACCACCCTCACCCACTTTACCCCACTCCCCTTGTTTTCTAGGCCCTCAACTCCAAAGGAAAAATAACTAGAAACTGAGGCAGTCTCTTCACAGTCTAGTTCAGCTGACACGGAAAAAGAAAAAACAAAGATGGTGAAAAGTCAAGTTAATTTTGTTTTATAACAGTCTAACACACGACTATTAGCTCTGACACGAGAATGTGGAAGGTTGGAGAATACAGGACCACCATCCCAATAATGCCTCTCTCTTTTGCCAGAGATTTCCCCAGGAAGTTTGTTATGAATGTGCTTCATAACAAACTGAGTCTTTACCACTTTGTTTCATAGGTGAAAAAATTGCAGAAAAAGGCCATGGGGCCATCTACTTTTCCCTTCAGGCAACCTTATGAATTCTTTTAGGATCTTCTTTGTCTGCTCTGTAGAACTTCCAGAAAGCAGTGGCGCTGGAGGCTATGGGATGTCCCACTGCAACTTGGTGACTACTGCCAGAGCTGAATGCCACTTTTTCCTGGCTCTGGGAGCCGCAATGTCTAGTAGAGAGTGAACTGTCTTTCATAAAAGTTTTTCTTTCCTCTTACTCAACCGCTGAACTGAGAATTTTGTTTCCTTTTTCTCCTCCCTTCCCCAAGTACATATTTAGTTATAATACAATAGTTGCAAAAGGGGAAAGTCTCCCTGCCTATTTTGCTATCATTTCTAGGTACACACTTAACTAGTTTTACAGATTGTATTTACACGCAGAAGAGTTTTTCTTCCAATCAGGCAAACCTTTCTCATCTAAACTTTGCTAAGTTGGGTTGGGCAATCATTTGCACATGATATGCATCGAGGGTAAATCATGGTCAGGGAAATGAGAGAAGAGGAGGTTGGGGGAATGGAATGGGACATGCAGTTGGAGTGGTGTTCTCATTCTTAATTAGAGCATGCCTATTGACCCTTCTCAGGAACTGGAGAGGAGCAGTGGTTTGTATCAGTCTTCTCCTAGGCCTTCCACATGGCCTGGACTGAAGAGTTCTTGCATGCAGCTTTTTCCGTATCCATGGAGCCCCTTCTGCCATGAGTCAGAGATTGTCTCAGGGGTTGACGCTTCTCCGTATGTGAGCTCTAGTAAGCCGAGTACCTTTAGCATCTCTTTTGGCAGCCAATTCTTGAGTGATTAAAGACATTCTTTTTTTTTTTTTTTTTGTACCGTAATTCTTAGGAATTCAAGACTGCCTGCTGCCCCTCCAAATTTATTTCCCTTATTTTAGTTATTGGCTCACTTTTTATCAGTATCTTAGTTAACAATCTACGCAGTATTTGAAAGTGATGACTGTCACTGCTTCAGTATACATTTTACAATATGGACTTACAAATTTTGATGATGGCTTCTTTCTTTTCCATTTATTTCCAAATAAGTGAGTTTTTAAAAGACCTATAACATCTTGCGAAGGAGGGGCAGAACTTATCATCCTCAATTAACATAGAGAAAATTGTCTCATAGAGCAGGTAAGTGGCATTTGGCATACGCAGAGTCAGGAGGGGCAGTCAACACCCCTGACTTGAATGGCAGTGTTCTTTGTAGGTCCCCAGGTCACACAGACCTTCAGGAATATCTGTCCAATGCTATACTGGATGCTTCCCCTGTGTGGCAGGGGACAAAGACATGGTGAAAAGCAGACAGGATTTTTTTTGTTTTTTTACAACGCCCAAAACACTAGACCAGGGTTTACACAGCCAGGCTCAAACCTTTCTCACTGAACTTTGAGTACCTCTATCCTTGGTCACAGATCTCCCCTGATAGTGGTGTTAGAACTGCTCTCAAGTGCTTAGCGCTTTTCCTCTGAAAAGAGCTGTACTACTGATGTCCCGCTGTCTAATGCATCTTTTTATTGGTAGGTCCATGTGCCCAAGGGTTTTTATCTAACAAGGGACCAACTAGGAGTAGAAATGAAATCTGGACATAATGAAGCCCATGGGGATTATAATCCTGAGTAGTCATAATTATATGCCTCAAAACAGATGCTGAGGGGTGCAGCTGCCTAGAGTAAGGACTACCACAGACATGCAGCTGCTTCTGAATGGAAACTGGCTGCATTTGTGTGGCAGCTTAAGATGGGACCTCTTTCTCAGAGGATGAAAGTAATTGGCAATCTGTCTCCAATCATTTCTTAAGGTCAATGAGCCTCAGGTTCCTACTAAACATATGGGGTTAAGATTCTGTTTTGAATCTCTTCTGAGAAAACTGATCTCTAGAGTGTCTATTTCATGTTGAGAAACTCACCAGCTAACTACGAGGCAGGTTGGGGGGACAGATGGAAACCATCCACTTGCCCTTGTTCCCAGTCTCACTGCTGTTGGAGGAATCTCTCAGGGAATGGCACCACTCAGCAGGCTTCATGCTTGGCGGCCAACTCAATCTTTACGACACCCCTGGACATAGGTAGGTGGCAAATGCCAGCTCTAGTCTGTAGACAGAAAACTGAAGTACAGAGAGCTCAAGGCACAATAATGACAGAGCTACTAATTGGCAGAAATAGAAAAAAAAAAAAATGCAGCCCCTTGATGCCTGTGTCTGTTTCTTCCTAAATAGGCTTCTTCTTTTATTGGGAAGACTAAGAGGGAAAATGTGGGGACAGTGTGGGTATGTGCATTGAAGCAGGATGCTGCTTCATCTGAGGAAAGACACTCACTCACACACTTATGTCTCACCTGAGATAAGGAGACCAGCAGCCCACATTTCTACAACTGGTAGCAAACAGCAGTTTTACTTAGAACAGGATATCGTTTTTCTTTTTCTTTTCTTTTTTGTATTAGACTCTAGTTGAGATAGACACTTTATTCTGGTAATGATCAAGCTATTCATAAGGCTCTTCCTAAAATGCGTCTTCAGGAACAAAACTATAGGAGCAATAGTGCAGACATTAGGGTCAAGGATGCAACTCTCTGGTTCTCAGGCCTCGGATTTTCTTCATCGTCTCACCATATAGGAGAAGGTCTGTGTGGAATAAGGTTGCCTGCTAGGGGTAAGATCAAGCAGTAGCCAGAAAGTCACGTGTCTCCAAGATAAACATACCTCTTCTATTCAACATCCTTCCACTGAAGGTTTGTTACTTTGGGTTACCTAGGTCTTTCTCTTTTAAATGCAATTTTCCCGGGAGGAGTTACCAAACAAATAAACTTTAGAATGAATTTAATTTTTAGACTATTTTGCTTTAGAATGGGTCACCAAGGAATGGACATTTTGTCAAGGGGGAGGAATAGTTTTGGAAAAGGCCTGCTTTGGAAAAGTATATCTTGAATGAATATCTTAAAAGGAAGGTGGTAACCAGAGGGCAGCAAAGGGGATTGCAATACTTTGAGATGGTGCTGATTGGGGTTGGGAAGATACAACAAAGGCAGTTTTTCTAAGTGCCTCTTTTGGGCCCCTTGCTGGTCTCCTGTCTAGGTCCCTGCCATGTCAACTTGGTTTCTATACCTCCAACCCGATCTTTGGCACTGCAGTCCATGAAGCATCGTGTTGGTTTAGGTGAACCATCTTAGTTTTCTCTCCCTGCTCTGGAAATCGATTGGCTGAGGGTAAAATTGCTCCTGTTATGAAATATGTACATGTACATGAGGATTCCCCCTGAATAGACTCTGTGTTTGAGGAGGGTGAGTTGTGGGAACATGAGGACTGGAGCCCTTCAAGATTCTTCTTGTTCCCTTTAGCCTCTGTGTCCTTTCCAGGGATGAAGCTTTGCCTGAGACTCCACTTTGGGATCCTAGCTGTGTGAGCACCCACTTTGTGAGAGGCTCCCTCTGGCACCACTCTGATGGCCCTTTTGATCTCATGCCTGAATAAGGCCTGAGAGCTGCCTCTTCCCAGGACACACCTGTGAGCAGGCGTCCTCCAGCTCGAAACTGGGCTTGCTTCTAGTCCCTAATGAAAAGAGGTATAGCTTTTAGGCTGAGCACTGATGATGCAAGAAGGGAGTAAAGAAAGGATCTCCTTTGCTTTCAGGGAAAAAAAAAATTACAATCAGGCCTCAAAGCCTTTTGATTTCAAAGAGAGAGTTTTGGCAACTTGCTCTCTTTCTCTGATGGTACCCAGGGCAGAATTCCCACCAATACAAAGCATATTATTGCTTCAGAATCCAGGGGCTACAATAACCCAGAAGAATGGTCAGTGAGAACTCTAGATAGCTCCTGGACTGAAGATTTAAACAAAACACTCTAAAGTAGTGAAATAAGGTTTGGGAGCCACTGAAACAAGTTGAGACCATAAATAATAAGACCAATTCCATATGAAAGCTGGGCTAATTAGCATAAGCTGATAATGCAAATTGGTGCCTCACAGGTTAAATGTGGCTTGCACATATTTAATTTGGCCTACATGTTATATTTAAAATTTAGTTGCCAACATTAACAGTTTTGAAAATTTCAATTAAAATTTAGATTTCATGGGCCAGGCATGGTGGTGTACACCTGTAATCCTAGCATTATGGGAGGCTGAGGTAGGTGGATCACTTGAACCCAGGAGTTTGAGACCAGCCTAGGCAACATGGTGAAACCCTATCTCTACAAAAAATACAAAAATTAGCCAGGTGTGGTGGTGTGCACCTATAGTCCCAGCTACTTGTGAGGCTAAGGTGAGAGGATGACTTGAGCCTGGGAGGTTGAGGCTGCAGTAAGCTGAGATTGTGCCACTGCACCCCAGCCTGGGCAACAGAGAGTCTGTCTAAAAAAAAAAAAAAAAAAAGTTGGATTTCTGGCTTCCCTTGAAAACTCAGAAAGACCAGGTAACACTTCATGGTACTCATTGTCTGGAAGTGAGCAGCAGCTCCCCCTGCTCTCCAACTTCCACAGCCCCATTCTCTCCCTTGCATTAGAACAGGACTGCCTTGCAACTGAAGTCACCTGTCTGTATTTTGTAGGCTTTTGAGTGTGGATCCCTGAAATATGGTCACATGGTATTTGCTTCAGAAACGCTGGGATGATAGATTCTGGCTTAGTGAGCTTGAGACAAGACTGGTAAAAGGCTATGATGCAACCCCAATTCTGATTTAAGGGTTTCTATGGATAAATGGGGATGAAAGAAGAGTACCCCATAGCTGTTGGGGTTGGAGGAAGGGGTCAGTCCTATGAGACTGGGGAACTTTAGTGGGTCGATGGGTTTATCTTGGTAGCCCTTATGTTGGATGTGGGAAAGACTGTTTCCTAGTTGCGTGGCATGCACTGCCCGGCTGCAGTGCCTGTCCAATCAGGGGCTGGGGCGAGGGCAGGAGACAGAAGATTCAGATCATGTTGGCACCTTTTCCTTTCATCTTGCCCTATGTAAGCTTGGGCGTTTTTTTTTTTTTTTTCCTTTGGCATCACTTCATACGGTTAGATCGTCTGACCTGGCTCGGCTGCTGGCTTTGCTCAGCCTGCTCAGGGGTCTGGCCTCATCTGTTGTCAGCTCTTGACAGAGTGAAGGCGTCTTCTCAGCTGGCAGCCCTTGCTTTGACACCTTCTCCGACTGCAGCTCTTCTTTTTCACCCTCCTTCCCCACTCCGGGGGTCTCTACTTCCTCCCCCTCTGGCACAGCCACCTTCTCCTGCTCCTCCATGGTCAGCCTCTCTTCTTCCGGCTTCTTCTCTCCCACCTCCGGTTCAGCTCCCTCCTCTGCAGGCGGCCCCTCGCCCTCCACTTCCTGCGCCCCCACCTGAGCGTAGGAAGGCAGTGTCTCTTGGTAGCCCCGGGACAAGTCCTCCGGGGGTCCTGTGGTGATCTTCTCCTCGAACTGACTGAAAGGCTTGGCAGTCTCCACCATCCCAACCTCGGTCAAAGGGAAATAGTGGGAAACTATTTTCTCTTCTTCTAGGAGCTGATAGCCCTTGGCTTTCTGGATGGAGGAGACAGCAATGGAGTGGAGGGATTTCTCAGGAATCTCCCCCAGGGGCTGCTCGACGGGCCTCTTGAAAGCAGACCGGATCCCCTTCAGGCCCAGGTGGCCCAACTCCATCACATTGAGGAAGAGAGACACAGAGGCCACAGACAACATGAACAGGATGAAGATGGTCTTCTCCGTGGGCCGGGACACAAAGCAGTCCACCACATTGGGGCAGGGCCACCGGCTGCAGCGGTACAGAGGCAGGATCCGGAACCCGTACAGGAAGTAGTGGCCCACGATGAAGCCCACTTCAAAGAGGGTCTTGAAGATGATGTGGCAAATGTAGGTCCTCAGCAGGGTCCCCTCCAGCCGGAACTTCTTGGTGCCTTTGCTGCCGCTGCTCTTCTTGACGTTGCCCTGGTCCGGGCTGAGGGGCCCCCTCTCACCGCCGTTAGCTCCCGCCTGCTGGCCCAGCTCCTCTGCCTCACGGCTTTTGCGCTTCTCTTTCATGCGGACGTAGTGCACCGCATGCCCCACGTACATCAGGGACGGGGTGGAGACGAAGATGATCTGCAGCACCCAGAGGCGGATGTGGGAGATGGGAAAGGCCTCGTCGTAGCAGACGTTCTCGCAGCCAGGCTGCTGGGTGTTGCACACGAAGTCAGATTGCTCATCCCCCCACACGAACTCCGCGGCGGTGCCAAGGATGAGGATCCGGAAGATGAAAAGCACGGTGAGCCAGACTCTGCCGATGACGGTGGAGTGCTCATTCACCTCCTCCAAGATGTTCCCCAGGAAACTCCAGTCGCCCATTTCTCACCCACCTGAAGAAATGAGGGAGAAGGCAAGAACTGAGCGGCCGCAGTGCAACCCTGAGTCAGTATCTGTTTTTGCTAACGCGGGGTACCTCTCCTTTCCAAGTTGCCGGAACAGTCAATGTGCAAACAGCGTCTATCCAGTGCTTCCTCTGTGCAGACTAGGACTAGGGAACAAAGGAGGCCCCAAAGAATCTGCTTCCATTCGCTTCCTCATCTGTGAAGTGGGTTTAATAATAATAATACCTATTCTCATTCACTTCACAAATGGTCTGAAAGCATCAGTGAGGCAATATCTGTATAATTCCTTAAACTGCACCAAAAATAAGGATTAATTGTTGACCATAAATAGAAATCCTTGGTTACATGGATTTAAATCAAGACCACACACTGATCTAAGTTTCGTGAGACATAATACTGAAGAATTATCGTATACTATGGGTGTCTGGGCTCCAACAAAATTCTTGTATGTATGAAATTGTCTGTGGCCATCTTGTGTTTGACTGTGTCAGAATATATAATGATCATATATTTGAAGGGAAGCGGAAGGGGATTAGCATTTATTGAACATCAACTTTGGGAAAGAACTTTGACATTATATTATTTCATTTAACTTGATTCGGCTAGACTGTAATTTCCATGAGGGCAGGAGTCACGCCTATCTTATTTACTGCTATGTACTCAATGCCTGACATACAGCCCAGCACACAGTGAGAACTTGATAAGTATTTGTTAACTAACTTGATTCCAACAAAAAAGAAAACTGAAGGCCAGGCACAGTGGCTCATGCCTGTAATCTTAGAACTTTGGGAAGCCGAGGCAGGAGAATCACTTGAGCCTAGAAGATCGAGACTAGCCTGGGCAACACAGTGAAACCCCATCTCTACAAAAAACTTCAAAAATTAGCTGGGCTTGGTGGTGCATTCCTGTGTTCCCAGCTACTTGGAAGGCTGAGCCAGGAGGATTGCTTGAGCCTGGGAGGTCAAGGTTGCAGTGAACCCTGATTTGTGCCACCATACTCCATCCTGGGCAACAGAGAAAGACCCTGTCTCAAAGAAAAAAAAAGAGAAAAGAAAAGAAAAGAAAAAATAAATCTGAGGCTCAGAAAGGCTAAATATATTGTCCAAGATTAGACAGCTAAATAGCAGCAGTTCTGTTCTCTTGATCACAAAGGCTGGGTTCTTCCCACTACACCATTGAGATAAACTGCCTGGAATCAGAGCTACACAATTCTCTGACTTCTGTGCTCTTAATTTATGTTTCCTCTTCTCTAGGTTGAAATCTGGAAACCCTTATTAATAGCTTTACACATTGAAGGCCGTATATTTTTATTATTACTCTTTTAAATCCAAAGAACAGAGAGAATGCTTTGGGAAGGAATCATGTCACAGGATGAGGAAGGTCTTCTAGGACACTTTTAGTGTCCTACAGAATGAAAATGTTTCAGGGTCTGTAGTATATGGCTGTTTTAATAGAGTTAAAAATTTGGTCTATAGAAAAAATATCATTAAACATGATAGTATATAATGCCTCTAGCACAGCAATGGCTAATGGAAATGGCATTGAGCTGACAAGGAGCTGCTTGCAACTGGGTCATTCATCCAGTGCAAACCTGTAACCTATAAAGAATCACGAGCAAAACTTCTACCTCAATGAAGAACAATTGTTCCTCCAGCTTGAACATCTCTAGAGTTATAAAGTTTGCTCATCACTGCCATCAGACCAGGGCAAGAGCCCATGTTAGAGGATCCTGCTCTGGGCTGCTTCTGGCCATGCCCCACGCTATAGGACCAGGAATTCATGGGGCTAAAGGGATATGCCTACTGTTTTTTAATCACAGTGATATTTGTTAAACATGAAAGCCTATTTCCAACCTGTGATTTGGAGTCTGGCCAGACAGAACCTGATGGCAGGATACTAATTGCAAGCATCTGCAAAGTCCAGCCTGTGCTGACAGGGCAGGCACAATAGCTGTTTGCTTCTTCTTGTGGGAGAGCAGAAAGTGCTTCTCCTCTTGAGGCCTCATAAACTCCCAATCAGGCAGGGCGTCCTACAGCAGCTTCTCTTCTCCTGAAAAGGTGACAGCAGCTGTGGCATCCCCAGTCATGGGTTTGGCATTGGGAAGAGTTCCTTGTAGGAATGGGTAATGGAGAGGGGGAGGGAACCAGCAGCTCAGAATCAGAACCAGCAACTCAGTCCCAGCCACATGTATCTATTTTTAACTCTTAAGACTACAGTTAAGTCTAGTACTTGCCCTGGTAAGAGTAGTAGTGGTTCCCATTGCCTTTTGGAAAATAGGTGGGAAACATCACAATCAGGTAAGCAGCCCAAGCATAAAGCTCACCAGTGGCAGAGCCAGGAAAAAGTTCATTTCTTATCAAATAATTCATTCTAAACTTTATGTTAAAACAGCAATTTCAATAACTTTACTTCTATAAGATTTGGTTAATATCTTACTATCTTATTAATATCTTACTTAATCTTAACTATCTTGCTAATACTTACCCTCATTGATACATCAGTTCATTTTTGACAACCTTACTTGTATTGTACCATACAAGTATGTGTATTTCACTCACATACCCACATGAATGTGCGTAATGAGCACATGCTCTCAGCCCTGTATGTTAACCAATCTTGTTTCCCTCCCTTTAGTATCAAAAGGTTCTGGAGGGCAGGAACCATTTTGGCCTCATCTTTTGTGAACCATCACAACACAGAACAAAGCTCTTCACAGAGTGGGAGTTCCACAGACAGCAGTGCATGGTTCTGATGGTAATCCTCCTGAAATCTGAAATTTTCAATCCCTAAATTCCTGTAATATGAGTACTAGAGACCGAGGAGCTTCAGTCCTCTCGTTACAGCTAACAGCAGAAAAATTAAGAACTTGCAAAAAATGGTAAATAACAAAAAGGATAGTAAATTGATCCCCAACCAGCTGCTCTGAGACACAAAACTGCTTATTTTGTATGAGATCAAAGATATAAACTGGAAGGCCAACAATTCTTGACACAAGAGTCATGATACATGTCCATGACACAAGAAGTCGCTCCTGACCACCTCATTAGTAATTTCGAAACCAAAGCCAAACAAGCCGGTGTCTATACTCTAAGCCGCCATGCTAAGATTGTATTTTTTAAAAATGTCTAGTTACAAAGTTTCGTGTGATAACTGAAAGAGAGAAACTGTCACTTAGGACACAATCTTTCCAACCCCATGATGTTGAAACAGGCCTACTGTGCTGTTAAGGAGAGACACTTTGGAGGTGTGAAGGGGAATGTCTTGGTTTCCTGACCTCTAACAGTGAAAATCTAAAGGAAGTCAGAGCAGAGAAGCAAAGCATTCTATGGGAGCAGAGAGAAATCTGAACTGAAGGAATAATACTTCTCTTCTCTTTTTCAGAGATAATTCTCTGTTTTATTTTGCTTGTGAAAATTTAGTGAACAGACCTATTACAGATGGAAAATCAATGGATGGAGTTCAAGCTTCCAACCCCAGGGTGTCCATATATGGCCAGGAACATCCCACCAGAAAATGATGGCTAGAGGTAATGATTAAAATAACACCTTATGTTTGGGTATCCTTGATCTAAGTAATATATTTTCACGTATCTTATTTCAGTCCTCATAACAAGCTGTGAACTAGGCCAGTGGTTCTCAGACTTAGATTTCACAGACTAGTATAATCAAAACAAACTAGTGTGACCAACATAAGGATGCCAACTCCTTATTTTGCCAATCAAGGACATAAAAATAAGAGTTATTGGCTGGACGTGGTGATCATGCCTGTAATCCTGGCACTATGGGAGGCCGAGGTGGGAGGATCACTTAAGGTCAGGAGTTCAAGATCAGCCTGGCCAACATGGCAAAACCCTGTCTCTACTAAAAATACAAAAATTAGCTGGGCACAGTGGTGGGCACCTGTAATCCCAGCTACTTGGGAGGCTGAGGCAGGAGAATTGCTTGAACCTGGGAGGTGGAGGCTGCAGTGAGCCGAGATCACACCACTGCACTCCAGCCTGGACAACACAGTGAGACTCTGTCTCAAAAAAAAAAAAAAGAGTTATTAAATCACTAACTACAACTACAGTCTGTTTTCATCATCATTTCATAAAAGAGGATTTTTAACACTATAAAACCAGAGAGGACATAATTTCAGAGTAAAAGACAAGCCTTTAAATTGAACACACTTAACTTGGTGAAACATTTACTACATCATTAACTTCGTCATTGTCGCATTTTGGTCACAGGCTGTGTGTCATCTTGGGCTAGAACTGACAGACCCTCAGGTGGATGTTTGAGAACCAGTGAATTTGGCATTATCAATCCCCAGACAGAAAGACAGGCTGGGAGGTTAAATGAGTCTCCAAGATGGGGCTTAGCTAGTGAGGGCAGAGCTAGGATGTGAGCCCTGGTCTTCCAGATCTAAGCCCATTATAGCATAGCCCTCCTCTGGTTTTGAAGAGGCAGAAAAACACATATACATCCATTAATAAGTTCTCCAGAGCATTCAATGGCCACTTACCACTCCGGTTAGTAACCAAGTGGAAATGTGCCTCTCTTCTTGTTTCTAGAACAGCCACTAGCCAGCAGTTCTCATAGACAGACAACAGAACATACTCCTAGGAAGAATTTTATGGTCCTTAGCCAGATCCATTCCTGTGCTCCATTAAACGCTCCAACAGGGAAAATGCTGAGCACAAAGCCTTCGCTACCCCCACAGCATTCAATAATTAAGACTATTATTCCTATTGTAGAATTGAGTGAAAAGGGCACAGAACTTTTTCATAAATATCAAATACTTGGTTTAGGTCCCTGTGGATTCCTGTAGACGTGTTGATTCATTCTGAAAAATGAAAAGAGCTTAAGAAGTCAAATTGTAGTTTGAGTTTGGACACCTCTGTTTCCCTAACCTCCCGATTATTCCAGCATTCCTCTCCCTTCCAAACCTCTGCCAGTTCTTAGGTCAACTTGAAGAGGGTTTTCAGAGTTGGAGTGTAAGTCCAGCCATCCCAGCCCAAGACTGAATCTTATTGGCAATCTTTTTCCTTTTGGAGAAGCCTATATATGGCCCTTAGATTAGGCTGAGAAAGAACAATTGGGGGGAAGGTTACAAACTAATATCACTTAAGGAAAACTTGCCAATATGAGGAGTGTCCCACGGAGAAATATGTGCTGTCTTTCTCTCTTGGCGCTCAGCAGCAAAATGGCAACTTTCGTCTCTTTCCTTTGCTGCCTAAAAGCCCACCTCCCACTTCTCTACCCCGCCCCTACTGTGCTGCACGACTGAGCAGATATGACTGGATTGGCCCTGATGGGTAGGTTTTACTGTCCAGCAATATTTTAAGCTCCCAGCCAGACAGCTTTTATGAAGGGAGGGATGTTTGGGAAACAATGGGAGTGAGAGAATGGGAGAGCTGTGTTGGGCACTGAGGGGAGGAGGATGGGAAAGCTGATGTGTGAAAGCTTAGATGGGGCTTCTGTGCCTCCCAAAGTTTCTTTTAGCAGCAGACTGGGCCTGTACATCAGTAAACCTTTGGCGTCTCTCCAGAGCACTCGAGCCTAGGGGCATTTTCCTGAGGCCTGATCATCAGCTTGGAGAATCTTAATGATGTAGGGACAGTAAGTGGTCACCTGTGTGCATCCCTCTGGCCCGAGTCAGACGGAGAGTGGTTGGTCCTTTCCAAAGGACCATATTTCATCCTTTATTGGTGGTTTGCTCTTGTCTCTCAAAGCCTTCAACAGAATGGTGGATATTAGAGGCCGAGAAGGGTAGTAGTAGGGGAAGAAAGGATGGGGAACATGTTGCTAATAGATTCAAAAGCACAGCTAGATAGGGGGAATGGGTTCTGGTGGTCTGCAGTGCTGTAGGGTGAATATGATTAACATTAATTAATTAATTAATTTATTTATTATTTTTATTATTTGTGTGTGTGCGTGTATGAGACAGAGTCTCGCTCTGTCACCTAGGCTGGAGTGCAATAGCAAGAT
The DNA here is from genome assembly GCF_049350105.2 of Macaca mulatta. Taxonomy (NCBI): domain Eukaryota; kingdom Metazoa; phylum Chordata; class Mammalia; order Primates; family Cercopithecidae; genus Macaca; species Macaca mulatta. The sequence goes on from NC_133406.1 coordinate 118,201,201, forward strand.
TTTAGCTCACTGCAACTTCCGCCTCCCAGGTTCAAATTATTCTCCTGCCATAGCCTCCTGAGTAGCTGGGATGACAGACGCCCACTACCAAGCCCAGCTAATTTTTTTTTCTTTCTTTTTTTTTTTTTTTTTGGTATTTTTAGTAGAGATGGGGTTTCACCATGTTGGCCAGTCTGGTCTCAAACTCCTGATCTCAGGTGATCTGCCCGCCTTGGCCTCCCCAAGTGCTGGGATTACAGGCGTGAGCCACCGTGCCAGGCTGTTAACTATTTTATTGTATAGTCTCAAAAAGCTAGACGAGAGGATTTTGATTGTCCCCAACAGAAAGAAATGCTAAATGTTTGAGATGCTGAATATGCTAATTATCCTGATTTGATCATTACACATTGTATACATGTATTGAAATATCACTCTGTATCACATAAATATGTACAATTATTATATGTCAACTAAAAATAAAAGGAAAAAAGATTTCTAAAAAGATCAAAACAATAAAAAAGAAACATAAACCTTCAGCAGGGTGGTCTCCCTCTTTGAAATGAGCCTTAACACTCCAAATAATTCTGTTGCCATTTGTCAAAGTAATAGCATTTCTCACCATGTTTCACTCATAATTACAAATACTTTCGAGTGGCGGAAGTTGAATCAATGTCAGCTAACATTTTTAGACTTTAGTGCCTTCATCTGTTAAATGGGGATATGATGGTTTTGCTCACCAGGAGGCTCCTGGATTAAATTCTTTTTTTTTTTTTTTTTTTTTTTTTGAGACGGAGTCTTGCTCTGTCACCCAGGCTGGAGTGCAGTGGCCGGATCTCAGCTCACTGCAAGCTCCGCCTCCCGGGTTTACGCCGTTCTCCTGCCTCAGCCTCCCGAGTAGCTGGGACTACAGGCGCCCGCCACCTCGCCCGGCTAGTTTTTTTGTATTTTTTAGTAGAGACGGGGTTTCACCGTGTTAGCCGGGATCGTCTCTCGATCTCCTGGCCTCGTGATCCGCCCGTCTCGGCCTCCCAAAGTGCTGGGATTACAGGCTTGAGCCACCGCGCCCGGCCTCCTGGATTAAATTCTAATGCGGTTTAATGAGGAATGATGCTTGGGAAGCCAGCTTGGAGGGCATGGACACATGCTCTCTGAGGCCCACTCCCTTCCCATCATCTGGGACTGACTATTATTAGTATAAAAAATGGTTATTTTGACTACATTTCCAAACCAAAAATAGGGGCATTTCATCCTACAATTTTATTGGTGAAAACAATGGAGCAAAAATCGTTGAAACTTACATTGTTTTATGAAATCTGCAATGTATGATTACTAAATTGAAGACAACTTTGAGGGTAAACTAGACAAACAAAATCTAAGCACTTGCTTCCTCACCCCACCTGCCTTTCCTGTCCTTTCTGGTGTCATGGACATATTGCATTTTGATGGGGGCAGTTTGAAACAGGATGGTACCAATGTGTGTGAGTTCCCAATTCCATTTTAAATAAAATGGTCACTAGCCCAAAACCTTGTTTACTTTAGATGTCTGATTTATTTTGAACTCCCAAGTTTGAGGGCCCACAATGGCTGGGACAATGCCCTCTAGGAAATCCTTCAGTTAAAAATAGATGGTCAAGGCTGATCCCTGCAATATCAATGAGGCAAGAAGTCAGAGGATGAAGGGAAGAAATCCAATCATTCTTTCTTTGGGAATATTCAGTACATGCTGATTCCTGAAGCTTGCGCCCTCCCTGAGATAGTCCTATGAAGAGATGAGAATCTACAAAGCTTCTCTTCAAAATGAAGTTCTCCCTATCCAAGGCTTCCCAGTCAAACTTGTCTAGCGTGGTGGGTGGTGTCATTGCTCGTCATCATTTTGTGAGAGATGGTAGTAGAGGCTGCGTTTGAATCCGGAAAAACGGGGCTGTCAACAAGGCTCTGAACCAGTTATAGTCTCTCAGATTTAGACAAATCTAGTTTTTCAATTTAGCACTTTCTTTGTTTTCTTACTCTGTTGACATAGAAGATACTCCTCTACTCGTAGTACCCAATCGATTGAATTATCTTTGTTGTTGGTTCTTCTGTTTGTAGCTGGGAAATCCTTGAAACTATAAACACTCAATCGTGTATATTTTGGGGAAAGTTTTGAAAGAGATGGGCAAAGAGGCTCATCTTAGCTACCATTGAGAGATGACTTGTCTATTCCTACCAGGAATCACTTTCTCAGGTCTTTCAGAGGGATGTCTTCCCAGGGTGTCGGTATTGCATTATTTGATATAAATAAATAAATGTCTAGAATAGGAGACATAACCACATACAAATGTAAATTCCAATTTTATGTTCTGTAATCATATAGACTAATAATTTAGATTATTGACATTTTGGATAATCTAATGGTGGCATTTTCCTACAGGGTTTGTCCTTTCTTTCTCTTTCTTTCTCTCTCTCTCTCTCTTTCTCTCTTTTTCTTTCTTTTCTATTTTGTCACCCAGGCTGGAAGGCAGTGGCCTGATATTGGCTCACTGCAACCTCCACCTCTGGGCTCAAGCAATCCTCCCACCTCAGCCCCCCAAGTAGCTGGAACTACAGGCACAGGCTCCGAGCCCACCTAATTTTTGTATTTTTTGTAGAGATGGGGTTTTGCCATATTGCCCAGGCTGGTCTCGAACCTCTGAGCTCAAGCAGTCTGCCCATCTCAGCCTCCCAAAGTGCTGGGAGTACGGGCATAAGCCACTGCACCTGGCCCAGGGTGCATTTCAAAAGCAATGAGGCAGCTCTGTGTGGAAAGCCTGTGGAATTTGCCGTTGGAAGACCTGGCTTTGAGTGTGGCTCATCTGCTTCCTATGTGTGGGCGACTTGTTCAGACTTTCTGAGCCTCAGTCTTCTCATCTGTGAAATAGAGATAATAATCACTGCCTTTCTTGCTTTGTGAAAACAGATGGTAGCTGCTAATCTAACCTATGTGATGCTGTGAATGCCTTGTTGGTTATATTTGCTGTGATCTGAGTGTGGCTGTGTCCTGTGCCCTAGGGCCATGGGTTGGTTTGTTTCTAAGTACATTGGTTACTTTTTTGACCAAGGTTACGCACTCCTCCACTTCCACAGGGAAAAATGTCAGAACTGGGAAAGACTGGAGGAGATCATTGGCCCCAGCCCTTATTTTATAGATGAGGAAACTGAGGCTAGAGTGGAAATGACACCCTAAGGTTGTGGCATAGCTCTCCAGCCCATGTGTTTTCCATGGCTCCAGGTGCCTCCAGTTACGGGGCACAGACTCAATATGCAGAGAGGCTCTTTAGGGAGAACCAGGTGAGCCCTGGCCTGAGGAGAAGGGCAGAAAGATTTATTATAGGGCGCAAGAGGACCATCATCAGTCAATCCCTGTGGTGAATGGAATTGGGAGAAGTAGAATCTCTCCCTTCCAGTTACTGGGAAGTGCCGGGGGAACGAGTCTCTGAGAAACATAGGACCGGGGACTGGAGGAGAATCAGGTCACTTCTCTGAGTATTTCAAGCCCAGCTCTGACTTAGTGGGCAATGTTTAGAGATTCATTCAATAAGTATTTGTTGAGCTCCCACCCTTTGAGGTGTGTGGGACACATTGGTAAGACAAAGATTCCTAGTGGGGAGATGGAGAACAGGCATTAAACACAATGAACGAGTGAATTATACAGAATATTCAAAGGTGGTAAGTACCACCAGAAATGAGAACATACGGCAGGGTGAGGGGGATTGGGATTGCTGGTGGAGGGGAGGTGGTGCCCAAAGAGACCTCACTGAGGTGAGATTTGAGCAGACTTCCAAGAAGGTGAGAGAGAGAACCATCATGAGGGCATGGGGGTGAAGGCTTGGAGCAGCAAGGAAGCCAGAGGGGCTGCGGTAGAGTGGGCAAGGACAAACATAATTGGGAAATGTAATTTTAATCTGTTGGGTGTTCATCTATGTATTGTTTGTTCTCACCTGCATGTCTTCAAAACCCCAACACCAGCAAGAAGCCAGTTACTACCCAGTGCCCATCATACAACTTTATCCTTCCTTTCTACCACAGGCTTTTGCTAAGCAGCCACTATGTGCTTGGCACTGTGCTGGGAGCACAAAGATAAACAAAGCACGGTCCCCTATGTGATGCTTAGCACATGGAGTGTGCAAAGAGGCCTCAGGTACGCTGCCCAAAGAGAGGGGGTGGGGGAGAATCTGGTCCACCCCATTACGCTGAATCCTGGGCCTAACCTTGGCCTGGGAGCCTCCATCTTGTGGGAGACTGAACAGCGAAAAGGTTAACACCAGGCTCTGGGATTAGATCATCTCAGCTTCACCACTCACTAGCCAGCTGCCTGACCTTGCCTAAGTGACTTTCCTGGTTTGAGCCTCAGTTTTGTCTTGTGAAAAATGGTGAACAGTGTCTGCCTCAAAGAGTTGCAGCGATTAAATGAAACTGTGTGTGTGAAACTGAGTCCAATACTTGGCATAGTAAGCACTTGATAGATAGTAAGTGCTATCACCATTGTTAGGAAGAAGGTTTGGATACCACCAGAAAGAGAGACCAAGGGTATTTTGCTTCACCTGCAGAGAGATCAATACTTGCTTTTTTGCTCTGTTTGTGCCACCTGGAGAGGGTCAGGAGGCAGGCCATTCCCTCTCTTTCCCTCCTCCCTGGCCAGTTTGGTTGGGAGCCAGAAATTCTTCTTCATCACAACCATTTGGCTGAGGTTCAAGGGCTCCCGTGCCCTGAGGGGCAAAGGGTGTGTTGGAAGGGGGATCTGGGGGGACTTTCACTCGAGAGAGGATTTCCAGCACAGACGAGTTGTCAGGGCAAGGCAGGGCTGTCTATTGATAGGAGCAGCTCATGCATGAGAGCAGATTGTGCCAGTTCTATAGAGCACGACCCCTCGGCCCAGGCTTCTCCTGCTAACAAAGTTATCTTTCCCAATCTGCTTAGGCAGAAGGGGGATACAATTCCTGTCCTTGTGCTGAGCACATACAACAGGCAGGACCCAGGCCAGGGGCTGGGTCTGGCTCTCCACATTCCCCGCAGTTTCTCCCCTCCCTTAACTAAAAGTCTTGGGTTCTTTCAGCTGCCCCATCACCTTGGACAGAATTACCACAGGCTGCAGAAACCGGCCACTGGCCATGGGTAAAACCAGGGAGTGTCCTGGAATTCTCGATGCCTGGGAAGTTTCAGAGAGAACGCCAGAGGAAGCATCTCCAGAACTAGGGGTAGGGGAAGAGTCTGCCACAGCCTAAAATTCACTGGGCTGGGGGCAGTTGTTGATGCTTTAAGTCTGAGGGTCTCCAAGTGTGCGCCCCGACACCAGCAGGATCGGCATCACCTGGGAACTTGTTAGAACTGTGTACTCCCAAGCCCTACCCCAGATCTTCTGAATCGGAAACTCTGAGGGCAAGACCAGCAAGCTGGTTTAACAAGCCCCCTAGGTGATTCTAAGGCATGCTAAAATTTTAGAACCACTGATCTAGGAAGCTGCAGCTACTAGAATTGTTCATCCTGGCCCTGGTGCCCAGAGCTTTTGTATTATAACCCTCCCCGACAACACACTGCACTTCTTGACACCCTGCCACCAAGATAGGGCCCTAAAAACACTTCTTTGGGTCCACCTAAAAAAAAATCATTGTCAAATGTTCACTACAGTCTCCCAGCTGCCATATGAGCCCAGCCTACTTATACAATATCATGAGAAAGGGAGAAAAATATTTTGTACCCACATGGTGTTTGCATCAAGACTGAGGGGTAGGCACTTGTATCTTTATTTCATGGAGAGGCAGTGAGCTTAAGTAATTAGCTCACAGTTGCAGAAAGAAAGGGGCAGGGCCAGGACTGGGACCAGATCTGCTTGACTCCAGAACCCATGTTTGCTCTGGGCAGCCCATGTCGTCTCCTTTAATTATAAGATTTGGTTCTGCAGTGCTGACTTTTCAGAGCATCTGGGGTCTCCGGTCTTTGTGCTAATTAGTTAATATTTAGTATATTTTTAAAAAACTTCTTTTTGTTCTATAAAACCAACATAGCTGCAAATATTTTCTAAGTAGACTAATTCACTTTGCACATATCCATATATTTAATAAAACTACAAATGTATGGCACGAATATCTGCACACTGAAAAAAAAGCTAACAATATAGAGGCATGTAGCGTAAAAAGTAAAGGCCTTGGCCCGGTGCAGTGGCTCACACCTGTAATCCCAGCACTTTGGGAGGTCGAGGCAGGAGGATCACCTGAAGTCAGGAGTTCCAGACCAGCCTGGCCAACATGGTGAAACCCCATCTCTACTAAAAATACAAAAATTAGCTGGGTGTTGTGGCAGACACCTGTCATCTCAGCTACTTGGGAGGCTGAGGCAGGAGAATCGCTTGAACCTGGGAAGTGGATGTTGCAGTGAGCTGAGTTCATGCCACTGCACTCCAGCCTGGGTGACAAAGCGAGACTCTGTCTCCAAAAAAAAAAAAAAAAAAAAAAAAGTAGAGGCCTCTCCTTGCCCTCTTCTTCCTATCCTACCATCACTGTGACCATGCCTAACAGTTTGATATGTGTCTTTCTAGATGCTTTTTCTATGCATATATGTATGTAAATGCCAATGAGATCACTGCATTGCATATTAATGTATGACTTGCCTTTTTCCCTTAATATATCTTGGTGATCTTTGTGGGGCATGTAGATCAACCTCATCCTTTTAATGTCTGTAATAGTATTCCATGATAAGGACATTCTGTACATTTATTGGTCTGTTCTCTATTGAAGGACACTTAGATTGCTTTTTTTCCTGTCACACTATTTTTTTAAGTAATAACATACTTATGAAATATTTTGAGCACATGTAGGAATATTTCAGGAGAGTGTAGAGGTAGAAATGATTGTTCAGGGCCGGGCGCATTGGCTCAAGCCTGTAATCCCAGCACTTTGGGAGGCCGAGACGGGCGGATCACGAGGTCAGGAGATCGAGACCATCCTGGCTAACATGGTGAAACCCCATCTCCACTAAAAAATACAAAAAAACTAGCCTGGCGAGGTGGCGGGCGCCTGTAGTCCCAGCTACTCAGGAGGCTGAGGCAGGAGAATGGCGTAAACCCGGGAGGCGGAGCTTGCAGTGAGCTGAGATCCGGCCACTGCACTCCAGCCTGGGTGACAGAGCGAGACTCCATCTCAAAAAAAAAAAAAAAAAAAAAAAAGAAATGATTGTTCAAAAGTGGTAAAAAATTAAAAAATTGATAGGTACTACCAATTGCTCTCAAACACACTGTACCATACTACACTCATACAGCTGTCAAGGGAGCACTTCGTTAAGTATTCTTACCATCACTAGCTATTGTCCAGCTTCACATTTTTTACAATGGGATGGGCAGAAAGTATCTTGTTATTTTAATTTGTGTTTTTTTTTATTACTAGAGAGATGGCGTGACTCCTCATGTTTACTAGCTATTTGCCTTTCTTTTTTTCTGAATGGCCTACTCATATCCTTTGTCCATTTGGATACGGGGAGCAGTTGTCTTTTCCTTATTGATGTATAAGCTCTTTTTATAGACTATAGTTATTATTCCTCTGCCACATATGTTGTAAAACTTTTTGCAAATCATCACTTGTCTTGCAGGTTTACTTTTAGTGTGTTTTGCTGTACAGAGAATTTATAGTTTTATCTAATCAAATCTGTCATTTAAAAATGTATGGTTTCTTACTGTGTGCCTGGCTTAGAAAGGTCTCTAAATTTCACTTAAATTCAAGAAACCAGTTAGAAAAAAAATTTGCCAGATCAGCTTCTGTTTCAGTTCAGCATTTAAGCCTGGATGCTTAAAACACTGGATTATGAGAGCAATATGATTACTGCCAATTGTCCTCCTAGTTTTTAGTCCTCTTTCTCTGCTGGCATTAAACATAACGATAATAAAGGAGTACAGTCATCCCAAAGTATCTGTGGGGGATCGGCTCCAGGACCACCCACAGATACCAAAATCCACACAAACTCAAGTCCTGTAGTCTGCCCTATGAAACCCATGGATATGAAAAGCAAGTCCTACTATAATGCAGATTTCCAAATCTTGCCTTCCTACCCATGTTTGGTTGCTGACGCAGAACCCACCAATACGGAGACAATACGGAAGGCAGACTGCATTTACTGAAGAACACCTGCATGTCAGTGGACCCGCACAGTTTAAATCCATTTTGTCCAAGGGTTAACTATATATACATATATATTTAAATTCATCATCTTGGTGCATCTGGAGACAGATTTTATCATCGTTTGCAAGGGCCTCTTCTGATTTGCAAATCAGAAAGTCAAACCTGGGGACTATCTGTGACATTTTGCTTCTCTGATGTGTTTTTGTCTTGCCTTTTATGGCTCTAGATGCCTGATTTGTACTATATTTACTATATTCAGATATCAGTGGTGGATAAGATAGGTGAGAGAGTGCAAGAATGTTATCTTTATTTTTATTTTTTCTTTAATTTTAACTTTTTTTTTTTTTTTCTCTGAGACAGAGTCTCACTTGTCACCCAGGCTGGAGTGCAGTGGTGCAATCTCGGCTCTCTGCAACCTCCTGGGTTCAAGCAATTCTTGTGCCTCAGTCTCCTGAGTAGCTGGCATTACAGGTGTGCGCCACCACACCCAGCTAATTTTTGTATTTTTAGTAGAGATGGGGTTTTGCCATATTGGCTGGGTTGGTCTCGAACTTGTGACCTCAGGTCATCTGCCCACCTCAGGCTCCCAAAGTGCTGGGGTTACAGTCGTGAGCCACCGCACCCAGGCCTGTTTTTCTCCTTTATAGGCATATTTTCTACCATTTTATGGAGAGAGAGCTTTTTTTATTTTTCTTTTTGTCTTTGCTTTTTGTTTTGGAAATTGTTTGTCTCTTTTATATATATCTAAGGCTGTCATTACCCTTTCTTGGAACTGTAACTTCTTGCTCAGAAGCAACACCATCATTGCCACAGCCCGTCTGGGTTGGTCCTCTTACAGGTACTTGGTCTCTTTGGTCTCAATGTATGTGAAAGACAGAATCATGGCCGGCAAAGATGTCAGCATCATAATTCCTGGAACCTGGGAATATGCTACATTACATGGCACAGAGGAATTAAGGTTTCAGATGTGGAATTAAGGTTCCATTCAAACCACAATTATCAGCTTTTCCTGGCTCTAAGCGATGCTCTGTTCCACAGAAAGCAGCCACTCGCTCTTAAGAAACGTACTTGCTGGGCATCTGATTGGCTTTAGGCTCTCAGATTCCTATAATTTGCATATTCCAGTGGTAATTATTCTTCCTATCATTATTCTAAGATCTAATCTACAACTGCGCTTTGGTTGCCATTCATGACAAAGAAGTAGCTGTGGTCTGTCTGTGCCGGTTACTCTGAATTTCACAAAGGCTTGCCTCTTTCCTCATTTTTTACTACTTGGTTTCTTTTCAATTCAAGTTAGAGATTTGAATCTGACCTGATTCTTTGGGGTGAATCTAGACCTGGAAGCAGGAAAACCTCAGTGTCTGTGGCTTAATCTAGTTGATCTCTCAGTCACCAAGGTCTTCAGTTTGTCCGTCTTGTAAGTGGGGATAATGCCAGTCTCATGTACATCAGCTGACATAGCTCCTAACCCACAGGAGACTCAAAACAAGTATTGTTTTCTGCCCATCTCTCAGTTTTATGGCCTGTAACATGGGTATAATAATGAGACATACTTTGCCAAGGTGTTTTGAGGATTAAATAAGATAATACCGATTTTTATAAAGAAACGCAAGCTTGTTTCCTTTTGGAGTCATGCTGCACTCCTACCACTAGGTGGCAAGATCAGCACAGCCAGTTGGCGAAAACGGCTCTGAAGTCTAAGGGAAAGGGATCCCACTTCATTTTCTTCTGTCTGGATGAAGTAAGTTTGGAAATAATTATCACAGATGTACTGAAGAAGTCTTCATTTTTGCTGTAAATCATTTATCACCATCAGAAATTTTCTTGGGCAGTAGACTGCCCTGAGGAACGGTTGGAAGTGAGGCCTGGAAACCAGAGTGGTCTCTTTGAAATGTCGTTTGATCATGTCCTTCCCATACATGCCTCTTTGATCACGTCCTTCCCAGACTTAAATCTCTCTGTGGCTTGTTGTCACCTATTCAAGTACATATAAAATAAGTCACTCAGGGCTGGGTGTGGTGGCTCACGCCTGTAATCCTAGCACTTTGGGAGGCTGAGGTGGGCGGATCACTTGAGGTTAGAGCGAAACTCCGACTAGGAAAAAAAAATCACTCAGGTTGAGAGTGAGAGGCCCCTAGTCCTGCCCCTGAAGCACCACAGTGGAGCCCTGGAACTCCGTGAGCCATGGCTGAAGAACCACTGCAGGATGAAGTTTGGGGCCTTTAGTATGGCATATAGGGCCCTCTGCTGTCTGATGACTGCCAATTACGCCAGCCCATCTCTTGCCACTCATAGCTTTGCACTGGCTCTCAGCACCTATGATCTACTGAGTTTCTTATGAACATCACCCTGTTTCTTGCCTCTATGCCTCTGCCTATGCAGTCCCCTCTATTTTGAATCTCCTCTTCCCTAACTGACTCATCCATTGAGGCTCAGTTTGGGCTTTAACTTCCCCAGGACTTCTTATGTGACCCTATCTAAGTTGTTTTCTAGTAGTTCACTTCTGTGTCTGCATCCCCCTCTAGTCTGTGAGATTTCTGAGTACAGGGAAAGTCTCTTATTCACATCTCTTTTATAAAGGCCTGGCAAATGAAAGAACTCAATGGGTTTTGAGAAATGAATGAGTGATGATTAGAGAGAAGGGCACCACCTAGATGAGGTGGTAGGAGATGAAGATGTAGGAGTGGGAAAGGAAAATGAGTGTTTTGAATCTAGGAGTGAGGGGAGTCCTTCCCAAGCTGTAGGCTGAGCCCCCGGCAGGAGACCAGGTGAGCCGCCTTCTCTCAAAGCCCCAGTGGCAGCCCTCACAAGAGGTCACCAGGGGCTGGGATATTGAAACTCCTTCAGCCACAGAGCAGCCATTAGAGAAGCACTAGCAGTGCTGGGAGAGGAGGACCTCGGGATGGGGGCAAAGGCTCAGGCTGTCCCAGAGAGACAGTGCAGAAGGATGGCTGTTTGACTGGCTAGGCTCCAGGGAAAGCAGGCTTGCTTCTAAGAATCATTTTGACTGTGATCTTCGAGGCCTGGGGTTGGAGGGTCTAGATTGGCCCCAGGCTGCACTAAAGGCAAGTGTCATACGAGGGATGACCTCTGCCAGAAGGCCAGAGGGCAGAGGGTGGATCTCAACCTGAAAGTGGGAGGGAAACCACTTGAATTTTTAAAAAATTGCTTCTTACTTCATTTTCCTTCTGAGCGGGTCCCTAGGCATCCAAACAATGCCTCTCCAGGCAGCCTGGCACGGCTGTCATAAAATGCAACTGAAATCCGTATCTATGGAAACAGGCTGGCTCCTCGTTTTTGCCTCTCTCACTCCCTGCTTCTGTTTTGGCCAAGATGGGGCTAGACTCCAGCCTCTGCACTCTGATGTAGGGGCAGCTTCATCTATGCTCTCATGGCCCTCCTGTGTCCACCTTCCTTTTACCTCCTCTTACCAGAGGCAGAGGAGGTGCTGGGAGAGGGTGACCTCGGGATGGGGGCAAAGGCTCCGGCTATCCCAGAGAGACAGTGCAGAAGGATGACTGTTTGCCTGCCTAGGCTCCAGGGACAGCAGGGAGCGAAGCTCAGTGGGGACAGCACTGACAGGGGCTTGATGCCCCAATCGGGGCTTTTGGGATTGAGGCCCAGATCTTTATCTACCAACAAAATTAATTCCCTGCCTCTTCCACCCACCCTAGGCTTGACAGCAATTCTCTGGTCCTTTCTTTCCGTTGCCTGAAAAGGTGACTCATTATTCCTTAGGGTACACATGTGATGGTGTTTGGTTCGAGAGGTTTATTTTTAAAAAATATTTTGGGGGGATTTAAGATGAATGAAAATCAGTCTGCTTCAACTTGGCAGAATGGACTGAAATGGAAACAAAGACAGCAGAATTCTTTTCTGCTCTAGCCCTGATGTGCTGTTTTACTAAACCAGGAGTTTTCTTGCAGGGGTAATCTGTTTTCAAAACACACTGCAGGGTCTAGCTGAGCTGATCTGTGTAAACATTGATGGAGACGGTAGAAGGAACAAGGTGATGGCATTCGGGGATCTCACCATTCTGACAAGACACAAGTCATTCAACAGCCAGAGGTTCTGAGGACAGCATTTCCACTCCCACGGGGTGCCCCTGCCTGGGCAGCCCGGGAAAGCGTCCAGAATACCAGAGAGATTGGCCTTGCGCCACGAGGGGGCGATGCCGTCTCTCTTTTGCTCCACGCACTGCTGTAGAGGCCTTCAGAGCCTGAGGGCAAAGAAAAGAGGCCGACTCCAAGTCTGCAAAGGAGGGTCAAGTGAACTCTTTTTTTCCACATGGGAAAAGATGGGTATGATCTAAATGGGAGGGGCTGGGAGGACAGGAAATGCAAAGGGGGACAACTTTGGCTTTAATTTTATTGTATAACCATGCTTTCTCGGCCGATTTCCTGGTGCACACCTTTTCACCCTGTTTGGTGATCATTATTCTGGTGGCACTGGATGCCCCAGAGGGTATCTTTCTTTTTCTCCTCTTCCTTTTCTTCCTATTCAGAAGTCCCATTTGTCACGGAAATATTTGCCCTGTCTCCCACAGCACCACAAATCCAGAATCACCAACCCGAGGGTTTCAAGATTCTTTGATCTATCCCGCTCTCTTCTCCCAGACCTGTCCTTATTTCCTTTGGTCCTGCACAATTCTACTGTATCCCTGATTGTACCAGGGGCAATATTTGATCATGAAAGGGCAGAGTAAATTGTAGAGCATTAGGTTCATGTGATGGCAAAGCAAAGGGTGAAACTTCAGCAGTTGGCAGACCTCGATCATTGGAGACAAACGTTCTGGGGCCTTTCTGGTTAGGGCAATGGAGAACCCATTCTAAGAGTCATGGCTGAGACTGTGTGAATTTAACTCACCCACCTGCAAATCAGAGACAGACTTGGCTACAGGAAGCCTCTGTTGCTAGGGGCAGAATTGGGGAGCTTTTGGGGCCTCCACTCTTGTGAGTTGTCCATGCCCTGGGCTTGCCTTCCAAAAGCCTCCTGGCTAATTGAAATCCAGTGGTACAGCTTGCATCAACAAAGACTCCAGGTTCCTACTCAGGAGTTCATTTTGCCCTTGGCCTACCTGTAAACCCATTAGAGTGGAGAGTGCAGAGGAATTTCTCTCCTCACTAGGTCCAGCAAACACATTTTCATGTCCTTGTAAACGACGAGGGGGTCTTGCATGGAAGCCTGTAGGTAGAGACATCACTGGCTTTCACAACATGGTTTAGTATTTTTGTTGTCAGTCTCTATAATCAGACAGCCTGGCTCAGAATCTATCACTTACTAGCTCTGTGATAGTTGGCAAATTAACCCTTTTAAGTCTCATTTTTATCATCCGTAGATGGAGATGATTATTATGAGAACTTAATGAGATAATCTATGTAAAGTACTTGGCCCAACTGCTGGCACATAAATGGTTGCTATCATTATCTTGAAATGCAGTGGAGTATAATGGCTAAGCCAGCTGACTCAAATCTGAACTCTACCACTTACTGTCCGTGTGATCTCAGGAAAACCATTTGATTTCTATATGCCTCAGTTTTCTCAGATGTAAAATGCAATTTATTTATTTGAGACAGGGTCTCTCTCCTGTTACCCAGGCTGGAGTGCAGTGGCACAATCATAGCTCACTGTAACCTCGAAGTCCTGGGCTGAAGTGATCCTCCTGCTTCAGCCTTCTGAGTAGCTAGGACTACAGGCATGTGCCACCGTGCCCAGCTCATTAAAAAAAAAAAAAAAGTCTGTAGAGACAAGGTCTTGCTGTATTGCCCAGGTTGGTCTCAGGCTCCTGGCATCAAGTGATCCCCCCACCTTAGCCTCCCAAAGCACGGAGATTATAGACATGAGCCACCACACCACACCTGGCTAAAAATGCAGTTTAATAATCACAGCTATGTTACAGAGTACTTAGGACTGAATAGATAATGTATGCAGCACGCTGAAAACAGTTCTTGGCATATACTAAGTACTCATGGCTGGTCATCACTGCCTGTAAAGCTATGGTTTGGATTATCCAAAAGTTACCTGCATTTTGCTCTAGAATACTAAGATGCGTGTTTTAGTCAGCAGGAGAATTATTTTCTGATTTGACTTAGTTTGCACTAAGGTGAATCTGTATTTGTTACTTGTATAACTGGTTACTGCTGGGGCTGGGGTTCAGAACATGGCTGAGGGAGACTTGTTAGAGATGCAAGATGTGCAGCAGAGAGTCCAGAAAACAGGTCACTTTGAGGCACTTGCATGGCATCTTTTCACTAGTGCTCCTGTATAGTTTATCTTTCACTACATATCAGTTTAGAAAGATTTTATTGTCACACCAATTTTGCAGGTAGAAGAATAAGTGAAAGAGACAGATTACGTGCCCTGCCCAAAGGTCACAAAGGCAGAATGTATTCCCACATGCCAATTGCATTTAAAAATAAAAATTAATCAAAGCAGCTTTTGGCTCTTCCTGACAGGACAAGTCATAGACAGTGTATTTGACATGTCATTAGACTGTGTTGGCAGCCTTAGGCACAGCTGCAGTGAATCTGGGGTAGAATAGAGCACCAGGAATAGAGCACCAGGAATAGAGCACCTCTCTGATTATTTATTTATTTATTTATTTATTTATTTATTTATTTATTGTTAGAGTCTCCAACAAGAAAATTTTAAGAAAAGAAAAAAGAAATCATTGTGGGTAGGAATCAGGAGAGAGTAGTCAGGAAAAATCTGAAATTTTCCTAAAATTTAAAATATATATATTATGAATCCTAGGTCTTGTGCCATTTAAGCCAGTCTGTAAATCATATCATTATCTTATAGGAGGAAAATCTTGGACAATAAAAAGATCAGAATGAGGGTGATGTGCTATCAATCTTTCTAAGAAAGAGAGAAGAATTAATTTGGAGAAACAACCCATTAGGGCTGACAACTGTTTGAGTAAAACTGATGACATGAAACTGGAAAGAAAATACTCTGCTGACTTCTTAAATGGGAAGATGATTCATTAGCAGTGAGGGTTAGGGGTGTCTGTAGTCCTTTTCTGATTATCTGTGAAGTAGTAGCCTGGATTAGCCAAAAAGAGGTTTGCTTTTGACTCTGAAAAATGTCATGATATTTGTTTTGGCAGTAGGTAAATTTTTGAACTAGACCAGTTAGCTCAATTGTAACTACTTCATTACAGAGTGATGGGCATATGAATGCTATAGCTTCTTTTCATTCAACAACTATTTACTGAGTACCTACTATGTGCCAGGCACTGGGCTAGGAGCTGGACATACAATGCTGAACTAGTTAGACATGGTCCTTGTCCTCCTGGAGATAGACACTGAAGAAATAATACACATGAGCAATCATTATCATCTAATTAATAATCATCCCAATGGGCTGGGTGCGGTGGCTCATGCCTGTAATCCCAGCACTTTGGGAGGCTGAGGTGGGCAGATCACCTGAGGTCAGGAGTTCAAGACTAGCTTGGCTAACATGGTGAAACCCCTTCTCTACAAAATACAAAAATTAGCCAGGCATGATGGCTGTTGCCTGAAATCCCAGCTACTTGGGAGGCTGAGGCGGGAGAATCGCTTGAACTTGGGAAGCAGAGGTTGTAGTGAGCCAAGATCACGCCATTGCACTCCAGCTTGGGCAACAGAGTGAGACTCTGTCTCAAAAAAAATAATCATCATCATCATCACAATGAAGACACATATAGAGTGCTAAATGTGGGTATAATGAAGAGTTGGCCTTGCCCAGGAGGTGAGAAATATGAAAGTCCTTTGAAAACTGTGAAATGCTAACTAAGGCTTTGTCTGGATTCATCTGGATTGTGGTTAGTCTCTGAATTACACAAGATTGCTCCTGTGTAATTCCTGGCTGCTGTTTCTGCCTGAACTTTCTGTCTTGAAGGAAGCCAATTTCTTTCTCAAAATTCTACCTGGTGAGTGGGAAAGGCCCCAGGAGTGGGTGGGAATAGGCGGAGAAATGCTTCCATCAGTTGCTGGAGCAGAGAGACCAGTTCAAATTTGTGAGTTCATCAACTATTTTGGTTGGAAATCTCACAAAAAATGAGAAAGCACAACTTCTTGACCAAAATTATGAGCAGAAAGGTCTGCTACTGTCCATCACTCATACTTTCACGGACTAACACAATGCATTTCTCATTCACCAGTTCTATCCTAAGAGTTAGGCATATGCAGATGTGAACACCAACGTTATTACAAAACTTGAAGAGTCCCTTTTAAAATAGTCATAACTTATTAAACGTACATTATAAGGTTGGCACCTTTATATATATCATTTCACTTCATCATTATGAAAGCCCTATAAAGTAACTGTTTTATTCACTTGCCTGAGGTCATAATGCTAAGAAGTGGCAGAATGAAGATTTATAATATCCAGGCCCAAATTTGAACTTTAGAACTTGCATTTTTTCCATTACATGGTACTTGTCTTTTGGTTAGAGTTAGAGACAGCAGCTGGACTTCAAGAGTTTGGTAACATTAGTTACTTTCTCTTATTAAAGAAATGGGGGTTGGGGGGGAGAGAAAAGAGTCTACAACTGAGCTTTAAACTGTGGAAGTATATTTTATAACATTTTAAGTTCAATGTCTTTTATTGGGTTGGCCTTGAAATGAAAGTCTAGGAAATAAGATGTCTGCTCTGAGATGGGTGTGGAAGATCCTGTACTTTCACATGCCTGTTAAAATTAGAGATGAAATATAATCAGTTGACGGAGGGCTTAGATAAAAGAAACTGAGACACGTAGCTGGCAAATATGAAAGTACTTGAAAGGGACCAAGACCCAGAAGATCGTAGAGAAAAGGGACACATAGCTCATTGCCAAGCTGGAGTTATTTCTGTTCAGAGACACCAAAGTTCTCCCCAAAACTTCTCCCTTAGTCTTGGTAATGTGAAACGCTGGGGGATCATTCCTACAAATTCTGCCCCCTTTATGATCCCCTATATAATTAGATCCATCCTTTTTCAGGAAGAGGACCTGGCAGATATGTTTCATGGTTTATGCATAATCCAGTTCCTTTCATGCTTCCTGCTGTAAACTTATGCCTGTACATTGCATTTTTGAGACCCTACTGCAACCATTCCTAGGGTCGGAATGATCACAACCAGCTGACCAGACCAATTAGCTGCTGTTTGGTTAACTGTTCAAGTAGATTGGAAGAAGAGGCAGTGAAAGAACTGGGCAGTGAGCGCAAGGTAAGGACATTGAGAAGATGCATGCCCAGGGATTTTGGTCTTCCATCTTCCTTTAACTTATATTGTCCACAAGAGATTGTATAAGTGAGGGTTCTCCAGAGAAAAAGCACCAATCTGATATATATAGGCATATAAGAGATTTGTTATGGGATTTGGCTCACATGATTATAGAGGCCAAGAAGTCCCACAATTTGCTGTCTGCAAGCTGGAGAACCAGGAAAGCTGGTGGTGCAATTCAGTTCAAGTCTGAAGGCCTGAGAACCAGGGGAATCGATGGTGTAACTCCTTGTTCAAAGCTGAGAGCTGGTGGGATGGGGAGTTGGTGGGGGAGACACTGGGGTAAATCCTGGAATCTGTAGGCCTGAGAACTGGGAGCTCCAATTTCTGAAAGCAGTAGTAGATGGGTATCCCAGCTCAAGAAGAGAGAGAGAATTTACCCTTTCTCCTGCTTTTTGTTCTATTTGGCCTTTAATGGATTAGAAGATGCTCACCCATACTGGGGGAAATGAATCTTCTTTACTCAGTGTATTGATTTAAATGCTAATCTTTTCCTACAATATCCTAATAGATACACCTGAAAATAATGTTTTGTCAATTAAATGGGTATCCCTTAGCACAATCAAGTTGACATATAAAATTAACCATTGCAGAGATCAATCTTGGATAGGCTTCTCCTCTGGGTACTCTCTAGATGCCTTATAAAATGCTAAGCTTCCAACTGTATGATTTTTCTTGTTATCACTTCTTCTATTCCTGGACATTTAAAAAGCACTGGTCTCAGAGGGATTGTTCTCCCCCGCCCCACACCATGTTAGTTTTAAGTTTAATGATATTCATATTGTCTTTAAACTAACTGGTCTTTTTTTCCATTGGCATAGTCAAATGGAGTTCATGCTTATACCTGCTTAAGAGTTAATTAGTTTAGTTTAAGAATCGACTTTACGTGACTCTAGCTTTAACTCAAGAATGACTGAAATAATAACCACAATAATGGTAACACTGATTAGAATCAGTGAAAGAAAATCATACTGCAAGAGGGGATGGTGGTTGATGCATTTGTATTATTTGTTTTAACACATTCATTTGTTGCTCCCACAAAGATATAAAACCCATCATTCTTGATCTGTTCAACACCTGAAAGTGTTTACAATGAAGATGATCGCTATAGTCTCTTGAAAAACATGAAAAAAGAAAAACAGTGAATGATTCTCTTGTTTGGTTGGGATGGTGCCATTTGGTCCATACCTCTATTACGGACTTTATTAAACTGCATGATAATTATTGGTTAACCCGATTGGCTTCTCCAATAAAACGCAAGTTCTTTGAGGGCATATTATTAAAATTCATGTTAATACAATTTTGCTGATTTTTGATTAAATATTATCCAAAAATTCATAATAAATAAAGAATGAAGGGTCAAATTAATTAGGTTAATAAAATAACTGGGGCTGGCCAGCACAACGAGCCAGCAGGGAACTTCCTCTAAATTCATTACCACCTGCTTATGTTTTGGCAACTCCTGATAGCAGTTATCTGCTCTAGCCTAAATATTGATGAGGATGCTTCTGGGTCCTGTTGTTGGGATTTCCAGGGAAAGAGCAGTGATTCCAAACATCTCTTGGTTAGTGGTACCCACTTGTTGGCCCAATTCAAGTAGATAGGTCCAGAAAAACATTAGGGATGCTAGGACTTACCCTCCACTTCCCTGTTTCCAAAGACAAATTTACCACCATTTCCCCTAGTTTTTTCCATCCTGCCCCTCTTCTTCGTTCCACATTTTCTCTTTTTCCTCAAATAATAAGAAATGTGTCTGTTAATTTGAGAATGGGGGCTGAATGGAAGAAGGAAGCCAATATCAGGGTTTTATATTCTAGTGCATTGTCATTGCAGGAGTTTTACTGTATTAGATACTCAAAAAGTATTTGTTGAATTAATGAATAAATACAATTTGCCTCAAGCAATGACCTGAACTTCTTAAAGAGTCAGACAACAAAATGTGTAAATAAACCAATACAAGGAATCAACATTTGGCACCACTAAATCCTGGGTGTCTAGCGTATAGGCTAGCTAATTACATACTAATGACATACTAGCAAGTCTAGATTTGGAAAACTGAAGGAATTGCATGGCATATCGGCACACCAGATTAGCCTAAACTTCATAGTCAAAACTCTGCCCAATTCTAGCCTAAAAGAAGGTGTGCATTGAAGGTAGCTGTAGTTGTGATCCAGGCTTAGATAATCGGTGCTGACAAATTATCTCAGTCCAATCAATGACTGAGTTTATTGGAAGCTGAGATTTATTCTTTTTGAGGGTTAGTCTATTTCTAGTCCCTGTTTACTCCTAAGTGTAAATCAATGCATCAGGATGACACAACAATCCTAAATGTAAACGTATGTAAAAACAGAAGCAAAACGTGACATAACTAAGAGGAAAAATAAACAAATATCTAATTATAGTGAGAGATTTTAACAGCATAGCCTTCTTTAAGTAATTTATAGAGCAAGTAGGTAAAAAATCGGTAAGGATAAAAGGCCCTGAGCAGCACAATCAACAATTTGACCTAATTGACATACATAGGACAATCTACCTTATATAGCAGAATAAATATTTAAGTGCCCAGGAAACAGTCACCAAAATGAATAATATGCTGAGTCACAAAATGACTTTTAATACTTTTAAAAGGTTAATATTATACATAATGTATTCTCTAGCTACAATAGAATTAAATTATAAATCAATTAAATTAGAAATAAATAATAATAAAATATCTAGAAAAATCTCCAAATATTTGGAAATTAAACATTCATAAGTAATCCATGTCTCAAAGAAGAAATCATAAGAGAAATTAAAAAATATTTTTAATTGAATGAAACAAAACCAGAAAAAACACTTCACAATAAAATAAAACTAAAGACCATTATCTTTCAAGGATATAGATACAAAAACCTTACCAAAATATTGGCACACAGAATTGAGCAATATATAAAGGAGATAATTAAAAAATAAAAAAAGGATATTATAAGACCAAATGGGGTTCCCCCCAAAAAATTCAAGGATGATTTAGTGTCTCAAAATTAGTTAGTACAATTTACCATATTTGCAACATAACGATGCAAAGCCATTTGATCAACTTGATAAATGCAGAAAAAATTTGAAATAATTTAATCCTCATTCATGAATAAAATGCTTATGCTTTCAGATATAACCTCCTTAATCTGAAAAATGGCATCTATGAAAAATTCTACAGCTAATATCATACTTAATAGTAAAATATCAATGCTTTTTTTTTAAGATCAGAAAAAATTCTCTCATCACTTCTACTCAGCATTATATTGAAGGCTGTAACCAGTACAATATGGCAAGCCAAAGAAATGCAGTATGAAGTTTGAAAAAGAAGAAATAAAACTATCTTCAGATGGCATGATGTGTATGTTAAAAATTCTAAGGAATCTGAAAAGAAGTCTCTACTAGACTAAATACATGTAGAAAATTATGGGATATAAAGTCAATATACAAAAATCAATCGTATTTCCATACACCAGCAGCAAAAAGTTTAAAAATAAAATTAAAAAGTATCATTACAATAGCATCAAAACCATCAAATACTTAGAAATAAATTTAATAAAATGCAAAATGCTTGCACTGAGGAGCACTGTGGAGAGAAATTAAAGAAGATATAAACAAATGAAGAGATATATCATGGATTGGAAGAATCAGTATTGCTAAGATGCCCACTGATCTGCAGATTCAGTGCAATCCCCATCAGAATCCTAGAAGATTTTAAAAATATAAATTGACATTTTGATTCTAAAATATATATAGACATGCAAAGGACTTTAATAGTCAAAACAATTTTGAAAAAGGACAAATTTGGAGAATTTTCATTATCTATTAAAGAAATAATTTAGGCCAGGCGTGGTGGCTCACGCCTATAATCCCAGCACTTTGGGAGTCTGTGGCGGGAGGATCACGAGGTCAAGAGATTGAGACCATCCTGGCCAACATGGTGAAACCCCGTCTCTACTAAAAACACGAAAATTAGTTGGGCGTGGTGGCACGCGCCTGTAGTCTCAGCTACTCGGGAGGCTGAGGCAGGAGAATCACTTGAACTCGGGAGGCAGAGGTTGCAGTGAGTCGAGATCACGCCAGGGTACTCAAGCCCGGCGACAGAGTGAGACGCTGTCTCAAAAAGAAAGAAAGAAAGAAATACTTTAAAACTCTAGTAGTTAAGACAATGTAGTATTGAAGTAAACACAGAAAAAAATAGATCAATGGAACAGAATATAGAGTCCAGAAAGAGACATACATATATGATCAACTGATTTTTAACAAATCAACAAATCAATGATTTTTAACAAATCAAATCAGTAGAGGAAAGGAAAACCTTTCCCCATATGGTGCTGAAACATCTGAACAAATGTATGAAAAATATGAAATTGTACCCTTACCCCATATTACTACACAAAGTTAATTTGACATGGCTCATAGACCTAAACATAAAATTTAAAACTATAAAACTTCTAGAAGAAACCTTCAGAGAATATTTTTTTGTGATCTTGGGATGGAAAATATTTTTTAAAGAAGTCACAAAATACACTAACCAAAAAGAAAAAAAAGTTGATAAACTAAATCTATCAGAGTTCAAAACTGCTCATCAAAAGATGTCACCATTAAAATGAAAAAGCCAGCCACAGTCTAGGAAAAAAAATTTGTAAAATATAGATTTGACAAAGAATTTCTTTCACATATATAAAGAACTTCTACATATCCATCATAGAAAGATAACCCAACAAATATAATGGGCAAAAGATCTGAATAGAGACTTCACAAAAGAAGATACATGAATGGCTAATAAGCACATAAAAATGTGTTCAACATCACTAGTCACTAGGAAAATAGAGATTAGAACTACAATAAAATTTCACTACATACCCATCATAACGGGTAAAATTAACAAGACAACAACAAATGTTGGCAAGGATGTGAAGCAACTTGAACTCACATTCACTGGTGTTAGAAGTTTCAAATGGTACAACCACTTGGCAATAGTCTTTGAAAGTTTTAAAAATGTTACACATACACCTATTATATAACCAGGCAATTTAACTATTATATATTTACCCAAGAGAAATAAAAACATCTGCAGAATGATTTGTGCAAGAATCTTCACAGCAGTTTTATTCATCAAGTATCCACAAACAAGAGAATGGGTAAACAAATTGTAAGTATACCCATACAATGGAATACTATTCAGCAACAAAAAGGAACAAACTACTGGTACACACAACTATATAAATGAATTTCAAAAGCATTATCCTAAGTTAAAGAGGCCAGGCACAAATGACTATGATTTTGTGACTCCATTTGTATGAAAAATTAGAAAAGGCAAAATTATAGTGATAGAAATCAGATCCATGGATGCCAGCGGACAACGAATCGGGGGTGGGTATTGACTGTAAAGAGGCTAGAAGGAACTTTTTGAGGTGAAAAAATTGTTCTTATCTTGATTACAGTAATGACTATATGACCCTATACCTTTGTGAAAACTTACTAAGTTGTATGGCTTTTTTTTTTTTTTTTTTTTTTTTTTTTGGAGACAGGGTCTTGCTCTGTCACCAGGCTGGAGGGCAGTGGTACAATCACAGCTCACTGCAATCTTGACCTCCCAGGCTCAATGGATCCTCCAGCCTTACCCTCCTGAGTACAGGCATGCGCCACCACACCCAGCGAGTTTTTTTGTATTTTGTTGTTGTTGTTGTTGTTGTAGATATGAGGTTTTGCCATCTCGCCCAGGCTGGTTGCAAACTCCTGGGCTCAAGCGATCCTCCTGCCTCGGCCTCCCAAAGTGCTGGGATTACAGGCATGAGCTACTGTGTGGGGCCTAAATTGTATGCTTTTAATGGGTAAACTTTACTGTGTGTAAATTATACCTCAATAAAGGTTATTTAAAAACATGACCATGTGAGGGTAGATATTTGTTATCCTATTTCAAAGGTGGGAAAAGGGGGATTAGAGAGGTGATACTATCTTGCCTAAGTTCACACAGCAAGGGAGTGGCAAGGCCAGAATTTGAACCGCCATATGTTGTTGATGCCAAAGGCCATATTCTGTTATACAAATAATTAAAAAATGATTGTGCAAGTGTGTATTACTTATACCTGCAGGTATATTTCTTTTCTTAAACTAGCATGGAAGCTCCTCAAAGGCAAGAACTTCCCTGTATATCTCTTTTCTGGTTCCCCAACTGGCTTGCAGAATGGTCTGTAGCATCAGGAAATCTGTAGACCTGAGCTTGCGAATCATATGTGTGTGCGGCGACTTTGAAAGGATTATGGGGCATGTCAGAGATATTGATCCCCTCTGTCCTCCAGGCATCTTGAGTCTCTGGGCTTGTGGACCTGTCTGACACCAGCTTTATGTGTTGTACAAATATGATCATTTTCTAATCCATGAAAAAGGTGAGGAAGCACTGACTTGAACAAGAAGTGCTATTGGAATTTGAAAGTGAGAGGAGGTGGCTCTGGCTGAGATGCTCTTGGTCGAGGACCTATGGGGAAAACCTTGCTAATCAGTGAGGAGGGAAGGGAGTGTGTGGAAGGGGAAGAGAAGAATGGATGGGAATGAGACTGAGCTTGACATGTTTGCAGACAGTGGGCAGGAAGGTCAGGCTTGATCTGGAGGTACGGAGATGTATTCCAGAGGGAGATGGACACTCTTCTTGTGAGGGACTGGCCTCTAGGCTAAGGAGTTGGAATATGCTTGGCAGCGCAAAGCCTCCTGGTCCAATTTCACCCAGGAATTTTGTGTGTGTGTGTGTGTGTGTGTGTGTGTGTGTGTGAACGCACATGCATGTGTGTAGGAGGATGGGGATATGGAAGGAAAAGTGTGTATGTTTAAGAATAACGTGCTGTTCCTGGACTTTATGGCTGAGGGTCATTCTGGATACTGGAAGTGCCAGCTCCTCATCCTGGAGACTCTGGGGAAGTCTGGCTTTCCTTTTCACACAGCATTTTTTTTTTCCCCAGCCCCTAGCTGTTTTCCCCTGGGGGGAAGACATCTGTGGGGACGGTTCCTGTTTCCCCGCCGTTGCAGGCCCTGGCCTTCCTGAACATGATATGATTGTTTCTCTGGGCACAGTGCAAAGATGCCAATGGAGAACGGAAGTATCTCATGCCTTAGCAATTTTTTTTAAGGCAAAAAAGAAAAGGCTATTGAACTTGGGAACCCTGGACCCGAAGTCCTCTCTTCCTGGTGTGGAAGTGGGGACATTGTACAGGGTCTATCAATCAGCCCAGTGGACCACATCTCCAACAAGAGAACGATTTGCCTCCCACCCATCAGCTAAGCAGTAACACTAGCACTAAATTCCTTCCTGTTTTCAAACTGCTACTGTATTTATGCACTGTTCCCTTGGGAATCTTGGGACACGGAAATGGAGAACTTTATTCTCTTTCTCACCTTCCTCACTTTTCATATCCCCATCCCTTTGTAATATTCTTTCATTCATTCACTCATTTATTCCCTTGTTCAGCAAATATTTCTTGAGTACCTACCTGTGGTATACTAAGAAATACACATTTGGTTTTTGTCCCTCATTCCTGGCACCGAGCTCCTAAATTCCTTGGAAATTCCAGAATTATAGGAATGTCCTTTGTTATGCATATGGCGGCCCTTTCAATCACACCAGAGTTTATGCTAATGATGTGATTGAGCGTTAGGGATCCCTAGATAGCCTCAGGATGAGGCTGCTTACCAGAAAGACAGAGCGATTAGAAGGTTGGTACTTTCAGTCCCACCCACTGACTTCTTGGCAGAGGGGAGGGGACTGAAGATTGAGCTCTGTAAAAAGTCTTAAAGAACAAGATTTGATGAGCTTCCAGGCTGCTGAACACCTGAAGGTGCCGGGAACAGCCCTCTGGTTGTTCCTGAGTTATAGCCTTTATAACAAACCAGTAAACATAAGTAAAGTGTTTCCCTAAGTTCTGTGAGCCATTCTAGCAAATCATTAAAGTAATTGAAATGATAGAAGAAGGTTGTGGGAACCTCTGATTTATAGCTGTTTGGTCAGAAGTATCAGAGGCCCAGACTTGCAATTGGCATCTGAAGTGGGGAAATAGTCTTGCTGGACTGAGCCCTGAGTTTGTAGGGTCTGCCACTAACTCCAGGTAGATAGTGTCAGAATGGAATTAAATTGTAGGGCCTCCAGCTGGTGTTCAGAGGGTTGGAGAATTGTAGAAAAAACTCATACATCTTGGGCCAGAAGTGTGTGAGAGTGTGGAGAAACACAGTGTGTGTGTTTTCCCAGACTACTTTGTGACAGGTATTGTGTTAAATACTAACAATATAGCAGTGCTTAAGGAAAACCTCCCATCCTTGACCTCAGTCCCTTACAGCCTGATGGAGAAGATCCATTATGTTCAGACATGGTTATACCAGGCATGGAAAGACAGAAAGTACATAAAAAGAGAAATGGCAACATAAAGAAGCATATCTCAGAGCTCTGTGGAAACTGAATTTATGTCTAATTCATCATTTTTGTTTTGGGCTTTTTTTTTTTTTTTTTTTTGAGACAGTCTCGCTCTGTCACCCATGCTGGAGTGCAGTGGCACAATCTTGGCTCACTGGAACCTCCACTTCCCAGGTTCAAGGATTCTCCTGCTTCAGCCTCCCAAGTAGCTGGGATTACCGGTGCCTGCCACCATGGCTGGCTAATTTTTGTATTTTTAGTAGAGATGGGGTTTTACCATGTTGGCTGGGGTGGTCTCGAACTCCTGACCTTGTGATCCACCCACCTCAGCCTCCTAAAGTGCTGGGATTACAGGTGTGACCCACTGCGCCTGGCCTCTAATTCATCTTTAACTCTATTATAACACATATTACAACACATGGCACATAATAGGTACACCAGGACTATTTGTTGAAAGAATAATGATGGTGTGAATGAGAAGTCACATAATATAATATAAAAAGAATAGAGCCCCTGGAATTTCACAGACCTGAATTCAATTTCCAACTGTACTACTTCTTGTCTGGTATGATTTTGGAGAAGTAGGATGACCTCTGTGAGCCTCAGTTTTCTCATTTGAAAAATGAGGATTACAATACCTATTGCATGGGAATTTAGTAAGGGTTAATGACTAAGGATTAATAACTATGTAAAGTATATAAATATGTTAAAAAAAACCTGGCGCATAAGTGATCAATAAATAGCTTACATAGTTCTTTGGTGTTAATAATAAAGGCTACTTCAATAAAAATAATAAAGGTTAAATGAATAATAGAGAAAAAAGTTACAGAATTATGGAGGAAGGCGTAGCTACAGAGCACGGAGGCTCTCATCGAGATGGGGCTGGACTGAACTGTGCTTGAAAGGTAACCCACACTTGGGTACACAGAGAAGGAGAAGGCAGCACTGGGCGTGGTAGTGGCAGGCTTCTGGGACAGGGCAGAGGAGGGAACTGGGAAGCAGTGGAAGGGATGGACCAGCGTGGAAGGCTCCTTCAGGAAGCCGGGCTCAAGAACTTGCCCTTGATTCCCTTGAAGTTGAGTCTTACAGGTGGAGCTGTGGTGTGCTAAGTGATGTTTTAGAATAATCAGTCTGGGGTAGTTGTAGGGTGACTAGTCGGGGAGGCAGCGAGAATAGTTAGATTACATAATAATCCATGTGGCCCAGGGACCTAGATTCAGGGGACAGCAGCAGAATGAAAATATAGTATGAATTTGACAGACTTTGAGGTAGAAGAATCAGCAGAACCAGCTTTAAAAAGCTTGTCTAGGATCACAGAGTTAGAAGGGAAAACACAACCCTCTTCTCAAAGAAATGGAGTCCACCAGGAACCTTCAATGGGTCTTTTCCAAAACCTCTGCCACATCTGAGTTTGGTTCTGATGCTTTTTTTTTTTTTTTTTTTTTTTTTGAGACATAGTCTCGCTCTGTCACCCAGGCTGGAGTGCAGTGGCGCGATCTCGGCTCACTGCAAGCTCCGGCTCCCGGGTTCACGCCATTCTCCTGCCTCAGCCTCCTGAGTAGCTGGGACTACAGGTGCCCGCTACCATGCCCGGCTAATTTTTTGTATGTTTTAGTACAGACATGGTTTCACCGTATTAGCCAGGATGGTCTATCTCCTGACCTCGTGATCCACCCGCCTGGGCCTCCCAAAGTGCTGGGATTACAGGCATGAGCCACCACGCCCAGCCGCTTTTTTTTTTTTTTTTTTTTGTCTATTTTTACTGTGTTTTTTTGCTTTTTAGCGTATCTTGTATTTTTTGTTGTTGTTGTTGAGAGCTTGTCAGCCAGACCCCTATTGATTTCCATACTAGGTTTGAGAGGCTGAAGAAGAGACCCAGGCAGAGAAGGAGACATAGCCTTTACTGACAGAACTTACGTATAGGGTGGACCAGTGGTGGAGGGCTGGGACAGGAAAACCACTACCATTTGGTGGAAAGCAGGCAGTTATATAGATCAGGTGAGTCTGCATTCTTGGGGGGGGGTATGCTTGTTATTGCCATCAGGTGCATCTGCCATACAAAGCTACACGTCTGGTTAAAAGAAACAGAAATATTGGCCTTTGGTGTGAGGTTTTGTTTTTCTGATTGGCAGTTAGGCTGTGTTTACTGTAGTGTCAGATGATAGAATTCCCTCTAGTGTCTTTGCTTTTGTTTTCTCTGTTGTCTTTGTGTTTCTCTAGAGACTCTTTCTAAAATAGGGTCATGGAAGTCTTGAAGGGGCTGGAATTGGGTATTTCCTTCCCCCAAGGCAGTTAGGTTCTGGTAAAATAGTATTGCTTGAAGGCAGCTTTGTTAAGGAGAATAGAGCTCTCTGGGAATATTTTTAAATGATTACTTTGTCCATCCCCGACCCCTTTGCTGGCAGCATGAGGGGATTGTTCTTCAATTTTTACAATAAGAACCTGGTGGGGCTCCTGGAGGTAAAACTCAGGAAAGTGTTGGGAACCCTGAAAGACGGCTGCTACCCCTCAGTGTTTAACTCTCAAGCGAGTCCACACTAAACCTGCAGCAATTCATCCATTATAGGGTAAGTGTTCCTTCTGGAATTGGCTCCAGCTGTGGTCTTTTGCTCCAGTAAACTGTAATTCTCTGTATTTGCCTCATTGTCTCTCCAGTTCTCAGGACAGCTGTTTGTCCTGTGATTTTGGTTCTCTGATGGATCTAAGAAGAGCTGTTTGTTCAACTTTTTTGTTGTTGAGTGGATGGGAGTGCTGACTTCTAACTCTTCACCTGTTGGATCATTAGCCAGAAGACCCAGGGGCCTTTTTATTTGGAATAAACTTACCTTGATTGGCTGGTTTGAAAGCCAGAGAAAAACAATTACCTTAACTTTTAGGAGTGAAGGAAATGGCTCATTTTTTTTTTTTTTTTTAATAGTGATTTCTTATTCATTTATTTACTCCAAAATATTTTTTGAAGGTCTTAATGTGCATTGCACTGTGCTGGGCTTTGTGGGAGTTAGAAAGAACAAGACATGGTTCTTGGCCTAAGACTATGTGATATTCTCCTAATTCCATCCACCCCTACCTCGAAGTTGTCTTCCACACCTTAAGCTTGTTTTCTACATTTCAACCAGTGGCAGTGGAGCACACGAGGTAGCACGTTATTGGAATCAGAGAGATCTTGGCCCAAATATTGGCTTTGCTACTCACTGGCTGTGTATCTTGTGCACATTTCTTAGCATCCATGAGGTTGACAATAGCCTATTTCATTGGATTTTTATGAAGATTAACCTATAACCACATGGCATGTAGGAGGTAGTCAGTGAATGGTAGCGGTTTAAATTATTTTCTCTGGCAATACCAGACTTCTGTTGATGAGGTGCCAGGAACTCTTAGACAAATAATTTCTCATCAAAAAAATTTTGGTAAAATGTCCATAATGTATAATTTACCATCTTAACAATTTTTAAATGCAGTTTAGTATGAAGTAGATTCACATTGTTCTACAACCAATTTTAGAACTTTTTAAACTTGCAAAATGGAAACTCTATACCATTTTGACTCTTTTTTTCCTTCCCCTAAGTCCCTGGCAACTACGATTTTACTTTGTTTGTAGGAGATTATGAGATAATGTCTTTTTCTTTTTAACATGAGTGTGAATATTCATCCGGAATGAGACCCGAAGGCTTCACATCACTCCCAGGGGCAGTATTTGGTATATTAACACAGGAAAATATATACACCTTTGTCAGGGCCTAACTGAATCAATGGGCGGAACCCTGTGTCCTCCCAGCATGATCCCTGGCATCACTGGCAACAAGCCAGTGATTCCCCCAAGTTGTATTCTCCATGATTTCAAGATGAAAAGTGTGGAACTGTGGTTCCTGAGCTGCAGCCTCACCTTCTCATGCTCTGTGTTAAGGTAGTTGCTGCATCACTTGAGCCCTGACTTGTAGCCCTGGTCCCCATTAGGTCCAGATTCTAGGTTTATGTAGGTGACTCCCACACTTCTCGCTTAAGCTTCAGTCTTGAATATTGAATTCATCTAGATGGTTCCTTGGCACTTTAAACTCAATAGGTGCTAACCTGAGCTCAGCATCTTTCCCTCAAAACCTGCCCTTAGTTCTGTGATCTTCACTCTGTAAATGAGGTTTCCCTATTTCCAGCTTCCTATTCCTTATTCTCTGGAATCTTCCTTTGATTTTCTGTCTCTCCTTCCCTCTGATGTTCCATCTACAGCCAAGACCAGGTGAGTCTAATTTTGTCTCTCCTATCTTCCCTCCAATCTCCATTGTCACTATTGCTCAAGTCTTCTTTGCTTCTCATCAGGGAATCATGAGCTTCTCAAGAGTTTTGCTTAATTTCTTAACTTGGGAATCTCTGTCTCTTTTGCTCCAACTCATCTTGTGCACCACTGCCAGATGAGTGTTCAAAAACCCTGTCTCCGCTCACAAC
The DNA here is from genome assembly GCF_049350105.2 of Macaca mulatta. NCBI lineage: Eukaryota > Metazoa > Chordata > Mammalia > Primates > Cercopithecidae > Macaca > Macaca mulatta. The sequence continues at coordinate 118,231,399 of NC_133406.1, forward strand.
ATTGCACACAACCTTTAATATCTCACAATGGCCTTCAGGTACAGACAAGATATATCAGTCATGGGTCAGATATATCAGTCTGGTACTGAGGGTTCTCCAAGATTTGTCTCTCTTTCCATGTATATTAATTAATTGTCTATTGCTACATAATCAAAATTTACTGGCTTAAACACATTTACTCTCTAACAGTTTTTGTGTGACAGGAATCTGGGTATGGCTTGACTGGGTCCTCCGGCTTAGGGTTCTCAAAAGACTGCAATCAGGGTGTTAGTTAGGGCCACAGTCCATGCAAGGTTCCACCGGAGTGGGATCTGTTTCCAAGCTCAGCCAGTGGTTACTGGCAGGATTCAGCTCCCTGTGGGTCATTGGATGGAGGGCCCAGGTTCTTCACTGGCTTTTGTTTGGAGGGTGCCCTCAGTTTCTTGCCAATTGGGCATCTCCATAGGGTAGATCGTAACATGGCAGCTGGCTCCATCAAAGTTAATGAGAGAAGACGGAGAGACCAAGATGGAAGTCAGTCCAGTCTTTTAGAACTTAATTGGATTGGGAGGCGAGTATGCTAATAGGGTGTGAATATCAGGAGGCAATCAGTGGGAGACGTTTCAGAAGCTGCCTACTGTATTAGGCTTCTTGTCTGCTACTCCATTGTTTATACCGTAGGTTCTAGCCAAAATTGTGTGCGGGCTGTGACTTGAATACTTCTGATTCTTTTCTACCTCTATGCCTTTACTTAGGCTATTCCCTCCACCATTTAGTCTTCTTCACCTGCACAGCTATCTATATACATCCATAAGCACAACTCAAATACCACTATTCCTGCAGTCTTTTCTGATCAGATCTAGAGTTGATCTCCCACTTTGGAGTTCCCCAGGGGCTTATCTCTTTATTGGCTGCTATCCCATTCTGCTCTGTGGGAGATCAGTTGGTATAAGTGTACTTACTTTCAGCAGACTGAGTTCCTTGAAGGTAGAATTATGCCTCAATCAACTTTTTGACCTCTTTTGGCCCGAGCACACTTCCTGGACCACAGTAAATAGTGAAACATTTGTTGAATTGAAAATAATTGTGAGGTCTGAGGGCCCAGGTTCTGTACAGATGAGATGTATTAAGGGCCGTGGTGGAGAAAAGAGGCCTCATGCTTCCCAGATAGCCCTGCATGGTGGACTTAAATCAGAACAGCTGCCTTGCTGTGACTCCAGGGAGTAGTCAGGGGCTGGGAGAGTCTGCAGGGACTGTGGGCTAATGGGAACCAGAAGCCATGGACGTCTGATCTCTGTATAGGAACTTGAGAAGGCTAGAGTTAAGATACCTTAATCTTACTATTTCATGTAAAGAAACCCTCCTCATGACCTCAGTAAAGTTAATGAGCTAGAAATCGAAAGGGAAGGGAATTAATATTTATTTAACTTATGATAGCATTTAATACTCAGAAAATCCCCTATGAAGTGGTTATTATGCCCATTTTAAAGATTAAAAACAAAACAAAATCATAGGGAAAAGTAATAAATGGAGCTTAGTAAATAGCTTAACAGTGATTCAATTCAGGTGTGACTGTGAAACCTGTATTCCATTACAACCAGTCAATTCTGCCAATATTTATTGAGCACCTAATATGTACAAACCTCTGCCAGAGTATTGAAGATTTTAAGAGGTGTAAGGCACGGATCTTATCTTGCAAGGGGCTGTGATCTAGAGTTGAGTTATGGGCGGGAAAGTTGGTTGGTGCAGGATAACTGAGTTTAAGCCAGTAAACAATCCCATACAAACACATACACATACACACACACTTTTCTGTATATGGGAATATAGTGAAAATAAAACTGATGAATTGCAACTGGGAAGACAGGAAAGTTTTTTTTAGGGGAGGTAGAGATTAAAGCAAAGGTAGAACTCTGAGTTTAAGAAAGAAATCTTATCTTCTTCCCAGTCTCACCCAGGCCTCACTGAGTAATCCTGAGTAAGGTACACACTCTTGGGTGTGACAAGGATTAGCATACAGCCATATGTGGTAATATACATGAACCCAGACTTAATTAAACCTAACTCAAGGAATATTGGATTAGCAACCAAAAGGATAAATCAGAGCAAATTTTTAATCTAACAAATTAGATTCACTGAAGCCAACTTCCTAAATGATTAAATAAGATGCAAGTACTCTGTGAACACCAAAACACTATTCATATTCTTTTGTTTTGTTTTTGTTTTATTGTACTAAACTCAGTAGAGTGTAGTAATTATACTATACTATACCTAACTCAAGAAATATTGGATTAGCAACCAAAAGGATAAATCAGAGCAAATTGTAATCTAACAAATTAGATTCATTGAAGCCAACTTCCTAAATGATTAAATGAGATGCAAGTGCTCTGTGAACACCAAAACACTACTCATATTCTTTTGTTTTTTTAATGTTTGTAAGTTCTAGGGTACAAGTGTGCAGGTTTGTTACATAGGTATACCTGTGCCATGTTAGTTTACTGCACCCATCCCTACATGTGCCATGTTGGTTTACTGCACCATAATTCGTCACATTAGATATTTCTCCTAATGCTATCCCTCCCCCAACCCCCTACCTAACTCAAGAAATATTGGATTATCCCTCCCCCAGCCCCCTACCTAACTCAAGAAATATTGGATTAGCAACCAAAAGGATAAATCAGAGCAAATTTTTAATCTAACAAATTAGATTCACTGAAGCCAACTTCCTAAATGATTAAATGAGATGCAAGCGCTCCGTGAACACCAAAACACTATTCATATGTAAAATACCAAGATACTCCTAAGTCTTTTATTTGTGTTAATGTTCAGTCAATTTGGTGAACCTAAATGCAGGACTTTATATGTATCTTGATTCTATTTCATCTTGTTATCCTGAGGAGACAATTGGATCCTGGCTCCATCATTCTTTTGTTTTATTTTTTGTTTTATTATACTTTAAGTTCTAGGGTACAATGTGCAGGTTTGTTACATAGGTATACATGTGCGATGCTGGTTTACTGCACCCATCAACTCGTCATTTACATTAGATATTTCTCCTAATGCTATCCCTCCCCCAGCCCCCCTACCCCACAACAGGCCTCAGTGTGTGATGTTCCCCGCCCTGTGTCCAAGTGTTATCATTGTTCAGTTCCCACCTATGAGTCAGAACATGGGGTGTTTGGTTTTCTGTCATTGTGATAGTTTGCTGAGAATGATGGTTTCTAGCTTCATCCACGTCCCTGCAAAGGACATGAACTCATCCTTTTTTATGGCTGCATAGTATTCCATGATGTATACGTGCCACATTTTCTTAATCCAGTCTATCATTGATGGGGATTTGGGTTGGTTGCAAGTCATTGCTATTGTGAAAACTGCCACAATAAACATACATGTGCATGTGTCTTTATAATAGCATGATTTATAATCCTTTGAGTATATACCCAGTAATGGGATTGCTGAGCCAAATGGTATTTCTGATTCTAGATCTTTGAGGAATCACCACACTGTCTTCCACAGTGGTTGAACTAATTTACACCTCCACCAACAGTGTAAAAGCATTCCTACTTTTCCACACAATCTCCAACATCTGCTGTTTCCTGACTTTTTAATGTTCGCCATTCTAATTGGCATAAGATGGTATCTCATTGTGGTTTTGATTTCCATTTCCGTGATGAACAGTGATGATGAGCATTCTTTCATGTGTCTGTTGGCTGCATAAATATCTTCTTTTGAGAAGTGCCTGTTATATGCTTTGCCCACTTTTTGATGGGGTTGTTTGTTTTTTTCTTGTAAATTTGTTGGAGTTCTTTGTAGGTTCTAGATATTAGCCCTTTGTCAGATGGATAGATTGCAAAGATATTCTCCCATTCTCTAGGTTGCCTATTCACTCTGATGGTAGTTTCTTTTACTGTGCAGAAGTTCCTTAGTTTAATTAGATCCAATTTGTCTATTTTGGCTTTTGTTGTCTTTTTTTTTTTTGGTGTTTTAGTCATGAAGTCCTTGCCCATGCCTATGTCCTGAATGGTATTGCGTAGGTTTTCTTCTAGGGTTTTTGTGGTTTTAGGTCTAACATTTAGGTCATTAATCCAACTTGATTAATTTTTGTGTAAGGTGTAAGGAAGGGATCCAGTTTCAGCTTTCTACATATGGCTAGCCAGTTTTCCCAGCACCATTTATTAAATAGGGAATCCTTTCCCCATTTCTTGTTTTTCTAAGGATTGTCAAAGTTCAGACAGTTGTAGATGTGTGGTGTTATTTCTGAGGCCTCTGTTCTGTTCCACTGATCTATATATCTGTTTTGGTACCAGTACCATGGTATTTGGGTTACTGTAGCCTTGTTGTATAGTCTGAAGTCAGGTAGCATGATGCCTCCAGCTTTGTTCTTTTTGCTTAGGACTGTCTTGGCAATGCAGGCTCTTTTTGGTTCCATATGAACCTTAAAGTAGTTTTTTCCAATTCTGTGAAGAAAGTCATTGGTAGCTTGATAGGGATAGCATTGAATCTATAGATTACCTTGGGCAATATGGCCGTTTTCACGATATTGATTCTTCCTATCCATGAGCATGGAATGTTCTTCCCTTTGTTTGTGTCATCTTTTATTTTGTTGAGCAGTGGCTTGTAGTTCTCCTTCAAGAGGTCCCTCACATCTCTTGTAAATTGCATTCCTAGGTATTTTATTCTCTTTGAAGCAATTGTGAATACGAGTTCACTCATGATTTGGCACTCAGTTTGTCTGTTATTGGTGTATAAGAATGCTTGTGATTTTCGCACATTGATTTTGTATCCTGAGACTTTGCTGAAGTTGCTTATCAGCTTAAGGAAGTTTTGGGCTGAGATGATGGGGTTTTCTAAATATACAATCATGTCATCTGCAAACAGGGACAATTTGACTTCCTCTTTTCCTGATTGAATACACTTTCTTTCTCTTGCCTGATTGCCCTGGTCAGAACTTCCAACATTATGTTGAACAGGAGCAGTGAGAGAGGGCATCCTTGTCTTGTGCTGGTTTTCAAAGGGAATGCTTCCAGTTTTTGCCCATTCAGTATGATATTGGCTGTGGGTTTGTCATAAATAGCTCTTATTATTTTGAGATACGTCCCATCAATACCTAGTTTACTGAGAGTTTTTAGCATGAAGGGCTGTTGAATTTTGTCGAAGGTCTTTTCTGCATATATTGAGATAATCGTGTGGTTTTGTCATTGGTTCTGTTATGTGATGGATTACGTTGATTGATTTGCATATATTTAACCAGCCTTGCATGCCAGAGATGAAGCCGACTTGATTGTGGTGGATAAGCTTTTTTGATGTGCTGCTGGATTTGGTTTGCCAGTAATTTATTGAGGATTTCTGCATTGATGTTCATCAGGGATTTTGGTCTAAAATTCTCTTATTTTGTTGTGTCTCTGCCAGGCTTTGGAATCAGGATGATGTTGGCCTCATAAAATGAGTTAGGGAGGATTCTCTCTTTTTCCATTTGTACTTCTGGTAGAATTCTGCTGTGAATCGGTCAGGTCCTGGACTTTTTTGGTTGGTAGGTTATTAATTATTGCCTCAATTTCAGAGCCTGTTATTGTCTATTCAGAGATTCAACTTCTTCCTTGTTTAGTCTTGGGAGGGTGTATGTGTCCAGGAATTTATCCATTTATTCTAGATTTTCTAGTTTATTTGCATAGAGGTGTTTATAGTATTCTCTGATGGTAGTTTGTATTTCTGTGGGATTGGTGGTGATATCCCCTTTATTATTTTTTGTTGTGTCTATTTTATGCTTCTCTCTTTTCTTCTTTATCAGTCTTGCTAGCGGTCTGTCAATATTGTTGATCTTTTCAAAAATCCAGCTCCTGGATTTATTGATTTTTTGAAGGGTTTTTTTGTGTCTCTATCTCTTTCAGATCTGCTCTGATCTCTATTTCTTGCCTTCTGCTAGCTTTTGAATTTCTTTGCTCTTGCTTCTTTAGTTTTTTTAATTGTGATGTTAGGGTGTCTGTTTTAGATCTTTCCTGCTTTCTCTTCTGGGCATTTAGTGCTATAAATTTCCCTCTACACACTGCTTTAAATGCATCCCAGAGATTCTGGTATGTTGTGTCTTTGTTCTCATTGGTTTCAAAGAACATCTTTATTTCTGCTTTCATTTCGTTATGTACACAGTAGTCATTCAGGAGCAGGTTGTTCAGTTTCCATGTAGTTGTGCAGTTCTGAGTGAGTTTCTTAATCCTGAGTTCTAATTTGATTGCACTCTGGTCTGAGAGACAGTTTGTTGTGATTTCTGTTCTTTTACATTTGCTGAGGAGTGCTTTACTTCCAACTATGTGGTCAATTTTGGAATAAGTGTGATGTGGTGCTGAGAAGAATGTATATTCTGTTGATTTGGGGTGGAGAGTTCTGTAGATGTCTGTTAGGTCTGTTTTGTGGATATCCTTGTTAACCTTCTGTCTTGTTGATCTGTCTAATGTTAACACTGGGGTATTAAAGTCTCCCATTATGATTGTGTGAGAGTCTAAGTCTCTTTGTAGATGTCTAAGGACTTGCTTTATGAATGTGGGTGCTCCTGTATTGGGTGCATATATATTTAGGAGGTTAGCTCTTCTTGTTGAATTGATCCCTTTACCATTATGTAATGGCCTTCATTGTCTCTTGATCTTTGTTGGTTTAAAGTCTGTTTTATCAGAGACTAGGATTGCAACCCCTGCTTTTTTTGCTTTGTATTTGCTTGGTAAATCTTTCTCTATCCTTTTATTTTGTGTCTATGTGTGTTTCTGCATGAGAGATGGGTCTCCTGAATACAGCACACCAATGGGTCTTGACTCTTTATCCAATTTGCCAGTCTGTGTCTTTTAATTGGGGCATTTAGTACATTTACATTTAAGGTTAATATTCTTATTAGTGAATCTGATCCTGTCATTATGATGTTAGTTGGTTATTTTGTCCATTAATTGGTGCAGTTTCTTCATAGCATCGATGGTCTTTACAATTTGACATGTTTTTGCAGTGGCTAATACTGATTGTTCCTTTCCATGTTTAGTGCTTCCTTCAGGAGCTCTTGTAAGGCAGGCCTGGTGGTGACAAAATCTCTCAGCATTTGCTTGTCTGTAAAGGATTTTATTTCTCTTTCACTTTTGAAGGTTAGTTTGGTTGGATATGAAATTCTGAGTTGAAACTTCTTTCCTTTAAGAATGTTGAATATTGGCCTCAACTCTCTTCTGGCTTGTAGGGTTTCTGCCGAGAGATCTGCTGTTAGTCTGATGGGCTCCCTTTTGTGGGTAAACCAAGCTTTCTCTCTGGCTTCCCTTAACATTTTTTCTTTCATTTCAACCTTGATGAATCTGACAAGTATGTGTCTTGGGGTTGCTCTTCTCAAGGAGTATCTTTGTGGTGTTCTCTGTATTTCCTGAATTTGAATGTTGGCGTGCCTTGCTAGGTTGGGGAAGTTCTCCTGGATAATATCCTGAAGAGTGTTTTCCAACTTGGTTCCGTTCTCCCCATCACATTCAGGTATACCAATCAAACATAGGTTTGGTCTTTTCACATAGTCCTATATTTCTTGGAGGCTTCATTTGTTTCTTTTTACTCTTTTTTCTCTAACCTTGTTTTCTTGCTTCATTTCATTAATTTGATCTTCAATCACTGACATCCTTTCTTCCACTTGATTGAATCGGGTATTGAAGCTTGTGCATGTGTCATGAAGTTCTCATGCCATAGTTTTCAGCTCCATCAGATCATTTAAGGTCTTCTCTACACTGTTTATTCTAGTTAGCCATTTGTCTAACCTTTTTTCAAGGTTTTTAGCTTTTTTGCAATGGGTTTGAACATGCTCCTTTAGCTTGGAGAAGTTTGTTATTATGATCTTCTGAAGCCTACTTCTGTCAGCTCATCAAAGTCATTCTCTGTCCAGCTTTGTTCCATTGCTGGCAAGGGGGTGCGATCCTTTGGCAGATAAGAGGCACTCTTGTTTTTAGAATTTTCAGCTTTTTTGCTCTGGTTTCTCCCCACTTTGTGGTTTTATCTACCTTTGGTCTTTGATGTTGGTAACCTACAGATGGGGTTTTGGTGTGAATGTCCTTTTTGTTGATGTTGGTGCTATTGCTTTCTGTTTGTTAGTTTTCCTTCTAATAGGTCTCTCAGCTGCATGTCTGTTGGAGTTTGCTGGAGGTCCATTCCAGAACTTGTTTGCCTGGGTATCATCAGTGGAGGCTGCACAACATCAAATATTGTTGCCCGATCTTTCCTCTGGAAGCTTCGTCCCAGAGGGGCACCTGCCTATATGAAGTGTCTGTCGGCCTCTACTAGGAGGTGTCTCCCCATTAGGCTACACTGGGGTCAGGGACCTACTTGCGGAGGCAATCTGTTTGTTCTCAGAGCTCAACTGCTGTGCTGGGAGAACAACTGCTCTCTTCAGAGCTGTCAGACACGGACATTTAAGTCTGCAGAAGCTGTCTGCTGCCTTTTGTTCAGCTATGCCCTGCCCACAGAGGTGGAGTCAATAGAGGCAGTGGGCCGTGCTGAGCTGTGGTGGGCTCCACCCAATTTGAGCTTCCCCGCCACTTTGTTTACCTACTCAAGCCTCAGCAATGGTGAATGCCCCTACCCAAGCCAGGCTGCCACCTCGCAGTTTGATCTCAGATTGCTGCGCTAGCAGTGAGCAAGGCCCTATGGGCATGAAACCTGCCGAGCCAGGCACAAGAAACAATCTCCTTGTCTGCTTGTTGCTAAGACCTTGGGAAAAGCACACTATTTGGGTGGAGTGTCCCATTTTTCCAGGTACAGTCTGTTCCAACTTCCCTTGGCTAGGAAAGGGAAATCCCCCACCCCTTGCACTTCCTGGGTGAAGTGATGCCCGCCCTGCTTTGGCTCACCCTCTGTGGGCTGCACCCACTGTCTAACCAGTCCCAATGAGATGAACAGTTACCTCAGTTGGAAATGCAGGAATCATCTATCTTCTGTGTCGATCATGCTGGGAGTTGCAGACCGAAGCTGTTCCTATTCGGCCATCTTGGAACGGATCAATCCATCATTCTTTGTATTTTCTATTTTTAGTTTCATTTGTGCTGTATATTAGTAAACATCTTATGTTTTCATTCAATTTATTGTTAGACATACTGAACAGGACAGAGATCAGGCCAGTGGGCAGTGGTGGGTGGTGGTGGATCAGTAATGTCTGGGGACAGTCACATCTTCTGGTACCAGACAGGGCTTAAAAACTCTCATCTATAAGTTTTGCAAGTGCTTTCACATTGGTTATCTCATTTGAGATTCACAACAACCTAATGAGAGAGGCTGTACAGATGTTGCCATATGGATTCTCAGAGAATGCTGATGAAATCAAGGCTATTCGAAGTTAAGTAACCTTTTTTTTTATTATACTTTTAAATTCTGGGATACATGTGCAGAACGTGCAGGTTTGTTACATAGGTATACTCATGCGATGGTAGTTTGCTGCACCCATCAACCCGTCATCTACCTTAGGTATTTCTCTTAATGCTATCCCTCCCCTAGGTCCCCAGCCCGCAACAGGCGCTGGTGTGTGATGTTCCCCACCCTGTATCCATGTGTTGTCATTGTTCAACTCCCACTTATAAGTGAGAACATGCAATGTTTGGTTTTCTGTTCCTGTGTTAATTTGCTGAGAATGACGATTTCCAGTTTCATCCATGTCCCTGCAAAGGACATGAACTCATCCTTTTTTATGACTGCATAGTATTCCATTGTGTATATGTGCCACATTTTCTTTATCCAGTCTATCATTGATGGACATTTGGGTTGGTTCCAAGTCTTTGCTATTGTGAATAGTGCTGCAATAAACATATGTGTGCATGTGTCTTTATAGCAGCATGATTTATAATCCTTTGGGTTAATCCCAGTAATGGGATTGCTGGGTCAAATGGTATTTCTGGTTCTAGATCCTTGAGGAATCGCCACATTGTCTTCCACAATGGTTGAACTAATTTACACTCCCACCAACAGTGTAAAAGTGTTCCTATTTCTCCACATCCTCTCCAGCATCTGTTGTTTCCTGACTTTTTAATGATCACTATTCTAACTGGCATGAGATGGTATTTCATTGTGGTTTTGATTTGCATCTCTATCAAAACCACAATGATGATGAGCTTTTTTTTCATATGTTTGTTGGCTGCATAAATGTCTTCTTTTGAGAAGTGTCTGTTCATATCCTTTGCCCACTTTTTGATGGGGTTGTTTGTTTTTTTCTTGTAAATTTGTCTAAGTTCCTTGTAGATCCTGGATATTAGCCCTTTGTCAGGTGGGTAGATTGCAAAAATTTTCTCACATTCGGTAGATTGCCTGTTCACTCTGATGATAGTTTCTCTTGCTGTGCAGAAGCTCTTTAGTTTAACTAGATCCCATTTGTCAATTTTGGCTTTTGTTGCCATTTTCTTTGGTATTTTAGACATGAAGTCTTTGCCCATGCCTATGTCCTGAATGCTATTGCCTAGGTTTTCTTCTAGGGTTTTTGTGGTTTTAGGTCTTACGTTCAAGTCTTTAATCCATCTTGAGTTACATTCTGTATAAGGTGTAAAGAAGGGTACCAGTTTCAGTTTTCTGCACATGGCTAGCCAGTGTTCCCAGCACCATTTATTAAATAGGAAATCCTTTCCCCATTGCTTGCTTTTGTCAGCTTTGTCAAAGATCAGATAGCTGTAGATGTGCAGTCTTATTTCTGAGTTCTCTATTCTGTTCCATTGGTCTCTGTGTCTGTTTTTGTACCAGTAGCATGATGTTTTGGTTACTGTAACCTTGTAGTATAGTTTGAAGTCAGGTAGTGTGATGCCTCCAGCTTTGTTCTTTTTGCTTACAATTGTCTTGACTGTACAGGCTCTTTTTTGCTTCCATGTGAATTTTAAAATAGTTTTTTTCTAATTCTGTGAAGAAGGTTAATTGTAGTTTAATGGGAGTAGCATTGAATTTATAAATTACTTTGGACAGTATGGCCATTTTCATGATATTGATTCTTTCTATCTGGGAGCATGGAGTGTTTTTCCATTTGTTTGCATCCTCTCTGATTTCCTTGAGCAGTGGTTTGTAGTTCTCCTTCAAGAGGTCCTTCACTCCCCTTGTTAGCTGTATTCCTAGGTATTGTATTCTCTTTGTAGCAATTGTAAATGGGAGTTCATTCATGATTTGGCTCTCTGCTTGTCTGTTGTTGGTGTATAAGAATGCCTGTGATTTTCGCACATTGATTTTGTATCCTGAGACTTTGCTGAAGTTGTTTATCAGTTTAAGGAGATTTTGGGCTGAGATGATGGAGTTTTCTAAATATATAATCATGTCATCTGCAAACAGAGACAATTTGTCTTCCTCTTTTCCTATTTTAATACCCTTTCTTTCTTTCTCTTGCCTGATTGCTCTGGTCAGGATGTCGAATAGGAGTGGTGAGAGAGGGCATCCTTGTCTTGTGCTGGTTTTCAAAAGGAATGCTTCCAGCCTTTGCCCATGCAGTATGATATCGGCTGTGGGTTTGTCATAAATAGCTCTTATTATTTTGAGATACATTCTGTCAATACCTAGTTTATTGAGAGTTTTTAGCATAAAGGAGTGTTGAATTTTGTCAAAGGCCTTTTCTGCATATATTGAGATAATCGTGTGGTTTTTGTCATTGGTTCTGTTTGTCGATTTGCATATGTTGAACCTTGGATCCCAGGGATGAAGCTGACGTGATCATGGTGGATAAGCTTTTTATATGCTGCTGGATTCAGTTTGCCAGTATTTTATTGAGGGTTTTCACATTGATGTTCATCAGTGATATTGTCCTGAAATTTTCTTTGTTCATTGTGCCTCTGCCAGGTTTTGGTATCAGGATGATGCTGGCCTCATAAAATGAGTCAGAGAGGAGTTCCTCTTTTTCTATTGTTTGGAATAGTTTCAGAAGGAATGGTACCAGCTCCTCTTGGTAGCTCTTGTAGAATTTGGCTCTGAATCCATCTGGTCCTGGGCTTTTTCCAGTTGTTAGGCTATTAATTACTGCCTCACTTTCAGAACTTGTTATTGGTCTATTCAGGGATTCGACTTTTTCCTGGTTTAGTCTTGGGAGGGAATTTATCCATTTCTTCTAGATTTTCTAGTTTATTTGTGCAGAGGTGTTTACAGTATTCTCTGATGGTAGTTTGTATTCCTGTGGGATCAGTGGTGATGTCCCCTTTATCATTTTTTATTTTGTCTATTGGATTCTTCTCTCTTTTCTTCCTTATTATTCTGGCTAGCAGTCTATCTATTTTGTTCATCTTTTCAAAAAACGAGCTCCTGGGTTCACTGATGTTTTGAAGGGTTTTTCGTGACTCTATCTCCTTCAGTTCTGCTCTAATCTTACATATTTCTTGCCTTCTGCTAGCTTTTGAATTTATTTGCTCTTGCTTCTTTAGTTCTTTTAATTGTGATGTTAGGGTGTCGATTTTAGATCTTTCCCACTTTCTTCTGTGGGTATTTGTGCTATAAATTTCCCTCCAAACACTGCTTCAGCTGTGTCCCAGAGATTCTGGTACATTGTGTCTTCGTTCTCATTGGTTTCAAAGAACTTATTTATTTCTGCCTTAATTTCATTATTTACCCAGTAGTCATTTAGGAACAGGTTGTTCAGTTTCCATGTAGTTGTGCCGTTTTGAGTGAATTTCTTAAGCCTGAGCTCTGATTTGATTGCACTGTGGTCTGAAAGACTGTTTGTTATGATTTTTGTTCGTTTGCATTTGCTGAGGATTGTTTACTTCCAATTATGTGGTCAATTTTAGAATAAGTGTGATGTGGTGCTGTGAAGAATATATATTCTGCTAATTTGGGGTGGAGAGTTTTGTAGAGGTCTATTAGGTCTGCTTGGTCCAGAGCTGAGTTTGAGTTCTGAATATCCTTGTTAATTTTCTGTCTTGTTCTTCTGTCTAATACTGACAGTGGGGTTTTAAAGTCTCCCACTATTTTCATGTGGGAGTCTAAGTCTCTTTTTAGGTCTCCAAGAACTTGCTTTATGAATCTGGATGTTCCTGTATTGGGCACATATATATGTTTAGGATAGTTAGCTCTTCTTGTTGCATTAATCGCTTTACCATTATGTAATGCCCTTCTCTGTCTTTTCCATCTTTGTTGGTTTAAAGTCTGTTTTATCAGTGACTAGGATTGCAACCCCTGCTTTTATTTTACTTTCCATTTGCTTGGTAAATCTTCCTCCATCCATTTATTTTGAGCCTAAGTGTGTCTTTGCATGTGAGATGGGTCTCCTGAATACAGCACACCAATGGGTCTTGACTCTATCCAATTTGCCAGTCTGTGTCTTTTAATTGGGGCATTTAGCCCTTTTGCATTTAAGGTTAATATCGTTATGTGTGAATTTGATCCTGTCATTATGATGTTAGTTGGTTATTTTGTCCATTAATTGGTGCAGTTTCTTCATAGCATTGATGGTCTTTACAATTTGACATGTTTTTGCAGTGGCTGGTACTGGTTGTTCCTTTCCATGTTTAGTGCTTCCTTCAGGAGCTCTTGTAAGGCAGGCCTGGTGGTGACAAAATCTCTCAGCATTTGCTTGTCTGTAAAGGATTTTATTTCTCTTTCACTTTTGAAGCTTAGTTTGGTTGGATATGAAATTCTGAGTTGAAAATTCTTTTCTTTAAGAATGTTGAATATTGACCTCAACTCTCTTCTGGCTTGTAGGGTTTCTGCCAAGAGATCTGCTGTTAGTCTGATGGGCTTCCTTTTGTGGGTAAACCAACCTTTCTCTCTGGTTGCCCTTAACATTTTTTCCTTCATTTCAACCTTGGTGAATCTGACAAGTATGTGTCTTGGGGTTGCTCTTCTCGAGGAGTATCTTTGTGGTGTTCTCTGTATTTCCTGAATTTGAATGTTGGCGTGCCTTGCTAGGTTGGGGAAGTTCTCCTGGATAATATCCTGAAGAGTGTTTTCCAACTTGGTTCCATTCTCCCCATCACATTCAGGTATACCAATCAAACATAGGTTTGGTCTTTTCACATAGTCCCATATTTCTTGGAGGCTTTGTTCATTCCTTTTCATTCTTTTTTCTTGAATCTTGTCTTCACGCTTTATTTCATTAAGTTGATCTTTAATCTCTGTTATCCTTTCTTCTGCTTGATTGATTTGGCTATTAATACTTATGTATGCTTCACGACGTTCTCATGCTGTGTTTTCCAGCTCCATCAGGTCATTTATGTTCTTTTCTAAACTGGTTATTCTAGTTAGCAATTCCTCTAACCTTTTTTCAAGGTTCTTAACTTCCTTGCATTGGGTTAGAACATGCTTCTTTCACTCAGAGGAGTTTGTTATTATTCACCTTCTGAAGCCTACTTCTGTCAATTCGTCAAACTCATTCTCTGTCCAGTTTTGTTCCCTTGCTGGTGAGCAGTTGTGATCCTTTGGAGGAGAAGAGGTGTTCTGGCTTTTGGAATTTTCAGCCTTTTTGCACTGGTTTTTCCTCATCTTCATGGATTTATCTACCTTTGGTCTTTGATGTTGGTGGCCTTCGGTTGGGTTTTTGTGTGGACATTCTTTTTGTTGATGTTGATGCTATTCCTTTCTGTTTGTTAGTTTTCCTTCTAACAGTCAGGACCCTCTGCTGCAGGTCTGCTGGAGTTTGCTGGAGGTCCATTCCAGACCCTGTTTGGTTGGGTATCACCAGCAGAGGCTGCAGAACAGCAAATATTGCTACCTGTTCCTTCCTCCAGTAGCTTCCTCCCAGAGGGGCACCCACCAGATGTCAGCCGTTGCTCTCCTATACGAGGTTTCTGTCGACTCCTGCTGCTGGGAGGTGTCTCCCAGTCAGCAGGTACTGGAAGAGGTGCCTTGAGGAGGCAGTCTCTCCCTTAGTAGAGCTTGAGTGCTGTGCTGTGTGTACTCTCTTCAGGGCTGGCAGGCAGGAACGTTTAAGTCTGCTGAAGCTGTGCTCAGAGCTGCCCCTTCCCCCAGGTGCTCTGTCCCAGGGAGATGGGAGTTTTATCTATAAGCTTCTGACGGGGCTGCTGCCTTTCTTTCAGAGATGCCCTTCCCAGGGAGGAAGAATCTAGAGAGGCAATCTAGCTACAGCAGCTTTGCTGAGCTGTGGTGGGCTCTGCCCAGTTTGAACTTCCCAGGGGCTTTGTTTACCCTGTGAGGGGAAAACGGCCTACTCAAGCCTCAGTAATGACAGATGTGCCTCCTCCCACCGAGCTCCAGCATCCCAGGGAGACTTCAGAGTGCTGTGCTGGCAGCGAGAATTTCAAGCCAGTGGATCTTAGCTTTCCGGGCTCCGTGGGGGTGGGATCCATTGAGTCAGACCACTTTGCTCCCTGGCTTCAGCCTCCTTTCCAGGGGAGTGAATAGCCTGTCTTGCTAGTGTTCCAGGCACCACTGGAGTATGAAAAAAACTCCTGGAGCTAACTTGGTGTCTGCCCAAACGGCCACCAAGTTTTGTGCTTGTAACCCGGGGCCTTGGTGGTGGAGGCACCTGAGGGCATCTCTTGGTCTGCGGGTTACGAAGACTGTGGTAAAAGTGTAGTTTCTGGGCCAGAATGTACGGTTCCTCACAGTGCAGTCCCTCACAACTTCCCTTGGCTAGGGGAGGGACTTCCCTGACCCCTTGTGTTTCCCTGGTGAGGTGGTACCCCTCCCTGCTTCTGCTTGCCCTCCGTGGGTTACACCCACTGTCTAACCAGTCTTAATAAGATGAGCCGGGTACCTCAGTTGGAAATGCAGAAATCATCCACCTTCTGTGTTGATCTTACTGGGACCTGCAGACTGGAGCTGTCCCTAGTGGCCGCCTTGCCCAGGTGACTGGAATTTAAGTAACTTAGAGGCTGACATAGCCGTAAGCAGGAGATTCGGGTCTCAAATCCTCTTCTGACTTCCAGACCTGTGATTTTTTTTTTACTTGCCTCATAGTAATAGTCATTGCATTGAAAATTAATTTCTTTTTTTTTTTATTACTCCTCAAACTTGCAAGAAGTTGCTTAGTTGCATAGTTCCCCATTTGACTGTATGCACCATGAGGGCAAGGACTATGCCATCCTGGTCACAGTTACATCCTTTGTGCCTATACAATGACCAGCACTGAGTATGTGTTCAGTGAATGTGTGCTGAGTATATAAATAAGTTACTGAGCACAAACTATTATCTAAATGTAAATCTTAGTAATAATAATTCTTCTTTTATTTAGCAGGGCTAGGATTTTAAATGGCTTCCTGCTATTAAAAACTGAGTAAATTGGCAATATGGCTATACTACATTCTCCTAATGTAGAACTCAAGACTCTCTAAATACACTCTGTTTATCCTCACACACGCCTTGACAACAGGTATGGGTTAGTGGTGCTATCATTTCATCACTCACAAGAATAGGGAGATTCTTTATCTCACCCAAGACTGCACAGGCATTTTCAGGAGCAGCTGTTAATAGATTTTATGTTTCTTTATATTCAGTCCATTGCTGAAGATGCTAAATCCTACTAAAGCTATCAGGCACCAGAGCCTTATGCTGCTTCAAGGGTCTACAATACTCCCAAATTAATTCATGGAAATGGCTGCAGGTTGTGGAAAAACAGCTGGTTACTTCCCAGCAGAATTAGCTGTAACCAGTTTAGTCACTTGCTGAGAGAAGGCAGGAAATCTTTTGCAAAAGTCAGCCACATTCCCCATAATATAATAGCAAGTAAATCTATTCCTGAGGAGCCGTGGGTGTCTGGTTGGTTTAGGAAGATTCAGGGACAGACAGAGAGCTGTAGTCTAAAGAATGTGAGAGATTTTAGAGCCAGACCTAGGTCTTTGATTTGGTGACTCTGCTACACATGGGGCAAATATTTTGAGAACAGTGAGAAGGATTTGTCAGTAAAGTTTAGCCAGAAATGTGATCAGGCAGGAAATCTTGAGCCATGCTCAGGCAGCTGCTGCTACATGGACAAAATCAGTTCAATTTTCCTGCCTGAGACTGGCAACAAACTATTGGTCTCCAACCCCATAGGCCCTGAAATGGCCTGCAAGCTGGAGTGGGAGGACAGCCTGCCCAAAAGTAGTCAAACCATGGCCTGTTTATTTATTAGTATACTTTTAAATTACATCTTTTTAAAGGATTACAGTCACACTAAAAATGTACAAGTATGGTAGAAGTGATTGTTTTTCCTTAACTCTTTGAGAATAAGTTGCTAACCTGATTCCCTATTATCCCCAAAACTTTAATGTTTATTTCCTACAAAGACATTCTTCCATATGCTTATATAGACTATATATAGTACATACAATACAATACAAGTCCCAGTTACTCAGGGGGCTGAGGCGGGAGGATCACTAGAGCCAGAGAGGTTGAGGCTGCAGTGAGCTGTGATTATGCCACTGCACTTCAGCCTGGGTGACAGAGTGAAATCCTGTGTCTTAAATTAAAAAAAAAGGAAAAAAGAAAATTAACCTTGATGAATCACTGTTACCAGATCCGATTCCAAGTTTTTCCAAGTGTCGCAATAATATTCTTTATAGCGAAAGGATCCAGTTCAAAATGCTGCATATATCACATCCTTGGCTAACTTCAATTTGAAATGGTTCCTCATCTTTCCTTGACTGTCATATCCTTGCCATTTTTGAAGATTATAGGCCAGTTGTTTTGTAGAATGTCTCTCAATTCAGACCTATCTGCTGTTTCCTCACAATAGACTCGGGTTATGTATCTTTGGAAAGAGTAACATAGAAGTGGCACTGTGTTATTCTCAGTGCATCATGCCAGGTAGTGCAAAACTTCAATTTTTCTTATTATCAATGATGTCAGTTTTGGTTGCTTTATTTATTTATTTATTTTGGCATGGAGTTTTGCTCTTGTCACCCAGGCTGGAGTACAGTGGTGTGATCTCGACTCACTGCAACCTCCGCCTCCGAGGTTCAAGTGATTCTCTTGCCTCAGCCTCCTGAGTAGCTGAGATTACAGGCATGCACCACCACACCCAGCTAATTTTTGTATTTTTAGTAGAGATGGGGTTTCACCATGTTGGCCAGGCTGGTCTTGAACTCCTTACCTCAGGTGATCTACCCGCCTCAGCCTCCCAAAGTACTGGGATTACAGGCGTGAGCCACTGCTCCCAGCCAAGAGTTGCTTTATTAAGATGATGTCTACTAGTCTTCTCGAATTTCAAGTTACTTCTTTTTGTAATTAATGAATATTTTGTGTGAAAAATGTTGAAGCTATGTAACTATCCTATTCCTGAACAAACTTTTAATTTATTTATTTATTGTTTTATACCTGTATGGGCTCATGGTTTCCTATTTTATTCAATGAATTATGACCTGTTACTGTCATTCTTTGATACATTGTCTCCAGTTTGGCCATCTTCAAGCTGGTGTTTGTGTGCTTTTGATATGGTGCTATCATTCTTTGAGTACTTTCTTGCCTTGTGAGGGAAAAAGTGTTATGGGCTCACCTTATACTTTCCCTGCCCAAGCCTTGAACTCAAGACATTTCTCTGAGGAGCCCTGGTTCCTTCAAGTAGAGCATGATGTTGAAAAGCCTGCATCTGGGCAGCAGGTGTGATTCTTGCTTTTGCGGTGTTTCACTTCCCAGGGCTTCTCAGTGGATATAGCTAAGAAATAAATATAGATATACACACTCATTTATATGTATATTTTTATATTTCTCTCTATATATTGCAAACTGATACTTCTTTTTTTTTTTTTTTTTTTTTTCTTTGAGACGGAGTCTCACTCTGTCGCCCAGGCTGGAGTGCAGTGGCGCGATCTCGGCTCACTGCAAGCTCCGCCTCCCGGGTTCACGCCATTCTCCTGCCTCAGCCTCCCGAGTAGCTGGGACTACAGGTGCCCGCCACCACGCCCGGCTAATTTTTTTTTCTATTTTTAGTAGAGACGGGGTTTCACCGTGGTCTCCATCTCCTGACCTTGTGATCCGCCCGCCTCGGCCTCCCAAAGTGCTGAGATTACAGGCGTGAGCCACCGCGCCCGGCCGCAAACTGATACTTCTAATTCCAATCCAGAACCACAGAGTTCATTCTAATTTTCTCATTTTTCATATTTGTTAATCCATTTTCTGATGGTAAGAAACCTGGCTCTCAATATCTTTAATATATTTAATTATGTGACCAGTGTTCCTGTATGAGACCAATCTCCTATCTTCATTGCTAGCCCCTCACCTGCAAATATGCCCTCCTCACTCTATATGCCAGTTCCCGTTTTCTACACCAGGCTTGAAAGAGGACTCTGAGCTACTGGCAAAAAGTGGACTGATTTAAACGACTCAGCTGCGAACATGAGCTACCTTTTGTCAAAAAGGAAAGACGACTCAGAGACCAGAATGCAGAGTTCAGAGGTTAGAGAGCTAAAGAGTCTGTATTCCCATTCCTTGAAACTTAATCAAGAAAATGTAATATTTGTTTGGCTGAATTTCAATATTGTGATGGACTAGTGACTCCTTTTTTTATCTCTCATCTCTCCCATTTTTGAACCAGGATGTCTATAACTATTATCCTATGTCTCTCTGAACATTGTATGTTGGGTGCCTTGTGGGTAGATAATTTGTCTCTTAAGTTTTACAGGTTCTTAAATGGAGAGAAATTGTGCCCCAGGAATTATACTTAATAGACTGTACCCAGGATCCCTGTCTGTACGTGAGCTATATGATTTAGATAATGAGATTTTGCATTTTGGGCTGATGAGATGAGATTCGATGAAGAGATTTTGCTGATGATGTAATGGAATGAAGATGCTGGGATGGTGTATTAGTCAGCTAGGGCTGCCAAATCAAAGTACCACAAACTGGGTGACCTGGACGACAGAAATGATTTTTCTCACAATTCTGGATGCTAGAAGTCTGCAATCAAAGTATTGGCAGAGTTTTTTTTTTCCCAAGGGCCTGTATCTTTGGCTTATAGATGCTTGTCTCTCTCTGTGTCTTCACACAGTCTTCCTTTTGTATACATCTATGCCCAAGTTTCTACTTTGTATAAGGACACCAGTCATGTTACATTAGGGCCTGTCCTAAGAATCTCAATTTAATTACGTCTTTTTTTTTTTCAAAAACAAACAAACATATATTTTGAGTCATTATGTGTTTAAATTTATTTATTTATTTGTTCATTTATTTATTTTTGTTTTCCTGAGACAGAGTCTCACCCTGTTGTCCAGGCTGGAGTGCAGTGGCATGATCTCGGCTCACTGCAATCTCCACCTCCTGGGTTCAAGCAATTCTTCTGCCTCAGCCTCCTGAGTAGCTGGGACTACAGGTGTGTGCCACCACACCCAGCTAGTTTTTTGTATTTTTGGTAGAGACAGGGTTTCACCGTTTTAGACAGGATGGTCTTGATCTCCTGAACTGGTGATCTGCCCGCCTCAGCCTCCCAAAGTGCTGGGATTACAGGGGTGAACCACTGCACTCGACCTTTAATTACTTCTTTAAAGAATCTATTTCCAAATACAGTTACATACTGGGAGTTAGGACTTTCACATATGAATTTTGTGGGGATACAATTTAGCCCATAACAGATGGGGTGAATGTATTTTTCATGTGAGAGGAACATGAATTACTGGAGGCCAGAGGTCAAATTGTGGTAGGTGGAATTCTGAGATGGTCCCCAAGATTACTGTCCCCTGGTATATACACCCTCTATAGTCCCCTCCCCTTGAATGTGGGTAGAACCTGTGAATATGGTAGAATAGTCACACTGTGATTATATTACATTATGTAAGATTACATCTTAGTAAGTTGGAGAGAGAGAGTTTCCCTGCTGGCTTTGAAGAAGTAAGTGACCAGATTGTGAGAAGGCCATATGACAGGGAACTGTGGGGGCCTCTAGGAACTGACAGTGGCCCCTACTGACAGCCAGCAAGAGAGCAGGGACCTCTGTCCTACAAATGCAAGGAACTAACTCTGCCAACAATTGTATGAGCTGAGAAGGAGAACTTGGAGCTCTAGAAAGAAATGGAGGCCAGACACTGATCACAGACTTGTGAAACCGAAACCCTGAGTAAAGGGCCCAGCTGAGCCATGTCTGGATACCTGACTCACAGGAACTGGGAGACGCCAAAAGTATTTGTTTTAAGGTGCTAAATTTGCAATAATTTTTTATACAGCAATAGGAAGCTAATATATTGTCCAAAGTTTCTAGCGCTTGTCTGCCGTAGGCTGCCATTCTCTGTCCTTGTGACACCTCCAAAATCTAACCAAATTTTAACTCCCTACCAATCAACAAACAAGCATACAAACCAAAAAAAGAGTTTTTGCAATAAGCATTGAATCTAATAAGCTCACGTTTGCTTCTTGGACATCTCTAGGGTTGGGTTTCATGGAAGGAGCCAGCAGCTGGTGCCAGTTTGTCATCCTGTCTCCATGGTCACCAGATTTGCATTTGAAGAAGTTCACTCTTGATTCTATGTGGGGACTGATTTGGCGAGACTAGCTGCAGGCCGATCATTTAGGAGGTTACTGTAGAAGATCAGGAGGGAGATGATAGTGACATTACTAGGTGATGCCAAAGAACCTGGAGAGAAGTGAATGGACTTGAGGAAAGCTAACAGAAGTCACCCTCAGTCTCAGTGCCCAGAGATATCCATTGTTAATGTTAATATTAACTGGGTTAATATTTTCATGTATTTTCTTTGTTTTCCTTTAGCATATACATATACATGTAACAGTATATTTTCACAGTGTTGGGATAACATTGCATCTATAATTTGGTAAACCGACCTTTTATATTGTTATGACCAATTATCTGAAGCATTAAATATCACTTAAAATATTATTTTCAGTAAGCCATTGCTTTTGTTTCTTTTATTCCCTGGAGCCACACTAAAATATATTGGCAGAAGATTCCTAGGAGAACAAAATGGAGTGAATGATGCTGAGAACTAGGTGGAGTAGACACCTGGAGATGCCACTGATTCCCTTACTATGAGAGAGAGGAGGAGTGGACACCATCTATGCTGAACTAATAGTTGAGAAGTGTGATTTGGGGAGCAGGATCTGGTATCATTCATCAACCCCTGAAATAGGACACACCCCCTTTCCCTGCATCTGTCATAGCTCACTGTTCCCAGCTACCAGGTGCTGGCTATAAACTATAGCTTTTCTTGCCTGTTAACAAGTTTTTCATAGTGTAACTACTAACTGGATGCTCAGAATGATCTGATTTGGAAGGTAAATATTCAAATGACTTTTTGTAAGTGAAACAAGTACAAATTGGGTATTAGGAAAGAGGGTAGTTATTAAACAAATTTTTAAATGATTGATTTAAAACACTTTACAACCACAGATTCAGCCATCCCTTGAGAGTCTACACTCTCCATTCAGGCCATGCAAACTTCTCTGCAATCCTCTTCGCAGAACTTGCTGTGTGCTTCCCAGGAGTCCTTACACAGATTATATAACACACACAAACACATATACACATGAAAACACAAACCTCTCGCCTCTCCCGGTGTCCCCTCTCTCATGAGTGCAGGGCAAGCAAAGCAAGTGGTCAAGTTAGTGGAGACTTATCTTAGGTCTCCTCTAACAATTCTCCCTGTTCACTTTGCATTCCCTAAACCCTTATCGCCACCCTTCACCTTCCTCTACCAGGGACAAAGCTGGGGTTTCTTTTGTGCACACACACTCTGAAAGTTGTCAAGTAATTTGAGCCAAGGTGTTCGCTGATAACAAAGGTGCTGTGGCTGATAGGAAAAGTGTTAGCTGATATGCTTAACACCCACAGAAATACTTGCATTTTTACTAGGGGCCTTTTGAGAAGAGAGAAGCTCTTTGGGCCTCAAAGAAAGTGGTAGCATCCTGGGATGGCTCTGGGGCACTGAAATGTGAGGCAGATCTCCCTGGCATCATCTCAGACTGTGCTAGTCTTTGCAGAAGAATTCTCCATCCATCTGCATCATCCATTTCAGATAAATGCTTAACTGCCGCTAGATGAGTGGTCAGAGCTCCCACAGGCTCACCTGGCCTGGGCACCTAACCAGCCCCCTCAAGCCCTTCCTTCTTGGTCTCCCCAGGAGATGGTGAAAAGAATGGCGAGGGTGGGAGGGGAAAGGACGGTGTGCTTGTTTCACCCAAAATTGGGAGGCCAAGGCAGGTGGATCACAAGGTCAGGAGATCAAGACCATCCTGGCTAACACAGTGAAACCCCATCTCTACTAAAAATACAAAAAATTAGCCGGGTATGGTGGCAGGCGCCTGTAGTCCCAGCTACGTGGGAGGCTGAAGCAGGAGAGTGGTGTGAACCCAGGAGGTGGAGCTTGCAGTGAGCTGAGATCACACCACTGCACTCCAGCCTGGGCAACAGAGCAAGACTCCATCTAAAAAAAAAAAAGAAATTTATTTCCTTTTTTCTCTTTTTTTGGCCATATAGGTATATAAGAAACAATTTTCTATAGAGACTGATTTGAAAGAAGGCACTAAAACAAGTTGAACTACTAAACTCCACTTATTGCACTGTTGAATATTAATCTCCAAACTGGTAAACAATTACAGTAAATACACTGAGTATCATAAAATATAAATTGATCTTGTACTTTTTTGTGTCTTCCTATCTTTTAAAACATCTTCCTTTCCTGTGTTTGGTATATTGTCTACATTTGATATTTTTCCTATGTTTGGTATTATTATTTCTAATCCTTTTTCTTATGTTTTAGATTACCGTTTCCATGTTTGGAATTATTATTATCTATGTATGGTATTACTATTTCCCATGTTTTCATAATAATTCATCATTTAACATTGTTTTGGTATAAACATGATAATTGATAATGGCATGAGGAAGAGGATTGGCTTTGTTCAGTGTCGCAGCCCCCAAGACAGTTCTTGGACCATAGTAGACACCAATGAACATTGATTGAATAAATATATATATATATATGAATAATCGGAGATGACTTTTGGAGAGTTAGAAATTATATTCTAACCTGTCACAAATATTGGAAGTCTATCTAAGTTCCAAAATTAAAAAAAAAAAATTACTGATTCAGGAAATCCATTGATTTAGAACGTAGGATTGGGAGTCAGATCAACCTGAATGCAAATTTGCCCTGATCTTGGGTAAGTTACTCAATCTCTGTTGGCCTCAGTTTCCTCATCTGTGGAACGAATGCTAGTTGTGACTTGACATGGTAATGTGATGACTGCAGGAGATGGTACACAGGTAAGGTCAGGTGGTTAGCTTCAGCCCACCCCTAGTAATTCTGCTTTTAATGTTTGGAGACCACAGTGGTATTTTGATGGTGGAACTGCCTGATACAGACTTTCCTTTGGTGTACTGGGAGCAAAAGGAGCACACTCTTCAGTGAGTTATGATTTTCTTTCTGAAAAGTTTAAAATTTACTTTACGTTTTCAATAGAAAACACATTATTGTTCAAAAAATTAAGCACTTTATAAATATTAGCAATTTTATTACAGACATAATCATGTTTTTCCCCCTCAGAATAACTCTAGTATTATTCTTGTCTTTCACTTGTGGAAATTAAGTTTCGAGAGATTAAACAGCTTGTTCATGGTCTCTCATTAGTAGGGAGAAGAGCTACGGCTGGAGGCTAGGTCTGTTGGACTCCAGAAACCGTGCCTTAGATACGCTGTGCTGCTGCTGTGTGGCAGGGAGAACACATTTATTTGTCTATTTTAGTGACAAATTTACCACCTCCCTTGGTGAGACGAAGAGAAAGAATTCTTTCAGCCTGTTCACTGAATCCTTTTCCATTCTGAGTGCTAGAGAACAGGCTCTGCCACTTACCAGCTGTGTGACTGTACATAAATTATATACCCTCTCTGAACTTCAGCTCCCCACTCTATAAAGTGGAAATACGAACTCCTACCTTACTCTCTATGTTGTTATACATGAAAGCACCTTATAAAGTGCTATGTGCACCTGAGGTGTCATTGCTGTTAGTGAGTCCTTAGCTGGCTTTCTCTCTTTCACATGTCTTTTTTTTTTTTTTTTTCAAACTTTTATTTTAGGTTCAGGGTTATGTGTCTTTGTTATAGATTACAGACTTCCTTGCAAGGCTCTTCTTTATATATTTTTAATGGCCTGGTTTCCGTTTCCACTTTACCCGCAATGTGCTCCTCTCTTGGGCTGTCTTTCTATTGACTCCACTGATTAGTCAGGGAACCAAAGTTTTTCAAGCGCCTGGTGTTTTGTTCTCTTTCACAATTGTCCCTCCTCCTCCCCAGCTTTCCGTCAGGCCTGTTTAAGGAGTCTTCAGGCTTCTAGTGTGTTACTACATTTTACAATTCTAACTTCTAGTGTTTTCCTACTTAATACTTCCTGTTCTGTTCCAATCCTGTTTTTCCCAGGCAGGACAGCTGGGAAATGGAGGGGAACAGTCACTTTTGACCTTGGAAGGTGGTGTGCTGGAATAGGTGGTATCAATAGTGTCAGAATAGCCCTTATGCTGTGGGCTTCCATCCTGCTTCTAAATGGGTGTCAGTGTTCTAAATCTGCTTTTGGAATGGGAAACATGGAAACATTCATTATTGTTCTAATATTGAAGAAGCTATTGAGCCACTGCTCTATATTCATTGGGGAGTGACTATGTGTCAGGTGCTAGGTTAGGCACTGTGGGGCCATCAAAAAGAATGAGACACAGTCCCTGACCAGTAGGGCTACTGGGGACAAAAGACTCATAGACCACTGACATAGGAGTGAAAGCTAAGTGGGGGCCGGGGGTGTGTTATCCCCAGTGGGGCTCCTTCCCACCCTCCCACAGGCTTCAATGTCAGCTGCATGTTCCCATCTGCACCAACCCAGGCTTCCGGAGACCTTGTGAAAATAAAAATGAATTCCTCCTTTTTCTCCTCAATGAAAAAAAAAAAAAAAAAAAAGCCAGCATCACAACAATACTTCAAGGGATCTAATGTAACCTCAAATGCCAAGTTAGCTATGCTAATGGTGACATCCAGGGTGAGCTAGATGTACCAGTGCCCTGGTCATAGGTGTAAATTCCACCCTAGAGAGGCCCTTTGCACACTCAGGCCTTACATCTGCCTGCCTCAGTTATGCTTATGTCAGGTTCACGACTATACCAAATGTCATGTTGCAGTCTGAAGGGAGTGGGTGGATGAGCAGAAAGAACACTTAGGGGGCTGTAGGCAGGTGAAAGATGATTTTATTCAGCATCAACTCTCATCAACAACTTTCTCACACTGTCCACCCTGTCTCAGCTGGTTAGTTCAGTGGTTCCCACACACAACTGTGTGGCCGGCTCTCCCTTGCCTTCAGGGTCAGCAGCTTAACTCTTTCCCTATCTGGACATGAGTGAGCCAAGCTGTATCCTGGCTCCCCTCTGTCCATCTGCAAAGACGGACAACTTTGGTTCTCTCTCTTTCTCTGGGCATCAGTGTGCCTCTACAGTGTTGGCAAAGCAATTATACTTTTTATAGACAATAGTGGCTTAGAGCCAAGTGATGAGCCTTCCCTATGTTATGGCTATGGTGGTGAGCTTCTCTATGTTATGTCTACATGCCTATGACAACAAGTGGAGTTATACACCTGCGCTCTAAACTTGCTGAGTCACTCCGAATGTTTACCTTGGCCTATCCTTGACCAAAGCAAGCCAGGTTCCTTACAGCTCAGTTCAGGGAGCGTGCCCACCTTGCACTCCTGCACCCTGTTCCCAGGACACCTTGGAGGGTCAAGCTGGATGAGGAAATCAGTTGCTGTTTGAGGCCCTGGAGGGAGAAGGGAAAAAGACTTTTCCCATTTGATTTCTCCTAAGCTCTGGCCCAAGTGCTGCACTTATAATATTATCTCCACCAACCACACCTGGGTTGGCCCTGGACCGAGCCAGAAGTCTTTCTTTACAGAAGCTATGTGATATGGGGAACAAGTTGCCTATTTCTTGAGAAAGTCAAGGTCACTGTATTAGTTTGCTAGGGCTGCCATAATAAAAAGTGCCACAAAGTGGGTAACTTAAGCAACAGAAATTTTTTGTCACAGTTCTGGAGGCCAGAAGCCCAAGATAAAGGTGTTCCTTCTGTGGGCTGTGAGGGAGAATCTGTTCCATGCCTCTCTTCTAGCTTCTGGATATCTTCTCAATATCGCATTTCAAATGCAGTATCTGGGCTGGGTGCTGTGGCTCATGCCTGTAATCCCAGCACTTTGGGAGGCTGAGGCAGGTGGATCACTTGAGTTCAGGAGTTCGAGACCAACCTGACCAACATGGTGAATCCCTGTCTCTACTAACAAAATACAAAAATTAGCTCGGTGTTTTGGCGGGTGCCTGTAATCCCAGCTACTTGAGAGGCTGAGGCAGGAAAATTGCTTGAACCTGGGAGATGGAGGTTGCAGTGAACCAAAATCATACCACTGCCCTCCAGCCTGGGCAACAGAGCAAGACTCTGTCTCAAAAAAAAAAAAAAAAAAAAAAAGAACAATTTCAATATTTGGTATTCCTTGGCTTGTAAGCATATCATCTTGATCTCTGCCTTCAGGTTCACATGGCATTCTCCCCATGTCTCTGTCTTAGTGCCCATTTTTCCCCTTTTTATAAGGATACAGTCATATTGGATTAGGGCCCAACCCACTGGCCTCATGTTGACTTGATCAACAGCAGACACCCCATTTCCAAATAAGGTCCCATTCATAGATACTGGAGGTTAGGACTTCAACATCTTTTTGGGGATAAAATTTGACCATGACAGCTACCTACCTAAGATCTCTCAGCTTCTCCTCAGAATTCCTTGGTACTTTCACCTTACTCCTTCTTTGTTCCAGAAAAGTCTCTCTTTTCTTTGACCAGGCTAACTCCTTCCTAGGCCTTCTAATTCCATCCCTTCCAACTTCCTCCTGGGTCCTTCTGTGCCAGTTAGCCTTTCTTAGGCTTCTCTTCAGGATCTTCCCAGACTTACACATTTGCTTAGGTCTTCTTTCTGTTCCCCTGTGTCCTGCCATTGCTGCCTTCTGTTCTCTTGTTCTTTTTCATTCCATTGCCCACTGCGTCCACTTCCCCACCACTCATGTGTTCTCTGCACACTAGCTGTCAAAACAGCCTTTACAGATGCAGTAAAGCATGGTGGCCAAGAGTGCAGTCTTTGGGAATCAGAATACCTGGCTTCATATCCTCGTTTACCTAATCTCTCTAACCTAGTTCTGTTCATCTCTAAGCATGGGTAGTAACAGTACTATAGTTTGGATGTGGTTTGTCCCTGCCCAAACTCGTGTTGGAATTTGATTCCCAATGTGGCAGTGTTGGGAGGTGGGATCTATTGGGAGGTTTGGGTCATAGGGGCAGCTCTCTCATAAATAGATTAATGCCCTCTGTGGGGGTGAGTCAGTTCTTCTTCTTGTGGGGATGGATTAGTTCTGGCGAGAGTGGGCTTTTAGAGTCTGGCTTCCTCAGTTTCTCTCTCTTGCTTCCTCTCTTGCCATGTGACCTCTTTGCACATGTCTGCTCTCCTTCCACTTACAGTCATGAGTGGAAGCAGCCTGAGGCCCTCAACAGATGCAGCTGCCCAATCTTGGACCTCCCAGCTCCCAGAATTGTGAGTCAAATAAGCCTCTTTTCTTTACATCCAGTCTCAGATATTCTGTTCTAGCAATGCAAAACAGATAAAGACAAACAGCATTTAATTTACAGGGCTTTTAAAAAAAATTATATATATATATATTAGCCTAATTATCTTAGCCTAAGTCCTTGTCTCAGCTATGTGTTAGAATTACAATTTTTTTTCCATTCAGGTTCCATTTATTTTTGACATTTTTAAATAACCATCCTTGTGGCGGTAACTCCTGCATCACTCTAGAACTTCAGGTTCTATTTCTGACTCTAGGACACAGGTCCCTGAAGGCCTCATTGATGCCAAGTCAGCATTTTCACCCAGTACTGCCCCCTGCTTAGTCACCTTTGTTTTTTCTACTCACATTGAGCACGTGCCTGAAACACACTCGTTCTGTGCTTCCTTTAAGATGCACCTGACCGGGCCTGGCTGCTCATGCCTGTAAACCTGGCACTGTGGAAGGCAGAGGCAGGGTCAGGAGTTCGAGACCAGCCTCGCCGACATTGTGAAACCCTGTCTCTACTAAAAATACAAAAATTAGTTGGGCATGGTGGCACATGCCCGTAACACCAGCTACTCGGGAGGCTGAAGCAGGAGAATCACTTGAACCTTGGAGGCATAGGTTGCAGTGAGCTGAGATTGTGCCACTGCACTTCAGTCTGAGTGACAGAGTGAGACTCTGTCTCAAAAAAAGAAAGAAAAAAAATGTACCTATGTCCTAGAGTTTAGTGCCCAAGTGTCTGGGACACAGCTTATCCACCCCACTAACCAGGCCTTCCCTAGGAGCAAAGACGGAGCTCCAGTTTCTCAGATGGCCATGAGCCACAGGCAGGGCAGGGGGCGGGGCCAAAGAAGATCCTCTTGGGCTGCCTTACTTCCCTGAGTGTACCCATCAGCTCAGCCCGAATTGGGGCGATGATCTCCCAATTGACATGACACCTGTTGTCAAGACTGTCCAGAGGGGCAGGATCTGTCTCCAGTCTTAACTTGCTCAGCCCGCCTGTGTGACGCAATAGGACTTTCAGAGCATTCACAGAGGTCTCATTTCCGTGAAAGTAGAAGGTGGTGAGCTGGGAGCAGTGGCTCAGGGCAGGCAGGATGACCCGGTGTTGGAAGTCCTGGATCCGACAGTCCTCTAAGACGAGGGTCTCGAGAGCAGCAGCAGCTTTCTCTAGCAGAGCTCCAAGGGGCTCAAGATTGGTGGTCCACACTAGGATATGAATCAGATGCAGCTGCTTTAGTTGACTGAGGCTTGGGTACTGACACTGCATGTCCCGGTCAGCTAGGTAAGCATGACAGAATGTAATGGCCTCCAAGGGGTTCTTGAGGCATCTGAGCAGGAGCTCCAGGTGCTCTTTAATATTATTGACCTTTCTTATATAAAGCGTCTGGGGGCTCCAGGCAGACGAATGGAGAGTCCAAGTCAGGAATGAACTGCTGTTGGCCGCGCATGTATAACTCACACCCGTAACCGAAGGCTAAAAAGAGTTTGTGAAGATTGCTCATCTGGCTCAGGTAAGGGGCAAACTTTCCTGTTCTATTCAGTGAGCACTTTTTCCAGACTTCCAACTCATGGATACTGCTGTCTGGGTATACCTTTCCCAATAAATTTCTGAAATTTGAAATGGGCATTGAGTAATTCTGTACCTTCCTACAGCACAGGTGTACTAAATATCTTCTGTAGTGGATCCACCCACAGAGGTAGCGTAGACATTCATCCAGGGTATTTTCCTTTACGTAGAGGTCTATGAACACCTTCAAGGGCTGGTGCTCTCCTGTCCTTGGACAGTCCTCCACTGCCTGCCTCTTACTCAAGGCCTCTGGGGAGCAGGACAGGGCCCTGGCTCCAGACCATATGGTCCAGAAATTCTCATGAACATCTCGCAAATCCAGCACTTGAAGTTTCCACCTCCTGGGGCGAACCTTCTGGCCAGCGTATCAAGTCCCTTCAGCACAGCTCACAAGGTCTCCAGATGAGGTGTCTTCACCAGGGACTCCAGAGGGAGGCGGGGGAAGGGCCAGGCCAGTGCCATGGCCTTTAGACTCTACAGCGTCTCCTGCTGACGGCCTCCATGAACAGCAGACAGAAGACCTCCTTGGGCAGCTCCTCCAGGGTGAAGATGGCCGAGAACTGGTTCCTCAGCAGGCTCTGCCCCACCAGCTCCAGGAGTGTGGGCAGGGCTTGGAGGCTCATTCTGATAAATGATCAGAGGAGCAGCCTTCCAAACTAGAGGTGGGCCTTTCACTTTGAAACTGCCATCCACAAATCCAATAGCTTTTTGTCAGTGAGGGAACTGTTTATTGGGAACCATGGAATCTGGCAGCTCCTCACGCAGTTCTAGAGTCAGTTTTAGGGAAAAAGAGGATCCGTGCCTGTGAGTCTCTCCTTCTGGCATTCCCCAGGTGGCATGATCCTATATAAACCATTGCCATTTAAGTATGGAACTCTGGGAACTGCCATTCTCATTAACATGTTTATCTGACACCATCCCAGACAGTATGGGTATTTCAGGTATCAGGATCATCTTATGTCCTTCAGTGATAGAGGTAGTTTCAGTTAACATTCCACAACCAGGCAGTAAATGCCCCTCAACTAGAAACTCTCTCGTCATGGCCAGGCACAGCAGCTCATGCCTTGAATCCCAGCACTTTGGGAGGTCGAAGCGGGCGGATCACTTGAGGTCAGGAGTTTGAGACCAGCCTGGCCAGCATGGTGAAACCCTGTCCCTACAAAAAATACAAAAATTAGCCAGACATGGTGTTGCTCGCCTGTAATCCCAGCTGCTTGGGAGGCTGAGGCAGGAGAATCGCCTGAACCTGGGAGGCAGAGGTTGCAGTGCGCCGAGACCACGCCACTGTACTCCAGCCTGAGCAACAGAGTGAGACTCCATCTCAAAAAAAAAAAAGAAAGAAACTCTCTCATCCAAAGTCCCTGTGAGACCACCTTTTCATAATTATAACATTAAGAGAAACCTGACGTAGTTGACTCTTCTTGCTTCTGATCTCCAAGCTATCTTTGATCATTCCTGGGCATAAGCCAAGCTAGCACTGGGGGGAATTTAGTTAACAGTTTAACTTGACAGCAAGGATGGTGACAGCCCCTCCCTTAAACTACCCCTCTCCTTGCTCAGGGACTGAACACTCAGCATTACAATTTTTTTGTGTGATTTTTACTACTCCTATTACTATGAAGCTAGTCATTATGTCTATATATTCAGTCACAAATCATTTACTATCTGTATTTTAACTACTGGCTAGACATTTTCTCTACATATTCTACTGACATTTCAATATATCCCAAAACTAAGACCTCCCCTCCCTCTACACTTCTGAGCTTTTTTCTGATTTTTAAATTTGTGTTAATGGCACCATTACACTTCTATCAGCTCTGGACACACACCTTGGAGTCAAGACTTCCTTTCCTGTATCAACTACATCCAATCAATAACTAAGTTCTGTAAGTTTCATCAATGAAACATTTAAAAATATATGTATCTGAGTTGGCCACAATGGCTCATCTTGTACTCCTAGCACTTTGGGAGGCTGAGCTGGGAGAATTGCTTGAGCTCATGAATCCAAGATTATGGAGCTATGATCATGCCACTGTGCTCCAGCCTGAGCAATAGAGCAATACACACACACACACACACACACACACACACACATACACACACACACGCCTAGTTTAGGTTATTACTCCCCCTAGTCTATTCTAGTAGCCTTCTAATGGGATT
The DNA here is from genome assembly GCF_049350105.2 of Macaca mulatta. Taxonomy (NCBI): domain Eukaryota; kingdom Metazoa; phylum Chordata; class Mammalia; order Primates; family Cercopithecidae; genus Macaca; species Macaca mulatta. The sequence continues at coordinate 118,263,550 of NC_133406.1, forward strand.
CCTTTACTTCAATCCTTGTCATGATGTTTACTTCTGTATACTGCTGCCAGATTCTTCTTCTTAAAATGCTACTTGGTCATAGAACTTCCCTGCAGAAAAGTTTTCAATGGTTCCTGTTTACCTACAAGGTAAAATCCAAACTCTGACACTCAATTGCCTTTATAATATGGCTTCTCTTCCTTCTAGCCTCATCTCCGTATACCTTTGACTACGCAGAAGCATCAGTCATATTGAAAACATGCCCAGTACTTTTTTATTTGTGGGTCTTGGTTTAAGGTATTTCCTTCTTTATTTTCATTTTTTAGAGACAAGGTTTTGCTCTGTCGCACAGGCTGGAGTACAGTGGTGTGATCATTGCAGCCTCAAACTCCCAGGCTCAATCAGTCCTCCTGCCTCAGCCTCCCAAAGCACCGGGATTATAGACATGAGCCCCTTCGCCCAGCCGAGGTGTTTCCTTCTACTTGGAACACTTATTCCATTCCTTATCTTTCAGTGCTCTTCTTAAGTATGCCTTCCTCTTGGTAGGCTTCTCTGGCTCCTTCAACTGGGTGAGTTCTCTCCCCTTGCTGACTCTCAGCATATTATTTAATATCTACCCTCCTGTGGCCCTTAACATCATCTGTCTTACACTCCTTGGTAGGACATTCTTTAGTCTCGTTTTCATATTTCCTGAAACTTACAACAGTGCCTCATATATGCAGATGCACATAATTGTTGAGACCCTTGACCTGATTTGAAGACTGCTTAACTTTGAATATCAGGTTTCGTTTTAAAAAATTCTCAATAGGCTAAGAGTGAGTGACAAGGCAAATGTGAGTGAACGCTGCGGTGCAGTGTGAAGCAGGGCTTTAGCTCCCAGCCCACTAGAACCTCTCCCTGCTTATCCCTCCATGTCTTTTCATGGCTTCACCTCATCTCCCACTCACACCGTGGGGAAATTCATGGGTTTTGGGGGAATTGTCAACACAGGACTAAGATGCTCGTCCCCGCTCCCTTCCCGCAATCCTTTCTATCCTTCATCTTGGCCTTCTTTCACCTTTTCCTTCTTGGCTCAGACACTTTCTTCTCTCTGCTTCTTCTCCTTCTGCTTTTCCTGTTTGCCTCACCTTCTCTATCACCATCTAGAGCCATAAAGGACGTTGAGTCTGGGGCTGGGCTGAAGATAAGAAGCAGAGACAAACAGATACATTCGCCTGGAGAAAGGCTAGCCCACTGAACCAAGGTGTGACCCCTCATGGCTTCTTTGGTCCCCAGCAGCACCAGACTTCTGACTCCCCTCTGACTACTGTCATCTCACTGCCTTCTTCACTAACTTCAAACTACTCAGCTTGCAGACATGCAGCAACTGCTCTTTGTCCTATTGGTTTGAGTTAAGAACAGAGGTTTGCAAAGTGATGGCTTTATCCACAGACACCTATGGAATGCAAAGTACTTGCTCCTTCCATTTACAGAACAAACAGCTGAGAACCAGGAATGCTGCCTCCTCATAAAGCCCTGCTAGCCCTGTCTTCCTCCCTCTGGCTTCTCACCTGCAGATCCCTCTACCCCACAAGCACACTATCGTATGACTGCGGGTGCCCCCAGGGAGGTGCAATTTAATCTTCAACCTGTTTCTCCAAGGAGATCGCTTTTCCGGAGAACATTTTTGGAAGAGCTTAAATGTTTTAGTCTGATTATCTAGCATTCCTTGTCCTGCCTGCCCCTCCCTTAATGCATCCCCTTGTCTCCATCAGCAACCTCTTTGTAAACCAGTTTCATTATCTCTAGTTGTACCAGTAACTTTCCACTTATTATCATGATTCCTCTACTACCAGTTTATCCCAAATGACCCATGTGTTTAGAGACCACTGCACTGGACACAGATGACTCACTTGGGCATGTCCAGGTGAATGGTGAGTTCTTGTCTGTCACAAGGCCAGAACTCCCTAAACTTCAAATATGAAGTCCTTTAATTATTAGGAAGTTGAATTTTGCTTCTGGTGCAAGAATTTTTAGGAACCAAGAGGACACATTTTAGAGCATTTTAAGCTCATTTGAGACACATTTGTAAATCTGAGGGATTCCTTATATCTGTATCCCTACTATTATTACTCAGAATTCCCTAGTTTTAGCACAGGATAACAAAAGGGTGATATTCAAGTTCACTAGAACTAATCATGGTTGGCCAAATTTCTTGTGAATCTAACAAATGTCTAGAGTTTTGTTTCCGAGCTGACCTCAGTATATGATTGTCAGGAAATCCCAGGCCCCCTGGGGACAGCCGGCTAGTGCAACAGCAATCTTTCTAAAGTGGTTGGTCAAATACAGCCACATACAATATGGATGTCTCTCACAAACAGAATGTTGAGTGAAAGAACCGAGCCCTAAAAGAGAAAATGCCATACAATTCAATTTTTCAAAATTTGAAGGCAAAGAAAAAAATCAACTGTGCCAGGTGCCAGGGTAGTGGTCACCTTGGGAAGGTAGTAACTGACACAAATGGGGGGCACCTGGGGTGCTGGTAATATTTCTTCAGAAGATAGGTTTGCTTTGTGAAATTTCACTTTGCTTTGTGAAAGTGCACTTACGATCTGTGCACTTTTCTGTATGTGTGGCATATTCCAACAGTTTTTTTAAAAAGTTTGTCAAGATCTTGGCTGCTGAGCTTGGGATACCTGTCAGATGATACTATGGAGGCCAAAGCAATTCTATCTTTGATGCTGACTCGCCATTTGGCTTCTGATTGACCCCTCTTCTGGGAAGGCCTCTAAGATTTTTGGTTTGTTCCTTACGGGTGAGTTCCTACTTACTGTAAATTCTGCTCTTATGGCAAATTCCTACCCATTCCCTCTGAAGCACGTGCGCCCCTCTTCTACAGTATATAAACACCCAGTCTGGGGGGTAGTGGCGCAGGATCATCCATCTTGTCACGCCACTGCCTGAGACATAGACATGGCTTCTGTTTGTTAAGTTCCTATTAAATAACTGTTCTTTCTAAGAAACTGGATTTGTTAGCCTCTTTCTTTAGCAGCTGAGAGGCTTCCTTGGACTCTGGGGACAGGTTTGCCTAGGTCTACCCACTGAGAAACAGATACAGTACTCAGTTGTCTACCATAATGACTCTTGAAGGTGGAAAGCTCACCCCAACCCCCACAAATGGCTCTAGAAGGGGCAGATGCAGGATCAGACTCTCAGTAAAAGTACACGTAAAATTTAAGGAGCTCTAGGAGTTATACTAGACATTTCTCATGCTCTTGGATAATCTACTTCTGAATCCTAAAAGAAGGAGGAAGAGTGAGGAGGATTACTCTCTCATTAAGAAAGCCAAAGAACAGAAAATACTCTTCTCTTGTTCCCTGGCACTGAGGAGTGGCTATGCAGCCCAGCCTTGACCAATGGACACTTTGGGCCTGGTCTTTGAATTTTAGGAACAGTTGAAAATGTTTAAAGCAGGAGAGAGTCAGGTGCCTAGGGATTCAGTATTTAGAGTCCAGTATGAGTCAAGGTCCATTAGCAGTGGAGCCTGCCACAGCTTTCTAGACAGCATGTTTTTGTTGTGTGATCTACATGAGGTTTCAGCTGCCCAGTCTTTCTTGGGTTCTGTCTGACTTCCAAGCCTCCTTATCAGTTCTGAATATACACACCTGACATCTTTTCCAATCTCATTTCTGATTAAGATAATCAGGGAAAGTTTCTGTTACTTATATCCAAGAACCTTGACTAATACAAAAGCCCCCCAGCAAAAGAAACGGCAAATTCTGTTTGCAATTTTCCACCCAGATTTTATCACAGGGCTTGTAATTCCACTAAGTAGAGCTTATTTGGGGTTAACTATGCTCCTATTTAACAAATACCTGCATTCTTGCAGGGTAATTCATCATTGATACTTTAGTGTGAATTCTTACAGTCCAGTTGTTTTTTTTCTTATCTATCTGAGACCAGTACATTAAGAAAATAGAATGGAGGGAGGAGTTCAGGAAGGGTTCATTTTGGAGCTTAGAGCATTTCAGGGAGGGCAGGAATGAAATAAAGTACAAAGGTGGGGAGCCTTGGGAAATCAGAGGGTCTCACGGGGCCACAGGATTTATATGGGGTAGGAAAGAAAGGATATGGTGCAATAGAGGAAGGCTGAGAGCAACGTGTCAGAGAGCCAAAGAAAAACTTTGCCATTTTACTTTAAGCTGGTCTTTTGCATATATGTATTTTTTGTTTTCTATTGGGTAGGTAATTGGGAATCCTGGCTTCTTAGGGTTCTGCAAGTGATTATAGATGATTTATTATGTTACCACAACTCCCAGCTTAGGTACAAACACCATCAGCAGAAGCAATGTGGATTTAGGATCCATCCTGCCAGAGGAACCTTCATAAAATAACAGGAACTCACTTGAAACAAATTATGCCACACTAAACCCATTTCCTTTGTTGATGGGGTTACTGGTCTAGTGAGTTTCAGCAGGATATAGACCTGTGAGCTCAGAACAGTTAAGTAGATATGTAACTGGTTGAACAATCACATGTGAAGACTGATGATGAATGAATCTGTGTCAACTTTATGGGAGGTCTCTGGTCATTTGCTGCAGGGTCCCAGTCAACATTTTTATTAATGACATGGATGGATTCACAGAATATACTGATCAAATTTGCTGAGAGGGTTGGATGACAAGATCAGGATTTAGAAAGATTTCAGCAGACTGAAGCGATGTCCCAGATTCAACATTTCCTTCTCCACAGGGAGAAGGAAGTCTCCAGCTGAACTTTGTAACAATTTGAATAGGGCAAGAAGCCTCCTGGCCAGAACTCAGGGGAGGGTGCGAATCCGGTGTGCAGACTCCACAGGTCAGGGAAGAACCAAGCCCTTTTGTTTTGCAGGTGGGAGGTGGGTAGCCTGTGGCAAGTTCTCAAGCCTGGCTCACCCACTGCCTGGAAACAGACTCAGAGCTGTTAGTGGGGGCATGGTGGGAGTGAGACTGGCCCCTCAGTTTGTGTGGAATCTGGGTGAGGCCTGTGACTGCCAGCTTTCCCCACTTTGCTGACAACCTGCATGATTCAGCAGAGGCAGCCATAATCCTCCTAGGTACACAACTCCATTGACCCGGGAACCTCACCCCCATCCCCCACAGCAGCCGCAGCAAGACTCGCCCAAGGAGTGTCTGAGCTCAGACACACCTAGCCCTGCCCCCACCTGATGGTCCTTCCCTACCCACCCTGGCAGCAGGAGACAAAGGGCATATAATCTTGGGAGTTTAAAGGGACCTGTCCACTGCTTGTTCCTCTCCCTACTATCACAGTTGATGCTCTCTGGAAAGTGCCACCTCCCGGCAGGAGGCCAGTCAGCACAATAATAGAGAGTTAAACCATAAAGCTAAGAACCCTCACAGAGTCCATTGCATCCCCCATTGCCACCTCCACTGGAACAGGTGCTAATATCCACGGCTGAGAGACCATTGATGGTTCACATCACAGAACTCTGTGCAGACAACCCCCAGTACCAACCCAGAGCCAGGCAGACTTATTGGGTGACTAGACCCAGAAGAGAGAGAACAATGACTGTAGTTCAGCTCACAGGAAGCCACATTTATAGGAAAAGGGGGAGAGTACTACATCGAGGGAATACCCTGTGGGACAAAAAGAATCTGAACCACAGCCTTCAGCCCTAGACCTTCCCTCTGACAGAGGCTGCCCAAATGAGAAGGAACCAGAAAACCAACTCTGGTAATATGACAAAACAAGGCTCTTTAACACCCCCCAAAAAATCACGCTAGTTCACCAGCAATGGATCTAAACCAAGAAGAAATCCCTGATTTCCCTGAAAAAGAAATCAGGAGGTTAGTTATTAAGCTAATCAGCGAGTCACCAGAGAAAGGTGAAGCTCAATGCAAGGAAATCCAAAAAACGATACAAGAAGTGAAGGGAGAAATATTCAAGGAAATAGACAGCTTAAAGAGAAAACAATGAAAACGTAAGGAAACATTGGACACACTTATAGAAATGTAAAATGCTCTGGAAAGTCTCAGCGATAGAATTGAACAAGTAGAAGAAAGAAATTCAGAGCTTGAAGACGAAGTCTTCAAATTAACCCATTCCAACAAAGGCAAAGAAAAAAGAATAAGAAAATATGAATAAAGCCTCCAAGCGGTCTGGGATTATGTTAAATGACCAAACCTAAGAACAATCGGTGTTCCTGAGAAAGAAGAGAATTCTAAAAACTTGGAAAACATATTTGGGGGAATAATGGGGGAGAACTTCCCCAGCCTTGCTACAGACCTAGACATCCAAATACAGGAAGCACAAAGTACACCTGGGAAATTCATTGCAAAAAGATCATCACCTAGGCACATTTTTATCAGGTTATCCAAAGTTAAGATGAAGAAAAGAATCTTAAAAGCTGTGACACAGAAGCACCAGGTAACCTATAAAGGAAAACCTATTAGATTAACAGCAAATTTCTCAGCAGAAACCCTACAAGCTAGAAGGGATCGGGGTCTTATCTTCAGCCTCCTCAAACAAAACAATTATCAGCCAAGAACTTTGTATCCAGCAAAACCAAGCATCATATATAAAGGAAAGATATAGTCTTTTTCAGACAAATGCTGAGAGAGTTCACCACTACCAAGCCACCATTATAAGAGCTGCTGCCCGGGCACGGCGGCTCATGCCTGTAATCCCAGCACTTTGGGAGGCTGAGGCGGGAGGATCACGAGGTCAGGAGATTGAGACCATCCTGGCAAACATGGTGAAACCCCATCTCTACTAAAAATACAAAAAATTAGTCGGGCTTGGTGGCAGGTGCCTGTAGTCCCAGCTATTCGGGAGGCTGAGGCAGGAGAATGTGAACCCGGGAGGCGGAGCTTGCAGTGAGCTGAGATCGCACCACTGTACTCTAGCCTGGGCAACAGAGTGAGACTCTGTCTCAAAAGAAAAAAATAAAAAAGAACCTCTAAAAGGAGCTCTAAATCTTGAAAGAAATAAATCCTGGAGACACATCAAAACAGAAACTCTATAAAGCATAAATCACACAGGACCTATGAGACAAAAATACAAGTTAAAAAGTAAAAACAAAAAACAAAACAAAGTACACAGGCAACAAATAGCATGAAGAATGAAATGGTACCTCACATCTCAATACTAACATTGAATGTAAATGCCCTAAATGCTTCACTTGAAAGATACAGAACCACAGAATGGATAAGAACTCACCAATGAACTATCTGCTGCCTTTAGGAGCCTCACCTAATACATAAGGACTCACATACACTTAAAGCAAAGGGGTGGAAAAAGGCATCTCTTGCAAATGGACACCAAAAGTGAGCAGGGGTAGCTATTCTTATATCAGACAAAACAAACTTTAAAGTAACAGCAGTTAAAAGACGCAAAGAGGGACATTATATGATGGTAAAAGGCTTTGTCCAACAGGAGAATATCACAATCCTAAACATATATGCACCTAACATTGGAGCTCCAAATTTATAAAACAATTACTAATAGACCTAAGAAATGAGATAGACAGCAACACAATAATAGTGGGGGACTTCAATACTCCACTGACAGCACTAGACATGTCATCAAGACAGAAAGTCAACAAAGAAACAATGCATTTAAACTATACCTTGGAATAAATGGACTTAACAGATATATACAGAACATTTCATCCAACAACTGCAGAATACACATTCTATTCAACAGCACATGAAAATTTCTCCAAGATAGACAATATGATAGGACATAAAATGAGCCTCAATAAATTTAAGAAAATTGAAATTATATCAAACACTCTCTCAGACCACAGTGGAGTAAGACTGGAAATCAACTCCAAAAGGAACCTTCAAAACCATGCAAATACATGGAAATTAAATTACCTGCTCCTGAATGAGCATTGGGTCAAAAAAGAAACCAAGATGGAAATTAAAAAATTCTTTAAACTAAATAACAATAATGACACAATCTATCAAAACCTCTGGGATACAGCAAAGGCAGTGCTAAGAGGAAAGTTCATAGCCCTAAATGCCTGCATCAAAAAGACTGAAAGAGGCTGGGCATGGTGGCTCACTCCTGTAATCCCAGCACTTTGGGAGGTGGAGGCGGGTGGATCACGAGGTCAGGAGATTGAGACCATCCTGGCTAACACGGTGAAACCCCGTCCCTACTAAAAATACAAAAAAATTAGCCAGATGTGGTGGCGGGCGTCTGTAGTCCCAGCTACTCTGGAGGCTGAGGCAGGAGAATGGCGTGAACCCAGGAGGCGGAGCTTGCAGTGAGCCGAGATTGTACCACTGCACTCCAGCCTGGGCAAAAAAAAAAAAAAGACTGAAAGAGCACAAACTGACATTCTAAAGCCATACTTTAAGGAACTACAGAAATAAGAACAAACCAAACCCAAACCCAGGAGAAGAAAGGAAATAACCAAGATCAGAGCAGAACTAAATGAAATTGAAAGAACAACAAAAACAATACAAAAGATAAATGAAATAAAAATCTGGTTCTTTGAAAAGATAAATAAAATTGATAGACCATTAACCAAGAAAAGAAGAGAGAAAATCTGAATAGCCTCACTGAGAAATGAAACAGGAGATACCACACCTGAAATACAAAAGATTATTCAAGGCTACTATGAACACCTTTATGCACATAAACTAGAAAACCTAGAAGAGATGGATAAATTCCTGGAAAAATACAACCCTCCTAGCTTAAATCAGGAAGAATTAGATACCCTGAACAGAACAATAACAAGCAGCGAGATTGAAATGGTAATTTTAAAATTACCAACCAAAAAAATTCCAGGACCAGATGGAGTCACAGCAGAATTATACCAGACATTCAAAGAAGAATTGGTACCAATCCTTTTGACACTATTTCGCAAGTTAAAGAAAGAAGGAACCCTCCCAAATTCATTTTATGAAGCCAGCATCACCCTAATACCAAAATCAGGAAAGGACATAACCAAAAAAGAAAACTATAGACCGATATCCTTGATGAACATAGATGCTAAAATTCTTTTTTTTTTTAGACGGAGTCTCGCTCTGTCACCCAGGCTGAATGGAGTGCAGTGGCACGATCTCGGCTCACTGCAAGCTCCGCCTCCTGGGTTCATGCCATTCTCCTGCCTTAGCCTCCTGAGTAGCTGGGACTACAGGTGCTTGCCATGCCCGGCTAATTTTTTGTATTTTTAGTAGAGACGGGGTTTCATCATGTTAACCAGGATGGTCTAGAACTCCTGACCTCGTGATCCACCTGCCTCGGCCTCCCAAAGTGCTGGGGTTACAGGAATGAGCCACCACAATGGGCTGATGCTAAAATTCTTAACAAAATACTACCTAATCAAATCCAAGAACATATCAAGAAGATAATCCACCATGATCAAGTGGTTTTATACCAGGGATGCAGGGATGGTTTAACATATGCAAGTCAATAAATGTGATACACCACATAAACAGAATTAAAAACAAAATCACATGATCATCTCAATAGATGCAGAGAAAGCATTTGACAAAACCCAGCATCCCTTTATGATTAAAACCCTAAGCAAAATCAGAAAACAAGGGACATAACTTAATGTAATAAAAGCCATCTATGACAAACCCACAGCCAACATAATACTGAATTCATTTTATGAATTGAAAAGTTGGAAGCATTCCTTCTGAGAACGGGAACAATACAAGGATGCCCACTCTCATCACATCTCTTCAACATAGTACTGGAAGTCCTAGCCAGAGCAATCAGACAAGAGAAAGAAACAAAGGGCATCCAAATCGGTAAAGAGGAAGTCAAACTGTTATTGTTTGCTGATGATATGATAATTTACCTTGAAAATCCTAAAGACTCCTCCAGAAAGCTCCTGAACTGATAAAAGAATTCAGCAAAGTTTCTGGATACAAGATTAATGTACACAAATCAGTAGCTCTTCTATACACTAACAGCGACCAAGCAGAGAATCAAATCAAGAACTCAAACCATTTTACAATAGCTGCAAAACAAACAAACACACACCTTAGGAATATACCTAACCAAGGAGTGAAAAAGCCTCTACAAGGAAAACAACAAAACACTGTTGAAAGAAATCATAAACAACACAAACAAATGGAAACACATCCCCTGTTCATGGATGGGTAGAATGAATATTGTGAAAATGACCATACTTCCAAAAGCAATCTACAAATTCAATGCAATCCCAATCAAAATTCTTTTCAGAATTAGAAAAAAAAATTCTAAAATTCATATGGAGCCAAAAGAAGAGCTCTCATGGTCAAAGCAAAAAGAACAAATCTGGAGGCATCACACTACCTGATTTCAAACTATACTATAAGGCCATAGTCACCAAAACAGTGTGGTGGTGGTATAAAAATAGGCACATAGACCAATGGAACAGAATAGAGAACCCAGAAATAAACCCAAATACTTACAGCCAACTGATCTTCAACAAAGCATAAAGTTGGGGAAAGGACACCCTTTTCACCAAACGGTGCTGGGATAATTGACTAGCCACATGTCGGGGAATGAAACTGGATCCTCATCTCTCACCTTATAGAAATAGCAACTCAAGATGGATTAAGGACTTAAATCTAAGACCTGAAACTATAAAAACTCTAGAAGATAACATTGGAAAAACCCTTCTAGACATTGGCTTAAGCAAGGATCTCATGACCAAGAACCGAAAAGCAAATGCAACAAAAACAAATGTAAGTAGTGGGGACCTAATTAAACTAAAGAGCTTTTGCACAGCAAAAGGAACAATCAGCAGAGTAAACGGACAACCCACAGAGTAGGAGAAAATCTTCATAATCTACACATCTAACAAAGGACTAATATCCAGAATCTACAACAAACTCAAACAAATCAGCAAGAAAAAAACCCAAACAATCCCATCAAAAAGTGGGCTAAGGACATGAATAGACAATTCTGAAATGAAGATATACAAATGGCCAACAGACATATGAAAAAAGACTCAACATCACTAATGATCAGGGAAATACAAGTTAAGACCACAATGCGATCCCATCTTACTCCTGCAAGAATGGCCGTAATAAAAAAATAATAAAACAGTAGATGTTGGCATGGATGTGGTGATCAGGGAACACTTCTACACTGCTGGTGGGAATGTAAACTAGTACAGCGGCTATGGAAAACAGTGTGATGGAAAACAGTGTGGAGATTCCTTAAAAAACTAAAAGTAGAACTACCATTTGATCCAGCAATCCCACTACTGGGTATCTACCCAGAGGTAAAGAGGTCGTGATATGAAAAAGATATTTGCACATGCATGTTTATAGCAGCACAATTCACAACTACAAAATCGTGGAACCAACCCAAATGCCCATCAACCAATGAGTGGATAAAGAAACTATGGTAAATTTATACGATGGAATACCACTCAGCCATAAAAAGGAATGAATTCACAGCATTTGCAGTGACCTGGATGAAATCGGAGATTATTATTCTAAGAGAATTAACTCAGGAATGGAAAACTACACATCATATGTTCTCAATGACACGTAGAAGCTAAGCTATGAGGACGCAAAGGCATAAGAATGATACAATGGACTTTGGGGACTTGGGAGGAAGCGTGGGAAGAGGGTGAGGGATAAGACTACAAATAAGGTGCAGTGTATACTGCTTGGGTGATGGATGCACCAAATCACCACTAACGAACTTACTTATGTAACCAAATACCACCTGTACCCCAATAATTTATGGAAAAATAAATAGAATTTATTTTTTTAAAATAAAAATTCCATAAATTAAATTATGCAATTATAAATTATATAATTATAATTCCATAAGTTAAAAATAATTTATGGAAAATAAAAATAATAAAAAAAAAGATGGTGGCCAGACCATGATGTGATCTGAAGCCATTTTGTAGGAGGGACAACAGCTGAAGGATGTCTAGCCCAGAGATAAGAGGTCTTGGAGTCACGCCACCTCTTTTTAATTATTTACAGGCTGGTAAAGTAGAAGGGGAATTAGATATGTTTTGATGGTCTCAAAGAGGAAAACTCACAACCATGGGTGAAAGTTGCAGCTTCCACCTAAATTACAAAATTTAGGAAACCTTTCCAATGACTAAGGAAGCAGGAATACCTAATGGTAAGAGCATAGGCTTTGGAGCTAGATCTTGATTTGAATTTCCAGCATGCTACTGAGTAGCTGTGACTTTGAGAGATTTACCCTTTTGTTTTCATGAGGATTAATTGGGATATTAAAGAATCTAGCATATGGTCTACTACTCGTAGAGACTCAATATGTGATAGCTATTTTTATGATGCTTGTTGCTATAGTTGCTTAAAAGTTTAGTGAGTAGCCTCAGGTGGAAGTGGGTTTGAGCATAGCTGGAATGATGGAGAGAGGATTTTATGTGTCTTATGTGGTGTGATGTGTTGGTTACGTTAGTAGGGCCTGTTTCATTCTGAGACTTGACATCTTTTGGACAAAGTGAAGTGTTTAGGCCAGCATATGAAGGAACATGGGGTATGCCTCATACCTACATTTTCTTTCAGGTTTGTTTTCAGAACAGCTGGATTTTGTGATTCACAATGTCAAAGAAGTTAGTTTCTTTCTAACTATGTACATTTAGAGCCTGACCTATGGGGCAGATATAAAGTTATTCATAATCTTAAAATAGTTCCTTTTTATTGAGGCCGAGTTATAGGCTGCTCAGTGTGCTAATCATCTTCCATATACCTTTATGGTGCCATTTTTATAATAATGATATAGGAATACTGCATAATATATATTATGTAATACATAGATAACATTTTAATATAATGACATGGGAATATTATACAATAAACATCACAGGAACATTGAGCAGGAGGCAATTAATTCTAACTGGAGGACTAGGAAAGGCTTCTTGGAGAAAGTGGCATTTGAGTTGGACCTTCAAGGATGAGTAAGGCTTTAATTGATGGGAATGGGGGTGGGGGCAAAGCCTTCTGGACTGGGCAATGGTTAAACAAAGGCACAGAAGTAATTAGCAGAGATAATGATCCATCTTCCCAGGGCTAAGTCTGTCCTTTTTTTTTTTTTTTTTTTAAATGGATGCCTTCATCATTACTGTCACTGATGACAGAATGTTAATATGAAATTGTAGGAACGATTTTGCAGCCATCGACTGGTTGCTGTTGTCCCTATGCTGAGGTCATTTATGTTTTATTATTAAAATAATGAAATGTCCACAGCACGTGTGCAGAGCCCTGAGTGCTGAGGCAAGTGACACAGGGTGATTGACTCAGGGAGGGCATTTCAGGCAACGAGAGCTGCACTGCAGGAAAGGAAGTGTCAGACGTCACGCTGAGGGAGACCTCCTCCGGCTGCCTGGAAGAGGCTTTTTTGGCTTTGAAAAGGCCATTTCTGGCTGAATTAAATCCACTACCTGGAAGAGGCCCTTGGTATAGGAATACATCAATCAGGCTGGGAGACCCTTCACAGTTGTTTTCACTCACTCCTTTATACACTGGACAAGGCCTGGGAAGATGAGAGTGACTGGGGATCAATAGCTGGTCAAAGGGAAGCAAGATCCAAGGCTAGGGTGGTTTTCCCATGGCTGGACGAAAAAAAAAAAAAAAAAAAAAAAAAGAACATCCCCTCCACCTGTCCAGACTTAGAGCAGGGCAGTGCTTGGGGAGCTGCTGCAGCCCAAGTTTAGCCCAAGTTTCCAAGTTTAGCAGAAATCGTCTATCAGTGACCAGGGGACAGGGTTAGTGGTGGCTCTAGAATTTCCATACTGGGGTAGCACTTAGGGACAAGAATCAGATTGGAGGGTGCTGTGGTCTGAATGTTTGTGTCCTCCCCAAACTCATGTTGAAATCTAATCACCAATGTGCTGGTGTGAGGAGCTGGGGCTTTGGGAGATGATTAGGTCATGAAGATGGAGCCCTCCTGAACTGGATTCATATTCTTATGAAAGAGGCCCTGGAGAGGTGCCTTGGACTGCCTGCCATGTGAGAACACAGTTAGAAGGAAGCAGAAAGAAGCTCTCACCAGACACTGAATCTCCTGGTGCCTTGATGTTGGACCTCAGCCTCCAGAACTGTGAGAAATTAATTTTTGTTGTGTATAAGCCATGCAATCGATGGCATTTTGTTATAGCAGCCCGAAAAGACAAAGACAGAGTGGGTGTTAGGATTCTTGTCTTGAAGCTGCTTTTGCATACATAGCAAGCACTCTGTTTTTACTTAGATTGTATAGCATAGATCAATCAACAAGGCAGCACTGTAAAAATAAACTTTTAGGCCGGGCGCGGTGGCTCACGCCTGTAATCTCATCATTTTGGGAGGCCGAGGTGGGCGGATCACCTGAGGTCAGGAGTTCGAGACCAGCCTGGCCAACATACTGAAACCTTGTCTCTACTAAAATATATAAAAATTAGCCAGGCATGGTGGTGCACACCTGTAGTCCCAGCAGGAGGCTGAGGCAGGAGAATCGCTTGAACCCGGCGGGTGGAGGTTTCAGTGAGCCGAGATTGTGCCACTGCACTCCAGCCTGGGCGACAGAGCAAGACTCTGTGTCAAAAAACAAAACAACAACAAAAAACTTTTATTCACATTTTATGTAAGGTTTAGAAAAATGGCGGTTGTCCACATTGATGGGAGAAGTGCTGATGGAGATGAAGAGTATTGAACTTCAAGCTATTCCTCAGCAGTTGGACCATGGAGAACCTGGGGCAGAGAATTGATGCCTGGGATTATTCCTGGGCTTTAGCCTCATCCTGAAATGTGACTCAGGGACAGGAATCTAGTGTCCCTGGTGCAGAAAATGTTTAGTCCTCTCTGGAGAACTGGGAAACTAGAATAAAGCTTAATCAGAAGCCCAATTCAAGAGGAGCTACAACTCAGGGAACAATGCAGGAGCCCTGGAGTCAGCCCCACTCTATCTAAGGCAGAGTGTTGGTCCTGTTCCTTCACTCAGCATTTACTAAGCACCTACCTTTTGCTAGACATGAGGCACTGTACACGGGGCAAAGATAGATTAGTTAAGATCCTGACCTCAAAGACCTGCAGGTATATGGAGAGAGTGATCAAAATTAAGTACCAGATTGGGGTGGGAAGAGTAATAATAACAGCAACCATTTACTGAGTACTTACTATGTTTCAGGTCTGGTACTAAGCTCTTTATACATATTATCTCACTCCTCACAGTAACCCCAAGAGGTAGGTATTTATTGTTCCCATTTTGCTGAAAGATAATATGACATGTTCGACGTCACATAGCTGGACTCTAAAGCCTGTGCTTGTGCAAATACATGCTCAGCCTCTCAGGATGGATCTGAGAAATGGAGCAGGGCTAAAAAGGAGGGAAATGGTTAATTGAGGGGCTGGAATATAGTATTCAGAGGCAGGAGTTGGCTGTCCTCTTTAACTGATGCTAACTGATACATATTTTTCATACCATTCTTAACCCCCTAATAGTTAATTCTGATAAAGACAGGTGAAAGCTTGGGCACTGTAGCGATGAAAATGGAAGTGGGGGAGGGGGAAGCCAGTGATGGTGAGAAGATGTAGGAGGAAAAAAAAAAAGGACACATGTGTTTGAGACACGCAATTTTGCTAGACGTACAGTTTGTCAAGGTCTGGCCATGGCTATAGATAAGACTTATCCAGCAATTGAGGAGAATTTGAGAAGTAAGCCAGCTGAAATGGGTGTCACTGTGCTTCTTAGCCTGGCCAAGCTGGAGCCATTCCATTTGTGGAAGAAGGGAAAGCTCTAGAGAATTCTCAGTGGATTTGGGCATTCATTAGCTCTATGAAGAATGGTGTTAACTAAAGGAAAACAATTGTGCAGGTCACACAGTCTGGACTTCAATGCCAGATTTATTAAGTAATTAACTGTGACTTTCACTCAGTGAGCATCTGCTAGTTGAATTGTTTATTGGAAGGCACAGTCCTTGCCCTCAAGCAGCCTGTCTCTGAGATGGTAGGAAGGTAGGGGAGAGGGGAATGGGGATAACCAGTCTTTCTGCTTTGGCTAAAGGATGTAAGAAATGAGATAAAAATGAGCCACAGCATTAAACTACCCAAACAAAATAATGATATGGCAATTTGACTTATTTCTCAACCTTATATCTGTTTATGTTTCTATTTTTGGAGGATTCTCCCTCCATTCACATCACTTGGACATACTGATCACCTTCCAGGCATCTCAGCTCAGCAACACCCAGAGTGTATGTCGTAAGATCTGTGGGTCTGAGGAAATGGCAACACACGCAACAAAGGACTAAAATGTTCCAGGCTGCTTGGCAAAGAAAGGTCAGCCCATGACCAAATGGGACATAACATCGTTGGCAACAACTCTGAAAACCCTTAGTGATCAGCAAATGAAGAAGGTGTCTGTGATGACTATGCTGTTTCCAACGGTCCCAATGTCAAATAATCAAGGACTTTTTGCTGAGTTTTCTTTCTTTTGATGTAATTTCATTGTTTAAAAAGGTAGTTCTTTAAATACATAACTGAATGTATCTTATTTATTTTGCCTTAATTATATTTTGCCTTAATTATATTTGCCTTTCATAAATTAACATATATGAAAAGAAAAAAAAAACCCTTCCATATGGTGAGACCATGCATCCAGTCTTTGGTTTTGGAAAATTTGGTTATGAGTTAGGAAATCAAAACCCTTTTAGGCCGGGCGCGGTGGCTCAAGCCTGTAATCCCAGCACTTTGGGAGGCCGAGACGGGCGGATCACGAGGTCAGGAGTTCGAGACCATCCTGGCTAACACGGTGAAACCCCGTCTCTACTAAAAAATACAAAAAACTAGCCGGGCGAGGTGGCGGGCGCCTGTAGTCCCGGCTACTCGGGAGGCTGAGGCAGGAGAATGGCGTAAAAACCCGGGAGGCAGAGCTTGCAGTGAGCTGAGATCCGGCCACTGCACTCCAGCCTGGGCGACACAGCGAGACTCCGTCTCAAAAAAAAAAAAAAAAAAAAAAAAACCCTTTTAATTTGCACCTAGAAGAGGCAGCTTCGTGTGAGCAATGTAGTTTAAGGGAGAGTAGAAGTTAGAAATGGGATCTAGGAGTTTTGACACAGTGGCTTCCTGGAGCAAGCTCTGTGGTTACAGTCAGGTTGAGAGAAGTTGGAAAGGGACCTAACAAATATCCGTGGAGCCTCTCCCTTGTGCCTGGCTCTGGCCAGGTGCTTCCCATGCAACTTCATTTGATCCTCACTTCTGCCCTCTGAGGTGGGCATTATTAATCCGAGTTATCGATAAGGATGCTGAGGCCCACTATTAGTACCCTTTGAAAACAACAAACAGTGGATTTCAAAAGTTCAAAATTTCTCTTATACAAAGCATACCTATTTAAAAAATACATTTTTCTAGTGAAAAAAAAAAAAAAAGAAGTCAGGGAAAGGTTAGCTTGCTTAGAAGAGATAAGCCCTCATTCTCTGCTCACACCACCGTTCTCACTCTTTCCCCAGTAAATCCACAGGTGATATGTCATTGGCTTCATGAGAGCTTTGGAGATGATCTTCCATTTGCACCTTCTTCACACCATAAAGGGAGCTTTGAATCTCCCCCACAGTTCCCATATCTTGCGTGTGAGTTATTTGAGATAACTCTCTAGACTTAGCCTGATAAATCTTTCCTGGAAGCTTCTGCTTTGACTCAAGAGGAATTAAATAAAAGCTTTCAGAGTGCCATTGTGTACTATCCATGCTGTTTCAGAGGAATCCCAAGTGGAGGACGCAATATATTGTTTTAATTACAAAGGGATAATAGTCCTTTGTAAGGAGTTATTTGTAATGAGCTTTGTAAAGGAGTTTTACCATGAAGAAATGAGTCTCACATAAAGAGCAATAAAAGCTACTGTGATTATTATTATTGGTTTTATTCAGGGCCAGACCCCAGTGAGATTGAGACAGAGGCTGACTTTTACCTGAGTACCATTCTTCCCTGTCCCATACATCTGTTCTTCTCTGGGCATCATTGCTTTCCTCCCTTTTCATCATTCTCAGCCCCCGGAGGAGCCTAGTCCTTTCCACGAGGAGAAAAGCCTGGGTTAAATGCATTGATATAAAAGTAATAGAGATGTAATGTGTTACTTTTCCCAGAGGTATTTACATTTTAAAACTTTGGCCTCAAGAGGGCTATACTTAATTCAAAGGAACAAGTCTCCAGTGGCGGAAATGCAAGCCTTATGGAAGGAGGAGTTTCAAGAGAGACTTTTTGAGATGAGACTAAGAAGATAGAGAAGGAAGAGGAGAAATATTAATATCTTCTCACCCATGTTCATTGCAAAAGGATAATGGCCTAAAACACAGCATTTGGGTAGGATGAAATCAGTTCTCCCACTTCCCGATGCAACGTCTATGGACGTGCCTGCTAGCTTTCCTCTACAGAGGGAGGGCCCTGGTTTCATTTATTGCTTTCTAAATCAAATGACTCCTTTGGGAAATGGCATGGCTCAAATCAATTCAATTCAACTTGTGGAGATGTAAATTCACCATAAAGTGGTGATACAAATATAAAACATGGTCCTTGCCTTCAGGGAGCTATAATCCCCTTGAGAGATGCTGACGATTCTTCTCCACGATGCAGTAAGATAATAGTGTAAGACAGTGCATTATGGAGGACTATGTACAACTGTAAAATAATTTTTTATCCATTCCTTCTGCCCCTTGCAGCAAAATTGCCATCTATAATATACTATATAGGAGATTTGAGCCTCTACTTGTTACCAATTTGCTGAGAGACAAATGCATTTACAGGTTAAGTATCCCTTATTTGAAGTGCTTGTGACCAAAAGTGCTTTGGATTTCAGGTCTTTTTGAATTTTGAAATGTTTGCATTATACTTACCAGTTAAGCATCCCTAATCTGAAAATTCAAAGTCTGAAATGCTCCAGTGAGCATTTTCCTGAAGCACCATGTTGACAATCATAAAGTTTTAGGTTTTGGAACATTTGGAGTTTCAGTTTTGGATTAGGATTATTCAATCTGTACTAAGCAGTTTGTGGTGTTTCTTTCTCCACAACAAACCAACTTAACGTCACCAATAATTCTTTGTCTTCCATGGAAAGCCACAGGCATCCCTAAAGGGAAATTGGTTGTATCCCTCTCTACTTCCAGTTCCCTCTCTCTCTCTTACTGACCCAGGTTATGACCTCTTCTTTTCCTTGGCCTGGTCTTTCTTTTCAGATCACTGTGAATTGGACATTTTAATTGGACTGTCTCTGAGTTTCAGGCGCTATTTTAGCCCTGAATGATTTCTCTTCCCCAGTTACTCCATACTCCCTGCTGCAGCTGCTTCTGTTCCCTTGCCTGATCTAAGCTCTATGAGGACAGGCAGGTCAGAGCTGGGCCCCTGTTTTCTCTGGAGGGGAAGTTAGGCAGTGTGACCCTACTTTGCAAGAACAGCAGCCACTGCCGCCTATTCTTTATTTAGATCAATGCATGGGTATTGAGTGATTGGGTGAGCCCCTGGAGAGTCCCGAGATTCTAAAAACATTTTACACCATGCAGTTTCTCCATGAGATACTAAGGAAGTCAATAAATCTTCCCATATCACCCTGGAGGGATAACATGAAGTAAATATATATAAAACGAAGATTTTCAGCTATTTAGTTCCCAGGATGTTAAGCAATCACAGATAACTTTAAAAAAAGAAATTCTTAAGTGTAGAGGGTATGTGGAACTTTGTACAAAGGCAGTATTGATGGTCAAAACAAGTAAGAACTGTGCATTTGAGGCATCCACTTGAATCAATCGAGGTAATCCATCTCGTGGAAACATGGTTTTTCTGATACAGCTGAGATGTTTGCCATCATTTTAGAGCTGAGTTTCTCAAAATATGGTTTCTAGACTACCTGCACCTAGGGAGCTAGTTAAAAATATAGATTTCTGGGATGGGGCCAAATTTGGATGCTTTCAGCTACAAATAAGAGAAAACTCAACTGATAGTGGCTACAGGAGCTGATTAATTCAGAGACTCAACCTCTCCAAAGACACCTCTGCTATGATTTCAAGATATCCCCCAAAGTTCATGTGTTGGACACTTAATCCCCAATGCAACAATGTTTAGAGGTGGAACCTTTAAGAGGTGACTAGGTCAAGAGGGCTCTGCCCTCATGAACGGATTTTTGTCATTATTGTAGGAGTGGGTTTGTTATTGAGAGAGCGGGTTGTTATAAAAGCGAGTTCAGCCCTCTCTTGCTCTCTTGCATTGTCAGATGCTGGCCCCTTGATCTTAGACTTCTCAGTCTCCAGAACTATGAGAAATAAATTTCTGTCCATTATAAATTGCTCAGACTGTAGGATTCTGTTATAGCAGCACATAATGAACTAAGACACAAAATTGGTACCAAGCAGTGGGGCTGCTGCTATAACAAATACCTGAAAATGTCAAAGTGACTTTGGAACTGAGTAATGGGCAGAGGCTGGAAAAATTTGGAGGAACAGGCTAGAAAAAGCCTATATTGTCATAAATTGAGCATTAAGGGTGATTCTGGTGGGAGCTATGAAGAAGACAAGAGCTGTAGGGAGAGCCTGTCTTCTTAGGGATTACTTAAGTGGTCATGATCTGAAAGTTGGTAGAAATATGAACAGTAAAGGCCATTTTGATGAGGTCTCAGACAGAAATGAGAGACAAGTTATTGGAAACTGGAGTAAACGTCATCCTTGTTACAGAATGACAAAGAATTTGGCTGAATTGTATCCATGCCCAAGGGCTTTATGGAAGGCAGAATTTAAGAGCAATAAACTAGGATATCTTACAGAAGAAATATCTAAGCACCAAAGCATCAAAGGTGCTGCATAGCTTCTTTTGGCCCCTTGCAGTAAAATGAAAAATGAGACAAACAGTTTAAAGATGGAATTTATGATGAGAAAGGAGGCAGAATATAAAAATTTAAAAAAAAATTTCTATCCATGTAAAGAATAAAGAAGCATGTTTATGAGAGGACACCAAGGATGCAGACAAGCAACTATTTGATAAGGAGATGATTACGGATGGAAGGAATCCAGATGCTATTCATTGAGACAATGGGAGAATGACCCCAAAGGTATTTCAGAGATCTCCAAGGCTGTCTCTTCCATCACAGGCCCAAAACTCTAAGAGGGCAGAATGATTTGCGGGGATGAGCCTTGAGTGCCCTCGATGAGCTCTCTGCTCAGGGTTGCCTTGGGATTCTGCTCCCCACATTCTGGCACAGTGCTCCTTGGCCACTCTAGCCTTGGTCAATATAGGCCCAGATGTGGCTCGTGCTCCAGCTCCAGAGAGCACAAGCCGTAAGCCTTGGTGGTGCCCATGTGGTGCTAACTCTGCAGACACAAAGAGTGCATGAGCTGTGGGGCCATGGCAGCCTCCACTGAGATTTCAAAGGATGTTGTGGACAGCCTGGGGACTCAGGCAGAAACTTGCTGCAGGAGTGAAGCTGCCACAGAGAATCCCTATCTAGGCAATGACTAGTGAAGCCATGGGAATGAGGCCACCACAGAAACACCCCACTATGGAAATACTTACTGGAGCTGAGGGAACAAGACTACCACCAAGACTCCAAAATTGGTGTCTCCATTCATTTTGTGCTGCTATAACAGAATATCACTGCTTGGGTGCTTTGGTGTAACCGAGGCTGGGATTGCCACAGGCACCAGACTCCAACTTGAGAGAGATGAAGCTTGGCTGAGCCCAGCAAAGTTGAGGGGGCAGGGCTGCCTGGGGTCATGGGGGCTTAACCTCCACCCCAGTGTGCCCAGGATTCAGGATTTGGAGTCAAAGGAGATTATTCTCCAGCTTTAAGACTTATTGTTGTTTTCCCTGTTGGGTTTTAGAGTTAGTTAGGACCAGTTACTCCTTGCTTCTTGCCTATTTCTCCCTTTTGGAATAGGAATGTCTATTATATGCTTGTCCCACCATTGTATATCGGAAGTAGATAATACGTTTAATTTTACAGGCTCACAGCTGGAAGAATTTGCTTTGGGATGAATTGTGCCTTCAGTCTCACTGATAATCAGTTTAGATGAAACTCTGGACTTTGGACTTTTGAGCTGATGCTGGAATGAGTTAAGACTTTGGGGATATTGGGATGAAATAAATGTATTTTGCATGTAAAGAAGGACATGAATTTTGGGGCTTAGGGGAAGAATGCTACGGTTCAAATCTGTCCCCAAAGTTCATGTGTTAGAAACTTAATCCCCAATGCAACAGTGTTGGGAGGTGGGACTTTTGAGAGGTGGGACTTTTAAAAGGTGATTAGGTCATGAGGGCTCTGCCCTTACACATGGATTTATATCATTACTGTGGGAGTGGGTTTGTTATGGAGAGGATGGGTGGTTATATTAAAAGTGGGTTAACCCTCTCTTGTTCTCTCTCACTTTCTCTTGCCCTTCTGCCTTCTGCTATGGGATAACACTGCAAGAAGGTCCATGCCTGATGCCGCCCTCTTGATCTTAGACTTCTCAGCCTCAGAATTGTGAGAAATAAATTTCTGTTCCTTATACATTACCCAGGAATTGATATTCTGTTACAGCAGCACAAAATGAACTGAGACACCATTCTTTCCTTCTTCCCTTATGTCAGATTTGTCCTCAGGCTGGTTCCCCTCATGGTTGGAAGACGGCTGCCATATCTCCCAAATATAGCACAATAATGGCCAGCAGAGGGAGAGACATTTATGTGATTGATGAACCCTTTTCCAGGGCTGGCTCCATGGGCAGAGACATGTGCAGTCACATAGGACCCTGCGCTCAGAAGAACCCTTTCCTTGGCTTAGTACGCTGATCTGACCATCTTGAAATTATTCCTAATTTTATCTTTGAACTTTTGTTTGATAAGTGGAATCTGATAGGAAAACGGAGCAGGTCCATGAGCAGACAGGAATATGTGTCTCTGCCCTTCTGTTACCCTATTTACATATAACATCTGCAATGTCCCATGAGCACAGAATGTGTGGGAAGTTCAGCAAGACTCAACACAAGTACATGTTGTGGCGAGGGGGAAATGTTTTTCTTTCTATCCTTCATAGTTTTTAGATGAGAAAGACTCCTGTAAAAAGAAAAAAAAAAAGACAGAATAATAAGAGAAAAAGAAACAGAAGTTTGGTAACCTGTATACCTCATGTATATCTCTGGGAGATACCCAGAGAAATGAGTTAATCTCAGAACAGACTTAAATACCATTATCTGTTAAAACAAAGAAAGGTGTGGGAAAGCCTGGTTATGAGGAGATGCCCAGGAGAAGCATGGGAAACAAGGGTAAGATTGGTTATGCTGATTAAAGTCAATGTCTTCTCCATTGATAAGTCTCTTGTGATTTAGTCAGCGTTCTCTTCCTTATACTGAGAGAAAGACACCCTTACAAATGGAGGGTTATAGGTATAAATTTCCCTTACAAAATGGTAACTTCTGTTCTGTTTTCAGAATTTCTCCTGTGTCTGAAGTTTCTCAAAATAATCAGCTCAAACTAATCCTTATGCCAAAAAGGCATATTTGGGGGTAGATACTCTTTTCTGCCATAGTCATATTTTGGGGTGCATATTATGTTCCCCATAGTTGTATTTTGGGGTGACATATTCTGGTCTCCTACAGTCATATATTGGGGTGGCATATGCTGGTTTCCCACAAGGGTTCCCCTTTGTTTTTCATTTATTTTCAGAGCATCCTTAGGACAAACTGCGCACACTCTGAGAAACACTTCTTCTTTGGAAGGTAGGTTTATCAAGACAGAATTTAGTGGGTATATTTTTCTT
The DNA here is from genome assembly GCF_049350105.2 of Macaca mulatta. Classification (NCBI taxonomy): domain Eukaryota; kingdom Metazoa; phylum Chordata; class Mammalia; order Primates; family Cercopithecidae; genus Macaca; species Macaca mulatta. The sequence continues at coordinate 118,287,202 of NC_133406.1, forward strand.
TTGTAGATACTATGTCCAAAGTTGGGATAGGACACACTAGAATAACAGAGGACTGTTCATGTTGGTGTGGGCCCACCTACCGGGCCGTCTTGGAGAGCTGAGTCTCAGAACAGTTAGTATGTGTTTCTGCTAACGATCATCTTTCTCTATTAAAATACAACTCTATTAGAATAACTGTATAACTTTTTAGCTAATGTCCTAGTCAACTAGTCTAACATCTCCAATCCTACTCATGTTTCAGAAGTTTCGATATCCCTCTTGCCCTCCACTCACAATTATTGAACTCTTTCCTGTGGCTCCTTCAGTTATTAATATTAAGTTTGCAAAGACAATAAAAATAAACAGATGATGATGGAATTTATGGGAAAGGGTCACTAATCTGACTTTCTTGCTATATGGGTAAGAAACTGAGTCCCGGAAAAGGAAGTGAGTTAAATAAGATTATACTGCAAGTTAGGACCAGTATTCAGGCTAGAATTCAGATGCTTCATGTTCCTCTCTGGCTGAAGGTCTAACCTCCATGTGTGTCATTCTACATGGCCCCTTTCTCCAAACTCCTTCCTCCTACCAGCCTCAGACCTGAATTTCAAAGCATCAGTTTAGTAAATACAAGTCAGTGCAATGTGACTTGGTTGAATTTCCTTAACCTCTGTTTTTCTTCCTTCCTTTGACAATGTTTTAAACCTCAAAATCATTTCCACACCCTCTTTTTTGTTTCCTTTCTTTCATTCCTCCTCTGCACTTAGCCCCCAATCTCCTACTCTGTCATTTATGGCTACCACTCTTCTTCTGTAACATTTCTTGGTGAAGCAGTATAATAATAATAATAATAATAAACCCAACTATTATCTTCATAGCTGGCATCAGAATTCCTATTAGGGAAGAAGCTATCTGTTAAGGACACAGACTTTTTAATATTAAATTTTAAGCTGTTTCCATTGATTCTGGGTAAAAGCTCCCTTCTTCATTTTTCTCAAAATGTCAGCAAAGGCCTTGTAAAATTTGTGGTGTGTGTGTGTCTATGTATGCGTGTATAAGTAAATCAAGGAAAGAGATTGAGTTTCAAGGGAGTCTCACTCAAAGGACTGGGTAAGAAGAGGGCTACACACACTGAAAGGTGAGATCACTAACAACAGAACTAATTCCAGAACCGGAGGAGGCCACAAAAATGTAACTGCTCTGAGAGAATGCAGACATCTTGGGGAGGGCATTGAACTTTCCACAGGATGTGGAATGGAGATTCGAGCCAATCTTATCTGGATCTCAAGTGGCAGGGTGCCTGAAGCTGACATTTGGGTTGTGTTAGATTTTTATTTTATTTATAATATCACATCCATTTTCTTGACCCTTCATAATCTTGCCTCACCCTACGAAGCAAGGCTATAGACAGAATCCCTCTGCTCTGGCTAGGCTAATATTGGTGTAGGCTCAAGAGCACATCACATTGGCTTGGCGCTCCCACCTTGACTCAATTTCTCTGGATATTGGATTTTAAATGCCTTTCCCACCCCACTATTCAGACTTATCCCTTAGCGTCTTGCTCAAGTTCCCCTGTGAGTTTGCTCACACTCTCTCTGCTTCTGGCTGCTTACTACTCTTATACTTGATACACATGAGGTCTACTCTTGATTAACATGCTGTTTTGCACATGTGGACCCATTACTGGTTCAGATCTGCTTGGTTTTCAACCTTACTGTGATGTGGGCTCAGTAAGGCCAGGATCTATCTTGTTCCTCTGAACTCCACAGCACCTAGGTAGGTGCTTTGTATTAACATTAAATACTGACAGCCTACTTTAACCTTCCTCCTTGGAGCAATCCATGCACCAGACCCTTTGTCTGTTCTGCTACCTTTAGTCTCAGTTTTGTCCCTACTGTTAGCAGCAAGAATCCTTTTTCTTTTAGGACTGTTGAATCCTCTGATCAGTCCCACTCTCAAATCAAACTCCTTTGCAGATGTCCTGATACCCACGAGCTAAGGCGACTGTCAGCTCCTCACAGTTCACATCCCATGACTCATGAACCCCAAGCTTGTCCTTGTTGAGTGGGTAGGACAACCGGCTTTGGAAAACCCTCTGCCACAGCTTATAATAGGTGCTTTTCTTTCATGGGTAAATTCTGTGTCATAACCACAGCAAAAAATACACTCAATACTCCACCCAGAATACACACACACATGCACACACACAACCGAAACACAAGTTTTATAAAACAATACTCACCTTTACTTTGTGCAGTGAAAACTATTTTCTTTTCTCTTTTAATATAAAAATGGTGATTTCAGCTCACTAAATTGATTTCATGTCTCACTAATGAACTGTGATTTGTTGTGTTTGAAAAGTGTTCTAGAGGATCAAAGGACAGTTAGCAGGGGAAGAGAGGGCCATTCTCAAGCCCTTAAATGGTGACTCCTGGAGGGGTTGGTGGTTCTTGGAGATCATTCCCCCTGCAGGCTCCCTTGGTCCTGCAAGTTCATCTGAAGTTAAAAATCAGCACAAGAGACACACTGATCTGGAGTTTACCCCTGGGTCACCTCGCTAGTCTCTGTGTATGGGCTGGGTGAGCAGCTTCCTGTAGAGTGACATCTGAGGAAGGGCATGAGGTTGTCTAGTGGGGGCTCGACACTGTCAGCTCTGCAGACACATAGGACAGTATTACGGTGGTGTTTTACACACATGCATTGAATAAATAATTGAAGAGTGATGATCTTCTGTTTCTGTAATTTTCTGTTGGTGGCTACTGACAAGGGAAAGGCACTGCGGGGTAGGGGGTGGGCATTGGGTATGATGGGAAAGTAAAAGGGACAAACAAATTCTTACTGCCAGTGACCTTGGATGGGAAAGCCTTGAAACAGGCGGAAGGTGGCTGGGGCATTCCCTGGGGCTCGCTCTGAGTCCAGAAGCAAGTGCTGTCAGTGAGGGTAAAGGACACATACAGCCTCTTCATGGCCTTGGTCTGTGGAGACATTTGCAGAGACTCATCTCTGAAGTCTCTGCAAATGCAGGGTGGTTTTGGTTTACTAATTTTGCAAGTAGAATACTTGGAGCTGGGCAGAGGAAAGGCTGTAGCAGGGCAGGAGGGCTGAGAGACACCCTGAAGAGATTATGCTGGCTGTGGCATGTTATCAGAGATGGCACACACAGAAGAAGAGGTGGTGAGGAAGCGTTAAAAGTGAACAAGGTGCTACTGACGTGCTCCGGGCTAGCCCTCTTTCTGCCGGTCATGGTCACAAAAAGCAGACCAGTGTCTCCCTTCCTCCCTCTCCCCAGTCCTAACCTCCCTTCCTCCAGGGGGAGGATATCCTGTTCTCTACCCAGCACCTTCCTGGGAGGCAGGATGGCCAGAGCACAGGGCTCTGCTGGTCCTGCAGGGTACAAGGGATCTTCCGCGCTGCCTCCGTCTTGGGAAGGAGAAGCAGCAATGCTGTGTCTCAGCTACTAGCTGCAGGGAGAGCCTTTGCCCTGCCTACCCCTCCTTATAGTGTTGGCAGTGTGGGCAGCCCTGTGCTGTATGATCTTGGGTGAGTTATTTTAATTCTTTCACTTAAGGATTCGTACCCATCCAATGGGGCTTGGCAATACCACATGTATGTATATTTGTATAGTTCCTGTGAAGATTAAAATAAGATTCATTTCTATAAAGTCATGGTGCATATTTGCTCAATTAATTAATTCCACAAATATTTAATGACTACCTGTGATGTATCATTCACCATTCTAGGTGCTGGTGAGACAGCGGTGAGTAGTAATTCCTTGCTCTGGCAGAGTTTATATTCTAAATGAAGGAGACAGATAATAAATAACAACAAAGTAAGTACATATATAATATGCCCAACTATAAGTGCTATGGGGAACAGTAAATCAGGTTAAGGATAACAAGAGGTGGTTGGGGCAGAGGCTGGTTATTTTCTATAGATTGGTCAGAGGAGGCGTTTTGGACAAGGTGACATTTGAGCAGAGACCTGACAAAGTAAGAGATGGGGTCATGCAGTTGTTGGGGCAGCTTATTCAAGCAGGTGGAAGAATATGTGCAAAGGCCCTGAGTTGGCAGCACGTTTAATGTTTCAAAAAATGCCAAGGAGGCCAGCTTGGTTGGTGAGAAGTGAACAGGAAGAAGAGAGTAAGAGATAAAGGAACTGTTATCATGAACTCCTATAAAAAAAATCAGTTCTTTTTCACCCATTTTTTTTTCCCAAAGCTGGGAATTTGGAGCAATAGAAGAGGTTTGTGGCGGTGGGAATAGGTTTTGACACAGGTGTGCATTTCCTTTTGCCTCCTTGGACATAACCGTCCCATCCTTCTCCTGGGCCGCTTGCATCTCTAGGTATCTAGGAACATATTTACTGACTCAGGAGCAGTGGCCAATGAAACGCCACGTGTGGTAGGCAGCTTTACTTGTTGACAATGATGTGTGCACTCCCTGATGGCTGCACTCCTCTGGAGGTGGAGAAGACATCCCTATTGGCCTTGCGCTGGGCCATGGGACCTACCTTGTCAAGTGGAGTATGAGCAGACATGCCCTACGCCATGGCAGAGCTGAAGATGCTAATAAGCTGGTGTGGTTTGGCTGTGTCCCCTTCAGAGCCTGTGCTCCACAGTGAAAACAGCTTATCTCAGACAATGGCCATCTCGTTGCCATGGGTCGCCGCTGGATGAAAAGATAAATGGAGATCTGTGGAGACCACCAGAGCCAAAGCCAATGCACAGCCCTCAAGAAATAAATGTTTGTGTTTGTAAGCCACTCAGATTTGGGAGTTACATGTTGCTGCAGCAAAATCTGACTAATCAAGTCAGATTCTGTGCTAAGAACTTTCAAATGTTACCTCATTACCTGTGCTGTGGGTCATTCCAGTTTTGTAGATGAGGAAGCTTAGGTCCAGCAAAGTCAAGCAACTTGCATAGGATTATAAAAAACCAAAAACAGACAAAATTCAAATGTTGGGGAGTCTATTTGACTCCCCAACTGTTATGTCATGTGCCACTTTCTTTCTTTTTAACATGATCCAACAGAAGAGGAATAGAAAACGAAGTCCTGGCCGGGCGCGGTGGCTCACGCCTGTAATCCCAGCACTTTGGGAGGCCGAGGCGGGTGGATTACGAGGTCAGGAGATCGAGACCATCCTGGCTAACACGGTGAAACCCCGTCTCTACTAAAAATACAAAAAATTAGCCGGGCTCGGTGGCGGGCGCCTGTAGTCCCAGCTACTCGGAGGCTGAGGCAGGAGAATGGCGTGAACCCGGGAGGCGGAGCTTGCAGTGAGCCGAGATCGTGCCACTGCACTCCAGCCTGGGCGACAAAGCGAGACTCCGTCTCAAAAAAAAAAAAAAAAAAAAAAAAAAGAAAAGAAAAGAAAACGAAGTCCTTATGCTAACTTCAAATTCCCTGTGTGTAATTGGACTTCTCTTTCCTGCTGTGGCTCCACGAGCCCAGGAGACTCCATTCCTCTCTCCTCCCTCCTTCCAACCCCACTCTGCTCCACTCCATTCCACTGCTGAAAGTGCTCTTTTTGTCTCTCATTTTCTTCCAAATAGCTATTAAAAGTGACCTTTTCTGTGAAATCTTTCTGGAATGGTAAAAGAGAAAGTTTGGTCTCTCTTATCTGATTATTTCTAAACATACATGAAAATTGCCTGGCTATTTCCTCTGGATTATTCATTCCAAAATACACCAGTTTTTGCCTAGCTCTGTACATGTGTATACTGCCACATTTAGTGAGCACCTACTATGTGCCAGCCACTGTACAGGGACTGTACACTGTACAGAGTGAGAGGTATCAGATACATTGCTGAAGAACTATAAAACCTAGTGGGAGGTGGCATGTTATTAGCTTGGTGCAAACTTAATTGTGGTTTTTGCATTGTTGAAATTGGCCATTTGATATTGGAATACATTCTTAAATAATGTGGTTATGTTATATATCACTTTAATGTGCACTTCTTGCTTTTTTTTTTGCTAATGACTTATTACTTGCTTTTTCTCTGTGGAAATGATGTTAGACAAAAAGTAAATTCAAGTGACTTTCTTATTTGAGTTCAAAATAGGTCATAAAGCCGTGGAGACAACTCACAGCATCAGCAACACATTTGGCTAGGAATTGCTAATGAACATGCAGTGCAGTGTTGGTTCAAGAAGTTTTGAAAAGGAAGTGAGAGCCTTGAAGATGAGGAGCATAGTGTCCAGCCACTGGAAGTTGACAACGACCAATTGAGAGCAATCATCAAAGCTGATCCTCTTACAACTACACGAGAAGTTGCTGAAGAGCTCAATGTTGACCATTCTATGATCATTCGGCATTTGAAACAAATTAGAAAGGTGAAAAAGCTTGATAAGTGGGTGTCTCGTGAACTGAGTGAAAATTTTAAAAATTGTCATTGTGAACTGTTGTTTTATTCTGTGCAACAACAACAAACCATTTCTTGATCCGATTGCGACATGCTTCGAAAAGTGGATATATAAAATCCATATAAAGACAATCGGTGATGACAACTCAGTGTGGATGGAGAAGAAGCTCCAAACCACCTCCCAAAGCCAAACCTGCACCAAAAAAAGGTCATGGTCACTGTTTGGTGGTCTGCTGCCAGTCTGATCCACTACAGCTTTCTGAATCCCAGAAACCATTACATCTCAGAACTATTCTCAAGAAATTGATGAGATGCACTGAAAACTGCAATGCCTGCAGCTGGCATCGATCAACAGAAAGGGCCAAATTCCTCTCCATGACAACCCCCGACTGCAGGTTGCACAACCAATGCTTCAAAAGTTAAACAAATTGGGCTTTGAAGTATTGCCTCATCCGCCATATTCACCTGACCTCTTGCCAACTGACTACTGCTTCTTCAAGCATTTTGACAACTTTTTGCAAAGGAAATGCTTCCACAATCAGCAGGATGCAGAAAATGCTTTCCAAGAGTCCGCTGAATCCCAAAGCACAGACTTTTTATGCTACAGGAATAAACAAACTTATTTCTCTTTGACAAAAATGTGTTGATTGTAATGGTTCTTATTTTAATTAATAAAGATGTGTTTGAGCCTAGTTATAATGTTTAAAAATCACGGTCCAAAAGCACAATTACTTTTGCACCAACTAATATTAAAAGTGCTAAGCTCTATACAATAAGTAAGTATAGGCTCGTAGTCACACAGAGGAGGGCTCAATGCTCAGGTTGGGAGAAATGAATTAGAAGGTTTTCAGACACATGAGCTGAGTCTTGAATGCTAAGTGGGAGCCATTTGAGGAAGAGGCAGGAAGGAGAGAGCCCGAGCAAAGACACAGTAGTTGAGTTTAGCTGAATTGTAAGTCGGGTGAAGGTAGTGGCTGGAGATGGTCTAGAGAGACAGAGCAGATGTGATGCCTGAGGGCCTGGTATTACCGCAATAGTTTGCAATGCTAAGGAAGGTAAGAGAGCGCCTGTGTATAGGATTGTTTTGGTCAGGCCCACATGTTGCAACAGGCCATATGATGAGTTTGTTTTTGAAGCCCCCGGTCTCCTTATACCCTTTTCCCCATTTCTTCATGTGTGCTCCCACCCTGACCCCAGAGTTTATCAAAGCCTTTTCTGATGAACTTCCTTTATTCTAGGGGGCAGGTTTAAAGCATTACTCTTTTCAGGCACATCTGAATCCTAACAAGGGATTAACCCACAACACCAACAAATATTTCCTGACACTTTTCTATGCCCAGCACTTTGCTAGGCACCATATACACGCCCATTACATCACTTGATCCTTATAACCACCTTGTAAGGAAGGTACTATAATTGTAATTGTTTGGACAAAGAGGAGGTCAAGTCTTAGCAAAATCAAGGCAGATGACAGTCAAAATGTGGGAAAAGATTTTAGAGGTGAGGCGGGGACCATGAGCAGGATTTAGAGGGTAGGGAACAGCTTCCAGTGCCAACATTCCACCGTGCAGGCTGACCATAGATATATATTCCTGAGGCTGTCAGTCCTTCATAACTTAGTATCAGAAAAGAGACCAGGAGGCGCTTCATGGTGTGGGGTGCCTTTGGGTTAGTAATTGTTATTTTCAGGCACACACATGACTTGGCCAAAGACAAGTCACGTATAATGAGCCATATAATGGGACTCTATACATTTAATTTTTTTTGTCTTAAGAGAGGGAGAACTGGGGAGGACTGTGTCTACACTATCTGCCTGCCTCTGGACCTTTAAAACTACCCAGTCCTGTAGGAACCCTGCCCCCACCCATCCAGAAAGGCCACAGAGGCCAAACTAGGTATTTGCTGAGATCAACTACGGCCATCCTAGCTCACACCCAATTTGTCCTTGATCTGACCCAGTCTCCCCGACCCTTCACTTGACTTTACTCAGATTCCTCCTTCCGGTTCTTTGAGTTCAGTCTTCCCCACTTTCCCTGAGAGACTCCAGCTTGATTTTCCTCTCTCTCCAGTGCTTACTAAATCTAGCTGCACTCATGCAAACCCAGGCTTCTTATCCTTTGGTGTCAGATGGGAGCAGGGATGCTGATATAACTGGGTGCTTAATAAACCCTATTGATGAAGGTAATGATAATCACTAACATTTCCGGAGCACACCTTTTACCAAACCTCATGTGTTATGTCAGTTAATCCCAGGGTCTCCACATTGCTAGATCACGTGGTTAGTTCTCAGTTGTCTTCTTACTTAAAATGACCTATAGGGCTACACTCGACTTTCTACACTGGTCTATCCTCTTTGGGGTTCCCTCCTTTTAGTCTCCTTTGAGAGTTCCTCCACTTCCTCCTCATCTCTTAATATTAATGTGAACTGGGGCTTGGTCCTTTCCCCTCTTTTCTATTTATATTTGCATCTTTGGTGACTTCATTCACTAATATGACTTTGTATTTATTTTTTTATTTTTATTCATTTATTTTTTTGAGGCAGAGTCTCACTCTGTTGCCCAGGCTGGAGTGCAGTGGCACGATCTTGGCTCACTGCAACCCCTGCCTCCCGGGTTCAAGTGATTCTCCTGCCTCAGCCTCCCAAGTAGCTGGGATTATAGGTGCTCACCACCACCACACCCAGCTAATTTTTTTTTTTTTTTTAAAGTGGAGACGGGCTTTTGCCATGTTGGTCAGGCTGATCTTCAACTCCTGACCTCGGGTGATCCACCAGCCTCAGCCTCCCAAAGTGCTGGGATTACAGGCGTCAGCCACTGAGCCCGGCCTACTGTCATGACTTAAAAACCTTTTTCCTGAACTTACATATCCAACAACCTACTTAACATATCCATATCTAATCAATATCTCAACTCATCCCTCTGATCCACCCTCAGAGTTCCCCATTGTAATTGATGGCAACTGTATTTTTCTGTGGAGTCATCTTTTTCTCCCCACCTTCTTTCCCTTATACTCCACATCTGGTCCTTCAGCAAATTCTGTTTGCACTGCCTTCAAAACATGTCTGGAATCTGACCACTTCTCACCACCCCACTGCTACCATGTTTGCTATTGCTTCCTTGGATTATTGCAACAGCTTCCTAACTGTTCTTTCTGCTTCCACTCTTCTCTCTACAGTCTATTATCAACACAGTAGCCAAATAGGTCTTTTTAAAAAGTATAAGTCAGACCATGTGGCTCCTCTGCTCAAAGTCCTGCAATGGCTCTCTACTCCTCTGAGTGTAAAAGCCAAAGTCCTCACAATGGCTGATGTCATCTGGTGCTGTTACCTTTCTGACTTCATTTTCTCCTCTTTTCCTCCTCCTCCATTACTGGGCTCCAGCTACACTGCCTTCCTTACTACTTCTCAAACATGCCAGGCCCACACCCATGTTAGGGCTCTTGTACTGGTTGGTCTGGCTGCTCCAACACTCTTCCTCCAGATACATGCCTGACTCACTTCCTTGCCCCCCTCCAGTTTTTGCTCCAATGTCTCCTCAATGAGGCCTACCCTGAGCATTATGTAAAAGACTGCAGTCCACCCCGGTATACTCAATCTTGTTTTTTCTCTATTTCCCCACTCTAGTACTTACCAGCTTCTAATGTATTAAATAATTTACCTATCTATGATTTTTTTTTTTTTTTGCTTCCCACTTACAACGTAAGTTCCAACCAGGAGTATAGTACCTGGAAAAATATCTAATATTTATGTAGTGTTGTGTTCCAGGCCCTATTCTAAGCTTATGTTAAGAAATTTAATTTTTATACCAACTCCACGAAGCAGGTACTATTGTTATCTTCATGTTATGAATGAGAAAACAGGTATAGAGGGGTTAAATGACTTGCCTAAAGTCACACAGCTAGTAAGTGGTGATTCTGGAACCCAGGTATTCTGGTTCCAGAGTTCATCCTTTTAACCTGAAAATAATACTGCCTCTCATTGTATAGCACTTAGTAGGCGCTCAATAAATGTCTGCAAAATGAATACATGAATGAATTCCTAAAACACCAAATACTAGGTAAGCGGTAATGTTATTGCCACCTCCGTGATGAAGGAACCGAGAAACGAAGATGTTAAGTAACTTGCTTACACAGACAGGTAGCAGCAGAGCTTGTCTAAACCCACAGGGCTGCTTCCATATCCAGCATTCACACCACGGATAGAGGATGGAGATAAACTGCTAATAAACATTGATTTTCATAATTTCTTATCGTAAGTGCTTCATATAAACTTTTGCTTAACCTACTGTCTAGGAATTCTCATTAAATACTATAAAGTAGGTAAGAGAGAGCACCAGTCTCCAACATAGAACGTGAAAGCTAATCTCATGTAGGTGAATTGACTTTCTCAGAGAGAAAACATAGCTCTGGAGCATAGCCAGTTTCCCAGACGAATTCCAATTTCCCGGTTCCCTACAGGAAAGCAGAGGAAATGAAGAGTTACTCCCATTCACTTAGCTCTTTTGTCTTAAGAATACTGGAATTTAGACCTGTGTCCTTTGACAAAACCAGATTCGGATGGAGACTGGCCATACATGGTCACTGCGGCTTTTAATCCTGGTTTGAGAATCACTCCGTGGCTCGAAGTAATTTTTGTCAGCTTTCCAAGCGTGTGTTGAGAACCAAGTTGTCCTGATGCTTGCTCAGCCGGTTCTCCATCTCATGGAGATATTCCCACACTGGGAAACGCATTTAATGTATTTTCATGTCTGCATTCCTGACTTTGCCATCTGATCACCTAAGAATCACTAAAGGCATACATATGTCAGGGATATTAGGGAATGGAGCCCTAGAAGAGTTTGTGTTGCCTCTGAATGCTGAGCATACAGGGAGCTTAGAGAGGGCAGAAGCTAAAACTCCTTGCTAAAACAGCAACCGGCTTGGACGTCTTAGGCAGAACTGTACTGTTGAAAGAAGCTAGTCTTAAAAGCCCTTCCATTTCAAAGCTTTTTCCTTTTATTTTTGAGACGGAGTTCTAGTCTTGTCCTCCAGGCTGGAATGCAATGGCGCTATCTCAGCTCACTGCAACCTCCACCTCCCAGGTACAAGTGATTCTCCTGCTCCAGCCTCCCGAGTAGCGGGGATTATAGGCATGTACCACCACTCCCTGCTAATTTTGTATTTTTAGTAGAGACGGGGTTTCTCCATGTTGGTCAGGCTGGTCTCGAACTCTCGACCTCAGGTGATCCGCCCATCTCGGCCTCCCAAAGTGCTGGGATTACAGGCGTGAGCCACCTCACCCGGCCTTAAAGCTTTTTCATTGTTATCCCTTGTTCAGGCCTTTCCTTAAACTCCTTCAAGCAATGAATCCTCTCTTCTTGGCTCTGTGATAGCCCTTATCATGCTCAATTGTCACCCATTCACTCTGTGTCTCCCCAGCTAAATGTGGGACTCCTTGAGGGTAGGAATGAGTCTTATTTGCCTTTTCGGTTTTGTTTTGTTTTGTTTTGAGACAGAGTTTCACTCTTGTTGACTAGGCTGGAGAGCAATGGCACCATCTTGGCTCACTGCAACCTCTGCCTCCCGGGTTCAAGCAATTCTCCTGCCTCAGCCTCCCGAGTAGCTGGGATTACAAGCATGTGCCACCACGCCCAGCTAATTTTGTATTTTCAGTAGAGCGGGGTTTCTCCATGTTGGTCAGGCTGGTCTCGAACTCCCGACCTCGGCCTCCCGTGATCCACCCTCCTTGGCCTTCCAAAGTGCTGGGATTACAGACGTGAGCCACCGCGCCCGGCTGGGATGAGTCTTATTTGTCTTTGCATTTCCAGGGCTCAGTGTACAGCCTGCTTGGGCCACACAGTATTGGGCATGAAATGGTAAAACAAATAAAGCTTCATGCGGTCTCAGTCAGTGGGGGATGGTGATCACATAGAGTTTATGTTCCAGTTATGGGATCCATTTTCAGCACCAATAAACCTACTGGTTAGTCTTTTTGCCAAAAAGAACAGCCCTACAGTCCCTGTCCCCACTGCCACATTACAGGTAGGATGACGCAGAACATGCGGGCAGAAGGCAGGCAGCTGAGGGATGATTAAGGGATGCTGGCAAATGGTTCACCACATGTATTGGTAGAGATGAAAACCTTATTCGTGGTGAGGATACACTCTCTGTACTCAGGGTGCTGTCAGACCAAACTGTAGGTGAAGATGCTGGACTTTGCTGAAAACAGTAATGAATCCATGACACAAGGAAGTGACCTCTCCCCTGGGTAGTGCTTGAGAAAAAGATAGTGTAGGACACAGGAAAGGATCAGCAGAATCTGGGGAAGAAAAAGGGAAAAGAAATCTGGATCCACCAAACCAGAGATGGTCACTGGGGCACCGCTGGTTAAAAGTTGTTGTCACGAAGGAGGTGCTGTGAGTCACCATGAGGGGCCTACTGTGAGACGTTTGCACCTATATGTTTGCCATTTACCACACAGTAAACCATACACAGTTCTCATCCTCTAGCAAGGATAAAATACATTCTTTGCATGTTTGCTTAACTTTCTAGGTGTTGGATCTGGCCCCGTGGGCCCTGCAACTATTTCAGTCCTGATTCTGTAGTTCAATTTGAGCACCACTTGATTTTTAACAAGGCATTTTCTTGTATATGTATATGCTCTGGTTAAACTAGAGCATAGTAGGTCCTCTACCATTGTTAGATGAATAAATGAACTTGGCTTAGGTGCCTGGTGCTGTCCCTTACACAGCCATCCACAGTGCCCCACTCAGGACCATTTCTTCAAGGCTAGTGTGCCCTGTTCTGAATCTACCTGTCTCTAATTTTTTAAAACACTTAACGAACGGCTAAGTATTAGGGAATCCGGTACAATTCATGGTACAACTGTCTACTTTGTCACTTCACGGAAGAGAGAAAAACAAATCTACTCAAAGGAGTATCTCAATGGCTGAAATTTATTCTGTCCCATCTTTTTCTTACGTCCAAGTTAAACAGTGACAGATTCTGTTTTGGTTTCCCTGCTTGCAATTCCCCAGGTAGGAAACCATCTGCCTTGATGAAAAGGATTTTTCACTGGAATTGTGTCTAATAGCAAGAGAGAAATGGAGTCCCCTTGGTTAATATTGACTATAAATTTCTGCTGTGAGCCAACCGTAGTAACTATTCACTTGGCTGTACCACTGTTGAGAATGGCTACACAGCCAGCTGACTCTAGGCCTTGGGCTTAGATGGTTCTGCATTTGAGTCTTGACTTCAATACTTTCCATTTGTGGGACCTTGGGCATGTTCCTTAATGTTTCTGAACATTTCCTTATCTATAAAATAGGGAATTATAATTCCTACTCACTAAATAGCCATTGTGAAGTCATATTATGATGAGAAGGAATCTCATCAATCAATTCACACAAATTGATAATGGACTTTAAATTAATGCACTATCTCCTTCCAGAGACTTTTTAATAAGGCCCAACACTTTACTCCAGGGAACAAAACTCTGATGGAGGCACAGGGAGGTTCAGGGTCTTGGGAAGGTCACACTGTGCGAGTCAGAAGAACAGAACTTCCACAGTCAACAGAACCAAGAGGGTGGGCCTCAGAAACACGGAAGGAAGTGGCCAAAAGCAAGATGATTAATTCATTCAGCTAATATTTGACTGTCTCACATGTGCCAGGCACTCTTCTTAGGGCTGCAGGTCCAGCAGTGAATTGAAACAAACCCTTACATTAATGGAGCTCACATTCTAGTGGAGACAGACAGGTAATAATAAACAAACTAAATATAGGGTGTGTCAAAAAGTGTATAAAGCAGGAGAAGTTGGGAGGAGGGTTGCTGAGGTTTGAAATTTTAAGCAAGGTGGTCAAGAATGCCTCCCTAAGATGGTGACATTTGAGCAAACACCACAGAAGAAGAAGTTGTCTTCCAGAGGTCATGGGCAGCCTGGGTAGGGGGCAGAGATGAGGGCAGGCAGGGAGTAGAAGCCTCTAGGGAAGACTTGTTACCAGGCCCCAGCCTCAGCTCTACTCAGTACCTGGTGATGTCAGAGAGAACAAAGGGTAGTTTGCGTTAATTTTGTTTTTATAGGACCAGTTGGCAGGGTCCCTTTCTCCAGGCCTGCACCCCACTGCATCTCAGCCAGCTCCCAGAGCCTCATTTTTAGGAAAGCAGAGAAGCCTTTCTCTGAAGTAGAATTGCTGTGTATCGTTGTGCAGGTTGTACACTGCACAAAATGCCACATGTAAGGGGGTTCTAGTCACATTTTAGATATGCTAGATTTGTATATTTAGGATGATTTTCTGGTAGGTGGTGGAAAAGTCTTTTAATTAAAATAGTATATTATGGTAGTTTTCTGACATCCAGGAATAAAGCATCTTGAAGGAGGGGCACTTTAAAAAAAAACAAAAAACAAAAAACTTTCATTAAGGTACCCAGGAACCAGTGGCTGCCCTGAAGCTCCTGATTTCCAAAATCTTCCACGAGTGGTTTGTTGGGGATAGATTTATTGGCTATTATCATATCCCTCCTTTGCTGAAAATGTTGTGGCTACCATCACATACTAGAGGAAACTCCCCAGTGAGGCATAGAAGCAGAGGCAATTCCAGAATTTCTATGTTGAAGAGGTTTAAGGGTGGCAATCTGATAGGAAGGATGAGGGAACCAAGGAGAAATACCATGAGGCTGCGTTAGCAGGGCAAGCGTGCACCGTTTATTTGGTTTGGGGGGTAGTTGCTAGAGATGGGAAGCAGTAAAATACCACATACTAGCCCTTGGCCCCATCACTGCAGATCGTCCCTTGTCCATCTGGTCTCTGCCAGCACCCCTCACCTCATTTCTTATCACCCCTGCACTGAATCGGTGTCCCAGCTGCTTGAGGTGCCAGATCACCAGGATACATTTGCACAAGAGGTTCCTGTTGCCGGGAGTGTCCTCATGCCCACTCCCCCTCCTGCCCCACCATGTCTGCCCTTAATCATCAGCTGCTTTGCAAAGTCTTCCCCGATGCCCAAATCCTGCTCTGCACACACTTGGTCACTCTATCCTGGTGCTCACGACACTTTATAATAGTATTTTAAGTATTTTTTTTTCCTTTCTGTATTGAAATGACAGGTTCACCTGTTTATACCACTAGACTGTGAACGCCTCAAAGGCTGGACTGTGTCTTGTTAACCCTTCTAAACACTCTATAACACCATAGTTGCTCAATAAATGTACTGCTGAGCATTGCTTCTCAAATATAATTACTATTTTCTGGTGAGAATAAAGAAAATGGCACTTTAAAATTATACAGTTTTAAACTGTGACACATGCTATGAGCAGCTTCTAATCCTTTCAGTCCTAAAGACTGTTTTTTCCATCTGTCATGTCTGCACTGAGCCTGATAATTTCTCAGGAACTGAGATATAAATATGCATCAAATGAGTACACATGCAGATAAGAATAATACCTGCAATTACAGGGACATGAATCAAATAGCCCCAGCTATCATCCTCATACTTGAAGGATATACACTTATCCCAATTTGGGGTTGCAGAGAAATTGCATACCCCAATATGGCAAGAATGGGCCACCCAAAGCCCTGAGCCCATATACCAGGGCAGCACCCTGGGGTCTTGTTGCAGCCGTTTTAGTTTCTGCAGGCCTTGATCACCGGGGAAACGTACAGAGTATGTGACCTTTGTGACCCCAGCGCATAAGTCTACTTGGAAAGTTGCCATTCTCAGGCGTCAGGCATGTCGATGAGCAAAGTCCCGAGGGTGACTATGGGGCAGAAATATCCCAATGTAAAAATATTCTCCAAGTGGTTTATAAAATGTGTACAAGTTCAGTTACTCTTAGTTTCCATGTGCTGTGGCAGCTGGCCTGTCTGTGTTTATTTGTTCCTCTTACTTGTGATTATTCAGAGACACTGCATTTGTCTCATTCTGTCTCCTCCAAAGGGACAAGGACCCCTTAAAACAGAGATCAGCAACCCCAAGTTAACGGTGGGCTTGGCTGGGGACTCTTGGACTCTGGGGGTAGAGATCAGACAGTACTCATCCTCCTGAGGAAGCTGGGGGAGGGCATGGGCAGCGGTGGCAGGGCTGGGTGTCATCTGAGTGGCAGTGTGGCCACCAAGAGAAGGCAATGTGCTCGTGTTCTTTCCACTGGCCACAGAAACCAGCCCTGGTGCCATCTTGATTCCACTTACTATAGGCGGCAGTCGTACCTTTGCCATGTCCTTAGCCAGGGAGTAGGCACAGTGCTCAGAGGATAGTTGGCAAACATTATCAATGTGATTTAAACACTAGAACCCCCAGTGTCTGGAACAGAAGGGCTGTCTCTCAATTCCCTTTGGCTGACAAGGTGACCCGGGGGTAGCCCAGCTAGTAGGCCAGGGCTGGAGGAGGGAATTCCTCACCTAAGATTTCCGGGTAATGTCAGCCAGAGAAGACATCCAAATAAGCTGCAAAAAAGAAAAAAAGAGAAAAGAAAAAGAAGTGGCGAGGCTAAGAAGACAAAATAAGGCTCAGCCTTCAGTTCTCAGCCTGACGGGGTCCTGGGCCCAGCTGTAACCGCAGCCACCTCAAGTACCCAGGAGGGACAAAGAGGACACAAAAGCCTACCCAGGTTACTTAGTTAGTAATTGGTTCTCCACCATTGCTTCTCCTCTCACTCTTGGTGTGATCCTCTGACTGGCCTTCCCGACTTTGGATTTCAGCTTTCAATACCAGTGCCATAGCCACCCCACCTGTGTTAATCTGATTTCTTGCTCACCTTTATGTGTCTCTTTGCTCTTTGTAAAGTCTCACATCCCTGATCTCATTTGATCAACACGACAACCCTGAGTGGGTAGCATTACTATCCCCACTGCACAGACGAGAACAGCAAGGCTCAGGGAAGTGAAGTGACTTCTGCAGGTCACTGAGCTAGTAAGCAGTGGAGCCAGGGCCTGAACCCAGGCATTCTGACTGTATTTCTGTAGTGACACGTTGGCCAAACCCCAAATCCACTAATAGCCATTCTTTTTAAAGTGTCATATGTTTGAACATGCCCTCTAATATATGTATGTTTACTTGCCTATAAATTATAAAATGTATGATGATATTAATACATTAAGTATATTATGCAATATATTAAAACATATTTTAGAGGGCTGAAGAAATTGAATAAATGAATTTTAAAAAAACACGGGCTAACATTTGTTGATAATTGTTGAAGATAGATAACTGGGTATGTGGGGATTATTTTATTATTTTGACTACTTTTTCATCGGTTTGGGATTTTTTATAATAAAATGTTAAACAAAGAACAAAGGACAAAAACCAGTTACGGAAACTTTAGCCAGGAGTTGCAGAACTAAGCAAGGTAAACACAGAAAGCTTCCAGGAATTGCCCTAGAATTGCCTGGCTTCTATGTGGCAGTCCCACCAGGGTGTGTGAGGTGACAGAGACAAGGTTCGGTTAATTATCTCAATGACGTTGATGTTGCTTCTGATGTTTCGGCAGCATTACTATAATTTGTCCGAGTTCCTCCTTCTGTGAGACAGTATGTGGTGTATTGGTCCAGAGGCTGGACTCTGGGGCTGGAGTGCTGACTCCATAATCCTGGGTCTGTTACTCACGAGTTATATAATCTTGGAAAGTCACCGAACTTCTGTGTGCCTCAGTTTCCTCCCCTGAAAAGAGGGAATAATAATGGTAGTTATTTCATTGAGCTGTTGTGAGGGTCAAATGACATATATGTATCACTTACATAAATTTATATATATGTGTAAAGTAGCATATATACATAAAGTAGTAGAATACTGTTTGAAACATCGTAAGTGCTAAACGTACTTGCTATAATAATAATAATTATTATTATTCCTTCTGCTCTATCTTCCTAGATGTAATGCAATCTGAATTCTCAGGGACTCTGCTTTCCCTGTTTCTACATTTGACTCAATTTCTGAAAATGTCTGAATTAGACAGATGCCAGTTGTCTCTGAGCAATTGTGATTTGGAAAAAAGGGAAAATGGCTCTGGCTTAGGTGACATGTAATGGGAAACAAAATCTGATGGAAAGAGGTGGCATGATGATTTGGGAAAGCAGATTTTAGTATACATTCAGCCACCGATTGCTCTGTGACTCGGGACACATCATCCGCCTCACTGGACCCCACTGTCATCATCTCTAAAATGAGTGATTTGGAGCAGGTGGTCACCAAGTTCCTTTCAGAGCTGACATTTTTTTTTAGCGTGTCTTGGGTTCTGATTTACTTTTAGCTGTGGGCAGTCTCAGGATTTTGAATTTCAAACACCCTCATAGGTTTAGAACCTGATCATCATAAAGTCTCCTGATCTTAGGTTCTGACAGATGCCATAGCCCCCACATGCTTTGACATATGCCAGGATAACCTTCAAAATAACAAATCACAAATAATATATTAAACTTTTGAAGGAACAAATGTGTCATATTTATCATATGCACATAATGATTGGTTGATAATTTAAGAATTCATACTAGAATGTCAAATAAAAATACATCGTATAAGCTGATCTCTAGGGAGCTGTATATAGCTGGCCATATAAATATCTATCTACTTACAGATATTTTATTATACTCTATATCTAGTTATATATAGGCAGACAAATCTAAGATACAGATCAGATACCAACCTATTTCCTGGATCCTTATGTCAGAAATACCTGGACACTGCACTGAAAAAAGGGTTCATAATTTTTAAAATGCACAGCTTCTGTAAAAAGTCTCATGTGCCTATATGTCTATATGAACATAGATCTAGATATGTGGATTACATAGATACAATAACTGACTGAAAATGGTGATTATATCAGGGTAGTGACATTTTCGGTGACTTTTTAACTTCATGGTTTTTTTTATGGTTGAACTTTTTTTACACTGAGTATCAATTATTTATATAATCAAAAGAAAAAGCCCTTTTTTTCATGGTGAAAAAGAGTAAAGACACAAATTCAGATAGTGGTATAAAGATAATAATTATTAAAGGGAAAAATGAGCAAAATGTCTAATGCAACAACTAAATTTAATAGATAAATAATATTTTAAAATCTCCTAAGGTAATACACGTCTAACACATGTTTTTAAATACAATGCTTACATATTTTTATTCCATGATTGAATTTTGGCCTCCTTCAATGTCCCAGAAGACTAACTACAATTGAGAAAGTCCAGAAAATGTTCGGAATGGGGATAGTTTGGTTTTTTGAGAACAATTAAGTACTTTAATACTTGAATGAACACTTTTTTGTGCAGACTATTAATTTTCCTTAGTTTTGTGAAACTATTCAATTCACCAGATTGGTACTGGGTGTTTCAATATGCTTAACACTGGGCCACATTTAGGCCTTCGATTGCCCCTTCTCAGTCTTCTCCAACACAACCCCCTACAGAGCTCAGTCCTCCTACGAAGGAGGGACCCTTCCCAGCTGTAGTCGTGCCTCTGTGTTAGCCTGGCGTCTGGGCAGTGGTTCCCACAGTCGGGTTATCAGGAGAATGGTGAGTGCTGAACAATAGCAGAGGAAGCTGGTGCGGGCTCTGAGCTGATAGCCTCCCAGCCGGCATGTCCGGGGCAGGTGAGGGACCTGGGCACACTTCCTCCACAGTGGAGCTTGTCTCCTTTGCTCTGAATCAGTTTCTTCTTGGGAACAGAGTCTCAGCATGACTCAGTTCCCACTGCTCTGGGGAGATGAGGGCTAACATCTTAAGAGCTGGTGCCTCCACGGCTGCTTACGATCTGCTCATTTACCCCTTGTGGTCTCAGGTGAGGACCTCCCAGAACCCAGTCAGGCAGTATCGCAGTTGGCTGGAGAATTCTCCCTAATGAGGCCAGTTTGATGCATTCCCTGTGCCTAGGCTCACTCTTATTTTAAAAATTCTACTTAAAATACTCTTTTAGCACTTAATGCAATAATAGTAGTGAATATTTACTGCCGGGACAAGCTAAATGCTTTACATATATGAATGAATTAATCTTCACAATAGTTCTATGAGGTAAGAACTATTATCAATTTACAGATGAGAAAACTGAGTAATATGGTGTGACTACCTCTAAGTCACACAAAAAGTTGCTCGGTTGAATTCAAATCCAGGTCCATCGTGCCCTTGAACCCATGCTCTTAATCTGTGTTCTACACAGCCACACACTAGACTCAAAGTTGTGAATAAGATGTGGACCTTCTATTGTATAACAGGACAGGAGGACAAAGAAGAGTTAATTCCATGTGTGAAACATGAGTGAAAGAGAATGAAAGATTTACAGCACTGACAGCAGAGAGCTAACCTAGGCTGGCCAGATGATTCACCTGTATTTTTGAAACCACATGCTAGAATATTTTGTGAACAGAAGTCTAAGAAATCATTCTCTTAAAAAAAAATCATAAACTTGCTTACTCAATATCTTGTCTGAATCTTTGCTGTTAAGGTGCAGCAGGCATTTCAGTGACTCAAAGCTTAACATTAGTTGGGGTTGGTGTGTAGGAACCAGGTGAGGCAGAAATGCATGTCAATTCAATGTGGAAAACAGCGATTCTCCTGAAAATCGTTTACTTCATCTTGCCCAACAATCATGGAATTCCATCTCGGCAAGGAGAGTGGGAGATTGTTTTCTCCCCAAAACATTTCTTTTGGCAAATATTTGAAGATTCTAAACGTGACAAGTGATCTACTGGGCCTTTGAGAGGAAAAAGAGTGCCCCCAGAATACTGGCACAAATATGTCCATTCATCCAGTTTCATTCCCAAAGCATTTTTACTTCCCAATTCTTAATGTGGAAGTTTGAAAGCCAGAGGTGGTAGAAAGGAGTAATCTTGAGTGTTGGCCTCCTGGAATAGAAATTTAATTTCAAAAAACTACATGACTATTCATATTTCAGTCTGTCTCCATGGAAGTTAAACATGATATTTTCATTCTAAGTACACTGGTAAATAAAGCATTTTTTCCCTAATCCTTTCCTCCTTCAAAGATGGCAGAGGATACTGTAAAAATATATTCCAACTGATGGTGATCCTTCAAGGCAGAAACATGGATTTGGAGTTTTATAAAGTGTTTATTAAGAGAATGGTAAATGTCAAAGACTTCATCTGGAGCTTAAAATCACCAGCAAAAATTTTGAAAAATTTCATCCAAGCTTTGTGCTGCCTGGCAATATTCTCTTACCATTTTGATTCATTTCAACACACGTTTATTGAGCCCCTACTTTATAGGGTAGTGGGGGGAAGGAGCTTTAACTCAGGGTCCAAAAGTTTGGGTTCTAAACTCATTTGTTGGATGATTGACCTTGAGTAAATTCTTTAACCTTTCTGTTCATCAGTGTCTTCATCTGTCAGATAAAGATTGTACGTAGTTGATAAGGTCATTTAGAGGATCAACAATATGATTTCAGGGGGCCTGACAAATGGCATCCCCATTCTCTGCCTAAGTTAGAAAAAACGAGAGAGATAGACATAGGAGCCAGTCAGAAAAAAGTCAGTACAACACCTTGATTACTGATGGGACTGTTTGAAGGCTTGGTGTAGGGTGTGCAGCAACAGTGGGCTTCTCTTCCCAGTTACTCAGCAACGCTGGACATGGTCATGCCCCTGTCGAATGCTGAGCCTGGAGGAGTGGGCTAAATGCTCCTTGTTTCCTGTAGGCAGGTGGCTCCCTAGGAGGAAGGGGAGAAAAGGATGAGCTACTTATGCCCACAGAGCTGTGTGACTTTTGTGGGTCATAGGCACTGTTGGTTTCATGGGTTCCTTCTTCCATGAAAAATATTACAAATGTGTGGGCCTTTAATAGTATTGTGGACTCTAGCTACTGTGCTTCATGGGTAAGTTGGCCCTGCAAGCTTAGTCCTTGTACCCAGGTTTCCAAACTAGATAATCCCCTCCTTCTTTCTTGGGGAGTATTGATTGAGGCCTCAATGAAGGGATTAAGTGTTAATTCAGATGGAGATACGAATCCAGGGATAAAATGCTGCCCATAACCCCATAAAAGTAAAATGCCACAAAGGAATGTGCAATGCAGCCTAGACTAACACCAAGGTGAGTAAGATACTCTTTCTCTCTTCAAGAACTAATTACATCACAAAGTAGAGGGGAATCAGTGCAAAACTGAAGAACAAGTCACATGCTGAGGAAGTTCTTCAATTCCTTGAGGACATGATATTTGAGCTTGGCCTTGAAAGATAAAAAATGTTTGCTAGATAGGGAATAGATCAAGGTAGGATGGAATGGAGTGGAGAGATCATTCCAGATTGTGAGAATGGCTAAGGACACTGTGTTAGTCTGTTTGCATTGCTATAAAGGAATATGTGATCCTGGGTAATTTATAAAGAAAAGAGGTTTATTTGGCTCACAGTTCTGTAGGTTGGACATGAAGCATAGTGCTGGCATCTACTTCTGATGAGAGCCTCAGGCAACTGACAACCATGGTGTAAGGCAAAGTGAAACCAACGTGTTAAATGGCAAGAGAGAAAGAGCAAAAGAGAGAGGAGGAAGTTCCAGGCTCTTTTTTTTTTTTTTTTTTTTTTTCTCTCTGATGGAGTCTCACTCTGTCCCCTAGACTGGAGTGCAATGGCCTGATCTCAGCTTACTGCAACCTCTGCCTCCTGGGTTCAAGCAGTTTTCCTGCCTCAGCCTCCTGAGTAGCTGAGATTACAGGCATATGCCACCATGCTTGGCTAATTTTTGTATTTTTAGTAGAAACAGGGTTTCACCATGTTGGTCCAGCTGGTCTCGAACTCCTGACCTCGTGATCCATCCACCTTGGCCTCCCAAAGTGCTGGGATTACAGGTGTGAGCCACCGTGTCTGGCTCATTCCAGGCTCTTTTAAAGAGCCTGATCTCATTTGAACTCATAAAGTGAGAACTCACTCATTACCACAAGGATGGCACCAAGCTATTCATGAGGGATTCAACCCCATGATTTAAACACCTCCCAACCAGGTCCCACCTCTAACATTGGGAATTACATTTCAACATGAGATTTAGAGGGGCCAAACATTCCAAACTATATCACATATGGATTCACTAGAACACATGGAACTTTCTGGAAGTTGATGAATTTGACGAGCATGCACTTACTTCATTCTTCTGACTCCGGGGACACCCTGTTCTATGCATTGTTGTTTTGTAACAGTGAGTAGGAGTGTAAGTGTAAGGAAAGTTATTTATTCAGTACCCTCTATGTTCCAGGTGCTTTACAGACATTCCTCATTTAATCTTCACTTCAGTGATTTGAGGTAGATATCATTATGCCCACTTTTTCAGACAAGGAAATTGAGACCCTGAAAGGACCCAGAGCCTACTAGCATCAGCAGAAGCCAGAACCCAGAGCTGTTAATTGCAAACCCAGGGCCCTGTTCTCTGACTCCTTGGAGATTTCAAAGGGTTTCTCTGAGAGACCTACAAAGAGGAGTTCTTACAATTACATTTTAGGTAGAATGTTTTTCCAGAGCTTCATTTCTGGCATTCCACTTTCCAGACTCTCGACTCCTGGGAGGCTTTTCCTCTCCTCACCTGATCATCTCTCTGCTGAGGACCCACACCTGTTGGTCCACCACCAACAGGTGGTGCCGCTTTCCTGACCTCCCATGCAAAAACCAGATCTCTGCTGTTCTGGGGTCTCTGTTTATGATTCCCCAAGGGGGGCTTCTTACAGGCACTCAACCTGTCAGCCTGTCCCAAGACCATGTTGGGCTTGTAGGAGCTCACATACAGTGGCCGCGTAGCTAACGTTTAGTAAGCACTTGCTATGTGCCAGGCACTGTGCTTAAGACTTCTCACACATCTTTTACCCTCGCAACACTCCTCTGACACTATTAACAATTATTAATAACTATTAAATTGTTAATTTAATAATTAGGCATTATTAAAATCTTACAGACAAGGAGACTGAGGCACAGAGAGGTCATGTAATGCTTTCAAAGTGACACAGCTGGAAGTGCTGGAGGCAGGATTTAATTCTGGCAGCCCCGCTCCAAACTCGCACTGTGAATCATGACAGGTTGCAGCCTCTTGTAGTAGAGTTTCACATCAGGTTTTCACTATTTGTGAGAAATGGACCTCTCTGCTTTTCTTCAATTTACTTCATTCTCAAACTTTTACAGGACTTGGAATCTTTTCCTTGTTGTCTTTCAAGTTATACTTTTATAGGCATTTTTTTTTCTCTCAGAACTTTGTCATTTGGCTGTATCCTGTTCAGGAACTATTTGTTCTCCTATGTTTCTGCTGTATCCAGTCCTTTGTTATATCTTTTCTGTTGTCTTTTTCTCCTTGATTTTTTTCTTTTCTCTTTTTCTTTTTGAAACAGGGTCTCACTTTTGCCCAGGCTGGAGTACATTAGTGCAATCTCAGTGCACTGCAACCTCCACCTCCCGGGCTCAAGCAATCCTCTCAACTCAGCCTCCTGAGTAGCCGGGACCACAGGCACATGCCACCATGCTCACCTATTTTTTTAAATTTTACTTTTGGTAAAGATGGGGTTTCACCATGTTGCCCAGGCTAATCTCGAACTCCTGGAATCAAACAATCGTCCAGCCTTAGCCTCCCAAAGTACTGGGATTACAGATGTGAGCCACCACACCCAGACTCCTTGCTTTGTTTCATCTTCTCCTTGCAATAACCAAGAGGGTTAGGATGGAAACTAGAATGTAGAATTCCTGGGTCAGAAGACACCTCGGGAGTCCTCTCTTTCCCCTCTAGCAAGACCAAACCCTGAGAGAGCATCTGTGGGTTTTATCTCTTAGCATCCATTCCCCTTCTTCATCAACATCAACATATTGCCTTAGGGAGCCTATCCTTTCCATTTTGATATTAGAGCAAACATGGTGGCAACCACACTGCCTCATGTTGAATGACAGCTCAAATTCTGTCTCAGTTTCGTAACTGTAATAGTAGCTACCTCATAGAGTGTCTGTGAGAAGAAAATACATGCAGATGTGGTGCTTAGAACAGTGGCTGGTAGAGAATAAACACCATAAATATTAGTGATTTTTATTGTCAATCTTTCCCAAGGCTAGGCCAAGGGAATGTTCTTTCCCTGGAATTTGAATCTTAAGCAGAATGGCAAAAAGACAGAAATCCATTAGAGCTGATTTATTTGGGTAATTGTGCCCTAAAGAAACGGTTAATCAGTTCCCGCTCCCTGGATCCTAGGGCAGTCCTTGTTTCTGGTCCTTCTTGAATTTGAATCTTAGTTGTTTATTTTTTCTGCACCCCACTTCCAACAAATGCCACCCTTTTTGCCTCTTCCTCCTCCTCACTTTCCTCTTCACCTGTCTTCTCCTTTTGCTTCCTGTCCTCCTCCCTCAACCCCCTCTTCTCTTCTTCCTCTTCCTTCTTTTTCTTTTTTATCTTAAAGTAGTTACAGTTGGTTTCTGATGCTTGCTGCCAAAGAACTTATACCGAGTCAGCATCCGTTGAAAATGACCCCTCAGCCTTGGTTTAAATATCTTCATAAAACAGCATCCCATTTTTAATTGGTAAACTCTTATTCTTAGAAAGTACTTCCTCACATTAGGGGAAAAAAATCTTTATAGGACTCTGATGCCAGAAGGTTTGAGTTTGGAGCCTGGCTCAATTGTTTACTTGCTATGTGACTGGGACACGTTGTTTAACCTCTGTGCCTTGGTTTCCTCATCTGTAAAACAGAGGATAATAATAGTAACCACTTCATGGTATTGTTGTGAGGATTACATGTCAGAATATTTGTGAAGAACAGTGCCTGATAAGAGTAAGTTAACGTGAGCCCTCTTCCTCCCTGTCCTCATTCAGATCCCAGTTCCATCCTTTTGAGCTGCCCAGAATAAGTAAAATCTTCCTCGTCATGTCAGCTTTTTGAAAACCAAGATGCCATATTCATGTCCCTCTTTCCTCCAGGCTCGATATGCCCTGCTTCCCCCTGACCCATCTGGAGACCTCTTCCCTGTGAGGCCAAGCCCTTCTTGGAAAGATCCAAACCTGTCTTCAACTTTCCTGCCTCTTTAGTTTACTCAAACACAAACAAGCATTTTATAAGGTTTTGTGTTCAGGTTTATCCACCTCACCCAGCCCTAGACCCTCCAGAGTCTTGGAGCCTATCCCACTGCCCAGGCCTGAGGATAGAGCCTAGGGTCCGGAGGATGGCACAGGAAGGTATAGAGGCAGAATGCAGGGGGAAAACCATTTCCCCTTCCCCTGGCCCGTTCCATCCAGGGTTGTGCAGAAGCTGACCAGACACACTTCCTGCACTTGGCTTGTCCTTCCCCAGACCCATGGCATGACTCTGCGCTAAGCTGTCTGGTTCTTGACATGCCAATGACAAGGCTGAATAATTTCCACTTATAGGAAGAGGCTTCACTGCATGGAGAGCAAGAGTTTGGTTGATAATAACATCACTTGCCTGGCACGTCGCAGTTTACAAAAAGGGGTACCCTTTTTATACATGAGAACATTAAGGCTTGGAGACATTAAGGGACTTGCCTAGAATCACACAGCCACCAAGTGATGCAACTTCCATGTGAGTTGAGTTCAGAGTTTTTTGTGATGTGCTTGTTCTGAAGGCTTCTGTTGCTGTTTTATTATTCCTGTGACTATATCGGTTTGCCCTTGAGGCCGCAGGGCCTCCAGTGGCCCCTTTCTCAATGATCACCACAGACACCTAGAAGCAGGTGGCCTGAGAGCCCTTGGACCTATAGACTTCCTGCTTATGAGTAGGGGAACTTTTGGATGAAGAGCCACAGCTTAGTGAAAGACTCATCGTTTGGTAAGACTGCAGGTGTGTCCTGGAGAAAAAGATAATAGACTGATACATTGAAAGAGTCATGTCTTAGGGAGTCTGGTTATATCTATTCATTCTAATGTTTTTGAAGCCCAAAGGAGCTTCTAACTGAGGGGCTTATTCTTACAGATTCTTGCAGAGATTTTACAGAAATCTCTTCACCTTTCTTCCCCTTTTTGTTCCTGTCCTCCTCCTCATCCCCCTCTTCACTTCTTCCTCTTCCTTTTCTTTTTCAGCTTAGAGTAGTTACAGTTGGTTTCTGATGCTTGCTGCCAAAGAGTGTTTACTGAGTCAGCGTCCCTTGAAAATGGCCCCTCAGTCTTGGTTTAACTATCTCCATAAAACAGCATCCCCTTTTTTCCTGGTCTCCATTTGGATTTTCTTGAATTCAGGGCTCCCAGGTGAAAGAATGGTCCAAGATTCTGAGGTGAAACACTAGTAGAGTGTCCTGCCATGCTCTGCCTTTAAGCAACTATGCATCCTTCACTTTCCAAGTCAGTAGAAGTAAAGTTACCCAGCCCTGGGCTCTACCTGCAATGCTGAAGAGACTAAAAGCAAGAAACAAGTGGCCAGAGAAATGATTTTACTTAGCACTGGGTGTGATCCAGGACAGGCAAACTGAGGAACCACCCTAGGAATCCCTGAAAATTGGAGGAGGATTCTGACTCATCCCCTTACTTGGCTCCCTGCTGCCTGCAGAACAAATTAATGTGGTTTACAAAGTTCTTAACAATCTGGCCCCAAACTCAGGTTTCTTCGCAAACCAAGCTCCCACGTACTTTTTGGTCCAGCTGTGTAGAATTGAGTTAGGAGGGAGAACTTGACTCTGGACCAGATCAAAGACTGGCTGAAACAGGGAAGAGGCATGGGAAGCACTGCTCTGTAAGACATGCCATACTAGTTTACCACTGCCATGGCAACACCTAGAAGTTACTGCCCCTTTCCATGGCAATGACCCAGAAGTTATCACTCTCTTTCTAAAAATCTCTTAAATAACCTGCTCCTTAATTTGTATGTAAGTAAAAGTGAGTATAAATATGACTGCAGAACTGCCCTGAGCTGCTGCTGTCAGCGCACTCTGCCTGTGGGGTAGCCCCATTCTGCAGGAGCCGTCACAGAGCTGTAACACTGCCACCTCCATAAAGCTATTTTATTCTACCACTGGCTCACTCTTGAATTCTTTCTTGAGCAAAACCAAAAACCTTCCTGAGCTAAGACCCCACATTTGGGGCTCACCTGCCCTGCAAAAGAACTACCCTGTAGTCTTCCAAAGTGCCATTGCCCATCTGTCCCGTGGTGCCTGGGATGTACTTCTCCCACTTCCAGTTCTCTGTCTGAAACTTCTTATTTTTCAAGACATATCGCAAATGCCATCTCCTCTGTGGAGCCTTTCCTGGCATTTCCTTCCTTTCTTAGTTCTCACAGCATTCTGATCGTAGCTCTATTGTAGCACTTCTCACATAGTCATATAATTTATTTTGTGGTTAAGTGCACAGACATTGAAACTAGACTGCCTGGATTCAAATACCAGCTCTACCACTGATCAGCTTGGATAAGATTTCCGTTCTTGATTTTTTCCTATGTTAAATATGGATACTAATTCTTATCTCCAAGGATTTTGTAAGGGTTAAATGAGCAAACTCTGCTAAGCACTTAGACCACTGCCTGGCATTCTCTGTTAGCTTTGTATTATCTGTTTGCAGCCACCTGTCATGGTCCCTGCCCATTCAGGTCCACTGGAGCATCAACCATCATGATTAGGCTGCTTGCAGGCCCACAGTTCATAAACCAGACCTGGAGGTAAATGGGAACTCCCTACACCCCCTTGTATGGAGGGTGAATAGATGCAGATGTCCATGGTTCCTAGTTTCTGGTTTCCATTCTATACTGTCCTGAGATCAGAGCTCCACCTCAATCCCTTTTACAGGCCACGTCAGCATGCATTGCTCAGCTCCCTCAATCCAGATGGACTTCTTGGAAATTGCAGTGTTATCATAGACTTGATGGTCTAAAACAAGGCAGCATTTTTATTCCAACTAGGTCTCCAGCTAGTCTTGTGGGATTCTAAGTTGGTGACATCACTCAGCTCTCAGAGGGGCCTGGGAGCATTGATATTTATAAAACTCCTAGGTTTTGATTTCGTAATTCAGATGCCGTGTCTGAATCACTAGTATATCTAGTTCCTAGCACAATCCCAAACTCAGTGGGTTTTTAAAATCAGTGGATAGATGAATAAATGAATAAATAAATGGATCAGCTATAAGTGGGCCATCCATTAACTTTGACACCCCCTGTGCATTCCCACAGTGTAGTGGTCAGTGTGGTTGACTCCAGCGGGGTTTTCTGTTACTGATGGCTGGTAGCATCCTAATTGAAACACACCTCCAAGTGTTGCTTATTTGTGTTTTCCTTATTTGGAATACCCTTAAGTTTTCACTACAGCGGCACCACCTGGAATAAAAAATGGCCTAAGAACATCTCCCATGCTCCCCAGAGTGCTGTATGGGTAAAGAAAGGGAGGAGGTACAAGTGTAAATATAGTTGGGCACTTAAGACAAACTTCAACTTCTTCCAAGCTTCGGCTTGGTATGGAGATAACCAATTACTTAGAATCATAGAGACATTAAAATTTAAAAGTAGAAGGCACAGTTGATATAGCTTAACCCAAGGGCACTCAATTCTTTAAGTGTTAGAGATAGGACCTGAGCTCATGTGTCCTGAGACCCTGATTCCTGCATTTCCCTCGTCCCTCTCTGCTTCATCAGCTTTTGTCAGTTACACACGTCCTTCCCACCACAGGCAGAGCTGGTACTTCAATCCCAGGGTTGTGTGTGAGTTCACAGAAACCAGAGCAGGACTGGAGGCATGAAGCACAGCGGTGGCTGTTCTGGGGCATCAGGCTCATGGTGGTGGTGAGCTTTTGCAAAGTTTGGTTTAGCCCTTCAGGATCTGAACCTTTACCCCATTTACCCATAGAAATCTCCCAAGATTCATGAGGGGTTTTCTCTGAACCTGTCAAGTTTGTTCTTATCTGCCCTAGTGTTTCACCACTCACTCAGCACACTTCCTTTTGCATCTTATGTGTATGGTGGAGAAGGGGTTGGTTGAATGGAGGAAGCTAGTACTTTTTGTTTTGTTTTGAATTGTTTTGTTTAGAAATTCTGCTTTTTCCCATGAGCTGTTCACAAGGCTTTGAAAGAACAGCTCAGAATTACATGGAGTAACTTATTTGGGGCAGAGAAAGAAACGTGTTAACAGCAAGAAATTAAAAGGGCACCACTTACATTCAATATGGTGATATTTATAGTCACCCAGAATTGAAGTGCTCAATAATAGGGCATTAAATGAATTTTGGTAAATCCAAGAGTAGGAAACTGTGTAACCCAAGGACTTAGCAAAGGGTGGAGGTGACATATATACCCTGACAGTAGTCTAAAGAGTTCTGCACAGATGCTAGTCTTTGATAATTCTAGTGCAGTGGTAACATCCTTATGGAAAGAAAAGACACAAACACATTACATTGCCTTTGGGTGCCATTCTCTTTGACTACACTCCTGATAATCATTAAAAAGGTGAAGAAGATGTATTTCTATTGGCATAGAAAACGTCCCTGACATATCGTTAAGTGAAAAAAAGCAGGTTACCAAAAAGTGTTCATAATACGATTCCAATTTTCTTCAAAAAATTTATAAGTATAAAAATGTGGTAGAAAGCTCTCAGTATTTTAATAGTACTTGCAGGTGATTTTATCTCATGTTTAGACTTTTCTATATTACCTACATTTTTACAATAATACACTATCACTTTTTGTAATTAGGAAAAGACTGGAACAGTTTGAAAAATATAAAGCTTTCCGGTGGCTCAAGCCTGTAATCCCAGCACTTTGGGAGGCCGAGACGGGCGGATCATGAGGTCAGGAGATCGAGACCATCCTGGCTAACACGGTGAAACCCTGTCTCTACTAAAAAATACAAAAAACTAGCCGGGCGAAGTGGCGGGCGCCTGTAGTCCCAGCTACTTGGGAGGCTGAGGCAGGAGAATGGCGTGTACCCGGGAGGCGGAGCTTGCAGTGAGCTGAGATCCGGCCACTGCACTCCAGCCTGGGCGACAGAGCATGACTCCGTCTCAAGAAAAAAAAAAAATAAAAAAAAAAAATAAAGCTTTCTGTCTGTGGTTGGTCTCGGATATTAGTTTATGAAAGGGACCATGCTGAGTGGATCAATCCTTGCATTAATAAAGTTAGGTGATCAATAAATATTATTTCTCTTCCCCATGAAGAGAGGGAGGCAGGAAGACGCCATCCTCGGTGCAGGTGTGGGGTGGAGACTCTTGAGTCTGAAATCCTTCAGAGGGAGATATATTCCTGGAGTCCCCAGCCAGAACTTGGCATCATTCTCTCCCATCCAGAGACCATGTTAACTAGGTTGTTAGCATCTCTAGAACTCTCAACACCATAGTTGAGCAACATTATGCCTGAAATAAGCTTTTATGGGCTACCTGGGAAGCTAATTACCCTTTATAACATTATTTCTATGGGAAAACATGCTCCAAATTCCACACCACCAATTTACATTGAAGCTTTTAGGATGCAAGTATTTTCAGTTTGGAGACCTGCTCACTTGCCCCCCTGCCCTTTATTCACTAATTATTTGGAAAATCTCTATTATTTTGCAGTAGATTACAAACTGGTGAACAAGTCTTTTGGCTTATGATTTATTTGTTAACCCAGCACACAGTCAAAGGGGTTTCAAGATTGGGGGGATCTTAGAAATTGGCACCTAGTTACTGAATGAATATTACTGCTCACTGATTGTCAAGCTTGCTGGAGTTGCCCAGGGATGGGGCAGTTATGCCAGGGCTCATGTCTTCCCCAGCACTCTGCCAGTCTCGCTTCCCTTGTCCACACTGTTGGGAAAGGCATTAAGGAAATAATTCTTCATTTCAGGGGCATGCACTCATTTACCTACCACATTTACAAATGTATTGAGTTCAGGGACAGTTCCCGTAATCCTATAGCTCCTCTAGCATTTGGGACCATTTCAGGACCATCTAGAAATGGTGCTTAATAAATCCTTAAAAACCTTCTGAGATGGCAGAAATAATACTGGACTAGGCATGATGAGACGTGCCAGTATTGGCTAGCTGTGTGAGTTCGGGAAAGTTACGAAAGGAAGGAATAAGCATGCTTATCTCAGAAGACCTTTTTATATTTGACAGGTGAAGACTCTGAACTGAGAAGTGGCATTATGCCTATGGAACAGATTTCAACCTGTTTGATAAGAGGTTTCTAGGTTGGGAAGGGATAGAACATATTGGCCTTTTTGGTGGTTGTTTCAATTACTTTAGAGGTTGATGTGAAATAACCTTTTTTGACCTCCTATACCTAGAACAGTGACCTTTGACCTTTTTTGGGTCAACAGTGCTTTATGAATGGATCAAGACTATGGTCCCTCTTCCCCTAAAGCTTTAAGATGAACACAGGGGTTTCTATGCTCCATGAAGCCCACCAAAAATCTTCTAGGGGTCCAGGCAGGTAATACTGATCATCTTTGGACTAAATTTCAAATCATTAAGCTCAACAGATCCTCATGATTTTGCCAAAGATGTTTAAAAACAGCTCAAGCAGAAGTTTTGCATCTCCTCTCAGAAAACTTTAGGGTCTAGAATCATCTGTAGCTTTTGGATACAAGTTATTCCAGGATGCAGAGAGGTCAAGAAACCATGCCTTTTCTCTAGTTTTTAGTAATTTAAGCTCCAGGGACTTTCAGCTCAGTGCCCTAACAGCATCATAGGAGTATCTATGATTAATAACTGGCCCATTCTACCCTCAGGGAAGTCCCCAGGTTTCCTGATTCTTTGGGAGATCTGGCTTCTGCTCCGGGCCTTAGACAAGCTGCTTGCCTACTCTGGGCCTCAGTGTTCTCATCTGGTCCACTTGATCTTCAGTTTGTCTTCAAGCTCCAGTGTTCTGGTATCTGTGATTCCTTGATATCTGCATGGCACTGAGACAATCCTCTAAGGAGTCATGAATTTTGCAATTCCCAGCTTTGGTCTGCTCCTGTTACTGAGGAAATTCCTGTTCAAAAGGTAATTTCTACAGCACCTGTCTCAGAAGCATTTGGCTTCCTCGAGGCGGTTCAGGAGACCTGCAGGAAACAGATTTTTGTGTTTTTTTTTTTTTTTTTTTTTTTTTTTTGCTCTAGGAAAAAAACTCATTAAGAGCCATCTCAGACAGCAGATGTCTGTTAGCTGCACGTACATATCCAAATGAAACTTTCACCCAGAGGACCAGAAAAGGCAAGGCCAGCATCAGAGATTTAGCTGTGTCCTAAGAAACAGAAATCTCTACTCTTAGGCATCCTCCCACTTCCATGACTCACCTCCTCTCATTCCAGAAAGTCATGCACAGGAATTAATTTATGGGTCCTGTCCAGAGGTCTTTAAGTAAACAGTGCTACCAGTCCTTTCAGCTACCCAGGCAAGCTTGACTTCAGGCCCCAAAGAGGAAGCTAATGACTTGTAGTTACTTTGCTATTGTTTTCCGAAAACAATTTGACTTCCTTTTTGATAGCCTCAGAATTCCTTCTTTACAAATGAAGGCACTGGAGCCAGGGGAGGGCTGAGTTGGCCAGCTCAGGAGCATAATGCTCTCGGGCAAGATCTCCTTTATTAACAAGTTGCAGAGCCTCCTTAAAGGATGGTGGGCAGACCCTGTTTGTGAATGGAGGGACTTCGGTGCTGCCTCTGCCTCCCTCCTAAGATCTCGCCTCTATCCCAGAGCATATGACAATAACTAAGGTGTTTGGTGTCCAAAGAACAAATTTGTGAAGACCATCTTATTATGACCATTTTACAGACAACACAGTTGAGGCTTATTGACTTGCCTGAGATCACAAAACAACAAATGGACAAGGTTAAAATTCCATCTCAGATCTCCTGACTCCAAGTTCACCTCTCTCAAAGAGGCTATAAAGATGCAAAGAGAAGCCATCTGTCTAAAGCTGGCGGGCTTTGGTCTATTCCCTGAGAAGGGAATTTGGTCTATCTCCTGAGAAGGGAATCTTCACGTTAGATATGAATCTACATTTGAAATTTACTGTATGAGTGATAAATCCCTATCCTTTCTTCTGGTCTGGGCTGGTTTTAGGGGAGTTATTTTTGCACCTTCCTTCTACCAGAGGTGCCTCTGCTAGAGGTTCTTAGTCAAGTCCCCTCCTGCCACAACAAAAGATCCCCACTGGATTTCACTGAAGAGACTGTACCCCATTGACTTTTTCTTGACTTTTAAAAATGGTGTTTATGAGAACTATTTTTTTTAAGAGAGTTAGACTTTTCTCATATTTGCTTCTGTGAATCCCGACACTACCCCTGTCCATGACCACTGCCACATAGAAGGAAAGTTGGCAATCCTCTAGTCTCTTTACATAAATGCACTCTAGCACTCACTACATTGCATTCTACTTCTTGGTGCACAGGACTTTCCCCAGCCACTGGGAGCTTCAGGGCAGAACTTGCGTTTCATTTATCTTTGTATGCCCAGTCCTTGCACAGAGTGTGTTCTCAGTATACCTTCACTGAATTAAGGACTAATGAGTGAATGAATGGCTCTACAGAGCGGGTGCTGTTCCTGAGACTCTGGGAGGAATAGCTGTGAGGGAAGTACAGGCTTACCTGGAAGAGCAGTTGCCATGTGCTCTCAGGTACAAAGGGAAGGTTATATGTGAGTGGTGCCTTCGGATGTGTGCATTGCCCAACCTGCTTGGCTATATCTGGTGGCCTTGCTCAAAGGAGGCAATGAAGGTGGGCACAATAGTTAGAGCTATAATCATCAGAACCCATGTTTGCATTGTAAAACCTTATCTCCTTTCAGAGTACTCTCCCATTTATAATTTAATTTTTATCTTCAGAATAAATGGCATGATTCATTGTATCTATATGTCTATCTCTCTGTATATCTAGCTACGTATATATAGAGAGGTATATATTGTATTTATATATATATGATAGAGAATATTTAGCACTCACTACATGCCAAATATGACATATATCTCACTCAATCTTCATAGCCAACCCAAAACTACTATTATGATACTCATTTTTAAAGCAAGAAGGATATAGAAATTGAGGGTCACATTGCTGCCAAGTAGTGGAGCCAAAATCTGACCCTGAGTACTCTTAACCACAAAGTTATTTGCCTCAAGTCCTGTCCATTCTACCTTGTGTATTCAGCTGACCGGGCATGCAACTAATCTTTGAAAAACCAGGGAAAAGTTGTAATCTCTTAAATGCCTCTAATCCTGTATAATGTCTGGACCCTAGGAGCTAACTTTGGCTGTAGATACTAATTTGGGAGGAAATGTAAAACCTTTGTTATTTGTATTAGTACATTTTCATACTGCCATAAAGAACTTCCTGAGACTGAGTAATTTATAAAGGAAAGCATTTTAATTGAATCACAGTTCAACATGGCTAGCGAGGCCTCAGGAACTTACAATCATGGCGGAAGGTGAGGGGAAGCAAAGCACCTTCTTCACATGGTGGCAAGAAGGAGAAGTGCTGAGCAAAGGGGGAAGAGCCCCTTATAAAACCATCAGGTCTCATGAGAACTCACTATCACAAGAACAGCACGGGGAAAACTGCCCTGATGATTCAATTCCCTCCACCTGGTCTCTCCTTTGACACATGGGGATGACGGGGATTATAATTCAAGATGAGATTTGGGTAGGGACACAAAGCCTAACCATATCATTATTGAATTAGGCTTTGAACATCAATGGCTAAATTATCAGGACAGATACAGGGTGTTGTACCCCACTTTTACACACAAGGAAATACCTCTATTTCAGAGTGAGGTATTTGAGGGTCTGAGGGTGTCTGGTTAACAGCATATTTGGCAGAAAGTTTCTTGATCTTGTGTCTTATGACCTTTTTTTTTTTTTTTCCAATAGACCACCTAATACTATACCTTGGACATGTCTGAAACACCTTTCAAAATAAAGGAAAAGCAAGACCTTTTTAGTATTGTGAGGTAGGTAGGTGGGGTGGACCAAGGATGCATAAGTTGTTAGAGGAGGGAGGAACATGTACCAGGGATGCACTACAAACTCTAGACCTTGCTTATAATCAGACCAAAATATGAGGCTCTCAGTCTTCTTGCTTTCAGAGATTTCCGTCTGGATCTAGAGGGCAAATACCATCCCAAGATCTCCCAGGCCAAGGTCTCATTTTTTGCTGTAGAATAAAATCCCCAGTCCTGGGACTCTCAGAGCTCAAGTGAAACTGTACCCAGCTGTTGCCTTCATGCCCTGACTTCAGTGGGAGAGAATTCGGCAGGGCTGGTAGTGGATTCCCTCTCCTCTTCTCATGTCCATGGAGGCTATTGTTCCAAGCCCATCACAAGAGTTCTTAAGCCTGGGATCCCTGAGGATTCCATTTGCCTTAAGCCTAAGAAGTATGGACATGATCTTGACCTGTCTTTGGGATTAAAATTTGACATATGATGAGAGTAGGCTCATAGATCAAAACACCAGGAGCAAGGAAGTCTGTGTTTCTTTTGCTTTCTGCTTCTTGAAACAGAGTGTTCTTGCCCTTTTTAGCCAGTAAAAGTCTTAAACGGGACGGCTTATGCCTGTGGTGTCTGCATGTTAACCATCAGAAAAGTGTGACCTCAGCCCACTAACCATGGCTCCAATTACCCATTTATGCCCTCCAATGAGGCACAGAGGACTCACCATTCTTGCAATTAGATGCTGACAAATAATTTGCACATGTTATCATGAAGGCCATAGGGGAGGCAGCCCTGGACCACAGTGTCTTGGGAAGGAAACTTGTAGAGTCAGAGATTCATCGAGTAGAGAAGACACTGGAAGATCTCCTCATTTGCCCCCTTGCCTCTAGAGAGAATAAAAAAAGAAGCAATTTGCAGTATGCCAGTTTTAAAAGACTTGTAAAGAAGGTGATGGTGCTTCATCCTGGAAATCAGTGACCGTGCTGAACCACTTTCATAATCAGGTCTGAATACAATCTCTTCTGCTAGGGTTAAAGTCCGTTCTTCTTGTCCTATCTGCAGGTCTGTTTGCTCCTACCTGGAGGGCCCTGTGCCCGCCTGTCTTACCAGGCCAGTAGGTTTCATGAGAATTTCTTCTACAGCCATGGGGAAAAGGTGCCTAATCTTTCACACCAGGTGAACCTTTTCTGTACTTATTGAGTAATCTTGGGAGAGTTACTTTACTTCTCTGAGTCTGAATTTTCTTTTCCATGAAATGGA
This sequence comes from Macaca mulatta, assembly GCF_049350105.2. Taxonomy (NCBI): domain Eukaryota; kingdom Metazoa; phylum Chordata; class Mammalia; order Primates; family Cercopithecidae; genus Macaca; species Macaca mulatta. Next base: position 118,324,526 of record NC_133406.1, read on the forward strand.
AATAATAACATACTGTCTATCTGACAGTGTTGTGAGGTGAAAATACCTGGTACATAGAAGGCCTTCGATAAATGTTCCTCGCAGCCATAAAAAAAGAACAAAATCATGTCTATTGCAGCAACATGGATGCAGCTGGAGGCCATTGTCCTAAGCAAATTAATACAGGAACAGAAAACCAAATACCGCATGTTCTAACTTCTAAGTGGGAGTTAAACATTGTGTACTCATGGACATAAAGATGGCAACAATAGACCCTAGGGGGTAATAGTGTCTATTGCATTGAAGGAGGAGGGAAGGAGAGAGGCAAAGGTTGAAAAACTGTCGGTTACTATACCCACTACCTGTGTGACAGGATCAACTGTATTCCAAACCTTAGCATCATGCAATATACCCAGCTAACAAACCTGCACAGGTACCCCCCTGAATTAAAAATAAAAGTTGAAATTAAAATAAATAAATAATATAAAAAACATTGCTTTTTCTTCCCCTTCATTATAGCACAACAAAGACCTCACTCTGTATGAAGCTGTTTCCCAAATGATTTTTTTCTCACATAATTTAGCACTTTATCATCACTGGCACACATACATATAGGATACTACCCTTTATACTAATTGTTTTCTCTCAACAGCTCTTTTCTACAACTAGAACATCAGCTCCTTATGGACAAGGAGGGCCCTTGTTTCTCACATAGAATAGGCTGGGCCCATAGGAGTAGCCAATGATTCTTGTTGAGATGAGACCCTGATTATAGTTGAGAAGGTCTTTATAAGGTCATTTTTCTGTCTTTTTTCTCAAAGTAAAGGAATGTGAAATGTACCTGGTACAATGCTTGGCACATATTAAATGTTGAATAAAGTTTATTTTGCAATCCCACCTCTACAGCCTTTCCTTTCAGGTATGATTTACTAATTCTTTGACTGGTTTGGGCTTCCTCTCTAACTCCTCTCTGAGTCCTCCATATTTTGTAATGTGTGGAACAGACTTTGACACTCCTTTCTAAGACCGTTTCTTGTGTGAAATGTGAGGAAGAAGGGGAGGTGATGGCAGAACCTCAGTTCCCACCCTTGGCCCTTGTCCTGTCCTTTCCTCTGGTGCATTGAACACCTGCTTATGGGGTCCTTCTTAGCTATGTGGTGATCGCCAGTTTCAGTCCCTTTAGAGAATCACCTCACATCCACAGCCCAAATGACCTTTTTTTTTTTTTTTAACTTTTGTTAGTTAACTTTCAGGTTAGTTCTGGTGCCTATTCTGGGTGCCTGAGCCAGGTGAGGAATAAACCACATTTCTGAAGGCCTTGCTGAAGCAACATAGCTGTCCTGGAAGCCATGCTGAACGGTCCCGGCTGGAGAGCTGTTTGACCTCGTTGACTTGGGATGATCCCAGTCAGAGACCTCAGCCTTCTCCCAGCCCTGAGGCAAACTTCCCGGACTTCCCCTAACAACCCATCCAGTTTCTTCACTGCTTTAGTTCTCTGTCAGCCAAGCACGAAGGGAAAATTTACCTTGTATATCCTGCTCTCCCTCCAGGGTCGTTAGTGTGTCTGTATCTGGGCAGCTCTTCCCTTCTGCACATTCAGAGGAAAACGGCATTCTCCTGTCATCTCCAGGCCTGCCCGAGATCATCTCTCCTCTGGCAGCCCAGTGATCTAGGAGTGTACATTCCACTAAACCTTCCCCACTCTCAGACCATCTCCCAGCTGAGACTTTATGGGTTCTTTAACTGGCTACCTCCTGGATGGAGATAACAAGATGTTGCTAGGTGTCCCCTGCTCTTGTAGAGAGGCTGAGATGTAGGGGCAAAGTCACAGTGTGAAACTGGTGAAACTAATCTCTGTTTTGGAGAAGCAGGGTTTGCTATTCGTTTCATATGCTGAATTCCATCACAGGACTTTGGTACAGCCATGGCAAGTACGGGCAGGGAGGAGGTAGGTATAGTATTGTGTATTGTATTGTATTGTATTGTATTGTATTGTATTGTATTGTATTGCATTGCATTATTTTGCAGCCACATCTACAGTACCTCCGTGTTCCCAACCATTCTATGTGCCTTTCATATCCTCGTTAGTCCTCATGACAGCCCTGTGAAGTACATAATATTCCCAATTTACAGTTGAGGAAACTGAGATGCATAGAGGTTAACTTGTCCAATGTCACACAGCTAGTAAGTGGCAGAGTCAGGATTCAAACCCAGTCAGACTGGCTCCAGAATCTGCTCTGATGCTGCATAAAAGTGGGGTAAACTCTGGCTAAGGAATCAAGAATCCTGCATTTGCTTTCACCAGGGTTGTTGCCTCCCTCAAAACTGGAAATTCAGCCCCTTGCTCTTTTCCCTCTTGCTGATCCTAAGCTCATTCACCCATGAAAAATATAGCCCATTAAGGAAACATCTTTGTAGAATCTTGGAATGCTTGTGACCGGTGCTTTGGGGGAAAGGCATGTTTCAGGTGATGATGTGGAGCAAACAGACCGTTCTGGCTTCCTGCCCTGCCTCTGCCACCTGCTACTGTATATGACATTGACAAGTGACCTTTTCTCTGGGCCTCAGTTTCCCTGGCTGTTCCAGATGATCACTGAAGTTTTCTTTAGCTCTCATAATCTGTGGGCTCTTAGTCATTGTTTTGTCTGATTTCAGTCCACTCATAGTGACCTCTGTTGTTGACACTTACCTCATTCCAACTGGGTCCATGGCTAAGTGTTTAAGTTGAGGAGTCTGGGGGAGAAGTTGGAGAGTGGGAGGGTTTGAGGGAAGAGATACCCCAGTTTCTGAATGTGGTCACCTGTGGCATGTGATCTAACAAGAGCCAACCTTACTTTCATCAGTTCAATTCCAGCTGGGAGACCTGTTTGCTTTCATGGAAGGAGCAATAAGGTAAACTTTGGCATTGCTGAAAACTTCTAATCCTGATTCAACCACTTCCTTTACACACTGGGTCACCATAATCATGTTACTTAATTTCTCTGAACCTCAGTTTCCTCAAATGTAAAATGCAGAAAAGGTCTACCTTATAGAATTGGAAATGAGAATGATTGAGATAAAAATAGGCAACATATATATGAAGTCTCTAACCCAGTGCCTGATGCATAGAAGTGGCTCGCCTCTCTTCAGAGGAGAAGGGGAGAGGGTATGATTCTGGCAGTGAGGAATGCCCTCCACTTTTGGAGCTGGGAGGTCAGCGTTTCTTTCCTTTCAGGTTAGTCCTGGTGCCTATTCTGGGTGCTGGATGGTTGTGACTTGTGAGACCGTGTTTTCCTGTGCTGGCTGATGCTCAGTTCTTTGGTATGGGCATAGTGGAAATCCCAAAAAAAAGGCTTGTTACGTGAGTGAACACCCTCTTTTTTTCTGATGATGGGAAAAGGATGGGAAGAGGGATCTCTCAGGCAGTGCCAATTTTCCTGCTGATGCTCCAGGAAAGCCATGGCCTGGGAAGTCTGAGGCGACGCAGCAGAGGGGTGGGCAGGAAGAGACCTAGGGAGGTGGTGCACCAGCGGCCCGGCCCGGGGGAGAGGCAATGTGGAGGACTGCCGTGAGGACAAGGACGACAGGCAGACAGACGGGGGAGGGCCGCAGGGAGAAGGGGGCTCTGCCTCCTTGGGGGCCAGGGAGGGGGAGCACAGTGAGCTGAGGCTACAAGAAGGTAGAGGGAAGAAGACTTTTAGAGCAAAGACTCTAAGAGCACAAAAGAGAGAGGGGAGGGAGGGATTCAGAGGGGAAAAGGGGTGGAGAGAGAAAGAGTAGGAAGAAGTGGGAGGAGGGAAGGCGACAGATACGATTAAAAAGAGGGTGGAAGAGGAACAACTGACAGGCTCAAGAGCAAAGAGCGTGGGCAGTTGGAGAAGCAGCAGCCAGAGTGTGAAGAAGCCAACGGAAGGAAAGTCCAGGGAGGAGGAAAAGAAGCAGGTAAGAGTAGACTTGAATTTGAACAACTAAAACTACAAGTGGATATGAAGTAGCCAGAAGAGGGGAACTTGGATTCTGGGCTGGATAAAAAGAAAGCTCTTTCTACCTGTGAGTTTATTCCCTACCCCTCTCACTATTTCCTGTGACAGTGAGGTTTGGATATATTAAAAAGGAAGGTTTAGCGAAGCAGCAGATAAATTACTTCTTTGATTTAGAGGGAGCTGGAGAATTGTGAGTGGAGGGCCCTTGGGGTTCCAGCCTACTCTTGTGGAGTTCAGTCCTCTGGGGGCATCTTAGAAGTGGGTCACCAGTCCATTCCTAAGAACTTTTCTTAGAGGGAATTGGCCCTTTAAAAGTAAAACCAACACTGTTTTACGATGCTTCTGCTAGGCATGGAATCTTTTTTCAAAATGCTTTTCGAAGCATCTAGGGGACTGTTCTGCTTTTTTTTTTCCTCCCTAAGGCATGTTGGATGGTTTAAAAATATTCCCTGCTTAGTTTCCTGCAGAGTATCATGTCCCCGCTGTGCAGTGGCCGCATTTGAGAGATCCAGGCTGCCACTTGCAGCCAGAGGAAAGAGGCGTGTGAAACCAGTTAGGAAGCCCAGGAAAGCGCCCACCGAAGGTCTCCTTTCCACTCGCGGTGTGAAGTAGAAGACCACGGGGCACAAAGATTCTGTTAGTTTCTTCCTGGACCTTTCTTCTGAGCAGGTAGTGAAAGAGCCCAAACTCAGGGGCTGGGAGGCCTTGTAACAGACACATCCCCATGCTGGGCCTCGGTTTCCTCATCTATAAAATGGGGAATTTGTAGTGGAAGGTTCCCTCTGGTTCTATACAGCAGTAACGGTGTGTAAGGCTGTGATTCCAGAGGCTCAAAGGCAGCTCAGAACCACTGAAAAAGGGAGGCTCAACCCAAGGATTTCTCATCTTGCTCTGTTGCTAAGTTTTTTCCTTATTCTCCCTCGCAGTATTCCATTATAATAGAGGGATTCCTGGTTCTCACTCCCCAGCAAATCACTGGGGCTGCTGTTTCTGGAAAAAGGCTCTGGCACAAAGAGGTCCAGCTGGCTGTGGGGGGAGGCAGGGCAATGGAGAGAGCACCGAACAGGGAGTCAGGAGACCTGGAACCAGCAAAATTGGAGAGAAGAGACCAAGGGGAGCGTGTGGAGGTGCAGCGCCTCTGACTGCCTGGTGCTGTGGCTCATGGCTGGGGACACCAGCTGGTATTTAGAGGTCTTCTAACCTGACTTTCACATCAGCAAGCCAAGCAGCCTCCATCCCCTCCACCCACTGTCCCCAGAGTCACAGCCCAGCCCAGTCCTTGATTCACTACTCTCTAGGGACAGCTCTGAACTTTCTACCTTCCTGCCAGGTTGCCCGGGGCAGCAGAGCTGTTTGGAGCCTACTCCCCTGGCTGTCCCTCCAAGCCTTTTCCTCACTCAGCACCGGCCGGTGAGGAGTCCCAGTGACCACAGCCTGCAGAGCAGAGAGTACCAGGAGGGGATTCTGTGACTTCCAACCCAGCACTCTCTGAGCATCCCTCACCCACACATGTGACGTCCACAGAGCCACAGCAGTCACAGAATCAGGCAGCCCCACTTTGTCTCTGCCTTGGAACCCCAGAGGTGTGCTTGCTGGGCTCCTGAAGCTGGTCACTGTTCTTATATCTTAACTGCCTCACTCCCGTCCCCTCTCCTAGTACTGCCTAAGGTTGAGAACATTAGAACTTAAAGCGGTCTCTTCCATTGCCAGCCTCCTTCTTCAACAAATAAGGAGAACAAGGACTAGAGAAAGGCATGACTTATAGGAGACGACACAGTGAGTCAGGGCTGATTGAGCTGGGAGAGCACCCTGCCCTGGTCACTCATACCAAGGGCTCTTCTAACCTCCATCTCCCTGGCTGTATTTGCCCAGCCTCCATCTCTCCCTGAGTCTCCCTGGTTCTTCCACTTGAGCGTCTCTACGATTCTATTTGTTGGTATTGACTCCCACCTGCCCACCTGCTCTTCATCGTCTGCACTGGCTGTTCGTGGGCCACAGGCAGTGCAGGGTGCTGCCACAGTGCCGCCTGGTCTCTCGGGTACTGGCTGACCCCACCTCTTAGGACAGGGGACCTGTCTATGTGGATCAATCAGGACAGGAACTGGATGACCTACCATCTTCAGGGCCGGGGAAACCCAAGGTCAAAGCTCTGCCCCCTGTCCTAGGGAAGAACTCAAGATTCCAGTAGCTGTCTGTGTGAACGAACTCCCATAAGCACCAACCTGGGCTCAAGGGTTGAGCTGGACAAAGGGGAGAGATGACCATTTTCCTGGAAAGCTTCAGGGTTCCTGGAAAGGAAGCTGACTTCCTTCCTATTGTTGCAGGCTGATGGCTCCTGGTGATGCCAGGTTGATGCCACTTGGAGAATAAATTGTTTCTGATATATTAGCAAATAATGGGCAAGTAAAGTTTAGTATTCAACAGCCCACTGAGAGTCAGGAGGTCACAGAATCAGAGGTATTGAAAAAATCACAGAGGGATCTTAGAGTTTATCTCATTGAGGGGTATGGCTGAAGGAAGAACCTGGGCATTTAGAGTCACATTTGGCTAGGATTTTAGCTACGTGACCTTGGGAAAATTATTTAATGTCTCTTACACTCAGTTTCTTCATCTGCCAAAGATGCTAATAAATATCTTCTTCATAAGGTTTTATGAGGATTAAATAAAGTATTTTAAATGGCTATCAACTAGAAAGGCTTCCCATGACATATACTTCCGAGGAGGTATTGCTGGGTTTTTATGACCACAGATTTTTTTTCTTCTAGGACTCCTTCTGCTGTCCTCTAAGCTGGAAGTGAGAAACTCTGGACTTGCTTCTTGGCTTTGCCACTAACTTGCCATACTATCACAGCTGGGCAAGTCATAGACTCCCCAGATGTTCTAACTTAGAGATGGAAGAGCCTCAACTCTTTGGTTTCACATGTGAGCAAAGTGAGGCTCAGGGAGGGGAAATATCTTGTCTAGGATCACCAAGAAACAGCTGGAACCAGAAAAGAGCTCTCTTCATGAAATGATAACATTGCATTTTCACAGGGGATTTCCAGAATCGTACTCCAATCTGACAACTCCATGATTCAGAACCTCAGGAGAGGACAGAGGTGGCTAGATGTCCCTTACCCTCAGATCACGGAGTAGACAACCCCCCCTTTCTCTTCCAAGTAGAACTGAGCCTGCTTCAAACCTCTCATTGTGAGTGTGCCTTCTGCTTGGTGACCAGATTCAAGAGTGCTGCAGCTTCTCAGAAGAGAGGCATCCCATGACGCATACATTTTATAATATGGAGCCATGTAGAGTCCAACTTCAGGCCTAAAAGCTTGAGTTAAAAACACATTAGGAGGCAGGCTGGACTTGAAACAGGAATGAGAGTGGCTTAATTTGAGTAGGCCCTACACCTCCCTGCTTCTCCAGCTTGACCCAGGAGGTCTGGATGCCTAGTGAAATAACTAATTTATAGACTAATTACTATACTTTCCATTGTCTGTATTTTTCCCATCTCTTGACAGTTACCCTCTTGTACCTGTGCCACGTGAGGGTCCTTGCTGTGTCACTAACCAGCCTGAGGCACTATCAGATTCTCCATCAAGTTGGCTAGTTGGAACATGTCTGAGAGGAGTTTTTACTGCAAATGTCAGAAAAGAAAACAAGGAACTAATATTATTGAGTGCCTATGTGCCAGATACTGTTCTAGGTGCCTCCACATGTCCACATATTATGTTATCCCCATGAGTAAACATTCCCATTTGTTAGATGAGTTAGAAATAGGGAGGATAAGTGACTTGCCTAGGGTTACACCACTAGAGAGTAATGCAAGCAGGGTCCTAGCCCTATTATTCCTTAGAGACCGGAAGTTCCTCCACCTAACAATTGCTGTTTCTGTTGTTCTTGTTATGATTTCACATCAATGGAACACCAGAGCCCGCTGTTTGGCCAGCCAAGAACCGGGCAGTAGACGCTGCTGCAGCCAAGAACACTTGCTGGCTAAAAAAGGAAATAACTTTCTATATGTGAATTCTGGCCAAATGATGGCAGAGGCCAAAGAGTCTGGGAATCCTGACTACTGTGGGCTGAGGGCCCCAGTGTAATAATTAATTCTAGGAACAGCATATGTAAGAGATGGCCAGCCAGTAAGCCAGAAGCTAAAAGGAAAAACCCTGGGTCTCTTATGAGGCAAGGTAATGTGGGAAAAGTCCCGCTCTCAGAGTTAAGAGACTGGAGTTCTGGGCACAGGCTTATCATCGTCTATCAGTCCTAGTCCTTGGTTTTCTTTCTCGTCAGAGACATAGAGAGGATGTGGGCTTTAGAGTTAGGCTAGCTGGATTCAAACACTTTATGCAGCATTTGCCAGTTGTGGCACTTAGTGCAAGTACTTAGCCTCTGAGCCTCAGTTTTCTCATCTGTGAAATGGGGCAATACTACTTTCCTTGCAGGATTAATGGGAGGGTTAGAAAGTATAGTTATAAAGGGCTTCACACATCGGAAATACTCAAGTTATTGTTGTTATCACTATTCTTAACTTCCCTGGACCCTTGTCATCTTGTTTAAAAATAAGGAGTTGAGTTTGATTGATCTCTACATTCTGGTCAGCTCTACTGCACTATAAATCTGTGACAAATGGGGGAAATAATAAAGAAATGTGGGTATTATAATAGAATTTTCATTAGCAATTAATTGCATGCGTACTAAGTAACCCCCTTGGAGTAATTAAGAAGGACCTCCCAATATTTTGTTGTAACTTAATATCTCCATTTACTACTCCCTTTCATTCACTTTTTGTAAACATTTTTTCTTCCAAAGGTTTAAGAAAATTATTTATCCTAGCACAAATCTTTCTTCACTTTACTCCCTTCTACTTCCTTGGCTTTGAAACAACTGTCTGCCAGCAGGGTGTCGCTGAGTGGACCCATCTGTTCTTGTCAGAATAAAATAATTAAATTTAAAAAGGAGTTAATTATCTGCCATTGGTACCACTGGCTGGAGTAGGAGGAAGACTGAAGTGAGTACTTCATCTCGCTCATCTCTTCTCCCCTCTTATCTCTATCTTCCTTTCCCCTCTACAGTGAGCAAGGTTCAGGGATGCTGGCCCTCAGTGGACTTCCATTTCTGAGGAAGGTGCCCACACTGCCCAACTCAGTAGCTACAGTTATATCATGTGCCTAATCATTTCTCCTGAGGCTGAAGTAGTTTCCCCAAACATAAATCAGGGAAAGAATGAAAATCCTAAATGTAAGAATTAGCACCAATCGCTTACAATCAACTTCCTATCCGAACAATGATCTCAACGAACATTCCCTCTTCAATCATCTTATATAAAAGTGACCAGCCTTTGACTGGCTAGGATTTTCCAAACAAGAAACTTTAGGTGATTTAGATAGAGTTTAGCACAGCTGTTAAGGCAGGGACACTGCTGCCAGATGAGCTAGGAGCTGGGTTTGACTCCATCTCCACCTCTAACTAGCAGTGTGATCTTGCTCAAGTTACCCTCTCTGAGCCCTGTAAAAAAAGATGAGACGCCATGCATGGTGGCTCATGCCTGTAATCCCAGTCCTTTGGAGGCCGAAGTGGGTAGATCGCCTGAGCCCAAGAGTTTGAGACGAGCCTGGGCAACAGGACAAAATCCCATCTCTTAAAAAAAAAAAAAAAATACAAAAAATTAGCTGGGTGTGGTGGTGCACACCTGTGGTCCCGGCTACTTGGGAGGCTGAGGTGGGAGGATCATCTGAGTCCAGGAGGTCAAGGCTCCAGTGAGCTGTGATTGTGTCACTGCACTCCGGCCTGGGTGACAAAGTGAGACCCTGTCTCAAAAAAAAAAAAAAAAAATACTCCCCACTTCCTCAGGTTGTTGTGAGAAGCAAATGAAAACAGATATAGAAAGACACTTATAGAGTGTCTGGCACATAGAAAGGTGTCAGTGAGTGTTATTTCTATTATTATTATTATCACCTATATCCAAATTCTTTTTTTGTGTGTAACTGGGTAAATTAGGTGTAGTTGGGAATATCAAAGGATGACAAAGATTACTGAAGTCGCTGAGGATCAAGACCACTCTCTCATGTAATTCTCCCTACATATCCGTTTTAAGGAGAAATGATTGGGGTGAGAGGAAATCAGAAAAAAATGTACACAAATGAATAAGGTACAAAAGAGTTCTGACATGAAGATTCTGCTTGGTGCTTTGCTTTATAAAGCTGCCTTGATGTCTGGCATGACGGAGGGGCTCGATAAACACTTTCTGAACTAAACTGCCCTGACATGATACTATTTCTCAAGCAGCCTTTAAGTGAGGCCCTTTGGGTCCTTTCACAACAGAATTCTCTTAATTGGGAAGCAAGTGAACGCTGCCCTGCGCCACATTCCACTGTATGGCGAGTGGAATTACGGCATGGGCCCAGGGGGTTGTGATTATTACTATGAATAACAACCTTTATTGAGAACCAGAGATTTGTTAGATACTGTCCAGAACATGTGTCGTTGTCCAGAATTAGACTCAGACTCTGTGGAGTGGTCTTGTCATCTAATTTTGACAAGCTTGGATAAGTTCCCCAGTACTATGAGGGCAGGAGGCAGTGAGGGAGTAGTCCACGGTGATGGAATTTCTGCTTGAGACACATTCAGTCCTGCTGAGAGAATGGTTCTGTCACAGGTAGAAGAAAGACTCAGTGGCTTCCATCTGCCTGGTGTTCTGGTCACCATCGTCATTGGGCAGGTGTCCCTAGGCCAGCTTCCCAGGGAGGCCCCTCCACTGACATGCAGCATGGCCCCAACGTGTTGCTTGGCCTCTGTGTGCATTCTCATCCTTTTCTTCAGCAACTGGTAAAGAATTGCCTTGATCAATTTGGCATTAGGTGTTTTAAGAGACTTAAATGCTATCAATTCATCCATTGTTGTTTTTATAAAGTACATACCACACTGTGCAGGGTGTGGTGTTGAGCACTAAGGGGTTTGGGGTGGGGGGAATTTCAGGAGGAGAATACAGTGATGAACAGAAAAGCAGTTTGTTTTCAAAGAGCTCAGGGTTGAGTGGGAGAGAGAATACATGGCTTGTAGAGCAACTAATTCTCAGGTGTGTGAGACCTCAAAGGTGTGTTCAGCCCAAGGCCCGGCTGCTGACTTGGGGGACACAGAAATTATTGTAAAATACTGTATTAGAAGGGCTATGATGTGTGGCTCCACGGGACAGAACGGGAATCAATAGAAAGAAGAGAATTTTCAAGGCATCCCTGTGGTAGCACCTCACTCACTAGCAATATACCTTCTTAAGCAAGAGAGACGAGAGTGCAGTCACAGCAAGTGTGCTGGGAGGTACCTGTCATCGGCAGCCTATCTAGCTGATGCTGCAGCCACTACTAAAAGACTGCTACCAGCATGGACATTACTAATTGTGCAGTCCTTTACATCCCCAACCCCATTTAGAGGCTTCAGATTAGGCCCTCAGGAGCAAATCATGGACCAAGCATGGCCTATCATGTGAGTTGAGAATAACTCCAAACTCCTAGGCATGGCTGTTAAAGCCCTCCACAATCTGTTTCTGCCTGCTCTGCACTCTCCCTCCATGCTCTGCTCATTGTACTCTAAAACCGTGCTGGCTTTCATTTCAATGAATTTGTTCATGCAATCTTGCTTTTGTCTGAAATCCCCTCATCTCTTCTGTAACTCTTCCACCCACTCCACACCCCTACAAACATCACATACCCCTAACTCCTCCACAGGAGTTATCTCCACTGGGAAGTCCTCTCGAAGGTCTAAAAATTGATGAGATCCACTCTTGGAGGGAAGACGGAATGAAACTTTCTGGCATGCACCAGACTTGAACAGAAACTCTGGAATGAAGCCCTGGTTCTTCCCCCATTAATTGTTTCTTCGAACGAATCACTTTTATATGTTTCCTCCTCTGCAAAACACAGGCAATAACAATCACCCCATAGAGTGGTTATGAGGATTCATTCATTCAACAATAAAAATTGAATGTCTATAACATTCTGAAGGTATTCGGTCTTGAACAGAACAAATATGAACCTGCTCTCTTGGAACCAACAAGAGAATGTAGAAGCACATTTTGAACAGTATGTAAGCTTTTATTTTTATTTACTTATTGTGAGGTTTTATTTTTACTGCTGACCTTAAGAAGAAAGATTTGAGCCTCCTTAGGACCTCTTTTCAATATTACTGCTAGTCAAACATTTTCTTCAATCATTAAGAAAGCATTTATTGTGTACCAAATGAGAGAACCTGATGCAATAAGAATACAAAGTAGAAGACATAGGGCTTTTAACTTTGAGAAGCATAATACCCATTTGAGACAAAAAGCTGTTAAATACTTGACAGAAGGAATCATGCCTGATTTTATTAATTTTTCTTTTTTTCTTTTTTTTTTTTTTTTTGAGACGGAGTTTCACTCTGTTGCCCAGGCAGAGTGCACTGGCATGATCTCAGCTCATTGCAACCTCCACCGCCCAGATTCAAGCGACTCTCCTGCCTCAGCCTCCTGAGTAGCTGGGATTACAGCTGCCCACCACCATACTGGGACAATTTTTGAATTTTATTGGAGATGGGGTTTCGCCATGTTGGCTAGACTGGTCTTAAACTCCTGACCTCAGATGATCTGCCCGTCTTGGCCTTCCAAAGTGCTGGAATTACAGGTATGAGCTACCACGCCCTGCCAATTTTATTAATTTAATAGACATCATTGAGTGCCCAGTGTGTGTCAGGCCTTGCACCTCTTCGGGACTGTTCTCATTACTCAGAACAGTGGTGAGCACATAAAGGGGACTCAGCAAAGTATCTGCAGGTTGACTGACAGACAAATGTTTAGAAAACAAGTCTAAGGAAATATATAACCAAGTGTGAGAATGCATCCTGCATGCTGGATGGTAATTTAGAGTCTTCTGGAGTTCAGGAGACACCAAAGAGGGCTGAGGTCAATTTTAGAAGACTTCTCCATTTTGCTGTAGATTTGCGGAGTCAGCGGAAAAGGTTCTGGCTATGAGTTTATGATTAATCCGGGTTGCTCTGAAATGATTTTTGAAAAACATTGGCCGTGTAGGGAGACCACAATGTCACCACAAGAAGGAGCACTGGGCTGGGCGCGGTGGCTCACATTTGTAATCCCAGCACTTTGGGAGGCCAAGGCGGGAGGACCAACTGAGGTCAGGAATTTGAGACCAGCCTGGCCAACATGGTGAAACCCCTTCTCTACTAAAAATACAAAAATTAACCGGGCATGGTGGCACACGCCTCTAATCCCAGCTACTCCAGAGGCTAAGGCAGGGAAAATTGCTTGAAACTGGCAGGCAGAGGTTGCAGTGAGCTGAGATGGTGCCACTGCACTCCAGCCTGGGTGACAAAGCAAGACTTCATCTCAAAAAAAAAAAAAAAAAAAGGAACACTGGATTAAGAATGTAGGTGCCTGAGTTTTATTTCTGGCCATTTGGCCATATAGTTCACAAAATAAAAGCAGAAAATGATTTATGCTCACTATACACAAAATCCTTCCTCTGGCCCTCTTCCTCTTATCTAGCATCATGTTACTATTGCCAAACAAGTTCCCTAGTGGCTTTATCCCAGGATAGGACATGTTGAAAGAGGATGTTGGAGGTTTGGGAGTGAAGAACCTTTAGAGTTGGGATGGTTCTCTTCCAGGTTCTAGGGACCATCTCTTTTTGCCTTGCTGATTTCAGAACTTGTATCAGTGGCAGAGGGCTTTAGAACACAATTCCCTAGGACCCTCCCCAAAACCCATAAACCAGATTCAGGCTCCTGCCCCACATTCCCATAACACCTTATACTTCTTTAATGTTAACACGCATCATGTTTCATTGAAATTATGTATTTACTGTCTGCTGTTAATTAAGGGGTATAAAGACAGTTACACTCAGTGAAGGCAGGGAATCCTTGTTTGTTTCCCCTCCTTCCTGCTGTATCCTCATTGTCTAGAATGATGGCTGGCACCCTGTAGTCACTCAATAAACTTATTAAATGAATGAAAAAAAGGACATTCTAGGCAGAGGGAACATAAGAAGCCAAGATACGTGGGTGAGAAATGGTGAAATGTGTATATGTACATGGGAAACTGTGTAGCTTAAGTATTGAGTGTGTGAGTGGAAAAGCGGAAAAACGACAGCATGAGACTGTACGGGGTTTCATATGGCAAGTTAAGCAGCTTAGACTTTCTAAGTGGTAGGAAGCCAGTGAGGAGGACTGCTAAAGCAGTGAGGTAAATTGCCATTGTGTTTGATAGCATTTATTCATGGCATGGGCAGCTTCCTATGCCCCTCCTAACACACTTCCTGCCAAGAAGCAGATCATAATCTACAAAGTAGTTTATATGCTATACGCCCAGTAAACTCACCGAGTATCTAATCTACAAATTTCCGTGGCTGAGATAGGGGTATCCAAAGGGAGCCAACGTAGCTGGAAAAGTAACTACAGTCAGAGACCTTTCACATTCTAAACTGAGCATCTGGTACACGGCAGCAATTTTAAGTTTCTCTGACCTTGCCTGAGCGTCAGCAGGAAGTCATACATGAAAAACCCTTCACCCTATTTCCTCTGCCTGGGCCCAGGAGGTCTGCCTCACCCCCACACCTCCTCAGATAGTGTCTCTTGTTCCCTCCCAATAAGACGTCCTTCCTAATACTGCCTTTCTGGTTTTGCAAGGTGCTCTTTTCTTGTACCTGTGCTTTACCTCTTCCAGGTGGAATTCCTTGGACAGCAGTGAAGGAGTCAGCAGTCAAGCCTCTTAGCAGACTAGACCAAAGGGTCACATTCTTTGACCCTTTCTGGAACTATTTTTATACTTCCTTGGGGACTTGCAAGGAACGAGTGACAGAGTGAGATCAAGGGAGAAGTCTTCAGGGACTGAGTGTGGAAAACGTGCCCCAAATCCTGGAAGAATATGACCTTTGTTTCCTTTTGTTTCCTTTCTATTTCCATTTTCTTCTCATTTCCTCCCCTTCTACTCTTGCTTCCATTTCTTTTCTCCTTTGTAATGCACCTTTCTCTACTTTCTAATTTCTCTTTCTCCCTCCTTCTTCTACCTCTCATCCTTCCCCAGCACTCTCATTGCTAGTAATGGCTACCTTTGATTCAGTTCTTTGCCGAACACTGTGTTAAGTGCTTTGTACGCATCATTTCATGGCACTCTATGAGTTAACAGTATGTCCATTTGGCAGGTGAGGAAAGTGAAACACAGATTGAATCATTTATCTAAGCCCAGCAGACGGTAATAGAAATTTGTCAAACCTCAGTAAGTTAACTCCCGCATCTGTCTTTTCTTAACCCTTCCATAGTCTTTTTCTCCATTTCCAACTCCCCCTTGTCCTTGCCTTTTCTTCTCTTCTTTTTATTCCTCCCCTTCTCTCCCTCCTTCTTTTTCTCAGACACTCACCATAGTTCAGTCACTGCACGTGTGTGGCTGACCCTGAAGGTGCTGAACACTGTATATGTGCCCAGAAGAGAGGACAGACAATTCAAACTCTTATCTAATCAGCCTTTTTCCTTTTGAGCACATGCTCCACAATTTTCCCCATTTGGAGGCTGAAAGAGGGGGCGCTTCGCCACCTAAGGAAATGGGGCAGATGTCTGATCACAAATGACAGGAAAGGCCTCGATACATGGATGGGTCTTTGATATAGAGAGGAGCAGAGATAAGACCCTTTCTGCTCACTCAGGAACTCCCTCATTCCCAGGGACTCTGTATACTCTTAAGGTTGGGGACCCGGGGTCTGAGAGAAGACAGGGCCAGGAGGTTGGTCCCTGTCAAGGCAACAATCAACTCAAGAGCTGAGGAAGCCTGGACTATAAAATGCACCACCCTGACCCCATCTTTCCCCACAAGGCTGAAGAATGTTCAGACAGAAACCAGGAGCACGTTGGCAGCAAAGATATGAAGGTCAATTTTGAATTTGACAAACCTCTAAAGTCCCACCCAAATCTGAGGTTTTATGATTCTAAGAAAGGAATATTTATGCTCCATTCCCTCCGAGATCTTTGTCATCCTGTTGGTTAGGAATGATTAGAGACTTACACTGTAAGAACATATATTATTCACTAAGTAAGAATTCTGGAGGTAGGGAGCCTCAAGAGTTGCTTCAGAGGCCTCAGGGCACTGGTTGACATTTCTGAGATTCTCTGGACAGCTTTAGACATCTTGGTTCATACAACTCTGTCCACAGGCAGGAAGCGGTGGGGGCAAGCGGAGCTCACTCCTATTCACTGGGGGATGGGAGCACTGTGAGTAGGCTCCCTCCTGTTCACCAGGGGATGGGAGCACTGTGAGTGAGGTTCCCTCTTGTCACAGGGGGATAGGAGCACTGTGAGTGAGGCTCTCTCCATTTACTGGGAGGTAGAAAAACCTTTTCTGGAGCATTCCCTCTACTTTAGATTCTCCCCATACCTCACCTACCAGAACTAACTGCAGAGGAGATTGAGAAAGCAATACCTGGCTTTTTCACCCTGCCAATGGGAGGCAGGCAAGAAACAGGGAATTGGTTTTCTATTGGGTAGGAAACAACAGTGCCTGTCAGCCCCTCCTTCCTTCACTCAACTAACATGTATTAAACACCTACTGTGGGCCAGGCTCTGGTGATACAGAAGAGAAGACAGTCCCCATTTTCAAACAGTCCCTACTGGGAGAACACAGACAGGCAGAGGATTACAACACAAGGCGGCAAGCACTGGGAGACAAGTAAGTGTCCTGGGGACCATCGCAGGAGCTGAAGAGGCTCAGCTTCAGGGAAGAGGGAGGGTTGGAGGAGGCAATGACTGGGTTAAGTTTTGAAGGTAAATGGGATTCAGCTAGGAGTGAGGGGACATGTAGAGGTATAGAAGGAGGGCATTTGGAAAGACTTAGCATGGCTGGACAAAAGGAACTCATGTGGACAGGCAGGAAGAGGCTGGAAAAGCAGACAAGTGCCAGATGAGGGAGGATTTTGTAAGGGACATAAAGTTTTGAGACATTTATTCTGGACATAAGGGTGGATAGATGTGTGTGTGAGAACCTTACTTAAGTGAGACACAGAAACTTAGCAGCAGGGTGAGCTGAGCTGTGTGGTTGGAATGGCTGTGTTGCACTGAGGCATGGGAGATCAACTTTGCCTTACCAGCCAGAGGAAGTGAGCACTTATCTGTGATACGGTTAGCTGGTGTGACCAAAGCACACTTTTTGTTTGCCACCTCCCAACACAGCTGGTCTATGCTGGACGGTTCTGATTTTTGCAGAGTGCTTCCTGAGGGGCCAAATTTGCCGACTGCATCCTCACTCTTTCCTCCTCCACCTAGTTCTGCCCTCTGGAGCCATAAAAATATTCCTTTTCCATCCAACAGCCATTCAAACATTTGGAACAGTTGTGGAACGATTTTCAGAATATCACATACCTCATATCACTTAATCCTCAGAATTCTCTGGTGTAGCTATTCCCACCCCCGTCTGATAAATGAAGAAACAGACTCAGTGAGGTAAATGCCCAGAGTCACATTTGCAGATCCCAATCCTGTGTTCTTTTTAATAATCGTGTTTCTCCAGGTGCGGTCCCTCGCTGCCTACATCAGAACCACTTGGGCCACTTGTTGTAAATCCAGATTCCTGGGGGCCATCCCAGACCTCCTGAAGTAGAATTACTGGGGCAAGAGCAGAATCCATATTGTAACACACCTCGATTTCTAGATCCGTTAAAGTGTGGGAGCCATGCTCTAATTTTGCTAATATGGCTACTTTGAATCTTCTCTTTCTTTTTATTTTTGCTGGGAAACGAGAGAGAGCTTTTCTTTGGTTGCTTTGACTTCTAAGTTGCATTGTCTTAACGAACCCACTGGATGGATCAGTGGAATACCAGAACATGACAGACCTTCCAGACCTTCACATAACATCCTTCTCCTTTTCTCTCTTTCTCTCTCCCCCATTTGCAGAAGTTTTGCCATCTGTGACCTGGCTGTGCCAAGATGGGCGATTGGAGCTTCCTGGGAGAATTCCTGGAGGAAGTACACAAGCACTCGACCGTAGTAGGCAAGGTCTGGCTCACTGTCCTTTTCATATTCCGTATGCTCGTGCTGGGCACAGCTGCTGAGTCTTCCTGGGGGGATGAGCAGGCTGATTTCCGGTGTGATACGATTCAGCCTGGCTGCCAGAACGTCTGCTACGACCAAGCTTTCCCCATCTCCCACATTCGCTACTGGGTGCTGCAGATCATCTTCGTCTCCACGCCCTCTCTGGTGTACATGGGCCACGCCATGCACACTGTGCGCATGCAGGAGAAGCGCAAGCTACGGGAGGCCGAGAGGGCCAAAGAGGTCCAGCGCTCTGGCTCTTACGAGTACCCGGTGGCTGAGAAAGCAGAACTGTCCTGCTGGGAGGAAGGGAATGGAAGGATTGTCCTCCAGGGCTCTCTGCTCAACACCTATGTGTGCAGCATCCTGATCCGCACCACCATGGAGGTGGGCTTCATTGTGGGCCAGTACCTCATCTACGGAATCTTCCTGACCACCCTGCATGTCTGCCGCAGGAGTCCCTGTCCCCACCCGGTCAACTGTTACGTATCCCGGCCCACAGAGAAGAACGTCTTTATTGTCTTTATGCTGGCTGTGGCTGCACTGTCCCTCCTCCTTAGCCTAGCTGAGCTCTACCACCTGGGCTGGAAGAAGATCAGACAGCGATTTGTCAAGCCGCGGCAGCACGTGGCTAAGTGCCAGCTTTCTGGCCCCTCTGTGAGCATGGTCCAGAGTTGCACACCACCCCCCGACTTTAATCAGTGCCTGGAGAATGGCCCTGGGGGAAAATTCTTCAATCCCTTCAGCAATAATATGGCCTCCCAACAAAACACAGACAACCTGGCCACTGAGCAAGTGCGAGGTCAGGAGCAGACTCCTGGGGAAGGTTTCATCCAGGTTCGTTATGGCCAGAAGCCTGAGGTGCCCAATGGAGTCTCACCAGGTCACCGCCTTCCCCATGGCTATCATAGCGACAAGCGACGTCTTAGTAAGGCCAGCAGCAAGGCCAGGTCAGATGACCTATCAGTGTGACCCTCCTTTATGGGAGGACCAGGACCAGATGGGAACAAAGGAGGCTGAGAGAGGAAAGATATCTCTCTTCTGAACTGATGCTTTCTCACTGTCATCACTGCTTGGCTCCTTTGGACCCTGGGTCTCAATGACATTGCTCATTAATTCTAGAAACTGTAATCAGGGCTCTGGGATAGTAAGAGACATGACTATCCACCCAGACTGCAGTTCCCTCCCCACCCTCTACCCAGTATATGAAGCCTTTCAGGTTACTCATGAAACAGGGTAGAGGGAGGGAAGGGAAGCATGGCCAAAGCTGGCCTGGAAGGGATAGCCAGAGGGATAGAATGACTCTCTCTCTACATACCAGCAACATACCAGATGCATTCTTTAAGTTCCTACCTCCTTGACCTGATCACCCTCCCTCCTCCAAGGAAGAGCTCAAAGTTCCCAGCCAACAGAGAGCATGAATCAAGGAACTTGCATTATATGTGCTCCTTGAGTCTGTTATCTCCATGGACCATTCCTCAGAGTAGTGGTGAGATGGCTTTGGGTTACCTTTGGCTTCTGCCCCCTCTACTCAGTCTTAAAAAGGGTTTCTTGGAACTTTACCAGCAGCCTCAACTTTACAAATGCCTTGGTATATACCTTTGGCAAATGCCCCACCTTGGTGATGTTGCAACCTTTCCTTCTGCCAGGGTGTACACCTAGCCTGTGAAGATGTCAGCTCTGCTAGGGAGTCACTGTACACACAAACTCCACTGGAATTCCTGCCAACATCTGTCATCCTGCAGCTCCTTTACAGTTCAATCCAATGATAGAAACCATCCCTTCCCTTTCTCCCTTGGCTGTTCACCCAGCCATTCCCTGAAGGCCTTATCGACAGGGATATCCAAGAAGCCGTTGTCCTCTCTCGAACCCTGACCAGATCCCCAGCCACTGAGGCCAGTGGAATTTCCCCAGGCCTTGTTAAAACAAAGAAAGCATTGTACTTCTCAGATTCCCCTTGTGGAAAAAAAATTCTGTTGTGAAGATGAAAATAAAATAGGAGAGAAAACACTGGAAAACTATTTTCCCCTCCTATTTACTTCCTTTGCTGACTGCCAACTTAGTGCCAAGAGAAGGTGTGATGACAGCTATGGAGGCCCCCAGATCTCCTTCTCCTGGAGGCTTTAGCAGGGGCATGGAAATAGTAGGGGAATCTCCAGCTCTCTTGGCAAGGCCTTTATTTAAAGAGCACAGAGATTCTTATGTCTCCCTAGTGCCCCTAATGAGACTGCCAAGTGGGGGCTGTAGAAAAGCCTTGCCTTCTCCAGGGACTGGCCTTGTTTCTGTATTCACTGGATCCATAATGGGTTACTGTTGTTTTGGATGAAGGTAAAGGATGCTCAGAATTGTTGGATACTGAGACTTATAGAGAGATTATTGCATTATTAAAATGCACGTGTGTGTGTGTGTGTGTATGTGCTGATAGGATGGGTAAAGGCTAGGGGAGTCCTGAAATAAGGAAAGGAAACCACAGAGAAACTTGTGTCTTCCTGCTCTCCTCTCCGGCTGCCTCGCAGAGGGGCTAAGCCTCACTGTCTTGGTGTTATTAACCTAAACAGATAGGCACGAGAGGTTGGGACAGAGGAGGCTAAAGGCTCAGGAGGTTCAACCTCTGACTCACCTGCCCATCTCTGGGCCCTCTGCTGATACTTGGATGCTATTGTTGGGTGGAAAGAAAAATGAGAGTGGGCAAGTGGAGGAAAGTGACTAGGATGCCATTTAGGAAGGAATGTCTGATCCTCCCAGGTCCCTGGAGGGGACACCTTTTAATCTATTGCCTAGCATTAATATTTTCTCTCCTTCTATCTCTGAAATGTTTTATGAAATGAGCGTTCTTGAATTGGAAGTTCTGTGGGATCAGTCTTTGATGGTGAGGGTTTTAGAAAGGAAAAATTAAGTAAAATGTGTAATTTGTCTAAATAAAATCTATCTCTACATCTGTCTCTCTTTTGTTGTCCACTTCATGCTGTGACTACAAGAGGATGGCAGACTTGGTGGGGAAGGGAGCACTTGGACTGTACCCATCAGTAAGCCAGTAATGCAAAGAGCTTTGAAGTCAGGCATGCAAGGGTTAAAATTCCAGTTGCTAACTTACATCTGGACTCCAGCAAGACAATCTCTGAGCCTTGGTTTCTTCATCTGTAAACTGGGCCCCGTTAATATCTACCTCATGGGCTGTTAACTGAGCTGTTAATTACCTCATAGGGCTGTTATCTGAGTTGACTGTAAAGAGTTCAGCAGAGTGCTTGGGAAATAACAGTCATTACATGGTAATTGTTGTTATTATCTGATTATTTTTGTTATTGTTTTGAATACACAGTATTTGGAAATGGGATGTTGAGGGATGATTCCAAAACTTCTCTTTATCAAGCCCACAATCTGCCTAATGTGATCAGATTAACTCACATTATTCTATTCTAACAATTAGAATAGAATTAAACAGGAATTAATGTATCATCAGTTCTAGGAACCATAGGCTCCAGGAGGTGATACATAAAAAACAAACAAAACAAAAAACTAACAAACTACACAGAAAAGAGGGGAGACCTGACCTGGACCTAAAAAATGAGAAGGCTTTAGAGAAGTATAGACCCCAAGGATGAGTCTGTGAAAAAGGTCTTTGTATTACCATTTTACAGATACGTAAAGTGACGCCCAGGAGAGTTCCCTGAGAGTGGGGCTGCTTCTCACTGGCTCCCTGATTGATATTTCATCTATTTGGAAGAAGAGAAATAACTGTTGCTGCAAACAAAGGGTCAAGGGACCGACTACCTAGCCTTTCACCAACAAATGGGTGTCATTTCCGAGAGAAGATTAGGAAAGACAGACAGAAGTGTAATCTTACCTACCAATCAGTCTTCTTTACCAGGGCAGGAAAGCTTTTTTAAAAGGGTCTTGCAAAGAGATCATAGAACGCATATTATGACACCAATATGGAGACTTAGGAGTACCCCTGGCCTCTGTCTGAGGATAAGGTGCTCCACCCAGAGATACCGCAGTAGTCCAGCTAAAGAAAGCACCTGGAACCCATTTTTTTTCTCCTAGAAAAATAAAAATCAGTTTTAAAACATAGTCATTAACATTTAACAGTTCATTTTATGCCGGACTGCAAAAACTAAGGAACTTATAGTAAGATTTCAACCTCATGTATGTCTACTCTCATTTTCTTTCTTTCTCCCTCCCTTCTAAAGCTTCATCACTAAAGAGCATAATCTGGTTGGTAATAGAGTGAACACACTCCGAGTTGCAGGCCCCTTTAGGCCCATTTCCTTAAATTGCTTCCTCCAGTGCCAGATAAGAACAGAATGTCTACCAGAATGTTTCATTCCAATGGCTCAAGTGTTTAAGTGGTTAAATGCTAATAATACTCCTATGTAAAATCATAGTATGAATGGGTTTCAGATTTTTTCCTAATAGCAAATTGCGATACCAGAGAGAAAAACAGAAGAACAAGGACAGTGGGCATCTTGCAGGCATCTTGAAGGATTGCTGTCATGATGTGGAAATCAGGAAAACAGCGAGGCTGGAGGGAGCTGCCCACGTCCCAATCCTCAGGAAGTTCTGGAAGCCCCTGCAGTTGGTCCTTGATAATAAACAGATTTTTTAAAATCCTAGATTTTTAAGTAGAATATGATTAGGGATTTTTCCTTTCATTGGTCACTTGATGGTCATCAGAGATATGTAGGATCTATAGTTTTTTATTGTTGTTTCAAGTGGAAAATATTGTCACTCAACAAAGAATTACTGACCAGCTATTTTCAGCTAGGCATTCTGTTAGGCTTTAGGAGTATAATTTTAGAAACCAGACATGGTTCCTGCTTTTTGGATCTGACAGTCTGGTGGGGAAGGCACTCTAACACAAATAAACAAATAAAATAATTTTGTGTGTGTGTGTGTGTGTGTGTGTGTGTGTGTGTGTGTGTGACAGGGCTCACTGTGTTGCCCAGGCTGGAGTGCAGTGGTGCGATCTTGGCTCACTGCACACTCCGCCTCCTGGGTTCAAGCGATTCTTGTGCCTCAGCCTCCCAAGTAGCTGGGATTACAGGCATGCACCACCATTTTTAGTAGAGATGGAGTTTTGCCATGTTGGCAAGGCCAGTCTCAAACTCCTGGCCTCAAGTGATATGCTCGCCTCAGCCTCCCAAAGTGCTAGGATTACAGGTGTGATTCACTACACCCAGGGATAAATAAAATAATTTAAATTGTGACAAGTGTCATGAAAGAAACAAGGGGTTAACAAAGGTGGGCTGAGAGATTCTAGTATTCAGATAGGGCAGCAGAAAGTCCTTTCTGAGGAGGTAACATTGAAGCTGAGATGTGACAGTTTAGAAGCCAGGCACTGATGCGCAGGGGAAGAACCCAGGTGAGTAAATCTAAATTCCTTCCAGAAAATTCCAGAATACAGCTTTCCCTTATCTCACTTTGGTCCAACATTTTTGAAAGACAGAATTCAAGCAGTAAATAAACAGCACAGTTTGGCACCAACTGTAGCAAAACACACATACCTCTTTCTACAAAAAATTCAAAAGACTGAAATCTTTTCACTCAAGGAAGCAAAAGGAGCATATGTAAAAGATCTGAATTAAAACAAGAAAATATATGTTAAGTTCTAAAAGCCCTATTTTTTTTTTCATGATCAGGAAGACTGTCAGAATCCACTAGTATCAATTCTGATAACACACTTTGGCCTATTCCATGGGGTACGACTGGAGAGGGGAGGCAGGGGTGCTCGGGTACAGAAGGGAGTCCAGTCCAGGCTTGTTGGAAGAAGACTATATCCAAAGGCACTGGGAGAGAGTCAGCAGGGCATGGCCCAGAGTAGCCTTAGCATCAGGAAAGTCAAAGCAGCAAAACATCAAGTACACAGAGAGGTGGGGAATGCAGAGGGTGGAGGAGCAGATAGCAGGGAAGCCAGGCCACGGAAGTTGTGTAAGACACTAGACAGGCAGGCAGGCACTGTTGGGGACATGTCTCAGCTGGCAGTAAGGCTCCAGACCCTGATCTGGATTTGGAGCTGGACTTCCAGACTCAGGGAAGGGAGTCTGACATGGGCAGAGTGGAGCTTCATCCTAGTAGCTGGGTTACTAAGCAAGGCACTAGGACAGCGTCTTGGATAGAGTACAAGCAGGCTCTTGTACTCTTGTGGGGCCCATTATCAGAATTACAGAGGTGTGGATGAATGAACTGAGTCAAGCTATTGGTGGCAATACATATGATGTTTATAGATACAGTACCTTCAAAGCCTTAAACCAAAGGAATGACAACTGTGAGACTTCTAAGCACCTCATCAAGCCAGCGGGTGGGGAGATGATTTGGGGGATGGAGGCTAATGCTTTTCTTTATCTATCACCACCTTCAGCTAAGGGTAGCACAGCCCCGGGAGGCCATGGCTTGGAAACAAGACTCAAGCCCTGTCAGTCCCTTCAACTTGACTGAATTTTCCATTACCCGGATTCAAGGCCCTTATGGGACTGTGTGCATGTACTTGTGAACAAAGGGTTTCTCAGAGAAAGTGAGAACCATGCAGGATCCTTTCAGGAGTGTTCATTGCCCTGGGCTCTGCAGCCTGGCCAAGGCTAAATCCCCTCCAGCAGCAGCTGCTCTTCAGTCAACAGGGGGATTCAGGGAAGGGTAGAAAGTTATTTTATACCTTCCTGGGACTTGTCTTTCAATGTGATAAAATATAACCTGGAGGGGTTTACATTTACAAAGGTATGAGGTAAAATTGCACATTTGAAACCATTATAAAAACTTGTGTAGGGTGTAGTTGACTGGGGAAAAGTCAATTTAAAAACCCTTGCATATTTTAATAGTAATAATGAAATACACCTTCAATTATTAAGTGCTTGCTGTTTTCTGGGCATTGTGCTAAGAGATTTTATGAATTGCTATTTCATCCTTACAGTAATCCTATGAGGTTATTTGACCCCATTTTACAGATAAGGAAACTGAGACTTAGATTCAGTAACTTGCACAGTGACTAGGCAGTAGGACTGGGATTCAAACCTGCCTTATACTTCTCTTAAGTGCTCATCATATATTCTTAAGTAAAAAGGCAAGACACAAAATTGTATGTGTAGCATGATTATGATGTGTAAAATTAGGCATTCATGCTTGGTGTGGTATCCCATTGCACATCTATAGTCCCAGTTATTTGGGAAGCTGAGGTGGGAGGATCACTTGAGCCCAGGAGTCCCAGGGCAGCCTGGACAACATAGCAAGACCCCTATCTCAAAAAAAAAAAAGGCATTTATAAGAGCAAAGACTTGAGGGAAACAAACAAAAATGAAAGCAATTGGTGGATTGGTGGGGGTGCTTTAATTCTCTTAATTTTGTAAACTATTTTAATGTAAAGATGCTATTTTTGAAATTAACACACTTAAAATACACTTATATTCAACTTTTGGGCTAAATTTGGTGTTCCCCTGGGGTGGCTGCCAGGAGCTGCCTTTCAGTCTCTGCAATCCTCATGCCTGGGAAAATTGTTTTGTTTGGGCTCAGACTGTCACCCTTAAATGGGATATGGTTAGCAGGAGGTGCCCATGCCAGGGTCCTGGCAGCCAACTGTGTGACAGCAGATGGCCCACCAGCTGCGGCCTCTGGGAATGGCGGAGCACTAGAGTGAATTGGGAGGCATGGTTTCCCCCATGAACTCTTCTTACACATCCCAGTGTGGTGAGCGCCCACTGCACACCACGTCAGGGCCACGGGCAGGCACCGTTTGGGAGGATATCAGTAAGAGAGAAGCCTGCCCTCAACCACTCAGGACCTTGTAGAGGAGGGGAACAATGCCATATTACCAGGGAGCAGTGCTCAGTGTGGTAAGAGGAAAAAATGGCACTGAAGGTCTTCAGAGGAAGGGGAGAACCTGGGGAGGAGGAAGAGCTCAGGAAGGGCTTCATAGAGTTGGTGGCACTTGAAATTGCCTTTGAAAGAGGAATAAGTTTTCCTATGTCAGAGGAGAAGACTTTCCAGTGGAAGAAAATGGCACAAATTAAAACAAACAAACAAACACCAGCAACAGAATCAATGTAGAACTGGTATGTTCCAGGAGCTGGGAGAAGCCCTGAGGGAGTGAGGCCAAGAGGTGGGATGCGCAATGGGGGACGCTGGACACTTTCACTCTGTAGTGGTAGCGACCTGTTGAGTTTCCTTGTGTGTTGGGAGTGGGATGATCGGGGCTACACTTCAGAGTTACACTTCAGAGTTGCAGCACGTGAGACAGGGCAGACTGCGGAGGCTGGGAGAGGGGTCAGCATGAGCTAGGGACATAGGCAGTAGGACTTGGTGACTGGTCAGGTATGGGGTGGGAGATGGTGGTAGGAAGAAGTCAGGAATGACTAAGAGGCTTCAGGTCTCTGTGACCATTTATTCAACAAAATGTATTCCATTCACTTATTTAGCAAACATAAGATGCAGGCCTGCTGTATGCTTCATGCAGCGCCAGGACCTGGCGATTCAGAGAGGAAAGCTATGGTCAGGCAATTATTATGCAGTAGAGGGATCGTGGGTGTGGTAGACTCTTCTCTGCTTTACTACAGATCCTCTCCACCTCACCTGCCTCTTCTTCCAGCTGTCTGGAAACCACGTGGATCGATTTCACATGGGCGCAGCTGACTGCATCTGACTTCCCCCATGATTTGCCTAAGGAAGCAGTGGTAGAACCCTGCTCAGTACTTTCCCCAACACATGGGCAACCTTGAAGTGTGAGCCTAATGCAACACATGGCAAACCTCTGATCAGCGGGAGGCAGAAGCCTTCTCTCCATCCCTGTCCCACTCCCCTGGTGGTTCTGAGATCTGGGTGATAGGGCTTCTCAAGGGTGCGGTCCTGTGGATTGAGCAGCCAGCGACACTTAGCAGTGTCCTGCTTGAAGACACATCTGCCTATTGACTCTGCCTCCTTACCTGCCTTCCTCACCTCATTCCCTATTGTTGCCCCTAAAACTATACACCCTATTGATGTGTTAGTACATCAGCCTTTGCCTCAGGCTCTGCTTCCTGGAGAATCCAGACTGAGCCAATGATTCCTGTTTGAAATGTAGCTTTCCTCACTCTACAATCATATGACATTCCGACTAAGCCTGGAGCATCAAGGTTAGCAGCTATCCTTCACTGCTAGAACAAGTATATGTGTGTAGGGAAAACATTCTGACATTTGATAGCATTCTTTCCAGCATTTACAGGGATTTTTTAAAATTCCTGTGGTTTCCTGTGTGTGAGTCTTGTCTACCTGGATAGATCTTTACCTCCAAGACCTTGTGCCTTGCAACATTTAGGACAACGGTAGCAGGCAAGAGATGCTGGAAAACATCTGCCATGTTGAACTGAAGTTGTTCTTTCTTATTTTTCTGGATTCTACTTTGTCTTTTGCCTATTCACTTTATCTGCAAACTAGTTTCCGAAAGGGCATGTTCTTCCTCTCCTTGTGCTGCCTGTGTGTGGTGAAATATAGCACCAATGGAAACTTACACTGAGCATGAAAATATGACCACTTTCCAAGAGACACAATGCTTTATCCAAAGAGCTTTCCTCCCCAGACAGTGGCTCTGAAGGTCCTGCTTGGGAAATATCCAAGTTTGTTGCTACTATCATGTCCCTATATCCCCCTATGTTTCCAAGACATCCTATCTCCCATCCCCCCACCACCGCTGACAAACTGTGACGGCCCCCCAGTTTTATTTGAATTTTTGATGGGAAAGGAAATTAAAGTGTGGAAAGAAACAGTTAATCAAGGACTTCCCTGTCACTAACTTGTCTGTCTTCTTCCCTACCCCCTACAATAGTCTCAATATTTTAGGAAAATAAAAAATTACTACACACATACTCACACATGTTGAGGTCCCTATTTTAACATGTATAGCAGCCTTTAACCCAGTGGGTTCTCTGGGAGTGGGAGGGGGCAGCTAAAATGATGGTGGCCTTTCGCTCTGCCTCCCATGTCGGGCTCAGGCAGGAGAGCTGAGAGTGTGGAGGTGTTGAGTTCAGGACAGCCAGGGCACTTCAGCTGGTTAGAGAGAGTGAAAGGCGCCCTCTGACAGCTGGGTCTGGGAGCTGTCACGTCATGGATAGAGCTGCTCTGTGTAGCAGCTAAGCTTTCAAAGGGAAACACCTCTGGCTTTTCAAACATGCACTTTCTGCTTCCTTTCCCTGGCACCTACTTAGACCCTGCCATTCCAAGCCCCCATGCTCATTCCTTCCAACACTTGCCATCCACCCCACTGACTTTCCCTTCCCATACAACAGAGCGCTGGGCCATGGGGGTTGTGTGCATATGACTTGCCCTCCCGACTATACTCTGGGACATCAGAGAGTACATCTGACACTACTTTTCTGTTGCCCTCTGTCCCTAGCACATGAGTCATAGGATTTCATAATGGTGAGGAGCCCCCACTAGCAATCACATTTAACTCTTATTTTCCAGGAAACTGAGCCTGGAAGGAGCAAGAGTCCTAGAATCTCAGGGCTGAGCAGTCATCTAGCCTAATCTAATTGCTATGATCTCTCCACTGCCTGCCAATGGTCTTCCAGCTTCTTCTGAGCATTTCCATTGGCAAAGCAGCAGAGTGGTTAAGTGTACTCAGCCTGGTTTCATGGATCTTGGGGTCAGATCTTAGCCTTGCTACTTAACCTCTTTGAGCTTGTTTCCTCATCTGTAAAAGTATCTAACACATAGGATTACTGTGAAGATTAAATGCAGCAAGGCACGTAAAGCACTTAGTATAATAGCTTAGTAAAGTGATTGCTGAATAAATATTAGATATGCTTATGCCATTTCCCAGTACAGCCCAGCTTGTCATTAGGCAGCTCTGTTAGAAATGTTTTAGTTTTCTTTTAGTTGAAATCTTTGCTCCTAGAGTTTCCATCTTGTGTGAGTTGCCCAAAGTCACCCAGTGAGTTAGAGTTGGTGACAGAGATGAGACCAGAACCCAGTTCATTCCACAGGGCAGGCTGTCTCTGAAATACTTGCTGCACGAATGAAATGGACAGCAATTTGCCATAATAAACTGCTGTTATCATGATTCCCATTTTAGAAGCTGAGACAACAAAGTGGTTTTCCCAAGGCCTCAGAGCTAGTTAGTGATAGAATCAGTTACAATCCCATGTCTCCTTCCTAGTTTGATGTTCTGTCCCATCACAGGTGCAGCTTTAATGAGATTCTCTGTGCTCCTTCTATCTTAGCAGGCCAGAGAGAAGGATGTGTAGATGAAGATAGACAGCAGCCTGCTATGAGGTCCCCTGCACACACTTTCCCATGCTACAGGAGCAGGGTTAAAGGACAGGAATAGTTCTGACCTGTAAGTGTACTGGAGACGTAAGATTGGTCCTTTAGCTCTGTAGAGGCCCTTGCATCAAAACTGCGAACACATTTTGCTTCCAGAGAGCCTATCTTGTAGGGATGATGGCTCAAAGTATGGGGTACTCCAGTGGAAACATCCTGGGGAGTCAAGGACAAGGTGAGTACCCTGAGCACCTGAGGGGACAGCTGGAAGATTGTTTAAAAGAGCATTTACCAATTCTACAGTACAGGGGTGGATTGAGCACAGGCTGAACCTCACACTTCCGTTCCACATTATATATGTGATATGGTTAGGCTTTGTGTCCCCACTCAAATCTCATCTTGAATTGTGATTCCAGTAATCCCCATAAATCCCCATGTGTCAAGGGAGAGACCAGGTGGAGGTAATTGAATCATGAGAGCGGTTCCCTCATGCTGTTCTTATGACAGTGAGTGAGTTCTCATGAGATCTGATAGTTTTATAAGGCGCTCTTCCCTCTTTGCTCAGCACTTCTCCTTCCTGCCACCTTGTGAAGAAGATGCCTTGCTTCCCCTTCCCCTTCATCATGATTGTAAGTTTCCGGAGGCCTCCCCTGCTATGCTAAGCTGTGAGTCAATTAAACCTTTTCCTTTATAAATTACCTAGTCTCAGGCACTTCTTTATAGCAGTATGAAATGGACTAATACAATATGATAAATCGAGTATTTAAAATTCCATCCATACATAAAACACTAGGAAGAGATTCAAAAATATCTACAATAGCTGGGAATTAGTTGTACTAAGTGTGGCTGGAGAAAGCATGACAGTGACATCTTTCCTGGGACTAGTATTCAGTCTTCCCTCCTCCAAGACAGACTTCTCCCCTCTACGTTTAGGATTAAAACATGAACCCTTTACATAGCCAGCCAAATAGGATGCTGTGTCTCTGAACACATCATTTGTCCTGTTTTTTTTTGTCTCACCTCTTGAGGTTCAACTCTTTGGAAGTTCAAAAATAAAGTTTGGTCCAAAAATGGACCAAAAATAAAGTTTCTACCCTTAAGAAAAGGAGAAAAAATACATGGAAAGAACTTACAGTCACAGGTAAAGACTGAAGCATCATGATCCATGGGAAGAGGAAACACATAAGCATCATCAAGGCCATAGTTTCAACACCCAAGCAAGGGTAGAGGCCAGCGTTTTAGTTGGGAGTCCTATTATTGGCAAAGGGCCTGAACCAGAACCCCTGAATAAGTGGATACCTAAAGAAGGAAGTTGGAAGAACTCCGTCCTCTTTTCTGGAATTGCACACAAAAACAAGGTGCCCACCAGAGGCTAAGAAGGAAAAGTCACCTGCATAATACTCAGGCATAGACCTTTGTGGTGAGTTCAGAGCTCAGTATTCTATTTTCTCAGAGGCTGAGTCTTGAGCCAAGCTTCAAACAAAATCCCTACTTTGGTGCTGGGCATCGAAACTGTAAATGTGCTATATATAGTGAGGCCATCATAGTCCAGGGGTACATGTGGGATAAAAAGTCACAGAAGGGGTCATGAAAAATTGATTGTGGTGGTAGATTCACAGATATTTACATATTCTGAGAGTCATTGAATTATACTTCAAATGGGTGATTTGTGTGGTATATGAAGTATATCTTAATAAAGCTGTTAAAAAGTGCCATGGAAGACAAGCTCAGAATTTGAGCTTGACAAAGCATTTGAGGAAAGTCAGCACCATGAGTCACCATATACAACCAACTGGAAAATCACACCTGAGAAAATACAAATAACAGAAAAGTCTGAAAAAAAGACTTTAAAATACATTGAAAAGTCTTAAAGAAATAAAGGATGGAGTAGCACCCACAGAAGAAAAACAGGATTTATGTAGCACGAACATGGAGATGAAAATACAAGTATATCTTTAAAATGAAAAATAACAGCATTAAAATATGAAGTGGTTAAAATTAAGATTTGACAGAACTGAAGAGAAAATGAGTGACTTGAGAAATAGAACTGATGAAATTTTCTTAGAGTTTCAGCACAATGAATTAAAAGATAGAAAACCTGAAAGAAAACTTGAAAGACAGGGGGACACTCTAATATAGTCTAACAAGAGTTTCAAGAGAGAATTAAGGGAATGGGAAAGAGTCAATAATTGAAGATAGAATGGTGGAAATATTTCTAGAACTGAAGAAAGAAATTAGTATCTAGTTTCATAAAGCCCATCAAGTGTTCAATGATAGATTTCTAAACTCCACATTATAGATAAACTGTAAAACATTAAAAATAATAAAAATTTCTAAAAGTTATGGAAGAGACAAAAAAGTACAGCAGATTTCTCATCAGCAACAATGGTAATTCTTTGGTATAATGTAGAGGAAGGAATCCAATGATTTAGGGAGACAGGAATGTTGGAATGTATGGATCATGTGGAACCCCACTTATTTACCCCTTAACTTTGTCCTAGTAAATGGGAATATAGTGGGGGTCACCCTTCTTGCCTCTTTCAAGACTTTGATGTTGGTTCTAATCTCTGTGATTCTACCATAAATGGGGCATTGCTTTGGTCCACTATTTTGGTTGGGTAGTTCCAAGGATTCACTTTCTTTCTACTGTGATAGTCCTCATTCTACAGGTCAGAGAGAAACATGAAGATTCTATTAGTGTTTTGGTATCTTTATTACCAATATACACTCAGGAACTTGGGGGGAAACTGTAGGATGTGTTTGTGGACCTACTGGGACTACTGTGATAAGGACTTAGATGTAAATTCCATGTATTTCCTCCTCACTATCTTGGTCAGGCAGGAAGCCTGAGCTAAAGCCACCTACCTTGATACCCTTGAGAGAGTGAAAAAATAAAGGTCTCTAAGTCACAACACCCATTCCCCAAATCCCCCCACCCTGACTGGTGTATTACAGTGACGTTCTGGGTCCTCAGGATTTAGCTTAGAGCTAGTGTTCAATAACCTCTGAGAAGGTCTGTGAATTTCCCCTCCTCCAGTGCACAGTTATTTGGGAAATGGCTGTAGGAGGGCCTCCATGGGGAAGGATAGAAAGATTTGTAGTACATGCTTGTGACACTGTCTCAGAGTTCTTTCTCTAGTGTTTTCAGCCTTTTTTTTTTTTTTTTTTTTTTTTTGAGATGGAGTCTTGCTTTTGTTGCCCAGGCTGGAATTCAATGGCATCATTTCAGCTTACTGTAACCTCTGCCTCCTGGGTTCAAGCGATTCTCCTGCCTCAGCCTCCCAAGTAACTGGAATTACAGGTGCCCATCACCACACCTGGCTACTTTTTGTATTTTGATTAGGGACGGGGTTTTGCCATGTTGGCCAGGCTGGTCTTGAACTCCTGTCCTCGTGATCCACCTGCCTCGGCCTCCCAAAGTTCTGGGATTACAGGTGTGAGCCACCAATCCCGGCCCAGCCTTTCTTTTACTCAAGGAGCTCTGGGTCTTTGAATTGATTCTGGTCTAGATTTCTCTACTGTGGTGATTTGTGTCAGGCTTACGTTTGTCAGACCTCCAGTTTCTTTGATTACCCAGGCAAAGAAAGAATTTACTGAGCTGCCCCTCTATGTTGCTCGTAGGGAGCCATAATCAGGTTAATACTTCCAGTGAGTCCTGTGGGTCAAACCTGCTGATTCCACTCCGGCCCTGATGTTCTTTATGGTAACCATGCCTGCCCTACCTCTGGTGGCTAAGTGTTGCCTCTTCCACTCCAGGATCCAACCATCTACTGTGAAATCAGGGAGCTCATTTCAATTGCATCATCTCCTACCTGCAATGCCAGCCTAAAATAATCTGGTTTACAGGTGGGCTTTGTATAATATTCTGGCACCAGCAGTAAGTGGACTGCTGTTACAGCTCTACTTTAGGGGTGACCCTGCAGGATGGTAGAGAAGGGAAATTCTTCCACTATTCAGAGCTTTGAGTGGTATTTGTCATGGTGAACTTTGTGTGGAAGGACAGATGACCTGAGGTCTGGATCTGAGCCAATTCATGGACAAGGGCTAATGGTTTGGTCAAGCAGTCAGGAACTTGGAAGGAATGAACTTCATGGATTAGTGACAAGGAGTTTTGGGGAAAATGTACATAAACAAACCAATCATAATGAGTGAAAATATATTTATTCCATGGTAATGTTCTCCCAAAGGTGTCCACAGTGCAGGAGACTCTCAAATAGTGTACAAGATTTCATGCCTTATGAATGTTGGTCAACCTCTTTCCGACTCACCCCAGTATTTTTCTCAGTGAGTTTGTGAACATCACCATGGCGGTAGGATTATGATCATAGATAAGCTCAACAAGTACTTTCCTTTACTGAGGCTGATCTGACCACACTACTGCTGAGTATTCAATTTCTTAGAGGCAGTGACTAACCTTGAAACCTTAGTCTAGTACCATGGCCTAGAGGTCTCAGTCTAGCACTTGCTTGGAAGGTTGATTACATTAGATTCCTTTTCATGGAGGAGGCAACAATTTGATTCTCATTGGAGCAGATGTTTATCTGGATATGGATTTGCCTTCTCTGTCCACCACGCTTCTGTCAGGAACATCACTTACGGGCTTAACAAATGCTTGATTCACCATCATGGAATCTTTTGTTTTGTTTTTGAGACAGAGTCTCACTCTGTCACCCAGGCTGGAGTATAGTGGCACCACCACAGCTCACTGTAGCCTTGACCTCCTGGGCTCAGTCAGTCTTCCCACTTCAGCCTCCCTAGTAGCTGGGACTATAGGAGTGCACCACCATACCTAGCTAATTTTTTTTTTTTTTTTTTTTTTTTTTTTTTTGTAGAGAGGGGGTTTTGCCCTGTTGCCCAGGCTGATCTATAACTTCTAGGCTCAAGCCATCAGCCTGTCTTGGCCTCTCAAAGTGCTGGGATTACAGGCGTGAGCCACCATGCCCAGCCTGTCATGGAGTCTTACATGTAATTGTTTCAAGCATCACCATAATGCTAAACCAACTGCATAATTACCATAATGCTGTAACAACAACAACAACAAAATTCAGTGGTTTAACAAAATGAAAATTTATTTCTTGTTCATGTAAATTGTCCAAAGTATATGTTTCTGATTTGCAGTGTCCCTTCATGTGGTGTTTAGGGGCCATCTTTTGGCTCTAGTATTCCTTAGAAGCTCAGCATTCTCAGCATTCAGATGACAGACAGGAGAAGAGAATGTGGATAATCCCCATCAGCTTCTTAAAAATCAAAGCCTGGAAGTGATACACATCACTTCTACTCATATTCCATTGGGGATAGCTAGTTACACAAATGGAAGGGATGCTGGGAAACAGTCAATCCCAATGTCAATTCTGTATGAATATTTGGTGAACAGCTAGTCATCTAGGTCTAATGTTATCTGTTTGCCAGGCAAATGCATTATGGTAATTACGCATTTGGTTTAGCATTATGGTGATGCTAGAAACAATTACATGTTAGACTCCACGACAAGCTGAGCATGGTGGCTCACACTTGTAATCCCAGCACTTTGAGAGGCCAAGGCAGGCGGATGGCTTGAGCCTAGGAGTTAGAGGTCAGCCTAGGCAACATGGCAAAACCCCATCTCTACAAAAAAAAAAATACAAAATTGGTCAACAAATATCGGTGGGCACGTTTCTTCCCATACTTAAACACTTAGAATATAAACACACACCAAGAAATAAAAAATCCCACTCAGCCACCACATCCAGCTCAAAGTCTAGGATCTCTGAGAGATGTGCAGTTCTTTTTGACAAGTCTGGATCTACCTCCTTATGGTCCGGTGACTTAGAAACTCAAAACAACTATCTGTGTTCCACTAATCATCACCAAAAATACAACATGGAGGTAGAAACAGGAACAGTACAGGACATTCTAAAATCTTCTTTCAGAAAGGGAAGAATGGGAGCTACAGAGCAGTCTCTTGTCCATCACAATGATGAAATCTTGCTTGAATAGACACAGTAAAAACCACCTGCGCCAATATGAGGGGAAATTTCTGTATTAGATCTTAATTCTGAGCTCTGGGGGAATTTCCTTGTCCATTGTTCTCCCTGGTACCTGGCTCCACCTTTAGAACATTCTTCCGTGTCCATTTTCTTCCATGGCCTCATCTGAAATGAGCATCGTTGAGTTGGCCTTCCTTGGAACTACACAACATTCACAGCCTGCTCCCTGCTGGTGCAAATTTGGAGCCCTGAGAGCTGTTTTATATTTCAGGGTATTTTTTGATTGTTTATTTTAGCCAGGATTATGATTTATCTGCCAACACAATTCTCTCAAAGACAGTAGGCTTCTAATCTATTTGCTTCCAGTCAATTGCATGTGCCAGTAGCCCAAAAGTCTTTCCTAGACACATGTCTTAGCACTATTCTATTTCTTTGTTTCCTCACCCTTATGCCTCTCTCAACTCACCTGAGGCTACCCTATGACCATCTGGCCACAGCGTTCAGTATGGAGGTAATAATTTGAAGCTGATCTTTGTCATAGCCTGAGTCCTCCTGTATAACTGAAATCTTAATGAACCTTTGTTGCCCAAATATACTTTGCACCTTAAGTCCCATTGTTTGAGGCCCAGAAGTTCCAACTTTTCCAGTCCCACAAGGTCCCATATTTCTTTACTCCCTTTATAACCTTTAATTTCGATTTCATGACAGATTACTAAACCCAAATCATCTCAGTGTCTGTTTGTGAAGAACTTGACCCAAGATCCTTGTATATTGACTATCTACCTATTAGAATATAAGTTCTAACATGGCAAAGACTTTGTCTATCTTGCTTATTACCACATCCCAATGCCTACACCAGACCAGTGTCTAGCACATAATCATTTAAGGTGCTAAACAAGTATCTATTGAATGAATGAGTGAATGGAATAGGCACAAATTGACATTTATTTAGTGAATAGATGAAATGAATTTGGTGTTCTCCTTGACAGATGTTCTGGTAAAGCTATTCTTCATTTAACTACATTCAGTGATGTTTTAGAGCACAGTAATGCTTTAGCAACTATCATAGGTTGGCACTTTGGAAAACTGCCTGGTTGGCCCATGCCCAGCTCTCACTGAGTGAATAAACGTGATGTGTGTCTAAGACTAGGAGAAGCAGAAGACACACAATGGGGGAAATGAGGTAAAGGAGGGCTTGCTTACTGCGTGCAATCAGATTGGGGCAGCTCCACCACTGACAGTCAATAGGGAGAGGGAACTCTGTAAGCAGCTACCACTCTTCTGTGTAAGTAGCCATACTTTCTTTTGGCCAAGCAAGGGAAAGGCTGACTATCCCTGCAGAATGTGGGAGAGAAGGGAATATGCCAGTTCTAGGTGTTTCCCTCTGATAAGGTAAACCCTGGAGCCTGATGCCTGATCCCACTTTAATCCGTAGCTTTTTAACGTCTTTGCCAAAGGTGGAGCAGGGTTGGTTGGCAGCTAAAATTGGCTAAAAATAAATCCTGAAACAGACATTGTTTGTCAGGAGCAGGTGCTTTAGGAAGTACTTTCAGTTTGACTTCTGAAAATAAAAAGTACCTCACAGGACTATTGCAAGGGGAGAATGGACACCTGGTGGCAGCATGAAGGTTGTTTTCCTGTCCCAGCTGCCCTGAAGGAAGGCTGACCAAGCCTTCCATCCCACCCCCATCCCTAATACCACCACATACCACAGCCCTGTCTTGGCTCTACTGGGTTGCTTTACCACCTCCTGCTCAATATAGATTCACAAAGCCACCACCTTCTGAGTCAAGGATTATAGAGTTTCTCAAAATAAGTTACACTGAACAACTGCTGTACCCAGAAACAGACTGAATGGAAATTCCAAAGCCTTGGGACAAGGTTCCTATTCCCTCACACTTAAGCTCCTGCCCCTGGGCCCCTGTAGGCGCCTGACCAGGAAGCAAAGAGAAAGAAAAATCCCTCCAACCCTGTCTTCCATTTTTGCATTGAAAAGAAGTTGGTGTAGGTCGGTGCATTTAAAGCCTTTTTGTAATAAGCTCTGCGAATACGATCTCCTATAAGCTCATGCACAGAACTGGCCAGTGCTGATTGAACAGTCCTAATTCAATTATGAGGCAGGGAAAGATGGGTAGCTGAGCCTCACCCACTCTGTTCCCACCCACTCTGTTCCATCTCTGTCTCTCCTTTCTGTGGGCCTGGATGAACTATCAAAATCCCTTCTGTCATAGCTCAGGGCAGAGCAGTGTGAGACCCAGCAGGCTGGGACACACTGAAGAGGGCCAGGACTTGGAAATAAACTATACATGGGGCAGGTCTTCCTAGCTCATGTCAGTATGGCACCAAGGGAGCTGAGCCAAACGGAGCATACAAGCCCTGTAGGTATGAGTATAGGTGGAGATGGGGGGTCAGGTTGACCTCAGCTGAGAAGAGAGGGGCCCTCTGGGCTAGGAACCCAGGCAGAGCCAGGGACCATGAGCAGTTTGATGTGACTAAAATGGGACTAAATGGTTACAGTGTTAGCATTTGCAGATGACATTGGAGAGGAAGCCGTGAAGGATCCAGGTAATGGGCCCTTGAAGGTCAGTATGAGAAGCCTGGATGTCACTGCCCCTGTCTAGGTTTAGACGCCCCAAACATTCCACCTAGGATTTCACTCAACCTTATTCCTGGCACCCACCTTCCATCACCCAATATGAGTCCATCCTCCACACTGATGTTGTCATGATCTTCCTGAAACACTACTTGGCCTATCCCAGCACTCCCTCCTTCAGCTCCTTCAATGTATCCTTACGGAGTAAAGTTCAAACTCCTAAGCCTGTCTTTCGAAGCCCTCCACCGTTATACCACAGCCTCCTTTCCAGCATGATCCTTCATGCACCTGTCCTTCTCCAGGCCCCACCTCTCTGGCTGACTCATTTTGGGCCCTCCACCCATTCTCCTTCCTCTCTGCAACCTCCCTTGCCTTCTTCCAGGGTCTTCTGTTGAAGATCTGTTATTCTTTAAGGCCTGGTTCTAATCTCATGTCCTTCAAAACTCCTTTTAAGATCTTCTAGTTTGAAATAGTCTCTCAAGCCACTGTATTTGTATATCATGTACCTACCCTAGCACTTATCTGTCTGCCCAGTATCAAAGTTATTTATAAATGTCTGTTTCTCCTATTATGTTGCGTGCTCTTAGAAAGCAAAAATAGAGTTGACAAAAGAAATACTTGATGGGTTTCTCATATTGGAGTTTATAAAAACCTTTTTGGAATAGTTCTACAGATATCCAAACACTAAGAGCAACCATCCTGAGCCCTCAAGACCCACACAATTTCTACTCCTTGTTCTATGGTAGGTTATCACTAGATAAGAAATGCCACCTTGATAGGCCAAGAATCCTCCACACCCCTCTCAGCCCAGTGTTGTGTCTAACAGTGGAGCCAGGCTGGCGATTTGGGGCAGAGCATGGTGTTGATATCAAAATATTAGGACATCATCCACCACACTGCCTTAGTCCCTTTACTTGACTCTGGATCAATCTGAAGTGAACACACCGCTGCTTAGTCTGTGAGGAATGGAGAAACACAGGAACTTAGCAAGGGAGGCAAATGGTTATACAGGGGGAAAAGCAGCCATCTGAGATAATTTACTGAGCATGCTTACGTGCCTGGCTCTGGACCAGAGACTCTGGGTGATACAACCCTGAAAGGTAAGAAAGATGGTTAAGTACAAGTCAGGATAATGTGCAGTAGACAGACAGGCTGTGTTCCTGAACCACAGGAAACTTAAAATGTTTACTTTGGAGAAACCTATGAATAGGAAAGTGAGGTTTCTAGTCTATTGCAGAGGAGCGAGGAGCCAATTTAACTCATAACGTAACTAACTATAGCATCTTAACATTATGGAACTCAAGCAGCTTTTAAAATCTGATTCCAACAGAAAAAGTCATTTTGCATTCCAGTATGAATACCATTTCCTCCAAGTACAGCCCTGGCCATACGCTTAAAGGTCCTCTCCCCTGCACAGGGCCCCTGTAGTGGCAGAATGTGCCCTCAGCCAGTATAAATGGCAGGGGAGGAGAGTTCCTGAAGTTTCTAGTGTTTGAAGTGGGTGCCTAAGTGTCCCCAGCAGCAAGGAGGAGAGGAGAGTGTGAATGTTTCCTTGCTTCAGGGATGCGAGTCCTTGGCTGGAATGGTCATTTGTGTGGAATGGGCATTCACTGAGCAAGATTTGCAGGCTGGGAAGGGTCTATTTACTTAATTTGTTGAATTGGAGAATGTAAGAACTGAAAAGATCATTTAAGGTGAACTAATCGAAGCTGCACACTTTATAGAGGAGGAGACGGACACTGAAGACTTGCCTCTGGCTATACAAAATGTGTGGCAAGACCAGGCTATGAACCCAGATCTTCCATGGAGCAGGTCACTTCATCTGAGTTCAGTTTCTTCATTTGTTTAGTGGGAATGATCATGTCTCCCCAGCTCCCAGGGTCGTTGGGAGGTTCAAATGAGGATATGCTTATGAAATCTTTATAAATTGCAAAAGGCCATACAAATGGAAGTTACTTCTGCTTCTTCCATTTCCAACTGCCTCTTACTCCCCTCTTCAAACTTAGTAGTATAATAAAGTAATACAGGAGCCAGGATGTGTGATGGCAGGATCCCAAAATAGCCCGAATCCCACTAGCCCCACCAGCCTAAGAAGCTGTGGAGCCTGTGTAACACTTGACCCGTTTTTCCTTTTTTTTCTACCTCTGAAGCTGATATTTCTCTTTGGACAGGCAGCAGAAAACATGCTTGCCCTTCTTACTCAAGCAAAGAGGGCCAGTCTTTGAAGACTTTGAAGCAGTCTTCAAAGAAGACGTGTTTGCATGGGACAGCACCAGAAACATCCCCAGGTGCCTGTCAGAGCAATGCTGGGAGCCCTTTGGTCTCACCCAGTAGGAAGCTGTAGAGAGCAGGGATTCTCAGCAGAAATTCCTCGTGAAACAAGAGCTTTCCCCCAGGTGCCACCTTTGTGCCTTCAAATGCTCTGGTTTGGGTTGTATGTACATGTTCCACCTACTCCCACTTGCAGATATTTTTGCAATAAGTTAAAAAAAAATTTTTGCAATTGTTTGCCATTGATGGGTTATTTGTTTTCAAATTACTTGGTGCCATTTTTAGAAATGTTCTATCAACTACCACTATTCAGTTATGGCATTCTGTTACTGATGTGAGCCCACACATCCTGGCGCACTTTCCTATAAGAAACGCCTTACTAAGTGCTGATTGGTCGATTTTCCTTGTGGTCCACTTGATTACAACACCTCTCTGCACAGCACATTCACAAGATTGCCCACAATAGCAACCACTCTGACAGAAAAATCATGTGTCAAATGTGTTATCTGTTTTAAAGCATAAAACAGCTGTGAGTGAAAATCAGAATGGGAGATAACATTTATTAAGCAATGAATATATCAGGCCCAGTACTGAGCATGTCACTTGAATAATTTCATTTAATCTTTACAACAACCTTCTAAGGTGGGTTGACTAATATTATAAATATTTGCATTTTACAAATGAGGAAACTGAGGCTTAGATAAGTTAAGTGACCTGCTCACAGTCTCATAGCTTATAAACAGAGGAGGTGGGATTTGGTAATGTTCATCTAGGTCAGTGGATTTTGTATGTGAAATCCTAAAACTGATTTAAAAATAAAGGTGCACTTCTGCATGTTCTCACTCATAAGTGGGAGTTCAACAACCAGGACACATGGACACAGGGAGGGGAACATCACACACTGAGGTCTATCAGGGGGTGGGAGCCTAGGGGAGGGATAGCATTAGGAGAAATGCCTAAGGTAGGTGACAGGTTGATGGGTGCAGCAAACCCCCATGGCACACATATACCTATGTAACAAAACTTCTCATTCTGCACATGTACCCCAGAATTTAAAGTTTAATTAAAAAAATAAAAATAAAGGTGCACTTAATTGCATAGTTGATAAAAAGTGCTCCTCAGTGAATAAAATGGAAAAATGTTCTAAGCTATTGTTTCAGGCCAGGAAGGCATTTACTGTGATCTCATATGAGTCTTGTGGTCCAGAGAGGACCTTACATGTAGCAGGCCATAGATGGTTACTAAGTTCTGCATGGCAGTCTGAGGTACCCCAAGAGGGCAAAGCTGGGCCCCTACCCAGCATTACATGACTCTGAACAACAAGAAATTATGGAAGGATGGGTGTGGTGGCTCACACCTGTAACTCTAGCACTTTTGGAGGCTGAGGGAGGAGTATCCTTTGAGCCCAGGTGTTCGAGACCAGCCTGGACAACATAGGAAGACCCTGTCTCCAAAAAAAAAAAAAAAAAATTATATATATATATATATATATATATATGTATGTATAAATGGAAAGGTTCCAAATAGCACCATCCTGCCCAAGTCACTTCTGTATTTATTCTCATAGATGCCTATTTAGTCTGTAGGCATGGGCTACTTGTAGGTTCAGTGCCAGAAACAGCACTGGATATTGCAGCACAAGTAACATTTTGCATGTAAGATGTAAACCCTCCTTACTCCCTTCTTCACCCTCTCCTCCTGTGGTTTCTTCCATCTCCTTCACCTATTCCAGGAGGCTTTGATGTAAGGTTTTTTGTTAATATGCTTAGTGAGTAGGAAGCAGTCAGGATAGGGAGGTGGGTGGGAGCCATGATCGTCTCCCTGTCACCACAAGTACAGCTGAGACTGTGCTCCATCCAGTCACACTCTGACAGCAGCTGCCACAGCAACCACACCCTCAGCCTAGTTTCCAAGAGTCAAAGTGGCTGTCCCCAGTGCCCCCTGGAATGTTGATAGAGCTGAAAACTCAGATTAAAAAATGACTCGATAAAAAATTGACTGAGTCAGAGTTTAAAGACTATGCCTTGCATGCCTTGCTCAGTCCCCCCTCCCCCTTTCTGCTTCTGTTTCTATGTCTTATCCATACATGTTCTAGCTGTTATATGCAGTGTAAGGACACCACACATGTGAAGTAATAATGTGATGGTTCTTTAGAACTTCTCTGGAAAGGATCTCAGTAGACATGTGTTGCAGATACACAAGTAAGCCCAGGAGATCATAGGCGCATGTTACACAGATTATGGGGTGGTCACATGGCTTTTGTCAAG
The DNA here is from genome assembly GCF_049350105.2 of Macaca mulatta. Classification (NCBI taxonomy): domain Eukaryota; kingdom Metazoa; phylum Chordata; class Mammalia; order Primates; family Cercopithecidae; genus Macaca; species Macaca mulatta. Next base: position 118,366,824 of record NC_133406.1, read on the forward strand.
CTTTGAGTCTTATTAAATACTAATCTATAAAAGTTCATCTTCTGTTTAAGGGAGCCCTACATCTGGAAATGAAAGAACAATATCTATCATCATGAAAACACAAAATTATAAAATTCACTGGTAGAGCAGACACATAAATGAGAAAAAGGACTCAAATGTTACCACTCCAGAAAACCACCAAACCACAATGATAAACAATAAGAGAAAAGAAGAAACAAAGGATATACAAATCAGTAAGAAAACAATTATTAAAATGACAGAGATAGTCATCATCTGCCAATAATAACCATAAATGTAAATGGATTAAATTAACAACTCAAAAGATAAAATTTCCCATGAATAAGTAAAAATTCATGACCCAATCATATGTTGCCTACAAGAAACTTATGTCACCTGTAAAGATACATACAGACTGAAAGTAAAAGGATAGAAAAATATATCCCAAGCAAATGGAAACCAAAAGCAAGTAAGAGTACCTATACTTATATCAGATAAAACAGACTTTAAGTCAAAACAGTAAAAAGATTGACTATTCCACAAAGCATGTTAAAAAAAAAAACTGTAAAACAAAGCAAAACAAAACAAAAAAGATCATTCTAAACATATATGACACCAGAGCACCCAGATATATAAAGCAAATATTATTAGATCTAAAGGGAGCGATAGACTGTAATATGGTAATAGTTGGCAATTTCAATGGTCTACTCTCAGCATTGGACAGATCATCTGGACAGAAAATCAGCAAAGAAACATTGGATTTAAACTGCACTTTAAGCCAAATGGACCTAACGGACATTCACACATTTTTTTTAACTTTTAAGGGCAGGGGTACATATGCAGGTTTGTTATATAGGTAAACCTGTGTCATGGGGGTTTGTTATACAGATTGTTTCATCATCCAGGTATTAAGGCTAGCACCCATTAGTTATTTTTCCCGATCCCCTCTCTACTCCCATCCTCCACCATCCAGTAGGCACAGTGTCTGTTGTTTCCCTCTATGTGTCCACGTGTTCTCATCATTTAGCTCCCACTTATAAGTTAGAATATGTGGTATTTGATTTTCTGTTACTGTTAGTTTGCTAAGGACAATGGCCTCCAGCTCCATCCATGTTCCTGCAAAGGATATAATCTCATTCTTTTTTATGGCTGCACAGTATTCCAGGTGCATATGTACCGCATTTTCTTTATCCAATCTATTCTTGATAGGCATTAGGTTGATTCCATGTCTTTGCTATTGTGAATAGTGCTGCAGTGAACCCATGCATGCATATGTCTTTATGATAGAATGATTTATATTCCTTTGGCTTTATACCCAGTAATGAGATTGCTGGATTGAATAGTAGTTCTGCTTTTAGCTCTTTAAGGAATTGCCACAATGCTTTCCACAATGGTTGAACTAATTTACACTCCCATCAATGATGTATGAAGCCCCAAGTTCAAGTGATTTTCCTGCCTCAGCCTCTCGAGTACCTGGGATTACAGGCACCCGCCACCACGCCTGACTAATTTTTGTATTTTTAGTAGAGACAGGGTTTCACCATGTTGGCCAGGCTGGTCTCAAACTGCTGACCTCAGGTAATCTGCCCACCTCGGCCTCCCAAAATGCTGGGATTACAGGAGTGAGCCACCACGCCTGGCTGTGATTTCAATATTTTAAAATTTGTTGAAACTCATTTTGTGTACTGACATATGGTTTATCCTGCAGAATGTTCCATGTGCTGATAAGAGCAATGTTTATTCTGCAGAAAAAAAATTGACAAATGGGGCCTCATCAAACTAAAGAGATTCTGCACAGCAAAAGAAACTATCAATAAACAGACAACCTACAGAATGGGAGAAAATTTTTGCAAACTATGCATCTGACAAAGGTCTAATATCCAGAATCCTTATGGAACTTAAACAAATATACAAGAAAAAAAAAAACAAAAAAACCCACTGAAAAGGGGTTTTTTTTGGAACAGACACATTTCAAAAGAAGACAGACATGCATCCAACGAGCATATGAAAGAAAGTTCAACATCACTGATCATTAGAGAAATGCAAATCTGGCCAGACATGGTGGTTCACGCCTGTAATCCCAGCACTTTGGGAGGCCAAGGTGGGCGGATCACATGAGGTCAGGAGTTCGAGACCAACTTGTACCACAGTAGAGTAAAACTATAAATTAATAACAAAAGGAACTTTGGAAACTGTACAAACAAATGGAAACAAAACAACATGTTCCTGAACGACCACTGGTTCAAGGAAGAAATTGGGAAGGAAATCACAAAATTTCTTGAAATATATAAAAATTTAAGCACAACATACCAAAATCTATGGAACACAACAAAAGCAATGCTAAGATAGAACTTTATAGTAATAAATGCCTACATTAGAAAAGTAGAAAGATTTCAAATAAACAATCTAACCATGCACTTCAAGATATTAGAAAAGCAAGAACAAATCAAACCCAAAATCAGTAGATGGAAAGAAATAATAAAGACCAGAGCAGAACTAAATGAAATAGAGACAAAAAAAAAACCCACAAAAATTAATGAAACAAAAAGCTGTTTTTTTGAAGAGATAAACAAAATCAATAAACTGCTAGTTAGACTAACCAAGAAAAAAGAAGACTCAAACAAAATCAGAAATGAAAAAGGAGACATTACAACTGATGATATCACAGAACTAAAAAAGATTATCAGAGACTGTTATAAACAACTATACACTGAAAAACTAGAAAACCTAGAGGAAATTGGTAAATTCCTAGATACATACAACCTGCCAAGATTGAATCAGAAACAAATAGAAAACCTAAATAGACCAATAACGAGCGTTGAATCAGTAATAAAAAGTCTCCCCAAAAAGAAAAAGCCCAGGACTGGATGGCTTCACTGCTGAATTCTGCCAAACTTTAAAAGAAGAACTAATACCAATTCTCTTCAAGGTATTCAAAACAAATTTAAAAGGAGGGAATTTTCCCTAACTTATTCTATGAGACCAGTATTATCCTGACACCAAAACCAGCCAAGGGCACAACAGAAAAAGAAAACTACAGGCCAATATCCCTGATAAACATACAGGTGAAAATCCCCAGCAAACCAAATCCAACAGCATATGAAAAAGATAGTACACCATGATCAAATGGGGTTTATTCCAGAGATGCAAGGATGGTTCAACATATGCAAATCAATTAACGTGATACAGCACATAAACAGAATGAAGGACAAAAACCTTCATATGATCATCTCAGCAGATGTTGAAAAACATTTGATAAAATCCAAGATCCCTTCATTATTAAAACGCTCAACAAACTAGGCATAGAATAAACACACCTCAACACAATAAAGGCCATATATGACAATCCCACAGGTAACATCATACTAAATGAGGAAAAGCTGAAAACCTTTCCTCTAAGAACTGGAACAAGACAAGGATGCTTATTTTCACCACTCTTATGCAACATAGTACTGAAAGTCCTAGCCAGAGGAGTTAAGGCAAGAGAAAGAAGCCAAAGACATCTAAACTGGAAAAAGAGAAGTCAAATTGTCCCTGTTTGTGGATAATGTGATCTTATATTCAGAAAAACCGAAAGACTCCACCAAAGCACTCTTAGATCTGACAAATAAATTCGGTAAAGTTTCAGGGTACAAAATCAACATACAAAAATCAGTAGCATTTCTATACACCAAAAATGAACTAGCTGAGAAAGAAATAAAAAAGGCAATCTCATTTACAATAGCCTTTTAAAAATACCGAGGAATAAATTTAACCAAAGAAATGAAAGACTTCTACAAGAAAAATTACAAAACACTGATGAAATAAATTGAAGAGGACACAAACAAATGAAAAAACATCTTATGCTCATGGATCAGAATAATTAATATTGTTAAAATGTCCATACTACCCAAAGCAATCTACAGATTCAATGCAACCCCTATGAAAATACCAATGCCATTTTTTCATAGAAATAGAAAAAATAATTTTAAAATTTGTATGGAACCAAAAAAAGAGCCTGAATAGCCAAAGCAATCCTGAACAAAAAGAACAAAGCTGAAGGCATCACACTGCCTGACTTCAAAATGTATTACAAAGACATAGCAACCAAAACAGCATGGTATTAGTATGAAAACAGACACACAGATCAGTGAAACAGAATAGAGATCCCAGAAGTAAATCCACATATTTATAGTCAACTGATTTTTGAAAAAGGCAACAAGAATGTACATTAGGGAAATGTGACCCTCTTCAATAAGGTACTGGGAAAATTGGATATCTATATGCAGAAGAATGAAACTAGACCCCTATATCTCACCATATTAAAAAAAAAAATTAAGTGAATTAGAGACTTACACTTAAGATCCAAAACTATAAAACTACAAGAAGAAACATAGGGGAAACACTTCAAGACATTAGTCTAGGCAAAGATTTTATGGCTAATACCTCAAAAGCATAGGCAGCAAAACCAAAAATAGACAATGGGACTATATTAACCTAAAAAGCATCTGCACAGCAAAGGAAACAGCAAGCAGAGTGAAGAGACAATCTGTTGAATGGGAAAAAATATTCACAAACTATTCATTTGGCAACTGAAACAACTCAACGGTTAAAAAAAAAAATAGTTCCACTAAAAAGCAGATAAAGGACAAAAACAGATACTTCTCCAAAAAATAAAATAAGTGGCCAACAGATATATGAAAAATTCTCAGTATTAATAATCATCAGGGAAATGCAAATTCAAACCACAATGACATATCATCTTACCCCAGTTAGAATAGCTATTGTTAAAAAGACAAGAAATAGCAGATGGTGGCAAGGATGTGCAGAAAAGAGAAACCTTATACACTGTTAATGGGAATGTAAATTAGTACAGCCACTATGGAAGATAGTATAGAGATTTCTCAAATATTAAAAATAGAGCAATCCTCTATTGCAATACAATCCAGCAATACTCCTACTGGGCATTTATCCAAAGGAAAGGAAATCAGCATATTAAAGTGTTATCTGCACCCTGATGTTTATTGCAGCACTATTCCCAATAGCCAAAATATGAAATCAGCCTAAATGTTCACCAGTGAGTGAATGGATAAAAAAAGTGGTATGTATGCACAATGGAATACTATTTAGCCACAAAAAAAGAATGAAATCATGTCATTTGCAGCAACATGGATACAGTTGGACGTTGGTATGTTAAGCAAACTAAACCAGGCACAGAAAGACAAATATTGCATGTTCTTGCTCATACATGAGAGCTAAAAAAGTTGATTTGGTTTCATGGAGGTACAGAGTAGAATGATAGATACCAGAGGCTGGGAAGTGGAGCAGGGGTTGGGGGGATGAGGGTGGGGGTTGGGGAGTAGGTGGGTGGAGGGAGATTAAGAAAGGTTGGCTAATAGATACAAATATACAGTCAGATAGAAGGAAAGTTCTAGTGTTTGATAGCACAATGGAGTGCCAATAGGTGACAATAGTATATTATATATTTCAAAGTAGCTAGAAGAGAAGATTTGAAACGTTCCCCACAGAAAGAAATGGCAAATGTTGGAGGTAACGGATATTCTACATACCCACATTTGATCATTACACATTGTATGGATGCCAGAACATTTCACACGTGTCCCATAAATATGTATAAATATTATGTATCAATAAAAAAAGTTTATTTCATCCCACCCAACAGGGACCATTATAATAACAATCTGGGAAGATATCTAGAAAGAAGAATATTGCCAATTACCAAACCTTTTGCTTCAAAGTGAAACTGCAACCCCCTTTCCACTGGCCGGACTCCAGTCCCACCGCAGCTGTCTTACTGGGCGGTGGTGGAATCTATATAGATAGGGCTGAAAGTGTCTAAAGCACCTTTATCTCTAACATTTGATCCTTCTCTAAACAACTTTATCTCTAACCTTTGATCCTCCAGCCTCAAAAGGGATAAAAGGCAGTGAGCCCACAGTTCTGACCTCCTTTGAGGTTACAGTTCAGCTCCTCCAACCTAGACCCCCTCTATCTAATAAATGTGTGGAAAGTGAATAAAAAGAACATACATTAAAAACACAGGAGTAGGAACCTATGGGCAAGGGAGAAGGGTCGAGAGGGGATAAAGGGAAAAACTTTAAAAGGTTCCCAAATAAGACAATAATTATAGGGAGCCATGAACTGAGGAGTGTGCTCAACTCAATTCACAAAACCTGAGGTCCAATAGAAACCAAAAAATGAATACATAAATAACATGGCATCTTTCAGAATTAAATTCTGAGAGAGTGCTCTGGACTGAGACAGAAAAAAAAGGCACTACTCACTCACAAAATTGACAGCCATTGGTTATTTTGGGAAAACTCACCCATTGTTCCACCTGGGCTCTGACTTGACATATTTAAAAATATATCCCCATGCAATTATTATATAGTGGAAGAAAGTTCAAATCATTGTAGAAAGTTCTACAGCTTTTCTTTGTCAAATACATAGAAATCCAGTAAAAATGCCAAGAAAGGAAGAAATAGCCATGTGTGTTCCTGGCACATAACAAGTGCTTAATAAATAATTATTGCATAGGTACACACTTTCAGTAATGTATATTTTGCATACTACATCTACTATAGACACACACTTATGCATGTTTCATGTATATTTAATTGCATTCTTTCTTAAATTGCTAAAATTTTCTTTCATTTCTTCATTTCTGTAACTCATAAAATCTTCCCTCTTTGGTATCTTTCTTCGTTCAGCTTTTTAATTGTCATTTGCTTGCACAAAATAACTTTCCAGAAACTATTCCCAGCCTCTCTTCTTAATGTATCTCTGTCCAACTTCCTCCCTTTTCTACATACACACACTCTCACATCCCACATCCCACAATCTAGTCTCCTTTACTTTAACTTCCTATAGACAGCTCAACATATATCTTTTAATCAGAATGTAATAGTTAACCATAAAACATTCAAAGATTTTATTTATTCATATATTTTATTGTAAACAAAATTAATCTTGTTTTTTCCCTATGCTTAACAAGACCAATGCCTTGAGAGAGCAACATATAGCTATGAACACAATAATTAATATATTTACAGCATAAATTGTTTGTATAAAATGAAAATATTTGTCCTTTGTCTACTTGACAAATCTGTTTGTCAAATCAAACCTATTCCTGTGGCATATTGGAAGCATATTCAATTTTAAAAAATACTTTTATGCCTTACATAACTAAAAATAGGTGATTTATAGAAATTCTAAGATTATTTTTTAAGACAAATTTAAAATGCTTGTAAATAGAACTTCTTACCTGTTATCTATTAATATCTAAAATAACAACTTGTTTTTCATGATTACTGAATGCCTGTCCAATCATTGGCTAAATAGTCACCTGAGAACCGCACCCCCCTGAATCCTGGGGAAAATAAATGTTTTTATTTTAAGTAAAGTGATGGCTTGTAACAGTGCCAGATTTTTCTCACTCTGGCCCAGTATTAGTTTCTCTTCGTTTTCACCTTTCCCCACTCTTCAAGTCCAGCCACGTCTGATAATGAGTGCTCACAAGTTTGTTATATGGCTCTCCATGCCTTCGAAGCCCTTTGTAATTAGGCTAAAACTTACTTCAAGGCCCAGCCTCAATGTCACTTCCTCTGTGAGGTGGCCCCAGTAACCCAAAACAGAATTAGCCATTCCCTTCCCTGTGTGGCTTGGTATTCCTGTGGCACTTTTCACCCAGGGATGTGTATTTCCCTACGTGACTTCTTTGGTTTCGGAACTCCTTGAAGACAAGGACCATGACTTATTTGCCATTGTATTCCTATACATGCTTGGCATATGGTAGGTATGTAATAAATATTTCTTTCATGGATTTGTTGAATCATTTCTGGTCTGCATTCAGCATATTTTTTATATCTCTACTAACTAATGATGCCCAGCCGGTACAGTGGAAGTGGACCCCAGCCTCACACAGCAGAAGCCGACTGTCGTTGTTAGGTCTGCTTCCCTGGCAACAGCAAGCCGACTTTACTTCCCCCAGATCCCTTTGATTCTCTGTTTACTGCTCCATCTCTTTGTGTGTTTCCCTAGAAGCGAGAATGAGAACAAAACCTCTGTAATGCATACGATTTGCAAAGATTTATCTGCTAAAAAATGTTTTTGTAAAAATTCAGTTAAGCTTACCTTATATACTTCAGTAGCCCTCCCAGCAATGCCTAGCACAGCTCCTCGCTCAAAATAGATGGGATCAATTAATATGTGGTTTTGTCAGTGCTATAAAATTTCCAAGGAAGTTAAAATATTTCAGATGGCAAAAATGATACATTTTTGGGATCTCATTTTCATAGGTACATACATGAGGCTGGAGAGGTTAAATGCTAGAAAATGCTGTGCTTCCCATGTCATTACCAACAACCCTCGCAAGCTACTGAGAGTTTTGCTTTTTGTTGTTGTTGTTGTTGTTTGTTTTGTTTGTTTGTTTTGTAGAGATGGGGTCTTACTATGTTGCCCAGGCTGGTCTTGAACTCCTGAGCTCAAGCAATCCTTTCATCTCGGGCTCTCAAAGTTCTGGGATTACAGGCGTGAGCTACCACATCCAGCCTACTGGGAGTTTTGACATATTTACTGTGGTAAACTTGTTTCATAAACTCAGTAAAGATAGACTTCAACTCAACCCCGGTGAAAGTAACCCCAATTTTGAATGATAGCATCAAAATGGAGGAAGGTAGATTGTACTGAACACAGAGTTGCAGCCAGCCCCAACATGCCCCTTTTGTATGGACCTCCAACCTCCAGATCACTTCAACTCACTATTGACACAAGGAGATCATAGATTTAGAACATTTTTGCAGTGGAAGGGATGTGAGAAATCATCCGGTGAAATTGTTCCAGCCCAGAGACCTTAGATGCTCAGGTTTACACTAAAGGGGCAATGGGAGAGCCAGTGCTATTTTCAATATTTCAAAAAAGTCTAGTGGAAATCATCTATTTACTAGCAACTATACAAAAGCTTTTGAAAAGGCAGGCTTATTTATATTTGTTTTAGTTAAGGTTCTGTCAATTCTGTGTTACAAAATTCCTTTCTCTTGCTGATTTAAGCCTTTGAGTAATAAAGGATGGAAAATGACCCATCTGTTGAGTATATACACAAGGGAAAGGCAATCAGCACCTCATAGGGATAGCTGCACTCCCATGTTCATTCACAAGAGCCAAGATATGGAAACAACTTAAGTGCTCATTGATGGATGAATGGATTTTTTAAATGGATACACACACACACACACACACACACACACACACACGCACAATGGAGTATTATTCTGTCTTTAAAAGATATTGCCATTTGTGACAATATGGATAAATGTGGAGGGCATTATGCTAAGTAAAATAAGACAGACATAGAAAAATACTGTATACTTTTACTTATATACAGAACCTAAAAAATATTTTAAGTCAAAAAAATAGAAACAGTAGATGAGTGGTTACCAGGAGTGGGGAGGGAGGAAATGGGAAGAAGCAGGTCAAAGGGTACAAATTTGCAGTTAGGTAGAATGACTAAGAGACCTAATGTACAGCATGAGGACTATAGTAATAACGCATTATTTTACCGTATACTGAAAATTTGTTGAGAGTAGATTTTAGGGGCTCTTACCACAAAAAAAGGGTGGGGGTAACTATGGAGAGTGGTGGATATACTAATTTGTTTGACTGTAATAATCATTTTACTATATATATGTATATCAAAACATCATGTTGTTTACCTTAAATATACACAATAAAAATACATTTTTAAAAATGGAAAAATAATTTAAATGGCAGAGTGTTTTGAGCAGAATCAAATCTTTTCAAACATAAAGTCCATGCAAAGAGAAATAGTAAAGGAGTTCCATGGTAGAGAAAAGTTTGCAAACTACTGACCTCATCCAACCCTCTCACTTTATATCTAGGAAAGGAGACGGAGGTGGAGTGAGGTGCTGGGTCACCCGACAAGCTAGAGGCAGTCAGGGTGAGCCGGATCCATATCTCCTAGGCTTGTGCTCTTAGGGCTTCTAAAGAGCCCTAAGACATTCTGTTTCCTTCCCTGAACCTGCCTTTGGTTCCTGATCTTCCTAACATCCCTGGATGGCTCAGGGAACCAGAGCACACTGCACCCAGGAGGAAGGAGACCACTGCAGATCGCCAAGAGCAGGAAAAGCTGGAGACCAGCGACACCCACTGCCCAGACTGTGTGAGAACTGCAAGTGTCCTAGGCAAAGGACCTCAGAACTGGGGCTCAAGTGGACAGTGTGCATGACTAATGGAGATAGCTGAAGGAAAGTACACTGGACAGGAATAAAAGATCAAGACAGCTTCTGTTTCCTGGAGGCAAGGCCTTCCTTATCAAAGGGGCATTGAGAGTGTCAGGCACTGACTGCACTGGCTTGTGATGGCATATCACTGGCCCTGCGGGGTGGGGTGAGGAAGCAAGTGATTTGGTAGAGACCTAGGAAAGAAAAAGGGAAACAAAGGCAAAGGCACAGAAAAACTCCCGGTTGTGTAGGGGACAAATTTGCCTCTTGAGATTTCCATGGTCACCTCTCCCATAGTACCTGATGCCTGCCTCTGTGACAAAACCTGATGTCAGCCTCTGTGGCTGAACCCACAGCTGGAGTCACCCAAAAGCAGGGGCAGGGGAGTTCCTGCAAGGGACTTCCCCAAATGATTCCGGGATGGGGCCAGTTCGGATTCCAGAGAAAGAAGTACTAAAATGCCAAGGTGATTAGTTAAAAGCATTTACCGTATCAGGTGAACTGTATTACAGATGGGGCCGGAGAGCATCCTCCCGAAGGACAGTGACACAGGGACGTCTTACCTAGGTACATCTGCAATGAGGAGGTCAGGGTATGGAGCTTATATGAGGGTTTAAGGAGTTTGACTCGGGGCTGGGGCTAGTCTCTTTCAGTGTTTTGGGCAAAAACCTAAACACCTTTATCAGTGCCTGGAAATGTTCAAGGGCCCCACTTGGGTTCAAGCCTGCAGGAGAGAACATGTATCTGGCTGGGAGAGTGGAGCAGGTGCTCTGTGTTTCCTGGCAGGACCAGAGAAAAAGTCGGGGGAGTTGGAGGACCCTGCAATAGTTTTTGTTTTACTCCAGGCACTGGTTGAGGTACTTTATATGCATATTAACTTATTCTTTCCTCACAACAACCCTATGATGAGGTACTACTATTATCTCTATTTTATAGATGGAGAAATAGAAACAGAGAGGTTAAGACTCTCGCCCAAAGCCATACAACTAGTAAGTGGCAGAACTGGGATTCGGATCCAAGCAGCCTGGCTCAGCGTCCATGCTTGTAACCACCACAGTGGTTCACACCTTCTACTGAAACGTGCCTTTTTCCCCTCAGTCTCAGACTGTGGATTCCTGAAGGTCAGGAACTTAGATGTACTCATTGTGGTATCCACTCTGCTTAGCTGAGTACCTGGTACATGGTATGTTCTCAACCAATGTATTCTGTTTCCCCTCAGATCCTCCATATTCCTAGGATTCTAGGAGCTCACTGAGCCCTCATAGATTTCATCCCACCATCCCCACTTCAATCCCTGCCACCCAACAGGCTTGCTCTCTCACTAGCAGGGTCCCCTACTCAGAGTATTTATTTCTTTTTTCCCTTTCTCCCCTCTCCAAATCCTACAGGGCCTTCCATTTGACAAGGTCCTGCAATCAGAAATATTAATTTATGCCAATGTTAATCATTTATAAGTTATTTCCTCTCTTGGTGGAATTTGCTATCCCAAGTGGAAAAAATTCTATTTCCATTATTTCAGACAATCCAGCAATTCTTTAGAATCTGACTCACGAGCCTGTTCCCTTCTGAGACTGTCCCCAGGTCAGGGACTGAGTGGTACCTGCTACTTCCTTCAGTCAGTGTGATCACGGCCTCCTGTGGTGATGGCCTGCCTGAGAGCTTCAGCCGACCCTTCTCCCTAAGGACGTTCCCCCCCTCCATCCCCTCCTCCGCTCACTGGGCAGCCAACAGAACTGCAAGGACTGGAGCTCAGCTGTCCTAGGCAGCTCCAGTCCCCTCCCCTGATGGCTAAGCTGCCCACCTGAAATATTCTGCTGGGAGGCATGCAGGGATGTCTGGGGCACTGTCGTGAGATAAGGTGGTTCGCAATCAGCCTCTTTGAAGAACTCTGGCTAAGAAGCCATGTGGGGAGAATTGGTGAGGGAAACTTTGACCCTGTCAGAACATAGGAAGCGCAGAGCCTTGTCTCCTGAATGAGTCATAAGACCTCTGAGTGGCCTCAAATGGCACTGCCCAATCTCTTTCATCTCTCCCCATTACCCAAGAACTCTCTGAATGTGGAAATTTCCCCCCAGGCCTTCCTGATGCAATGAAATCAGCATGGGATTAGCACCCAAGCGTGAGAATTTGCATTCTGGCCACATCATCTACTAAGTGTGTGCTGGGCATTGTGTTAGCACTCTACATGTATTAACTCACTGAATCCTTGCGCCAACACTAAGAGGCTGGCAACTGGTATGTCACTCTCTCTCTCTCTCAACCTTGGCAGTTCTCCTCCCACTCTGCACTTCTCTCTAGCTGCTGCCTTACAATGCTCTCCCATCTCAGCTAGGCTTCTGCCAAAACCTTTTCTACCTTCTCATACCTTGTTTGCTTCTCATCCCATTGCAATCATTCCCATCCTCTGTATTTTGATTGTATTGGCAAAGTCCCATAATGATCTCCATGCTGCCAATTTATATGTGTGTTTTCCTCATTTTATGTCATCTCTCTGTGGTAGTTGATGAAGTTGACTGATATCTCTTATTCAGCTTCCAAGATACTGTGTTTTCCCCTACATTCTCCTGTTGTCCTTTGAAATCTAGTTCAGACTCCACATCCCTCAGGAAACCATCTTCGATTTCTGCCTCTCTTCTCTCTACTCAGTGACTCTCTCTTTTGTGTTATTATGCCTCTGGACACTGTACTTCCCTTCTTTGCTGTACTTATCACATTATACTGTAAATTTAACCCATGTATGTCCTCTATTAGGCAGAGAACTCCTCTGAGGGAAGAACCCATAATCTATCCTCTATTCCCAGTCTATTATTCATAGTAGGTCCTCAATACATTGCTTATTGCATAAATTCATAAGTGAGTAAATTGCTGAGGAATGCCAGGTATGTGGATAGCTCATTTAATATGTCTGCTAAGGAAAGACAAATGCAACTATAGCTGTTGGTTGGAAACAGGACTAAATGGTAGAAGAGTATGGTTTTGTATGTTTGTTTTGTTTGAGGGATGACTAAGACCTAAGAGAAGGGGTCCCAGGAGACAGAAGAGGTTTTTAGAAAAGGGGAGAGCAAAGCATGTTTGCAGGCTGAGGAGGGAAAGACCATGGAATAGGAGGAAGCCTGGAATGAGTGGGGGAAATGGCTGAAGCAAGAGTCTGTGAGGAAAAGTCAGGATGGGCCCAAGAGCACAGGTGAAGGGATTACTGTGAAGGCAGAGAAGGGCTCTCTCCTTAACCAGTTGGGACCCTGCCCTTCACAGCTGCTGCCAGCGCTTGACCACTCCCTCAGCTGGGATTCCCACTTCCTCAGGCATCAGCACACCCATTACCACCTCAGCTGCTGCCACTGCAGAGACCCAGGAAACAGGTGCTGCTTCTCCTCTCAGTAATTCCTGAACTCTGAGGGCAGCAGGGTCACCACCCAGATGTTAAAAATGCCTCTCTTAGGCCACAGCATAGAGCCGCCATGTGCCCCTAGAGCCCTTACAGCAGCCCTAGCTCCAGAGCTTCTTTGCTGACTTGCTCCTCCTGCTTAGTATAATTCCCTGCTTAGCTGGAGGGCCTGGCAGGGCCAGAAGACACTGTGGGTGAGACCTCGCTGTTACCAGAAATGGGTCCCGATCCAGAACCCAGGAGGGAGCGCTTGGTTTTTGGATCTCACACAAGAAAGAATTAATGGTGGGTCCACAGAGTAGAGTGATAGCAAGTTTATTAAGAAAGTAAAGGAATAAAAAATGGATACTCCATAGGCAGAGCAGCAGCATGGGCCACTCAGTAGCTTATACTTATTGTTACTTCTTGATTATATGCTAAACAAAAGGTAAATTTTTCATGAGTTTTCTAGAAAAGGGATGGGTAATTCCCAGAACTGAGGGTTCCTCCCCTTTTTAGACCATAGAGGGTAACTTCCTGACATTGTACAATATTTGTAAACTGTCACAGTGCTGGTGGGCGTGCCGTTTAGCATACTGATGCATTATAATTAGCATATAATGAGCAGTGAGGATGACCAGAGATCACACTCATCGCCATCTTGGTTTTGGTGGGTTTCGGCCGGCATCTTTACCGCAACCTGTTTTATCAGCATGGTCTTTGTGACCTACATCTTGTGCCAACCTCCTGTCTCATCGTGTAACTAAGAATGCCTTAACCTCCTGGGACTGCAGCCCAGTAGGTCTCAGCCTTATTTTACCCAGCCCCTATTCAAAATGGAGTTGCTCTGGTTCAAACGCCTCTGACTCTATTATTTTTGTATATACTGGGCACAAAATGGTCCAAAAAAACACAAACAAAAAATGACTCTAACTTTATGTGTGTGTTGGTGGTGGTGGTTCCAATGAGGGAAAATTTGTTTTTATATCTGTTAGATCTGGGTTCAGGGTCCAGCCTATGCAAGGGGAGTGGGTGGATAGCTGGAAGAACACTTGTGGGGGCCATAGGTAGGTGAAATATGGCTTTATTCAGTAGCTCTCTCATCAGCAGCTCTCTTACACTGTTTGCTTTGTTATGGCTGCTTGAGTCAACCACTCCCATGCATAGCTGTGCAGCCAGCTCTCCTTTGTCTTCAGGGTCAGTATCTTAACTCTTTCTTTCTCTGGGCACAAGCCAGTTCCTGGCTCTCCCCTGCCTGCCTGCAAGACAGACAGCTTTGGCTCTCTCTCTCTCTCTGGGCACCAGTTTGCAGAGGCATGTTGACCTATGTCCAGAAGCTGAGCCAATCCATGTTCCCCATGCACAGCATCAGCAGGGCAGTTATACCTTTTCAAATAATAGTGGCTCCAAGGCAAGTATGAACTTATGCAAACAGGTTGTATAAAAAGTGGAGTAGGCAGAAGATGGGTGATTTCTGCATTTCCAACTGAGGTACCGGGTTCATCTCACTGGGGCTTGTCAGACAGTGGGTGCAGGACAGTGGGTGCAGCCCAGTGAGCATGAGCCAAAGCAGGGCGAGGCACTGCCTCACCTGGGAAGTGCAAGGGGTCAGGGAATTCCCTTTCCTAGCCAAGGGAAGCTGTGACAGACCTGGAAAATTGAGTCACTCTCACCCTAATACTGTGCTTTTCCAATGGTCTTAGCAAACAGCACACCAGGAGATTGTATCCCACACCTGGCTCAGAGGGTCCCACACACATGGAACCTCGCTAGCACAGCAGTCTGAGATTGAACTGCAAGGCGGCAGTGAGGCTGGGGTAGGGGCACCCGCCATTGCTGTGGTTTGAGTAGGTAAACAAAGCCACCCAGGAAGCTCTAACTGGGTGGAGCCCACCTCAGCTCAAAGAGGCCTGCTTGCCTCTGTAGACTCCACCTCTGGGGGCAGTGCATAGCTGAACAAATGGCAGCAGAAACCTCTGCAGACTTAAATGTCCCTGTCTGACAGCTTTGAAGAGAGTAGTGGTTCTCCCAGCACAGAGTTTGAGATCTGAGAACAGACAGACTGACTCCTCAAGTGGGTCCCCGAGTAGCCTAACTGGGAGGCACCCCTCAGTAGGGGCAGACTGACACCCCACACGGCCAGGTACCCCTCTGAGATGAAGCTTCCAGAGGAATGATCAGGCAGCAACATTTGCTGTTCAGCAATATTTGCTGTTCTGCAGCCTCCACTGCTGATACCCAGGCAAACAGGGTCTGGAGTGGACCTCCAGCAAACTCCAACAGACCTGCAGCTGAGGGTCCTGACTGTTAGAAGGAAAACTAACAAACAGAAAAGACAGCCACACCAAAACTCCATCTGTACATCACCATCATCAAAGACCAAAGGTAGATACAACCACAAAGATGGGGAGAAACCAGAGCAGAAAAGCTGAAAATTCTAAAAATCAGAGCGCCTCTCCCCCTCCAAAGGAATGCAGCTGCTCACCAGCAAAGAAACAAAGCTGGATGGAAAATGACTTTGACAAGTTCATAGAAGTAGGCGTCAGACGATCAAACTTCTCCAAGCTAAAGGAGGAAGTTCGAACCATCACAAAGAAGCTAAAAACCTTGAAAAAAGATTAGACGAATGGCTAACTGGAATAACCAGTGTAAAGAAGTCCTTAAGTGACCTGATGGAGCTGAAAACCATGGCACAAGAACGACACGATGAATGCACAAGCTTCAGTAGCTGATTCGATCAAGTGGAAGAAAGGGTATCAGTGATGGAAGATCAAATGAATGAAATGAAGTGAAAAGAGAAGTTTAGAGAAAAAAGAGCAAAAAGAAATGAACAAAGCCTCCAAGAAATATGGGACTATGTGAAAAGACCAAATCTACGTCTGATTGGTGGACCTGAAAGTGACGGGGAGAATGGAACCAAGTTGGAAAACAGTCTGCAGGATATTATCCAGGAGAACTTCCCCAACCTGGCAAGGCAGGCCAACATTCAAATTGAGGAAATACACAGAATGCCACAAAGATACTCCTTGAGAAGAGCAACTCCAAGACACATAATAGTCAGATTCACCAAAGTTGAAATGAAGGAAAAAATGTTAAGGGCAGCCAGAGAGAAAGGTCAGGTTACCCACAAAGGGAAGCCCATCAGACTAACAGTAGATCTCTCAGCAGAAACTCTATGAGCCAGAAGAGAGTGGGGCCCAATATTCAACATTCTTAAAGAAAAGAATTTTCAACCCAGAATTTCATATCCAGCCAAACCAAGTTTCGTAAGTGAAGGAGAAATAAAATCCTTTACAGACAAGCAAATGCTGAGAGATTTTGTCACCACCAGGCCTGCCCTACAAGAGATCCTGAAGGAAGCACTAAATATGTAAAGGAACAACTGGTACCAGCCACTGTAAAAACATGCCAAATTGTAAAGACCATTGATGCTAGGAAGAAACTGCAACAACTAACGAGCAAAATAACCACCTAACATCATAATGACAGGATCAAATTCACAAATAACAATATTAACCTTAAATGTAAATGGGCTAAATGCTCCAATAAAAAGACACAGACTGGAAAATTGTATAAAGAGTCAAGACCCATCAGTGTGAGGTGTTCAGGAAACCCATCTTATGTGCAGAGACACACATAGGCTCAAAATAAAGGGATGGAGGAAAATCTACCAAGCAAATGGAAAACAAAAAAACGCAGGGGTTGCAATCCTAGTCTCTGATAAAA
Source organism: Macaca mulatta (assembly GCF_049350105.2). Lineage (NCBI taxonomy): Eukaryota > Metazoa > Chordata > Mammalia > Primates > Cercopithecidae > Macaca > Macaca mulatta. The sequence goes on from NC_133406.1 coordinate 118,384,149, forward strand.
CAGACTTTAAACCAACAAAGATCAAAAGAGACAAAGAAGGCCATTACATAATGGTAAAGAGATCAATTCAACAAGAAGAGCTAACTATCCTAAATATATATGCATCCAATACGGGAGCACCCAGATTCATAAAGCAAGTCCTTAGAGACCTACAAAGAGACTTAGACTCCCATACAATAATAATGGGAGACTTTAACAGCCCACTGTCAACATTAGACAGATCAACGAGACAGAAAGTTAACAAGGATATCCAGGAATTGAACTCAGCTCTGCACCAAGCAGACCTAATAGACATCTACAGAACTCTCCACCCCAAATCAACAGAATATACATTCTTCTCAGCACCACATCACACTTATTCCAAAATTGATCACATAGTTGGAAGTAAAGCACTCCTCAGCAAATGTACAAGAAGAGAAATTATAACAAACTGTCTCTCAGACCAGAGTGCAATCAAATTAGAACTCAGGATTAAGAAACTCACTCAGAACTGCACAACTACATGGAAACTGAACAACCTGCTCCTGAATGACTACTGTGTACATAACGAAATGAAAGCAGAAATAAAGATGTTCTTTGAAACCAATGAGAACAAAGACACAACATACCAGAATCTCTGGGATGCATTTAAAGCAGTGTGTAGAGGGAAATTTATAGCACTAAATGCCCGCAAGAGAAAGCAGGAAAGATCTAAAACAGACACCCTAACATCACAATTAAAAAAACTAAAGAAGCAAGAGCAAAGAAATTCAAAAGCTAGCAGAAGGCAAGAAATAGAGATCAGAGCAGATCTGAAAGAGATAGAGACACAAAAAACCCTTCAAAAAATCAAAGAACCCAGGAGTTGGTTTTTTGAAAAGATCAACAAAATCGATAGACCGCTAGCAAGACTAATAAAGAATAAAAGAGAGAAGAATCCAACAGATACAATAAAAAAATGATAAAGGGGATATCACCGCTGATCCCACAGAAATACAAACTACTATCAGAGAATACTATAAACACCTCTATGCAAATAAACTAGAAAATCTAGAAGAAATGGATAAATTCCTGGACACATACACCCTCCCAAGACCAAACGAGGAAGAAGTTGAATCCCTAAATAGACCAATAACAGGCTCTGAAATTGAGGCAATAATTAATAGCCTACCAACCAAAAAAAGTCCAGGACCAGATGGATTCACAGCCAAATTCTACCAGAGGTACAAGGAGGAGCTGGTACCATTTCTTCTGAAACAATTCCAATCAATAGAAAAAGAGGGAATCCTCCCTAATTCATTTTATGAGGCCAACATCACCCTGATACCAAAACCTGGCAGAGACAAAACAAAAAAAGAGAATTTTAGACCAATATCTCTGATGAACATCGATGCAAAAATCCTCAGTAAAATACTGGCAAGCTGAATCCAGCAGCACATCAAAAAGCTTATCCACCATGATCAAGTTGGCTTCATCCCTGGGATGCAAGACTGGTTCAACATATGCAAATCAATAAACGTAATCCAGCATATAAACAGAACCAAAGAAAAAAAACACATGATTATCTCAATAGATGCAGAAAAGGCCTTTGACAAAATTCAACAGCCCTTCATGCTAAAAACTCTCAAAAATTAGGTATTGATGGGACGTATCTCAAAATAATAGGAGCTATTTATGACAAACCCACAGCCAATATCATACTGAATGGGCAAAAATGAGAAGTATTCCCTTTGAAAACTGGCACAAGACAGGGATGCCCTCTCTCACCACTCCTATTCAACATAGTGTTGGAAGTTCTGGCCAGGGCGATCAGGCAAGAGAAAGAAATAAAGGGTATCCAATTAGGAAAAGAGGAAGTCAAATTATTCCTGTTTGCAGATGACATGATTGTATATTTAGAAAACCCCATCGTCTCAGCCCAAAATCTCCTTAAGCTGATAAGCAACTTCAGCAAAGTCTCAGAATACAAAATCAATGTGCAAAAATCACAAACATTCTTATACACCAATAACAGACAAACAGAGAGCCAAATCATGAGTGAACTCCCATTCACAATTGCTTCAAAGAGAATAAAATACCTAGGAATGCAACTTACAAGGGATGTGAAGGACTTCTTCAAGGAGAACTACAAGCCACTTCAACGAAATAAAAGATGACACAAACAAATGGAAGAACATTCCATGCTCATGGATAGGAAGAATCAATATCATGAAAATGGCCACACTGCCCAAGGTAATTTATAGATTCAATGCCATCCCCATCAAACTACCAATGACTTTCTTCACAGAATTGGAAAAAAGTACTTTGAAGTTCATATGGAACCACAAAAGAGCCCACATTGCCAAGACAATCCTAAGCCAAAAGAACAAAGCTAGAGGCATCATGCTACCTGACTTCAAACTATACTACAAGGCTACAGTAACCAAAACAGCATGTTACTGGTACCAAAACAGAGATATAGACCAATGGAAAAGAACAGAGGCCTCAGAAATAACACCACACATCTACAACTGTCTGATCTTTGACAAACATGATAAAAACAAGAAATGGGGAAAGGATTCCCTATTTAATAAATGGTGCTGGGAAAACTGGCTAGCCATATGTAGAAAGCTGCAACTGGATCCTTTCCTTACTCCTTACACGAAAATTAATTCAAGATGGATTAAAGACTTAAATGTTAGACCTAAAACCACAAAAACCCTAGAAGAAAACCTAGGCAATACCATTCAGGACATAGGCATGGGCAAGGACTTCATGACTAAAACACCAAAAGCAAGGGCAACAAAAGCCATAATAGACAAATGGGATCTAATTAAACTAAAGAGCTTCTGCACAGCAAAAGAAACTACCATCAGCGTGAACAGGCAACCTACAGAATGGGAGAAAATTTTTGCAATCTACCCATCTGACAAAGGGCTAATATCCAGAATCTAGAAAGAACTCAAACAAACTTAGAAGAAAAAACAGACAACCCCATCAAAAAGTAGGCAAAGGATATGAACAGACACTTCTCAGAAGAAGACATTTATGCAGCCAACAGACACGTGAAAAAATGCTCATCATCACTGCTCATCAGAGAAATGCAAATCAAAACCACAATGAGATACCATCTCACACCAGTTAGAATGGCGATCATTAAAAAGTCAGGAAACAACAGATGCTGGAGAGGATGTGGAGAAATAGGAACACTTTTACACACTGTTGGTGGGACTGTAAACTAGTTCAACCATTGTGGAAGACAGTGTGGTGATTCCTCAAGGATCTAGAACTAGAAATACCATTTGACCCAGCCATCCTATTACTGGGTATATACCCAAAGGATTATAAATCGTGCTGCTATAAAGACACATGCACACGTATGTTTATTGTGACACTATTCACAATAGCAAAGACTTGGAACCAACCCAAATGTCCATCAATGATAGACTGGATTAAGATAATGTGGCACATATACATCATGGAATACTGTGCAGCCATTAAAAAGGATGAGTTCATGTCCTTTGTAGGGGCATGGATGAAGCTGGAAACCATCATTCTCAGCAAACTATCGCAAGGACAAAAAACCAAACACTGCATGTTCTCACTCATAGGTGGGAACTGAACAATGAGAACACTAGGACACAGGAAGGGGAACATCACAAACCGTGGCCTGTCATGGGGGGGCCAGGGAAGGGGGGAGGGAAGAGGGATAGCATTAGAAGACATACCTAATGTAAATGACGAGAGTTAATGGGTGCAGCACACGCACATGGCACATGTATACCTGTGTAACAAACCTGCACGTTGTGCACATGTACCCTAGAGCTTGAAGTATAATAATAAAAAAGAAGTGGAGTATGCATCTGTGCCCTAAACCTGCTGAGTCATTCTGTTCCAGATGTCTGCCTCAGTCTATTGTTGACCAAAGCACATCCATGTACTTTACACTCCACCCCCTAAGCTGAGGGAGACATAGATTTTGGACACATAGGTCCAATACATAGGTTTGGCACATAGGCCCCAACCCAGACTCACAGGTCTGACACATAAGCTTTCAGCCCACAGGCCTGATACATACACACATGCTTGACACATAAGCCTGGCACATAAGCTTTAGGCATGCAGGCCCAATATATACACATAGACTTGACACATAAGCCTGGGCACACAGGCCTGATACACAAGCCTGATACATAAACATAGGCTTCTGGGCACACAGGCCCATTACATACATAGGCCCTGATAAACTACCCAGCTATTGGCGCAGACTACCTTAGGTGTCACCTCCTTGGTGATTACCATTTACATTGCCCTGAGTTCTGCTCATTAGCTACTCTGTCTACACCTGGTTTCAAACCATATTGGTGTCAGAACTAGGCTGGACTGCACCAGCAGTCCAGGCAGCAGTAGCACCCTGGCTAGACCTAGCTATGTACCATGCCCTATCAGGAATGGGAGGTCACCCCTTCTTAAATGGTGATGGCTCAGGGTCTAGGGGTGCCTCAGGCCCCATGGCCTTATCTCGCATTGGGACTACAGGCCCTAAAACCTCTTGTAACTCTGCTGCTAAGGGACTTGTACTCAGCGTACTCTGCTGTTCCAAGTAGATACCCCACTTCACTAAAGTGGATGTCTGTGCCATCCCTGTCCGACAGGGGTGGTTACCCATGAATGCACCCATCCCACTATTGGGTAAGTCATCCAGACGATGACTGTAGCCCATCCTACCACACTTTTATGAGCCCAAAGGGCAGCATATGCAGTTGCTAACTGCTTTCCCAGTCCGAAGGGTTGTTACCCGTGAATGCACCCATCCCGCTATTACTGCTTCTATATTAAGGAATACCAGAACTCAGCTCCCTTCCACAGCTGGCACCAAAAGCCTGTTGGCGTTCTCAGGCGCTCCGTGTGCTGCTATAGGCCCTAACTGAAACTATCTGTGGTCACACGTACATTTAGCTCAAATGGGCACCCTTGGCTAACTACCCATAGGGTTTGTGTCTGCTAAATAGTCCGCTCGGCTACCAGGAAGGCTGTCTCATCCGCACCATCCCAATCCCAGGAAAGAGGGGTGTTATCCCTTCTAAACCTGTAAGAGAATCAGAGGTTAATATAACATCATCAATAAGGCCATGGCACACGGTAGGGCTAGGCATATAGCATGGCAGCAACACTGTGAAAGTCTATTGTCACCTTCCTATGAAGGCAAACTGTTCCTGGCTCTCTGGAGCAATGTCAATTAAGAGGAATGCACTGGCCAAGTCCACCACACAGTGGCACCATCCCTGTTCCACTGTCAAGCAGTCCATCAGATCTGTGATGGAGGGTACAGCTGCGTGCAGAGGGGGTGTCACCTTATTCAGGTCCCGATAATCCACTGTCATCTGCCAAGTCCCATCAGGCTTTCTGATTGGCCATACTGGAGAATTGTAGGGGCTGTCGGTGCCACACACTATTTGCACCTCCTCTAACTTCTTAGTAGTCTTGGTTATCTCTGTCTGCTCCCCTGGCAAACAGTATTGATGAGTAGAAGTAACCTGTTGGGGTTGTGGCAGAGCTTGGGACTGGTGATGTGTATGTCTCCACAGTACTAGCTTTACTATACAAACTCGGAGTCTGAATTCTCCAGCCATGGTGTGCAAGTCCAGACCATGCAAAATGTCCACTCCCAGAATATATTCAGGTGTGGGAGAGACATACACAGTATATAGGCAGGGAACTGAGTGGCCAATGCCAAGATGCAAAGACACAGGTTTCACTTTCACTGACTGGCCCCCATAACCATCAATGAATGCAGCTTTGCCCAGAAACTTCTCTGGGTTTGGGGACCAGTGGATTGCCAAGTTCACATATGGCCTTTGGTTGTCCAGTGTCCCCCACGAGCTGGGCACTTTGGCCAGTTCTCTTATCAAACAGAAAAGGCTTTACACTTTCGCCTGACTGCAGCAGGTAATTTTGAACTGGAAGGCTTGGGTGGGACTGGGTTGCACAGCAACGTCCTTCTCCCAAATGACTTATACTAAGTCTGTACATGACTGCCAACATTACTTGCTGAACTCCCACAACTCAGCAGGGGCACAGGAAGCATAGAAAATGTGTTCCACCACAATAAGGGGGGGTCCCTGGGCTCACCCTAGGGGCCCGTCACCCTTCTGACAGATCCCTGGGCAAGCCTGCAACAGAGGTTCTTCTTCCTCCCTGCGCTGTGTCCCACAGGGACTCGGCATGCACTTCCTGCAGCACAGTCACAAACGCCCATCTGACACTACTGGCAAAGGCATGTTCCTCCTTGGTGTTGTGCACCTCCAGGTACTTCAGCACCTTCTCCATTCTCACGGCGGACCTGTCGGTTGCCTCTCACATTTCCACCGGGGCCCATCCAAGCAGCACCACTGCCACTGGGTACCACAGCCCATGCTGTGGCCACATAGCTGACCCGGGAGCCCTAAGGGTCTGAAGACCCACTCATCTTATCCTGCTGATGTCACCAATTGTTAGGTCCACCCCCTGTTTAGCATATAATCAAGAAATAACCATAAAAATGGGCAACCAGCAGCCCTTGGGGCTGCTCTGCCTATGGAGCAGCCATTCTTCACTCCTTTACTTTCTTAACAAACTTGCTTTCATCTTACTCTATAGATTTGCCTCGAATTCTTTCTTGAGTGAGATCCAAGAACCCTCTCTTGGGGTCTGGACTGGGACCCCTTTCCAGTAACAAAGAGACCAAAAATAAACATCCTGTGAAAGAAAAATAAATCTCAGGATCCCAAGATCACTAAGCCAAAGGGAAAAGTCAAGCTGGGAACTGCATCAGGCAAACCTGCCTCCCATTTTATTCCTAAATAAGAGAGTTACAAAGATAAAAAAGCCACATACTTCCTTCATGATTCAGCCACTACGAAATTCCTTGTGAGCCTCAAGATCTTTACCCTAAAAGGGTTCTGTTGAGTTTTACCCTGACAATGTAAATTGACAGCTTATCCTCACAGGCGGGACAAAGGACAGAACTCTAAGTCATCCCTCTGCTCACCTGAGACAAATGCATATCTGATTGCTTCCTCTGATGTAAAAATGCAGATTCACTGAGCTAGACTCTTCTTCTACCCACCCCCCTCGTCATGTGTAAATTTTGTATTCAGTGAAAGACTGCTCAAAAAATCAAAAGAATACAACTGTTTGTCTCTTATCTACCCACACCTTTAAGAATTTTCTTCCTCTTTCCCCAAAAGCTGCCCTTTCCCCTAAATATGGAAGCCCTCAAAGTCATCTTTGGAGAAAGGCACAGAGCTGCCTCCCAGGCACACATCCTTAACCATGGCAAAGAAAACTTTCTAAATTCATTGAGACCTGTCTCAGATATTTTTGGTTTACAATCTTAAATAAATAACTTGTATAATGTATTAGAAGGTGATAAGGACTATGGAGAAAATCAAGCAAAGATGTGGTAGCCAACCTCCAAGATGGCCCCCAGTTCCTCACCTCCTGGAAACACACCTTGTATTTCTTCCCACATTTAATGGAGCTGGCCTGTGAGACGGACACCAATAGGATATGGCAGAAGTAATGGTGTATGACTTCCAAGGCTAGATTTTAAAAGATATTGTAGCTTCTGCCTAGCTGTCTTGGATTGCTTGTTCTGGGGAAAGCCAGCTGCCATGTCATGAAGCACACCCAAGCATTCTTGGGAGAGGTCTGTGTGGGCAGAACTGAGGCCTTCTGCCAACAGCCATGTGAATAAGCCATCTTGGAAGCCAATCCTCTATCCTGGCTGACATGTGACTGTAACCTGATAAGAGATCCCAAGCCAGAACCACTCAGCTAAAGCACTCCCTAATTCCTAACCCACAGAAACTGTGCAAGATAATGAACGTCTGTTGTTATTTAAGCTATTAAGTTTGAGGGTAATATGTTACACAGCAATAGTTAATGAATACAAAAGGGACCAGGAGTGACAACAAGGTGGGATGGGGGGTGAAATTTTAAATCGGATGATCAGAGTGGTGCTCACTTAAAAGGTGATATGAGCAGTCATTTAAAAGAGGTCTGGGAGCTAGGCATGCACATATCCGGGGGAAAGCATCCCAGGCAAAGGAAAAAGCCAGTGCAAAGGCCTGAGGAGACAGCCTGCCTAGATTTGAGGAACAGTAAGGACAGCGTGCTGCAGTGAAGAAAGGAGGGAGAGAAGTCAGAGATAAGTCTGAAGAGGTCACGAGGGGAAGGACAGTGGCCGATCATGAGAAATGGCTATTGGATTGAGCTCCAAAGAAGTCATTGTTGACCTTGACAAAAGTAGTTTCAGTGAAATGATGGAGATGAACACCTGCTTGGAGTGGATTTACAACATAACAGAAAAAAGGAATTGAAGGCAGCCACTCTTTCAAGGAGTTTTGCTGTAAAGAAGAAAAGAGAAATCAGATGCAGCTACACAAGAAAGTGGGGTCAAGAAAAGATTTATTTTTTAGATGGGAGAAATAATAGCATGTGGGCATGCTAATGAGAATGATGCAGTGATGATAGATGATAAAGAGACAAAGATAAGGAAAACTGCTAAGCAATATCCTTGAGTAGGTGAAAGGGGATGGGATTGAAGACAGAGGCAGAAGAGTCAGACTTAGAGAGGAGACAGAGGGTTCATCTGTGTTAGAAGCAGAAAGGCAGAGTATATGGGACAGATATTGTAGGAGAGTAGATGTAGTGATAGAAGGCTATGGCACTTCTTGTCTAATTATTTATCTTTGCTTATCGGAGGAAGTCAAAGATTTTCCTGGCAATATACTGATAAAAACTGCATATAAAATGAACCTCTAGCCAATACATAAGAAAAATAGAAAATAAAAGTCCAAGGAGAAGAAAAACATACCTCAGCATAGCCTGTTGTTTAGAAAAAATGGCATGGCACACAGACGGGAATCTATAGAACTAGAATAAGAGAATTATGAATTTGACCAGAACACGGGTAATTCTTTTACCAGACCTAAGGATTTTTATCAGTTCTTTAGCATGTCTACTTTATATCCTTTATAATTTGTGTATGCATTTATGTGTGACTTAGCCATATGGTAAAGATATAAAGTTCTAACTCCAGAATGTGGGCTCAATTATTCTTAATTAATTCAGCCATCTTCATAAGGTTCCAAGGTAAAAAGATACTTTTCTTATAGAGAGGGATCTGGATTGAATGGAGCTTACACAACTTTCGAAGTGGTTCAAAGGTGCCCAAAGTGGTCAGAATCAGCAAAGACAGAGAATCCCTTGAGCCTTTTCCAGGAGGACATACTATATTGTATATCATCACTCAATGTTATATTCACAATCATTCCTCTGCTTATACCCAGTGTCCCTAAATTGAGTTGGTACACTTATCTGTCCCTTCCCTCCAGGTAAAATGTTTCAGTGTGGAACTTTAAAAGGCATCTCTCAGAATGATGGATCAGAATGATGGTTAGCAAACTATTACAAAACCAAACACCGCATGTTCTCACTCATAGGTGGGAATTGAATGAGAACACTTGGACAGAGGGTGGGGAAACATCACACACCGGGGCCTGTTGTGGGGTGAGGGGAGGGGGGAGGGATAGCATTAGGAGATATACCTAATGTAAATGATGAGTTAATGGGTGCAGCACAATAACATGGCACATGTATACATATGTAACAAACCTGCACGTTGTGCAGATGTACCCTAGAACTTAAAGGATAATTTTTTTAAATGGCATCTCTCTCACTATCTACAATTATTACAGCAGGCAATTATTAGCTCCAATTGGTCCCACCTCCCTTGAGGCTCATTAAGCCCCTATTCAAACAGAACCAGTGGCAGGGTACCCTGCAGACTCCGACATGCTTTGATATGCTTGAGCTCCCTAAACAGGAAGGCTGACTTAGCTCCTCCACCCTAGGCTCTCCCTACCTCCCCTTTGTTCATAAACTGAGGGGGAGAATATTTCTTTTTTTTTTAATTTATTATGACCCATCTAGGAAAAGTTAAATAGCCTGCTGATTTTCCCTAAACATCATGAGTTATTTTCAAGTCTCTTTAGGTGGCACTGGGGGAGGTTGGTGGAGAAAGTGGCAGAGGGAGTGTTTGACTAATGTTTGAGAAATGTACTACAATAAAAAGATTTCCTTAAAAACTTAGATTCCTTCTGTACGTGATTTTCATTCAAATACAAAGCTTCTCTTTATTTAAGAAAAAATCCTTATTGTACTAACACTGCATTACCAAAGTCCTCAAATTAAATTATAAGAGAACTGAGAAAATCGGGCTATTAAAATATTTGAGTTATTTACTGAAGTTGAGTGAGGAGAAATAAAAGACTGTTCCAGCTTCCCCCTACCTCCTACCCACTAGGTTGCTTCTCTCTCCCCCACCCTCTCTCTCTTGCTGTCACTTTCACTTTCTCGGTCTCTCTCTGTCCTACTCTGACAGGGGAAATAGCTTTTGGAGAATGGCCCTTGGGAACGGGGTCCTGCCACAGATTTAAGTGACTGCCATGAGGATCCTGTTCTACTCCTCCTTTTCATGACATTCCAATTGGAATCACTCAGTCCATAGGCACTGCATTCCTACTATGTCCATAGCACTATGATCTATAATTTGAGAGGAGGAGAGGCTTAAAGAATTGAAGACAATAGTCTCTTCATAAAGAGAAATCATATATGAAATACGTACAGCACCAGATTTAACAAGTCTTTAAGTATAAACACCATATTGTGTTAAAGGAGAAGGGAAGAGAGAGGGATGGAGAACTAAGATTTATAAGTTGCCTCCTATTTGCCAGGCACACTGTGCTAGAGGATTCACATATGATCTCTCATGTACTCTCCAAAACATGACACAGATACAGACCTCACCCATTTCTTTAGAGACAGGGTCTTGCTCTGTTGCCCAGGCTTGAGTGCAGTGGTGCAATTTTGGTTCACTGCAGCCTTGAACTGCTGGGCTCAAGCAATCCTCCTGCCTCAGACTCCCAATTAGCTAGGACTTTAGGTGTGTGTCACACCTGGCCAGTTTTTTTAAATTTACTTTTTGCAGAGATGAGTTCTCACTATGTTACCCAGGCTGGTATTGAATTCCTGGACTCAAGGATTACAGGCATGAGCCACTGCGCCCAGCTCAGACCTCTTTTATGGTTGAGGAAAATAAGGATTTGAAAGGACAAGGAACTCACCCAAAATTACATAGATGGTAAGGAAGGAGTAGTCACTCTCAATGAGAAGAGATGAATAAGATGGAATTTTAAAGATTGACAGGGGGCAGGTGCAGTGGCTCAAGCCTGTAATCCCAGTAATTTCGAAGGCCAAGGTGGACAGATCACCTGAGGTCAGGAGTTCAAGACCAGACCATCCTGGCCAACATGGTAAAACCCTGTCTAAAATAAAAATACAAAAATTAGCCAAGCGTGGTGGCAGGCACTTGTTATTCCAGCTACTTGGGAGGCTGAGGCAGGAGAATTGCTTGAATCTGGGAGGCAGAGGTTGCAGTTAGCTGAGATTGCTCCATTGCACTCCAGCCTGGGCAACAAAAGCGAAACTCCATACCAAAAAAAAAAAAAAAGAGATTGACAGGAAGGAGAGGAGAGAGCATCCCAGGCTATGGGCAGAAATCCCTGGAGCCAGGTCAGAATTAAAAGAACACTGGGTTGGCAGAGCTTGGGGAACCAACTCAAATCACCCTACAAATAGTGCAATGGCCCATTGTGGGTTAGGGTCCTGCACTTACAGGGAAACAGATACTTAGATTTAAGACTTGTTAGGGAGAAGAGTCTCACACTCACTGCCATCCAGTATCAATTAAAATCTAGACCAGTACACCACAGTGAACTGGCTCCCTGGAGTGCTGCTTTTCTTCCTTTTTTTTTTTTCCTTTTAATTAAAAAAAAGGATTCTGTTCCAAGATGGCTGAATAGGAACAGCTCTGGTCTGCAGCTCCCAGTGTGATCGACACAGAAGATGGGTGATTTCTACATTTCCAACTGAGGTACGTGGTTCATCTCACTGGGACTGGTTGGACAGTGTATGCAGGTCATGGATGGTGAGCACAACCAGGGCGAGGCATCGCCTCACCCGGGAAGCACAAGGGGTCGGGGGATTTCCCTTTCCTAGCCAAGGGAACCTGTACCTTCACCGAAGACCGTACCTGGAAAAACGAGACATTCCTGCCCAAATACTGTGCTTTTCCAATGGTCTTAGCAAATGACACACCAGGAGATTATATCCCGTGCCTGGCTCGGAGGTCCCACACCCACACAGCCTTCCTCACTGCTGGTGCAGCAGTCTGAGATCCACCTGCAAGGCAGCAGCCTAGCAGGGGGAGGGGCACCTGCCATTACTGAGGCTTGAGTAGGTAAACAAAGTGGCCGGGAAGCTTGAACTCAACGGAGCCCACCACAGCTCAGCAAGGCCTGTGTCTCTGTAGGCTCCACCTCTGGGGGCAGGGCATAGCTGTATAAAAGGCAGCAGAAACTTCTGCAGACTTAAACGTCCCTGTCTGACAGCTAAGAGAGCAGTGGTTCTCCCAGCACAGTGGTTGAGCTCAGAGAACAGACAGACTGCCTCCTCAAGTGGGTCCCTGACCCCCGAGTAGCCTGATCACCTCCCAGCAGGGGCCAACTGACACTTCATAAAGGTGGGTGCCCCTCTGGGATGAAGCTTCCAGAGGAAGGCTCAGGCAGCAAAATTTGTTGTTCTCCAATATTTGCTGTTCTGCAGCCTCTGCTGGTGATACTCAGGCAAACAGAGTCTGGAGTGGACCTACAGCAAACTCCAACAGACCTGCAGCTGAGGGTTCTGACTCTCAGAAGGAAAACTAACAAACAGAAAGGAAAAGCATCAACATCAACAAAAAGGACATCCACACCAAAACCCCATCTGTAGGTCACCAACATCAAAGACCAAAGGTAGATAAAACCACAAAGATGGGGAGAAACCAGAGCAGAAAAGCTGAAAATTCTAAAAACCAGAGTGCCTCTTCTCCTCCAAAGGATTGCAGCTCCTCGCCAGCAATGGAACAAAGCTGGACGGAGAATGGCTTTGATGAACTGACAAAAGTAGACTTCAGAAGGTTGGTAATAACAAACTTCTCTGAGGAAAAGGAGGATATTCAAACCCATCGCAAGGAAGCTAAATCCTTGAAAAAAGATTAGACGAATGGCTAACTACAATAAATAGTGTAGAGAAGACCTTAAATGACCTCATGGAGCTGAAAACCATAACATGAGAACTACGTGATGTGTGCACAAGCTTCAACAGCTGATTCGATCAAGTGGAAGAAAGGGTAACAGTGATTGAAGATCAAACGAATGAAATGAAGTGAAAAGAGAAGTTTAGAGAAAAAAGAGTAAAAAGAAATGAACAAAGCCTCCAAGAAATATGGGACTATGTGAAAAGACCAAATCTACGTCTGATTGGTGGACCTGAAAGTGACGGGGAGAATGGAACCAAGTTGGAAAACAGTCTGCAGGATATTATCCAGGAGAACTTTCCCTACCTAGGAAGAGAGGCCAACATTCAAATTCAGGAAATACAGAGAACACCACAAAGATACTCCTTGAGAAGAGCAACCCCAAGACACATAATTGTGAGATTTTCCAAGGTTGAAATGAAGGAAAAAATATTAAGGGCAGCCAGAGAGAAAGGTCAGGTTACCCACAAAGGGAAGCCCATCAGATTAACAGCAGATCTATCAGCAGAAACTCTACAAGCCAGAAGAGAGTGGGAGCCAATATTCAACATTCTTAAAGAAAAGAATTTTCAACCCAGAATTTTATATCCAGCCAAACTAAGCTTCATAAGTGAAGAAGAAATAAAATCTTTTACAGACAAGCAAATGCTGAGAGATTTTGTCATCACCAGGCATGCCCTACAAGAGCTCCTGAAGGAAGCACTAAACATGGAAAGGAACAACTGGTACCAGCCACTGCAAAAACATGCCAAATTGTAAAGACCATTGATGCTAGGAAGAAACTGCATCAACTAATGAGCAAAATAACCAGCTAACATCATAATGACAGGATCAAATTCACACATAACAATATTAACCTTAAATATAAATGGGCTAAATGCCCCAATTAAAAGACACAGACTGGAAAATTGGATAAAAGTCAAAACCCATAAGTGTGCTGCATTCAGGAGACCCATCTCATGTGCAGAGACACACATAGGCTCAAAATAAAGGGATGGAGGAAGATCTAACAAGCAAACAGAAAGCAGAAAAAGAAAAGCAGGGGTTGCAATCCTAGTCTCTGATAAAACAGACTTTAAACCAACAAAGATCAAAAGAGACAAAGAAGGCCATTACATAATGGTAAAGGGATCAATTCAACAAGAAGAGCTAACTATCCTAAATATATATGCACCCAATACAGGAGCACCCAGATTCATAAAGCAAGTCCTTAGAGACCTACAGAGACTTAAAGACTCCCACACAACCATAATGGGAGACTTTAACACCCCACTGTCAATATTAGACAGATCAACAAGACAGAAAGTTTAGAAGGATATCCAGGAAAGTAGACCTAATAGACATCTAGAGAACTCTCCACCCCAAATCAACAGAATATACATTCTTCTCAGCACCACATCACACTTACTCCAAAATAGACCACATAGTTGAAAATAAAGCACTCCTCAGCAAATGTAAAAGAATAGAAATCACAACAAACTGCCCTTCAGACCACAGTGCAATCAAATTAGAACTTAGGATTAAGAAACTAACTCAAAATCGCACAACTACATGGAAACTGAACTCACTCATAGGTGGGAATTGAACAATGAGATCACTTGGACACTGGAAGGGGAACATTACACACCTGGGCCTATTGTGGGGAGTGGGGAGGGGGGAGGGATGGCACTGGGAGTTATACCTCATGTAAATGACAAGTTGATGGGTACTGATGAGTTGATGGGTGCACTACACCAACATGGCACATGTATACATATGTAACAAACCTGCACGTTGTGCACATGTACCCTAGAACTTAAAGTATAATAATAAAAAAATAATAATTAAAAAAAAAAGGAATAGAAACCTGTTCAGATCAGAGCATCAGAGCTAGTTGGTTGCAGGAGTCATGAAGCATGATATGCTGTTAGGAGGAGCTCCAGAGAGCAGAGCCCTGTATGAAGCATAAGCAAGAACTGTTTGATCCTCACCCAGATTTCCAAGCTCAGCAAGAGAAAAGGAAGGAAAGCAGAGGGGAAAAAATGTCTTTTCTGTGTTGCTACTCATTATTAGGAATGATTTGGAAATGCCAGTTCATAATATTATCCTAGAATTGAGCTTCTGCTTCTAATAGTTTCAGTGATCTTGTTATATCTATGGTGTTAAAATATGTACATTTATGTAGTCCTGAAGTACTCAAGGTCTCTGGCCTTTTAATACACAAATAACAATAGCTAAGTCCCTATCCTCTATCCTCTAGGGCTGCAGAAAATCTCTTTTATCAGGCTCGCCTCCTCAAGTATCTCCAGTGGTCACTGAGAAAAGCTCCCTGGTTCCATAAACCCTCTCTGTTTGTCACATGTCATCTCAGCTCAAGCCCTTGCCCCCCAGAATAGTGAGGTGCCATGCTCCTGCTTTCACCTCTTGTCATCTTGTAACTCCAGGAATACCATCTCCCTCTACATGCAGTGCCTTAAATATGCATATAGCTGTGTTCCTTAGCTCCCCAAACGTGGCTAATCTGAATCTAATCTGGGTGTGTAATAAATGCCCTTGGAACAAAGACATACAATAGAGAGTAGCTGACAAATGTCATTATATCTCCATGCCCAGAATCTAGGCTCAATTTCCACCAGACCCAAAGATCTCCCTCATTTTCAGTCCAAAGCCCACCTCATTTCTCTGTCTCTGTAGAGCATCTACTGTCTTTCATTCTCTTACAGGGCACAGTGAGGCCCTATTTTGTAACAAAAATGGCCTATTCTGTACTAAATAAAACCATGTGGCACAAGAAACAGTCCGCATCCTCTCCAGTCTGTTATCTGGTGTCCAGTAAAGAGACAATAAGGCCTGTGCATCACACCTGCCATAACCTTGCCTCCTGCGCTCAGTGTGCAAATGCTTGAGCAAAACCCCTATGCATTTCATACACATAGAACGCTCAGAATACCACAGCTCAAATCCATGTGTAGAAAAAAATGTCCTAAATCTGCAGGTCACACTCCAGATAACAGATCCAAATAGAATACTTAGCAGGTTTCCCCAAGGACAAGTGGATTCTTACATCTGCCTCACCAAAGAGATCACTTGTAAGACTCTCTCAGAACAAAAGGGTCTCAAAACTAGAGAAGGATCTTAATACACTCCAGTATCCTCACCCGAGTGCAGAGGCTATTTACAGGCCTCTAGCTGGCAGTTGTCCTGCTCCATTCATGCAAAGATCGACCTGTGACTTGAAAACCTATTAATTACCCCTCTATGATACCTTCATTGTGTCTATTCCTGATTCTGGTTCTAATATCCTTAAAGGTAGCAAAAAGTCTTATGCACAAAACTTAAACATATGAAACTGTCCAAACCAGCTGCTAATCTAAATAACTATTGTCATTGCATTGTAGTGATATCAAAGTGCCTGTGATACCTTGTCATTTATGTTTTTTTCAATAGCAACTTGATCATTTTAGTTCGAGGTTGTGTCTCCATAAATAGTTGGGTTGAATATGAGAATAAGTAATTTTTTAAACTTTCATAATAGGCAGGAACTGAATAAAGAATCAATCCCTAAAAGAGAGTCACTCCAGTTATCCTGAAGACTCAAATAACTACGTGAGTTTAGTTGACATACGTCAGCCTTCTAAAACTTGGACACTCCTGGGTTACTGATAAAATGGATCCTATGAAGCTGAAGACCAGTCTCCATATTTATGATGAGCTCCCAAAGTGTGGCCATGGCATGAGGACCTTCCTGGGCCATCATCGTCCAGCTTCTCTTTGGCAACGCTTTAGCTATAGCAGCACACAGGTGCCAGATAAGGGGTACTTTCTGCTAAATAACAAGGACCTTGTTATCAAATTTAGCTTGAATGAATAGTACTCTCACCTGTAGAAACCCTAAGATTTATTTTCAGCTCTTGATCACTTGCTGCTGCTATTTTTGGCTATCATATTTTGTTACTAAGTGCCAATCTCTGTGATAAGCTATTTATGTATATTATCTCTAATCTTTAAGAAAATCCTGTGAGGTGGCCATTATTTTCATATTTTAAAGATAATAACAGGAAAGTTCAGAAAGATGAAATGCCTTGTCTACAGCCACACAGAGGTGGCAAAACTGGGATCCAAATGCGTATCTGTCTAGCTCAGACACTCTCTTTCTTACTTACATTCTGATCATTTCTTGACAGCTTATCAGAGTATAAATATTAGTAGCCATCTGTATACATTGGAATCCAATAAAGAGAGATACCACATAGTAATATGAGCAGAGAAAGTGTAATATAAGGAATTATTCACCATAACAGAGAATTGGAGTAAAGAATTATCTAGTAAAAAGTGAAGGAGAGTTCTGATAACTCAATGATAAGAAGACAAACAATTCATTTTTTAAAAAAATAGACAAGGCCGGGCGCGGTGGCTCAAGCCTGTAATCCCAGCACTTTGGGAGGCCGAGACGGGCGGATCACGAGGTCAGGAGATCGAGACCATCCTGGCTAACACGGTGAAACCCCGTCTCTACTAAAAAATACAAAAAACTAGCCGGGCGAGGTGGCGGGCGCCTGTAGTCCCAGCTACTTGGGAGGCTGAGGCAGGAGAATGGCGTAAACCCGGGAGGCGGAGCTTGCAGTGAGCCGAGATCGCGCCACTGCACTCCAGCCTGGGTGACAGAGCCAGACTCCATCTCAAAAAAAAAAAAAAAAAAAAAAAATAGACAAAGGATTTGAACAGATATTTCACCAAAGAAGATATATGAATGACTAATAAGTGCATGAAAAGATGCTCAACATCATCAGTGCCCTGTCTGAAGGCAGCAGTTGCTACTTCACTCCAGTCAACTGCAAGGTGGAAATTCAGGTATAGAATTGCCAGATGACCTAGTTGTCCCCCCACCAAAAGCTAGAAATTCAGATTTTTATCTAAGATTTTCCTTTTTCCCATATTGAAAACAAATTCAAAATATTTCTTAAAACATCACATAGTTGAAACAAAGCATATCTACAGGATTGATACGACTTGTTCGTGACTTCCTCCATAGGTTTTCTATCTGGGGAGGGACATGCGAGAAGCAGTGTTTCGGGAAGATATTTCTGGCAGCAGTATGCACAGTCTAGACCGAAGAGGAGAGGGTGAAGCCAAGAAAGACTAGAAACAAGCCCAGGGATGGAAAGGAACAGACCTGACTAGGGTGGTGGCACTGGCACAAAGGAGAGCACGCCATGTTCATCCTTCCCTCCACAAAGCAGCTGGACGAGACCCAACCAGAGATGGGATCTCTGTAGCATCATTTTCCAAAGGAACCTGGCACACACCAAGGGCTGCCTCCATTTCAAAGTCCATTCATCTACTGACATTCGCCTACCCTCTCGGCCTTGATCCCACTCTCCTGAGGTGCCTGAGGGATCTTGCCACTGTCCACATGGCACTAAGGAACTCTGCCTGCCAGTCCCAGAACTGCCCTTGTCTCACTCTGTTACCCTATGCTAATGGAAGGCATGGGGAGCCTGTTGCTCCATCTGGGAAATCCTCTGGACCACCCAACCTTCCTCTCAAAGAAAGTAAAGGGAGCAATAAGGAAATATTTGCCAAGCCCTCTACACCCACCTGTTTGCAGAGACAGGGAGAGTTGCCATATTAATTATTAAGCAGACCGATCTGAGCCAAAGAGAGTCATTATTATGCGTGGTATGTGGCTGTCTTTGGAATATTCTGCTTGCTTGGTTTCTAATTTCCTTTTCTTACGTGAGTCTTTCTCCCTCATAAATCTTTGCATCTCGGTGTTCTGTTCTCTCCTCCTCTGTGTTCTGAACTAGGAGTTCCCACAAGCCCTCTGTGGTTAAATCTACTCCTCCAAACACCACAGGCTCCAGGCAGCATCGTGCAGGGTTACTGCTCAAGAAGGCGGGTGACACCCTTTGGCCTCCACCCTCTGGAAGGGCCTGCTGAGTGAAGGCCCAGTCAGGGAGGGGAGGGGTGGAGGGGTGTTGAGGAGAGTGACGTGGGCAGGGAGTCCCTCCACCTCTCCCAGCTGCCCAAGGAAACACTCTCCAACTGTTTCTCTAGAACAAACCAACCAACAAGCGCCAGGAGCTTTCTGTGAATCTGACAGCCGGCTGATCACAGAATCCTCCCAGCAGTGGCACTTAGCCCAGAACTGGCAGCAAGTGCCCTCTAGAGGGAGTCAGAGGCACCTTCTCTGAGAGGCAAATTCTAACGTTCTGCCTGAATTGGGTATTTAGAGGGCCTTAGCAAATGATGCCAATGGGGTGGGGGGGAAAAGGAAAGAAGAGAAAAGTGGGGCAACTGCTGTCTTCATCACTAAAAGACAGAGAGAAGGCTTCCTTTGGTATCAAGAGGAGTCTAACAGACTGTGCCATTCAAATTAGGCTACATTTCTGTGGCAGAAGCAGTGCACACAGCAGAACCAGCAGTGGGGCATGAGCTCCACGGGCTCACTCTAGGAATCTGCCTCTAGCACACAAGGTGCCAGGCCTTAATTTGGTCTTCCTGTTGCTCCTGCTTCTGAAATGTGTTGAAGCAGATACAGCTGTTTAAACTGGCATCCCTGTTTATCTTTGTGTTCCCAGTGTCTAGTATTTAAGTACCTGAACTGCATTTAAATTGCCATCAGCTTGTTAACTGCAAAATAATAGAACAATTTCAGGAAGATGGTGGTTGGAGCCTTATTTCGACCACTCTGCTTTCTCATACAGACACCTTGCTCCCCAGGCCTTCTGCCAGATATTAAAAGAAGAGGGTATGTGCTAGGCCTGGTTTTTTTATGCCCTGAGGATGAACACAGCGTAGTGAGAAAATCCTGGCTTTTGGAGTCAGACCCGACTGGATTTCAGTATGAGCCCCTCACTTACTAGCTGTGGGACTGGTAGACGTTTTTAAAACTTTCTGCATATCAGTTTGCCCATCTTTAAAATGAAAATATTAGTACTTATCTCAGAATCTATATACTTTATTTAACATAATATAAATGATTTAAATCACATATACATATTTAATAACATGGAAAATGCATGATATATTAAGCAAAAAATAAGGTGGTTATGGAACATTGTTATAGACTGAAATAACACCATTGTGTGGCTGCCTCAAGTTTTCTGTGGTGTTTGGGTCCACTGCTACCACATACACATCGCACCATGTTGGAAATACATGGATCCACCTAGTACATGGGTCCCTATTCACTCCTGCTGGTTTTCGTCGAGACCACTGCCTCCTGATCTCTACTGCTCTCCAGGGAGGAATCTCTGTGTCTTTTACCATCACCACTTGCGTCCTTTTTTCTTCATAAAAGCATCCTTTGGGGGTTGGCATTCCATGCCAGAGAGTAAGGAATACTGGTGAGCTGATGAGAAGAGCTTTACACTTTACAGTTTCAGGTTTTCTACACATATGAACCAAAGGGAATTAATCTCACCTAAGAAGCAAAAGACTCAACACTGTCACAAATTAATATTTAACCAATAATTATCTCTTCTATATAATGATAGAAAAAACTGCATTGAAATGGGTCTCCTGATGCCCTGTTGTACTCTGTTGATAGTAAAAACTGATTCAACCCTTTGGAAAATTATGCATCAAGAGCACTGAAAATGGCATACCTGGGTGGGCACAGTTACTCATGCCTGTAATCCCAACACTTTGGGAGGCTGAGGCAGGAGAATGGCTTGAGCCCAGGAGTTTGAGACTAGTCTGGGCCACATAGCAAGACTCTGCCTCTACAAAAAAAAAAGAAAAAAGAAAAACAGCCAGGCATGACGGCATGTGCCTGTAGTCCCAGCTACTTGGGAGGCTCAGGTGGGAGGATTGCTTAAGCCCAGGAATATGAGGCTGCAGTGAGCTATGATCATGTTACTGCACTCCAGCCTGGGTGTCAGAGTGAGACCCTGTCTCAACAACAACAAAAATCTTACTCTGTAAACCAGTAATTCTACACCTGGCAATCTATCCTAAGAAAATAATTCAGAATACATGAAAACCTTTATTGCCAAAGATATTTATTGTAGCATTACTTAAACTAGTGAAAAACTAAAAAAAAATACTAGAAAAAGTATTAATTGTTCAAGGGATAAGTATATTATGATACACCCAAAGGTTAAAACAGTTACTTACAATTATGGCAAGTGGTCTCCAAACAGTGTGAGCGATGTTTTTCTTTCTACTTGAATATTCACCTCATTCTAGAAGAATAATAATTTTGAATTTGGAAAAAATAAACTTTATTATTTCAAAAAGAGTTTGGGTTAGGTAATCTCTAAAATCACTTGTCACAGGTTGGGTTCTTTGGAGGCAGATATTGAGTTGAAGTTTGGCTGTAAGATGTTTATTCAGGATCAACACCTGTGAAAGGAAGAAGCCGAGAGTGGATTAAGCAGTGGAAGAAGTTAAACTGCAGTACAGACTCAAGAGAGCTTTAGAACAAACACTACCAACAAGGGTGTTCTACATTGGTTCAAAATGACCTGGTTTTTATATTCTCACCTCACTTAGACACCAAATGCACCCAAAGGTCATGACCTGAGGTGAGGTGTTTTCTGTGATGAGACCAAATCTGAGAAAGCTACAGCTAGAGGATATCTGCACATTGTACTCCCCACAGCTGTAAGTCTTTCCTGGAAAGGAGAAGGAGAGCTGAGTGGGGCCTTTCTATGTCTGTTACCTCCCTCCTAGGTCTGTATTCTTGTGCTCCAATTTCATATGCTTATTTGTTGAAAAAACACATTAGCAATAATAATACAATCTTATGCAGCACCTTTATAATGCTTTCACGTATGGCATGCTTCCCTAATTCACAGTACTGAACCAAGGAGTCTGAAGGATTTTTTTTTTAAAAGTACTGTACAGATTTTTAATGACATTTGCTTTCACCACACTTCAGTAAGACCGTTTCATCAGAGTAGTTAAAATTGTGAAATAGGTAACATTTGTGCTGCTTCTTCTCAATACATCACTCTTCTGCTCCTACAACTCTTCTCCTTTTCCCTGTCAGACAGTTATAGCTCTAATATTGGTAAAAGTCTCTTCGCTCATTGTAGCATCCTACCCCAAACGCTCCTTCAGGTAGCTCACTCTCTTTTCTAAACTAAACTTCAACTGGCTTAAATTGGAAAATGACCAATACATTTATGCATACATGTTCTATGACTAATGACAATGTGCTATCCTTTTAAACTTCCTTTTTGCTTTTCAAAAGTAATTCCTGGATATAACACCAAAAGCACAGGCAACAGAAGAAAAAAAGTTGGACTTCAAAATTTAAAACTTGTGTCTCAAAGGACACTACTTTAACAGAGTGAAAAGGCAACTCACAGAATGGCAGAAATATTTGCAAATCATATATTAAATACTTGATGAGATACCTGGACTATATAAAGAGCTCCTGCAACTCAAAAACAAAACAGACAATCCAATTCAACACTGGGCAAGGGACTTAAATAGACATTTCTCCAAAAAAGATATACAAATTGTCAAAAATCACATGAAAAGATTCTCAGCATCACTAATCATTAGGAAAATTGCAAATCGAAGCCAATGAGATACCACATTATACCCATTAGGATCGCTGTTATTTAAGAAAAACAAAAACAGAAAATAACAAGTGTTGTCAAGGCTGTGGAATAATTGGAACCCTTGTGTATTGCTGGTGGGAATGTGAAATGGTGTAGCTACTATGGAAAACATTATGGTTGCTCCTTAAAGAGTTAAACATAGAATTACCACATGATCCAGCAATCCCACTTCTGGGTATGTACCCAAAAGAATGGAAAGCAAGAACTCAAACAGACATTTGTACACTCGCGTTCATAGCAACATTACTTACAATAGCCGAAAGATAGGAAAAAAACCCAAATGTCTGTCAATAAAATGTGATATGTACATATAGTAGAATATTGTTCTGCCTTAAAAGGGAAATAAATTCTGATACATGCTACAGCATGGATGAAACCTGGAGACATTCTGCTACATTAAGTAATCCAAACACAAAAGGACAAATATTGTATGAGTGCACTTATATGAGATACCTAGAGTAGTCAAACTCATAAAGACAGAACACAGAAAGGTGGTTGCCAGGGTCTGGGGGAGGGAATCAGTGGTTCTTGTTTGATATGATGGAAATTTCTGGAGATGGATGGTAGCGCTAGTTGCACAATATTGTGGAAGTATTTAATGTCACTAAACTTTACTCTCAAAAGTGGTTAAAATAGTAAATTTCATGTTACATATATTTTACAATTTCTTTAAAAAAAAAAAAGTGATTCCCACTGACTGGCAAGGCTGTAAGGCCATTGGGGTATAAGCTCTTTGAAAGCATGGGCTACATGGCATAGTACCCAGAATTTGAAGTCAGACAGTCAGGAGTCCTAGTCCTCTCTCTAATACATATTAGCGATGAGAATTTGAGTAACATACGCCAACTTCCCAAGCCATAATTTCCTTATCTCTAAAGTGGAGTTTATTATAACTACTGTAATGGTCTCTGTCTATCCAGTATCCATTTTCCTTTCACATAATAGGATGCCAAATTACCCTAGAGAACTACTCTTTCTTCACCCTTAGCCCATAAGGTTTAATTGGCTGAGTCCACTCTCTAGAAATTAAAGAGGGCTGCCAGGCGTGGTGGCTCACGCCTGTAATCCCAGTACGTTGGGAGGCCAAGGCACGTGGATCATGAGGTCAGAAGTTCGAGACCAGCCTGACCAACATGGTGAAACCCTGTCTCTACTAAAAATACAAAAATTAGCCAGGCGTAGTGGTGCGCACCTATAATCCCAGCTACTCAGGAGGCTGTGGCAGAAGAATCACTTGAACCCGGGAGGCAGAGGTTGCAGTGAGCCGAGATCGCGCCACTGCACTCCAGCCTGGTGACAGAGCGCGAGTCCGTCTCAAAAAATCTATAAATAAATTTTTAAAAAAATAAAGAGGGCATATGATCCAGGTCTAGTCAACTAGTATATTTATATATACTATAATATAGTATAGTATAACTAGTATATTTCCTCCCTTTGGGCACAGCCCAAAGGTTCAGGAATGGGCTTGAGATCTGAGGAAGTTCAACAGAGGTAATCCCAAAACTTTTGCTGGAGCAGCTAGAAAGAATCTTTCTCTTTTGACAAGGGCTGCCAACAAGATAGAAGGTAATTGTAGAGGTCCTGGCAGCCACTAATGACTATGAAGGGAAAGCCCACCAGAGAATAAAGAAGACACAGGAAAAACAGAGCCAAGAGATGGAGAGAGAGATAGCATTAAGATAGGATCATCCAGTTCTGGGATCCAGCAGCACCTGAAGTCTACATCTGTATATTTTGGATACATGAGCCAATATATTTGATTTTCTTTTGTTTTATGTCATTAAGTTGTCTTTTTATCTCTTGCAACCAGAAAAATCCTGACTAACACACTTTTCTTTGTTATTGGAGGAAGTAAATGTAATAATTATACAGCAGTCTGGCACATTTGTACTTTGTCCTATTCACCTCTGAATCCCACCCAGAACATGGTAAGTGCCCAACAAATTTTGTTAGATGGATAGAGTCATGAGAACACAAAATTGCGAATTCTGTGTCTGACCCACATTGTACAAACTCAGAGTATGAGTATAAACCTAGCAAAGCATTGTGCTTCCATGGGTAGTGAGTTCCCTCTTTCATGAAGCTGGAACTGGCATGCTGTGCTGGCAGACTAACACTCTACCAGTATAGGGTCATCACTTCAGAATAATTAAACTGAACACTTATTTAGTGCTTACTATGAGCAAAGCACTGATGAAAAGAATGGTGAACACAAACAGACAAATGCAATCAAACACAGAAGGTTTTTTAGAGATGATCACCTGCCATGGTTTGAATGTATCTCTCAAAGTTCACGTGTTGCAAACTTAATCCCCAGTTGACCTATGTTGAAAGGTGAGATCTTTAAGAGGTGATTAAGTCATGAGTGCTTTGCTCTGACAGATTAATGCCATTAGGCGTAGGTTCCTGATATAAAGGAACCTTCCCCTCCTGCTCTCTCTTGTGTGCTTTCTTGCCCTTCAGTCTTCCACCAGGGGACGATGCAGCACTAAGGCTCTTCCCAGATGCCACTGTCTTGATACTGGACTTCCCAGCCTACACAATTGTGATAAATAAATTCCTCGTCTTTATAAATTAACCAGTATGTGGCATTCTATAATACCAACCTAAAAGAAACCAAGACAGCACTTAAGGATTGGAGTGTAGTAAATGGAAGTCTGTCACTCTGCCTATGGAACCAGGGAAGGCATTTCTCAGGGAAGGTGGCCTCGAAAATGAGCTGGGTCTCAAAAATGAACACGCATATACACTAACATTGCCTAGGAAAAGAATACCTATGAGCAGATATAGGCTGTCCTATTTTGGGATTGCAGGAGAGTGGGCCCATTTAGCACTCCTATATAAATTAGCCTCTGGAAGGGGCTTGAGAAATTAGGCATTAGTTTATTTTAGTTTGTTTTTTCCACCAATTCTACCCACTTCCTCCTTTGGGGAAAAAAAATCTTCCCCTATGGCAAACAATATAATGTTAGTTAAAAAATCATCACATCAAAGTATGACGCTTGTAATTATTTGAAAAACAGTTTAATAAACTAAGCTCTGCAGCTGAAGGAGGGATATGGATTGATTTCCAGGTAATTTAAGGGATCCTGAGCACATAATTATAACACAGCTGTTTCTAGGACTCAGGGAGAACTAGTCTTTCCAAGGCAAATGTCCCATTGGTTTATCCTGCCAAAAGCTCTGGGCTTCTCGATGAAGCAGTGACTGTGGGGTTAGATGAGTAACAGTGGATTGGATCCTTAAAATCACCACATCTCACCTTGAATGAGCCATAGCTGCAGAAAGAGTATTTCATTAAGGAAAAAGCCATTATTTCCTACCCAAGAGGTAGAGTGATTTCATGGATTTAACACCACAAGGTACTAAAATAACATTATCTGACAGAAAGGTAGAGAGGGCTTCTGAACTTAGAAATACTTGGACTGAGAGTCTGAGTGTCTTGATGTAATAATGATCTAGGCTGCCATTTTCCCTTATTAGCCTAGTTACTAGCAAACTATGGATCCCTCAAAAATCAATTCAGTACCATATGACCTGCCAATTCTACTCCTAGGTATATACCCAAGAGAACTAAACACTTGCTCATAAAAGACTTGTACACGGATGTTCATAGCAGCATTATTCACAATAGCCTTTATTCACATAGCATTACATAATACTATGTGAATAGCATAGAATAATGTGCTATGTGAATACCATTATTCGCATAGCACATTATTCACAATGCCTATCAACAGATAAATGGATAAATAAAATGTATATTATAATGTGGAATATTATTCAGTCATAAAAATGAAGTACCAATTCATGCTACAACGCAAAGCTTAAAAACATTACACATTATGCCAAGTGCAAGAAGTCAGACACAAAATGCCACATATTGGATGATTCCATTTATATGAAATGCCTAGAATTAGGGAATCCATAGTGACAGAAAGTAGGTTACTGGTTGCTAGGGGTTCAGGGAAGGGAAGAATGAAGAGTGACTACAAATGGGCTTGGGGTAATAAATGTGTTCTGGAATTAGATAGTGGTAATGATTGCGTGATTTTGTGAACATACTAAAAATCAGTGAATTGTAATCTTCAAAAGGGTGAATTTTATGGTACACAAATTTTAGCTCATTTAAAATACAAAACAATTCAGACATATCCAACTTCATGAAGACGTCCCTGAGCCTCATGGTTAGAACTAACTGTTCCCTCCTGTGCACAACTTTTAGATCACACTTTTATTGTGGACACATGCAATTTTTCATATATGCCAGCCTCCTCTGATAATAGTAAGCTCTTCAGAAGCAGGATTATGTCTTGTCTATGTCTGTATCCTCAACTGGACACAGTGCTTGAAATTCAGCACATATTCAATAAATATACGTTGAATTGAAGAGATTATTTTCCAAGACTTTTACAATCAGTAATATTGAACAATCCATTTATAAATATAATAAATAGTACATATAAACTGTGTGTAAGTCTTTTGTGATATAAAAATAAAAAAGGCATAGTCTCTACCTTTGAGGAACTTATACATTTTTTATAAAAATAAGTAGACTTAAATAACTACAAAACAAGGAAAAAAATAAGTACTATGTGAACGGCATAATGATCCACACCTAATAGTTCAAAGAAGTAAAAATTACTACCTGAGCATGATGGGGAAGATTTTTTAAAAAGATAGCTGTATGAAAGTGAGCTTTAGGGATATTACAAGATGCTAAAATGAAAGCTTCAGCTAAGGCACATTACAGAGCTATGTGTTGGACCAAAATGCAAACACTTTCAAAGTAGGTGGTAAAAAGGGGTGGGGGGTTGGTAACTCTTTTTTTATTACTTTTTTCTTTGAGATGCAGTCTCTCTCTGTCACCATCCTGGAGTAGTGGTGTGATCTCAGCTCAATACAACCTCCGCCTCCTGGGTTCAAGCGATTCTCCTGCCTCAGCCTCCCAAGTAGCTGAGACCACAGGTGCGTGCCACCATGCCCGGCTAATTTTTGTATTTTTAGTACAGACAGGGTTTCACCATGTTGGCCAGCATAGTCTCGATCACTTGACCTCATGATCTGCCCGCCCTGGCCTCCCAAAGTGCTGGGATTACAGGCATGAGCCACCATGCCTGGCCCTGGGTTGGTAACTCTTAAATGGTTATCCACACTGATGGCGTAAAGGGATGCTGAATTGGAGATCAGGAAGATTTTTGAGAAGGATTTCTTTGGAGAGAAGTATTGGGTTCCAAGAATTCTATCCTTCTCATTATGGGGGAAAAAGAGGAGAAGAGAAAGAGGAGAGGAGAGGAGAGGAGAGGAGAGGAGAGGGGAGGGGAGGGGAGGGGAGGGGAGGGGAGGGGAGGGAAAGGGGGAGAAAGAGGGTGGGGGTGGAAAGGAGGGATATCTACTCCTTAAATCAAACCAAAGGACAGAACTTTTATGGAACCATCTGTGGAGCTTAATATGTGACTTCTAAAGTTTGAGGGACACAGGGGACTTCTGACTGGTTCATACTTGAGAAATCTAAATCCAGAGTGCTGAGTTGTGGGGAAGTGGCTGCACTCCCAGAGTTTTCCTGGACAAACATGTTTCCTATGGACCAGATGTGGCCCAAGAGGGAAAGGGAGTTGTGTGGTGTTGCTTAGCCCCTGTTTATAATGGCCTCCTGCAGGAGTGAGGAGCCTCAATAAAGGAAAGCTGGAGATGAACTGCTGCTGAATACCTAAGGCTGCAGAAAAGTGGGGAAAAGGAAGAGTCTCAGAGCAACCCATGAAAATCCGTTAAAAGAGCAATCAGCTTTAAACATCTGCAAAGGCCAGACAGCACCAACTTGATCACCTGCACAGCACCAGTCAACTAAGAACTTTGTTAGTATTCCTTCTTTGATCTCCCTTCCTAAGCTCCAGATCCTAGAGTGATCAGAATCAGCTTTAGAAAGATGGTAAAAGGAGAAGAATCGTGAGATTATCCCCTACCCCACTTTCAAATTTCAGACTTCTAGCCTGTGGCCAGTACAAACTGGAGGAGAGGAGGAGAAATTTCAAGGTTAAAATTATCATTCTTACCTATGACTGCCATTTTAATTCCTGATTTCCAGCATGTTTTGTGACTTTAAAAATGGCTGAGTACCTTTAATATCTCTGAGGGGCAACCTCTGTTTTTTCTAGGGTCAAGGAGAACAGCTTCTCAGTGAGGATTTAAAAAGATAGTCAGAAACGAATTTGCTTTAAGATTCCATTCTACTAGTTGTGTTTGTTTCATATAAACATTACAGATAGAAATAGGAAAAGGGTCTTGATCAAAGGAATTGAGGTAGCCAGATCCAAGGTCTATTTGGAAAAGGACACACAGATAAAAACATCTACCTCTGGGATGGAAATAGTGGATGTAGATGGGAGGCTGATTGAAAGGACCTCCAATACCAAACTGAAGTGTCATTTAAATACGGGAGTATAATTTCAGTATATTTTGGTATTTCGGTATATTTTGTATTGACATATTTTCAGTACTTGAGATCAGTAAAACTAAGTATTTAATACTCGTAATTATTTATTTCTTTACTTTAATTGACCAGTAAAAATTGTATGTGTTTGTGGTATACAACATGATGTTTTGTTGTTGTTGTTGTTTTTGCCATGTCCAATAGTTTGTTTTTTTTTTTTAATACTTTAAGTTCTAGGGTACATGTGCACAACGTGCAGGTTTGTTACATATGTATACTTGTGCCATGTTGGTGTGCTGCACCCATCAACTCGTCAGCACCCATCAACTTGTCATTGACATCAGGTATAACTCCCAATGCCATCCCTCCCCTCTTCCCCTCCCCATAATAGGCCCTGGTGTGTGATGTTCCCCTTCCCGAGTCCAAGTGATCTCATTGTTCAATTCCCACCTATGAGTGTGAACATGCGGTGTTTGGTTTTCTGTTCTTGTGATAGTTTGCTGAGAATGATGGTTTCCAGCTGTATCCATGTCCCTACAAAGGACACAAACTCATCCCTTTTTATGTCTGCATAGTATTCCATGGTGTATATGTGCCACATTTTCTTAATCCAGTCTGTCACTGATGGACATTTGGGTTGATTCCAAGTCTTTGCTATTGTGAATAGTGCCGCAGTAAACATATGTGTGCATGTGTCTTTATAGCAGCATGATTTATAATCCTTTGGGTATATACCCAGTAATGGGATGGCTGGGTCATATGGTATTTCTAGTTCTAGATCCTTGAGGAATCGCCATACTGTTTTCCACAATGACAACATGATATTTTAATATGTGTATACATTGTGAAATGGCTGAATCAACCTAATTAACCATCACCTAAATATCTATCATCTAAGATACTTATTTCTTGTGGTGAGAATATTTAAAATCTATTCTCAACAATTTTCAATTATATAATATATCATCATTAACTATAGTCAACAAGGTGAACAATGTATCTTCTGAACTTATTCCTCCTATCTACCTGAAATTTTGTGTCCTTTGACTAATATCTCCCCAATCCTCCCATCCCTCAGCCTCTGGTAAGTATCACTTTACTCCTTATTTCTATGAGAGATTTTTTAAAGAGATGGGGCCTCACTATGTTGCCCAGGCTGGAGCGCAGTGGCTATTCACAGGCACCATCCTACCACTGATAAGCACAGGATATTTGACCTGCTCCATTTCTGACCTGGGCTGGTTCACCCCTCCTTAGACAACCTAGCGGTCCCCTGCTTTCAAAAACGTCACCTAAATGATAAACTTAGTGTAGACACCCTATTGGCATAGCAGACTACAGCGCAGAACTCCTGGACTTAAGCAATCATCCTGCCTCAGCCTCTGGATTAGCTGGACTACAGGCATGTGCCACTTAGCCACTGCCTAAGTTTGAGTTTTTAAACACTCCACATATGAGATTATGTGGTATTTGTCATTCTGTGCCTGACTTATTTCACTTAACATAATGTCCTCCAAGTTCATCCATGTTGTCATAAATGAGAGGATTGTTTTTATTTTCTAGGCTGAATAGTATTCCATTATGTATGTATAACACATTTTCTTTATCCAGTCATCCCCTGATGGACACTTAGGTTGGTTCTGTATCTTGAACATTGTGAATAATGCCGCAGTGAACATGGCATTGTAGGTGCCTCTTCAACATACAGATTTTATTTCTTTTGGATATAGACCCAGGAGGGGGATTGTGGGATCATATGGTACTGTAGTCCAATTTTTAATTTTTTGAGGAAACCTCATACTGCTTTCTGTAATGGCTATACCAATTTACACGCCCACCAAGTGTACAAGGGTTTTCTTTTCTTCACATCCTCAACACTTATCTTTCATCTTTTTTGATAGTAGTCATTCTAACAAGTGTGATATAATATCTTATTGTGGCTTTGATTTGTGTTTCCCTGGTGACTAGTGGTTTTTATTGTTTTTGTTTTTGTTTTATTTTGTTTTGTTTTTTTGAGATGGAGTCTCAGTCTGTCACCCAGGCTGGAGTGCAGTGGTGTGATCTTGGCTCACTGCAACCTCTGACTCCTGGGCTCAAGCGATTCTTCTGCTTCAGTCTCCCCAGTAGCTGGGACTACAGGCGCCCACCACCACGTCCAGCTAATTTTTATATTTTTAGTAGAGATGGGGTTTCACCGTATTGGCCAGGCTGGTCTCGAGCTCCGGACCTTGTGATCCACCCACCTCAGACTCCCAAAGTCTTGGGATTATAGGCATGAGCCACCACGCCCCACCTGATTAGTGTTATTGAGCATTTTTTCATATACTAGTGGATATCTATATGTCTTCTTTTGAAAAATGTCTATTTAGGTCCCTTGCCCATTTTTTATTTGGGTTATTTGTTTTCCTACTATTGAATTGTTTGAGTTCCTTATATATTTTGTATATTAACCTCTTATTGGATGTACGGCTTGCAAATATATCCTGTCATTCTACATGTTGTCTCTTCACTCTGTTGATTGTTTCCTTTGCTATGTAGAAGTTTTTTAGTTTGATGTAATTCCATCTGTCTACTTTCACTTTTGTTGCTTTTGCTTTTGGGGTCATATCAAAATAATCTTTGCCCAAACCAATGTCTTGGAGATTTTTGTCTACTGATTTTACAGTTTCAAGTGTTACATTTAAGATTTTAATTCATTTTGAGTTAATTTTGTATAAATATATGGTGTGAGAGGAGGATCTAATTTTATTCTTCTGCATGTGGATATCCAGTTTCCCTAGCACCATTTATTGAAGGAGGTATTCTTTCTCCATTTTGTGTTCTTGGCAACTTTATCAAAAATCAATTGACTATAAATGCATGGATTTATTTTTGAGCTCTCTCTTCCATTTCATTGGTCTATGTGTCTGTTTTTATACCAGTACAATACACTTTTGATTCTTCTAGTTTTGTGTAAATTTTGATTCTTCTAGTTTTGTAGTAAATTTTCAAGGCAACTAGTGTGATGGCTCTGGCTTTGTTCTTTTTGCTTACAATTGGTTTGGCTATTTGGGGTCTTGGGGTCTTTTATGTTTCCATATACATTTTAGGTTTTTTTCCTATTTCTGTGAAAAATGTCATTAAAATTTTGATAGAGATTGCATTGAATCTGTGGATTGCCTTGGGTAGTGTCTTAGTCCATTTGTGTTGCTATAAAGGAATACCTGAGGCTGGTAATTTATGAAGAAAAGAGGTTTATTTGGCTTATAGTTCTGCAGGCTGTACAAGAAGCATAGTGATAACATCTGCTTCTGAAGAGGGCATCAGGATGCTTTCATTCATGGTTGAAGGTGAAGAGGAGCCAGTGTATGCAGAGATCACATGGCAAGAGAAGAAGCAAGAAAGAGAGGCAGGAGGCGACAGCCTCTTTTTCACAATTAGCTCTCATGGGAACTAACAGAGTGAGAATGCACTCACCGTTTGCCTATAACATGATCTTATATCCCCATAGGGAGGGCATTAATCTATTCCTGAGGAATCTACCCTCATGACCCAAACACCTCCCATTAGGCCCCACCTCCATCTTTGGGGATCAAATGTCAACATGAGATTTAGAGGAGACAAACATTCAAACTCTAGCAGGCAGTACAGAATTAATAATATTAATTCTTCCAATCTATGAACACAGGACATCTTTTCATTTATTTGTGTTTTCTTCTGTTTCTTTCATCAATGTTTTATAATTTTCAGTGTACAGATATTTCACCTCCTTAGTTAAGTTTATTCCAACGTATTTTATTTTTTCTAGCTATTGTAAATGGGATTGTTTTCTTGATTTCTTTTTTTGAATAGTTTGTTATTAGTGTGTAGAAACCTGCTGATCATATGCTGATTTTGCCTCCTGCAACTTTACTAAATTTGTTTACTAGTTCTAACAGTTTTTGGTAGTCTTTAATGTTTTCTTTATATAAGATCATATCACCTGTAAACAGAGGCAATTTAACTTATTTTTTCCCAATTTGGATACATTTTATTCTTTTTCTTGCCTAATTGCTCTGGCTAGGACTTCTAGTACCATATTGAATAAAAGTGGTGAGAGTGGGCATCCCTGTATTAGTCCTGGTCTTAGAGAAAAAGCTTTCAACTTCTCACCATTGAATATGTTATCTACGGGCTTATTGTATATGATCTTTATTGTATTGAGGTACATTCCTTCTATTTCTAATTTGTTGAATGATTTTTATCATAAAGGGATACTGAATTTTGTCAAATGCCTTTTCTGCATCTATTGAGATGATCATTATGGCTTTTGTCCTTCATCTGTTATTGATTCATATATGTTGAACCCTTCCTGCATCCCAGGGATAAATCCCACTTGATCATGGTAAATGATCCATTTATTTATTTATTTATTTATTTATTTATTTATTTATTTATCTGAGATGGAGTCTTGCTCTGTCACCCAGGCTAGAGTACAGTGGTGCAATCTTGGCTCACTGCAACCTCCCTCTCCCAGGTTTTCTTTCTTTCTTTCTTTCTTTTTTTTTGAGATGGAGTCTCACTCTGTTGCCCAGGCTGGAGTGCAGTGGTGCAATCTCAGCTCATGCAAGCTCTGCCTTCCGGGTTCACGCCATTCTCCTGCCTCAGCCTCCCGAGTAGCTGCGACTACAGGCACCCACCAACACGCCCAGCTAATTTTTTGTATTTTTAGTAGAGACGGGGTTTCAGTGTTAGCCAGGATGGTCTTGATCTCCTGACCTCGTGATCCACCCGTATTGGCCTCCCAAAGTGCTGGGATTACAGGCATGAGCCACCGTGTCTGGCCTCCCAAGTTCAAGCGATTCTTCTGCCTCAGCCTCCCAAGTAGCTGGGAGTACAGGCGTGGGCCACCACGCCCAGCTACTTTTTTGTATTTTTAGTAGAGATGGGGTTTTAACATGTTGGCCAGTCTGGTCTTGAACTCCTGACCTCAGGTGATCCACCTGCTTTGGCCTCCCAAGTGATTAATGATCCTTTTAATGTGCTGCTGAATTCCATTTGCCAGTATTTTGTTGAAAATATTTATATCTATGCTCAGCAGGGATATTGGCTTGTAACTTTTTTTCTCATGGTGCCTTTGTCTGACTTTGGTATCAGGGTATTGCTGGCCTTGTAAAATGACTCTAGAAGTTGTCCCTCTGTCATAGTCTGTTCAGGTTCCTATAGCAAAATACCTTAGACTAGGTGATTAATAAACAACAGAAATGCATTGCTTATAGTTCTGGATGCTAGGAAGTCCAAAATCAAGATGTCAGTACATTTGATGTCTGGTAAGAACTTGCTCTGCTTTAAAGATAGTGCCTTTCATTGCATTCTCACATGGCAGAAGGGGCAAACATGATCCCTCCATCTCTTTCACAAGGGCACTACTTCCATTCACAAGGGCAGAGCCCTCATGACTTAACCACATCCCCAAAGACCCTACCTCTTAATACTATCACATTGGGGATTATATTTAAATATATGAATTTTGCAGGGAAGCCAACATTCAGACCATAGTACTCTTCTATTTAATTTTTTGGAAGAGTTTGAGAAGAATTGTTACTAGTTCTTTAAATGTTAAGTAAAATTCAGCAATGAAGCCATCAGGTTTTGGGCTTTTCTTTGATGGAAGACTTTTTGTTACTGATTCAATCTCCTTACTCATTATTCTGTTCAGATTTTCTATTTCCTCAAGATTTAGTCTTAATAGGTTATATGTCTAATAATTATCAATTTTTATAGGTTATACAATTTTCAGGTATATAACTGCACATAGCAGTCTCTTACGATACTGTGTATTTCTATGGTATAATATCAATTATAATGTCTCCTCTTTTATTCCTAATTCTATTTATTTGAGTCTTTTTATCTTAGCTAGTCTAGCTAATGGTTTGTTAGTTTCTTTTCTCTTTGCAAAAAAACAGCTCTTAGTTTAGTTTATCTTTTCTATTGTTTTCTAGTCTCTATTTCATTTATTTCTGATCTGACCATTTCCTTCCTTTTACTAATTTTGGGATTGGTTTAATCCTTTTTTTTTTTTTTTTTTGGAGTTCCTTGCAGTGTAACATTAGGTGATGTATATCTTCTTTTTTGATGTAGGCATTTATTGCCATCTATAAATTTTGGTATACTGCATGTCCATTTTCATTTGTCTCAAGATATTTTTCAATTTCTATTTTAATTTGCTCTTTGACCCATTGGTTGTTTAGAAGCATGTTGCTTAATTTCCACATATTTGTGAATTTTCTGAAATTTCTTCTCTTATTGATTTCTAGTTTCATACCATTGTCATTGGAAAAGCTACTTGATATGCTTCTATCCTCTTAAATTTGCTAAGGCATGTTTTATAGCCAAACATATGATCTATCCTGGAGAATATTGCAATGCACTTGAGAAGAATGTGTGTTCTGCTGCTATTGTATGGAATATTCTATAAATGTTTATTAGGTCCATTTGGTCTAAAGTGTAGTTCAAGTTCAATGTTTCCTTATTGATTTTCTGTCTGGATGATCTATCCATTGTTGAAAGTAGGGTATTTAAGTCCCCTGCTATTACTGTATTGCAATCCATCTCTCTCTTCAGATTTATTAATATATTTGCCTTATATATTTAGGTGCTCCAATGTGGGAACATATATATTTACAATTGTTATATGTTTGATGACCCCTTTATTATTGTATATTGACTTCCATTGTCTCCTTTTACAGCTTTTGACTTAAAGTCTATTTTATCTGCTATAAGTATAGCTACCCTCACTCTCTTTTGGTTTTCATTTGCATGGAATATTTTTTTCCATCCTTTTACTTTCAATTCATATGTGTCCTTACAAGTGAAGTGAGTTTCTTGTAGGCTGTGTATATTTGGTCTTCTTTTCTTATCCATTCAGCCACTCTATGTCTTTCGATTGGATAATTTACTCTATTTACATTTAATTAATGATAGGTAAAAACTTACTACTTCCATTTTGTTAATTGTTTTCTGGTTGTTTTGTAGATCCTTTGTTTCTTTTTTCTCCCTTGATGTCTTCTTTTGTGATTAGATTATTTTCTCCAATGGTATGCTTTGATTCCTTTTCATCTTTTACATATCTACTATAATATAATTTTTTGCTTTGTGGCTACCATGAGGCTTACATAAAACATCTTATAGCCATAAAAGGCAATTTTAAGCAAATAAGAAGTTAATATTAACTACATAAAATAACTACACTTTTACTTTACCCACTCACATATTCTGTTTTTGAGGTCACAATTCACATAGTTTACACTGTATATCCCTTAAAAATTATTGTTGCTATTAGTATTTTTAATACTTGTTTTTTAACCTTCACACTAAAGATATAAGTGATTTACATACCACCATTACAGTGTTATAGTGTTCTGAACTTGACTGTGTACTTAATTTTACCAGTGAGCTTTATTCTTTCATATGTTGCGTTACCATTAATAATTAGCATCCTTTTTGCTCTGTGTGAAGAATTCCCTTTAGCATTTCTTGTAAGACAGATCATGTGGAATGAACTCACTCAGCTTTTGTTAATCTGGAAAAGTTTTCACCATTCTTTTATTTCTGAAGGACAGCTTTGCTTTGCTGGGTATAGTATTGTTGGTTGATAGTGGGTTTTTTTTTTTTTTTCCCTTCAGCACTTTTAATATATTATCCCAATATTTCTTGGCCTGCAGGGTTTCTCCTGAGGTATCCACTGATAGCCTTTAATTTTTTTTTATTTTTTTATTTTATTTTATTTTACTATTTATTATTATACTTTAAGTTCCAGGGTACATGTGCATAACGTGCAGGTTTGTTACATATGTATACCTGTGCCATGTTGGTGTGCTGCACCCATCAACTCGTCAGCACCCATCAACTCGTCATTTACATCAGGTATAACTCCCAATGCCATCCCTCCCCCCTCCCCCCTCCCCACAATAGGCCCTGGTGTGTGATGTTCCCCTTCCCGAGTCCAAGTGATCTCATTGTTCAATTCCCACCTATGAGTGAGAACATGCGATGTTTGGTTTTCTGTTCTTGCGATAGTTTGCTGAGAATGATGGTTTCCAGCTGCATCCATGTCCCTACAAAGGACACAAACTCATCCTTTTTTATGTCTGCATAATATTCCATGGTGTATATGTGCCACATTTTCTCAATCCAGTCTGTCACTGATGGACATTTGGGTTGATTCCAAGTCTTTGCTATTGTGAATAGTGGTGCAATGAACATATGTGTGCATGTGTCTTTATAGCAGCATGATTTATAATCCTTTGGGTATATACCCAGTAATGGGATGGCTGGGTTGTATGGTACTTCTAGTTTTAGATCCTTGAGGAATCACCATACTGTTTTCCATAATGGTTGAACTAGTTTACAATCCCATCAACAGTGTAAAAGTGTTCCTGTTTCTCCACATCCTCTCCAGTACCTGTTGTTTCCTGACTTTTTAATGATTGCATTCTAACTGGTGTGAGATGGTATCTCATTGTGGTTTTGATTTGCATTTCTCTGATGCAAATCAGAGATGGCCAGTGATGACAAGCATTTTTTCATGTGTCTGTTGGCTATATGAATGTCTTCTTTTGAGAAGTGTCTGTTCATATCCCTTGCCCACTTTTTGATGGGGTTGTCTGTTTTTTTCTTGTAAATTTGTTTGAGTTCTTTGTAGATTCTGGATATTAGCCCTTTGTCAGATGAGTAGATTGCAAAAATATTCTCCCATTCTGTAGGTTGCCTGTTCACTCTGATGGTAGTTTCTTTGGCTGTGCAGAAGCTCTTGAGTTTAATTAGATCCCATTTGTCAATTTTGGCTTTTGTTGCCATTGCTTTTGGTGTTTTAGACGTGAAGTCCTTGCCCATGCCTATGTCCTGAATGCTATTACCTAGGTTTTCTTCTAGGGTTTTTATGGTATTAGGTCTAACATTTGAGTCTTTAATCCATCTTGAATTAATTTTCGTATAAGGAGTAAGGAAAGGATCCAGTTTCAGCTTTCTACTTATGGCTAGCCAATTTTCCCAGCACCATTTATTAAATAGGGAATCTTTTCCCCATTTCTTGTTTTTGTCAGGTTTGTCAAAGATCAGATGGCTGTAGATGTGTGGTATTATTTCTGAGGACTCTGTTCTGCTCCATTGGTCTATATCTCTGTTTTGGTACCAGTAACGTGCTGTTTTGGTTACTGTAGCCTTGTAGTATAGTTTGAAGTCAGGTAGCATGATGCCTCTAGCTTTGTTCTTTTGGCTTAGGATTGTCTTGGCAATGTGGGCCCTTTTTTGGTTCCATATGAACTTTAAAGCAGTTTTTTCCAGTTCTGTGAAGAAACTCATTGGTAGCTTGATGGGGATGGCACTGAATCTATAAATTACCTTGGGCAGTGTGGCCATTTTCACGATATTGATTCTTCCTATCCATGAGCATGTCATGTTCTTCCATTTGTTTGTGTCCTCTTTTATTTCACTGAGCAGTGGTTTGTAGTTCTCCTTGAAGAGGTCCTTTACATCCCTTGTAAGTTGGATTTCTAGGTATTTTATTCTCTTTGAAGCAATTGTGAATGGAAGTTCATTCATGATTTGGCTCTCTGTTTGTCTGTTACTGGTGTATAAGAATGCTTGTGATTTTTGCTTACAAAGAGACTTAGACTCCCATATAATAATAATGGGAGACTTCAACACCCCACTGTCAATATTAGACAGATCAATGAGACAGAAAGTTAACAAGGATATCCAGGAATTGAACTCATCTCTGCACCAAGCGGACCTAATAGACATCTACAGAACTCTCCACCCCAAATCAACAGAATATACATTCTTCTCAGCACCACATCACACTTATTCCAAAATTGACCACATAATTGGAAGTGAAGCACTCCTCAGCAAATGTACAAGAACAGAAATTATAACAAACTGTCTCTCAGATCACAGTGCAATCAAACTAGAACTCAGGACTAAGAAACTCAATCAAAACCGCTCAACTACATGGAAACTGAACAACCTGCTCCTGAATGACTACTGGGTACATAACGAAATGAAGGCAGAAATAAAGATGTTCTTTGAAACCAATGAGAACAAAGATACAATATATCAGAATCTCTGGGACACATTTAAAGCAGTGTGTAGAGGGAAATTTATAGCACTAAATGTCCACAAGAGAAAGCTGGAAAGATCTAAAATTGACACTCTAACATCACAATTAAAAGAACTAGAGAAGCAAGAGCAAACACATTCAAAAGCTAGCAGAAGGCAAGAAATAACTAAGATCGGAGCAGAACTGAAGGAGATAGAGACACAAAAAACCCTCCAAAAAAATCAATCAATCTAGGAGCTGGTTTTTTGAAAAGATCAACAAAGTTGATAGACTGCTAGCAAGACTAATAAAGAAGAAAAGAGAGAAGAACCAAATAGATGCAATAAAAAATGATAAAGGGGATATCACCACCAACCCCACAGAAATACAAACTACCATCAGAGAATACTATAAACACCTCTATGCAAATAAACTAGAAAATCTAGAAGAAATGGATAATTTCCTGGACACTTACACTCCCCCAAGGCTAAACCAGGAAGAAGTTGAATCCCTGAATAGACCAATAGCAGGCTCTGAAATTGAGGCAATATTAGCCTACCAACCAAAAAAAGTCCAGGACCAGATGGATTCACAGCTGAATTCTACCAGAGGTACAAGGAGGAGCTGGTACCATTCCTTCTGAAACTATTCCAGTCAATAGAAAAAGAGGGAATCCTCCCTAACTCATTTTATGAGGCCAACATCATCCTGATACCAAAGCCTGACAGAGACACAACAAAAAAGAGAATTTTAGACCAATATCCCTGATGAACATCGATGCAAAAATCCTCAATAAAATACTGGCAAACCCAATCCAGCAGCACATCAAAAAGCTTGTCCACCATGATCAAGTGGGCTTCATCCCTGGGACGCAAGGCTGGTTCAACATACACAAATCAATAAATGTAATCCAGCATATAAACAGAACCAAAGACAAAAAAAACATGATTATCTCAATAGATGCAGAAAAGGCCTTTGACAAAATTCAACAGCCCTTCATGCTAAAAACTCTCAATAAATTCGGTATTGATGGAACATATCTCAAAATCATAAGACCTATTTATGACAAACCCACAGCCAATATCATACTGAATGGGCAAAAACTGGAAGCATTCCCTTTTGAAACTGGCACAAGACAAGGATGCCCTCTCTCACCACTCCTATTCAACATAGTGTTGGAAGTTCTGGCTAGGGCAATCAGGCAAGAGAAAGAAATAAACGGTATTCAGTTAGGAAAAGAAGAAGTCAAATTGTCCCTGTTTGCAGATGACATGCTTGTATATTTAGAAAACCCCATCATCTCAGCCCAAAATCTCCTTAAGCTGATAAGCAACTTCAGCAAAGTCTCAGGATACAAAACTAACGTGCAAAAATCATGATAGCCTTTTAAGAATTCCTTTATAGATGATTTGCTTCTTTCCTCTTGCTGTTTTCAGTGTCCTCTTTTTATTTTTGATTTTTGACAGTTTGATTTTGTCTTGCAGTCTTGTTTGGCTTGAGTCTAATCAGATTCCTGTGACCTTCCTGTACCTGCATATTTCTTTCTCAGATTTAATTTATTTTCTGTGATTATTTCTTTAAATAAACTTACAGATTTCTCTCTTTCTTCTCCTTTTAACTCCTATAACTTGAACATTTGCTTTTTTGATACTGTTCCATAAATCCCATAAGCTTTCATCATTCCTTTTTATTCTTTTTTCCTTTTTCTCTTCTTGCTGCATATTTTCAAATAATTGTCTTTGAGTTTGCAAGTTCTTTCTTCTGTTTATCAATTCTGCTGTCAATGCTCTCTATTGCATTTTAGAATTTAATGCATTATATTTTTCAGCTACAGAATTTGGTTACTTTTTCATAATTTCAATCTCTGTTAAATTTCTTGTTTTGGTCATTTATTGTTTTCTTGATTTCAATGAATTATTTCTCTGTATTTTATTGAAGTTTGCTATACAGCTATTATTTTGAATTATTTATCAGGCGGTTTATATCTCTATTTCTTTTTTTTTTTTTTTTTTTTTTGAGACAGAGTCTCGCTCTGTCGCCCGGGCTGGAGTGCAGTGGCCGGATCTCAGCTCACTGCAAGCTCCGCCTCCCGGGTTCACGCCATTCTCCTGCCTCAGCCTCCCGAGTAGCTGGGACTACAGGTGCCCACCACCGCGCCCGGCTAATTTTTTGTATTTTTTAGTAGAGACGGGGTTTCACCGTGTTAACCAGGATGGTCTCGATCTCCTGACCTCGTGATCCGCCCGTCTCGGCCTCCCAAAGTGCTGGGATTACAGGCTTGAGCCACCGCGCCCGGCCTATATCTCTATTTCTTTAGTGTCAGTTACTCATGTTTTATTTTCTTCCATTGGTGATGACATGTTTCCCTGATTATTTTTTATCTTTGTGGCCATTTGCTGGTGTCTGCTCATTTAAGAAGTGGAGACTTATTCCAATCTTTGCAAACTGGCTTTGTTTGGGAAATCCTTCACCAATCAGCGAGTCCAGAGATTCTGGGCAGTCTGTCTAGCGTGGTCTGCTGGCATACTTGCTGCTGGAGTCCTTGGACGAGTGGGCCTTGTGCCTGGGTCAGCAAGTGGGCAGACTTGGTGCCTGGGTCCGTAAGGTTGAGCTTGGATCCTGGATTCCCTGAGGTAGATGTATTGATTGGGTCTGCAGAGGTGAGCCTGGAGCCTAGGTCCAAGGGCAGACCTAAAGCCTATATCCATGGGGGGTGTCTTGAAGCCTGGTTCCATAGTAGCTGATCTGACACTAGGGTGAGCCTTAAACCTGAGTCTGTAGGGGTTGGCTAGGCCCTGGAATGGGTCTGGAGCCTGGGTCCACTAGGATGAGCCCAGAGCCTGTGTCCATGGGGGCTGACCTGGCACTGGGGTAGACCTGTATCCTGAGTTCATGGAGTTTTGG
The DNA here is from genome assembly GCF_049350105.2 of Macaca mulatta. Classification (NCBI taxonomy): domain Eukaryota; kingdom Metazoa; phylum Chordata; class Mammalia; order Primates; family Cercopithecidae; genus Macaca; species Macaca mulatta. The sequence goes on from NC_133406.1 coordinate 118,426,238, forward strand.
GTCTATGGGGGCTGGCCTAGAACCTGGGTATTGAGGAGTAGCCCTGGAGCCTAGGTCCATGAGGGTCAGCTTAGCACTGAGGTCTACTGGGACAAATCTGGCCCTTACATCTGCTGGAACATGGGACTGTAGGGGCCAGCCTGGAGTATGGGGCCATAGGGATCAGCCTGGCACTAGGCCCACCTGAAACCTGTCTGTGGTATGAGCCTTGTGCCTGAGATGTACTGACCTGGCACTGAGGTGGGCCTAAAGCGTTAGGCTGTGTGGGCTGACATGCCTTTGGACTGATCTTAAACTAGGGCAGGTCTGTAGCTTGCAGCTACAAGAGCTAGCCTTATCGTCGGCAGGCCTGGAAACTATATCTGCAGGCCAGCCTGAAGGCTGAGTGCTGGCCTGATGATTAGGGTCGTAGGGGTTGGCCTAGTTCTGAGATAGTCATGAAGCCTGGTGCTATGGGGCCCAGCCTGATGCTGGGTTGGGGGGCATCCAGAGCCTGGGACCATTGGGACTGGTCTGACCCTGGAGTAAACCTGAAGACGGCCTCTTCAGGGTAGGCCTGGAGCCTGATCTCTGAAGGCTGGCCTGGCACTACAGTGAGCTCAAAGCCTGAGGCATGGGGGCCAGCTAGGTGTTGGGGTCAGAATGGAGTATAGGGATGTTAGGTTGGCCTGGAGATTGAGACTAGGGAGCAGACCTGGAGCCTGGGAATGTAGGATCTGGCCTGGTGTCAGGATGGGCCTAGAATCTGGGGCTGTGGGGGCCTTCCCAGTGCTGGGTTTTATCGGTGGGCCCAGTATTGGGGTTTGAGGCAAAGTCTGATGCTTATTTTCCTCATTTTCCCCAAAGTGAAAGGTATTTCTCTGTGGACTGTGCTGCCTGGTATGGAGGTAAGGGTGATGTGGTTAATGTAAAGTTGCCCTTCCTATCCTCTTCAATGTGTCTTTTCTTATTTCTGTGCTACACCCAGGTGCTATAATCTCTCACTTGGTTTTCTTCACTCTTGTGAAGGTATTTTTATGCATGGATAGTTTTTCAAATTGATGTTTCTGTGGAGAGACTAGCACTGGAAAGTTCTTTTCTGCCATCTTGCTGATTAAGACACAATACTTTTCAAATACAAAAGTTAATAACCATAAGTAAAATGTAAATATACTTGAACATATTAAAAATAATTTAGTCTAATATAAAAATAAAATATTGTTTACATACTAAAGTTTGCGCTTAAAAATAAAACAGAATTATAATTTTTTAATGTGTACTTGGTCCATCAATGATGTCATCACTGAGCTGTGTAAAGCTTTCCAGTGCTGAAAACCTCTCTCTGCATCTATGCAGTGAAGAGAATGATAAAGATACTGTTATAAACTGCTCTTAAATAGTTTTCTCTAATCCACCACTGTGGTTTGAATGTGTCCCCCAAAGTTCATGCATTGAAAACTTAATCCTCAGTGCAAGCATGTTGAGAGGTGGGACCTCTAAGAGGTGATTAGGCCATGAGGGCACCAGTCTCATGAATGATGAATGCCATTATTACGGGAATCTGTTCCCTATAAAAGGACAAGTTCAGCCCCACTTTGCTATCTCTCACCCTGTACCTTCTGCCATGGGATGATGCAGCAAGAAGGCCTTCACCAGATGCCAGTGCCTCACTCTTGGACTTCTCAACCTCCAGAACTGTGAGCCAATACATTTCTGTTCATTATAAATGACCCGGTCTCAGGTATTACGCTGTAGCAGTACAAAATAGACTAAGACACCCATTATCTACAAACAATCCTATCTCTTGGTTAATAACTTTGAGGAGAATTTTTTTCGGGGGGCAAGGTTTCATTTCTTTGTAAGAACAGTTTTTTAAATTTCTAACTGTTATGGTTTGAATGTTGTTTGTATCCCTCAAGAATTCGTTTTGAAACATAATTACAATTGTAAAAGTAAAGTAGAGGTTTCTCTTTAAAAACACTTTCCTCCCTGTCTAATTAGGAATAAATAGTAACTTCACTTAGAAGCAAAATTTATTCAAAGACCTGTGCTAACATTCTTAGATATCTGCAAGCCATAATAAAGAAATCAATGTACTTTGTGTTCTTAGCTCCCACAATTTAGCCTAAATATTTGCCCTGGCATGCTTATACTGGTCCAAGCAAACATTAGGTAACAGCCTGTTCCTCTTCTTTATTTGGAGGTGTTTTTTACCTTTCTCAGCATTCCACAAGTTACTTCCTCCTTCCTTTGTTCTCCACTGCCTTTGCCTCTTTTAGAAAGTTCTAAGTTGCTAGCCAATTGAGACAAATACAGAATGTGAGGTCCCGTTCCAGCCAATGGAAACTGGACACAGCAGTAGGGTGGACGTGTGAGGTTATAAATAACCTCGTCTCCTTTGTTCGGTGTACTCTCATGGCAAAACTGCTGGCGAGTGTACCCTTTCTGCAGAAAGTAAAAATGGCCTTGCTGAGAAAATTAAATTTATGTTCAAGTGCTATTTCTTTACAGCATCGGGAAACAAGCATTTCTAACACAATGCAACAGTATTAAGAGGTGGGGACTTTAGAAGGTGATTAGGTCATGAGGGCTCCACTCTCATGGATGGGATTAGTGCCCATAAAAAAAGGCTTGAGGGAGTTCTCCCTGTTTAGCCCTTTATTGCCCTTCTGCCCTTTCATCATATGAGCATGCAACAACAGGACTATCTGTGGAGCAGAGAGCAAACTTTCACCAGATAAGAAATCTGCCGGCACCTTGATCTTTGATATCCCAGACTTCAGAACTGTGAAAAGTAAATTTCTATTATTTATAAATTATCTAATCTTAGATATTTTGTTACAGCATCCTAAGTGGGCTAAGATAGTAACAAACTTTTTTTTTTTTTTTTTTTTTGCTTCAAAGAAAGTATTTCTGGTTTGTCTTTATTTTTCCATCTCATCTTCCATAAATGAAGATTCTAACACAGACACCTTATTCATACCAATAGTGTTCCGTTCAAGTCCATTTGTTGTAAACTATTTGTGATAGATAATACTTATTCTTGTATTAGAAGCTTTGCTTTGTTTTCTTTTTTCTTGAGGATTATAAAGGCATATAAGACAGTTTTCTAAACATATTCACCTACATGTGATTCCCAAATTTTAATGAAACATGTCTCTGGTATGTCTCAGAACATAAATGTTTCAGATTTCAGATTTTTTTTAACTTCAAACTAACAGTATCATACCAACAGAAGTACCAGTATTCTAGCACCTTTGAAAACAGCATGGAATATCAGAGTAGTGGAACATTGAAAACTGGTATTGTAAGTCACTCTTCTGTGGGCAATGGGGAGCCAATAAAGATGTTTAAACAAGGAAATTACAAAGATGTATAGACACACACATACTCTGTTAGAGTTGTAGGAGTTGCAGAGTATTAAGCCCACCTCCCTCCGTCCCTCTGTCGAAAGGTCAGCAACTTCAGCATGAGTCACCAACAATGCACATAGGAAGTTGATTAATGAACAAAGAAGAGATTGGAGAAAGGCATGGAGGACATCTATTATTCTCCCCTCATCATTCATTCACTCTCTTTTTAAAGTAAAAACAGTTATCTGAACCTCTTTTGAAGAATCGCCTGAACCCCCTAGTAGCTCATTTAGTTTGGGTGGGTTTGACTTCCCCTTCAACTTCAGGGATGGTTGGAAATGATTGGTTCAAGAATTAATCATATATCTCAAATCTGGCAAAAAATTCTGAGGCCCAGAATTTCTGCTTGTGTGGGGAAAAGAGCTCTTTATTTCCAGTTAGACTGCTTGAGTCATTGTGTAATGAAGGGGTGAGCTCTGAGTCACCAGATAAAGTTTGAGGACAAAGGCAAAACAGTGGGAGATGGAACTGGAGGCTACAAAAGAAACAAAAAATCAATATTAACTGAGCTTCTATCCAGCTAAGTCTGAGGGCAGTTCTGAAATTTTCAATTGTGTGGGTTAATCAACTCTTTTGTCTTTTTTCCTGTTAAACCAGTTTGAATCAGGTCTTCTGCCACTTGCAACAGAAAGAGTCCTAAGTAACACTAAGGAAAAAACAGGAAGCCATCCATCAGGATTGAGGAAATGGTAGGAAGAAAGAGACTTATTGGAGAGAAGTCACAAAGGAAAGTTTTAATCTCTCATCTTACAGGGGTATTATTCATGCTAAATATCACACAAATTGCTACCTCTTCCCTAATATAAGTTAAGCATTATAATATCTGTAATATCTGTGACTCATAGTGTGGGCCCAGATGCCAGACAAACATGGGTTCAGATTTAGTTTACTCACTTTCTGCCACTTAAGATCTGTGCATTCTTGGGCAAGTTACTTCTCTGTTCTCTAATTTCAATTTCTTCCTTTACAAAATGGTGACAGTAGCTGCAACTTGAGTTACTATAAGGATTAAGTGCCACATTACATAATGCCACATATATGGTTATGGTAAGCACTTAAATATATTACTGATATTTTTCTTTTTCCAAGCTTATTGGAGATATCACTGGGGGAAATAATTTGTTAGATGTGAAACTACCAATTTTCCCTGCTTCATCATCTATCTTTACTTCTTCCTCTTCCATTTTAATACAAGTGATGACCCTTAATGAAAGATGCAACCCTTCTCCCCTGTCCAAGGGTGACCCTTCCTCTTTTCTTCTTTATCACACATTCTCTCAACTCCTTAGGAATTTTTCTCTACCAATTATTTCTTTTTGTCTTCTTGTTTTCCCTCCACTGGGAATTGTCCTCATTGTCTTAGTTAATTTTGTGTTGCTATAAGGGAATATCTGAAGCTGGATAATTTATAAAGAAACAAGTTTTATTTGGCTTATAATTCTGGATGGCTGGAAAATTCAAGGTTGGGCATATGCATTAGGTGCTTCCACTCATGGTGGAAGATGAAGGGGAGCCAGTGAGTGCAGAGATAACGTGATGAGAAATGAAGCAAGGAGGTGGGGAGGTGCCACATTCTTTTTAACAACCAGCTTTTGTAGAGTGAGAATTTATTCACTTCTGAGGGAGGGCAACCGTCTATTACTGATGAGGGATCTACTGCCATGACCCAACACTTCCCATTAGGCCCCACTTCTAACACTGGATCAGATTTCAACATGAGGTTTAGAGGAGACAAACATCCAAACTAGCACCCATTTTACAAAAAACACCTCCATACTAAAACTATCCCCTCTTTGACTCTCTATCCATAGTTTTCAATGTGTGATCTGAAGAGCTTCTGTATCAGAATCACCTGGATGCTTGTTTAAAATGCAGAGTTCCAGGCTCCACTCAGCTGTAGTAAGACATATTGGTGTTCCTGTACCTACATTCTAACAAATAAGCCAAGTGATTATGATGTACCATAAAGTTGGAGACAACTGTTCTCTGGGCTCTCCATGGTACCTGGCAATCCTCTGGCTACCTAGCTGCGACCCTCTCTCCTGTATACCGTGGGTATTTTACTTTCTCACATTCCTCAAATTGTCAAGAGCATGAATCACCACCCCTCTAACTCATACTCTGATTTTGCAGAAAAAAAAATCAAAGAAAAAAGCCCCATGAATCTCCATACCATGATTGTATTTCACCCATGCCTATTCTTTCTTATTTCCCTCCTGTAAACATGGAAAATACATACTTTGCTTTCTGAAGCTAATTATGCCACTTAAGCTCATTTCTCATTTTCTCCTGCCCTAAGCACTTCATCGAATCTCTTATCCTGTCTTTCCTTATCTGCAAACTTATTTCTATCAACATTTAAACATATATAAAGCTTCTCTCATTTTCAAAAGACAATTCTCCCTTAATTTCATGAACCAAACACCTCCAGCTACTGCATTTTTTCATTCCCTCTTCTCAGCTAAACTTCTTAAAGATGTCTACACTTACTTCCCACTTGCATTCAATTTCTGTCCCACTATTGGATTAGGACCCCACTATTTCACTGAGACTGCTCTCACTTAATTAACAGAAGATTAATTTGTTGTTAAATCCACTGGACACTGGACCTTACATTACTTGGCTTCTCAGTTCCATTTGACACTATTGTCCATTCTTTTTTTAATAACCTTTTTTCTCTTGGCTTCCTTGATACCTAAGTACCTTATAATCTACATATTTAAAATTAACTTGGTAATTTCTGCTTAACCTCCTTCCCAGATGAATGGCATCATCTGCAAGTTGTCCAAGCCAGAAACGTAGAGTAGTCATCCTTGACTCCTTCCTCCTTTTCACTTGTTAACTACCTCTTACATGTTTCATAGCTGGATTGCTGCAACAGCCTCCTAACTGCCCTTTCTCCAGTTTTGCTCCCATCCAATCCAGAGTAATACTCTGGAGGGAAAGATCACAGTTATACTGGCCACTAGATTCTAAATATTTGCTATAGGTAAGTTTGAAATTAGGCACCAAGCTTCCTGACAACCAAGGCAAAATTGAAGGGAAAGTAATCTTCATACTTCTTAATGCTTGTTCTAATTCTAACACTCTAAAGCAAATTTCTCAGGAGGAGATTTATAAAGGAAGCAATAAATGATATAATGAACAATGGCTCAACAACATTCCTATGATATATCCTATAATTTCATTTGGCAAGTATTTATGGAGTACTTACTACAAGCCAGGCACCATGCTCACCACTGGGGATAAAACAGTGAATGTAGCTGTTTCTTATCTAATCTCATTATTAAAACCGAGTTTTTGCATAATATTAAATGCAATCCTCTGAAGACAATTTGGCTGGGAAAGGGCTTATTTCCCAAGCCATCCCTGCCTGGTAGTTTAAAACCAGGGTCAAAATAACAGCTACTCAGTGTTCCCCTGCTTCCTGCAACCACCCTAACACTGCCACCCACATGGTCCTGCCCTGGGTCAGGACTTCCAGTCTCTCTCTTTCTCTCTCTCTTTTTTTTTTTTTTTTTTGAGATGGAATCTCACTCTGCCACCCAGACTGAAGTGCAGTGGCACAATCTCAGCTCACTGCAACCTCTGTCCCCCGTGTTCAAGCGATTCTCCTGCCTCAGCCTCTCGAGTAGCTGGGATTACAGATGTGTGCCACCACACCTGGCTAATTTTTGTATTTTTGGTAGAGACAGCATTTCACCATGTTGCCCAGGCTGGTTTCAATCTCCTGACCTGAGGTGATCTGCCTGCCTCAGCCTCCCAAAGTGCTGGGATTACAGGCGGGAGCCACCGCACCCGGCCCAGCCTCTTTTAAATTGCAGCTCACTGACACTACTATCACACACAAAATATGTCTGGACTCCCCATGGTTTGTCTCACATGTGTTGACAAACAGTGCTTTTAACAACCACATGAAATCTGCTATTTTCCACCCTCACTTACTCTGGTTTCTTTTGGAGATCTGCTGCTAAGTTGTTCCCCACACCTCCCCACACTGCCCCTCCAACACAACACATGAGCCCGGACAGGACCATTGCTGTATTAGTCCGTTTTCACACTACTATAAAGATACTACAATTTATAAACAAAGCAGTAAACTTACTCACAGTTCCGCATGGCTGGGGAGCGGGGAGGCCTCAAGAAACTTACAGTCATGGCAGAAGGGGAAGCAGGCACCTTTTTCACAAGTTGGCAGACTAGAGAGGAGAAAGAAGGAGGAATTTCCCAACACTTATAAAACCGTCAGATCTCCTGTGTGGAGGGAGAGATCCTTCTTTCTCTTCTTATAAAGCCATCAATCCTACTGGATTAGGACCTCACATTTATATCTTCACTTAATGAAAATTGTTACTGGAAAGGGGTCTTGATCCAGACTCCAAGAGAGAGTTCCTGGATCTCGAGCAAGAAAGAATTTGGGGTGAGTCCATAAAGTGAAAGCAAGTGTATTAGAGAAAAAGAGAAACAAAAGAATGGCTACTCCACAGACAGAGCAGGGGCATGGGCTGCTCGACTGAATATATGTATGGTTGTTTCTTAATTATATGCCAAACAAGGGGTGGATCATTCATGAATTTTCTGGGAAAGGAGTGGGATTTCCTGGAACTGAGGGTTCTCCCCACTTTAGACCATATAGGGTAACTGCTGGCCACAGCATTCGTAAATTGTCATGGTGCTGATGGGAGTCTTTTAGCATGCTAATGCATTATAATTAATGTATAACGAGCAGTGAGTTTGACCAGAGGTCACTTCCATCAACATTTTGCATTTGGTGGGTGTTGTTGACCAGCTTCTTTACCACATCCTGTTTTATCAGGAGGGTCTTTTTGACCGGCTTCTCGTGATACCAGTCCTGCTGACCTCCCATCTCATCCGGTGACTGAGAATGCCTAACCTCCTGGGAATGCAGCCCAGTAGGTCTCAGCCTCATTTTACCCAGCCCCAATTCAAGATGGAGTCACTATGGTTCAGATGCCTCTGACAAAATCACCTCTGTCCAAATACAGTCACTTAGTGGGTACGAATTTGGCGGGGGACACAACTGAGTCCATAGTAAACAGTATGCGATTTTGAATCACATCAGCACACACAATAAGACTCTGAAAAGTGAGTCCGTTGGCTTGGCTGGAGAGAAAACTGTGACAATGTGTAGTGTTCCAAAATGACCCTTCCTGAATCAGGGAGCACTCAGAACCTTCCAGCCTGGTGAACAGAATTTGCTCTCAGGCCAGGAGCCATGCTCTGTAAGTATGTTGTCTTTACATCTGGCCCAGTTTGATCCAAAGATAGGATTTAGAATGATTAAAGAAATAGATGGCATACACCAACTCTCCTCACAAATGTGTCTCCTCTCAATTTGGCCTTCACCTTCAGATAGACACATAATGGATCCCAGATTGTGTCCTGTTGCAAAGATCCGGGAACACAGGCTTGGGATACCTGTATATGAACAGAAACCAGACTAGCAGGTGGTAAGCCTGGCATTGTCCTGTGTTCTTAGGCTCTTTTTTTTTTCTTTTTCTTTCTTTTGAGATGGAGTCTCCCTCTGTCGCCCAGGCTGGAGTTCAGTGGCTTGATCTCAGCTCACTCAAGCTCCGCCTCCCGGGTTCACGCCATTCTCCTGCCTCAGCCTCCCGAGTAGCTGGGAGTACAGGCCCCCGCTACCACGACCGGCTAGTTTTTTGTGGGTTTTTGTTTGTTTGTTTGTTTTTTGGGTTTTTTGTTTGTTTGTTTTTTGTATTTTTGGTAGAGACTGGGTTTCACCGTGTTAGTCAGGATGGTCTTGACCTCCTGACCTCGTGATCCGCCCGCCTCGGCCTCCCAAAGTGCTGGGATTACAGGCGTGAGCCACCGTGCCAACTTAATCACTGGGACACCCACAGGCAAGGCATGGCTTTTTCCACAAGAAATATTCTGGATGGAAGTAAACACATCAGTGAGCTTAAAGTTCTACATGATCACAATGACTTAAGCTTGAGAATTTTTTTTTTTTTTTTTTTTTTTTGTTGAGACGGAGTCTCGCTCTGTCGCCCGGGCTGGAGTGCAGTGGCCGGATCTCAGCTCACTGCAAGCTCCGCCTCCCGGGTTTACGCCATTGTCCTGCCTCAGCCTCCCGAGTAGCTGGGACTACAGGCGCCCGCCACCTCGCCCGGCTAGTTTTTTGTATTTTTTTTTAGTAGAGACGGGGTTTCACCGTGTTAGCCAGGATGGACTTGATCCCCTTGACCTCGTGATCCGCCCGTCTCGGCCTCCCAAAGTGCTGGGATTACAGGCTTGAGCCACCGCGCCCGGCCGAGAATTTTTTAAAAAGAGAGAAGGGAGTAGTAAATGACTAAATATAAAGCACCTAGTGCTGTATTTCGCAAATGGTAATCACTCAGCAGGTGTCTCAGCTCCTCGCTTCAGCAACCAGGCTTCCAGGACCGGAAGGAAGTCTTCTGCATTCAAAACTAGACTCAAACTACTCCCCTCTACCACCCAATTCTACTCCTGTGCTCGCGCTCTTCCTGCCTGGCAAATTCCATGGCCCGACAGATTCACTTCCATTCCACGGCCGGACCAGGAACGTCAGGGGGCCACCCATGCCTGGAAAACGGCCGGCTGGGCCAGAGGGGCGGGGACCGCTGCAGAGCGGGGCTGGTACCAGCCACTTCTTGGGAGCCGCGGTACGCGCAGCCTTGTGGGAGCTGTAGTTCCCACAACTCCGAGTCTCCAGGCGAGGCGTCACTGCAGGACTCGTTTTCCCGTGCTCCTGTGCGCGGGTCCACTTGGGACGGGTCCCTGGGTAGGTGAGGTGGGTAGGAGCCTGCTTATAGAAAAGTGGAATCGAGTCGTCCTTGTTAGTGGAGCCGCTGCCGCCAGGGAACTCAGAGCCGGTTCCTGTTCCTTCAAGAGTGCTGGAGGCCAAACTTGAAATACAAGTTTAAGTTTCCCCATAGGGCAAAAGATAAGGATCCGAACTCCCCCGGCCCGGTGTGCAGCAGGAGCGACCAACCCCGACCCGGGTTAAAAGTCCCAGGGACTCTTCGCTGCCGCCACCTCCTGTTCTCTCCCCACGTTCCCACTCGGGGTCTCCCTCAAGGCCGGGAGGCACAGCGGTCCCTGCTTGTTGAGGGGCTGGATGTACGCACCCGCAGGTTCCCGCGGACTTGGGGGCGCCCGCTGAGCCCCGGCGCCCGCAGAGGGATTGTGTTTGCCTCCTGCAGCCTCAACCCGGAGGGCAGCGAGGGCCTACCACCATGATCACTGGTGTCTTCAGCATGCGCTTGTGGACCCCGGTGGGCGTCCTGACCTCGCTGGCGTACTGTCTGCACCAGCGGCGGGTGGCCCTGGCCGAGCTGCAGGGGGCCGATGACCAGCGTCCAGTCGACCGCAGCCTGCTGAAGTTGAAAATGGTGCAGGTCGTGTTTCGACACGGGGCGCGGAGTCCTCTCAAGCCGCTCCCGCTGGAGGAGCAGGTGAGAGGTCGGCCCGGGCCGGGGCTGGTGGGGCGAGGACCGTGTGCCAGGCCAGGCGTCTCGCGGGAACACACATCTTCAGAGCTTTACTCACGCGGAGCGGGGCTCGGGTTGGGTCCAGAAGAGGGGAAAACAGCAGTAGCCAGTTCCTCCCCAGGCTCTTGAGCAAAGGACCTGCTGGGGGTAGGACAGCCCCGGAACTTCCCGTTTTGCCCTGATGGCGCAGTAAGCGCTTCTTAAGACGCATGGGAGTCGCCTGGGGATCCTGCTACGTTGCAGATTCTGATTCAGCAAGTGTGGAGTAGTGCCCCAGGTCAGCATTTCTATTAAGTGTCTGGGTGAACATGAGTACAAGGGTGCAGTGCACTTCTGTGTGACAATTTTGAAAGTGGTTTGTCAGCTGAAGGGACTTTAGTGACAGGAACCACTCTTAACTGAGATCACAGTGGATAAGGTCGTTGCCTTTGGAAACAATCTTTATAACAGTTTTTTCTCAGGGTTTGCTGGAGGCCATTTGAGATCTGAAGTTTTTTTTTTTTTTTTTTGTAACAAGTGTTGTATTCTAGGGTTCTCTTTTTCTGTTTAAGGTTACTAAACCTATAGTGGAAGGGATTTGAGGTCGGAGAAAATTAAAAATGGGCTAGTCTGTGGCTGTTATGTCTTAAAAATCTGCCTGGTTTTGTCAGGATAATTATAACTAAAGCACGAATAGTTTTTAAAAAATTATTATCTTTCCTGGATGTGACTTTTCACAGCAGAAAGGCCTAGTGAAGAGGAATAGGCAACCTGAAATCCCCAAACACCCAGGTATTACACATGTGGAGTGATGTATCGTTGGTCTTCCAGGTTGGTGTTGGAGGAGGTCCAACAGATTGTCCAAAATTGATGTTAGGTATACTCTTCATAATCATAGTTGCTTTCTAGAAACCTTCAGGATTGTGTCTTTACATTGTACAACTGGAAACCCATTTTTCAAAATTGGCCGCACATGAAATTAAACTTCTAAAGCATTTTCCACATAAATAAATACATTTGGAAGGCACTTAATTCATTACCAGATTTCTGGTTAGCCTTACTCTGGCTGTATCACTTGCTCTCTGGTACTGGGATTGCTTCTTTCATTTTGATTCTTTGATTTTGTTTTTCAGTCTCTTACTTTGCCTTTCTATATTAGATCACTAAATTTTCCTTAAGATTTTGTATACAGCCCATCTCTGATGCTCCCCTTCCCCCAGTTCTTCTCTATTCTTGGTACAGAAGGACTGGGGAATCATATGTAGGAATATATATTATATTTACCTAGAAGACAAAAAGTTATCAGTGGTAACAGAGAATAAAACTTTGCATGTGCAGGCCTAGACCTAGTATGTACCATATATATACACCCTGAAGGCCCTAGGAAAAGATTTAGATTCTTTTAGGGCTTTATCCCTGAGGGAGAGTGGGTGTGTGATGGGTATCTTCTGCCTTTATGGTTGAAGGGTCCATTGTAGCTTAGGATACCAGCTTCATTCATCTTCAATCTGTGTAGCCACAAAATAGCATCTGAATCCATGGCCTGACTTTGCAATTAGAGAAGGCATATTACCTCTCCTCTCTTCTCATATTCTCCAGACTTTAGGCAGATGCTTTCAACACCTTTGGTTATCTAGTATGAAGTCATGTGCATAAAAATCAGGGGTGAACCAACTCTCTTTCAGTTTAGGCTATGAGCAAATATTAACCTCTTAAAACTTGTTTCTGGATAGTCTCTGTCAGGTGTTCATTTCAAGATCCAATTTGATAGAGATTGTTATTGGAATTTTTTATTTTATTTTATTTTTTTCTGAGACAGAATCTTACTCTGTTGCAAGGCTGGAGTGCAGTGGTGCGATCTCGGCTCACTGTAATCTCCGCCTCCTGGGTTCAAGCAATTCTCTTGCCTCAGCCTCCGGAGTAGCTGGGACTACAGGCACGCGCCACCACACCTGGCTAATTTTTGTATTCTTAGTAGAGATGAGATTTCACCATGTTGGCCAGGATGGTCTTTATATCTTGATCTCATGATACGCCCGCTTCAAGCCTCCCAAAGTGCTAGAATTACAGGTGTGAGCCAGCACCCAGCCATTATTGGGATTTTTTAATCTTCTTGGTTCTGCTATTAATTATGGTCAGAAGGGACTGCCTGGCAAAACTTTTTTGTCTTTAGTACATGTTTCCTGATTTCTGACTGGTTTATAGATTAATGTATGTGACAAGTCACTTCATTCAGTCATCTCACAAATTCTCAGAAAGAAGCATGATTTAAAATTAGATGTTTTGGCTGGGTGTGGTAGCCCACGCCTGTAATCCCAGCACTTTGGGTGTAGTCCCAGCTACTCGAGAGGCTGAGGCAGGAGAATAGTGTGAACCCGGGAGGCAGAGCTTGCAGTGAGTCGTGATCGCGCCACTGCACTCCAGCCTGGGCAACAGAGGAAGACTCTGTCTGCAAAAAACAAAACAAAACAAAACAAAAAACCACTAGATGTTTTGGCTGGGTGCGGTGGCTAACGCCTGTAATCCCAGCACTTTGGGAGGCTGAGGCAGGTGGATCACAAGGTCAGGAGTTCAAGATCAGCCTGGCCAAGATGGCGAAACCTCCTCTCTACTAAAAATACAAAAATTAGCCTGGTGTGGTGGCGGGCACCTGTAATCCCAGCTACTCAGGAGGCTGAGGCAGGAGAATTGCTTGAACCCAGGAGGCGGAGGTTGCAGTGAGCCGAGATCATGCCACTGCACTCTAGCCTGGGTGGTAGAGCAAGACTCCATCTTAAAAACAAAAAACTAGATGTTTTATTGTTTTCTTATGGCTTGAATGGCTATTGGTTTAACCTGTTTTGCTAAAAGATTGTGCTTTGGACATAAAAATATAGAACTTGATTGGCCTTTTTTTTTTTTCCTAATCATTAGAGTAGATCCAAATGCACTATCAAAAGAAAAGATTTGGCACTGCTTCCAGGCTTCCCTCAACTCCCCTGGGTGTCAAGATGGCCTCCACCCAGGGAGGTTCCTCAGTTTTTATAAAATAAAGTCTAACCTACCCCAGCTTCACTGTTGATTAAGACATTTGGGTCCTTATTTATTTGACAATATAGATGAGCTGGGAAGCATGTCAGTATCTTTTGTTGCTTAGTACCTTTCCAAAGCTCAGCTAAAAGAAGTGGTATTCAAGAAGCATTACATGAGGGATGTGCTAGTCAGTCCACCCATTCTTCGGGATCGATAGTTCTTAACCGTGGTGGAACATTGAAGTCAACTGGGAAGCTTTAAAAAATACACATGCCAGGGTCTCCTTCTGAAGAATTCTAATTTAATTGGTCCAGGGTATCCAGATAATGTAAAAGACTCTCTGGTGAAGCTTGAGAATTATCTGGACTGAAGAGCATTAAAAAAGTGGAGGCCTCCCTTTTTGGGAGGATAATCCAAATGTGATTATCCCAGGATGGGACTCAGGCATCAGTAACTTTTAAAAAATGTCCTGGTAATACCAGTGTACAGACAAGGTTTAATATGATTGCTTTATTGTAAAATCTACACCTGGAAGGTTTTTCTTTACTTTTATGTAGATTTCTTCTTTTATCTGGAATGTAGTATATCAATCCCAGTACAGAATTGCCTTCGCTGAAATGTACTTTGGTAAGAGGCTATCATTCTGTGTTGAGAGAACTAGGAGAAACAGTCCCACAGAACTCATTGCTGTGACTGCTGAAAAGATGTTCATTATATTACTCTATCCTCTTTATGAGGACCCTTGGGAAGAATTTGTCTGTTAGCATTAGAAATGGTGTGCTTCTCCTGCACAGTTGGCTTGCCTTTCTCTTTAGTCTAGCTGATCAAGTTTCTTTCTTTATGTAAAAGTCCAGAAGCTGGGTGCCAAGTCTGTTGCCCACCTATAGTAAGTAAACAGATCTTCTTGTTGTACATATTTTAGTAACCATGTTACTGCATCCATTTCTTTGTCCCTACATTTGTTTGCTTTTGTCTTTCTTGCCTACTTGGGATTGGTTGTCTTACTATATTTTAATTTTTGCTCTATCTACTTTATTACCCCTTGAAGTTGGGTATACATAAAATAAGTAAAGTTATCAAGTTAGTCTTTGCCACTAACTGGGAAACTTAAGAGCAGGAATGAGAATGAGAGTGTGTATGTGGAGTGGACACTATTATATGAAACTGATGTATCATCCATTCTTGAAAATCTGAAAACTTGTACTCTAGACTTTACATGACCTGGACTCCAGTCTCCTAGGGGACACCAAGGGTCCTCTCTTGGTGAATGTGGCTAACAGGAGATTTCTTAGTGAGGCTGAATGGCCCTGTGGAGCTTTGTGTCACACCCTGTGGTGGACACTGGAACTACATGAATGGATAATTCAGTCTTGCCTTTAAAGGAGTTTTCAATGTGATAAAGGAGAGAGACAACAGACAACAATTAAGGGAATATGTTGGGAGCACTGGGAACACAAAGGAGGTGTCTTCAAATGTCCAAAACTGAAATCAGCTTTCCACCTGTTTTTCTGTCTCAGTCTTAGTTTTAGTCAAGGAATACCTCCATTACTAGGCTCAAAAATCAAAGTAGTCATTTTTTTTGTTGTTGTTCCTCTGTGTTTACCTACCAACACAGCCCCCAAATAAAGCTTTCATTTACTCACTTGCCAAGTCTAACTCACATGTCTTACATCTATCTCTTCTATTCCTACTGGCTTAGATGAGGCCTTAGGCTCTCACGTGGGCTATTGCTAACATCTCAAAATAGGCTTTTCTGCATCTAGTCTTCCCATTCCAATTGTGATATATGCTGCCAGGTTTCAGATTTATTCTGTGGAGCCCCTGGGCTAAGGTGATGTTGAGCAGCTGGGGCTGTAGGATCCTACTCCTACTTCAACTAGAGAAATTCCAGTTTTTGCCTTATGTGTACAAGTCTAAGTTTAACTTTACTCGGTGTTTTCTGATTTAAAAATTGGAAAACCATTCCCTGGTTGAGGCAAACCAAACCACTTCTTTGCCATACACATTCTTCACCATCTCTGCTTTGCTCAAGCTTTCTAGTTATTTTTGGAATTCTGAATGCCACCCTTTTTAAGTACAGATATTTGCTTGTCTAAATACTATTCATTTAAAATGCTATTCCCTGGATGAAACTTCTCCTGAATCCCCAGCCAGAAGAGAAGGTCTGTCTTGCTTTTGAACTGCTATGTCTTCATATGGTTTCTTGCAGCACATGTCAGCTTCTATTATGGCATTGCTGCCATTTACATTCACAGCTGGCCTTTTTTCTTTACTAACTTGAAAACCCAGGAAAGGCAGGGTCAAGTTTTCTCAAGATGGGTATCTTCTACAAGAGCTGGCAAATTGTTAGAGCTATTAATTGTACCTACTGTGTGTGAGGCCCTTTGCTGGGAAACAGAGGTCAGTAGATGACCCAGTCTCTGTTCTCAGGAAGCCAAGTCTACTGAACAGGACAGACCAATAAAGGAGCTCGTTTAATACACTTTGGTAAAGGCTACTAAAGAGAGCCGCTGAAGCAACTGTGAAAGCATAAGGCCATGACCAAGGTTTCTGGGAACATTTAAGTTGAGTCTTATGGAGTGAACAAAAGTCTTTCTAGATGAATGAGGAAAGAAAATTCCAGGCATAAGAAACATGATACTGAAAGGCCATGAAATATGAGAAAGGAAACAAAGTTGTGTGGCTAGAGAGTAGGTGTGTAGAATAGGGAAGAATTGGTAAGGGGGCTGCTAGAGAGGAGGTGGGGCCACATGAGCCATGAACCCTTGAAGGGTTTTTTATCCAGAGGGCTTAGAGTGTCAGAAAGAGGGAGCAGTGATTAACTGTGAAAGGAGGAGGAAGGCCTCTCTATGAACATCTGGTCCTCTGATGTGTCAGAAGGAGGTTCAGGTGTTGGAGACCAGGTGCCAGTGGGACTGACATGTGCCTTTGGGAAGAATGGAGGGCTCCCTCTATGCAAAGAGAATCTGAGGCTCCCAGTGCCATTATCCTGGGATAGTTCTGGGAGGAATGAAGATAAATATGATGATATGTGACATAGTAGGTTTCTAAATGTTAGTTTTAAAACTAAACAAAGTAGTAGGAAATTGAGTTAAATTTTTTTTATTATAAATGTTATAGGAATTCATATTTAGAAGATAACCATTGAAAGCTGGAGTAGTCAGTGATGGGGAAGTAAGAGTTGAGCTATCCTTGAACATTGAAAACAAGGTGATGGACAGATAGGAACAGGAGTCCCTCCAAGCAAGAGAAGCAAGCTGGGTTGGAGGGGAGGAGGGAAGCAGTGAAGCTGAGTACAGGGGCTGGGCAAAGGGGTAGAGTCCTTTTTTTAAATTTATTTTTTTAAGAGATGAGGTCTTGCTATGTTGCCTAGGCTGATCTTGAACTCCTGGTCTCAAGTGATGCTCCCACCTCAGCCTCCCAAAGTGCTAGGATTACAGGTATGAGCCACTGCACCCAGCCATGATGTAGAAGTCCTTGAAGGACAGATGTTTACCTCTGAGACATTAGGAAAAAGCTACTGATATGATGAAAGTGGCTTAGCAAGATTAATTAGGTGATTTTGAAATATACAATGCATTATTATTTATTGTAGTCACCATCCTGTACAATCGATCACTAAAGCTTATTCCTGTCTAACTGAAATTTTATACCCATTGATAAAAATCTCTCCTTTCCCCATTCACTGCACGCCCCCCCAGCCTCTGATAACCACCATTCTGCTCTCTAATTCTGTGAGTTTGACTGTTTTAGATTCTACACATACAAGCATATCGTGAATATATTGCAGATTCAGGTCTAGACCACCATAATAAAGCAAATATTGCAATAAAGTGAGTCCCACAATTTTTTTTTTGTTTCCCAGTGCATATAAAAGTTATGTTTACACTGTTCTGTATCCTGTTATGCAATAGCATGTCTAAAAATGTACATACCTTAATTAAAAAATGCTTTATTGTTAAAAAGTGCTAGTGATCACCTGAGCCTTCAGTGAGTCATGATCTTTTTGCCAATGGAAGGTCTTGCCTTGAGTTGATGGCTGCTGACTGATCAGGGTAGTAGTTGCTAAAGGTTGGGGTGGCTGTGGCAATTTTTAAAAATAAGGCAACAGTGAAGTTTGCCACATTGATAGACTCTTCCTTTCATGAAAGATTTCTCTATAGCTTGTGACACAGTTTAATAGCATTTTACCCACAGTAGAACATATTTTGAAATTGGAGTCAATCTTCCCAAACTCTGCCACTGCTTTGTCGATTAAGTTTCTGTAATAAATCCATTGTTGTAATTTCAACAGTGTTCACACCATCTTCACCAGGACTAGAGTCCCTCTCCAGGAACCACTTCTTTGAAGTAACTTCTCATGCATTCAAGTTTTATCATGAGATTGTAGCAATTCAGTCAAAACTTAAGGTTCCACATCTAATTCTAGTTCTCTTGCTATTTCCATCACATCTGCAGTTACTTCTTCCACGGAAGCCTTGAATCTTCAAAGTCATCCATGAGGGTTGGAATCAAATCTTCCAAACTTCTCTTAATGTTGCTATTCTGACCTCCTCCTCATAAATGTTCTTAATGGCATCTAGAATGGTGAATTCTTTCCATAAGGTTTTCAATTTACTTTGCCCAGATTCATCAGAGGAATCACTATCTAGGGCAACAACAGCCTTACAAAATGTATTTCTTAAATAATAAAGACTTGAAAGTCAAAATTACTCCTTGGGCCATGGGCTACAGAAAAGACGTTGTGTTAGCAGACACAAAAACAACATTAATTTTGTACGTCTGCATTAGAGCCTTTGGGTGACTAGGTGCATTGTCAATGAGCAGTAATATTTGGAAAGGAATCCATTTTTTCTTTTGAGCAGTAGGTCTCAACAGTGGGCTTAAAATATTAAGTAAACCATGCTGTAAACAGATGTGCTGCCATACAGGCTTTGTTGTTCCATTTATACAGCACAGTCAGAGTACATTTAGCATAATTCTTAAGGGCTGTAGGATTTGCAGAGTAGTAAATGAGCCTTGGCTTCAACTTCAAGAAACCAGCTGCATTAATCTCTAATGAGAGTCAGCCTGTCCTTTGAAGCTTTGAAGCCAGGCATTGACTTTTTCTCTTTAGCTGTGAAAGTCCTAGCTGGGATCTTCTTCCTATATAGGCTGTTTCTTCTGCATTGAATATCTCCATGTTATCAATAAGGTTGTTTCACTTTCTTATTGTTTGTGTGTTCACCAGAGTAGTACTTTTAATTTCCTCCAAGAACTTTTCCTTTGCATTCGTAACTTGGTTGTTTGGTGCAAGAGGCATAGGCTTTGGCTTATCTTAGCTTTCTACATGCCTTCCTCACTAAGCTTAATCATTTCTAGCTTTTGATTTAAAGTGAGAAACTTGCAACTTTTCCTTTCACTTGAACACTTAGAGGCCATTGTAGGGTTATTAACTGGACTAATTGTAATATTGTTGTGTCTCAGAAAATAAGGAGGCTCGAGGAGAGGGAGAGAGATGGAGGAAAAGCCAGTCAGCAGAGCACTCAGAAAACACACAACATTTATTGATTAAGTTTGCCATCTTACATGGGTGCAGTTTATGGCACTCCCAAATAGTTAAAATAGTAGCATCAAAGATCACGGAGTTTAGGATCAGCCTGGGCAAGATGGCCAGATCCCATTTCAAAACAAAAAACAAATCACAAATCATAGATCACCTTGACAGATTTAATAATAATGAAAAAGTTTGAAATATTATGAGAATTACCAAATTTTACACAGAGACATGAATGAGCACGTGCTGTTGGAAAAATGGCACTGATAGACTTGCTCAATGCAGAGTTACTCCAAACCTTCAATTTGTGAAAAATGCAGTATCTGTAAGGAGCAATAAAATTATGTATGCCTATGTTACTAAAAAGTTGACTTTATATATTTTCACCACGTAAAAATGAAAGCATGTGAGCTGATGAATTTTGTTTACATTAGTTAATATATCGAACGTAAATGTATATCAAAACATCACATTATACTCCATAAATATATACAATATACAATTATTTGTCAATTAAAGTGTAAAATATTTATATGCAATAAAAAATATTTTTTCCAAAAAGATTAATTAGTTGGCTATGGATGGATGGATTGTGCAGGTAAAAGGGAGGAGTTTGTCACAGGCTTTTGCCTGTAGTAATAAGGTTTACATTGTACAATAAGATAATGGAAGGACCATTGGGGAGGACTTTTCTTCTAGGTAGTGATCAACAGGGCTTGGTGTGGGGATGGTGAATCCACAGGGAGCCAAAAGTATGAGGTTTGGGGCCTAGGAGAACTGTGGTAACATTGAGAGGGACATAGTAGATTGGGAAGGGGAATTGGTCTATGGGATTAGACTTGTTTTTAAAATTGAAGTCATCACATCTGACTCAATGAGTGTCAGAGTTTTATGGACAGTTGGAGCTATGAGACCTGTGGCCACTAGTGATGTTTTGAAATCATTACAGCACAGTTGGGGCAGGAGCCAGATTGCAAGGAATAACAGAAGATCGTGAAAAAGCAACATCTTCCTAAGTGGCAGCTGCTTGTTTCACGAATTGCATGAAAGGAGGAGAAAAATGTAGTAGTTACAAGGGACATTAAGTAGAATCCTTAAGCTGGGATAGGGCATAGAAACCTCCAGATTAATTCCTTATAAATTCTTACACACATATGGTCACTGATATCATATTTCTTTCATCCATCTCTTCATTCATTCACTATGTATCCGCATGCCAGGCATTCTGGTCACTTCTCCCCTTTACTTCAGTGTGGGCTAAGTGCCAGAGCAGTCCCTTAGCAGTCAGTACTAGTGTAGCAATAACAGGACTTAGGCTAAGGACACCTGGAATAATAAATCACCGTCTTTTCTTCCCTTAATTTCAGCTAACATTTCTTTCCTTCCATCCCATGGGAAGGTGCAGGCCTAGTGTCAGTGATTCCAGCCATGTGTTCTGAGTACTTTGTGATGTTAATGCAGTACATTTCAAGAACCATTTTTAAACAATTTTTTTTTGTTTTTGTTTTGTTTTGTTTTGTTTGTGTGATACTAACAGGTAGAGTGGAACCCGCAGCTATCAGAGGTCCCACCCCAAACTCAGTTTGATTACACAGTCACCAGTCTAACTGGTGGTCCGAAACCATATTCTCCTTATGACTCTCAATACCGTGAGACCACCCTGAAGGTAAGCAATGCTTCCTTGCTCGGGGGAGCCCCACTGCAAAGGTTGGGTGGTTTTCTCTGGGCTGAGTTCAGCAGGCTGTCAGGTGTTTTCATTCTTCTTTCTCTTTCTTCCCTACTTTAGGGGGGCATGTTTGCTGGGCAGCTGACCAAGGTGGGCATGCAGCAGATGTTTGCCTTGGGAGAGAGACTGAGGAAGAACTATGTGGAAGACATTCCCTTTCTTTCACCAACCTTCAACCCACAGGAGGTCTTGTGAGTCACTTGAAAAGGGATGTTGCACTTAATTTAAGGTCTTGAGCATGAGGATACCTGTCCTGACTCCCAAAGATGGTTCCCACTCTCACCCAAGGTAGTTTGGGGGACAATTTGTCATGCTGCATACCCTTATGTCACAGGATCTGGTGAACAGGTGGTTCCTGGAGGTCACATTCATTGGACTTCGAGTCTCTTGAGGGCAGACATCCCACAGAGAAGTAAAGCTTTCTTCCTAGTTCCATAGCTCTCCTTATGTACTCTTGAAAGACCCCTGGAGCCTCTGTGGAATAAAATAAGAGTGTATATAATTAAATATTCCTTTTATGACTGTCACTGTCTTCTCATTTTTTTCAGTATTCGTTCCACTAACATTTTTCGGAATCTGGAGTCCACCCGTTGTTTGCTGGCTGGGCTTTTCCAGTGTCAGAAAGAAGGTTCGTATTTGGGATCCCAGTCAGTCCCTGTCCCTGGGGTTCTTGCTTCTCGCTTCCAAAGCCCCTATCTCTTTCTTGGTGCCTGTTCCCTTGATTTGTTTTCTCATGCATGTGTGACTTCCAGTGTGTACCTAGTCCGGTGGGTCCTTCCCTGTCTGGCCTTATGGTGCCCCTGCCAGCCTGACCTCCACAGTAGCAGCAGTGTAGCAGCTGCTCTGATCTGCCTCTGGCTCCTGGCTTCTCCCCTCAAGCTTCTACACCAGCTGCACAAGGCAGTCTTAACCATGTTTTGTAAACACTCGAGAGGACTTTTTGTTTAGGTGAGACATTGCTGGAAAGGAAGGACACTGGGCCCCAACACTGCTGCTACTGCCCTAATCTTGGTAATAATCCATAGCGTGAACAGTGTTCTGTCTAGCCTTTCCTAGTTGAGAAAGTCCATCAAGTTTGGGTTTTGATATATTCAGCCCCTGAATGGTTGTAGTCAGTGGTTCCTAACCTTGTCATCCCCAAGGACTGAGTTAATTATTTTCCCTCGTGGATCCCATGTGTTGAGAGCCTTTGGCCATCACATGAAGCTTCATTTTGTCATTTGTAATTGACTCAAATTTACATTTAATCACTGGTCTGAGTTTCAGATTATCATGACCTCACTAAACAGGTGCCACAAAGCAAAGGTTCTTGTTACTTTGTTTAGCTTTTTGGCAGTGTCTCAAATAGAAACAAAATTTCCATCACACTTTTTAAGAAATATGTAAAATAATAGAACCTTCAGGAAAGAGGAGTCTGGTCTTACCCCCAACTGGGTTGGATACTGCTGCTAGTTCTGGCTGTAGTTGGCTGCTGCACACAAACAGTACGTGTCTAGGTAACATAAAGCCATAAAGCAGTTTGGGCTGCCCCTTACTTCTTGGGAGGCCTTGAGTTTAGGAATGACCCACAGCGCCTGATCTTCTGAAAGCTCTCAATTGCTTAGCTTCTAAAAGGTAAAGATCTTCTTAGAAACATCAGAAGTGGTACTGAGAAGGAAAGATGTTTCTTGGTGGCAACATTTTCTTTAGGCAAGTCCCAGACTGGGAATGTCCCAGGTTTCCAGCACGGAAGGAAATCACTAGCCTCAGGTGCAGGTGTCTGGGTAGCAGCTCCCTGCGCTGGACCCACAGGTGTTGGGACTCCAGTTTGACCTCTTTCCTAGCTACTTCCATGCCTTTCCTATATGAAGGGACTTGAATAAAGAATCCCAGAAGGGGCCGGGTGTGGTGGCTCACGCTTGTAATCCCAGCACTTTGGGAGGCTAAGGCGGGTAGATCATAAAGTCAGGAGTTCAAGACCAGCCTGGCCAAGATGGTGAAACACCCATCTCTACTAAAAATAAAAAAATTAGCCAGGCATGGTGGTGGGCGCCTGTAATCCCAGCTATTCAGGAGGCTGAGGCAGGAGAATTGCTTGAACTTGGGAGGTGGAGGTTGCAGTGAGCCAAGACCACACCATTACACTCCAGCCTGGGTGACAGAGCAAGACTCCATCTCAGAAAAAAAAAAAAAAAAAAAAGAATCCCAGAAGGTGGCACTGTTGGTGGAAATGCTGCAACTTTGGGATATTGCTTTAGGAGTAAAATCCTAGAAAAATCCCAGAGGTTACATGTAAGCTACAGAGAATCAGGCTGTGGGGAAAGCTGGAGATTGTTGGTCTGCCCACTTGGCCAATCATTTGCTCAGTGTACATTTGTCTACTCAAGTGTGCCTTACTTATCATAAACTGTGGGTCCAAAATCCAGACAGCATTATCAGACCCCAGATGGAACTATTAGAGGTTTATAATTTTATTAGTGTTATATAAGTTTAAGTCATAGTTATTCTAACACATAAAGGACCTAGTACAGTCATTCCACAGTATCCAAAAGGGATTGGTTCCAGGACAACCCTCTCCCCTGGCAGATACCAAAATTTACAGATGCTCAAGTCCCTTTTATAAAATGGCATAGCTTTGCACGTAACCTATGCCCATCCTCCCATGTACTTCATATCATCTCTAGATTACTTTTAATACCCAATACAACACAAATGCGATGTATTATCCTGTACTGTTTTCTAATTTGTTATTTTTATTATGTTAGTTTGTATTGTTCTTTTTTTCTTAAATATTGTTAATCCATGGTTGATTGAATCCATGGATGTGGAACCCAAGGATGTGGAGGACCAATTGTATGCAACAAACTTTGTTCTAAGAACTTTGCATATATTAACTTGTTTAATTCTTGTAATAACCCTATGAGGTAGGTGTCATTATCCCCTTTTACAGATAAGAGAACCAAGACACAGAGAGGCTCAATGACTTGCCCAGGGACACAAAACTGGTAAATGGTGGAATTAGGATTCAAACTCTGGCAGTGTTGGTTCAGAATCCTACTTTTTCGTTTTATGCTCAACTGTTTCTTTGAGGACATGTATATCTGGAGGCGGCATCAGATCATTTGGTTTGTCCTTTTCACAACACATCTTGCAGAACCCCAGCATTCTTCAGAGGGGTCTCAGAAAGTACAGAAAAGGAGGGGATGGGACATGCAAGTGGACTATGCTTTGGATCTCCACCTTGCAGCCATCAGCACCTCTTCTTTTATTATTATGCTTTACATAATAGTTGGAGGTTGGTGGAGGTTCTGTGGCTGATATAGTCCCACCCCTTCGATGTACAGATGAACCCCAGAGAACGGTAGTGACTTCCCAAGGCGACTCTGCTGGTTAGTTGTGGACTGAAGACTAAACTCATGACTTTCAGTGTGGTTTCTTCTTCTGTTCACACCAATGATGTGTGTGTGGATTCTGATATTCTAGTGAAGTTATAGGCTACTTTTAAAGCCCTTGGTTCTGACTATCAATAAGTTGGGAATAAATACCCCTTTGGGACTTTGATTCAGCTGATCACTCTGCAGACTGACCTCAGTGAATCCCAAATTGCTGCTGGGGAGCTACTTCTTTTGCCATCAGGCTTGAGTGGTGTGGAAAAAGAACCTACCACACAGAGATGGCACTTGCCATCTCCGGCACAGAGCAAAGCCTGGGAAGGTGTTAGAACACCTTCTTTGGGCATTGACAGGAGGGGACAACGGTACTGAGGAGCTCTGAACAGCAGTGAGCTGCCATGAGAGACATAAGAAACATTGTAGTTTCTTTGGTTAGATCTTTGGTTAGACCAGCCATTCATCTAAAAGCCTGGCTTTTTATTTTGGGCAAGGCTATGGGGTCTCTGAGAGGATCTGTGGCCTTGCGTTCACTTTTCTCAGTTTGTTATGTGATAAGTCACTATAGTGGCCTATAGGATCAGGCTTCGGGAAGCAAGATAGTAACTTAGTTCTGATAACGCTATTCTTTATTAGAATGCCCAGATGCTGGTAGTGCTTTACAGCAGGGATTTTTTGGAAGGGGTCAGGGAGTTGCCAGTCTGATTCAGGTCTATTACCTGCTCTAGTCTATTTGTGGCCCAATAGGAGGGCTTGTGCTAGACAGAACAAGGCTGCTGTGACTTACTTTTTCCATTGCTCAGATTATAGGAGAGCCCCCTTCGGCAGGGCCAGGGCATGTGGAGGGCATTCTCTGTCCTTAAGGAGTAACCTTGATGATCTGCCTCTCAGAGCAGATCTCTGCTCCATCTCTGTAGACAAAGAGAAGGGGGTGGAGATGCTGGGAAGAACAAGCTGAAGCCTCTGCCTGCCTGTGCTTCCTACTTTTCTTCCAGGACCCATCATCATCCACACTGATGAAGCAGATTCAGAAGTCTTATATCCCAACTACCAAAGCTGCTGGAGCCTGAGGCAGAGAACCAGGTAACTGCTCCTGTTTTCTTGCTCACCAGTGGGGGACAGCCTTCTACCACCTTTGCTGGCAGAACTGTCTGTACTGAGGGCCTGCCCAGGCTTACCCTACTGGCGAATAATGGATGGGAAGGTTTAAATTACACCTAAATGTGACATCAGCTGTCTAGGAAGTGAAGAAGTCTTATTCACAGTGACAGACCCATGGTAAAGGTCAGGAATTCTGAGAAGAGCTGCACGTTGGGCTAGCAAGATGATACATACAGCCACGAGTGGGCTTTTGCCATTTACAAAGTATTATCCTCCTGATGACCCAGGGCTCTCAGGTGGGGCAGATGAGGAAACCAACAGGTTAAATAAAAGATGATTGAGACTGTCTTTAACCTGCAAATCCAGGTGTACAAGCCCAAGAAGACACAGACTTTTCTTCTCTTACCAATATGTTTCTATGTAGGATAGATTGGTTTGGGCTGATGACACTTTTCAGTTATCAGGTATATCTAGGCTGCACTAAGATTATATGGCATTCCATAAACAAAAGAGAATGCTGTTTTCAGACACACATGGGCCATGCTTCCATCATTTTTTATATAATGCAAATGCTAGAGTGAGATTTGGAAAATTCATCCTGTTATCCTAACCCTGGTACTTGCTAACTTATGTTTACAAGTCGTTTGACCTTATAGAGCCTTAGTTTATGCATCTATAAAATTGGGATAATACCAGCTAACCCCAGTGGGTTGTGGGGATTAAATGGTATCCCAAATGATAATCCCAAATGTGAAGTACACTTTGTAAACTGTTAATCACTATAGAGTGTAAGACATTACTCTTTGTTTTTTTTGTCAGAGGCCGGAGGAAGACTGCCTCTTTACAGCCAGGAATCTCAGAGGATTTGAAAAAGGTGAAGGAAGGGATGGGCATTGACAGTAGTGATGCAGTGGACTTCTTCATCCTCCTGGACAACGTGGCTGCTGAGCAGGTGAGTCCTGGGGTTGGGGAGCCTGGGATAATAGCCTTGGTGGGCTGGCTCCTGAGTTAAAACTGGGGGGAGAGAAGTGGGTGGAGGCCTCCTGGTTTGGAGGCAACTGTGATAGGACCTGCAGATAGAATGGATGTGGGGACTGAGGGATAGGGAGCAATCGAGGAAGACTCCTTACCCAGGCAGGAACACAGGCACTGAACTCTAGACCAGAGCTTCTTGAGGCATGTTCCCCAGAACACCCAATATGCAAGTGTGTGTTTGGGCAGGTGGGGGCAATGGTTGGAAGGGATGAGTAGGGTCTAAAAATTTTGGAATCCCTATTTATTGTATCACTTCTTGAGAGTACTATATGTACATCAACACATTAAAAAAATCTGAGATGCCTTTCGTAAAGAAAGCTGGTTAATCTTTAAGTCTGTTTTTCTTAAGCTTATTTAGCCGTAGGATCTTTTTTTCTGTAATAAATATATAAAGAAGACTGATAATGGGAAAGGTTTCTCTAGATTCAGAAGTTGGACATCCAAAGGTGTATAGGATCCTCCCTCCTTCTCTTGTGGAAATAAAATGGCAGTGTACCCTGAAGGCAGAAATGCACCTTGCTCTTATGTGTAAAACAGGTTTAAGGTTAGAAGGCAAGAGTTCATATCATATATTTGTATGGCGTATTTTTTAGAAGTCATTTTGGGAAAACGAAGGTCAAGTAGGAATTTATGAATTCCTTACTTTGGATTTTATTCATCTTTTTTTTTTTTTTTTTTTTTTTTAAGTTAAAAAATACAGGCTGGGCACGGTAGCTCATGCCTGTAATCCCAGCACTTTGGGAGGCCAAGGTGGGAGGATCACGAGGTCAGGAGCTCGAGACCAGCCTGGCCAATATGGAGAAACCCTGTCTCTACTAAAAATACAAAATTTAGCCAGGCATCGTGGTGCACATCTGTAGTCCCAGCCACTCAGAAGGCTGAGGCAGAAGAATTACTTGAACGTAGGAGGCAGGGGGTGCAGTGAGCCAAGATTGCGTCACTGCATTCCAACCTGGGTGACAGGGTGAGACTCATCTCCAAAAAAAACCCAGAAAAACAGGCCAGGCACGGTGGCTCACGCCTGTAATCCCAGCACTTTGGGAGGCCAAAGCAGGCGGATCACGAGGTCGGAGATCGAGACCATCCTGGCTAACACGGTGAAACCCCGTCTCTACTAAAAATACAAAAAAAATTAGCCAGGTGTGGTGGCAGGCACCTGTAGTCCCAGCTACTCGGGAGGTTGAGGCAGGAGAATGGCGTGAACCCGGGAGGCGGAGCTTGCAGTGAGACGAGATCGCACCACTGCACTCCAGCCTGGGTGACAGAGCAAGACTCCGTCTCAAAACAAAAAAAACCAAAAAACAAAAATGCTAATCATTTTGGAGTAGATGGGGAGTCATCAGAAAGGGAAGAAACCCTTTCTTTTTTTTTTTTTCCCCTGGCCTTCAGATAGCTAGTAATAGCTTTGGAAGAGCTTTATAGACATATCTTCTTGAGCTGTTAACAGACATAGCTGTTCTTGAGCCCGTCTTCTCTTCCCAGGAGAAGACAGGCTCCTGCAGGTTCCATGGGAGCTGATCAGTTGCTAGAATCAGTAGGTGAGAAGCATTTTTTTCTAAAACTCCATGTGGCCCTTTCAGGCACACAGCCTCCCAAGCTGCCCCATGCTGAAGAGATTTGCACGGATGATTGAAGAGAGAGCTGTGGACACATCCTTGTACATACTGCCCAAGGAAGACAGGTGAGGGGCCTCTCACTGCTGGCATGAAGTCACACTTGGTCAGACATCCAAGTGTATGGGGAAGAGGAGTTCATCAGGCCCACTCACGCCTGGCAGCTGATGTCTCCGTGTGTAAGGAGGCTGAACCCCACTCTGCCCGCCTGCCAGGAGACCCTAGGTCTTTGCACTTCTGCAGCTGGAACTGGTGACCTAGTGCTTCTGCTCCCTGTTATGCAGAACCAGGAGCCACCACTCTCCTGACTTTATCACTTGCCTTTTCCTTTTGCTTTAAGGTTTAAAGGATTTGGGTGGCAGGGAGCTGAAGAAAGAATATTCATTTCTCTCTTTAGTCATCATGTTACAATTTACAAATCATTTTCACATTCTCACTGTGAGGTGAGAGAGATACCTTTCTCCCTGGCTTTATAGATACAGAAACTGAGGCTGGGAGATACTGCCTCCCTGGTCTAGGCCCAGCTAGCAAGTGATGGAGCCAGAACTTGGACCCAGATCCACTGACTACCTATTCTGTGTTTTCGCTATATGACTCACAGTTAGGGCTCTGTTTCTAGGTGTGTTTCCTGACTACCAGAATGGAAAGTTTTCCTCTTACCAAATTTCGGAAGACACCTTTTTTTTCTGATTGGTTGAGAGCATTCAGCTTGCACTAAAAATAGGTGACTTGATAGAGGACGGGAGGTAGGAAGTAGTCCGGGGAAAGATGAGTAGGGGGGAAAGGCATCTAACAGTTCAAGAATTTGCACGGTTGAGTGCCTAAGGATAAGAGCCCTTGACTGCATTCCTTCCACTCAGAGTCAGTGTGTCCACTTTTGTGCAAGCCTAGGGTGTCCAGAAGGTTCCTACCAAGCCACACAGCTTGCTGCCACTCCCTGGGACTTGCCAGCTTCCCTTTTCTGTTTGTGCAGGGGCCCCACCGTACCTAAGTTGTTACTTACTGCCTTCTCCTTTATCAACACACACACACACACACACACACACACACACACACACACACACACACACATATTTAGTAAATATTTTAAGCTGTGAGGATCATGCAATTTCCGTTAAAACTACTCATCTCTGCCCTTGTAACATGAAGCAACCAAAGACAATATGCAAACAAATAGACACAACTGTGTGCCAGTAAAATTTATTTACCAAAACTGGTCAGATTTGGCCTATCGTGTAGTTTGCTTTATTCTGGTGTAAATCACTTTAAACAGGCCAGGCGCGGTGGCTCACACCTGTAATCCCAGCACTTTGGGAGGCTGAGGCGGGCGGATCACGAGGTCAGGAGATCAAGACCACCCTGGCTAACATGGTGAAACCCTGTCTCTACTAAAAATACAAAAAATTAGCCGGGCGTGGTGGCAGGTGCCTGTAGTCCCAGCTACTTGGAGGCTGAGGCGGGAGAATGGCGGGAACCCGGGAGGCGGAGCTTGCAGTGAGCCGAGATCGCTCCACTGCACTCCAGCCTGGGCGACAAAGCGAGACTCCATCTCAAAAAAAAAAAAAATCACTTTAAACAGGACCTTGTCTGTTCCATTCCAATTAGCCCTGATTTTATAAAACTAACATTTCTTCAAGGACAAATGGTTACAACCTCACAAGGTCATACAACTTGGCTTTGCCTGTATATATTCTTCTGAAAAGTATATGTTGCATACAGTGTTGGTTGCCTGTTCTTCATCCATTGCCGCAACATTCCTTGACTTATAAAGATGGTCATTTACCCAATCACCACGAATAAGGATTTGTCTAAGCCAGTCATGGCAACCTTGTTTTCATTTGTCGGTAACTGGGTTCTGGGAATTCTAGGAGGGGTATTTTTTTCTCTTTGATAAAAAGTAAGAAGCACAAAAACAAGGAGAAGACTGGCCCCTGAAGGCTCCATGGAAGCTAATCAGCTGCTAGGATGAGTAGATGAGAAACATTTCTTTCTTCTATAGTAAGTGGACTTTGTTCACTACTGTGAGTGAATGTGCTTTAAGCTGCAGTAGTCACCTGTGGTCGTGATGGGACAGGCCTGAGAATGAAAGTGGTGAAGCCGCAGAGCCAAGCCTGGGAGCACAACCACTGAACCTCTTCTGTAAAATAAATAAGACATAAATAAGAAATGACCTTATAGTCTAAACTCCAAAAGAAGGAAGGCTGGCACATAGGAAACAAAATTTAGGATGTTCTTGTTCCTTCTGATTGTTTTTCTAAGGGCCTTCTAGAATTCCTGGAAATTATTACCCCTTCTCCTTCCCAGCTTTGTCAGCTTTGTTCTTTGATTCCTCAAGGCCTAGTTGGTCACGGCTTATCCAGGTTATCACCCTCCTGCTCCCTCAGCCCCTCCCATCTCAGTTGTGTTCACAACAGGTCTGTGTGCTGGTGCTTGTGTTGTTGGGAGTCTTTATTCACAGAGGACCCCAAGACCAGCCTCAGTGCCGTTTCTCTCCTTCTGGCCCCTTGCTAGCCCTTATTCATGACTTGCCTTTTTCTCAGCTCTGTCTGATTGGACTCATGAGGTCCTGGGGGCAGAATCAGTCTGTGTCCCCTGAATGCTGAGTGCCCTCTAGGTGCTTAAATGTTGTTCACTTTTCACAGGGAAAGTCTTCAGATGGCAGTCGGCCCATTCCTCCATATCCTGGAGGGCAACCTGCTGAGAGCCGTGGATTCTGCCACCGCGCCCAACAACATCAGGTACCTGGCACAGCAACTCTGCTTTGTGCAGCTAAGGGCCGTGGGGACTTCTGGCTGCAGGGAGGGAACCCAGATCTTAGGGAGGCAAGAACCAGGCTGTCAGTGACCAAAGGTAGATGTTTAACAGGCCCCAAGTCTCAAAAAGGTTCACAATCTTTTAACCTTTCTTCCTGCTGCATCCCTCCTACCATGTTTTGAAAATTTTAGTTTAGTGAAAAGAACCTCAAATTTCCTGTTGCTTTCTCTCTCTCTCTTCTTTTTTTATTAATTGAAGATATGTCAAACAATAGCCAATTATGATGTGACACTGATTTGATATGATAATAGTCCAAAACAAAGATAATTGCTTAATGGATTGTGTAGTTTGAACCACTTTCATTGAGTGTAAAGAAGGTATGATATCCATAAGGCATTTAAAAATGTTGGAAGTGGCTGGGCGCAGTAGCTCACGCCTGTAATCCCAGCACTTTGGGAGGCCGAGGCGAGTGATCACGAGGTCAGGAGACCGAGAACATCCTGGCCAACATGGTTAAACCTAGCTCTACTAAAAATATAAAAATTATCTGGGTGTGGTAGCATGCACCTATAGTCCCAGCTACTCGGGAGGCTGAGGCAGGAGAGTTGCTTGAACCCAGGAGGCAGAGGTTGCAGTGAGTCAAGATCACGCCACTGCACTCCAGCCTGGTGACAGAGCGAGTCTCTGTCTCAAAAACAAAAAAAAAAAATGTTGGAAGTGGCTCATGAGCCTCCATTGCCATTTTTGTAGCCTTGAATCCGAGGTTGGGACTACGGCTGTGGAATATTATATGTCCTAGGCACTTGCTAAGTGTGGTCTGCAGACAAACAGCTTCACCATTGCCCAAGAACTCATCAGATTCTCAGGCTCCAGCCTGATCTACTGAATCAGCATCTGCAATTGAACAAGATCCCCGGGTGACTGATATTCACCTGAATTTTGGAGAAGCACTGTTGTGGTATTATGCACAGCTAGAAGCTCATGATGGCATAAGAGGAATAGGGGACAATGAGTTGAAACAGGAACTTTGGGCCAGGATTTGTAATAGCAAATCTTGTGAATGCCGTTTCCTATCCTTCACAGTACCTGCAATGACAGTACATTTTTGCTGGCTTTTGCCACCTTGCCACCCTCTGCCTTGGATCTTTAGAATACCACAGGATCCAATGCTAGTCTTCTAGGATGGGGGTTCATAAATAAAATCCTTGGTCTTTCCTAAGAGATGGATACTGGTGTCAGGCAGATGTAGATTAAAATGGCATTCTTATTACCGATTAAAGCCATTTGGAGAATGTGCTGAGGGCCAAATGGGCTTATGAATATTCTTTTGAAATAAACTTAATACCCCAAAACTTTAAGCCTCCCCAACAAGGAGCACACCTTGCCCTACTAAACTCATCCCATGACTGAGAGTAGGAAGAGCATTCATGTAGGCTGGCAGGACCCAAAGGGAGAAGAGAGGTAGGGCCTAAGCCAGACATGCTCAGTTTCTTCTTTGAAACTCACCAGGGAGGAGTGAGTGGGTGGCAAGGAGGAGGCCAGGAGAGTTTCTCTGGCGAAGACCCTCCTCATGAAGACACGGGGAGTGGGAACAAGGGTTCTTCCCACGATCGATTGCAAAGGAGTTTTATACCAGGCTCAGCTGATTTCTAGATGTCACCTGGTTTCTCAGGCAAGTGTGTCTTACTTAAAGGAGGCAGGCCACATCCTGACCTTCAGAGTCCTGAGGTAGAGAATTGTGGAGAGCGGTTTCCTCTTGCAGAAAGCTGTATCTCTATGCGGCTCATGATGTGACCTTCATACCACTCTTAATGACCCTGGGGATTTTTGACCACAAATGGCCACCGTTTGCTGTTGACCTGACCATGGAACTCTACCAGCACCTGGAATCTAAGGAGTGGTTTGTGCAGCTCTATTACCATGGGAAGGTAATACCCCTGAGGTGGGGTTGGGTGGTGGTGAGGCGCCCTCCCACAAAACCCACCCACCTGAGTTAGCACCGAGTCCCCCTCCTCAGGCCCAGTGGAGTCTCCCTCGGCACAGTCAGCTCTCTAAATCCTATAGGGCAACTCCTGGCTATGCCCACGGGTCAGGCAGAACTTGACAGATGGTGGCAGGATGGGGCTTGGGCCTTATCCCAGTTCTGTTACAGACTCCTTCTAGGAAGAGGGTCCCCCTCCTCTTCTCCTGAGTGTCCCCGTCAGGATGTAGCCTCCTGGCTGTGAGGCCTGTTTTGCAGATTGTTGACGGTATCTTTGGGAGGTGATGTGTGCTGCTGTTAGCACCCATGGTGTTGGCGGCTTCATCAGGGCTGGGGTCCAGGGCAGAGGCTGGAGCACGCCCCAGGGATGAGCCTGTTGGTTCTCCCAGCTCAGGGATGTAACTTGACTGTTTCTTCCCAGTCAATTCAACACTTTTTGAGTGCTTTTACAAGCAGAGCATAGTACTTTTATTCTGGAAGCTGACCGGGTAGTGGTGCCTTCCTGTCTGTAATATGTATGCACACATATACCACGTGGGTCAGTGCCTCTCAGATCTCTGGGCTCAGCTGGAAATAGCAGAAGGACAGGCTCCTTGGTGGACCTGCTGAGTTATGTCTCTTCCGCAGGAGCAAGTGCCGAGAGGTTGCCCCGATGGGCTCTGCCCACTGGACGTGTTCTTGAACGCCATGTCAGTTTATACCTTAAGCCCAGGAGAATACCACACACTCTGCTCTCAAACTCAGGTGATGGAAGTTGGAAATGGAGAGTAACTGATTTATACAAGCAGGATGTGTTGATTTTAAAATAAAGTGCCTTTATACAATGCCTCCTGCTTTGTGTGTTTGGGAAGAGGAGAGAGCAAGGGGTAAGGTACTTTAATATAAGGTAAGGATATTTCCTTTCTGTGGGTATATTAAGGTTTCTTCCTGAAAGGAAAAGGGGTATAATATTGAGACCAAAAGGATATTTCTCTATTTTGTGAGTTGGTTTCTAAGGTTAGAAGCATCTGTGTGTGACACGGGCTGGGGACATCATGACCCTATAGAATTGTGTTGGTTTTAGTTCTTTTCTCCTATATTAATTTCACATGTATTGAGCTACCCTACTAAGTAGTGATCATTATAAAGGTGAAAACATTCTGCCCTTAAGTTGTTGCAGTCCAGTGGGACAGGCAGCTGAGGAGATCAGTGATACAGTGCAGTATGTTTTATGCTGTAATAGATATTCGAGGGGCTATTTGGGCGTAGAGAAGAAACTTCCTGCTCACATGGCAGGGGATGTGGGGAACAGTCAAAGAAGGCTTCTGAGATAGTCCTGGCCTGATCTGAGTAGAGAAAGGTGGGTAGGAGTTAACCAGGAAAGCAAGGAGGAAAGCATGTTGCATGTAGGTAAAGGATAGGCTTCAAGGTCAAGGAACATTGCTGGGTGGTAAGATGGAACCCGGATGTGGAGGCCCAGCAGGAGGAAGCAGGAAGGACACTGGGCCCCTGGTGGTTTTAGTTCCAGAAACAAATGCGGGCCCCAGGGCTTTGCAATGGTAGGACCGGAACTACTGAACATAAGAGCTCCACCTGTAACTGTGCCCCCTAAGAGTACCTGATGATCCCCCTATCTCCTTGTCAATGTTCCCGTTCTTCTCCAGAATCTATTTCAACCCTTCTCTGATTTCAAACCACCAGTCCCTTTACCTCTCGGAGAAAACAGCAACCACAAAAACCTCTCCACTTCCTACTATCTTAATATTGACAACTTCTAGATCAGGGAGCTGAGATATCTCAAGCTCAGGTTTCTCTTCTGAGCTTCAGACACTTTTGTCCACTTGGATTTCACTGGCACAAAACTTGCCATGTTAGAATCAACCCCCTCTCCTCCCAGATCTGCTTCTCCCACACACTTCCCTATCTGAATGAAAGACACCTCCACTATCCACCCAGTTGCCAAATCAGAAATCTGTCTTTGTTTTCTTTGTCTTACATTTTCCTATGTCTAATCAGTTAAGTTTTATCAATACTACCTGTTTATTTCTTTAATCTATTCACGTATCTTTATCCTCAATCTTCAGTATCCCCTTTCCATCCTCAGTCTGCTGGTTGCTGTATTTCTTATTTTACTAAGAAACTAAAAGAGATCAGAAGAAAACTTCCATATCCCCCAACACCCAACCACCAAATCTGCTAACCCAGTTGCATTGGTGCTTTTATAGCCTGCCTTCCTTCCTCTTACTAAGAATGAACCAACCCTATTCCTATCCAAGCCCAACCCTCTAGCTTTACATTGACTCCTATTATCTTTTTTCTGAATTGTCCATTCTTTTCCTGACCAATTATTCTATTAGCAGTACAAATATGTGGTAAAATCTCCTGTCTTAAACTTTTTTCTCTGCATCTTTGAACTGCTGTTCTCTTTTCCTTCTCCTCTTTATAGCAGAACTCCTCAAAAGAGTTGCTACCTCTGATGCTTCCCTTCCAGTTCTCTCATGAACCAACTACAATTAAGTATTCACCCCCACCACTCCATGGAAACTGCTCTTGTCAAAATCATCAATGGCCTCTGTGTGGTAAATCCAACAGCTAGTTTTCATTCTTCTTACTAAGCTTCTCATCAGTATTCCTAGACTATTTCCTTCATTGGCTTCTAGGACAAATGTTCTCTTGGTTTTCCTCCAGTTTCTCAACTTTGTTCCTGTTGAATCTACCTTTTTCTAATCTGTAAGTATTGGGGTATCCCAGGGCTTACTCCTTGGACCCTTTTTCCACCTTTTCCCCTACACTCACCCACTAGGTGATCTCAAGAATTTCCAGTTTGAGGCCGGGTACGGTGACTCACGCCTGTAATCCCAGCAGTTTGGGAGGCCAAAGCAGGCAGATCACCTGAGGCCAGGAGTTCGAGACCAACCTGGCCAACATGGCAAAACCTTGTCTCCACTAAACCTGTCTCTACTAAAAATACAAACATTATTATATTTTATAAAATTACTATATGGAGTACAATGTGGTGTAATCCCAGCTACTTGGGAGGCTATATATTTATGTGTATATTTATGGAGTACAGTGTGCCTATAATCCCAGCTACTCGGGAGGCTGAGGCAGGAGAATCACTTCAACCTACGAGGCAGAGGTTGCAGTGAGCCAAGATCGCGCCATTGCACTCCAGCCTGGGCAACAAGAGTGAAAACTGCGTCTCAAAAAAAAAAATTTCCAGTTTTAAATATTTATACAATATCTGCTAAATTTATACCTTCAACCTAGACCTTTCCCTGTGAATTCCAGTCTCATTTCCAACAGTCTAGTCAATGTCTCTATTGGGTGTTTAAGATACACAATAGGTATCAAACTTCCCATTGTCCACAATAAAGTCTCAATTTCTGGGCCTTTTCAAACTTACTCCTTCCACAGGCTTTCCCATCTAGGTAAATGGCACCACCATTCACCCTGTTGCTTTGGCCAAGAACTCTAGAATTGCTCTTGACTCCCCTCTTTTTCTCATATCCTACCTCTACTACATTAGTAACTCCTGTTGTATCTCTCTTCAAACCATATCCAGAATTGACCATGTCCCAAGACTTCCATTGCTACCGTCTTAGTCCCAGTGTCATCTTTTACCTGGACTGTTGTAAAGGCCTCATAACTAGTCTTCCTTTTTCTGCCCTTCCCTTCTCTGCCCATCTATTCTCAATGCAGTGTTGCCTTTAAAACAAAGTCAGATCATGCCACTCTTCTGCTCAAAATTCCCCATTGGTTTTCCATCTCAAACTAAGGGCCAGTCATAATGCCCTCATGGTCCTATGACATCTCACTGCACCCCAGCCATACGAGCCATCTTACCATTCTGTGCTTTTTTTTTTTGTAATACAAACTTTTTCTTTTCTTTTTAATTGACAGATAAGAATTGTGTATATTTATGGAGTACAATGTGATGTTTTGATATATGTATGCATGAGGGAATTATTAACTCAAGCTAATTAACATATCCATCACTTCATCTACTTATCACTTTCTTGTGGTGAAAATGTTTAAGATACACTCTTTAGTAGATTTCAGGTATACAGTCGCTGTGGTTTGAGTGCTTTTGTCTTCTCCAAATTTTATGTTGACACTTAGTGCCCAGCACAATGTTACTGGAAGGTGGAGCCTAATGGGGATGTTTAATGGATTAATGCCATTACTAAAAGGGCTTGCAGGAACGGGTTCCTTCTCTTTTGCTTTTCTGCCATGTGATGACAAAGTGTTCCTCCTCTCTGGAGGATGCAGCAACAGGCACCATCTTGGAAGCAGAGAGACCAGGCCCTAACTGCTGGTGCCTTGATCTTGGACTTCTCAGCTTCCAGAACTATGAGAGAATAAATTTCTGTTCATTGCAAATTACCGCATCTGTGGTATTCTGTTACAGCAACATAAAATAGAGTAAGACAACAGTATTCTGTTATGAACTATGGTCACCATGCTGTGCACTAGATCACAAAAACTTATTTCTCCTGTGTAACTGAAACTTTATACCTTTTGACTAACATCTCCCTTTTTCCCATCATCCTATCCCATTCTTACTATCCTTGAAGATGGAGTATGCCAAGTAGCCCTGAGGGGTGAGCACAAGTTGTTCCTGTGCCTGGAATGCTCTCCTAGACATTTGGGTGGCTAGCTCCCTCTCTTCATTCAGATCTCAGCTCATTGTCATCTCAGAGAGGCCCTCCTTCTACCTCCTGCCTTAGGTACACTCAGCCACCTTCTGTCATGGGCTGAATTGTGTCCCCCCAAAATTCATATGTTGAGATCTTAACCCCTAGTACAGTAAGTCCTCACTTGACGCTGTCAATAGGCTCTTGGAAATGTTGACTTTCAGTGAAAGGACATATAGCAGGTCCTTGAATAACATTGTGTTTTGTTCAACATCGCTGCCTTGTACCATTGATGAGAAAAACAGTTGGTTTTCTAATACGTTGTTTTACTTAAAGCTACAGTTTCCAAGAACCTATCAATGATGTTGAGGACTGAATGTACCTCAGGTGCAATATATTTGGAGATAGGGCTTTTTAAGAGGTAGTTAAGGTAAATGATGTCATATGGGTGGGCTGTAATCCAATATGACTGGAATCCTTATAAGAAGAGGAAATGAGGACACAGACACAGAGGGAAGATGACTGTCTACAAGCCAAGGAGAGAGGCCTCAGAAGAAACCAACGCTGCCGACACCGTGATCTTGGACTTCTAACCTCTAGCACTGTGAGGAGATACATTTCTGTTGTTTAAGCCACCTGGTCCGTGATACTTTGCTACAGCAGGCCCTAGCAAATGAATACACTTTGTCCTGTCTTTCCCCCTGCCCTGCAATATTTATCAGTGCTGGATATTACATATTTGTGTATCCATATGCTTATTTCACTGACTAAAATGGAAGCTCCATGATGGCAGATTTCTTCTTGCTCCCTGATGTGTCCCTAGCACCTGGAATAGTGCCTACTGCATGCTAGTGCTCAGACACTTGGACATTTGAATGACATCCCCTCTGTCACATCTCTCTGGGGCCCAAGGCCACCCTCCTAGGTTACCACAGTGGCTTCCTAATGAGCCATACCCTCACTTGCTTTCCATTACCCCCTGAGACCTGGCCCCTGCCTACCTCTCCAGGTTCACCCCTCACCTGTCTCCCTAGCCAGACCCATAGTATGTTTTAAAAAAAGGAAATTGCACTTCTCTGGCCTCTTCACCTTGGCACACATTTTTTCCATCACCTGACCCCTGACACACAGTCCCTTTTCCTGTCTAATCCAGTTATCTCTAGACCTCCCGTGTTTCTGTTTGTCCTTCAGTAGGAGGTTGTCTTGTCTTTTATTGTATTTCTAGAACCAAGTACAGAGACTGTACAAAGTGGACCTCAGCAAAATGTACTGAATGAATAAATGAGTTCAGAACACTAAGACTTAACT
The DNA here is from genome assembly GCF_049350105.2 of Macaca mulatta. Taxonomy (NCBI): domain Eukaryota; kingdom Metazoa; phylum Chordata; class Mammalia; order Primates; family Cercopithecidae; genus Macaca; species Macaca mulatta. The sequence continues at coordinate 118,465,152 of NC_133406.1, forward strand.
CTTTTCTGTTGGCACCCGGGTGGCTTCTGTGCACTCTCCTTCCACACACCACTAGGGGGCAGCATGGAGTAAAGGAAAACACCAAGGCTTTAGCTGGATTCAAATTCTGACAGCGTTATTTATTTCTTTGCAACCCTTGGATGGGTGTTTCTGAGTCTGTTTTTCCTCTCATGTGAAAATGGGCATAATGATAGTACTAATTAGGGTTGTTGTGAGAATTAATTAAGGAAACGTATAAGTGCCTTCAAATGTGCTTATTTTCCCTTTTCTCTTTCATCTCACTTCCCACGAGATTCTTAACTATGGTAGGTTTCCCAAGCCAAGGGAGCCTTTGGCGATGCTCCTCTGCAGGCAGCGCCCCGTCTCCGCCTGCCCTTCCCGGGGCACTGTGCCTGTGTGTGCAGGAGATTTGTACAGAACCCTGACTCCCTCACTCACGAGTTGTGTGACTGTGGGCATGTCACTTAATTTCTCTGAGCTTCCATTTTCCCAACTATAAAGCGGGAGAGTTAATGTTTATCTACCTGATGATTTGTCCTGAGGATGGAAAATAGGGTGTGAAAAGCTCCTCATAAATTCCTAACCTGTCCCTGCCTTGACTCCTTTCTCTAAGGGGCCTCAGGGTGCTGTTGAGGTTAAAGAATTCCCACAGCAGGCTCTCACCCGTGTATGGCAAAGTAAAAGGCTTCCCAGGACGGAGGAGAGCCAGGCTTGCCAGGGGAGGCCGACTTCATCTGCGGCTGCCCTGATAGCTCTTCCCGAGGGCCTCGTGGCTTATCTTACAGAGCTCTTGGCTCTGGCAGGCCCTGGGATGAAGGACTGTCATTAGACAAGACCCTTCACTGCCGTGTGTCAATTCCCCTGTAACAGTTCCACGTGGATCTTTAAAAACGACAGCAAGGGGACAGAAACCCTGAAGGGCCCAACTGAAGAGGGAGGAGGAGAGAGTTCCCGTCCCACCCTCCCCTAGTCCTCGAAGCACCGGGATCTGGCGGGCTGACCTGTTTCTTTTCATTGTAGGAAACTCAAGTCTTTGTCAGTGGCACCTGGCACCCCTTTTCCTCAGCTGGAATCCTCTAGGGCACCGTCATCTACCTGCAGAGGAGGCTGGGTGGGCTGTGGGGGGAGGGGTGGGCTAAGGGCACCTGCCCTGTCTACTACATGCCAGGAAGGGATCATTCTTCAGCTCTGGGTTAGAGCGTGTCCTGGGGCTGCTAGGCAGCGATGAGTCCCTTCTGCTGGGTGGGGAATTCTCCCAGGAGACGGCTGTGTGCTCTGTTCAGACCCTGCCCTCCAGTGGCCAAGGGGACTTCGCAGCCTGGCCCCTCCCAGTCTACCCTGCCAGCCTCTAGAAACCTGGCCCCTGTCTAAGGCTGGCTGGAGAGAACTGAAAAACACTTTCCCCAGTAAAAAGCTGGTTTTCTCAGGATTCCGTTCTCCATTTAGCCTTTAAATAAAATGTGCCTTTTCCTGAAGAAATTGGGAGGGGGGCAGTGGCCCACAGTCACCATGTCTGAGAACTCAAGAGACCACTGATCTTGGAGTCATGTGCTCTGAGTTCAAGTCCTGCTCTGTACCTACTACCTGTGTGAGTTTGGGCAAGTTCATTAACTTCCTGTTGATAAGCCTGTATATCTTTATTTGTGCAATGGGACTCTAATATAGTATCTCCCTCATGGAATTATCCTAGGAATCACATAGATGAGGTATGGAAAGCACTTCCTAATATGAAACGTGTTATACAAATATGAGGCATTGCTCCCGCTATGCCAGAGAAGCCTCTTTGTGGCTCCTCCAGAGCATTCCTCAGGGCTGTGGGCAGTGGGTGCCTGGACCTAGATGGCTTGCCCCTGGGTGGTAAGATCTTGGTGGCTGAAGACCAGGCTGTTTTAGGGGATGTTTAAGCCACATGAAGGATGTTGAAAGAAGCACCTACTTTGAAGACAAGAGCCAGGGATTTGGATTCCAGTTTTACCACTTTCCTGGGCCCTGTGACCTTGGGCAACTCCTTTAGCATTGCAGAGTTTCTATTTATCCATATGGAAGGATGGTGATACTATCTGCTGGGGGTGGGGGAGGGGGTGTAAGCAAAATAACCCTATGAAAGGGCATGGAAGGTGCTACCTCCTCAGATACAAATTTTGAACCTGCATCTTCTTGTATTTGGGGCTTAAGGAAACTACGGTCCAGCAGCTTACTGTATGCCAAGAAGTTTGAGTCGCTCTCTGTTGTACAGAGATTTTTAGAGAAGGCAAGTATGTATGCTTTGAAATCAAAGGTACGGCTAGGTCAACCAGTAAAAGGGAGTGTGCTGGGAGGCTGGGACCAGTGTTGGTAGAGCTGTTTATGTTGGTAGGAAAGCAGGGCATTTTTCTCTGAGGCAAGCCTTTCACAAAGGAAAATCTGGATTTGAGAGAGATTAAAAGTCTCAAAGGTAAGGGAAAGATGTAAGGAAATGGCCTGCACTGAATCACTGCAAAGGACAGTATTCACCAGAGAATTAATTTAGAAGGAAATAGAGTGTGAAATAGCTGCAAGGCTTTCAACTCTGGGCACTGTGGCCTTAAAAACCCAAGCAGTGCTTCAGAGGCTTGCCAAGACCCAGCCTAGGAGCTACCTCCGGAAAAGCAGCTGGGGGATGCCCAGAGACCACAAATTGCTGAGCTTGGGAGGAACTGATTGAGTGTGTAATTAAGGGGAGGGTTGTATAACACTTGGGTAAGTAGAACTTGATGGGGTCAAACCAGCAGGGCTTTTGGGAGATGAGAGAGCAGTCCCTGGAGCTGTTAGTAACTGAAGCCAGCTGCATAAAGGTAGGCACAGCTTACCTGGGCCTTGCAGAGAGAAGGATAGAAGAGATCAGGAAGGGGAAAGGTTGAAGGAATGGTTGTTCTCTAGGTCAAATATTCCAAAATGCTGAATACCTTAGGGGTTCAGTTCTAGGAGTAAGGTAATATTATGGAACAATGGGGAAAAATCCCTGGAAACTGAAGATCAGAGAGCCTGTGGCTTGGCCGAGGTCATATAGCACCATGGAGATTTAATGGATTCTGAACTGTGATTGTGCATCTGGAGTACTTGGCCAGGTGGCTCACACCTGTAATCCTAGCACTCTGAGAGGCTGAGGTCAGAGGATCTCTTGAGCCCAGGAGTTCGAGGCTAGCCTGAGCAACATGGCAAAACCTCATCTCTACAAAAAATTTAAAATTTAGCTTGACATAGTGGCAAGTGCCTGTAGTCTCAGCTACTCAGGAGGCTGAGGTGGGAAGACTGCTTGGACATGGGAAGTCAAGGCTGTGGTGGCCCATGTTCATGCCACGGCACCCTAGCCTGGATGACAGAGCAAGACTGTCTCAAAAAAAGCAAAAACTAAAGCAAAAACAAAACAGTGTATTTTTCTGTGCCACACTGATGGTGAAGACTGGAAGGTAATGGTTTGGAGTATAAAGGGAGTGTCCTTTGATCATGTATGGGGATCAGGAAAGGAAATCGTTCACAGTATATTTGTGGACAAGATGGGTATGGATGGGCTGGATACTGAAGCAACTAGGCACGTTCACCACTGGTTAAATTACTGGAGCCCCAATCCCTGATGTACAAGGCCTCATGGAATAGGCCCCCTGCCTGCCTCTCCAGCCTCATCCTCTGCCACACTCCCTTTTACTCTCCCCACAGATCTCAAGGAGTTGGCTCCCTCTTGTCATTTTAGATCTCAGCTTAAATATCACCCTCTCTCATGTGGGAATATATGTGTATACGTATATATTTAACTGAGTGTTTATTTCTACAGAGACACAGTAGAAGCCCAGTGGCTAAACACACAGGCTCTGCAGATAGACCACCCCGGTTGATGTTCCATCCTTTAGGATCCATATGACCTTGAGCAAGTGACAACTTCTCTGCATTTTAATCTATAAAATGGGAACAAGAAGAGTACTTACCTCATAAGGCTTTGTGAGGAATAAACACATAAAGCATTTAGAACACTGGCTGGCACATAGGCAAGCTAAAAAATATTAGTGATTGTTTGTTTTTAAGGGTTTATTATCCCCTGTATCCTTCTCTGCAAAAAGCAGGAACTTTGGCTGGTTCACTGCTGTATACAGTGAACATGCTGGATGCTATCTGTAGATCATGGCCTGGCATGTAGTAGGGGCTCAGTTTGTACTTATTGAATGAATTTGCTGAATTAATAAAGAAACTAATTCAGTGGTCAGCTGTTCTTCAGGGAAGTATCCCATGTTGTATGATAGGCCTTTGCCCTGTTGGACACATTTTTTTCAAAGATTTACATAAAATACAGCTGAGTAAAGATACAGGGTACAGACTGGTCACCTTTACTGAAGACATAAAACTGGGGAAAATCACTTACTGGATGACTAACTGAATGACTGAATAAATGATAGATGTCTTAAATATGTTTGTGCTGATATCAGTTTTAGATCCTAGGCCAAATATTTTAAGATGAAACTTAATGGAGACAAATGCAGAGTTCTGATCTTGAGTCCTCAAAGTCAGTTGCCCACAACTGAAGAGGGGTTTTAGGGAGGGATTTGTTCAGTGTGAATCAATAGTATGATGTGTTCCTTAAAGTCCTAAATGTGCAATGGCTATCCTGGCAATGCCTTATATTTGTATAACACTTTTCATATTAGGAGGTGCTTTCCATACCTCATCTATGTGATTCCTAGGATAATTCCATGAGGGAGATGCTATATTAGAGTCCTTTTGCACAAATAAAGATATACAGGCTTATCAACAGAATGAAGGAAGTGATGTTCCATCCTGCACAATTCAGAGCACAGCCAGGGAACTGTGCTCAGATCTGAGAGCCAGACTTGATAGCAGAGCTAGACAAGCTTGTCAATTGGAGAAAGACCATCAAGAGGGAGGGATCAAAGAGACAGAGGGCATATCAAATATTTGATTTATGTGGGCACTGAGGACCACACGCAGAACAGTATTGTATAAGTTGCAGGGATGTATAGACTTGAGATCAACATAAGGAAAATCTTTGAAATAATCAGAGCTGACCATGAATGAATTGGGCTACCTTACAGGGTTCTTTTACTAGAGGATTATAAGCTTACACTGGCATTTAGCCAAAGTATTGTAGAGGGTCACACACGGGCCAGTCCCTGCCTACCATGAGAATCTGAAGTTCCAGGATTCCACAGCATCCTTCATTCCCTGTGAACAGTTTGAGTCAGAGTCAGGCCTCATTTTGCTTTTCATGTGGTCAGGGATGGAGTTTGGTCCTCTAATTAGATGATTCTGAACCTTAAAAGCAGGAGGAGAGATGTGCTTGAGAATCTGGTGACCCCAGTGTAACCCTATTAAAGTGTTGCTGTTATCCCCACCTTGGGCTGGCTGGGCTTGGGGACTCCAGGGATTAGTAGCTCTTGAAAACGCCTTCCTGCTGTGGCCACCACCATCCCATCGTGGAATTTCCACTGTGCTGCTTCTTTCCCTATGGCTTTTCTGTGCTACCTTTCAGTGCCCAGGAGGGCAGCAAGAGGGGTCCCTGGGTATCCCTTCTGAAAGAAGAATCATGATTTTCTGCTCCAGCTAGAACCCTCTTACTGCCCAGCTGGTGTATCCTGTGAGCTTTCTAATTTACTCACCAGAGCAGCCATTTCATATCGTTTTGCATTACAGCCTAAGGCATCTCTCAAAAATGCTCTGATAACTCATATTAGGCATACACACGTTATCTGATATCAGTTTCACAAAAAGCCTATGACATCCAAATGTGAAGCAGCCAACTCAAAGAGATCAAAGTCAAATATCCAGGGAGAAGCAGAGGCAGGACTCAAACTTTCACCTTTGACCTGAGGATCAGCATGGTTTTCCTTCCATATCTGCACGTCTAGCTTCCGGGATGTGTCCCTTTGTCTCTTTGCTTTACCTGCTTCATCACACGTGGCACCTTTCTCCTTTCACTTCTGGTATCTTTCTTTCCCCAAAGTTTGCCACTACCTGTGCTTCAGTTCCTGTCCTGCTTCTTGTGATCTTCCTGCCAAGGATGGCAGGACTTCTTTTTTGTCCTCAATCCTTCCCACTTAATTGGATCCTTCCTTTCTGTCTCAAATTAGTAGTATTTCCATTGTCTTAAACTTCGCTTATTTATATTTTTCTTCTACCTAACCATCCTATTTCTCTTGCCTGGTACTGCCAAACCTACTGAGCATGTATAACTCAGTATCTCTTTGCCTCTTTCACACTTACACCCTTTCCCCCGCATGCTTAGGTTTCTCTTCTGCTTTACCACAGCCACACTCTGGGAGACCAATACATAAATCAATTTCAAGTACCATCCTTAGTGCCCTCACCTTTTTTGATTGATCAGAAGTATTTGGCCCTGTGGACCACTTCCTATTTCTTGAAAGCCACTCGCCCAACCCCTCAGGACTTATGCAACTCTATACTTTCATAGCTGCCTTAGTCACGGATTCATTTTTATCTGGACAACCATTTCCTCATCAGTTAGATGGGAGAAGTGGACTAGATAATTTCTGTTTTCTTCCTATTCCGTGAATTTCAGTTTCTTTTGCTGGAACTTCTTCCTGCCTGTGGACTGTGCCAATCCCTCATGACTGAGTTCTTGGCCCTCCACTTGGCGCTCTATTCTCTCACTCCTGTAGAGAAATAATCTATGTTCATCTCCATGTGGAGGAATTCACATCTCCATAGCTAGTCCAAACTGCTCACTCATCCCTGTCCCTAATTTCCAACTGTCCACACATAGACACCACTTCATCACTTCATACTCAACACTCTCTCAACCCCCAACAAGGACTTCTCCCCAACTTCCCCAATTTTTACTCATGATAATAGCAGAAGCTTGGGCAAGATGGGGACAGGAAGGGGAAGCTAAGGGCTCTTAAGCTGTATTCTGAGAAAAAAAGTAATGAAGAAGTAAAAGACAGGCTCGGCATCTGGGGGAGAAGATTTAATAGAGAAGAGACAGAAAAATGAAAGCAGTTAAATCCAAGTCCCTCTCTTTCCTAGTAAGTCTTTCCTAACAAGAGAATCTACCTTTAAGCCACAAATGGCCCAAGATTGCTGGGAGGAATTGAAACCTTAGAGAGGTGAGGACAGTACCTGGTTGATTTCAATGAGTTCAGATCTTCCTATTTGGTAGGCAATACCCCGGGGCAAATACAGTTAAGTTATAGATGTCACTTCAGACAGTAATCTATGAGAAATGAAGATACTGTCAGATTTCTAGTCTCAAAGAACCAAAATACAAAGGCAAATGTGGCCCTAGTTTTTAAAACCCATAAAATGATAGACTCCAGAATTTAAAGACCGGAGAGCTCCTTGGTCTAAAGTGTACCTTTAAACAAAGGAAAAGTCTGTGAGCACTTAGGAAAGAAAGCAGCAATCGTCACTAGGAATCAGTACTTGGCTGAACTATTTCCTTTCTCCTTTGGGTTAACAGACGAGTAGATAGACGATTCTCAGGAAATTTGATAAAATCTTTTAGGTTGCATTTCCCTGTCTTCAATGTGGGCAGCTTCCTTTTCTTTCATGCCATGACTGTGCTTGTAATTGCTTATTCAGTGTTCGACTTCTCCAATAGACTCTGGGTTTGATGAGCCCAGGGTGGGACCACTCCTGACCAAGTTCACTGCCGCATCCACAGTTCCTAGCCTTGTAGAGACTGATGAATCAATCAAAGAGCCAATTACTCAATAGGTAGATGGAGAATGAGAGCTGGATGATAACAGGTAGAATTATAAGTGATTACATAAGTATATTTAAAACATTTAAAAATTACTGAATTGATGTCACTCTAAAGATTAGCTCTAACTATAAAGTCTTAGAAGACAACACAGGGGAAAAGCTTTATGATATTGTATTTCACAATAATTTCTTGGATATGATACCAAAAGCCCAGGCAAGGAAAGAAAATATAGATATGTTAGATTTTATCAAAATTAAAAAAAAAAAAAAACTTTTAGGCATCAAAGGACACAATCAACAGAGTGAAAAGAGAGTCCATGGAATGGGAGAAAATATTTGAAAATCATGTATCTGATGAGGAATTAATATCCAGAAGATAAAAAGAACTCCAACACAACAACCACCAAAAATCCTCATCAAAAAACAGGCCAAGGACTTGAATACACATTTCTCCATGGAAAATACACAAATGGCCAGTAAGCACATGAAAAGATGCTCAATGTCACTCATCAGGGAAATGCAAACCAAAACCACAGTAAGAAAACAAACAAAAATAATAAATGTTGACAAGAATGTAGAGAAATTGGAACCCTCATACATTCCTAGTGGGAATGCAAAATGGTGCAGCCCTTATGGACAACAGTATGGCAATTCCTCAAAAACTTCAGAGGGAGAAATGAGAAGTTATTGTTTAATGGATACAAAGTCAGAATTTTACATGATGAAAAAGTTAGGGAGATGGATGGCAATGATGATTGTGCAACAATATGAATGTACTTAATGCCACAGCACATTAATGTATACTTAAAAATGGTTTAAATGGTCAGTTTTTTGCTATGTATGTTTTACTGCAATTTTTAAAAATGGGTGATAAAAGCACCTCAATTATGAGCTCCAGGTCTTTATCCTGGGTCCTTGTATCACTTTGATGAAAATATTACCAGCTTTGCTTTTGACAGATAAATTAGAACCAATATAAAGATTGTTAGAATAAGTTTCTAAGGACTTTAAGATTGTGGAACAACAGATCAGAATGAATATTGAAATTAAATAGGAATAACTAGAATTCTGAATATAGGATTTAAATAAGCAAAATAATATACAGAATTAGGAGTGATGACTTTTTTTTACATGAAAAAGATCTTGAGGCTTTCATTTCCTAAAATTCCAATATAACTCCATAGCAGTTAAAAAAAAAAAAAAAAAGATAAAAGAAACTTTTGCCTATTAGTGAAACTATGCTCAGATAAAAGAAAGTAATAGTCTCACTGTGTTCTCTGCTGATCAGATAGTACTGGGGCACCAAACACTTTATTTCTTCTTCTGAGGTATGTGTAAACTGTGATAAAACAAGATAAAACGATGAGGGCAGTTAGGGAACTCAAAACCTCATCTCATTGGTCTTGATTGATGGACCAGGGCATTTAGCTTGGGAAAAAGAAAATTAGGAGGGAAGTAATAACTGTTTTCAACTATCTGAAGGGCTGGGATGAGAAAGAAGGACTGCTGTTACTCTGTGTTTACTCCTACAGTCAGAATTGGGACAAATGGGCAAAAAGCTAAAAGAAGCCTGATTCATTAGGCAGCAGAATTTTCTAAATATTAGTGCTAATGACGTTCAGTAGAATGACCTCCCATTATCGGATGGCTCAAGTGGAGGTGCTGGCCACCTGTCAGGGATACTGTAGGGCAGTAGGGTGGCCCCTTCCAACACGATTCTACCTTTCTTTCAGCTTCTCAGTCTCAAAATCACCACATCATGTTTGATTTCTGCCTCTTCTCCAGTATCTCCATGATTGCCCCCATTATCCAACGAAGTCTTGGGGGTTCTTCCTTCACAGCTGCCTTTGCTTCACCCTTTACTCTCCATTGCATCGCCAGGAACCTCACCTCCTCAACCCCAGAATACGTGTATGCTTCCAGTCAGCTCTTCCAGCCTGTCCTTGCTTCAATCCATCCTGCTTGCCCCGGCCAGACTCATTTGATAAAATACTTAGTATGTAAGTCTCTAAGACCAAAGAGTGGGTCCTAGTTGCTTCCCATATCAAGATGAAATTCCTTTTCTTGGCTTTTGGGGCTATTCATTCTTCCTTCCCTTTTCAGTTTCACATTCTATTATGCACATGATCAATTTTGTTTAAGCTGTTCCCTTCACTGTCATCTGGCCTGCTTTTCTTTATCCGTCCATTCCCACTGCCATTTCCTCATTCCTGTTGTCCCCTGTGTGTCCTCCACCCCCAGCCTCAATTTGGGTCCACCTCATGTACCACAACCAGCATGAAATCTCTCCTGGCCACCCAAGCTCATACAGATCCTTCTTCCCTCTCACTTATTTAACAGCTATTTACTGATCTTTGATAGAGTGCAGGCACTGTGCCAGATGCTGGTGAACAAATGATGAGCAAGAAAAATTTGGTTCCTGACTTCACACAGTGGGCAAGATAAAATACATAATTGCTATGACGGATACAAACGGGGTTGTGATACAAAATGATGGGGGGGGGTGTGTATGTGTGTTGGGGATAGGTAGGTATTTGACAGGGTACTCAGAGAAGACTTCTCTGAGGAGATGACAAATAAGCTGAGACACCTGAGGGGCATGGAGAAGCCAGCCATTGGGAAAGCCTGGAGTCAAGTATGCCAGTCCAAGGAACTGGCGTGGGTAAGGTCCTGCGGCAAGAAGGCCTTGGCACTTTGGAGATACTGAAATTAGCATGGTTCGGCTGGAACATAGTGAGTGGCGCGAGAAGGGCATGAAGCGAAACTGGAGAGGCACTGGGGCCTGGCAGGCCTGCCAAAAATCTTGGGTTTCATACTAATTACATTAGGAAGCCATGAAAGGTTCTTAAGGAAGAAAGTGGTATGATTCATACTTTTTTTTTTTAAGACAGAGTCTCACTCTGGCTCACTGCAGCCTCCGCCTCCTGGGTTCAAGCAATTCTCCTGCCTCAGCCTCCTGAGTAGCTGGGACTACCGGTGCGTGCCACCACACCTGGCTGAGTTTTGTATTTTTAGTAGGGACAGGGTTTCACCGTGTTGGCCAGGATGGTCTCAATATCTTGACCGCGTGATCCACCCGCCTCGGCCTCCCAAAATGCAGGGATTATAGACATGAGCCACAGCGCCCAGCCAATTCATACTTTTTAAGGTTACTTTGTTTATATCGTGGAGAATAGACTGAAGAGCTAGATTGAAAACACTGGTTAAAAAAGAAAAAAAAAAACACACATACTAAATGAGGTGAAAGATAGTAACTTCCTCCAGAGTGATGAAAAAAAGTGCATGGATTTAAGGTATGTTTTGGAAATTGTCATGAAAGGATTTGCTGATGGTTTTACGTGAGGAGTAAAGAATTAGGAATGATTCCCAGGTGTCTGACATGAAAACTAGGGGATGGACATGTCATTTACTGTGATGGGGAAGTGGGATATGGAGATAAGATTTGAGAGAAATTCAGAGGTTAAGTTTAAGACATGTTAAGTTTCAGGTGCCTGTCAGATAATTTCTCTCCTGGGCCTGGTTCATGCTTTGTATGGAAGTGGTCCTTGTATTTCCTCATTGGTATTATCACACTTTTAAATAATGACGATTTTATTTTAAAGGCCTTGCAGGTACCGAGCATAACAGGAATAAAGAAAATTCTAGGGCTTCTCCAGCCTCATTGACAAGGAGAAAACAAACTACTCTTCATTGCAATGTTGATATTTCAAAACTGGCATTTAATTATTTACACACTTTCACATATTAAAGGTACACATACACGTGTATAAGTAAATCTGTATGTGTATATGTGTGTATAAAAGTTTTCAATAGCTCGACTACTCACAGCTATCCTAGAGAACTTTACCAAAGCCCAGGAGACCTTCTGCAGTTTGGAGAATAAAATAAATCACAGTAATCCACCATCCCCTGTAATCAAATACATTTTGACTGAACCCAATAACAATGACTCAGTTTCTAGCAAGGTGCCAGGCCCAGCCCTTGTCTTCATCTGACGTTGAGAACCGAGCAGCCAGAAGCCAGTACTCCAGAGCCCATAAAGCACCGTCAAAAGCGTGGCCTTAGATCACAGACTGATTCATGGGGATGGGCAGGAGTCTCCAGGGAAAACAGCTCACGGGGTAGCTGTTGAGCTTCTATGTGGGAAGTGAGGAAAATGAAAGCTCCTGGAAGCTTGGTAAAGATAAGAAACAAACATGAGCTCCCGGGGTCTTTAATAAAGAGAACTTTGGCTGTAGAAAACAAACAAACAGAAAAAAATTATTGAAAACTTAAATTCACCCTCAACACTAATTAATTGGACACTTGGATATAACTGAGATTTGTAAGCTGTTTCTGCCCTTGACCCTGTCTCCAGCCTCTGGAGAACGAAAGAGCGTGGCTAGCACAGAACTGCGGGTCAGCCCCTCAGGACGGGGGTTGCTGGTCTAGGTGCAGCTGGTGAGGTATGAGAAACCCAACCACCTAGAACCGCACAGCAACACGCCCAGCCGGCCCCAGTGAAGACATGCAGTTTCCTAGGGCTGGGTTTCTTTATCCTGTTCTTTGGAACCCCAGGGTACCCACATAATTGTTTGGGGACGCTAAGCAGGTATTTGCAAGAGAAATCTGAGTTCTTTCGTGTTTGGTGAAATAACTGAATTTTCCCATGCTTTATGTGTGAGGAAATAATTTCCGTTTCCTCTCTTTATTTTCTCTTTCTATCATCATACATATACTCACCGCCTTCCTCTGACAGTATTGATTACCAAGCACAATTAAGCACTGAGACAGAAAGTTAACAGCTGACGTGGGGTCACCTATAGGCGGAAAATAGATTCGTGTCTGTTTAACAGTAAGAAGCCATGTTAGATAGAGACAACTTCTATTACAATCCTCATAGCATACCTTCCTTTTAACATTATTTTTATGATTTAGCTCCCTCCAATAGGAAATGTTTGGCCACCCACTGGTTTTGTGCTTTATACACTTATTGCTTTAAACGTGTTACTAAAATCTTACCACCAAATTAGGACTCCATGACTTTTCTTAAATGTAAGGGTTTGTGACTTTGAAAAAAATTACAGGTCTGAGTTAGAGAAAAGAAAGTGGCAGTGAGGCTCAAGTTGTCTAAACAGCATGGGAAATATGATACAATTTAATGTTATTTAAAGCAAAAGAGATGAGTCTAAGGATTTTGTAGAATAAGCAAATTTTTGCAAGTGGTCTTCCTGTGGTTCTCTCACCCGGCGCCCAGCCTATCTTCCACATCCCAGCCAATCTGATTACCTGATCCCTTGCTTAAAACTTCAACGTCCAAACTCTTTAGTGGGCCACACTGGGCTCTCCGTGACCCACTCTCTCTCTAGGCTTATTTTATTATTATTATTTTTTTTTGAGACAGAGTCTCACTCTGTTGCCCAGGCTGCGGTGCAGTGACACAATCTCGGCTCACTGCAAGCGCTGCCTCCTGGGTTCTGGCCATTCTCCTACCTCAGCCTCCTGAGTAGCTGGGACTATAGGCGCCTGCCACCACACCTGGCTAATTTTTTGTATTTTTAGTAGAGACGGGGTTTCACCGTGTTAGCCAGGATGGTCTCGATCTCCTGACCTCGTGACCCGCCCGCCTCGGCCTCCCAAAGTGCTGGGATTACAGGTGTGAGCCACCACGCCCGGCCTAGGCTTATTTCTTACTTCTTTACTTCTTCCTCCCTTAAAGAGGCCATCCCATCAGTAGGCCCTTGCTGTTCCCATTTCCTCTGCTTCAATGCTCACCACCATCCTCCAGGACTGCTCTCTCCTTTAAGAGTCAGTTCAGAAAATCACCTTTCCTTTGAGCATTCATTGAATTTTCCTTTCTGGCCCATTGCATCCTGTCCATACCTTCACTGTAGCAGTCACTGTATCGCAATTACTGGTTTACACACCTGTTTCCACATCCCAGCCTTTGCACAGTTCTTGATACACAGTAAGTGCTCTATAAATATTTGCTAAATAAATGATTCCTTGGGTTAAAATGCAACTTCCCTCTCCTTTCAGCACCTTGAAATTACTCAGAAAAGGAAAAGGAAATGACTGAAGTGTAGACAGTTTAAGCGGAACACAGCAAGTATCCTGGCCACCTGTTCAGTAGCAAGAATAAATATGGAGACTGGGGTCGCAGCACCTCTGTGGAGCTGTTGTGATTTCTGTTTATAACAGCCTGGCTAAGCAATCTGTGGGACCCAGGGCAAAATGGAAATGTGGAGCCCCTATTCAATAATGAAGAACTCCAAACAGTGACGGTGGAGCATTAAAGCAAGCTGGGTCCTGTCCAACTGCACAGGTGGCACATCCATGAGGCTGGCCCTGATGACCACAGTTGCGTTGTGATGATAATATCAAGAAATATAGAGCGCAGGGAGGCTGCGAGAGATGTTGGATCCATTTTTTAAGGAGTAGCTTTAAATATGTAAAATTATTTTCAATTTATTTTCTCATGCCGCCTCCTTCATAAGACTCCTATAATTATGTCTGTTTTCATTTATAAGTGTAGAATCTTTTCTAAAGAAAATTATTTTATTTTACATTGTTTCAGGGAAAATGCCACATACTTCTAGTTAGTCCTTAAGAAAAAATGCTATGAGTCACACACACTCCACCACTTATCCTGAAGTGAACAAGTCACTACTGCATTTTCTCCATTCAGTCCCAAAATTCAGGAGAGGAAGGATAGAAGATTGGCTGGGCTTTCACAGGAATGTGTTAATATGAAACATCTTCATCACTCTTTCACTGATTTTTTTAAAATCTTGCATCAGTTCTCCATGCAGTAGCATCCAGTCTAAATGTAATTTTATTTTGTAACAATCTTAGTAAATGAGAAATTGTTGTATTTAGACCCTAAATTTGGCTTGTCAGAGATGATCGTGATGAAATGGCATGTGCTGATTTAAAAAGTGAAGGAAGATGTATGGTGGGGTATTTTTAAAAACCAGGTGGGGAAGTTGCTCTGCACTGCCGCAAGTTCTCCAGCAGGGGGCTGTGAGAGGAGTGCCACACATCCAGCTGCCCACAGCAGCCAGACCCACCGGTCTCTTGCTAGCCCTCTAAGTGGGTACCTGCTCTGCTTTGTGGGTACCTTTTATGCCTCGACTCCCTGTCTGTGAGAGTAACAACAGGACCATACACCATTAGTGACTGCAACACTTGGGTACAGCAAGGAGGGGAGCGCCCCAAGAAGCCAGACCAGTGGGCAAATGCCAGGTAGGGCCCTTCCTTCAGGTTCTCATCTTGTGCTGCCCATGCTTGGCTGTCAGTCTGTTCTCATCTATAGACTTTAAAGCCAGAGAACCCAGAAACATGGCTAAGTTTGTGAAACAAAATCTTCATTTTACTATCCTAATTTCTCTACGACATGAAAGTTTCACTACCCAGCACCAACACAATACACCAGATTGAATCAGAATTCTTAAACTTGTGAGCTCCGTTTTCTCATCTGCAAACGAGATTATTACCACTCACGTCATAGAGCCCCTTAAAAATCAGCAAGATGAAGTGCGCGGAGACAACTGGTAGAGTAGGCACTCAAATGTTCATCTCCACGTTTTCTGTTGTCTGGGACACTTGCATTACTGGGAAGACAGGGCTGCTGAAAAGGAAGAGAAAATGGCTCTCCAAAACAATTGTCGGAGAGAAAAGCTCAGACTGTGAAACACCAGCAGAGCCCAATTTGTACAAGTTTGTCTGCAGATGACTCTGCACCTGCCGCTCCTCGCTTAGATTCTCTCACCTAAGAACAAACACGCACACAGACGCCCACTCGCTGAGCTAAAAACACCTACAACTACTCAAAAGAAATACACACACCAGAACAGAATTAACTGCACAGAAGCACAACAGCGAGTCCATTAGACACATAACTTGCAGGATACACACTGATCTGCTGAAGATGTGTGTGGTGGGAACTGAACTGTGCACACAGACTGAGCAGGGTTAGCAGAGGTGATGGAGATGGGGGGAGGTGGGGAGCCAGAAAGGACCACGGAAACCCACGGACTGTGGAAACCCATAATTTGCAGGTATGGTAATAATATTCTACCTTAACAAGACCCAGGGACATCTCATAGTTTATTCAAATAACTAAACATACAACCTTTGGCCTTCTTAATTACTTCATACCACTAAACTGGCTCTCACAAACATTCCTAATGAAGACCATTAATTGCCCTGGAGGTAAAGTTCAGCAATGGGACCAGGGTTACTCTTCTGCTTATAACTAGGATTTCATGACTTGAGATAGGAACAGTACAGAATAAACCTATATGAGTAGTTATTCCTTAACAGCATGGAATATGCTTTGAGAAGGTACTTTTATTTACTTTCCCTAACCATCACCTTATTGATCAACTCCAATACAAAGAGTTTACGCCTCTGGGTCACATGGCAACCGGTATGCCTAGTACTAAACAATCAGGAATCCAAATGAACAAAAAAGGCAGTTCAATTTTGTAAGAAACAATATATTTTATTTTTCTGACACCACAGCTCTGGCGAGTGGTTTTGTACCAAATTTAATGGAGGTTACACAGAACGTCTTACGCATGGGAGGGGGAGGAAAGGGAAGGAACCACAAAATTGAAAACCAACAGAAACAAAATCCTGGATAGCTTTTAGCATCTGTTCCACTCCCACATTAATAAAATTCACTTGGGAATTCCTAATAAAAGGAGAACAGAAAACAAGGTGGGCAGGGAAGGGTATGATGGGGTAGAGAAAGACTTAGGGGAAGAAAAGACCAGAGAGCATCCCAAGGACAGACCTCTCCCTCCCAGAACCAGAAGGACGCTCGGCACGGAAGGCGAGGCTTTGCTAGATTTATTTCCCCAAAATAACACTGTGTATTGCAGCTGCCAAAGGGAAAGAGAGAGGGAAGCAGAGGGTCACCAGCGGGGGGCACAAGGGAAGGAAACACTTAACTGAGACAGAGCAAAATGGGAGAGAGAAAACGAGAAAAATGTGCCAGTGGGTTGGTATACTGGGAGACAGACAGTGCTGAAGAGCACTTGAACTGAAAAACAAATGTCCTAAGAGTCATTATTTTTTCAAAAGAAAAATCTCCCCCCTCCCCCCACCCCTCGCTGAACTTAGTTCCTTTTTTTGTGCTTTTCATTAATACTCTGCTCTGAGGTCGCTGTTTGGTTTTTCTATACACTGGAGTTGAAAGAAAATAGTCCAAAGGTCTGAAGATGGATTCTCCACCTAAAGTAAACAGCCCAGCATTCCTGTTCTCCTCTTGCCCCAAAGACTAAAGTCTCTGCTAAAATCCCTTTTACAATATAGTACAGTACACACAAAAAAAATAAAGCCCAAATCAAAAAACAAAAACAGAAAAGAATCCTGGGAGAAGCCAGTCCAAAGGACGTAAACATACAGAGAACGGTGCAACACATGACCGATGGCAATTCTCAAAGCACAGCTACAGATTCCCAAAAGTAGGTGCCATCATGGATACCCAAGTCCACAAAAATAATTTTTAAAAAATAAATCTTAAAAAAAACACACCTGTTGATTAAATGAATAATTTGTTTTCAGGTAAATCCATACATTCTCAAGTTCCCCCCTCCCCCAAAGCAGCCCTCGGGTCTCTGTTCTCCTATTGCATGACCAATAGTAAGTACTCCTGGAACTCCCTCAAAGCAGCTCTCAGGACCTGGAATCTCATCTTGACAAGGATCGGCACATCCAATCTTAGCAGCTTAAAACATCATGTTTCCTGGGTTGCCAGGTCCTTGGCTAAATCCACCCATGCCCACGTCAGCAGCCATGCCCCGGGGCCTCATCTGCGGAGGGATCATGATGTTCTGTTGGGGTCCCATCATGCCCTGCATGGACATCATCATGCCTGGAGAGCCCACAGGCCCAGGGTGGGTGTAGAGCCCGGCAGGCCCCCGATCCTTGCCAGGAATCATGCCCACGGCAGCGGCTGGATTGCTCATCAGGGTGGGCTGGCCGGGCATTGTAGATTGTGCTGGTGACATCATCCGATGGTGAGGTCCCATCATGCCTTGTTGGAGAAAGGCTGGTGGTCTCATGGGGTTGTGGCCTGGCATGGATGGAGCTGTACCAAGAGGGATGTCCGGAGTTCCCACTGGCCCTGGACCTCCCATGCCAGGTAATGCTAGTCCCATTCTGGGGGCTTGTTCGCCCATCATCCCCTGCATGTGTGAAAACCCAGGTCCAGGACCCTGGGGCTGTTTACGGCCTGGAACTTCCCCTCGAGGGAAATATTGCAGCGTCTGGCTGGGCTTCTCAGATGGAATAATGCGGGACAGATCAAACTCAGGAATTCCGGTAGCTCCAGGTCGGATGACCTCCTGCAGATCTGGGTCTGTAAACACTGAAGGCATGCTGTTCCCCAGGACAGTGAAGGAGTCAGGACCCCCAGGGCCTCCAGGCTTGCAAAGTGCTGCATCTGCTGAACTTTGGGGCAGGTTGCCGGGACGGCCAAGGGGGCCTTCTCCTGGGAAACCCATCCCTCCTGGGAAGCTGCCCTGCCCCCCACTGGGGCCATTGTGAGGGAATGGAACCTGCTGTGGGGGAGACTGTACTGGAGGGAAGCCCTGGGGGAAGCCCATCCGTCCTTGAGGTACCATCGGTGGCTCCTGGGACCCATGCCCCATGATAGGATTGTGTGACATCAAGCCAGGCCCCATTGGGACCCCATGAGGAGGTATGTTGGGTCCCATGGCATTTGGAGAGGGCATCTGATTGGAGTGAGAAAGTGGCTGGGTCATTCCCATTGGGCTGAGGGTTGGCATCGGAACCACGGGGTTTGGACCTGAAATTCGAGGATTCTGTGTATTAATGCCCATTCCTAGAAAAATAAAGATATCAAAGGAATCAACTTAACCAAAAATCAACTCAGAAAAACTATAATAAATTAACAAAAAAATTATTGTGCATCCAATGCGCATAGTACAATGCTGGGAAAACATACAACACACAATCCCCGCCATCAATAAGATCATAATACATCTGGGGACATACAAACCAAGAGCTCTACAGGACAATATATTATTGAGTCTTAAACTGTATGATTTAAGAGTGTGTAGAAGATAGCAAGGGAGAAATTCTCATGTGTGAAAAGTTATAAATTAGCACATAAATGAGTTTCGTCTTCCTCATTGGAGACATTTAACACAGAAGAAAACAATTTGCCTGAATGACTCAAGTACGGTCCTTTTGGCGAAATCAGTACTACAATCCCAATGATCAGGAATCATAACAAACTATCAACAGGTCATTTTCCAATTGGCATTTGGCATTATTTTATACTGCCTTATAGAGAAAGCATTTAAAACTCGAGATTACATGACATGTTCAAGAAATAACTTTTAATAGAAAAGGAAAGTAACATATTCTAATACAGTCCCTGGGACACTGAAGTATTTGGTCTCTCTGTGGAATTACCACCGAGTGTGGTATGAGGCTTATGCTCCTCCTGGTACATGTACTAACCTGGTTAATTAGAGTTACTGATAAATCCATAGCATTCATAACAATCAGAATAGAACTGGAACCAGAAACTCATGGCTGAAAACTCATGGTCTCTTTGCTGATCGCTTTCACCATCCTGATCATTTTCTGTTAGTCAGGTGGCAGGGGTCGAGGTGAGGGGTGGGTATAAGGAATGAAGGTGTACCGAATGTGTAGGGAAGGGAAGGATTTTATTATCTCCCTAGTCCTAAAAAAAAGAAAAGAAAAAAAAAAAACGCTTCTCTAGGAAATAGGAGCTTTCCACTGTCTGAAATCCTGTGGCTGCTTGTGGTTTGAGGCTGCTCTTCCAGAAAAAAGTACTTGAGAACTAAAGACTTTCCAATCAGCCTGTTAGAAACTGCTCTCTCTATTGCTACATGAGGACCCAAAGAGAAAAAAACAAAAACAAACCCTCAAAACCATCCAGGTACACAGAAGCATCAGAACTATAAAGAAACCTGCTTTCTTACAAATAAGGAATCAAGCTAATAAGAAATTATCTTCCTCTAGTCAAGACACTTTCATTCTACTGAAACTACCTTAGATGGAAGATTTTTTCTACTTGTTGAACTTCCACCTATTCAGGTGTACAGCCATTGAGAAAACGCTTGAAGAGGTTTCCCTTTGGTCTAGCACTCACTCCACAACCTGCCTTTCTGATTTCTTACCTGGCATATTATTCATTGATGGCAAGTTGGGAGAACGAGCTGGAGGGGAGTCGTCATCTGAGCTGGCCACAGTCTTGATGGCATCATGGTATAACGGGGTGGAACTGGGCATTGCAAACTTGGACATTCGAGACATCATAATAGAGAGTGGGTTCTGGGAAAGGGTTGGCTCTGGAGGCATGGTATAAGGTGTACTAGAGGGAAGACTTCCAGGGATATTCACAGAGGCAGGCTGGCTGGCTGTAGGAGGTGGGGGGCCACCTAAAAGGAAGCAAAATAAAACAAAACGGGCAGGGAATTAGATTCCTTTTGAAGGGTATTGGGCCCTATGATTATGAACTAGCAAGGCCAGGAGTGAAACAGATGAACAGGACAGTGTTATTAGACCCCAGACACAAATCATCAATCTTCTAGTCAAGCTCTGTGTGAGTGCAGAGGGAGACCGCGGCGTGATATGGAGGTGACATGACGGATCAGCAGATGTGAAGACAAACACACCAGTATGTGTTAGAAATATTAGTTCAAGCTTAGGGAAAATATGGTTTACAGACAACCATTTCACTGAATAGAATGTGAAATTAGTAGATCTCTTTCCCTTGCCAATCACAGTTTAGAATTCGACTCAGGTATTAGTATGCCATGAAGCCAGACTAGTGATATAGCCCCAGGTACTAACGACATCACCCTACACGCATTCTTGATTAATTTCCACAACCAAGATGTTTGAACCAAAAAGGTCCGAGGGGGCTGTTCCACTGTACTGCTTCAGTGAACTGCTACTCCACGGAGAGACACTTTAGCTTGGTAGGATAAATCTTCTGTCTTGCTCTGATTCTAGTCTTTCTCAGGTGGAGACAGCGCCAACCTAGTATTTACACCTTGGCGCTACTTCCACTGACCACCTCAAGTCCCACTCACGAAACCATCATCATCAGCAAGAATCTCTCCCAGGAAGAAAATCCTCCTAAATTGTAGCTGATGTGTGAAAACTGTGGTCTACTAAGGAGAAGGTTTTGGTAACTGTTTCTGTGGTCAACAGGTATTTACAAGAACCACACAAGTCTTACAGCAGCTTCCCCTGTCTGTTTAGGATTATACCCAGAATCTTGATTCAAGGGCAGCCGCTTGCAGTGGGTCCAGTATTTAATGAAGCCACATTCATCCACTGTTAAGACATTTTATTGCATCTGTTCATTGTGCGAATGTAAATTATTCTGTGAACCCAACACATAATCCCCATTTCCCCTCTTAACAGTCGCTCTGATACACATATTTTTTGCTGAGATTGGGCACTTCTGCATAACCCCATGGAAACACTGATTATGCACCTTGCCACAAATACGGCCATTTCAACAAAGACTGCCAGAGGTGTACTCAAGACACCAGTTTTCTTAAAGTAACTGTATCAGGCTCTAGCAGTCTCCAGCTACAAGGTGCAACTGTGAGGATGCAAGCATACTGACCTGACTCTACATTTCCCAGCATGGCTGGGGAGGCCATGGTGAGCGGTGCTTTATGGTTTGGAGGGATCCCAGGACTCTGAAGGGGAGGTTTTGGAGAAGAGGTCCATCCAGGTGATGGGGCAGGAAGTGATGGAGACTTGAGGTGGACAGGTGAAGCAGCAGCAGACCCCAAAACAGGGGGGGACTTAATGGAAGCAGCAGCAGCTGGGCCCGCCAGCATGCCTGCCAGCTGCGATGGAGTCTGGGGCGACTTGAGGTTCCCCGAGGGCGAGCCCAGCATTGGTGACTGGACTTGGTGCATCGTGGGAGACTTCAGAGGGTTAATGCCTGGGGAATGCACCTGGCTGCCTGCCACAGATATATCCAGGGGCTTCCGCCCCAGGCCGCGCTGAACTGGAGGAGCTGTGTTGAGGCTGGTGGGGTTACTGGAAGGGTTGAGAGGTAGTGGTGGCATATGACTGAGCCGGCTGTTAGTCCTTTGGTCGGGCCCAACTGGTTCTCTGAGATTCCGCAAGCCACTGTTGCTGCCTGGACCCTGAGACATGGGAAGGAATGGTCTGGGACCCATGCCATACTCCTGCTGGGGGTGCTCACCAAATGGCAGTGGCACCATCTTCTGCTGAGCAGGCAGCATGTCTGAGCCACCTGGGCGTAATTTCAGCATCTCCTCAGGGCCCGCCCCAGCCTCTCTCATCTTCTGAGGTATCATCTGAGAGTTGGATCCCATGTTGACATTTAGATTGACATCTCCCTTCATCCCACTAGGAACCATCCCAAACTCAAGTTCCCGACCAGGGCCCATCTGTGGGGGCATTCCTTTTGGAAAGTCACCCCTAGAAGGACTCAGAGGGCCCTCAACTGGTATTCGAGGGAAAATGGGGTTATTCCCAGGCTCCATGTGGCGCTGGGAGCCTGGAATCATCCTGTTCATCTCCATGCTGGGCCTGATGCCTTCCATGGCCATCCCTGGGGGGAGACCCAGCTGTTTCTCTGCCAGCTGCTGCTGAAACATCTCTTCAGACAATCCTTGGGGGTTTGGGAAGCGTTCCCCTCGGCCGGGACCGCTGAAGACGCCCTGGCCAGGAGGAAAATTTCGACCATCTGGGATTTTTGGCACATCATCTGGCCAACTGACTCCAGAAAGACCTGGTCTAGATGCAGGGTTGGGGACATTTGGCCCTTCCATTTCAGAGTTTATCATGCCTGCAAATCCAGGGAGGCGCATCTGGCTCCCTGGCATGTTAGGGTGGGGAGCCATGCCCCTCGGGGGCAGAGAATGTGGCATGTTGATACCATCAGAAAATGGCTCTGCACCCCCAGGTGCCCAGCCTTCACTAGGGGTCATCTGGTATGGAGGGGGGGGCCCTCGGACCACTCCCCGAGGCCCGTGCTGATGGACCATCATATCCTGGAGGGAACATTGCTGGACAACCACTTGTTCCTGCTTCCTCCTCTTCTCTTCATAAAACTCCTGCTGCAGTTTCAGCCACGCTATCTGCTCGGGAGTCATATGGTCGAGGTGGTCGGGTCCTATGGTCCCAGACTGCGAGTTCATAGAAGGTGGAACCATTTCATCTGGAGAAAAGGGCACATCTCTATGTCCTTGAGGGCCAAATGGAGCTCCCACGTCTGTCCGGGGCCCAGGTCCCTTACCTAGGCTTTGGGATTGGGCCATCATGGCCTGTATTGGCCCTTCTGGTTTTTTCTGAGGCCCATCTAATACCCCAGGATTCTGCTGGGGTCCCCCACTTTGTGCTCCTGTGAATTCTTTCTCATCAGGAAAAAGCATGCGCTGGATATCTCTGAGAGTTTGTAAGGAGCGCTCCCGGTGCTCCAGCTGCTCC
The DNA here is from genome assembly GCF_049350105.2 of Macaca mulatta. Lineage (NCBI taxonomy): Eukaryota > Metazoa > Chordata > Mammalia > Primates > Cercopithecidae > Macaca > Macaca mulatta. Next base: position 118,488,312 of record NC_133406.1, read on the forward strand.
TGAGATAGGCCATCGGGATTCTCTCCCAGTGTGGGGGGCTCACCACTGGACACTGGTGGAGGCGGAGGGGCTTTGGGATCTGCTGAAGAGCTATTGCTCCCCTGGGAGACGGGGGTCACTGCCCGATTGTTGGGCGTTGAGTTGGGCCCAGTACCATCTGGGGGCAGTGGAGTGGAGCTGGCAGGACTTCCTACAGAAGGAATCAGTTTGTTTTCTACCCCAGGACTCTCCCGGTCCAGGGGACGTGGGGGTGCGGCAGGCTTGGGTGCTGGTGCCGGAATGGGTGGAGTTGGCTGCAGTCTGGTATTCTGGGAAGAATTCTGGTCCTGGTTGGCTGGAGCTGGGGGCTGTTGTGGGAGAGGTTTCGGATCATTCCGAAGGGCAGATATCTGTGTGTTCTGAAGACAAACAAATATTTTAAAAATCACTGGTAAACTGAACAGAAGGGCAATTAAAAGAGCAAGATATGTTATAAAGGAATTGTACCCAGTCACATAAATCTAACTGACACTGGCTATAGAAAGTGCTCATGTACAACCCTCTTTTGGGCAAGGATTTTTTTTTTTTTTTTTTTTTTAACTTACTGTCAAATGGCATCCTCTTTCCCGTGCTGAAGATTAGATTTCAATAACTTTAAAAGTATGCCAGGGGAGAGCCACTCTGCCAAAGTGAATACATTTCAGTATCTATTTTGAGGAACAGGTTTGATATCACATGTCTACTATGTGTTTCTGATTCAGAGAGAGATTAGTTTCTTGGTATGTGGGAGGCTGTACCTAACACCTTTTTCTTTTCCCTGAAAGTATAACTGGGTATGTAGACTTCTCGTTGTCAATCAAAAGGCCTGATGTTGCCATCTGAAAGAGAAAGCGTAAGTCACTTGCAGCTCTGTACTCTACCAGCCGAGGAAGCGGGTAAGGCTGCTCCATTTCAACGTCTCCTCTGGCAGGGTGACTACTGAGGCGCTCCCCTCCTGGAGTTTCCAGGGGGTCTGACATCTCCGGTTTCTGTTTTTGGTTTGTGATCACTGATTCCATATTTGATAAGAATTTGTACATTAACTGTAGTGAGATAATCTGCAGACAGGAAGCTTCTGTGGAGAAATCTGAGGCTATCTAGCTTATGGTGTCTCTTGAACTGTTCTTTCTAGTAGACAGTAGACTGCCCTTTTATAACATGCTGGATGATTGCCTTATTATTATTTATTAAGTACCAATGCTATATAAGTCCAGGGTAGAAACACACTCACCTACAATAGCTGACATGGACACCTTGAATGTTTGGAAGAGGGATGTATATGTTCTGGGTCTAAACCAATAGCACTGCTGAAATGTAAGAGGGCACTGACAAATAGAAGGGCTTGATCTACAAACTCTGTCTCAGAGACCTTTCACCAAAGGCCTTTCTCCAGACCCTTTTTTCATGTTCATTTGCTCCTACTTGTTCACTTAATCCAGTCCATATTTCCAAACCCTTCAGGCTCTTACCTCCTCACCTACTCTCTGGAATGTTTACCTGTGTGCAAATATGCAAACAAATAATTATGTGTACCTCTGCATATGAACAATTTGTGTTATATATACACGAAAACATATCTTTGAGTACTTATATTCTGTGAATACATACATAAATGTTGGATTTGGAGGTATCCATGCACTTCTGTCTGTAGGTATCGAGTTGTGTGAGTAAGATCGGCTGAATCTTATATGATTCTGTACAGTCAAAAGTACATTTCATGTCCACAACTACTAACTGGAGTGTAGAGGTCACCTTGATTTTCCTTCTAGTGCCATTTTAAGTTTGGTTTTGTTAGTCAGGTTTTGTTTGTTGTGGGTGGGTAGTGATTTCATATAAGGAAACCATGACAGCAGAAAACATTTAGATGGGGAACAATGGATTATTCCCAATTCCTTCCTTAACTCCTTTCCTGATTTTAGTACCAGAGAAGGTGTAGGTGTAGTATTAATATTAAGAACTACCATTAAGTCAATAAAAGGTTGGTTTCAGCTGCACTGTACCGTATTCATTCCAGGACAATACGCATTTTAAATATAATGGTATGCATCTTCTACCCTTGAGTAGTCAAGATGCATGGGGAATGTGAAATTCCTTTTCTAAGTTTAGGAAGGCCTAAGCTCTGCTTATGTCTACAAAGATGGAGACTTTCCTGATACACAAAATAGGAAAGATGCCACCTATTTTATCTTGAATTGTCACTTTGATCATTTATTGTCAATTAACTTTTCCCATGTTTAAGACTCATCCCAAGGGCCAGGCGTGGTGGCTCACGCCTGTAATCCCAGCACTTTTGGAGGCCGAGGCAGGCAGATCCCAACGTCAGGAGATCAAGACCACCCTGGCTAACACGTTGAAACCCCATCTCTACTAAAAAATACAAAAAATTAGCCAGGCGTGGTGGCGGGCACCTGTAGTCCCAGCTACTTGGGAGGCTGAGGCAGGAAAATGGCGTGAACCTGGGAGGCAGAGCTTGCAGTGAGCCAAGATGGCGCCACTGCATTCCGTCCTGGGTGACACAGCAAGACTCCATCTCAAAAAAAAAAAAAAGACTCATCCCAGTATTAGATTTCATGCTCCCTGAAAGCAGGGACTGTGTCTTGAACCTCTTAGTATCTCCCATAGCATTCGGTGCAATGGCTTGATGATGCCAGATACAAGAAATATCTTTTGGTTCAATTTGATAAACTACATCCACTGTATGCTTTTTCTAATGGAGTTTATAGCAGGTGCTTAAGATCCAGATAGAAAACAGACTAACATTTATTACAATTTTACAAATATCAAGCAATTAAAAGCCTTCAATGGTCTTATCACTTTGAAATAAATATGAATCACTTTGAAAGTTGATGAGGCTCTGATTATGATATTGTCATCATGTACTCCAGAAGTTGTAGTTGCTGCTTTTTTTCTGTTCTTTGTTATTCAACTAGCTCAAGAGTGTTATTTTTAAAAAACCTGCTCTGTACACACGGTCTGAATTTAGATTTTCCCAGAGACGATTACATGAAGGAAACCCAAAGATATCTTTGTAGGTCCTCTTTTAGTTTGCATCTTCTTCCCCCTAGCAATTCATCAATCTACTATCTTTCTCGTAGAAAACGCTAGTATAGTATGATATGCCTAATGCCCCACAATGTCAGAATTAGGTTAAATGCCAAGAACACAGCTCATACCATCAAGACTACCTTCCTATCAATTAAATTCACCACCTCCTTTCCTTTGCAGTCACTGTGGAATCATTAAACCATTACTCGGTTTCTGAAACAACATACCAGAGGGGCTGTGCTTCTCTCTGTCTTGCTGTTAGAAACGTTCTGGATGTGGAAAGAGACGATAGTTTCAACCTGGCCCTTCAAAACAGCTTCTGCAGCTCTGCAAAGACGGAAGAGACAGCACACACTAGAACTTGTTTCTATTTCACTAACTGTAATTCCAAAGCACTTTAACCCCACAATAAACTTGTAAGGGAGAAGAAGGAATATAAAGAACCACCACAAATGTTGAAGAAGAAATCAAGACAAACATGCTTCATTATTTATGTTTACCACTTACCATCAAAATTCTAAAATTAAAAGATAGCCATCTGCAAATCCCAAAAGAGGCATTAAAAAACAAAGACCAAGATTTTCTCCGGAAACCAATCCACTGTGGTAGGCGTTTTATAGAGAATCTGAGTTCAAAATCCCAACCCAAGAATGTGGAAGATAAGATCGTACAATACTTAGTGACAGTTTAAGGCTGTTAAGATTCACTTTTTATCTTAAGTGAAAAACAAGTCAGAAAACCATATGTAGGGTACAATCACAGTTCTGATAAATAAAAATTGATTCATCCATCCACTAGAAATTTATATATAAAAATGTTTACAGTAGTTATCTCTGCAAATTCCAGAGATACTAATTTTTAGTTATACTTTCTAATTTTTCTAGAATGGACATTTATTACTTGTGTTGTTTAGAAAATAACAACAGGTAGGTTGCAGAAAAGTGTGTATTGTGCAATCAATTTCTTCTCTAAAAGGAGGTATATATGGCCAGGTGCGGTGGCTCATGCCTGTAATCCCAGCATTTTGCGAGGCTGAGGCAGGCAGATCACCTGAGGCTAGGAGTTCAAGACCAGCCTGGCCAACATGGTGAAACCCCATCTCTACTAAAAAATACACAAAATTAGCTGGGCGTGGTGATGGGTTCCTGTAATCCCAGCTAATCAGGAGGCTGAGGCAGAAGAATTGCTTGATCCCAGGAAGTGGAGGTTGCAGTGAGCTGAGATCGCCACTGCACTCCAGCCTAGGCAACAGAGACAGACACCATCTCAAAAAAACAAAAAGAAGTATATAAGTATATCTGTACATGCATGAAAAATTTCTGAAAGGGAAGCAAAGGATATATTATCAGTGGTTGCCTCTGGGGGAGTTTGGGTTGGGGAGGTTTTATGTTTTATCTCTTTCTGTACTGTTAACTTTAGGTGATAATAAAAGATCAATCTGCAATGGGAATAAGAACTTAGGTCCCCTGACAAGCCCTGCCCAACAGCAAGACACAGCCATCAACTTACTTATTGGCCATCTCAGTAGAAAACACATACACCACTTTGGCTGGAGTCTTCTGAGCAGGTGTGGGCTCTGGGGCAGTAGTTTGGCCATGGGAGGGGGTGGAAGACCTGGGGGCTGTAGCATTTGATGGGGTCATCGAGTGTGGTGTGTGCTGGGAATCCTGGGACTTTATGTGGTCAGCAGAATTACATTCTAAAAGAATAAAATGACTCGTCATAGAAAGAATACAATTTCCTTTCTTCTGCTAGCATTTATAGCATCACAACACAAACCAACCTTGAGAATTTCAAGGAAGTACCACCTTGCTACGAGGAAACCTCTTCTACTCATAAAATTTCAAATACTCTTCTCTCTCAAATGACTAATCATAGAGCAGTCTTCCCCCACTTCCTTACCTCTCTATTACACCTCCTTCATATATTAGCGTAAATGTCCCTTCTTCCTGGTAACCTTTTTGAAACCTCCTAGACTTAACTGGGGATGGATCTCGCAGCCCTCTAACTTCTCTTATTTCAGCATTTATCATCTTTTACTGTAACTGTCTAATAATCAGGTTTCTACGTGCATTCAAATCTTTGAGGACAACAGCTGTATCTATCTTGCTGACCATGGCCCCCCAGCATAGTGCTAGCACTTATAGCAGGCCTGCCAAAACACTTGAGGGAGGAGCAGAGGAAGGGAGGAGAAACAATCACCCAGGTTTTCATTTCTAATTTGGGTTGGAAAATCATACTTCCATTCCTTGAATACTAACTTCATGTTCTGGCCTACAGTTAAGACTTTTGGTCTTATACTAGGAGGCAAAAAGCCTAAAACCACAGCTGTTGGTCCCATACCCTTCTTGGCTCACCCCATTTTGGTACTCGCCAAATCTCTACACATCTGGTAGCCACTCATTCCTGCTACACTAAAATCAGCTGTAACAAATCTGGACTATTGCCAGGGCCATGAAGGCTTCCTCTTGTGTCTGCGAGTCTGGCAAAATGGCAACTAGAGAATACAAGCCCCAAGCCTTGGAGGATTGCTCTGATGGAGAAGAGAAGGGATACCAGAAACACTGCCCCAGTGGGGGCCGCTGGCACAGACAAACTAGAGTGACTGGCTTAAAACTAAAGTACAAACAGCACGGAGGCCAGAAACATGTGTACAAACAGGGTTAGGCCTGTGAAACATCCTACCATAACCCCTAAATCATTGCATCCTTAAGGGCAAGAACTCCTCAACTAGGAGGTTCCAAACAATTCTTCAGCTAGTAACAAATTGAGAAGAAATAGTTCCATCATAAACTGTGAGAACTCCTGCATCTGATACCTACTCTCCCCACTTGTCTGATACTAGGCTCTCTGGCCTCTGTCGAATGTCAGAGGCTTTCCCTCAGGAACACCTACTTCCCTCTGAGTCTCAAAGATCTTATAGACATACCTTTAATGTCAGAGTCATCGTTTGGAGTCCCAGGATCTCTCTGATCAAAGGAGTCGGCGGAAATACTTCGCTCCCTTTTCCCCTTGCCCTTGGCACCATTTCCAGCCCCATTCTTCAGCCCCATGCTCCCACCTGGGCCAGGGAGTGCTTTAGGGGTATGGCCCCCACTCTTGGAGTCACAGGGGGATGGCTGGGATTGGCTGGCTGAGCCCCCCTGTTTACCCTGATTGGAGAATTTGGAATCCAGCTGGGGGTTTCCAGATGGGGACATCACTGTAGGGGGACGGACCATCACCTCCTGCTTTGACTTAGGGCTACTAAAAGAAACAAATAACAAAGGAAGATCAGACACCAGACACAACTGGTCAGCACAAATTAGGGAGAAGCAGTTTCTATTGGGGGTCAAGGAAACCCTTAGGACTAAAATAACCACCCCATGATTCACCTCAGCCATTTGCTTGCTCCCACCACCCCGATCCCATCTCAGAGCTATCAGTAGAGAGGAGGATCAAGCAGAGTGGCCAGCCAGGTTTCAGGAACCCTAGAGTCACATGGGGACCCATCTCCAGGACTTCTGTCAATAAAGGACAACGGTTTCTATGTACATAGAGAAGTGACTCTTACACTAAGACTAGCTCAGAGTAAACAAACAGGCATCGTTAAGATCAAAATACTACCCAGCCCCAGGCTGACGACAAGAACAGCTGTAGGAGAGCCTCACTTCCCTGATGGAAAATGCAAGCAGGTCCCAAAGAGCACGGGAGCTGGTGATTGTCAGGTTAGGGAAATCCTCCAGGATACTAATCCCTCCCAACAAGCAGTATTCCACCAAAGCAGATAAACCAACCGCTGCCCTCAGGGAGTGAGGACAAAATTCTTTTAGAGTAACAGTTTAAGTACTGGGAAACAGAGGAAAAAGCGTCACAGTGGGAGTCTGGGGAATAATGTTTTAGTTCTAAGGCGTCAGGCCTCCTCACCATTCCAGGCCTCAGTTTCCCTGTTTGCCAACTTGGGCAGATTGTACTGGTTGGTCTCTATGGTCCTTTTGTTTGTGCTTTGGCAGGGAGGTGGGTGGAGAGGTCAGGGAATGATGAACAGAAGAATAACAAAGGAAAACTCTAACATAATCTTTGATTACACTGTATCCTGCTTACTCTTATATTACTATTTACTAGTCTATTTTCTCTTCCTTTCTCATTTGGGTTTCATTTACTTCTAATTCAACATACTGTTTCACCAATGAGTGTTCACGGTGTGACTATGGCATCCCCAAGGGGCTGCAGGAAGAGGCCCTAGCCCTTACCTCTGTGTGTTTCCTGATGGAGAGTTCCTCACTTTAGGGTTACTGGAATGCATTGATTGAAATCCTGAGCTTGCAGTCACAAACGGGACAGGCTCACCGAGTTCCTCTCGGGTTGCAGCAGAAACAGCTGCTGGAGGCAGTGGCACTGGCCCACTGCTTGCTGGGTGCGTTCCTTAGCGCTGGCTGCCTGTACGCCTTTTTCCTCTTTGTTTTTCTCTGCTGTGGAAGTGGGTCCTTTCCCCTTGCAGCTCCAGCATTCTCTGGGTGCGTACCTCCTGCTGCCAAAGGAAAATCTCGCATCTCCAGGGCACACTACAGGAAAAGGCCACCCAAAAAAAGTTGGGAGCAAAAACAGAGACATAAAACACCCTTACGATCGGATCAAGGTGAAAGCACTAGCCAACTCAGCGAAGCAGCTAGACCATGCCTCCACTTCCAGCAGGGTGAAAGGAAAGGGTGATGCTCCCATTGCGGACAAATGCTCAGGGGCCACACCAGCTGGAGGGTGACTAGGACTTCCTGTCAAGCATGCAAGCCTCCCACCCAAGTAGCATGGACCAGGCAAGGGTGAGCAGGGTGAGAAAGGCAGTTTTCTCTTTAGCTATGTATTCTCCCTTACATTTCTGCAGTTTTGAATATAAAACCCTCAAAAACTTGTGTCTTTCTTTTTTCAAAACAATGCTTTGAAACCCCTTGATACCGCAGATCCATAGTGACTCTCTGGTGTTTCAGTTCTGATGGCAAACAACAGCACTGAAATGAAACAACCCTCAATTTCAAACCATGATGCAAATTACTCTACGTTTATACTCTCAGGGCCTTGGGGGTGGGGGGACTTAAAAGGAGATACTTCTGAAATCAAATATTGAGCCAACACCAAATACAATCAGTTCTGCCCCCTGATTTCCATGATCTATTAAATTATGCCGAGTATGTGTCTCGTGTTCTCACTGCTTAATGACAGGGACTGCAGGCATGGGTAAGCATGGGAATGATCCATAATTCTGAAAGTAAAAGAACATCTTTGAAGGCTAAGATATTTTTTGAGCCAATTTGCAAGGCTAATTTGAAGCATAAAGGTCAAGAAAATATTCCCAAACCTAGCTAGAGAACAAATGAGAAAGTCCTTTATTTAGGGAAGCCTAGACGAATTCAGGTAAAACCAAGACATACTTTAAGTCTCTGCTCCCTCCCAGGGCAATTCCATTATGGTTTTCTTGTAACCACTATCCCCTTATCAACCCCCTTCCAGCTTCTAGTATCTTACTGACAAAGTATAGCAATGAAGCAGGAGATTATTAGGTGCAGGACTAGTGACTACAGAACGAAAGGGAGTTAGAAACAGCTCAGGTGCTGCAGCTTACATGTACGTTGAGAGAACGGAAACTGGGCTAAAAACCAGGAGGTTGTAGCACTGTGATCATTGTCACACGTTAAAGGTCTATTTATTCAATTAGAAATCTGCAATAGTCCCAGCTATTTTACCTGGGACAGTGAAAGAAATTTATGGAAGTTCTGAGTACATCCAATTAATTTTTTTCCTTTTTAAATAAAAAAGTCAGGAAAAAGAACTAGAATGAAAACATTATGAATGTTTCTATGCCGACCTCAGGAGAGAGCATGTTAAAAAACATTTTGGTCTTGATTATGTTTAAGGTTCTATTTTTATCCCCCCTCATCTTCCAGCTTTTTTTTTTTTTTTTTTTTGTTTAGACTAAGAAATGGATTGTGGTTGTCAAGTTTGACATATATAATCATAAACCATTTTGTAACCTCTCAATGAACATTAGAAATCACTGGGAAAATAGAAGTAGAAAATGAATCTTGCATGGACAAAGCCATCAGAAAACATTTACCTCAGGAAAAGAAAAGCAGTTACCATCTATATAGTCTCCCTCCATAACTTCTTCTAGTACTTTCTGTCTGCTTCTAGCACTCCATCACATGTCGTACTGAATAATCCTAGGTGTGTATTTTATCACCCTGTTAAGACTATGTTCTTCGAAGACAAGAACCTTGTTTTAAAGTTCTTCTGTTTTTCTACAATACTCAGCATGATGTACTAAGAATGTAGTTAGATCCTCTGTGACTTATTCAGGTTCTCCCATAACAGGAACACCTGGCATTTGTGTTACACACGTCTTAAAAAGAAACTCAAAACATTGCAATTATCAAATCACCTCATTAATCTGCCAAGCATTTATGATGAGCTGGTAGCAAAGATGATTTCTAATAATAATGCTGTGAACATAAAACACTTTTATTTTCGAAGTACTTCTACATACAGTTTCATTTTCTCACAATTTGCCTGACTTTGATTGACAGGCATTTTAGAGATGAATGAATGGAGCACATGGGGTGTGAATGGTTTCTTCCAGGTTTCCAGTCACTGCTCTCAGACCCTGGCTCCTTCCTTGAAGCCATCTTCCTTCCCATTACTTTATGGAGGGAGAGACAGCGTGGAGGTTGAAAGAAGCTTGTGGGCTCACCCAGTGACTGGGATCAAAATCTAGGTTTCTCAATCCCTAATCCAAGGACATAAGTTGTCCCTACTTTTAGCCTTTCTGATGATCAAAACGACTGAGCAAAAAATCTGCCACACATATAGTTCCAAAGAATAAAATTAGGCTCTTCAGGAGGTTAGCGTTCAATGTTTAACCTTTAAGGACTGTAAAGGATCTTCCATAGAATCATTATAGCCAGAGAGATTTTTTCTTTCCCCAACATAACTACATCTCCTAACACCTTAGATCCACTTATACGATGTTTTTCTCTTCTATTCTTAATTTAAAACTTAAAGTTTTTACTATGTGCCATGCATTGTTCTGAGTACTGTACAAACATGTTAACACAGTCACAAAAACCCCAGGAGGCAGGTGCCACTACTATTTCTATTTTAGAGATGAGAAAACGGGCTCTGCAATGTTAAGTAACCTGCCCAAGCTCACACCCTAGTAAATGGTAGAGTGGGCCTTTAACCAGCACTCTGGTCACTGCAGCCCCAAAGTCTGTGCTCCTCATCACTGTAGTGCCTGTCAAAGTAGAGCCTTGGTGGGCAAGGTGAGCTAGTTCATATAAAGTGCTCAGCAGTATGATGTAAGCACTCCAGCGTTAAGTATCACTATGACTACTACTACTCTCTAGCGAGCACGCTGGCTTATCATGCCTGAATCCATTTCAAATTACCTTCTACATCTCCTAGGTACCACATTTCCTTCCTTCCTTCCCACTCCCAATACCTGGACTTGCCCAGTACTTAATAAGAAGAGATGTTGCCAGGCAGAAAGTTCTCACTAGTAAATACACAAACCAATTTTCATCAATAGCTATCTCTTCTTTCTTTTCTATTACTGAAACAAAAAAATAGCCCACTTTCTCCCAAGTCAGTCCAGCCACAGGTGAACTAGGCCTATCCCTTCCAGCCTTCTGAGAGCTCATTCTCCCCTCTGGCCATCCCCTCTGTCTGTTGGATCTTTCCAATCAGCATTCAGACAGGCTGTAGAATCTTCCAGTGCAAAAAAAAAAAAGCAAAACAAAACCCAGGTCTAGCATTCTATTACCCTTCAGAGCCAAATTTCTGCACAGAGTTGACAAGACACAGTGTTCACTTCATCCTTTAATCATTTTAAACCAACTTCCACCCCCAAATCACAGCGACCACTATTTTTGTTAAGGTCACCACTGGCCACTTTTCTAATCTCATCTTACTCCATCTCTTAGATTCTGCCAGTTGCTCACTTCGTTCTTGTAACTCGTCTCCTGGTTTCCATAACACCTCATTTTCCTAGCCTTCCTCCCACCTCTCCAGGCCTTCTTCATCTGCTTCCTTTGCAGGCCTCTTTTTTACCTGATCTCTAAACTTTAGAGATCCTCTGGACTCTACTCTGAGTCATCTTCTCTTCTCATGCTCTAAGTTCTCTCCATGCCAACAACTCCCAAATTCACAGGTCCAGTCCAGCAGGTCTGTATATACATCTACCTGCTTGACATCTCCCTGGATGTCTCAAACTTAACAGGATCAAATATGAATTCTTCGATTCTGTATATAGCCTTCCTCCTAAAACCTTTTTCCTTCAGTTTTCCGTATCTTAATAAATGGCTCCTTTATCCACCCAGTTGCTCATGCCAGAGATTCGGAAGTCATTGTTGACACCTCTCTCCCTAAACTTCAACTTTCCTATATCAAGTTTGAATAGTTTTGTTGAATGAATGAAGTCTTGGCTTAAGTGTTTCTTTTCCAGAGGAGAAGAATCCCTTAATGCCATCAATCTACATGAAATTTTATATTACATTCTTTTTAAAGCATCTAGGGTTTTTCAACATGTTTCATGCTTTGTAATTATATACGCAATTTATGTGATCATCTGTGTAATATTCATCTCTCCAATTAGACCACAAGCTCCATGAAGGTAGGGACCATAACTGACTTATTCATCTCTGTATACCCAGCAATTACTACAGTGCCTAGCAGATGGTATTTGCTTAAAAAAAAATTTGTTGTGTTCTCCAAAGGAAATGAAATCAGTATGTGGAAGTGATACTTGCCCTCCCATGTTCACTGCAGCATTATTTACAATAACTAAGACAGGGAACTAAGTATCCATCAACAGAGGAATGGATAAAGAAAATGTAGTATATATGCACAATGCAATACTATTCGGCCTTTAAAAAGAAGGAAATCCTGTCATTTGCAACAATGTAGATGAACTTGGAGACAGTAGGTTAAGTGAAATGAGCCAGGCACAGAAAGACAAATGCCACATGATCTCACTTATATGTGGAATCTTAAAAAGTTGGCAGTAGAAGCAGACAGTAAAATGGTGGTGGTGACCAAGGGCAGGGGCTGGGTGGAGGTGGCGGGGTGAGGGTTGGGTGATGTAAAGAAAAAAAATCGTTAAATAAAAGCTGAAGTTTTTCCCTAAGCTCATTCTTCTAAGCCAGGCATGTGCTCCAGTGCTATCAGCCATCAGTGTACTCACCAAAACCCCAAGGGTCACGACACTGCAGTGCTCATCCTGGAGGTGAGGAGTCCAGGAACCCCCTTCTCAAAGATGACCCTCGTCTAGAAGAGGAAAAAAAAAAAAGTCCTAAGCAGATTTTTTAAAAAATCAAAAACATCAATTTGTCAATGACTATCTTAAGACAAAAACAGGTTTCTTATTTATTCCAGAATATCAGTTTCAGAGGAAGCTGTCATCCCCCACACAAATAGAATCAACTCCCAATTTTTAAAGAGTTATATCTGATCTGTAGCCAGTTCAAGGCTCGTGTGGCTTTTCCTCCTTCCCAACAGCACATTTTATTTTCAGAGGCTGGAGAAATATAAAGTGCAAATCAAGTTTTCTACTTTTTAGAATTCTGGAAATGTAGTAGAAAGAAACCCCTCATAATTTTGCTTCTTCCCATTCCTTATTAGTATAGAGATCTGAAAGCTGACTGTAAAGGTGAGAAGAGACAAAATTCCCGATATGTCTCTGAACTTACAAAGTGAAGATCATTCACAGTTCTCCCTACTCTCAACCATAACTCTACATCCAGCAAGAACATTTATTTTCACACACTTTTGGGGGAACTTAAGAGCTGAATAACGTGACCAGATGACTTCCTTTTATTCAGTGCCTACTGTGTGCAAAGTGTGGTACTGAATTGAGCTGGCTAAGTCAATAAAACATGAAGTACTGGCCAAGCAGAACAATTTCCACCATTAGTCCTTATAAACTAAAATTACGACACTGAGCCTCCCTCTTTGCCCAGAATTTACAATTTTGAAATAGCAAGGGAGAAGTAAGTTGCAGACGGTCTTAGGGCTAAATTATTTAGGAATCTTTAAAAGGATTCCTAGAGAGGCATGCCATCAAGTTGTTTAAGTAAATTCACAAATTAATCTAACCAAGCTCAGAATCACCTCTATGATTCCAATTTCAACTCTTCCAGTGATGCTTTCCCATTTCCCTGCTGTAAGAAGTCCAGTTTATTAGAACGATGTCATGTTTAACAAATTTCATTTCTATGCTATGACCACTACTCCATAAAAGGCATAGTATCAAACTTAGAATGTGGAACTAAAAGGCCTCAGGATTCCATTCCTAGCTCATTCTTAACTTCTGGCATACCAACTACTAAAAAGCTTCCTCTCAGAAAAAGTACACAATAGGACAAACCAAACTTTCCCCAACATGTGGAGAAAAGTAAACTGTGCAATGGGCATGTAGAGAAAACCTTGGTCCAAGCAAAATGTTAATGTACATTTTAGTATTCGTGGGGTAAAAACACCTCTGTCACCTTTTAATAGCTAACTTTAAGCAAATAAAATTTTATATCAAGCTAAAGATTTCTGACAAAATTCAAGCATTCAAAAATGAATTTCAACTATCACCATCTGGAATAATGGCTACCCAGAATATTATTTCAGCACAGATGCCCCTTCTCTGTGAAACTCTCCTTGATTACTAACTCTCCTCTGTATGTCCTCCATGGCCCCCGGCATTATAATCACAATACTATTATAACACAAAACTGTCTGTGTAGACATGGAACTCCCTGAGGGCACTGTCATTCCTCCTCTCAGCACCTGATACCTGGTAGAAACTCAATTAATGCTGTTTGATCCATGTATTATAATGAGCTTGGGGCTTCTTGTATCGCTACCTTTACCTTGCATTCACACAAACTAAAGATGACATGATAAATACCTGTTTAACTTCTCACCACCTGCCTTTATCCTTGGCCCTATGAAATGAGTTACTGCACAAGTCCCTGCTCACAGAAAGGTGTAAGATAATTGCTCTTATATTTTTGACTTGCATTTAGTTTGATGATTTTTGCCTTGAGAATTCTTAGAATAATGAATAAATGTAGTTTTAACTTACAAGAGGCCCTACAGAAACAGAAACAAAAATCCAACATATTCAGACTGAATCACAAAAGTAACGACTTATCAGGATGTTCTTTACCTTTCAATATGTCCAATTTGCTATTTCTTCTACATCAGGACACGGAAGAACTTTCCAAAAATGATCTCTACCGCCCAATCAGATGGGAATGTTTCGGTCAAAGCGGAATGACAGCAACTGGTCCCACATTCAGTCCTATAGGGATAAGGAAAAAGTAAAGTTCATACTTCAATTTATACTGATTCCAAGGAAAACCACCCATTCCCCAGTGCTCTGCAGCCAAAGCAATCTTTGGAAGAAGAAACAGTAAGAAAACAATTAGGTCAAAAATGGAGAAGGAAGGCAAAACCACTAAAACTCAAAATACAAGAAGTCCAAGATAGGGTCACTGCAGCCCATCTCCATCCCACTGAGGCCTAACCATGCTAATGGATGACTGGGAGCTCAGAAAATCAAAAGCCACCAAATACAAAAGCCTCATTTTAATCATTGTTTTTAACATTTTCCACAACCAAAAACAGTCACCACAGGTTGTGAAATGGACTTTTGTTTCATGTCTTCTCTGTGCTCCTGTTCTTAGCATGGTGGAGATGCTAAAAAACACTGCAAAGCCTAAAATGCAACAGGCCATGAGATAATATAACTTTCAAAAATCAGTTGGTCTAGGGTAAGAGTTCCTAACTTGGGATCCCACTGACTCTCAAGAGGTCTGTGGATAGACTTGGGGGAGGGGAAGATGTTTGTGAAACTCCTGGGGAAAGCTCAGATGTTCATTTTGACTAACCTCTAAGTAATAATTAGCATGGCCTTCAATGATGAATGGAAGTAACCATCCCTGATAGCGTTAGCAATTCTGTGACCTTGTCACCAACAGAAACCACAAGACATTTTCATGTCACATAGTTTTGTTGCAGATATCTTGGTATAATATATACACTACTTCAAAAATTACAGTCTCATTAGACCTGCAGCTGTATTTTATTATTTAATAATGTGTTATAAAGAAACATGTTACAATTAATATTCTGATGACTGTTTCCATTTCATTTATAATTCAATGTATTTTATTTTGTGCATTTAAAAAACATTCTCAGAAGGGGGTCCTATGTTTCACTAGATTGCCAAAGGAATACATGGGACATTATAAGGTTAAGAACCCCTGAACTGGCCGGGCACGGTGGCTCAAGCCTGTAATCCCAACACTTTGGGAGGCCAAGGCAGGTGGATCACAAGGTCAGGAGTTCGAGACCAGCCTAGCCAACGTGGCGAAAACCCTGTCTCCACTAAAAAAAAAAAAAAAACCACACAAATTAGCTGGGCATGGTGGCGTGTGCCTGTAATCCCAGCTACTCAGGAGGCTGAGGCAGGGGAATTGCTTGAACCCAGGAAGCGGAGGTTGCAGTGAGCTAAGATCGTGCAACTGCACTCCAGCCTGGGCGACAGAGCAAGACTCCGTCTCAATTTAAAAAAAAAACAAATCAAACAAACAAAAAACCCTGATCTAGAGCAAGTAATCTTCACCAAGGCAGGAAGAGAAGTTATTCCACCAACACTATTTCATAGCTGAAGAAAATTAAGCTGCCAGGAAGCCAGGAAACATATCCAAGGCCACAGACATTTGGGGTTGGCGTAGCCCAGGTTAGCACTCACAGCATCTATCTTCCTACTCTCCCATGGGGACCTTTGCTTACATTTCTACAATTGTCATCACTATTACTGTCTTGCCACTAAAGGGAGAAAGGCATTACCTTTCAAAACTAATATAAAACAAAAACCCAAACAACAGAACAAGACAGATGTACAAGATACTCCTTTTTGTTCCTTGATAAAGCACATTACCAAAGCTGAATTTGGTCTGTTAGTGAGATAGTAGTTTTACAGAAATTGGAAGAGTTGGGCTACATAATCCCTCATTCTAAGAGATGTTCAGAGCACTTTGCAGTTAGGCACTAACCTGTCAGGCAGAAACGCCATTATGAGTGGTTAGGGCAGGTGGTCTTACTACTTTGTAGATGGGAGAACTGGAGAAATATGAGAAATATAAGGGATTTGTTCAAAGTCACACATAAGTCAATGGGAGAATGAACTTCCTGATTCTACAACCAAGGCTCTAATTACTGTACCAAGTCACCATGAACAAACATTTAGTTGATTATAATGCTTGTGAAACATCTGTATTCTTTTTCCCCACAAACCAGAGAGCATTTTCTTTTTATTCACAGAAGCAGACACTTCTGAGGAGCCAAGTGACATACACTTACCTTATACAAAGAGAACTCTATGGAAATTGTTCTTTTATCTTTTAGCCAATGACCTCCCTATCTACCATCTCTTTTGAAATCATTATCATCTTATATTCTACATGGCTATTAACAAAATATTTTAATGGTTCAATTCCAAATCTCTAAGTCATAAAACTTCCAAATCTCATACTCCCATCCCTCATCTCAACTCTTCTCAAATTTACATTAAAATTTCTCTTCTAGGCCATGCACAGTGGCTCACGCCTGAAATCCCAACACTTTGGGAGGTGGAGGCAGGTGGACCACTTGAGGTCAGGAGTTCCATACCAGCCTGGCCAACATGGTGAAACTCCGTCTCTACTAAAAATTCAAAAATTAGTTGGGCATGGTGGCGCATGCCTGTAATCCCAGCTACTGTGGAGGCTGAGGCAGGAGAATTGCTTGAACTGGGATGGGGAGGCGGAGGTTGCAGTGAGCCGAGATCGTGCCACTGCACTCCAGCCTGGGCTACAGAGGGAGACTCCATCTCAAAAAAAAAAAAAAAATTCTAGCCAGGTGCGTTGGCTCACACCTGTAATCTCAGCACTTTGGGAGGCTGAGGTAGGTGAATCACTACAAGTCAGGAGCTCAAGACCACCCTGGCCAACATGGCGAAACCCCATCTCTACTAAAAATACAAAAATTAGCTGGACATGGTGGCATGTGCCTGTAATTCCAGCTACTTGGGAGGCTGAGGCAGGAGAATCACTTGAACCTCGGAGGCAGAGGTTGCAGTGAGTCGAGATTAAACCACTGAACTCCAGCCTGGGAAACAGAGCGAGATTCCATCTCAAAAAATAAATAAATAAAAATAAAAATAAAAAAAATAAAATACAATTTCTCTTTTTATCCAAACCCTCAAACAACTAATGGAATCTTCATTTCTCAAAGCATCCTTATGCCATTTAACTAACAGCTCCTCTTATAAACCCATCTCTGTCTTTAATAGTTTGGGTGTTTTTCAATAGTGAATAAGGAGGTCTTTCTTAAATTTTTATGTAGGGCCATTACACTATTCACACAAACATCTCTTCCTTGCTAAAACTTTCCAATCACTAGTATTCAGTAAAAAACACAAAACAGGACAATCATGTTGCACAATTTCCACAAAGGTTCTAAACCCACATGTCTTACTTCCAACATCCTTTTGCCCCCTCCTCCCATCTCTCAATGACTTTACAATTTATCCTTACTGTCTGTTAGTTCTAATTCATCACTTTGCTCAGTGCACGAGTCCAAATCTCTGCCCCAAAAACGAACATTTAATTCCTGAATATATCAAGTGATAACTAATACTCCAATACCCATCATTGACCAAAATGTAACTCTTTACATTGACAGTCATTTCCCCACTGAAATCACTGCCAGGGATTTACCTATGTTTGCCGTAACCAAAGTCAAATTTTGCATCAATTCTATCCCATCTTACAGACTCTCTACTACGAGATACTTATGTCCATTTCTCTAACTTATCTAGTAACTTTATTAGTCCCCAATTGGACTCCAATGTAGGCTCTACGTCTCTCCTATCACTAAAAACCCATTCTTCCTTCCCCCTCCTTCAGACCTCTTGGGAGGACAGATTTCTGGCCTCCTCCTTTATGCTTGGTAGCCTTCCCATAAGGCCCCCAGCAATACTATTATAGGCCTCTGGCCCCTCCCTCTCCTTCCCTCTGGACATAATAACCAACCCTGCTGTTGTTTTACTTAGGATATCTCCATTTCACCAGGCTCACCCAACACTAAATCAGTGACATCTTAATAGTTTCTGCAACTTTCAAAGGCCGGTGACTAGGGCTCCACTTTGGAAATCACTGGTGTGTCCCACGACCCCCACAATGACTCAGTGACCTAGACATCACCAACTCACCTGCCTCGGCCCTTAACTACTCATACATTCTCCCTAGCTTCCACCTCCCTCTACCCTTCAACAAGTCACTGGCCTGCAAAGTCGGCTTTACCTCTCTCCATCTGAGGGGTCTTACAGACCCCATCAAACTCAATCCCAATTCCCTTATTTAGCTCTCCAGCTCGCCCCTCCAACCTGCATCCCAAGACCCTGGGACCGTGCTCACTCTCCTGGTTTAACCTCTCCAAGCACTGCTTGGGACACAACCTCTGAAAAAAAGAGATGCCCCCATCTCTCCCCACCGCCCGTGAAGCACCCCCACCTCCCCCCACAGGTTCCTCCAGACTCGTCTCACTAAACCCGCAACCCTGGCCCCCGCCCCTTTTCTGCCCCCCTCCACCCCGCTCTTCGTGGCTGTGGCTACCCCTGCCCCCAAACCGGCTCAAAACACGCGGACGCGGACCCGGCCCCCACTACCCCCGGCTCCGGTCCTTCCCCTCCCCCTCCCCCAGGTGCCACTTACCCCGGAGGCAGGAGTGGGGGAGGGGAGAGGAGGTGCGGAGCAGGGGAAGAGGCTTGGGGCCGGGGCGGCTCTCAGCCCCGGGGGGCCGGGGCCGGGGCCAGCGGCAGCGGCGGCGCAGCGTCTCCCCCCGGCGGCGGCAGCGGCGGCGGCGGCGCCGTCCCACTCCGGCAAGCACACATAGGCTCCATTGTCCGCCGGCGCCTCCCCCTTTCCGGCTCCCCCCTCCCGGTCCCGCCCCTTCCCTCCCTTCGGCCCTCCCCCGCCGCACCGCGCCACGAAAGGTACAGCCGGCCCCGCCTCGGACGCGAGCGGAGGGTGCCCCCTCCCCCCGGCCCGACGTCCCGCCCGCAGGGAACCGGGACCGCCCCGCCCCGCCTCAGCGTCCGGCCCCGCCACCGGGAAGGGCCCGCCCCTCCAGGGAAAGTCGCTCGTCCCCCTCCCCGGACGCGCGCGATGGTACCAACCAGCCGCGGCCTCCACCCTCCCCCTTCCCGCAGGGCCCCGCCCACCAGGCAGCCGCGCCTCCCGGCGCCCCGCCCCCGATATTTTACTACGGGCCCGCCCACCGCCGGCACCACCTCCTGGTTTGCATAGGCACGCCCGCCAGGGCCCACCCCAGACCGTCACCCGGCCGGAGGGGACGCCCACTCCCCAGCTTAAAGCGGCAGAGCTCTAGTCCGCAACTCCAGAGCCTCCCGAGGGGCCGGCGGGGCGGGAGGTGCGGCCCGGGAGGGTCTCCTCTTCCCGTTCCTTCCTCCCCACGCGCGCACTCTCCCGGACCTCCCCGCCGCCTCGCGCAACCCTGGGAGCAACCCAGCGGGGCTAGGAAAGGCGCGGAGGGGGAAGGGCAGCGTGGAATTTGGCCATCTTTGACAGAAACGAATTGAAGAGCCGGTCTTTCCTTCACTCTTCCCTGCCGCCCAGGTCCCGGCCTAGCCCTCAACCTTCAAGGCCACCTCCTCACACCTCCGGGACGCAGTTCCACCCTGCTTTCCGGTCCCTTCTCTCCACCCCTGAGTCTGCACCGCCTGGGCCATGGCCGGCTTTCTCCCCTCGCAGGGGAGCAACCCCTGCCCGGGACTGCGCTCTCCTCCACCCTCTGCGAAGTGCAGGAGTCCCGCTGATGCGCCAGGGGTGCCGGGTCTCCTTTCACATCAGGCCTGGCCCAGCCTGGCTCAGGCATCGCTGCCTGGTGCCTACAGAGGGGACCTCTGTCCAGGACCTCACGTCGCTTCACAGCCGGGGTAGCTCCCCTAATTTTTGGAAGATCTCTGCTCTGGAGGGCTCAAAGCCCGAGGATCCCGGCGCTGTCGTGAGAGGGTAGCCCATTAGATTACACTTTTTCTCAGAAGGATAAAATGACAGCATCATGGTTAGAGCATGTGGCTGAATCAAAGCTCAGATTCGGGCTATTCCTGCTTCATCTGTGTGGCCCTGGTTGCTGCTGTGAACAACTGTTATTATAGATCTGTCTGCTCTGCACCCTCCCCAAAATACACTGTTGTTGCACCTCTGTGCTTGTGCCTTGTGGGGTCTTGATCTAAGTAAGCTGCTTTGGCAACTGTGCACTGACCCCGCAGCTCTTCTGAATCAGTTAGGTGAAGACTGCCCATGTTAGAGTGTACTGCGTGTTCTCCCTGGAGACAGATGGAGGCAATATGGCCAGGAGAACGAGATAAGTCTTCTGCTCTTGCTTCTGTCACCCATGGTTTTAACCAGGGTACTTATTCCTGTGTCGATTTCCCTTCCTAAAGGAAACCTTCCTTGGGCAACCTTTTAAGGAATGGTGCTAGTTGTAAAGGATGGTCAAGAGAGCCCTAAATGATAAAGCCGATCTGCTTTAGAAATCATTTAAAACTCTTTAACTGGTCAATGTAAGTTACTATACCCTGCCTCCCCTGCTTAGATCCTATGAAAAACTGTGGCAAGGTATTTTCTCTTTGTCTTCTGTCATGACTGAGGATATAAATTAAAGAAGAAAGGCAATAGTTGGTATAAACAATATTAAGATCAATTGAAGAATTCCAAACAGAAAATAATTAAAATGCCTTTTGTTAAGTTTGGGGCATAGAATATTTGATGTAACATAGCTAAGAACCCTTGTAAGAAAAGGCAGGAGGAAAAAGTCAGGTATGGACCTAACGGACTTTTCTTATGGTATTAGAAAAGACAACCAAATCAGGAATATGCAAGAAACATTTGGGATTGCTAATGTTAGGTGGAAAGAGGTGGAAAGAAGGAACTCACAGGACTCATCTGTATGAGAAAACCACTGCCAAAATAAGCTCTGGCCTGGGGGGAATCCCAGACCAGATCACCTCTGCTCAGCAAGCTCAAAACAAACTCAATAACAATAATACACATGTTAAAAGAAAGTCTTAGCCATTTTACTAAGCGTTAAGCCCTCATGCAGCCATATGTGTCAAACTTCAAACTTATTATTGAATCAGAAGAAAAATACAAACGAATATTAAACATACGACACTAGGGTAAAAGAATAATAATATTGAGAATTTAAGCATGCTAAAAGTCATGAAATCTAAAGGTTAGAGGTTCCATAGAAATGGTAATTTAGCTACATTGCAGATGGGATAGAAATGTGTTTTAAAATAGAATTTATTCTATTAAATAGTTTATATTACTAGAATTTTTGCACTCTGAATTTTCTACCTTGTATGCATTTTCATCTCACTTGAGAAAGAATTCTATTTTGGTGTATAAGGATTTAACACACTGTATATACATAAACATTAATGGATAATGAAATGCTTTTTTAAAAGCATCCTATGAATAAAAGCTTCAAACTGTTACTGCTACTCTAGAAATTTTAAGATAAGAAATCATTTTTTTACCCAAATGGTAAAATTGCTAAAAATAAAGGATTTTGATGCTAAAGAGACTTGGTTTTGATTTTCTCACTTACTGAAATTTGCTTCTCATAATGATGAGCACTCACTGTGTTGCAAACATGGATGATGTAAGTTTGACTTCTTAGTTCTTTAGCTAATCATAGCATTTATGTTAGGTTTGCCTCCAGTTTTTCCACCTGTAAACTCCACTTTCAAGTTGAGGCAACAAGTGCTTTTGTTTCCTCAGTTCTTGATAAACTTACACCTAAATTTTAGGATTGGAAGGAATTCCATCCTGTCTTACAGAATGCTAAGGCATAGAAGTTCAATGATTTGCCAAGATTATGCTCAGTTTTAGGGACTAGAATTTAAGTCCAAGACTCCACAGCAGTATTCTAAATTCCAATGATTGTTCATTCCTAACAATATTTATTATTGTAGGAGAGAATATGAAAGTCTACCTTAGAAATGATGAAACCAAGACTAAGAAAGGTTGAGCCCACTCAGCCAGCTGGTATCAGGGTTATGAGAAGGCTTAACAAATTCTTGCCTTGGTCAAAGCCCTCAGCTTGTCCGTGGGCTCCTGCTGCTTGTACTATTAATATTTATTACCGATTCATCTACCTCATTGTTCACCAAAACTGGTGAATTTCAGCTTCAAAAAAATACTATCAAGAGAGTCATTAATGATTGAAAATGAAGGGTAAGAATGGAATAGCATCTAACCATTAGAAAGTCAATCTAATCTCTTGACTTTCATAGTGCTGTGCCCCAATGCTGTAATAACATGGCCAGGAAATTATTTCTTTTTTAGGTTTCCTAGGAAAAAGAAACAAATCTCCTTATCCTACCTTTCACCAGTCTATTGAAGTCAATGGGGGAGTCCCAGAGCTTCATCCCTGGCTGGAAAATTTAAAACTAATTGTCTCCTTTGTTAGGTGGAAATCAATTTTCCCGCCTCCTTTCCTCCTGCAGCTTCACCTGAGGCCCCTGGCATTCGATGAGAGCTTGAGTCTTGTTCTGTGTCACCACATACCTGTTCTTCACAACTTTGGAATCAGAGTCACCATTATTATGAAGCTTTGAAGTGACATTCAGATCCTACCACCAATGCTTCCCCTTTGTTTTCATCCTCAAACCTGCATGGTTGTGCTTCCTATCCTCATTACCTTCTAAAATTCAGGTTTTATGACATTCTCATTTCCTGAGCCCTAAATGATTGACATAATGATCCTGATCCTTACCACTTTTCCTATTTAACCATTGTCCATCATGCCTTAGCAAAGGACAATCTACGTGTTCCACATGCTTTAACCATTTCTCTCCAAATCTCTTGCTCTTCATACCAGTTCTTCACATCAATTCTTAGAATCCCACTTTCCTTTTCTTCCTCAATTTCCACTAATTTATTATTTAGAGAGAGTCTCCTATGTTTGCCCAGACCCGTCTCAAATTCCTAGCCTCAAGCAATCTTCCTGTCTTGGCCTACCAAAGGGTCGGGATTATAGGCATAAACCACTGAACCCAGCCTCATTTCTTATTCATAACTGCTTTCCCAACAATAATTCTGGGTGTTTCTACTACTTTGTTTAATTCTCCTAGACATTTCCGTAGGAATTTTGCCCTCCAGATGACCTATTTTGTTTTTCCTGATTTCAGCCTGTCCTACTGGACTCTTCCCAGCTCACACAATCAATCTCTTCCCAGTTTCTCTAGAATTACTACCCAACTATTTCAGCCTTGATTTCACCTTTATGGTTTGCATTCAGGTTGCACTCACTGGCCACTTTGTCTCCATGGAATCCTTGACCATCCACCATTCTGGCCATGGAAATTCCCAATGCTAAGATGTACCTTCACTTCCTTATTTCCACATCTGGTCAACCAGATATTGCTAGAAAAAACATGAAGCCAAGAAAATGGATCCCAACCAAAATTAAGGTGATGACATTGAATTTCTTTACTTACCACTTTGTAATCCTTTTATGTATCCTCATTGTTGTCTCTATCATTTTCCACAGCAATTATTCCAAATTCTATCCATACTACTTCCACACTGCAAGACCAACCTTGTCATCTCATCTCACCTCTGAAGGACCTTGCTCACTCTTCTCCCATCCATTGGCTTCTTACTCTTTGCTTTAGAATCTTCAGTAAAATTTTTCTTACATTAGTACCCTTTTTTCCCCCTTTTTAAAAAATTCCCAATTTATCCAGAGGGCAACCTACATTCTCTGCCACAACAATTGTGTTTCCTCCTCTGTAATTAACCCAACCATTCTACCAAAATGCTCTGTCCAATATGGCCAAACCTAATTGCCAAATTCATGTAACGAATATTCTTTCCTCCCTGAATCTCTTTTTAGTTGTTAATTCCAAGATGTGATGATATTACAGTTCTGCCTTCTTCATTGATTTAAATTCTTCCCATTGTCTCCTAATTGTGGATGTTCTTTAAAGTCTTTGGTTCTTTGATCTTGTCTCTCTCCAATTTTCCCTAGGTCATTTCACTCTCCTAACTTTAGCTATCATCTCTTTGAAGTTTAAAGAACTTTAGCTATGACCAGCACATCTACAGGTCTAGCTCAGGCCTCTCTTGAACTTAATCCTGCATTTCTACCTACTCAGCTTGCTCATCTAAAGTGACTTAACATGTCAAAAAGCAAACTCACCATCTGTCAAGATTAAGTCTCACTTCTGAATTCCCTATATCTTTCACTTAGATTTAAAACTTTGTGGTAATCCTGACTCAACATCTTCTGTCTTTGTCTCCTCTCATCACCAGTGTCCACAAATTCCTCCTTAAATCAATTTCTTGTTTTCTGTTTCCAAGATGGGACTGTTGCGATAGATATCCCTGCCTCCAGCCTCTCCCCTTATCAGTCAATTCTACATGCTCTTGCCAGATAGATCTTTCTTTAAAAAGCGGTTTACATATACCACCATTTTTTACATAGTTCATGCAGTGTCTATTCCTTTTTAATTATTTAAGCCCTGCTGGTTCTGCTGGGCCCAATGAGGGCCCCTCTATCTACCTTAAGATCTCAACAATATGCCTTATAGGCCAGGGCCTGTTTCCCTGTAGCAGCTCCCTATTGCTGGAGAAGGAGAAAAGTGCCCAAGATCCTTTCAGAATTAATGTATTCAAAAAGGAAATAAAAAATACTCAATATGCAAAAGTCTTGTGAAGAAAATGAGGGAAAACCACAGAACATGCCAAAGGCCGAGGAAGATCGCCCTTTGGAGGATGTACCACAGGAGGCAGAAGGAAATCCTCAACCTTCCGAAGAAGGTGTAAGCCAGGAGGCAGAAGGAAACAGCCTGGCCAGGGATTTAAAGAGGACACACCCGTTAGGCCTTTGAACCCTGAAGAAATGATAAGAGGAGTAGATGAGCTTGAAAGGCTTAGGGAAGAGAGAAGAAGAGTAAGAAACAAGTTTGTGATGATGCATTGGAAGCAAAGACATTCACGCAGCTGTCCTTATCCTGTGTGCTTTAGGCCTTGGATTCATTTTTGCCTAATGTTAAAATCTGGCCCAAGCTTGCTTTCTGTTAGCATTTTCTGTTGTATCTTTGACCTCCATTTTACTTTTAATAATCTGATGAAATTTTGTTTTAGGTAGTTTCCTTGGTACCAGCACCTCATTGGATTTTGGATTTTGACCCATTTTCCAGGTCTATTTCTCAATTGGAAACTTTCACACATTTGCATGGGAATGTGTTCATTCCATGTTGTAAAGTAAAACATAACAGGTTATGGCAAAGCAGCATATTTAATATCAGCTCACATATATAGGATAAAATTCCAAACTTTGTGTGTGTGCATGTGTGTATACATGCATCCATATAACATACATCAAAAACTTAACCAAGCTTATTTCTGTGTGATGCGAAATTTTATTTGTTTTCTTCTTTTTATTCTTTTTGCTTATATGTGCTTTTTAGTGAACACGTGTCTCACACACAAAAAGAATTAAGGATTTTTTTTACAAGTAAGGGTCAAATAATTTGCAACCAGCTTATGAGGGCAATGGGGGCACCTAAACTCTTGATGAAAGAACAATAAAAAAGAAATGTAAACCTCAAATTACCTCTGGATCTCTTAGCCAGAGGAATAAACTGGCAATTATTACAGATTAAAAAAAAAAAGCTCTCAACAATATTGTATAACAGAAACAATACTGGTTTTAGAGTCATATGGACCTGGGTTTGGATATTAAACTATATTTTTGTAGCCAAGTAATTTTGATCAAAAACAATGTTTTCTTTCTCATCTATTTTAGTGGTAGATGTTTATTATAATCAACTTAAAAATATAGCCCAGATATGCAAACTTTTGCTCTAGGTCCCAGTCTTCCCCCATATCCCAAGAGCAGAATCTCACATCTCTTTTGTTTTTCAATTATTTATTTATCATAATATTTATTGAGCAACTACTAAGTGCAGGGCTTGGGGGATACAAAAAATGAATCTGACATTCAATTCTGTTTTCAAAGTATAATCAGATTTGTATGGAGGGTTCATTCATTGATAAGAAAAAAAAAAGAGTTTACTAAGTGCCTACCATGTGCTGGGTATTGTGCAAAGTTCTGAAGATTCAAAAAAAGTATAACTTAACTCCCCTGATGTTGGGATCTGGGATCTAGCTTGTTAAAAATATTGACAAGTAAACACTTATAATCACTTATAATAAGTGGCATAATATGAATAAATGCCAAGTGTTTGGGCATACAGAAGAAAGGTATCTAGTCCAGGCAGGAGAGTCAGGGTATGCAATAAGACCTGAGTGGAATCTTAAAGAATGCGTAGGAGTCAGCCAGGCAACGGACTCAGCAATGTGACAATGTATATAAATAACCACAATGCAAGATAGAAGGTAATAAATAAATGGCAGAGCAGAAGCAAAAAGTAAATCGGCAATCGGAGGAAATACATTATTTGAGGGAGAAGACATGAGCAGAACTACTTCACAGAGGTGGAAGCACTTGAGGCAATCTGAGGGTCAGGTTGATTCAGGCATACAGTGGGGCTGGATGCCTCTTCGTCTTCTCAGCACCTCATGCAGTGCCCTGCATACACAGGGACAGCACCTTGTTTGCTGTGATGATGATGGTGATGGTAATAATGATAATATCTAGGTTTGTTTCTCATGAAGTTTGTTCCTCTGTTTTCCCAGAATGTTTACAAGGGGAGACACGTGATTCAAAAACCCACTTCTGGGTGAAAACCACATGATTTTGAATCCTACCTCTGCCATGAGCAGGCTATATAACCTTGGAAAAATTACTTAACCTCTCTAGGGTTTTTTCCCCCCCATAAAGTGGAGTGCTGATAATAGGTATTTTTCTCCCAGAGTAGTGTGGGAATAAATGAGTGACTGTAGACATGTAGGAATAGTGCCTAGCACATAGTTAAGTGCCCGATAAATGTTGGTTCTTATTGTTGCATTTGGCCGTCTCTGGATTTTCCAAAATGGAATTGGCCTGTGGGGAGATTTTAGGGACACTGAAAGGCTACCCCCTCAATACCTCACTCATTCTCACACCCAACCTCGCTTACTGATATCTCCTCAACTCTCCTGACACACTCTTGTAAATTCTGACATTAGAAATTCATACTTTGGATTTAAGATGTCACTTCGCCCAGCCCCTGGGGGGGATAACATAATAAAAGGTTAGCCCTGTCTCATTTTAATAAGTTATCTGGCCAGACCTCTATCCTCCTTAACTGCTAACTGCACTGAGGGAATATCGTGGGGAAGAAAGAAAAGGCTAATTTTGAAGCTTGGAGAACTTTCCCCAGAAATTCAAGATAGAGGGAAAGATACTCAGAGGGCTTTCTGAGGGCAGCAAGTCCTCTGGGATTGGAAGAAGTGGTTCAGATTGGCGAGAGATGCCAAGAAGTGATGAGGAAAACAAAAACAAGGTCATCTGTGCCAGTAAAGACAGGCTTTGCTAACTTAAACAGTGCTGACCTTGATTTGGGGGCTCTGCATCAACTGCTCTTTTCTCTACTCTCTGCTAGTATTTTGGAATAACACTGCTCAGGATCACTCTTGATTCACAGTCATTGAGGGCACTATCCAGGTGGTTAAGGAACCCCCGTTTGTAAAATCTCGCAATTACTTTTATGTGTTTGCTTTCTTAGTTATTGTTTATCAGTCAAGCATTAATAAGCACCTACTACGTGTCTAATGCCAAACTAAAGCAGAGTGACAGCTTCATTGGAAGCTGAATAAATACCCCTCCTCCAGAATCTTACAGTCCAGTCGAGGAAACAACTACAACAGAAGATGTTTAATAATTAATTTCTAAACAGAATTACAGACACTGCACAAACGATAGATTTCCGGGGAGTGGGAGGGCGGGACGAGAAGCAATGATTAGAATCTGGAGTAGTGTGTGATAATTTTGTGAAGGATCAGAAGCCGAACTGGCCTTGAAGAATAGGATTTGGGCAGTTCCAGCAGGGGAGGATGGCCAGGAGGGAGAGACAAGGAGCCAAGCCAGAGACTGAAAGGAGCACAGTTTATGTGCGGGTAGTGAATCAGAAAATGATAGTGGTAAAGGTGAGTAGAAACAAACATAATGGCAGCCGCTGTTTATTGAGTATTTAGTATGTGCATGTGCCAAGCACTATTCTAAGGACTTTCTATGATCTTATTTATATACACAATAACCCCATGAGGTATGAATTGCTCTCCCTCAACTGTTTTGCAGTTGAGGGGCCAGATACGTAAAAAGGTAAGGTAACTGTGCTGAGTCATGTGTCTAGAGAGTGGTGGAGCTGAGATTAAAGCCAAAGTCAGCCTGAGGTGAAAATGCTTAATCTTTCCACATTATAGCCTCTCTTCAATGTATGTGTTAGGATCAGTGGGGAATACAGATAGATAAATAAGATGGGAATTAATTATGAAGAATACAATTTAGAGAAAGTATATAAGAAGAATACACTGAGGTTTTTTTTTTTTAAAAAGCTACGGTTTACAGAATACTGGCTGTGGAATAGGCACCGTTCTGACAGCATTACCCTGAATGTGATTTATAATTATACCCATTTTACAGATGAGAAAACCAAAATGGAGAGGGTAAATGATTTGTTCAAGCCTCGCAACGGTTAAAAAGCACTGTACAGATTTGAATGCCAGGCTAATGGCAAAGCCTGTATTCTTGCTGCTATCCTGGACTGCCTTTCTCCTTATGCAAAGGAAAAAAACATGTAAAAATAACACCATTGCAATTTGCATGGTATTTTTCAAAGTATTTTTTATATTCACAGCCACACTTGATCCTTATGACAACCATATGATAGGCCTAGTAGATAGCTCCCATCATAATGATTAATAATAATAGTCATAATAATCATTAAAATAACAACATTTGCCAGCACTGATTGAGTGTTCTTCATACATCCGGGCACTGTGCTAAGGGCTTTGCATGTATTATATAACAACTCTATAAGAAAGGTTCTATAATTATCCTTAATTTGCATATGAGGAAACGGGCTCAGAGAGGTTAAGTAACTTAACGAAGGAGCTGGACTCAGGTAAGTTACGAGACTGGTTCAAGGTCACGTGATGATGAGTGGTGATTCCTGAACTAGAACACAGATCCCCCGATTCCATATCCATGCATGCTCTTTTCATGTTACTATTTTAACCATTAATCTGCAGCTATAGGAAGGAAGATTTGAAGAAAGAGCTACAACAGGCAAGGAGAGAAGCCAGAAAACAGCAGAAATTCAGGTGTGAAATGATGCAGATCCAGGTAGGGCAATGTAAAGATAAATGAAGAAGTAGGAGATTCAGGTGCTAGGTGAAGAAGATTGTAGCAGCTTACTTCTGAAGCATATAAAGGTAAGAGGAAGGAAGAATAGTGTGTTTGGTTTCTAGCCATAAAATTGGTGGAAAGTGGGGGC
This sequence comes from Macaca mulatta, assembly GCF_049350105.2. NCBI lineage: Eukaryota > Metazoa > Chordata > Mammalia > Primates > Cercopithecidae > Macaca > Macaca mulatta. The sequence goes on from NC_133406.1 coordinate 118,517,920, forward strand.
AGTATGGTCAGAAGTGAGACGAATTCAAAAATGACACTGGGTAGAACGTGCTGGTGGCTCATGCTGGTAATCTTAGCACTTTGGGAGGCTGAGGCAGGAGGATGGCTTGAGCCCAGGAGTTAGAGACCAGCTTGGGCAAGATGGCAAGATCTCATTTCTATAAAAATAAAATAAAAAATGACACTGGTCTACAGTGAGCTACCACTGCACATCAGCTAGGAATGGCTATAATAAAAAAGAAAGACATTGGTAAGTGTTGGTGAGAATGGGGAGAAACTATCACTTTCATGCATTGCTGGTGGGAATGTAAAATGCTGTAGTCACCTTCAAAAACAGTTTAGCAGTTTCTTAAAAAGTTCAATGTAAGTTTACCATGTGACTCAGAAATTCTACTTCTAGGTGTCTGAGATAAATAAAAATGTATGTCGCCTGTAATCCCAGCACTTTGGGAGGCCGAGACGGGCGGATCACGAGGTCAGGAGATCGAGACCATCCTGGCGAACACGGTGAAACCCCGTCTCTACTAAAAAATACAAAAAACTAGCCGGGCGAGGTGGCAGGCGCCTGTAGTCCCAGCTACTCGGGAGGCTGAGGCAGGAGAATGGCGTAAACCGGGGAGGCGGAGCTTGCAGTGAGCTGAGATCCGGCCACTGCACTCCAGCCTGGGCGACAGAGCCAGACTCCATCTCAAAAAAAAAAAAAAAAAAAATGTATGTCTACACAAAGAATTGTATGTGAATGTTCATAGCAGTATTATTCCTAATAGCCAAAAAGTGGAATCAATCTGAATGTCCATCAACTGATGAATGGTTAAATAAAATGCAGTCTCTCCATACAATGAAATATGAAATGAACAGCAATAGGAAATGAACTGCTGATACACACTACAACATGGATGTACCTCAAAACCCCTTTGCTAAGCAAAAGAAGCCTGAAAGAAGCCAGATGCAAAAGACTACATATTGCATGATTTCATTTACATGAAATGTCCTGTAAACGTAAATCTATAGAGATGGAAAGCAGATTAGTGGAGGTGGGAATGGGGATCGACCGCAGATAGTATAGGGATCTTTTTGGGGTAAATGTTCTAAAAGTGGATTTTAGTGGTGGTTGCACAACACTGTAAATTTACAAAAAAAAATCATTAAGTCATACACTTAAAATGGGTAAATTTTATGGTTTGTAAATTATACCTCAATAAAGTTGTGTTTTAGAAAAGTGAAGCTGATTTGTAAAAGACGAAAGAGAGTCGAGTTTTAGAATTATGGGGGACTGAACACCAAAATGGAGATATCTTGCCAAGTGAGAGGATAGGCTGGAGGTGCAGAGGTGAGAGCTGAAGCCAAGAAAATGAATGAGCTCACCAAAGGAAAACGTATGCAAGAGAAAAGGAAGATGTCAAGGGTAAAGCTTTCAGTATCACTACCATTAGGAGCAGGGATGATGGTTTGCCTGGGCTGATATGGTGCTCACCCTGGTAACAACATGTCCAGGTAATGTTAAAATTCACTGATATCCTCTAAGCATGCACCCACTGAGAGCAGAGGTATAAGCCCCAAGGCATGGCAAACAGTAGGGTAAATCTGTCTGGAGGAAAATTGCCTCTAAATGACTAAAATACACAAAGATAACTGGGAATGGATTGAATATGTTCCCTGTATTTTGGGTTTAAAAAGAAAACTGAACAAACACTTTAACCTAAATTAGAAATCACATCAGCATTAGGGAGTGCAGGGTCTCAAAAGCAGTATTTCACTTAGTCACTGGGGATGTGATGCTGGACCACCCCTACAACAGTGCTCTTTGGTCCCGATATTGGCTTCTGACTTTAGAAAGAGCTAGCAGAGACTCTCAGGTAAACTCTGCAACTGCTTTCCCACCTCTGAATTTGGGACAAACCCTCCTCTTCCTCCTGGCTTCACTCCACCCCACCCCATCGATAGCACTTCTGGGAGGGGGTGCTCCCACGCTAGGAAACTAGTGAGCCTCTCTTTCTCCTAAAGTCTGACAGCTTGATGCCTTGGCGATAGAGGGAGAACCCAAACAATCCTTTTTGTTTCATCTTATTTCATATTTCTGTAAATGAAGTAAATGTACACTGTCCTTTTTTGTTAAAGGGTGAAAAATAAGAATCTGAGAGTTCAAGGTCAAAAGTAGTGGTGAGTAGAAAAGGAAGCCTAGGGTCCGAAATGGCACTGGCTTCAGGACCACCCACATCATACTGAGGGTTCAGCTAAGTCAGGCCTCTTAACCTTGAGTCCGCAACGGAAACTAAGGCTAGAACTTGGATGGAGAAAAAAAATACATCTTTGCTTCCATTAGTTAATGAAAATTATCATTTCCTTCAATTATGGATCCAGGCAACAGATCAAGGTGGTATGAGCAGCTCATGATGTTTTAACCAGCAGAATCACAGATATCCCAAATATCGCTTATAGTCGTCACTATGGCAGTACAATAATTATAAGACCTGCCAGTAGACTTTTTAATTAATGCTCTAATAAAGAAGCACATATTACTATATCACAAACTTGACTTTTAAAATATTTAGATCATTATATTTCATTACAACCTATTTTTGTAATCCTAAGTAATTTATTTTATGTGTCTAAAATTATTATTCTGTTCATAGGCTTCACGAGACTGTTCATGGGGGCCCATAGCACAGAAAAGTGGAAACATCCCTGGGCTGGAGGAACTCTTCCCTAATCCCCATCAAACACCACACACACACACACACACACACACACACACACACACACACACACACTCGCCTCCCTACAAGGCCTGAAATCCCACCATTAGAGAACATTTCCTTTGGGTTTTTAAGATTCCCATTAAAATGCAAATGCCCCCTAAGGAGAAGAACTTCTCAGAGTGTTATTAGTTAACCCCTTAAATGAGGTTGTTTAGCAGCTAGCTGGGCACAACATCCTACAACTCAATTAAACAAACGTTTATTGACCTCCTGCCATGGTTAAGGAGCCAGACTTGGGGATAGGGAGCAAAATCCCACAAGGTTTCTCCCCTCAAGGGGGCTTGCAATCTAGTAGGGTGAGTAAAGGAAGTACAAAAAAGACAGGAAGAGAAACGCAACGCCAGAGGTGCAAAGAGCAAAGCCTGTTCCGGGGGAGGGCGGCTGGGAAGCAAGAGATCCATTCATGCGTGCATTCTAGAAGGACTGACTGCCTGTGGACTCCGGGCTAGGTCCTCAGAACACAGCCTGAGCCAAGTTCACTGCCTAGTGTTCAAGTTAAACAGATAAACCACAAGTAAGCTACTGTCGTTGGGTTCTCTCGGGCGTGTAAAGTCTGGGGAAGCACAGAGGAGGGAGTGACTTAGCGGCTATGGGGGCGGGGAAGAGTCTAGAAAGACTGTCGTTGTGATGAATGTGGCACGGAATAAGTGACATATGAGCCGAGTCTATCTAGCAGGGTAAGTTTAGGAGAGACGGGGTTGGGTGGGGCGGGGGGCGCAGAGAGAGAGAGAGAGAACGAACCACATTCCTGGCGGAGGTATGTGTAAAGGGCCTATGCTGAGAACCATTTCGGCGTGGTGGGAGCGCTTAGCGATAGTGGAGGAACCAGGCAGGAAGGCAGGAGATGGGCCTGGAATTGTAAAACAGGGCATCTTAAATTTAAGGCTGAGGAGTTTGCATCTTATCCATTTGGAACAATCAGAAAATTCTTCACTGCCAGGAAGCAGTGAAGAAGGTATTTGAAGAAGGAGGTATTTGAGCTGGGCCTTAAAGCATGAGAAAAATTTCAACAGGTGGAGAGGGGGCTGAGAGAGGGTTTCAGGGTAAAAGAATAGCATAGCCGGGCACAGGGGCTGAAGACTCCGGGCTTGGGAAAAGCCTGCGAGAGCAGTGTGTGGTCCAGAGGGTCCCGAGCACTGGGATCACATGGAGGCCTATTAAGGGCGGGTCCCCTGGCCCCGGAGCAGACCCCAAATCAGAATCGCTCACGGCAGGCGCCTGCTAGCCAAGCTCTTGATGCGCAGTAAAGTTGTTCAGTGGCTTAGTAGGCGAGAAGGCCAAAAAGGAAAGTGACCTCTGAGTGCAGGGTAAAAATCTGCACTTAAATGGGAAGGCTCCTGAGAAAGCACCCAGTGAGAGAGTGGCATTTATCAGAGTCTTACTTGAGGAAGGTTTACCAGACAGAAGAACTTAAGATGGAAAGTGTGGAGACCCAGTTAGACGCTATTACAGTAGTCCAGGTAGCGGGTAATGAGGACTGAATTTTGGTAGTGGGAGGGGGAAGAAGGGAGAAGGGACAAATGTAAGACATTTGGGTGGCAGAATCTACATGGCTCCCCGGGCAACTGAAGTGGGTGGAAAGGCTGAGTCACACATGACTTCAGGGAGCTAAGCTGGGCGGTGGGGGAAAACAGCAGAGCCTTTAAAAGAAAAGTAGAGTTAATAAGGCGACTTTATGGGGAAGGTGATCCGTTGAGAGATACAGTGCCAAGCACAGAGAGGCCAATACTAGTGACGGTTTTTATTTTGCATCCCACTGTAGTTAGTGGGACACAGGATGGAGCACAGGTGGTACTCCTGGGCTGACAGCGGGCTGAATTTATCACCATTTTGTTGAGGATCCCCTAACAAGGTGGCAGGAGCTCTGAGCTATAAACCCAGGCAAGTCCCTTCTCCTCTTAGGAGCTCCTGTTTCCTCCTTGGAAAAGCAGGTGATAATAAAACCTATCACCCACTCATCCCTTGGGAGAGCTGCGAAGAGCAACCAATATACATACATAAATACGCTTGAAGCACTCAGCAAGAACAAAGTGTGCTAGAAATGCTAAACAATAATAAATTCAGCCACCCCCAGTTCACTCTGATAATAAACAAGGTGTCTTTTTTAAAAGCAGGTGTAGTTAACTAGGTACTAACTTTGAGGCTGTCTTACATAGCCTCTAACAACAGGTAATTAAATCTGAACTCGATTTTCAAGAGTACCCTCATCAGAGGGTCTCAGAATGACCCTAATACCTCCATGAAACCGAGATCTGGACTACATAGCAATTAATTAACATGAAAATTGCTTTATCATCCCCTCCCCATCCTTGGCATCATGTGTGACTAATATCAGCATCCAAACTACAGGCAGTCCCCACCATCCCCCCAAGCTGTACTCTTTGTCACATGTCACACCCCTGAGGTCCGTCTCTTGGCAGAATGGTGCCATATAAAATATTCAGATCCTAGGTAGGATGTGTGCAACCTACATGGAAAAGAAGGCTGTCAGAAAAACAGAAAGCAAAAAACTGCACTCCTAAAATGACAAAGATTGCAAATCCAGTTTTAAAGGAACACATCTCTAATTATATGTTCCATGCATAGCAAATCTCTTTTAATAAATCCCACCACAATCTCTGCTCCCCTAAAGAGCAGACCTGATAGGTAATAACTCCCCTCCTCTGTGGTAAAATCCAATTTTCACACCTGGTAAATGAAATAACTCCACTGTGAACCAAGGTTGGGTTGGGGTGAGCTGTTAACAGAAGGTTAGGGGCTGTGCATCATGTAACAGCTCTTCTGGGAGCCCCTTCCAGATATTTGCTCTTTTTATGCCAGTTGATGCTGTTTGGCCAGAAAACCTCCAACCTCCAAGGTTACAAAGTTAAAGTCTTTGTCACCTGGAGTGGTTATGAATGAGCACCACGGTTCATAGTTCACCTATGTGCAAGGGCAGGCCCTGGCCCTCATCTCTCGTTTAGTTGGAAGGTTCCCTACCATTTGTGTACTTTAGGAGCTAAACTTCTACTCCATTCGTGACAAATTGACCAAACGAAGGAAAGATGCTACTGAAATTTACAGTAGAAAAGGAGTAGTACCTGGGAGGTGCACACAAGATATAAATCTGAAAATCCTGCCAGGGTCTGTATTCTGTGTAGGCCTAATCAGGAACAATAAGGTGGACATCCACAAGGAATCAGCAACAGAAACAAGAGACACACACACCATTGAACATAACTGGGAATTGATGAAGGTGACATCACAGATAAGTGGATTAAAAAAAAAGATAAGTCAACAAATACTATTGGAATAATTCTTCTACTGTCTGGAAGAAAATTTAAGATCCTCATCTCATACCACACAACAAATAATTTCAGAGGTTCTATAGGCCAGAGTTGAAGAAAAAGAATTACAGAGGGATGAAAGAGGTAAATATAAAAATGAATCCGGCCTGGCACGGTGGCTCACACCTGTAATCCCCAGCACTTTGGGAGGCCGAGGAGGGCAGATCACCTAAGGTCAGGAATTTAAGACCAGCCTGACCAATATGGCAATACCCCGTCTCTACTAAAAATACAAAATTAGCTGGGTATGGTGGCGTGCACCTGTAATCCCAGCTACTTGGGAGGTTGAGGCAGGAGAATCACTTGAACCCAGGAAGCAGAGGTTGCAGCGAGCTGAGATCAGGCCATTGCACTCCAGCCTGGGCAACAAGAGTGAAACTCCATCTCAAAAAAAAAAAAAAAAAAAAAGAATCCATTAAAGAAATGACAGAAAATAAAGGTGAATATTTATCTGAACTTGGGGACAGGGAAAGATACTTTTAAAATAAATTTTTCTTCTTTTTGAGACAGAGTCTCGCTCTTGTCGTTCAGGCTGGAGGGAGGGCAGTGGCGTGATCTCAGCGCACTGCAACCTCCACCTCCCTGGTTCAAGCAATTCTCCTGCCTCAGCCTCCTGAGTAGCTGGGATTACAAGTGCCAGCCACCACGCCTGGCTGATTTTTGTACTTTTAGCAGAGATGGGGTTTTGCCATGTTGGCCAGGCTGGTCTCAAACTCCTGACCTCAGGTGATCTGCCCACCTTGGCCTCCCAAAGTGCTGGGATTACAGGTGTGAGCCACCTCGCCCAGCCAAAAATTTTTAAAAATTGAATAGACTTGACTACATACAAATGCAAAATTGTGTGTAAAAAAAAAAAAATCATACAATTAAAAGGCAAACTATCTAGGCTGGGCACAGTGGCTCACACCTGTAATTCCAGCACTTTGGGAGGCCAAGGTGGACAGATGACCTGAGGCCAGGAGTTCGAGACCAGCCTGGCCAACATGGTGAAACCCCGTCTCTACTAAAAATACAAAAATTAGCTGAGCATGGTGGTGCATGCTTATAATCCCAGCTACTTGGGAGGCTGAGGTGGGAGGATTACTTGAACCTGGGAAGTGGAGGTTGCAGTGAGCCGAGATTGTGCCCATGCACTCCAGCCTGGGGAACAGAGCAAGACTCCATCTCAAAAAAAGTAAAAATAAATGAATAAATAATAAATAAATAAATGGCAAACAATCTAATAAAAGCAAAATATTTCCAACAACTATGATTTCAACAAATGACGGAAAAGACATTAATATTCTTCGTATATAAAGAGCTCATACAAAGGGATATGAAAAATGTAAATGCCTGAGTTGAAATGTAAATATTTCATATACACAGAATATGAATACAAAAAAATTTTCATGAACTTATGGAAAAACTCATGCTAACTCGTAATCAAAGAAATGCTAAGTTAATTGTATTTTTCATGAGGGCCTGGTCCATGGCAAACACTTGGTAAGTATTTGTTGACTTGCTCAAATTAACAAAGAATAAAAAATTTCCAGCGTTCAATGTTAGTATGTGTGTGGTCAACTGAACACTTTCATATGCAGCTTGTGGGATTACATACTAAAGCAGGGATCAGTAAACAATTTCTGTAAAGGGCAGATTGTAAATATTTTTGGATGTGCAGGCCATACAGTCTCTATTGCAACTACTCAGCTCTGCCACTGTTGAGTGAAAGCAGTCACAGACAATACGTAAATGAATGAGCATAGTTTTGCTTCAGAAATACTTTATTTATGGACACTAAAATGTGAATTTCATGTAATTTTCACATGTGATGCAGTATTATTATTCTGTTGATTTTTTCCCTAAGCATTTAAACATGTAAAACCCATTCTTAGCTCATAGTCTGTACAAAAACAGGCCACAGGACAGATTTGGCCCTCGGGTCTTAGTTTGCCACCCTGTACTACAGGAACATTTCTGGAAATTAATTTGGCACTAAAAGCAAGAGGCTTTTAAAAGGCTGTCTGTATTAAAATAACCAAGTATAAATACGTTTTTAAATAAAAAAAATTAACTGTTCATACTCTTTGCCCTAATTGCCTTAATAATTCCCTTTCTAGGAATAAGTTACAAAGCAAAAGGAAATGGAGAAACTTGGACAGAAATTTATACAAAAAACATCTAAACACAGAGCAGAATAGGAATGGTTAAATAAACCTCGGTACATTCATATGATGAACTATTATGCAGACATAAGTCTTTCACAGAAACATTTTATCATATGCAAGAAATGCTCATGACATAAAGTTATATGAAACAGTAAGATACAAAATGCATACATGATCTTATCCCAATTTTGCAAAACATATCCATACATACAATTTATATAGACAGAAACATGTATGTGTAGAGAAAGGATGGAAGAAAATGCAATAAAATGTGAAAAGTGCTCTGGATGCTGGGTTTATGGGTGATTCAAATCTTCTCTTCTTTTGTTCTAATTCTCCACAATGAATAGTTATTAATTTTGTAATCAGGAAAGTATATAAATATTATGTCTAAAATAATTTGGAAAAAAATCCAGAATCAGAAGTTCACACAGAATAGTCAGAGAAGCAAAAAAGAAAAGCTTTCAAAATGCAACCTAGATGTAAAAATCTGACAAATATCTGCAATGAAAAACAGACTCAGGCAACTGAAAGTCGCCAGCGTCTAAAATTCATGCAAAATCACCACAGGAAGAAAAAAAAAAAGTTCTGATCAAAAGCAGCTGAGACCTGGAATCTACAACTGACCCTACACTGAATGTATCCAGAAAAAGAAGCATGAGATTAAAGAGCTGCCGTAGGTCCTGTGCACAGTGTGGCTCGGGGACTCGCGGGGTTTCCTTTTTCCTACCCTACAGCAACCCACCTTCCCCCAAACAAAAGACCAAAAAACAACCTTCGGTTCACACTTTAGAAGGATGAAATTCTACAGCTAACACTTGCTTCTTTTGTTTCATTATTGAAGAAGTATGACTTCCAAGTGTTCACAGCCACTTACACCTTGATGCATTTTTCTAGAAGGTGAGAGTGACAGGAATGAGGATGAGGAATTTAAGAAAACAGAGGGTTCCCTTTAGCGGAGTTCAGCTATTTCACAGTTTGGTCTAGAACCTGACCTACACACAATTAGCGAATAGCTGTCATTTTGGGAGTTTACTGTTTCCCAGTTGATATGCCATGTCTTTCTATCTGTTGCTTCATTTAATGCTAAGAAGAAGCCAATAAGGAAGCCTTTTCCCAATATTATCTAAGCAATTGTCATACCAGAGAAGACATACCAGATAAGACTTTAGAGAGGTCAAATAATTTGCCCAGGGTCACGTTGGTAACTAGAGTCAGAGCCAGGTTTCAAACCCACCTCCGAGTTTGTGACATCACTGGCCAAAATACTTCTAAAACCAGATTTGAAGGAGAGGCAGGGAGGAGCACCGGTGTTCTCATCACACACACCTGGATACAAGGCTTGAGGTATAGTTGGGCAATGGTTTTTTCCGAGCCCCAGTATTTTTCACTTATAAAAATGGTAGTAATAAAATCTCTCTCTCAGAAGTTCTGGAAGTTCAGAGATAATACAGGGGAAATACCCAGCACATAGTAGGTCCTCAATGATGGTGGCTATTAGAGGAACAGAGCTACTAATAATTTCCTTTGCTAAGTCACAACAGGCACAAGGTCTCTACCGGGAAAACAAAGGAAAATTAAGGTGAGGTAGGGAAATAGCTTAGGTAACTTGGGAAAAGGGCTTTTCCTCTCCTTCATTTCCCAGAGAGCTTTCATTCTTTGCTTTTCTATTTACAATAAGAGAAGCATGTTTGGGACGATGGATTAGAAATGGAGGTGCTTTGTGGCACGTTTATGCTTTCAAAATTAAGTCTAAACTCTTTAAGACCACAAACCACTGTGCACGATGCTATTCTAGAAGGGTAGGAGGGATAAACATATTCCTATAGGAAGACTCAGTCTCACAGAGCCCATTAGATGAGCCAAAGGAGAATCTTCTACCCACAAAGAGGAAAGTGGTAACGTCCTTCACTTCCTTTGTGGTTTTAATCTAAACCACAACTCCTCCCTTTTAGTTATAAGTCTTTTCTTTACATACATTCAGATGTGTGTTAGGTTTCTTCCATCTCATCTGTCACTCCTTTCCCTGCCACATGGGGAAATATCATAGGCTTCTCTTCCTCCAAGGAAAGCTTCTCCAGCACACAGGATTGGTTTTGAGGGGCTTTCACAATCCATCTATTCTATCCATAGCTGCCTGCAATGAGAGTCTGTTCCCCAAGACCTCTGGAAGACTCCAGAGTTCTTCCAATGCCCAGGCCTGTGGCATGGAGGCAGGGAGGATGAATAAACATGTTGTACATCGCTTAGGCGAAAGAGGGAAAGCCTTCTGTCTGAAATGAATGAGAACATCAGAGTTTCCAGTCAGAGATGAATGGAGGAAATATAATGTCTTGTTTTTGCTTTTTAAGAGAAGAGGAAGAATGAATGAAAGGGGGAATAAACACAATGCTCAAGCCAAGGAAAGGAAAATCAGAAAAACCCAAAGTGATAGGAAGGTGGGTAGACTGCTTGCTGCCTCCTAACTGCTGCTGTGGTTCGAGTTAATATTTGCCAGACTTAGCATTCCTGTGAGTGCCGTTGGGATAATGGGCCCCACTCAGCATCACGTGAGTTCTCCATCTCAGCCGAGGGACAGGATTTCAACCATATCACACACAGCTCTCATTACTTGCAAGGAAATGATCTTACTGAGGAAAGCAGCCCAAACCATAAACACATTTACTTAAAAAGGCAAAGCTGTTAGGTGTGCCCCTATTCATGACTAATACAGTGTGCTAGTCTCAGTTTCTGATGTCCAAGTCCAGGATAGCATTTTCCAGCTTGGGTCTGAGAGTCCCTTTAGGACATGGGCTATAAGAGGGACACCTTCAGGTTTAACTTCTTGCTAGCAGAGGGGGAACAGCAGTCATTTTCTAAGGAAGCATTTATTAAGCACCATCTGTGTCAAGCAGTGTATATATTCCGTAGAGTAGAGAAAGGAAATTCTCTGCATTTGAGAAGTTCGTGATTTTGTCAGGGAATGAATATGCCAAAAATCAAAATGCTAGGGTTAGAAAGAACCCTAGGAATCATTTGATCCATTCCTGCCTCACCTCTCCTTCCATCTTTTAGATAAAAAAAATTGAAATCTATGGAAGTTGAATGGACTGCCCTTAGTCACTCAACTAGCATATTAGCAGAGATGAAAACCAAGTTTCAGCCGGGCACGGTGGCACATGCCTGTAATCCCAGCACTCTGGGAGGCCAAGACAGATGGATCAATTGAGGTCAGGAGTTCGAGACCAGCCTGGCCAACATGGCAACCCATCTCTACTAAAAGTACAAAAATTAGCCGGGCATGGTGGTGGGTGCCTGTAATCCCAGCTGTCTGGGGGACTGAGACAGGAGAGTCGCTTGAAGCCGGGAGGCGGAGGTAGCAGTGAGCCGAGATTGTGCCACTGCACTCCAGCCTGGGCAACAGAGCAAGGCTTCATCTCAAAAAAAAAAAAAAAGAAAGAAAACCAAGTTTCATGACTCCAAGTCTGGGTCCTTTCCCTCATACTTCACATATAATTCAAAAGGAATAACAAGAACAAATAACTACACAAGTTAACATGATACAAACCATGTGCACAGAAGTGTCATGAAATGCAAATTAAGGGAATGCAAAGTCTGAATTGAGTTAGTCCAGAAAGGTTTCTTTGGAGGAAGTTCTGAAGGATGCCAGGGGTAGGAAATTGTCAGAAATTCAGTTTAATTCAACAACCATTTTCTGAATGCCTAGTAGAAGATTGAGTATCCCTTCTCCGATATGCTTGTGATCAGAAATGTTTCAGATTACTTTACATTTTGGAATATTTGCATATACCTAATGAGATATCTTGGAGGTGAAATCCAAGTCTAAATACAAAATTCGTTTATGTTTCATATGCACCTTATACACACAGCCTAAAGGTAATTCTATTTTTTCCTTGAGGATACTGAATAAACTGCTTTCTGACTGTGACCTGCCACATGAAAGTCAGGTGTGGAATTTTCCCTCACGTTGGTGCTCAAAAACTTTTGGATCTTGGATTTTTGGATTAGGGATGCTCAACCTCTATATGCAAACACTTGACATGGAAGGAGGAAGTCCAGTAAGATGAGTATCACGTGGTTCCTGCTGTAAAAGAAAGCAGTACTGACTAAATTAATGGGGAATGGGGAATAATTGAAGTCAGTCACACAGTCATTCGCCAGCAGGAGGAGAAATGCAGACAGACTTTTGGAAATGCCGTGATGGCAAACGGAAGCTGGCCCATGAAGAGCTATTCCTTGAGAGGGAAAACTCAAATCGTGTTAAGGTTTCTGAGGGGAAGGTTTTCTACATCTAAGCTGAATAAAAGGGGAAATAATCAATTAACTCATGTATCAAAACTAATTGGACTTTGTCTTTACAGACGTAATGTCTCCATTTGTCATATCAATTATAGCCACATTCATTCAGAGCTTGATATCATGAAGACATTTACACACACACACACACACACACACACACACACACAAACACAAAGATATTGGTAGAAAAACTTTAGAAGCACTGCTCCAAAGTTCAGATGGTAGACTCGTAGAATGCCAAAGACAAAAGGGGTCTTAGGAATCAGTTGATCCAACATACCATTACAATGGAAAGATCCAGGTCCAGAAAAACAAAACACAAAATTATCTTTCCACTAAGGACAGCAAAAAGGGTTGGGCCCAACTCTAGAGACACTTTGTTCCAGCTCTAGTGGTTATGTTTTCTAAGCCAAAAATTGAGACACAAAATAACAATGGAACAGAGTACTTAAAATAAAGACAAAAGATTACTGTGGTCTTAGATGATACCTCCAGAACATTCCACGGCATTCGTCCTTTTGTTTGCCAAAGACACATTCCAGAAGAAAATCACACTCTACTCAGTCATGAGTGCCTTCCATAGTCATAAAAGAAGAGCATCAGCATCTGTCTCCATCCAAGAAAAGAAAAGCCACAGGGACTGCAGCAAGTCTTTGATAAACAAAAGGAGATGATAAATAACTGAAGACCATCAGTTCGTAGGCCACCAAGTTTTCTACAGAGCCGAGCATGTGCAGGGCTCAATAAATTCTAAATATAAATTATCAAAAGCTGACGATGACCTTGGCTAGTGTACTCCTTGGGTATCGTAAGATACTCATGCTACAACTACTTAAACCCAGTTTATCTGTAGGCTTGTCCAAATGCAATTCAATTATTGTAATATCTTGATTCGGTCACTTCTGATTATTCAAAAGCCAGAAACAATAAAAAAAAAGTTAGCATACTAACTGCAGGAAGCTTTATGAATTTTCTTGCACTAAAATAATCATCCAAAGATTCATTAAGCCCCGTCCACACAAAACAATATAATGATGATACTTTTTGTATCAACAGATATTTCTCTTTTGACGGTAATAGATAGATTCTGCAAATCTATTACCATCAACAGAGAAATGTCTGTTGATATAAAAGGTATCATCTTTACATTATTTTCCACACTGTAGGCTACTTAAGTGAGGAAACTTACTGCTGGTCTTTTGTCACTTTCTTACCCACCTCCTCTAGTGACAAGAGACCAACAGTAAGTTTCCTCACTTAAGTTCCCTACAGTGACTGGAACCTACCAGCTTGGCTTCTTTATTGCTGGTATTGAGATAAATCGCCACACAGAAACATCATCTAAGAGTTAATCAGAACAGAAAACCCAGGAAGATTCAGGACCCACACTGGATATCATTATTGTCATAAGTCAAGCAGCATTTCTCCTTCATTATTACCACATTTCATTACAATATATCACCACAATGTTTAGTAATAGTTTTACAAGAAAACAGACTTACAAAGCGTTGTGCCTTTGGTTTCTATGTAGTGAATTTCTCATTATCACTTTCTGTCTTTGCTTAAACTGAAAAGTGAGTGAATTGACCTTTATGAGTCAGCGTGCACTCTGGTGTTTTACCAAGATATAATACCTTTAAAATTATATATTTGCATATGCATAGAATATTCCAGAAAGATATGCAAGACTGATTATCTCTAGAGTGTCTGGGAGATGGGGGAAAGGTGGAAGGGGCCTTTTCACTTAGATATTTTTGTGAATTTTATACTTTGTGCAAGTATCATCTACTAATTTTTAAAAATTATGTTAACACTTTTTAATGAATAAACAAAAATTCTTGTTAAGGTTCTTAATCCCTGAATATATTTCAGCAGTGACCAAGATTAAATAGCAATGATTTCCAAAGGGTCAAAGGCATTGGCTCCATTCTGATCTAGCCTGTTTCTTATTCCCCCACAATGCATCATGTGGCATGTTTTCTTTTAAATATTCATAAAAGTTAATTTGAAAAAAAAACTGAGAATTTTATGTCACTATTCAGAATAACTGGAGATTCTTAGGGTGTGCCAAAACCACAGCTGTGAATCACTGAAATACAGATTCCGAAAGTGTTAGGTACATTTTTAAAGATTTGCAGAATCCAGTGATGTATAAATGCATATAAGTTCTATCTGGTTTATTCTAATTCTCTTGGGCTTATTAAATTCAGTGACCAATTATTTGAATATGCACACAATGATCTAAATTATAACATAAGGTTGAAGCATTAAGTAGATAAATATGGTGAATGGTAAAGGCATCTATTGCAGAATTTTTAAAAAGCACTTTGAAATGAGAGGAAAGAAAATCTCTGTTCCCCATCCTTCCTCAAAATCCATGTTTATTATACTTGTGCTACCTAGAAACTTTGAAGTTTTTAACATTAAAAAAAAAAGAAGCATGATGTAATGGAAAACACAGGACTACAGAACCACACAGAGTTGGGTTCAAATCATCCAATCAGTTGGGTAACTTCTGACAATTCATTTGGCTCTTACTCCTTGAACACCTGCTACATTGCTGGCACTTAGATTGGTGTTGGGCACTGGGCAAAAGCAGTGAACAAGGCAAAAATGAGCTTACGGTTTGGTGAGAAAGGCAGACAATGAAATTATATTAAAGTGTATGAAGGGAAATTACAAGGAGCTGTGTCAGGAAACTAACATGGTCTAGGGATCAGAAGTAGCTTTCTAGAGGAGTGATGCTTAAGGCAAGACCTGAAGGGTAACACAGACTTAGTTGGGTGAAGTATCTCCCTCATCTTCAGGACCTTATTTGTAAAACAGGGACTGTAATAGCTGCCTTAGAGGGTTTTTTGAAGTTTTAATGAATTTGACATTTAAAGCATTTAGCACAGCATCCAGCACATAGTAAATGCTCAATAAACATTAGCTATTATTATTTGTCCTTTTTGTACAGTCTTCCCTGGTTATATATGAGTCAGTCCTCAAAGGTATAAAGGTTACAAAGTGCCCCTCAACAATATATTTATGTTTTCCTATACTTTCTACGTGGGAGTCAAAGGGTAGAGTAGACCAAGGACTCATCCTGTCTGCAAAAATGCCTTTGGCTCAGAGCTGTACACTCACCTTGGCCACTGAGGTAGGTCCCCATATCTTTTTTGTCACAGGGTTAACATGCTATGTGAGTCAGATCTAAAATTTTGGCCCCTTCAAAGGCTGCTGGGTCTCCCTGTTTAATCAGACATGAAACAAATCGCGTGCTGTGGCAGAGGCGTACAAACACGCTTTAATTACAATATTGTAACACCAATTAGAGATCTATCTAATCGAGGACTCGGCACTTCCTGCTCGGATATTACTCCCATGTTGGGATAATTACTGCTAATTAAGCTTGGAACTAATTAGGCTAAATGATCTCATTTATACCAACAAAGATGACTTCTAGGAGTTCATAAGAAAAACTAGGGTGATTTTATCATTCCTGGACTATTTGGCATTTCACACTGGAAATAAAGCACCTTCCCCTGACATGGAGGTGCACAGATGGTTGGTTCCTCCGGAATTCTGGTCCTAAATGGCAGTAGGTTCTTCATTTGTCTACACAGATTCTCCTACACAGTGAAACAAATACTGTAAGAACACTGTCCACTCAAATCGCACTATGTTCTTCCACAAATGACAACTGCAGTCTCAGGAAGGGGCTGCCACTGAGAGTGGAGACAGTGGCAAAAGCTGACCCCCACACAGCCTTGTCCAGGGTGCCTTTTGCCTTGCAGTGACATTTGCTAGACCTCAATATTCTTACCACAGTCATCACAGGATAGAGTGATGGGTTTGAGGGTCAGATGGGCCTGGGTTTATGTAAATGAGTCTACCTAAGCCTCAGTTTTCTATCTCTAGAGTGGGGATAATAACAATGTCATATAGTGATCCTGCGAGGATTAAAGAGGAAACACATATAGAATGCAGGACAGTACTTGGCACATAGTAGCCCTCAATGAACCCTCAATAGGATTTTTTTTTTCCTTCAAGGCACCATAATATCCACCTCTGAACTAAGCTCCACATCTTATCTGTCTTGCTACTCTTTTATGGCATAGTGCAGCGATAGCGGGAAAAAAACACATTACTGAGAGTTAGGAAATCTAGTTAAGTTCAGGTTATCTCTAACTAACTAGCTGTGTGGCTTAAAGAAGTCACTTCTCCTTCCTGGAAAATAACAATATTCACTGCATATAGTGAAGCAGGCATTGTGTTGAATGTAGTAAGTGAATTTTCTGACCTAATCTTTACAGCAATGCTCCCCATTTTGGAGATAAGGAAATTGAGACCTAAATAAATAAATAATTTAAAACAAAACAAAACAAACCCTCACTTTTATTAAATGACAAGGTCAGGAAGTGAACCCCGGTCTCATTCCGGAGCCTATCCTCTCAATCATTGACCCACCGAATTGCTTCCACTCCCTTTTGTAACTGAAGGAACCGGGGAAAACACCTTCAAGAAAGAGCCTTTCAACCTTATCCTTTTTTTTTTTTTTTTTTGAGATGTAGTTTCACTCCTGTTGCCCAGGCTGCAGTGCAGTGGCCTGATCTCAACTCACTGCAACCTCTGCCTCGTGGATTTAAGTGATTCCTTCCTCAGCCTCCCAAGTAGCTGGGATTACAGGCGTGCACTACCACGCCCGGCTGATTTTTTTGTATTTTTAGTAAAGATGGGGTTTCACCGTGTTAGTCAGGCTGGTCTTGAACTCCTGACCTCAGATGATCCACCCACATGGTCCTCTCAAAGTGCTGGGATTACAGGAGTGAGCCACCGCGCCCGGCCTCAACCTTGTTCTTAACAATATTCATCAATTATTAAGTCTTTATTGTGTGTCTAATAAGTCTTCCATCCTATGGAGAATAAGATGCTCACCCCAATACAAAACACCATGACAAATAAGGCTAATAAGACATTCCACAAATATGTGGGTACACAAACACATGTGAGTACACACATACACAAACACATATAGATGTTCTTTGCTGGATTGTTCCATCCGGAGAAACAAAAATGAATGACCAAAGCCCCAGCTTCTCATCTTAAATGTTACCACCGAGAACTGAATTCTTCTACCTGTGGCCAGGTGTAGCAACTCATGCCTGTAATCCCAGCACTTTGGGAGGCCGAGGTAGGCAGGTCACTTGAGGTCAGGAGTTAAAGACCAGCCTGGCCAGCATGGCGAATCTCCATCTCTACTAAAAATACAAAAATTAGCCGGGCGTGGTGATGTGCATCTGTAGTCCCAGCTACTCAAGAGGCTGAGGCGGGAAAATCGCTTGAATCCAGGAGGCAGAGGTGGCGATAAGCCAATATCGTGCCACTGCACTGCAGCCTGGGTGACAGAGCAAGACTCTGTCTCAAAAACAAACAAAAACTTCTACCTGTGAATCTTTCCTTCTAAAGAGGTGTTAAGGTGATCAGAATGCATACTGGCTGGTCACCTATGGTCAGCTCAGGTCAAAAGTTTTCCCAGCCAGCAGAGCTCTAGCCTGTCCTGGAAGTGATGTCTATCAATGTTAGGAGAGGTTGAAATGGAAACACATTGGTCACTTACCTCTTAGGAGCCTTTTCTGAGAAAGTCTGCACCACACCCGGCCTTTAGTCTTATACCCCACAAGAATGTAAACTCCAGGAAAGAAGTGTGTTTTATGGTGTTTTATCTGTTTTTTTGTTTGTTTTTTGTGGGTTTTTTTGGTTTGTTTGTTTGTTTTTTGAGACAGTCTCACTTTGTCGCCCAGGCTGGAGTGCAGTGGCGCGATCTTGGCTCACTGCAAGGTCCGCCTCTCAGGTTCACGCCATTCTCCTGCCTCAGCCTCTCGAGTAGCTGGGACTATAGGCACCCGCCACCACGCCCGGCTAATTTTTTTTTTTTTTTTTTTTTTTGTATTTTTAATAGAGACGGGGTTTCGCCGTGTTAGCCAGGATGATTTTGATCTCCTGACCTCGTGATCTGCCCACCTCGGCCTCCCAAAGTGCTGGGATTACAGGCATGATGTTTTATCTCTTATCCCCGAACAGGGTCTGGCTGATAGTAGAGGCTCAATAAATGTATGTGGATCAAATGCATAGAGAAAATGAATAGAGTCCTGGGTTCTCGTACAGGAGCTTGGGGCAAAACCAAGGAAACTTAGATGCTGCTTCAGGTATGCAGAGATCTGGGAAGGTGCATATTCTCTCCTCTTCCTGTGTTATCTCTGCAGGAGGCAACCCTCAGCAGGTCCAGCTTTTCTTACCACTGTGTCTGGAGGGCTGCCTATGGCCACACCTTGTTGTGAGGCCATTTCCTCTGTCTGATTGCCATCACCCTGAGGTCTCTCTGTAGGAAAATGGGAGTGGGATACAGAGAAAAGGGTGCTTTTTCAACGTTTGAGGAAGAACTCAGGGATTTCAACATAACCTGGGGAGGGGCTAGTGGCAAACTCTCCCCCAAATTCCCAGATCATTGAGTTCCTCCCAACCCAGGAGCTTTGCTTTGATGAAAAGGAGGGTCTCTAGCTGCACCTACTTTTTTGGAGATTAGAAAACCCAGAACCACCCTTGCCTCTGTCTGAAATACACCCCCGGGGGGTGGTGTCAGGTTGGCCTTTCTGCAGAGAAAGCGAGTATCAGTGATGGTTGGCCAGAAGGCTCAAGGAGGAAGGAAGGAAGGATTTGGAATCAGAAGACTCAGATCTGAGACCAGACTGTCTCATTTTTTTTTTCTAGGTAAAATGGGGATAATAAAAACAATCGTACCCACCTCAGAGCTGTCAGAATCAAAAATGAAAAGTTCTGAGAACAAATACCACAACCGATTACACACTACAAATGGCGTAACAGTGAGCTATTACCTCCTGACCATGAATTGTCTCTACGATGAAACATGCCTTGGAATGTGTGTGACCTACTATATTCTCAAGGGTACCTGGTGGGTCCCAGGGTGTACAGCCTGGTGGATGGGAGATGCACACAAATACCCTGATAGCAAGTATGAGTCCATCTCTACCAGATATTAATTCTGGCTGCCTATCTAGCAGGGTGGCTTAGAGCCTTAAATCTAAGCAGCAGGTAACAAACTTATGATCTTGCTGGCCTCTATATCTTACTTTGCTGGGGATGGATTTATATGGATGAAGACCAATGAGAGCTAAGGATTCCTTCCTCATTTTCTGGCCACAAGGATTGGTTCTTCACCACTCCTAAGATTACGGGCAGCCCTGGCAAGTGAGGGCCTCAAGGAAAGGCCCTTGGTCGCAGAAAATCCCAGTTTGACATATTAGAAGAGCACATTTTTAAGAAATTCTGAAAGAGGGAAGAAACCTGCCTCTTAAAAGGCCTTAAAACATAACAGGTGATTTATTTAAGAGGATTAAAAATGAATAAATAAATGTTTTGGCAAAATTAAGAAATTTTTTTTTTTTTTTTTTTTTTTTTTTGGAGACAGGGTCTTGCTCTGTCACCCAGGCTGGAGTGCGGTGGCGCGATCTCGGCTTAATGCAAACTCCACCTCCCAGGCTCAAGTGATTCTTCCACCTCAGCTTCCTGTGTAGCTGGGACTATAGGCATGAGCCACTGTGTCTGTCTGAACCTTTTAAAAGGGGATTCATCTGGTCATTCTCCTGATTCTCATTTTGTTTTTTATGTAAATACAGAGTTTTAATATATCACTTTGGTTTCCTTAATATAATTGAGATCCTCAGCTTCCTGTGCCTCTAATATACATCAGACAGAGAGATGAGAGCTTCAGTGGCTAGGATGGAGAGGGAACTATTATGAACCCCTGAATCAAGGCAGAGCAGATCTGAGGAAGAAGTTGATTAAGTCAACCAACTCCTTTATTTAGCAGATGAAAAAGCTGTGGCCCAGAATGTTTATGTGACATGCCCAAGTCCACACTATGCCCCTCTGAAGACAGAATGTTGGGATATTTGCTTGAGAAAACACACCAGCTTTCCTCATCTGAGGCAAAAGGAAATAAAAAATGTTTTACAATTGTTGCTTTAGGGGAAAAAAGTCAGTAAAGTTGCCAGAAAATAAGGCCTTTTATTTAATGGCCTCAGAGAAATCATCCAACGAATGTGGGACTATCAGCAATCCAAGACTGACTTCTACAAACAACAAAGGGGCTTGGAAGTCACCTGAGGAAGAGGTGTTAGGGAGCCCATGTCCTGTCTATTCCTGTCCCCCCACATAGCCAGGAGAAGCCCCAAATGAGGTTGACTTATTCAGGACTGTGTATGTCCAGTTACTCCCCTTCAAGGAAAATGCCTGTCCTTGAAAATATCATACATATTATTTTAAAATATTTATATGTGTTATTTACAAGACACACGCAAACAAAAATTTGGGTGCTGAAGGGTTAGAATCTTCCTAGTAAAACCTCACCTAAAGGCCAACCTTTAAAATTGGTCTTCCTAAAAAGTCTTTAAAGCCAGTATCTGCTGTGGTATGAAAGTGGTTCCTTAAAGCTAGGGATCTGATTCACAGCTCTCCTCTGCAGTCAAGCTTTTGCTCATTCATATTTGTTCAGCTGGCACTTCCTGGGTTCCTATTCTGAGCTATATTAGGGTAGGTCTTGGGAAGACAGTCTCCCTGCAAGAAAGATTAATTGATTTCTAGTAATTACCCCCCATCTCCAACCCTTGAAGACCAGGTTACTTATCACTCTTCCTATCTGGAAAGCGTTTTCCTCTACGGGAGAGGCAAGAAGGTGAAATTCATAACTGGTTGGTTTAATGCATCCAATGTTCTCTAGCCAAAGGTCAGGTGACACCCAACTAAAAATAAAGTGAAGGAACTGGGTTGACAGGCAGATCACAGGACAGAAATGGTGGAGCCACAGGTAGAGAAATGGTTCCATAAGCTTCTGGATGGTAAAGCAAATGTCAGCTATGAAAAGGCCTTGTTCATTCATTTATTCATTCAACAAATATGTGTTGACCATCTGCCAGGTGCTAGGTACTGTACTAAAGGCATGGTTATAAGATTAAGTAAGGCAACAATCTTATTCTCAAAGATCTAAGGATTTAGAGGAGGAGACATGAACAGAACAAAATTATGATGGAATGAAATAATTCCTATTAGAAATATGTACACAGTGGAGAAAGGAAATGCTACATTTGGGCCGGGCGCGGTGACTCACACCTGTAATTCCAGCACTTTGGGTGGATCACGAGGTGAGGAGTTTGAGACCAGCCTGATCAACATGGTGAAACTTTGTCTCTACTAAAAATACAAAAATTAGCCATGTGTGGTGGCATGCGCCTGTAATCCCAGCTACTCAGGAGGCTGAGGCAGGAGAATCTTTTCAACTGGGGAGGCAAAGGTTGCAGTGAGCCGAGATCGCGCCACTGCACTCCAGCCTGGGTGACAGAGTGAGACTCCGTCTGAAAGAAAGAAGGAAGGAAGGAAGGAAGGAAGGAAGGAAGGAAGGAAGGAAGGAAGGAAGGAAGGAGGGAAGGAAGGGAAGGAAGGAATACTTGTGGAGACATTTTTAAGGTAAAGGCGATAAATCCACATGAATATTTAGATGTAGAAATTAAGGAAGAGAAAAAATTTGATGAGGCCCCTTAGGGGACTGGATGAAAGGTTAGATATTATTTAGGAAGGGAATACAGGAGAAAATTCAGGCTTTTTAGATGAAAGTGAATGTGTTTTGTTTTGCTCAAGGTGCCCATGGAAGATCAAGTTTGGGGTGTCCATGGGTAACTGAAAATGTGTCTGGAACTCAGGAGAGATGTAAAAGTATTAAAGAAATAATATAGATGGATGGTTTTGAAGCCATGGGAAACCCTAGAGAAAGTAAAGGAAACACTGATTAGAAAATCAGTCAATGGGTCTGGCGCGGTGACTCACACCTGTAATCCCAGCACTTTGGGAGTCCGAGGCAGGCAGATCACCTGAAGTCGGGAGTTCAAGACTAGCCTGACCAATACGGCAAAACCCGGTCTCTACTAAAAATACAGAATTAGCTGAGCATGGTGACACGTGCCTGTAATCCCAGCCACTCAGGAGGCTGAGGCAGGAGAATCACTTGAACCAAGGAGATGGAGGTTGCAGTGAGCCGAGATCACGCCATTGCACTCCAGCTTGGGCAACAAGAGCAAAATTCCATCTCAAAAAAAAAAAAAAGAAAAGAAAAAGAAAATCAGTCAATGGGCTGGGTGTGGTGGCTCATGCCTGTAATCCCAGCACGTTGGGAGGCCAAGGCAGGCAGATCACCTGAGGTCGGGAGTTCGAGACCAGCCTGACCAACATGGAGAAACCCCATCTCTACTAAAAATACAAAATTAGCCAGGCGTGGTGGCACATGCCTGTAATCCCAGCTACTCAGGAGGCTGAAGCAGGAGAATCACTTGAACCCAGGAGGCAGAGGTTTCGGTGAGCTAAGATCATGCCATTGCACGCCAGCCTGTGCAACAAGAGCGAAATTCCATCTCAAAAAAAGAAAATCAGTCAATAATTTTGTGTTAGGAAGAGTGGGAATGGGGGGCAAAGGGATAGGATGAGGAACAGAGAAGCAAAAGGCAGAGAGTGTAAATAGATAAGAATTTGAAAATATAATTTTTGCCCCAAAGATGATGATACTGCAAAGCTTCCACCTACCCCACTTCATAGAAACTGCTTTCGCCAAGGTCACAAATGGCTTCAAATTGTCAAATCCAGAAGGCACCTTCTTGCCTACATCTTGCCCAACCTCTTTGTGGGATTCGGGCTATTGACTCCTTAATGCTTCCTGAAGTTCTCTTCCTGACGTGGCTTCTGTGACACCATCTTTCTCCTTTTCCTTAGCTATTTCTTCCACCTTTTCATTAAATATCGGGGATCTCCAGAGTCCCATTCCAAGACTTTCTCTTTTCATTCATCATGCTCCTTCTAGGTGATTTTCCATAGTTTCAATTGCTGCTTACAAACAGATGGCTCTCAAACCAATAGCTCTAGCTCAGACATCCTGTTAAACACAATATTTAACACACAGAAAATAAGCAGTAAATGTCTGATAAAACTAGAATTCTAGCTAGATTTTTCCAACCACAAGCTCCGTTAGACATCACCATCAGAATGTCCCACAGAGTCTTTATATTCAACATAAATAGAACTAATCTTCTCCTGTGCCTGATTCTTCTTTTTTAACTCCTTTTTTTTCCCTTCAGAAAATGGCCTCTTTAATATTCAGATGCCTAAGCCAGAAACCTGATTCATCTTAGACTCTTTCTACTCCTTCGCTCCTACATTATCCTGCATATTCTATCTCCAAAATGTTCTAAATACATCCCTTCCTCCTCTTTCTCACTGCCATAGGCCCTCATCACCTTTCACCTGTTTCACTACAACAGTCTGCTAGTATCTCCATCTCCAGTCTTGCTGTGTTCCGAGGTACTATAGAATGATTTCTTCTTTTTTTTTCTTGAGACGGAGTCTCACTCTGTTATCCAGGCTGGAGTGCACTGGCCAGATCTTGGCTCACCTCAACCTCCGTCTCCCGGGTTCAAGCAATTCTCTCGCCTCAGCCTCCTGTGTAGCTAGGATTACAGGCACATGCCACCACACCTGGCTAATTTTATTTTTTATTTTTACTTTTTTGTATTTTAGTAGAGACAGGGTTTCACCATGTTGCCCAGGCTGGTCTTGAACTCCTGAGCTCAGCTGATCCACCCTCCTCAGCTTCCCAAAGTGCTGGGATTACAGGCGTGAGCCACTGCACCCAGCCAAGTTTAAATTCTTTTTTTTTTTTGAGACGGAGTCTCGCTCTGTCGCCCAGGCTGGAGTGCAGTGGCGCGATCCTGGCTCACTGCAAGTTCCGCCGCCTCCCAGGTTCAAGCCATTCTCCTGCCTCAGCCTCCCTAGAAGCTGGGACTACAGGCGCCCGCCACCACAACTGGCTAATTTTTTTGTATTTTTAGTAGAGACGGGGTTTCACTGTGTTTGCCAGGATGGTCTTGATCTCCTGACCTTGTGATCCGCCCGCCTCGGCCTCCCAAAGTGCTGGGAGTACAGGCTTGAGCCACCGCGCCCGGCCAAGTTTAAATTTCTTATCATGAGACAGACCCTTCCTCTTCTGGCCCTTTGCTCATTTCCTTTTACTCTCTCCAAAAAATGTCTTTTTCAAGAAAATGCCTATTTATTAAAAAGGCTTTTAGTTCTTTAATAGCTCCATGACCTTGCACATTCTGTTCCCTCTTCCTCGCTGCCCTTCTTCTATTTGACTCCTTTGTCCATTTGTTCACCCAGAAACCTCCTCCAGACCTGTAGAGCTCATTCTAAGAGTTTTCTCCTTCTCCTGCTTCCGCCAGCAACCTGTTGGTTAGATCCTTCTTCCTCCAGGTTTCTATAAATAATTTTTGTCACTTTATATTGGACTGCTTATTCATCACTACTCTATACAGTGTGCTCCCTGAAGGGAAGACATTTATCTTATGATTTCTAGAGATACCTAGCACTTGGCAGAATGGTAGGTACTCAGGGAATGACTGACTGAATTAATGAATGAATGAGAATGGTAGGAAAAACAAGATAGACATACACTCATGAGAAAAATGAAAGAACCTATATAATGACACATTTAAAGAAATGTATACATTTAAAGAAATGTATTCCTTCTTTTGGAATGCCCAATGCCCTGAGGCTAGACACAGCTGACTGTTTTTCAAAGATGGCCTCACGTCTTACTATCTAACTTACCATGTCTTTTAGGAAGATCTGTAGGGACGGAGGGAAGCAGATAAGAGAAGGAGATTGTTAATAATCCTCTTGAATCAGCTCTCCTATTTCATCTAACCCCTTTCTACATTTGAAAAAGAGGAAAAAAAATCCCCCTCAGTAGGTGTACAGAAATCGCAAAATATTAATTCTTGTTCTGTTGGATCCAGGTGAAATGACTAAGAAACTTGTTTTTTCTTTTCTTTTCTTTTCTTTTTTGCTTTTTCTTCCAACAAGCTTTCTATGTGAACAGTGCCCAACTATGAAATTTAACGATAGAAGGAATTTAAGCCTTCAGTTAGAATACATTGTGATTCCTTCTAACTCAGAAACTTTGTAATTCCATGAAGCGGAGCATTCTAGGTTGTATCAGTCAACAGGGCATTTATTAGGAAGAATTTGCTGTTAGATTTTAAAGCCTCTCAAGGCTATAGAACTGCATTTCTTAGGAGGTGATCTGACCACAATGCTTCCCCCTAAAGTGCTTCAGTCCTATGACAGCCTACTGGGATAAGTAACAAGACTAGGACTTTTTTGAGAATAACAGGGTAGCTTGGACATTTCTGAAAGGAAGAGGCATTGATTACAGAGGTAGGTGAGATCATTAGCATTTCTAAAGCTTGATATGCAAGGGCTCCCGTAAGAAAGGAGTTAGCATGCTTTGTCACAGAGAGATGCAGCTATATGAGGTTTGCTAGTGTTGTGTGTGCATGTGAGTTGCAGAGCAGTAAGGCACACACTTTCAAGGTGTGATTGTTAGAGCTGCAGTGGAATATAAAATTTGAAATAGATAGCCAGCAATGGAGCAGAAAGGCAGTCAGACCTGCTGGGTCACTAGCAATGCCACCCTGGAAGTAGATAAGGGGATCTGCACATTAGAAGGAAGGAGAGATTGGTTCCTGGCAGGGGGAGGGGGAAGGGGCGGGCTCCTAAGACAAGAACGGTTTTAAGCTTCATTGTGCAGAACACTACTTGCTTTCACGTCTTGTGGTCTCATTATTTCCCCACATATTTTCCTTCAACAGAGTTAGGCATTATTCTCCTTGAGGGTCAGTTACATGCCAAATTTGATGCTTTAAAGATATTGAATTTTGTGCCATTAATTGTTGAGCATACCTTTTTCATAAGTGAAATATTTTATTCTTGCTTTTACTTGACTTAAACATAAATGACTGGGTTCCTTTTTGTCTTTCCCTCCCAAATTTCCTTTAGGGATATACCAAGTATGTGTGGAAATGTCAACTCAAATAGAATATTTTGGAAATAAGTTATTTACAATTGTAAAAAGCAGGCCAGATAGCATTCTCTTCCTATACTTACTGATGATGTTACTATTGCAATAGTATCAATAATCTCCATTAAGGAGATTTAAACAAACCAAAAATTCTCTTCTGAAAAATTTCACTTGATTTCCTCAACTCTGTACAGTCCATGAATTCACTCATACAAGAAAACATTACAAAGCCAATGAGTTTGTATAATCCACCTGTTGAAACTGTGTGTGTCAGAAGACGGAGGGTTGGGAAGGGGTTGCTTTTCTTAGAAAACAAGAAATTAATCAAATAATACATAATCCCTTCACCAAGTAAAATAAAACTGTAAACAGATAATATCAGTATTGGAGTGAAACTCCTTACCCACGTTGGAAGAGGCTCTTGTCCTTCTATTAAGCTTCCCAACCACCCAGACTCTGTTTCCCACGGGGCCCAATTTAATGCTTTTTTTCTAGCTTCCGTACAAGATTAGTTAGTAAACGGTGCCTGATGCAATAACTTTACATATTCAGACTCTTTCTGTGATTAGCTTCCACCTAGCATTCCCTTCTCACCCCAAATGTGAGTATCTTCAACATAAACAAACACTCACAGTTCATCCTTTACACAAAGGCCAACGAAACTTTAGCTTTATGGCCCATGACTTTCTTTTTTGTGTGTGTGAGATGGAGTCTCCCTGTCACCCAGGCTGGAGTGCAGTGGCACGATCTCGGTTCACTGCAAACTCCACCTCCCAGGTTCACATCATTCTCCTGCCTCAGCCTCCCAAGTAACTGGGACTACAGGCGCCCGCCACCATGCCTGGCTAATTTTTTGTATTTTTAGTAGAGATGGGGTTTCACCGTGTTAGCCAGGATGGTCTTGATCTCCTGCCTCGTGATCCACCTGCCTCAGCCTCCCAAAGTGCTGGCATTACAGGCGTGAGCCACCGCGCCCAGCCACGGCCGGCCCATGACTTTCATAGTCTCCTTCCAAGGCCCTGCATCTAAGTAATTTTGAATATTATTTTCTTCAAGGGGCTCCCCTGAATTGAGGAAGCTTCAGGCTCCACAAAACCTAGACCCACTCCTGCCTAAACATATATTTTGTTCTCAGATACCCAGCTAACCTCTTTGCCAGTAGGGCCCCAATATTCAATTTTCACCTGAAGAATGGACCCTACAGCATATTGGAGAAATAGAGCAACTACACAGTGAAGTTTTTGGCATATTTCCTGCCTCAACTGTGGTGCTGGTTGGTGGAAATGCTTTTCCACCAACCAGCTCCTCTGTCTTGATGCTAAATGTCTTCATGATAAATGTTACAAATATCCCCCCTCCCCCACCAACTTTACAACTGTTAGGTGCACTGTACCTTTGATTATGGACTCTCAATGAAGATTAATCAATGGGAAAATAATTGTAAGAAACAGTAGTTTGGGGTTCTGGCAACAAGAAGATGGGAATTGCAAGTCTTGTGTTGGTTATCTAGAAAAGGGCTGGCCTCTGGTAAGAGGATGGGGGTGGAAGTGGGTAGATCTGGAGGGGAGGGAATTAAACATCTACCAGGTACCTACTATGTCCCAAGAGCTATGTCAAATATCTCCTGGGCACCTACGACACACCAAGAGCTATGAGCAAGAGTGTTTTATATCTATATTGCATGCAATCCTGGGAGACAACAATCTCCATTCCAAATTCTCTAGAAGTTTGCTTAAAGATCCAATATTTCATAGTTTAAATGAGTGTGTAAAGAAGTAAGGCCCATCCCAGGGGATTTGAGCTGGGTCTGGGGAATTCTGAATCACAGATTACTGTAGCTCCCAAAGCAGCCATCATTCTAGGACACTTGTAATTGAACAGAGGTAGAGCTGGAAAGGTGTGCTATCCAACTTTCAGCATATCTTCACTGTGACATAACGAGCACTCACCAATAGCAATTGGCCAGGCAAGAGGAAGAATGCACACTGGTAACAGCTAGCAACTTGTAAGTTCTGTCTCAGGCATATTTTCTTCTGAGATGGAAGGTATTAGCAGTTCTGAGAAAGGAATGTAAGCCTCCTCTATTACTCATGTATATGTAGTTACATTGTGGAAATAGTAGTGGAAATCCATTGAAGAGTTGCATGGGCTTGAGCGAGTGATTTCACCTCTTTGAGCTTACATTTTCTCATGTATAAAATTAAAAGCTTAGAGTAGAGGATGGCTAATAGCCTTTAGATTCTTGACAGCCTGTGATGCAGTTATTGGCAAGTACACTGGGTTATTAACTAAAGAATAACTAGCTTGGTTTTATCATGGCTAAAGATGGGAGAGAAAGCATTAAAAAAATGGAATTCAAGAGAATCAACAATAGCGTTGTCCACTAGAACATTCTGCAGAGATGGCAGTGTTCTCTATCTGCACTGCCCAATATGGTAGCCACTAGTTACATGTGGCTATTGAGTACTTGAAATTAGGCTAGTGTGACTAAAGAGCTGAATTTTAAAGCTTTTATTTATTAATCTAAATTTAAATGGCCACATATGGGTAGTGGTTACCATATTGGACCGGGTAGATATTAACTTTATGTAAGCCAGACTTTAGGTATAAAGATAAAAGAACAAGGGAGTGGTTTGAGAACTGTTTCAACAGAAGAATAAAGGAAGGCACAGGTTTAATTTAGGCAATTCACAAATAGAGCACATTTATTCTTTTAGACCTTCTAAAAAGAAGGATAGACTCTCATTTTATAATGCAGGCAATGATAATAGTACCTTACAGTGGTACATAACTTTACGCTCTCCAAAAGTTCTTCACAGCTACAGTTTGATCCTCAAAACAGCTCTCAGGATGTAGAAGAGAATAAATATTTTCTCATTTTACAGATGAGGAAATTGAGACCCAGACGTTTTCCCCTAGGTCTCAGACTTCAAACATAATAAAGCTGTAATTTGAACCAATCACTTCAGACTTTATTTTTCCAGTTCCTTTCACAGACAGTACAACCTCCAATCCCTCACCTTGCCTGACTTCAACACGGAAATGGTAACAATTAATAAAATACTAAATATAATAATAGGAAAGATGAGAAAATGCCAGGGGCTCAATAATCCACCAACTAGGTAATCAAACCCTGACCGAATCAAGAGCTACTTGTGTCTGTTATGAGAAACGGAAAGGAGCAAAAATTTATTTTCCCACAATGTGCCGGGTGTTTTACAGATTGCACTCAACAGAACAATCCTACGAGAAAGCATTCGTAGCATCATTTTATCGTTGAAGAAGTTACTAGTCTGAGATCACATGCCTATAGAATGGCACAACCGGGATTCTGTTCTATAGCTTCTGGCTATTTTCAAGTCACATCCACATGCAAAGGAAGTGAAGGTTCCCACCCTTTCACCCCAACTCCTCCTAGAATGCTGCAAAGTCGTTAACAAGCCAGCTTTGGAGTCACTCAGAATGAACCTGAACCTCAGATCTCACACCGTTCAAAGGATTTAACGTTTCTGAGCCTCAATTTCCTCAACTGCAATATTGGAGAATCATTTTACCCATTTTCAGGATTATGAAGTGGATTAATGTGTGACAACAGTTAGCACAGTGCTTGGTACGAGTGTGTAATGAGTAGTAGTTGTTAATAGTTTACATTATGAAAGTGCTGCCGACTCTATAGGCAATTCTAAAACAGAAATTCCAAAAATGACTTCAGACGTGGTAGCATTTCTGCCAAAGTCTACCAAGTAGATGATGTCAGGACACTCACTTGGACACTGAAGATTAAGTCGGTTGGATATCACATGTTTTCAAACCGTCATTGATAGGATCGGTGGCTATGGCAGAAGCACTGAAGTGAGGCCTTTGTTCAAAAAGGCCCACAAATGGTCATTCCTTCCCCGATTTTTCATCTCCTGAAAGCAGATGTCAAATCTAGCCCTCTCTTGAGTCCTAACCCCATGTATCTAGGTCCTTGTTGCCCATGTCTACCTAAATGTTGTTATACCTGCACGAGAAGCCAACATTCCCTTAACTGAACCCACTCATTTATTCATCCATTCAATGACTATGTATGTGCATGTGCTAGGCTCGGTTCTAATAATCAGGGCACGGCAATGAACAAGACACACTCTAGCAGCTTACTTTTGGTGAAGAGGAGCTCACATAAACAGAGTAAACAAAGAAGATCATTTCAGATTTTAGTAAGTGCTGTGAAGAATAAAAAGCAGGACCATGGGATAAAGAGTGACTGTGAACGAAGAGTAAGAGAATTAATTGGTTAGGAACGGCTCTCTGAAGAGGTGACATTTAAACTAAGGCCTGACTGACAAGAAGGGGCCAACCATGTGAAGATCTGGGGACAGAGTGTTCTGGGCAGAGGTTACAGTGAAGGCAAAGGCCCTGAGGCAGAAATGAACTCAGTGCGTTTGAGGAACTGAAAAAAGGCCAGTGTGGCTAACGCTAAACCAAAGGAGAGCGTTTTAAGAGATGAGGTCAGGGAAAAGCAGGGACCAGATCATGTAGGACTTCCACCACGCCATGGTAAGGGGTTCGGATTTTATTCTAAATGCAGTGGAAAGCCATTTTGATATTAAGTGGGGCAGCAATGAGATTTGGTTTGCCTTTTAAAAAGATTACTTCTAATCCTGCCACCCCCCGTCCATGCTCCTAAGTATAAATGTGCAAGTGCATGCACCCACTTTCTCTTAAGAGCATCATTATTTTGCCAGTTAGGTAGTCACATGTGAGTCTCCCCCTGCCTCCATTCAGTCTATTCCCAGATCCCATCAAGTCAGCCTCAATAGTGTTTATGAAGCTCAACTCCTCTTTGCATTTCTATTGCCATCATTCTATTTCAAGTCCTCATCATTTCTCCCTAGAATTATTTCAGTAACTCTCAAACTAGTCTTCTGATCCTTCTGCAATCCAACCCATGCACTACTGTCAGATTATGTCTCTGAAAAATAAAGGCCTACATATATCACTCCTGCTCAAGAACATTTAATGGCTCCCCAGTACCCAAGAAACAAAATTGTAATTTTCTAACCCACTGTTTAAGATCCTGTACCAGGTATATTTATTTATTTATTTATTTATTTATTTATTTATTTATTTTGAGACGGAATTTCGCTCTTGTTGTCCAGTCTGGAGTGCAATGGTACAATCTCGGCTCACTGCAACCTCCGCCTCCTGAGTTCAAGCGATTCTCCTGCCTCAGCCTCCCCAGTATCTGGGATTACAGGCATGCACCATCACTCCCAGCTAATTTTGTATTTTTAGTAGAGACAGGGTTTCTCCATGTTGGTCAGGCTGGTCTTGAACTCCCAACCTCAGGTGATCTGCCCACCTCAGCCTCCCAACGTGCTGGGATTACAGGCATGAGCCACCATGCCTGGCCACTCCCAGGTATCTTGAACTGCTCTTCTCTTTCCTCTCCACATTTGCCTATATTTATCCTATGTTCTGGCCAAACTGGTTTACTTCCTCTTCTCGGAACATGACTCTTTTTATGTATGCCATTTTCTGGGTCTGAATTGACATTTCCTCCAATAACATCTGTTGAGCTCCTATACTAGTCAATCCCTAGAGAGTCAAATGATACCATCTCCCTGACACTCTCTCTGCTCTTTCTGACTAGATGTGAGCCTCCCACAGGATTTCGTCTGAACCTTTTTAAGGCATTTATTATATTCTTTGTATTACAGTTATCTGTGTACATGTCTTACTCCCCTATTATATTATTAGCTCCTTAAGGGTGGAGACTGAATCTTCTTCATTTTTTATGCCTATTAAGTTCCTAGCAGAGAACATGATGTGAAGGAGGTCCTTGATAAGTATTTGTTGAAGAATGAATGAACAAATGAATAAATAGACAAATAGACCCTAAAATTCATCTTTGAGCTGCATCACTCAATAAGATGATTTTAGAAAAATTATGAATAATCATAAGAGGGAATGAAAAGGGTCTAGCCCTTTAATCTTCACAATGGCGTTGAAGGGCCCCTGGGAAACACAAATAAGCCTGGAAATAGGTTTCCATTGTTTTACATGGAATAGATGTCAGAAAAGGTCACTTGGGAGTTGCTGAAAATTATGCACTGTGTTAACAGTGCCCTAGGACATAGATTCCATGTCTGTGCCTCCCCGCTATCCATGGTCCTTCAATCCCCATGGTGGGTTTATGGGAAATAATGTAAAACCATCTCCCTTAGCAATTAATTTTGAGTTGAGCAGTTCCTTTTCAGAAAGAAAGATAAAAGTTTCAGTTAATTTCCTGATTCTTTGCTGTACTATATCAGCATTCCAGAAAGACTAAAGTGTGTGTTGGGGTTTACCTCAATCAATTGCACCGGTGAGTTCACTTATCTTAAGTGACTTTGCTTTGGAACAATGATAGTGAATGAACCTCCTCATGGAGCAAAGACTTCTGTTTATGTAGCAAATGGGCATAATATTTGCTTGGAAAGCAATGAGGCAACTTTTCCTCACTCACTGTCTTTTGCCTCAGGCACTGACCTTGACTCTATGAGTAAGAGGATACCTAGGTGTCCCTGTTGTTATTTAAATTACACATATTGTTAGTACATTGTAAACCATCTGTTATTAATTATGGCTGAGAATCATGAAACTCCATGAAGTAAGGATGCCTTGTTTTTATTAGTTTAAAAAAATTATTTATGTATATATTTATTTTTATAAAGATGAGGTCGCACTACGTTGCCAGGACTGGTCTTAAACTCCTAGGCTCAAGTCATCCCCACAAAGCCCCTTAGCCTCCCAAAATGCTGGGATTACAGGAGTGAGTCACTGCTTCTGGCCTTATTCGTTTTTTTTTTTTTTTTTTTTTTTTTTTTTGAGTTTTTGAGATGAAGTCTCGCTCTTGCCCCCAGGCTGGAGTGGGATGGCGTGAGCTCCACTTGACTCACTGCAACCTCCGCCTCCCAAATTCAATCGATTCTCCTGCCTTGGCGCCCCCCCCCCCCGCTTCCCCGCCCCCCGAGTAGCTGGGATTACAGGCACCCGCCACCAAGCCGGGCTAATTTTTGCATTTTTGGTAGAGACAGGGTTTCACCATGTTGGCCAGGCTGGTCTAGAACTCCTGACCTCAGGTGATCCACCTGCCTCATCCTCCCAAAGTGCTGGGATTACAGGTGTGAGCCACCGCGCCTGGCCTCGCCTTATTCCTTTTTAATAGTTAGAAAGACTCCTCCTGAAAGATTAAGGAATCCACCAAAGATCAGTCCCTCAGTGAGAGACAGAAGCATGGCATTGGACACTCACCTTGGGCTACTGCTCCTCATGAATTTCGTCTATCCCACACACCTTGCCTACTAACAAGCTTGATAGCAGCTGTGGTCTGAATAGCACGAGTGTTTCTCTGCATCATTTACGTTCT
This sequence comes from Macaca mulatta, assembly GCF_049350105.2. NCBI lineage: Eukaryota > Metazoa > Chordata > Mammalia > Primates > Cercopithecidae > Macaca > Macaca mulatta. The sequence continues at coordinate 118,551,803 of NC_133406.1, forward strand.
TTTTCTGTTCTGTTCTTTTAACTTTACAACAGTCTGTACTTATTCTGAAATACGAAGTCCTCTTAGCATATCCTAGAGGAAGAGAGTGAAAGCAAGGCTTTTGAACTCTGGTTTCCAAGACTTTAAGTAACCAGCATTTTATTAAGCTTCTTAAAGTCTCTGTTTTCTCTGGGTCTTAGTTCCCGGCCTTCAGGACCCAAAAACTGTTCCATTGCTCAGACAGCCCAGAAAAGAATCTTCTTTTTCAAATGCTATTTTTCTATCTGTTTCTAAAATAAGTCAGTGGGGAAGGTAAGGGTGTGAGTACTGTCCTTAGAGAGGAATGAGGTATTTACTCTCTTGCTTATGGTTCTCTGAAGAAAGAAGGAAGAGAGTACATTTCTATTATAACATTTGGCTCCTTGGGGTCAAAAGCACTCTCTTGTAGTCCAGGAAAATTAGGTAAAAATACCATCTCTGCATTTCATCAAGGTAATCCACAATGGGTACAACCACGACAGAGTAGAAGGGACATGAAAGCTTGGGTGCAAATCCTGGTTCTGCTTTTATCACACAGGGAAATTCTGGGCAAACTGCTTCACCTATCTGTAGTTTGGCTTGCCTAACCTAAACAGGAACGAGAGTACTTGGTATATGAAATTTTGCAGTTTAAGTGGAATGGCACATATAAAGCAACTGCTATTTTAATAAGACAGAGAAATACAAGCTGATGACAGAGGAATCTGATGGATTAGTAACAGGACAATGAAAAGATTTCTTACGACCTCCCAAAGAGCTCTGTCTTTGAGCCTGTCCTACTCAATTTACATAGCAATGATTTGGCTAAAACTATAGAAAATACTTTTAAAAATCTCATTTGAGGATGTTACAAAATTAGGAGATCACTGACTTTCCTGGTAAAGAAGAAAAAAAGTAGGAGAGATGACCATCAAATGACAAAAAAAGAAAGAAAGAAAGAAAATCTTCAAAATACCAATCCTAACAAGATAAATTTCGAAAGTGATAAAAGCAAAAATAATTTAAGCCCCACATAAAAATTACAGAAGTCCAAGTTGCCTACATAGAAGCATGTGTTTAAAAGGAGGAGGAGAAAAGGTGAGAGTAAAGGAGATGAAGTAGGGGGAAGAGGATTTTATACTTATGTGATGAGGTGCTGGAAAAATCAAATGCATTCTCAGGCTGCACCCAGAGAAGTGTGGCCTAAAGCAAGGGAGGTGATAGGTCACCTACTCCTTGTAGAGCCCCGCAATCAATTTTGAATGCCTCTGTTTAAAAGGACTACAAACAAACTGAGGTGCATTCAGTATAGTAACTGGAGAGAAAGAGAGATTTCTATATCACGTCCTATAAGGAACTCAGAATGTTCCACTAGAAGAAAAGTCTTCAGGAGACTCTCACACCTGTTTTCAAATGCAGGAAGGGCCATGTCATGGTAAGATGGGTAAGGCTCACTCTCCATGTCTCCACAGATAGAACCAGGACCAACAAGTAGATAAAAGCAAAGCCCACTTGTGCTTCCACAGAGCGTGTGTGCTTACTTGGGGTTGGTGGGGGCAGCAGGCATTATCAGACACCAGAGGGAGACCAGACCAAGGAACGCAAGATCTCCTTCTGCTCTTAGAAATCCATGGCAGCCATTGACTCCAGAGCCATCCACAGTTTTCTCTGAGGAAAGGTCTTTGGGAGAGAAGTTCAAAGATAAGTGCTTTTGGTGGGATACCATGCATTTATTTATTTAGCTCTGAGTTCTGGGCAAGTGCTGATTTCAATCAGCAGCATGGTACTAAGGACAGCTTACTGGATTTTGAGACAGACTAATCTGGGTCAAACCCCAGCTCTGACACTTACATGCTATTTGACTTTAGGCAAATTACTTGACCTCTCCAAGCCTCACTTTCTTCATCTACCCATATTATTGCTTAGTTTAAGGGTTGTTGGGAGAATTAAATGGCATACCACATCTCACTGATTCTAAGATGCACATTTTTTAACGTTGATGGTATGTATGGTATACGTACAGTTTGATTGGGTATGTTTTTTTTTTCTTTCATAGTGGCACATAAACTAATGCGGGTCTTACAAAAATCAATGGCAACTTATATTCAAAGGAATATGGTAACATATATTAAATAATTAGCGTAATGGCTGACACACAATGAGTACTCAGTACAATGTTAATTTCATCCTTCCTTTTTTAGACAACTGTTTCACAACCTCTTGAGGAACAGGGAGGTCCTAAATAATTAATAATTGGAAGGAGCCTACAGATTTCCAATATGGAAAATTAATGATAAAGTTTGCACCCATCAGATCCTATGGAAGATTATTTCTATTCTACACATACATATATAAAATATACATGTATATATATATTTTTCTCATCCCATTTCCTACGGTAAGGTAAATATTCTACAACTTTCCAACTCTGCTTGCTCAGTATATTTTAGTTCAATGTGAAATTCATCCATTGAGCACAAAGCTAAATGTGTTTGCCTGCTTTATCTTAGAAAAGAGGATATCCCTGCGATCACCAAGCCTCAACCCCTATCTTCCAAATCAGTCACTTACCACAGAATGTCTTTGTCAAGTTGAATATCCTTCAGATCCGACTTCTTTCCTCTACTGGTGCTCAATACAAGATGCTTTACTTTGTCACAAGAAGCATATAATAAACTCAACGCTGCAAGGATATATCTGTAAGGGAAATTTTTTCTTGATCTGGCTGGCCTTGAACATAATCATCAGAAAGACTTTCTGTGCTCAGATATTATGGTTGTAAGTGAGAATTTTTTTCCCTCACATAAGAACGTATCTAATCCACTATATAAAATGTTATCAAGCAAGTTGTGTCACTGTTATTTTGTGCTAGTGAGTTACCCAGGTTAATTACATATTACTACAAAGTCATCTTCTTTATAGCTGCCTTACATTTTAAAACGATGTAACGGTATATATCATCTTGTCCTGCAATATTAGAATTTCGTTTGCTAGATCTGTCTCTGTCTCTCTCCCCCTTGTTCAACTTCCAGACAGTGGATTGCTGCTTGGTACCCCTGCCTGAGGACGTGCAGTGGCAAAGCCAAGCTTTGTTTTTTCAGTATGGTCAATTAGCTGGTCAGTCAATGGTCACTGAGGGCCCACTGTATACCCATCACTGCTCTAGGTTCTGAGACTAACTAGAAAGATACAAGCTAGACCTTCAAGGCATTCATCTATGGCAAAGACATGAAACAGATGCCATATTGAGCAGGAGCTGTCTCAAGTGACCAACACTTAAGTGATTAATCTGTGGTCTCCATTCACTCCTTAAATGTAAAGATGGCCAGGTGCAGTGGCTCACACCTGTAATCCCAGCACTTTGGGAGGTCAAGGTGGGAGGATCACTTGAGCCCAAAAGTTCAAGACCAGCCTGGGCAACATAATGAGACCCTGTCTCTACAAACAAATTTAAAAATTAGCTCGGCATGGTGATGCACTCCTGTAGTTTCAGCTACTCAGGCTGAGGTGGGAGAACTGCTTAAGCCTGAGAGGTCAAAGTTGCAGTGACTGTGATTGTACCACTGCATTCCAGCTGGGGCGACAAAGGGAGACTCCTTCTCAAAAATAAATAAATAAATAAATAAATAAATAAATAAATAAATAAGGCTGGGAGCGGTGGCTCATGCCTGTAATCCCAGCACTTTGGGAGGCCAAGGTGGGCAGATCATGAGGTCAGGAGCTCGAGACCAGCCTAGCCGACATAGTGAAATCCAGTCTCTACTAAAAGATACAAAAAAAAAAAAAAAAAAAGTCAGGCGTGGTAGCAGGCACCTGTAATCCCAGCTACTCGGGAGGCCGAGGCAGGAGAATTGCTTGAACCCTGGAGGCAGAGATTGCAGTGAGCCAAGATGGAGCCATTGCACTCCAGCCCAGACAACACTGTGAGATTCCGTCTCAAAATAAATAAGTAAATAAGTAAATAAATAAATAAATGTAAAGACATAAGGCCTTCGATCTGCTGAGCCTCACTGCTAGTAGTAGGCTACTCTAGGACACCTTCATGCCCTTGCTCCCACCAGTGGAGCTGTCTGCTCACCAAGAGTCAGCATTTGTTCCCAGGCCTATTTGTGCTAGTTCTTCCTATTATTGTAATTACATAATTTAATTAAACTTACTTAAAGTGATGAAATATGAGTGCAAAAAAGATGTTGTTTCTGTAAGATCTAAGGTGAATGTTTAGAAAAGGCTTTAAAAATGAGTCACTAAAAAATGTGCTGTCAACTTAGGCATGAGAGAGCCAACCATAAAACATCATTAAATCTGGAAAATCTGATTGCCTCACAAATGTCTTTAAGATCTTGCTCCACTTTAAAGAATCCGGGACACAAAATGATTGGGAAAGCCTCGGGGTGTGACTTCTGTAAGAAACAAGACTCAGAAGTCTAATAGGAAGCCTTCAACTCCAAAGATGGTGCCTTGGCTCAACATCAAAAACCTGAGGCATGTTTTAAGTTAAAATAAAAGCTTAAAGTATGATTCCATCATTTTGTATGATTCCTGCCTTAACTAACTTGTTCAACTAAATCGCTAATTATTAATTGAATTGGGTATAAGGGTTTCTACTGTTGTTAACCAAATAATACGTTAAAAGCTACAATACAGGGTGTGAAGGCACACAAGATGATCTCTTACAGGGGAAGAGAGGGCTTAGGACAGCCTCTGTGGAGGCAGGTGAGTCCTGAGTTGGGTGCCAAAGTATAGAGTAGGAGGTCCTAGGGAAATAAGGAAAGCCAGTCACTTCCCAGGGTAGAAATCAGTATAGTCATATGACTCAGTTTTCTAGACTTCGTAAACCAACCCACAGACATGATAGCATAAGTTTGACTCTTTAGTCTGCCATTACTGTGTGTTCTTAAACAAGTCTTCTATGTCTCAGGGTTTGCATCTGAAAGATGAGGATAGTAGCAGTACCCATCTCAAGGGGCTGCTGTGAAGATTACATAAGATGACCTCTAATTAATCATACATTAATAAAAATGAGTGCAAAATTATTTTAAGGCTTTCCGGGAGCAAGGGAGTAGGAATGCTGATTCTGGAGATAAAGAAAATGTTTTATACTTCTAAAATCTCTTGCCAAGATCGTAAGAAGTAGGAGATTGAAGAGAAAGAAAGGTGGGGTGTAAGCACCAGAGACCTGGAGATATGTCGGCCCCTGAGGCAAGCACTCTCAACAACCAATTCTCAACCTGCACAGTCCAGCCATCACTTCCAACTAGCTCACTCATTTCCCCCAAAGATCCTGTAAAATAACTATTTCCACTATCTCCATTTTACATATGTAGGAACTAGGTCTCATAGAAGTTAAACACTTCATTCAAAGTTGTGCAGACAATAAACAAGGAGCAAGGACTAGAACCCAGGTCACCCGATTCCAAATTCTGTGGACTTCTCAATAGCCCAGGCTGCCTGTCTCATGTTCACTTCACAAACCCTGAGCTGTCGTGTCTGGTATTATATTTATTCATTTGTTAAAACTACTGGTAGGACAGGATGCTGCAACTAATAGCTAAAACGAGGATTGGAGATTATCAAGGATTCCAATTATCCTGCCTATCTCTGACCTCCATTACTAAGGATAAACAGAAGCCAGCTCTAGCAATTTTCTGAAATTTTCATTAATTTTAAATTAATTTATACAATGTCATCTTTCCCTTTACCCAAAATTAAAATGTCCTTGTCTTTTCAGTTTCTCATTACAGACAAATCCCCGTATGTCTTTGAGACTGTCTGTTGTTTTTCTCTGGATCCTTTGTATTTCTGCTTTGTTTTCTTTGAAATGAAAGGACCCAGTGCTGATTTCTGATTTTAAGGTGAAGTCATAACATCAATGTATATCATTAAAATGTTTTATTGTAATTACAGAAATAGTCAATGCCAAATTACGCACACTGTATTATTTTCTGCATTATTCTTTATCCCATTCTCAAAGTTAATACAGCCTATTATATCTCATTCATTCTTCTGACTGCTGCTGCACAGTGAGCAGATGTCTCCATTGAGCAATCCACAATGAATCTGAGATCTTTTTCCTGAGCACTTACAAGTAGAGTAATTCAGAGCCCATCAGTGAGTATGAGCTGTTTCAATTGTTCCTTCCAGTGTACATTAGTTTGCACTTGTCTACATAAAATTTCAAAGAATCATAGATATTAAAGAGGGAAAAGACCAGTTAGTTTATCAAACCTGCCAACTCTGCCGGCAAAAGCAAGCAAAGGAAGTAATCCTATCAGTTCATACTATTTTAATGATGCTGATTAATAATAATTACAATTACTGCTTATATTACGTGGTGTCTTTCATCCCAAAATCAGTTAAGATGCTTTTTATTTTTAAGGCAGCATTTCTTTTCCAAAAGGGAACTGGGGCACAGACATTAATGTTACCATACTCAAAGCAAATCCAATGAAGCCAAGAATTCAATTCAGTTGGGTTCAGTAAACATCTCGAGCACAACCACTTGAAAGGAGAGGAACTCTGCTGGGTGCTCTTGGGGATGCAGAGGTAAATAGGACCTAAATCCTTACCCTCTGGTTTACTCTCTAGTAAGGGATTTATGACAGTGAACACGTATAGCTAATATGATCATTCTAAGCAAAGTAGAAGATAACATGGACACAAGAGTCCTCTGGCTTTAGGAATTGAAAAAGACTGTGAAGAATGTGACATTTGAGCCAGACCTTGAAAGAAGAATGAGTCTAATGTCCATCTGCAGAGTTTGGGAAAAAAGAAGCTGAGCAAAGAACCAAACCAAAACAGAACAAGAGAGCTTAGCTGGGGTTCTACCTTACAGTGTAAAGACCAGTCAGTATGCACTTCGTCACAGCAAGGGAATACAGTCCATAATGCAGAAGACACCTACTAGGTTCTCTTTAAACAGGATTAGGATGTGAAAACTCAATACACCTGAACAACCTGAAACAGCTACCAGAATATATTGACTACCAATCATGAATATACTTATGGAGACAAGGCAGAATGTTTTAAATGAGGACTGTCTCCAAAAAACCCACCAAATCCAGAAAGCCTGGTATTGTATGTAAAAAAAAAAAAAAAAAAAAAAAAATTGGAAATTCCCAACTACACACTAAAATCTCAAACATTAGATGAATAAATGACCCATCTGTCAGTACCTTAGTACTCCTTTGTACTACAAGAACTCACACTAGTGTCCCATATGGTCACACCAGGGATTGATAGGCCCTTGTTAGATTGCTGTTCAACTCTAGAACCCAAACCTAGAAAGCACAGAACAGGGTATTTCATTGTGTGATTCCTTCAATAGAACTCTGGGAAAGTACAGACTAGGAAAATGCCAATATATTCTTATGGTTAGTAAGAGTAGATATTTCTCCGCTTTCATTCAAATAAACCAACCTTTGAAAGCATTATTATCTGTCAATCTTTGTTTGTTTTATTTTCTGAGACAGAGTTTCACTCTTTTTGCCCGGGCTGGAGTGCAATGGTGTGATCTCGGCTCACCGCAACCTCTTCCTCCTGGGTTCAAGTGATTCTCCTGCCTCAGTCTCCCGAGTAACTGGAATTACAGGCATGCGCCACCACGCCCGGCTAATTTCGTGTTTTTTAGTAGAGACAGGGTTTCGTCATGTTGGCCAGGGTGGTCTTGAACTCCTGACCTCAGTTGATCCATCATCCTTGGCCTCCGAAAGTGCTGATTACAGGCGTGAGCCACTGCGCCTGGCCTCAATCTATTATTCAGTCATTACAATGCTACTTTATATCACCCTTTATAAAACCACTGGAGTGAAGAAAAAGGAAACTATAGAAGACTTCTAGTACTTCCACATTCATCCCTCAAGGACCATTGCAAATGTCATCCCCTTCATGAAGCATTCCCCAATTCCTTCCACCATTATTCCCTTCACCACCAAATTAATTGTTCTCTCCTGTGACTACCACAGTTCTTTTGATCCATTGGTATATGCTTTATAATTAGTTCTGTGAATATCTGTCTCTCTCCACCAGGATGAAAGCACCTTAAAGGTAGGGATTCAAGCCTCAATCATCTTGCACCCTGCAATGCCAAGCTCATTTTCATTGTCTGACATACAACAGATATTTATCATGTTTGTTAAATCACTTCCTCAGGTCTCAGAGACCTTATTTTGACATATTTAAATTATTAAAACTTTTTTAAAATCTATACTTTAGTCCATTTTCTGCTGCTTTAGTCCATTTCAGGATACCACAGACTGCGTCGTTTATAAAGAAAAGAAATGTATTTGCTAGAGTCTGGAAAGTCCAAGATCAAGGGGCCACATCTGGTGAGGGTCACTCCATAGCAGAAGGCATCACATGGTTAGTGAACACGTAGGCATGGCAGAGGGAAAATGGGGGCCAAATTCATCCTTTTATCGGGAGCCCACTCCGTCGATAACTAACCCACTCCCAAGATAACCGCGCTAATCCGTTCATGAAAGTGAAGCCCTTAAGGATTCTCCACCTCTTTAAGGTCTCACCTCTTAATACTCTCATAATGGCAATTAAATTTGAACCTAAGTTATGGAGGGAACAGCCGAACCATAACAGTACCCTATCCAAAACTTACCCTTGTCTAACCATGGCATTCAGAGTCAGATGCGAGACCCTTATAGGTGTGTGTCTGCCACTATCCTTCATTCAATCAGCATGTACCTCTGGCTGTGCACTGAAGAAGTACTGCCCTTAACAAGACCTGAGCCTTGACTCTGTCACTTAGCAATTATATAACTTTGGAAATCCTTTACAGTCAGACCGACCCAGCTTTAGATAGACTTATACTCTAATGGTCACTTGCTAATTGTATGATGGTTTGGCAAGTTATACTCTCTAGACCACAGTGTCCTCAACTATGAGGTGAAGGTATTAATAGCACCTATCTCAGTTTGAATGAGACAATGCCTGGAAGAGTATAACACAGTGTGTAGCACATAGCGAATACTCAATTATTATTACTGTCTCCTCATTTATAAAGTAGAAATAATAATACAAGTCCCTCAGGACTGTTGTAAGGAATAAATGATATAAAAAGCAGAATTTTACCCAGCATGTTGTTCCATCAACATTTCCTTCCTCCTTATGTTCTAGAATAATTGCTACAACTGATGGAGTGCCTTTTACATATCAGGTAATGTGTATCAGTCACTTTAAATATATGATCCCATCTAATTTAATTCTTAAGACAAGCTATTTAAATAACAATTATTATCCCTATTTTACAGATGATGAACTGAGTTTCAGAGAGAACAAATAATCAGCCCAAGGTCACATAACCAGTTCAGGACAGACTGTTCCAGAAGCTACAGACAAGTTGGATCAAGTACAAAACAGGGAAGCATAGGAAGAAAGCACAGGAAGAAAGCACACGCTTTGAAGCTCCCTACGGAGTTGAGCATTTCTATTTATCCTCATCCTGGTCCCCAATTCCAGTACTACGCTTGCTGTTTAGACTAGCCTCTGGGATCCATGTCACTATATTCTCACTCTCACTATTCACCTACTCTTGCTTTTTGATAAATACATGAAATGACGTCTCTCATGTAAGAGCTAACTCTAATACACTTACCTCTCCCAATTTTTTTTATTATAAATTGGCTATTGTTCCCATGGTCTTTTTATCTCAGTTGTACTAATTGTTACCCATGAAAATTTTAATTTTTAGTAATCCAGTTAGCCTTAATTTCCTAGACTTCCATAATGGGCTTATATTAGCTGTGTCAAATATGTTCCTTGCCAGCCACATGGAAGGGAAGATGGCCCTTCCATGGTTCATACTAAAAGACAGTCCAGTTTTATACCAAGTGACAACCGCTCTACCCCTACCCATCTCCCTTTACCACAGCACCCTAGACTAGAGGTGAGCTTCTGACTCATGGAAAGCTCCAACCTCAAGCTGGCTAAGAACCTATAAAGCATGGCAGTGAAAAGATGAGTTGGGTTAGTTGGATCCTTTCTTGGGAATCTAAATTAGGGAATTCTGAGAGAAGGAAGCAATTATCATGGAAAATTGCAGCTGAAAGAATGGAAGGAAAGAAACCATGAGAAGCCATGAAGCGGGGAGAGTAGAAAGAGTAGATTCTGGACATGGGGCTCTTGACAAGTCAAAGAAGCAACAATTAGGGGTGTAATTAAAAAGCTATGAGATTGAGAGAGCTTACTCAGAATAAAGCTAGAAGATCAAAGCAGTGAGTAGCAAAAGAGCCTGAGTAAGGCAAACACAGAGGGAGAGAATCAGACTGATATGAACGAGAAAGTTGTCCCTAGAGCTGCCTCAGCACCTAAAAGGTCTCCAAGTCTGATTGCAGGCTCTATCTGTGAGCATCTTCACAGTGAATGTCACTTTTCTAGAGGGAACCTGAGTGAGTCAGTTCTTTGCAACCAGAAGCCCTTTTCTAGACGGTTTAGCACTTAAAACCTTTTTTAGAAAATGAAAATTAAATTACAGTGACTCCTTCTTTGTTTCAGATGGTCACAACTGCAGATTCCTGGAAGTCAGGCGTTCACCTTACTATCCTCTGATTGTGCAAACTTCCTCAAAGATCTCTTGATTTTTCCTGTTTCTGAGCTAGAAGAAACTTCTCCTCTTTAGTCACTACCTACATATCAATAAATAGCAGGTAAGATAGGCAAACTTAACTAACTGATTTATCATCTGTGATTCTTTGACATAAAAAATAAACTCATAGGAAATCACAAGGTCCAAGAATGGGAAACGTGAAAAACAAAAGCTTTAGGGGGAAAAAGCTGGGCATGAGAAAGGAGAGGAGGCTGAGTGTGGTGGCTCATGCCTGTAATCCCAGCACTTTGGGAGGCTGAGGTGGGCAGATCACTTGAGGTCAGGAGTTTGAGACCAGCCTGGCCAACATGGCAAAACTCTGTCTCTACTAAATATACAATAATTATCTGGGCATCATGGTGCACACCTGTAATCCCAGCTACTTGGAAGGTCGAGGCAGGAGAATCGCTTGAACCCAGGAGACAGAGGCTGCAGTGAGCCGAGGTCTTGCCACAGCACTCCAGCCTGGGCAACAGTGCAAAACTCTGTCTCAAAAAAAAAAAAAAAAGAAAGAAAGAAAAGGAAAGAATTTGAGAGTATACAAAATGCTTTATTATGATTATGTATTTTATTCTTTGCAACAGGAGAGAAGACGAATACCCTATGAGAAATTTCCTTTTTTTTTTTTTAATGCAACACAAGGTTGCAATTTAAGATTCTTCTTGTCAATTCTTTTTGTATTTACACCTTTTTTTTTTTGAGACAGGGTCTCACTATCTCGCCCAGGCTGGTCTCAAGCAATTCTCCCACCTCAGCCTCTGGATGTATATTTAATTAAATTCATTAATAAGCTTTATTTCAGTGTGAACTGTTTATTCATTCACCAACATTTATTGATTGCCTGCTCTGTTTCACCCTATGCTAAGGATTAGGGGTACAAAAACTACAAACAATTCAACCTTTGAGGGACCACAGCCCAGAGCAGGAGGCAGACGATTCTAGTGCAGTGTGATAAGAGCCACATAAGTGCATACTAGGAGGCGGTGGAGCAGGAATGACCTGGTTTGGGTCCAGGAAGCTTCCCAGAAGAAATGCCCAGGATCAATCTTGAAAGGAGCAGCTGGAGCTGGCTTGGAAAAGTTAAGGCAAAAAGACATTCCAGGCAGAGACAGCAACGTGGGCACTGGCACAGAAGTTAAAGTCCTGAATTCTTTAGACTATGGTTGCCTTAAACACTCCAGTGTGTCATGGATGTCTATACGGTAAACCACCAATCCAAGCATCCTTGGAGAAAGTATGACCTTAACCTTCACTCAGAATGATCCTTGTCCACAGACCCTCAGCAAAATTTCTCTCCTCAAACATATACTAACTACACAAGCCCTAAGGATAACAGAAAGTCCAATATATCTAGTATTATCCAAGATAAAAAGTTACCTCAAGGTTCATAAGTTTCTCTTCTGAGCAAATGACGGCTTGGTTTCCTTCAAATGCTATTAGTGGTAGTTTTGAGTTTGTGTATTTTTCAGGAAAAAGAGTGATTGTGATTTTCATGGAATTACTAAAGCTCTCCAAAGTTTTAAACTAAAGGCATTTTGAATCTTTAAGACTACTTTTGGTAACTACTTAGATCATTAAAAATTAGATTGGCAATAATAATATATAGAATATGCTTTCCTTTTCCCTTTATAATGTTTAGCATTCATCGGTAACCAAACACTTCACAAATTTCTACAGAGTACATTCTTAGGTTCTAAAAGTCTTACTGGCATGTCCACTTCACTAAACTATTTCTGTTTTCCTGTCTTTAAAGTTAATAATACATTTCTCTTATGTATCTACTTATTATTATTGTTATGATATTAAACAAGATATTCAATGTCAGGAATTTTAAGCAACCCAGAATAAAGACACATTGTAAATCAAAAAATTATTACATATATTGTGCAAAATCCTCTTTCCCAGCTAGAAAGTAATTATATCTTACATACTATTTTTTTCCAGATGATAAAACGTAAAACTAATTAAAATTGAGTCAGTGGTTTACTAACTGTCAAAGCAACCTTGAACTGGTTTCCCTTGCTCCAAACAAGATGATATTCCTAAAACAGGGCAGGAAAATTTACTCTGGGGTTCTAAAAATTACATTAAGAGCCACTGTGTAAAATTTTTAAATTATATATTTTCAAAGGTTTAACCAATTTCAAATGAATAGTGCTTGGAATTACTCATAGAGATGACATGATTAATGAAACCATTATTCATTCTCTACCCTCTGTCTCACCCTCAATCACATTTCAGAAGCAGATTATTACTTATATCTTAAAGGCATATATAATATATATGCACACACGTATATTATATACACACACACATATGTAACTATCAGCAGATAATCTCTTTCAGGAGTTTCATGTCATAAAGATTGCCAATGATCCCGTCATCCCCAAAAGCATAGTGTTAAACCCATAGCATGTATCATCAGCACTACAGTTGCTTACACTGTTCCTTTGCGTCCTCAAAACAACATGTGAGCACAATACAAAAAAAAAACCACGATTTTTATGAAAAAGCCTGTGAGAACAGCAAAGCTAAGAGATGTACCCAGTGCCCATCCATTTTAAATTCATACTTATACAGAAAAACATGCATTCAAAACAGCCTCTTCTTTTGGAAATGGTTCTTTAGTCTCTTGCACATGTGCCTGCATGCTGACTGGCAAATTCTCCAAAAGATATAAATTAAACTCTCACTTCTTCCTATTGAGCTTTTCACTTCAAAATGTCAACATAGTCAGTATGATAGATATAGACGTATAGGAATGAATCCTATATATCCACAAAACCCACTACCCTTTCCCCTTTAATAACTATAGTTCTTGAATTGGGCTTCATATAAGATGACCAAAGACCAGATTCATTAAGTATCTTATTCACAGAATCAGAAAAACATTGAATAGCAGAGCTGGAAGGAAGCTTAAAGATGATTTAGTCCGATTCCCTCATTCCAAGAGGTCCAGAGAAGTAGAAATGGGGATTTCTAGGCCATAGACTGGCAAAACCAAAGATAGAGGCTGGTCCATTGCACTTTGTAGAAAACATGTCATTATTAAACTAGAACTAGGGATCCTTTTTTCGATGAACACTCTAAATCCTACCATTTAAAAAAAAAAAAAGGATGGGGGAAGGCAAAACTAAGGCAATTATTACTATTTATTATTATTATTATTATTATTATTACTATTATTGAGATGGAGTCTCGCTCTGTCACCCAGGCTGGAGTGCAGTGGCGCGATTTCAGCTCACTGCAAGCTCTGCCTCCCGGGTTCACGCCATTCTCCTCCTTCAGCCTCCCCAGCAGCTGGGACTACAGGCGCTCACCACCACGCCCCACTAATTTTTTTGTATTTTTAGTAAACATGGGGTTTCACCGTGTTAGCCAGGATGATTTCGATCTCCTGACTTCCTGATCTGCCCGCCTCAGCCTCCCAAAGTGCTGGGATTACAGGCGTGAGCCACCGCGCCCGGCCCAAGGCAATTATTTTAATGCCAAGTCAACACAGTACCTTTAATCTGAATGTCGCGGTGATTGCCTCTGTTCTCTGCTTCTCATCTCTTGCAAAGATGGCCTAACAGGGAGATTTAATTAGCTAGCAGTTTCACCCCTCATTTTCTTGTGAGTCCTTGGGTGAGTCACATAACCTTACTCAAATATAACAGAAGGATAACAATACTATTTAATTCACAGAGCTGTTATAATAGAGGACTAGGCAGATATTTTAAAGTGCATTAAAATGTCAAGGATTAAAAGGAATGGAGAAAATTTCCATTGTACGTCTTATATTTATGTCTCTTGGGAGTAGAAAAACTACAAAATCCCCTTTGGTAAAGCTACATGCAAAAGCCGTATTTGTAACTAATGAGTTTTGGAAATGTCCTGCACCTTGTGTTGGTTTTACTTTCAGCAGGACTAGAGACTCCAGAATTGTTATTTATGCAGAGTACCTACACATTGCACCCTTTAAAATGTCATAACAGTCTTCAGTTTTCTTCCCCCGGAGTTAAAGATGGCCTGTATCACTGCTGTCTGGCTCTCCAGTTCTGTTAAATCTTTCCTCTGACCAGATCCTTGTTTTACTCACTCCTCAACTCCCCACTTGGATTACTCCTCTTTTTGGATTACTCTTCCAATGCCAACTCAGACTGCCTCCCCAAGAGGCAGCTCCCCGGTGAGTAACACACTTGGGGTGGGGGAGAGTATGTCGGAAGTGATCAAAGACTTGCAAATGAAGTGCATACCGCTCAGAGGAGGAGGCGTTGGCCACAGGTGCCAAATGCAGACCACAGCAAGCTGGCAAGCTCCGGTTTAGGTTGTTGCTACAATGTGGGCTGGGCACATCCCTGTGTAACAATGCTGGGTATGTAGAACTGACTCTTATTTTTCTCATGACACGGCTTAACCACACATTATGTGTGGGTTCCTAAAGTATAGGCATCAAACCTATGATTTATGTGTGGGTGGGCATGTGTGCCTTCTAAAAAAACTATTAAATTAATCTTAAAAAAAAAGATGGATGGACAACACTGAAGACAAACTCCGCTGAGTACTAGAGAAAGACACGACATAGAAAATGGTGATGCCAGCATTAACACAAATCTGCCTCCGTGGAAATGACTGGCATTTCAACCAGACACTATATTCTTTCCAAGAAAGGCCACAAATAGGAGGAAGAGAGAGAGAGAGAGAGAGAAAAAAAAAGGTTCTATCTTTGATATCACTAAACCAGTCAGATTTTAATAACACAACCAGAGATCTGCTAAAAAGGTATTTAATTTTTTTTCCCTTTATGAGTCCTTGCTGGGAGGGGTAGGATATGTTTCCTTGCTGGGAGGGGTAGGAAAGGTCATTTTATTATATTGTCTTTGGAATTCCAAGATGACAGTGATAATGGTAGAGACTCTTGCAGCTGAGTGTTTAGTACCAGCCCTAGAAGAACGATGGAATCAGTAAAACGAGATCAGAGTCTCACTAACCGCAGTCGACATGAATTATCCAGGTAGCAATGTTAGGCTGCTCACTACAAGAGTGAAGTTACTTCACAGTACAAGTGTAGGGGTTTAGCAGATATTATTTGTTGGTCTGTGTGCTGAGAAAAAGAGAGAGAGTGAAGGATGATGAGAGACGGAAGGAAAATTTTCTGCTCTTTGGAATTGCTGGGCTCCCTGTGAGTAGGAATGACACCAGAGGAATGGAAGTTGGCTGGGGCAAGGGGAACTCAGCCACAAAGAGAAAGAGAACAGTTAGCTTATGTCTAGTTACACACTTTGAGTCAATAACTTATGCAACTCTATGCACTCCGCCATAATACTTGCATGCTGTTCAATAAGTATTATCAATATTAGGATTACTAGTTTGTGTGACCATGTGGTTAATGTGGATCATACCAATAAGACTGTAAGTTCCCTGAGGGCAGGGGTATATCCGCCTTTCTCTTTCCTATATCCTCAGTGCCCAGTGTTTGCCTGCTGCAGAGTAAAGATCCCCAAAATATTAGTCGAATGAACAAATGAATACATGAATGAATTTATGCAAATTCATGTTGTGGACCCATGCTTGTCATATTTGTGCTATTTGATGACATGAGCAGGGCAGAGCATGCTGCTGTAATCCAGCACAGCAAGCAGAACTACAAAAGGTGCCTCTCTTTGGTTGGCCAAGTGCTGGAGTATGTAAAATCAAATGTGGGTGTGAGGTAAAGGTACGTGGCATGAAGACCCTCCGGGTACTCTGAACCCCCGGGTGTGGTCTAGATGTTACCACAGCTTTGTTGCGCCCCTTAGATTAGTGCTTATCTCTTTTGGACCTTAACATCCTCGTCTATAACATGATGGAATAACACTTCTTTTTCCTTGCAGTCCTTAAATTCTAACATTTTAGGAACATATCTGGACCCTGAAATCTTGTCAGGAACAACCGTGGTAAGATCTCTCCCTATAAAGTAGAAAACAATTAAGTTTTCAGATATATATATACAGCTTTATTTTAATAAAACATTAAATGTAGGGGGACCTTCTTGCCAGATCCAGGCCAACTAATGGCTTTCCTTCAGCTTTTCCCACACTCAGAAGTCAGGTTTCCAGGCCTCTGTGAGAAGCACATAAATATTCTCAACCAGGGCTGGTCCTTTGCTTCAATCTCCAGCTATCACAGGGAGTCAGTCTGATAAACATTTGCAGTTAGAATGGAAGGAGGCACAGCCTCCTAGACTTTTACAGATTTTTTTGGACAAGTAGCAGAGTCACAGAAAACCTAGAATTAGGTAAGAAAGCAGAATTCCCCCAGAGAATTCAGAGAGAGCTACAACTGGGAGCCTTTAAACAATCACTGTGTAGGAACAGAAGAAAGGAAATCCACAACTCAAGAAAATAAGCAGACATTTTTTTCTTCAAAAAAAGATTTTAAAGATGCATATTAGGCACTGATTTTAGCCCTCTATTCCATCCCTCAAGATGTCACTTCAAAAAGGAAAAGGTTTTATCCACAAAACCACCAGCGAGTAAACAGCCTTCACATTCTTAGCCTCATACACACACAGTGAGATATTTAGTCTCTGATAAACAGCAATTGTAAATAAATCTCATTTAATCTCTAAAAGCCACAATAAAAATCTTTAACCTCCAAGGTAGAGTTTACAGATGTGTCTGCATGCCCTGCCAGTGCCAGAAAACACAAGGTCTTGAATAAACTACTATACCAGGGGGCACATTTTCTCGCTCAAGCATCTTACATTGACCTTCTTTAAAACAAAAATATGTACAAGGAGGAGGAAAGGGGAAAACCCAACCCCTCCCACCCCATTCTCTGTACAAATCGGCCAATAAATCTAACGAAAAGACACAAGAGAAAAGGACAGAAGCCAACAGGTGGAACAAGGCTTTTTGTTTCCTTAGAAATGCTCAGACACTTGATCTATGCTCCTCAGTCTATTTGTCTCAGGGTGTCTTTAATGATGGTTTTATTACCCTGATGATGATGATGATCAAGAATAATGGTAACACTTCTACTCTGTGATTCCACAGCATCTCTAGCTGACGATTTCTCCACGCGTTTCAGACACAGTGATCTGTTCTGTTTCGCTCAATCCCAGGGAGGCATACAGCATCCCTGATCAGCTCCCTTGATTTTACAGATGGGGAAATTGAGGCACGGGGCACCCCACAACTCTACAGTCTCTACGACCAGAGGAATCCCTGAGACTGGAAAAGTTTCTGGATCGTCTTGTGGCAGAGTTCTCTTGCTCTCCCTTCTTGCCTGCCATGCCGCTCCTCCTCGGAGAGTCTGGGCTGGGGTGGTAAGGATCGGGGTGCCTCCCCTTCACAGCAAGGCACACCAGGGCAGTGTGTGGGAAGTCCACATGCACACACAGACCCACCGGCACACTGGCACACACAAAGCTCGATGCAATCTCTGCAGTCACTCGGCGGAGCCCTGGCCGGCCCTTGCTCAGCCTGAGAATGCACAGCTTGGAGCCTGCAAGGCCTCCCTGGGCTCTGGGCTGGGGCTTCCCAGAACGAAGGCTCTGCCCTTCTCTCCCTCTCTTTCAGGCTTCCCTCTCTCTCGCTCCCTCTCTCTCTCTCTCTTTTCCCTCCCACACTCACACCCTCCTCCCACCCCTCTCCATCCACCCCTTCTCCCCCACCAACCCAGAGGCACAGATCGTGTTACTGGGGTTCCCTCGAAAGAGGGGCCATCCCCAGCCCTGGGCGCCTTGAAAGACTTCCAGGGGCAACGCAGGAGCTCCAATCGCAGGACCCCAGCGCTCCTCCAGAGCAGCGCAGGAATGAGACCCCCACTTCCAGGCACAGGCGAACAAGCCTGCCACCGAAGAAGGAATTGTTAGGGCTCTTACCTTTTTTATGAGGAGAAATTCTGGAGAATCATTTCAGAAACTGAGGGGGGAAAGTGAATGAAGACAAAAAAGACCCTTTTCCTGCAATCCCTGGCCTCCTGGTATCAAGACACCAGGACAACATCAAAGCAACTTAGGGGGAACACTTTAGGGGCCTATTGTCTGCTCTGGTCTGATCTGTTTTTCTTCTGACTCCCCCTCTTGCTGCGGTGACACTTGGTACGGCCCAGGCATTCATGCCAAGTAGCTTTCACACATGGAAGCTTGTCTCAAGCAATTGCTGACAAGCCACAAACAAGACATTCTCCCTCCCTTCTATACGCCCCCCCTACTCCTCCCCCCTCCACCTTTTCCTCCTCCCCTCTTGTCTCCCCTCCTCCTTTCTTCTGAATGCAAACTAAAACTCTCCAGTGACAGGCAGGCTCGCAGGCTTGGCCTAGCTGCGCACGCAGACACACACACACACACACACACACACACACACACACACACACACTCTCTCTCTCTCTCTCTCTCTCTCTCTCTCTCTCTCTCTCTCAAGCAGCTCAGCTAGTTGCTGCTGCACTGGTGGAGTTAAGAGACAGGAAAAAGCCCAGGCTGAGTTGGGGGCAGGGAGAAAAAGAGAGAGGGAGAGCGAGAGCAGAGAGCCGCCTCCTGTGTCCTAGTAAAATGGCAGAAGAGAGGTGAGCCCTTTGGAAGAACAGCAGTGGCCACACACGTGTGCACACATACACAGACTCAGGCCATCTCAGCGCCGGGAAAAGTGAAATAAATGACCCGACAAAGGAAAAAACAAAGTCCCATTAGCTGGAGATTGGGGGAGTAGGGAGATAAGAGGGTGGGTGGCCCCAGGACTGGGGTTTCTGTTGAGTGATTTTTCTTCTTTACAATGGAGAAAAAATTGTTTCCTGAGGATCTAGCCTTTCACTGCATAATTGAGCATGGACTTGAGCTACTAGTTACAATAAAATCATGAAATGTGTAAATGTGTGAGTAAACTTAACTGTAGGTTCAACTTGTACCCAGGATATTTTTAAAGTGAAGCTTTTTTTTTTTTTTCTTTTAGCAGAAACCCTAGAGAGCAGTAGCAAGGAGCGTAGTAACAAGTAGTGTAAACTAGGAGAGCTGTGAAGTGTGATGCTAAAGTTACTGATTGCCAGGCTGCTGGAATTTATGGAGGGTGGGCCTGAGAGTTGGAGGAGGGGAGGGTGAGTCTGTGTGCTGTTTTCTAGGAATAAGAGGGGAATGAGGTAGGATAATGAATATGGCAAGAAACAAGCAGGAATTTGATTGGTGTGGAGGGAGGAGGTGGGGGCTGTAAAGGAGTGGAGAGAGAGAGAGAAACAACACTGCATTAAAAAAAGAAGAAAAATGGAAACCCAGAGAGATTGAAACATGCAGAGTAAATGAGATGGTAAAAGAAGGCACAAAATGTGAGCAAAAAGGAGCACAAAGGATGTGCAAATTTGCAGATGGCATGAAATCAGGAGGGCCAATTGAGATCAGGAAGAAGAATGACAGGATGATTACATGACATTGATATTTTTAGATACTGTGGACTCACAGACCTAACAAGATCTCCTCTGCCTAGGCCAGAAGAGTCACCCCTATACAACAGGATCTGAATGGAAGCTTAGCTCCTAACTGGTGCTAAATCAGATCTGCACTTTTTCATGAAGATTGTTTAGACTCTATTCCTCAGAATCTTCCTCTACAAAATGGAAATTATGTGAACACACATCACTCATTCCTTCGTAGGGGTGCAGTAAAGAATAAATTATGACTTCTTTCATACTTAATACTAGCGAAATGAGGTGTCACTACCTAAAACTCACCACATCAAAGACACAGACTTGTTCCTGTTATTTTTCCCCTTAATTTGCTTCTCCATTATCCCTGATCCCTGAACTGTCTGTCCCGACTCCCATTAATGATGATGATGTGGTGATAATAATGAAAATAATTACTTTTTTTTTTTAGTATTTACTTGATTCTTAGCATTTTCCCATGCATTTATACCATGAAGTAATTTCTGTTAAGGTCATTTCCATTTACAGATGATAGAAAAATGAGGCACAGAGAGGTTAAGCAACTTGTCTGAGGTCACACAGCAAGGTAGAGGTAGAGCTGAAATCCATCTGAGGTCTGTGTGATTCTAAAGCCCCAGCGTTTACCCACCACATTGTGCCTTCTCACTCGAGTAGACCAGGTAGTCCATGGCACTTCAAGTCTAGTCAGCCATACAAGTACACTGTTTTTCCTGTACCCCAGGGTTGGGTTTGAATGCTTTCATTTTGAGCCAGGGGAACTTCTGACCTCCCCTTAATAGGTTACTGACTCACCGTCCACTTCTAAGTGGTGGTGACTCACTATACACAATGAGGCCTCCTAGGTAAGAATTGCATAAAGGGTCGACTTAACCTTCAATGACTGCACTATTTTCAGATTGCTAGGGAATGGAGAAAGGTAGCTAAGACCAGAAAAGCTTCCTTTTCTTAAGTGTAAAAAAGTTTTTTAAATAAGAAAGCAAACTAAAAAGGCCCATAGATATTGATGATAATGATGATGGCAACAACTAACATTTATTAAGCATTTCCATATATTAAACAACCTCATACAGTGTAAACTATTAGTGTTTCTATTTTCTAGATGAAGGAGCTGAGGCACAGAAGTGAAGTAACGTGTTAAGGTAATCCAGCCAGGAGGTAGTGGCTGAGATATGGCCCCAGGTGGTCTACCTTTCTAGAGACCAGGATCGCCACCACTATGCTGTACTGCTACAGCAGCAAAAAGACTTGTTCCGATTGTTAGAGTGAAAATACAAATGCTCAATGAGAGAAAGAAGAAAGAGGCAGTCATGATCCTAACATTTTCACATGCATTTTAAAATCTCATGACATCTCCTGAAAGTAGCTAATGAAGAAGAAAGCATGTGCCCGGGCCCCCAAACAACCTTTAGTTTTCCAATTCCTCCACTTGGCAGAGGACAGAGAATGCCAGGCCTTCAGGCCAGAACATGTTGGTAAGAACACCAGGTCAGACTATCTTGCCTCCAGCACTGATGGCTTCCACCTGCCAACTCCAAAGAGAAAAAAGAAATTCCAAGTGGATATGTGAACAAGGTCAATGCATGAGCATTTCTAAGTGTATTTTACAAGACTTATGAATGCTGAGCATGGAGTATAGATGAAAACGTCCTAGATTCTTAGGCAGAAGACCTGGCATTCTAGTGCTTGTTCTATACTCACCAGTGTGTGAGCACAAGCCTTGCTATCTGAACCCTATTTCCTCAATTATAAAATAAGCTAATGACATTAGCTCTAAAACCCTTTCCAGTTCTGAAATGCTATCATGCTAGTAGTTATCTGGTTGATGAGGGAAAGACTGGAAACCAGACTGGGCGCAGTGGCTCACGCCCGTAATCCCAGCATTTTGGGAGGCCGAGGCGGGTGGATCACGAGGTCAGGAGATCGAGACCATCCTGGCTAACACAGTGAAACCCCATCTCTACTAAAAATACAAAAAAATTAGTTGGGCGTGGCGGCATTTGCCTGTAGTCCCAGCTGCTGGGGAGGCTGAGACAGGAGAATGGCGTGAACCCGAGAGGCAGAGCTTGCGGTGAGCCAAGATTGCACCACTATACTCCAGCCTGGGCGACAGAGCAAGACTCTGTCTCAAAAACAAAAAACAAAAAAACTAGAAGCCAAGGTAACTGATGAGATGTGTTTGGCACATGTGTGTGAAAATGTGTTGGAGGGGGTGGTGGCATTAAGGAATGGAACAAGAATTAGACCCTATCTGGGCTGTTCTACCCGGATTGCAACACACCTCTTCCAAAATGCCTTCTACATGATATCCACTTTTCACTTTATTTTGTTTCACTGCTAGAGCTCCCACCAATTACAAATTCACTTGCATTATTAATAATCCTTTAAAAATGTAAACACCTCTGGAAGGGATAAGGGAAGTCAGCCTTTCCTACTTTAGCATGAATTATTTCATTAGCCTACTTTTCTACAAATTCCTAGATCATATCAAACAGCCATTTAGAGTAGAGGGAGAAGAGGAAAAAAGTAGTAGGAGCCGGTAGATAGTTTTGGAACTTAGAAAACTCCTTGGTGCAAGGCAGGTCTGATTTGGGGGCTGTACAGGGCAGTAGAAAGAGAAGGGACACTGGGAAACGAGACAAGCTATCGGAGGTGAGGAGATATGAAAAGCAAAGACTTTCAAAACTTTTATCTAGCCCAGCCCAGAATGAATTGAAGGACCTTCATCATTCTCCACATTCCTTCTCCCTTTTCCTGCATCTGGCACAGGCTTATAATAGGTTCCTGTGGGTTCCCTATGGGACTTAAGGTTCATTCAAAACATGGGAGAAATGCTCAGATTTCTAAACAACCAACTTACAAAATAACCTTAAAAACTACAGCCCATTCATCATTTGATATCTACCTACATGTATATATTTAACTGTGGAAAAGAATGTGGTAGTAGGACAAATGAGACTTCTCCACATTTCTGGAAAGGTAAATTGTCTGACTTAAAGGAGAGAATCAAGCAGAAAATCAAGAAACAGATTTCAAGATTTACCAAGATAAAGGAGCAATTTAGTGGCTGGCAAGATTAGAACTCACCTAATCTGAAAATAGCTACCTCTTACTAATAATAAGTAAATTAAATTACAGAAAAACATAGCACTCCCCAATGATTAAAAGCCAAGGTAAAATGGCTGGGTTTTGGAATTGAAAGATTCAGGTTCTGATATCAGTGTGCTTACAAGCTAAATGACCTTGGCCAAGTCTTTTAACTTTTCTGAGACAGTTTCCAACGAGTTACTATGTAAACAAGCTTTACAAGCAGTGAAGTGCTATACAAATTTTAGCTAGTAATATATAACAATATTTAGTAAGAACAGCAGTGCTATGTGCTAGACATGGGCCTTACATGCATTATCTCATTTAATCCTTGCAATTCACCCTATAAGGGGAGTACTACTACTGGGAGTACTACTAGTGGTATTTATTTACTTGGTCTCTAGACCCAGACAGACATGACATTGAGTTACAGGCTCTGCTACTTTGTGACTCTGGACAAGTTACTCAACCTTTCTGGGCTTCAATTTCTTCTTCTGTAAAATGAGGATATTAATAGTACTTTCCTCATGGGATTATTTTGAGGACAAAATGAGATAATGAATGTATGTGACATAATTAGCATAGTGCCCAGTACATAAAAAGTAATCAACAAATGTTAGATGTTATATTTGTTCTCATTTTACAGGTTTGCTGAGATTAAGTACTTTGTCCAGGGTCACACAGTTCATAACTGTAACGGCCTCAAACCTGGTTCTGTTTGACCCAAAGCCCCTGTTATTTCAGCTGTTTTATATTGTCTATCTTGCTATGGATTTTTCAGACCTACAAATAACTGAAGGACAGACTAATTATCATTTGTTTTGTCCTTATTAGGTTCCCATTTGAACAGTTAGTCTGTAAACAAACACTCAAGGAAAACATTTTCTATACAGGACACCTTAGAGAAACAATGTTAATATTTAAAAATATTATTTGAGGCTGGGTGTGGTGGCTCACACCTGTAATCCCAGCACTTTGGGAGGCTGCGATGGGAGGATTGCCTGAGGCCAGGAGTTTGAGACCACCGTGGCCAACATACTGAGACCCTGTCTCTTAAAAAAAAATAATAAATATTACATCAGCATAGTGCAGGAAGTTAAAAAAAAATTAAAAGCTCAAAAAATTTAAAAATGGAAAAAACAAAAATACTATTTGAAAAGACCCCTCAAAGTGACCTACAGTAGAGTTCAAGCATCTCAGAAAAGCACAGTGACAAATTCATGATTTAGGACTTAAACATTATTCATTTAAATTTCATCTTTTTCTCTTCTCAGCTAAGCTTCAGGTCACTAGAGAGCATTAAATGGCCAAAAGCTCCAGTATAGAAGAAAGAACAAGGCATCTGGGTAATCCACAAACTGTAGTATGTAATATGTAATACGTACTATGAGATGGGTAGAAAATCGAGAACTACAGTTTATATAAGCAAAAATATTTAAGGGAACACAACTAACTTACAAATATGTGTTAACAAGAGATTCACATTATTGAACTCTGGTGAGAGGCAGCATCATTGTAGTGAGGAACAGAAATTCCCCTATCCTTCAGAATAAATGAATGCAGCTTCTTTGTTCTTTTTAAACAATAATAAATCAGAAGGATGGACTCATATATGGGTAGACCGACAGGATGACCATTCTAGAATTGGCCAACAGACTAAATGCCCAAGATCTTAACATATTTTTTTAAAAGCATAGCTATTTTTTTTTTCTGGACCACTTTCTGAAAAACCTCTAATTGTTGCAGAAGACCTAAGAAGGATCCTGATTAACTGATAAAAAGGAGAGTCAAAGAGATTTGCTTGAGTTCATATGCATTTGATTTGTATTTGTAATTGTTACTTAAATGCATTAACTAATGATAAATTGGAGTTCTGTGCATTTCATGTAGAGATGCGGCACATATGTATGTGAACACTCACACAGTGTCCTCTTGCAGAAGGATCAGCCAGGATTGTACCTTATTAGAACCCCAGATATGAAAGTCTTAGAATGTCTATTATGAACATGGTATATGTGTAATAATACAACTGACGTTTCAGTAGGACAGAAAAGCCACTTTGTCCTGTCCCCAACTCCTTCTAATGAAGATGTGGAAAGGAGCTTAGAACACTCTGAAAAAGGCCTTAGGAATCGATATGAGCCAAAGCAAGGAAGGCACAAACAAGAACAAGTTGCATTTGCTGTGGGCTGTGTTTGTAACGCCCCTTCCCTGAAATATGCTTCTGCCAGAAGCTTGCAGCTCATCAGAGCAGAAAGAGGCAGCGGAGCTACCAGTGGGAGCAACTGGTTTTGGTAAACAATGAACCAACTTCTCCCCCAGGGGAGCAGATCAGAGGAGATGTAATAAACTATGGAGAGAAACTCTCTAGCCATTCGCAGAGACTCATTCGCCAGAAAGAGACTGCCTCTTCTGATTGACCTTCGCTGCTGCAATGGTGTTGAACATGAGCTTACGCTGGCCTTGGTTAATGGGCAGAGAGTTTCAGGTATGACCTGGGGCACTCAGCTGTTCTCAGGGCTGCTTAGATGCCTGCAGAGGCAACAGCTACCTAGGCCACTAGCCACAGCTCGGTAGATTCTCTGCTGAAACTAATCTTGAGTTCAGTTTGGACTGATTCTGAGAGGGCTATGTATAAAAGGATTTCTCACCAGCTGGGCTCCAGAGTTCGAGTTGTTCTGCCCTACAGAGCTGGATGGAGATAATTGCTCTGAAACTATTATAGTTGCATTCATAGTACATCTGGATCTGAGGTTGTTTGACCTCTGGAAACTTAAAATGGAAATAATGCAATTATCTGAGCTAAAGACAATTTAATAAAAAACAGTACTGAAGCCAGGAAAAGGAAATTTATCTTTTATACCATGTCTTTTGCCTAGCAATGGAATGTGTACCTTTCATAAAGATGAAAGATGCATGAAAGACTGAATAGAAGGTAGTGTTTTTCATTCAGTTCAGTAAGTATTTGCTGTTACCTATTACGTGCAAAAGACTGCGCTAGGACTGGGGACACCAAAATGAGGAAGACTTTTTCCCTGTTCTAAAGCAGCGTTCCATCTAGATAGCAGAAAAGAGAAAGATGTACGCTAGTAACCATGACACAGCCATCATGAAATAAATGAAGCCAGCAAGCATTTTGGCATTTTGAAGTGTCTGCACAACACATTCCCTCTGTTTTTGGAAAATAATCCCTAGACTACCCGTTCAGTTAAGCTTCTGCACTTATATATATACTGTATGACCAGTTCCCCCGACCAATCCAATTCTCTCTCCCATAAATTTATTTATTTATTTATTTTGAGACAGAGTCTAGCTCTGTCTCTCAGGCTGGAGTGCAGTGGTGCGATCTCAGCTCACTGTAACCTCCGCCTCTGGGTTCAAGCGATTCTCCTGCCTCAGCCTCCCAAGTAGTTGAGATTACAGGCACACACCAGCATACCCGGCTAATTTTTGTATTTTTAGTAGAGACAGGGTTTCACCATGTTGACCAGGCTGGTATCAAACTCCTGACTCCTCAGGTGATCCACCAACCTCGGCCTCCCTAAGTGGTGGGATTACAGGCGTGAGTCGCCGGGCCTGGCCTTCTCCCAGAAATTTAAAAGTAGGGTTCATAGAAGCTAGTTGATCTCTATTAGTTCTTGAACTGATAAAACTGATGAGGAAAAAGAAAAAAGTAGACCCACTCAGAGACACAGAGATAAGAATCCATGTGGCCCAAGACAGAGAGAGAGAGAAAGAAAGAGAGAGAGAGCGAAGGAGAGAGAATGAAGCCCAAAGCCCTGGTGGAGGTTTCCTACACTAAGATGTTCCTAGTTCTAAATAGTTCCCCTTTCTCCCTCCCACTAGACTGGTTCTAATGGATTCCTTTTGCTTGCACCAACAGAGTGAAAGCGAAGCTTTATGGTTCAACCCAACCCTTCTCGGTTGCCAAGCACTGTGCTAGTTCTGCATGAACAGCAGTAAATTGAACACGCAAGGAGTTTGAGGCTTCATAGGAATTTTGGTATGGGGGGACACCCAGTGTTTAGTATATACTATAAAGAAGTGCTTAGAGGACTCTGAGGAGGCAACAACTTTTAATTCTTCAGGGGAATTTTAACAGGTGTGGTGGGATCACGCATCTCAAGAAGAGGAAAAGGCGCTACTCACTGAAAAGGCAGGAAGGTTATATTAAGATGTTACTTCTACACTTCATTGCCCCTGTAATTTTCAACCAGGCTCCAGAATGGCAAGCTAGCTTGCTCCCTGTGACCCGCAGGCCAAATCCAGCCTGCCACCTGTTTTTACACAGTACCGTCTGCAAGCTCAGAATGGTTATTACATTTTAAAATAGTGGTTGGAAAAAAATTAAAAGAATATTTCATGGCACTTGAAAATTATAGGAAATTCAAATATCAATCTCCATAAAGTGTTACTGGGGCTGGGCATGGTGACTCCCACCTGTAATCCCAACGTTTTTGTAGGTGGAGGTGGGAGGATCACTTGAAGCCAGGAGTTCAACACCAGCCTGGGCAACATAGTAAGACCTCATTTCTACAAAAATTAAAAATTAGCCAGGCATGGTGGTGCATGTCTGTAGTCCCAGCTACTCAGGAGGCTGAGGCAGGAGGATCACTTGAGCCCAGGAGCTCCAGGTTACAGGGAGCTATGATTGCATGACTGTACTCCAACTTGGACAAAAGAGCAAGACCTTGTCTCAAAACAAACAAACAAACTAAAAAGAAGTTTTATTGGAACATAGCCTCTCTCATTTGTTCACGTATTGTCTGTGGTTGCTTTTGTACTACAACCACAACATTAAGTAGCTGCAACGGAGACTGTATGGTCTGCAAAGCTTAAACTGTTTCTATCTGGTCCTTCACATAAAAAACGTTGCTGACCAGGCTGGGCACAGTGGCTCACGCCTGACAGCACTTTGGGAGGCTGAGGCAGGTGGATCACCTGAGGTCAGGAGTTCGAGACCAGCCTGGCCAAAATGGTGAAACCCCATCTCTACTAAAAATACAAAAAATTTGCCAGGTGTGATGGTGGGCGCCTATAATCCCAGCTACTCGGGAGGCTGAGGCAGGAGAATTGCTTGAACCCGAAAGATGGAGGTTTCAGTGAGCTGAGATCACGCAATTGCACTCCAGCCTTGGCAACAAGAGTGAAACTCCGTCTCAAAAAAAAAAAAAGGTTGGTGACCCATCCACCCATTCAGAGGTTTCCTCTGAACATTTGGGAGGTGGAGATGCAACCTTAGAATAAATATAATGGAAACAAAACCATGTATCAATACGTACTTCGTAAGATTGTTTTAAGAATCATCCATACTATTTGTCAAATGAATAAAGACATGTAAAAAAGTGTGTATGTTTTGGATCTCATAGAATGTATATATAGATATACATATATCTAGCTGAAAAGTATGCAATAAGCTATGAATATGGGTTATTCTTTTTCTTTCTTTTTTCCTTTTCTTTCTTTTTCTTTTTTTTTTTTTTTTTTTTTTGAGATGGAGTCCTGCTCTGTTGCCCAGGCTGGAAGTGCAATGATGCAATCTTGGCTCACTGCAACCTCCACCTCCCAGGTTTAAGTGAGTCTCCTGCCTCAACCTCCCAGGTAGCTGGGACCACAGGCGCATACCATCACGCCCTGCTAATTTTTGTATTTTTAGTAGAGATGGGGTTTCGCCATGTTGGCCAGGCTGGTCTTGAACTTCTGACCTCAGGTGATCCACCCTCCTCGGCCTCCCAAAATGCTGGGATTACAGGCATGAGCCACCGTGCCTGGCCAATATGGCTGACTTCTGACATGTGGATCAGGGAGAATTTTATTTATTAAAAAATAATACAAATAATAACTGCTTTATATGGACTTCCTACTGTGTGCAGAGCACTGTGCTCATTGCCTTATGTATACAGCATCTTATTTAAATTTCCCAAGAACACTAGATGTTAGAACTATCATTGCTGTCATTTAACAAATAAGAAAACTGGAGCATAGAAGAGTTAAATGAGACCACCCAGTGAGTATTAGAAGAACCAGAAAGTAAACATAGACAGTCTGCTGTGCTTTTTATGTGACTTTTTATAAGGCATTGGTCAGCAACTTTTTTATGTGCTTTCCCTCTTTCTAGTGCACCACACTTGGACTTTTTATGTTATGCATTTCTCGTTAGAATTTTTAAACACTGGTTACTTTTGTAATCAGGAAAAAATATACTTAAAAATATATATAAAGTACCTAGTGTGGTTACTGGCAGACGGTGAAGGTGGTGATAATGAGAAACACGAGGAGGAGGAGGAGGAGGAGGAGGAGGAGGAGGAGGAGGAGGAGGAGGATGACAGCTTGCATTTGTTGACTTCTTCCTATGATTCAGGTTTTGGAACGATGTACCAGGCACCTTACATGCTAGTTTAATTGAGGAGACATTTGATAAATGATTATTGCTGTTATTATTCCTGTCACTATCAGGTGTTTCTTAGAGCCCCGGAGATGGGCTGGGGCTGAGTGGGTCTGGGATGGAGCATGTCATCTCAAGTCTCTAGCCCAAAGGTTAGGAAGAAGTTGTCCCTAATACTTCCAGCTCTCCCTTGCAATTTCAGGTGGTCAGAATATGACTGGGTGGCCAGATGACTGCGGGCTTGAGTGATGTAGAGTTCTAAATCTGGCCCCAGAACCTGTTAGCTCTGTGGCCTTGCTGTAGTTCTTACATTGTCACAGTTGGATATATTTATCCCATTTTCCCAATCCCACCTGGCCTAGTGGGGCAACAGGTATTCAAGACCACTGGGAAGGCCCTGCTGTCCCACTGGCAGGCTTCCCATAGCCTAAGAGCCTTTCCTGAAACATTCATTTCCTTAGGTTAAAGCTCTGCCAGGGAGAGGTGACATATTAAGCCACTGACACCGTGGCAATTTAATTTCATGGAATCACAAGATGTTAGAGCTGGGAGTCTCCTAGCATCTAAAGCCTCATTATTCCTGCATCTAAACCCATATTTTCCTTTTTCCATTTACAGTGGGAGAGGTGTCCCTGCTCCTGTCTAAGCGAATCCTTCTTGCAATGTGGATCTCACCTGCCATTATTCCCTCTCTTTCCCACACCGGCACCACTGCTGGCCCCTCTCCGTCAGTATTTAAATAAGCTCATAAGCTCAACAGTCTCTTAACTTCTCAGTCAAGCTTCTTTTTTTTTTTTTTTTTTTTTTGAGACAGAGTCTAGGTCTGTCACCCAGGCTACAGTGCAGTGGCGCGATCTCGGCTCACTGCAACCTCCGCCTCCCAGATTCAAGTGGTTCTCCTGCCTCAGCCTCCAAGTAGCTGGGACTACAGGTGCCTGCCACCATGTCCGGCTAATTTTTTTTGTATTTTTAATAGAGATGGGGTTTCACCATGTTGGCCAGGCTGGTCTTGAACTCCGACCTTGTGATCCACCTGCCTCGGCCTCCCAAAGTGCTGAGGTTACAGGCGTGAGCCACTATGCCCAGCCTCAGTCAAACTTCTTATGAGAATTGCCTGTAAACTTTGAGGGGCAGATGGGAGAGCTCTGGGTATTTAGGGCAAGCCTATGTTTAGGGGAACCTGGGTCGCTTGGAGGAGGAAAAGTGAGTGACACAGAAGTTGGTTGAGAAATGGAGGAGGGAAAGTGGAAGGTGCCTGTGGACAAACTACTGTCTTCCTAATTTTACCTAAAACCAATACTAACTTTTCACAACAACTAATAAATTATATTGGGTTTGGGTACCTGCTCTGAGTACGCTAGCCAGGTCCTGTGGGGGATATAGCTCAGTACCCACCACATCACTGCCTTTGATATGTTCACAGCTGCATCTGGATACTCAGTTACAGTATCAGCACAGGGTAGTGCATGATTAAGGCTAAATCAATGGAATAGGTTAGGGGTTCCCAGACAAGAAGCATCAGCGAGGGTCATTTGGGAACTTGTTAGCAAGGTAAATTCTCAGGCCCTGGCCCAGACCTACTGAATCAGAAACTCTGGGAGTCCTAGCAACCTGTGTTTTCAAATGCCCCCTGAGTGATCCTGATGCATGCTAGGGTTTGAGAACTGCTGGTACAGGCAATAAGAACCAGCGTAGGCTGGAGTTTCAGGTCAGACTTACAGGGCATTCAGCACTTAAATTTGATTCTGATCAATGAAGTAGAGCAAAGGGTAGAGGGTGATCCAGAAAGAGTAAACCAGATGAACAAATGTATAGATAATTGGGTTCTGTAAACTAGAGAAAGGGTGGGGGGTTACTGAGGGGGGTAGAAGGAGGAGCGGCCTGGCCTGGTTGACGTGGAGATGCCTGCAGAGGATGATGGTGAGGCCAGGAGGCCTTGACTACTAGCTATCATCTGGGGAAACAGGAACCTCTTCTGTGTCTCTCTGTAGAGACGGCTCCACCTACCACATCTAAGTTCTTTCTTTCCTTTACCTTCACAGCCGTTCTCTTCCAGCCTCTCATCTCCTGAGGTGAGGATCACCCCTCTCCTTTTGACGTTCACAGCTCTGATCCAGGATGGCATTTCTTTTCCTGCCTCCCCCATCAGTACTTCCTCCTTCTTCCTCTGAATCCACCCCCTCACTACTGCTACAGATGAAAAATTATAAAACACTCTTGAAAAACTGTTCCTAGAGAGGCTACATGATTTGAACAAGTTCCTATTCAAAGCATCAGGGGAGCGACACCTGCCTCTTAAATCCTGACAGCGTATACCAGGGATTCATTAGGCATGAACAGAGGATGGTTTTTGGAGCCGGCTTTCTACTGTGCCTCGACAGTTAGTTACACAGGGACCTTGCAGAAGGCTGAATGTGTTATGATTGGAAGCAGTTCTCTGTGGGAAGTCCCTTCCAAAGCCCAGAGGAATCCTTTAAGGTGGTGCAGACTTGTTTCCCAGTGGGATCTTCTCAGAAGACAGAGCCTCCAAATGCACGCTTAGGCTCTGATGTTTAGAGCACCTTATTCCCGAGAGGCAGCCTGGTGTTGTGGGATGTGCAGCAGGTGATGAATGCACTGGAAGAAGGGATTCTTTTTTCTCTTAAAGGTTTTTATTGGAAGACCAAGGTGTTAAGCCTGAGCTCTTCTATTTGCTGGCCAGATGATCTTGTCTCATTGGGCTAACTTTTCTTGGTTGCCCTATCTGTAAAATGAGGCTAGTAAGGCCAACTTGCAGAGACACTATGAGGATCAAACGAGCAGTCAAAGTGCACCGTAAGTTACACAGTCCCGCACAACACTGCTGTTACTGCAATAGTCTCTAAGTTGGTCTGCCTGTTTCCTGTCCTCTCCCTCCTCCATTAGACCTCGTCCAGGGCTGTGAACTGGTTTTCCCAAAATACGATTTTAATTAAATGGCAGGATAATATTCAAGATATTATTAATATTTCCCACCTCTGCTTCACCTGCAACATTCCTTTTCATATCCTGGTGGATATAGGTGACATGAGGGACAAAACAAAGAGACAAGTGCTTGTGAATACAGGGGTTCCAGCCCTTCACCACTTTCAGACCAGGAAAGACCTTGCAACCCTCACGAGGAACTGTGGCTGGGACCCTTGTGGAGTAGAGCTACAGGATGAGGATGTCCCAGGGGCACGAGGGGGAAAGCGGTCAAGGACCAGCTCCCTTCCCCAGTGCCTGCTAAGCCCCCCAGAACCTGGTCTTCACCCTGAGCATGGGGGACTGGCCCATCCTTACCGAGATGTTGCTTTCACCAGAGACCGGAAGCAAGGTTGGAAATAAAATTCCGTGTCAGTTCTTGGATATTTTAGTTTGAGGCTTGACATTTGAAAAGTTGTTACTGACCATGTTGCTTCCGTAATCAAAAGGCCTCAGCGACTCCTTACAGTCTTCAAATTCAAGTCCATACGTTATCCTGTCATCTCAGCTTCCTGCAATCTAATCAGCCCTCCCTGCCCCAGCCAATCCGTCAGATTTCCCAGTCTCTTCTTCCAGCCCATTCCTGGCTCCTAAGCTCCAGCTGGGTCTGTCCCACTCCCCACTAGGATCTCTGCCATGGAGTCCCACAGCTTCCTCAACTCATTATCTCCTCACCTCCTTTACTTCCTATAGTTCCTCTCACTGGTAGCAGCCTCACACGAGACACACTTAGAGGAGCAGAACCTGGGAGTCATTCCAGTCCTCCCTCCACATTTCTCCCTGCATCTAATCAATCCTAACATCTGGTAGAGCCTACTTACTCAACATTTCTGGATTCTGTTTCTTTCTCTGTATTCTCACCCCTACTGCTTTAGTTCTGGCCTCATTATTTTTCATTCTGACTTCGGCTCCTGCCTCTTTCCTCACCACCCGCTTGCCTCCCTCCTCCATGCTGCAGAAGTAGCAGAATATAAGGGTTAAGAGTTTGGCCCTGGAGACAGAGCATCTTTCTACTCCTTACTACTCAACTGACTTGGGGCAAGTGTGCATGCATCTCTCTGGACATGATTAACATTATTGTGAGGCTCGATGTTTAAATCATAGTTGGCCCTAAATAGTGTAAATAATATAAGACAATGTCATAATTTATTATCTTTCTAAAATGCACATGTAGTATGTCCTTTCCTATGAAACCTTTCAGTGATTGCCCTGTCCTCTGAATAAAGCCCAAATTCCATAGAACGTCCTCAACATGCCTTTATGATCTGATCTCTACCCATCTAACTACCTCATTTCCCATCCCTCTCCAGTGGCCCTTGTACCCCTTCCTCCAATGTACCTCCTAAAGGGCCTCTGCAGCCCTTTGTGCTTGCAGCACCATGGCTCCCTCCTCACCCTCTGAGCCCCCAGCTCATTCCCTGGGAGAACCTTCTGCATGCAACTTTACACCTACCTTGGCTAATACACTTACCACACTGTGATAGATGTTTTTCTTTACGTGTTTGCCTCCCCCATTAAGCTACAAACTGTTTGAGGGAAAGAATGATGATGTGCTCATCTTTCAAGCACATAATAGATATTTCAAAACAAAAGTTTGTTCGGTGCATTGATGAATCAATAATACAGCAGCCGTGATCATCCCTGCCTCCGTGAGCTTCCTCCTAGTGTCTTCTTGCTTGGGATGCCATCCTTCACTCCCATCTGTTTAGCTAATACCACACCTTCAAGGTCCAAATCAAGTCCCACCACCCTCAAAAAGCCATACCAGACTACTCAACCAGGCAACTCCGATAACACTCATCCCAAGCAAGCTCTGTGGCCTCATAAAGCATGATCACATTCTGCCCTGTATTGGAGTTATTCTCATACAGATTGACACCAACTCAATGAAGCATAGGTTCCTTGGGGGAAGGGAACCCATCCCAAGCTCCCTGTCTCTTATGGCCTTCAGTGTAGTGGGTGCTTAGTGTCTTTTAGATAATGAGTCAGTAAATGAATATATGTGAGCATGAACAAATGAATTGATGTCTCCCTTGTCTTAACTTACTGTAGCAGTTTCCTGTTTTGCGCACTTTGAGATGTGATCATATATGATCTTGCTTTATGATTTAACATATTCTCTCTGCAAGAGTTAGGGCTCCCGTGTAGGGTTTTTCTTTTTCCCACAACCCCAATGGCAGGGCTGAAAAAAAAATAGGAGTTTTGTAACTACTTCTTGAGGAACTGAACCAGCTCCTCTGACTAGGAATGGAAATAAACTGTAAAAAAGAAGAAATTGGTCTGGTATATTACAACCAGTTACACTCAGTGTATGTGCTTCTGCAAGGCACTGTTTTTCTCCTGTTCAAGTCTGTTTCTCTAGCCTGCGGCTAAACATTACAACCAACGCAGCTCCCACTACTCTCATCCTATTCAATGCCAATAGCAGTTTTCCTGGGGATCCTTCTTCAGTTAAAGCCTGCAATTGCCTGCTCCTATTCTAAGTTGATCCTGAGGACAAACTTTTGGCTTTATCATCAACTGGCAGACCTGGTAAGATCAGAATGATTTTTTTTTCAATAACAACAACAACAACAACAGCCAGCATTTAGTGAGGGCTTACAATGTAGCAGGTGATGAGCTAACTGCTTAAAAATATTTAGTAATAATAATACCTGATTACATTTTATTATAAGAGACTTGAGGCCGGGTGCGGTGGCTCACATCTGTAATCCCAGCACTTTGGGAAGCCGAGGTGGGAAGATCACTTGACGTTAGGAGTTCGAGACCTGCCTGGCCAACATGGCGAAACCCCATTCTCTACTAAAAATACAAAAATTAGCCAGGCACGGTGGCACATGCCTGTAGTCCCAGCTACTCGGGAGCCTGAGGCACCAGAATTACTTGAACCCAGGAGGTAGAGGTTGCAGTGAGCCAAGATCATACCACTGCACTCCACGCTGGGGGTAGGGGGCAGAGCAAGACTATATTTCAAAGAGAAAGAGAGAGAGAGATTTGAATAGTTCAGAAGTATATAGAATAAAACATGAAATTCTCACCATTTTTTCTGGATTTAGTCAATTAACCCTCATAACAATAGTGAACTGATATATAGTCAGGCACTATTTTCTGCTTTTCACATACATTAACTTGTTTTAAGCCTCACAACAATCTTTTGAGGTAGGTGTTCTGTTATCACCCCCATTTCACTGACAAGGAAACTGAGGCACAGAGAGGCGTAGAAAGATTCACTAACCTGCCAAGTGGCAGTGATGGAAGTGGCTGAGCCCAGATTCAAATCCAGGGAGTCTGGCGCCAGCATCCACGTTCCTTATCATGATTTTACTGCCTTTGGAGTAGTAATAAGCTTATTCTCATTTTATAGATTTATTTATTCACCTAGCAAATATGTATTGCCAGGTGCAATACGAGGCTCTAGGGCTATTGTAGAGAATAAGGCAGACTTCATGGAGCTCCCATTCTAGATGAGGAAACAGTGGCCCCAGAAGGTAAATACTTGTTGAGCAAGGGTTGTTTAGCCAATAAACAGCTCTGGGACCCTTGGGTCTGACTCCAAGGCTAATGTTCTTAATCCTAGGCCGTACTGCTTCCCTGAAGACAGTCCCATATTACAGGCCCGGGAAGACTGTGTGAGATTCCTGCAGGCGGGCAGCCTGTGGTGACCTGAAATGTGCCACAGCAATGACCAGTGTCATTCTCTCAGCTTTCTTTCTCCGCTGTCCTCTCTCCCTTCTTCTCCTTATCACTTTCATGTGCCTTCAAGTGTACAAGGGTAGAATGTGACGGGGGCACTCAGGGCTGGAGAGATTGCTGCGAAGAAAAGGCCCACTCCCACCACTCTCTCCGAGCATTGCCTCAGCCATGTCTAAACTACCTGAACTTTTTAAAATGTTGCCAGAAAAAAACTACTTAGCAATCCTTTCTTCACGCTCTCCAATGATCTTTCCCCTCTCACCTCCCCAGCAAATTCAAGGCCTTCCACAGTCTTCGCAAGGTGAAAGTTCTGTCTTGCCCCAGTCTCTCATATCGTGTCCTCCTCTGGGCTGAGTGGGCATCCTTGCACTTCCTGCCTTTTCGAGAAGGTAAGTTGCCCCACTTCTCTAAGGGTGCAGCCTAAAGCTGTTTTTCAAACTCATATCCCTTTGGTTACTTTATCTTATTTTACTATTTTTTTTGAGACAGGGTCTTGCTCTGTCATTCAGGCTGTAATGCAACTTGTAGCTCACTGTAAACATGAATTTCTGGCCTCAAGCAATCCTCTTGCTTCAAGTGACCCTCCCACTTCAGCCTCCCAGAGTGCTGGGATTACATGCATGAGCCACCATGCCCTGCCCTTTGGTTGCTTTAGATCCTCTCCAAGTTCTTGTTATCACACTTCACTTGTGAGGCATAAAACCCAGCATGGTCTATGCTCGGAAAGAGTCAGGACTATTACCAAGATCAGGCCAGCTTCTGAGCATGGCTTCTGGAAGATATACTCTGGGGCTGGGTGGGCTGGTGGTCCTGGGAAGATCCCAGCCCAGTGCTGAGGTCTGAGAACTTAAAGAGGTGGTAGGAATGGGAGTCCCACAAAGGATGTTTCAGGGAGGCTGAGGGTCAGCTTCCTCCCTCCCTGCAGTCCTTGGCCTGGGAACGCAAGAACCCCTTTCAGCTTTCAGAGATGTCTGAAGGAATTGGGGAAGGAGAGGAGGGCTTGGCTGCGTCACTCTCAGTGAAATGTCCCCTATCACATAGGTGTGAGGCTTCCCATCACTCAGGCTTCAGGGAGCTCTTTAAAGACCCCTGGTGGCTCTAAGTGAAGTCCCCAAAGGATTGATCAAAAGGGGGGAGCCAGTTAGGGGTTTGGGAGGTGTAGTAAAGAGAATCTGCACCTTCTCCCTGTGCCATGTTGTTCAGCTTTCTCCTTTCTCTGGAACAGTTACTTTTCAGGGATATAGGGAAAAAACAACATGCCCATTTTTAACTTTAGTCCATGTTCCCTCCCAAAAAAGGGCTCATACAGGTGGTTGAACTGGGGGAGTTATGCTAAGAAGAAGGATTGGGACATTTGGGGTCTGTGAAGGCTGAAAGAAGGGAGAAGGAGAAGCCAATCCATGATGACTTTATTGGATCATCGTTGTGGGCAACCAGAGCTCAGTCCTACTTAGAAGGCTATGAAGCCCCTGTAGAATGCATCTCAGACTTGGCAGCCTGCAGGGTGGAAGAGGGAAGTATTAATCTACCAGTGTCTGCTCCCATTGATCAAGTATTGTCCTTTGGGTGTTAACTTCCCCATACTCTCAGGTTTGCATGTGTATCAGAATGGCCGAGCAGGTTCTTGCAGGCAGATGTGGCACAGAAACCAGGAACAGAAGGTGAGCACTGCTCTCTGCATCCAAAGACACGGCTCTGCCAGGTTTCACTTGCTCGTAGCTGGTTGCTATAGCAATGGCTGAAACAGTAAGGTGGGCCCAAAGGAGGAATGTGGGGCACTGGATTCAGGGGATGAATCCTCTTTGTACCTCCCTCTACCTTCAGATTCAGATCCTGCCAGTTCTTCAAAGACTAACTCAGTCCCCTCCTGAGAAGTTCTTCCAAAGGAATCTGACCATAGTCAACTTTTCCCTTTAAACTCTCAGAGCAGTCACTAAGTAGAACTTATTTTTGCTGGATCTGTATAATGTACTACAATCATTTTACTCTTTGGATAATAACTTATGGTCAGAGATTTCATGAACCCCAACCCCAGGACGTTGTACAGCAGTGGATGCAAAACAGGCCTGTCAGTGTTTATTGCATTGAATGGTATAACAATTATTGATAATAAGAGCTCTGCAGTTTTTAAGTATTTGCTTCCTTGTCAGCACCATAGGCTAAGTTATAGGAATGGAAGAAGAGAACCTGAGTGAAGGTTTTATTTGGGGCTCTGGATTTTAAATTTAGCCTCCAGAACCATGACACTTTCCTACTCCTCAAAGTCTTCAAGTTATCTCTAGCAGAAAATGTCCCCTGCAGCCTTCTGTTTGAAGACTTTGGCGGTGCTGGACTGGCCTTTCCAGGTGGTCATCTCTTCCCAGCCCTTTTTCTCACTTCAGCCTGGCACACCCCCTCCTCATGAAGCCTTTCTGGGTCAGATCCACTCAAGTCACTGAATTCAACTCCACGTGTATCAACCCAGAGCCTTCTATGGCTAAGTCCAGTGATGCACTATCCCTTTTCCTGGGCAAAAATAAAAGCAGTAAGATTTTCTTCCCCATGTCCCTCTAGAATTAGTCATGAACTTGCTCTATCCAAATCCTTTTGCCATTCTCTGATGTTGACTCATAGGCAAAATGAGTGATTAAGGCAGTGGCCTGTATCAGCAGAACTAAGCTTACTGCCATCTTGAGACAAAGGTAACTGGTCTTTTGGGAGTTGAACCAATGACCTGGACCTCATTGGCACAATGCTTTAGCTGACACAGACTAGTCCATCATCTACTTTTTGTTATCTAAAGAAGGCGTGCACTGGACACGAATAACAGAAGCCATAGGTAATTCAACTCAACGAAAAGCTAATGAGGGCATATAGTAAGCCAGGTCTCGTGTTACACAGCAGGGTACTCTGAAAAGACCTTCGTATTTGGCAGCAGAGATCCTGGGTTTGAATCACAGCTCTGCCATTTGCTGGCTGTGTGATCTTAGGTGAGTCACTTGACTGCTAGATGTCTCAGTTTTCTCATAGGTGGGATTTTATTGAGGATCCGATGAGATACAATATGTGAAAGCACTTTTAAACAGTTGAGTGTGAGATAGTATTAGTTTTTATGTAAAGAAGAACAGGACCTGATCTCTATCTTTAAGGCTCTTACCTTTTGTCTGAGTCTGCTTGGGTTGGACTTCTTCCAGAGAGAAAATTTCCTTGAGGAATAAGCTCAGGGCTCCAGTCCACTTGAGCAGAAGGGAACCTTCTTGTGGGAAGAAGTCGTCTTCCCTCCATGTGGTCCAACTTTGCAATCAGGGAGGAGGCTGCTGGTGTCCATCCATCTGAGCAGGTGGCAGCTGAATGCCATAGGTAAGAGCACACAGCCTGGAATATGTATTCATGGATTACAGAGAATTCACAGATCTCTCTGGGTAGACCCCCAAGGTATATAGGTAGATATTTTGGGTAAATTGTTCTAGACAAATGGTTTAAAAATCAAATTTTCCAGGCTGGGCACGGTAGCTCACGCCTGTAATCCCAGCACTTTGGGAGGCCAAGGTGGGTGGATCACAAGGTCAGGAGATTGAGACCATCCTGGCTAACACAGTGAAACCCTGTCTCTACTAAAAATGCAAAAAATTAGCCTGTTGTGGTGGCGGGCGCCTGTAGTTCCAGCTAGTCGGGAGGCTGAGGCAGGAGAATGGCGTGGACCCGGGAGGCGGAGCTTACAGTGAGCTGAGATCACGCCACTCCACTCCAGCTTCAGCGACAGAGCGAGACTCCGTCTCAAAACAAAACAAAACAAAACAAAATTAATTTTTTAAAAATCAAATTTTTCCGTAATTGACAGAAACCTTCTCCCCATAAGTCCCACTCAATTTGAGAAGATGTGTACATTCTGACCAGTAACCAGTCAGACCTCAAACAACTAATTAAGTTGTAGAAATATTAATGGCCGTGCTCATGTTTGTCTAGAACTTAATGAAGCCCATGAGCTGAGAAACTAGAGTTACCCAAGTTTGGGAATCTTACAAAGTGGTTAGTGTTCAGGAAAGGTGGAAGAAAATTGAGAGGCTTTAAGAAAAATCAAGATTGGGAATATTAGAGAATCTAATCCACTAGAAAAATCATTCAACTGGGAATAAACGAGAAATAGGTGGGTGAAAAAGTTCTATCATTTCTTTCTTTGGCATGTGTTGAGTGTGATGTGGTAGGACATTTCCTAGCAGCTGGGGTATGTAGTAGATCCCTGTTGTCTGGCGGAGCACCCATCCCCCAGCTACTAAGGACTCACACTTGCACCCTTCTCTGGAGCCCTGCAGCAGGGAAGCACTCCCCCCAGCGATGCCTGGATGCCTGGGAGGTTATGCTACCTTCATCCCCCCACCACACACATATACACACACACACACTCTAGGGGCAGCTTGCAGCCAGTGTCCGGTTGTTAGGGATGGGAGTAAAAGCGCAGTCCCCTTGTCTCAAGTGGGCTGACTCTGTGATGTCATTCAAGCTCCAAAGTGCCCCCTGGAATCAGGCTGAGGCTAGACCCACAGCTTGACTGATCTCTCCAGCCCTATCCAGTTTCCCTCACTCATATGAATTTCACCCTCAATAAATCACTTGAGTAAGAATTCTCATCTCAGGGTCTGCTTCTAAGGAACCCAAGTTAAGACAACAGGCAATGCTGAATAAATCAAAAGTAGTCTCCCTCTGGGAGCTTGTACTGGGGGAGGATACGGACAAATACACAAGCATTTATAATGTAGAGTCACAATGGTAGCTTCAGAAGATACACAGTGCTCTGGGAACAGCAATAGTCACAGGGTGTTTCTTAGAGTTGAACATTTCTGAGCTGAGAACTGAAGTATAACTAGGAGCTGGCTGGGTAAAGAGTTTAGGGAAATAAAGAATTTCTCAAGCAGAGGAAAAATAAGATATTGAGGATGAATGGAAAATACTGCACTATATGCCCCCTACGTCATAAATGGTTCAGTATGACTGAAGCCAAGGGTGAGAGTAGCAAGAAAAGAAACCAGATACAGATTATGAAGGGCGTAGTGAGATATTAACACATTTCTATTGTATCCCTGGAAAAATGAAAAATAATGAAGAATTTTAAGTGGAGGACAGATGATAATGAGAGGTGAAGCCAGCTGGACATTTCTGAGTTGAGTGGGGGACTTGGAGAACTTTTCTGTCTAGCTAGAGGATTGTAAACACACCAATCAGTGCTCTGTGTCTAGACAAAAGATTGTAAATGCACTCTGTAAAAATGGACCAATCAGCACTCTGTAAAATGAGCTTATCAGCTCTCTGTAAAATGGACCAATCAGCAGGATGTGGGTGGGGACAAATAAGGGAATAAAAGCTGGCCACCTCCTGGCACCCAGCCGGCTGCTGCAACTCGCTGGGGGCGGTATCCGTGTGGAAACCTTGTTTTTTCACTCTCCATAGTAAATCTTGCTCACTCTTTGCATCCGAATGAGCTCTATGAACTCTAATACTCACCGCCAGGCTCTGCGGCTTCATTCCTGAAGTCAGTGAGACCACGAACCCACCGGGAGGAACAAACAACTCCGGATTCGCCCCTCTAAGAGCTGTAACACTCCCTGCAAGAGTATGTGGCTTCATTCCTGGAGTCAGTGAGACCACGGACTCACCGGAAGGAAGAAACTCCGGACACATCTGAACGTCTGAAGGAACAAACTCCGGACACACTATCTTTAAGAACTGTAACAGAACCCACCAGAAGGAATAAATTCCGGACACAGTAAGATTACTATTTCTTAAAAATCCTTGGGCTGTAGAATGGGAAAAAAAGACTTAGAAGGCAAAGCTGATAGTAGGGATACAACATCAGTTAATATTTCAGTTGTAATATTACAGTTAAGGGCTAGAGTATTGGCATTGGAGAGAAAGGGACTCAATTCTCAGCTCCAACACTTACCAGCTTGGGTAAATTATTTATTCTCTTTAAACTTCAGTTTCCTTAATGGTAAAATGGGGCTACAGTAATAACCAGAGCAGATATGCACATTGAAGGATCTAATGTATGAAGAGGGATTTATTATTATTTTTGCAACAGTTGGCACCTTGGAAGCACCATCAAAATGATCTGTTATTATCCATGTGATCTTAACCTGGGCAACAGTAGTGGAAATGGAAAGATGTAGATCGTTGGTGCTGTGGCACACACGGGTAGCTTCAGCTCCTCAGGAGGCTGAGACGGGGGGGGATCACTTAAATCTAGTGTGGACAACATAGCAAGACTCCATTTCTAAAAAAAGTGTAGCTGGATTCAAAAATTGTAGGAGGTGGAATTAAAGGGTTGGATGTGGAAGTGGAAATGAAAGAAAGTAAGGTGTCAAGGATTTCTGGCTTGGGTAGCAGGTAGATTGCAGCATCTTTCCTTGAGATAGGACTTTAGGAGAAGGTGAAGATTCTGAATGGAAGCTATAGAACTGGATGTGTTGCTTTTGAAGAGCCTATGAGCTACCCAAAGTGGAATTGTCTGGAAAGTAGTTGTACATGAGAGGCTGAAATTGAGGAGAGAGATCTGAATAGAACATACATGGGTAGGGTAGAGGAGAGAACTCAGACAGTGTGTACTGAGAATAGAGAAGAGGGCGAGGCATGGCACTGGACCTGGGAGACAAAGGTGAGAAGACAAGACTCCCACTCTTAGGGAACTCAGTCTGGTGGGGGAAGCAGATAATTAAACAGATCATTAGAATACAGTGGAATACACCCCATACGTTCAGTTTTGGACCAAAGCTATGGGGTGGATCCCAGCAGTTGAAGGAACTGAAGATAGAACAAGGACTCTAAAGGTCAGAGCTAAAATTGGAGATAGTCAACAGGGTGGGGATGGGGCAAGGAAGGAAAGGGTGGAACAACTTGGAAAAGATTTTGAATGTTCTTAAGCCAGAGACAAAGTAATTGACTGAAACGTCGCAGCATTAGGAAGAGTGTTAGTGCTCTTGGATTCCATGCTTCTCAGACTGTGCATCATGGAATCCTCACAGTTCTGAGGGGCCCCTATGGTTAGAGGCCACCATAGTGGAGGAGTTGAAACCAAGCAGACACCCTTCTAAACCAGAGTTGTTATCTTGTTTTGCACATTAAAACTGTGTGCAAGCTTTCTTTTGAAAAAAAGAAAAGTTGTTGTGCCTGAAAAAAAATGGAAAGCTACCAGCTTAAGGTAAATCAATGTACAGATAAAGAATACGAGGCCCAGAGAAGCTAAGTCAACATGCTTAAAATCAAATCATACAGCTAATTAGGGATCAAGTTGGGCCTAGAACCTAAATTTTTGATTCTCAGGCTGGTGTTCTTTCTTGCTATGTCTGAGACCTTGTACTTCTAATTTGCGTAGTCCACATTCATTTGTATCTTCAGATTTTTCTGAGCTGTAGTAAAAGAGATGTGTATTTCAAACATCATGGGAACAAGGCGTGGGAGGGATCTTACAGAGCAGCAATTAAAA
The DNA here is from genome assembly GCF_049350105.2 of Macaca mulatta. Taxonomy (NCBI): domain Eukaryota; kingdom Metazoa; phylum Chordata; class Mammalia; order Primates; family Cercopithecidae; genus Macaca; species Macaca mulatta. The sequence goes on from NC_133406.1 coordinate 118,595,393, forward strand.
TCATTGCTGGCATGTGGTCTTTCACAATAAAATTCTCCCCTTCCTTTTGATTCCTCTAGGCAACAGCACAAAGTTAAACCAGGAAGTCCCTCTGCCTTGCTAGGGATCCAGGCTTGCCTTCCTGTCGAGGTATCCCATTTCATCAGTTGACCTAAGTTTGAACAAACACTGCCACCTGATGCATGAAAACTCTACTGTGACCTACGTTAAAAGGTAATTTTCAAAAAAAAAAAGATAGAATCATGACTCATACAGATTGAACATGAACATGTGTTAGAGATTTTGTATAACTCAATCAGTGAGAGAACTAGGCAGATATTATAACTAACTGGCTCAAAAGAGAATACAAAGAACATGTATAGATCAAGAATATTGAAATGAATGCACAAAAAAAGGGCAAAACTGACTTTTTCCACAGAGAGAGTGGGAGTCAATTGAACCTCTACCAGAAGGAACAGAACTTGAATGTTTACAGACAACAATTATTTTGCAATGCTATCAGCTACTTACAGTTTACAAAGTTGTGAAATAGCTCCCATAGAATCCAAATCAGATAAAAGATAGCAGAAGGGTGTGCGATGGACAACACATAGTTTTCCAAAGATGTGCAGAAGTTTTCCTTACAACTATTGGAAAAGCAGAAGTATCATTTACAACAAAACATGGGCATCCCAGGTTCCTTTTTCTGTTTTATATACATGCAAAAATACAGAAGTGTGTATGTGTACATGTATTTGCGTATACTTTTTAATATAAAAATTTCACGGAAAAGTATTTAACCCTGAATTCATGCAATGTACCCTGATACTTTTTATTCTATTCTTTTGTTAATGCTGGTATCTACACAAATTAATTTCGTGACTCCTCAACGGATTACTACCCACGAATGGGTCAAGAATTCACGTTTGTAAACAGGGGACTAGATCAATGCTCCTCAAACTGTCTGTTGTGAAGCACCAGTTTTTAAATATTTGACAGTTTTCAGTCCTTCACATACTGACCGATGCTTTTGTAAAACACAATAAAAATAAATTATTAGGAAAATAAAGTGAAAATAACTCCCATAGACTTATGCAATGCAAGCTCAACTTTTTATTGTTAGATTTAACAGACATAAAATTGGATGCTGGGGCAAGGTCAAATTCCTATTTAAAGATTTCCAAATGCTTATTCTGTTTCTGTGCTTCATTTCTGCACACTGGAACAGTGATGGATTCCACTGGTCCTTGGACCACACTTTGAGTAGCACTGACTAAGTGACTACCTCTGACAGTACAGTGATTTTTTCGTTCTCCAGGAGCTGACACGCCTTCAGGCTACCTTAGTCAGTGGGGGCTTGTTGCAGCATACGTGTGGCAATGAGAGAGAGGCACATCACAGGAGCATCTGGCAGCAGTGGCCTCCGGGTGAGTGAAATGTTATATGGACACTGGAAGGATCTAACACTGAGGCGGCCCTTCATCTCCGTGCTGTTCACTGCGAGCATGCCTCGGCTGCTCTTCCGTGTCCTTCCTGATGCTCCTCATGATACTGATTGACTGTTTTTTGGAATTTCCCAGTTCACATTCCCAAGAGAACCCATTGCCCTATTTAATCATCATTTCTGTTGCTGCGGAACTCCGTGCAGTACTGGGGTTGCTTGCTGCCTTAATGTCGGGGGTTGGCCAGGCATCCGGTCACAGGGCAGAGTAGGCTCTTGTGGTATAGAAATGGCCACCCTCGCACTTTGGGAGGCCGAGGCGGGTGGATCATGAGGTCAGGAGATCGAGACTATCCTGGCTAACATGGTGAAACCCCGTCTCTACCAAAAATACAAAAAACTAGCCGGGCGTGGTGGCGGGCGCCTGTAGTCTCAGCTACTTGGGAGGCTGAGGCGGGAGAATGGCGTGAACCCGGGAGGCAGAGCTTGCAGTGAGCCGAGATCACGCCACTGCACTCCAGCCTGGGAGACACAGTGAGACTCCGTCTCAAAAAAAAAAAAAAAAAAAAAAAAAAGAAATAGCCACCCTCCGTCAAGGAGCAGCCGGTCCTCTTCCTCAGCACAGCAGGGAATCGTGAGGAAGAGGCTAGTTTTCCTTTGAAGAGGATTTTGAGAAAAGGTTGGACCACCTAAAATACATTTGACAATTCTCTATTCCCAAACCCTGAATAATCCTTGGAGGTCACTCACCGTGCAGGAGGCTGAAGAAGGGTAACACTGACACAACTGCAGACACAGACCCTCCTGGCTCCACCTCTATCCTACCCTAGAACTAGATTAAAGAGAGACTCTGGAGAACTTACTCATACCCAATGGGGTACTTCTGCATTTCTCTAGAGTCAGGAGACGCTTTCCGTTTGTGAATATTTATACTTCTGAAGACATTTGCAGATCTTCAAACTGTTGGTGAAACAGTAGTTTATACTGTCCCCCTATAATTCAGAAACGCGTAACTTCAAACAAATGATGACTTGGCCAGGCGCCGTGGCTCACGCCTGTAATCCCTGCACTTCGGGAGGCCGAGGCAGGCGGATCACCTGTCAGGAGTTTGAGATCAGCCTGCCCAACATGGCGAAACTCTGTCTCTATTAAACGTACAAAAAATTAGCCAGGCATGGTGGCGGGCGCCTGTAATCCCAGCTACTGGGGAGGCTGAGGTAGGAGAATCACTTGAACCCGGGAGGCGGCACTTGCAGTGAGCCGAGATTGCGCCACTGCACTACAGCTTGGGTGACAAGAGTGAAACTCCGTCTCAAAAAAAAAAAAATGACAAGCTCAATGAAGCACATAGAACAATCAAGGTGTACTGAGATGCAGACAGTAGCAGTGAACAATTCTCTACCCAAAGCTGAAGGAGAGTCATTGCCCACCATAAGTCAATCCAAATCTGAGAAAATTACAACTTAACCCCTTTACTTTAAGGGTTGCCCATGAATAGTCACAGCTAGTTATGTCAAATCCTTGAATGCTGGAGTCTGTGTTTACATCTCTACCCATATCCTTTCATTTATTTCATTTCATACCAAAATGAACAGGCCTATTACATGATGTTTAGATTTTCTAGGCTTGTCCACATCTCCCATATATAAGATGTAATGTGTATAAAGTGCTTAATACAACGTCTGCTGCATAGTAAGCACTCCATAAATGTTAACTCTGACATACATATATATTAAACCTATACTAGCTAGATTGCTTGAGTTATTTTTTGTGCATGTGGCTGTATTGATGCCTGCCTAGGTAATAGCCATCTTCATTATTCAATATGATTCTGGTTTCCCCTGAAGTTTAGTGAGGTGTGGTTTTTCTGTGATATTCTCCTCCACTAGTTTTCAAGCTCATCTTGGAAGGTCTTTTACAACCTCGATAATGCCCTGCAGTTATTAGTAGCAAGAATGCTGTGTACACTGTGGGCACGCGACACATGCTGCTGGTTGGCTGACTGATTGATTTACTATGCCTCCCCTTTGCCCATTATAAGCTTTCATCACTGCAAATGTAAGAATCTTCCTTTCTACATCTCCTGCCATCCAGAACAGTCCTCGTAGATCTCCCTGTCTCATTGACTCACCATCTCATTTCACCCTTTCTTCCTTTTTCTGGACCTTCTAACTTTTTCTCCCTGGAATATCATTTTTTCACTCAGCGTGCACACATTATCTAGTTTTGGAAAATACTCCCTATTTGTTCCTATATCTTAATTTGGCTGTCCCCATTTCTATGCTGCCTACTAGTATAAATGAGACAATAGCTCAAAGAACAACTTGTAAAAAATGAAAAACTCCATGCAGAGAAATTAAACACATACTTTAGACCAGGAGGTGAATCTATGGGTAAGAAAGCTTCCTTAGCTGTGTTCTGTATGAAGCTGTGATCTGGTGAATGTTTTTAAAGGAACTCTCTGAATATGAAAGGGGGTTGGGGTGGGATGAAGCCTTGGCCATCTGGATGAGAAAGATTCAGATGCTGAAACAGATCTCTGGAGTTAATGAATTTCACAGTCCTTTGCCCTTACTTTGCTTGTCTTAGTCTAGAAACAGACACCTGGTGTGAACTTGTTAAATGGCAGGAATAAGTAAGGAGTGAAAAAGAGGTAAAGCAAACTTCTTTGCAAACTGCTCTCCTTGTGAAACTAAGTAGGTAGCTCTATGAGTGACGGTAACTCACACAGCCTCTTGGTTTTGTGTTGAACATAGCACCAAAGTTCACATGCATTTACACACCTATAGTTTTTTTCTCTTTTTTTGTAAATCAGGTCTGGCCTAATTACAGGATTTCATTGTATTTTTATACATATAATAATCTAGTTTCCCCTGTAAATGATTTATTTACAATTCAATTAAACAGCCAAGGAGAACCAACTGTTAAAATAAGCATGTTTTAAAATAAGATACAATGTGTATAATTAAACAGAACACATACCCCTATCTTAGTGTTTGATTTGCATGATAATACAAAATAGGTCATTTGAGGCTATGCCAAATATCAGGGATTAGATGACCTTTAAGTTCCTGCCAAGCTGGAGAGTCTATGATTTTGTGATCTGAATGAAAAATGAAAAATTTAGTGCGTCATCCAAATGTTTACAAGAATCCAGCTGTTTGATGTCAGGTAGACAAAACACCTAGACAACTGACAGAGATGCTTCATTTTCATCCAGATGTTTTTGCATTGCATTGATTTAGCCTGACACATAGCAAAGTTAAGTCACTTACTCAAGATTTGTGACAAAACCTTCTGAATATACTGGCAGTAAAATTGTTGAGAGATTTGCCATTTTAGTATCAGTGGCACGAATGTTTTGCTACTGCCCCATTGACAGCTTCTGAATCCATAAGATTTGAAAATAGTCAATTCAGTTCTCTCCATTCTCCAGCTCTGTGCTCTCCTCACTGTCTCCATCCCCCACACCCCCAAAGGCCTGCGTTAACCTGAGCTCTGACCCATGACAAAGTGGTCTCCTCGATCACAGGGCTGTATATGTGGCCTTTGTCATGGAAGCTGCTTCTGTTCACAGTGATCACTGTGTCTTGGGGACATTGCTATCTGGGCCAAATGCTGGCCAAATCAGAATTTCTGGTCATCCTAAAGGTTGATTGCAGTAGGCAGTCATAGCCACCATTCATCCTCCCATTATCATCGTCAATAATACCACTCATCTAGGTTTGCCTGTGATTCAGGGACCTGGCTGAGGTGACTGATGCTGACCAAAAGTCATTATTATTATTATTATTATTATTATTATTTTTGAGATGGAGTCTCACTCTGTCACCCAGCCTGGGGTGTAGTGGCATGATCTCAGCTCACTGCAAGCTCGGCTCCCCGGGTTCACGCCATTCTGCTGCCTCAGCCTCCCAAGTAGCTGGGACTACGGGCACCCGCCACCACCCCCGTCTAATTTTTTGTATTTTTAGTAGAGACGGGGTTTCACTATGTTAGCCAGGATGGTTTCGATCTCCTGACCTCGTGATCCACCGGCCTTGGCCTCCCAAAGTGCTGGGATTACAGGCATGAGCCACCACGCCTGGCCCTGACCAAAAGTCTCATCCACACACCTGTCAATTTAAACACTGTCCTTGAGTTTGCAGCTGTAGCCACTGTATGGAGAGCCCTATGTGGTTTATACATCAGTGTCTTTAACTCAGCTTCTTATGGTTGCCTTGACTCCCGGTGAATCCCCCAGTGCCTGATTGCTGCCCATCCCAGGCCCATCTGGTAACCCTTATCCTCCAAATGTTGCAAACTTGACCACTTAGTTTGAAATTGTGCTTCAAAGGCATCTTCCTCTGCGATCCTTCCTGGTTTCTTTTCCCCCAGCACCCTGCAGCCTCATTTTCTTTACCACTGCCTCCGTCTGGCTCTCTGCACAGGCCCCGTTGCTGCCAGTCAAGCCCTGCCTGAATCTGGATAGTATGGCCTTGGGTGCCCAGAGGGCTTTTGCTCAACCAAATCCCCTATGCGACCTTGAGCGAATCCCAACACTTCCCTGGGCCCCACTGTCCTAATCTTAACATGAGAATGTTGGACTAAATCAGGTCTGAGGTCCCCTCCAGTTCTAAAATTATATTATCTCTCTAATACTGTGAGACTGGCTGCCTTCCAAGGTGCCACTGCTCATCATTCTATCTAGTTGTTATGCAAGGATTTCAGGAGGAGGAAAAAATAAGGCTCCAGGAGTAATACCTTGAAAAATTACAAAATGTGTCTGCTACCTTTCTCATCTTCATGAGCCCCTTGTTTTTCTTCTGTGTTGAATTTAAAACTCAGAGACTTAAACTCACACATTATGACAGTTCTGTCACTTCCTTAAATTACGCAGTAAAAACACACAAAGGTGCAGGTAAGTTTAGCACCTGGAGTGTTTTAGAAGCAATGCTGTGCTGGGCTGAGGATGGAGGTGTGTGGTAGAAAGAGGTGCTGCACCAGAAGCCAGAAGGGAAGGAGAGCCTTTAGGGGAGAGAGACGTTACGGGCTTGAGGGAAGGGAAGGTGCCTGAGCTCGGGGACGGTAAGGGAGGACTGTTCACCTTGGATGTCCAATTAGCACTTTCTCTGGAATTTAGATATGTTAATTCCACATGAACGTATTGCCTAAAAAAAGAAAATAAATTTAGTTTATAAACAGTCCCTGGATGCTTCCAGTGTTTAGATTTTTTAGATGAACAATCTCCTATGGTATTAAGAGCTTGTCCTTCTCTGGCAAGCATGGTCCAGGACAGATCATGTTGAGTGCTTTCCTCTAACATATTTATATTGGTTACATCAGGTTAATGAACACCCAAGGCACTTTTCAAGAAGTCACAAAAGGGGTGAGTCTAAGGAGCAGGTGTTGAAGTAGAAAAGAAGGCCCGTCTACACACTCTCTTTATGTGAATGAACCAGAGGTTTTTGCTGTTGCAAATGTGGTTGATTTTATAATTTGAAACCACTAACTGATACAGTGATTGACTTTCCAAAACATACCCCTGGTGGTGATTAAAAAAACTACTGAGATTATCCCCGATTTGGGCCTCTAAACTCAGGGATGGTTCTGGATAAGCAACCCTATTTCCAAGTGTGTCTTAGGTGATGCTGGTTGAGAATGGGACACCCATTCTCTGGGAGCCAGCCAGAGAAGTTACCCTGCTTTTGGAGAGATGGGCTGTCACTGAGAGAACAGTGCATCACTAGGGAGGATCGAATTCATGCTCCTCCTCCCACAACAAATCTTGTAGCTCCATAGATACTCCTTGTTTCTCCTTGTCTCCCTTTTCTCATACCCATGTCAACCTCCCTCACTCAGTAGTCGACTCATTGAGGATTTGCTTTAAAAACCTATCAACATCTTAATCTTCTCCAAATCAGCTTCTCTATGGCCAGGAGAACTGTAGGCTAGGATGTCCATCTCTCGTAAAGTTTCTGTAGCAAGTGAAAGCAAGAGGGTCCATTGGGGTGGTAGGGCAAGAGGCTAATCCTCAGTGCAAAGGTAGTCACTAAGTGTCTTGGCAGATTAGAAGGTAAAGTGAGTGGGGAGAATCAGCTTAAAGAACCAAATTGGATTGGACCAGAGCAGAGGTATAGGTATGGAAGAGTGGTTTTGGCAATAGCTGCTGATTGAGCCAAGTTCAGCCTGGAACTGATGGATGATATGGAAGACAACTTACCTAAGTAGCTCCTGGATCAGAAAGGAGCCTCAAAGTGAGAGAACCTGGGGCAAATCTCAGCTGGCGTCCCCTGATGGGACTTTGATACATCAAGATCTCTTGGCTGTTGAGGAGATAGTGGGTCCAGAAAGAGGATGAGGAATCTGGAAAAGTGTGGGAGATCTACCACGCATAATTTTATCATTATGGAGTGTCTTCTAGAATTTTACAGTTTACAAGGTATAATCACACATATTATCTCGTAATTTCCACAGTTACCTAATAATACTGAGAAGTAGTTTTAGCTAACTATAATTCATTCATTTGTTCATCATATTTTGAGAGCCTTTTATGCACAAGGCACTGTGCTGGATACTCGAGATACTACAACGGACAAGACTATATCAACAGTTGAAAAGTAATTGCCATGTGACGGGATTATGTTTTGGTACGTAAGGGTAGCTGGGCACAGCCAGCAGGAAGACCTAAGATGGTGTAGGCAAGTATTTTCAAAAGACATGACATTTAAGATGAGACTGAATAGTAAGTAAAGATGAGCTAGGTGAGGGGCAGGGGATGCAAGCATGTTACAGCTAGAGGTGCAATTTATTGAAGATCCAGACATGAGAAGATCAGAGAAAGTCAGAGAAAGCAAGCAAGTGAATTTGCCTTACTCTAGGAACCACACTGCGGTGATCACAGCTGGATGAAGAATGTCAGGGATGAATCAGAAGAAATGAAACTGGAAAGAGGAAGGAACCAAGTCTTGAAGGGTCTTGGAAGCCATGTTAAGAAGGATGAATGAGAGGTAAAGAAGACGACATTGAGCTTTCTCACTCGGGCAGTTGGTGGATGGCTTGTGTGAGTTTACTGAGGTAGGAAGCCTGAGAGGAAAAGCAGGTTTTGAGGGAGAGATGACTAATGCAGTTTAAGACATGTCATGTTGGAAACATCATGTCACTGTCCAGTACGTAGTTGAAGACAAAGATCTGGATCTCAGGAGAGGAGCATGGGCTGAAGATGGCAATATGGAACTATTGCCAGGTGGCTGGTTATTAAAGACAAAGAAGTAGCTGAGATTGCCAGGGAGAGTAGACAGAGGAGAAACAGGCCCAGGATAGAGCTCCAAGGAACTTCAAAAGTAAAAAGAAGAGAAGGAGAACCCATAAAGGAGTTGAAGAAGCATGTTGTTCTGTTGAGAGAATATGTTCTGGCCATATGTCTCTGGGCAAGTTAGGTCACCTCTCTGAGCCATGGTCTTTTCATCTCTAACAAGGGCAATAATAGCACCTACCTTGTGGAGCAGTACTTAGAAAGTTCATCGCAATTCTGTCACATAGTAAGCATCAGTTAAGGTTAGCTCATGTTTTAGTAAGAAGAATGATAACAATGAAAAAAAGCAGCAACTAGAGAAGTCAGAAGAACATGAGATGAAGGCGATGGCATGGGGGAAGAGTGTTGAGACAAGGGAAAACTGGTCAATAAGGACAAATGGGCCAGGTGAAGTGGCTCACGCCTGTAATCTCAGCACTTTGGGAGACTGAGATGGGCGGATCATTTGAGCCCAGGAATTCAAGACCAGCCTGCGCAACAAAGTGAGACCTTGTCTCTGCAAAAAATAAATACATAAATAAACAAAGACAAATGTGCTGAGGCCAAAACAGAAAGGCTGAAAATAGTCTATTGGATTTGGCTGTAGGTAGGACATTGATGACCTTTGCAAGGCTTTTAGGAGCATGGTCTGAGATGAGGAAGACCTGGAGATAATAATTGTGGGAGAAATGGATTTTCAGAAGAGTTCAGTAGTTAGGCTGAGGTCATACAGCCAGTAAACTCCGTTGTCACATAGTGACTCAAACTCAGATTGTCAGACTCCAAATCTGGTTTTCTTTCCACCTACAGGACCCAAGGAAGATAATTTAACAAATACACATAACTCCATGACTTCTGCTTAGTTAACTGAGGAGAGGAAGGAATGAGAAAATTAAAAATAGAAAGAAAGGATGGGGTATGGGGAGATAGAAATATATAGCAAAGCACAGAATTTGTCAGGAAGGGTAATTAGGCAGACCCATTCCCAGGAAGGGGAGGAAGCTGAATATAAAATCAACAAATGTTTCTTGAATGCCTCTCACGTGTCAAGCATGTGGGGACTGCAGATGAAACAGAGACATAAGACACGACTCTTGCTTCCAGGAACAAGACATAAACATGAAAAAAATTTAAGTGCTGAACAGTTGTTTAAGGCAACAATGGAAGAGCTGCCACAAAGCAATATATGATTTATTGTCAAATGAATTGTAGCAAACAATGAATGAAAAAACTTCTTCAGAATTTGCCAAGGAAAGCTCACTCAGTTTCAGGTAGATGAACTGGGCCCCTCAGCAGCGCCAGGTACGGGGGCCCCTGGGAGTTGTGCCAAGAGATGGGGCTGCCCCTGCTAGGGGAGGGTAATAAGTCTTGTGGCGTAGGCCCAGAAAAGCTGGGTGACCCGTAACTGGGCTATAGGATGAGAACACTGGTCTCCACCTGGCTCAGGGTGTGTGTGTGTGTGTATCAGAGACAAAAATTGGAGAAAGACGCATAGAAACAGATAGGTAAACACAGAGACATAGAAAAGGGTAGATGATGAAAGATAGGGAAAGAATGCCTGGCACATAGTGGCTCATTGGATAGATGAACAGACAATCCAAGAAGATTCAAAGCAAAGTGTATGAGAGAGGCTGAGCCACGTATTGGGAAATCTGAATCAGACTCAATCGTGACTCTTTACCTGTGTGCATTTAGGCAAGGTTACTTGACATTTCTGGGTTTCCTTTTCTTTGCCAGACAGGAATAGCAACACCTACTTTGCCAGGCTGTTGTACCAGGCCTGAATGGAATAACATGTATATAAATTACCTGGTAGACGGTCTGATCCAAAGTCCAGGCTCAATAAATGTCACTTGTCAATGGCAGTTCAAGGTGCTTACAGATTGTCACCTTTCACTGAAGAAGTTTGAGATGCTTTATAAATATTAGCCGATGACGTCTCACAAGACACTGGAAAAGTGGAAAACAAATGTTATCATCCTTATTTTATGCATGGAGAAGCTTGGCGCTGAGAATCAGGGTTTTGCCAGAGGAATAAGCAATTCTGTGGGAGGATGGGGGAGGGAGGAGGATGAAGCAAAGCCTCAACAAAGATTCTCAAACATGGCCTGCCTTCCCTACCCGCCCTCCAGCCAGCCCTCCAGCCAGCCAGCCAGCAGGTGGTAGGGTCAGATTACATTTGCTCTCCCCTGCTGGGTCTCTAGCTCTGACTAGGGCTGGCTGGTGAGTTTGCAATGACGCAGTGTTACCCTGGGCATTATTTCTCAAAAAATCAGGCAGCATGAAAGAGGATGAGCTCTGATCAGAACCAACACTGATTCCTTCTGAGAGCAGTCTACGAATCAGACTGTCTTTGGCAGCCTTTTCCCACCTCCTCCGTGACAACTTGATAATAGTCCGTCCTGGTGGAATTTTCTCCCCCAGGACATTCCTGCAACTGAGTTGCTTCGCCCTTTCAAAACACAAGCGAGCAGAGCCCAGACACTGAAACAGCCTTCCGGTCTCATTAGCGCGCTATGTTTCTCTGTTGTTCTGATTTGTTATTGTGGTTCCTGGGTGTGAATATGATCACTTGTTAAAGGGGCCTATTTATACGAGTCTTCTCTTTAATTTACCTCCATTTCTCAGCACCCGAGGAATAGAAGGAAATCAGTGCACTGTGCTAATGATCTCTGTGGCCCCGGTCGCTAGGTGCGAGGGTGGAGGCCCAGACCCTAAGGAGGCTTTCAATGTCTGAACCAGTGTCACTGTCGCCTCCTCCAACCCATCCTTCAGCGCACACACTAGGGAAGTACATCAGCGTTATGGCTGACTTGAGTATGAGTTTGTGAGTCAGAAATCAGCTGCTGGAGAAGAGCAGACGAATTAAGGTTGAATGGGGGTTGCATGCCCATGTAGACAATTATGGTGCTTCAGAAAGGCCAACTAGGAGGTCTAGAATATAAAACAAGTGTGAAGCCTTGGAGGGTGCTTGGCACACAGTAGGTGCTCGGTAAGTGGGGGCTGAATTTGACAAAGTAAAACCAAAGCTATGGCAAGAATGCCAACAATGTGGCAGGGCACGGTGGCTCGCGCCTGTACACTTTGGGAGGCTGAGGCGGGCAGATCACGAGGTCGGGAGATCGAGACCATCCTGGCTAACAGTGAAACCCTGTCTCTACTAAAAAATACAAAAAATTAGCTGGGTGTGGTGGCGGACGCTTGTAGTCCCAGCTAGTTGGGAGGCTGTGGCAGAATAGTGTGAACCCGGGAGGTGGAGCTTGCAGTGGGCTGAGATCGCGCCACTGCACTTCAGCCTGCGCAACAGAGCAAGACTCTATCTCAAAAAAAAAAAAAGAATGCCAACAATACTAGGTTGTTAGACCTGAGGCTTGGAATACTGATTCATTCCAACTCACCCTTCGCCTTAGTTAAGTCCTTATTTCAGTAGGATAAGAATGTATGTAAAGGTCCAAAACATGTTTCTATTTACATTATAAAGCTCCACAAAGTAGGAAATATGCACCTTTCTTCCTCCTTTAGAACTCTATTCTTAATTTCTTATTAGGACAGTCTTCCCCCCTGTTTGGAAGCAAGCTCATTTCTTCTGGACCTGCCCTTGGAGGAGACGGAGAGCTCTAGTTCGCTGTTTTTGTTTGTTTGTTTTTTGTTTTTGTTTTTTTTGAGATGGAGTCTTGCTCCGTCACCAGGCTGTATTGCAGTGGTGCAATCTCGGTTCACTTCAACCTCCGACTCTGGTTCAAGAGATTCTCTTGCCTCAGTCTCCTGAGTAGCTGTGATTGCAGGCATGTGCCACCTCGCCCAGTTAATTTTTGTATTTTTAGTAGAGACAGGGTTTCACCATGTTGGCCAGGATGGTCTCAATCTCCTGACCTCGTGATCTGCTCACCTTGGCCGCCCAAAGTGCTGGGATTACAGGCATGTGCCACTGCGCCCGGCCTCACTGACTTTTTTAGGAGCCCTTTATGCATCAATCCATATAATGCCTCAACCCCCTCTCTCCACAATGCCTGGTCTTATTTCCTTCCATGTTTATAAGTGATCTCATTAACCAAACGTTTACATCATCCTTTTGCCCCTGCCACAACTTCTTTCAAGGAGAAATCAGGCTGGATATGATGAGAAGATACCAATACTGGTGCAACCAATATTTCCTACTTGTCTGTCTCACTCACACCAATTCAGAATTAATAACAATGCCTAAATTAATAGTGCTCTCACCATGTGCCAGGGCTATATGTATATTATCTCAATTTATCTTTCAGCAACTCTATGATGAAAGTGCTAATAGTATTCCTGAATTATACATAAGGGAAACAAGGCACAGAGAAGTTGAGTGACTTGCCCAAGGCCACAGTAAAGAGTGGCAGCGTCTGGACTTGAACTCGAAGTAGTCTGATGCCAGAACTCATGCTCCTGACAACCCTGCCATGAAACCACAGGTTTGTCATGCTTCCTCCTCTGCAGTCCCACTGGGGGTTCCATTATAAACACAGTGTGCTTACATTCTTTTCTGCTATATTGTATGGCGTCAATCTTTCTCCATGTCTGAAGATTTTATTTTTCCTTCACTAGTCATTCCCTTCATACATTCATTTTGTTCAACATCTATTTCCTCACCACCTACTGGGCATCGGTTCTATTGTGTACTAACTCTGCTGCAGTTCCAGCGACACTTTCCAAAGCCCTGGTGGCTTCAGTCTGCTTCTCACCTTTGCTCATCTCTTGTCCTTCCTTACCTTATTCCCATAGAACATAAAGTTAAGAAGGACTTTCAAGGCTTGAAATTGAAAGAGCCTCAGAAGTTATCTACCAGCCCACTCACTTTACCCATAAAAACCCAAATCAACAGAGCTAACTGTGGCAGAGCCTTGTTCTAATTAAAGTTTGTTCTCTTTCCTCTACTCCTTGCTACCTCATTTTAGGATCAGTTACATAATAGATAATAAGTGTTATTTGGCCGTGTGTAGCAATCTGTGAGTCAATTTTTAGTTTGTAAAATGGGAATAGTATTGATATTTATCCCTTAGGATTCTAGTGAGGTTTAAATGAGTAAATACATGTACAGAGCTTAGATTGGTGCCTGAATTGATAAATGTTAGTGATATGGCTTGACTCTGTGTCCCCACCCCAATCTCATCTTGGATTGTAATCTGAATTATAATCCCCAGGTGCAGAGGGAGGGACCTAGTGGGAGGCAATTGGATCATGGAGTTGGTTTCCCCCATGCTGTTCTTGTGATAGCGAGTTAATTCTCATAAAACCTGATGGTTTTATAAAAGGCGGTTTCCCCTTCTCTTCTCCCTCCTGCCGCCTTGTGAGGAAGGTGCCTGCCTCTCCTTCACCTTCTGCCATGATAGTAAGTTTGCCAAGGCTTCCCCAGCCATGTGGAACTCTGAGTCAATTAAACCTCCTTTCTTTATAAATTACCTGGGCTCAGGTGGTATTCTTTATAGCAGTGTGAAAACAGACGAATACAGTTAGTTTATTATTATATTTTATTCCACCTCAACATATTTCATTATTCATTTATAAGCCGATATTTCTAAATATTTGTGTTAAGACTTTTTGTCCTAGACATGGACTTTAAAAAATGAACTTTTTTTCATCTTATGATGCCATTAATGAGCTAATATAAGATATTATATATAATTTTTAAAGGCAAATGAAATCTTCCTAGCCCTGCTTCCCTATGTAGGGACTTTGGCAGAGTCAGGTCATGCATTTTCCTTTGCTTCCAAAATACCCATTCGATCATAACTATTTCCCACTCTTACCCCTACTACACCGCAGGAAGCTTGAGGGTATAGCCTAGTCCTGTTCATCTTTTTATTTTTTAGTTTTTTGTTAATTTTTCAGCTAAGACAGAAAAAGAGGTGATTTATTGTATGGTTGTTGCACTCAGCCACAAGTGAACACAGAAATAGTCCAGAATGTTACAGGTCCAGGGCAGAGGACCAACATGGACAGTTTTTGTTATGAGCAAGGTGAGTCTCAGAGGTAGTCTTGGTGATCAGATGGCGACGAAGTTCTAGATCCATTGAGAGAAGCTCTAAACAGTAGCTTGCATTTCAACAACTTGTACCAGCATTTCCGGCCTCTGCCATTCCATGTTTCTACTCCCGTGGCCTCCACTGGTGCACAGACTAGTGATTTACCTGAACTTTTGCCTCATCTTTCTTTTGCGCTTCAGCCTGCACATTCACTTCTTCCTCCACTGGGCTGTCATGGCACAGAGGTTTCCAAGAAGATGGCGCTAAGACTGAGACCTCATCTTTTTATTCAGTTCTAAGCATTCAGTAGCTGGCACACAGTAAATGTTCCACACTTATTTGTTGTTGAATGAGTGAATGTAGCCTCTTCAGATTTATGTTCTGCCCTCTCCTACCTACCTGCCCTTTTACCATAATCCCCAACTTCTTTCTACTATTGCATGTGTGTGTGTGTGTGTGTGTGTGTGTGTGTGTGTGTGTGTGTATGAATATATATATTTTATTTTTCTGGACTGAGTCTTCATTCTTAACTTTAATAAACCATTGAGTTTAAAACAAGCATATAAACTCTCAAATGCAGCCAGACTGGTGGATTACAAAGAGACTATAAAAGGAACGAGTAAGCAAAAATTAGTCAGAAGTGCTCAATATTACAGAGGGAGGAGGTACTTTGAGTATAGACACACAGTGCTAACTCTTTAAGTAGCTCTAAACCTACAGAGATGGGACAAAGAGGGCAATTGAGAGCTTCAGCTTTGTAGGTAGACAGACCTGGAGTTGAATGAGGGCACTGCCCTCTCTAGGCTTCTCCTTCACCACCAGTAAAATGAAAGAGATAACCAGTGCAGGACCAAGTGAGATCATTGTTGTCCAGTGTTTGCCACATTAAGAGGTCCCGATAAGAATTAACTATAGAGTGAGGCTGTGAAGGGTCATCATACACAATCATGTCACTGCAAATAATTACTATTTTATTTTTTCTTTTCCAATTGCCATACGTTTTAATTATTTTTCTGACATTAACCCTATATGGCACAGGCCAGTACAATGTTGAATAGAAATGATAACGTTCAGTATTTTTCCACTTAATATGATTAGTTTTGTTTGTGGATACTTATTATCAGAGTGACGACATTCCCTTGTATTCCTAGTGTGCTGTGAGTTTTTATCATAAGAGGGAGCAGTATTTTGTCATATCCATTTTATGCATTGATTGAAATAATCATACTGCTTTTCTCTTCATTCATCTTCACCCCAACGAGGAGAAATGGCTTCTTAAGAACATCCCATGCTCTTTATTTCAAATCTGTAATCGTAGAGCGTTTGCTCTCATGAGGGGAACTGACAACTAGGAGGAAGTGCCCCATTCCTCAACACCAACTCTGGGAACTGGTGGGAAATCTCTCCTTGTCTATGTGAATGTGTTTGCCTTCTGGTTTACCAATCATTTTTATAAGACATTTCTCACTTGAGACTTGAACTTGAACTGACTGAGTTCAGGAGGAGACCCTGGACCTGTGGTGACTTTCCCTCTCCCCTTCCTCCAAACACACACACACAAGATGCAGCCACCTGGGGAGAATTTGTCAGAAACAGCCAAGCATCTCTCACCATGTAAAGAGCAACAGCAGTCATTTTCATCATGACCATCATCATCATGATAGGTTAATAGGGCACTTGTGCATTAAGGACAAATGTGAGTCATAAATATAAAAATAATAATTTAAAAGAAATAAGACCATTCATTTTAACTCTGTTATCCACTGTCCTTTGCTTTGCTGAAATTATACAACCAATCAAGCAGCAGACAGACACCCAATTGAATGTGGTTACCAGAAATACTCCCTGCCTTGCTTTGTGATTGGTTGAATGTCTCCTGAGGGCCAAGAGGTTTTTAAGCAAGTGGTGCAAATGGATGCCTTTCTGAAATTAACCAGTTGACGAATGTCACAGCCATCAGGCTCCCCTCCAGTGTTGGGCCAGACAGTGCTCAAGCTGCATGCTTCCCTCACAGCCTCCAGGATGGTCTCAATCTCCTGGCCTTGGGATCTGCCCACCTTGGCCTCCCAAAGTGCTGAGATTACAGGCATGAGCCACTGCGCCCAGCCTCACTGACTTCTTGACTAAGGGTAAGATGAATGGTCCAGGGGTTGGATGGGCAACCAGTTCAAAGGTGACTGCAGAGTGCTCAGCCTTTGAGGACTGATATTTCTCTCTCTTGTGCATCCTTGGATCTATGTATGGCCTCTGCCATGTCCAAAATTTCTGGATGTTTGTTTAGAACTGAGGTCTTCTGAGGAGGGGTTTATGTATGTGGTACAAAGACCCAGACTTGACCCTGGCTCAGGTGCTTATAAACTGTGGGAACATGAGCATGTTATTACCCATTCTGAGTTTCACTTTCCTCAACTATGTAAGGAGAAAGTAAGACCTGCTTCACATGAGCATTAAATGATACATAAAGCCTGTTTCACAGCCCCTGGAATATATTGGGTGCTCCGTAAATGGTAGGTAAGTTATTATTATTATTACTTACTACTATTATGGAAGGAACCAAGAAGGTCAGCTGAATCCAGATATCACAGAGCATAAATGCTGTTATCAGAGAGTTATTTATTTGGGTTCTTCTCCCAGTGGATCCCCTTTTAAAAAACAGATATGGATTTTGCGTATACTGAGGTGTTAGTAACATACATTAGTAACCCATCTAAGTACTTTCTTCTTGATCTGAAAGAGGCAAGGGGTTATCAGACTACATTTCCTTTCATTGTGATTTTGCCCAAGGTTGGATCCATGCCCAGAGGCCACTAAGCTGAGTTCAGTGACTGTGAGTTGCTCTAGTTAGCACTGGGAATGGAACCTACACTCGCAAATGCTTTATGGTCCTGGTTGTTTCTGTCCTGACAGAGTACAGAGTACAGGGGTGGGACCAGGCGACTGGGCTGGTCCTAGCTCTGTCACTGTCTATGTGGCTTTGGCCAGGGTCTCTCTTTGGATGTCAGTCTCTTCATCTGCAGAGTGGGAGGGCTGCATTTTATTGGTGTTTCCCAAGTGGCGAAGAGGGAAACAGCCCTTTAACAAACACCAGGAGTGAGGAAGAAAAGGGGTTAGGAGAGCAGACAGAGAAGAGCCAGATCACAGTTGCCGAAGGGGAAAGGGCAGGGGTAGAAAATCTGTTTGAGAAGAGTAATTCCTGCTTCCCAAAGGACCAGCACTTGGGAAACCAGACTAAATATCTCTGAGGCCATGGGAATGTACAGCCCGCTTCGGGGTAGGCAAAACTGTATATGTAATCTAAAGAGGGAAGGATTTACATAAGGCTAAACAACCACCCAGAAGGGAATTAGATTTCAAAGCCTCTGAGTTCTGGCCCACTGCTTAGCCATATGCTGCACCTGTTTCCCTTTTTCTTTTTACTAGCATGGGCTCTCCCTCTAACACCTACTGACCATTAATTAATGGCCAACAAATCAGTTGACATACTGTACTAAGTACTTACTGTTCACAGTCTAAGAATTTATGCAATAAATTGTATTTTTCTTAGGGGTTGTTAGCATATCCGAAGGCCAGTTGTTGAGCCTGGCAAGGTGATATTTTAAGTATCTGCTTAAAATTCTATCCACAAGGTTCTGTTGCCTAGAAAATTCTTAATGAGAAGAGTTAAGCAAGCAGTTGATCAATGCAGGCACAGTTTTAGGAACACTAATGGACATCAGCTGGTTGGTGGACATTAGTTAGGGCAGGTAGGTCCACCTAAGACTCTCCTCGATTTATTCCTTTGGCTCTTGACTCTTGCCATGCTGTAATTATGAAGTGCTTTGAGCGTCTCCTCAGTCCGATTCCTCTATGTGTTACCCTGTGATGTGAGAGCAGGAGTCATGGAATTAGAAAACCTGGTTCTTGTGCTCACTTGCTGCCTACCTGCTGTGCAATATTGGGCAACTGTATACTCTCTCTGAGCCTCATTTGCCTCATCTGCAAAACAGGCAACAACTACACCCTTCCAGACTGGTTGTGACGATCAACCAAGGTCACCGGCGGGAAGAAACATATTGCAAACTGTATGGCTCTGTGAGACTGTGAGCTCCTTGAGGCCTGGTCGTGACTCTGTTTTTTTGTTGTATATAATATTTAATGCAGTAGTTCTCAACCACGTAAGAATCATCCAGAGAGCTTTTAAAAAATACAAAGGCCTGGGCTTCACTCCCAGATATTCTTACTTAATTGTTTTAGGGTGGAGCTGCGGCATTGGTATTTTTAAAAGTTCCCAGGTGATTCCAATGTGCAGTCAGAGTCAAAAATTACATTTGGCTCTTCGCTGGAGCCTCAGTTCTGTTGGATGAATGAATGATTCTAATTATGACTTCCTCTCCGCTTCCCCTGGAGGAGCGTGCTTGGTACTGGATGGAAAGATGTTTCCTGTGTCAGGCTTTACTCAGGTGCCTGGCTATTTCTAGAACTGCTTTGGAAGAGCATCTGGACGTTCATGTTCAGAAGATGCTCACAATGACTAACTTGCTGGTGGGCAGCACCTCAAGGGCCCAGGAGGGGGCGGCCCTGCAGCTGCCGCACGTGGCCACTGGGCTAGTATTTTTAAGTGGCAGTCAGCCAGGCCTTGGGTAGGCGGAAGGGAGCTGGGATTCCCTGGCCTCCCTCCTACTTCCCACCAATTAGGTCAGGTCAGCCTTTGGCTGTGTTAAATGCTTTAGGAAGTTCCTGGACCCTTTCCCGTTGTTTACCTTGTGAAGACATTTCAGCCAGAGTTTTTAAATAGAACAATGCAACATGAAATTAATTTTCTGGGCAAGCTGGTAGTGAGGTATACTGGTGTTACAACTCTAACTTTAGATTTTTTCACTTCAGCTTTTGACCGTACTTCCTTTCAGGAAGAATTCTTTTATGGAATTCAACCAGCCCTAACCGTGTGTGTGTGTTCTTCTTCATCCATCAAACACACCATGTTTCGATGCATCAGATTAACATATACAGTTGTGGCAGGAATTTCTTCTTCCCACCTCCCCAGGCCAATATGAGCTTCCCCTGAAGCCATCTTGGATCCCCTCAGTTCGGGGCCGCTGCTCAGAATTCCCAGCAGCCTTCTTATTGCGACACTTCCCACATCCTCAGTCCTTACCCCTCCAGAAAGAGGGCTCAGGCAGTGCTATGAAAGCTCAGGCAGAGCTGGGCTTATACTCCAGAGCTTCTTTCTCCCTGTTTTCTGAAAGACCTTGGACAAGTTATCTAACTTTTTCAGGGACTCAGTCTTCTCATCTCTAAAATCATGAGGGATTATTGATGGATCCTTAAGGACTTAATCACTAGCCTGACTATCGTGGGAATCCATGAGGGTAAGATACAGTTACAGGGAAATGCCTGGCATGAAATTGTGTTTCTTGCTGAGGGTAGGATTCATGTGTGTCCTCCCCAAATGCCCAGGTCACCCAATGGGCACTCAACAAACATCCATTGAAAGGGGGTGCGTGAAAGGACATGCTGGGAATCTAAACCCTAGGACAGAGCAAGGAAGCCCCTTTCCTTCCCATGCTTCCTTGTTCAACTAAAGCTATATATATATATATATACACACACACACACACACACACACACACACACACACACCCCTCCTATGGTTGTGTTTATTTGTTGTGTCTGTTAAAGCAAGACATAGTTCTCTTTGTGTGTACTCCAACATGCAGCAAAGTATTGTAACCAGACTGCATCATCTGGATTCATTCCTGAAAGTTGCTTCATGAGGTTGAGCGATCTCAGAGAAGAACCTGGCCTCAGCAGAAAGAGGTGAAGGCCACAGCATTGGCTGAGTGTTCACTAAGTGCCAGGCCCCTCAACTATGGCAACGTACCAGCAGAACACACGGTACAGCAGAAGCACTCACCACCCATAAAACAGATCAAGACGCTGAAGTTCAGAGAAGTTAGGAAATTTCACTGAGCACCCAAGATAAGACACAGCAAAATGGGATTCTTGGCTCTAAAACCCATAGACTTCCATTATATCACACTGAATTTTGCATCAGAGGAACTGTGGTGGAATTGTGACTTTGCCACTAACCAGCCAGGAGGCCTTGGGATAGCCACTTAATATTTCTGAGGCTCTAATTTCCCCAGCCTACAGGGAGGGTTGGACCACTAGGCGATGGCACGGTTCTCAAATTCGGTTTCAGTGGCCGTCTGTACCAGCCACTGCTAGTGTCTGCAGCCCTCTAGTGGTGCTTTGCAGGAACCAAGTGGTACCTAACCTTTCTGTGGCAGTTATTCACAAAGGGTTGATGCAGACTGCCAGGGCACCTGGGGCCTCAATGCCTATTCACAGTCACTAACCATGAATTAAAGATAAGCAGGGCTCAGAGGAGCCTTGGAGATAGACTTGAGCTCATTGGTCCTCAGAAGGATTATTATTTTTAAAACTTTGCATGCTGTTTGTTCTATACCATGCCTGGGACTCTCACTCACCCTTGAATGATAAAGAATGAGCCCTCCCCATAGATTAAAATTGTAATTTTAAATTTAGTCATGGGATGTGCACATACCTGACTTTGTTCATATTCTACAGCCCTAATATAATCAGGCCATCTTGGCAGCAACAGGATTGCTGAAGGGATGCTGTGCTGTGGACCAACACATCAGGTTTAAGCCCTGGTAATGCTATGCATTGACACCACTGGGTCTCTCACCTCTCTGCACCCCAAACTCATCATGGATAAATGAGGGGTTTGATGGAAGAGGCCTTGCAAATCTGTCTTATGCATGTGCATGGAGCTGGTTCTTTAGAATGGCAGATTTTTACCATTCCATTCAGTCTTTGAGATTTTTGCTGATGGGAACATGCCTTTCAGGGAAGTTGGGACAGAGGTGTTAGGAAAATATATTATCTAGAGCTAAGGCAGAGTAAGGTGAACAAGGATGGCCTTAGGAGCCACCTACATGCTGACAATTCTTACACATATGACCTGGGCCTCTTCCCTGAGATCCAGAGTTAGTATCTACCTGTCTACTCCATTTGGAAATCTAACAGATATTTCAAACCTAACATGGCCAAAATAGAACTATTTATTCCCCACTCCTCCTAGATATATTCCCCCACCCTGGCCTTTCCCACCTTAGTGAATGGTACCACTGTCTACCTAGTTGCTCTTGGAGCCCTATTTACTTTTCTTCTTTCAGTTATATCCCCATGTCTAGGTCTTCCAAAAACCCCTTCACTCTACCTATAAAATATATCTCAAAGCTGACAATTTCTTCCATCTCTACTATCTGCTACTGTAACTACCCTCTCTCCACCTGGATGACATGACAGCCCTAGCCTCTTTTTTTTTTTTTTTTTTTTTTTTGAGACTGAGTCCAATTCTGTCACCCAGGTTAGAGTACAGTGGCGTGATCTTGGCTCACTGCAACCTCTACCTCCCGGGTTCAAGCGATTCGCCTGCCTCAGCCTCCCGAGTAGCTGGGATTACAGGCATGTGCCACCACACCCGGCGAATTTTTGTATTTTTAGTAGAGACGGGGTTTCACCATGTTGTCCAGGCTGGTCTCGAACTCCTGACCTTGGGAACTGCCTGCCTCAGCCTCCCAAAGTGTTAGGATTACAGGCGTGAGCCACTGCGCCCAGCCAGCCATAGCCTCCTAACTGGTCTTGGACTTCTACTCTTCCCCCTGGAATTCATCCTCCAGAATGAGTATTCAGAAGAGCAGCACAGATTGTGTTGTCCCCTTACTGAAATCCCTCTAGTGGTTTTGCCTTTGCTTACAGAACCAAATCAAATCCCTAGTCTCGAGGCACTCCCGCTCCAACCCTCCCAGCCTCACCAGTCAGTCTTTCTCCACCCACCCCTCCTTCATCTCACATTGCTCTGGCCACCCAGGCCTTCCCTCTGTCCCTGAAGACACCAAAGTCTTTCTCCTCTTGGGGCCTGTGCTGTCTTTTTTTTTTTTTTTTTTTTTTTTTTGCCTGAAATGCTCTTCCTTTAGATTTTAACACAGCTGTCTTCCTCATGATCAATACTGCTTCAAGTCCCAAATGTGACCTCCTCTGAGGGACCATCCCTGTCTCCATTAACAGAAGCAGCGCCTGAGTCACAGCCCCATATTTTACCTATTTTTTAACCCTTACTCCTGCCTGATTTTTAAAAATGTGTTTAGGAGCTTAACAGCACTCTCCACACTAGAATATAGCTTCCTTTTGAGCATAGAAGGTATTCCTCTTGTTCACCACTGATTCTCCAGAGCTTTGAATTATGCCTGTCACACCGTAGGTCTTCAAAAATATTTCATGATGAATGAACTGATGGCTGATGAGCCCGGCCTGCTTCATTAACTCTTTACACAGTTAGGCTCATCATTATAGCACACAATTTTGTCATCCGGAAGAAAGAAGAAAGTTACATGTTCTTTTGTTGTTTTGTTTTGTTTATTAGAGGGTCTCACTCTGTCTCCAAGGCTGTAGTGCAGTGGTGGGATCTTGGCTCACTGCAACCTCCGCCTCCCGGGTTCAAGGGAGTCTCGTGCCTCAGCCTCCCGAGTAGTTAGGATTACAGGTGCATGCCACCATGCTCGGCTAACGTTTTGTATTTTTAGTAGAGATGGGATTTCACCATGTTGGCCAGGCTGGTCTCGAACTCCTGACCTCAGGTGATCCACCTGCTTTGACCTCCCAAAGTGCTGGGATTATAGGCATGAGCCACCGCACCCGGCCTAGCAGAAATTTTTTTCAGTTACACTGTCTTAGTTCTATTCTCTAGTCTTAACTGAACATAGTTCTCAAGATTCAATTCTGGCTATCATGGTAGCATATCTTCAAAACATGAAGAAATGTCTGCTCTGGGCTAGCAGAGATGGAGGGAATGAAGGAGTGTATGTATGTGTGATCAGTATGTATTCGTATGTGCTTGCGTGTGTGTTGAGGGGCTGGGATTTCATTTTATAGTTGAGTGTGATAAATGATTTTAAGCTGCCTTACCTACAATTCTGAGTGTCACTTAGTGTAAATAAAGCACCAGGTGGCAGCAGGGGAGTATTGCTACACATTTTTTTTTTTTTTAAACACTTAAGGCATTTTCCCAGTGGATTAGCTGCTATACAAAATGGACAATTAGACACAGGCCCTGCACAAACAGCTTGCAATCTATAGATGGATCAGTTGTCATTATATAAAGCTCCATATCTTCATTATGAAAAGCAGCTATGCTGAATGCCCTTCTCTGAAAGATTGTAGGCAAGGTCTGCAGAATCTGAGCAGGCCAGGGTGAGCCTTGCTCTGCGGAGATTATAATAGAAAATAAAAAATAACAGAAATAAAAATGGGCATACAAGCTCCGAACAAGTTAAGGAATGATTATGTATTGCAAATTATTTGTTAACTTGGCTATTTATAGTTTACTGTCTGTGGCTTCCTCTAGACTGAAAGTCCTTTGAAGACAGGGACCAATCTTTTTCATCTTGAAATCCTGAAACACTTAGCAGAGAGCCCATCACATGAAAGGGGCTTAATAAATGTTTGTTGAACAACTGAGAAAAAAGTTAAGAAATTAAAAAGTAAAAATGAGAAGAAAAAACTGTGGACACTGCTATACAGAAAGGAATTTGGAGCATGCCTTGTATGAATTATCTGAGTTGCATGCTCTTAGTCCCAGAGTGCAGTTTTATTTATCTTTCCTTCTTTTTTCTTCAAGAAGAGACAAGAATTCTTCCATGCCTGACTTCAGTGGAATATTGACCCCTTAGAGATATTCAGATTAGGAAATGCAGGTAAATGAAAGAGGTTACTTTCCAGAGAAAACCATTAAGACATATTCCCATTTAGCTGGACCAGAGTTGCCCGCCATTTTTTTATCATTACAAATCATCAGTGTGGACCTGGAGACCATGTTCTGTGTTTTGTAATATTCACCGTCCTAGTATGTTTGTTATCATCCGAGAGTTGGAAGACAAAAAACCAAGCATGTTATTTCTTAGGAGTTGAGCTTCTCTTGAGATGAGGTTCCTTTCATTTCTTTTTCATGCCAGCCCACCACTTCCCAGTTCCGCAGAAACGTGGTCCTAGAGGAATTTCTTCCTCCGTGGGCAGGAAGGGTGAAGGGTGAGAAGAAGAGGAGGACTTAGGGGGCCCCTAGAGGAAAGAGGAGAGACAAGCAGGGAGAAAGAGCCAGGCTGGAGCCAACTGTGGTACAGGGGACAGGGCACTGTGAAAAAGTAACTTGGGGTGTCACGTGGCAGATCACACTCCCTACACCTGCAAATGCAGGTTAGAGTTCAGATTAGATTAGCATTAGCTTAGATTTTATCCCTAACTATAGCTTAAATTCTAAGGAGAAAAATCACCCTATGTATCTTCTCCTGCCCCAAATCCAGAATCCTTTACCAGTCCAGGGAGTCTGAACTTGAATTCCCTTGAAGGAGAGGAAAAGCTTTTCTTCTACAATAATAGATTTAAAAGCCTTACAGATTCAAATGGAAGAAACACATTGGTGTGAGCAATGTAAAAATATACCTGACAGTTTTCTTTCCTGTTTGTTTTGGGCAGGTTGGTGGGTAGAAAACTATAGAAGGGAGGGCTGGAGACTTTGGCTGAGCTGTTTCTCTTCATCCCTGTGCAAAAAAAGAGAGGATGCAAATCCGCTCTGTCTACAAAGATCGTTATGGACATTTCAGCAGCTCCTCGTCTCTATTTTCCCATTGTTGGTTCCACTTTTATAGTAATTTCTGGGAATAATGTAAAAATATTCTGGGTTGTAGATAATTATCTTAAAAACTGACTATGGTCACCCAGTTTTAGTGCCTGAGTTTGCATCTATGATTATATTTCTGCCAAGCGAAGGCTAAATAATATCCTAGAGTGTCCTGTGAATGAAGGTTTTGCACTAGGTCAAGAAAGTAAAAGCGCTGGGAGAACTGCCATCACGACCACGTGACAGAAGAATAGAAATGTCAGACTTGAAAGAATCCGGCCCGGTGCGATGACTCACACTTGTAATCCCAGCACTTTGGGAGGCCGAGGCAGGTGGATCACGAGGTCAGGAGTTCGAGACCACTCTGGCCAACACGGTGAAACCCCGTCTCTAGTAAAAATGCAAAAATTAGCTGGGCATGGTGGCCAGCACCTGTAATCCCAGCTACTCAAGAGGCTGAGGCAGGAGAATCGATTGAACCTGGGAGGTAGAGGTTGCAGTGAGCTGAGATTGCTCCACTGCACTCCAGCCCAGGCAACAGAGCTAGACTCCATCAGAAAGAAAGAAAGAAAGAAAGAAAGAAAGAAAGAAAGAAAGAAAGAAAGAAAGAAAGAAAGAAAGAAAGAAAGAAAGAAAGAAAGAAAGAAAGAAAGAAAGAAAGAAAGAAAGAAAGGAAGGAAGGAAGGAAGGAAGGAAGGAAGGAAGGAAGGAAGGAAGGAAGGAAGGAAGGAAGGAAGGAAGGAAGGAAGGAAGGAAGGAAGGAAGGAAGGAAGGAAGGAAGGAAGGAAGGAAGGAAGGGAGAAAGAAAGAATCTATGCATATAGTGAGTACATTCATATGGTATTAATATTTTAAATGTTTTACTTGTATTCTTTGTTCATACCAACTTGCTACAGTTCAATAGAAGAAAATAAATATGCAACAAGTATTGTTTTTGTTAAAAAGTTTTTTAAAATTATACTATTTTATTTGGAAGTGAATCCTTAAATTGATCTATCCAAAAATAAATCTGTGGTTATGAGTTTCTTTTCAAAAAACTGAAATGATCAGCAATCATATTGTTGATTCAAATGCAAGTTTATCATGTACAAAATAAAAAACCAAGTTAATAATAATACATTATGTCATTATCAATAAACTCTGCATTGGTGATTTTGTTTAAACAAAGCAATATTACACATCACATTAACGTAATTGATCAATTTGAAGTTCATTTGTTTTACTTATATTTATTTTATGAATTGATTCGGTTTTATAGTTGCTTATATAAAAACTATAAGCATAAGGAGTGGCATTAACACCTAGTTTTATGATTGTGCATATTGATATAACTTTATAATAAATGTAATATAAGCCAACATTTTATATGTCATGTGTTAGTTTAGGAGATGTTTTTCTGAATGAGCGTGTCCCAAAGATTATTCTGTGGAATGCTAGTTCCAGGAAATGAGCAGCAACAACATCAAAATGCTTTTGTTAACAAATACATTTAGGAAATGCACTACAGCTACCTTTTTGGGAATTGATAGTACATGTTAGCTATTTCAACATGAGAAAACTGTGCAATTTTGACTACAGTTTTTCAAAATTATTTGCCTTTGTTAAACCATGTTTAAATGAAACAATCATTAGAATCTTATAGTGTTCTACAAAACGCAGTAAAGGAAAATTGTTCTGGACTAGAAAAAAAGCAGATTATCCACCTTTCTCTGCAGAAACAAGCAAGGTAACAAAGACAGACACTTTAACGAGAATGTGGCTCCAGGGGGTGAAAGTATTGAAAAATAGACTTTTTTTTTTTTTAATTTTGCAAATGCAAATGATACTGATAAGGAAGGAAAGGTTGGAGGGTGCATTGAAAGGGCTGAGACTGGCTGCATAGAATGCTGTCTGCTCTACAGTCAAACATGAAGAGGACCGTTTGTAGGAGAGATAGACCCATAGACAAGGATGATTTCTTCATTGTGGCCCAGTGGGTAAGTTTTGGCGAAAATTACCACAGGGCCAATTTCACTATAATAGAAGGAAGACCATTCCAGTTATTAGAGATGTCGAAAGATGAAGTGACTGCTTTGGAACAGAATATGTGCCCTACCCTAAGCAGCTCAGACAAAGGCCGAATGGGGATGCAGATGAAATTCAGGTTATCAAGTAAGTGGTTGGACTGGATGATTTTTAACCTTTAGTTCTATGAGTCCACTTATTTGTGATCAAAATAGAGATATGTACACAAGATAACAATATACTCTACAGGATAATAATTAACACTCATTAAGTGATATCATGTGCCAGGCATGTTACCTATACTAAGATGTTTAATCCTCTCATCCTCCAACAACCCCATGGAGAAAAGCACTGATATCCCCGTTTTTCAGTGAATAGCTGCAGTGGAGAAACACAGTCATGCTTATCACTCCCATTTTAAATTAATGACCACAAACCTCAAGTGGGCCTAATGCTGCCCGCCTATCATACTATATCTCTCTTCCATTTACTTTCTCACTCTCCAAGATGATTGTATACTCTCTATTCTCTCTTCAAATCTCCAACACCTCCCCATCCGCACTTTCAGCTGATCCTAGTGCTTCCAACATTGAAGAGAAACAATCAAAAGAACTTGCACAACTCCTACTACCTGCCATATGTTCTGCCTTCCCGCCTGGTGTCTATGCCCCTAACTACACCAACTCCTCCAAGTATGCTCCATCTCACACACTATCCTCCACTCAAGGCCGTCACTATAGCATTATCCCCTTTCTCCCACATTATCAGTTTGTTTCTTTTGACTAATTATTTTCATCTGTTATTTATCCTATCTTTGTAAAACTTCCTTTCTAACCTTATTCCCCTTCCAGCTACATCACATTTATTTGCTTCCCTTTAGAGTAAATGCCACAATAAGCTTATTCATTTTTTTTTTTTAAGACGGAGTCTTGCTGTGTCGCCCAGGCTGGAGTGCAGTGGCGCCATCTCTGCTCACTGCAACCTCCACCTCCTGGGTTCAAGTGATTCTCCTGCCTCAGCCTCTCGAGTAGCTGGGATTACAGGCGACTGCCACCAAGCCCGGCTAATTTTTTTAAAAAATATTTTTAGTAGAGATGGGGCTTCACCATGTTGGCTTCACCATGTTGGCCAGGTTGGTCTCTAACTCCTGACCTCAGGTGATCCGTCCACCTAAGCCTCCCAAAGCGCTGGGATTACAGGCGTGAACCACCACACCCGGTAGCTTATTTATTCTTAATGCTTTCCATTCCTCTCTTTTCATTCTCTTGTAAACTCACTCCAGTCAGGCTTGCACCCCCACTGCTCTACCAAAACTGTTCTTGTCAAGAGGGCCAGTGACTTTCACATGTTTAAATCCAATAGTCAAGTCTCAGTCCTCATCTCCCTTGACCTGTCTGCCACATTTGACATCATTGAT
The DNA here is from genome assembly GCF_049350105.2 of Macaca mulatta. NCBI lineage: Eukaryota > Metazoa > Chordata > Mammalia > Primates > Cercopithecidae > Macaca > Macaca mulatta. The sequence goes on from NC_133406.1 coordinate 118,624,181, forward strand.
TGTTCGTCTTTTCTGGAAACACTTTGTGTACTTGGCTTCCTGGTCACCATACTCTCAGCTTTCTTCCTGCCTCACTGGCTCCTCCTTCTCATTTACCTTAGGTGGCTCCTACTCTTCCTTCACTCTTAACCTTGAAGTGCTCCAGCGTTCAGGTTTTGAACTGCTTCTCTTTGAATTCCCTTGGTGATGTCACCTAGCCTTAAGGTTTTAAGAGTGTTACCCAAATATTGTTGACTACACATTTGTCTCTAGCCCAGCCCTTTCTCTTGAGCTCCAAGTTCTTATACTCAATTGGCTACTTAACATTTCTAGTTAGGTGTTTAATAGGCATTTCAAACATAGTAAAACTAAACTTCAGATCTTTCTGTAGTGACTGCTGTGATGTGCTGGCCACGTTCCCCTCAGAACTGAGGCAGTTCCCTGCCAGCTCGTAGCAAAGTCTCCTTTAAGAATTGCCCTCAGCTGAAGGGACCTGTCTTGCTTAAGATAACACTCTTACTTGAGGCAGTTCCTCTCCAATGCCTGGGTGATGTGACAGAGAAAAGGCCCAGTCCCACTGCCTCAGTTTGAGACAACTCTGAAGAGTCATTGCAGCTCCATGTGGGACCAGCAGAGGCCTCTGTCACAGCTCCATCGCGGTGGAGTGATGCTCGGCACTGCCTCTGTATCCGCCCGACCCTACCTCTCTCACTGCCTTTACAGGTGATGTTCCAGGGATGGGTCTCTGGGGAACACCAATCTCTGTCTGACTCTGCTTCCTGAAGAACCTGACTTAAGATAGTAAATATTGAGAACAGTGCTAGGAAACAGACTCTAAAAAGCATTTTGGAACTGGATCACCAGCCCGTTGCTGGGAATGAAAGCTCCACTACTGTTTGGTAGTTGGAATACTCACAGCCTTTGGTGTTCTGTAGTAGTTTTTAAAGCTATCATCACCTCTTGTTCTATCAACGATTAAAAAGGATGTTGAAATCGCTATTATGATTGTGGATTTATCTGTTTCTTCATTCAGGTCTATCAGGTTTTGATGCTCTTTTAGTAAGTACATACACATTTGGGCTTAGGTATAGCTTCTCAAAATATTGACCTTTCTGTCATTTTAAATACCCTTCTTTATTCCTGGTTATATGCTTTATTCTGAAGTATACTGTGTTTCCACAGTATACTGTGAGTCAATATATTTCATTTTCAGCCTCCGTCATATTTATATGTTTCTTTTGTCCTTTGTTCAAGGCCCCTTTAGAAACATCTTCTCCATGAAACTTCTCAAGATAGAACTTGTTATTATTTCTAGTGTTTGTACTAAGCATGGAGTCCACTGGGCGCGAATTGCTTGTGTTGGTTTTCACTTTACTAAGCATGGATTACAGGGGTTTGCTTTAATTATGGATTGACTGCTCTTGGATCAGACACACATCTACTGTCCAAAATATGGGGCGGGGGGTGAAGGGTCATGTGATATAATATGGCTGTTTAGAGCTACCTCTTTGTTAGTGCCTATAGATGTGCCATTTCTTTAATTGAAAATAGAGAACTTTATGTGCTGTATACCATTGGTGAAAAAATATAAGGTGAAGCTGAAATATCACATGATCTCTCTTATGTTTGTAAAATTTATCTATATTTTTGCATGTAGCTTTTGTTTGTTCACATCTTATTTAATATTGCATTGTATGAATATACCACAATCTATGTATTTTTCTGTAGCTATCCATATGGAACACTATTACTTTTCGAAGTGATCTTTAAAATGCTTGTTTATACTATCAGTTTATACTAACAGTTAAAACTGTGAGGTCATGTTTCTAGGAAAAATGACCAAGTCTATACATTATTCTGTCTTTTGCCATTACAATCTGGATATTTCTTGGATATTCAAATATTATTATTTGTTTAATGTTATTTAAAGATAATCATCTCCCATCAAATGTACTTGGCAGTTCAGAATATAATAATAGAGTGTCCTGTAACATGAGAAATTTTGCAAATATCTGTCTTTTCTGCGTGACAATGTTGCAAGAGAAATAAAGAATGTGTCCCCCCAAACACACAAATGTTTATTGTAGTTTTATTTGTAATTGTCTCAAACTGGAAATGACCCAAATTTTACCAAAAACAGTGAATGGATAAAAATATTGTGGTTTATTTATATAATGGAATACTAATCAGCATTAAAAAGTAACAAATTATTGATAAACAGAATCTCAAAATCGTTTGGTCGTGTCTGGAAGATCTATATTTACACGTTCATCCTCATGATAGTGAAGGCCAAGCAAGGCATTAAGAAGAGAGGTATGGGGGAAGGAGTGGCTATATTAAAATGGCAAAGGCAACCTCTTTGAGAAAGGAATATTTGAGTAGCTGGGCGCGGTGGCTCAAGCCTGTAATCCCAGCACTTTGGGAGGTCAAGACGGGCGGATCACGAGGTCAGGAGATCGAGACCATCCTGGCTAACATGGTGAAACCCCGTCTCTACTAAAAAATACAAAAAACTAGCCGGGCGCAGTGGTGGGCACCTTTAGTCCCAGCTACTCAGGAGGCTGAGGCTGGAGAATGGCGTGAACCCAGGAGGCGGAGCTTGCAGTGAGCTGAGATCCAGCCACTGCACTCCAGCCTGGGCAACAGAGCGAGACTCCGTCTCAAAAAAAAAAAAAAAAAGAAGGAAAGAAAGGAATATTTGAGATTAATCTTAAGATGAGAATGAGCCAGCTATAGGAAGAGCGAGGAGAAAGCACTCCAGGCTAAAGGAACAGCAAGTGCAAAGTCCTTGAGGCAAGAAAAGCCTTGCTTTGTCAAACAGAGAGACCTCCTGTGACTGAAACAGAACAAAGAGAAGACCAGTATGAGATAGATGGAGAGTGGCAGGAGACAGGAGTGGTTGGAGACAGAGGCAGGAGCCAGATTATATAGAACCCTACGACCTAAGGTAAGAAGCATACTTTTAAAATCAACTTTATTGGGGCTACATTATTATAATAAAATACATATAATATATTACATATGTTGTATTTTATATATGTAGACACACACACACACTTCCATTGCCCAAAAAGCTCCCTCCTTCCTCTTTCTAGTCAATCTTCCCCATTCTGAGCCCTAGCCTTTCTTATTTCTGTCACTGTGGATTGGAATGCACACAAAAAGGAAGGAAGCTGGAGCTCTGATTGGTGGAATGCAGGTACCTTGACCATTTATAATAAGGAATTATCTGCCTGGCTTGGGAGGCTTGCAGACACCAGACAGGAGGAACAATAACCTCAGGAAGCATCTGGAGTTCCCCCAGAGCCGGAACATAGCTCAGTTACAATCATGCTAAATTTCACTAACTTAAGCTTGTGAGATAATAAGGCTACTAACAGTCAAAGTGTTTCTGAACTTCATCTCCAGGACAGAGCCCATACGCCTAAGTATGGACATCCAAATGCCTTCTATGAGAGCTCATAGTAAATTCACAAACTTGTTATTGACGAGTAAATGAGATGATTTGGGGGAAGTGCTTTAACAGTATTTGGCTCATTAAATTACAGCTAATATTGCTGTATTTTAATATTATAAAAATGGGAATCACCTGAAGCCAGGCTGGTCTTGAACTCCTGGCTTCAGGTGATTCACCTGCTTCGGCCTCCCAAAGTGCTTAATGTTTTCACTGGATGTAGATTTCTGGGCTGACCATGTCCCCTGAGAACTTTAAATATATCATTCCATTGCCTACTGGCTTGCATCGTTTCTGACAAGAAGTCTGTGATAATTCTTATCCTTGTTCCTCTGTATATAATGTCTTTTCATATGGTTGCTTTCAATATTTTCTGTTTATCAGAGGTTTTTCTTTTTAAACAATTTGATTGTAATGTACCTTGGTGGTGCTGGTGTTGGTGTTGATGTTGGTGATGTGATTTCTGGTTGATATTCTTGAAATATCACTTTGGCTACCTTGTAGAAAATGAATTAGAATGATGTTAAGAGCAGAATCAGAAAAAGCTGTGAGGGGGAAAAATATATATATATATATATATATATGTATATATAAAATGTGTGTGTGTATATATGTATATACATATATACACACACATTATATGTATATATGTATGTATATGTGTATATACATATATACACACACATTATAAATACACATGCACACACATATACATATATATATATATTTTTTTTTTTTTTTTGAGACAGAATCTCACTCTTGTTGCCCAGGCTGGAGTGCGGTGGGGCAATCTTAGCTCGCTGCAACCTCTGCCTCCCGGGTTCAAACAATTCTCCTGTCTCAGTCTCCCAAGTTTCTGGGATTACAGGTGCCTGCCACCACACCTGGCTAATTTTTATACTTTTGGTAGAGACGGGGTTTCCCTGTGTTGGCCAGGCTGGTCTCAAACTCCTGACATCAGGTGATCCTGCCCACCTTGGCCTCCCAAAGTGCTGGGGTTACAGGCCCCTGAACCTGGCCACCATGGGAAAAAAATTATAGGAATCTGAGCAAAGACCGTTAGTGACTTGCTCAGGTTTGTGGTAGGGTAGAAGGGATAGTCTTCAGAAAATTAGGTCATGAATTGAATGTGGAATATGGTTTGAGAATTGGTGGAAGATGAATAGAGGATCAGATAAAGAGCAGGGAAAACCAAAAGCTTCATTTCGAACGTAGTAAATTTGTAATGCCTACTAGACATTCAGGAGGAGATGTCAAAGAGGCAGTCAAATCTCTAAGTCTTAAGCCGAGGAGAGATGTATAGATTGGAAAAATACATTTGAGAGTTGCAGACATAGGGGTTTTAAAGTTATAAGAATGGATAAGGCACTCTTAAAAGGATGACTGAAGTACAAAAACTTGACATCCCCTCTTGTAGGGCATGTGGTACATTTCTTAGTTTTATTTGTAAATCTCTAACCCTGTAATATTAAAGAAGGTGAAGCAGATACTGACCTTATATATGTGGAATGTTCAATGCAGACTGGGTCAGTGATGGACATACAGAAGATGTCTAAGAGCCTCAGGTTGCTGGGAAAATAACCCATTGCAGTGTGGAGGACAGGACTGACCCTGGTGCCTGTTATTGTGATGGCCACCAGGGTCAGTCTTATCCTGTTATGGCTGTTCCCCAGCAGAGTAGTCAGGTAAATGACCAGGAAGACCAAAAAGAACATGCCCTATAGGTTGGATGTTGGAAAACCCCAAGAAGATAAATTTGTTGACATTTGGTTGATTGTTTACTCAAATGGCATCACAGCTACAAAACAATGAGAAAAAATAAACCATAATGAAAATGTACAGTGAGCACCGTGAGTTTGTAAACTTGTAGGGTTATGCCAAATGATTTTAGGAGCAAAGCAGCCTGGACTGTGGAGAAAAGCAAGCAGGACTGCCTTCAGGAAGACCACCACTTATTCTGATAGGATGGACCTTACCATCTCAGGCTCAGGCAGCTCCCATGTTCGCATGAATGCAGTAGTTCAAACCTGTGTGAATCTCTGTGTTAAAGTGAGCTCACTTTCCAAAAGCTATGTAAACCTCCCTCTTAGCATTGCTTTCACGATATTATTATTTAACTTTATTTATGTGAAGGTCTCATTATGAATATAATAGACATTTATGAATAAAAATTATACAACAAGATGCTTAACATCTTCCAAATAAATGTTTCACTTTCATGTATTTTGTTATGTTCTCATTCTCTTTTCCTCTCGCCCTCTCTTCTCTACTGTTCTCTTTCTGTGTCTCTCTCTTAATTTATATCTGTATATGTGTCTGTATCTTCACAAAATAGGTATTTTTGTATTTAATTTTGTATCTTTTAAAAAGTAGTATCATCACCCTCAGCACAGTGGGCAGCACGTCAGTCTCATCATAAAAAACTAACATTATAGCACAAACATTTTCCATAGCTTTCAGTATATTTGAATGTACAATTTCCAATGGCTGTGTAATATTCCATTATATGGAAATACATATAAATTGTGTTTAATTATTCCACATTGGTCAATATTTAGGTTGTGTTCATGATTTTTCTTTTATAGAAGTATTGTGATGAGCATTTTATATATTATTATATGCCATCTTTTGCTAATTTCCTTAAGTTAATGTTTGAGTTCGTTTTTTTTGTTTGTTTTTGTTTTTTTGAGATGGAGTTTCACTCTTGTCGCCCAGGCTGTAGAACAATGGCGCGATCTCGGCTCACCGCAACCTCCACCTCCCAGGTTCAAGTGATTCTGCTGTCTCAGCCTCCCAAGAAGCTGGGATTACAGGCATGTGCCACCAGCCCAACTGATTTTGTATTTTTAGTAGAAACAGGATTTTACCATGTTGGCCAGGCTGGTCTCGAACTCCTGACCTCAGGTCATCTGCCCACCTCGGCCTCCCAAAGTGCTGGGATTACGGGGGTGAGCCCAGCAAGTTCTGTTTTTTTAGCAGGTTTCTTGAGAATTTTTTTGAGAAAACGTTTTTTCTTTTGTATGGACTTTATTTTTCCTAATAATATGATTTCTCTTTGCAGAGTGCCTAAGTTCTTAGAAATTTTAATCAACCAATTAATTTTATGCCAATTTCTTCTGGAATATTTTCTCATTGATATAAACTGTTACCCCAGACATCCTCTGTTAAATATTTTCTCTTTCCTAACAGCAGTCAATATGACTACCAATTTTCTACTAGTTTATTCACTTAAACTTTGAACCCTTGCTGGGTTAGTTTTCAGTGTATCTGTTTTAGAATTGGAGTCAGTGTAACTATGATGGAAAGGGTGGGCTTTGGTGCCAGGTACATTTGAATCCTGGCTTTGTCTCTGTATGTTCTAGAAACTGTTGTCCGTGAGTCTGAGTTTATTCATCTGAATGAGAAAGATCAGAGTATCTAACTCATATGTGTTTTAGAAGGATTAAATTAGATTATGTTATCAGTCCTTGTAAAAAGCTCTTAAAATACAACAGTCTCATCAAAAAGCTCTCTCTTCCGAGTGTTTTCTACCTATTTTCTCACCAGCTCTGCTGCTAACTCCCCAAACCAATCTACCACCTTCTTTCCCCTGAACTATGCAATAGCCTCTCCACTGACCTCCTACCTTACCTCTATTAGTCTTTTCCCCTCGCAGCTGCCAGGGTGTTTCTTTATAGATATAAATATTTTTATTTCATACCTGTGCTCAGTTTTTCAACACATTCTCATCACATACTAAAAAAAAAAAATATTTCACTTACTGGCAATAGTCTACTGTTTTCTATTATTTCACCCTTGCTCTATTCCCATGCTTCCCATAGATTGGAAAGGGGAGTTCTTGGCTAAAAACCATTTAGCAGCTTTCCACATCAAGCAGAGTAAAGTCCAAAGCCCTCAGATATTCATGGCTTGCTCTTTGACCTCATCTTAAACCATTCTACCTTTTGCTCACTGTGTTGCAACTACACCAATCTACTTTCTGCTCTTACACATGTCTAGCACACTGGGCCCACCTACCAAATCAGGTATTACATTTTATCCAGGTTAGCTTTTGTAATAAATAAGCTGAGGAGAGACTAGGATTCACCTGGGGAAGGTATATGGTCCTACCAGTGAGACCGTGCATAGTCAGAGCAAGATTTGGTCAGGGCAGAGAGAAATATGCTAAAACACTGCATCATCCTCCACCTATTAAAAAATCACGTTTCTGAAAGGGGTCAGTATTGGAGATGTCAGGGTGAAAAAGCAGAAAGTGAGCTGAGGTTAGTAACTGGTAAACCTAGATATCTTTAATACTCTTAGTAACAGAAGTAAGGGAAGGCTTTTACCCTAAAAAGACTGCTGCCTTGTTCACTATGGTAGACAAAAATAATCATTCCCAAAAGATGTTCACGTCCTAATTCCCAGAACCCGTGAATGCAAAAGGGACTTTTTAGGTGTGATTCAATTAAGAATTTTGAAATGGGAATGCTATCCTGGATTATCCGGGTAGACCCAGTGTAATCACAAGGATCCTTACAAGAGGGAGATGGGTGGGTCAAAGTTAGAGGAAGAACATGTGATGAAGGAAGCAGAGATTGGAATGATGGACTTTGAAGAGTAAAGAAGGGCCATTGAGTCAGGGGGTTCAGGCAGCCTCTGGAAACTGGAAAAGGCAAGGAAACAGATTTGGTCCTAGAGCCTTCACAAGGAATGCAGCCCTAATGATATCTTCACCTTAGAACTTCTGACTTCCAGAACTGGAAGACAATACATTTGTGTTATTTTAACCCTTAAGTATGTGGTAATTTGTTATAGTAGCAAGAGGAAACTAATACATTCACTATCACATAGACTGCATGGCTAATGATATTGTATCTGGAATCTCCATGTTGAGTTTCTTAAATTCTCTTACAATTGATTTGGGGGCAGTTCTGAAATAGGTAATTAAGTGCTGCCCAGGGGTCCATGAGATGTCAGCATAGGAGAAGATATTAGCTTGTGTTTTAAGTATTAATAGATCCTACTCCAAGGCCACTCAAAATGCTGCTTATCACGAAAGGACATTGGTTGGTATGTTGCAGAGCCCAGAGGATGTCACGGTGAACTCACACTGATAAAGACATATCTGTCTTCCACTCCCTGAGTGAAGATGAGGTTAAAGTTATCCCAGACATCTTATTTCATGAAGAATGGTATGACAGAGAAGGCCCTAAAGCCTGGTGCTCAGAGGAACTGGTAATGGTCCCAAAGGATGACTGCACTGTGGCCAGTGATTCCTGGCAGAGATTTGATGTTGGAGGCCGAAAGATTGAGGGTCATGATTAACTCAGTATACCACTGGAGGCTATATGAGTAAACAGCAAACTGTTCTCATAAACGCAGAATGTTGGCAAACTGACAAACTGTGTATGCCACCCAGAAGGAAGGCTGAGGGTAGTCATGCCCCAAATGCAATGTTTCTTGTGATTAGGTACATCTGAAGCCTGTTAGTAATAATATGAACCTGTGATCAATTAAGCAGCTGACCAGTCGTTACCTCCTCTTCCTTGCTCTTGTTACCCAATAAATATGAAGGGCTGTAGAAGCTCGGGGGCTGCCCTTGCTCACTGGAAGCGGTGAGCTCTCTTCTTCCCCTGGCCCTTTCTTTAAAACAGATTGCTTTTGTCTTAGGTTTTCATTTCTGCATTCATCCCTTTGTTCAATCTTGTAATGACGGTCTCAAGTAGTGACAGTAGAAACTGTTGTAGTGACGGTCTCAAGTAGTAACCGTGGCAGTCTGCCACATTTGACCATCATTATTTTTCTTTATGAAGAACAGTAGGGTGCCCATGTGTATATGTAAGGACTGACATATCTTTCAAAAGTGTGAGTCAATAATTTGTTTTGAGTAGTGAATCTGTTTGGTGAGTCAACAGTCCGTTGACCACAGATGGATTGCAAAGCATAATACAATTCAAGTACTAAGAAAAATGAACTTACCTACATTCATGGCATTTTGCATGTAATTTCAAGAAGGAATTTCAGAATTATAAAACCTGTTGAGTTTTCATAGCACTCAGTAGATCCTGGAGTTCAAAATTCCTCATTTAGACCAGAAAGTGGGTAGACCTAGAACCATATTTAAAGAGGATGGTCTGGGCCAGGTGCAGTGGCTCATACTGGTAATCCCAGCACTTTGGGAGGCTGAGGCGGGAGGATCATGAGGTCAGGAGATCAAGACCATCCTCGCCAACATGGTGAAACTTTGTCTCTACTAAAAATACAAAAATTAGCCAGGTGTGGTGGTGTGCACCTGTAATCCCAGCTACGCAGGAGGCTGAGGCAGGAGAATCACTTGAACCTGGGAGGCAGAGGCTGCAGTGAGCTGAGATCACACCACTGTACTCCAGCCTGGTCAAAAGAGTGAGACTCAGTCTCAAAAAAAAAAAAAAAAAAAAAAAAAAAAAGGTCTGTGATGTGAAAATAGAGGTTTTGGAGTTTGGAGAGAGTCCTTGAAGCAACAGTTCAGTGCGTGGAAGCCGTTTTTTGAACATCCTAGAGTCCATGGGTGGGTATGAATTCGCTGAGCCAATTTGGTCATTAAATGATGGTGGGAATTATTGAGAAAGAACAAGTGTTAGAAACAAGATAATGAATTCATTTTGAAAATGTAAAGTGCTGTGGGACTCCAGGAGGAAGTGCCCAGTCAATAATGGAAATTATAGGATTGGTACTCAGGAGAAAGACTGAAGATAGCAGTTTAAGAGTCATTGGCATGAAGGAGAGTGTTGAAGCCATGACTGTGTATGAAATGTACCAGGGAGAGTAGTTACAAAAAGAAGAAGTTGAGGATTGGGTCCTCATATATTTAAAAGGTAGAAAAAGTTGTCAAGGAAGATCTGTGATGGGTTTTCAGATACTCATCTCAATCTCCAGAGTTGGCTGCAGGCACTGAAATCCCCAAGGCTTAGGCATTGATTTTTCAGCAAATACACCCCTTAAATGGGTTAGGAATCTGAGTATACTTGTTCCAAATTTCTCTGTAATGAGAATGCTGCTTTTTGTGGTTTTTATCGTCTCTGATGATAAACCTCAAGTTCCTCCTCCCTTGGGAGCTGATAATACTACTTTGTCTCATGATAGAAAATCTCAAATAAATATCCCAATTTGAAGTAGGTTTATTTATAGAAGGAAAAGAAAAAAGGGCACTGTTTACATAGTTTCTCTGAGAGACACTTGCCTTGTTTTTGAATAACCAAATGAACAAAAAGGATACAGATATTCGGGGGTCAAAATTGGTTGGCTTTAGAATTAGTCTCATTGCTTATTTTAAATATCTTGATATATGACTTTTATTTACTTGAAGGTAGACCCTGAAAAATAATAGTAGACATAATAAAAATAATAGTAGTAAACCCTTATATGGAGTTCACTGCTCTGAATATCTTATGTATATTAATTCGGTTATCTTTACCACAACATTAGAAGATAGATACTATTAAGACCTTCGTTTTACAGCTGAGAAAAATGAGACACAGAAAGATTAAATAAGGTGCCCAAGTTCACTCAGCTAAGTGTCAGAAGTGAGATATAAACCCAGCTTGTAAGACTCTAGAGTCTATGCCGTCAATACTGTGCTGTGTATCCTCTATCCTGACTTGTCACCTCTAGATTGAGTTCATCATAAAATGGCAAATGCACATGCAAATAAAATGCAGGCTATTAATTTGAAAACATGCATTTTTCACATGCCTGAATTTAACCAGGATATTCCAAATTGTGTTGTGTGTGGACACATATTAGACAGTATTATAATAATAACACTTAATGAAAACTTACTAGATGCCAGAATTTGTTGAAATTGCTTTACATGTATTAGCTATTTAATCGTTACAATACTGAGGTCATACTGTTATTCTCATTTTATAGATGAGAAATTCAAGGCATAGAGGGGTTAACTATGATAATGTTATGAATTATTAGATGATATGCCATATAATTATGAAATGATATGCTTTAACAATACTTTGAAATATTTAAAGCACGTGAAAAATAACGCACACTACGTATTCTTTTATTCCAAGCTTTCAAGACACATGATTAATAGGCAGATGTAGCTTTTATTAAAAATTCCAAATCTCAAAGTCTCTCTCCAGGATCTTTTGAAGTATTTATTATTCAATAGAAACTTGATACTGAAGTTCAAATTCAACAATTGCTAAAGCTAAATTTAAATGGTAGATATATAATAAGCCTAGAAGGTTCTAAGAAATACAGATGTACCTCAACAACATCGCAGGTTTGGTTTCAGACCACTGCAACAAAGCAAATCTTGCAATAAAATGAGTCATATGAATGTTTTGGTTTTCCAGTGCATATGAAAGTTATGTTTACCCTATACTGTGGTCTGTTAAGTGTGCAATAGCATTATGTATAAAAACAATGTATATACCTTAATTTATTGCTAAAAATGGTAATAATCTTCTGAGCCTTCAGCAAGTCTTAATATTTTTGCTAGTGAAGAGTGTTGCCTCAGTGTTGATGGCTACTGATTGATCAGGGTGGTGGTTGCTAGAGGTTAAGGTGGCTGTGGCAATTTGGTAACATAAGAGACCAATAAAGTTTACTACATTGATGGATTCTTCCTTTCACAAAAGATTTTTCTGTAGCATATGATGCCATTTGATAGCATTTTACCCACAGGAGAACTCCTTTCAAAATTGGAGTCAATCCTCTAAAACCCTACTGCTGCTTTATCAACTAAGCTTATGTAACATTCTAAGTTCTTTGTTTACAGTTAAACAATGTTCATAGTATCCTCACCAGGAGTAGATTCCATCTCAAGAAACAGCTTTCTTTATTATTATTATTATTATTATTATTATTATACTTTTAAGTTCTAGGGTACTTGTGCACCGTGCAGGTTTGTTACATATGTATACATGTGCCATGTTGGTGTGCTGCACCTGTTAACTCGTCATTTACATTAGGTATATCTCCTAATGCTATTCCTCCCCCCTCCCCCCATCCCACAACAGGCCCTGGTATGTGATGTTTCCCTTCCTGTGTCCAAGTGCTCTCATTGTTCAATTCCCACCTATGAGTGAGAACATGCAGTGTTTGGTTTTCTATCCTTGTGATAGTTTGCTGAGAATGATGGTTTCCAGCTTCATCCATGTCCCTACAAAGGACATGAACTCATCCTTTTTTCTGGCTACATAGTATTCTATGGTGTATATGTGCCACATTTTCTTAATCCAGTCTGTCATTGGTGGACATTTGGGTTGATTCCAAGTCTTTGCTACTATGAATAGTGCCACAAGAAACATACGTGTGCATGTGTCTTTATAGCAGCATGACTTATAATCCTCTGGGTATATCCCCAGTAATGGGATGGCTGGGTCAAATGGTATTTCTAGTTCTAGATCCTTGAGGAATTGCCACACTCTCTTCCACAATGGTTGAACTAGTTTACAGTCCCACCTACAGTGTAAAAGTGTTCCTATTTCTCCACATCCTCTCTAGCACCTGTTGAAGAAACCGCTTTCTTTGCTTATCTATAAGAACCAACTTTTGTCCATTCAAATTTTATCATGACATTGCAGCAATTTGGTTACATCTTCAGTTTCTACTCCTAATTCTAGTTCTCTTGCTGCATCCACCATATCCGCAGTTACTTCCTCCATCGAAGTCTTGAACCCTCCAAAGTCGTCCGTGAGAGTTAGAATAAACTTCTTCCAAACTCCTGTTCACATTGACATTTTTGACCTCCTCCTATGAATCACAAATGTTCCTAATAGTGTCTAGAATAGTGAATCCTTTCCAGAGGACTTTCAATTTATTTCGCCCAGATCCATCAGAGGAGTCACTATCCATGGCAACTAGAGCTTTACAAACTGTATTTCTTAAATAATAAGACATGAAAGGCAAAATTACTCCTTGGTACATGGGCTGCAAAATGGTTGGTGTATTAGCAGGCATGACAACACTACTAATCTCCTTATATATCTCTGTCAGGCTCTTGCATGGCCAAGTGAATTGTCAATGAGTAATATTTTGGAATTGATTTTTTTTTTTTTTTTTTTTGCAGTAAGTCTCAACAGTGGGCTTAAAATATTCAGTAAATCACACTGTCAGAAAATGTGTTATTATCCAGGCTTTATTGTTCTATTTACAGGGCACAGGCAGGGCAGGTTTAGCATAATTCTTAAGAGCCCTAGGATTTGCAGAATGGTAAATGAGCATTGGCTTCAGCTTAAAGTTACTAGCTGCAGTAGCCCCTAGCAAGACTGTCAGCCCATCCTTTGAAGTTTTGAAGCCAGGCATTGACTTCTCTCCAGCTATGAAAGTCCTAGATGGCATCTTCTTCCATCTTCATCAATGTAGACGAAGGTTGTTTCATCTACGTTGAAAATTTGTTGTTTAGTGTAGCCACCTTCCCCAATTATCTTAGCTAAATCTTGACAACTTACTGCAGCTTCCACATCAGCACTGGCTGCTTCACTTTGTACTTTTATCTTATAAACACCAAACTCTGATCGCTTCAAACTTTTCTTCTGCAGCTTTCTCACCTCTCTCAGCCTTCTTAGAACTGAAGGGAGGTAAGGACTTCCTCTGGATTAGGCTTTGGCTTAAGGGAATGTTGCAGCTGGTTTGATCTTCTACCCGGACCACTGAAACTTTCTCCATATAAACAATGAGGTTGTGACATTTTCTTATTATTCACATGTTCACTGGAGTAGTGTTTTTAATTTCCTTTGATAACTTTTCCTTTGCATTCACTAACTGGCTAACTATTTGGTGCAAGAGGCATAGATTTTGGCTTATCTCAGCTTTTGACATGCTTAATCATTTACTAGTTACTTAGCTTAATCATTTCTAGCTTTTGATTTAAGATGAGAGACACGTGACTCTTCCTTTTACTTGAACACTTAGAGGCCATTGTAGAGTTATTATTGGCCTAATTTCAATATTGGTGCATCTCAGGAAATAAGGAGGCCTGTGGAGAAGGGGAGAGATGGACAGGGGAATGGTGAGTTGGTAGAACAATGAGAACACACACAACATTTATTGATTAAGTTTGCCATCTTAAAAGAGTGTGGTTTTTGCACCTCAAAACAATTAAAATAGTAACACCGAAGATCAATAATCACAGATTAACATAGCAGACAAAATAATAGTGAAAAAATTTGAACTATTATGAGAATTACCAAAATATGACACAGAGACACGAAGTGAGCATGTGCTGTTGGAAGAATGGAGCCGACAGACTTGCTTGTTACTGGGTTGTCACAAACTTTCAGTTTGTAAAAAATGCAGTCTCTGTGAAATGCAATACGGTGAAGCACAGTGAGTATGCCTGTCAATAATTTGCTTTTTGACAGAATACGAAATATCTGTTGAGTAACCTTAGAAGTTTAAACTTTCTCCCCATATTAAATGTCAGGGTGTTCAGGTTTCAACTCACAACTTACTTTGTTTACTTGTAAATCCACAAGTTTTCCCAGAGAATGTGTGATTAGCATTTGGAGAAGCTGATAAGTTCATAGTGAATTGTAATGTCATTCTTATGTTCAATTGAGGCAAGTATGTGTTGTCATAGAAGCTTGGTTTTTAAAATTTGTCTTTGTTGTTGTTACTGTATTTGCTTTTGCTTTTCAATTCCTTGTTTTACTAATTGAACAAGCATTTTATAGCTTTTAGGGAGTAATGAGCTCCTCATGACTGAGATATTCAGACAGAGGCTGGACTGCTTCATCCAGTGAGATCACTCTTAACAGCTCCTACCAACCATGAGTTTTTATTGTCATGCTCAGACGCTTATGTAATATAAATATGATATTATTTATAATACCGTAAGAGTTCAAACATTTCTTCTCAGTGGATTAAATCAATTAGTTCTGATGAGCAGTAGACAATCCCTGGGACTAGGGTGTTCCTGACACTGGTTTCAAATCATCCTCTGGTCTGTTATTTTCAGGGTTGAGAATTCTCTGATTAAATCCTTACATTTGCAAGGAACACAGGAATTTTTTTGTGTTGGTCATCCTACACACTCAGTGAACAGATTAGCTCTCTGTCTCAGCTCCCCTGAAGCTCTCTGTTGTGCTCTAAGAGGGCAGAGATAGCGAAAATATGCCACTCCCCATAACGTAAGTTTCAAATCAGACTCTCTGTGAATAGCTGATTGTTGAAGCTCATTAGTATAACTTTGGTCAGGCCACCTAAATTGTTATCGTTTCTTGACTCTTTTCCTAATTTATGCAAACTTGCACCTTACTGCATTTCCTCTTTATCTTAACTACTGTGTTTCTGACTATTGGGTATTGAGAGTGAGTACTCTTCAATGGACCAAACTCAGCCCACCCCATAAGCTATGGTCTCCAACTTTAGTCATCTGCAGAGTCCTTTCCCTCTCTAGAGAACTGTGCATACCCAACAACCTTAGACATCCACAAAAACAACTAAGCCTAGGAGCAGACAACTTCAATCCTGTTACAAACATTGATGTATTCATTAATTCCACAGCAGGCACCGAGCACTTGTTTTATGTCAGGTCCATTTTAGGCACTGGAGTAACATAAATGAAAAGACACAATTCCCAGCCTTAAGAAACTCACAGCCATAATGCTGGTTATGCTGCTCTGTGGTTCTATGATCCAAATTGCTGTTTCTTGGTTTTTTTGAACTCTGCTCCTTACCTGTTTCCCTCAAGGCCAGTCTGAGTACCCTCCATGTTCTTCCCATGGTTATACATGCTAACAGACCTCACTACCTCAGTCTCTTTCTCTCTCTCTCTCTCTCTCTCTCTCTCTCTCTTTTACTTTTGAGGCAAAGTCTGGCTCTATCATCCAGGCTGGAGTGCAGTGGCACGATCTCGGCTCACTGCAACCCCCGCCTCCCGGCTCAAGTCATCCTCCCATCTCAGCTTCCCAAATAGCTGGGACTATAGGCATGCACCGCCATGCCTGGCTAAGTTGTATTTTTTGTAGAGATGGGGTTTTGCCATGTTGCCCAGGCTGGTCTCGAACTTGTGAGCTAAAGTGACTTACCTGCCTTGGCCTCCCAAAGCTGAGATTACACAAACCTCTCTGATGTATTTACTGGATTTCGGTACACCAACCATAGCCCATGTGCTTCGTTAGACTTCACACATGGACTTTTTCCTCCAAATTGGCTGGTGTCCTTGGATACAGACCTTCTTGGACTCCATATGGCACCTTCCCTTTCTTTTGACTTACCAACCTACACTGACCTGTGCTTTGGCACCAAAACTATGGTTCTAACAATACACCACTTTCTTAGTACCAACCCATGCTCTGATTGAAAATGCTTTCCTGAATGCTGTGCCTCCTGGCTTCCCCACAGCTTCCTGCAGTTCATAAGTCCCCTGATACTCTGCTTGCCATTTCCCAAGACCTTGTACTAACAGCAATTGCCTCTGGAATACAAGAAAAGAAAAAGAGAAATAGCAGCTCTTCAGGGCAAAGTTATGCCTCCAGGTCAGAGGGAAGGCAGTAGGCTTGAATAATCTTGTGATATTTCAGTGCAACAAAACTAGGACAAAAACATCTGACAGTGTCAGATTTATATATCAAAAATGCAGACATCATTAGTAATTTATGTTATTTCTACTCACTAAGGAGCAATAGTGCTTATTAGAAGACTGTAGAAATGTCATAATACAGACATGTAAATTGTATGAAATCTGGGCATAGCCAACAGGCATACAAAATAGGAATATTGTAGGGAGATTCAGCTTCTATGGCCCAGCTGCCTATTTTTTAAAAAGTGCCTACACCTGAATGAATGGTCCATTTTACTAACGCACACATTTACCAGTATATTTTGTGAAGAACAACCCTCTTTGCCTACTTCCCAAAACAAAAGCACCAAGGCAGTTGTTTGACATATTTCTATTCATCACAATTAATGTCAAGGTGAATCTTGTGTTATTCGTAAGGTCATGTGTTATAGGCAGTTCCCAGTTCACAAATGAGTTTTGTTTACAAAACATCATTTGTAGGATTTGTAAGTAATATACACAAAATTTACTCAGAATGGCTAATAGACCTAAATGTATCAGCTACAACTATGCAATTCTTAGGAAAAAACAACAACAAAAAAAAAAACAAAAAAAAACTAGCCTAACAGCTCTTCAGGGCAAAGTTATCCCTCCAGGCCAGAGGGAAGGCTCCTGGGTCTCTGCAAGTGCCTGAGTGACTGCTCTGCCAAGACTCCACTTAGCTCTGTGTGTCAGACAGAGATTTATTAGAAATAAATCTTTATGATCTCGGGTTTGGCAGTTTGGTTTTTTAGGTGTAACACAAAAACACATGCAACAAGAGAACAAATGAATAAATAAGACTTCATAAAATTAAAATATCTTGTGCTTTAAAGGACAACACCAAGGAAGTGAAAAAGCAGTCAACAGAATGAGAGATTATATTTGCCAATGTATATATGTTAATGGACTTGTATCTAGACTATATAAAGAATCGTTACAACTCAATAATAAATGGTCAAATTTCTCTATTTATAAATGAGCAAAGTTCTAAGTAGACATGTCACCAAAGAAGACACACATATTGGGGAGGTGGCCAAAATGGCTGACTAGAAGCAGCTAGTGTGCATGGCTCTCATGGAGAGGAATGGAAGGGGCAAGTAAATACAGCACCTTCAACTGAAACATCTAGGTACTAGCACTGGGACTAAACAAGGAAACAACTTGACCCATGGAGAATGGAGAAGGCAGGATGGTGGCCCACCCAAGAGGGATATAGAGCCAAGAGAACCTTCCCTACCCGGGGAAGTAATGAGTGAATGTGTGACCCTGGGAACCCACATTTCTCCCGTGGATCTTTGCAACCCTTAGGTCAGGAGATCCCCTTATGAACCTACTCCACCAGGCCCTTCAGTCTGACACATAGAGTTACATGGAGTCTTGGCAGAGCAGCCACTCAGCACTTGCAGAGACCGGGAAGCCTTGGATACTCAGGCTATCTGGGCTTCCCAGCAAAAGTAGCTGAAACTCAGGCAAAGCAGGAGGTTGGACCCCATACATACCCCTAGGAAAGAGGCTGAATCCAGGGGGCTGATCAGCTAGTCTGCAGGCTCCACATCCATGGCCATCTCACAGGATAAGACCCACTGGCTTGGAGTTCCAGCCAGCCACCGATAGTAGCTTTGCACCTCCCTGGGATGGCGCTCCCCAGGGAAGGGGTGGGCCACTATTTTTGCTTTTTGAGTGACTTAGCCTTTCCAGCCTTTGGGCTTTGGGGAGTCCAAGCTGACCAGGGTCTGAAGAGAACCTCTAACACAACACAGCTTCCCTACAAAAACATGGCCAGACTGCATTTTCCAGCAGGTCTCCAATCCCATTCCCCATCACTTGGTGAGGCCTTCCAACCAGGGTCTCCAGCTACCCTCACCAGTGTTCTCTGGCTAACAGAGATTCAAACCTCACTGGGATGGAGCTTCCAGAGAAAGGGTGGACCTCTGTCTTTGCTGTTTGGGTGGTTTTGGAGTATCTGAGGTGACTGGGAGCTGAAGCAGACCCCTAGCACAGCAAGATGCTCTATGAAAACATGGCCAGTGTGCTTTTTAAAGTAGGTTCCTGATCCTGTTCCTCCTCACTAGGTGGGACCTCCTAATCAGGGTCTCCAGCCACCTCCTGCAGGCACATTTGGGCTAGCACCAGGCCCATACCTTCCTGGGATGGAGCTTCCAGAGGGAGGGACAGGCTACCATCTTTGCTGTATTGCAGCCTTCACTGATGATATCTCCACATACTGGAAAATGTAAGGCAACTAGGAACTGGAGAGGGACTCCAGCATACCACAGTAGCCCTATGGAAAACTGGCCAGACTGAATGGGTGCCTATTCCCATATCTCCTCACTGGGCAGGTTCTCCAGGGCCTCCAGCCATCCACTGCCAGAGCTATTGAGCCAGTAGCACCTCAGCAACTCCCTGGACAGAGCCTCCAGGGGCAACCGAAGGCTTCTTGGCCACTGTCTCTGCAGTAGAACTGCCATTGCTGCCCTCAGACTAATGAAGGAACAAAGGCCTTAAGTGCTTTATCCATACCTCCAATAGGCTGCAGTCAATTTAAGAAGGGAGGTCAGTTCATCTTCCATCTTTTGGGTGGAGCCTTCAGGAGACAGGAAAAAGACCTTGGTCAAAACCACTACTAAGGTCTCTTCCTCTGCTGCCTCTGAGTTGGGGAAGGATCATAAATGCTGAGGTCATCCCAGAGTTACAGTGGGCAGCCCAGGAGTGACAAGCCATGATCTACAGTCAGCGCTCAAGGGGGAGAGGAAGCCACACTTCCAGAGGATTGAGAGGAAACATAGCTGCAACTGTGGGGAAACACAGAGAGCTACACAACTGAGTGAGTCTACCAACTGACCAATAAGCCTAAATGCCACCTACTGGATCACACCACAAAGCTTCAACATAAAAAATGCCTCACTAACATACCCCCATCTGAAACCAGAGACAAGAAATCAGCTTCAAATAGAGACCCTGCACAAGGCCTCAGCCAGGTGAAAACATCCGGAAGTCTATTGACTGTACTCAGTCTATACTGCAGTTAAAGGAACACCCATATGCAGAAATGAGAAGGAACCAATGCAAGAACTCTGGTAACTCAAATGGTCAGAGTTTTGTATGTCCTCAAAATGACTGTACCAGTTCTCCCACAAGAGTTCTTAATCAGGCTGAACTGGCTGGGATAACAGAAATAAAATTTAGAATATGGATAGGAGTGAAGATCATTGAGATTCAGGAGAACAGCAAAACCCAATCCAAGGAAAGTAAGAATCACAATAAAGCAATATAGGAGCTGAAGGACGAAGTAGGTGGTATAAAAAAGAACCTGACAGGTCTGACAGAGCTGATCAACACCATACAATAATTTCACAATGCAATCACAAGTGTTAACAGCAGAATAAACCAAACTGAAGAAAGCATCTCAGAATTTGAAGACTAGTTCTCTGAAGTGAGACAGACAAAAATAAAGAAAAAAGAATAAAAATGAATGAACAAAACCTCCAAGAAGTATGGGATTACATAAAGAGGCCAGATCTACACAAATCATTGGCATCCCTGAAAGGGCGAGGACAAAAGGAAATAACTTGGAAAACATTTCAGGATATCATTCATGAAAACTTCCCCAACTTTGCTAGAGAGGCCAATAGTCAAATTCAGGAAATACAGAGAATTTCTGCAAGATTCTATACAAGAAGATTATCTCCAAGATACATAACTGTCAGATTTTCCAAGGTTAAAATGCCAGAAAGAATGTTAAAAGCGGCTAGAGAGAAGGGGCAGGTTACTGACAAAGAGAACACTGTCAGGCTAACAGCAGATCTTTTAGCTGAAACCCTATAAGCCAGACGAGATTGGGGGGCCTATATTCAACATTTTTAAAGAAAAAAATCTTCAACCAAAAATTTCATATATAGCCAAACTAAGTTTTCTGAGCAAAGAAGAAATAAGATCCTTTTCAAATAAGCATATGTTGAGAAAATTCATTACCACCAGACCTGCATTACAAGAGATTTTGAAAGGAGCATTAAACATAGAAATGAAAGATTGCTACCAACTAATACAAAAACAGTCTTAAATACATAGACCAATGTCACTGTAAAGCAACCACACAAACAAGTCAACATAACCAGCTAACAACACAATGACAGGATCAAATTCACATCTGTCAATACTAATCTTCAATGTAAATGAGCTAACTGCCCCCAACTTAAAAGGTACAGAGTGGCAAGCTGGATAAAAAAGCAAAAACCAATGGTATGCTGTCTTCAAGAGACACATTTCACATGAAGTGACACCCATAGACTCAAAATTAAAGGATGGAAGAAAATCTACTAAGCAAATGGAAGTCAGAAAAAAGCAGAGGTTGCAATCCTAATTTCAGGTAAAACAGACTTCAAACCAACAAAGATGAGAAAAAGACAAAGAAGGGCATTACATAATGGTAAAGGGTTCAATTCAACAAGACCTAACTGTTTTAGATATTTATGCACCCAACACAGGAGCACCTGGATTCATAAAGGAAGTTCTTAGACACCTATGAAGAGACATAGACTTCAACACAATACCAGTAGGAGACTTCAACACTCCACTGACAGTATTAGATCATTGAGGCAGAAAATTAACAAACACATTCAAGATCTGAACTCAACATTGGACCTGATGGATCTGACAGACCTCTATACAACTCTCCACCCCAAAATGAAAGAATATACATTCTTCTCATTGCCACATGTCTCATACTCTAAAATTGACCACTTACTTGGACATAGAACAATCCTCAACAAATGCAAAAGAACTGAAATCATACCAAGCACACTCTTGGACCACTGTGCAATAAAAATAGAAGTAAAGAATAAGAAAATTGCTCAAAACCATATAATTACATGGAAATTAAGCAACATGCTCCTGAATGACTTTGGGTAAATAACATAAGGCAGATTTGAAACTAATGAGAACCAAGACACAATATGCCAGAGTCTCTGGGACACAGCTAGGACAGTATTAAGAGAGAAATTCATAGCACTAAATGCCCACATCAAAAACTTAGAAATATCTCAAATTAACAACATCAAAACACAAACATTTAGAGAATCAAAAACAAATCAACCCCAAAGCTAGCAGAAGACAAGAAAAAACCAAAGTCAAAACTGAACTGAAGGAAATTAAAACATGAAAAACCATTCAGAAGATCAGTGAATCCAGGAGTTGTTTTTTTTTTCAAAAAACAATAAAAAACTATGAAAAACTAATGAAATAAAAAAACTAATAAAAAACAATGAAAACAACTAATAAAGGAGAAGATCCAAACAAATATAATTAGAAATAATGAAGTGAATGTTACCACAGATCCCTCAGAAATAGAAATAACTGGTAGAAACTACTATGAACACCTCTATGCATACAAACTGGAAAAATCTAGAAGAGATGGGTGAATTCCTGGACATATGCACCCTCCGAAGAGTGAACCAGGAAGGAATTCATTTTCTAAACAGACCAATAACACTCACTGAAATTGAATCAGTAATAAATAGCCTAACAACCAAAAAAGGCCCAGAACCAGATGGATTTACAGCCAAATTCTACCAGATGTACAAAGAAGAGCTGGTAGCATTCTTACAGAAACTATTCCAAAAAATCGAGGATGGGGTACTCCTCCTCAACCCATTCTATGAGGCCAGAATCATCCTGATGCCAAAACCTGGCAGAGACACAACAAAAAATAAAACTTCAGGCCATTATCCTCAATGAACATTGATGACAAAATTCTCAATAAAATACTTGCAAACCAAATCCAGCAGCACATCAAAAGTAAATCCATCACAATCAAGTAGGCTTCATCTCTGGGATGCAAGGTTTGTTCAGCATACACAAATGAATAAATGTGGTTCATCACATAAACAGAAATAAAGGCAAAAACCATATGATTATATCAATAGACACATAAAAGGCTTTCAATAAAATTCAACACCCTTTTATGTTAAAAGCTCTCAAGAAACTAGGCATTGAAGGAACTAACCTCAAAATAATAAAAACCATCTACGGCAAACCCACAGCCAACATCATATTGAATGGGCAAAAGCTGGAAGCATTTCCCTTGAAAACCAGTACAAGGCAAGGATGTCGTCTGTCACTATTCCTATTCAACATAGGAAATCCTAGCCAGAACAATCAGGCAAGAGAAAGAAAGAAAGGGCATCCAAGTTGGAAGAGAGGAAGTCAAGCTATTGCTATTTGCAGACAACATGATTATATATCTTAAAAAACCCAGTCTCTGCCCAAAAACTCCTTCAGCTGATAAACAACTTCAGCAGAGTTTCAGAATACAAAATCAATATACATAAATTAGCATTCCTGTACACCAAAAACAGCCATGCTGAGAGCCAAATCAGAAAGGCAATCTCATTCACAATTGCAACAAAAATAATAAAATAGCTAGGAATACAGCTAACCAGGGAAGTGAAAGATCTCTATAATGAGATTTACAAAACACTACTCAGAGAAACCAGAGAAGACACAAACAAATGGAAAAACATTTTATGCTCATGGATAGTAAGACAAAATATCAGTAAAATGGCCATACTGCCCAAAGCAATTTACAGATTCTATGTTATTCCTATCGAACCACCAAAAACATTCTTCACAAAACTAGAAAAAACAATTTAAAAATTTATATGGAGCCAAAAAAGAGCCCGAATAGCCAAGGCAATCCTAAGCAAAAAGAACAAAACTAGAGGCATCACATTACCAGAATTCAAACTATACTACAGGGCTACAGTAACCAAAACAACATGATACTAGCACAAAAATAGACACATAGACCAATGGAACAGAATAGAGAGCCCAAAAATAAGGTTGCACACCTATGACCACCTGATCTTTGACAAAGCTAACAAAAACAAATAATGGGGAAAAGACTATCTCTATTCAATAATTGGTGCTGGGATAACTGGCTAGCTGTTTGCAGAAGACTGAAGCTGGACCCCTTTCTTACACTGTATACAAAAATCAACACAAGATGGATTAAAGACTTAAATGTACAACCCCAAATCATAAAAACCCTGGAAGACAATCTAGGCAATAATATCCTGGACATAGGAATGGGCAAAGATTTCATGACAAAGATAGCAAGAGCAACCTCAACAAAAGCAAAAATTGACAAATGGAATCTAATTAAATTTAAGAGCTTCTGCATAGCAGAAGAAACCATCAACAGAGAAAACAGACATCCTACACAATTGGAGAACATTTTGCAAAGTGTGCATCTGACAAAGGTCTGATATCCAGCATCTATGAGAAACTTAAACATATCTACAAGAGAAAAACACCACCAATGAAAAGTGGGCAAAGGACTTTGTTGAACAGATACTTTTCAAAAGAAGACATAGTTTGTGGCCAAGAAGCATATGAAAAAAAGCTCAATATTACTCATCATTAGAGAAATTAAAATCAAAACCACAATGAGATACTATCTCACACTAGTCAGAATGACTATTATTAAAAAAACAAAAATAATAGATGCTGGCGAGGTTGCACAGAAAATGAAATACTTATACACTGTTGGTAGGACTGTAAATTAGCTCAACCATTGTGGAAAGCAGTGGTTTTCTCAAAGAGCTAAAAGCAGAACTACCATTTGACCCCGCAATCCCATTACTGAGTATATACTCAGAGGAATGGAAATCATTCTACCGTTACTATAAAGACACATGTACGTGAATGTTTATTGTGGCATTAGTCACAATAGCAAAGATGTGGACTCAACCTAAATGCCTATCAATGACAGATTGTAAAAAGAAAATGTGGCACATATACACCATGGAATACTATGTAGCCATAAAAAAGAATGAGATCATGTCTTTTGGGGTAACATGGATGGAGCTGGAGGCCATTATCCTTAGCAAACTAATGCGGAAACAGGAAAAACAAATACTGCATGTTCTCACTTATTAGTGGGAGCTAAATGATGAGAACTTATGAACACAAAGAAGGAAACAACAGACTCTGGGGTCTACTTGAGGGTGGAGGGTGGGAGGAGGGAGAGAAGCAGAAAAGATAATGATTGTGTACTAGGCTTAATTCCTGGGCGATAAAATAATCTATACAGCAAACCCCCATGACATGAGTTTACCTCTCTAATGAACCTTCACATGTACCCCCAAACCTAAAATAAAAGTTAAAAAGAAGACACATAAATGGCCAATAAGCACATGAAAACACGCTCAACATCCTGAGTCATCAGAGAACAGCAAAACAAAACCACAATGAAATATCCCTTCATACATAGTAGGGTAGCTCTAATATAAAAGAGAACTAATTAACATTGGTAAGGATGGGAGGGAATTGGGATCCTCATGCATTGTTTTGGGGGTGCAAAATGGTATAGCTGCTTTGGAAAATAGCCTGGCAGTTCTTCAAAAGGAAATGACCCGGAAATCCCACTTCCAGGTATGTTCCTAAGAAATAAAAACATGTTCAAACAAAAACTGGCACATACATGTTAATAGCAGCATCATTCATACTTGCTTCAAAGTGCAAGTAATCCAAACGTCCAATAGCTGCTGAATGGATAAATAAAGTGAGGTGTACACATACAATGGAATATTATTGGGCAATAAAAAGGAATTAAGTACTGATACATACTACAGTGTGGATGAACCTTGAAAACATTATGCTAAGCGAAATAGGCCAGACACAAAAGGCCACATATTATATCATTCATTTTACATGAATTGTCCAGAATAGGCAAATTTATAGATACAGAACATGGATTAGTGGTTGCTTGGGGCTGGAAATAGAAATGGGGACTGACTGCAGGTGGAAATTAGAAATCTTTTTGAGCTGATGAAAAGGTTGGTAATGTTGGGTTTGGTGATATTTGCACAGCTCTGTAAATTTATTA
Organism: Macaca mulatta; assembly: GCF_049350105.2. Taxonomy (NCBI): domain Eukaryota; kingdom Metazoa; phylum Chordata; class Mammalia; order Primates; family Cercopithecidae; genus Macaca; species Macaca mulatta. Next base: position 118,650,026 of record NC_133406.1, read on the forward strand.
AAGAGCATTGAATTATACAATTTAAAAGGGCGAATTTTATTGTGTGAGTTATGTTTCAATAAAACTGTTTAAAAATCACATCAAATGATACAGATTCTACTAGAAATATTATATTGTCTAACACATCCTTTAAAACTTGAACCCTAGCTGGGTGCGATGGCTCACACCTGTAATACCAGCACTTTGGGAGTCTGAGGCGGGCAGATCACGAGGTCAGGAGATCGAGACCATCCTGGCTAACACGGTGAAACCCTGTCTCTACTAAAAGTACAAGAAATTAGCTGGGCGTGGTGGTCGGCACCTGTAGTCCCAGCTAATCCGGAGGCTGAGGCAGGAGAATGGCGTGAACCCGGGAGGTGGAGGTTGCAGTGAGCCGAGATCGCGCCACTGCACTCCAGCCTGGGTGACAAGAGTGAGATTCTGTTTCAAAAAACAAACAAAAATACTTGACTTCTTTAAAATATAAATATCGGACTATATTTAAGAAACGTTTATGCACCTAATGACCTAGTTTCAAACTACATGAAGCAAAAATTAATAGACTAAAAGGAGGTATAGACAAACCCATCATTTTGTTGAAGATTTCAACAATGCAATTAACCTACCTCTGCTAATTGATATTTATAGAGGGTGACACTGAATAACTATGGGATAAACAATTGTTTTGAATGCACATAGCACTCTAGAAATTTTTCACGGAATCTAAGAAGTTAAAGAAAAAAAGACAAGAAGAATGAGTGGGAAAATATTTTCAAAGAATAAACTTTCAGCATTTAGTTTTCTATTTCATTGATTTCTCCCAAAATTGACCTTATACTGGACTGTAAAATAAGTCTTGATAAATTCAAAATTATTTAAATAATATAAAGTATATTTCTGACCACAATGGAATTAAACTAGAAATAAACAGTAAACCAAAAAATATATAGAAAATTACAAAATATTATGAAATTGGCTTGGGGGGCGCGGAGCAAGATGGCCGAATACGAATAGCTCCAGTCTCCAACTCCCAGCGTGAACAACACACAAGACCGGTGATTTCTGCATTTTCAACTGAGGTACTGGGTTCATCTCACTAGGGAGTGCCGGACAATCGGTGCTGGTCAGCTGCTGCAGCCTGGCCAGCGAGAGCTGAAGCAGGGCGAGGCATCCCCTCACCTGAGAAGCGCAAAGGGGAAGGGAATCCCTTTTCCTAGCCAGGGGAACTGAGACACACAACACCTGGAAACGGGCACACCAGGAGATTATATCCCACACCTGGCCGGGAGGGTCCCATGCCCACGGAGCCTCCCTCATTGCTAGCACAGTAGTCTGCGATCTCGCGGCAAGGCAGCAGCCAGGCTGGGGGATGGGCGCCTGCCATTGCTGAGGCTTAAGTAGACAAACAAAGCCGTTGAGAAGCTCGAAGTGGGTGGAGCTCACAGCAGCTCAAGGAGTCCTGCCTGTCTTTGTAGACTCCACCTCTGGGGACAGGGCACAGCTAAACAACAACAACAACAACAACAACAACAAAAAAGGAGAAACCTCTGCAGACGCAAACGACTCTGTCTGACAGCTTTGAAGAGAGCAGTGGATCTCCCAACACGGAGGTTGAGATCTGAGAAGGGACAGACTGCCTGCTCAAGTGGGTCCCTGACCCCTGAGTAGCCTAACTGGGAGACATCCCTCACTAGAGGCAGTCTGACACCCCACACCTCACAGGGTGGAGTACACCCCTGAGAGGAAGCTTCCAAAGTAAGAATCAGACAGGTACACTCGCTGTTCAGCAATATTCTATCTTCTGCAGCCTCTGCTGCTGATACCCAGGCAAACAGGGTCTGGAGTGGACCTCAAGCAATCTCCAACAGACCTACAGCTGAGGGTCCTGACTGTTAGAAGGAAAACTATCAAACAGGAAGGACACCTACACCAAAACCCCATCAGTACATCACTATCATCAAAGACCAGATGCAGATAAAACCACAAAGATGGGGAAAAAGCAGGGCAGAAAAGCTGGAAATTCAAAAAAATAAGAGCGCATCTCCCCCTGCAAAGGAGCGCAGCTCATCGCCAGCAATGGATCAAAGCTGGATGGAAAATGACTTTGAGGAGATGAGAGAAGAAGGTTTCAGTCCATCAAACTTCTCAGAGCTAAAGGAGGAATTACGTACCCAGCGCAAAGAAACTAAAAATCTTGAAAAAAAAGTGGAAGAATTGATAGCTAGAGTAATTAATGCAGAGAAGGTCATAAACAAAATGACAGAGATGAAAACCATGACACGAGAAATACGTGACAAATGCACAAGCTTCAGTAACCGACTCGATCAACTGGAAGAAAGAGTATCAGCGATTGAGGATCAAATGAATGAAATGAAGCAAGAAGAGAAACCAAAAGAAAAAAGAAGAAAAAGAAATTAACAAAGCCTGCAAGAAGTATGGGATTATGTAAAAAGACCAAATCTTCGTCTGATTGGGGTGACTGAAAGTGAGGGGGAAAATGGAACCAAGTTGGAAAACACTCTTCAGGATATCATCCAGAAGAACTTCCCCAACCTAGTAGGGCAGGCCAACATTCAAATCCAGGAAATACAGAGAACACCACAAAGATACTCCTGGAGAAGAGCAACTCCAAGACACATAATTGCCAGATTCAACAAAGTTGAAATGAAGGAAAAAATCTTAAGGGCAGCCAGAGAGGAAGGTCGGGTTACCCACAAAGGGAAGCCCATCAGACTAACAGCAGATCTCTCGGCAGAAACTCTCCAACCCAGAAGAGAGTGAGGGCCAATATTCAACATTCTTAAAGAAAAGAATTTTCAACCCAGAATTTCATATCCAGCCAAACTAAGTTTCATAAGTGAAGGAGAAATAAAATCCTTTACAGATAAGCAAATGCTTAGAGATTTTGTCACCACTAGGCCTGCCTTACAAGAGACCCTGAAGGAAGCACTAAACATGGAAAGGAACAACCGGTACAAGCCATTGCAAAAACATGCCAAAATGTAAAGACCATCGAGGCTAGGAAGAAACTGCATCAACTAACGAACAAAATAACCAGTTAATATCATAATGGCAGGATCAAGTTCACGCATAACAATATTAACCTTAAATGGAAATGGACTAAATGCTCCAATTAAAAGACATAGACTGGCAAACTGGATAGAGTCAAGACCCATCAGTCTGCTGTATTCAGGAGACCCATCTCACATGCAGAGACATACATAGGCTCAAAATAAAGGGATGGAGGAAGATCTACCAAGCAAATGGAGAACAAAAAAAAGCAGGGGTTGCAATACTAGTCTCTGATAAAACAGACTTTAAACCATCAAAGTTCAAAAGAGACAAAGAAGGCCATTACATAATGGTAAAGGGATCAATTCAACAGGAAGAGCTAACTATCCTAAATATATATGCACCCAATACAGGAGCACCCAGATTCATAAAGCAAGTCCTTAGAGACTTACAAAGAGACTTAGACTCCCATACAGTAATAATGGGAGACTTCAACACTCCACTGTCAACATTAGACAGATCAACGAGACAGAAAGTTAACAAGGATATCCAGGAATTGAACTCATCTCTGCAGCAAGCAGACCTAATAGACATCTATAGAACTCTCCACCCCAAATCAGCAGAATATACATTCTTCTCAGCACCACATCACACTTATTCCAAAATTGACCACATAATTGAGAGTAAAGCACTCCTCAGCAAATGTACAAGAACAGAAATTATAACAAACTGTCTCTCAGACCACAGTGCAATCAAACTAGAACTCAGGACTAAGAAACTCAATCAAAACCGCTCAACTACATGGAAACTGAACAACCTGCTCCTAAATGACTACTGGGTACATAACGAAATGAAGGCAGAAATAAAGATGTTCTTTGAAACCAATGAGAACAAAGATAAAACATACCAGAATCTCTGGGACACATTTAAAGCAGTGTGTAGAGGGAAATTTATAGCACTAAATACCCACAAGAGAAAGCAGGAAAGATCTAAAATTGAAACTCTAACATCACAATTAAAAGAACTAGAGAAGCAAGAGCAAACACATTCGAAAGCTAGCAGAAGGCAAGAAATAACTAAGATCAGAGCAGAACTGAAGGAGATAGAGACACAAAAAACCCTCCAAAAAATCAATGAATCCAGGAGTTGGTTTTTTGAAAAGATCAACAAAATTGACAGACCGCTAGCAAGACTAATAAAGAAGAAAAGAGAGAAGAATCAAATAGACGCAATAAAAAATGATAAAGGGGATATCACCACCGACCGACCCCACAGAAATACAAACTACCATCAGAGAATACTATAAACACCTCTACGCAAAGAAACTAGAAAATCTAGAAGAAATGGATAATTTCCTGGACACTTACACTCTTCCAAGACTAAACCAGGAAGAAGTTGATTCCCTGAATAGACCACTAGCAGGCTCTGAAATTGAGGCAATAATTAATAGCCTACCAACGAAAAAAAGTCCAGGACCAGATGGATTCACAGCTGAATTCTACCAGAGGTACAAGGAGGAGCTGGTACCATTCCTTCTGAAACTATTCCAATCAATAGAAAAAGAGGGAATCCTCCCTAACTCATTTTATGAGGCCAACATCATCCTGATACCAAAGCCTGGCAGAGACACAACAAAAAAGGAGAATTTTAGACCAATATCCCTGATGAACATCGATGCAAAAATCCTCAATAAAATACTGGCAAACCGGATTCAGCAGCACATCAAAAAGCTTATCCACCATGATCAAGTGGGCTTCATCCCTGGGATGCAAGGCTGGTTCAACATTCGCAAATCAATAAACGTAATCCAGCATATAAACAGAACCAAACACAAGAACCACATGATTATCTCAATAGATGCAGAAAAGGCTTTTGACAAAATTCAACAGCCCTTCATGCTAAAAACTCTCAATAAATTCGTTATTGATGGAATGTACCTCAAATAATAAGAGCTATTTATGACAAACCCACAGCCAATATCATACTGAATGGGCAAAAACTGGAAAAATTCCCTTTGAAAACTGGCACAAGAGAGGGATGCCCTCTCTCACCACTCCTATTCAACATAGTGTTAGAAGTTCTGGCTAGGGCAATCAGGCAAGAGAAAGAAATCAAGGGTATTCAGTTAGGAAAAGAAGAAGTCAAATTGTCCCTGTTTGCAGATGACATGATTGTGTATTTAGAAAACCCCATCGTCTCAGCCCAGAATCTCTTTAAGCTGATAAGCAACTTCAGCAAAGTCTCAGGATACAAAATTAATGTGCAAAAATCACAAGCATTCTTATACACCAGTAACAGACAAACAGAGAGCCAAATCAGGAATGAACTTCCATTCACAATTGCTTCAAAGAGAATAAAATACCTAGGAATCCAACTTACAAGGGATGTAAAGGACCTCTTCAAGGAGAACTACAAACCACTGCTCAGTGAAATAAAAGAGGACACAAACAAATGGAAGAACATACCATGCTCATGGATAGGAAGAATCAATATCATGAAAATGGCCATACTGCCCAAGGTTATTTATAGATTCAATGCCATCCCCATCAAGCTACCAATGAGTTTCTTCACAGAATTGGAAAAAACTGCTTTAAAGTTCATATGGAACCAAAAAAGATCCTGCATTGCCAAGACAATCCTAAGTCAAAAGAACAAAGCTGGAGGCATCACGCTACCTGACTTCAAACTATACTACAAGGCTACAGTAACCAAAACAGCATGGTACTGGTACCAAAACAGAGATATAGACCAATGGAACAGAACAGAGTCCTCAGAAATAATACCATACATCTACAGCCATCTGATCTTTGACAAACCTGAGAGAAACAAGAAATGGGGAAAGGATTCCCTATTTAATAAATGGTGCTGGGAAAATTGGCTAGCCATAAGTAGAAAGCTGAAACTGGATCCTTTCCTTACTCCTTATACGAAAATTAATTCAAGATGGATTAGAGACTTAAATGTTAGACCTAATACCATAAAAACCCTAGAAGAAAACCTAGGTAATACCATTCAGGACATAGGAACGGGCAAAGACTTCATGTCTAAAACACCAAAAGCAATGGCAGCAAAAGCCAAAATTGACATATGGGATCTAATTAAAGAGCTTCTGCAGCAAAAGAAACTACCATCAGAGTGAACAGGCAACCTACAGAATGGGAGAAAATTTTTGCAATCTACTCATCTGACAAAGGGCTAATATCCAGAACCTGCAAAGAACTCAAACAAATTTACAAGAAAAAAACAAACAACCCCATCAAAATGTGGGTATATGAACAGACATTTCTCAAAAGAAGCATATGAACAGACATTTCTCAAAAGAAGACATTCATACAGCCAACAGACACATGAAAAAATGCTCATCATCACTGGCCATCAGAGAAATGCAAATCAAAACCACAATGAGATACCATCTCACACCAGTTAGAATGGCAATCATTAAAAAGTCAGGAAACAACAAGTGCTGGAGAGGATGTGGAGAAATAGGAAAACTTTTACACTGTTGGTGGGATTGTAAACTAGTTCAACCATTATGGAAAACAGTATGGCGATTCCTCAAGGATCTAGAACTAGAAATACCATATAACCCAGCCATCCCATTACTGGGGATATACCCAAAGGATTATAAATCATGCTGCTATAAAGACACATGCACACGTATGTTTATTGCAGCACTATTCACAATAGCAAAGACTTGGAATCAACCCAAATGTCCATCAGTGACAGACTGGATTAAGAAAATGTGGCACATATACACCATGGAAATACTATGCAGCCATAAAAAAGGATGAGTTTGTGTCCTTTGTAGGGACATGGATGCATCTGGAAACCATCATTCTTAGCAAACTATCACAAGAACAGAAAACCAAACACCACATGTTCTCACTCATAGGTGGGAACTGAACAATGAGATCACCTGGACTCGGGAAGGGGAACATCACACACCGGGGCCTATCATGGGGAGGGGGGAGGGGGGAGGGATTGCATTGGGAGTTATACCTGATGTAAATGACGAGTTGATGGGTGCTAACGAGTTGATGGGTGCAGCACACCAACATGGCACAAGTATACATATGTAACAAACCTGCATGTTATGCACATGTACCCTAGAACTTAAAGTATAATAATAATAATAAATAAAAATAATAAAAAATAAAAAATAAAAAATTATGAAATTAGCAACATACTTCTAAAAACTCAAGGATCAAAAAAGAAATCACAAGAGAAATTTAAAATAGTTTGGATAGAATAATATGCAGATGACAATGAAAATACAACAGGTTGTAGAATTAGAACATTGTAGTTAAAACATTGCTTAGAAAGAAATGTATAGTTTTAAATAATTGTATTAGAAAATAATTGTTTTATTTGTGAACATTTATGGAATATATAAGAGATATTTTACATGTATGTAATGTGTAGTGATCAAGTCAGGGTATTTACGGTGTCCATCACCTGAGTATAATACATTATAATAAGTACAGTCATCCTACTGTGCCATCAAACATTGAATTTATTCCTTCTATCTTACTATATGTTTGTAGCCTTTAATTTACTTTTTTTCATTGCTTTCCCTCACCTCAGCCACCCTTTTCCATCTCTGTAACCCATTTTTTCACTCTCTATCTCCATGTGGTCAAAATTTTTAGCTCCCATATGTGTGAGAAAATGTAGTATTTGTCCCTTTTGTGCCTAGCTTATTTCACTTAAGATATTGACCTCCAGTTCTATCCATGTTGCTGTAAAATACATGATTTTCTTCTGTTATTTTATGGCTGAATAGTATTCCATCATGTATATACCACATTTTCTTTATCCATTCCTCCACCGATGGACACTTACGTTGATTCCACATATTTGTTATTGTAAATAGTACTGCAATAAACATGTGAGTGCAGGTATCCCTTTGATATATTGATTTCTTTTCCTTTGGGTAGATACCCAGTAGTACAATTGCTGGATTGAAGAGTGATTCTAGTTTTAGTTTTTTGAGAAATCTCCATACTGTTTTCCAAAGTGGCTGTACTAGTTTAAATTCCCACCAACAGTGTATAAGACTTTCCTTTGCATCCTCACCAACATCTGATATTTTTTGTGTTTTTAATAATTGTTATTCTGACTAGGGCAAAGTGTTATCTCATTGTGGTTTTGATTTCCCTTCCTTTCTCTGGTGATTAGTAATATTGAACTTTTTTTTCATATACCTGTTGGCCATTTGTATGTCTTCCTTTGAGAAATGTCTGCTTGTGTACTTTGTCCACTTTTTAATGGGATTTTTCTTTTTTCTGTTGAGTTGAGTTCCTTATACATTCTAGATCTTAGTCCCTTGTTGGATGAATAGTTTGAAAATATTTTCTTCTTTTCAACAGGTTATCTTTTCACTCTTGATTTCTTTTTTCTTTTTCTTTTTTGCTATGTATCAGCTTTTTAGTTTAATTAAGTCCCATTTGTCTGTTTTTTGTTTTTGTTGCCTGTGCTTTCAAAATCTTGGTGATAAATCCTTTGCCTTGACCAAAATCTAGGTCTTTGCCTTTGGTGATGGCAAAATGTAGGAGTTATTCTTAGATTTTCTTCTAGTATTTTTGTAGTTGCAAGTGTTATGTTTAAATCTTTAATCCATTTCAAGTTGAGTTTTTAATATGGTGAGGTATAGGGGTACATTTTCATTGTTCTGCATGTGGCTATGCACTTTTTCCATTACCATTTATTGAGGAGGGTGTCTTTTCACCAATCAATGTTAGATTCTTGTTGGCTTTGTCAAAGATCACTTGGCTGTAAATATGTGGCTTTATTTCTGGGTTCTCTATTTTGTTCCATTGTTCTATGTATCTATATTTATACCAATACCATGCTGTAATATATTTTAAAGTAAGGTAGTATAATGCCCACAGCTCTCTCTCTCTTTTTTTTTTTTTTTTTTGCTCAGAGTTTATTTGGCTATTCAGGTTCTTCTTTGATTCCATATGAATTTTAGGCTTGTTTTTTGTAACTCTGTGAAGAACGATGTTGGTATTTTTATCAGGATTGCATTGAATCTGTAGATTGCTTTGGACAATACAGTCATTTTAATAATATTAATGCTTTTGATCCATGTGCATGGGAAGTTTTTCCATTCATTTGTGTTATCTTCAATTTCTTTTACCAGCGTTTTGTAGTTTTCCTTGTGGAGGTCTTTCACGTCCTTTGTTAAAATTTTTCCTAGATATTTCATCCTTTTTTTGTACTGATTGTAAATGACATTGCCTTCGAGATTTTTTTCCTGGCCAGATCATTATTAGTATATAGAAATGCTACTGATTTTTGCACATTGATTTTGTATCCTGCAGCTTTACTGAATTCCTTTAACAAATCTAAGAGATTTTTGTGGAGTCTTTAGGTTTTTAAAGTTATAAGATTATATAATCAGCAAAGAGAAACAATTTGACTTCCTCTTTGCCAATTTGGATGTCTTTTATTTCTTTCTCTTGTCTGATTGTGGCTGGGACTTCCAGTACTATGTTGAATAGGAATGGTGAAAGTAGGCATCCTTATCTTGTTCTAGTTCTTAGAGGAAAGTCTTTCACTTTTCCTCATTTGGTATAATGTTAGCTGTGGGTTTGTTTTATATCCTCTTTATTATTTTGAGGTATGTTACTTCTATGTCTACGGAGAGTTTATTTTATTTTATTATACTTTAAGTTCTAGGGTACATGTGCAGAACGTGCAGATATGGTACATATGTATACATGTGCCATATTGGTGTGCTGCACCCATTTACTCATCATTTACATTAGGTATATCTTCTAATGCTATCCCTCCCCCCTCACCCCTCCCCACAATAGGGCCCGGTGTGTGATGTTCCCCTTCCTGTGTCGAAGTGATCTCATTGTTCAGTTCCCACCTATGAGTGAGAATATGCGGTATTTGGTTTTCTGTTCTTGTGATAGTTTGCTGAGAATGATGGTTTCCAGCTGCATCCATGTCCTTACAAAGGACACGAACTCATCCTTTTTTATGGCTGCATAGTATTTCCATGGTGTATATGTGCCACATTTTCTTAATCCAGTCTGTCACTGATGGACATTTGGGTTGATTCCAACTCTTTGCTATTGTGAGTAGTGCCACAATAAACATACGTGTGCATGTGTCTTTATCGCAGCATGACTTATGATCCTTTGGGTATATCCCCAGTAATGGGATGGCTGGGTCAAATGGTATTTCTAGTTCTAGATCCTTGAGGAATCGCCACACTCTTTTCCACAATGGTTGAACTAGTTTACAGTCCTACCAACAGTGTAAAAGTTTTCCTGTTTCTCCACGTCCTCTCCAGCATCTGTTGTTTCCTGATTTTTTAATGATTGCCATTCTAACTGGTGTGAGATGGTATCTCATTGTGGTTTTGATTTGCATTTCTCTGATGGTGAGTTATGATGAGCATTTTTTCACATGTCTGTTGGCTGCATGAATGTCTTCTTTTGAGAAGTTTCTGTTCATATCCTTTGCCCACTTTTTGATGGGGTTGTTTTTTTCTTGTTAATTTGATTGAGTTCTTTATAGGTTCTGGATATTAGCCCTTTGTCAGATGAGTAAATTGCAAAAATTTTCTCCCATTCTGTAGGTTGCCTGTTCACTCTGATGGTAGTTTCTTTTGCTGTGCAGAAGCTCTTTAGTTTAATTAGATCCCATTTGTCAATTTTGGCCTTTGTTGCTGTTGCTTTTGGTGTTTTAGACATGAAGTCCTTGCCCATGCCTATGTCCTGAATGCTATTACCTAGGTTTTCTTCTAGGGTTTTTATGGCTTTAGGTCTAACATTTAAGTCTCTAATGCACCTTGAATTAATTTTCGTGTAAGGAGTAAGGAAAAGATCCAGTTTCAGCTTTCTACTTATGGCTAGCCAATTTTCCCAGCACCATTTATTAAATAGGGAATCCTTTCCCCATTTCTTGTTTTTGTCAGGTTTATCAAAGATCAGATGGCTGTAGATGTGTGGTATTATTTCTGAGGGCTCTGTTCTGTTCCATTGGTCTATATCTCTGTTTTGGTACCAGTACCATGCTGTTTTGGTTACTATATTCTTGTAGTATAATTTGAAGTCAGGTAGCGTGATGCCTCCAGCTTTGTTCTTTTGACTTAGGATTGTCTTGGCAGTGTGGGATCTTTTCTGGTTCCATATGAACTTTAAAGCAGTTTTTTTCCAATTCTGTGAAGAAACTCATTGGTAGCTTGATGGGGATGGCATTGAATCTATAAATAACCTTGGGCAGTATGGCCATTTTCACGATATTGATTCTTCCTATCCATGAGCATGGTATGTTCTTCCATTTGTTTGTGTCCTCTTTTATTTCACTGAGCAGTGGTTTGTAGTTCTCCTTGAAGAGGTCCTTTACATCCCTTGTAAGTTGGATTCCTAGGTATTTTATTCTCTTTGAAGCAATTGTGAATGGAAGTTCATTCATGATTTGGCTCTCTGTTTGTCTGTTACTGGTGTATAAGAATGCTTGTGATTTTTGCACATTAATTTTGTATCCTGAGACTTTGCTGAAGTTGCTTATCAGCTTAAGGAGATTCTGGGCTGAGATGATGGGGTTTTCTAAATACACAATCATGTCATCTGCAAACAGGGACAATTTGACTTCTTTTCCTAACTGAATACCCTTGATTTCTTTCTCTTGCCTGATTGCCCTAGCCAGAACTTCCAACACTATGTTGAATAGGAGTGGTGAGAGAGGGCATCCCTCTCTTGTGCCAGTTTTCAAAGGGAATTTTTCCAGTTTTTGCCCATTCAGTATGATATTGGCTGTGGGTTTGTCCTAAATAGCTCTTATTATTTTGAGATACGTTCCATCAATACCAACTTTATTGAGAGTTTTTAGCATGAAGGGCTGTTGAATTTTGTCGAAGGCCTTTTCTGCATCTTTTGAGATAATCATGTGGTTCTTGTCTTTGGTTCTGTTTATATGCTGGATTACATTTATTGATTTGCATGTGTTGAACCAGCCTTGCATCCCAGGGATGAAGCCCACTTGATAATGGTGGGTAAGCTTTTTGATGTGCTGCTGGATTCGGTTTGCCAGTATTTTATTGAGGACTTTTGCATTGATATTCATCAGGGATATTGGTCTAAAATTCTCTTTTTTTGTTGTATCTCTGCCAGGCTTTGGTATCAGGATGATGTTGGCCTCGTAAAATGAGTTAGGAAGGATTCCCTCTTTTTCTATTGATTGGAATAGTTTCAGAAGGAGTGGTACCAACTCCTCTTTGTACCTCTGGTAGAATTCGACTGTGAATCCGTCTGGTCCTGGACTTTTTTGGTTGGTAGGCTATTCATTATTGCCTCAATTTCAGAGGCTGCTATTGGTCTATTCAGGGATTCAACTTCTTCCTAGTTTAGTCTTGGGGGAGTGTAAGTGTCTAGGAAATTATCCATTTCTAGGTTTTCTAGTTTCTTTGCGTAGAGGTGTTTTTAGTATTCTCTGATGGTAGTTTGTATTTCATTCATTTGATCTTTAATCGCTGATACTCTTTCTTCCAGTTGATCGAGTCGGTTACTGAAGCTTGTGCATTTGTCACGTAGTTCTCGTGTTATGTTTTTCTTCTCTATCAGTTCTTTTAAGGTCTTTTCTGCATTCATTATTCTAGTTATCTATTCATCCATTCTTTTTTCAAGGTTTTTAGTTTCTTTGTGCTGGTTGCATAGTTCCTCCTTTAGCTCTGAGAAGTTTGATCGACTGAAGCCTTCTTCTGTCAACTCATCAAACTGATCTCCGTCCAGCTTTGTTCTGTTGCTGGTCATGAGCTGTGTTCCTTTGGAGGGGGAAATGCGCTCAGATTTTTTGAATTTCCAGCTTTTCTGCCCTGCTTTTCCCCCATCTTTGTGGTTTTATCTGCCTTTGGTCTTTGATGATGGTGATGTACTGATGGGGTTTTGGTGTGGGTGTCCTTTCTGTTTGATAGTTTTCCTTCTAACAGTCAGGACCCTCAGCTGTAGGTCTGTTGGAATTTGCTTGAGGTCCACTCCAGATCCTCTTTGCCAGGGTATCAGCAGCGGAGGCTGCAGAAGATAGAATGTTGCTGCACAGTGAGTGTTGCTGTCTGATTCTTGCTCTGGAAGCTTCATCTCAGAGGTGTACCCTGCCGTGTGGGGTGTGAGGTGTCGGTCTGCACCTAGTGGGGGATGTCTCCTAGTTAAGCTACTCAGGGGTCAGGGACCCACTTGAATAGGCAGTCTGTCTGTTCTCAGATCTCAACCTCCGTGCTGGGAGATCCACTGCTCTCTTCAAAGCTATCAGACAGGGGCATTTACTTCTGCCGAGGCTTCTGCTGCTTTTTGTTTAGCTATGCCCTGTCCCCAGAGGAGGAGTCTACAGAGGCAGGCTGGCCTCCTTGAGCTGCAGTGGGCTCCACCCAGTTTGAGCTTCCCAGCGGCTTTGTTTACTTATGTAAGCCTCAGCAATGGCGGGCGCCCATCCCCCAGCCTCGCTGCCACCTTGCAGTTAGGTCTCAGACTGCTGTGCTAGCAATGAGGGAGGCTCCATGGGCGTGGAACCCTCCAGGCCAGGTGTGGGATATAATCTCCTGGTGTGCCATTTGCTAAGACCCTTGGTAAAGCGCAGTATTAGGGTGAGAGTTACCTGATTTTCCAGGTGTTGTGTGTCTCAGTTTCCCTTGGCTAGGAAAAGGGATTCCCTTCCCCCTTGTACTTCCTACGTGAGGCGATGCCTTGCCCTGCTTCAGCTCTCGCTGGTTGGGCTGCACCAGCTGACCAGCACTGTTTGTCCGGCACTCCCCAGTGAGATGAGCCTGGTACCTCAGTTGAAAATGCAGAAATCACCCATCTTCTGTGTCACTCACGCTGGGAGCTGGAGGCTGGAGCTGTTCCTGTTTGGCCATCTTGGGTGTGCTCCAAGAGTTTTTTTTTTTAATCCTGAAGGGACGTTGAATTTTATCAAATGCTTTTTCTGAGTCTGTTGAGATTATCACGTGTTTTTTCCCCTTCATTCTGTTGATGTAATGTATTGCATTTATTGATTTGTGTATGTTGAACCGTCCATGCATCCTTGATATAAATCCTACCTGATTGTGGTGGATTATCTTTTTGATATGCTGTTGGACTCAATTTGCTAGTATTTGAGGATTTTTGCATCTATGTTCATCAGGGATATTGGCCTGTAGTTTTCTTTTATTGTTGTGTCTTTGTCTGGTTTTGATACCAGGGCAATGCTGACTTCATAGAATGAGTTAGAGGGGATTCCTTTCTCTTTAATTCTTGGAGTAGTTTCAGGAGGAATGATATTCATTCTTTTTTGTATATCTGGCAGAATTCAGCTATGAGTCCATCTAGTTCTGGGTTTTTCCTGTTGTGAGGCTTTTTATTACTGATTCAGTCTTGTTACTCTTATTGACCTATTCAGATTTTCTCTTTCTTCGTGATTCAGTCTTGGCAGGCTGTGTGTTTCCAGAAACTTATCTATTTCCTCTATGTTTTCCAGTTTGTCAGCACATAATTGTTCATAATAGTCTCTAATGATCTTTTGTTTTTCTGTAGCATCAGTTACAATGTGTCCCTTTTCATTTTTGAATTTGCTTATTTGGCTCTTTTCTTGGTTAGTCTAGCTAGTGGTTTATCAATTTTGTTTATCTTTTAGAAAAACTAACTTTTTATTTCGCCTATGCTTTGTATCTTTTAGTCTCTATTTCATTTAGTTTTGTTCTGATCTTTATCATTTCTTTTCTTCTGCTAATTTTGGGTATGGTTTGTTCTTGCTTTTCTAGTTCTTTGAGGTGCATTGTTAGATTGTTAGCTTGTAACGTTTCTGCTTTTTCAATGTTGGCATTTACTGCTATAATCTTTCCTCTTACAATTGCTATTGCTTTATCCCACAGTTTGGGGTATGCTGTGTTTCATTTTGGGTATGCTTGTTTATTGGAATTTTTAAATTTCCATCTTAATTTCTTCATTGACTCAATAATCATTAAGAAACATGTTGTTCACTTTCCATGTATTTGTATAGTTTCCAGAGTTCCTGTTGGTATTGATTTCTCATTTCACCACATTGTGGTCTGAGAAGGTACTTTATATTATTTTGATTTTAAAAATTTGTTGAGATTTGTTTTCTGACCTAACATATGGTCTACACTGGAGAATGTTTCATGTGCTGATGAAAAGAATGTGTATTCTGCAGTTTTTGGACAGCATGTTCTGTTAATGTCTGTTAGCTCCATTTGGTCTAAAGTCCAGTTTAAATCTCATGTTTCTGTTTTGATTTTCTGTTTAGATGATCTGTCTAATGCTGAGAGTGGGGTACTCAAGTCTCCCATTATTATTGTATTGTAGTCTATCTCTCTCTCTTTTGATCTAGTAATATTTGTTTTATGAATCTGGGTGCTCTAGTGTTAGGTGCATATATATTTAGAATATTATATCCTCTTGCTGGATTGATACCTTTGTCATTGTACCATGACCTTCTTTGTCCTTTTTACTCTCTTGACTTAAAGTTTGTTTTATTTGTTATAAGTATAGCAACTCTTGCTCACTTTTGGTTTCTGTTTGTGTGGAATATCTTTTTCCATTCTTTTCTTCTTAGTCTATATGCATTTTTGCTGGCAAGATGAGTTTCACACAAGCAGCATATAGTTGGATCATGTTGATTTTATCCATTCAGCCATTCTAACTTTTTAAGAGAAGAGTTTGATCTGTTTATTTTTAAGGTTCTTATTGAACTGCCAAAAAGCAGAGACAAAGAAAATACCTTGAAAGCAACTAGAAAAGAATGATACATTATAGCCAGAGGACCAAGAGAAATTTAAATTTTCATTGACCTTTCATCATAAACAATGCAAGTCAGAAGACAGTGGAACACAATTTTTAAAGTAGTCAAAGGAAAAAACTTTCAACCCAGAATTCTGTAGTTAGAGAAAGTATTCTTCTAGAATTAAGGTAAAATAATGACAATCTCAGATGAAAGAAAACTAAGAGATTATGTTGCTGGAAGAGCTGTATAATAGAACATGCTAAACAACATTCTTCTGGCTGAAGAGAAATAAGATCAGAATGAATCTAGAATCTTTATGAAATGATGAAAATCATCAGAAATGGTAAATGTCTAAGTAAATATAAAAAGTGATGTACCATCTGAGTACTGAACTAGGTCCTCCTTCAATTTTGTTGAAAGCAAAGTTCCTAGATAAGTAGCTAGGAGTTACTTAGGCGTGTCATAGTTGAAGGGGGATATCCCAAAGAAGACCACTACCACGGTGAGGTGGGACGCCCAGGTAGAAAAGATCTTTCTCTGGCCCTGAGGAGAGGGAATCTGAAGGATAGCAGAAATGATGAGTATGTCAGATGCTGCAGTAAACAGGCAGGAGCTCAGGCCAACAGTGGCACTGGCCCCATGGAGCACAGACTCACTGACAGAAGTGTCTGAGAAGGAGAGCCTCAGGAGCAATGGGATGCCACAGAGCAAGTAGTGGGTCTGGTTTGAGTTCATACAGAGTAACTGTAGCTGTCCAGCACTGTGTGTGTCCCAGAATTCACCAGCCCACACATCCAGGACCAAGTCATTAAACAAACACAGACCTTCACACTCATGAGGATCCCATATTGAAGAGGGTGGCAAATAGCCACATAGTGGTCATAAGCCATAGTAGCCAAAAAGACACCCTTAATGCCAGCTCATGTCACAAGGAAGAAGATCTGAGAAGGGCAGCCCTCATAGGAGATGGTCTTCTTCTCCTGGAAGAAGTTCACTGGCATGACCAAGATGGTGGTAGACACGTAGCAGATATCCAGGAAGCTCAGATTGCTGAGGAAATAACCCATTGGAGTTTGGAGGGCAGGACTGACCCTGGTGGCCTGCATTATGAGCATGTTCCCTAGGAGAGTTGTCAGGTTGTCAGGTAAATGATCATGAAACCAGAAAGAACAAGCCCTGTCAGTTGGATGGTTGAAAAATCCCAGGAAGACAAATCCAGTGACATTTGTTTATTTATTTCAAATGATGTCACAGCTACAAAATGATAAGAAAAAAGAAACTATAATGAGAACTACTGAAAGCACCACTATTGGGTTTCTGAACTTGCAGAGCCATGTCAAATAATGTATACACAGCAGCCTGAAGAGGTATGCAGGAGTACCTTTAGGAAGATCACAACTTCGCACAGGGTTTTGTATGGCTGCTGGCTGGTAAGAATAAATGGAGACGTTTTAAAATCAGCAACAAGCTGTTAACCCCCATGTTAAAGTAAGCTCATTTCTCACTGGCTCTGCATTAGCTCCTTTCTAAAATTGCACTCCACTGTGTTAAATTCCTTTTTCTAAATATCTTATTTTTTAAGTAACACATTTTTATTATGAAAAATTGAGAAAATGCAGAAAGATATAAAGAAGGATAAAACCATCCACGGAATTAATGCTACCTTTCAGTATTATCCATTCCAGTCTTTTTCTCTATATATGAATCCTGATCTCTGCTTATGAGTTTAAAATATTAGGAGCACAAATTCCCAAAATTACACTGTATTATTCCATCACACAAAATAAATTTAGTATCTCTCTTTTGATTGAACATTTAGATGGCTTCTCTTCCTTTTGCTATTATAAATACTGGAATGAAAATTTTCAGACATGAGTATCTGTGAACATTTCTGATTATTTCTCAGAATTAAATTTTAAGTCAGCCTGGTTTTAGATAACTTTTTCTCAATAAGAGTTAAAACATGTTTTTCAGGGTTTATAAGATATAAGAAATTTCAACCAATAATATATATTTTACTTATATATTTTTCTTTTTTCCTTATTAAATTTTAGTAGCCCTAGATTTAAGCTCAGAAACTATGTGCATCCTGAAAAGATAATTGATACAATTGCCAAATTTGTATTAAGCTATGCTTTCTAATCTCTGAAACATTATTGTGAACTGCAATTTTTATTTCTTTTTCTGTCTTGAAGGGAAGATGATATAGTAGATACAGCGGGCTCTTGAGCCTAAAAGATGTGGTTTGAAATTCTACGTCTGCCATTTACTAGATGTAGACAGTGGAAAAGTTAGTTGATCTCTGTTCTTCGTTTGCTCATTGTATTCTGATATTAATGGTGTCTATCTTAACAATTGTTGAGAAAACTAATATGAGATAATATGTTATATGCCTGCTGCATTATATGTGCTCAATACTCTTTATTAGGTTAAAAAGTTCCTGTTTGTCCCTACTTTATTGATAGGTTTTATCATGAATGGATGTTGAATTTTCTTAGATGATTTTTCTGCATCTACTGAGATAATATACGTGTTTTCTTATTTAGTCTGTTAATATGGTAAATTATATGGATTGACTTTTTCAATGATAAACTAACTTTGCATTCCTAGAATCAATCTCAATTAATTGCAATGTATTATTCTTTTTATATACTTCTGGATTCAATTTGCTAATATTTTGTTGACGACTTTTACATCTATATTTATGATCTTTAGTTTTCTTGTAATATCTTTGTCTAGTTTTGTTATCAGGCTCATGCTGGCCATATGAAATATGTGCAGAAGTTTCTCTCCCCTTATATTTTCTGCGAGAAATTGTTTATAATTGGTGTAATGTGTTCCTTAAATGCCTGGTCAAATTCAACAGTGAAATCATATAAGCCTGATGTTCTCCCCACTCTCTTTGCCCTTCCCCAACAGGCCCCAGTGAGTGTTGTTCCCCTCCCTGTGTCCATGTGATCTCATTGTTCAGCTTTCACTTATAAGTGAGAACATGCACCTTTTTATTTTCTGTTTCTGTGTTAGTTTGTTGAGGATAATGGCTTCCAGGTTCATCCATGTCCCTGCAAAGGGATATGATCTCATTACTTTTTATGGCTGCATAGTATTCCATGATGTATATATACCACATTTTCTTTATCCAGTCTGTCATTGATGGGCATTTGAGTTGATTCCATGTCTTTGGTATTGTGAATAATGCTGTAGAGATCATATGCGTGCATGTATCTTTATAATAGAATGAGTTAGGCTGGCCACAGTGGCTCACGCCTGTAATCTCAGCACTTTGGGAGGCTGAGGTGGGTGAATCATGCGCTCAGGAAATAGAGATCATCCTGGCTAACATGGTGAAACCCTGTCCCTTCTAAAAATACAAAACAAACAAACAAACAAAAAACAAAAACAATTAGCTGGGTGTGGTGGCATGTGCCTGTAGTTCCAGCTACCCGGGAGGCTGAGACAAGAGAATCGCTTGAACCTGGGAGGCAGAGGTTGCAGTGAGCCAAGATCACGCCACTGCACTCCAGCCTGGGTGACAGAGTGAGACTCTGTCTCCAAAAAAATAAAATAAAATAAAAAGAAAGAATGATTTATATTCCTTTGGATTCATACTCAGTTAATGGGTTTGCTGGGTTAAGTGGTATTTCCAGTTCTAAATCTTTGGGGAATCACCACACTGTCTTCCGCAATGGTTGAACTAATTTACATTTCTACCAACAGTGTAAAAATGTTCCTATTTCTCCACAATCTCACCAGCATCTGTTGTTTCTTGACTATTTAATAAACACCATTCTGACTGGTGTGAGAGGGTATCTCATTGTGGTTTTGATTTGCATTTCTCTAATAATCAGTGATGCTGAGCTTTTTTCATATGTTTGTTGGCTGCAAGTATGTCTTTTTTTTGAGAAGTGTCTGTTTATATCCTTTGCCCACTTTTTAATGGGGGTCGTTTGCATGCTGGGCTTAATACCTAGGTGATGGGTTGTTAGGTGCAGCAAACCACCATGGCACACATTTACCTATGTAACAAACACGCACATCCTGCACATGTACCTCAGAACTTAAAAAATTAAAATAAAAAAAGAAAATAATGTCTACTAAGGCATTATCAAGTCAGTATGTTTAAGTTTTTCCAATTATCCTGTCCTTTTTTCCTTTCCTTTCCTTTCCTTTTTTTTGTTTTAGTGATTTATTGTTTGAATAAAAATCTACCAAGTTTCAAAAAAAAAAAAGAAAAAAGAAAAGAAAAGAAAAAAAAAGAAAAAAAAAAACCCCAAGTCATATGGGCCTGGACTTTTCTGTTTTGGAATGTTTTAAACTAAACATTCAATTCCTTTAACATACATAGAACTATTCAGGTTATCCATTTCTTCTTGAGTGAGTTTTGGGACCTTCTGATGTCTTCAAGAAAGTGTTATGTTTCATCTATGCTGTCAAGTAGTAGTAGTCCATAATTATCCTTTTAACGTAGGGTCAGTATTGATTGCTCTTGTCTTATTCCTGACATTTATAATTTGTGTCTTCTGTCTTTTTTTCTTAGTCAACCTGCCTAGATGTTTATCAATCTTATTGCTCTTTTTAAAGAACTAGTTTATTTTCACAGATTTTTCTCTATTGTTTCAATTTCATTGATTTTTTTCTCAAATCTTTGTTGTTTCTTTACTTTTGTTTGCTTTGGGTTTGATATCTTCTTCTTTCTCTAAGACAGAAGTTTAGGTTAATGATTATAGATACAGGCTTTTCTAATATACACATTAAGTGGTATATATTTCTGTCTAAACCCTGCTTTAGCTGTATTTCAGAATTTTTGATTTATTGTTTTTATTTTCATTTAGTTCAAAATATTTAAAAATTTCCTTTGAGACTTTCTTTGCTTCATAAGTTATCTTAAAATGTATTGTTTAATAGCCAATATTTAGGAATATTCTAGGTATCTTTCTAATATTATTATTCTATATGGCCAAAGATATGCTCTGCTTGATATTTATTGTTAATGAGAAAGGCGTGTAGAAGTTTCCAACTATAATTGTGCATTTGTCTATTTTTCCTTTCAGATCTGTCAGGTTTGGCCTCATGTAATTTGAAGTTCTTTTTCAGGTGCTTACACATAAAGGATAATGTCTTCGTGGAGATTTGATTTATCATTATGCAATATTCCTTTTAATCCCTGGTGATCTTCCTTCATTCTGAAGTCTATTTTGTCTAAAATTAATATATCCTTTGCCCACTTTTACCATGCAACATTTGCATAGTATATCTTTCTCTCTTCTTTTACTTTCAACTCTCCCCTCTCCTTATATTTACAGTGGGTTTCTTTTAGACAGTATATAGTTGGATACTGCCTTTTAAAACCCAATTTGAAGGCTCTAGGGAAGAAAACCTTTCTGTTTCTCCCTAGCAGCTAGTGGTTCCTGACAATCCCTGTTGTTCCTCAGCTTGTAGCTGCATGACTCCAGTCTTTGCCTCTATTTTTGCATGGCGCTCTCGTTTGTGTGTGTCTTTATTTGTCCTCTCCTTTTCTTATAATGATGCCACTAACTGTGTTTAGGTCCCACCTTAATCCAGTATAATCTCCTATTAACTTAAATAATTACACCTTCAAAGGCCCTATTTCCAAATAAGATCACATTCTGGTGAGACATGAATGTTAGGGGAACACTATTCAACCCAATACATTTATCTTGATTTAATTCATTTCAAACACTCTCCATTTGTTTGTATAGATCCAAGTTTCTGACTTACAGTATATTTCTTATACCCGAAAAACTTTCATTAACATTTATTTAGAGTATATTTGTTGGCAACACATTCCCTGTTTTTATTTGTCTGAGAAAATCCTTATTTCTCTCAATAATTGAAGGATGTCTTCAGGTTAACAGGTTATTTTTTTTCTTTTTTCCCATTTAGCACTTTAAAGATGTCACATCATTTCATTTAGCACTGGTTGTGTAGTTTCTGATGTGAAATCTGCTGTATTTCTTATTTGTGATGCTCTGTTGGTTGTTTCTTTCCTCCTACTACTTGTCTCTTCCTTCTCAAATTCCAATTTTTAGACAGTTTGGTACTGTACCATATCTCTTGGATACTCTGGCTTAAAAATTGCTTTTAACTCTTTTTTTTCTCCTTGTGTTTGGTTTGTGTAATTTCTGTTGACTTATTTTCTTTTTTCTTTCTTTTTTTTTTTAAATTTTTGAGATGAAGTCTCACTCTGTCACCTAGGCTGGAGTGCAGTGGCGTGATCATGGCTCACTGCAGCCTCAAACTCCTGGGCTCAAGCAATCCTCATGCCACAGTCTCGTAAGTAGCTGGGACTATAGGCATACACCACTATGCTGGGCCATTAAAAAAATATTTTTCAGAGATGTGGGTCTCACTTTGTGTCTGCTTGGAAGCCAGGCTTTGGTGTAAGAATGGGCAAGAAGAGTTACAGAGTCTGCCTATTGTTGATAGTGCGTGTGCCTCAGGTTAAAACACCTTCGTTTGGTCCCAAAGAGTGGTTTGAGTGCTAAAAACAGATTAAAATGAAATGGTCTATAGCTAAAGATGTTTTGGAGCTTGGAGAAAATCCCTGAAGCGTTGGTTCACAGAGAGGAAGCCATGGTTGAAGCACTTTAAATCCATGGGTGGTGAGGATGTGTGAGGACATGGAATCAGTTTGGGCAGGCTGGCTGGATGGTGGGATCATTAATTAAAGCAGGAAATACATGAGGTAGAGCAGATTTAGGGGGAGGAGATAGTAGATTAGATTCAAATAATGTTGAATGTTAGGTAATTGTGGGATCTCCATGCAGAAATTCCTAATAGGCTGTTCAAAATACAGGATTTGGTCTCAGGAGACAGGCTAGAACTGCAGATACTAATTTGGGAGTCATCCTGAAGACAACTGTTGCAGCAACAGGTGTACATAAATTCAATCAAGAAGAATAGATAGAGTAAGAGGAGAGGAAGGCTAAGGTGGGAATCTTGCGCTCCTCAGTGTTTACAGAAAATGTGGTGAAGAGGTATCCAGAAAGGACTTGAAAATACTCAGAACCCTACCTACCTCAGCTATAGGCATTGCTTTTCCTAAGTAATTTCCCTAAATAATAAGCATTTCTCTTATTAATCCCTTATTAGCAATGATTTACGGTAAATCACCATTGGAACTGAGCTGGGAATCTGCATGTACTCCTGGAAATTTCTGATGTTATGTGTGTGTTTTATTCTGTTTTCTCTGTTAACTGCATAAACTTTGAGTCATTCGAAAATCAGGGACTTTTTTTTCACTCCTCATATCAAAAAGGTAGATATGAAAATCTCTTTTATAGGTAGATGTCTAGATGTATTCACAGGAAGAAATGAAATTCCTCATGGAAGGTGGTTCTGTAAGAGTTTACTTTGGGAAACTGATCCAAACATCACCCAGTCTATGGATATCTAAATTAGAAAACTGAATATAAATTTTCAGGGATTTTCTAAAATATGGTTTCTGAGGTTGCACACACTGCTTATTATAAAGGTCTTGAAATGTGACTTCATATTAGTTCAAGTCAGTGCCTGAGGAACATATTTATAGGGCATTAAAAAAAATCTGTATATATATGTCTACATGTAACTTTTTGTCTTTAGTTTAACTGACTAATCTAATTTCTTGTGGGCCGGGGGATAAGGTGGGTAAGTAGTAATGTGAATTTTTTCTTACTCTTTTTTTTTTTTTTTTTTTTTTTTTTGAGAGAGGGTTTTGCTCTGTCGGCTCTGTTGCCGAGGCTGGAGTGCAGTGGTGCAATCTTGGCTCTCTGCAGCTTCAACCTCCCAGGCTGTCAATCCTCCCACTTCAGCCTTCTGAGTAGCTGGGATCACAGGCACGCACCACCCCACCTGGCTAATTTTTTGTATTATTAGCAGAGACGAGGTTTGGACATGTTGCCCAGGCTGATCGCAAACTCCTGGATTCAAGTGATCTGCCAACCTCAACCTCCCAAAGTGTTGGGATTACAGGGTGAGCCACTGTGCCTGGCCTTATTTTTTCTTATTACTCATCATCCCTGATGTAGTTTGGATATTTCATGCCCTCCAAATTTCATGCTGAAATTTGATCCCAGATGTTGGAAGTGAGGTCTAGTGGGAGGTTCGGCTCATGGGGGCAAATCTCTCATGAACAGCTTGGTGCCATCCTTGCAGCAATGAGTGAGTTCTCATTCTATTAGTTCACATCATGACTGATTGTCAAAAAGCCTGGCATCTCCTCCTCTCTCTCGTTCTTTCTCTCTCACCACTTTACATGCCAGCTCCACTTCCCTTTCTGTCATGATTGGAAGCTTCCTGAGACCCTCACCAGAAGATGCTGGTGCCATGCTTCTTGTACAGCCTCCAAAACTGTGAGCCAAATAAAATTCTTTTCTTTATGAACTACCCAGCATCAGGTATTCTTTTAGAGCAATGCAAAAAGGACTGAGACGATCACCACCGTCATCATTAAAATTTATTATTAGCAATCACCACCTATGCATGACACTTTCTGTAATACAATATACACTTGTCCCTTAGAATTTAAATTCTTATTCCTAGGAATAGGCAGCCTCATTGAAAACCCTCTCCCGTATAATAATGACTTTATTCTCCATGATCACATGGAGATAGATAGATTTCATAGAAAAAAATAATTTGAGGGTGATTTTTCTTAGACTGGTTCTGTACCAAAAAATTGGCTTTTAAAAAAATCTTGCTTAGGCTGGGCTTGGTGGCTCACACCTGTAATCCCAGCACTTTGGGAGGCCGAGGAGGGCGGATCACAAGGTCAGGAGTTTGAGACCAGCCTGGACAACATGGTGAAACCCTGTCTCTACTAAAAATACAAAAATTAACTGGGTGTGGTGGCGCACACCTGTAATCCTAGCTACGCAGGAGGCTGAGGCAGGAGAATTGCTTGAACCTGGGAGGCGGAGGTTGCAGTGAGCCGAGATCATGCCACTGCAAACCAGCCTGGGCAACAGAGTAAGACTCTATCTCAGAAAACACAACAAACAACAACAACAACAACAAAAATATATATCTTTCTTAATAGTTTCAAAGTATGCTTTTCTTTAATGATTAAATTGATTTTAGTATAATGCATCCAACGAAAACCCAATGAGTTTCTTTGAAAAGATGCAACATTTTTACATACCTGAATTCAAACAGTATTTTTCAAACTGAGTAATGGATAGAAACAAACATTATATAATAATAGCTAACACTAGTTAAATCTCTATTATGTGCTAACTTTTTACGTGTATTACATCTCAGCTTTTTACATGTATTAACTTATTTGATTCACATAATAACCTATAAGACAACCTACCATACCCGTTTTGGAGATAAATAAACTGAGGCACAGAGGGTTTAAGTCATATAGTAATTATTAGTAGTGATACTGATAATATCTTATATTTGCAAACTGCTCTATAGTCTTGAAAGCCCATGCATTCTTTGATTCTGAGAATTCAAGGCACGTGATTCATATGCCAGTACAGCTTTCATTAAAAATTCCAAATCTCGGGGGCTTCAGGAGCTTAAAGTATTTAAATTTCAATAGAAAGTTGGTACTGAAGTTAAGCATAAATAATTTTTAAATCTAAATATAAACTGTGGAAAATAAACAAGCGTGGAGGTCTTAAAAGAGGATTTTTTTTTTTTTTTTTTTTTGCTTTGGCAATAAATGAAATGTTTTGTTGACTAACCTTAAGGGGTTTATTTCCTCAAAAGAAACAAAATGAGGCATACATTAACTAGAGTAACTGATGTGATTTTGAAAATCCTTATAGCACATCAGGGTAACATCTACTTATACTTAATTTCGGTAACACAAAGCAATCATTAAACTTTTTAAATTGAATTTTCATATTGCCCGGTAAATTGCTGATCTACTTAAACCACACGCGCGCGCACACACACACGTACGCACACACGCACACGTGCACACGCACACGCACACGCACACACGCACGCATGCGCGCTCTCACACACGCGCAGAATACCAGTATGCAGGACAATTTCTCTAAAAGAAAACCCAAATTATTTCAGGTGCTTGTGGTAAAGTTAATTTATTGCCATGAATTTATGAATTATTTTCACCTGGCCTCGATTTCTATTTGTATTCTCCCCCATAATATGAGTGCCTGGAACCAGATGGCATATTCGGAGGTCATCGTGCAGGCCAGTGCATTCCCAAACTTGAATGTGCATTAAATAACCTGCAGTTCCAGTAAGTTCCCAGGCAACACCAATGCTGCTGACCCAGGGACCACACTTGAGCAGCAAGTGTAAGCTATTTCCACCTAACAGAGCTACGCTTACCCCTAAAATTAGTAGGCTAAGTCTTTTCTTAATAAATTTGTTAAGAAAAATTCTCCATTGCATCTCAGAAATTTATTACAGCATTTAATATTTCTTTCATTCCTTTATATCTCACCTGCATTTCTCCTAGTGTAAAGGAAAAAGGAAAGACAAATTGCTACCTCTTATGACATGTAAGTGCCTTCTAGCTATAAAATTCTTCAAGCTATGAAATTCTTATTTTCTTTCAGCATTTTCCAATAATCTTTCTTTGGTAGTGGCTAGTTTTCAATTCAAACCAATTTAGTTCCTCCATAGGGTCTAATACAGCTCTATAATAGGTATTATAAAGAGACCCAAAGGGGAGTAAGACCTTATTCCTGTCTTCAATAAGCAAACAATCTAATGGGAAGATAAACTACAATATGAGACAGAAAGCTTTGTGACATTTTGTTTACTTTTTAAATTATTATTATTATTTTCTTTATTAATCTTTGGTCAGATAGCCCCTGGCTAAACAGTTGTAGGAAGAGGACACTCAGTGCTTGCTCAAAGCCCCCATTTCCATCTTAAATACAAATACCTTGAAGTTACAGTCTGAGCCTTTCAATTCTGTATGAAAACGTAGCCTGGAGCCTCATGTACAAGCACGGATTCAATAAATGTTTGATGAATATAGAAGCACCGTAAAGAACGTCTGTAGGATTAGAGATATCAAAAGCTTTTTAAAGACATAGCACTATGGTGGACCTTAAAGGATTTAAACAGGCAGAAATATGGGGATAATCATTTGAGGTAAAGGGAGCAGAGAAGCAAAGCCATGGAGGCTGGTACCCAGAATTGGCTCCTTCCTTCTGAGTTGCTCCAACTTTTGTCTACCTCCTATTTGTCTCGAATCACATATTCTTTAAAAATTATGAAGGGAGTAACCTAGAGATTTACTTCTGTTAGAGTATGATTTAGGCTTCTGTTTCATTGCTTCCTAAACAAAGATCCAGACTGGTTGACCTCTGAGGTCCCTTCTGTCTCAACAGCCTATAGTGATGATAAAAAAGATGACCTTGTTGTTCTCACCTATTCAGCACTGGACACCTTCCTGGAAAATATGTGATTAGCCAGTCAAGGCCACCTCAAAGTAAGGCACTGTGTTTTCCTATCCTCTTGTATGTATTACTAATACCAACACTGTTCATCTTATTAATACTTGTCGAGCACGTGCTGTGTGCCAGGCAATCTTCATGAATTATCCCATTTATTCTCAAAACAACTAAAAAGTGTAAATACTGCTATTAACCCCATTTTGCAGATAAGAAAACTGAGACTTTAAGAGTTTATCCTGCTATTCTGAATTCAGAGTCTCATTTTTGACTACTGAGCAACACCCCCTTTTCATAACAATGTATGAATACTCAGTTACATGCTCACAACTCTATTTGCTTCATTCCAAGAATTTCTCGGTAATCCACTTGGCATATGAATTGAAATCTCCACCTTTTTACTTAATTGAAGTGTGTAAATATAAGTATAGAGACCTGATAACTATTCTTTCTTTTTTTTTTAACATTGCAACTTCTTATTTCATTAATTGCATTTAGACTACTTACGCAAGCATTTTATAATACATAGAGTAATGAGATGACAGTACTGGAGATATTCAAATAGAGGCTGGATAGCTGCATCTCCTGCAAAGATTAACTCATGTCTCAAGTGAAGATCATTTGAGTTGATTCTTATAGTCCTTTTTAGCTCCAAATTCCACTGTTCTTTCAATGTGAAAACATAGCATTTTTATGACCATGAAAATGTCATATTTCATAAGATCAGATCAGACCAAGAATATCAGTCATCTCTTAGTATTCACCTACCTTGTGGAAATCCACTTTTGGTGTTTATGAACATCTTCCAGGAAGGTAAACATTTCACATGTCCAAAAGCCTCCTTGGCTCCAATGTTATGTTATCTATATATATATATATCCCTTATTTTATGTTATTTATCAAATAGAGATTTTAAAATGTTTTATTTTGGAGCAATTATAGATTCACAGGAAAAGTTAAGGAACTATATAGGGAGTCTTGTCCTTAACATTTCATTTTTAAAATAAAAACTATATAGGAATTTTAAATTTCAAAAGTAGCATGTGCTCACTGAAAAATTTCACATAAGTGAAAAATACATAAAATGTAAATGGAGTATCTTCCCTTTCACAGAACACTCTGCTCTGCACCACTGTTCACAGTGTGTTATTTGTATATGATTGACCGAATAACAGAAACAAACAATCCCAGTTTCCCTTCCATCCCTACATAGCCCTGTGATGGACAGTAACGATAGCCCCAATTATAATGGTGGCTACTGCTTCTTAAGTACTTACAAGGTACCAGGAGCTACACTGGGTGCTTTGCACACACAGTCTCATGTATGTATCACAACAACCTTATATAGTAGGAATTGATTAAGATTTGCAAGTAAGGAAACTGATGCTTTTTTTATTATTATACTTTAAGTTCTAGGGTACATGTGCACAACGTGCAGGTTTGTTACATATGTATACATGTGCCATGTTGGTGTGCTGCACCCATTAACTTGTCATTTACATTAGGTATATCTCCTAATGCTATCCCTCCCTCCTCCCGCCACCCCACGACAGGCCCTGGTGTGTGATGTTCCTCACCCTGTGTCCAAGTGATCTCATTTTTCAGTTCCCACCTATGAGTGAGAACATGCGGTGTTTGGTTTTCTGTCCTTGGGATAGTTTGCTGAGAATGATGGTTTCCAGCTGCATCCATGTCCCTACAAAGGACATGAACTCATCCTTTTTTGTGGCTGCATAGTATTCCATAGTGTATATGTGCCACATTTTCTTAATCCAGTCTATCATTGATGGACATTTGGGTTGGTTCCAACCCTTTGCTATTGTGAATAGTGCCATAATAAACATACGTGTGCATGTGTCTTTATAGCAGCATGATTTATAATACCTTTGGGTATATACCCAGTAATAGGATGACTGAGTCAAATGGTATTTCTAGTTCTAGATTCTTGAGGAATAGCCTCACTGTCTTTCACAATGGTTGAACTAGTTTACAGTCCCACCAACAGTGTAAAAGTGTTCCATTTCTCCACAACCTCTCCAGCACCTGTTGTTTCCCGACTTTTTAATGATTGCTATTCTAACTGGCGTGAGATGGTATCTCTTTGTGGTTTTGATTTGCATTTCTCTGATGAGCAGTGATGATGAGCATTTTTTCATGTGTCTGTTGGCTGCATAAATGTCTTCTTTTGAGAAGTGTCTGTTCATATCCTTTGCCCACTTTTTGATGGGGTGATTTGATTTTTTTCTTGTAAATTTGTTTGAGTTCTTTATAGATTCTGGATATTAGCCCTTTGTCAGATGGGTCGATTGCAAAAATTTTCTCCCATTCTGTAGGTTGCCTGTTTACTCTGATGGTGGGGAAACTGATGCTTCAAATTACCTGGCTACTATATTAGTGGCTGGGATTTAACCCATGCCCATCTGACTCTAAAGGCTATACTCTTTCCAATTCCCTGTTCTGCATTCCATAATTCCGTAAAATAAAGAGAGACAGAAAGGACCAAATAAGAAAAATGCCTACCTCTTTTCAATCTCCTGAGAATCAGTTCAATCAGTAGCAACAACAAAACAAAACAAGTCAAAACAAAAGTTAATACTAACACTGATTAAATGAATTTCTTGGAATTAAAAAAGGATGAAATTATTGACTTATTTTTCCACTAATTATATTTACTGTATCAGCCTCATGATGAGACTATATAGGATTTATTGGGCACATATTTCTCAACATCTGTCTCTGCCTGAAACATGACATAAATTTGCATTTCTTAACCTGTGTTAACTTTGACAAGAGGGTAACTGTATAGAGGTCTTACAGAAAATTGCACTCCTCCCAAGCCTATGCCAGAGGTAGCATAGAGCCACTGGCAAATTCTGAGCACCCCTCATGAACATGTATGTCAGAGTGGAGAAGGACTGGTCTGCAATGCCCTGCCTATGAGAAGGTGTCTTAGGTCCTTGACCCTGGCATCACAGAGTCTGATACTCCCAGTGGCATCCAAGCTAAACAGGGACCCAAAGCTTGGGGCTCAAAGACTGTTCACGAACAACTCAGGTGGAAGTCAGGGGAACAGGAAAGATATAAAATCCAGCACTTTAGTCAGACCTACAGAGAAAGGTTAAGAAGGGACATCTCAGCTGAGCACTGGAGAACATTTCTGTTCAATGGTTCTGGTGCAAACATCTTAGAGACCTGAGGAAAAGAACAGCTTGTTGGGGCATAAATGTGGCACCATGGCCCTGTAAGAGCAATGGTTCCAATGGAGACCATGTGGCACGTTCTGTTCAGTTCCCAGCCAGAGAGCAGCAACTCTGCTTCTTTCTTTCCCAATCAGTAATCTCTAAGGCAAATGATTGGGGATGAAATGATTTACAAATAGCTTTAAATATTTATTTCTAATAAAAAGAATAATAGGTAAAGTAAATCATTCACAAGCTTCAAGCCTTTATTATAGTCAATAAATTGCTTGCAACACACCTCTCCGAAACATCAATGTGTTGCCACATAAAGATGGGAACCCCTGGTTAGCGAATAAATGTTTCCAAATATATGTTTTGTATGAATTTAATCAAATTTCTTTAGACAATTATTTTGTCTGCACCTATTGTTGCACTGTAATGTGTAATAGTGGAAATATATCCCTGTGCTTTCTCCTGAAAAATTATTCCTTTCTGTCCTGCTTGTCAAAAATAGAATACTAATACTTTGCATTTTGTATTATGCCATGAAAATTTTTTCACTTATATTATCTCACTTAAATAACTCAGACATTCCTTAGGTTCT
The DNA here is from genome assembly GCF_049350105.2 of Macaca mulatta. Lineage (NCBI taxonomy): Eukaryota > Metazoa > Chordata > Mammalia > Primates > Cercopithecidae > Macaca > Macaca mulatta. The sequence goes on from NC_133406.1 coordinate 118,680,919, forward strand.
GGAGTAGATAATTTCTAAAGTAAGTTCTACTCTAATTCTATAAGTTGTACTGTTGAAATGTATACACACAGAAAATTTGTTAATATATGTCATTACATAAATGTTACCAAAATGGTAATAAAAATATGCATAATATACAGTATGTTACTAAGGGGTAGGTATATCCTGACATTGGGCAGTTTTTCTTAATCGTGATGATAAATAAATAAATTATGTACCACTGAGCCTCACTGAAAGGCTTTGATTTCTGGCTTTGGGGGTGGGGCTTGTGCTCCCAACACTGCTATGGAAAGAATACTCTTCGATACAGCTGGCTATTGAACTCCATGCAACATGAAGGGACCTGCCATTCCAGGAGCTGCCAACGGCATAGTCATTGCCTATGCAGGAACCAAAAATCCTCTCTGATCACTCTATGATTCATTCTTCTAGGATGGCCATGTATAAATGCCTGTGGACTGTCCTTTAGGGAGTATCCATCTAATCTCTCTCTAAGCAAATGTTCTGGGACTCCTCCAAGTACAAACATAACTCAAGGGCAACAGCTTGATTAGAAAGTGTAGAAATGAAGAGCAATTAGTTCTCTCTTGGATTCATTAAGGTTGTGGCTATCATCTTTTCCCAGCACACAGTGAGGAGATCAGCTTTCTAGCTCTTTGGAGACACTGTGAATAGAGTTTGGTACTGGATTTGTTGTCAGGAGTTGTGGTGGCTAAAGCCTGAAAGACAGCCTTGTCCTCCTCCTAGTTAGTGAGTGAAGGCATATGCATGGATGTGGGTTTATTTGATTGGGTTTTACAGTACATGAGGGAGTGTTTTCTGTTTGTTCTGGTGGCCATGGCCATGGGCTTTGCTTGGACCTAGCCTCTTCATGCCACATGCCCCACCGGAGGAACGTGTATCTGGAGCCACAGTACTGCAACATGTCTGCTGTCTCAGCTTCAAGCGGCTCCTAGTTAGGGCTGCCCCCTGCATGCAGTGCTTCCCTTCTTTCCTGCTGGCACCACTTAGACCTTTGTGGCCCCTGATTTCTGGTCCTGCCATTGCTCATAACCTGGTGATGGCACTGCTTGTTGTGGAGTTCTGAAGGGGAAAATGGCAGAGCCATCAAATAGTTCTGTAGGGCCTACATGTGGAGAAGGTATAAGTCTGAAAATCTTGCAGTATTTTCCTGCACTGAACTAAGATAAAAACATTAGACAGTGTTAAGTCACTAAAGCTCAAAAATCCCCTAGCAACGGGTTTTTCCATGTGCGAAGAAGTAGCACAGAAATGGAGATTATTAAAACCCTTAGGGTCATTAGCCTTCAGGGAAATGTAAATCAAAATCGCATTTGACATAGGGCTTCATATATGCCAGGATGCTTATAATAAAAGGCAGACATAACAATAAGTGTTGGTGAGGATGTAGAGAAATTAGAAACTCCACTCACTGTTCTTAGTGCCACTGCTTTGAAAACAGTCTGGAAGTTCTTTAAAAAGTTAAACATAGATTTACCATATGATCCAACACTTCCTTTCCTAGCTATACACCCAGGATATATAAAAATATTTGTCTACCAAAAATTTGTACATAAATTTTCATAGGAGCATTATTCATAAAAAGTTAAAATAACCAAAATGTCTATCCAGTGATAAATGGGTTAATAAAATGTGGTGTATCTATATGATGGAAATTATTTAGCAGTAGGAAGGACCGAAGTACTGATACATGCTGTCATATTGATGAAACTTGAAAACATTATCTCAAGTGAGAGATGCTAGACATACCAGGCACATATTATATGATTTCCTTTATATGAAACATCCAGAATAGCAATATCCAAAACCACAGAAACAGGTTAGTGGTTGTTTAGAGCTACAAAACTGGGGGCAAATAGGGAGTGACTGCTAGTTTTTGGGAGTTGCATGATTAAGATGTTCCAAAATATCAGTGGATTAGAGAACAGAAAGCATGCAACATCACAGTGTGTTAAGTGCTCAACACAGGTATAGCTGTTTGTCCTGGTGGGATGGGCATCAGAGTTGTCGAAAGATGCTATGTGGAGTGAGCACAATTATAATTGAAACTAGAATGTTCATGTTTTTCTCTAATCCAGAATGTGATCTAGTTGCTGACCTCACTAGAGAATCTGTGTTTTCCTGTCAACCTCCTCACTGCACTCTTGACCTCCTGTTTCTCAGGCTGTAGGCGCTGGAGTTCAACGCTGGGGTCACAACACAGAAAAGCACAGAGACCAGGATGTCTTTGTCCAGGGAGCACCCTTCTCTGGGCCTGTCATAGTTGAAGTGGTGTGTTGCAAAGAAGACCACCACCATGGTGATGTGGGAGGCACAGGTAGAGCAGGCCTTGCTCCTGCCCTGAGCAGAGGGAATCCTAATGATGGTAGACATGATGAATATGTAGGACATTGCTATAAACAGGCAGGGACTCCGGCCGGTGGTGGCCCTTACCACGTGGAGCACAGACTCACTGACACAGATGTCTGAGCACGAGAGCTCCAGGAGCAATGGGATGACACACAGAAAGTGGCTGATTGGGTTGGGTTTACACAGAATGAATGTGGCTGTCAGTGCTGTGTGTGTCCCAGAATTGACCAGCCCACACATCCAAAACCCAGTTACCAAACAGACAGACCTTTCTACTCATTCGGAGCTTATATTGAAGAGGATGACAAATGTCCACACAGTGGTCATAAGCCATGGCAGCCAGCAAGACACCCTCAGTGCTGGCTCATGACGCAAGGAAGAAGATCTGGGAAAGGCAGCCCTCATAGGAGTTGATCTTCTTCTCCTGGAAGAAGTACACCAGCATGACCGGGATGGTGGTAGACCTGTAGCAGATATCCAGGAAACTCAGGTTGCTGAGGAGATGAGACAGTGTAGTGTGGAGGGCTAACTCTGGCAGCCACCACTATGGGCATGTTCTCCCACAGAGTGTCAGGTAAATGACCAGAAGGCCCAGGAAGAACAAGCCTTGTAGGTTGGAGAGATTGGAAAATACCCAAAAGATGAATTTGGTGACATATGTTTGATCGCTCATTTCAACTGCTGTCACAGCTACAAAACAAAGAAAAAAGAAACCATAGTGAGAATATACTGAGAACAACCTCAAATGGGTTTGTAAATGTGCATGGCCATGTCAAATAATGTTGGACATAGATCAGCCTGGGTAGGGATGACATGTAGGGTTGACCTCAGGGAACCAACACTACACACTACACACGTCAGCTCATTTTTTCTTTTTATTATTTTTAATGTTTATGGTTTTGGGGGTACAGGTGGTTTTGGTTACATAGATTAGTTCTTTAGCAGTGAATTCTGAGATTTTAGAGCACCCATCACCTGAGCAGTGTACACTGTACCCAGTGTGTAGTCCTTCATCCCTTACCCACTTCCCAACCTCCCCACTGAGTCCCCAGTGTCCACTATATTACTCTGTATGTTTTTGCATCCTCATGGCTTAGCTCACACTTATAAATGAAAACATACAGTATTTGGTTTTCCATTCTCAAATTACTTCACTTAGAATAATAGCCTGCGCTCCATCCAAGTTGCTTCAAAAGACGTTAGTTTATTCCTTTTTATGGCTGAGTAGTATTTCATGCTGTATATATACCACATTTTCTTCATCCACTCGTTGGTTGATGGGCACTTAGGTTGGTTCCATATCTTTGCAGTTGTGAATTGTGCTGCTATAAACATGCATGTTCATGTGTCTGTTTCATATAATGACTTCTTTTTCTTTGATAAATACTCATAGTGGGATTGCTGGATCGAATGGTAGATCTACTTTTAGTACTTTAAGGAATCTCCATCTGTTTTCCATAGTGGTTGTAGTAATTTACATTCCCATCAGCAGTGTAAGTATTCCCTTTTCACCACATCCACTCCAACAGCTATTGTTTTTCGACTTTTTCATTATGGTCATTCTTGCAGGGGTAAAGTGGTATCTCATTGAGGTTTTAATTTGCATTTCCCTGATGATTAGTGATGTTGTCAGCTAATTTTTTTTTTTTTTTTTTCGCCGTCTTGCTCTGTCGCCAGGCTGGAGTGCAGTGGCGCAATCTTGGCTCACTGCAACCTGCGCCTCCCGGGTTCAAGCGATTCCTGCCTCAGCCTCTTGAGTAGCTGGGACTACAGGCACGTGCCACCATGCCTGACTAATTTTTGTATTTTTAGTAGAGATGAGGCTTCACCATGTTGGCCAGGATGGTCTTGATCTCCTGACCTTGTGATCTGCCCGCCTCGGCCTCCCAAAGTGCTGGGATTACAGGCATGAGCCACTGCGCCTGGCAAGTAATAAAACAAATTTCATTACAAAAATTTAAGAACGTGCAGAAAGCTATAAATAATTTAATCATCTGCAGAATCAGTCAGTACTACCTTTCAGTGTATTTCATTGTAGTTTTTTTCATTTTACATACATCTTGATTGCTGTAGCTTTAAAATATTAACAGTTTTTCCAAATTGGAAAAGAAGAACTGAAACTACCTCTCTATAAGTATGGCATGATCATATATAGAGAAAATGTCAAACCATCTTCTGGAAAACTACTAGTGCTAATAAGCAAATTCAGCAAAGTTGCTCACACCACAATCAGTTGCGTGTTTGTATACTAGCAATGGCAATTCAAAAAGGAAATTAAGACGTTAATTCTACTTACAGTATATCTAAAAGAATTAAGTAGTTAGAATAAATCTTACTAAGGAGATGAAGAACTTGTACACTGAAAACTACAAAACATTGTTGAAATAAATTAAAGAAAAACCTAAATGAAATATATGTTACGTTCATTGATAGAAAGACTTAACATTGTTAAGATATCAATACTACCCAAAGTGATCTACAGATTCAATGAAATCCATATCATATTCCAGCAGCCATTTTCACAGAAATGTAAAAGCCCATCCTCAAATGTTATGGAATTGCAAGGGACCCTGGATAGCCAAAATAACCTAGAAAAGGAAGAATAAAGTTGGAGGATTCATACTTCCTGGCTTTGAAACTTACTATAATGATACACTAAACTGAAACAGTATGGTACTGTAATAAGAACAGTCATAGACTGATGGGATAGACCAGAGAGCTCAGAAATCAACCTCCACATATATGGTTAATTGATTTTCAGACTTGCATGTCAAGTCTATTCAGTGGGGGAAAGAACAGTTTTTCCAGAAAATGGTCCTAAGAAAACTATATATCCACATGCAAAAGAATGAAGTGGGGCCCTTAACTTACACTGTAAACAAAATTAACTCAAAATTGATCAAAGACCTAAACATAAGAGCTAAAACTATAAAAGTCTCAGAAAAAAATTGGGAACAATCTTCTTGTCATTGGATTTGGATTTGGATTATTATTTCATAGAAATAACACCAAAAGTACAGACAACAAAAGAAAAAGTAGGTAACATTTACTTCATTGAAATTAAGAAAGTGTCATCCAAAGGATGCCATCAATAAAGTAAAAAGGCAATCTGTAGAATGGAAGAAAATATATGCAAATCAGAAATCTAGTAATGCATTAATATTCATAATATAAGGAACTCCTACAACTCAACAACAATTATAAAAAACCAACCAATTCAAACGTGGACACAGGACTTGAATAGACATTTCTCCAAAGAAGATACACAAATAAGAGCATGAAAAGATGCTCAACACCATTAGTAATTAGGAAAATGCAAATCAACACTACAATGAGATACCAGTTTTTACTTACTGAAATGGCTATAATAAAGAAAATGGAAAATAACAAATTTTGGCGACAACGTGGAGAAATTTTAACCCTCATGAATTGCTGGTGTTAATATAAGATGGTGCATCTGCTTTAGAAAACATTTTGACAGTTCTTCAAAAAGTTAAACATAGAACTACCATATGATCCAGCAATTCTGCTCGTAGGAATACGTCTGAAAGAATTGAAAGCAGGTACTCAAACAGATATTTGTACATCCAAGTTCATAGCATCCTTGTTCACAAATGCCAGAAATAACCCCAGTGTCCATCAGCAGATACAAAATGTGGTATACATACAACAAATTGTTATTTAGCCATAAAAAGGAATGAAATTTTGATGTATACTACAACATGGATAGACCTGGAAGACATTATGCTAAGTAAAATAAGCCAGATGTGGAAAGATATATATTGTACTGGTACTCCACTTATATGAAATACCTAGAACACGCTAGTTAATGGAGACAGAAAATAGAATAGAGGTTACCAGGGGCTTCAAGGTGAGTTGAAATGGGGAGTTACCGTTTAATAGGTACAGAGTTTATGTTGAGGATGACGAAAGACTTTTGGTTATAGATAACAGTGATGGTTATACAATATTGTGAATGTATTTCATGCCATAAAATTGTATACTTATGAATGGTCAACTAATAAATATATATATTTTACCACAATTAAAAATAAATGACAAAAAATTATGAGCTTCATTTCTTAGGGATGCATTGTGATTCATCATATGAAATAAATTGCATCTCCTTTTTGATTAAACATTCAGATTGTCTCCATTCCCTATGAATGCTGTAATTTCACACATAAATGTGAGCATCTCCGATTATCTCTTCAGAATAAAATTTTAAGTCTCTGTTTTGAAATATACTAATTTTAAAAAATCACTTGGGTCATTTATCTTTTCAGAGATTAAAAGGTATAAAAATTTTAAATTAAACATGTATTTGGATATGTTACCTTATTAAATTGTATTAATCCAAGATTTATCCTCAGCCCAACATTACATATTTCTTGAAAAAAAGTTGATAGAATTACCCACTTTCTATTAAGCTATCATAGGCTTACAATCATTTTTATGAACTGTAATTTTCTCATCTTTTTCAATCTTAGGAGGTGATATGTTGGAAAAAGTGGGCTCTTGAATCAGATAGACGTGGATTGTAAAATCCTATTTCTACTGGTTACTAGGTGTAGATGGTGGATGAGTTAGCTGACTTCTTGGTTCCTCAGTTTGCTCATTATATTCTGATCTTATTCAGGCCTATATCAGAGTTGCTGGAAGAAGTAATATGAGATAAAATAATGTGCCTTGTACTTAAGAGGTGTTCAATCAACTGAAGCTGTCAATGCTATTATTTTGTAGTCCATGTAAAATATTTCAGGATAAAATATTTTCTTCGACTCTGCCTTTCAAATTTTACAAATGCTGTCATTTCTCACCACCATCACTAGTGATACCCCAGTCCAAGTCACCATTTTGTCTTGCCCAGACTCCTGCAGCAGACATGAGCAAGCACTTTACAAAATAATATATTTAAATGCCAATAACTTAGGAAAGATGCATCAACATCAGGTAAATGCAAATACAAACAATGTGAAATAGGAGCAGTTAGCACATCCTTACCTCATTCCTGATCTTAGGGGGAAAGCATTCAATATTTTACCATTTTACTAGCTGTAGAGTTTTGTTTAGATGTTCTTTATTTTATCTTTTAAGTTTAACTTTTATTTTATTTATTTATTTATTTATTTATTTATTTATTTATTTATTTATTTTGAGATGGAGTCGCGCTCTGTCACCCAGGCTGGAGTACAGTGGCACAATCTTGGCTCACTGCAACCTCTGCCTTCTGGGTTCAAGCGATTCTCCTGCCTCAGCCTCCCGAGTAGCTGGGATTACAGGCACACACCACCGTGCCCAGCTAATTTTTTATATACTTAGTAGAGACGAGGTTTCACCATGTTGGCCAGGCTGGTTCGAACTCCTGACATTAGGTGATCCGCCCGCCTTGGCTTCCTAAAGTGCTGGGATTACAGGCACGAGCCACCTGTAGGTAAACTTACACATAGGTAAACTTGTGTCATGGGGGCTTGTTGTAGAGATTATTTGTCACCCAGGTATTAAGCTTAGCATCCTTTAGTATGGATCCTCCTTTTTCCTGATCTTCTTTTTCTTCCCACCCTCCACTCTCCAGTAGGCTCCAGTGTCTGTTGTTCCCCTCTATGTGTCCATGTGTTCTTATCATTTAGCTCCCATTTAGAAGTGAAAACATGTCGTATTTGGTTTTCTGTTCCCGTGTTAGTTTGCTAAGGATAATGGCCTCCAGCTCCATCCATGTTCCTGCAAAGAACATGATCTCATTCTTTTTATGGTTGCGTAGTATTCCATGGTGAATATGGGCCACGTTGTCTTTACACGGTCTATTATTGATGGGCATTTAGGTTGATTTTACGTCTTTGCTATTGTGAATAGTGCTGCAATGAACATATGCATGCGTGTGTCTTTATAATAGAATGATTTATATTCCTTTGGGTATATACCCAGTAATGGGATTGCTGGGTTAAATGGTATTTCTGTTTTATATGTGGCCAACAATCGTGAAAAAAAGGCTCAACATCACTAATCATTAGAGAAATGCAAACCAAAACCACAATGAGATACCATCTCACACTAGTCAGAATGGCTATTATTAAAAAGTCAAAAAATAACAGATGCTGTTGAGGTTGTAGAGAAAAACAAACACTATTGGTGAGAGTGTAAATTAATTAAACCATTGTGGAAGACAGCGTGGCGATTCCTCAAAGATCTAGATGTTCCTTAAAAGTTAAAGAAGTTACTGTCTATCTCTTCTTTACTAAGAGTTTTTATCATGAATAGGTGTTAAATTTTGTTAAGTGATTTTTCTGGATCTTTTGAGATGTATTTTCTTATAATCCTACTTCTGGGACTCAACTTGTGTATATGTTAGATATTGTACAATAGTTGTCTGATACTCTGAGATTTTCTTTTTGTTTTTTTACTATTATTTCTCTTTGTGTTTGGGTCTGATGATTTCTTTAACATATATTCAAGTTAACTGATTCTTTTTTCGGCTGATGAACCCATAAAAGGTGTTCTTCATTCCTTTTTATTTTAGCATTTTCATTTGATCTTTCTCATTGTTTCCATCTGTCTGCTGAAATTATCTGTCTGATCTTGCATGTTGCCTACATTTTCCTCCAAATTCCTGAACCTGTTAATCATAGTAGTTTAAAATTCCCTGTCTGATAGTTTTCATATCTCTTTGATATCTTAGTCTGGTCTAATGTTTGCTTTGTCTCTTCAGACTGTTATTTTCTTACCTTTTTGTATGCTTCATAACTTTTTGCTGAAATTAGGAATGTTATATAGGACAGTAGAGAATGAGGTAAAAGCACTTTTTTGGCTTGGACATGAGTATGTCTCTTCTTCTGCTAGACCTCTAGACCTCTAATGTTGGAGCATGTGCTAATCTAGTTAGGGGTTGGGCTGAATTTGGAGTTTGTGTTGAGGTGTTTACCCTCAGTGCGCTATAGGCTTCAAATTTCTCCAGTGGTATCTTGTGCTTGGGCCGTAGGAAAGTTTGCCAAAGGTTTTTGTTTGTTTGTTTGTTTGTTTGTTTGTTTTAGTTTCTACTCCCTGCTTGCCTTTGGGTCTTCCCTTTACATGACTAACCCCAGAAATAACCCTTTTCCTGAATATTTTGAGATGTATTCCACTATTGATTTTACTCATTGCTTGTTAGCCTGGCTACCAGGGAGAAGGGGGAAGGTGCCCTGTCATGTTCTGGGTAAGCTCCAGTCTTAGGTACTGTGACTGGGCCTTGGGGCATGAGTTTCACAGTGATCCTGCCTTTCGTCCAGCTGTAGTGCTGGGCCTAACACACGTTTCTGCCCCTCCCTGATGGGTCAGACTTTTTGGTCCCTGTCCCTTTCTCAGCTACAGTGAGTTTCCACAGTGCCCTGAGGTGACAGCTTTCTAGTTTTGCTTTGCAGATTGTGGCTTTTGTTCTGTAGGAAAAATATGGGAAATGGGTCATGGAGAAGTTTTGGCACTGACTGCTCCTCCCCCACCCTCCCCACACTGCAACATTAGGGAAGCTTTCTCAGAATACTTCTTGGTCTTCACTGTGAGCGTCTAGTGGAGTTCATGGTGGAAAAGCAAAAAGGTGCAAACGTTATGTCTATGGCCCCCAGGGACTTTGCTTACTCCTTAGCGATTAATTAAATTCACCAAAAAGCTGCGAGTCTTCTTACCAATTTTATGGCATCTGATGGCTACTGCCTCAGGTTAAAAAATGTTTAGGTCCTGTTTCTCCCTGCATGCTTCTAATCTCCCCAGTTTTCTATTTAGTCATTTGCCTTGCAACCTCACTTCCCTGATGGGTTCAAGAAAAATCATGAATTCACATTATGTCCAGCTTTGTTGTTATAATGCCGGGAGCAACATTCTTCCAGCTGTCTAAACCTACGAGTCAAAACTGGAAATCAATTCAGCCTCTCTTGAAAATTATTTGGCAGTTTCTAACAGTCAAACATAGTTACTTTATGATTCAGAAATTCCACTTCTAGGTATACACCCAAGAAAAGTAAGTGTATGTGCATAGAAAATGACTTGTATAAAACTGTTCAAAACAAATTTCTTCATATAGCACAAACTAGAAATCAATGGTATGCTTATCAATAGGAGAATGGATACAAAAGTATAGTATATACATATGGGAATACCATATGGTAAATTAAAATATTGATACATATTGATAAATCTGTGATCTAAGACCCCAAAATAGATGCCCCTTTATCAATTAGGATGACCCAAGGATTAGGAAAACAAAGTTAGTTTCCTTACTAGTCAAGCTCTGGGCCTGGCTGGCCTCAGAAATTTCTAAATTTTTATGACTAAACTCTCTAACAAATCAGAGCAATTAGCTCTGATTTACAGCCCAGACCACTACAGCTCCGATTGGGCAGAAGACTGGCCTTACAAACATTCTTCTCTGATAAGCAATTGCAGGCCCAAAGCCAGTTTCACCCAGCTTATAGAGGCTACACACCAACCACCTTCATGGCCTACAGTTTACCTTTTGATGTAGAGTCAAATTTCATCTCATTTTAATGCTAAAGCTCTGCCCCCAAAGTGAACATGGGATGTATGTTAAATGTATATTTATCCATTATGCATGCACTCAACTCCCCTCATAAATATGTATAACTTTTCTTCCAAACCTGCTGAATATCTATGATAGAGGCCCTGGAAAGGCATAAAACCCAACCTGTCCGTACCCTCTTTGAAGAGAGAGACCTTCAGTCCATGATGGAGACTTTCTCTTCCCAGCTTGGAAACAATTATTACCAATAAAGCTCTCCTTTCTACTGTTTAGTCATCCTGGTGGTGTTTTGGATAGCAAACCTAAAATATATTCTTTTAAATGAAAGAAGTTAGACATAAAAAAAAAATTTGTACTGTAGTTTCTATTTAAAAGAAGTTTAAAAATAGGCAAAACTAATCTCTGGTGATAAAGCAAGCATAGTAGTGTTAACACGAAAACCAATCTCTGTAAAATACTTGAGGTTTATTCTGAGCCCATATGAGTGACCACGGGCCAGGGATTGTAGGTAAAATCATAAATCAATACATGAAAGGTATACGGGTTCAGCCTAAAGAGGCAGGATATCTTGAAGTTGGGGCTTATACATAATAGGTGGATTCAAAGAGTTTCTGATTGGTAATTGGTTGAAAGAGGTAAGTTTTGTCTAAAGACTTGAAGACAGTAGAAAGAAATGCTTGAGTTAAGATAAGGGGGAGGGGGTTTGTAAAGACCAAGGTTCTTGTTATATAGGTGAAGCCTCCAGATAGCAGCATTCAGAGAGAATAGATGGCAAATGTCTTTCTTCAGACCTTAAAAGGTGTCAGACTCTTAATTAATCTTTCCTAGATCCATGAAAGACCTGGCTGCAGTAATGGAGATTCTCTAAGAATGCATTTTTTTTTCCCCACATGGGAAATGGCTTTGCAGGGTCATTTCAAAATATTTCAAAGAAATGTATTTTGGAATAAAATATTTTGATTTCCTTCAGGGTCTGTTATCTGTCACATGATGCTGTCCCAGAGTCAAGTTGCAATTTGGTATCTTATTGCAATAAAGAGTCTAGTTTGTCGGTCTTGTGATCTCCATCTTAATGTTAATGCTGGTCAGTTGTGCCTAAACTCCAAAAAGGAGGGAGTATAATGAGATGTGTCCAATCAATCTCCCTTCCTTTAATGGCTGGGAATTCAGTTTTTCAGGTTCTATGGGGTCCTCTTGGCCCAGAGGGTGTCTGTTCAGTTGGTTGGGTACTTAGGATTTTATTTTTGGTTTATAGTAATTACCTTTCTGAATGACATTTATTGAAAAGGAGCCTGAAGAAATTTTCTGAGCTGATAGAAATGTTCTATATCTTCATTTGGGTAGTGGTTACATTGTTGCATATATAGGTAAAAATTCAACAGCTTGTACACTTAAGATTTTTGCATTTTACTGTATGTTAAGTAGAATTCATTTTTTAAAAATAAAATGAGGAAGATAAAAGCAAGAGGCATTTTTCACACAATGTTTATTTTAGAATTGGTCAGACCTAAGTCCGATAAATTATGATACCTCTTAAATATTTTTCCATTTTTCTCATCTTTCTAATTCCTCTCTACCAGAATTATAGTTCAGTACTTTATTACCTTTTATCTGAGTTATTGCAACTGCCTTTAAATTGTTTCCCTGCCTACAGCCTTGCCCCTTCATGCATATGTAAATACAATTCATTCTCCTCATAATGATTAATTTGGGGGAGTCAGCCTGGTTGGTGGTCGTATGAACCCTGGAACACAGATGAAAAGCCATGCTCACAATGTGTGTGTGTGTGGGGGTGTGTGTTTTATTGTGGAGGTTAGCATGTGTGAAAACTCTTTGCCATAAGCAAAAAGATAGCAGGTCAGCATCCCAGGCAATATTGGTGGCAGAAATTTCAAATCAAATAGGCAGCATGAGTCTGTCCAGCCAAGGGCAAGAAAACTCAAAAGACTCATATTGTTCTCATGTTTATAGGAGAAAGCATCTAGTAGGTCTCAAGATCCTAGTGAATTTCGCTGAGAGCTGTGTTTCTATTAGAAGAAGGAAGACTGCAGAGTTCTGAGTTTTGCTGGCAACCCCGTCACCTACAGCTGTGTCCCTAGTCCCTGGAGATTTCTGCTAGTTGCAGAGAGCTGGTAGGTCAACTCTGGGTGGTTCCACCAAACTCCATGACTAATCCTAAAGAACCCAATTATTTTCACTTCAAGCACAAGCTCATTAGCTACCCCAGAAGAGGTAGCAGAGAATCAGCTGCCTTTGGGGAATAAGACTGAGATGTGAGGACTATGTCAGGCTTGGCCTCTGAGCAAAGTCCTTAGAAAAATCCAGCTGAGTAGTCCTTCAATAGGGGCTTCAGAAAATAATCCCTCCCCTCATGGGGCAGCAGGAAGCCATGCTTTGGTGTGAGAATGGATCAGGATGACTGCAGAGTATCAACAATGGCCCGTAAACCACATTTTAGGTAAGGGCAGATTAGAAGCAGGGAGTATATGGAGGTAGATGCCTGGGTTTTAGAAAATCAGCAGCTCTGAGAAACTGATAAGAATCTACAGATCCAGGAATGCATGTGTACCCATGCACAGAATCTTCAATATGCAGACGGTGCCTGACGTATAATGGCTTGATTTAGGATTTTTTGACTTTGTGATGGCGCACAAGCCATATGCATTCAGTAGAAGCCATACTTTGTGTACCCATACATACAGCCATTCTATTTTTCACTTTCAGTACAGTGTTCAATAAATTACATGAGATATTCAACAGTTTATTATAGAATAAGCTTTGTGTTAGATGATTTTACTCAACTGTAGGCTAATATAAGTGTTCCGAGCATGTTTAAAGTAGGCTAGGCTAAGCTATGATGTTCAGTAGGTTAGGTATATTGAATGCATCTTTGACTTAACGGTAGTTACTGCTTTTGATGGGTTTGTTGGGATGCAACCCCATTGTAAGTCGAGGAGTATCTGTGATTTCAAAGGGGTCATATAATGAGTCCTTTATAGTCCATGTTCCTCAGGTTAAAACATCTTTGTTTAGTTCAAGAGAGTAGTTTGAGAGCTAAAACCACATCAAGTAAAATGGTCTGTAATTGAAGATGTGCAGACGTAAAGATGGTTTTGGAGCTTGGAGAAAACTACTAAAGCAATAGTTTGTGAAAAAGGGGCTAAGTTTGACGCACATTCAAGTCTATGGGTGGTGAGGACACCAAATCAGTTTGGGCAGCCTGAGTGGATGGTGGGGTCATTAATTAAAACAGGAAATAAATGAGGTGCAGCAGTTTTGGGAGAGAAGATAGTGGAGATTTAAGTAATGTTGAGTGTTAGGTACCTATGGGATATCCATGTGGAGAGTCTCAATAGGCAGTCTAAAATACAGGACTTGTCCTCAGGAGACAGGATATACCTATTCTAGGTAAGATTTGAGAGTCATTGCCTTAAAGGTGTCTGTTGAAGCCATAGATGTACATGGAATCCACCAAGGAGAATGGAGTAAGAAGAGAAGGCTAAGGTGGGACTTGTGATCTCTAAAATTTATAGGAAGTATGGTGTAAGATGTATCCAAGAAGTAGGTTTACTGATACTCAGCACTTCTCTAGGTTAGCTGTAGGCATTGCTTTATAGTAAAGCAACATTCTATTTGGGCTGGGAATCTGCATGTCTTCTCAGAAAATTTGTATGTAATGTGTGTACTATTGTTTATTTTTTCTGTCAATTACACGGTGACATGCATTAAACTCACGATATGGAAAAGGTAGACACAACAATCTCTTTTATAGGCAGATGTCTACGTTTATTCATAGAAAGAAATAAAATTCTTAATGAAAGGTAGCCCCACAAAAAAAAAAAAAAAAAAAAAAAACAAGGTCTGATCTGTGTATAACCAAATTGTAAAAGTGATTTTTAAATGTTCAAGGGTTTTTAAAACTAATGGTTTCTGAAGCTGCACACACTACTTATTTTACATGTTTTCAAATATGACTTGAAGCCCATTCCTGAGAAACATACTCATAGGATATAATATATATATTATGTAGAAACAGAACTGTAATAAACTTTTTTCTTCTGATTGGCTAGTCTTTTTGTGGGCCAGAAGGATGAAGTGAGGAGCAATGTCTATTTTATTTTCCATATTTTTCATGCTTATACTGTTTGCATAGGACAACAATGGTGAATTATCACCATCATCATCATCATCAAAATCCATCATTAACAAGCACCACTTATACATAATAGCTTATGTGATACTCTAGATATTCGCCCCTTGGGATTTATACATACTGTATATGAATAGGCAACCTCAATCTCAAACCCTCTGCTTTATAGTAATGATCTTTTTTTCCCACTGATAAGTGAGGATAGATTTCATAGAAAAAAATAGATTGGAGAATAAGTTTTCTTTGGTTAATTCTATGCACAAAATTGTCTAGCTTGAAGGAAATCTTGCTGAAGTTAGTTTAAAGGAAGTGTTTTTCTTTAAAGATGAAGATAAGTTTATTATAACCCATCCAATCAAAAAATAAAACAAAACTCAATGAGTTACTTTAAAAAGAAACAACATTGTTACATACCTCAATTCAATCAGGATTTTTCAAACTAAATAATAAATAGAAATACACATTATATAATAAAAGCTAACACTTATGGAATGTTTTGTTGACCAATCTTAGTAATTTATTCTCTTAAAGGAAACAGGATGGACATAAAATAAACCAGGGTAGTTGATGTAATTATGAAAATCCTGGGAACACATAAGAAAAACAGCATACCTATTCTTATTTGATTTCAATAATACAAAGCAATAATTAAAATTTTTAAATCTAATTTTCATGTTGCCTAGTAAATTGCCTATACACTTAAAACATGGACACACACACACAGACACACATACACACAAACACTTTCTCTCTCTCTCTCTGTCTCTCTCAACAATTAATAATAGCATTCAGGAGAATTTTTCTAATAGCAAGTCCAGAAGATTTGAGGTGTTTGTGGCAAAGTTAACTTGTGGCTATGGAATATAAGCTATTTTCACTTTGCCCCAGGTTACTATTTGTACACTTCCACATCATATGGGCATGAGGGACCACATGAAATATTCAGAGGTCATCAAATAGATGTGTATTTCTCAAACATTGATGTGTGTGCAAATCAAGAGCATTTCCATGAGGTGAGATGGATGGAGGTCCCTTTCATCTCAAACAGTCTATAGTAATGATGTTAAGGTTTACCTTGTTCTCACCCATTCAGCTTTGGAAAACTTCCTACAAAATTTGTGATTACACAGTCAAGGCTGCCTAAAAGTAGGGCACTGTGTTCTCCTGTCCACCTGCGCATGTTGCTAACGCCATCACTGTGCCTCCTATTTAATACCTGTTGAAAATGATGTATGTGCCAGGAACTCTTCATGGATTGCCCCATTCATTCTCAAAGCAACTTGATAGAGTAAATACTGTTATTAGACCTAAGAAAACTGAGGCTTCAAGAGGATGCACTGGTAGCCTAAATTCAGAGCCTTGATTTTGACCACTGAGCAATACCACCTCCCCCTTCCTGATGTATGAATATCAGGTTACCTGCTCACCACTCTACATGCTTGTTTCATTCCAAGTATTTCTTGGAAATTCACTTGGCCAATTTGTCAAAAATCAACTTGAACTGAAATTTCCCTTGGGCTTAATTGGCCTGGTATCTATTCTTCCTTTGTCTTTTTTAGCCTTGAAACTTCTGGTTCACTAACTGAATGTAAGCTAGATAAGCAAGCATTGTACAATATTGAGAGAGTAATGGGATTCCATTACTGCAGATGTTCAAATGTTAGCTAGATCACCTATAAAAAAAGACTGACTCAAGTCTCAAGTGAGTTAATTCTTACCATTTTTTTTTCAGCCCTGAGATTCCATTGTTCTATCCATGTCATTACACAGGCAAAAACTTGGCATTATTAAGATCATGAAAATTTCATGATTGGATCAAACCTAACATATAAATACATTCCTTAGTATTCATCCAACTTGAGAAAATCCCCTTTTGGTATCTATGAACATCTTCTGGAATGGTAAATATTTCACTTGACTAAAAGCCTACTTGGCTTTGGGAGGTCGAGGTGGGCAGATTACTTGAGGCCAGAAGTTCAAGACGAGCCTGGTCAATATGGTGAAACACCATCTCTACTAAAAATACAAAAATCACCCGAGCATGGTGTTGGGCGTCTGTCATCCCAGCTACTCAGGAGGCTGAGGCATGAGAATTTCTTGAACTGGAGAGGCTGAAGCTGCAGTGAGCCAAGATCATGCCAGGGTGACAAAGTGAGACTCTGACACACACACACACACACACACACAAGCCTACTTGGTCTGTCACAGATAGATAGATTCAACATTTTATTTATCATTTACATTTTAGAAAATTAATTTTGAAATACTTATAGATTCACAGAAAGTCATAAAGAAATATATAGGGAAGTTCCCTCATATTTTTAAAATGAAAATTATTGTGGGGTTTAAACATTTTTAAATAGCACATACTCACTGAAAAATTTATCAGAGTCAAAGACATATCAAATGAAAATGAAACATCTTCACCATCATACCAAAATCTGCCCAGCACCACTATTCACGGTTTGGTGTATGTCCATTCAGTACTTCGTTTACATGCATTTATGACTAAGCAAATAAAAAAAGCCAGCTTCACCATCACTTCCAACATTCTTTCCATCCTTTCATAGCCCTCTTCAAAAGCACTGTGACTGATGATAACAATAGCCCAAGTATAACGGTAGCTACTGTTTATTGAGTAATATGATATACCAGACACTATGCTGGCTGCTTTGAACACATTATCTCATATATCTGTCATAATCTTATAGATTTTATTAGGGTTAGCAAGTGAGGAATTTGATGCTTAAGGCTGTACAACTACAATTACAACAGGCGAGAATTTAATCCTGTCCGTCTGACATTTAGAACATAATTTTTCCAGTTCACTGTCCTGCAAAAAATGTTTTGTGGAATAAGAAATAAAAGAGGAGCAAATCAGGGAAATATCTACAACTTTTTAATTTCGTAAAAGTTAAACAAATCAGCAACAAAAAAGTCACAAACTATGAGAAGAAGTTACTCATAAGATCAGTTAAACCAAGTTCTTGGATTTATAATTATAAAAATGATTTAAATGATCAGCTATTTTATTTTTCCACCAATTGCCCCTACCCCAAGGGAACCCCAGCATCATAGTATGTAGTGTTTATCAGGCACGGATTTCTCAACATCTGCCTCTGCCTCAACCATGACATAGATTGGCATTTCTTAACCTGTGTACTTAGTCTCAGCTTGGAGAAGAGGGTAACTCTATAGGGGTCTCATAGAAAATTGCACTTCTTCCCCAGCCTATGACCTTGACAGCATAGAGCCACTGTCAAATTCTGAGCCCCCTCTCATGAACATGTATGTCAGAGTGAAGAAGGACTGGCCTCCAATGCCCTACCTATGAGAGGTGCCTCAGGGCCTTGACCCTGGCATCACAGAGCCTGATACTCCTAATGGCATCCAAACTCCCTGTCTACTGAAGCTGAATAGAGACCCAAAGTTTGAGGCACAAACACTGTTCACGAACAATCAGATGGAAGTCAGGGGAACAGGAAAGATATAAAATAATCCACCACTTTAGTCAGACCTACAGAGAAAGAAGATTAAGAAGGAACATCTCAGCTGACCTCTGAAGGCATTTCTGTTCAGCAGTTCTGGTGCAAACATCTTAGAGACCTGAGGAAAAGATGAGCCTGTTGGGGCGTATGTGTGGCACCATGGCCCTGTAAGAACAATGGTTCTGATGGAGACCACGTGGCACATTCTGCTCCGTTCCCAACCAGAGAGCAGCAACCCTGCTTCTTTCCCAATCAATCAGTAATCTCTAAGGCAAATGATTGGGAATAAAATTATTTAGGAATAACCTCAAGGCTTCTTTTAAAATAGATTGTGAGACATATACACCAGGGAATACTATGCAGCCATAAAAAGGATGAGTTCATGTCCTTTGTAGGGACATGGATGCAGCTGGAAACCATCATTCTCAGCAAACTATCACAAGAATGGAAAACCAAACACCGCATGTTCTCACTCATAGGTGGGAATTGAACAATGAGATCACTCGGACTCAGGTTGGGGAACATCACACACCGGGGCCTGTCATGGGGTGGGGGGAGGGAGGACGGATAGCATTAGGAGATATACCCTAGAACTTAAAGTATATATAGATATATATAGATATAGATATATACTTTATATATCTATATATATCTATGGAATTGTGAGAGAAGTAAATCATTCACAAACTTCAGAGCTTGATTATTGCAAAGTGGCTTGTAACACACCTGGCAAGCACTGGGGTGTTACAACATGAAGATAGGAACTCCTAGTAGAGTGAACAAAAGTGTCCAAACAAAAGTGTTAGGAAAATCTAATTACATTTTCTTAAAACAAATTTTTGTGTGCCCCTGCTGTCATACTACAGTGTATCAGAGGAGAAATGTAACCCTGTGCTTTTTCCCTGAAAGTTATTGCTACTATCCTGCTTGTCAAAATTAGAGTAGGAGTAATACTTTATATTATACTGCATATTATGAACCATAAACATATTTTCCATTCATATTGCTTTAGGAATTCAGGCACCCACCAGGCTTTCAAGTAGATAATCTCTAAGGTCATTTCAACTCTGGTTTTATTATTACTACTTCAGACATGAATAATGCAAGAAATGATGTTAAGCCTATGTCATTGCATAAATGTCATGAAAATGGTAATAAAAATATATACAATATCTTATGCAT
The DNA here is from genome assembly GCF_049350105.2 of Macaca mulatta. Classification (NCBI taxonomy): domain Eukaryota; kingdom Metazoa; phylum Chordata; class Mammalia; order Primates; family Cercopithecidae; genus Macaca; species Macaca mulatta. Next base: position 118,700,615 of record NC_133406.1, read on the forward strand.
TTAAGGGGTAGCTATATTCTGATACTGGATACCGTTTTTCTCAATTGTGAGAAATAAATAAATGATTGGTAAATGAAGCTACCATACATTTATTTATGGTAATAAACTATTACCACTGAGCCTCACTGAAAGGCTTTGATTTCTGTCTTTGGGGGTGGGGCTTGTGCTCCCCACACTGCTATGAGAAAGAAAATTGATACAGCTGGCTGTTGAACTCCATGCATCATGAAGGGACCTGCCATTCCAGGAGCTGCGTACAGCATAGTCATTGCCTAACGCAGGAACCAAAAATCCTCTCTGATCACTCCATGATTCCTTATTCTAGGATGGCCATGTATAAATGCCTGTGGACTGGCCTTGGGGAGTATCCATCTAATCTCTCTCTAAGCAAATGTTCTGGGACTCCTCCAAGTACAAACACAACTCAAGGGCAACAGCTTGATTAGAAAGTGTAGAAATGAAGAGCAATTAGTTTTCTCTTGGATTCATTAAGGTCGTGGCAATCATCTTTTCCCAGCACACAGTGAGGAGATCAGCTTTCTGTCTCTTTGGGGACATTTGTGAATGGAGTTTGGCACTGGATTTGTTGTCAGGAGTTGTGGAAGTTAAAGCCTGAAGGACAGCCTTGTTTTCCTCCTTGTTAGTGAGTGAAGGGGTATGCAGGGATGTGGGTTTATTTGGTTGGATTTTACAACACATAAGGGAGTTTTCTCTGTTTGTTCTGGTGGCCATGGCCATGGGCTTTGCTTGGACCTAGCCTCTTCATGCCACATGCCCCACCGGAGGAACGTGTATCTGGAGCCACAGTACTGCAACATGTCTGCTGTCTCATCTCCAAGTGGTTCCTAGTTAGGGCTGCCCCCTGCATGCAGTGCTTCCCTTCTTTCCCACCAGCACCCCTTAGACATTCGTGGCCCCTGATTTCTGGTCCTCCATTGCTCATGACCTGCTGATGGCACTGCTTGCTGTGGAGTTCTGAAGGGGAAAAAGGCAGAGCCATCAAACAGCTCTGTAGGGCCCAGATGTGGAGAAAGTGTAAGTCTGAAAATCTTGCAGTATTTTCCTGCACCAAAATTAAAAACATTACACAATGTTAAGAGTTATGTGTCTAAAGCTCAAAAATCCTTTAGCAACATGGGTTTTTCCAGATGTGAAGAAGCCCAAAGATGGTGCCTATTGAAAGCCTTAGAATCATCAGCTATCCAGGAAATACAAATCAAACCAACGAGATACCACTTTCCTCACTAGGATAACTATCATGAAAGAGACAGATACCAAATGTTGATGAGGATGTGAAAAAATTGTAAGTTGCCATATGACCCAGCAATTCAACTCCCAGGTACATACCCCAAAGAAATGATAATATAAGTTCACTAACAACTTATACACAATTGTTCTTAGCAACATTATTCATAATATCCAAAAAGTGGAAACACCAACTCCCAAAAGGACAGTCCACAAGTGTTTATACATGGCCCTAAAAGAATGAATTGTGGAGTGATTTTTGCATTAGGCAATGACTGTGCTGTAGGCAGCTCCTGGAATGGCAGGTCCCCCTCATGATGCATGGAGGTCAACAGCCAGTTGTACCAAAGAGTATTCTTTCCACAGTAGTGTGGGGAGCACAAGCCCCACCCCCAAAACCAGAAATCCAAGCCTTTCAGTGAGACTTCGTGGTAAGAAGTTTATTTATTTACCATAAATAAATGTATGGTAACTTTATTTACCAGTAGTTTATTTATTTCTCACAATTGAGAAGAACTGTGCCCAGTGTCAGGATATATCTACCCCTTAAAAGCATAAGATGGCCGGGCACAGTGGCTCATAGCTGTCATTCCAGCACTTTGGGAGGCCAAGGTAGATGGAACACCTGAGGCCAGGAGTTCGAGGCCTTCCTGGCCAACATGGTGAAACCCGTCTCTACTAAAAATACAAAAAATTAGCCAGGTGTGGTGGTGTGTGCCTGTAGTCCCAGCTACTCGGGAGGCTGAGGCAGGAGAATCACTTGAATCTTGGAGGCAGAGGTTTCAGTGAGCCAAGATCATACCACTGCACTCCAGCCTGGCGACAGAGCGAGACTCTATCTCAAAAAAAAAAAAATTGTTTGGTAACATATTGTACATGTTTTTATTTGCCCATTAACTGATGAACAGACAAATAAAATTTGGTATACTCATACAATGAAATCCTATTTGGCATGAAAAGGAATGAAGTACTGATAACATGCTGCCACATGGGTGAAACTTGAAAACACTATGCTAAGTGAAACAAGCCAGTCTTAAAAAAGACACCACATTGTATATTTCCATTTATGTTAAATGTTCAGAACTGGCAAATCCATGAGACATGTAGATTAATAGTTGCCTAATGGCTGTTCCAATTGCAGTGGTGTTTATAACTAATTGATCACAACCAGTTAGAGATTTCTCTGTTCCTTCTCCACTCCCACTGCTTCACTTGACTCTTCTTAAGAAATACAGTCTCCTGAAGTTGGAGGTTTTTAGGGAAAATGATTAGTGGTTGCTAATGGGTATGGGGCTTCTTTTGGGGATGATGAAATGTTCTAAAATATCAGTTCGTTGGCGAGAACACAATGCACATGAGATCGCAATGTGTGAAATTCTCAGCACAGATGCTATTGTTTGTCCTGGTGGGATGGGCATCAGATTGTCAAAAGATGCTATACGGAGTGCAACCTCTTATAATAGTCACTGGAATGTTCATATTTTTCTCTAATTAAGAAATTTTCCAGAATGGGAAACATTATCTAGTCACCGACCTCACTAGAGAATTCATGTTTTCCTGTCAACCTCCTCACTGCACCCTTGACCTCCTTGTTTCTCAGGCTGTAGGCGCTGGAGTTCAACGCTGGGGTCACAACACAAAAGAGCACAAAGACCAGGATGTCTTTGTCCAGGGAGCACCCTTCTCTGGGCCTGTCATAGTTGAAGTGGTCTGTTCCAAAGAAGACCACCACCATGGTGATGTGGGAGGCACAGGTAGAGCAGGCCTTGCTCCTGCCCTGAGCAGAGGGAATCCTAATGATGGTAGAGATGATGAGTACGTAGGGACATTGCAGTAAACAGGCGGGGGCTCAGGTCAGTGACAGCCCTTGCCACGTGGAGCACAGACTCACTGACAGAGGTGTCTGAGCAGGAGAGCTTCAGGAGCAATGGGATGGCACAGAGAAAGTGGCTGATGGGGTTTAGTTCACACAGTGAGTGTGGCTGTCAGTGTTGTGTGTGTGTCCCAGAATTGACCAGCCCATGCATCCAAAACCCAGTCACCAAACACACACAGAACTTTCCACTCATTAGGAGCTTATATTGAAGAGGGTAGCAAATAGCCACACAGTGGTCATGAGCTACGGCAGCCAGCAAAACCCCCTCAGTGCTGGCTCATGATGCAAGGAGGAAGATCTGGGAAAGCAGCCCTCATAGGAGATGGTCTTATTCTCCTGGAAGAAGTTCACCAGCATGACCAAGATAGTGGTAGACATGTAGCAGATATCCAGGAAGCTCAAGTGGCTAAGAAAATAACCCATTGGAATATAGAAGGCAGGACTGACCCTGACTGCATTTCCCAGAAGAGATATCAGCTAAATGACCAAGGAGAACAAGAAGAAAAGCCTTTGTAATGCAGGGTGCTTGGAAAAATTTAAAAAGATGAATTCAGTGACAACTATTTGATTTTTTACTTCTTTGAATTCTTTCTCAATTGAAATGAATATTGGGAGATAAATAAAATAATAATGTGATATGATGACAGACATCAGGAGAGCTGATTAACTTTTTACTCATCCTTTAGTTCTCAGATTAGATGATATGTCTTCTGGACTGTGTAGCTTGACTCTAAGAATAGGGTTTTGTATTCCCCCTCATTCCCTTGATTCTCTGCCCCGTCTTCTTGTCATGCATATCACTATTGTCTATTAGCTTGTTTGCCCGCTCTTTACCCCCACCAGTATATAAAGTCTCTTAGCCAAGGAATTTTTCTCTCTCCTTAGTCCATATGCTCTCTAGAAAACTTTTTTTCCGATGTAAGGAAGGAAATCTAGTCAGCACTCATGTTGCAAAAACAACAGTTGGTGGATTATACCAGAGCCCCAAACTTTTTCTCCCAGCTTCTCTCTTCCGTGAGAAAAGTCACAATACAAAATTCTACCTTACCAAGTGTGTGGTAGCGTCAATGATCTTTACCCTCGTGTTATTCAAATAAATAAATGGCATTACATGACAGAAAGAAATTGCAGATGTAACTCAAGTTACTACTCACATGACTTTAAAATACAGAGATTATCTTGGCTTATTTCACTGACTTTTTTTTTTTGAGATGGAGTCTCGCTCTGTTGCCCAAGCTGGAGTGCAATGGCAAAATCTAGGCTCACTGCAACCTCTGCCTCCCAGGTTCAAGCAATTCTCCTGCCTCAGCCTACCGAGTAGCTGGGATTACAGGCATGTGCCACCAGAGCTGGCTGATTTTTGTATTTTTAGTAGAGACGAGGTTTCACCATGTTGGCCAGGCTGGTCTTGAACTCCGTGACTGGCCCTTTTAAGGGATAATCACATGAGCCCTTAAAAGCAGAAATCTCTCTTGGGCTGAAGATAAAGTCAGAGATTCAAATCACAAGTAGGATTTGGCATGTCATTGTTGACTTGAAGATGAAGGGGGCCACTGTTAAAGAAAAGGTAACCATGGCCCTATAGTCAGAAGAAACTAAATTTTGTCAGGAACTTGAATAAACTTGGAAGTAGAATCTTCTGCAAAGTCTCCCTCTATCCTACCCAGCTGACACCTTGTTTTCAGCAGAGCACCCAGCTGAGCCATGCCACACCTGACCTTCTGACCCACAGAATGTTGAGATAATTAATGGTTGTTTAAACTGCTAAGTTTGTGGTAATTGGTTATGGTAGCAATAGAAAACAAATGCACCGAGCATCCCATTTTGTGTAAGAAACTTCTGATCTTTTGGGTTAATTATGACAGAACACCACTCTAGAAGCATCAGAAGTGACTTCATCCTATACACTCTAAAATCTTTGAGCATCCGTCTCTTCGTCTTTGCTCTCTTTTCCTTTGTGCTGCCAGTGGCTAGTTCTCTCTCTCAGAGAACAAATAAAGAGAATACAGAGGAAAACATCAAGCTTACACTATTCAGTTTCCCAGTAAGTAGCTCAGTAGAGGTTGGGAGAAAGACAAATTTGGAACTGAGTAGAATGATATTTCTGGATTATTTTAAAAATTTAACTCATCTCTTCCCCCTCTTTACCAGAAACAACAAACATGTGCTAGACTGTGACATAACAATCCCAAATTCTAGGAATCTTGAGAGCTCATTCAACTGCATCTGAAATTATTTTCTTGGTGGATTGTCCTTAAATGAAGCTTTGTGTATCTTGGCTTTCCAATTTTCTTTAGAAACTGCTAAGCCGTCTTTTTTCCTTAGTGTAAACCAGTGGTCGCTAAGCTGTCTTTTTTCCTTAGTGTAAACCAGTGGTCAGCAGTAAAATCCAGCACTCCACCTATTTTTATAAACAAAGTTTTATTGGAACACAGCCACACCCTTTCATTTATGTATCGTCTATAACTGCTTTCATACCACAATGGCCAAATCGAGTAGCTGATAAAGAGAACATATGACCCCCAAAAGCCTAAAGTATTTACTTTATGTTCTTTTACAGAAAAAGTTTACCAACCCCTGGTGTAAGCAATTGGGTTTGGGAGTTTGACAGACCTAGGTTTAAATCATGCCTTTGTCACTTGTCAACTTTGATCTGGAGCAAGTCATTTAGCTTCTATATGCCTCAGTTTGACCATGTGTAATATGGAATGTTTGGATTACAGAGGTTTTGTTTGGATTACATAAGTAATATGCAAGAGAGCAGTGAACATGGTTAATCTACAACATATATTCTCCCCATTATGCCACTGCTCCCATTTCAAGTTTCCCTTTAAAAATGTTATTTCCCCTGCATATTTCTTCAGATTGACTCAAATGCTATTTATGATAAGAATATGACGTTATTTTCTATTTATGGACTTGCCTTCTCTGATTCTTTTTCACCAACTTTACCAGATCCACTTTTAAGCAACTAGTATATAATTAAATTCACATATTTCTCATAAAATAAGTACTATGGTCTATCCCTACAGTTGTATCTGCTTTTTTTTTTGTTTTATAATTACATTTTTTAAACATTTTTACAGGAATTCTCTAAGGAAGTAGATTTTATCCATACTTTTAGATAAAATTTCCTCTGAAACTAAAAATTAAAATAGCTGAATATCATGAGGATGCAAATAACACTACAAGTGGTTGATAAAATTAACTACTGCCTCTAAACTTCCTTCTCACAATATTCCCTAACTCCTGGTCAGAAACTCGGGAGTCATCTTTAAGTCCTTCCTTCCTTCATCCCCTGCCCATATCAAATTTTTCAGCGAATCCTGTTGATTCTCTGTCTCAAGTATATTTCAAATGTATGTATTTATTTCCCTCTCCATCGCCAAACACATGAACATTCTCTACATGACTTATTCCTTCTCATTCTTTGTGTCTCAGCTTGAATATTATATCTTGAAGCCTTCTGACCACTAATCTAGTATAGGTGCTTTTTAATTAAATCTCTTTAATTAAAAGAAGTAGCACCCTATTATTTACCTTCAAAGAATTTAAAGTAATATTTGTTTTTGTGTTTGTTTATCATTGACTACCAGTTTCTCCCTGGTGAATAAGCTCTGAGTGAGCAAGAATCATGACTGTTTACTGCCTGACCAATAATTGACACTCATAAAACATTTTATGAATGAATTAATTACCAGATTTATTAAAATGGAAAATAAATATTATAATATGTATTTTATCACCTTAAAATAAAAGTTCAGTCATGGTAGCATAGATTTTCTCACCCATCTAAATGTTCAGATCGGTCAAGCAGAAAGCATCATGTTGGAAAAGGTGGTGATATAACATAAAACCTCAAATTCACAATTGCTGTGACTAAATTATTAAGTTAACCAATCAATTCAGTCAAAAGGAGGAGCCTATCTGTTGATGCAACCTTGACCTTTAGAATAAGAATATAATAATAACAACGATAATAATAGCTAGTATTTTCAGTACTTACTAAATGCCAGTGCTTTCTTTACATATATTTATTTCCTTTAATTCTTAAAACACCTTTAAGAAGTACTGTTATTATTCGTAATTGTATATGAGTAAACAAGTTTAGGGAGGGTAGGTAAATGCCCATAGTTGTATAATTAATAAAACCATATATTGGCAAAGATTTGGAGATCCAGAATAAATGTTCAGCTCTATTAACTCGTCAAAGAACCTTTCTGTCTCTGGACATGAATTTCTTCATCTGTAAAACAGAGCTAGACTAGAAGATTGACAACATTCCTTCCACCTCTGATATTCTGGGATGATATTTGATATCTACATATTTTCCAGCCTCCAAAATGAAACCATATAACCGAGCAAGGGTAACAAAGTCAAAGGTCTCCCAGGGATACCGTGGTTGTTTATTCATTTGTCTTCATGGGATATAAAAGTCAAGGATAAGATGGGGATTTTAGCCTGTACACTGATGTGGTGGACAAAATAATTCTACCACCACTTCCTCCAATGCCCAGAGAGGGGTCTATGCCCCAATGCCTGGATCCTGAGAATGTGTTATGTTAAATGGACTTTGCAAATGTACTCAAGACTGTGGACCTTGATATAGGGAGATTATTCTGGGTTATGTGGGTCAGCCAAATCTAATCACTTGAGCACTTAAAAGTGACACGTTTTCCCAACTAGAGTGAGAAGACATACAGCAAAAGAGATGAAGCAGAAGAAGCAGAGTCAGAGAGATCCAAAACACGAAAGACACAACGTGCCATTGCTGTCTTTGAAGGGAGCCACGAGCTAGGGAACACTGGCAGCCTCTAGAAGCTGAGAATGACCTATGATTGACAGCCGGAAAACCAAGTAGGGCTTATATCCTTCTGCTACCTAGAACTAAATTCTGCTGACAACCTGAATGAGCTTAGAAAAAGATTCTCTCCTAGAACCTTCAGAAGGAAACACAACCCTGCTAACACCTTAACTGTAGTCTTTTGAGAAACCCAAGCCAAGGAATAAGTCAAGCCATGCTGTACTTGGATTTCTGACCTGGAGAACTGTGAGATAATAAAATTTGTGGTGTTTAAAGCTGCTAAATTTGTGATAATTTGTTAATGGTTTCTCAGTTGGTGTACTCAGGACATATTTAGTCTCTATCATACATTAGACATGTTTGAGTTCCATCTATATTCCCTGCTGTTCAGACTTCTGAACATTATATCTGGATGGATGGCTGAATCTTAAATTCTCATTTGATATAAAGAGCTACAAACAATGTTCCTGGCCCTTCTTTACTTCCCTGTAATTGAAGCCCCTTAAATGCCAATCCCAAGTGTTCAACTGTCCATTTTAAGAATTAGGTTTTTGCCGGGTGCAGTGGCTCACACCTGTAATTCCAGCACTTTGGGAGGCTGAGGCAGGCAGATCACTTGAGGCCAGGAGTTCAAGGCCAGCCTAGCCAACATGGTGAAACCCCATTTCTACTAAAAATATAAAAATTAGCTGGGCGTCGTGGCATGTGGCTGTAATCCCAGCTACTTAGGGGGCTGAGGCAAGAGAATTTCTTGAACCTGGGAGGCAGAGGTTACAGTGAGCCAAGATCACACCATTGCACTCCTGCCTGGGTGACAGAGTGAGATACCTTCTCGAAACACAACAAAACAAAAAAAAACAAAAAAAACCCTCAGGTTTTGGAACTTCTTCCAGCCATAATGGAATGAAAGCAACCAGATTTTCCCTTCTGTCTTAACAATTAAAAACTTGGGGGAAAAAATAAAAGAAAATGTGTTTTCAGATATTAAACAATGAGTGGAATGGGACAGAGAATACTGAGACAGGGGAAACAAAGGAGGTAAACCCTGTGAATGCATCAGCTCACTGCGTGGAGAGGATGTCCAGGCCACAGCACAAGGAGGGGGTACGTAAGTGGAGCCCAGTGGTCTCCCTTTATTAATAAGAGAAAATTCAGAGTTTGGGGGAGATCAAGGTACCTAGAATTTGCATGGCAGAGCCCTGGAGAGGAGATGCACATAAAATGAGAGTCTCAGAGATCCACAGAGTTCCCTCTTCAGCAGAATGCTAATCAGCACATGAGAACCAAGGAAAAGATTAGAGAGAATCAGTTGGAATAATCTGGAGAGCTCATACAGGGCTGGGAATAGTTCGTCTTTGCACCAATCAGTGTGCAAAGAAATCCTAACACACACAAAGTAGACTCATTAGATACCTCAGTAGACAGGCAAAATTGACAGTAGACAAAAGGCTATTCTAAACTCACCTAACAAACTTAAAAGCTAGTCTTAAAGGATCAAATTATTTCTGAGTAATTTAACTGTGTCCAAGAACAAAGTCCAAAAATACTTAAAGGAATACTAAAACGTCTTCATTTATCTATGTAAAATTCACAGTGTCTGGCATCAATCCAAAACCAGCAGGCATACAAAGAAGCAGGAAATTCAACCTATATTAAAAAGAAAACATAATTTAAAAGACTTAGTAATGACACACATTATAGACTTATAAACCAATGATGTTAAAATAGCTATTATAAATACATTTATATGTTCAAGAAGGTAGGGGAAATTATGTATATGATAACGAGACATGGAAGATATTAAAATACTTTATTTCTAAAGTAAAGATATATCTGAGATAAAATATACACAGGATGAGATTAACAGCAAATTAAATATAGAAAAAGGCTAGTGAATGTGAAGGCATACTAATAGAAAATATCCAAAATGAAATAAGAGATTGGGCACATCGGTTCATGTCTGTAATACCCAATCCCTAGTACTGGGGTGGTAGCTGTGAAGAGCTGGCAGCCAGTGAAGAAGTTTGACCTGTTTCAAGCTTTGTAAAAACCCCCAACCTCAGAGCACTGTCAATATTTTTATAACATTTCTCCTTGACTTGTAGGTGGCCATTCTCTCCCTGTCTTCACATTGTCCTCCCTGTGCGCATATCTGTGTACAAATTTCCTTTTCCTATGAGGACACCAGTCACATTGATTAGAATTCACCGTAATGACTTCATTTTAACTTAATTACCTTTTTTAAACCCCTGTTTCCAAAAACAGCCATGTTTTAAGACAGTGGGGTGAGGACTTCACCATTTTGAGGGGAACACAATTCAGCCCATAACAAAAAAGAGCCTGGCCAAAAATCTAAAAGGGTGACTTGGAGAACAAGTCATATGATAACAGAGGACTTTGTAAAGCTCTGACATATTCCTGGAGATCCAGAAGGCTACACGTGCTGCACAGGGCCAAGTGCATGGTCAGGGAAAACTAGAGAAGGATCCAGTAACTTACATTTGGGCAAACTTGTAGCCCTGTGCAAGCAAGAAGTAAATGTTAATGCTGACTTATAAACCACTTTAGATTTGAAGATGTGCCTTCGCATACAAATCTCCTTGGCAAAACATTGAAGACACTGGATCAAGGCATTAAGAAAATCTTCCAACCAATCATTGGATAATTACCAACCTATGTTGACCTAGAGGTGACCCCTAAGAAGACAGGCTTGAAAGTAAAAATGAGAATTTTAAAAAAGTAATCAGGAAACTCAGTGGCTGCACACGCCAGGAATACAAAATCTACAGAATTGGTTTAGAAAAGTCATGGGGAAAAAAAAAAGTATCAAGCAGGATTTTTTTTTTTTAATTAGCTTGATTGAGTCATTTCATGACATACACATGTTTCAAAACATCATATTGTACATGATAAATATATATACTCTTTATCTGTCAATTTAAAAACCCCAAAGCAATAACAAAATTGGAGGATAGAAGGAGGATCTGAATCTAATATTGCTACAATGTCTTCTCCTCTAAAATGTCCAGTTTTAACAAAAACAAAAAATCAGACATGCAAAGAAATGAGAAAGTATGGCCCACACATAGGAAAAAAACTGCATTTGATCGGAAACATTCTTGAGAGGGACAAGCTGTTGGATTTAGTAGACAATGACTTTAAAGCAGCTATTAAAAATAAGTTTAAAAAAGAATACTATGTTAAAATAGTTAAAGGAAAGTATAAAAACTATGTCTCGCCAAATAGAGAGTGTCTATAAAGAGATAAAAGTTGTAAAAATCAACAAATAGAATTTTTGGAGTTGAAAAGTACAATAACAGAAATGAAAAATTCTCTATATGAGTTAAACCGGTAGTTTTAGCAGAGAAAAGTGTAACTGCCCAATGAGTTCTTCTGGCCTGCTAAACAGAAAAGCCAACTCACTGAAGCGGTGGTATTGCAGCAGTAAAAATGTAATTATCACAGGACCAGCCAAGTGAGAAGACAGGAGATAATCTTAAATCTGCCTCCCTAAAAGCTCAGAGGCTAGGGTTTTTAAAGATAATTTGGCAGGCAGGGTTCTAGGGAATGGGTACTGCTGATTGGTTGCAGATGAAATCATAGGAGTGTACAAACTATCTTCACATGCTGAATCAGTTTCTGGCAGGGGGCTCACAGGACTGGTTGAGCCAGTTCCTTGTTGTAAGTCATGGGTCTGGGTGGAATCAGTTTGTCACCAGAATACACAAGTCTGAAAAATATTTCAAACACCAATTTTAGGTTTTGACAATAGTCATGTTATCTACAGGAGCAATTGGAGAAGTTACAAATCTTGTGATCTCCAGAGCAGTAAACAACTATAGAAAGGTGAGGTAGGGAACAATGGCTTGTTATCATTAACTATGTGTATATTTTAGCAGAATTCAGGCTCCTCCTATAATCCTAATTTTGTGGCCTTTCATTAGTCTTACAAAGGTGGTTTTTGTCCCTTAGCAAGGAAGGGGTTAGTTTCAAGAAGGGACTGTTAACATCTTTGTTTAAAAGTTAACAGAGGCAATTAGCTTGTGAGGTTAGAAGCAAGATGGAGTCAGCTTAGATTTCTCTCACTGTGAACAATTTTTGTAAAGATAATTTCAGAAGAATGTTCAGGAAACTTGAAACTAGGCCAATAGATATTATGCAGTCTGAGGATAGAAAGAATAAAGAATAAGAAAAAATGAACAGAGCCTCAGAGACCTGTGGAACACTATCAAAATAACACATTTGCATAATGAGAGTACTAAAAAGAGAGTATGTAGAAAGGGATGTAAAAATTACTTGCCTACATAAAAATATTTTTATTGATATACAATAGTTGTACATATTTTGAGTACATGTGATATTTGATACCTGTATACTATGTGTAATGATCAAATCAGGGTAACTGGTGTATCTATCATCTCTGACCACCTTTTCTTTGCATTGGTAACATTACAACTGTTCTGTTCTATCTATTTTGAAATATATAGTCAGTTATTGTTAACTATAATTTCCCTGTTGTACTATCGAATATTAGAACATGTTCCTTCATCTATAATAACTATTTTTGTACCCTTTAACTAACTTCTCCTTATCCCTCCACCCCGTTGAAAGACATAAAAATATTTTAACCCAAAATATATTTATTTAACATATTTTGAGATGGCTGAGATGGCTGTCAAAAAGCCAGCAAACATACGTAGTCCAGCAAAGCTGTCTTTTGTGGAGAAAATTTGTATCTGTAGAGAATCTGCATTGACGCAGCCAGGCCTTCTCTTGTCTGGAGCTAGAAAAGATTAACTGACAGTCTGACACATTTTAAAGGTCTGAAAGTAACATTTACCATCTAGTCTCTCTGAGGGCTGCTACTTGTGAGATTTCACTTATATAATGAGATCATCTTTGCTAGCCAAGTATCTTCTTTTCCTCCCATAACCAGATGCTGCTATAACCTGATTTACCACCAAAACCTGATTTTGGCCATACTCTGAGCCCCCATTCTTTCTGTAACCTCCAGATGGTATATAAACTTCTGCACACCCTTGGAGGTGGGAAGACATTCTGTGGCTCTCTCTGTGCACATGTTAATAGAGTTATATGCTTTTTCTCTTACTAACCTGCCTTGAGTTGATTTTTCCACCTTCAAATACATATTTTAAAACTTCCCAAATCTGATTTTAAAACACATTTGATACTGTGGTGGGCAGAACAATGACCCTTCAAAGATGTTCATATTCTAATCATCAAAATTTGTGAATATGTTACCAGAAGAAACTGCAGATATAATTGTTAGAGATGTTGAGATGAGAAGGTTATCCTAGATTCTCTGCATGAACCCAGTGTAATCACAAAGGTCTTTATAAGACAGAGGAAGGAGTATCAGGGAAGTGCTGTGTGATTAAGACTTGAGAGGCAATTGATAGACTTGAAAATGTAGGAAGAGGCCACAAGCCAAGAAATATAATCAATCTTTTAAAACTTGAAAAGGCAAGAAAATAATTCTTTTCTAAAGCCTCTAGAAGGAATGTGGCCCTTTTGACACCTTGATTTTAGCCCAGTGAACTCATGTTAGACTTCTGACCTCCAGAGCTATTCTAAATCACTATTTGTAGTAATTTACTATGGCAGCAGTAGGAAATTAACACCTACATATCCAAAAACCTCAAAAAACCCCAATTAAAAGAAAATTTAAAAGATCCATACCTCAATATGTCATTGTCAGACTCTGGTAAAAAGCCAAAGACAAAGAGAAAATCATAAAAGCAGCAAGAGAAAATGACTCATCACATACAAGGTCTTATAAAAAAGATTTACAGTTGACTTTTCATCAGAAACTATGGAGGTCAGAAGGCAGTGGGATAACATAGTCAATGTGCTGAAAGAAAAAGAATGTCAATGAAGAATTCTATATAAAACAATAAGAATTCCATCTTCTAAATGAAAGAGAGAGGTATTTCTTCTTCTGAAAGATGGAGTAGAGTGCTTTTCTCTATGCCTTCCTCTAACTAAAGCTCAAAACTCTGGACATGCTATATCGGAAAACATGAGAAAACTCTGAAAGGTGGTGAAGAAGGCAGACTAGTCAGGGACCTTGGAACTTTGGATGCATGGAAAAACATGGTAGTGAGTTAGCTGTTTTAATTTTGTCTTATATATCTACATGCTGGCAACCCAGAAATACCAATGGGTACAGACAAAGTGGGGAAAAGCCTGCTGTCTTCAGTCACAGGATCAGAAAGGTGGCAGCACAGCAAGACAGAAAAAATTTAGACAAAAACTGCTCTACTTTAGCCAAACACCACAGAAAAAAACTGAAGCTCCACCCCCACACTTGTTAACAAAGACCTAGTGGGGAGAATAGATATCCCCAAGTGAGACTATTCCTCACCATATTCCCTGCAGTTTCAGTGAAGACCACATGAGGAGCTTGGACATCCACCTCCACTCAGTGGTAATGAGGAGACTTTCCCATTCTTGTTGGGGTCGTGTTAGGGAAGGCCAAGTCAGGACTATCACAGTCACCCAGCAGTAACAAGGTCACCCACCACCATGCCAGGAAGTTCATGTCAAGAGCAGTTCTGGGGCATGCCTGCCTTTCCCAGCCAGGGTGGTATCAACAGAAGTCTAGTAGGGAGCCAGATATTCCATTCCCACCAACAGTAATGAAGAGTCTCCTCTCCATAACCAGGTGTTAGTGGACGTCAAGTGAAAAATCTGGACTTCCACCCCTACTTTGCAGTAATAAGGGAGCACCATCCCCCATCCTTTGCAGGGGTGGTGTAAGAGGAGGCTTGTAGAAACAGAAGGTTTAAAAAAGATCTAGAGTTTATAACATAATACTCAAATGTGCAGATTTTAATAAAAAGTTCACTTATACCAAAATATAGGAAGATTTCAATTTTAATGATAAAAGGCAGTCAATAAAAAACAAAACCAACATGACATATATGCTAAAATTTTATGGCAAGGATTTTAAAGCAGCCACCATGTAACTGCTTCAACAAACAATGACAAAATGCTCAAAACAAATGAAAAGAAAATAATAATGTCTCAGCAGAGAAAGAGAAGACTTTAAAAAAAAGTGGAAATTTAAAAAAATATAATAACCAAAATGAAAAAAATCAGTGGATGAGTTAAAAAGCTGAATAAATGGTACAGAGGAAAGAATCAGAGGACATGCAAATAAAACAATAGAAATTAAACAATCTGAACACCAGAGAGAAAACAGATTGAAAACAAATGAACAGAGCCTCAGGGACCTGTGGAATTATAACAAAAGGTCTAGCATTCATATTGTAATCTCAGGAAAGGAGAGAGAGGGTGGGGCTAACAATGTTCAAAGAAATAGTAGCTGAAAACCTCTCAAATCTGGCAAAAGACATAAACCTACCAATCAAGATGTGCAAAGCCAAAATAGAATAAGCTCATTGAAATCCATGTGAAGAGTCAACAGACAAACTACGGAAAACTGAAGGGAAAAAAAGTCTTGAAAGCAGTGAAAGAAAACGACATCTTGATGAGAGGGAAGAAACAAACTCCACTGATAGTGGATTTCTCGTCAGAAACCATGGAGGCCAGAAGGAAGTGGTACAACATTTTTCAAGTTCTGAAAGAAAAGAACTGTAATTCTAACTCCAGTGAATATATCCAGCAAAAATAACCCTTTAGGAATGAAGAAAAAATTAAGATATTCTCAGATGAAGGAACACCAAAAGACTGTCACCAGAAGATCTACTATTAAAAAACTTTTAAAATGAAACTTCTCTGAAGAGAAAGGAAATGATGAAAGAAGAAATGTTGAAACATCAGGAAGTAAGAAAGAGCAATGAAAAGAGTATAAATATGGGTAAATACAATAGACTTCCCTTTTCCCATGAAGTTTTCTAAGTTTTATGATTGAAGCAAAATTATAACACTGTCTCATGTATTACTCAGTGTATGTAGAGCAAATATTTAATAAATGATTTAATGGGAGAGGGTAAAAAGATGTAAAAAGAGGTAAATTTTCTACACATCTCTAGAATTGAAAAAATGTTTATACAGGTAGACTGTCCTAAGTTATACATATATAATACCTAGAACAGTCACCAAAAATATTCCATTAAGAGATAAACTCAAAAGACTATAAATAAGTCAAAGTAGAATTTATTTAGTGTTCAGATAACCCCCAGGAAGGTAGGGAAAAAATACTACAGAGAAGTGAACAACAGAAAGAGCAAATAGACAACAAAAATAAAACAGCAGACTTAAACCCTAATATATCAATAAGTATATTACGTTTAAATGGTCTAAGCATGTCAGGTAGAAGACAGAGATTGGTAGATTTTAAAAAACAAACCTCCACCAGCACCACCAAAAACCACAAAATGGCCCACTAACTATATATCTCTACAAGAAACTTATATTAAATAAAACAATAAAGATATACTGAAAGTAAAAGGCTGGATAAAAAATACAGCAGCAGTGGGTACATTAATATCATATTTCAAAACAAAGGATTAAGGGGAACTTTATATCGTAAGAGTCAATCCACCAAGAAGACCAGGTAATTCTAAATGTATATACACCAAAAAACAGAGCTTTGAAACATGTTAAATAAAAGTTGAGAGAGCTAAAAGGAGAACTTGACAAATCAAAAATTATATAATAATTAAAATTATCAGAGTATATTATCTGATTATAATAGAATCACACTAGAAATCAGTAACAGGAATGTAACAGTTAAGTCTCCAAACACTTGGAAACCAAACAACTTTTAAATAGTCCATGAGTAAAAGAAAGAGCCTTAAGGGAAATTGATAAATACTTTGAATGGGATGAAAATAAAAATACAGCATATCAAAAATTTTGGAATATAGCTAACCCAGTGCTGAAAGGAAAATTTAAAGCACTAAATAATTACATTAGAAAAGAGGAAAAGTTTAGAATTCTTAGTCTAAACTCTCACCACACACACACACACACACACACACACACACACACACACGGAAAAAAGAGAGAAAAATAAGCAAGGAGAGAGGAAGGAAATGATGCAGAAATCAATGAAATTGAAAACAGGAAATAATAGAGAAAATTTATGAAAAAATCTCGTTCTTTGAAAATATCAGTAAGATTGATAGACATCTAGTAAGACTGAGAAAGAGAGATGACACAAATACTGATAACAGAACAAAACAGGGGATATCATCAGAGACCCTGCCAATATCAAATGAATAGTAAGAAAATATGATAAATAATTCTACACATATAAACTTGACAAGTTAGATGAAATGGACCAATTTCTTGAAAAGCACAAACTGTCACAACTTACTTAATATAAAATAGATAATTTGAATAGCCCTATCCATAACTATTAAAAAAAATTAACTTTTTCATTTTAAAAATACAGTATAAGAAACTTCCAAGCCCAGATGGGTCCACTGGAGAATTCCACCAAACTTTTAAAGGATTAACATCAATTTTACGTAATCTCTTCCAAAAAACACAAGAAAAAGGAAAACTTCCCAAATCATTTTATGAAGTGAATATTACTCCAATTCTAAAATTAGACAAAGACATCAAAAGGAAGGAAAACTATAGATCAATATTCTTCATAAATATAGGTACAAAAATTCTTAACCTACCAGCATATAGAATTCAGCAATATGTAATAAGAATTATACACCATTACCACATGGGATTTATTCCAGGAATGCAAGACTGGTTCAATATTAAAAACTAATCAACGTGATTCAGCATATTAATAGGCTAAAGAAGAAAAGTCACATGATAATATTAATTGTATTACATCATTTTTTGTGTTAATGTAAATAAATGCCTGAGGCTGGGTAATTTATAAAGAAAAGAGGTTTAATTGGCTCATATCTCTGTAGGCTCTACCTGAAGCATAGTGCTGGCATCTGCTTCTGGTGAGGGCTTCAGGAAGCTTTCAGTCACAGTGAAAGAAAAAGGGGGAGCCAGCACATCACGTGATGAGAGTGGGAGCAAAAGAGAGAGAGGGTGGTGCCACACACTTTTAAACAACCAGATCTCTTGTGAACTCACTCACTATCATGAGGACAGCCCAAGCCATTCATGATGGATATGCCCCCATGACCCAAACACCTCCCAGCAGGGCCCACCTCCAACACTGGGGATTACATTTCACCATAAGATTTGGAGGGACCAAACATCCAAATGGTATTATCAGTGCAGAAAAAGCATTTGACAAAATCTAATACACAACCTTGGCAAAAACTCTCCGAAAAATAGGAATAGAGGGGGTTGTTCTCAAGTTGATAAAGGGAATATACAAGAAAAACCCACATCTAACATTGCAGTTAGTGGTCAAAGATCAGGAACAAGACAAGGATGTCTGCTCTGACTACTCTCAATTCACTGTAGTGCTGGAAGTTCTAGGCAGTGCAATAAGGCAAAAAATTTTTTTAAAGGCAGGTAGATCAGGAAAAAAGAAATAAAACTGTTCTTATTTGCAGATGATATAATGGTCTATGTGGAAAATCCTAAGATACCTACAAAAAAATCCTAGAACCAATAAATGAGTACAGCAAGGTCACAGATTAGCAAACAAAATATCAACTGTACATCTATATTCTATTAATGAGAATGTGTGAAGTAGGAGACAGGACTTGACTTCGGAGGTGGGACTCAACTCTGGAAGTGGGGCTCAGATACCAGACCAAATTGAGCACTAGCTAAAACAGGGATGGGGTGGGAGCACCTTCCCCTAAGACATGCCCACCAGTGTGCCACCTGTTTACCAGTGGCATGGCAAGACCTGGAAGTTACCACCATTTTTCTTAAAATTTTTCGTAATCTGTCTCTTAATTTGCATATAATTAAAAGTGGATATAAATACGATGGCAGAACTGCCCTGAGCTACTACTCTGGGCTCACTGCCTGTTGGGCAGCCCTGCTCTGCAAGGAGTAGTACCTCCACTGCTGCTGTACACTGCCGCTTCAATAAAAATTGCTGCCTGACACCACCAACTTACCCTTGGATTATTTCCAGGGTTAGATTAAGAACCCTCCCAGGCTAAGCCCCAGTTGTGGGGCTCAGCTGTCTTGCATGATGTGGAAACCAAAAATTTTAAATACAATACCATTTACAATTGTTAAAAAAAAATGCTTAGGCATAAATGTAATGAAACATACACACAACCTGTATGCTGAAAACAACCAAATGCTCATGAAAGAAATCAAAGAAGATCTAAAAATAAGTGGAAGAGCATATGTGTTCATGGATTGATCAATATAGTCATGTCAATTCTCTCCAAATTGGTATTTACAGGTTTAATACATTTTCCATCAAAATCCCAGTGAGATTTTTAACAGATATAGACAAAATTATTCCAAAATTTAAATGAAAAGGTAAAGGAACTAGAATAGCTAAAGCAATTATGTTTTAAAAAGAATTAAATGGGAAAAAGTACTGTACCTTACAACAAGGCTGTGTAGTATTAGTGTAAGGATAAGACACATGGATCAATGGAACAGAATAAACAACCTAGAAGCAGACTTAATGTGGTATGGGTAACTGATTTAAGATGAAAGTGTAAAATCAATTCAGTCTTTCAAGTAAATGGTGATGAAACATTTAGATATCCATGTTTAAAAAAACTAAACCTCAACCTTACACTTTATACTAAAATTAACTCAAAATGCATCATATATTTAAACTTAAACCATAAAACTATAAAACTTTTAGGGAAAAGCATAGGAGAAAATTTTGTGGACCAATGATTTGGTGAACACATTTTAGACATAATACCAAAGGCTTGATCCATAAAAGAAAAAAAATGGTAAATTGACATCATCAAAATTTAAAATTTTTTCTCTCTGGAAGATCAGAGGACAAAAAAAAAGCTACAGATCTGGAGAAAATATTTTCAAACTATATATCTGACAGAGGGCTCATCTAGAATTATAAAGAAGTCTCAAACTTCACAATAAAAAATCAAATTAGAAAATTGGCAAAATACACAAGGAGGCATTTCATAAAATAAGTTATGTAGATAACAATGATATTCAATGTCACCAGCCATTAGGGAAAAGCAACAGAAGACCATGAAGAGTTACAGCATACCCATTAGAATAGCTCAAATAAAAAAATAGTACCAAATATTGGCAAGGACATGGAGAAACTGGATCTCTCTCACAATGCTAATGGGAATATAAAATAATACAAGCACTCTGGGAAATAGTTTGATAGTTTCTTTACAAACTAAATGTGCATTTGCTATACAGTCCATCAGCTTTTCACCAGGCCATTTATCCCTGAGAAATGAATGTTGACGTCCATACTAAAGCTTGTACATGATTGTTCAGATGAGCATTTTTATATATAATAAATTGTATAGTGGTGTATAAGCTATATTTATATAACTATATATATATAACATTTCATTGTATAGCCCCAAACTGGAAACATTCAGTATGTCCTCTAGTTAATGAATAGTTAAACAAACTGTGGTACTTCCATCATGGAATACTACTCAGCAATAACAAATAATGAACTACCAGCAGTCCTGCCCTATAAGAAATACTAAAGGGTGTTACCTCAGGCTTGAAGGAAAGAACAGGCCGGGCGCGGTGGCTCAAGCCTGTAATCCCAGCACTTTGGGAGGCCGAGACGGGCAGATCACGAGGTCAGGAGATCAAGACCATCCTGGCTAACACGGTGAAACCCCGTCTCTACTAAAAAATACAAAAAACTAGCCGGGCGAGGTGGCGGGCCTCTGTAGTCCCAGCTACTCGGGAGGCTGCGGCAGGAGAATGGCGTGAACCCGGGAGGCGGAGCTTGCAGTGAGCTGAGATCCAGCCACTGCCCTCCAGCCTGGGGGACAGAGTGAGACTCCGTCTCAGAAAAAAAAAAAAAAGAAAGAAAGAACACTAGAGAGTAATCCAAATGTTCACGAAACATTAAAGAACACCAGTAAAAGTAATTAAGTGGAGTAAATATAAAAGTCATTATAAACTTATATTTAAAATTTTTTCTTCTCTTAACTGATTTTAAAGACTACTGTTTAAATAATACTTATGGCTGGGCATGGTGGCTCACATCTGTAATCCCAGCACTTTGGGAGGCCAAGGCAGATGGATCACCTGAGGTCAGGAGTTCAAGACCAGCCTGGCCAACATGGTGAAACCCTGTCTGTACTAAAAATACAAAAATTAGCCAGGCACAAGGGCGTGCGCCTGTAATCCCACCTACTTGGGAGGCTGAGGTGGAAGAATCACTTGAACCCAGGAGGTGGAGGTTGCAGTGAGCAGAGATTGTGTCACTGCACTCTAGCCTGGGTGACAAAGTAAGCCTCCACCCCCACTGCCCAAAAAAATAAATAAATAAATACATCAAATAAAAAATTTTTTTTAAATAAAATAATACTTACAAATTTGTGTTAATGAGCTTATAATGGGACGGGAGTTATATAGAAGCAAAGTTTTTATAAACTACTGGACTTAAGTTAATATTAATCATAACTTTTTAGGTTTAGATTAAGACACAGATTTCATGCAATACTCATAGCAAACACTTAAAAAACTTTTAAAATATATAGTAAAAAAAACTTCAGTATATGGGAAATCTCTGTACCTTCTGCACGATTTTGCTGTAAACCTAAAAATGCTCTAAAAAATAAAGTCTATTTTTATTTATTTATTTATTTATTTATTTATTTATTTTTATTATTATTATTTTTTTGAGACAGAATCTTGCTCTGTTGCCCAGGCTGGAGTGCAGTGGCGTGATCTCGGCTCACTGCAAGCTCCGCCTCCCAGGTTCACGCCATTCTCCTGCCTCAGCCTCCTGAGTAGCTGGAACTACAGGCGCCCGCCACCACGCTCAGCTAATTTTTTGTATTTTTAGTAGAGATGGGGTTTCACCGTGGTCTTGATCTCCTGACCTTGTGATCCGCCCGCCTCGGCCTCCCAAAGTGCTGGGATTACAGGCGTGAGCCACCACGCCTGGCCTATTTATTTATTTCAAGATGGAGTCTCATTCTGTCACCCAGGCTGGAGTGCAGTGGCATGATCTCGGCTCACTGCAATCTCTGCTTCCCCGGTTCAAGTGATTCTCCTTCCTCAGCTTCCTGAGCAGTTGGCATTACAGGCATGTGCCACCGTACCTGGCTAACTTTTATATTTTTAGTAGAGACAGAATTTCACCATGTTGGCCAAGCTGGTCTCAAACTCCTGGCCTCAAGAGATCTGCCTGCCTCGGCCTCCCAAAGTGCTGGGATTACAGGCGTGAGCCACCACAGCTAGCTGAAAGTCTATGTTTAGTCACCAAAACAATAAAAAACTAACAAAGGAGTTTAAATGCTACATTTGAAAATCTCTATAAACACAAAAGGTAGCAGTAGTAGAGGAACAAAAATACATAAAATATATAGAAAACAAATTGCAAAACAGCAGATGTAACTCCTATTATTTCAATAACTACGTTAAATGTAGGTGGATTAAACACTACAAATAAAAGGCAGGGATTCAGATTGGATTAAAAAGCAGGATCCAGGCCAGGCACAGTGGCTCACACCTATAATCCCAGCACTTTGGGAGGCCAAGGCGGGCAGATCACCTAAGGTGAGGAGTTTGAGACCAGCCTGGCCAACATGGTGAAACCCCATCTCTACCAAAAATACAAAAATTAGCCGGGCATGGTAATGGGTGCTGTAATCTCAGCTACTTGGAAGGCTGAGGCAGGAGAAATCAGTTGAACCCAGGAGGCTGAGGCTGCAGTGAGCCAAGATCATGCCACTGCACTCCAGCCTGGGTAACAGAGTGAGACTTCACCTCAAAAAAAAAAAAAAAAAAAAAAAGGCAGGATCCAATTATATGATATGTGTTTCTTCAAGATATATACTTTCAATTCAAAAATACAAATACATTGAAAGTAAAAGGATGGAAAATATACACTGTGCAAGCTGTAAAGGAGCTGGAATGACCATATTAATATCAGAAAAAATAGACTTTGAGACAAACAAGCTTACTTCAGACAAAGAGGGAGATTTTGCAATGGCATAAAGGTCAATTCAGAAGGAGGCTTTAATTATTACAAACACATACGCATTTAAGAGCAGAGATCCAAAGATATGAAACAAAAACTGACAAAATTGAAAAGTGAAATAGATAATACAATAATAATTGGATGTTTCAATACTCCACTGTCAGTAATGGATAAGAATATAGACAGAAAACCAGCAAGGATAGAAAAGACTTCAAGACACTATTAACTAGATATAACAGACCTCTATCAAATACTCCATCCAACAGTAGAATACACATTCTTTTCAAGCACATGTGGAATATTCTCCAGGATAATCACATACTGGGCCACAAAGCAATAACGAATTTAAAGGGTTTATTTATTTTTATTTTTTAAAAGATTTCAGCATTTAATGTAGATTCAAGGGGTACATGTGCAGGTTTGTTACATGGGCATATTCCATGATGCTGAGGTTTGGTGTGTGATTGTGCTCATCACTCAGGTAGTGACCATGGTATCCAATAGTTAGTTTTTCAACTCTTGCCTCCCTTCTTACCTCCCCACTATAGTAGTCTCCAGTGTCTATTATTCCCATCTTTATGTCCATGTATCCCAATGTTTAGTGCTCACTTGTAAGTGAGAACATGCAGTATTTGGTCTTCTGTGTCAGTGTTAATTTGCTTAGCATGATGACCTACAACTTCATCCATGTTGCTGCTAAGGACAGGATTTCATTCTTTTTTATGGCTGTGTAGTATTCCGTGGTGTGTATGTACCATATTTTCTTTATCCAATCCTCCATTGATGGGTACCTAGGTTGATTCCATGCCTTTGCTATCATAAAGTGATATGACGAACATCTGAGTGCATGTGTCTTTTTTTTGTAGAATGATTTATTTTCTTTTGGGTATATACCCAGTAATGGGACTGCTGGGTTAAGTGGTAATTTTTGTTTTTTTAAGTTTTTTGAGAAATCTTCAAACTGCTTTTCACAGAGGATGAACTAATTTACATTCCCACCAACAGTGTATAAGCGTTCTCTTTTCTCCACAGCCTCACCAGCATTTGTTACTTTTTGGTTTTTTAAAAATAGCCATTCTGACTGGTGTGAGATGGTACCTTGTTGTGGTTTTGATTTGCATTTCTCTGGTGATTGCTGAGGTTGAGCGTTTTTTCATGTTTGTTGGTCACTTGTATGTCTTCTTTTGAGAAGTATCTGTTCATATCCTTTGCTCACTATTTAATGGAGTTTTTTCTTTTTTGCTTGCTGTGTTGTTGAGGTATGAAATTCTTTTCTCAGCTTGGTTAGCTCTGTTGTTAAGGCTTTCCATTGTATTTTGAAATTCCTGTAGTGAATTTCTCAATTTCAGAGGCTCAGTTTGATTCTTTTTAAAATAGCTATGTTGTCTTTCAATTCTTGGATCATTTTACTGCCTTTCTTAGTTTGGATTTCAACTTTCTCTTGAATCTTGTTGAGCTTCCTTGCCATTCAGATTCTAAATTCTAAATCTGTCATTTCAGACATTTCAGTCTGGTTAGGATGTGTTGTTGGGGAGCTGGGGCGATCCTTTGTAGGTAAGGAAACACTCTGACTTTTTGAATTGCTGGAGTTCTTGCCCTGATTCCTTCTCACCAGAGAGGGCTGGTGTTTCTTTGTCTTTTTAAAGTTGCTGTTGACTGAGTGGGGCTTTTTGTTTTTATATTCTTTTTTTCCTCTTGAGGGTTTGACTGTGGTGTATGTTGTGTACAGTCAATTGGCTTCATTTCTGGGTGCTTTCAAAGGGCATAGGCTCTGTAGGTATTCCTGAATTGTAGCTAGTTTCCTGCACTGGGTTTCACAGGCTTTGCCTGCCCAACGAATTTTTGGTTGGTAGTGTAATTCATGCCATGATCCAGTAGATGGCACTTAAGAGTAAGAGCCCGTGGGTATGCTGTTAGCAGTGCTTAGGGGAAGCCGGAGAGGGGAGGGCAAGACATGTCTCCCTGGTCTTATGTGTTCCTGGGCCTTGGGGGACCCCCTCCAATCACTAGCACTGTGCCTACGTTCCTTAGCTCCATTGGGCGTCCTGGTGGCCTGCACTCCCACCTCCGTTAGGGGCAGTCTGATCCACAGGTTGGGTCACCAAGAGACCCACCACTCCAGCGAACTTGCTGATTCTCTGAGCTTGGCAGAGTCAGAGAGGGTTGTGGGCTACGTCTGCATTGGCCTGGTGATGCAATGGGTCATGGGCAGAGGATCCCTGGGCAGGGTGGTAGCATCACGAGTGTGCAGCTGGTGTGGCATCCATGGCCTGGGTTTTTAATTTTTGCCCAGGAGATGGCTACTGGGTCTACTCAGCTTGCACTACCCCAGCTGGGCCTCCCTCAGGTGTTTGCGCCAGGAGGAGACCTGACCAGCTAGATTTCTCAAGCATTCCACATCCAGATCGCTGAGTTGTTCCAGGTGTTCCAAGCCTTGAGGCCCTCTTGGGCAGAAGCTGCAGTTGGCCAACAGGCGAGGCTCTTCCCAGGCCAGCCTTGCATAGGAAGAGTGCTCAACTCCCACACCAGCACATAGCCACGAACTCACGCCTCACTCTTCTCAGTGTTCTGAGAGTGGAGGCTTCTCCCTCGCTTGAGGTCAGGTCACAGATCTCAGCTTGATGCCCCTAGGCAGTGTGCACAATCCCTGGGGGTTGGAGACCAGGCCCATGGCTTTGTCCTCTGGCCTCTTGGGTTGAGTACCAGCTGTGCTCCAGGGAGCCAAAGTGCTCCCAGGCTGTTGGCAGAAACACTCAGGTGGGGCAGTGGAGGATGGAGGCTGGAGGCTGTGCTCTGTGCTCCCTCTTGCAGGAGCAGCCAGGCATGTGGCCTTCGGAGGAGCTGGTGGACAAGGGCCATGTGTATCAGATGTGCCCCTGTCCCATGGGAAAGGTAGCTCTGCTCTCTTCCAGCCTGGCAGTCAGCAGGGGCTAGAGGCACACACAGTAACATGGCGAGCCTTGGTGAATGAGAGCCTATGGTCACATTTTGCTATAGCTCTGGGCTCCATGCAGATTCCAGTTCTGCTTCTGTCTACTTTCAAGGCAGTTTCCTCTATCAATTCAAATGTCTTTGGGGATCACAGGATCTCTTGTAGTTTGGATCCCAGAGGTGTGTGGCAGGAGTGTGGTGCCTGGGAGTTCCTTCACTCACTCCTTCCCTAGGACCTGCTCAGGACCAGGAGCTGGTCTTGGCACTCTCGGTAACTCCATGCAGGTGTCCTAGCTTCCTCCTTCTCCAACCTCAGTGTCTCTGTCACCTCTCTATCAACTTTTTGTGTTTTTTCTCAAATGATCTGTTTGAACTATGATGTTTTACTTGAAATCCTGGATTCTCTCTGTGGGAGAGGCATTTCCTGGCTGTGTCTAGTCAGCCATTTTGTCCCTTTCCATGAAAGGATTTAAATAATACAAAGTATGTTCCCCAGACACAATGGAATTAAATTAGAAACCAACAACAAAATGAAATTTGGAAACTCCACAAATATTTGGAAATTAAGCAATATATTTCTGAATAATTCAGGTCAAGGAAGACATTACCAAAAATTTAGAAAGTATTTTAAATTGAATCAGTATTAAAACCACACATATTACAATTTATGGGATGCAGCTGAAGCAACATGGAGAAAAACTTATATGACTTTAAATGCCTGTGTTAAAAAAGAAAAAAATATTTTAAATTAAATGAAAAGCATAATAAGGGAATATGATGAGGAACTTTATGCCAACAAATTAGACAACTTAGGTGAAATAGTCAAATTCTTAAAAAACCCCATAAACTACCAAAACTAACTCAAGAAGAAATGAAACATCTGAACAGATGTAAAATTTGTAAAGAAATTAGTAGTTAAAACCTTCTCACAAATACAAACTCAGACTTACATGACTTTGCCAGTGAATTCCATCAAACACTTAACAAAGACCTAAGACTGCTGCTCCACAAGCTCTTCCAGAAAGTAGAGGCAGAAGGAACAGTTTCCAACTCACTCTATGAGGCCATATCATCCTCATACCAAAGTAAGATAAGCATATTACAAGAAAAGAAAATGATAGACCAACATCTCTTCTGAATATAGATGGAAATATTAGAAAATGAAATATAAGAATATGAAAAAGAATTATACACCATGACTAGGTAGGATGTATTCTGGAGTGCAACATTGTTTAACATCCAAAAAACAATTAATTAAATACATCATATTAAAATAATATAAGACAAAACCACATGATAATTTCAATAAATGCCAAAAAATATTTGACAAAATTCAATACCTATTTATGATTTTTAAAAATCTCAAAAGACTTGGAATAAAAGATAACTTTCTCAGTCTGGTGAAAGCCATCTACAAAAAAACCTATGGCAAACATCAGTCTTAATAAAAGGCTGAAGACTTTCCCTCTAAGATTGGGTAAAAGGCAAGGATGTTCGCTCTAACCTCTTTGATTCACTCTAACCTCTATGGGAGGTTGTAATCCATGCCAAAAGAAAATAAAAGGAAAGAAAAGACGTACAGATCAGAAAGGAAAACAAAAAACAAAAAGCAAAAAACTATACCTACGGGCAGATGACACAACTGTGCATGTAGGAAACCCTAGGGAGTCTACACAAGAAACAATAACAACAAAACAAATCCTAGAATTAATAAGGGAATTTAGCAAGGTCACAAGATATGTGATCAATATACAACAATCAATTATATTTCCGCCTACCTGCTATAAGCAATCTGAAAATGGAATTAAGAATTTATAAAAGCATTAAAAAGAATACCACATGTAGGAATACATTTAATAGAAGGTATACAAGTCTTGTACATGGAAAGTTTCAAAACATTGCAGAGTCAGCATCATGTAATATACCTTTGTATAATAACAAACATGCACATGTACTTCCTGATTCTAAAATAAAAGTTGAAAATAGAAGAAAAAAAAAAAAAGACCTTGCAGAGGTAATTTGTTAACTCTAAATAAATATACAAACTTTCAATGTTTTCGGATTGGAAAACTCAATATTGTTTAAGATGGCAGTTTTTTCCAAATTGATCTATAGATCTGATGCCATTCAAAATTCCAGTAGATTTTGTGCGGAGACAAACAAGCAGATTCTAAAAATTCTATGAAAACTCAAAAGACTCAGAATAGCAGAAACTATTTTAAAAAAATAAAGCTGGGAACTTGTTCATGTATAGGAAGACTCAATATTAACATGTTAATTATCTCCAAATTGTTCTATAGATTCTGTGTAATACCATTCAAGATAATGGCAGGGATTTTCTCTTTTTTTAAAAAAAAATGACAATTTGATTCTAAAATTTATACGGAAATTTGAAAAACCTAGAATGGGTAACAAAATTTATGTGTACTACATAGTCTTGTAATCAAAGACCCAAATATAAAATCTAAAACTATTAAAGTTCTACAAAAAAATAGGAGACACTTTAATGACATTGGTGAGGCAAAGATTTTATAGATATGACACAAAAAGCAAGAGATAGAAAATATTCATATATTTGCCATCATCAAAATTTAAAAACTTTTACTCTTCAAAAAAATACTCTAATGGAAGTGAAAAGCAAAGCCACAGATTGGGAGAAAGTATCTGCAAACATATATCCAAAAAAGGATTTGTATCTAGTATAAAAAAAATTTACAATTCAACTATAAGACAAACAATCAAATTTAAAAATAGTCAAATTTGAACAGACATTTCACCAAAGAAGATGTATAGGTAGCAAATAAGTATATTAAATATGCTCAACATCATTATTCATTAAGGTCACACAAATTAAAACTAAAATAAGATACCAGTAAACTTCCTCTAGAGTGGCTAAAATTTAAAGGGCCAAACCAAGTGTTGCCAAGGATATGGAACAACTGAAACTTTCATACATTGTTATTAGAAATGTAAAATAACAATCTCTTTAGAAAACAGTTTGGCAGCTTCTTAAAAAGTTAAACATATACCTACCATATGACCTAGTAAACTCACTGTAGGTATTTACCCAAGAGAAAGAAAAGTATATGTCCACACAGAGACTAGTACATTAATATTAATAGCGGCTTTATTTGTAAAACCTCAAGCTGAAAATAGCTCAAATGTTTATCAACAGGTAAATGGTGAAACAAACTGTGGTATATCCATACAATAGAATGTTAACATGAAAAACAAAGAGTAAAAAAACTGTACAAACTATTGATACATGCAACAACATAAATGAATTTGAGAATAATTATGCTGAGTGTGGGAAGTCAGATTTTTTTAAGAGTACTATGAGATTCCATTTGTATAAAATTCTAAAAAATAAAAAAAAAAACCTAACAGATAGTGGGAAGAAAAGGGATTAGTGGTTTCCTAGGGATTAGCAGAAAGGAAAAGGGCATAGGGAATCTTTTATGGGTGATGGAAATATTCACTATCTTGATGTAGTGATAGTTACACTGGTGTATAAATATGTCAAGATACATCTACTTGTACACTTTAAATGTGTGTAGTTTATTGTATTTCAATTGTACCTCAGTAAAGCTATTAGACAAATAAAGATATTTCTTTGTCTTTTAAAGGCATCTTGAAAAGACTGGTGTAGAGATAATAGAAATAATGGTCATCTAGCAAATAATGAATATTCTAAACATCTGAGCTCTGCACCAGCTGATATAGTGATACAAATGAAGTAGAAAACAATCTTGCCATGGAATACCTTAGTGTCCAGGGACACAGAAAGAGTCAACATGGAAGAATCACTAGAGGAAGTAAGTACTTTATACAGAGTAACACAAGCTTGCACAAAAGACCTAGGCCCAAACAAACTGTATTCATGGCTTAGGCCAGACGAAAGCACACAGGCCTGGCTGAACAGGGAAATAGAGAAAATATTTATCCATTCTGTATGATGTGAAATGCAGAAAGTCTCCTAAATATCTCCATCACCAACATGCCTATATGGCCTAAATGTTCCTAATAGGTCAGAAAATCAAGTTTAAAGCTCCTCTCAGGTAAGCCACCGTTAAGATATACTCATTTTGCCTGGCAACTTAGATCTCTTTGGCTTTTCCTGTGACCTTTATTTCATCAAGTGTGCCCAGTGTCACCTCATGAGTTCAAAAAAACAAAAACAAAAACAAAAACAAACAAACGAAAAAAAAGGGTAAGTACTGTATTCTATGGAAAATTGGCAAAAAAAAAAAAAAAAAAAAAAAAGAGAATGGTAAATTTCCGACACTGATGTTTTACAGATTGTGAAGAACGGAATTGGGGAATCTCTAGACTACTTCTATAATTTGTTGGCTTAAACTATTAGGAGTTTAGAGAGTTGCACCTATAATTTTCATGTATAAGAAGAACTCCAGTGAGATCTCAATACATTTCAGATTGCTGTTTCCTTGCCATTCTAAAGTAAGATGGTTAGCGTATCTCAATTGCTCAACACTTTTACAAAAGTAACCTATTGAAATAAGAGCAGTATGATTTCTGCAGAAAAAAACAATGTGTTACTAATTTATTATTCTCTGAGGAATGAGGAAAGTGGATTAGAGAAACCCATGATTCAGAAATATATTAATCATCTAATATGTCCCTAGCAATTAGAACTTTGGAAACCACTCCTATTCTAAAAGTATTGAAAAGTTTTTTATGTTAAAGATTATTAAAAACTGAACTACTTTGGAACTGTTGGAACTTTGACATTGGCAAAGAATAAATAAAGGAAACTTCTCAGAGTAGGGAACTATTTGTTTTTTTGTTTTGAGGCAGGATCTTACTCTGTCACCCAGGCTGGAATGTAGTGACACAATCTTGGCTCACTGCAACCTCCCTGGCTTAAGCAATCCTCCTACCTCAGCCTCCCAAGTAGTTGGGACTACAGGTGCCTGCCACCACACCCAGCTAAATTTTGTATTTTTTGTTGAGATGAGTTTTGCCATGTTGACTAGACTTGCCTCAGACTCCTGGGCTCAAGTAATCTGCCCACCTCAGCCTCCCAAAGTGCTAGGATTACTGGCATGAGCCACTGCCCTGGAAAGTAGCAAAGTTTTGATTGAGGATCTGTCAAGAACCCATGCTTGGGTTGATCTCATTTAATAGCTTTAGATTTATTCTACAACACAATAAATGGTGCACAGTGTCTCTAAGTCTGACAATGGCATGAAACTCTATCTGGAATTAAAGAATCAGTCAAGATTTCAAAATAGACTCCAGGAACATTTCACAGGTTTTTGCCAGGGTGCAAATGAGTCAATAGCATATTACTGTTTTTGAAGAGGTCTCTAATATTAGGTATGTGCCAAGAAATGTTTTCAGAAGCAATTGGGAGTTATTCTCTAAGGACTAGTTTTGTGGACTGCTTTGATTTTTGAAAGAAATAAACAAAATATTGGTCATCAACAAAAAAGAAACTGGAAATACAATACAGAATGTTCAGAGACTATAACCCCTGGAACAGTGTGTGATGTTCTGACTGCTGATCCTCAATGGTGAGAAAATGAAATAAGTAAAGGACAAGAAAAATGAGCTGGGGGATGAGGAGACAAACATGAGACAAACCATGAGACATGATTTAAAAACTATCAAATCATGAAGCATATGGATAAAGTGATCATAGACTCATTTAACATTTGTGGCCTAAAGAAATCCTAGTAAAGAAGACAAACTAAGCATTAGTAACCATTATTTACAAATAAGGAAACTAGGCTTATAGAAGTCAAATTAATAGGATCATACAATCGCCAAGTAACAGAGCCATATCTGCTGCTACAGTATGCTTTCTACTGTACTCACAGTTACCTCTTGACTTAGTAGAACAGATTATACACTCATTACTCCCAATAAAGCAATACTTAAGAGAAGTGTAGGTTGACAGAATGAAAGGGGGTTAGACAGATTGATGAAAAAATGAACCATAAATGTTTCCTTGCAATAACCAGAGTACATTAACTGAATAAGGTAGAAATTAAATAGAACAAAAGGGGAGTCCAGTGTAATAGGACCTCTGAGTTGAGTACAGCGGAATAAAAGAAAGATGCCATCAAGATAAAAAGAACAAAGCTGGAGGCATCATGCTACCCTACTTCAAAATACTATAAGGCTGCAGTAACCAAAACAGCATGGTACTGGTACAAAGACACATAGACCAATGGAACAGAATAGAGAACTCAGAAATAAGATGGCACATGTACAACCACCTGATCTTTGAGAAACCTGACAAAAACAAGCAATGGGGAAAGGATTCCCTATTTAATAAATGGTGCTGGGAAAACAGGCTAGCCATATGCAGAAAATGGAAACTGGACTTTTTCTTTACACCCTCTACAAAAATTAACTCAAGATGGATTAAAGACTTAAATGTAAAACCCAAAACTATAAAATTCCTTGAAGAAAATTAGGCAATACCATTCAGGACTTGGCACAGGCAAATATTTCATGATGAAAAAGTCAAAAGCAATTGCAACAAAAGAAAAATCAAAAATTGGGATCTAATTGAACAAAAGAGCTTCTGCACAGCAAAAGAAGCTGTCATCAGAGCAAACAGACAATCTACAGAATGGGAGAAAATTTTTGCAATCTGCCCATCTGAGAGAAGTTTAATATCCAGAGTCCACAAGGAACTTAAACAAATTTACAAGAAAAAAACAAACAACCCCATTAAAAACTGGGCAAAGGACATAAACAGACACTTCTGAAAAGAAGACATTTATGTGGCCAACAAACATATGAAAAAAAGTTCAATATCACTGATCCTTAGAGAAATGCAAATGAAAACCAAATGGAGATACCATCTCATGCCAATCAGAATGGCAATTATTAAAAAATTGAGAAACAGTAGATGCTGGAAAGGCTGTGGAGAAATAGAAACACTTTTATACTGTTAGTGAGAATGTAAATTAGCCCAACCATTGTGGAAGGCAGTGTGGCAATTCCTCAAAGACGCAGAGACAGAAATACCAATAGACTGAGCAGTCCCATTACTGGGTATATACCCAAGGGAATATAAGTCATTCTATTAGAAAGATACATGCACGCATATGTTCATTGCATCACTATTCACAATAGCAAATACATGGAATCAACCCAAATGCCCATTAATGATACACTGGATAAAGCAAATGTGGTACATATATACCATGGGATGCTATGTAGCCATAAAAAGGAATGAGATCATGTCCTTTGCAGGGACATGGATGGAAATGGAAGCCATTATTCCCAGCAAACTAACACAGGAACAGAAAACCAAGTACCACTTGTTCTCACTTATAAGTGGGAGCTGAACAGTGAGAACACATGGACACATAGAGGGGAACAACATACACTGGGGCCTGTAGGGCAGTGATGGGGAAGGTGGAGGGAAAGCATCAGGAAAAATAGCTCATGCATGCTGTGCTTAATACCTAGGTGATGGTTTGATGGGTGCAGCAAACCACCATGGCACATGTTTACCTATGTAACAAACCTGCACATCCTGCACATATACTCCAGAACTTTAAAAAAAAAAAAAAAAAGAAGATAGAAGTGAGCCAAGGAAGGAAAATCAGGTATCAAAGATACATCTTCACAATTTTACATAGGCCTGATTATCCATATGTAAAAGGTGTAGTGAACCCCTTAGGAAGCTACACACCAACCGCAACACAAGCTGCTCAACGTGAGTCTGGATTTCCTCTTTTCAAAGGTTTTCAGAGATTACAGGCCTTTTTTTGAAGTATTGGGAAAATATGATTTCTTGTAAATGGATGATTTTTGGAAACATCCCAAAGTTATTTGAAATAAGCTGTTTTTGGAACAAATTCATTGAAGTACATGAGCAACAAGTTGGGTAGTACCATCTGGGCATATATGGGTCTGAGACTTGTATTATTGTATGGCTAGGAAGATGGCTTGAAGGGAAATAGGGCCAAAGCTTGGCTTGTCTTAGGACCTCCTGACTGAGATTGTAGTTCCACTCCTTCACACGATCCCTGTCCCACAGTGACCCAATTGCTGGGTGAATTTTCTGGGAGGGGGTGGGTGTTTCATGATTTCCTTCGTTGGAGTGAATAATTGGAAGTGGAGAGTGATATGTTAGTGCTTCCTTGAAGGATGTAATTAGGTAATATCATGCAAGAAGGAAACTGTCATAAAGCTAATAAAATGCAAATGAGAAGGAACTGCAGCATTGCTCATCTGCATCATCTCATTTGCAGAATTTAAAATGAAACAATAGAGATGAACCAAGAAGTTACATACATTCATCAGGATTGCTGGAGAGTCCTGACCTCTGGCCATCGATCAAAGGGAAGCATTCACTACTGAAAGTTTGTCTTCACAGTGCTGGGATCTGAAATTAAAAGGAAGAAGGATAAAAAGTGGTATGCTGAATGGATTAAAGGTAATATTTTGATTATATCAGTAGTTTTCAAACTTTTATAACTTATGAGCTGTTTGGGAATATTTGAGCATATGATCAGTCCACATGTGAATTATCCTGTCTACAAAGATGTCAAGGAAATACTTCTACTGCCCCTTCTGAAGCCATCTTAATTCCAGGAGCTGAATAAATTTCAAAGTCATTGATGACTGCATCAGCCAAAATTTGTCCAAATGTTTTGAAATGTATTTCTATTTCCTGTCACATCTACCTCTTTGGCTAATGCATTCATTTTATGAGTTTCAAAAATTGCCGTCTCCCTGTCCCAGGTCTTTCAAGTTGTCGAGTAAGCAAATCTCTGTTCACTTTGTTTATACTACTTATGATTATGTAGGTTTAATTACTTCTAATTAGATTTCCATATTAAAAGTACAAATTTAACCTTAAACAAAAAATTTGTTTTATAATTGTCAATGTCTCCAATTATTTTGAGCTCCTCTTCTCTGTATCTTTTCAAGTTATGGCAAACTTGGTTTTGAGGTGTAGCAGCAAGAGCTACATAAATCTTTTCAAGCAGAGATATACCAGTATAAAGCTTGCTTTCCAGTATAGTCCTTAATGATTTTCTTCAATTTCCAGGCCTTTTTGCCTGATGCAGAATATGGGTAAGTATGCTGGGGTCAATGTTTAATGACTCTGGGTCTTTTTCTTGAGCTAGTTTCTTGAGACTATCTAAGGGATAGTCTTTCATTTTATAGATGTATTTTAGATTATTCATAAATTCATTACTTTTTCCTCACACACATTATAACATCTCTTAAGGCTCTGCCCATTGACACGGATCTCAGGATGATTCTATAATGTCTCTCTTCTCTGGGGTGTCTACTACTGTCTGGGGAGATTTGTATATCTTGGAGTCTGAGACTTAAGTGTGCACTCCTTCCTTATCATCATTTATAAACCTATTCAACAGACTCTGCCCCAGGAAGGATTCTTGAATAATTAAATGAGCATCCAAAGGTACTGATTTTAGGAGAACAAGGTTGTTGGGTACAGGTAGTTAATTATTCCTAAAACCGAGTATGTCCAATACATGTGTCTTGAGAAGCTGTAAGAAAGTAACACAAGAGCAACAATGGAATGTGACAATTGCCTGCACTGTCTTTCTAGGTTGAAAATCCAAGAAGTTTACGTGTACTTAATTTTATTTCCTTTATTTGCTTATTTATTCACTCAAAGAATTCAGGATCCATATTGCCATAGTGGAAATTGGTTATTTCCGTTTTAGTCTTGAATTGTCTAATTTTGTTCAACTTGCCTGGTACGGAGGGGAGATTCACCAATGGGCCTCACCTGTAAGTGAGGGTCACATCTGTAATTCTCTGATCGCATGATGCAGAAGTAGGTCACATCTTCCATTTTCATCCTGGGATTCCTGTGAAATTTACAGATGCACAGATGGAAGTCATTTAGTCTTAGAGAGATACCTTCATCTGCTTTGTCAATTTGATGATGAATAAGACCGAGTTGAATGTATTTAGAACATC
Source organism: Macaca mulatta (assembly GCF_049350105.2). Lineage (NCBI taxonomy): Eukaryota > Metazoa > Chordata > Mammalia > Primates > Cercopithecidae > Macaca > Macaca mulatta. The sequence continues at coordinate 118,736,423 of NC_133406.1, forward strand.
TTGGCTATAAATTCCTCCATATAGCTTAACCCACTGTTTCCTGCAGTATGCACCCCTTTACCGAGAGAGAGAAAGATAGAGAAAGAATTTCATGTTTCTGTGGGTTTTAGAAGGCTATAAGAAGGGATTTTTGTTTGTCCACTTTCAGAACTTATTAATAGACAGTTACTGAACACCTACCTTGGGCACAGAAATGATCACATTCTCTCCTGAGAATTTTGAACCCACAGCCAAGTACAGGTGTGGAAATTTGATGATAGAATTAATACCAATGGAAAAAGGTGCCCACAGAACTGAAAAAAGTGGCCACTGGCGATGACAGTGACCTGGGAGGGAGCGACGCAACCTAGAGAGACAGTGTGGGGAATCGTCACGTTCCATTACAGCACCCTTCTCTTACTCTCTTGGAGCTTCTCAAGCCACAGGTGTCGGTCATATTGGTTTTAGAGATTATTAGTAACTACACAAACCCAACAATTTTGTTTTCCTGAAACTAGAAATGTCCTGTTTCCAACTTTGTATTTTCATCAACTTCTTTTTCTATGATGTGTGAGAAACTAGAATATTCAGTGTGCTTTCTTGAACACCAGCCTTGTTTCAACTCTTTGATAAGTGGACTATTCTCTGAAGCTGGCCCTCAGTCTTACTCTGGGTTGATCAACCAAGGTCAATATTTGTCCACATGCACATAGCAGGAGCACTTTTCCAAGAATTGTAAAGGAGCCACGGTGCTTTAAAGCCTTCTGGACCTGGGTCTCATGTGAAAACACAACAATGGGCCTCCTGGCCTGAGATGAGCCTGCAGAGCACCTTGTCACAGCACGCATATGATGTATATCAAAAATGAACACATTTTGTATTCCAATTACACTGATTTGATCTTTACAAATTATATGGATGTATTAAATTGTCACATGTACCCCCAAAATATGTACATCTATTATGTATCAATAAAAGAATTAACATTTTTTAACTTCTTTTTGGTAGAGCCATAACATCTGGGGAGCAATTAATTGCAGAAGCAATTAATCTGGCTATCGACTGATATTTACTCAGGATAAGGAAAACTCATTACTAAGTAAGATGTGCAAGAAAGAGTAATTCACAGTAAGCAAGATTTTTGTAGCTTGTACTGCTATAAATTTGTATTACTGACTGACATTGGGACCATCTACATGTAAATCCTACAAATCAGGACAGAACAGTGACCTCCTCAGGTACTCATCATACTTATCTCAGTTTCCAGAACTCAGCAATCAATCTGAAAAGGTAACTAAAATGGCACTTATAAGAACCATAGATTGGTAAAGTTAATTATCCATATTTGTTAATAATATAAATAATAGTTACTATTTATAGTGTCCCTACCATGTACCAGGCTTCATGCTAAGTACTTTATATTTTTAAATTTTTATTTCAATAGCTCTTGGGGTACAAGTGGTTTTTTTGTGACATAGATAAATTATACAGTGGTGAATTCTAAGATTTTAGTGCACCTGTCACCCAAATAGTGTACATTGTACCTAATGGGTAGTTTTTTTAATCCCGAGCCCCTCTTCCAACCTCTCACTCCTGAGTCTCCAAAGTCCATTATATCACTCTGTATGCCTTTGTGTACTCAAATATGCTTTACATCACTTAATCCTAACAACAATATTACGAGGTAGATACTATTATTATCCCCAATATATAATCGTGCACCACCACATAGTTCCATTGATGGACTGCATTTAGGACGGTGGTCCCATAAGATTATAGTGGAGCTGAAAAATTTCTATCATCTGTAATGTTGTAGCCATCACAATGTTGTAGCACAAACCATTACTCATGTTTGTGGTGAATCTCCTGCATTGCCAGTCACGTAAAAGTATAGCACATACAATTATGTACAGTATGTAATACTTGATAATGGTAACAAATGACTATGTTACTGCTTTATATATAATATTTACTATACTATAGTTTTTTATTGTTATTTTAGAGTGTACTCCTTTTACTTATGGAAAAAAGGTGACTGTGGCTGGGTGCAGTGGCTCACACCTGTAATCCCAGCACTTTGGGAGGCCAAGGCAGGTGGATCATGAGGTCAGGAGTTCAAGACCAGCCTCCCAAGATGGTGAAACCCAGTCTCTACTAAAAATACAAAAATTAGCCGGGCATGGTGGCGGGTCCCAGCGACTCGGGGGCTGAGGAAGAGAATTGCTTGAACCCGGGAGGCGGAGGTTGCAGTGAGCCGAGGTCATGCCACTGCACTCCAGCCTGGGTGACAGAGCGAGACTCCGTTTCAAAAAAAAGAAAAAAGATAAAAAGGTGACTGTAAAACAGCTTCCGGCAGGTCCTTCAGGAGGTATTTCAGAAGAAGGCATTGCTATTCCAGGAGATGACAGCTACATGCGTGTTATTGCCCCTGAAGACCTCCCAGTGGGACAAGATATGTTCTGTGTCTTAGTTTTTAACAAAAAATGTTAAAAAGTAAAAAATAAAAATAAAAAATTTTTAAAATAGAAAAAAACTTGTAGAATAAGGATATAAATAAAAAATATTTTTGTATAGCTGTATTACATGTTAAGCTATGTTATTACACAAAAGCCAACAAGTTGAAAAATTAAAATGTATAGAGTAAAAAATGTAGTAAGATAAGTTTATTATTGAAGAAAAAAATTTAATAAATTTAGTGGAGCTCAAATATACAGTATTTACGAAGTCTACAATAGCGTACAGTAATATACTAGGCCTTCACACATTCATTCACCACTCACTCAGGGACTCACCCAGAGCAACTTGCAGTCCTGTAAGTTCTATTTATAGTAAGTGCCCTATACAGGTGTATCATTTTTTATTTTAAATACCATGTTTTTACTGTACCTTTTTTATGTTTAGATATGTTTAGATATCCCAATGCTATTGTGTCATAACTGCCTATAGTATTCAGAACAGTGACATACTGTACAGGGTTGTAGCCTAGAAGCAACAGACGATATCACATAGCCTAGATGTGTAGCAGGCCATACCTTCTGGGTTTGTGTGATTATACTCTATGATGCTATCATAGCACACAGTCACGTAACAACACATTTCCCAGAACGCATCCCTGTTGTTAAGAAATGCAGGGCTATATATAGATAAGGAAATTGAGGATCAAAGAATTTAAAGAACTTCATAAGATCACACAACTAGTTAAGTGGTAAAGCCAACATTCAAATTTAGTTCTAAGTGTTTTCTAGGCCAAAGGTCTTCTGGGTCCAATTGCATTAAGTAAGAAAGAAAGAAGAGGGAGGAGGAGCAGGAGGAGGAGGAGAACTGACTAGAAGTAGAATTTAGTGCAATTGAACCAGAAACTTTGAATCAGGTTGTGCAAAATGTCAAAAGCTGTGACTTTTTGTAAGAAAGCAATCAAGTCTTCTCTGACTTTCCCTAGGGCATCACCAGATCTCAAGTTGTCTTGAGTTGCCTCTCCTAGAAAGGGGTTCCCTATTTAAGTTTCCTGTCAACATGTTTGTGGCATAATAAGAAATATATTTGATATTTGACATAGATTCCTAGCACAGAGCTCCTAAAACCCTGGGAATTTCCTGGGTGATAGGAGTGTCTTTTGTTATTCATAATGAGGTCATTTTGATCATCCCTGAATTTATGTTAATGAGATGACTTAGGTGGGGTCATAGAGCTTATGCCAAAAAGATAGACTCAGGATGGGAATGGTCATTAGAAAGATTAAGAAATTAGAGGGTTGAAATTTTTACCTCCACCTACCAACCTCCTGAAAGTAGGTGGTGGAGCTAATGATCAAGCTCTATAAAAACTCTTGAAGAATGAGACTTGATGAGCTTCTGCATTGGTCAACACATCAAGGTGCTCAGGGGTGGCACAATAGAGAAGGCATGGAAGATCCCCTCCATACCTTGCCCTATGATCTCTTCCATGTAGCTGTTCCTGAGTTGCATCCTTTATAATATACTGGTTAACATAAATAAAGAGTTTCCCTGAGTTCTGTGAGCTATTCTAGCAAATTATTGAACCCATGGAGGGGATTGTAGGAACTCCTGAATTATAGCTAGGCTTGAGATTGGCATCTGAAGTGGGAGTAGACTTGTGGGACTGATCCCTTAACTTGTGGGATCCGATGCTAACTCCAGGTAGATAGTGTTGGAATTTAATTGAATTGTAGGACACCCATTTGGTGTCAGAAAATTGGTTGGGTGTCCTGTGTGAAAGTGTAGCGATGTGTGTCTTTCAGAGTGGTGTATTTGCAAAGTTGTACAATCAGCGAAGGTCATAATGTATGGTTAGTCCTAATCCTATCATCATGTAAGCAAATAGTACTGGCGGTTTTGACCAAGAGTTACAGTGAAAATTGCTTTTTAGAGCGCTGATATATATACAAATTGCCTGAGTGGTCTTTCTGAGTGAAATAAATAATATTATATCACATTTACTTATATATTTTTGTTTATCTATTTCTGTATGCTATTTTTCATGTGAGGATTTTTACTCTCATTAAATTCCTCCCTAGAGGGAATCTGTGATGGCAGCAATATTTATTCTAAATATTTGGGTCAGAGTAATTAAACAGAAAGGACCTTTTTGATGAAAATAGATGTATGAAATGAGACATTAAAAGTGATTAACTGCTCTGTGTTAATTTGGCAGTAGATTATCTGGAAGTAAGCCTCTCAAAATTCATTGTTGCTGAGTTTTTTATGACTTAATGTTAACCCAACTTCTTAGTGCGTACAACGGAATGAGGAAAGACGTATAGGGTTATAGACAAAACAACTAGGTGATGTAATTCCTGCTTTTAAGCTCATCAGACAAACCTTTGTTTTTCAGTCCAAGTTGCAAGCCAAGCTGTGGTCATCTTTGCCCCTGAGTTTGGGTTATCCACACTGTTGCTATTGTTACTCCATGACAGAGCTGAATTTCCCCCCTTTCCTAATTCTGCTTATCTTTAAGAAATAGGATGCCTTCAATAGAAAGTTCCCTTTGTAACCAGACCAGCTGAGTCTGTCTAGAACCAAGATAGCTGACCAAACAACTTCAAAAAGATCTCGGGCTTCATTATAATCTCATTTCCATGCTAAATGACACTCCTAACAGTGCTATGACAGTTGACAATTACCATGACAATGACCAGAAGAAGCCATAAAAGGACCAAAAAAAAGGCAGCAGTCCAGCTCCAGAAAGTTCACTATGCATTTCTGGAAAAGAAAGGAATATTCCTCCCCTTGTTTTTAATGTCCAACCCCTTCATTAGAGAAATCCTATATTTTAACCCCCTCACCCATCACTTGTTGAGAAGTTGATCTATGAGCCATGTTCCCATTTCTTCATTCCATGGCCATCAAATGAAGCCTGAACTGCTTGACACTCATTTTCAGTTTCGTGTATTGGCTTCATGACACTGAACAGAAAAAGACCCCATCTTTTGGGAGACCAGCTTTGTCGCTAACACTATGTATTCATTTTTAACCATAGAATTACTAACAAAGAGACTTGGCCACACTTCTGTGGCTCTTGGAGGAAAAGGGGTGTATGTTTGGCAGCTCAGCTGAGGACTGAACTCCCAGAAGGCAAGCCATGGCCCAACATAGGCTGTGCATGTTGTTTGTGGAGGTCACATGTTTCTGTAGAAAGCACTCAAACCTAGCGGTCAGATAGGACTGGATTTGAATGCCAGCTTATCTTCCTTACAACTGCATTATTCATACAAAAATTAGAGGGAACCTTGCCTCTAATCATCCTCTGACTGACACTGTGTGTGTCCTAGCATAGGCATCTCCCCTGCAGCCTCATCTAAGGTAGTGGTCTCTGTTAGAAAAGACAGCTCATGCCTATTCCTGATAAGTCAATGTTACTCTTAAAAAGATATATGCCTGATGTAAATGATGAGTTGATGGGTGCTGACGAGTTGATGGGTGCAGCACACCAACATGGCACATGTATACATATGTAACAAACCTCACATTGTGCACATGTACCCTAGAACTTAAAGTATAATAAAAAAATTTAAAAAAAGGAAATAAAGTAATTTATAATTGGGAAAAAAAAAAAGATATCTGGAAATTACTAGAAAAATCATTCCACTCCTGAAACTGTGTGTTTCTTTAGCTTCTCTAAGGTGTACCTCAAGTGTTTTTCCCCTTTTGTAGCAAGCTATAAAAGATACAATATATATAAAATGTACAAGACATATGTACCATGTGTATGTATTGTATATCCCACTCACAGCTGGATTTTTTAAATCACTTTTCTTGGGATAAGAAACAGAAATATCATGGAATCTCAATTACATTTTATTTCTCTGGTGATCAGCTTCCCAGCCTCATATATCCATAACAAAATTGAGAAAAAGAAGTATTTTTTAAAAAGACAATGAAAATACCACACCACCACAATCACCCCCCGCCCCACCAAAGAAATGATGCTGAGAGCTGACATGAAATGCAGAACTCTGCTGGTTGCCAGTGCACACACAGACACAGTGATAGCTGACAGCATGACAACAAAGTAAGAGCAAAAACACTGAGGACAACTATTTCAAAAAGAGCAATATGAGCCACTCGGCAAAGGACCAAACCTTCCACACCTCAACAGTGGTTATGGAGATCACTGTATTATAAAAGGATACTTTTTTTCCCGAAAAGATAATCCTCAGCTATCAATAAATTGTTAAATTTTATTTAACCTTCTTTGTTTAAGAAAGCAGTGAAATATCTAAGACTGTTTTAGAAGATCTTTCAGAAAAATGTTAGAGATTTAAAATAAAAATTTTAAAATTTTAAATTATTTTTAAATTTAAAAAATATTTTTTGTTTATTTTTATTTTTTAAGCTTAAAGATAATTTTTAAAACTTATTTTTTAAGTTTAAAAAATAATTTATGTTGACCAGTTCATTCTGGGATAATATAGGTATTAAAATGTAAGCTTTTTTCCTCCTAAAATATGCATGTGGCTAGTCATATTTGAGCTTGCAATTCTGAATACTATTGAGAAGGCTATGAGGGCTACCGAGTGTTTGTTCTTGTTCTAACTACCTGAAGAGTTAGTTGGTCTTTTTTGTGATGTTAGCAGACATCATCATCATTAGTATTTCTGTGGCATGTAGTGTACCTGGGATGAATTCACTGACACTCTGGCAATATGGCCTATGTAGGACTAGGGGAAAAAAAAGGTATAATCATGTAGTATTGGAGCTGATAGCAGGTAGAGATGTCTAATCCAAGAATTTTAATTTAGAGATGGAGAAATTGAGTTCCAGTAGCTACTCAAGGTACATGACTGGTGAATTCACAGCCCAGGACCAGAATGTAGGTCTCCAGATTCCCAGCCCCATCCAATGCCCCTTCTGTCATGCTTCCATCAAATGTGAGATAATGATGAGGCCTCTGTGGCAACTTTGAGATATCTTCAGAAGTGCCCCAGAACCCATCAATCAGGTAAAAAAATCCCCATTTAGACATTTAGTGAACGCTACTATTAAAATAATGAGAATGTAAAGTGATCTTCATTAATTACCTACAAATGTTCAACCAAGCCTTTGCATGGATAACTCATATTTCTACTGAAGAAGTCAGTAAGAGAGATAAAGAAAACATTTAAATTCACACTAATCGTTAGTTAGTAGATTGTTTCTCACACCATGCTCCAGGCCCAAGTTCCAAGGCAGTAAGAGAGAGAAGGAGGGCGTGGGGTACAGGGGCTCTCACCAACTGAGCAGCTCTTCAGCTACTGGTATATATTTTAGAATCCTGCATGAGGTTTCTTCATTGAAAGAATGTATGCTGGAACTGAGGTCTGAAAAACCACTTCATGTTACCCAAAGTGCTGGGCCCACTCCCTCCACTGGATGCTCTTGCCCCGGGAGCCTGGACCCCGTGGACCACAGCCTGGTGCTCCTTAGGCTTTGCCGGCAGCCTCTCACTTTTCACCTTCCTTGCCCATGCTCCTTCTCCACCTGGGAGGTCTTTGAGAAATTTGCTACTTTATTGCAACTAAGGGTTTGTTTAGGAGAGGATTTAGATAGCAGTTCTCTACTGGATAGATGAGCAGCTTCCCTTCACATCCGGTTCCAATATCCTGGGTAGTCTTATCGGAATCAGTAGTTCATACCCTTTCACAAATGTCAAGCTGCAAATAGCAATTGACAATCCAGCTACTTTGAGAGTTGCCATTATATTGTCAGTCTGAAACCATTGCATTTATTTAATAGTTAGTACTTTGTGAAGATTTGTATGGAGACTATTTAAATTTTTTTTAAAAATTGTGGTAAAATATTCACAACAAACTTGTTAGCTTATAAACAATAGAAATTTATTTCTCACAGTTGTGGAGGCTTGGGAAGTTCAAGAACAAACCGTCAGCAGATTTGGTGTTTGGAGAGGGCCAGCTGAGTGGTTCATAGAGGGAAGCTTCTTGCTGTGTCCTCACATGATGGAAGGGACAAACAGAGTACTAATATTATTCACCAGGGTTCCACCCTCATGGACCTAATCACCTCCCAAAGTGCCTGTCTTTTAATACCAGATTTAAATATATGAAAAAAAAATTTTTGTGAGATGGAATGTTGCTCTGTCACCCAGGCTGGAGTGCAGTAGCATGATCTCACTTCACTGCAACCTCTGCCTCCTGGGCTCAAGCGATTCTCGTGCCTCAGCCTCCTGAGTAGCTGGGATTACAGGTGTGTGCCACCACACCTGATTAATTTTTGTATTTTTAGTAGAGACAAGGTTTCACTGTGTTGGCCAGGCTGCTCTTGAACTCCTGACTTCAAGTGATCCACCCACCTTGGCCTCCCAAAGTGCTGGGATTACATAAATACATGAATTTTAAGGAGACACATTCAGGCCATAGCAATCCTTAGCGGATTTCTGATTTGCAAGCATTTTCTTCCATTCTGTGGGTTGTTGTTTCACTCTGTTGATAGAGTCTTCAGATACACAAAAGTTTTCATTTTGTTCAAGTCCACTTTATCTATTTTTTCTTTTTGTTGTCTGTGCTTTTGGTGTCATATTTAAGAATTCATTGCCAAAGACAATGTCATAAAGGTTTTTTCCCTATGTTTTCTTCTAAGAGTTTTATTTTTTTAGATCTTGTATTTAGGTGTTTGATCTATTTTGAGTTATGTTTGTGTATGGTTTAAGGTAAGGGTTTAACTTCATTATTTTGCATGTAGATATCCAGTTTTTCTAACATCATTTAGTGGAAAAAACCTCTTCCCCCTATTGAATGGTCTTGGAACACTTATTAAAAGTAATTTGACCATATCTGCAAGGATTTAGTTCTAGGCTCTCTATTTGATTGCATTGGTCCATATGTCTGTCCTCATTCCAGGATCACACTGTCTTCATTACTGTAGCTTTGTAGTAAGTTTTGAAATGAGGAAGTATGAGTCCTCTAACTTTGTTGTTTTTTCCAGATCGTTTTGGCTATTTGGGACACGTCCCAATTTGACATGAATTTCAGGATTGGTTTTTCTATTTCTGCAAAAAATACCATTGGGATTTTGATAGGAACTGCTTTGAACCTATAGATCACTTCGGGTAATATTTCCTCCCTTCTGCTAGATTTGGATTTAGTTTGCTATTTTTCCTAGTTTCCTGAGATGCACAGTTAGGTTATTGATTTGATATCTTTCTTCTTTTTAAATGTATTCATTTACAGTTATAAATTTTTCTCTTAGCATTGCTTTTGCTGCATCCCATAAATTTTGGAATCTCGTGTTTTCAGTCTCATTCGTCTCAAGGTATTTTCTAATATTCCTTGTGATTTCTTTTTTGATCCATTGGTTGTTTGAATGTGTTGTTTAATTTCCATATATTTGTGGCAGTGAGAATGGTCCAACCTGGTGATATGCAATAAGGGGCTATATTGACTACAGAGAATTTAAAGCAGTGATAAAATTAGTGAACATGCATCTGCTTTTTATTATTGTTATGTGTTAGGAATTGTAAACAATGCCAGTGATAAAATACTCTTTCCTGAAAAAAAATAAACTTTTGTTCATCTAATAATCTAAATAATCACTGTAGTTACTACTGAGTTTTCATAATATATATTAACCTCCAGTTAACATATTTTTATTACTTATCCTGTCATAAACATTATCTTCTACATAACGGTTAATTCAAAGAACTCCTAATTATACACCCAGGTTCTTTCGGGGAGGAAGAACTCAAGTTCTATTTTTCTGTCATTACAATGATAGAGCTACTATTATTTAGCATCTACAGTTTATATGTGGGAATATATAATACCACAGGGGTTGGAAATACAAACTGCACCCCATAGAAACTTGAAAATCCCAAGCCACCACAAATTTTCGAAGTTTTCACCAAAAACAATTAAAATATATGACAAATTTTCTGAAGAAATTTAGTGAAAAAATTTTGACTGCAGACATGTTTGAAAACCCCTTGCAAATTACTCTGAAGAAACAATGACATGGAGAACATTGCAATTTCTGGAATTTTTGTGATATGTTTTTTTAAAATGAAACTCTGATAAACTTTGTTTAAACTTTCCCTATCTGTATATATGTTTCATATGAAAGTAACTTTTCAATATTAAAAGTAATAAGAAACATGTACTACCCATTTCCTTACTGTTAAATAAGTACATATATAATCCAAAATCATTAGCTAGTACAGTAAGTCTTCATTGATGATATGTTATGTATACATTTTTGCCATTTAAGGAAGTTACAGTATATACTCAATATAAGTATATACTCAATGTAAGTATAATTTATAGGTGATTTTTAAATTTCTAGAGCCTTGTTTTATAAGTATAACCTATACTTATAATGTAAATAATACTTGATTCATAATGCTTCTAAAAATGCTTATGGCAGCATGTTTCTTGGATCCTTTTAAATCTGTTATCAGCAAGTTCTTTTTACTTCAGAAAGTGGGATAGATGTGGTGTCACATATTTTGACCTATTTAAGTGGTCTGCAAATAACAATTTTTGAATGCCGTTGATATAAAAGGACCAGAAAATAGATTATTCTAGATCAAAACTCCTCAAATCTATGAATTTGTTGAAATTTCTCACTTGCTAATGCCGATTCCATCACTACCACCCTGGGCTCTTCCAGTTTCTTTTCTTTAGTGCATGTCAGCTAGAGAGAAATAAAATTTACAAAGTTAAACAAAGCAGTCTATATTAATTGTAGTAAATAAAATATAGTAAAATGCAAAGAGGCAAATCCTCTTATTCCATATCCAGAGAGGAATAACTACTGGAAGATACATATACCACTCTGTAGCGCACAATCCGACTTTTTCCACTAATGCAAACATTTCCTCATTTAATTACATTTTTCAACACCATGACTTTAAATGGCACATGTGATAACTAGTTCAACAAACCTGCTGTTGAGTTTTTAAACTGCTTCTAATTTTCCCCTACTGTGAATATCAGTGTGACGGACATCCCTGTAAAATAGGCATACATACAAGCACATATACTGGATTATTTCTTAAGGATACAGTTCAACAATTCAAATGGATAAATCAGATTCCACATCCATTTCTAAAGACTTTGATTCCTATTACTAACTTGCTTTACAGAAAGGAAATGCCAATTTAAACTACCTGCAGCAAATTATGAGAATGCCTTCTTCCCCACGCTGTGTTTCCAATGTTAATATGGTAGAGACTTGGGCTTTCTAAATGCTGAGTGGGAAAACCCACTAGCGTTGTGATGATTGGAGGTAAGGAGGGGGGGAAGAATAATTGATGAGCAGAGTTCCTGAGAAAGACAAGCAGTAGTGAAATTTGGAGCACAGGAGGAGGAGTCAGTCTTAGACAAGGATGACTGTCCCTTGGAGTGTTGATGTAGCCAAGCGAATGGCAGGCAGGGGCATGAAGTTGAGGAAATCTCTCATTAATACCCTCTGGTTCCTCTCTGAAGTAGGAAGCAAGGCTTAGCAAGATTAGGTAATTACCTCTGGATCATGTTGTTAATGAGAGATCAAGCCAAGATTGATATCACCTCTCCCAACTCAGTGATACACTAGTAATTTTAAGTAATTCTTACTAGACTACTTTAACATTTACTTAAGACAATTTTGCCTCAGCCAAAGATGATCATGACAGATACATATATATTCAGGAAAGGGGTAGTGGGCCTCATATATATATATATTCCCCCTTAAATAATTTTGAAAATATGTACTTCACCGTCTACATTTTTAAGTAATAGCTAAAATTTTTCATTATGGCTTTAAAAGGCTGCAAAAATATAATTTTTATGGCTATGATACCTATTGGCATGTTTAATTAAGATAGGTATATCACTAGTTTAAATTTATTAGTGGAATCTAAATGATAATTTAACATGACCATCACCCATTTTTAAAACTACATGAACATGCTCTTCTTAAAGAGTTAGAAATTTACATCATTTAATTTTTTTATTGTACTTGTATGTTTCAAGAATTGCATCTAAGTATATGTTTTATAATACACAACTATAGGCCAGGCATGATGGCTCATGCCTGTAATCCCAGCACTTTGGGAGGCCAAGGTGTGTGGATCATGAGGTCAGGAGATTGAGACCATCCTGGCTAACGTGGTAAAACCCTGTCTGTACTAAAAATAAAAAAATTAGCCAGGCCTGGTGAAGGGCGCCTATAGTCCCAGCTACTCGGGAGGATGAGGCAGGAGAATCGCCTGAACCTGGGAGGCAGAGGTTGCAGTGAGCCGAGATCATGCCACGGTACTCCAGCCTGGGTGACAGAGCAAGACTCTGTCTCAAAATAATAATAATAATAATAATAAATTACTTATGTAATATAAAATTATAAATGATAACTAATAAATTGAAATTAAATATTTAAAATTTCCCATTAACATAAAGCTCTGAATATTAAAAATTTCTCCTGGATTGAGTTATTAACACAAACAATAATGGTACACAATTGGTCAAAACCATGTAAATTAACTTTAACTCTTGAAAAATATTAGTTTGTTTTTTTTCACTGACTAGTTTGTTCAGAGTTCTTATTATGAAGGGATGTTGGATTTTATCAAAAGCTTTCTCTGCATCTATTGATAATCATATGGTTTTTCTTTTAATTTCTCTGTTTATGGTGAATTACATCTGTGGATTTGCACATGTTGAACCAACCTTGCATCCTAGGAATAAAGCCTCCTTGATGGTGGTGAATTAACTTTTTAATGCGCTGCTGCATTTGGTTTGCTAGTATTTTATTGAGGATTTAAAAATCTATGTTCATCGGGGATATTGGGCTGTAGTTTTCTTTTTTTATTGTGTCTTTGCCAGATTTTGATATCAGAGTGATGATGCTGGCTTCCTAGAATCAGTTAGGGAGGAGTCTCTTCTCTTTAATTTTTTGGACTAGTTTCAATAAAATTGGTTCCAGCTCTTCTCTGTACTTCTGGTAGAATTCAGCTGTGAATCCATCCAGTCCAGCACTTTTTTTGGTTGTTAGGTTTTTTATGGTTGATTCAGTTTCAGACCTCATTATTGGTCTGTTCAAGGTTTCAATTTCCTGATTCAGTCTTGGGAAGTTCTGTGTTTCCAGGAATTTATCCATTTCAAAACAAGGATGGCACTCTTACTTCTCCTGTTTCACATAGTACTGGAAGTCCTAGCCAGAGCCATCAGGCAAGAGAAAGAATTAAAAGGCATCAAAATAGAATAGAAGAAGCCAAATTATCTTGTTTCACTGATGATATGATTCTTTTTTATTTTTCCTTTGAGACAAAGTCTCGCTCTGTCACCCAGGTTGGAGTGCAGTGGCACAGTCTCGGCTCACTGCAGCCTCTGTCTCCCAGGTTCAAGTGATTCTCCTGCCTCAGCCTCCTGAGTAGCTGGGACCACAGGTGTGTGCCACCATGCCTGGCTAATTTTTATACTTTGAGTGGAAATGGGGTTTCACCATGTTGGCCAGGGTGGTCTCAAACTCCCGACCCCAAGTCATCGGCCTGCCTCGGCCTCCAAAAATACTGGAATTACAGGCTTGAGCCACTGCCCCTGGCCACTGATGATATGATTCTATGCCTAGAAAACCTTAAAGACTCTGCCAGAAGGCTCCTGGACCTGATAAATAACTTCAGTAAAGTTTCAGGATATAGAACCAACATATAAAAATAATAGCATTTCTATACACCAATAACATTCCAACTGAGAGCCAAAATAAAAATGCAATCCTGTTTACAATAGCCTCACAAAAAAAATCTGGGAATACATCTAAGCAAGGAGGTGAAAGATCTCTACAAAGAAGAGAACTACAAAGCACTGGTGAAAGAAATCAGATGACACAAACAAGTAGAAAAACATTCCATACTCATGGATTGAAAGAATCAATATTGTTAAAATGGCCATACTGCCCAAAGCAATCTACAGATTCAACGCTATGTCTATTAAACTACCAGTGTCATTTTTCACAGGATAAAAAACTATTCTAAAATTAACGTGGAATCAAAAAAGAGCCTGGATAGCCAAAACAGGTTACAGTAAGGTTACAATAATGAAAACAGCATTGCACTGATACAAAAACAGACACATAGACCAATGAAATAGAATAGAGAACTCAGATGTAAAGCTACATACCTACAACCATCTGATCTTCGACAAAGTTGACAAAACTAAGCCATGCGGAAAGGACAGCCTATTCAATAAATGGTGCTGCGAGAACTGGCTAGCCATATGCAGAAGAATGAAACGGGACCTGCTACTTTTCATTATATACAAAAATTAACTCAAGATGGATTAACGATTTAAATGTAAGACCTCAAACTACAAAAATCTTAGAAGAAATGTCCTCTGGACATCAGCCTTGACAAAGAATTTATGACTAAGTCCTCAAAAGCAATTGCAACAAAACCAAAAATGGACAAGTAGAACCTAATTAAACTGAAGAGCTTCTGCACAGCAAAAGAAGTTATCAGCAGAGTAAACTGACAACCCAAAGAATGGGAGAAAATATTTGCAAATGATGCATCTGACAAAAGTATAATATCCAGAGTTTATAAGGAACTTAACAAGCAAAAAAGAAGTATCTCCATTAAACAGTGGGCAAAAGACACGGACAGACAATTCTCAAAAGAAGACATACAAGCAGCTAATAAAATATGAAAAAATGCTCAACACCAGTAATCATCAGAGAAATGCAAGTCAGAATCACAATGAGATATACTATCTCACACCAGCCAGCAAGGTTATTATTAAAAAGTGAAAAAATAACAGATGTTGGTGAGGCTGCAGAGAAAAGAGAACACTTATACACTATTGGTGGGAATGTAAATTAGTTCATCTGCTGTGGAAAGCAGCTTGAAGATTTCTTAAAGAACTAGAAACAGACCTACCATTAGACCCAGCAATCCCACTACAGGGTATACACCCAAAGGAAAATAAATTATTCCACAAAAAAAGACATATGCCCTTGTAGGTTCACCACAGCACTATTCACAATAGCAAAGACATGGAATCAACCTAGGTGCCCATCAGTGTAGGATTGGATAAATGTGGTACATATAAACTAAGGAATACTATGCAGCCATAACAAAGAATGAAATCATGTCCTTTGCAGCAACATGGATGCATCTGGAGGCCATTATCCTAAGTGAATTCAAGTAGGAACAGAAAACCAAATACTGCATGTTCCCACTTATAAGAGGGAGCTAAACATTGGATACTCATGGACATAAAGGTAGAAATAATAGACATTATTGCATCTAAAACACCAAAAGCAATGGCAGCAAAAACCAAAATTGACAAATGGGATCTAATTAAACTAAAAAGCTTCTGCACAGCAAAAGAAACTACCATCAGAGTGAACAGGCAACCTACAGAATGGGAGAAAATTTTTGCAATCTACTCATCTGACAAAGGGCTAATATCCAGAACCTACAAAGAACTCAAACAAATTTACAAGAAAAAAACAAACAACCCCATCAAAAAGTGGGCAAAGGATATGAACAGACATTTCTCAAAAGAAGACATTCATACAGCCAACAGACACATGAAAAAATGCTCATCATCACTGGCCATCAGAGAAATGCAAATCAAAACCACAATGAGATACCATCTCACACCAGTTAGAATGGCAATCATTAAAAAGTCAGGAAACAACAGGTGCTGGAGAGGATGTGGAGAAATAGGAATACTTTTACACTGTTGGTGGGATTGTAAACTAGTTCAACCATTATGGAAAACAGTATGGCAATTCCTCAAGGATCTAGAACTAAAAGTACCATATGACGCAGCCATCCCATTACTGGGTATATACCCAAAGGATTATAAATCATGCTGCTATAAAGACACATGCACACGTATGTTCATTGCGGCACTATTCACAATAGCAAAGACTTGGAATCAACCCAAATGTCCATCAGTGACAGACTGGATTAAGAAAATGTGGCACATATACACCATGGAATACTATGCAGCCATAAAAAAGGATGAGTTTGCATCCTTTGTAGGGACATGGATGCAGCTGGAAACCATCATTCTTAGCAAACTATCACAAGAACAGAAAACCAAACACCGCATGTTCTCACTCATAGGTGGGAACTGAACAATGAGATCACTTGGACTCGGGAAGGGGGACATCACACACTGGGGCCTATTATGGGGAGGGGGGAGGGGGGAGAGATTGCATTGGGAGTTATACCTGATGTAAATGACGAGTAGTTGGGTGCTGATGAGTTGATGGGTGCAGCACAGCAACATGGCACAAGTATACATATGTAACAAACCTGCACGTTATGCACATGTACCCTAGAACTTAAAGTATAATAATAATAATAAATAATAATAAATTAATTAATTAATTAAATAAATAAATAAAAGGTGGTGCAAATAGAAAAAAAAAAGAAATAATAGACATTGGGGACTACTAGCTGGGGGAGAGAAGAAGGGGTGGAAGGGTTGGAACACTACCTATTAGGTACTATGCCCACTACCTGGGTGACAGGGTCACTCATACCCCAAACCTCAGTATCACCTAGCATACCCATGTAACAAATCTGTACATGTACCTTCTGAATCTAAAATAAAAGTTGAAATTATTTTTTTAATTGCAAAAAAGGCAAAGACATAAATACAATTTAGAAATCAAAAAGTTAGTTCATATATCCAATATTACTTATTGCTAGAATGAAATAGAATTTAGCATCAATTCTCCTACTTTTTTTGTCACTTTCAGTGCTAAGTAGCTAAGCTCGAGTAAATAAGTAACTGAAAATGGAAATAGTTTTGCCATGCCACTGTCACTTAAATCTTTTAACTTCTTCTGAGCTATCTGACAAAATCACGTAGTATTGTATAATCAATAATACTTAAGTATATCAGCTACTACATAAATTTTGTTGAAGCAAAGAATTGGAAACCACCTGACTTACGAATTGATTTGTTACATATTCATTACAGTCAATCACTTTCTCATTTTCTGGGAAGTATCCCAAAAAGGCTTTACCAAGAATTGTCAAATTACCATTATTTATGCCTGTTACTCTTCCACTTAAAGATACTTACTTTGCTCGGTAGACTCAGAAAGGGTTCAGAAAATCAAATTGCTGTTCATTTTAATACATCTTTGCAATGCAATGTTTCTTGATAAAATGCTTTTATTTTATATGCTTTTATCAACGTCTTGAATCTGTGACTCGATACCCACCTCATTCAATTTATGGTAAATATCCACTATGTAATCTAATTGACAAAGCCAGCTTTCATTGTCAAATTCATCAGCCAAATCAGAAAAAAAGGTGACTTAAAAAAATTTAAATAGGCCGGGCGCAGTGGCTCAAGCCTGTAATCCCAGCACTTTGGGAGGCTGAGACGGGCGAATCACGAGGTCAGGAGATCAAGACCATCCTGGCTAACACGGTGAAACCCCGTCTCTACTAAAAAATACAAAAATCTAGCCGGGCGAGGTGGCAGGCGCCTGTAGTCCCAGCTACTCCGGAGGCTGAGGCAGGAGAATGGCGTAAACCTGGGAGGCAGAGCTTTCAGTGAGCTGAGATCCGGCCACTGCACTCCAGCCTGGGCGACAGAGCGAGACTCTGCCTCAAAAAAACAAAAACAAAAAAAACAAAAAATTTAAATAAACATATTATGCATCCCCGTGACGGTTGTCCAACTGTCAATTTTTTATTGTAACATATATAAAGAAATAGACAAATATGCAAAATATAGAGACTTTCCAAGAATGAAATAAGGCCTTGTTGCCTTTGCTCTTTCTTTCTGATGCCACGTTTTGGGTTAGAGAATAGAAGAGGTGAGATCATGCTGAAGAAAATCTGTTGTCACTTCGGCCATATCTGTAATACATCTGAATTTACACCACCTTACATGGGTCAAAATGACATCATTTCAAGTATCAAGCTTCTCCCTTAACAGAAATATGTGAAAGGCTGAAAAAGACAGCCACACTGAGGTTCCTTCAAAATGAGACTTTGCCTAAGCCAATATGTAACTTGTCTCTTTGGCACCCTGAGGCAATGGTGAGCTCATTTAGATTTGGTGTGGGTAAGAGATGTGTCCCTCCTTGTAAAGTAGAAGACAGTTGTCAAAGTGAGATGAAAAAGAAGAAACAACAGATGGTCTCCAGCCTGGAAAAATTCACCTGGCACAGTGAAAGTCATTTCATAAACTAGGAGGGTTTAAAAGAAAAAGTGCATATGGTACACGATGGGCTAGAGGCCAACAACTGATTTGTAAAGTGCACTATTAATTGCACCAAATCGACAGAGCAAGGCCTGAAATACTAGAAAAGATCTGTTCCAAATAGTACCCCTGCAAATACTACCAGTAACCAGGCAGTTTCTGTGCTCAGCAAATACATAATCAGTGATTCCCTAAGCATTTGTTGAAATTAACTAATGAAGCAACTAAAAGACAAATAGAAAAATGGTAAATTTTTGATTAATAATTGCAGATGATCATACTGAACTTCCCCTCAAATGTTTTAATTAAATCATTTCCAGCTGTCTTAAAGGAGAAAGGATGCAAAACAAAACAAATTACTCAGAAAAGGATAATAGAAACCACATCGCCATAAAAAGTTGAAAGAGGCTGGACGCAGTGGCTCACACCTGTAATCCCAGCACTTCGGGAGGCCGAGGTGAGCAGATCACTTCAGGCTGGGAGTTCAAGACCAGCCTGGCCAACATGGTGAAATCCTCTCTATTAAAATGTTTTTAATATTTTTTCTTTAATTGAAAGAACCCCCAAAATGATTAGTGCAGTGTCCATATTTATAATCAATCAAGTTCTCCAAACCAGAAAGAACTTAAACTTTTTTTTCATTTCTCTGTATCAAAAAGTCCTGCCAACATTTATTTATTTATTTATTTATTACACATGGAGTCTCGCTCTGTGGCCCAGGTTGGAGTGCAGTGGCCTGATCATATATCACTGCAGCCTCAAACTCCTGGGCTCAGGAGGTCCTCCCACCTCAGCCTCCAGAGTAGCTGGAGCTACAGGTGGCTGCCACCATGCATGGCTAATTAAAAAACTTTTTTTGTAAAGATAGGGGTCTTGCTATGTTGCCCGGGCTGGTCTTGAACTCCTGGAAGCAAGTGATACCTCCTGCCTCAGCCTTACAAAACGCTGGGATTACAGGCATGAGCCACCATGCCTGGCCCCCAAATTTACTTTTGACTTGTTTGTCTTTATACTTTTTCTAATCTTCTTTCCTTGATGCTAAGACATCTACTGAATCTGACACTTTACTATTGGTTGATTGAGGAAAACACAGGATCCACTTCTTTTTCAATTTATTTTCTGCTCTATTAATGTTGCATGTGATTTCCTGAAAATCAACTTTTAGTTTCATTACCCACAATTATTCCAAGTCAAATGTAGATTCCATAGCAAGAGTTCCACATGGGAGGTGCAGTGACTGTCATGTTCTGATATTAGCGGCCAAATCCATTGAAATTTTGAGATTAGGTCTTACTCCAAAATAGATGGGAGAGACAAATCAGGGCTAATGAGACTTGGGCAAGAAAAAGTAAAGGTTAAAGTTTTTAAACCCTAAGTCATATTTTCAGAATTTGTGTTGAAATTATGATGTTCTTTGGTTTTCTGTTCTTGTTTGTGAATTTCTTACAGTCATCTGAGATGAAATAAAAATTTAAAAATAAGGCAGGTCTTCAAAAATAGATATGGAGCCTTCATGACAAAAAAGTGGGTAGGAGAAAGACCGAGATGAGGGAATTCTGTTCCTTATATCATCTTCATCCAAGACCGCTGCAGTCAGTTCTTTGCAGAACCAGGCTGTGTCCCCTAACAGCCTGCCTTGGGAAACCTAAACGCTAATCAGTGGCAATTAAAAGTTTCATTGGGCACTATTAAAACTTTCAAAGTCAATGAGTTGGAGTAGCAGTGGCAAATGAGTGGCAATGGGGATTGTTAACCAGTCACTGTTTGCAAGATACATTAGCCATAGGAGCGTGCAAATTAAAAGATTTCTCCTGCGACACCAAGTCACTGGGAAACTCATTTAATCACATCCCTAAATAATTAGAAGCTCCGTGCCTTCATTAAGAACCAAAAATAAGTGCTTGCACCATGTTCAGGTAAATGACAGCAGGGACATGCAAAAGTTGTTTTCTAGTTTAGGCTCAGAAAAATGTGTCATTTTTATTGGGTGAAGAAAAAAATTCCCTATAATAATTTTGTGATTATGCTCTCATTAGGAGCCATGAGAGAGCTCAAGAAGCCCACAGCTCTCATAAAGTATCCTGTTATTTCCATTTCCTCCTCAATAACAGTTTTATGGTAAAACTAACATAATGAGACTTAGTACTCTCAAGCCCTTTTGCCTGGGGATTCTTACTGACATTATACACATTAAGGTTAAGATGAACCTCATACCAAAAATATTAGATGGCCAGAGATCTACACAGTTTACATTGCATAGATTTTCCAAAGAATTATGTCCAAATATGTTTGGAGGTTTGGTTTAGAAAAAAGGAGCGCAGGCCGGGCATGGTGGCTCAAGCCTGTAATCCCAGCACTTTGGGAGGCCGAGATGGGCGGATCACGAGGTCAGGAGATCGAGACCATCCTGGCTAACACGGTGAAACCCCGTCTCTACTAAGAAATACGAAAAATAGCCGGGCGAGGTGGCAGCGCCTGTAGTCCCAGCTACTCGGGAGGCTGAGGCCGGAGAATGGCGTGAACCCGGGAGGCGGAGCTTGCAGTGAGCTCAGATCCGGCCACTGCACTCCAGCCTGGGCTACAGAGCGAGACTCCGTCTCAAAAAAAAAAAAAAAAAAAGGAGCGCAGGAGAAATAAGGAAATAGTCACCTTTTAGCCATTCTTTTCTCTTTTTTTTTTAAATTTAAGTTCTGGGATCCATGTGCAGAAAGTGCAGGTTTTTTACATAGGTGAACATATGTCATGGTGGTTTGCTGCACCTGTCAACCCATCATCTAGGTATTAAGCCCAGCATGCATCAGCCATTTGTCCTGATGCTCTCCCTCCCCTCACCCCCACGACAGGCTCTGGTGTATGATGTCCCCCTCCCTGTGTCCATGTGTTCTCATTGCTAAGCTCCCACTTATGAGTGAGAACAAGCGGTGTTTGGTTTCCTGTTTGTGTTTTATTTTGCTGAGGATGATGGCTTCTAGCTTTATCCCTGTCCCTGCAAGGGACATGATCTCATTTCTTTCTTTGGCTTCATAGTATTCCATGGTATATATGTACCTCATCTTCTTTATCCAGTCTGTCATTGATGGGTATTTGGGGTGGTTCCATGTCTTTGCTATTGTGAATAGTCCTGCAATAAATATACGTGTGCAGGTACCTTTATAATAGAATGATTTATATTCCTTTGGGTATATACTCAATAGTGGGATTGTTAGGTCAAATGGTGTTCTGGTTATCGATCCGTGAGGAACCACCACACTGTATTCCACAATGGCTGAACTAATTTACATTCCCACCCACAGTGGAAAAGCATTCCTGTTTCTCTACAGCCTCACAAGCATCTGTTGTTTCTTGACTTTTTAATAATTGCCATTCTTGCTGGCATGAGATGGTATCTCATTGTGGTTATGATTTGCATTTCTGTAATAACCAGTGATACTGAGCTTTTTTTCATATGTTTGTTGGCTGCATGAATGTCTTCTTTTTTTATTATTATTATACTTTAAGTTCTGGGATACATGTGCAGAACTTGCAGGTTTGTTACATAGGTATGCATGTGCCATGGTGGTTTGCTGCACCCATCAACCCATCATCTACATTAGGCATTTCTCCTAATGCTATCACTCCCCTAGGCCCCCCAACCCCCGGACAGGCCCCAGTGTGTGATGTTCCCCTCCCTGTGTCCACGTGTTCTCATTGTTCAACTCCCACTTATGAGTGAGAATATGCGGTGTTTGGTTTTCTGTTCCTCTGTCAGGTTCCTGAGAATGATAGTTTCTAGCTTCATTCATGTCCCTGCAAAGGACATGAACTCATCCTTTTTTATGGCTGCATAGTATTCCATGGTGTATATGTGCCACATTTTCTTTATCCAGTCTATCATTGATGGGCATTTGGGTTGGTTCCAAGTCTTCGCTATTGTGAATAGTGCTGCAATAAACATACATGTGCATGCGTCTTTATAGCAGAATGATTTATAATCCTTTGGATATATACCAGTAATGGGATTGCAGGGTCAAATGGTGTTTCTGGTTCTAGATCCTTGAGGAATCACCACAATGTCTTCCACAATGGTTGAACTAATTTACACTCCCACCAACAATGTAAAAGCGTTCCTATTTCTCCACATCCTCTCCAGCATCTGTTGTTTCCTGACTTTTTAATGATTGGCAATCTAGCTGGCATGAGATGGTATCTCATTGTGGTTTTGATTTGCATTTCTCTAATGACCACTGATGATGAGCTTTTTTCATATGTTTGTTGGCCACATAAATGTCTTCTTTTGAGAAGTGTCTGTTCATGTCCTTTGCCCACTTTTTGATGGGGTTGTTTGTTTCTTTCTTGTAAATTTGTTTAAGTTTCCTATAAATTCTGGAAATTAGACCTTTGTCAGATGGGTAGATTGCAGAAATTTTCTCCCATTCTGTAGGTTACCTGTTCACTCTGATGATAGTTTCTTTTGCCGTGCAGAAACTCTTTAGTTCAATTAGATCCCATTTGTCAATTTTAGCTTCTGTTGCAATTGCTTTTAGTGATTTCATCATAAAATCTTTGACCATGCCTATGTCCTGAATGGTATTGCCTAGATTTTCTTCTAGCGTTTTTATGGTTTTGGGTTTTACATTTAAGTCATTAATCCATCTTGAGTTAATTTTTGTAGAGGGTGTAAGGAAGGGGTCCAGTTTCAGTTTTCTGCATATGACTAGCCAGTTTTTCCAGCACCATTTATTAAATAAGGAATCCTTTCCCTATTGCTTGTTTTTGGCCGGTTTGTTGGAAATCAGATGGTTGTAGATGTGTGATCTTATTTCAGAGATCTCTATTTTATTCCATTGGCCTATATGTCTGTTTTGGTACCAGTACCATGCTATTTTGGTTACTATAGCCTTGTAGTATAGTTTGAAGTCAGGTAGAGTGATGCCTCCAGCTTTTGTTTTTGCTTAGGATTGTCTTGGCTATACAGGTTCTTTTTTGGTTCCATATGAATTTTAAAGCAGTTTTTTAGTAATTCTGTGAAGAATGTCAATGGTAGTTTGATGGGAATAGCATTGGATGTATAATTTACTTTGGGCAGTATGGCCATTTTCACAATATTGATTCTTCTTATCCATGAGGATGGAATGTTTTTCCATTTGTTTGTGTCTTCTCTTATTTCCTTGAGCAGTAGTTTGTAGTTTTCCTTGAAGAAGCCCTTTACATCCCTTATTAACTGTATTCCTAGTTATTTTATTCTCTTTGCAGCAATTGTGAATGGGAGTTTATCCATGATTTGGCTCTCTGCCTGTCTATTGTTGGTGTATAGGAATGCTTGTGATTTTTGCACACAGATTTTGTATCCTGAGACTTTGCTGAAGTTGCTTATCAACTTAAGGAGCTTTTGGGCTGGGATGATGGGGTTTTCTAAATATACAATCATGTCGTCTGCAAACAAAGACAATTTGACTTCCTCCCTTCCTATTTGAATATCCTTTATTTCCTTCTCTTGCCTGATTTCCCTGGCCTGAACTTTCAATACTGTGTTGAATGGGAGTGGTGACAGAGGGCATCTTTGTCTTGTGCTGGTTTTCAAAGGGAATGCTTCCAGTCTTTACACATTCAGTATGATACCAACTGTGGGTTTGTCACAAATAGCTCTTATTATTTTGAGATATGTTCCATCAATACCTAGTTTGTTGAGAGTTTTTAACATGAAGGAATGTTGAATTTTATTGAAGGCCTTTTCTGCATCTATTGAGATAATCATGTGGTTTTTGTCATTGGTTCTGTTTATGTGATGGATTACATTTATTGATTTGCATATATTGAGCCAGCCTTGCATCCCAGGAATGAAGCCAACTTAATCATGGTGGACAAGCTTTTTGATGTGCTGCTGGATTCGGTTTGCCAGTATTTTATTGAGGATTTTCGCATTGATGTTCATCAGGAATATTGGCCTAAAGTTTTACTTTTTTGTTGTGTCTCTGCCAGGTTTTGGTATCAGGATGAGGCTGACCTCATAGAATGAGTTAGGAAGGAGTCCCTCCTTTTCAATTGTTTGGAATAGTTTCAGAAAAAAATGGTACCAGCTCCTCTTTGTACCTCTGGTAGAATTCAGCTGTGAATTCTTCTGATCCTGGACTTTTTTGGTTGGTATTCTCTGATGGTAGTTTGTATTTCTGTGGGGTCAGTGGTGATATCCCCTTTATCATTTTTTATTGTGTTTATTTGATTCTCCTCTCTATTCTTCTTTATTTGTTTAGCTAGCAGTCTATTTTATTAATTTTTTCAAAAAAGCAGCTCGTGGATTCATTGATTTTTTTAAGGGTTTTTCATGTTTCTATCTCCTTCAGTTCCACTCTGATCTTAGTTACTTCTTGTCTTTTGCTAGCTTTTGGATTTGTTTGCTCTTGCTTCTGTAGTTCATTTGGTTGTGATGTTAGGGTGTCAATTTGAGATCTTTCTAACTTTCTGGTATGGGCATTTAGTGCTATAAATTTCCCTCTTAACACTGCTTTAGCTGTGTCCCACAGATTCTGGTAAGTTGTCTCTTTGTTCTCAAGGAACAAAGGGACTTCTAGACTTCTGACTTAATTTCATTATTTACTCAGTTGTCATTCAGGAGAAAGTTGTTCAATTTCCATGTAGTTGTGTGGTTTTGAATGAGTTTCTTAATCTTGAGTTCTAATTTGATTGCACTGTGATCTGAGAGACTGTTATGATTTCTATTCTTTTGCATTTGCTGAGGAATGTTTTATTTCCAATTATGAAGCTGATTTTAGAGTAAGTGCCATGTGGCACTGAGGAGAATGTATATTCTGTTGTTTTGGGGTGGAGAGTTCAGTAGATAGCTGTTAGGTCCACTTGATCCAGAGCTGAGTTCAAGTCCCGAATATCCTTGTTAATTTCCTGTCTCATTGATCTGTCTAATATTGACAGTGGGATGTTAAAGTCTCTCACTAGTATTGTGTGGGAGTCTAAGTCTCTTTGTAGGTCTCTAAGAACTTGTTTTATGAATGTGGGTACTCCTGTATTGGGTGCATATACATTTAGGACAGTTAGCTCTTCTTGTTGCATTGATCCCTTTACTGTTCCATAGTGCCCTTCTTTGTCTTTTTTGGTCTTTGTTGGTTTAAAGTCTGTTTTGTCAGAACTAGGATTACAATCCTTGCTTTTTTCTGCTTTCCATTTGCTTGGTAAATTTTCCTCCATCCCGTTATTTTGAGCCTCTGTGTGTCTTTGCATGAGAGATGGGTCTCTTGAATACAGTACACTAATGGGTCTTGACTCTTTATCCAATTTGCCAGCCTGTGTCTTTTAATTGGGGCATTTAGCCCATTTACATTCAAGGTTAATATTGTTATGTGTGAATCTGATCCTGTTGTCATGATGCTAGCTGGTTATTTTGCACACTAGTTGATGTAGTGTCATTGGTGTTTGTATTTTGGTGTGTTTTTGAAGTGACTGGTACCAGTTTTTCATTTCCATATTTAGTGCTTCCATCAGGAGCTCTAGCAAGGCAGTCCTAGTGGTGACAAATTCCCTCAGCATTTGCTTGTCGGAAAAGGATTTAATTTTTCCTTCACTTAGGAAGCTTAGTTTAGCTGGATATGAAATTCTGGATTGAAAATTCTTTTCTTTAAGAATATTGAATATTGGCTCACACTCTCTTCTGGCTTGTAGGCTTTCTGCTGAGACATCCACTGTTAGTCTGATGGACTCCTCTTTGTAGGTGACATGGCCTTTCTCTCTGGCTGCCCTTAACATTTTTTTGCTCATTCGACCTTGGAGAATCTGATGATTATTTGTCTTGGGGTTGATTTTCTCATGCAGTGTCTTAGTGGGGTTCTCTGTATTTTCTGAATTTGAATGTTGGCTTGTCTTGCTTTGTTGGGGAAGTTCTCTTGGATGTTATCCTGAAGTACGTTCTCCAACTTGGTTCCATTTTCCCATCTCTTTCAGGTACACGAATCAATTGTAGGTTTGGTTTTTTACAGAGTCCCATAGTTATCAGAGGTTTTGTTTGTTCCTTTTCATTTCTTCTCTAATTTTGTCTGCCTGCTTTATTTCAGCAAGATAGTCTGCAGCCTCTGATACTCGTTCTTCCACTTGATCAACTTGGCTATTGATATTTGTGTATGCTTCACAAAGTTCTCGTGCTGTGTTTTTCAGCTTCATCAGGTCATTTATGTTCTTCTCTAAACTGGTTATTCTGGCTAGCATCTCCTGTAACCTTTTATTATGGTTCTTGGTTTCTTTGCATTGGGTTGGAACGTGCTCCTTTACCTCAGTGAAGTTTGTTATTACCTGCCTTCTGAAACCTACTTCTGTCATTTCATCCATTTCATCCTTCATCCAATTCTGTCCCCTCACTAGAGAGGTGTTGTGATGATTTGGAAGAGAAGAGGCACTCTGGCTTTTTGGATTTTCAGCATCTTTTTGTTGATTCTTTCTCACCTTTATAAGTTTGTCTAGTTTTGATATTTGAGGTTGCTGACCCTTGGATGGGGCTTTTGTGGGTACCTTTGATACTGTTATTGTTGCTTTCTGTTTGTTTTTCTTTCAACGGTCAAGACCCTCTTCTGTAGGGATGCTGTGGTTTACTGGGGGTTCACTTCAGGCCCTGTTCATCTGGTTCGCTCTCATGTCTGGAGATGTCACCCCAGGAGGCTGAAGAACAGCAAAGATGGGTGCCTGCTCCTTCTTCTGGGATCTCTGACCTCGAGGGGCATCAATCTGATGCCAGTTAGGAATGCTCCTGATGACCCCTGTTGGGAGGTATCACCCAGTATGGGGGCACAGGAACCAGGGCCCATTTAACAAAGCACTTTGGTTGTCTCTTAGTGGAGGGAGTGTGCTGCACTGCAGGGAAACCCACTTGTCTGGGCTACCCAGATTCCTCAGAGGTAGCAGAAGGAAAGACTAAGTCTTCTGGTCCACAAAGACTATGGTCATCCCTACCTCTAGGGACTCCAGCCCAGGCAGATGAGATTTCTGTCCCTGAGCACCTGTCTGTAGTTGTTGGAGGCCCTGCAGGGACACGCCACCCAGTGAGGAGGGATGGGTGAGGGCCTGGCCTAAATAGGCAGTCTGGCCATGGTCTGCCACAGCCAGTGTGCTGTGCTGTGGGGAATACTTCTTGGAACCAAGCCATCCAGCCACCCTGGCTCCAGCTGGGGGAAAAGCACAGCCTGGACCTATAGTAATGGCTGCTGCCCTTCCCCAAGGGGAGCTTAATGTCTTAGGTAGCTAGCAGCTGCAATGTTGGCTGCCATGTCTCCCCCAAGAAGTTCAGACAGCTTAGACATCAGGCAGCAACAGTGGTGGTGGTCACCTCTCCCTCAGGGAGCTCTTTTGTCTTAGGCAACTGCAATGGTGGCTGCCACTACTCCGCCAAGGAGCTCAGACAGCTTAGAGAGCAGGCAGCAGCCTTGGTGATGGCTGCCCCTCTCCCAAGGGAACTCAGTAGACTTAGGCAGATTCCAGCCAAGTGGCTGTTGAGAATCTGCAAGGCTCCATGCTTGGGACCCCTGGCCCTGGTGGCATGGGCTCACCAATGGGATCTTCCAATTCATGAGTTGCACAGTTCCATGAAAAAAGCACAGTTTCCCAGGCTGAGTAGGTAGCATGCTCACTTACTGCCTCCCTTGAGTGTGGGTAGGGACTCCCCTACCCCATGCAGCTCTCAGGTAGGCTGATGCACCACCATGCTCTGTTCTCCTCTCCATGGGTCATGCCAGCCACCTAGTCAGTCCTGATGGCAGAACCTGGGTACCTCGGTTGCCAGTGCAGGATTCACAGGCTGTTTTGGTTCTTTTCAGTGGGAGTCTCCTATCTCAGCTGCTCTAGTTGGCCATTGGGGCCCCACTCCCTAGCCATTCTTTAATGGGAAGCAATATGTCCATTCAGCTACTGGTAATGCTCTCTTGCACCAAGGTGTCACCTCTGTTAGATGAGCCTATGATACAGGTGCTAACTTTGATATTGAGTTTGAGTGGAAGCAGGAAGAGGTTACTTATTCCCTTTACAAATATGTACTGAGCTCCTACTGGGCAAAAAGTCCTAGGATAAGAACTGAGGGAGATACAGCATTGAATCACTTGCAAACCCATGCATAAGTGTTTGTGCATGGATAGAGAAGATCAAACGAGTTCCTCAGCCTTGATAATTCAAAGTGTAGAGAGAAGGGTGTTTCTAAGTGCCTAAAAGATTTCTGGAACACACTGTTAAAGTTGTTTAGGAAAGGAAGCTGGGAACCAGGAGTGGGACAAAGATTGTCTTTAAAAGATAATATCGACTCTCATGGCTTTTTCTATGTGCCAAGAACTGCTTTATTTCTAGGTGTGTCTAGCTACCATATGTTAGAATATTAATGAGTTTTCTACTTTCTCCTCTTAAAAATGTTCTGTCTGTAATATAACACAAATACACAAAAGTACACAAAATACAGAAGTACACAAAATACCATGAAACAAACACTCCTATAACCATGACTCAGGTTAAAAAATAGAACATTGCCAGTCTTTCTTGGGCCCCTTCTCAAACACCACATCCTCCCCTGTTTGGTGCACAAGCACTTTTCCAGTCTAACTGCAGCCTATGCTTGCTTCCTGCCTAATCTCCCACTATTCTACCCTATACTCCAGCCACATTGAAATCTTTGCAGTCTCTCAAACATGCTATTCCTTCATAATTCTCTGCCTTTGTTAGTGCTCGTTCCTTCTTACTTGAATGTCTTCTGATGCCCTTTCCTCCCTACATCTGAAACTTTCTTCACCTAGTAAACATTTTTGCAGATTCAGTTCAAAAGTCATTTCTCATCTGAAGCTACTCCTGGTATGCTCAACTAATATTGTGTAAATTAATAGAGTACAGGGCCAGGTGCTGTGGCTCATGCCTGTCATCCCAGCACTTTGGGAAGCCTATGTTGGAGGATCACTTAAGCCCAGAAGTTTGAGACCAACCTGGGCAACATGGTAAAACCCCATCTCTACCAAAAACAAAAAGCAAGATTATAAATGAGAAATGTGGACAACCCCTGCTTGTTCAGCAATGACTTTATTCAAAGAAATTGAAGAAACCTCTGATGTCACTGATGTGCACTTTTACTAAATAAGCCTTGAGAGTAAGAACTTAAGAAGAATGTTAAAATTATTTTTAATATGTACTTTTAATTTGGTTTAGGGTCAAAGAGAAGTCAACCTATGAAACTCAAGAAGCTATAGTAACACTTTAATTTCCAAAAAATGACAAGGAACTTCTCTATTTGCATCTCAATTTGGTCTCTATTGGAGCCTCATAAGTTGAAATAAGTAAATTTAAGGGGGGTTGCCAAAGATGGCCAAATAGGAACAGCTCCAGCCTCCAGCTCCCAGTGTGAGTGACACAGAAGAAGGGTGATTTCTGCATT
This sequence comes from Macaca mulatta, assembly GCF_049350105.2. Lineage (NCBI taxonomy): Eukaryota > Metazoa > Chordata > Mammalia > Primates > Cercopithecidae > Macaca > Macaca mulatta. The sequence goes on from NC_133406.1 coordinate 118,766,440, forward strand.
TTCAACTGAGGTACCAGGTTCATCTCACTGGGGCATGTCAGACAGTTGGTGCTGGTCAGTGGGTGTAGCCCAACCAGGAGAGCTGAAGTAGGGTGAGGCATCACTTCACCTGGGGAAGTACAAGGGGGAAGGGAATTCCTTTTCCTAGCCAAGGGAAACTGAGACACACAACACATGGAAAATCGGGTAACTCCCACCCTAATACTGCACTTTACCAAGGGTCTTAGCAAACGGCACACCAGGAGATTATATCCCATGCCTGGCCTGGAGGGTCCCACGCCCACAGAGCTTCCCTCATTGCTAGCACAGCAGTCTGAGATCTAACTGCAAGGTGCAGCAAGGCTAGGGGAGGGGCGCCCGCCATTGCTGAGGCTTAAGTAGGTAAACAAAGCCACTGGGAAGCTCGAAGTGGGTGGAGCCCACTGCAGCTCAAGGAGGCCTGCCTGCCTCTATAGACTCCACCTCTGGGGACAGGGCATAGCTAAACAAAAAGCAGCAGAAACCTCTGCAGATGTAAATGTCCCTGTCTGACAGCTTAGAAGAGAGCAGTGGTTCTCCCAGCATGGAGATTGAGATCTGAGAATGGAGAGACTGCCTGATCAAGTGGGTCCCTGAACCCTGAGTAGCTTAACTGGGAGACATCCCCCACTAGGTGCAGACTGACACCTCACACCTCACACAGCTGGGTACACCTCTGAGACAAAGCTTCCAGAGCAATAATCAGACAACAACACCTGCTGTTCAGCAATATTCTATCTTCCGCAGCCTCCGCTGCTGATACCCAGGCAAACAGGGTCTGGAGTGAACCTCAAGCAAACTCCAATAGACCTGAAGCTGAGGGTCCTGACTGTTAGAAGGAAAACTAACAAACAGGACACCCACACCAAAAACCCATCAGCATGTCAACATCATCAAAGACCAAAGGCAGATAAAACCACAAAGATGGGGAAAAAGCAGTGCAGAAAAGCTGGAAAGTCAAAAAATCACAGCGCATCTCCCCCTCCAAAGGAACACAGCTCATTGCCAGCAATGGAACAAAGCTGGATGAAGAATGACTTTGACAAGTTGAGAGAAGAAGGCTTCAGTCCATCAAACTTCTCAAAGCTAAAGGAGGAACTACGTACCCAGTGCAAAGAAACTAAAATCCCTGAAAAAAGAATGGAAGAATGGATAACTAGAATAACCACTGCAGAGAAGTCCACAAACGAACTGAGAGAGATGAAAACCATGACATGAGAACTATGTGACAAACGCACAAGCTTCAGTAACCAACTCAATCAACTGGAAGAAATAGTGTCAGCGATTGAAGACCAAATGAATGAAATGAAGTGAGAAGAGAAGCTTAGAGAAAAAAGAGTAAAAAGAAATGAACATAATAATAATAATTTTAAAACCACATATGATTAAAGAAAAAAAAAGAAAAAAGAAATGAACAAAGGCTCCAAGAAATATGGGATTATGTGAAAAGACCAAATCTACATCTGATTGGTGTGCCTGAAAGTGACAGGGAGAATGTAACCAAGTTGGAAAACACTCTGCAGGATATTATCCAGGAGAACTTCCCCAACGTAGCAAGGCAGGCCAATATTCAAATTCAGGAAATATAGAGAATGCCACAAAGATACTCCTTGAGAAGAGCAACTCCAAGACACATAATTGTCAGATTTACCAAAGTTGAAATGAAGGAAAAAATGTTAAGGGCAGCCAGAGAGAAAAGTGAGGTTACCCACAAAGGGAAGCCCATCGGACTAACAGCAGATCTCTCAGCAGAAACTCTACAAGCCAGAAGAGAGTGGGGGCCAATATTTAACATTCTTAAAGAAAAGAATTTTCAACCCAGAATTTCATATCCAGCCAAACTAAGTTTCATAAGTGAAGAAGAAATAAAATCCTTTACAGACAAGCAGATGCTTAGAGACTTTGTCACCACCAGGTCTGTGCTACAAGAGGTCCTGAAGGAAGCACTAAACATGGAAAGGAACAACCGGTACCAACCATTGCAAAAACATGCCAAAATGTAAAGACCATCAGTGCTAGGAAGAAACTGCATCAACTGGTGAGCAAAATAACCAATTATATCATAATGACAGGATCAAGTTCACACATAACAATATTAACTTTAAATGTAAATGGACTAAATGGTCCAATTAAAAGACACAGACTGGCAAATTGGATAAAGAGTCAACACCCATCAGTTTGCTGTATTCAGGAGACCCATCTCACATACAGAGACACACATAGGCTCAAAATAAAGGGATGGAGGAAGATCTACCAAGCAAATGTAAAACAAAAAAAAAAAAAGGCAGGGGTTGCAATCCTAGTCTCTGATAAAACAGACTTTAAACCATCAAAGATCAAAAGAGACAAAGAAGGCTATTACATAATGGTAAAGGGATCAATTCAAAAAGAAGAGCTAACTATCCTAAATATATATGCACCCAATACAGGAGAATCCAGATTCATAAAGCAAGTCCTTAGAGACTTACAAAGAGACTTAGACTCCCATACAATAATAATGAGAGACTTTAACACGCCACTGTCAACATTAGACAGATCAATGAGACAGAAAGTTAACAAGGATATCCAGGAATTGAACTGAACGCTGCACCAAGCAGACCTAATAGACATCTATAGAACTCTCCACCCCAAATCAACAGAATATACATTCTTCTCAGCACCACATCGCACTTATTCCAAAATTGACCACATAGTAGGAAGTAAAGCACTCCTCAGAAAATGTACAAGAACAGAAATTATAACAAACTGTCTCTCAGACCTCAGTGCAATTAAAGTAGAACTCAGGACTAAGAAACTCAATCAACACCGCTCAACTACATGGAAACTGAACAACCTGCTCCTGAATGGCTACTGGGTACATAACGAAATGAAGGCAGAAATAAAGATGTTCTTTGAAACCAATGAGAACAAAGATACAACATACCAGAATCTCTGGGACACATTTAAAGCAGTGTGTAGAGGGAAATTTATAGCACTAAATGCCCACAAGAGAAAGCTGGAAAGATCTAAAATTGACGCCCTAACATCCCAATTAAAAGAACTAGAGAAGCAAGAGCAAACACATTCGAAAGCTAGCAGAAGGTAAGAAATAACTAAGATCAGAGCAGAAACTGAAGGAGAGAGAGACACAAAAAACCCTTCAAAAAAATCAATGAATCCAGGGACTGGTTTTTTGAAAAGATCAACAAGATTGAGAGACCGCTAGCAAGAGAAGAAAAGAGAGAAGAATCAAATAGACACAATAAAAAATGATAAAGGGGATATCACCATCGGCCCAACAGAAATACAAACTACCATCAGAGAATACTCTAAACACCTCTACGCAAATAAACTAGAAAACCTAGAAGAAACGGATAAATTCCTAGACACATACACTCTCCCAAGACTAAACCAGGAAGAAGTCGAATCCCTGATTAGACCAATAGCAGGCTTAGAAATTGATGGAGGCAATAATTAATAGCCTACCAACCAAAAAAAGTCCAGGAACAGACGGATTCACAGCCGAATTCTACCAGAGGTACAAGGAGGAGTTGGTACCATTCCTTCTGAAACTATTCCAATCAATAGAAAAAGAGGGAATCCTCCCTAACTCATCTTATGAGGCCAACATCATCCTGATACCAAAGCCTGGCAGAGACGCAATAAAAAAACAGAATTTCAGACCAATATCCCTGATGAACATCGATGCAAGACTCCTCAATAAAATACTGGCAAACCGAATCCAGCAGCACATCAAAAAGCTTATCCACCATGATCAAGTGGGCTTCATCCCTGGGATGCAAGGCTGGTTCAACATACGCAAATCAATAAACGTAATCCAGCATATAAACAGAACCAAAGACAAAAACCACATGATTATCTCAATAGATGCAGAAAAGGCCTTTGACAAAATTCAACAGCCCTTCATGCTAAAAACTCTCAATAAATTAGGTCTTGGTGGGACATGTCTCAAAATAATAAGAGCTATTTATGACAAACCCACAGCCAAAATCATACTGAATGGGCAAAAACTAGAAGCATTCCCTTTTGAAAACTGGCACAAGACAGGGATGCCCTCTCTCACCACTCCTATTCAACATAGTGTTGGAAGTTCTGGCTAGGGCAATCAGGCAAGAGAAAGAAATCAAGGGTATTCAGTTAGGAAAAGAAGAAGTCAAATTGTCCCTCTTTGCAGATGACATGATTGTATATTTAGAAAACCCCATCGTCTCAGCCCAGAATCTCCTTAAGCTGATAAGCAACTTCAGCAAAGTCTCAGGATACAAAATCAATGTGCAAAAATCACAAGCATTCTTATACACCAATAACAGACAAACAGAGAGCCAAATCATGAATGGACTCCCATTCACAATTGCTTCAAAGAGAATAAAATACCTAGGAATCCAACTTACAAGGGATGTGAAGGACCTCTTCAAGGAGAACTACAAACCACTGCTCAGTGAAATAAAAGAGGACACAAACAAATGGAAGAACATACTGTGCTTATGGATAGGAAGAATCAATCTCATGAAAATGGCCATAGTGCCCAAGGTAATTTATAGATTCAATGCCATCCCCATTAAGCTACCAATGACTTTCTTCACAGAATTGGAAAAAACTGCTTTAAAGTTCATATGGAACCAAAATAAAGCCTGCATTGGCAAGAAAATCCTAAGCCAAAAGAACAAAGCTGGAGGCATCATGCTACCTGACTTCAAACTATACTACAAGGCTACAGTAACCAAAACAGCATGGTACCAGTACCAAAACAGAGATGTAGACCAATGGAACAGAACAGAGCCCTCAGAAATAATACCACACATCTACAGCCATCTGATCTTTGATAAACCTGACAGAAACAAGAAATGGGGAAAGGATAGGATTCCCTATTTAGTAAATGGTGCTGGGAAAATTGGCTAGCCATAAGTAGAAAGCTGAAACCAGGTCCTTTCCTTACTCCTTATACGAAAATTAATTCAAGATGGATCAGGCACTTAAATGTTAGACCTAAAACCATAAAAAACCTAGAAGAAAACCTAGGTAATACCATTGAAGACATAGGCATGGGCAAGGACTTCATATCTAAAACATCAAAAGCAATGGCCACAGAAGCTAAAATTGACAAATGGGATCTAATTAAACCATAGAGCTTCTGCACAGCAAAAGAAACTACCATCAGAGTGAACGGGCAACATACAGAATGGGAGAAAATTTTTGCAATCTACTCATCTCACAAAGGGCTAATATCCAGAATCTACAAAGAACTCAAACAAATTTACAAGAAAAAACAACCCCATCAGAAAGTGGGCAAAGGATATGAACAGACACTTCTCAAAAGAAGACATTTATGCAGCCAACAGACACATGAAAAAATGCTCATCATTACTCACCATCAGAGAAATGCAAATCAAAACCACAATGAGATACCATCTCACACCAGTTAGAATGGCAATCATTAAAAAGTCAGGAAACAACAGGTGCTGGAGAGGATGTGGAGAAATAGGAACATTTTTACACTGTTGGTGGGACTGTAAACTAGTTCAACCATTGTGGAAGATAGTGTGGCAATTCCTCCAGGATCTAGAACTAGAAATACCATTTGACCCAGCCATCCCATTACTGGGGATATACCCAAAGGATTATAAATCATCCTGCTATAAAGATACATGCACACGTATGTTTATTGCAGCACTGTTCACAATAGCAAAGACTTGGAATAAACCCAAATATCCATCAGTGAGAGACTGGATTAAGAAAATGTGGCACATATACCATGGAATACTATGCAGCCATAAAAAAGGATGAGTTCGTGTCCTTTGTAGGGACATGGATGCAGCTGGAAACCATCATTCTCAGCAAACTATGGCAAGAACAGAAAACCAAATACCACATGTTCTTACTCATAGGTGGGAATTGAACAATGAGATCACTTGGACACAGGAAGGGGAACACCACACACCAGGGCCTATTGTAGGGAGGGGGGAGGGATAGCATTAGGTGATATACCTAATGTAAATGATGAGTTAATGGGTGCAGCACACCAACATGGCGCATGTATACATATGTAACAAACCTGCTAGTTGTGCACATGTACCCTAGAACTTAAAGTATAATTGAAAAAAAAAATAAGTAAATTTAAGAAAATATTGTAATAAATCTCTTTAAAGATAGGCAATCCAAAATAGATAGACATAGTTTTCCAGCTTTACTAGGTTTCAGATAAATTTCTATGCACTTGTCGCAATAGTAGTGGTGGCAATCAGAAAGACATCATCAAACAAAAGTCAAGAGAAAAGTCCTTTTAATTGATGCTGGACATGCAGAACGATAAATGTCCAGTCCATGCACTATGGAGATAAAGGGGACTCAGATAAGGACACAAAGAGGAAAATACGTGAAAATAGGAAACATTTCAGAAAAGTGCTTATTATAGAATTCATTGAAAATTTCAGGAAAGCTGAAGATGAGAAGGGGTTCAGAGTGCCATACTTCTGTGTGGGGCAGAAGCAGTCCAGAGAGGCAATTTCTCTGTAAATCTTAAAAGCACAGGACCCTGTGCTAACCTCTAGCAGAAAGAAAGGCAGAGAAGGAGCATGGGATGTGGTTTGACAAAAAGGATGAGGAGAGATTTAATGTTAAGAGTTGATGCCAGATTACATGATATTGAGAAGTAAATGGGTAAACAGAGAATAAAGGGAAGCCAAATTGTATACTTAAAAAAAAAAAAATATTGTGCACGGAAAGAGGAAGAAAAGGAGGCAATGACCAAAATGGGTACCTGAGTGAAAGAAAGTTGTTTGTTGTTTTTCTTTTGTTTTGTTTGGAGATGAAAAGAAATGAGCCGCCATGGGGGTAGAGAGAGAGAAAGTGAGAGATGAAAGATATTAAGAGAGTAGGAATGTGTTTATTGCAACTAGCTTCCTGATAAAGCTCCTAGGAGAGTTACAAATTGACGGGTTAGTGCTTGAGAAAGTAAAATGGTTACTCTGAAACTGGATGATGAGAAACTGCTTGTAGGAAATATATTTAGGTAGAAATATTCATGCTTATGATCTCTGTCTGAAGTGGGAGAACATATTATTCATTAAGAGTGAAGACATAGAGTAAAAATATGAAGTAATTTTTATGGGGACATGTACCTCAACGAGGTATTACTAATATGAATCAACAGGAATCAGGTTGGATTTCATAACTCCAAGAGACCCCGACAAACCATGATAAGGAGCTGAGAAGTTGGATGGTGGGGATGACGAAAGGCTGGATAATGAATAATGAAGGGCTAGATATTTCACCACCATGGTGAAAGTGGTGGTGGAACATGCTGGGAAGGGCATCATTGAAACAATGATCATGAAGACCCAGAAGGGAAAGAGCAATCCCTAGGAAGACCAAGAGGGAAGAGAGCATTTGCATGATGCCTAAAACGTCTTTCTTAATTAGAGACACTCAGATGGACATTTTTGCTTGAGATGGAAAGCGTGTGGTAGGCAAGGACCACACAAGTATCCCTGTGTCATCCTTTCCTTGTCTTCTCTCTCATTTGTGGTCTTCCTTGGCCATCCATTTGATATTATTACTATGGGCCCTGCTACACCACTACCAAATGGTTTCATATGTGCATGGTCTCTTTCTAAACAAACTATTGTTTTGTTGTTGTTGTTGTTTGTTTTAGAGACAGGGTCTCACTCTGTTGACCTGTTACTCAGGCTGGAGTGCAGTGGCATGATCATAGTTCACTGCAACCTCAAACTCTGGGGCTCAAGCAGTCCTCCACCTCAGCCTCTTGAGTAACTGGGACAACAGGCACACACTATCACACTTGGCTAATTTTTTTATTATTTGTAGAGATGAGTCTCACTGTTGCCCATGCTGGTCTCAAACTCCTAACCTCAAGCAATCCTCCGGCCTTGGCCTTCCAAACAACTGGGATTACAGGCGCAAGCCACCTTGCCCAGCCTGTTACCTTCTTGAGGGAACAGATTCTGTTTTTGTAAACATCTGTTTTAGTAGGGCTAAGCCGTGTGTGTGTGTGTGTGTGTGTGTGTGTGTGTGTGTGTTTTACATTCACGGAATTCTATAAATCAAGAATACATTGAGTAAATAGACTCCATATTTGGGTGAATTTGAGAGAAAAGCTGCAGATCATCTGCTAGCTGTGCCCTAGTGCTCAACAGTTGTAACATGAAATGTTGCCATTAGACTATGTTGACCCCTAGAATGGTTTGTATTTCTACAGTGAAGTGCAATTGCTATACAAGAAACAGAATGTGTGTTGTTTGTGTCTCTGGTGGAAATAACCAGTGCTGGGACTACTACTGGGATTGTGCTTATTTCTTTAAATGTGGTGTTAATAATAAGATTTCTTTCCAATATTTTTAAAATGTGTTTTTCTGCTGCTTTATAATGAAGCCAAGAGAGAAAATGAGAGTGAGAGGGCAAGAGAAACAATGAAAGACAGGGAAAATGAGAGAGGGGGAGATTAATTCATTCTATGTCTCTCTAGGCCTCTGAACCACCTGTTTATTTCAATAAAGAACAATTATTGGATTGTTCTTGAATGTCACTGAAATAAATTTGAAAAGACATAAATAAATGGAAAGACATTCTGTGTTCATGGATTGGAATAATTAATATTGTTAAGATGGCAGTATTCACCAAATTGATCTACAGATTTAACACCTTTATTAAAATACCAGCTGCTTTCCTTTTTTGCAGAAATTGACAAGCTGATCTTAAAATTTACATGAAAAAGCAAAGGACCCAACATGATATTGAAAAAGAAGAACAAATTGGAAAGCTCACACTTTGTGATTCCAAAACTGATTACAAAGCTACAGTAAGCAAGCCATTTAAATCAATGTTAGCAGTGCATGGGGGTGTGTGCTTGTAGTCCTAGCTACTAGTCCTAGGTTGGGGCAGGAGGATCGCCTGAGTCCAGGAGTTTGAGGCTGCAATGAGCTGTGATTGCACCACTGCATTCCAGCCTGGGTGACAGAGCAAGACCTTGATCAAAAATCAATCAATCAATCAATCCATGGAATAGGATTGAGAATCCAGAAATAAGTTCATACATTTATGATCAGTTGACTTTCAACAGGGGTACTAAGACAATTCAAAGGAGGAAAGAATAGTGTTTTCAAGAAATGTTGCTGGAACAACTGAATAGCCACATGCAAAAGAATGAAATTTGACACCTATTTCACAGAATATACAAAAATTAATTTAAAATGGATCAAATTTCATATAATATACAAAAAATTAATTTAAAATGGACCTAGATATAAGAAAACTATAAAACTCTTAGAATAAAATATAGATGTAAATCATCATGGCCTTGGATTATACATTGAATTCTCAAATGTAACATCAAAAGCAAAGCACAAGCAATCAAGAAAAAAATGCATAAATCAGACTTCCTAAAAATTAAAAGCTTTTGTGTTTCAAAGGACGCTATTAAGAAGCAAGAAGACAACTCACAGAACAGGAGAAAATATTTTCCAATCATATATGTGATAAGAATAAATACATACCTTAAAATTCACAATAAAAGAACAAATAACCCAATTTAAAAATGGACAAAATAGCTGAATAAGTATTTCTCTAAAGAAGATATATAGATGGGCAATAAGCATATGTAAATTGGTACATCATTAACCATCAGGAAAAAAGTAATTATGAATACAGTCAGTGAGATATCACATCACATCTACTAGGATGGCTATAATAAACAAGATAATAACAAGTGTTGGTGAAGATGTGGAGAAATTCCAACTCTTGTACATTACTGTTGGGAAGGTAAAATGGTGCAGCCACTTTGGAACAAACAGTTTGGCAATTCCTCAAAATGTTAAATATAGAGTTATGACCCAGAAATTCCACTCCTATGAATATACTCAAGAGAAATGAAACATATGTTCACACAAAATCTTGTACACAAGTGTGTCTAGCAGAATTATTCGTAATAGTCCAAAAGTGGAAACAACCCAAATGTCCATTAACTGATGAATGTATAAAATGTGGCACATCTACACCAAGGGATATTATTCAGCCATAAAAATGATTAAAGTACTGATACATGCCAAAACATGGATGAACCTTGAAAACATTATGCTATGTGAAAGAAGCCAGACATAAAAGGCCACGTATTATATGATTTTATTTACATAAAATGTCCAGAATAAGCAAATCCAGAGAGATAGAAAGTACATTAATGGTCGTTAGGGGCCAGGAGGAAGGCAGAAGGCAAGTGACTGCTAATAGGTATGGATTTCTTTTAGGGGTGATGAAAATGTTCTGGAATTATATAGTAGTGATGACTACATAACTTTGTGAATATACTAAAAACCACTGAATTGCACACTTTAAAGGGTGAATTTTATGGTATGTGGATTATATACAAACAATTTTTTAAAAAGAACATTTAAACCTTAAATTTGGATTAAGTGGAGCAAAAATAAAGCAAACCAATTGCTTGATTGCATCATCTGGCTGTTTGACTGAATCATGTTGTACTAGCTCGTTGATTCGGTTTGTCAGCCCAACAGCCCCACATAGTTTTAGTCAGAGGTGAAGAGAGAAGGATCATTTTATGTCTTGACTGCCTGTTAGCCTGTATGCTACAATGGCTGAGGCTGTCTCTTTTCATTGTACTTGTAAATATGCACTGAGGCTCTTAAATAATGGACAGAACCAATAAACATAATGAATAGATTAATAATAAAACCAAATCATGAAAGGAAAAGAGCAAATGACTGGCGTGCAGTGTTGTCAGAACAAATTCACCGAAGTGAGAAAAACAGCCTGTTGGATTCAGCTGCTAAGGAACAGCAATTTATTTAGAAAGCAGCTGCCACTCCAGAATGGATTATTTTCTGATTAAAGTGATGAATATGTATGCATGAAAGGAAGAGGGACTGGTTAAAGATTGCACCCAGGATAACTCAATTGATTCCTTTCAGAATATTGCGACTTGGCGGTGAATCAGCACCATTGGCAGGGCATTTGCTTCTCTGCAGCCGTGTGTATGGAGTTGAAACACACTTTTCTACCTTGCCCTCCATATTGTACTAGCTTATCACAAGCCACAAAGTGAGAGAAAAGACTATTTCTATAAGGATTTAGGATTGGGTAATTTTCATATCACTTCTGTCACTAACATGAATTATGAATGTAAATAATCACTACACTCCTTTTAACTGCTCATTCGAAGAAGGGGATTTAAGAGCAGATCTTGTGTCATGAAGAACAGAGTGCCATGCATAAGATTTCTGCAAAACAAACAAACAGAAACAAAACCTCACAAAATTCACCATAAACTTTTACCACCACAACTCCCCAGGAGTGAGTGAAGTTACAAGATATCACTAAAACTATGGGCCTTGGGTATGTAGATAAGAAACCTTTCTATATTCTTATTTCTTTTTGTTCTTTAGATAAAAGGACAGAACTCTCAGCTTCTCTCAGTGGCCAATAAGTCTCCTCCTCATCCAGTAGAGCCTAAATATGATGGAACAGAACCAGGATTCCCACCCTACCTCTGGCCATATCCTCTTTGGTTGTACCAGCCAGGAGCTTTGAAAGAGCTTAGTGGCAATGAAGTAAGGGTCAGATTCCAGGTTTATATCCCAGTTCTGATAACTATTTGATCTTGGGCACATTACTGACTTTTTAAACCTCAGCTTCCTTATCTGTACAGTGGAGATAATTATAGTATCTAATCTACAGGAGTGTCTGAGGATTAAATGAGGCAATAAATGGAGCTTTGGACATGGAGTAGTCAGTACATATTAAGCTGTTGCTGATATCCCTTTCTCCTTGCCTAAATATTCCCTCTATATACATGTAAGAGGGGAGATATTTGGTTACTAGTTTAGAATATCAAATGTAAATATAAATCACTAGAAAAAGAATGACTTTACCTATAATTTGGGACTGTATTCTGAAAATATGAAACTCTACTGAACTGTTGAAAAGAAATTTCTTTCTGGAATTCACCTCCTCTGGAATAATTTGGCTCAGCGTAACAACCCACAAGGCAGGTACAGGTGACAGGAAAATCTGGGGATCAGCTAACTATTCCACTGCCTCATCCTGTGATACACATAGGAAGTAAGGACACCAAGAATAAATTGTTCAGTGTAGGAGAGTGGGAAGAAGGTGGCTTTCCGTGTGGTTACTCTGCTCCCCTGGATGATCCTGATTGCAGAGAAAGCTAATCACAGGTTTCCAAGGGTGGATCCAGGATTCATTGATTCAGCGGATCAACTAGTTCTTTTGCCGGCAGCCTGTGGTATTTCTGCAGTTTGGGGTTTAGGGAGAAAAATAACATTAGACACCAAAAGAAATGAAGTTATGTGATCATGGCACATGAGTGTTCATCTGACTTTTTTCAGGGGGGATTGTGGTAAAAGGGAGTTACTGAGTGTCCTTGTAAAGCATTGCTGAATTTTCAATTTGCATGTGTGTGTGTGTGTGTGTTTGATGCTTGTGTTATATGCCAGGCACATGGTTTCTTCAACTGGAAGAACTTTGTTTCATCAACAACCTTGTAGAGCAACTGCTATGCATAAAGCCTAACTTTATGCTTTGCATAAAACTCTTTGTTTTATGCAAACTTAAGGGTTTCCCAGTGAGGAAAAGCTGTTTTAGTAGAGGAATAGCTACTATTCTTTTTCTGAGGAGGAAAAAATATGACTCCCTTGTCATGAAAAAGTCACAGAGGTTCATGCTACTGTCACAGACAGCTAACATGACAAATTGTTCTTTTTCTGTTTATGTTGAAAATAAGTAAACGAAGCAGCAGCAGCAGCAGTTGAGCCAAAGGGAAGGCAATCCAGGTTCTAGATTTAGTCCTAATAGTTAAGCAGGGTAAAGAATACATGTGGCTGTGACCAAAGGAAATTGTGGCAGATGGGTAAAGTTTTTCATATTAAGATAGCCTGATGTACCCTAGAACTTAAAGTATAATAATAATAAATAAATTTAAAAAAAAAAAAAAAAGAAGAGCAACAGAAAAAAAAAAAAAAAAAAGATAGCCTGAAATCCCTGATTTGTCTCAATAAGATGTTTAGGGAGTGTTAATAATATAAGAACTCAAGATGAGTTAGAAAGGAACCTTTGCAAAAACCTGAGGATATAAATCAGGGCTGGACTGAACATTCATAAATAACAATGTGAGAAAGATTGCTGATTTTACCTAAGTGACTTCTTTGAATCTTGTATGTTTCATACATTTGTTACGTCATTTTAAATGGCTGTGTTTAATGTTGGCTATTTAAATAAGGAACTTTGCTTTTGCTTTAAAAATGAAGAATAATGCAACAGATATCATGGCAACCTTTCTCTTTCAGGTTACCTGGCTGCTTGCAGCATGAGACAGATAATTATTAAATATTAGTATAAAGGAAAGTTTAAGGAAGCAATTGACTGTTTTCTCTCCGAAAAAGGCCAACTTTGATTCTCAACACTCTCTAGACAATCTTAGATGTTTGCCTCTTATTATCTTAATTGCCTCTTATTTCTTATTTGCCCCTTATTATTCCATTTTTCATAGTACTCTAAGGTAATATCTAACCTAAAGCCTCCTGTTTCAACTACACTTAATTTCTTGTCTACTATACACAAAAGAGAGAAAAGCCACTAGTGTTTGACCCGGCGTAAGTAGTGAGAAATGAGGAAGAAAAGAGGAAGGGTATTAAGACTAGATGACAAAACTAAAAAGACCAGAGGGACGTGCTGTCTGCATTCCCCGGCCCCAGACATGAAGATCCACACAGGAGGAAGAGTAGAGAAAAGCAAGGAGGGAGGCTCATCAGTCTGGGTGGCCCAGAGAAACACAACCATGCTAGCTTCTGTCACACTGCCTGGACATTGGCTGGGTCTGTCAGTACCTCAGGTCAGAAGGCAGACTCTCACCGAGGAAATTGCCTAATTTCTACAATCAGCTTGTTGTCAAATGATGCATTATTCTTCTGTAGCGGCAAAACTCCTCATACCTATTTTGGCATCTATCTGAGGTCTCTTTATTTACCTCTCAGGATTTCGAATGTGTCCTCAAACTATGAAAACCTGGTGGTTAATAAAATCTAAGCCCAGCTCAGAAGGAGACTGTTCATTTACCCAACAAATGCCATGATGGACTTGGTACTGTTACAGCTACTGGGAATGCAAAGATAAGGAAGGCAGCATGTCCTCTTTCTACCATGTGTGCTGAGAAAGATGCTGTAGAAAAGACTGATACTTAAACCAGTACTATCGTAAGGTAGATAAACATGAAGATAAGGGACATACACTGTAATGAAAGAACACAGCAAGGGTACTTGACTCAGGAGGGGCTGTCAGGGAATACTTCCCAGGGCAAGAGACATTTTAGGGAGACCTAAAAAGTGTACAGGTATTAGTCTGGTGAAGAAGAAGGTGAAAATATTATGAGACAGCGGGAACAGCATATGGAAAAATCCAAAGATGAAAGAAACGCCAGTGTGGCTGGAGAATGGAGTATGTGTGCCTGTGTGTGCCTGTGTGTGTATGTGTGTGTGTGTGTGCGTGCATGTATGCACACATGCACATGAGTGTATGTGATGGAGGGAAGGAGGTAGCAGGAGACATGTCAGACATAAACCATTGCCAACCCAGTAGCCAGTCTCCTACTTCTTCCCAGATAAACACGAAGTGGATATTTCTTAACCTCAAGGAAGAGAGCCTCTACCCAGCATACAGAATAAGTCATGATTGGCCTAACCAGTTTTAGAAATCCCAGGAGAGCAATGATTGCTGTATTATCAAGTGTATGAAAAGAACAGCCTCCTCTTGAGAGGGCCACAGGGTTGTTCTCTGATCTCTCAGGAATTAGCTTCCTCCTGGGAAGGTTATCTTGCTGAGTGATTTCAGAGGCTTCATGGCTGTGGAGACCTCAGTTTTTCTATATGATCCGTACTATGATCCAGAATGAGTGAGGCAGATCAAGGGAGAGATTTAGCTTTCAAGTTAATAGCTTCTAAGGGAGTGACAAGGCATATAGTAGATTCGTGTCCCTGCAGTAGGGGTGGTGAGATTCTCTCTCTTTCCTCCAAGCAGTAACTACCCTTTGCTCTCCAGTTTACACTATACTGCAGAGGTTCTCAACCTTTTGTGGACATCAGAATCAATTGGAAAGCTTGTTAATGTTATGATTTAGTGGTTTAGGACAATATCTAGTAATCATTTTAAACAAGCACCCAGGTGATTCTGATCCATAAAGTCCTTGAACTACACTTTGGGAAATTTGACATTACAGGCTTGATAACTTCAGGGCCCTAATAATGCAATCAGCTAAAAGTCACTCCTTATAGCTATATAAAACTCATATGATATGCCTACATATATCAAATTATTTCATTTGTTATATCAAATCTGCACTAAATACAAAACCATATCTTTTTTGGCATCATGTTTTGTTTATATTTATCAGTCTCACTCCCAGTGTTGAAATTGCCACTTCATCCATTTTTGATGGATGCTTCTGACTATATTTTCTCAGCAACCCTTTTCCTTTTGACAGTCATTCATCTGATGATCTTAGTGTTTACATCACTTGGATAACATGCTTGTAGAGTAAGGATAAGGAATGTTTTGCTTTGTGACCTAAGTTATTTCTACTCCTTTTTAGTTACAGGCAGAGTTTTTAAAACATGCAACAAATAAAAATGTTAGGTTGAGTAATGAAACAGAATCAGGTGTCCCAAATTACTTGTTTACCCTAAAAAATAATATTTGTTTCTGGTATCCGAGAATACTAGAGGTGTCAGAGAATTTAGAATTCATTATTTAATTCAAATTTGGTTGACTATAATCACATGAACTACTATTTATTGAGTACCTACTATGTGCATGGTATTTTAGGTGCTTTGCATGCATTGATTCACGCAATCCTCACAATAACACCAGAGGGAAGGAACATTATTCCTCATGGAACCAGGCTTTTAAAAGCATCTTAACAGGCTTGATAAATGAGGACAACCAACTAAGAAGGATAAATATAAAGCCATTTACCTGGTTTCTAAACCCAGCTGTACAAGCCTGGAATGAATAAGATTGGACTGCACAGTGCAATCACAGGAGACGACATGGGTGCTTCAGTTGACTATTAGTTACATTGGTGTTAGAGGACCACTGCCAGAAAAGTTAAGTGTTCATAAGTATATGAACAGAAGCCTTATCCAGCTCTACTCGCTGTTGGTTTTGCCTCACTGTTGTGTGGGGTTCATCCAGGCTCTGCATGTTATGAGAAATTTGGCTAACCAGACCCCTAGAGGAGAGATGGAGGATCTTGAAATACATTTATTTGAAGAACACATAAAGGAATAGAGAATATTAGATCCCAAATAATGTGAAACCTGCTTCAAATACTTGAAGGACTGTAAGATGGACTCATGAAGGAACTATGTGTGGCTCTGAGAGCAGCAAAAGGCACTATAAGTAGACGTCACAGGAAAGCAACTTTCTTTCTTTCTTTTCTTATTTTATTTTTATTTTTTGAGACATAGTGTTGCTGTGCTGCTCCAGCTGATCTTAAACTCTGGGCCTCAAGCATCCTCCCACCTCAGCTTCCTGAGTAGCTGGGATTAGAGTCTTGAGCTATCACACTAGGCTGGCTGAAATCTCAACACAGTACAAAGGAACACTTTCCAGCAATACCAGCTGTCTAACCATGGGGTGGGCTGCTGTGGGAGGCAGCAGTCTCCCTATCAGTGGAAGCACCATGGAGAGGTGGAGTGCCATTTACCCTGGAGGTTTGGCAGGAAATTCATTCCTGGATATGGGATGGTGTCTTATGATCTTTTGAGTTCCTTTCCAACTTTGAGAATTTGTTATTCTGGGGCAACAAACAGGTATTAGGAAACTACTATGCAAGAGATCCTATATCAATGCTTTGAAGGACAAAAAAAAATGAATAAGGCATAATTACTGCCTTCAAATGACTTACCAGCTAGTGGATAAACAGGTTAAAAAATAAATACTGAGCAAGCGTGCCCAAGATGGCTGAATAGGAACAGCTCCAGCCTCCAGCTCGCAGCGTGAGTGACACAAAGACGGGTGATTCCTGCATTTTCAACTGAGATACCAGGTTCATCTCACTGGGGAGTGCCGGACAATCAGTGCTGGTCAGCTGGTGCAGCCTGACCAGGGAGAGCTAAAGCAGGGCGAGGCATTGCCTCATATGGGAAGCGCAAGGGGGAAGGGAATCCCTTTTCCTGGCCAAGGGAAACTGAGACACACAACACATGGAAAATCAGGTAACTCCCACCCTAATACTGTGCTTTACCAAGGGTCTTAGCAAATGGCACACCAGGAGATTATATCCCACACCTGGCCGGGAGGGTCCCATGCCCACGGAGCCTCCCTCATTGCTAGCACAGCAGTCAGAGATCTAACTGCAAGGTGGCAGTGAGGCTAGGGGAGGGGCACCTGCCATTGCTGAGGCTTAAGTAGGTAAACAAAGCCGCCTGGAAGCTCTAACTGGGTGGAGCCCACTGCAGCTCAAGGAGGCCTGCCTGCCTCTGTAGACTCCTCCTCTGGGGACAGGGTATAGCTAAACAAAAAGCAGCAGAAACCTCAGCAGAGGTAAATGCCCCTGTCTGATAGCTTTGAAGAGAGCAGTGGATCTCCCAGCACGGAGGTTGAGACCTAAGAACAGACAGACTGCTGCTCAAGTGGGTCCCTGACCCCTGAGTAGCCTAACTGGAAGACATCCCCCACTAGGTGCAGACCTACACCTCACACCTCACACGGCGGGGTACACCCCTAAGATGAAGCTTCCAGAGCAAGAATCAGACAACAACACTCACTGTTCAGCAATATTCTATCTTCTGCAGCCTCCACTGCTGATACCCAGGCAAACAGGATCTGGAGTGGACCTCAAGCAAATTCCAACAGACCTACAGCTGAGGGTCCTGACTGTTAGAAGGAAAACTAACAAACAGAAAGGACACCCACACCAAAACCCCATCAGTACATCACCATCATCAAAAACCAAAGGCAGATAAAACCACAAAGATGGGGAAAAAGCAGTGCAGAAAAGCTGGAAATTCAAAAAATCAGAGCGCATCTCGCACTCCAAAGGAATGTAGCTCGTCGCCAGCAACGGAACAAAGCTGGATGGAGAATGACTTTGACAAGTTGAGAGAAGAAAGCTTCAGTCGATCAAACTTCTTAGAGCTAAAGGAGGAACTACGTAACCAGTGCAAAGAAATTAAAAACCTTGAAAAAAGAATGCATGAATGGATAACTAGAATAATCAGTGCAGAGAAGACCTTAAAAGAACTGATAGAGATGAAAACCATAACACGAGAACTACGTGATAAATGCACAAGCTTCAGTAACTGACTCAATCAACTGGAAGAAAGAGTATCAGCAATTGAAGAACAAATGAATGAAATGAAGCGAGAAGAGAAGCATGGAGAAAAAACAGTAAAAAGAAATGAACAAAGCCTCCAAGAAGTATGGGATTATGTGAAAAGACCAAATCTACATCTGATTGGTGTGCCTGAAAGTGATGGGGAAAATGGAATCAAGTTGGAAAACACTCTGCAGGATATCATCCAGGAGAACTTCCCCAACCTAGTAAGGCAGGCCAACATTCAAATTCAGGAAATACAGAGAATGCCACAATGATACTCCTCGAGAAGAGCAACTCCAAGACACATAATTGTCAGATTCACCAAAGTTGAAATGAAGGAAAAAATGTTAAGGGCAGCCAGAGAGAAAGGTCGGGTTACACACAAAGGGAAGCCCATCAGACTAACAGCAGATCTCTCGGCAGAAACTCTCCAAGCCAGAAGAGAGTGGGGGCCAATATTCAACATTCTTAAAGAAAAGAATTTTCAACCCAGAATTTCATATCCAGCCAAACTAAGTTTCATAAGTGAAGGAGAAATAAAATCCTTTACAGACAAGCAAATGCTTAGAGATTTTGTCACCACCAGGCCTGCCCTACAAGAGATCCTGAAGGAAGCACTAAACAAGGAAAGGAACAACTGGTACCAGCCATTGCAAAATCATGTCAAAATGTAAAGTCCATCGAGGCTAGGAAGAAACTGCATCAACTGCCAAGCAAAATAACCAGCTAATATCATAATGACAGGATCAAGTTCACACATAACAATATTAACCTTAAATGTAAATGGACTAAATGGTCCAATTAAAGACACAGACTGGCAAATTGGATAAAGAGTCAACACCCATCAGTTTGCTGTATTCAGGGGACACATCTCACATGCAGAGACACACATAGGCTCAAAATAAAGGGATGGAGGAAGATCTAACAACCAAATGGAAAACAGAAAAGAAGCAGGGGTTGCAATCCTAGTCTCTGATAAAACAGACTTTAAACCATCCAAGATCAAAAGAGACAAAGAAGGCTATTACATAATGGTAAAGGGATCAATTCATCAGGAAGAGCTAACTATCCTAAATATATATGCACCCAATACAGGAGCACCCAGATTCATAAAGCAAGTCCGTAGAGACTTAAAAAGAGACTTAGGCTCCCATACAATAATAATGGGAGACATTAACACCCCACAGTCAACATTAGACAGATCAATGAGACAGAAAGTTAACAAGGATATCCAGGATTGAACTCAACTCTGCACTAAGTGGACCTAATAGACATTGACAGAACTCTCCACCCCAAATCAACAGAATACACATTCTTCTCAGCACCACATCACACTTATTCCAAAATTGACCACATAGTTGGAAATAAAGCACTCGTCAGAAAATGTACAAGAACAGAAATTATAACAAACTGTCTCTCAGACCTCAGTGCAATTAAAGTAGAACTCATGACTAAGAACCTCAATCAAAACTGCTCAACTACATAAAAACTGAACAACCTGCTCCTGAATGACTACTGGGTACATAACGAAATGAAGGCAGAAATAAAGATGTTCTTTGAAACCAAAGAGAACAAAGATACAACATACCAGAATCTCTGGGACACATTTAAAGCAGTGTGGAGAGGGAAATTGATAGCACTAAATGCCCACAAGAGAAAGCAGGAAAGATCTAAAATTGACACCCTAACATCACAATTAAAAGAACTAGAGAAGCAAGAGCAAACACTTCAAAAGCTAGCAGAAGGCAAGAAATAACTAAGATCAGAGCAGAACTGAAGGAGATAGAGACACAAAAAACCCTCCAAAAAATCAATGAATCCAGGAGCTGGTTTTTTGAAAAGATCAATAAAATTGATAGACCACTAGCAAGATTAATAAAGAAGAAAAGAGAGAAGAATCAAATAGATGCAATAAAAAATGATAAAGGGGATATCACCACCGACCCCACAGAAATACAAACTACTATCAGAGAATACTATAAACACCTCTACACAAATAAACTAGAAAACCTAGAAGAAATGGATAATTTCCTGGACACTTACACTCTCCCAAGACTAAACCAGGAAGAAGTTGAATCGCTGAATAAACCAGTAGCAGACTCTGAAATGGAGGCAATAATTAATAGCCTATCAACCAAAAAAAGTCCAGGAACAGACGGATTCACAGCCGAATTCTACCAGAGGTACAGGGAGGAGTTGGTACCATTCCTTCTGAAACTATTCCAATCAATAGAAAAAGAGGGAATCCTCCCTAACTCTTTTTATGAGGCCAACATCATCCTGATACCAAAGCCTGACAGAGACACAACAAAAAAAGAGAATTTTAGACCAATATTCCTGATGAACATCGATGCAAAAATCCTCAATAAAATACTGGCAAATTGAATCCGGCAGCACATCAAAAAGCTTATCCACCATGATCAAGTGGGCTTCATCCCTGGGATGCAAGGCTGGTTCAATATACGCAAATCAATAAATGTAATCCAGCATATAAACAGAACCAAAGACAAAAACCACATGATTATCTCAATAGATGCAGAAAAGGCCTTTGACAAAATTCAACAGCCTTTCATGCTAAAAACTCTCAATAAATTTGGTATTGATGGAATGTATCTCAAAATAATAAGAGCTATTTATGACAAACCCACAGCCAAAATCATACTGAATGGGCAAAAACTGGAAGCATTCCCTTTGAAAACTGGCACAAGACAGGGATGCCCTCTCTCACCACTCCTATTCAACATAGTGTTGGAAGTTCTGGCTAGGGTAATCAGGCAAGAGAAAGAAATCAAAGAAATCAAAGAATTCAGTTAGGAAAAGAAGAAGTCAAATTGTCCCTCTTTGCAGATGACATGATTGTATATTTAGAAAACCCCATTGTCTCAGCCCAAAATCTCCTTAAGCTGATAAGCAACTTCAGCAAAGTCTCAGGATACAAAATCAATGTGCAAAAATGACAAGCATTCTTATACACCAGTAACAGACAAACAGAAAACCAAATCATGAATGAACTCCCATTCACAATAGCTTCAAAGAGAATAAAATACCTAGAAATCCAACTTACAAGGGATGTAAAGGACCTCTTCAAGGAGAACTACAAACCACTGCTCAGTGAAATAAAAGAGGACCCAAACAAATGGAAGAATATACCATGCTCATGGATAGGAAGAATCAATATTGTGAAAATGACTATACTGCCCAAGGTAATTTATAGATTCAATGCCATCCCCATTAAGCTACCAATGACTTTCTTCACAGAATTGGAAAAAACTGCTTTAAAGTTCATATGGAACCAAAAAAGAGCCCGCATTGCCAAGACAATCCTAAGCCAAAAGAATAAAGCTAGAGGCATCACGCTACCTGACTTCAAACTATACTACAAGGCTTCAGCAACCAAAACAGCATGGTACTGGTACCAAAACAGAGATATAGACCAATGGAACAGAACAGAGCCCTCAGAAATAATGCCACACATCTACAGCCATCTGATCTTTGACAAACCTGAGAAAAACAAGAAATGGGGAAAGGATTCCCTATTTAATAAATGGTGCTGGGAAAATTGGCTAGCCATAAGTAGAAAGCTGAAACTGGATCCTTACTCCTTATACGAAAATTAATTCAAGATGGATTAGAGACTTAAATGTTAGACCTAATACCATAAAAACCCTAGAAGAAAACCTAGGTAATACCATTCAGGACATAGGCATGGGCAAGGACTTCATGTCTAAAATACCAAAAGCAACAGCAACAAAAGCCAAAATTGACAAATGGGATCTAATTAAACTCAAGAGCTTCTGCACAGCAAAAGAAACTACCATCAGAGTGAACAGGCAGCCTACAGAATGGGAGAAAAGTTTTGCAATCTACTCATCTGACAAAGGGCTAATATCCAGAACCTATAAAGAACTCAATCAAATTTATAAGAAAAAAACAAACAACCCCATCAAAAAGTGGGCAAAGGATATAAACAGACACTTCTCAAAAGAAGACATTCATACAGCCAACAGACACATGAAAAAATGTTCATCATCACTCGCCATCAGAGAAATGCAAATCAAAACCACAATGAGATACCATCTCACACCAGCTAGAATGGCAATCATTTAAAAAGTCAGGAAACAACAGGTGCTGGAGAGGATGTGGAGAAATAGGGACACTTTTACACTGTTGGTGGGACTGTAAACTAGTTCAACCATTGTGGAAAACAGTGTGGCGATTCCTCAAGGATCTAGAACTAGAAATACCATTCAACCCAGCCATCCCATTACTGGGGATATACCCAAAGGATCATAAGTCATGCTGCGATAAAGACACATGCACACGTATGTTTATTGTGGCACTACTCATAGTAGCAAAGAGTTGGAATCAACCCAAATGTCCATCAGTGACAGACTGGATTAAGAAAATATGGCACATACACACCATGGAATACTATGCAGCCATAAAAAAGGATGAGTTCGTGTCCTTTGTAGGGACATGGATGCAGCTGGAAACCATCATTCTCAGCAAACTATCACAAGAACAGAAAACCAAATACCGCATGTTCTCACTCACAGGTAGGAATTGAACAATGAGATCACTTGGACACAGGAAGGGGAACATCACATACCGGGTCCTATTGTGGGGAGGTGGAAGGGAGGAGGGATAGCATTAGGAGATATACCTGATGTAAATGACAAGTTAATGGGTGCAGCACACCAACATGGCATCTGTATACATATGTAACAAACCTGCATGTTGTGCACATGTACCCTAGAACTTAAAGTATAATAAAATAAAATAAAATAAAATAGAATTTTAAAAACTCTCCATAAACATAGAAGGAACATACCTCAAAATATGTAACCTAGAACTTAAAGTATAATTTTAAAAAAAACTTGAAACCAGAAGGTCTAGAAACAAATGTTCCCAGACTATATATTTCAAAGGAAGAATTACCATGAAAGGAATGAACTTTCAAGTTCAGGGGTCCCTACACTCAGGTGCCTATTTTGTGCCCAGAACCACAAAAGCACAATTAAATATGCTGCTTTCAATCTTTACAAACAATCCTGCAAGTCAGATATTAATATTATTCCCATTATATAAACAAAGGAACTGAGACTTAAAGAAGTGGCTTGTCTAATATTCCTAGCTAGTACAAATCAGAGCTCAGTCTCTCTGATTCTAAAACTCACCAGCTATGCTAAAGCAAAAATCAAAATGTAGTAGGGAAGGGTATCTAATAGTCATTCTGAGAGATAATTAAAAATCAACAATGTTTAGTGTCACTTAAAAAAAAAAAGACCAGAGCAACCCCTTTCTGAACCACCTTGCATTTGATTGTTTTTGAGTTGTATGTTAATATTCCACGTTAACACTTTTTTTTGCAAAATAAATAAATAATCAGGACAGGATTAAAAAAATAATAATAATAAAATAAATACCTTTGGGAGGCAGAGGCGGGCAGATCACGAGGTCAGGAGATTGAGACCACCCAGGCTAACATGGTGAAACCCCATCTCTACTAAAAACACAAAAAATTAGCCCAGCTTGGTGGCACACACCAGTAATCACAGGTACTTGGGAGGCTGAGGCAGGAGAATCACTTGAACCCAGGAGGCGGAGGTTGCAGTGAGCCAAGATCGCGCCACTGCACTCCAGCCTGGGTGAAGAGGGAGACTCTGTCTCAATAAATAAATAAATAAATGGCCAGGCACAGTGGTTTAAAACTGTAATTCCAGCATTTTGGGAGTCTGAGGCTGTAGGATCGCTTGAGCCCAAGAGTTCAAGATCAGCCTGGGCAGCATAGCAAGACCCTGACTCTATAAAAAAAATTATCCAGGTGTGGTGGCACACACCTGTAGTCCCAGCTACCTGGGAGGCTGAAGTGGGAGAATCTCTCGAGCTCAAGAGTTCAAGGCTGCAGTGAGCTGATTGTGCCACTGCACACTAGCCTGGGTGAGAGAAAATAATTTTTTAAATATCAAGACAAGAATTTACTGAGCTCGACTATGTAACAGGTACTATATCTCTACTAATAAATCATAAAATGTACCCTCATAGTAACTCTGTGATTTGGGGATTATTGCTCAAATAATAAGAGGTTTTGCTTTCCATCACACTTCAGTTTCACACAAACTTCTGTTCATTCTATGGCAAACTGTTTTAAACAAAAACTTATGTGAATGCAGTTCTTTATAAGCTGAAGTGTATTTACGTCTGACAAGTGTGCATGATCTACACATATTTCATGTTTCTTCTTTGCCAATACCAAGCTCTGGTCACTTCTTCTGTCCTTTTCTCTGTTGCCACTCCCAGGCTGCTGAGAATTTCTGTGAATAACCACAAAGCCGTGCTCCTAGGGTCCACTCTGATAACATGCAATCTTTCCTAGGCTGGACTCTCACTGCTGTTCGGGCAATCACTTTACTCATCTCTTGTTGAGTTGCTGATGCATCTCTCATAGTATCTATTCCAATTTTTTCCATATTCCTTAAGACTCCCCTAACCCCACTCCTTCTCCAGGATCACTTCATTCTTAGCAGATGGTCATTCTACTAGAATTTAGCTCCCCCATTCCTTCAAATGGATGCTCCCCTGACTTCACACCAGGGAGACTCAGTCACCATAGCAACTGCTGCCGGCTTTGGTTCATTTCCTCAGAAACCCCAACTGGCAGAGATGGCTGAATCGAGGAATTTTTGCAGGAAAATTTTGGGAGCTCTTGATACTGAGGGCTGAAATTTCAAAGGCAGCTTTAAATTTAAATAACCAGAAAATAACAGATCCATAAGCACAAAGGAGAAGCAAAGGGTGGGTCTAGAAACAGCAATTTCTTGTCTGCTAGCTTCTTGAGGGAAGTCATAGGTTCTGTGAAAACAAAAAGAGGTAGGGATCAGCTGGAGTTCGAGATCCTGATACCAAAAGACATCATTATGTCTTGTTTCATTGTTTCCAATGTATATTGGAGGTGCAGACTTTAAAGGAAGAAAATGAATATCTAACATTATTTCTCCTTTAATTTCAAATTGACTTGTGGAGTTACGGGGGTAGCATGTGATACTGTAAGCCTATTTAGCAAACATTTGTTGCTCTTCTCTTTGTGTCAGACATTGTGCTAGGACATGGAAAAGAATGAACACAATATACAATCTGTATCTGTCCTAATGGGAGATACATACACACTAAGAAAAATGAAAAAGTTTACAATTAGACCAAAGTCAGCTCTTCCAGAGACATGTCTGTCACAAAGCACAAGCATTTGCAAGTCTACCTGGGAACTCCATGAATTTGCAGAATGCTGTTTGATAAAGAAACCACTCAGCCCTTATAGCACATCCAAGTTACCAAAGCGTTTGAATTAGTTCACCGTAAGGCAATAAGCTCTCCTTTAAAAGGCTCATCCTTCTCAGTTCTTGGGTGTTTGAATTTTCTCTTTCCTTTGTCACCCTAAAACTTAATTACACAGCAGCTGAGAAAGAAGACCTCTCTTGACCAAAATTTGAGGATAAAAATGTGGGATTATACAACAAATAACTATAACAAAATGTGGTCACTCTGTAATCCACACAAGAATAAAGAAGAGTGGGAAACACA
This sequence comes from Macaca mulatta, assembly GCF_049350105.2. Lineage (NCBI taxonomy): Eukaryota > Metazoa > Chordata > Mammalia > Primates > Cercopithecidae > Macaca > Macaca mulatta. The sequence goes on from NC_133406.1 coordinate 118,792,391, forward strand.
GGAAAAAGGGCAATTTATTTTGTCCTAGGGACTTGGAAGAGGAAGAGTTGGTTAAAGCTTCATGAAAGAGAAAATGTTTCAGCTGTAATTTGTCTTCCTCCTCTATTCCTAAGTGATAAATTATATTCTCCTTTTTGGAAATTAAAAAATATATTTTTTAATTACAAGAGAAATATATACAGAAATTAGAAAAGCACCATAAAAGTTTGAATTCCAGTCCTCCACTCTTCACGGATGAGCAACCATGAAGCTTCTGAGGACACTCTGTAATCCTGAGTACAGGGGTTTTAGAAACCAAGTGATGAAGACAGCATTTGTTATAATCAGGCCTTTAAAAACAAAACACTGTAAAGAACACTAACTGGGATTGGGAAAGTGGGAAGAGAGGGAAACTGTCCAGAAAGCTAATTCCTTTGTAACTCTTGCCAGCCTCAGTCTAGACTTGCCAGAGGATCTTTGCTAGGTTATGGATTTTAGGTGTTTTCATTAAAGACTATCTGGAATAGAGCCTCATTCCTCCTGTACCCCAGAAGGCAATAGTCACTGATTCACTCTTCATATCCCTTAAGCTTGCATGACTTAATTTCTTTCTTCCCATTAAATTAGAATAAAAAAAAAACTCTTATTAGTTTCCTCCAAGGGTTTTGGAAAGATAAAGGAAACTGTCAAGTCTTAAGAGTGTCATAAACCTTGGGGACACACATGGCACTCAAATACTAGAGATGATGTCTAATGATACCATTTTCAAAAATGTCTTTCATTATTTTGCCATGTCCTGAAATCCCATAAAAGCATAACAGAAATGAGTTTGGGATTTTACTGAATTAAAATTTGTAAAGAAGGAGGAAAACGATGATAATGATAATGTCGTGACTTTCATTATTGTTCATTGCAAATTCTACGAAAAAGTAAAATATTAGTCAAGATGGAAAATTAGATGACTGCATAGTCAAGAAAGCAAGGTAAGGTGCTTAAAATTTAACAAGACTGATGAAAGCAAAAAGAACAACATCAATCAAAATCTCAAGTTGTACATTGGCAGCACTTTCTGTGCTATCTCCCAAGTTTTTCTAGGTCTCCACCTATTATACTGGGAATCACCGACATTGCTGAAAGCATGTTAAAGGCATTAATTATCTAACTTACTGTCTTAATTACCTATGCACATCTCAGGAAAATTGCAAAGGGATAGGTATCAGGAACCCTTCTTTGGTGACAGAAAGGCAAGTGACAAAAAAGAAGCGATTTGTCCTAAAACATCTAAAAGGCAGGTTGGAAATAACGGGTAGACTCAAGTTTGGTTCAGCCCAAATTAAAAAAAAAAAAATGCCATTCTCCTCATTCACTGACACCAAAATATTCACCTTCACCTACAAAATTATATTTTTTTCTGGCATGATTTTTTTCCCTTCGTTCAGCCTCAGAGATAATACTAATGATTACCAGCCATGGTAGTGAAAACCAAGCTTAATCACCATAATTGACAATTAAGTTGGGTAACAACACAGAGACAGGTGATTTCACACAAGGCTAATGAAAATGGGCTATAAAAATCCACACACGTTTGGCAGCAATTATGAGCTCCTGGAGCCATTTGCTTTGAAATGTGCACATTTCACAGGTGGCTGCCTGCCAACAAGACAACTTTGAGCAGGACCGAGAAAGCAAGAGGAAAAGACAGAGTTACCGGAGATTTTCTTAAGTGCCATTGCTTTTCAGTGGCTTGCTGGATCCTTATCATTACAGGCCAGATATTTTAAAGTCAAAGGAAGATGCAAAGTTCACAGCTTCAGAGAATGACAGACACCCCATTTTCCTGTAGAACCACGATGGTATTGGCAGAGGACAAGGGAGTGGGCACTAGTGAATACAGAAGGGCAAAGTAGAGAAGATTCCATGAAATAAGTGCTGGACCATGTAAGAGAGGCCTGGAGCCCGGATGTCTTGTCTAGAGTACACAGAAGATACTTAACAGTTTTCACAAAGTGTGAAATGGAAGTAATAATCTCTGCTTCCTAAATATGATAGTATGGTTAAATGAGTTCAGTTCCTTGAAGGGCACTTGAATTCAGAGGCTGAGGTTACTTTGCTGCAGTTTCGTGCATCTCCTAGCTCCCTGCTGTTACTCTCTTATATCAGTATGCCACCATTCTGCTCAAAGCCCCTCTCCTTTAAGCTCTTTACTGTCTGGGTATACTAGTTAGTAGGGAAGTTAGTCAACTTTTTTTAATGACAGGAAACCAAATAACAAAGAGTGTTGACAACTTGCCTGAAAGTAGACTGGGAATCACATCTGTATTGAAATACAACAGTTGAATCTTGTTTTTTAGGCACTCTGACAATCTTTTAATTGGTACATTTAGACCGTTCTCACTTAAAGTGATTATTGATATTGTTGAGTCAATATTTACTGTTTGTAACTGTTTTCTATTCATTGTACTTGTTCTTTTTTAAAATCTCTTTTTCTGCATTTTCTCGTTTTATATGATTCAATTTTATCTCTTCTTTTAGCATATCAATTACTCTCTTTTCAATTTTTTAAGTAGTTGCCCTATGGTTTGCCATATACATACATGTACAGTTAATATTTCTTCCTCTTCCTGGCTGTGAAAGTACCCTATAACAGAGTATTTCCAATTTTTCCCTCTCATCTCTTACGACATTACTGTCATTCATTTTATTGGTCCATTTGAATACAATCACCAATACACTGTTACTGTTATTACCTTAAATAATTATCTTTTCAATCAATTAAGAATAAGACAAACAAAACATTTTACTTTACTTTTACTTCTTCATTCCCTGACAATTTTCCTTTCTTTATGTGGATCCAAGTTTCTGACCTAGATCATTTTCCTGCTCCATGAAGAACAACTTTAGTTTTTCTTACAGGGCAAGGTCTGCTGACAATGACCTCTCAATTTTTGTTTCTGTGAAAAAGTCTTTAGTTCTTCTTCAGTTTTGAAGAATAAATTCACTAGATATAGAACTCTAGGTTAGTGGGTTTATTTGTCTCAACACTTTAAATATTTCACTCCATTCTCTTCCTGCTTGTGTGGTTTCTGACGAGAAGTCATCTATAATACTTTTCCTTGTTTCTCTATAAGTAAGTTGTTCTTTCTTCTGGCGTTTTTGAAGGATTTCTCTTTGTCTTTCTCAAGTTTGAATATGATATACCTACGCATAGTGTTTTTTTGGTTGTTGTTGTTTTGTTTTGTTTTGACATTTATCCTGCTTGGTGTTCTCTGAGCTAACTGAAACTGCCGTTTCGCGTCTGCCATTATTTTGGAAAAGTCTTGGACATTTTTATTTCAAATGTATCTTCTGCTCCATTCTTTTTCTTCTCCTGGTATTTCAGTTGTGCACGTTACACTTACTGAAATTGTTTCACAGTTCTTGGATGTTGTATTGTAATTGTTTCACTCTATTTGGTCTTTACATTTATGTTATGGGAGTTTCTATTAATTCATCTTCATGGATTCTTTCTTCAGCCATATTCAGTCTATTGAGACCATCAAAGACATTCTTTATTTCTGTCACAGTGTTTTTGATTCTTTCTTAGCATTTTCATCTCTCTGTTTACATTACCAATCTGGTCTTTCATGTTGTCCACCATTTTCTTTAGAGCCCTTAACAGGTCATAGTTATTTTAAATGTCCAGCCTAGAAAAAAACAATTTGTATCATAGCTAGGTCTGGTTATAATGCTTATATTGTCTTTTTAGACTGCTTTTTTTTTTTTTTTTTTGACACAGTCTCGCTCTGTCGCCCAGGCTGGAGTGCAATGACGAGATCTTGGCTCACTGCAATCTCCACCTCGTGGGTTCAAGCGATTCTCCTGCCTCAGCCTCCTGAGTAGCTGGGATTATAGACATGTGCCACCATGCTTGGCTAATTTTTTAATTTTTTGTATTTTTAGTAGAGACGGGATTTCACCATGTTGTTCAGGCTGGTCTCCAACTCCTGACCTTGTGATCCGCCTGCCTCGGCCTCCCAAAGTGCTGGGATTACAGGCATGAGCCACCGCACCTGGCCTTTTCCTGCATTTTAAGATGACTTGAGTTTTTATTTTATTTTATTTTGAAAGCTGTATGTGGTATATATTAAGTAATAGGAACTGAGGTAAATAGGGCTTTCGTGTAAGGTTTTATGTTTATCTGGCTAGGAGTTATGCAATATTTAGTATTTGCTGTAGCTATAGGTGTCAGAGCCTTAAATTTCCTCTAGTGTCCTTGTTTTTGTCTCCCTTGTGGTTTTTGGGTTTCCCTAGAAATGGCTTCTTAATTAGACTCTGTATCTAACTCTCTCAGTTACAATCCACTTTTATTATACTGGAGCCCTATTATAATAATGAAGTATTGGGGAGGGGAGGAAGGGAGACATTCTATAATCATCTGCTTAAATCTCTCTCTCTCTCTCTCTTTTTTTTTTTTTTTTTTTTTCAAATGAGCAAAGTCCCTGGGCTGTAACTTCCAGAATAATTTCTTAGCCTTTTTTCCCCTTCTTTATGTGAGACAAGATGGGTAGAGTGCACTACAGCTGTCTAATTGTCCCTATGTTTGATCAGATAAGGCCCTGGTAAAGTAGTTTGGGTTGAGCGCAGGTCTTTGTTATGAAGAATAGAACACTCTGGGCCAATTTCTTTTTTTTTTTTTTTTTTTTTTTGAGACCGAGTCTCACTCTGTCGCCCAGGCTCTGCCTCCCGGGTTCACGCCATTCTCCTGCCTCAGCCTCCCGAGTAGCTGGGACTACAGGCGCCCGCCACCTCGCCCGGCTAGTTTTTTGTACTTTTTAGTAGAGACGGGGTTTCACCGTGTTAGCCAGGATGGTCTCGATCTCCCGACCTCGTGATCCGCCCGTCTCGGCCTCCCAAAGTGCTGGGATTACAGGCTTGAGCCACCGCGCCCGGCCTCTGGGCCAATTTCAAAAGGACTGCTTTCCCGTTTTCCCCTGCCCAAAGCACAAGGAGATGTTTTCTTTCCTTTTCACTGTGAGACCCTTGGTTGGGCTTTTAAAAGTAAAATCATAAGTGTGGGGAACCCTACGCTGGGTCACCAGGAGTTTTTAATTCTCAAGCTAATTTGCAATCAGTTTGTAGCGATTTGTCAATTACTATTTAAGTGTTCCTATCAGTTACTGACTTCAACAGTTTCCGCTCCTGGTAAGTTGTGATTCACTGTACTGCCCATCTCTCTGGTTTTCCGAGTGGTGGTTTGCCCTGTGACCTCAATTCTCTGGGAGATCTCAGTTGGTGATTTTTAATTTGTTCAGCTTTTTTCTTGTTGTGTCAGTGTTTTCTTGTTGGGTTAAACAAAATCATTAAAATTAATTTTACCTGTTTCTTTTTAATTTTTAATGTGGCTACTAGAAAATTTGAAATTACACATTTGGCTCACATTTTTCCATTTGTCTACACTACTCTATGGTTTAAAATATGTATCTTTGATTTATTATAATCTACTTTTAAATGTTGTAATGATATTTCACATATAATTTGAAACGCTTAAAGCAGTATTTTATTCCCCATTCTGTCCCTTGTGCTATTGTTGTCATATATTTTATTTCTGCGTGTTATGAACCACACACTAAATTATTTTGATCTTAGAATTAAATTATCCATTAAAGATCTTAAAAATGAGGGGTATCGTCTTTTTTATGTACCCACATATATACGATTTGCAGTACTCTTCATTCGTTTGTGTAGATAGAAGTTTGCAAGTTACACCATTTTCCTTATGTCTGGAGAACTTCATTTAACATTTCTTGTAATGTAGACCTGCTTCTGCTTAATTTTCTCAGCTTTTGTTTATCTGAAAAAAAAGTTTTGATTTAGTATTCATTTTTTTCTTTTATTTTGATTTTTATTTTACTTTAAGTTCTGGGAATATGTACAGAACATGCAGATTTGTTACACAGGTATACCTGTGCCATGGTAGTTTGCTGCACCTATTGACCTGTCCTCTAAGTTCCCTCCCCTCGCCTCCCAACCCCCAACAGGCCCTGGTGTGTGTTGTTCCCCTCCCTGTGTCCATCTGTTCTCATTGTTCAACTCCCACTTCTGAGTGAGAACATGCAGTGTTTGGTTTTCTGTTCCTGTGTTAGTTTGCTGAGGATGATGGCTTCCAGCCTCATCCATGTCACCGCAAAGAACATGATCTCATTCCTTTTTATAACTGTATACTATTCCACAGTGTATATGTACCACATTTTCTTTATCCAGTCTATCATTGATGGGCATTTGGGAGTTCCATGACTTTGCTATTATAAATAGTGCTGTAATAAACATATGTGTGCATGTGTCTTTATAGCAGAATGATTTATATTCCTTTGGGCATATACCCAGTAATCGAATTGCTGGGTCAAATGGTATTTCTGGTTCTAGATCCTTGAGGAATTTCCTTACTGTCTTCCACAATGGTTGAACTATTTACATTCCTGCCAAGAGTGTAAAAGTGTTCCTATTTCTCCACAGCCTCACCAGCATCTATTGTTTGTTGACTTTTTAATAATCCTCATTCTGACTGGCATGAGATGATGTCTCATTGTGGTTTTGACTTGCATTACTCTAATGATCAGAGATGTTGAACTTTTTTTCGTATGTGTGTTGGCCCTGTAGATGTTTTCTTTTGAGAAGTATCTGTTCATGTACTTGACCTAGTTTTTGATGGAGTTGTTTGTTTCTTTCTTGTAAATTTGTTTAAGTTTCTTGTAAATTCTGGATATTAGCCCTTCATCAGATGGGTAGGTTGCAAAAAATTTCAACCATTCTGTAGGTTGCCTGTTCACTCTGGTGATAGTTTCTTTTGCTGTGCAGAAACTGTAGTTCAATTGGATCCCATTTGTCAATTTTAGCTTTTGTTGCAATTGCTTTTAGTTATTTCATCATAAAATCTTTGACCATGCCTATGTCCTGAATGGTATTGCCTAGATTTTCTTGTCCTTGTCTTGTTTCAGTTTTCAAAGGGAATGCTTCCACCTTTTGCACATTCAGTATGATATTGGCTGTGAGTTTGTCATAAATAGCTCTTAGTATTTTGGGACATGTTTCTTCAATACCTAGTTTATTGAGAGTTGTAAACATAAAGGAATGTTGAATTTTATCAAATGCCTTTTCTGCATCCATTGAGATAATCATGTGGTTTTTGTCTTTGGGTCTGTTTATGTGATGGATTACATTTATTGATTTGTGTATGTTGAACCAGCCTTGCATCTCAGCAATGAAGCTAACTTGTTCGTGGTGGATATGTTTTTTGATGTGCTACTCGATTTGGTTTGTCAGTATTTTATTGAAGATTTTTGCATCGATATTCATCAGGAATATTGGCCTGAAGTTTTCTTTTTTTGTTGTGTCTCTGCCAGGCTTTGGTATCAGGATGATGCTGGCCTCATAAAATGAATTAGGGAGGAGTCCCTCCTTTTCAATTGTTTGGAATAGTTTCAGAAGAAAAGGTACCAGCTCCTATTTGAACCTCTGGTAGAATTTGGCTGTGAATCCATCTGGTCCTGGGCTTTTTTTGGTTGGCAGGCCATTAATTACTGCCTCAATTTCTTAACTTGTTATTGATCTATTCAAGGATTTTACCTCTTCCTGGTTTATTCTTGGGAGGGTGTATGTGTCCAGAAATTTCTCCATTTCTTCTAGATTTTCTAGTTTATTTGTGTAGAGGTGTTTATGGTATTCTCTGATGGTAGTTTGTATTTCTGCGGGGTCAGTGGTGATATCACCTTTATCATTTTTTATTGTCTATTTGATTCTTCTGTCTTTTCTTATTTATCAGTCGAGTTAGTGGTCTATTTTGTTAATTTTTTCAAAAAAAAAAAACAGCTCCTGGATTCATTGATTTTTTTGGAGGGCTTTTCGTGTTTCTATCTCCTTCATTTCTGCTCTGATGTTAGTTATTTCTTGTATTCTGCTGGTTTTTTAATTAATTTGCTCTTGTTTCTCTAGCTCTTTTAATGATGAAGTTAGGTTGTCAATTTGAGATTTCTAGCTTTCTGATATGGACATTTAGTGCTATAAATCTCCCTCTTAACAGTGCTGTAGCTGCATCCTAGAGATTCTGGTACATTCTCTCTTTGTTCTCTTTTTTTTTTTTTTTTTTTTTTTTTTTTTGAGAGGGAGTCTGGCTCTGTCGCCCAGGCTGGACTGCAGTGGCCGGATCTCAGCTCACTGCAAGCTCCGCCTCCCGGGTTTACGCCATTCTCCTGCCTCAGCCTCCCGAGTAGCTGGGACTACAGGCGCCCGCCACCTCGCCCGGCTAGTTTTTTTTTTTTGTATTTTTTAGTAGAGATGGGGTTTCACCGTGTTAGCCAGGATGGTCTTGATCTCCTGACCTCGTGATCCGCCCGTCTCGGCCTCCCAAAGTGCTGGGATTACAGGCTTGAGCCACCGCGCCCGGCCCTCTCTTTGTTCTCATTGGTTTCAAAGAACTTCTGGATTTCTGCCTTACTTTCATTATTTACCCAGGAGTCATTCAGGAGAAGGTTGTTCAATTTCCGTAATTTTGTGGTTTTGAGTTAATTTCTTAATCCTGAGTTCTAAATAGATTGCACTACGGTCTAAGAGACTTTTGTTATGATTTCAGTTTTTCCATTTGCTGAGGAGTGTTTTACTTCTAATTATGTGATCTGTTTTAGAGTAAGTGCTACGTGGTGCCGAGAAGAATGTATATTCTGTTGATTTGGGGTGGAGAGTTCTGTAGATGTCTGTTAGGTTCACTTGATCCGGAGCTGAGTTCAAGTCCTGAATATCCTTGTTCATTTTCTGTCACATTGATCTAATATCGACAGTGGGGTGTTAAAGTCTCCCACTATTATTGTGTGAGAGTCTAAGTCTCTTTGTAGGTCTCCAAGAACCTGTTTTATGAATCTGGGTGCTCCTGTATTGGGTGCATATATATTTAGGATAGTTAGCTCTTCTTGTTGAATTGATCCTTTTACCATTATGTAGTGCCCTTTTTTGTCTTTTTTTTAAATTTTATTTTATTTCACATTCCGGGATACATGTGCAGAATGTGTAGCTTTTTTTCATAGGTAAACATATGCCATGGTGGTTTGCTGCACCTATCAACCCATCACCTAGGTATTAAGCTGTACATGCATTAGCTATTTATCCTGATGCTCTCCTTTCTCCCACCCCCCATAGGCTCCAGTATGGGTTGTTCCCTTCCCTGTGTCCATGTTTTCTCATTGTTCAGCTCCCACTTAGGAGTGAGAACATGCAGTGTTGAAAGTAAACTTTCAAACTCCAAAGCCATTATTTTCTACCACAACTCAGAAGAAGCTATAGTGAACAGTGAAGTGGCTTCTTCTTGTTGACTGTGAAATTTTCATCTTCCATCACTAATTACATACCACTTAAATACATTTTATTAGGTAGGTCAAACCCATTACAAGTACTACTTCTTAGACATTTAAAGTAGTATACAGTTTTGCTAAATGGTGAAAAATTAAGTAATCACCTGAATGGCCTTCAGATTCCATGTGTCATTTTTTTCATGTTTTCACTATTGTTTTCCCCAAATTATTTCCTTTCAGCATTCCCATAAATGCAGCTGGCATGTTTTCAAATCCTTCAGTGATATATTCCTGGTACTGGATTTTCCCCTCTGAGACCCATTTCAGCAAGTCCTTTAGAGCTTTTTGGTGGGCATCTCCTTGCCAACAGGTCACGATGAACCCTTCCATGTGAAGCTCCTGATAGATAACAATCTCTGGGGTTGGGCCTGGGGGAAGTGGGCTGGTGCCACCATGCCTGGCTCATTTTTGTATTTTTAGTACAGAAGGGGGTTTCACCATGTTGGCCAGGCCGGTCTCAAACTCCTGACCTCAGGTGATCCACCTGCCTCAGCCTCCCAAAGTGTTGGGATTACAGGCATTATATGTAGATATGTATATGTTATATGCAGAGATAGCTCTATATATGGCAATTCTTCCAAATTTCTTCATCTGGGAGATAACAGTGTTTGAAAACTTTCCACTTACATTATCAAAATAACAATTGTAACCATCAGGAGAGGCTTTCTTCAAAGTTTCTTCAAAGACTCTACTGTCTTGTAGTTAAAGACAACATCAAATCCAAGCTTTTTAAGGTAGGCAATCTTCTCGTCAGACCCTACTGCTCCAACAACTTTGCAGCCCTTGAGCTTTGCAATCTGCCCCAAAACAGAGCCCACAGCTCCAGCTGCTGCATTAACCATCACTGTTTCTCCACCCTTCACACCACAGACGTCAAGTAGGCCAAAGTAGGCAGTCAGGCCTGTCATGCTAACTGTCCCCAGAGCCAGAGACAGTGGTACTGTGTCAGGCCACTCTGTTGGCAGCTTTTCCAGATCTTTTCCATCAGAAATGGAGTGTGCTGTTCACCCTGAAGGAGCCAGTACAATGTTCCTGTTGGTAAGGCTGCGTTTTCACTTTCCACAAATCTGGCCACTTGCTGACCCATCATTGTATCACCTTCATTCTTTTGGCTGCCACTCTCATGTAAGGGTCCACAGTGAGGAACAAAGCTTCAAGCAGGACCTCTCTATTTTTAAGGGTGAGAGCTCAGCGATCTTCAGCTCAAAGTCACCATTAGTAGGATTGCCAACAAAGTGCTTCTTCAGGGTCCATCTCTTAGCATGAACCATCCTGAAGCTCAGGAGCCCGAGGATCCCACTGTCTGGGGATGGCGGCTGGGACTGCCTTCTTTGTCTTTTTTGATCTTTGTTGGTTTGAAGTCTGTTTTGTCAGAGACTAGGATTGCGACCCCTCTTTTTTTTTTTTTTTTAATCTTTCCATTTGATTGGTAAATTTTACTCCATCCTTTTATTTTGAGCCAATGTGTCTCTTTGCATGTGAGATGGGTCTCCTAAATACAGCACACTGATGGGTTTTGACTCTTTATCCAATTTGCCAGTCTGTGTCTTTTAGTTGGAGCATTTAGCCCATTTGCATTTAAGGTTCATTTCTTTGTTTTGTTTTGGACAAGGTTTCACTCTTGTTGTCCAGGCTGGAGTGCAATGGCATGATCTCGGCTCACTGTAACCTCTGCTTCCTGGGTTCAAGCAATTCTCCTGCCTAAGCCTCCCAAGTAGCTGGGCTTACAGGTGCCCGCCACCATGTCCAGCTAATTTTTGTATTTTTAGTAGAGATGGCTTTCACCATGTTGGCCTGGCTGCTCTCAAACTCCTGACCTCAGGTGATCCACCTGCCTTGGCCTCCCAAAGTGCTGGGATTACAGGTGTGAGCCACCGCTCCCGGCCAAGGTTAGTATTGTTATGTGTGAATTTGATACTGTCATTGTGATGCTAGCTGCTTATTTTGCACACTAGTTGATGCAGTTTCTTCATAGTGTCATTGGTCTTTATATTTTGGTGTGTTTTTTGCAGTGACTGGTACTAGTTTTTCCTTTCCATATTTAGTGTCTCCTTCAGGAGCCCCTGCAAGGCAGGCCTGGTGGTGACAAAATCCCCAGCATTTGCTTGTCTGGAAAGGATTTTATTTCTCCTTCGCTTATGAAGCTTAGTTTGGCCAGCTATGAAACTCTGGGTTGGAAATTCTTTTCTTTAAGAATGTTTGATATTGGCTCCCAATCTCTTCTGGCTTATAGGGTTTCTGCTGAAAGGTCTGCTGTTAGTCTGATGGGCTTCCCTTTGTAGGTGACCTGACCTTTCTCTCTGGCTGGCCTTAACAATTTTTCCTTCATTTCACCTTGGTGAATCTGACAGTTATGTGTCTTGGGGTTGATCTTCTCATGGAGTATCTTAGTGGTGTTCTCTGTATTTTCTGAATTTGCATGTTGGCCTGTCTTGCTAGGTTGGGGAAGTTCTCCTGGATGATATCCTGAAGTGTGTTTTCCAGTTTGTTTCCATTCTCCCCATCTCCCTCAGGTACTCCAGTCAATCATAGGCTTGGTCTTTTTACATAGTCCCATATTTCTTGGAGGCTTCATGTGCTCCTTTTCATTCTTTCTTTCTCTAATCTTTTCTGCATGCCTTATTTCAGCAAGGTGGTCTTCAAACTCTGATATCCTTTCTTCAACTTGGTCAATTTGGCTGTTGATTCTTGTCTGTGCTTCACGAAGTTCTCATGCTGTGTTTTTCAGCTACATCAGGTCATTTATGTTCCTTTTTAAACTGGTTATTCTAGTTAGCAGGTCCTCTAATCTTTTATAAAGGTTTTTCACTTCTTTGCATTGGCTTAGATCATGGTCCTTTAGCTCAGCAGAGGTTTTTTTATTACCCATCTTCTGAAACCTACTTCTATCAATTCGTCCATCTCATCCTCTGTCCAATTCTGTGCCCTTGCTAGAGAGGCGTTGCGGTCATTTGAAGGAGAAGAGGCACATTGGCCTTTCGGATTTTCAGCATTTTTTCATTGATTTTTTTCTTATCACCATGAGTTTGTCTAGTTTCGATCTTTGAAGCTGCTGACTCTTGGATGGGGTTTTTGTGGGGACTTTTTTTTGTCGTTGATGCTGTTGTTGTTGCTTTTGTTTTTCTTTCAATGGTAAGGTCCCTCTTCTGTAGGGCAGCTGCAGTTTGCTGGGGTTTCATTTCAGACCATATTCCTCTGGTTCGCTCCTGTGCCTGCAGATGTCACTCAAGAAGGCTGGAGAACAGCAAAGATAAGTGCCTCCTCCTTATTTTGGGACCTCTGACCTCAAGGGGCACCAGCCCGATGCCAGTAGGATCACTCCTGTATCGGATGTCTGACAACCCCTGTTTGAGGGTCTCACCTCGTTGGGTGGCACAGGGAACAAGACCTGTTTAACCAAGCACTTTGTCCCTTGGTGGAGAGGGTGTGCTCTGCTGGGGGAAACCCACTCATCCGGGCTGCCGGGATTACTCCGAACTACCAGGAGGAAAGGCCCAGGGAGATCAGGGTCCTGGAGTCTCTGGCTGGAGTTGTTAGAGTTCCTGCAGGGGGACCCCACCCAGGCCTGAAGAGGCACTCTGGCCACAGCCTGCCACACCCAGTGTGTTGAGCTGTGGGAAACACCTCTTGGGACCAAGCTGTCCTGCCTCACTGGCTCCAGCAGTGGAAAAGTGCAGCCTGGAGCTATAGAGATGGATGCCGCCCTTCTGCCACCCAGGGAGCTTAGTGTGATAAGCAGTTATGAGTCCCAGTGCTGGCTGCTGCCCCTTCCCCAAGGAGCTCAAATGGTGTAGACAGCAGGCAGCTGGAACTGTGGTGCTGGTCACCCCTCTTCCCTGTAACTTGGCAGGCTTAAGCAGATTCTAGCTGAGAGGAACCCTAGGCCCCAGTGGTGTGGGTTCGCGAGTGGGATCTTCCAATCCATGGATTGCACTGTTCCATGGAAAAAGCAGTTTCCCCAGCCGGGTAGCACTCTCACTTACCGCCGCCCTTGGCTTGGGGCGTGGGGTCTCCCCTGCCCCGTGTGGCTCTCGGGTGTGCAGTCGTACCACACTGCTCTTCCTTCCTCTCCGTGGATCATGCCAGCCGCTTAGTTCTGGTGAGAGATCCTGTATACCTTGTTTGCTGGTGCAGGATTCACACGCTATTATGGTTCTTTCGTTGGGAGCCTCTGATCGCTGCTGCTTCTAGTTGGCCATCTTGTCCCCCAACTTAGTATTCATTTCTGAGGGATAATTTCACTGGATAGAAAATTGTGGGTAGACAAGGGTTTTTTTTGTTTTGTTTTGTTGTTGTTGTTTTGCGGGGGGTTGTTCTGTTTTGTTATCAGTACTTAAAAGTCACTGTCCCATTATTTTTATATTTAAGTAATTTCTTATAAGAAATCCATACTAATCTTTTTCCTATGTGTGTGCAATGTCTTTTTCTAGTTGTTCCGATATATGTAAAGTATCTTTTTTTAGTCAACCAGTTTTCTAGTTTTCAATAACTTGATTGTTGTATGCTTTGGAGTGGTTTGGGGTATATGTGTATGTGTGTCTCTTTCTTGAAGATTGGATTTTTTTATTCTCTGTTTTTATAGATTTCAAAAAAATTAGAAACTGTTGAGCCATTATTTTTCTGCCCCAGTCTGTCTCATCTCTTTCTGAGACACCAAATATGTATATATCATGTGCTTTAATATCCCCACAAGTCACTGAGATTTTATCAGTCTTCTTTTTCTCTTTGATGCATTTTGGATATATTCTATTGCTATGTCTTTAGTATTTTCTTCTACAGTCTCTGACATGCCATTAGTCTTATCCAGTAAATTTTTTATCCTGGTGTTTTGTTACCTCTGGGAGTTCTACTGTGTCCATATTTATATCTTCCATTTATCTCATTATGTTCATGTTTATTTTATATTTTTGAACATATGATCACGTTTATAGTATCTGTTTTAACATCCTTATCTACTAGTTCTATCATCTTTTTCATTTCTGAGTCTGTTTCTATTGTCTGCACGTTCTCTGGGTGACATGGTTTGGCTGTGTCCCTATCCAAATCTCATCTTGAATTGTAACTCTCACAATTCCCACATGTCATAGGAGGAGCCTGGTGGGAAGTCACTGAATCATGGGGGTGGGTCTTTCCTGTGCTGTTCTCATGATAGTGAATAAATCTCACGAGATCTGATGGTTTTAAAAACAGAAGTTTCCCTGCACAAGCACTCTTCTCTTGACTGTTACCATGTGAGATGTGCCTTTCACCTTCCACCATGATTGTGAGGCCTCCAAAGCCAAGGGAGACTGTAAGTCCAATAAACCTCTTTCTTTTCTAAATTGCCCAGTCTCGGGTATGTCTTTATCAGCAGTGTGAAAACGGACTAATACACCTGGTTATGGGACTTATTTTTCTGCCTGATGTTTAACACTTTTTATTAGAAGCTGGACATTGTAAATTATATATGGCTGGTTGCTGGATTTTTTTTTTGCATTAAAAAAAATAAAAGATTGTTGGAGTTTGTTCTCTCCAGCAGTTAAATTACTTGTGGTGTTTTATTCTTTTGAAAGTTGTTTTTAAGTTCTTTCAGGGTAAGTCTATAGTCTTTATTCTAGGGCTAACTTGGACCCACTTCCAAGGCATGGCCTTCCTGGGTTCTCTACTAAATGCTCTGTATACTCAGTGTGGTCTGTTTATCTTTCCAGTCTGGCTGCTGGAAACTATAATAATCTCTAGCTCAGTGTGATATCTAGGAATATTTTTGTCTCCTTCCTAGCAGCTGTTTTTTTTTTTTTTTCCAAGAAGCTGTTCTTGCCCAGCCTCACGGAGGTTTACCCTACCATTCACAGATTTCTATTGTTATTGATTCATAGAGACAACCATAGATATATCTGAAAGTCTTCCTCTCTTTCTCCCTCCTCTTGGTTACTCTATGCCAAAATCCAAGCCCCCTTGAACTGTGGTCTTTCCTTTACTTAACTCAACAGTTTGTCATGATTTGTTTGGGTTCCCTGCCGGTGCCACAGTCCAAAAATTGTCTGTGAGAATAAAGCTTTCGTGCCTAAGGCTCACTTTGTTTATTTCACTTCTTTCAGGTGTTATAGTTCTGAGCTTTCCATTTTCCAATGCTTAAAAGCGTTGTTCTTTTTTTCCTTGTTGTTTGTTTTATTGGTCCAGTTTTCTAATAGTCTATAGTGGAAGCATAATTCTGGACTCAATTACTTCCTCATGTCCAGAAGCAGAAGACGCTTTACAATCTGCAAGCTATTTCTCATAAAGCCCACCCAACAATTTTCACCTACCCATCATTAGCTATAACTTAGTGACATGGCCACTGTTAGCAGCAAACATAGCTGGAATGTGTCATTGTTTAACTGGATACATTACACACACACACTAACAAACATCAGGGTCTTGTTTCATACTGGGGAAGGATAGATACCATGCTGGCAACTAGCACTTTCTGCTACAACTTTGTTTATCTTGTTTTTATCCATTACAATCAAACTTCTAAATGGCTACAAAATGGTTTATGTAATATGGATGTATCATTTATTTAACCATTTATCCTCTGTTAATGAACATTTAACTTGTCTAAAGTTTTATTTATTTATTTATTTATTTTGCCACTACAAACCATACACTCATATGTACATAGACATATATATCTATTACATACTGGAGCGATATTAAAAATACCAGTAAGCAGTATGACGTGGAACTCAACCAACCAGAAGTTTTGCTGGTTCAAATAGGACAAATGTTTACCATCTGTAACAAATGGTATGGTCAGTCTGGTATTTGGTAATGAAAATCAGCTGTGCATACATCTGTCTAAGCATATCATTTACATACTTCTGCTTTTATATCTATGTGATAGATTTCCAGAATTGGGAACATGTGGTGGAAGGGTATGTGTAGTTTAAATTTTAACAAATACTGTCAGATGGCTTTTTTAAAAGGCTGTAATAGCTTATATTTCTACCAAAAATGTATGAAAGTAGCCTATCACTGTCAAAAGATTTTTGTCACTCTAAATTTTGTCAGTTTAAAGGTGAGAAGTGTACATTGTTACTTTAATATGCATCCTTCACTGCAAATGAAGCATAGCGACTGTTTATATATTAGCCCTTTCTACTCTCTCCTCCCTTTCTGCTCCTTTTTGCTCACTCTCTCTCTGTTTTTTAAAGTTTATGGCAATGGGTGGAGCAAGATGGCTGAATATGAACAGCTCCAGTCTCCAGCTCCCAGTGCCAGCGACACAGAAGATGGGTGATTTCTGCATTTTCAACTGAGGAACACAGCTCATTGCCAGCAATGGATCAAAACTGGATGGAGAATGACTTTGACGAGTTGAGAGAAGAAGGCTTCAGTCCATCAAACTTCTCAGAACTAAAGGAGGAATTACATACCCAGCGCAAAGAAACTAAAAATCTTGAAAAAAGAAAGGAAGAATGGGTAACTAGAATAATCAATGCAGAGAAGGCCATAAACGAACTGACAGAGATAAAAACCATGACATGAGAAATACGTGACAAATGCACAATTTTCAGTAACCAACTCGATCAACTGGAAGAAAGAGTATCAGTGATTGAGGATCAAATGAATGAAATGAAGTGAGAAGAGAAGTCTAAAGAAAATAGAGGAAAAAGAAATGAACAAAGATTCAAGAAATATGGGATTATGTGAAAAGACCAAATCTATGTCTGATTGGAGTGCCTGAAAGTGAGGGGCAAAATGGAACCAAGTTGGAAAACACTCTGCAGGATATCATCCAGGAGAACTTCCCCAATATAGTGAGGCAGGCCAACATTCAAATTCAGGAAGTACAGAGAATGCCACAAAGATACTCCTCAAGAAGAGTAACTCCAAGACACATAATTGTCAGATTCACCAAAGTTGAAATGAAGGAAAAACTGTTAAGGGCAGCCAGAGAGAAAGGTCGGGTTAACCACAAAGGGAAGCCCATCAGACTAACAGCAGATCTCTTGGCAGAAGCCCTCCAAGCCAGAAGAGAGTGGGGGCCAATATTCAACATTCTTAAAGAAAAGGATTGTCAACCCAGAATTTCATATCCAGCCAAACTAAGTTTCACAAGTGAAGGAGAAATAAAATTCTTTACAGACAAGCAAATGCTTAGAGATTTTGTCACCACTAGGCCTGCCTTACAAGAGACCCTGAAGGAAGCACTAAACATGGAAAGGAACAACCGGTACCAGCCATTGCAAAAAAATGCCAAATGTAAAGACCATCGATGCTAGGAAGAAACTGCATCAACTAACGAGCAAAATAACCAGTTAATATCATAATGACAGGATCAAGTTCACACATAACAATATTAACCTTAAATGTAAATGGACTAAATGCTCCAATTAAAAGACACAGACTGGCAAACTGGATAAAGAGTCAAGACCCATCAGTTTGCTGTATTCAGGAGACCCATCTCACATGCAGAGACACACATAGGCTCAAAATAAAAGGATGGAGGAAGATCTACCAAGCAAATGGAAAACAAAAAAAAGCAGGGGTTGCAATCCTAGTCTCTGATAAAACAGACTTTAAACCGTAAAAGATCAAAAGAGACAAAGGCGGCCATTACATAATGGTAAAGGGACCAATTCAACAGGAAGAGCTAACTATCCTAAATATATATGCACACAATACAGGAGCACCCAGATTCATAAAGCAAGTCCTTAGAGACTTACAAAGAGACTTAAACTCCCATACAATAATAATGGGAAACTTCAACACCCCACTGTCAATATTAGACAGATCAATGAGACAGAAAGTTAAGAAGGATATCCAGGAATTGAACTCATCTCTGCACCAAGCGGACCTAATAGACATCTACAGAACTTTCCACCCCAAAATCAACAGAATATACATTCTTCTCAGCACCACATCGCACTTATTCCAAAATTGACCACATAATTGGAAGTAAAGCACTCCTCAGCAAATGTACAAGAACAGAAATTATAACAACTGTCTCTCAGACCACAGTGCAATTAAACTAGAACTCAGGATTAAGAAACTCAATCAAAACCACTCAACTACATGGAAACTGAACAACCTGCTCCTGAATGACTACTGGGTACATAACGATATGAAGGCAGAAATAAAGATGTTCTTTGAAACCAATGAGAACAAAGATACAACATACCAGAATCTCTGGGACACATTTAAAGCAGTGTGGAGAGGGAAATTGATAGCACTAAATGCCCACAAGAGAAAGCTGGAAAGATCTAAGATTGACACTCTAACATCACAATTAAAAGAACTAGAGAAGCAAGAGCAAACATATTCAAAAGCTAGCAGAAGGCAAGAAATAACTAAGATCAGAGCAGAACTGAAGAAGATAGAGACACAAAAAACCCTCCAAAAAATCAATCAATCCAGGAGTTGGTTTTTCGAAAAGTTCAACAAAATTGATAGACCACTAGCAAGACTAACAAAGAAGAAAAGAGAGAAGATCAAATAGACGCAATAAAAAATGATAAAGGGGTTATCACCACCGACCCAGAGAAATACAAACTACCATCAGAGAATACCGTAAACACCTCTATGCAAATAAACTAGAAAATCTAGAAGAAATGGATAATTTCCTGGACACTTACACTCTTCCAAGACTAAACCAGGAAGAAGTTGAATCCCTGAATAGACCAATAGCAGGCTCTGAAATTGAGGCAATAATAAATAGCCTACCAAACAAAAAAAGTCCAGGACCAGATGGATACACAGCTGAATTCTACCAGAGGTACAAGGAGGAGCTGGTACCATTCCTTCTGAAACTATTCCAATCAATAGAAAAAGAAGGAATCCTCCCTAACTCATTTTATGAGGCCAACATCATCCTGATACCAAAGCCTGGCAGAGACACAACAAAAAAAAGAGAATTTTAGACCAGTATCCCTGATGAACATCGATGCAAAAATCCTCAACAAAATACTGGCAAACTGAATCCAGCAGCACATCAAAAAAGCTTATCCACCATGATCAAGTGGGCTTCGTCCCTGGGATGCAAGGTTGGTTCAACATACGCAAATCAATAAACGTAATCCAGCATATAAACAGAACCAAAGACAAAAACCACATGATTATCTCAATAGATGCAGAAAAGGCCTTTGACAAAATTCAACAGCCCTTCATGCTAAAAACTCTCAATAAATTAGGTCTTGGTGGGACGTATCTCAAAATCATAAGAGGTATTTATGACAAACCCACAGCCAATATCATACAGAATCGGCAAAAACTGGAAGCATTCCCTTTGAAAACTGGCACAAGACAGGGATGCCCTCTCTCACCACTCCTATTCAACATAGTGTTGAAAGTTCTGGCTAGGGCAATCAGGCAAGAGAAAGAAATAAAGGGTATTCAGTTAGGAAAAGAAGAAGTCAAATTGTCCCTCTTTGCAGATGACATGATTGTATATTTAGAAAACCCCATTGTCTCAGCCCAAAATCTCCTTACGCTGATAAGCAACTTCAGCAAAGTCTCAGGATACAAAATCAATGTGCAAAAATCACAAGCATTCTTATACACCAGTAACAGACAAACAGAGAGCCAAATCATGAATGAACTCCCATTCACAATTGCTTCAAAGAGAATAAAATACCTAGGAATCCAACTTACAAGGGATGTAAAGGACCTCTTCAAGGAGAACTACAAATCACTGCTCAGTGAAATAAAAGAGGACACAAATGGAAGAACATACCATGCTCATGGATAGGAAGAATCAATATTGTGAAAATGGCCATACTGCCCAAGGTAATTTATAGATTCAATGCCATCTCCATCAAGCTACCAATGACTTTCTTCACAGAATTGGAAAAAACTGCTTTAAAGTTCATATGGAACCAAAAAAGAGCCCACATTGCCAAGACAATCCTAAGTCAAAAGAACAAAGCTGGAGGCATCATGCTACCTGACCTCAAACTATACTACAAGGCTACAGTAACCAAAACAGCATGGTACCGGTACCAAAACAGAGATATAGACCAATGGAACAGAACAGAGTCCTCAGAAATAATACCATACATCTACAGCCATCTGATCTTTGACAAACCTGAGAAAAACAAGAATTGGGGAAAGGATTCCCTATTTAATAAATGGTGCTGGGAAAATTGGCTAGCCATAAGTAGAAAGCTGAAACTGGATCCTTTCCTTACTCCTTATACGAAAATTAATTCAAGATGGATTAGAGACTTAAATGTTAGACCTAAAACCATAAAAACCCTAGAAGAAAACCTAGGTAATACCATTCAGGACATAGGCATGGGCAAGGACTTCATGTCTAAAACACCAAAAGCAACGGCAACAAAAGCCAAAATTGACAAATGGGATCTAATGAAACTCAAGAGCTTCTGCACAGCAAAAGAAACTACCATCAGAGTTTACAGGCAACCTACAGAATGGGAGAAAAGTTTTGCAATCTACTCATCTGACAAAGGGCTAATATCCGGAACCTACAAAGAACTCAAACAAATTTACAGGAAAAAAACCCCATCAAAAAGTGGGCAAGGGATATGAACAGATATTTCTCAAAAGAAGACATGCATACAGCCAACAGACACATGAAAAAATGCTCATCATCACTGCTCATCAGAGAAATGCAAATCAAAACCACAATGAGATACCATCTCACACCAGTTAGAATGGCAATCATTAAAAAGTCAGGAAACAACAGGTGCTGGAGAGGATGTGGAGAAACAGGAATACTTTTACACTGTTGGTGGGATTGTAAACTAGTTCAACCATTATGGAAAACAGTATGGCAATTCCTCAAGGATCTAGAACTAGAAGTACCATATGACCCAGCCATCCCATTACTGGGGATATACCCAAAGGATTATAAATCATGCTGCTATAAAGACAGATGCACACATATGTTCATTGCAGACTATTCACAATAGCAAAGACTTGGAATCAACCCAAATGTCCATCAGTGACAGACTGGATTAAGAAAATGTGGCACATATACACCATGGAATACTATGCAGCCATAAAAAAGGATGAGTTCGTGTCCTTTGTAGGGACATGGATGCAGCTGGAAACCATCATTCTCACCAAACTATCCCAAGAACAGAAAACCAAACACCGCATGTTCTCACTCATAGATGGGAACTGAACAATGAGATCACTTGGACTCGGGAAGGGGAACATCACACACCGGGGCCTATTATGGGGAGGGGGGAAGGAGAAGGGGGGAGGCATTGCATTGGTAGTTATACCTGATGTAAAGGACGAGTTGATGGGTGCTGACGAGTTGATGGGTGCAGCACACCAACATGGCACAAGTATACATACGTAACAAACCTGCACGTTATGCACATGTACCCTAGAACTTAAAGTATTATGATAATAAAAAAATTAAAAAAAAGAAAACTGATATTGATACTTGTTAGATTACATTCTAAGACTTGGAATAATATTTTAATTTCAAAAATTATTTTTTCTTGGGTGACTATTAGGAGACAAAAATAACCAAATGTCTAAACAGAATATAAATGCACAGCTCTGTACCTAAACAGTTCCATGTTTAACTAGACAATGCATTTTTGTATATTTTTTAGTTTTTTGAATTTTTTGTTTGTTTTTGCTTTGTTGACACTATAGTCAAGATTGAAAAGGAATAGTTGAAAGTTTTGCTTTTATGAATTTGGTAGGCAATGGAAATGACAAGTGTTGCTTAGAAACCCAAGTGACAATTTGTGGCAGGGTGGTGTGGAAAGGTCTGATCCAGTAAGCACTACATGCAATCCAGCACTGCCCTCTCTCCTGAGCATGGCAGATTTAAGAGAGTTCAGACGAGAACACTTGTCATGGAGTTGGGGTTTAATGAGGGACACTATTAGCAGTGTCTTCTCAGAGAGTCCTTCAGGCAGCCTCTGAGGGGTAGGCATCAGTCACAGAAGGTGACTAGCAAAAGCATCATGGCAGAGACCACAGGGTTAATGTAGTGAACATGGTGGATGGCAAGCTGGAATAAGTCATCCTAAGGGACCATCTGAAAGTAAGAAGTGGTGGCAGTGCCAAGAAACAAAAATCATGCTGGTGGAAATGCCATTTCATATAAATTAAAATATGGTAATTAAGTTAAATACAGTTTATTTGAGCATTAAAAGAAATTTCATACACATAGATTTTGATAACAGGACATGTAAAATCCATGTATAAGTGTGACTATGTAATATTTTCCATGAAAATGATATTTTTCTGTATACTATTTCATTACTTCCTTTTATTTTGCTTAGTAATATAATGTGAATATTATGCCACATCATTAAATCTTTGAAAATTTAAATGCAAAAAAAAATGTTGATTGTGTCATACTCCCTTTATCTGAGACTCTGTTATCATTTTCTTTCATTTCAAAAGAAGACCAGACATTGGGTATAAATTTCAGTTTCCTCTTCTTACAAGATGTATGGTAGTGATATTCCTATTTTGAAATTTGCTGAGCTCATCCAAAATAGCCAGCAATTACCTCCCTGCCTCTCAGGGCATCTTTCTCCTAGCGGTGGATATGTTCCTAAGGAAAGGGCAAGATAAGTGTCAGCTCTCAGTAATTTAGTATCACAACCCAGTATATATTTTTTCCCATCAAAAGAGATTCATTTATTGAATTGTTTCTTAAACTGTAAATGTACACATGGATGTGCCAGGGAATAATAGAAGTCATAGGTTAAAGCTGGTGCAATTGTTTGGGTCATCCATTGTAATTTTGGTTGGTAATAAGAGGGTAGAGGAAAATAAAAAGGATACTTACAAAAAAAAAAAGTTTATGGCTCCCCCTGGAGTCAATTACATAATCAATTTTTATAAATGTCTCATGGTATATAAAAAACTTGTATATTCTTTTTTAAGATATGTTAAGTTCTATATATTATCTCTTAAACCAAATTTTATTGTATTGCTCAATTTCTCCAAGTTCTTCTTTATCCATTAGCTGTAGCTAATTCTAAAAGACTTTTTTTTTTTTTTAATACATTTTAAGTTCTAGGATACATGTGCAGAATGTGCAGGTTTGTTACATAGGTATACACATGCCATAGTGATTTGCTGCACCCGTCAACCCGTCATCTACATTAGATATTTCTCGTAATGCTATCGCTCCTCTGGCCCAGTAACCCCCAACAGGCCCTGGTGTATGATGTTCCCCTCCATGTGTCCATGTGTTCTTACTGTTCAACTCCCACTTATGGGAGTGAGAACATAAGGTGTTTGATTTTCTGTTCCTGTGTTAGTTTGCTGAGAATGATGGTTTCCAGCTTCATCCATGTCCCTGCAAAGGACATGAACTCATCCATTTTATTTTGGATGCACAGTATTCCATGGTGTATGTGTGCCACATTTTTTAAATCCAGTCTATCATTGATGGGCATTTGGGTTGGCTCCAAGTCTTTGCTATTGTGAACAGTGCTGCAATAAGCATACATGTGCATGAGTCTTTATAGAATGATTTATAATAATTGGGGTATATACCCAGTAATGGGGTTGCTGGATCAAATGGTATTTTTGGTTCTAGATCCTTGAGGAATCACCACACCGTCTTCAACACTGGTTGAACTAATTTACACTACCACCAACAGTGTAAAAGCATTCCTATTTCTCCACATCCTCTCCTTATGCTCCCACCAGCAGTGTAAAAGCGTTCCTATTTCTCCACATCCTCTCCAGCATCTGTTGTTTCCTGACTTTTTAATTATTGCCATTCTAACTGGCATGAGTGGTATCTCATTGTGGTTTTGATTTGCATTTCTCTAATGACCAGTGATGATGAGCTTTTTTTCATGTTTTTTGGCCACATAAATGTCCTCTTTTGAGAAGTGTCTGTTCATATCCTTCACCCACTTTTTGATGGGTTTTTTTTCTTGTAAATTTATTTAAGTTCTTTGTAGATTCTGGATATTAGCCCTTTGTCAGATGGATAGATTGCAAAAATTTTCTCCCATTCTGTAGGTTGTCTGTTCATTCTGATGATAGTTTATTTTGCTGTTCAGAAGCTCTTTAAATAGATCCCATTTGTGAATTCTGGCTTTTGTTGCCATTGCTTTTGGTGTTTTAGTCATGAAGTCTTTGCCCATGCCTATGTTCTGAATGGTATTGCCTAAGTTTTCTTTTAGGGTTTTTATGGCTTTAGGTCTTACATTTAAGTCTTTAATCCATTGTGAGTTAATTTTCATATAAGGTGTAATGAAGGGGTCCAGTTTCGGTTTTCAGGATATGGCTAGCCAATTTTCCCAACACCATTTATTAAATAGGGAAGCCTTTCCCCATTGCTTGTTTTTGTCAGGTTTGTCAAAGATCAAATGGTTGTAGATGTGTGGTGTTATTTCTGAGGCCTCTCTTCTGTTCTATTGGTATATATCTGTTTTGGTACTATATATTGGTATATATCTGTTTTGATACCAGTACTATGCCATTTTGGTTACTATAGTCTTGTAGTATAGTTTGAAGTCAGGTAGCATGATGCCTCCAGCTTTGTTCTTTTTGCTTAGGGTTGTCTTGGCTATACAGGATACAGGATAGCATTGAATCTATAAATTACTTTGAGCAGTATGGCCATTTTCATGATATTGATTCTTCCTATCCATGAGGATGGAATGTTTTTCCATTTGTTTGTGTTCTCTCTTACTGCCTTGAGCAGTGGTTTGTAGTTCTCCTTGAAGAGGTCCTTCGCATATCTTGTAAGTTGTACTGCTGCATATTTAATTCTTTTTGTAGCAAATGTGAATGGACATTCCCTCATGATTTGGCTCTCTTTGTCTATTATTGGTGTATAGAAATGCTTGTGATTTTTGCACATTGATTTTGTATCCTGAGACTTTGCCGAAATGGTTTATCAGCTTAAGGAGTTCTGGGGCTGTGACAATGGGGTTTTCTTTTTCTTTTTCTTTTTCTTTTTTTTTTCCTTTGAGATGGAGTCTCGCTCTGTCATCAGGCTGGAGTGCAGTGGCACAATCTCGGCCCACTGCAACCTCCACCTCCTGGGTTCAAGCGATTCTCCTGCCTCAGCCTCCCTAGTAGCTGGGACTACAGGCACACACTACCACAGCCAGCTAATTTTTGTATTTTTAGTAGAGATAGGGTTTCACCATGTTGGCCAGGATGTTCTTAATCTCGACCTTGTGATCCACCCACCTCAGCCTCTCAAAGTGCTGGGGATTACAGGCGTGAGCCACTGCATCCAGCCAACAATGGGGTTTTCTAAATATACAATCATGTAAACTGCAAACAAAGACAATTAGACTTCCTCCCTTCTGATTTGAATACCCTTTATTTTTTTCTCTTGCCTAATTGCCCTGGCCAGAACTTCCAATACTATGTTGAATAGGAGTGGTGAGAGAGGACATCCTTGTCTTGTGCTGGTTTTCAAAGGGAATGCTTCCAGCTTTTGCCTATTCAGTATATTTATTGGCTGTGGGTTTCTCGTAAATAGATCTTATTATTTTGAGATATGTTCCATCAATACCTAGTTTATTGAGTGTTTTTAGCATGAAGGGGTGTTGAATTTTATCAAAGGCCTTTTCTTCTACTGAGATAATCATGTGGTTTTTGTCATTGGTTCTGCTTATGTGATGGATTACAATGACTGATTTGTGTATGTTGAACTAGCCTTCCATCCTAGGGATGAAGCTGACTTGATCATAGTGGATAAGCTTTTTAATGTGCTGCTGGATTCGGTTTGCCAGTATTTTATTGAGGATATTCGCATTGATGTTCATCAGGGATATTGGCCTGAAATTTTCTTTTGTTGTTGTGTCTCTGCCAGGTTTTGATATCAGCATGATGCTGGCCTCATAAAATGAGAGGGAGAAGTCCCTCTTTTTCTATTGTTTGGAATAGTTACAGAAGGAATGGTATCAGCTCCTCTTTGTACCTCTGGTAGAATTCGGCTGTGAATCCATCTGGACCTGGGCCTTTTTTGGTTGGTAGGCTATTAATTACTGCCTCAATTTCAGAAATTGTTATTGGTCTGTTCGGGGATTTGACTTCTTCCTGGTTTAGTCTTGGGAGGGTATATACATCCAGGAATTTATCCATTTCTTCTAGATTTTCTTGTTTATTTGCATAGAGGTGTTTATAGTTTTCTCTGATGGTAGTTTGTATTTCTGTGGGATCAGTGGTGATCTCCCCTTTATCATTTTTTATTGTGTCTATTTGATTCTTCTCTCTTTCCTTCTTTATTAGTCTGGCTAGTGGTCTATTTTGTTAATCTTTCCAAAAAACCAGCTCCTGGATTCACTGATTTTTTTGAAGGGTTTTTCATGTCTCTATCTCCTTCAGTTCTGCTTTGATCTTAGTTATTTCTTGTCTTCTGCTAGCTTTTGAATGTGTTTGCTCTTGCTTCTGTAGTTCTTTTCATTGTGACGTTAGGGTGTCTATTTTAGAACTTTCCCACTTTCTCCTGTGGGCATTTAGTGCTGTAAATTTTCCTCTAAACACTGCTTTAGCTGTGTCCCAGAGATTCTGTTATGTTGTGTCTTTGTTCTCATTGGTTTCAAAGAACTTATTTATTTCTGCCTTAATATCATCATTTACCCAGTAGTCACTCAGGAACAGGTTGTTCAGTTTTCATGTAGTTGTGCAGTTTTGAGTGAGTTTCTTAATCCTGAGTTCTAATTTGATTGCACTGTGGTCTCAGAGACTGTTATGATTTCCATTCTTTTGCATTTGCTGAGGAGTATTTTACTTCCAATTATGTGGTCAATTTTAGAATAAGTATGATGTGGTGCTGAGAAGAATGTATATTCTGTTGATTTGGGGTGGACAGTTCTGTAGATATCTATTAGGTCCACTTGGTCCAGAGCTGAGTTCAAGTCCCAGATATCCTTGTTAATTTTCTGTCTTGCTGATCTAATATTGACAGTGGGGTGTTAAAATCTCCCATTATTATTGTGTAGGAGTCTATGTCTCTGTAGATCTCTAAGAACTTGCTTTATGAATCTGGGTGCTCCTGTATTGTATATATTTAAGATAGTTAGCTCTTCTTGTTGCATTGATCTCTTTACCATTATGTAATGCCCTTCTTTGTCTTTTTTGTTCTTTGTTGGTTTAAAGTCTGTTTTATCAGAGACTAGGATTGCAATCCCTGCTTCTTTTGCTTTCTATTTGATTGGCAAATATTCCCTCATCCCTTTATTTTGAGCCTATGCGTCTTTGCACATGAGATGGGTCTCCTGAATATGGCACACTGATGGGTCTTGATTCTTTATCCAATTTGCCAGTCTGTGTCTTTCAATTGGGGCATTTAGCCCATTTACATTTAAGGTTAATATTGTTATGTGTGAATCTGATCCTGTTGTCATGAGGTTAACTGGTTATTTTGCACATTAGTTGATGCAGTTTCTTCATAGTGTCATTGGTCTTTATATTTTGGCATGTTTTTGCAGTGGCTGGTACTGATTTTTCCTTTCCATATTTAGTGCTTCCTTCAGGAGCTCTTATAAGGCAGGCCTGGTGGTGACAAAATCCCTCTGCATTTGCTTGTCTGGAAAGGATTTTATTTCTCCTTCACTTATGAAGTTTAGTTTGGCTGGATAAGAAATTCTGCACTGAAGGTTATTTTCTTTAAGAATGTTGAATATTGGCCCCCACTCTCTTCTGGCTTGTAGGGTCTCCACAGAGAGATCCGCTGTTAGTTGATGGGCTTCCCTTTGTGGGTAACCTGACCCTTCTCTCTGGCTGCCCTTAACATTTTTTCTTCATTTCAACCTTGGTGAATCTCACAATTCTGTGTCTTGGGGTTGCTCTTCTCGAGGAGTATCTTTGTAGTGTTCTTTGTATTTCCTGAATTTGAATGTTGGCCTGTCTCTCTAGTTTGGGGAAGTTCTCCTGGATAATAACATCCTGAAGTGTTTTCCAACTTGGTTCCATTCTCCCTGTCACTTTCAGGTACACCAATCAATTGTAGATTTGGTCTTTTCACATAGTCTCATATGTCTTGGAGGCTTTGTTCATTCCTTTTCATTTTTTTTCTCTAATCTTGTTTTCACACTTTATTTAACTAGGTTGATATTCAATCTCTGATATCCTTTCTTCCGCTTGATCAATTCAGCTATTGATACTTGTGTATGCTTCACAAAACTCTCATGCTGTGTTTTTCAGTTCCATTGGGTCATTTACATTCTTCTCTAAACTAGTTATTCTAGTTAGTATTTCCTGTAACCTTTTATCAAGGTTTCTTAGCTTCCTTGCATTGGATTAGAACATGCTCCTTTAGCTCAGAGGAGTTTGTTATTACCCACCTTCTGAAGCCTACTTCTCTCAATTTATCAAACTCATTCTCTATCCAGTTTTGTTCCCTTGCTGGTGAGGAGTTGTGATCCTTTCAAAGAGAAGAGGCATCTGGTTTTTGGAATTTTCAGCATTTCTGCACTGGTTTTTCCTTATCTTCATGGATTTATCTACCTTTGATGTTTGATGCTGAGGATCTTTGGATGGGGTTTTTGCATGGGCATCTTTTTTGTTGATATTATTGCTTTCTGTTTCATAGTTTTCCTTCTAACAGTCAGGCCCCTCTTCTGCAGGTCTGCTGGAGTTTGCTGGAGGCCCATTCCAGACCCTGTTTGCCTGGGTATCACCAGCAGAGCCTGCAGAACAGCAAAGATTGCTGCCTGTTCCTTCCTCTCAAAGCTTCATCCCAGAGGGGCACAAGCCTTATTGTGAAAACTGCTGTAATAAACATGTGAATGCAGGTTTTCCTTTGATATATTGCTTTATTTTCCTTTTAGTAGATACCTAGTAGTGGGACTGCTAGATTAAATGGTAATTCTATTTGAGTTTTTTGAGAAATCTCCATACTGTTTTCCACAGTGGTTGTACTAGTTTACATTCCCACCCATAGTGAATAAGAGTTCCCTTTTCTCTGCATTCTTGCCAGTATCTTTTTTTTTTTTTTTTTTTTTTTTTTTGTCTTTTTAATGGTAGACATTCTGCATAGGGTAAGATATTATCTCATTGTGGTTTTGATTTGCATTTACCTGATGATTAGTGATGTTAAGCTTTTTTTTTTTTTTTTTTTTTTTTTTTTTTACCTCTTGGCCATTTGTATGTCTTCTTTTGAGAGTTGTCTATTATGTCCTTTGCCCACTTTTTTATTCTTTTGTTAACTGTTGAGTTGTTCAAGGTCCTTGTGTATTCTGGATATTAGTCACTTGTCAAATGAATAGTTTGCAAATATTTTCTCCCATTTAATAGGTTGTCTCTTCACTCCGTTATTTGTTTTGCTATAAAGAAGCTTTTTAGTTTAATCAAGTCCCATTTTTGTTTTTGGTTTTGTTGCCTGTGCTTTTCAGGTCTTAAGTCATACATTCTTTGCCTAGAACAATATCCAAGAGAGTTTTCCCTAAAATTGCTTCTAGTATTTTTATAGTTTTGGGTCTTATTTTACAGTCTTTAATGCATTTTGAATTTACTTTATGTATGGTGAGAGGTAAGGGGTCCAGTTTCATTCTTCTACAGGTGGCTATCCAATTTTCCCAGCACTATTTGTTGAAGATAGTGTTTCTTCCCCAGTGTAAGGTCTTGTTGGCTTTGTTGAAGATCAGCTGGCTGCAAATGCGTGGCTTTATGTCTGGATCCTCTATTCTGCTCCACTGGTCTATGTGTTTATTTTTATACTAATACCATGCTGTTTTGGTTACTATAGCTTTGTAATATATTTTGAAGTCAGGTTATGTGATGTCTCCAGTTTTGTTCTTTCTTTTTTTAAATTATACTTTAAGTTCTAGAGTACATGTGCACAATGTGCAGGTTTGTTACATATCTACATGTGCCATGTTGGTGTGCTACACCCATCAACTTGTCAGCACCCATCAACTCGTCCTTTACATCAGGTATAACTCCCAATGCCATCCCTCCTCCCTCCCTCCTCCCCACAATAGGCCCCGGTGTGTGATGTTCCCCTTCCCATGTCCAAGTTCAATTCCCACCTATGAGTGAGAACACACGGTATTTGGTTTTCTGTTCTTGGGATAGTTTGGTGAGAATGATGGTTTCCAGCTGCATCCATGTCCCTACAAAGGACACAAACTCATCCTTTTTTATGGCTGCATAGTATTCCATGGTGTATATGTGCCACATTTTCTTAATCCAGTCTGTCACTGATGGACATTTGGGTTGACTCCAAGTCTTTGCTATTGTGAATAGTGCTGCAATAACATATGTGTGCATGTGTCTTTATAGCAGCATGATTTATAATCCTTTGGGTATATACCCAGTAATGGGATGGCTGGGTCATATGGTATTTCTAGTTCTAGATCCTTGAGGAATCGCCACACTGTCTTCCACAATGGTTGAACTAGTTTACAATCCCACCAACAGTGTAAAAGTGTTCCTATTTCTCCACATCCTCTCCAGCACCTGTTGTTTCCTGACTTTTTAATGATTGCCATTCTAACTGGTGTGAGATGGTATCTCATTGTGGTTTTGATTTGCATTTCTCTGATGAGCAGTGATGATGAGCATTTTTTCACGTGTCTGTTGGCTGTATAAATGTCTTCTTTTGAGAAATGTCTGTTCATATCCCTTGCCTACTTTTTGATGGGGTTGTTTTTTTCTTGTAAATTTGTTTGAGTTCTTTGTAGGTTCCGGATATTAGCCCTTTGTCAGATGAGTAGATTGCAAAACTTTTCTCCCATTCTGTAGGTTGCCTGTAAACTCTGATGGTAGTTTCTTTTGCTGTGCAGAAGCTCTTGAGTTTCATTAGATCCCATTTGTCAATTTTGGCTTTTGTTGCCGTTGCTTTTGGTGTTTTAGACATGAAGTCCTTGCCCATGCCTATGTCCTGAATGGTATTACCTAGGTTTTCTTCTAGGGTTTTTATGGTTTTAGGTCTAACATTTAAGTCTCTAATCCATCTTGAATTAATTTTTGTATAAGGAGTAAGGAAAGGATCCAGTTTCAGCTTTCTACTTATGGCTAGCCAATTTTCCCAGCACCATTTATTAAATAGGGAATCCTTTCCCCATTTCTTGTTTTTCTCAGGTTTGTCAAAGATCAGATGGCTGTAGATGTGTGGTATTATTTCTGAGGGTTCTGTTCTGTTCTGTTCTATTGGTCTATATCTCTGTTTTGGTACCACAGTTTTGTTCTTTTTGCTCAGGATTGCTGGAAAATAACTTTGAAACAAATTTTATATTTAGCCAATAATTTATTCAAATGTGTATGAATAGTAAAAAGATTCTGAGCTACACTAAGTTCCTAAAGTGCGGTGATGGAGTGAGACATGTTAGCAAGGTAGTAAAGTGGTCCAGGCCAGCATCTGCTGGTTCTATTTCTCTTATTTAAATAGTTCCTCCAAAAATGTTTTTAAAATGAGTCCTTTGTGGCAAAACCGCTGAGACTTTTGGAGATGTCATTCTATGTCTAGGTATGGGTTCTCATCTCTTCTACTTAGTACTCTCTGAACACTGTCAATTTGAAGCAGTTTATCTTTAATGAGAAATTTGTCTCCAATATTTATTCTAATAATTTTTCATCTCCATTTTAATCTTTCTGTCCTGTATAATGCTATTATCCAGATGTTGTCATGTCTATCCTCCTATGTATGCATTTTTTTATTTTCCTTTTCTAATTTAACTTGACATATAAAATTGTATTTATCATGTACAACATGATGTTCTTAAGTATATATACATTGCAGAATGGTTAAATCTAGCTAATTAACAAATGCATTATCTCATATATTTTTGATGACAACACAACATCCATTCTAAACATTTTTCAATATATCATTAATGTCATCTTACTGTACATTAGCAAGATAATGCTGTACCTTAGATGTCTTGAACTTATTTCTCCTAATTGTAAATACGTACTCATTGCCAACATCTCCCCAACTCCCCAAGCCCACTAACCACCCAAGCCTCTGGTAACCACCATTCTGTCTCTACTTTGGAGATCAACTTCTTAAGATTCCATATATAAGGGAAATCACATGGCATTTTTCTGTGTCTGGTTTATTTTGCTAAACATACATCCTCCATGTTCATCTGTGTTGTCACAAATTACAGGCTGAATAGTAAGTATTCCATTGTGTATACATATATTTTCTTTATCTATTTAGCCACTGATGAACACTTAGCTTCCATATCTTAGCTATTGTGCATAATGTTGCAGTGAACAAGGGAGAACAGATATCTTCAGCATACTGATTTCATTTTCTTTGGATACAGACCCAGTAGTGGGATTGCTCAATCATATGTTGTCATATGGTAGTTTTGTTTTTAATTTTCTGAGGCACTTCCATACTGTTTTCCATAATGGCTGTACTAATTTATATTCCTACTTAATGGTGTGTAAGGGTTCCCTTTACTTCATATCCTTGCCAACACTTATCTTTTTTTTGATAACAGCAATTCTAACAGGAGGTGATATTTCATTGTAGTTTTGATATGTATTTCCCTTATGATTAGTGATGTTGGGCATTTATTTCATATACCTGTTGGTCATTTGTATGTCTTCTTTGAGAAATGTCTACTGAGATCTTTGGCCCATCTAAAATATCCAGTTATTTGTTTCTTTCTATTGCATTATTTCAGTTCCTTATATATTTTGGATATTAATCCCTTATCAGATACATACTTCGCAAACATTTTCTCCCATTTTGTAGGGTATGTCTTCACTCTATTGATTGCTTGCTGTGCAGAAGGTTTGCAGTGTGATGTAATTCCATTTATCTATTTTTGCTTTTGTTACTTATGCTATTTAGGTCATATCATTGCCTGGACCAATGTCATGAAGCTCTCCCCCTACATTTTCTTTTAGGAGTTTCACAGTTTCAGGTCTTTACTCCATTTTGAATTGATTTTTTTTTTTCTTATAAAAGATGAGAGAGAAGAATTTAATTTCATTCTTCTGCATGTGGTATCCAGTTTTTCCAGCATCATTTATTGAAGACATGTCCTTTCCTCATTGTGTATTCTTGGTGCCTTTGTAAAGAATCTTTACTGTAAATGCGTGAATTTATTGTTCGTCTCTCTATTCTGTTTCATTGATCTGTGTCTGTTCTTATGCCAGTACCATGCTGTTTGAGTTACTACAGCTTTGTAGTACATTTTGAAGTCAGAGAATGTGGTATTTCCAGCTTTGTTCTTTATGCTCAAGACTGCTTTGGCTATTCAGGATCTTCTGTGGTTCAATACAAATTTAGCATTTTTTTCTATTTCACTTTGATAGGGATTGTATTCAATCTATATATAGATTGCTTTGGGTAGTATAGACATTTTATAACAATATTAATTTTTCCAATCTGTAAACAAAGACTATCTTTATTGTATTTTCTTTAATTTATGAATGTTTTACAGTCTTTAGTGTAGAAATCTTTCACCTCCTTGGTTAAATTTCTTCCTATTTTGTTTTTTGGTAGCTATTGCAAATGGATTGTTTTCTTAATTTTTTAGATAGTTCGCTGTTACTGCATAGAAATTCTATTGATTTTTATATCCCTCACCTTTACTGAATGTATTAGTTCTAACAGTTTTTTTGATGGAGAGTTTAGGGTTTCTTATATAAGATCATGTCTCTGCAAACAGGGACAATTTAACTTCTTCCTTTCCAATTTCAATTACTTTTCTTTCTCTTGCTAGCACTTTTAGTACCATGTTGAATAGAAGTGGCCAACATGAGCATGCTTGTCTTGTTCCAGATCTTAGCATAAAGGGTTTCAACTTTTCCCCATTCAGTATGATGTTAGCTATGGGTTTGTCATATATGGTCTTTATTGTTTTGAGGTACAATCCTTCTACACATAATTTGTTTAGAGTTTTTATCATAAAGGAATTTTGAATTTTGTCAAATGCCTTTTCTACATCTATTGAAATGATTATAAGGTTTTTGTCATTCTGTTAACACTGTGTATCATTTATTGATTTGTGTGAATGGAACCACCCTCAAATTCCTGGGATGAATTGCACTTGATCATGATGGATGACCTTTTTCATGGGTTGTTGAATTTGGTTTGCTGAATTTTGTTGTTGTTGAAGAATTTTACGTCTATGTTCATCAGGGATACTGGCCTGTAGTTCTCTTTTTTTTTGTTATATCCTTGTTTGGTTTTGGTATGTTTGACTTTTGGTGTTGGGATAATGCTGACCTTGTAGGATAAGTTTGGAAGTATTCCATTTTCTTAATTTTTTGGTACTAATTCTTTATAAATGTTTGTTAGAATTCAGGAGTGAAGCCATCTGTTCCTGGGCTTTTTTTTCCTGGGAGGCTTATTATTACTGGTTTAATCTCCTTGTTCTTTATTGGTCTGTTCAGTTTTTTGTTTTTTTTTTTTTTTTTTTTTTTTTTTTTTTTGAGACAGTGTCTTGCTCTGTTGCCCAGGCTGGAGTGTTCTGGTGTGATCATAGCTCACTGCAGCCTCAAACTCCTGGGCTCAAGCAGTCCTCCCTCAGCCTCCTGAGTAGCTGGCACCACAGGTGCGAACCACCACACCCAACTAATTTTTCATTTTATTTTTAGTAGAAACAGGGTCTTACTCTGTTGTCCAGGCCAGTCTCTCACTTCTAGGCTCAAGTGATCCACCCACCTCAAAAATGCTCAGATTACAGGTGTGAACCACTACACCTGGCCTCTATTCAGATTTTTTGTTTCTTTATAATTCAGTTTTGGTAGATTGGATGTGTCCAAGAATTTGCCTATTTCTTCATTGGCATATAATTATTCATAATAGTTTCTTATGATCTTTTTTTTTTTTTTTTTGAGATTGAGTTTTGCTCTGTTGCCCAGGTTGGAGTACAGTGGTGCAATCTCGGCTCACTGCAACCTCTGCCTCCCAGGTTCAAGCAATTCTTCTGCCTCAGCCTCCCAAGTAGCTGGGATTACAGGCGCCGACCTCTATTTTTAGTGGAGATGGGGTTTCAGCATGTTGGCCAGGCTGTTCTTGAACTCATGACCTCAAGCGGATCTGCCTGCCTCAGCCTCCCAAAGGGTTGGGACTATAGGCATGAGCCACCACGCCCAGCCTGATGCCTTATATTTCTGTAGAATCAGTTGCAACGTCTCCTTCATCTCTGATTTGGAGTCTTTTTTCTTAGTCCAGCTAAAGATTTATCTTTTCAAAAACCAACTCTTCATCTTGTTGATCTTTTGTAATTTTATTTTATTTTTTTGAGATGGAGTCTTGCTCTGTCACCCAGGCAATCTTGGCTCACTGCAAGCTCCACCTCCTGGGTTCAAGCCATTCTCCTGCCTCAGCCTCCCAAGTAGCTGAGACTACAGGCACCTGCCACCACGCCTGGCTAATTTTTTGTATTTTTAGTAGAGACAGGGTTTCACTGTGTTAGTCAGGATGGTCTCAATCTCCTGACCTCGTGATCCACCTGCCTTGGCCTCCCAAAGTGCTGGGATTACAGGCATGAGCCACCGCACCCAGCCAATCTTTTGTAATTTTTTAAGTCTCTATTCCATTTATTTCTGCTCTGATCTTTATTATTTCCTTTCTTCTACTAATTTTTTTTTAGTTTGTTCTTTTTTCTAGTTCCTTGAGTTATAATACATTGCTGGAGATCTTCCTTCTTTTGTGATTAGGCACTTACTGCTATAAACGTCCCACTAAGAACTGCTTTTGCTGTATTCCATGGGTTTTAGTGTGTGTTCATTTTCATTTGTCTCAAGAAATTCATTCCTCTTTATTTCATTCCAGCCTGGGAAACAGAGTGAGACTCTATCTCAAAAAAAAAGGTGGGGGAGGGGGCAGGCGTGGTGGCTCATGCCTGTAATCCCAGCAGTTTGGGAGGCCAAGGCGGGTGGATCACGAGGTCAAGATATAGAGACTATCCTGACCAACATGGTAAAACCCTGTCTATACTAAAAATACAGAAATTAGCTGGGGATGATGGCATGCGCCTGTAGTCCCAGCTACTTGGAAGGCTGAGGCAGGACAATTGCTGGAGCCTGGGAGGCAGAGGTTGCAGTGAGCCGAGATCACACCACTGCACTCCAGCCTGGTGACAGAGTGAGACTCCATCTCAAAAAAATTAAGGGGGCAACTGCTAGTCTGACACCATGAAAATAACGTTTTTTTCCATATTCTCATTTTAAGATTTAAACTATAATTAAGATTAATTAGTTTATTATAGTCCCCAAATTGATAGCTAGTTATTTCCATAAAATTTCAACTCAACAAAGATTTGAGTGTCAGCTTACTGGTTTGAAATTTTTCTAAGTATAGGCTCATATTTTCTTGACTTTTAATACATTTTTCTTTACCTTGTAACAAGCCTACAACTTCTTTTATTTTTTTTGCCCCCAAAAAACTATTTCCTATTAAGTTAATTAACCCTTTAAAAATATAGCTTGAATCAGTCCTTTTTTCTCAAAGACCTCACTGTCTAGGCGAGGGTTAAGTAAATACACTGATGAGAACATAGGGAGCTATGTAAGTGCTATAAACCCAGCTATCATTGGTAGCCCTGCGAGATTACAATTTAGTGGGAATGTAGAAAATGCCTTTTTCTGGGTTATTAAAGACTAAATTTGATAGGGGATGATGGATGCTGGGAAAATAATTTAGAGGAGTAAGGCAGTCGAGGAAGAGGCATCAGCATAAGGAGACACACCAGCATGAGCCCAAGTGAGAAACTGCAGATGTCTTTTGGAAACAAGAAGGCAGACTGTGGTGAAAAGTAAGTAATGCTAGAGTGAGTTTACACAGTCAGCCCTCTGTATCCGTGGCATCTACATCTATGGATTAAACCAACTGTGGATGAAAAATATTTTTTAAAAATTACATCTGTGTTGACCATTTACAGACTGTTTTCCTTGTCATTATTTCCTAAACAATATAGTATGACAACTATTTACATAGCATTTGCATCTTATTAGGTATTATAAGTAATCTAGAGATGATTTAAAGTATACAGGGGGATGTGAGGTTATATGCAAATACTATGCCATTTTGTATTTAGGATTTGAGCATCCCCAGATCTTGGTATCCATGGGAGGTCCTGGAACCAATCCGCCATGGATACTGAGGGACAACTGCTTCAGTTAGTCAATGGGAAAACAGAAAACACAGACGTAGAAATAGTTTAGGGCTCAAAAATGGCTGATCCAAGCTGTATTTTTAAAGGGTTAATTAATACAGTTTTTATGGGGCAAAAAATGAAGTTGTAGGCTTGTTATAAGACAAATGTATTAAAAGTCAAGAAAATACGAGCCTATACTTATAGAAGAATTTCAGCAGACTTAAGGTCCTCACTGTCTCAATAAGTGGGATTTTTATACTCATGGTTAGGATGCACAAAAGCTGATGTTTAGTCTACAAAAGCTCAACGGTGAATAAAATCTGGTATCATCCTCCTGGCTCCATCCTCAGAGGGGACAGTGAGATGGCATCAAGATATGGTGTGGAAGAAAGAGAACAAGCCCTTGGGGTAAATAGAATAGATAGCTGCTCTCATTCTACGTTCCCAGAGAATGATACCTCTTTGATAGAAAGAATGGATTATAAAAAATAGGGCAGATTTCTGAATATGTAGTAGGACAGTGTTTTTGACTCTGAAGAGTTAAGAGAGGTGGGCAAGCAAATCAGGGCACTGCCACTGAGAAGTGACCCCATACTGAAGGGACAATGTGCTACTTGGGTTTTCTGATCTTCCTCCATATTGTTTATGCCCAGCTTACCAAAAGACCAAGGTTCATGGGTCAGGGACTACATCCAGAGAAAAATCCCACATGACTGGAGCATGGTAGACAGAATAGGGGGAGTTCTAATCTTGCTTCCAGTTGTAGGCAAGACTTAAGATAAAATCTTAAAGTTGTTATAATAATCTACATGTTAAGGATGGTGGAAAGAGTAGTGGATAGGAGGCAGTTAAAATCGATGCAAGTTTTGGGAGAAAAAAATTTAAGAAATGCTGAATTTTCGATGAAACAGGTCTTCAGCATGATGCTATATTACCTAAGGGTGAATATGTGAGAAGAGAGTCAGAATAGGAAAATGCAGGTACCACCTTCCTTAGAAGACCATGGTCCTGGCTCTGAGTCCAAAAGCCAGGGTTCCCCACATCAAAGCCCAGGACTGAGACTTCTCATCAGGTCTCCATAGCACTCTAGGTGTTGATGGCCTCAAGTCAGCAGAAATGATGCTGGGTGAGGATACTCAGCCAAGACTGAGACACACCCAAGTGTGAAAAGCCACGACTTAACAGTCTTCCCTCCATGACTCCTTCTCTGTTGGTTCTTGGGTCTCCTACCCTCCCCAGTATCATCAGTCATGCTGTGATGGGATTGCACCCTTTTCACAATTCCCTTATTCCTTGAAGCTGAATTGGATTTGGTGGCTAGGAGAAAAAAGATCCTATGGTTTTTCTGAAGTGACATTTGACAAGCTCTAGATCAATGTATTTTTTCCAGATCTTGATGTTGTGCAGTGCAAAAGGGAGAAAGGGGTACACTATTTGTCTGGATAAAGAATCTCACTTCTCAGTCTCTCTTCCTGGGTCCTTTCTTTTTGAAGGCATGAACTAGCTGAAGGTGCTTCCGGCTCCCAGAGCCACTCTGTTCTGTGACCTTTCATGTCTCCTTAATCCATACGGCCTTTCCCTCTATAAAGTAATCATTCTGGTAGAGGAGAAGAAAACTAAATATAGGGGGAAAGAAAGCAATAAAACCATTAGGAATAGATAATTTATTATTATGCAACTAGCAAGCTGGGGTCAAAGGGCTTTCCCAAAAAAGTTGTGTTTCTCTATATTATAGGTGCCAAAATAGAACAAAACATCCAGGAGAACCACACTGAAACTCAGAAAAGAGACAATTTTTGAGGCCCACCAGATCCTGATTCCATTTTGAAATATTCTATTGCAGTAGCTCTGGGTAAATATTAGCTGGTTGCTAAAGACAGGATCTGAGGCTGGGCCAATTGTTAAGGCACCAGCTGTCTTGAGGAGGAAGATGAGGAGGAAGATGAGGACTGTGAATGAAGGACACTAGACTTGCTTCTAGGAAAATAATATCTGATGAGGATAGTCAAGGAAGATACCTGTCATCACTTTAAAACTAACTTTACCAAAACGACTAGTTCTCTAGTAATCACTGAAATAACTGTTCTAGAAGTAGTATGCTTTAATTCTCTTTCACGATATCATAAATACTTTCAATATTGTTAGTACTTATTGCTACTATTGTTTTCGGGGTACTAAAACTCTTTACATACTGCTCGAATTGTGCAAGCACATAAAAGCTGGCTTCTCTACTAAGTTTTTATAGTGATTTAAGTATCTTGAAGACCATCACTGAGTGAATTTCAGTCAAATATCTAAGTAAAAAGATGGAGTTTCTGTGTGATTATAGCATTTGGGGGTCAATTCTGCTTTCTCTAGTAATTTTGGGACTCAGTAAAATAGTTCAAAATATGCTAACTTATATAGCAAGGAGGTTACTAGAAGAAAACACTAGTCTAACTAAAGTAGATCATGACTTCATGGTTAAAATAAATGTCATACTGCCTTTTAATAATACATCAAAAAAGTTCAGGAATACTATTGTATTCACTTATTTGTTTGCTTAACTGTTCATTAAAATGAACAGTGTGAAGTTCTTAGAATTACGCCTTGTTCCACAGACCTGAAGGATCTCTAGAGAAGTCATGTGACTCAATATGTTACCAAATTAACAATTGCTCAATTAATTCTCCCCTTCATGTATCTTTTAATTTATCTGCTAGCATCCAGCAATGCTTGGATGTGTTGATCTTGTTGGGTATACACAAGTTAGAAAGCGCTTCTTACTTTGTCTCACTGAAGAGGGGGAGAGTAAAGACTGTGGCAAGAAGAAACTTGGCCTTGGATTAAGTAGTGACACCAGAAAATGAACACATTTTCCCTCTTGGTTTGGGAGAACACACAATTAAGATCACAAAAGGATACATGTAAGTCGGGATGCCTCTTGCAGCCAGATGTTTCCGAATAAGTCGCTCAGTACCATACCAGTTAAAACCTTTCGTGGCATGTCCAATACGTGGAAGATGAACACTTGCTATTATGAAGAGAAGAACAGATGTCTTCACTCATCAAAAATTGATTGATGGGTATAAAATATACATGGGAGAAAATAATTATTGACTATCTCACTCAAAGCATGTAATTACAATGTCAAAAATATTCTGCGGGAAGAATTGTAATAAGAAAAATTAAATTATTCTGTTGAACACAAGGACCCACATGTTCTAGAAATACATACAATGGAAACAGATTATCATTGGTGGAGGCAAAATTAAAATAAGCAAAGATTCTCTAACAAGCCAATCAATTCAATAAGCTCTGAGACACACTAGGTTTGGAAACAAAACTAAACTCAAAATTTGTTGAAGAACTGTCTGTTACTGGGAACTGTGATTAAATAAACAGCATTTACCAACTACATATGACCAAGTTGCTTCATGTCTAGTCCTCTGCCTCCTCATCTGTAAAATCATGATAAAAATACCCAAGGAATGGAGACGGCCTACAGAGATAACCAACATTAAAAGTGTTTTGGAAAGGACGGCTATCTGACTACAAGATGGTGGGGTGATCACTTCTGTGGTTTGCCTTTACCATGCATATTAAGTGGGGTCTTGAAAAGTCCTATCAAAAGTCATATCACATGCCTAGAAACAAATTCATCTACTCTTGAGCACAGGAGGAAGAGCTTACCTTTCTTCTTCTTTGCTGCTAAAAATATCTTCTTCAGGCCCTCTTCTAGTGCTGCCATCTTAATGCCAGACAGGACATTGGAGCGATCACGATGCTGAGCCACAATCAAGGCCAACTGGAAAAAACCTCCATCAGATGACCAACCCGACATGAGACAGCCACACCGTCAACCAAGTGACCGCCCCTGGAGGCGGCACAGCCCTTGATGGGTCACTGGGCCTTGGCTCCGTCTCTTTCAGATGCTGTGTCTGAACAGCAATGTCCTAACTGTGTGTGTGACTTCACATGCCATCATAATTCTCACTTGGTGGTCACTTTATACAGGCTTTTCTTCTTCTTTTTAAAGTATGTTAAAACCAGAGAATGAGTCCAAAACATATACTTTCCAAAAGTTCTCAAGGGTAAAAAAAAAAAAAAAGAATTTTTCCGAATTGTAGGCATGGAAAAGATCTTAGAGGCTCCTGCATCCCAGCCCTTTGATGCCTGAGTCAGCTCCACAACCCCCAGGACAAGCAGTCATTCCATCTCTGTTTGAACAATTCCCATGAGGACAAAATGCCAAGTATCTCTCAACCATCCTAACCTAAGTGGGCAGAGCTGGAGAGTGTCAAGGGAGCTTCCGGGATAACATCATCACAGTCATATCATAGACATGGCACTCTACTCACTGTAAACAGTTTTCCTGAATCACTGGATTCTGAGTTTCTCATGCACAGACACTTTACTTTTCTCCTTTTTTAGCATTTTAGAAGTTACTGAAGGAATGACTCTACAGGAACCACTTTGCTGTTAGTTCACTGTGTAGTTTGGATGTGTGTCCCCCTCCAAATCTCATGTTGGGATGTAATTCCCAGTGTTGGAGGTGGGGCCAAGTGGGAGGTATTGGATCATAGGGTGGATCCCTCATGGATGGCTTAGTGCCATACCCTTGGTGATGAGTTCCCACTCTGGTAGTTCACATGAGATCTAGTTATGTAAAGCAGTGTGGCACCTTCTCCCACTCTCTCTTGATCCTGCTCTTGCCGTGTGTGATACACTAGCTCCCCCTTTGCCTTCAACCATGACTGTGAGCTTCCTGAAGCCTCCACCAGGAGCAGATGTCAGTACCACGCTTCCTGTACAGCATCAGAACCATGAGCAAATGAATCTCTTTTCTTTATAAATTACCCAGTCTCAGGGAATTCTTTTATCACAATGCAAAAACAGCCTAACACAGTCACACAGACAGCAACTTCAAGAGGATGAGTCTCTCTTTTGGCCTGGTTTTGAAATCTCTTAATTCTGGCTTAAAATTTGAATGTGAATTCAGGCCTTGGAGAAAGCCAGTTAGGTGGGGTAAATCAAACTCACTATAGGCATCCCAAGATGCCTAAGATGCAAAAGGATTCTGAGGTGGGCACAGGATACATGTATTAGTTCCTCTCCCCTGCTTTATTATGGCTGACTAGAAAACACAATCTTTCACAGAAATTTTCACATAATAAGAAATGAAACCCTCAGAGTTCTGAGTCATGCCTTCTTACTCACGCAGTAAATGTTTATGGAGCATTTCTTACGAGCTAGTACTATGTAGGGTACTGAAGATAAAAACACAAATAGAAACCCTGTACTTAGTTGGGGTCTACTGTCTGGACAGTGCTCCGGGGACGGATGGATGGAAGCCTGGGGACATGGAAAGTGCAGTGAAGGCTACAGCCCAATCTGCTTGTTATGGGCTGAACTGTGTCCCCACCAAATTCATACGTTGAAGCCCTAACCTGTGGTACCTCATGTTGACTGTATTTAGAGACGGGGTCTTTAAAGGGGCAGTGAAGTTAAAACAAGGGTTTAGGGTGGGGCCTGATCCACTGTGAGTGCTATCCTTATAAGAAAGGAAATCTGGACACACAGACACCAGGGCTGTGCATGCACAGCAAGACAACCGCCATCTGCAACCCAAGGAGAGAATCCTTGGGAGAAACCAAACCTGCCGACACCTTGATCTTGGACTTTCAGCCTCCAGAATTGTGAGGAAATACATTTCTGCTGTTTAAGCTACCTAGTCTGTGGCTTTTTGTTATGGCAGCCCTAATAAACTAATACACTAGTAGAGAGGCCAATGGGGGCAGGGGACACTTCAAGAGAAGTTGATGTGAGTCCACTTTTAGTTCTGAAAAGAGATGAGTTTTACTTACCAAATCTTGCCCTTTGTTTCTTGATTCTTTATCATCAACAGGAAATAAAAGGACACCTCCCAAACTCAAGTCTGAGGTAAAACAGAAAGGAGAAACATAAAGAACACCAAGTTCACTAAGGAATGAATCCTCCTTGTATCTCGCCTTCTTCAAATTCAGTTGAGTTTCAGGACCCACCTTCCTACATAGCCCTTTCTCACTTTCCTGGCCTCAGTAAACCTCTTAGCTGGATACTCACCTGCTTCACTCCTGAATTTTTATGATCTCCTAATTTAATGCTCCTCAAACGTTAACAACAAAGTACCCCTATAGACATCAGAAAGTGAATACAAAACCCAGAGGTAGCTGGGGGGCTTTGGGGAGGGAGCATTATGAGCTTGAAACTCCTTTGGTAGTTTTGTGCTTGTCTTAAATCAT
Organism: Macaca mulatta; assembly: GCF_049350105.2. Lineage (NCBI taxonomy): Eukaryota > Metazoa > Chordata > Mammalia > Primates > Cercopithecidae > Macaca > Macaca mulatta. The sequence goes on from NC_133406.1 coordinate 118,835,966, forward strand.
TCAAATTATTACATTCTACTTTATCTGTATCTGTTTGTATATTTTCCTACTCTATCCAAATCAAATAAAACTGATAGTGAAGAAAAATGCTCTAATTTAATTCTATGGCTTTACATAAGCTGATGTGAAAGCAGTTAGAATCAAAATAGAGATACTTGTGTTAAAAACTCTAACAAATATGGCTGGGCACAGTGACTCACGACTATAATCCCAGTGCTCTGGGAGGCTGAGGTGGGAGGACTGCTGGAAGCCAGGGGTTCCAGACTAACCTGGACAACAAGGCAAGACCCAGTCTCTACAAAAAATAAGAAAAAATTAGTTAGGTTTGGTGTTGTGAACCTGTAGTCTTAGCTACTTAAGAGGCTGAGGCGGGAGGATCTCTTGAGCAAAGGAGTTCAAGGCTGCGATGAGCTATGATCACGCCAATGCACTCCAGCTTGGGTGACAGGGTAAGACCCTATCTCAAAAAATAAAACAAAACTCTGACAAATACAGCCAGGGAAGGCCATGAAGGGAAGGTTGTAATGCACGAATGCCTGAATACAAGAACTATCACAACAGATTTTACAAAAACCACAACCTTGAACAAGGGCTTTGGCAACCTTACATAAAAATATACTTCTGCAAAGACATCTGCTCATCAACTTCCTGCCCAACCACGGCCTGGTGCCACCCTTGTTACTAATCCTTGTAGCCAAGGATAACTGATTCAAAAAAAGTATGTAATCTTCCTCATTTCTCCTTAAAAACCTCAGGCTGGGTGCAGTGGCTTATGTGCGTAATCCTAGCACTTGGAGAGGCTGAGAGAGGTGGATCACTTGAGCTCTGGAGTTCAAGGCCAGCCTGGGCAACATGGCAAAACCCTGTCTCTACCAAAAATTCAGAAGAGTGGCCAGGTGTGGTGGTGTGCGCCTGTGGGACAAGCTACTTGGGAGGCTGAAGCAGGAGGATCGCCTGAGCCTGGGAGGTGGAAATTGCAGTGAGCCAAGATCGTGCCACTGCACTCCAGACAGTGAGACTCCATCTCAAAAACAAAAACAAAACAAAACAACAAAAAACCTTTGTTCATTTTATTTTACAGACACTGTCTATTGGTTAGGTTGATAGCAGTTTGAACGTGTTGTTCAGTCATTCTAAAATACTGGTGGTGCTACGCCATCCTTTTGATCAAATCCCCCAAAAACGACCAGCCATTACTCATTCCATTAGATAAGATTCTGCTCAGAATGGCATCTCCCTGGACAAATCATATAAGGTCTTCAGGCCCAAGCCTCCGGTGAAAACAAAACTCTCCTCTATTCTTCCGCCTCAACCCTCCACTCTGGCCTGCCTGGCCTGTACGCCATCCTCCACACAAAGGAACGGGGTAACTGCCGGGGTCCTTCAATATCCACACACGAGGAATACTAGGTGTGGTAATGAGCAGTTGGGAACCCTCTTGCCATTTCACTCCACCTACTCAAATTCGACCCACCTTTCCAGGCCCAGGACCTCCATGAAGCCTTCCCTGGGAATTCTAGTCTACAGTTTCATCTACTTTGCTGCACCCTGCTTCAATCCTTCTCCAGACAAAACTGCACACTCCCATCTCCATTTCCTTACTGAGCACTCAGGCCTTAAGTCCGAGCTCCCCACTCAAAGTGCTCCAAGGTGAGCAACCTTGGGTCAAATCCATGGCCTTTTCCCAATTCATCCTCACTTCAGTGTCTGACACCATGAATTTCTTTGCCTTCTTGACATACTTTCCTCCCTTGTACCTCAAAATACTGCACAAGTTCCCTAATTTTCTGACAATTCCTTCTGTCAGAAATTCCATCTTCTTGTCTCAAGTCCTAAGTGGAGGTGTTTTCCAGGTCTGTTCTACACCTCTCATTTCTCCATCCTCTCTCCCACATGGTTTCAAACACAGACTCTAAACAGGGACTCCTCAATCTGCACCTCCAGGTCTGACCTTTCCTGGGTTTTGCTTTGCCAGCTGCCCAATTAGCATCTAGATCTGGATTGACTATTTCAACACACATTAACCCTTCTTTCAGTAACTTGTTTTACTAGAAAAAGTAGTCATACTAAGTTCTTATATCCCTTTCCACCATAGAGAACTGGCAAGAATTAGGAAAAAACAATCTCTAAGGAATCTGGAGGGCCCTTCTCTATCATACGAGGTCCTTCAATCTCCAGAAAATAACCACAACAATAATTTTATTCCTCTTGCCACTTTGTTATTTCTGGGTGTAAAAGGAGGTGCCTTTTTCCCTTCTCCATGCCAAGGGACAACATTGTTCAGGCTTCTAAGTTCCCCTGGCACCAAACAGCTTTATTTCTGTCTCCAGGGAGCGTTATACCTCAGGTTGTGCTGACTTCGTAAAACCTCTTCATTCCCCTCAGCACCAAACCAAAGCTCTTGTCAGTATTTTAATGGTATGTCTGATTTCTCTCCCACAGGTCTTTTTCTTGAGACAGTCTTGCTCAGTCACCCAGGCCGGAGTGCAATGGCATATCTCAGCTCATTGCAACCTCCACCTCCCAGGTTCAAGTGATTCTTCTGCCTCAGCCTACTCCTGAGTAGCCGGGATTACAGGCATGTGCCACCACGCCTGGCTAATTCTGTATTTTTTTGGTAGAGACAGGGTTTTGCCAATGTTGGAAAGGCTGGTTTTGAATTCCTTGCCTCGTCTCAGCCTTCCAAAGGGCTAAGATTACAGGTGTGAGCCACCACACCCAGCTTCCCATAGATCTTTGATGTTTCCATGACATATTCCTTCATCTTTATTCCAATACTTTTTTTTTTATGAGACAGGGTCTCACTCTCACTCAGGCTGTAGTACAGTGGTGCAATTACAGCTCACTGCAACTTCAACCTCTTAGGCTCAAGTGATCCTCCCACCTTGGCCTCCCGAGTAGCTGCGACTACAGGTGTGCACCACCACATCTAGCCAATTTTTTAATTTTTGGTAGAGACAGGATCTCACTATGTTGCCCAAGCTGGTCTCAAACTCCTGGCCTCAAGCAATCCTCCTGCCTCAGCCTCCCAAAGTCTGGGATTACAGGCATGGACCACTGTGTCCAGCCCATTCCAAGACTTTAACATGTATGCAGGGATTGACATTTTTCAGAATACACACATTCATTATGCTCACTACAGTTCCATGAAGTAAGCAGAACAAGTATTATTCACAAATCACAGATGAGGAAACAGGTACAGAAAAGGTAAGGGAAAGTCTTGAAGTCACAGAACAAGTAGCTAATTTATGACAGAATTCAGTTCCCAATCAGTTATTCTGATTCCTTATCCAGTGCTATGTAACCCTCACGATACAGTCTTAGGTGTCCTCTCCTCTCTTATTCCACCCGTAACCTTTCCCTCTGCTTTGCTTCTTACCTTTCATTTTCCCCGCCAGCTCATATATTTTTCTTGGCTCAGCAGATCGTTTTTCCAGAGCTGTAAATAAACCACCTCTGCCCCAGTGGCCAGAGTCATCTGATTGAAGAAAGAGAAGATTTTCATCTATGGGAGGTAAAGTCCAGTCCCCAATTTAGAAAAACAAAGGCACACAAAAGGGACTTGTGGAAGAATGATTTTTCAAAGGGAAGAAACAAAATATCTTATCTCTCCTAGGAATATCACAGGTTGGACTTTCCAAATATGTTTGTGTTTTCTGGAAGATATAGCTGGGGCCATCATAATAGGAAAGCATCTCAAAAATTAGTGTTCTCAATGAGCAAAATCTCTGTGGTGCATCTGTGATTCCTGGGAGATGACTGCGGAAGGACACAGAGTAGACGGAACATTACAGAGAGAGTAGAAGCAATGGTTATGCAACAGCACACAGGCAAGGTTATAAAACAGCACACAGGAAAGGTTAAATGACTTATTCAAGCTGGTACTAACAAAGCTGCTTAGTATCTTAGCATTTATAGGCATTCATTCACACTACAAATGTTGGGTAGCATGTATTACATGTAAGGCATTGTTCTAGGCACCAGAGTCACAGCAGCAAACAAGAAAAAACCCCTGCTTCCATGAAGTGTATTTTTAATGCAATGCAACAGTCAAATAAACAAATATGTAGGTAATATGTCAGGTGGGACAGGTGTGATAAAGGAAAATATGGGAGAAGGGACAGAGAATAACAGAGGGAGGATGGGGCCTGTTTTATATGAGGTAATCACAGAAGACCGCTCTGAGAAACAGACATTTGAACAACATTTGATGTGGTTATTTGGGAAGAAACGGTTTTAGGCAGATGAAGTAAAAAGTACAAAGGTCAAGCAAGGGAACGAGCTTGAAGGTTTGCTTTTTCTCAAAGGATTTGTTTGTCTTGTCAATGCTGCTTCACTTCAGCCTCTTAAAAACCGTGTGCAGAGGATAAGGCAGATATGGTCCCATTCTATGGATAAGGAAGTGGAAGTTGAGAGACTGGGTAACTAAACCAGGTAAACGAGAGCGCCAAGAGTGAAATGATTCTGGAATGTCTCCTGACTTTAAAATTCACACTCTTTTGACCGCGCAATACTACACTGGGACCACCACCCCTGGGTCAGGGTTCTGCCCCATCCTCCCCAGCTCTTGGCACCATAAGGATTGAGGCCCCATCCTCAGCCCATACCACTTCTCGTACCTACGCAGTGCACGATGAGAGCATCCTCGGCCCCAGCCTGAGGGTGGGTCACATCACCACTAACGTACTTGAGGGAGGTAGCATCTGGGTCTTGGTAATCCAGCTCAGCAGAGCTCTCATCTTCCCCATTCTCAAGGTCCTCTGGCTCGCTCTCCTCAGAGGGCAGGCAGAAGGACTGATAATGGTTGGATTCCCACCAGGCCATCCTTTAGTAGGCCAGAAAGAAAAGGAAATTAACCCAGACAATCACAATTTCCCTTGGAGCACATTTTATACTGCTGTTCACAAACAATATCTGCCAAGTAGAAATGCAATTAGAAACTCACTCGGATTGAAGTTTTCTACTTATTTGTAAATAAACAAGTCTTACTGATTAGGCTAACTGCTTCCTGACTACAGTTCAATAATGAGCACTCACTGAATGTTCCTGTTTTTAAGAACATGACTAAAAGAGATTGTTCAAGTAAACTACTCGTTGTCAGACAGCTACAATAAAATCTTAAAATTTTCTGGTTTTGGCCAGGCAGAGGTAGCTCATGCCTGTAATCCCAGCACTTTGGAGGCCAAGGCAGAAAGATAGCTTGGGCCCAGGATCTTGAGACCAGCCTGGGCAACACAGTGAAACTCTGTCTCTACAAATAATAAAAAAAAAATTAGCCAGGCATGGTGGCACACACCTGTGTTCCCAGCTACTAGGGAGGTTATAGTGGGGAGATCACTGAGCATGGGAGATTGAGGCTGCAGTGAGCTGTGACCATACCACCGTACTCCAGGCTGGGTGACAGAGCAAGAACCCATCTCAAAAAAAAAAATTTCTGGTTTCAATGGAATCATCTTCCCTGCCTTACACACTGAGACTTTTCACTTACATAGAGGAAATGTTTTTAAAAAGTATTCTGTTACCAATAGGAACCAGCTTAAAAGAAATTTTCTGTATTTTTAAAGTGATGTTCAGCTATGGTCTCACTATACAATAGTGACTCCTTCAACTGTGGTCCCCAGCTTGGTTAATGCAGACATACTTTTTCTTATGTTCAGCCTCTTCCTTTTGCCTCTTCTTCTCCTCTACCAGTCTCCTTCTCTTGGCAGCAGCTTCTTGTCTTTTCTTCTGTCTGTCCTCCAGCTCTTCTGGACTCAGGACCTGCTTCCTTTTGGTGGATCCCTCCACAAGGCCTGGGATGAGAACCTAGAGGAGGAACAAGATCCATCACCAGGGTCAAGAAGATTCCTCCCTAAGTTTCATTATCTCTAATGCACACTGTACATTAGCAACATGCTTAATATTCCACAGAACACTGCATCTCCACCCACCCTGCATGGTGGGAACTGGAGCCAAAGCACTTGGAGGCACTGTTCATACTACACACTTCTCAGGCACAGTGGTCAGGATACCATGCTGTAAACTCAGCCACAGCATTGGCATGGTTGAAACAGTCATTTTGATTCATTTCATTAGGAATAAGGTACTTCAGAAAAGTAACTTTTTTCCTTGACTAAAAGCATACCCTGCAGGATGCCACTTCACCCATTTTTAATGGAAATCTTTCTGCAATGTATTATATAGCTTTTTTAAGACTATATTTCAACATCATGATTATCTTAGTGATAGCTAGCATTTAATGAACACATATGAACTGCCAAACACTGTGAACACTACATGTATCATTTATGATTGCCATCCTCTTATTGCCATAGGGTCATCATTACCAACAGCAGGATATGGTATTTTGGTATAATATAGGGATGCCTTTAGGGGTGACTTAGATGGACAATGCCGCTTTCCCCTGCATTAAATCGTACAATATATTCTCTCCTTCGTAATGTTTTTTATGCTGACTTTCTTACATAGTTTTTATACTGGGGTATAGTTATTATATTAACATTTCAACAAACACATACTTATTTCTTGACAAATCATCCTAAGAGAACAAAATAACGCCAGCATCATTTTTTGGTTTGTTTTGTTTTTTTAGAATGAGAGTTTGGAAGAACAACTTTTAAATAAATTAACAGTTCTTACACTGCCTTTATTTCGGAGTGATCGGCCCTCTTGACTAGTTTTCTCCAAAAGGGTTTTCTGAAGGTTTACCAGTTGTTCAAATGATTTTCTGTCTTCCTTACTGGGCTCTTTAGAATAATCTTTACCTTCAAATAAGTACATATGATTTTCTAACAACATAAAACACAAAGAGAGAAATGTTAGATACCAAGGAAAAATAGATTAATGCTATTCAAAACAATAACTAGAGTGGACAAGAGAACAGCCTATATTCTAAATGGGCTAAGTCTGGATGAAGGTTATTTCATTTCCCATCCCACTGACACTGAAGAATGTGGGTTCTACATGGGGATCCCATGTGTTTATTTTTCCAAGGGGAAAGCATGGCTTAAAGCCCTTTCGTTCATCCCTAGATGGTTTGTGAATCTCTGCTGGATTCCTCCGTTCATTGCTCGTTCATTCATTCCCAACTATTCCTCAGCACAAATCTCACTGACATTAAGATCATCTAATAAAATCTATACTTTTTTATTCCAAACACACTTTTAATATTCAACTTGGCAAATCTATGAGAGAATGAAGAATCACAAGAATAATCCCTTGGATTTACAATATTCTTTACACATCTTGGCAAGCATCTTCATCCTGATCCTCACCACAATCCTGCTATAACTAATCCTACTTTTGAAAGGGAAAACTTTCTGCTCAGGCAGAAATTAAGGGACTCTGCAATTCTCACTAGAAAAGGCGGGATCTTCTGATTCTAAGGCCAGTGTGCTCTTTTCAGTATATAATTGTGTCTGTAGAAGGGTGGAGAGATAACAGGCTAGCAAATAATAATTGTGGTAATAACAATAGCAGTGAAGACAATAGTGTCATCTTGAATAGTACTTCATGCTGTCAGATCACTTTCACAACTATTATCGTGTCTGATTGTTCCAACTGTGTAAAAGAGTAAAGCAGGCATTAATAGGACCATTTTACAGATGAGAACACAAAGGCTCAATGAGGTGGAGTGATCTGCCAACATCATTAATCAAGTGATTAAGAAAAGTTAGGATCAGCCAAGACTAGCAACCACAGATAGGTAAGATAATGATTCAATAGGGAAGCATCTTTAGTAGCACATGTTACCAAATAATGTATTTTCACAACATTTGTGAAATCCGCTATAAGTATGTTTTCCCTAGAGAGTATGAAAGCAAAACATTTTCATTCTCAAGAGATCAATTGCTTCACACTTGTACCCAGATCTAACCAGCTGTAATTCTAATTGGCATTTGCTAATTAAATCAGCAGGGGGCTTTCAATGAGGCACTCTATCAACAAGCAGAAAAAAATAGAGCTGAGAAGTGTCAAATATGATCAACATATGTAGCTTCATACTGCATGTGAGTCTCAACTTCCAAACATGCTTTTAAAAAAAAAAAAAACCCTGGCATTCAAGATAAAGCAACCCTGTTTTTTATTTAATTCTGACTGGGGCCACGTTAATTACCAGTCTTTCCTATCCACTTACATTCTTAGTAATCATGCTCCCTATCTTCACTCTGCCATCACAAGCCTAGACACGCATCTCTGTCCTACCAGGATAATCATTTACCACAGAGCAGACCCATACCCATTCATCAAAGAGAAAAATCCAAAGTTTAATACAACTGGGGATTTTTCCTGGCAGTTGGACTGTCTAAAAAAAGTAAAATTATTTTAGGCAGTTGGATTGACTGAGAAATATAATTATCTTTCTGGAAAAGAGTGTGACTTTATTTTGTTCTAGTAAACGTTAGGAAAATAAGCTGAAATTATCTGGATCAGTACAGAACTGAGTGTAAGTGTTGCTATTTAATATAATCAATTATAACTTAAAAATATGATCACATGCATCTATTTCTTCTCTCACTTGAAACCACCAAGTGACAGTTAAAGGAATTTTAAAAAAGATATATGAGGCAATGGTGGATGAAAAAGTTCAATAACCTTTTGGAAAATGCAAAGTAGCTGGAGGGATAATGACAGATTAAGAAGAGCCATGGAAACAAAACACAGGTGCCTAGCCAAGGGCTCATTAGGAGTCTAGAGACCCTCTCAATCTCCGAAGAGCTTAGGACTTATAAGTACAGAGTACTGCAAAGGGGGGAGCTGAGAGAAGATGTACACCCCAAGGAGCAGGAGTGCTATGAGCCCTTGACTCACCCTGCCTTTTCAGTTTGAGCAACCAGATGAACTCCATTCTCACCTCTCCCAGGGAAAATACTAGAGGATTAGTCTCAGGAGAAAATGGGCTGCCCAGTGAAAAGATGTCAAATATGGATCAGGGAAGGTGCCCTCCACGTAAAAGCTGACTCGCCAACCAGGAATAAGCCCCAAGGCCCATGCCCCTGCCCATGCCAGAGCTGCCATCAGCTTTGTGGCACTTCATCAGCACATGTGATCAGACAGCCAGGGAATACCAGACAGTTGGGGAAACTATCAATGAGAACAAGAGACCCCCAAACAAGTTTTCTTTTTTAGAAAAAGAGGTACCATGGTGACTATAGCTAATGATGACATACTGTATTCCTGAGAAATACTAGGAGGGTGGATGTTAAGTGTTCTCACCACAAATATATAACCATATGAAGTGATGTATGTTCATTAACTAGATTTAACTATTCCACAATGTACGTGTGCTTCAAGAAATCATGTTGTACATGATAAACACAATTTTATCTGCAAATTTCAATGAATAGATAAATAAGCAAATATATATATATGTGGTTTTTTTTAAAAAAAAAGAAGGAGAAGTAAAAGTCAATGCAGTGGGAAGAGAAATACTTTTTAAAAAGATATAATAAATATCCTCCCTGGAATACATATTAAAAAGCCATAATAAATGTCCCCAGAGAAGACAGTATGTCTTTGAAATGAGAACAGAGTACAATTAAAACAATAAGCAGAGAACAAGAAAGAGTTCTTGAAGAATACGAACAAGATATTTTTATAAAGAATTTTAAAGTAAAACATAAAAAAAGTCAAAAAGCAGTTTCCTGTAAAACAATGCCAGCTGCCCAAATTCCAACTTTTCCACCTATCCTACAAAAACTATACAGATCAACAAGGAGAACAAAGCCGCCCCAATCCATGCCTACTACACTAGGAGTCAGAAAATACTACACACTTCAACTTATGGAAGTAAGAGAAATGAACCCCCAAAACCAGCTGAGCCAGCTCCAAAGCCCACACTAAAGTAGACAGTCAGGCAGAGACTATGCAGAGGAGAGGGCAGGGGGGTTCCGGAAAGGTCAGAGATAAAATTTACCCGCAAAAGAGGGTCACAATCCAAGTGGCAAGATAATGAGGATAGGTCTGAGACCTGGTGGATCAGAGAAGTGGCTACTAAGGAACTGAAGGGAAGGGAAGGTATAAAAACACATGCAGCCAGGAATTTGGGGAGGCATTGCTTCTGGCAGGAAGAGAGAGACAACTTAGAAGTGGGGAGACATCCTTTGACAAGTTTGTGGCAAAAAGAAAGAGAAAGCAAGTGATGGAAATTCACAGTCCTATAGAAACAAAAGAGAACTGCAAAACCAGAAATCATGCCACTACTGCTACCCAACATGAAAAGGAGCTACCATCTAGTAAAGAAACAGCACTACTCTCTATTATTGAAAGAAAGCACCGGTGAATTAAGAAGCCTAGTAAGACTCCCAAACCTCTCACCCCAGTCCATATTGAATCTCTGCTGCAGCTGGTCCAGAAAAATAAGTCATTTCAAAATAACTACAAGATGCCAGGGAATGCCTTTACAAAGTTACCATGTGAAAAATTACTTCAAGTCAGAAATTTAAATACTCAGAATAGAAAAGAAGAAAATGACAAATGCTGAGAAATCGAGAAAAGAAAATTTAAGAGAAAGGCAACCATCTCCTACATCTCATGGCGTATTGTGGAAATTAAATGGAGAAAGCACGTGACAAAGTCCACACTGTTGATGAACACAAAGTAAATGCTCAATGTTAGCTGCAATGTAACAAACAAGTAATTCTCTTGTTTAGAAGAGGAATGACTATGTGCAAAGCATCATACCAAGGATGGTAGAGGCTTCACTAATAAACAAAGAAGATGCTTGCAACCAAGGGAGGAAAGTGACAAATTCAAAGCCTTAAGATTGATACTATCACAAACATTAATACTATGATTTTGGTTCACAGTTCAGCTACAAGGGCAGAGCCACACATATTTACAGTTAGTCTGGATACAGTTCTTGTATCAAGCAAGTCTTAAACAGTGTGCCCAAGATGACAATAGGGTAGGGTAGAAAAAAGATGTCTCAGAGAGCAGCATCCAAAACTTTCCATGGGGACATGAGCTCTAGCTTGGGGTGGTTGTGCCATTTGCTCTGCTCTAATCTCCGACTTACTTCCTTCCTCTTGCTCTCTTATCCCTCCTTCTGCTGCAGGCAAGGCATCAGAGACCCACTGGCCATCTTTTGTTTCTCCCAGGATGGACTCCAGGTCTATTTCATCCATGGTATTCCCCTCAGAGGCAAGCAGTTTATCCAAACCAAATTTGAGTATCTCACTCAACTTGAATAGAGGAAACAAAAAAGTCCAGTAAGTTCTCATGAAAAGAAACATTAGGATATCAGTGATTGGCTAAGTGGATTAACGACACCAGGCACAGTCCTTCTCTAATGAACAGGCAGCCTTTCTGCTGTCCCCATCATAGATGGTAACAGCCAGGGACATTTCATAGTTGGGAGGATGGGTAAGCAGAGAGGTGATAAATGATTATCGGAGGTACTGACTTTGACAATTCTGCATAAAAACAAAAAAATATATATAAGCCTCCAATTTTTTTGAAGAATAACAGTAATTTCCTGCATTTTCTACAGCACCTCTCCCTGACTGTTTTTCATAAGCATTCCCAGCAGCCACCTGAGGTCAGAGACCCTGTTAGCTACTTTCCGACCTCTCCACTGCCAGACTCCTTAGAAAGGGAAGGTTACACTGGGAACTTTACCTCTACCATGAACTGACTCCTTTTCTTTGGCAATTCGTTTTCCTAACGCAGTGGTCTATGGAAAACACCTTGGCAAAGACCAGTAACAACTTCTAACCACCAGACCCGAAGGCCTTTTCTCTGTTTGAATTTTTCTGGATGTTCCTCTGGCATTGCACTATCCTGTTTCTCTTCTCTCGTCCCTCTCTGGAGTACTGTCAGCCTATTGCCTATGGCTGTAGGAACCACACAGAAAGCATAGATCATTTTTCCTGGCTTTCACTTGCTACTTCCAACTTTGCACCTCCCTAAGTACTAACGCTGAGATCCTGACCCAAGGTGGATTCCAACCTTGGGCCCTTGTTCTCATCTTGCCCTTTTAGACTGGGGTAATTATCTCTAGATTGTCTATTTTGTGAGTAACTTGGAAATCTTAAGGTATTCTGTAATTGCTTGAAAAAACAATACACAGCTCACTTAAGTATGAATGTACCTAGATATATTTATATTTACCCTCCATATACATAACCAGGATGACTGGCTTTGGCAGCTGGTACCAAGAATAGTAGGAAATCAACTATTTATGATAAGAATTAGTCCATACTGGGACTCTTACTTCAACCCCCTTGTACTTATGCTCACCTCCTGGCTCTCCCTTGTTATTGCTCACTTGCAATGTGTCTTAGTCATTAAGGAAATTACATGTGTTTTTATGAGAAGCTCTATATTACAGTAATTAAGGTCATGTGCTGGGAGGTTACAGAGTGCTTGGATAGGAATCCTAAATCTGAATAACCTTGGGCAAATTACTTAAGATGGGGATAAAGATAGTGTCTATCTCATCCTGCTATTATTATTTACTGAAACAACTGGAAAAGAGCACTTCAGACAACACTCAGCACACAGCATCCAGTAAGTGTTCACTATACCTGCATCTGCCTGCCTGTTTCTACTGTGTCCTCCCTGCAGGATAAAAAACCTGTTTCCTTCTTTCAGGCCTTCAGAACTCCATACCTGCTGCTTAGATTTACCAAATCAGAACCACATCTTTTACTTTTGGTTTTCTGGTATTTTTAAAAAAAAAAAAATCCACCAGGCGCAGTGGCTCATGCCTGTAATCCCAGCACTTTGGGAGGCCAAGGCGGACGGATCACAAGGTCAGGAGATCAAGACCATTCTGGCCAACATGGTGAAACCCCGTCTCTACTAAAAATGCAAAAATTAGCTAGGTGTGGTGGTGCATGCCTGTAGTCCCAGCTACTCAGGAGGCTGAGGCAGAACTGCTTGAACCTGGGAGGCGGAGGTTGCAGTGAGCTGAGATCGTGCCACTGCACTCCAGCCTGGAGACAGAGCAAGACTCCACTGCAAAAAAAAAAAAAAAAAAAAAATCCCCTGCTTTCCTTCTAGACAAGGGCATCGGGTTATCACCTTTGCTTTTGGCAACCACAAATAACTCATAGCATCTGCTTGGGGAAGAGATAAATCAGACATTAGAGTCAGAAAGTAACTTTCCAATACCCATGAGCTGGGCAGTAAGTCCAATAGAGTCCCTCTCAGCCAACAGTCCATGTTCCCACTAGTATGTGGCCCCATGGGGTGGAAGTATGTCTACACCTTTCACAGTGATGTGTCCACATCACAAGATACCCCGCACTGGACCTCTGGAGCTCCCTCCACTGGGAGAGTGCAAACAACCTAAGACATCCTTCCTCCTCTAACAAGAGAATGTGGGCCTTCTGAGGCTCTGTCAGTTATCCCTTCACCATGCCCAGCAGTGCCCTTCTCTCTCAAGGTTCTATGAAGAACTGTTCTGTGGAAAACTGCATTTAAGGGTATCTACAGCGTACCTCTACCTCTCTCTCAAGCTTTCATCTCACATTTGCAATTGTCTCTTAGACAATGTGAAAACAAAACATACAGCCTGCCCTATCACCATTATGGTTAATTAAGCATGCATGTGACATAGAGTCAGCAACAAAAGGAAAGTCAGAAAAAGAAAAAAGCCACACTTACCCCCTAAGATAAAGAACAAACAAATAAATAAAACCCAGGGTTACTCTTTCTAGTTCTAGTCCCAAAATTAATAAAACCTTGAGCCTTTCCTGTAATTGCTGACTCCCCAACAAAAACAACAGGATCCCTGACTTTTGCAACACTGATATGTAGAGATATGCATTGGCCTTTGCAGATATGGTAACCATGTGAGAAAACTGCTGTTTTAAAACCCATGTTCAGACTAATTACAAACTTAGTAACTGCTTCTAATATTGTGTAATTTTTTCTCTCTTAAACACTTCTATTTTTTGATAGACTAGTCCTTTCCAAGCCTACTCTATCTTGCAAACTTTTGCAAATAAAATTCTTTCCTTTTGTCTGAGTCTGCCTCTAACAATGGTTTATGTTTATATTGTATTGTTACTGCACACTCTGACTAAAGCCTAAATTATCTTTATCTTCCTAAAACTCTGCCCTACCTCCTATTTTCCTTTCTACTCTCCTCATCATAGGGGCTTAAAACCTCACAGACATCTTTGAGTTTTCTATCTCCCTACTGTTGAGACCCACCTCTAAACAGTAGCCAGCTCCTGTCCTTCCTTCTTTTGCAATGTTTCTCACACCAGACTCTCCCACTGATGCTGCCCTTGACAGACATTTATTACTCCCTTCATACCTGCATCTTTCTAGTATCCTGGGAATTGGTCTCTTTGCATCCAGCCCCTCATCCTTAGGGCAAAAAAAAAGGATCCAGGAAATATTATGAGTTCTAATTTTAACCCAAGGGCTGCTACAGAATAACTCTAAGTCCTCTTCCAAAAGAGAGCTCTAAAATTTTCCAATCCAGTGTCTGTCTCCCATCCAGTATTCCCTTCTTTAAGCAAATTACCTCTAGTTCTTTCACCCATTTTTTTCTATGGCACAATTTTGAATTCCTGATCTCATTCGCCCTCTTGTGAGTATGAAGTAATGTAAGTCACTGATCAAAGGGTCTGGGATTAAGAAGGAAGTACAGAATTAATTGTTATTGACTACGCTGAGTTCTTTATTTTAACTAATTCTCTTAATAGCCCTCTGATGTAACCCGTGGTGTCTTTATTTTTAGAAATGCAAAAAGAGTAGATCTAAGAGGTTAAGAAAGCTGCTCAAACCCAAACAGCCAAGAAGTGATGAGGCTTGGATCTGAATTCTTAGTTCCTACAGACCCTGCACACAACCAGCACTGTGGCAGGTGTGAGGGAGGCCAAGAACAAATGTGTAGCTGGGGGAGAGTGGCTGGTGAGTGCTGGTTCTTTTCATTCACATGCTTCTCTACAAAGGGTACTGGCATATTCCAAAGTGAAGAACAATATATCATATCATACCTGGAGGTCAGCATCGGCAGACGGTTTCTGGGCTCCCAGAGTAAAATGGCCTCCTTCTATGATCATGTTGGTGAGCTGCAGTTTGGAGGCTGCTTTCCTAGACACTATTTCTTCCACAGTGTCTCGGCCAATCAGTCGAATAACTTTAACAGACCTGGACATAAGTCAAACGAGGGTATTGTGCTATAAAGGTCTGCAAAGCTGGGCAAAAGTATGCAAGGTAAATACATCTAAAAGCAAACAAAACCAAATACCATATTCAGGGTACAATGAAAGGGAGACTGGTTCATCTGGACCTGAGCACTTGTTAGAGGAACTTGCCCAAAATTCTCTCTGAACCATTTCAAGAGAGTCAAGGAAAGAATGATGGGGTAACCATGACTGAGATTCCTTATCTGTGGCCAAGCAAAATCTCTGGAAGATCAAATTATCCTCAAAGGGCAACATTTATTTTTTATTTTTTAGCTTCGCTCCATAGCCCCATAACCCCATTTTTTAACTGAGTTAGACCTGACTCAAGAAGGATGAGTTAAATGACTTCTAAAGTTTCCTTCTAATCCTTTCACGGTTTGATTTTGCTCTTTCCAATAAAGTCAGTCTGGACTGATAATGTGACCCACCCAATACTACCCTAGGAGTCAGTAGCACAGACGGGCTAAAACCTGGTGGTCTCTCGGCTTCCAGTGTGGGACTGTCGCCAGGACTATATTCTTCACCTTTCTCACAACCCGGAACTGCTGCTGGGCAAGCCAAGGAAGCAGAAAAAAATCACTTACTTGTTTTGGCCAATTCGATGAGCCCTGGCAGCTGCTTGCAAGTCATTCTGAGGATTAAAGTCACTGTCAACAAAAATCACAGTATCTGCCGCTGTTAAGTTCATGCCAACTCCACCTGCAAACAATGCAAAAAGGAACATAGTCAGCAGCACACAGAAGAGGAGCTAGAAAATAAGCACAAGGCTAGAGTGGGTCAGACTGATAAACTGAAATCAGTCAAAACACTTGGCTTCGTCCTTCAAATGGACCCACACCCCCAACTCCAGAGCCTTGTTCTAGCAGTGAGAAGTGCTACCTGACCTCTTACTGCCTGAAGGGAAAATTTTTATGACTGAATGAAACAGAATGAGCAGAGCAGGGGCAAGTGGCAAAAGTGGATACTTAAGTCAGTGCCATGGAGCCACTTTTTCTCTTCTGCTTAAAAACCTTGATTGGGTTTTGATTAGAGTAGTCTGAGGAAAAGGACGCGTGCTCTTTCAGAAAACAGATCTAAATATGAGAGGTCTGCAGTGTGCACTGTCAAGAGAAGAGCGCCAAATGTCTCTTGCAAGTTACAACTAGGAAGAAAGATCTCTGATAAAAAGTTAATGAGAAGAGGGGATGATATTCTCCTCCTGAGCAGAGAGTCTTTTTTGTACTTGTTTCCACATGAATCAAAGAGAAAGTAACAAAACCAGCGGCAAGACAAGAACCCTCCACGGAACAACTCGCTGGTCTGTCTTCAGTGCTGCAGGAAGAGAGCTGAGGAGGTAAACTGAGTTACAGGAATTCATTAAGAGGACCATGAAGGTACATTGCAGCCTTCTCTTTGATTAATGTGAAAACAAGTACAAAACAGACTCCCTCTTGCCAGGGTCGTTAGAGCTTGTTGCTGAAACAAGCAAGTCTGAAAGGGCTTGTTCCATGAACCTGAATTAAGGACTAACTTTTGAGAAGGACTACTGACCATAAGCTGGATCTCCAGACAAATCAGGGAGGAATATTCTAATTGAAGTCTTCGTATCAAGTTGAAGTTGGAACAAGGAGGTAATCATGACCGATTACTGAGAGATGCTAAATTATACCTAATAATAATGATAATGTCACTTATGCTGTGCTTACTACTTGCCAGGCATTATTCTAAGCACTCTCTCTATATTAACTCCTTTAACCCTCACAACAACTCTGTCGGGAAGCTGAGTAGTTGCTACGATTATCCCCACTTTATAGATGTTGAAAGGGAGGGTAAGGGACTTCTCTGAAGTTGCAAGGCTAGAAGGTGAAAGAGCCAGGATTCATTCCCTTGCAGTCTGGGTCCAGAGCCCATGCTTTTATCCACTATACTGTAATACTTTTCAAGCGCTTATTTCATTTTAAACTGTGTTCCATTATCTTCTTGAATTCATGTTGTCTAAGTGCAGCTCTTCTTCACTGAGGGGTGAGATTTTTATAAATAAGCTACACCCACATCCATGAATAGGAGCATATTCATGAGCTATCACTGCCATCTGGTGGCAATATGATTCAATCGCAGAAATACTTCAAAGTTGGAAGGAAACCTGTTAAATACATGAAAATACCGCAAAACTACAGCAAAACTGTGATAGCAAACACAACAGTCAGTGTTTGGAAAAGGCTAATATCCAGGACAGCTTCAGCCCCCAGAAGATGTACTCTGAGTCCTCCGAGGAGATTAACTGAAAAGCAGAGATGTCTTTTTTCCTAATTTTAGACATTTCAGACATAATGCTGCTCTCTGATGATGACATCATTAAAGCATAAATAAAACTGTCTTCCTGACAGTGATGATGCACTGCCTGATTCTTTCAGTTTCTCCTGAGACTAACCCCGAGGCAACTGATCACATGAGAAAATGGCTGAGATTCTGCGTGCAGTCTATGACCTTGGAAGACTGAGGCCAAATGAATATGTTATTAATTTTATTAGTGAGATAAACACAGGTGAAATAATCTCCTTATAATCAAAAATTGTATCTAACACTTCTTTCACATACCCTTATAGTACTAGGCATTTATAAAGCTTTCTAAATAAGACTGAACTCTCTTTTTAGAAAAGTATCAATCTGTCTTTAATAGTAGACACATACCCCTTTCATGTTCCTGCATGTACTCCATCCAGATTTATGTCTACAAAACTAAGATAATGAAACTGGGATCCTATGAGTTCAAAACTAAGGTCAGCTTGCTCCAGGACATGAGAATAATTTCTTATTTTATTTTTAAGATAGAGTCTCATTCTGTCACCCACGCTGGAGTGCAGTGGTGCAATCTTAGCTCGCTGCAACCTCCGCCTCCTGAATTCCAGTGATTCTCTTGCCTCAGCCTCCCTAGTGGTTAGGATTACAGGCACACACCACCACATCCAGCTAAGTTTTGTATTTTTTTTAGTAGAGACGGGGTTTCACCATGTTGGCCAGGCTGGTCTCAAACTCCCGACTTCCAGTGATCCACCCACCTTGGCCTCCCAAAGTGCTGGGATTACAGGCGTGGGCCACCGTGCCGGCCTCTTTTTTTTTTCTCAGACACCACAATGACTTACAGAATCATTTCATCTCCAAGAACTGATTTCAAATTATGTAACATATTATGAAAGCACTCTGTAACTAGTAAAGCACTACATATGTCATAATATTCATGATTTAAGTCACATATGGACAATGTCATAAATAATTCTAAAAAGTTGGTAGTTTCAACATAATCACATTTTTAAACAACTAGATTTTTGTTAAGCTTTTCAACACTATTCCAGAGGAATAGTCCAGAGGAAGGACAACTAGCAGACAAATTCACGGCTGGGAAGAAGAGCTACTTCCACTGAATGTAAATGAAACATTCCACAAAATTACAGAAACCTTTCAGGACATTCCCAGGTCAATGGTCAAAGCAGATTAAAATTACTTTCCAATACCCCAGGTTTCAGCCTTGCTTCTTTGATGAGATGACAGTTTGGACAGGCTGGATAGAAAAGAGCACCATGCTTGAAGTCCAGTACCTTGTTTTACATTCAATAATAACCTCACCTTTCACAGAATTAAGGAAAAAAGTATACTAACAGTTGGGATATAATAGTACTCTATTATCCCTCATTTGTCTGTTTCCATCAATGCCTTTGCAGCCTACCTGCCCTAGTACTCAGGAGAAAAACGAAAATGGGCTGCTGTCCAAAGTTCTTAATGGCCAAGTGTCTCTCTTCTCCTCTCACAGAACCGTCCACACGCTCATAGCTGTAGCCTTTACAGAGAGAAAGAAAAACAGAAATCTTAACCCTTTTCAAGTAGTCTTTGGGGAATAAAAAATTAAGCCCAAAACCAAAGGCCAATTTTGTCCCTTTGCATATACAGGCACGACCCTACTTTAAGCAAATCCCATGGGAAAAACTTAAACTAACAGGGACAATTATCATTTTACAAAAGAACTCACCATAACATACTCCTCTGGATTTTTTAAGTACATGCAGTTGAAGTCGTTGGCATTTACGGAATTAATACTCAGTTTTGACTATTCTCAAGCAACCCTGAGCATCTATCCTTATGGTAGTTACAATTTTGCTGAGACGTAATTCTTATGCAAACAGAAGACAAGTGCTTGGAGGCAGGTGAGTGAGCCCTTCTAATGGCCCAGCAATCTGCCTTTCAAAGACGCTTTAAGAGTTCACCACCTGTCTCTGTGCATCCATGTGTGGAAGGGGAGCTACAAGCTCAGGCTGTCTGTGCATCTGGGGGCCCCTCAATAGCCAGTGGCATGTGCCAGCATCATTTCTGCAAGTGTCCGCTGGACCGGGTATACTGCGGAACTCAAGACACCCGGTCTGAACTACTTTTCTAAATTGTAAGGTCTGGAGCTGATACTTATTCAACACTGGGCTCAAGATCAACTCATATTAGAGGCTTTTCTCATCATCTCACACAAATCTTATTACATATTACACAGACTTCCCAGGTAATAACCAACATTCTTTATTGTCTATATAGAAAAAGTTGCTCTTACTTTTCCCCTGGCTTATCTGGTATCTCTATAATTTCAATATTCGCCTTTTCACTGATCATGAATAAGTGCCCAACTGTTGAGGTGAATGTTACAAGACACTAAAAGCTCTAGTCACCGAAACTTTATCATACATTTTCAAAAACACAACATTTCCACAACATTTGCTCTACAGTCCATAATTTTAAACCACGTGACTGACGGGAAAGTGGGTGTTTACTTCTGCCCACGTGCCTCTTCTCTGCTGTCCATCCTTGCCTTCACACATCACTCTCCTCTCGCCTTACTTTTGATTTTTTGGTTCTGAGTAATGTTCTCACCCTGCTTTCCTTTGTAATATTCTCATATCCCATATTCTTCTTCATGAACCTATCTGGACTAAGTCTACCAGAGCCTTAGGTAATGTAGTGGCCAAAAGGTGTCACCTCTGTAATCCATATAGTCTTGGAGAATATCCAACATCTGGGTCATTTGGGAGAAAAGTAAAACCCGATGGCCCCTGGCAAGAAAAAGAAAAGGAAACACTGCCAAGTCTAGTGGTATTTAAGGTCAATTTCCTTCAGGCAAAATTTACCAAAGAATACAAGTTTATAAATAAATACCAAAGTAGAAATATAAATGGCATATGACTTATAGACTGCCTCAGAAACTCCAAATGTTTTCTATGAGAGTACACCTCCACAGGTAGCTGTATCCCTCAGAGCAGTCATCCTCAAACTAGAGTGGAGATTATTCCCAGGGGACATGTCAATGCAACAGGGGATATAAGCCCTAGAATAAACAAGGTGCCTCTTTCTGGAATGTCACTTTGCTCAGTGGAAAGAAATATAAGCTTTCACTTTAGTAGCAAAATAAATACAGATATGTGAAGAGTAAAATGCAAAATTCAAATGCACAAAAAAAAAAAAAAAAGAAAGAAAAACTGGAGACTCTGTAGAAAGCTGTGGTTAGTCATCTACAACCCTTCCCTGTCGGGGGTATAAAGTTACTATCCTCTCATCTACAGCTATATGGGTTGAAAAGTCTGAGAAGCATTACTTTAGAGAAGCAAGGGGTAAGTGACGTCTCATCTTCCGTAATACCTGAGAAAATTTTTATATAGTGAGAGGAGAGAAGAAAGGAGGAGGCAAAATGATGGAGTAAGTCAAGAACAAAGTCAGGCTTAGAGTCCCTTGTTACTTGCTGTTATTTTAAATGTGCATAAACAAAGAAGCACAGCACTGTCAAAACAACATTCTCATTATAAAAACTTATTTAATCTGAGCTTGCAACAAGTGTAAGAGGAACAATCATGGGAAACTCTTTCAAGATTCAAGCCCCAAACAGGTAGAGAAAGCATTGAACCTGAAAACCTCAATTCTAATCTCATTTCTGCCATTTGTTGGCTGTGTGACCTTGGGCAAGTCATATAACCTTTTTGGGTCTGTGAAATAAAAAACTGGCCAGAAGGCATTTATAGGTCCTTCTCCAACTCTAACATACTTATGGCAGATATATGAGAACCAATTAAATACAGTAAGACATTAAATTATTTAACTTGCACATTCCTAAAGTTGAGCAATTTTGCCAAATCCAAAGTTTTATAATTAGTTCAGCCCATACCTAAGACAGTCATCCCAAAGGGATAATTCTGAAACCCATGGGAATCTGGGCTTTTCCTAGACTCCTCTAGAAAGACAGAACTCTGGTGACTAGGAGGATTAGGCATAAGCTGAAGACATGGCTGCTGAACACTAACTAAACCTGGTCTTTTTTTTTTTTTTTTTTTTTTGAGATGGTGTCTCACTCTGTCACCAGGCTGGAGTGCAGTGGCGTGATCTTGGCTCACTACAACCTCGGCCTCCTGGGTTTAAGCGATTCTCCTGCCTCAGCCTCCCAAGTAGCTGGAACTACAGGCACAAGCCACCATGCTCAGCTAGTTTTTATATATTTAGTAGAGATGGGGTTTCACCATGTTGGCCGAGATGGTCTCGATCTCTTGACCTCATGATCCGCCCACCTAGGCCTCCCAAAGTGCTGGGATTACAGGTATGAGCCACAGCACCTGGCTCTAAACCTGGTCTTCTAATGCGCAACCCATGTCTCTGAGAAAGTCCTCCAAGTTCCTCTTGAGTTTAAATCAAACCCCACAGGTTAACAGAAATGAATGTTTACTGAGCCTTCATTATGTGTCAATTCAATGCAAGTTACTAGCAGGCAACTATAAAAGAAATGCTCAGTGTTGTCTCTGTCCTTGTGGAGCCAAACAATATATAGTTGGAGTGATACGGTAAACATACGCCAATTAACCAGACAGCAGATTAAGGCAGCACATTGCCAAGTGCTGGATTAGGATCAAAGTGCTGTAGGAATTCAGGAAAGGAAAGAATGATTGTGGAAGGGGTAAGGTGGGGTGGTATAGAATGGGGTGGGAGTGTAGCCACAGAGAAGGCAGAACCTGATTCAGCGTTAAGGAAAAAAAAGAAAACTGGAATTGGCCTGAACAACTCAGTGAGTTCCTCAATAGTCAGGTCTTAACAGTCGTTAGCTCAGAGCAGCAAATGTGAACCTACCCAGAATACAGGAATGCTAGTAGCTTATCCAGCAGGTAAAGCTTCCCACTGGCCTCAATCAGGTGGTCTCCAACTTCAAAAGGCTCCGGCTCCACACCTAGAAAAGAAAGAACCCACTCCCAGTAATGTGCCCTCAGTAAGGGCAGAAGCCAATAGCTAGGCTACAGGAAGAAAAGCCAAAAGCTCCTCATGTAAGTAGTTGTTTGCATGATGATCTCAGTCCTGTTTAACACCAATTACAGAGCCTGGCACATCCAACAAGCCTAATAAACATCTATCTAAGGAATAAAACCACTCTTCAGGAAACTGAGGCATAAGAAGATGCTAAAGGTCAAGGAGACCCAAAACTGAAATCTTGAGACTCACTGTATAAGTCAAAATGGCAGTCAGAATAATCTGGAGGGCTTCTTTCAAAACCTATGTGTTCCAACACCCCCTCCTCTTAAAAAAGTTCTCATATGCACCTACTTGAGATTTTGTACAATCTTTAAACAGTTCGTAGCACTACTTGGCAGAGATTCCCTTAAAATGACTGCAGCAAGCCCTCTGTACTGATCCTATCTAGAGTCTCAGCGGCCACAGGAGTGCCTGCTCCAAGGGCTACCAATCAGGGAATCAAAAAAGCCCCAGTCTGAAGAAAAACAAAAACACCACACATCAAAATTCCTAGGATGCAACTAAAGCAGTGCTCAGGGGAAAATGTACAGAGGTCTGTATGATGAAGTGGAAGCAACAAAGGAGACTGAGAAGGAGCAGATGGAAAAGATAAAGTATATCCCAGAAGCTGAGGGAGGAAAGTGCTTCAAGAAAGAAATGATCAACTGTGCCAAAGGCTTCTGAGAGGGTAACTGAAATGTGAACTGACAAATAACCATTGGTTGGGCAACAGGGAGATCATTAGTGAACCTGGAATAGTGGTGAGGAAAGGCTGACTGAGTCAGTTCAAGACAATGGGAAATCTAATCGTGAAGAAATGATTTTTAAAAACCTAGATTATCACGCATTCCACAAAACCACTGGTCTTGACTCTTCATGTCATGAAAGAAAAAAAAGGGGGGAAAAAACACTGAAGAATGTTTCCAGACCATAGAAGAAAAAAGAGACATGGCAAATGCAATGCAGGGTCTGCAGGGTCTAGGACTGGATCATGGATTTAACCAAAAAAAGAAAAACATACCCAGAAGGGATATTACTGGGACAACTGAAGATATCTGAACATGAACAATATACGAGTTAACACCAATACAGAGAAATTGAGAATAAACAAAGTAGACAAAGAAAGTATATCCAATTATTTTGAAGAATTTTGGTATGATTTGGCCACAGAAACATTACCAAAGAATAATGTGGGAGGAAAAGGCAGCGCCTCACCATCAAACAAATATGGGTGATCCACACACTTTCGAAGCTGGGACAAGATGTTCTGTAGTTTAACTTTCTTTGCCGTCTCATTTTCAAATGCATCTGAAATTTAAAAAGAGAGAGAGAGAAAAGAGACGGATGGCCTACTGAACCAAAAAAAAAAAAAACCAAAACCCTGAGTTTTTATAAATAACCTTAATCATTTCAATTATATCCCTTGAACCTATACTAACCTCCCAAATTTCACTGAATTGTATGGAGAATTAACAGCATGTTCACATAAACTTTTCTTAACCATTTTGTTTTAAGAAAGACCCTCCGCTATAAATTGAACTCAGGAGTACTCTGTTACTCTTTAGCAAATTCTAAACGTTCTTTAACTGTTGTTGTGGTGTCAAGGGACAAAAAAATGCAAATTGAGAAATTATTTCATTTCTATCTCTCCTTTGCCACTGCCAATTCCTCCCAGTGAGTTTGATTCAACAAAAAAGTTTTGCACTCTCTTAAATACAGCAGTTCCCCCTCATCCATGGGGAATATGTTCCAAAGCCGTCAGTGGATATTAGAAACCACGGATAGTACCAAACCCTGTATGTATTCTGTGTTTTTTCCCCATACATACATACCTATGAAAAAGTTTAATTTGGCACAGTAAAAGATTAACAATGACTCATAATCAAATACAATTATAACAATATACCACTATTCACAAGGTTACAAACAGAAGAGTTGTTCTTAGCAATCTCAGCATATAATTGTTTTTCATTTTTTTATTGAGAACTTTAACCGTTTTTGCTTAAAGGAAGCACTTTATGGCTTCTTTAGCATATCCAAAATGCAGGCATCACTACTCTTGTGCTTTGGGGCCATTTGTAAGTAAAATAAAGGTCACCTGAACAAAAGCACTGTGATACCATGACTATCAGACTGATGACAGAGCAGGCTACTAACGCTGACAGCACGGATCCGCAGAACAAAAGGAGGATTCGTGTCCTGGGTGGAACAGAATGAGATTTCCTCATGCTACTAGCAACAGAGTTTGATTTAAAATTTATGAATTATTTTTGGAATCTTCCATTTAATATTTTCAGACTGCAGTTCAGTGCAGAACTGAAACCTTGGAAAGCAAAACTGAAAATGAAGGCAGACTACCCTATCTCACAGGGTAGGAGGATGAAAGGCATGACTGGGACACCTGGAATGTTTGCTTAATTACAGGCACTAAGAAAAACTGAGTGAGGGGAGAAAAGGAAATTTCACAACTGCAACAACCGAGGCTGAGTTAACATTTAAGATGCTCCGCCACCGTCCCACTGTAGCTGACCATAATTATTCAGAATACAAAATTCCATCCCATATTCTTGGGATCATACAAATGAGTGTGATTATAAAATATTTTACTACATGAAATCACATCCTCATTTAGTTTCTAAATTGACAAGTGCCCTCTGATTACCTAGGTCTTTCATCAAAATGGCCTTGTAGTATTTCTTCTGCAATGCTGACATGCCATGGTATATCACTACTTCTGTCTTCTTGGGAAGCTCTGTAGCTACGTCAGCTTTCACTCGCCTCAGCAGAAATGGCTGCAAGAGTTTGTGCAGTTCACTTGCTATATAAGAAAAAAAAAATACAAGAAGTGTCGGACAAAAGTAGAACCAAGGCAATGAACTACTAGAGAACTTAAAGGAATTTATTTTTGTTTCTCATTTCACAATTATTCTGCATTCTAGGCCAGTATGGTCATTTTTTATAGTATTTCTTCCTTCATTAGGATCTTCTTTTTTCTGGAATCAGGACTGGTTCTTAGCCCAAGATCTAGGAACACTCAAAATAACTTGATTCTTACTTATCTCGTTTGCACAAAGCTCTTTTGTTTCCAGAGTATTTTTGCATTTAATCTCATTGATCAGCAAAACAGCTTAGAAATTTCAAGTGAGGAATACTGTCCCCATTTTTATAGCTAAGTGAGGCTCAGAAATTAGGCAGCGTATCCAAAGTCACACAGCTGGATGTGAATGTGGCCAGCATTCAAATTTGGTTGACTTAAAAATCCCTTATTCTTTCCCCAGGTGTCTTGAATTTCAAAAATTATTCTAAATTAGAATTACACTACCTTTAGGATTGCCAGATATGCAAATGGAAATACAGGTGCCCAGTTAAATCTGAATTTCAAATAAATAATGAACAACTTTTTAACACAAGTGTGTCCCATGTAATACAAGTATGCCATGCATTTGACTAGAAGTCTTATATTTTTATCAAGTAACCCAAAACATGGGAGTAATCAGAGCAGGTTCACCAGGTAATCTTCAGTCTGTGGTCTGGGGATTTTTGCTGTGAGAAGCCCCCTCAAATTCACACTTACCTAGTACATACAAACTCACTAGTTGAGATACCTCCCATCTGTTTTCAAAAATCATCCCAGGATAGTATCACAGGGATATATAGATAATCCTCCAACACAGAGGGGCAAAGATACAAGAACAGAAGACTACAACTCTTGGCTGTATGAATGAGGAAGGGTTCCCATCCCACAATTCTGGTTTTGGTGCAGCATTAAAAGAAATACCAGTGCTGTAGAATGCTGAACAGTAGTTTGGGACTACAGCACCCACATACTCTTTTCCCTCAGGAAGTGACATATAAAGTTAACATAAGTCTTTATAGAAATTACAAGTTGGGGAAAAAAAGTCTACAAATCAGCAGGCACTTTCTATTTCTTCCAAAAATGAACTAAAGAAGCTCTACTGCAAAATCACATAGCAAACAATTAAGAGAGTCATGAATAGCAGACAACTGGGAACAACATGTGTGATCTAACGTCTCCCTAATATCTGCAGCTCTCTGTCTCCCTGGAAGGTGTCCTCTGGCCATCAATTCTCCTTCTTTTCTACCTATAACCATTATGCATGAGGATGGTTTCTGTGCCAAGACTTCTTGGGGATGATTTGTTGGAAAGGAACTTGCCTGACTCAGACTCTTTCTCAATATCCTGGTAGCGTTGAACAAAATCTCCCACCTCTTCCTTGGAAAAGAGATCAGGCTCCACAAAACTGAGGAGGGAGTAGAGCTCTTGGAGGCTGTTCTGGATGGGAGTTCCGGTCAACAGGAGACTGAAAACCACTGAGAACTCAAATACACAAATAAATAAAATAAAAATTCCGTAACACTGGAATGCAAGGCTGAGTTACCCCATCACAACCTTTACCCACACAGAGAGAGGCATGATTTAATGGAATGACCAAGGGGACATGAAATCAGATGGCTCAGGTTCAAGCTGCATACTAGCTGTTTGATGCAGGAAATAATACCTCTTCAGTTTCAACTATAAGAAGGGGATAATAATCCTGTGAAGAAAATACTGTTATATGAGGAGGTAATAACACTTTGTGAATTCTGAAGTACTGCATGAGGATTTAATATGGCTGTTATTATTCAATTTATGTGGGGATTCAAACTATGTGTTACTACCTGTGTGGGGGAGTCTACTGAGCTATCTGAGACACAATGCACATGCTCATGCAGTTTGAAAACCCAACACTACAGCATCAGGCCCCGCCACTGAAAGCAAGAAGTAAGATTTATAATAGGAGGCTGTCCTTTTATAAAATTTAATGGTGTGTCAGATGCAAGATGTCAAGATTTCTGGATGTTTCTGGACATAGGACGACAGAGAATCTCAAATGGAGAAAAAATTTTCTTAAATTTTGAACAACAGAGAAGAACATCAAGAATAAGAGACAGATGAAGTAGGTTAGGAAAAAGAAGAAAAGATATTCGATCAAGCAAAAGATATTCTCTAAGCTGACATTCACAAGAACTTACACCAGTAGAATTAAATAATACATCAAAAGGGGGAAGCCACATCTTGACATCTTGAGTATGTGTATCATTTTTTTTCTTTTGTTGAGACAGGGTCTTGCTCTATCACCCAGGCTGGAGTACAGTGGCATGATCTTGGCTCACTGTAACCTCCTCCTCCCAGTTCAAGTGATCCTCCCACTTCAGTCTCTGCAGTAGCTGGAGC
Organism: Macaca mulatta; assembly: GCF_049350105.2. Classification (NCBI taxonomy): domain Eukaryota; kingdom Metazoa; phylum Chordata; class Mammalia; order Primates; family Cercopithecidae; genus Macaca; species Macaca mulatta. The sequence continues at coordinate 118,863,626 of NC_133406.1, forward strand.
TAACAGGCACTTACCACCACACTCAGCTAATTTCTTAATTTTTTTGTAGAGACAAGGTCTCACTATGTTGCCCAGACTGCTCTTGAACTCCTGGGCTCAAGTGATCTTCCTGCCTCGGCCTCCCAAAGTGCTGGGATTACAGGTGTGAGCCATAACACCCAGTCTGTTTTAAATGTCAAAACGTAGTATGTAAATGTATATATATACACACATATATACACATATATACACACACACGTACATACACAAGTGTACTGTATTTTGATATTTAAAATAATACACATTTTGACTTCTTAAATATTATATGCGTATATACACTACTTTTTGGGTATATACACACAGCAAAGATTATGGCAGCATATACACCATTAAAGTGTTAATGTAGGAGTAGGATTACTGGAATATTTTCCTTTTCTTCTTGTCTTTCTATATTTTGATTTGGAGGGGGTCATAGAAGACACTGCTTTTATAATATAAAAAATGATAAATGAATAACACAATCAATGAAAACATACGTAAACAATTTTTTTTTGCCATATTCCTTTTTTGTTTGTTTCTTTTTAAATGTCTAATCAATGTCTACCCATTCATGCTTGTTCTGCTTGTTAGGTGATGTTTTTGTAGTATTTCAAGTATGGGAACTCGTCAAAAGAAATGTTTCCAAAAATCAATTCACATTCTTACAATATGTGTTCACCAAGTAAAGAGCTGAAGTAAATGAAGGCTGTGAGGTCACAAAGGAAACCAAGGCTGCTAGTCACTACAGGTAACTTAACCTATGACACAAATTAATATTTTGATTCAGTTAGGTCCATTTGGGGATCAAAATTATAACTGGGGTAAAGATTAAGAGACTATCTCTATTTGTAAATAGTATTTTGTAAGCTTTTTTCTGTGTGTATAAAATACTTTGCAAACATTTTCCATGTTATTAAATATTCTTCTACATAATTGTTCTTGGTAGCCTTACCTTTTGCAAATGCACTGTGTGAATGTGGCATACATTGTACAACCAATTCCCTATATTTCACATTTAGGTTGCTTCCAACTTTTATAAACTGAAAACAATATTAGGGGGAAAAAAAAAACAACCAACAGCAGTATCCCCCTCCCCATCTCTCAGTCCAATAAATAAATGTATTTTCTTTCCAACCAACTAGTTATCTGCAACCCAAGCCTCATCTAAAAAGGAATGCTTAGATGACCCAGAATCATTTCTTCACTTAATCCCTTTGAGCCTTAGTTTCCTTATGAATAACAAGAAAAGGCTCTGGGGCCAGCAACAGAGCTTAGCTTCCCCGCTCAATGTCCAGGTTCTTTTACTATGCGTGCTTCTCTCCTCCCATTGTAAATTAGTAAACTGGCACAGTAGTTTATGAAGTCATCTTTTATAAGGTTAGATGCCAGGATATGACAACTGCTATGGATTGAATGTGTTTCCTCCAAAATTCAGGTGTTGCCAATGTGATAGTATTAAGAGGTAGTGCCTTTAAGAGGTGGTTAGTTCATGAGAGCTTTTCCCTCGTGAATAAGATTTTATTTAAAAAAAAAAAAAAAGTGTCATGCAGCATTTGGATAGCCTGCTCTTCTGCTCCCTCTTGCCCGTTCACCTTCTGTCACGTGAGGATGCAGTTAAGAAGGTTCTTGCCAAATGTTGGCACCTTGATTTTGGACTTCCCAGCCTCTAGAACGGTGAGAAGTAAATTTCTGCTCATGTGAATTACCCACTCTGTGAAAAACAGACCAAGACAAGCTCTCGGAAGGAGATACTGTTAAAAGTCCCTACAAAGAAGGCAAAGGACACCAGGGATAGAGGGGGCCCCACCAGGGGACAGTAACCTTTGAGACTGGGCTAATAATACACAGTGATCATATCTACATTAAGACTCTAAAAACTGCAACTTTTAGGCCAGTAAATATAGAATTCGTATCTAAGACTTTCCTCCAAATGACCTTTAAATTTATCAATTGGTTTATTATAGGACAAGGAACAAACTTCAATTATCATCACAGAAATTAACATATAAGGTCTCATCAATGAACAAACCTTTACCAAGTCAGTAAGAAGGGTATTTCACATTGCACTGACTCCTCAGAAAAAAAGGACCAATCTAGGCTACAATGATATTTCTCATCTACTTTGCCAGAATGATGCAAGAGATCCAGAGAAAGGAATGAAAGCAAGTGTATTATGCTCAAAAGTAAGACAAAGACAAGAAACTGGAGGTAATATTCAATAGCATGTAATTGGTCTCTTTATGACCCCAGGTGAACTATCAAATTTTTTCAACAGGTAAATTGGGGGGAGGGGTACATGTCTTGATATATCTACTATTGCATAGAGAAGAATCATAAGATTTTTTTAAAAGAAATTGTCCCTTTGAAGATGATCAAAACAGACTTGAAACATTTCTGAAATAAAATGCATTTTATTGGGGTAGGGTTCTTATTCACCAGATATTAGTAAACCTATCTCCTATATAAAAGAAAGAAGAAGTTAGGCCATATTCAGTACTACTTCTGTCTTCCATAAAATGTTTATTTAGCTCTGCGGAAATCAAACTCGAAAAAAGGTTTCAATTTAATTGACTCTATATAGGCCTAAACTAGTATTTTTTTAAGGGAGTTATGAAGAAAAGATGAATATGTGGAGCACAGAGAATGTTTAGGGCAGTGAAACTACTCTGTATGATACTATAACAGTAGATATCATGGTATTGTACATTTGTCCAAACCTACAGAATGCACACCACCAAGAGTGAACCCGAATGTAAACTATGGACTTTGGGTGATAGTGATGTATCAATGTAGGTTCATCAGTTGCAACAACTGTGCCACTCTGGTGGGGTACGTTGATAACGGGGGAAGCAGTACATGTGTGGGGACAGGGGAGAGCTGTACATGTGTGGGGACATATGCATGGGAAACATCTGTAGTTTCTGTTCAATTTTGTTGTGAATCTAAAATTACTCTAAAATATAATGTCTATTTTAAAAGAAGGGGTTATATAAAAACTAAGGCTACACTGTAAGTTTACCTCTGACAAGGTCTTATGCAGCAGGGAGCTTTGGTTTTTCAACCTGTGAGCTTCATCCACAACAAGAACACTCCAAGGGAATCTGTGAGAGAAAACCCAAGCTTTCAGTTTTGTGTAATTTAAACACATATTTCACAATCAAAAGTCTTACTACAAAACTGTGCCTGTTATTAAAAAGACTAACAGTAAGCCCCTTCTATTACAAGTGCTACCAAATTACCTTCCTATCTGAGAGGCTACCATGTGCATAATACAGTATCTGGATAAGGTAGTAAAACTAAGGGATTTTTTTTAACAAAATGGGAAAGACCTATGAAGAAAGGAAGAAGCCAGAGACAGAAAGGAAAAGGAAACATTTATGATCTATTACTTTGTGCCAGACACTGACCTCAGGGCTTTATGTGTTATTTAGTCCAAAAGAATATAGCAGGCAGACAATTGTGCTCATTTTACTAACAAAGACACTAAAGCTCAGAAAGGTTAGGTGACTTGGTGGAGGTCATAAAGACAGAGCTGACGTTCAAACACAGAAGAAAAAAATCAAGAGACAGTGGTGCTGCAGGAACTTAAGAAATGTGACTTTAAAATGGGGAAGTGGCCGGGCGTGGTGGCTCAAGCCTGTAATCCCAGCACTTTGGGAGGCCGAGACGGGCGGATCACGAGGTCAGGAGATCGAGACCATCCTGGCTAACACAGTGAAACCCCGTCTCTACTAAAAAATACAAAAAACTAGCCGGGCGAGGTGGCGGGCGCCTGTAGTCCCAGCTACTCGGGAGGCTGAGGCAGGAGAATGGCGTAGACCCGGGAGGCGGAGCTTGCAGTGAGCTGAGATCCGGCCACCGCACTCCAGCCTGGGCGACAGAGCAAGACTCCGTCTCCAAAAAAAAAAAAAAAAAATGGGGAAGTGGTGAACAGAGTCAAATCTCACAGAGATGTCCAGGAAGATACATCCACTGAATTTGTTGACATGGAAGTCATTAGTGGCTGCTGCCAGAGCACATCTTATAGCATAGTGGGTCACATCAGCAATTTCTCAAGAAGTTTCAGTCATAAAAGCAAATACTTTGACAAACACTACTGGGAAGCTATTTTTAAAAAATTCAAAATACAGAAGAAGATTTATGTGGGAATTTTTCAAATTGTATTATTTAAAACAGCAAAAAATGGAAAAATAACCTAAATGTCCAATAATAGATGGTAAAATATTACACGGCATTTTAAATAATAAATATGATTATGTTGCAATTTAGAAGGCCTATAGAATAATAAAAAGATACAAATATCATATATTCTCTTTTATAAATGTAAAAGTCATGCAAAAGATAATAAAGTGGAAATTATAGGATGCTTACTTTTTATTTTATAAACATTCTGGAATCCCCCTACTTTATTTTCATATTTAAAAAACTAAATGTATATACCGATAAAACAGAATATTAGAAAAACAGTAGGTATGGAAAGGAAAATTCCCCCAAAATTAGAGAAAGATCTTGAGCAGAGGTTCACCTTAAAAGGAGGAGGCCCTCTTCCTGAGGCTACAGAGAAACTCCAGAGGACAGGCGGAGGAACAGAGGTGCCTACTACACTACCATTCACCTACTGAGAGGAGTGAGTAGAGGGAGGACGGAAGGTCCAAAGAGAGTGCAGGAAGTCGAAGGAGAAGGCTGGGTGGCATGAGCAGAGGATGCATTTAAGGATGGTAAGAAACAACGGCCCAGATGAAGTTGCACAGTGGTCATGAGATAAGGTACAGAAGTTTCTCTAGGATGGTGCCTGGCTCTGTTTGAATTAGCTTTCAAAACAGATTAGGTTCTATTCCCTAGTGAAGAACTAGACATTTAGGTGTCCAAAAAATGCTTGTTCAGTGAAACAGGCTATAGAGAGGTGGATTTTGGCTCATGAAAGGAAGTGGGTCAAATCCCTCATCAAAGGATACTCTAAAGGATGCTCCCTGAAGAGGAAAAGATGGGGGGAATTCCAGCACTGAATGGAAAGTCTGATGAGGTAAATTCTAATCCTCTTGATCCAAAGAGTTTCACAAGTCTATTGTCCAAAACATTTCAAATTTTTCATATTTGTAACATGCACAGCCTTAACTCTTCATAATAAATCTTTTTAGGGCAGAGATGATATTACACTTCCCTGCTATTCTCAGAATGTACAATATGGTAATAAGCAATATAACCTTCCAAATATATTGAAAGAATATATCTATGTTGTTGGGATTCATACTACAAGACAGCATTATAAATATCCCTCTGTTACTTAGGTTCTTAAATCTACCTGAAAATGCATTGAAAACAAATGATCTGAAATAGAAAGATTCTATTTCTGCTGAATAATGTAGAACTCCAGTACAACTAGCTATTTTGAGAAGTTCTCTTAAAAAGAGGCTCCACAGCACCAAATGCTGGGTTTAAATGTCTGCTTTGCTATTTATCATCAGCAACGTAACCTTGGATGGGTGACCAAATCTCTTACTTTCCTCACCTGTAAAATGGATGGTAATAGCTGCCTCGTAGGGTTTTCATGAAGATTAAATAGGATAATTTATGTAAAGTACCCAACAACATTTATGTCCCAATTTTACTGTCTTTTGAGACTTCCCATATATTGCTATGTATTATGGATATCTGTACACTTCTTATCCCTCCACTGGAGTTTATGTCTTCTTAGGGTAGCTCTATGATTTACTTTCCCGAGAGTGCCAATAACTCTCAGAACAATGTCTTTCCAGTGAGTGACTTTCAACAAATATTAAGTTGAATATTAATAACAAAAAGAGAGGGAATGTATATCTTCTTAAGAAAAGTAAGATAATGGCCGGGCGCGGTGGCTCAAGCCTGTAATCCCAGCACTTTGGGAGGCCGAGACGGGCGGATCACGAGGTTAGGAGATCGAGACCATCCTGGCTAACACGGTGAAACCCCGTCTCTACTAAAAAAAAATACAGGCCGGGTGCGGTGGCTCAAGCCTGTAATCCCAGCACTTTGGGAGGCCGAGACGGGCGGATCACGAGGTCAGGAGATCGAGACCATCCTGGCTAACACAGTGAAACCCCGTCTCTACTAAAAAGTACAAAAAAATAGCCGGGTGAGGTGGCGGGCGCCTGTAGTCCCAGCTACTTGGGAGGCTGAGGCAGAAGAATGGCGTGAACCCGGGAGGCAGAGCTTGCAGTGAGCTGAGATCCGGCCATAGGGCTCCAGCCTGGGCGACAGCGCGACTCCCTCTCAAAAAAAAAAAAAAAAAATACAAAAAACTAGCCGAGCGAGGTGGCGGGCGCCTGTAGTCCCAGCTACTCGGGAGGCTGAGGCAGGAGAATGGTGCAAACCTGGGAGGCGGAGCTTGCAGTGAGCTGAGATCCAGCCACTGCACTCCAGCCTGGGTGACAAAGCGAGACTCCATCTCAACCAAAAAAAAAAAAAAAAAAGTAAGATAATATGCTCACTTAAATGAAATACTGGATAGAAGTCGTGAATCTATGACCTAGCCCCTAGTATTTCACAATAACACGAAAATAGAAATCCAACTCACAGGAACCTGGATGAGAAATAACATTTAAAATATTGATAAAATACTTTTAAAACAAAAATTTTTGAATATTAAAATACAGAATATCCACCTAACCATGTCATAACTACAGAGGTTACACAGAATGAAACCCTGTCAACATATCTTTCTTATCTAAACTCTAGCCCTTGTTTAATTTGCATTTTAACTGTTATCTTGACATGACCCTATCCTTCCCATTATCAGGTGGTATTGAGAGTTAAATCTGAGTTTCCAATTTCATGGGCCAACATGAGGTCTAAAAGTTAACTAATTAGAGGTACACTTAAAACTCCCTTTCTAAAAAGTTAATTCCATAGCACTGATTGCTACTTTAGGTTATTTCCAGCAAACAGCTCAAATGAGTCTCCTATATTACAGTAAGATCTTCAAATGGTAGTACTGAAAGGGGTCTATGCAAGTTTCATGTAAAGAGCCTAATATCTATTAACCATACAAAGTATATTTAATCTCATTTAATTTTCATAACAGCTATTTGAGGTAAGAAACAATTATCCCCATTTTACAGATGAAGAAGCTGAAGTTCATGGAGATTAAATAACTAACCCAAGGACACACAGCTAATGAGTAGAGGACTGTAACATGGGGACTCCCGTCATGCTGCCTACCCATAAAGAGAACTAAGACATACCAGACATGCCAGGAGAGGCAAAGTACTAAAACGTGAAGGAAAGACATGACATTCACGATACATTCAACGCAAGTTCTTAAACAGTACAACCTACTCACGATTTTAGAAATGATGCATCTTTCAAGCAAATCTGAAAAATTAGGAAGACACATTATAAAGGCTGGAATTGATAAATTCTGATATTGATAAGCTAGTTTTCTGTGAACTCTCTTAAACTACAGGATTTATCTAAGTCTCATTTGTTCATTAAGCAAAAAATGTCCTGAAAATAAGTTCTAAGTAGCGCCGTCTTAAAAACAAAGAGAAAAAAAGCCTGATTAAGTGGAAGGTCAGCGGCACACACTGTCTTGGACTGAAGAACGAGGATTTAAAATAAGGCAGCCGAAGCTGTCTTCCATTCCTATCCTCCAGTAACAGACATGATTCCTCAGTCCACAAAACCCTTTCCCCTGCCTGCCTGCCTGCCTTCTGTTCATCAACCAAGAGGCAGCTCAACTGCCGCCTCCTTGAGAAGCCTTCCCCCTTGATCCACCAAGAAAGGAAAAGATTGAACTAATTTGAAGGGCAATGATCCTTCACTTCTTTTGGTCACAGCCCTCTTTTGAGACTCTGATGAAGGCAGACTCCCTGCCCAGAAAACTGTGTGCTCTCAACAAAACTTAAATATAATTTCAGCAGACTCTACAAATTCTAAGGTCATAGGTTAGGAGTTCTTGCTATAGAGAAACAAATGAATACCTCGTAGGTAGTCAGTAGCACATGAAAATGTGACTCCTGTTTCAGGTCTTGCTGAAGGCAGGCTCTTTCCTCCTTGTCGCCTGCGTATGTTACACAGGAAAGACTTGGAGCAAATCTGAATCCAAGAAAAGAAGTAGATGAACATAAACACTAGATCCATATGACAGCATGTACATATCTGGAAAATCACATTTCATGGGAGGATTGCAATGTGCCGACCTCATGAGGTCCTACAACCAGAGTCTTAGGGCTCTGAATCATATCTAAAGTAATGGTTGAACCTCAGAGCAAGTTCCTATGTGAACAGGTAAAGGGATCAGATCTAAAAAGGTCTTGTGCTGACTCTAAAAATAAAACGATCTCTTCCACATTAGTTACTTGCTACGTCACTATGAAAAATAGGCCGGGCACGGTGGCTCACACCTGTCATGCCAACACTTTGGGAAGCTGAGGCAGGCGGATCACATGAGGTCGGGAGTTCGAGACCAGCCTGACCAACATGGAGAAACCCCGTCTCTACTAAAAATACAAAATTAGCTGGGTGTGGTGGTGCATGCCTGTAATCTCAGCTACTTGGGAGGCTGAGGCAGGAGAATCATGTGAACGTAGGAGGTGGAGGTGGCAGTAAGCCAAGATCGTGCCGTTGCGCGCCAGCCTGGGCAACAAGAGTGAAACTCCATCTCAAAAGAAAAAAACAAACAAAAACAAAACAAAAAATGGCTTCTAAGTTCAATACTTACTATAAACGATTACTGACCTTTAAATTGCCAATTACTCTTCCCCTATTATATCCTCAGTGTCTACCTACACTGCGTAAGTGCAAAGTTTTCTGGAATAAACTTACTAATTCCAACAATAGGTTGTTTTATCATATTTTATACATCATCCAGAAAAAAAAATCTTAATGAAGACAAACAATAAAATTTCAGCTACATCTACTCTGTACCTTTGCATTTCTTCTTTCCAGTTGCTCAAAACAGACAAGGGACAAAGAATCAGAAATGGTCCTTCATCATTTAATCTTCCTGCCAAATAAATTAAGAGAGCAATAGTCTGGAACACAGAAAAAGAAGGCAGTTTTGATCACATTTCTCCATGAGAAACAACCATGAAGTACCCACAACCCTGTAGGGAACACACACTCTTGTGTAAGACTTGTTTTACAAAGAAATATCGTACAATCTTCCGCACATTAGAAGAGTAATCCATTCGTAGAGCGAAATCATGTAAGCCTCAATATACTTGCCACGGAAATTTATGGAACTCAATTACTTCAGTAGTTAACAAGCAATGAGGCTCAATGTTTAGGTAATTGAACCTCTACTGTAAAGAAAAAGTCAGGAAAGACAATAAAAATCAATGAAAATCCAACTGATGACCAAGATCTGCAATAACTGAAAATATTAAGCAAGAAGTGCCAAGATATGACTGTAAAAACCACCAATCGCATGGTGGCCCTCTGCTGCCTGCCAGGCTTTCCCGAGGGAGGATGCTTTCCTTCCTCTCTCACTTCCTCCCACCTTCCCCTACTGTTTTCCTTTCTTCCATATGTATTTACAGGGTGTCTTCTATTTGTTAGGCACTGTTCTATACGCCAGTGATACAACAGTGAACAAAACAGACAAAACCCCCAGCCCTCCTGGAGGACAGATTCCAACGGGGAAAACAGATAATACATGATCCTCCTAAGCTTAAGGAAGGGCATAAAATGGAAATACTGGTAAAGGCAAATGAGCATACTTCAGAAGATTCTAGTACACCTTATGACTTGAATGTTGCTGTAATATACAGAGAAAATAACCTATTTTAAAACAAAAATGTGTCAACAGACTCCATCTTCAAATGCTGAGCTATTTCTGAGAAAAATCTGTCCTAAGGATATAATTCAAAATCCTGAGAAAGCTACAAGCACAAGGATGTTCCATCAAGATTAAACAGCACAAAAAGAGGAGGAATCATCGTTTCTCATCTGTAGAACATTTAAGTAAATTATAAATTCTCTTGATGGAATATTATGCAATGTTGATAATGATTGTGAAGAATATAACAAAGCAAAACATTATAGTGACACTGCTAGATTAACAAAATACAAACTATATATGCACTATAATTTCAACCACGGGCTGGGTGCAGTGGCTCACACCTGTAATCCCAGCACTTTGGGAGGCTGAGGCAGGAGGATCACTTGAGCCCGTAAGTTCAAGGCCAGCCTGGGCAACACAGTGAGACCTCATCTCTACAAAAAAAAAATTAAAAATAAGCTGTGCATGGTGGCCTGCGCCTGTAGTCCCAGCTACTCAGGAGACCAAGGATTCCTTGAGCCTGGGAGGCAAAGGTTGCAGTAAGCCAAGATCATGCCACTGAATTCCAGCCTGGGCGACAGAGCAAGACCTTGTCTCAAAAACAAAAGTTCAATCATGCAAAACATTCATTGCAATTCATGGTTATGGTTAGAGTGCTTACATTACAGGGTGGTAGTTAGTTTTTATAACAGAAATAATTTTCTTTTTAAATTATCTATGTTTTCTCAGCCCAAACTGTGCCTGGAACCATTCTTTAATAAGTGACTTAATGAATTAAAACCATTCAGTCTAGCTTTTCCTGAGGATGCAATTTCGAGAAAGTTTATCTTTTATTCTATAATCCAGGTATGTCTACAAAACAAGTGTGGAGTCACTAGTGAATTCTAGCAAGAATTTAAGGAAGAAATTACAGCAATTCTACATAAACTCTTCCAGAAAATGGAAGAGAAGGGCATACTTCTCAACTCATTCTACAAGGCCAGTTTTACCCCAATACTAAAATTAGATAATGACACTACAAGAAAATTACAGACCAATGTCTTTCATGAACATAGATGCAAAAAGTCTAAACAAAATTTGAGCAAAACAAATTTGGAGGTGGTATCTTTTTAGAGAGCTTAAAGCAGAGCTATGTGAGCATCTGAGGAAAGGACAAGTAGCATTTGCTGGCCCTGAATAAAGTCAACAGGGCAACTGCAATGACTGAGGCAGAGAAGACCACAGGGAAGGCCCTTTCCAGGTGCAAGAGCCAGTTAGCCTGGATCCCAGGGACATCTGTGAAACTGAGCTTTGTTTTAGCTCCAGAGCTCTCAGCTCCAGAATGAGTTATAAGGAGGTACCGCAGTGGCGGTGTGCAGTACTCGTCTCATCGTAACACACCTGGCATGTCTTCCCCAGGCCCATCTCATCTCCCAGGATACAGCCATTCTGACAATGGAAGCGCTGGGCGAGCCAGTTTACTCCCTCCAGTTGATAAGAGCGTAGGTGAATCCCTAGAAACAAAAAATAAAGCAAATCCGAAGAGCAGACATTTCAGCACATGCACAGGCAATGTTCTAAGAGTTTGAATGAGGAACACAGCCTAAATTCACGTAACTCTAAACCTCACTGGCCATATCTTTTGCTGAGGAGTTATGGATATCTAAAAATCTGCTGACTTCCAAACTACTTTTTGAGCAGACTTATTCACCTTTATATTCAAAGCCCCAAAGTAGCCCGTCATTGTTACCTGATTCACTTGATAGATGAGAAAGTCAACTTGGGATCTGGCCTCTATACTGCCTGAGACTCACACCAGTGTCCATTCTGGGAAATGAGGCATTACTGATACAACTGAACAAAGAGCAACAACACATGGATTGTACATGTGTCTGCTTGCTTAATTGCACCCATTTAAATATGTCATCAATGCTAAAGGAAAAAACTTAGGACTACATTGAATAACGCTTCAACACAGAAGCGCTGTTTTTAAAAATGGAAATGATGTTTCACAAAGGGTGCTTAACTGTGTACAGGGATGGCAGAAAACGTGTGAAATTAATATGGAGCTTACTGACTCTCTTTTCTCTTTCCCTTGGTGAAAAAAATCCGATTTCAAAGAATAGCCATATCTTGGGAAGGTGAAAAACCCTAAACATACTTTATATAAGAACTATTAGCAAAAACATAACTTTCTGGTTGAACTTATACCTTTAAAAAATCTTCAGGGAGGCCGAGACGGGCGGATCACGAGGTCAGGAGATCGAGACCATCCTGGCTAACACGGTGAAACCCCGTCTCTACTAAAAAATACAAAAAACTAGCCGGGCGCGGTGGCGGGCGCCTGTAGTCCCAACTACTCGGGAGGCTGAGGCAGGAGAATGGTGTGAACCCGGGAGGCGGAGCTTGCAGTGAGCTGAGACCCGGCCACTGCACTCAGCCTGGGCAACAGAGCAAGACTCCGTCTCAAAAAAAAAAAAAAAACTCTGAAAGCTGCAGTGAAGAAGCAGACTCGCTAGGGACCTTGAGACCTGAGGAAGGACAGGGTAGTAAGTTCCCTGGAATTTATTTTTGCTTTATATATCCCAGTCTGACAGGTCAAGAAATCAGCAAACCGGAAACACCAACTGATGTAGACCAAAACCAAAATCAGAACAACCCCCCACATATTAGTCTCTTCTCATGCTGCTAATAATACCTGAGATTGGCCAGGCGCGGTGGCTCAAGCCTGTAATCCCAGCACTTTGGGAGGCCGAGACGGGTGGATCACGAGGTCAGGAGATCGAGACCATCCTGGCTAACACAGTGAAACCCCGTGTCTACTAAAAAATACAAAAAACTAGCCGGGCGAGGTGGCGGGCGCCTGTAGTCCCAGCTACTCGGGAGGCTGAGGCAGGAGAATGGCGCAAACCCGGGAGGCGGAGCTTGCAGTGAGCTGAGATCCGGCCACTGCACTCCAGCCTGGGCGACAGCGCGAGACTCCGTCTCAAAAAAAAAAAAAAAAAAACAAACAAACAAAAAAACAAAAAAAAAAACCTGAGATTGGGTAATTTATAAAGGAAAGAGGTTTAATTGACTTACAGTTCCACTGGATGGAGAGGCCTCACAATCACGGTGGAAGGCAAATGAGGGGCAAAGCCACATCTTACATGGCAGCAGACAAGAGAGCTTGTGCAGGGAACTCCCATTTATAAAACCATCAGATCTTGTGAGATTTCTTCACTACCACGAGAATAATATGGGGGAACTGACCCCATGATTCAAATATCTCCACCTGGCACCACTTTTGACACATGGAGATTATTACAATTCAAGGTGAGATTTAGTTGGGGACACAGCCAAACCATCCCACCCCCATCCCTCACAAGCCTGCTCCTGCTAGAAAATGGCAGCCTAGCAAGACAGGAAACTTTTAGATAATAACTGCTCTATTCTAGTAAACAGCACAGGAATAAACCTGTGGTCCCCACCAGCAAAGGCCAAGTGGAAAGCATAGACTTCTCACCTATAGCTATAACGAGTGCCCCAGCACCCCAGCCAGGATGGTATAAGAGAAGGCCAAGTAGGGAGCTGGGATTTTTATCCCCACCAACCAGTAACAAGGCCCTACCCCTTGGCCTTCACCTGCAGGATCAGTAGAGACTCGGGAGGGAGCCACAACTCCCACCCTCGCCCAGCAGGAAGGAGAAGCCCCTTCCCAATCCCCAGATGTGGACAGAGGCTGAAGGGGGAGCCTGGACTTCTATCCCCACCTGGCAATAACAAGGCAGCAGACCCTCTTCCCCTGCCAGAGCAGCATCAGACAAAGACAGTCAAACAGGAGGTTTGAACATGATTTAAAAAAAAAAAAAAAAAAAAAAAACACGCCTGGCTCTAATTATTATAAAAATCATTCATTATATCAAGAACTGGGAAGATTTTAAACTGAACGAAAAAAGATAATCAATAGGTGCCAACACCCAGATGACACAGACGGTAGAATTATCTGACAAAGACCTTAAAGCAGTAATGATAAAATGCTTCAACAAGTAGTTATGGATGCACTTGAGCAATTGAAAAAACAGAAAACCTCGGGTAAGAAACAGAAATCTCGGCAAAGAAATAAAAGATATAAAGAAAGACCAAGTGGAAGTTTTAAAACTGAAAAATACGCTAACCAAAATAAAAGGCTACTGATGCTGTTGATGGCATCAACAGCAGAATGGAAGGAAGTGAGGAAAGAATCAGTGAACTCTACAGAACAGAAGTTAGACAGAGATTACAATCAGAAGAGAGAGAAAGCAGACTGAAAACAAATGAACCTCAGGACCTTCAGGACTACCACAAAAGATCTTACATTTGTTCAATGGTGTCCAATAAAAAAAGGTGAAGGAGGATAGGGCTGAAAAAGTACTTAAATAAATAACAGCTGAAAACTTCCTGAATCTGGCTAAAGACTTACAGTTTCAAGAAACTGAGTAAACTGCAAACATAACAAAATCCTGCCAGGCGTGGTGACTCACCCCTGTAATGCCAGCACTTCGGGAGGCCGAGGCAAGCAGATCATGAGGTCAAGAGATTGAGACCAGCCTGGCCAACATGGTGAAACCCCGTCTCTACTAAAAATACAAAAATTAGCTGGGTGTGGTGGTGGGTGCCTGTAATCCCAGCTACTCAGGAGGCTGAGGCAGGAAAATCGCTTGAACCCAGGAGGCAGAGGTTGCAGCGAGCCAAGATAGCGCCACTGCACTCCAGCATGGTGACAAGGAGAGTCTCTGTCTCAAAAAAAAAAAAAAAAAATCCAAAGAAATACACACCAAGGTATGTAATTATTAAAATGCTGCAAACAAAAGACAAAGAAAACATCTTAGATGCAGCCAAAACAAAAAACCAAACACTACCTTACTTAAAGAGGAAAAACTATTCAAATGCAAGCAGATTTCTTGTCAGAAATCTTAAAGGCCAGAAAGAAATTGCACAACATGTTTCAAATACTGAAAGAAAAGAACCGCCAATCCAGACTCCTGTAATCAAGAAAAATAGTATTCAGGAATGAAGAGGAAATTCTCAGATGAAGGAAAACAAAGAATTTATCATCAACAAACCTACCCTCAAAGAATGGCTAAAGGAGGCCCTTGGAAAAAAAAGGAAATGATAAAAGATGGAACCTTGGAACATCAAGAAGAATGTGAGAATGCAGCATTCAAAAATATGTGTAAATACAACAGGTTTTCCTTTTCTTGAGTTTTTAAAATTATGTTTGACAGCTGAAGCAAAGATTATAACAGTGTCTGATGTGGTTCTAAAGGTATATAAAGGAAATATTTAAGACAATTATAAACAGAAGGTAAAGCTAAAAATATAAAGGGAAGATAAATATTTAGGGAAGTAATGTTTATATAAAGGGAAGTTATGTTTCCGTACTTTACTCAAATAGGTAAAATGACAGTATTAGTAGTCTGTGATTTTATACACACACACATACATTTATATACAATACCTGTAACGACCACTAAAAAGCTATACAAAGAGATAAACTAAAAAACACTGTAAATAAAACTAAAATTCTAAAAAATGTTCAAATAATTCACAAGAAGGCAAGAAAAAGAAAACAAAAACAGATAAATTAAAAACAATAAAAATAAGATGGCAGAGTCAAGCTCACAGTAATAATTACATGAAACATAAATGGTATAAGTATACCAATTAAAAGACAAAGACTTGGCTGGGCACAGTGGCTCACACCTGTCATCCCAGCACTTTGGGAGGCTGACGCAAGAGGATCACCTGAGGTAGGGAGTTCAAGACCAGCCTGGCCAACATGAAGAAACCCTGTCTCTATACTAAAAATACAAAATTAGCCAGGTGTGCTGGCGCATGCCTGTAATCCCAGCTACTTAGGAAGCTGAGACAGGAGAATCACTTGAACCTGGGAGGCAGGAGGTTACGGTGAGCCGAGATCACGCCATTGTAGTACAGCCTGGGCAACAAGAGCAAAACTCCATCTCAAAAAAAAAAAAAAAAAAAAAAAAAAAAGACAAAGACTTCCAGAGTGGATTTTAAACATAACCCAATTATAAATTGTCTACAAGAAATTCAACCCAAAAATAACCAAATAAGTGAAAAGTAAAAGGATGAAGTGGTAGACAAAATAGTGGCCCTCACAAAGATGTCCAAGCCCTGACCCTGGCATCAGTGAGCATGTTACCTTACATGGCAAAAGGCATTCTGAACATATAATTAAGGCTAAGGGGCCTGAGATGGGAAGAGTATTCTGAATTATCCAGGTGGGCCTGGATAATGCAATGGACATACAATCTAATCACATGCATCATTCGGAGAATCTTTAACAGCTGTGGTTAGAGAGGAAGCTGGCTAGAGAAGGATCAACGAGATGAAATGTTGCTGGCTTTGAAGTTGGAGGAAAGGGGCCAGGAGTCAAGTAATGTGGGCAGCCTCTGGATGCTGCGAAATATATTCTCCCCTAGAGCCTCCAGAAAGGAATGAAGCTCTGCTGATACCCAAACACAGGAGAATACACATTCTTTTCAAGTGCCATGGACCATACAACATATTCAGGGCCTGTCTTAGTCCATTTAGTGTTGCTATGGAATACTCAAGGTTGGATAATTTATAAATAAAAGAGGTTTATTTGGCTCATGTCTCTACAGACTGTACAAGAAGCATGGCACCAACATCTGCTTCAGGTGAGGGCTTCAGACTGTTTCCACTAATGGCAGAAGGGGAAGTGGGGCTGGCATGTACAGAGATCACATGGTGAGAGAGGAAGAAAGGGGTGGGGAATGCCAGGCTCTTTTTAACAACCAGCTTTCTGGAAGCTAAAAAGTAAGAAGTTGCTCACTCTCTCTGCTCCCCGCTCAGGGACAGCATTAATCTATTCAGGGAGGATTTGCCCCCATGACTTAAACACCTTTCACTAGACCCCACCTCCAACATTGGAGATCAAATTTCAACATGATATTTGGTGGGAACAAGTAATCCATATCCAAACTAAAGGAGAGCCAGAAAACCTTAACACATTTAAAAGAACTGAAATTGTAGAGTGTATGTTCTCTGACCACAATGTAATAAAATTAGAATTCATGGACAGAAACATTAGAGGTAAATCTCTCAACACTTGGAACCTAGACAACACACTTCTTTCTAAACAGTCCATCAAAAGAGGAAGTCTCCAGGGAAATAAATACACTGAACTAAATAAAAATGGAAATACAACATATCAAAATTTGTGCAATAAAAATTAACTCAAAGTAGATCATGGACTTAAATAAGAAACTGTAAAGCTTTTAGGGAAGAACTCCTTAGGATCTAGGAGTAGGCAATGAGTTCTTATATTTGACACCAAACCACAAGAAAACTATCCGTAAGAGAAAAAAAATTGATAAATTGATAAATTTTAGCCAAAATTTAAAACTTTTGTTGTTGTAGGAACTCAGGGACCCCAAATGGAGGGACCGGCTGAAGCCACGGCAGAAGAACATAAATTGTGAAGATTTCATGGACATTTATTAGTTCCCCAAATTAATACTTTTATAATTTCTTACGCCTGTCTTTACTGCAATCTCTGAACATAAATTGTGAAGATTTCATGGACACTTATCACTTCCCCAGTCGATACCCTTGTGATTTCCTATGCCTATCTTTAATCTCTTAATCCCGTCATCTTCATAAGCTGAGAAGGATATATGTCGCCTCAGGACCCTGTGATGACTGCGTTAATTGCACAAATTGTAGAGCATGTGTGTTTGAACAATATGAAATCTGGGCACCTTGAAAAAAGAACAGGATAACAGCAATGTTCAGGGAACAAGAGAGATAACCTTAAACTCTGACTGCTGGTGAGCTGGGCGGAACAGAGTCATATTTCTCTTCCTTCAAAAGCAAATAGGAGAAATATCGCTGAATTCTTTTTCTCAGCAAGGAACATCCCTGAGAAAGAGAATGGCCCCTGAGGGTAGGCCTCAGAAATGGCTGCTTTAGGGGTGGCTGCCTTTTACGGTCGAGGGCAAAGGGATGAAATAAGCCCCGGTCTCCTGTAGCGCTCCCAGGCTTATTAGGACAAGGAAATTCCCGCCTAATAAATTTTGGTCAGACAGGTTGTCTGCTCTCAAACCCTGTCACCTAATAAGATGTTATCAATGGCAATGCATGCCCAAAACTTCATTAGTAATTTTAATTTCACCCCATCCTGTGGTCCTATGATCTCGCCCTGCCTCCATTTGCTTTGTGATATTACCTTGTGAAGCACGTGATTTCTGTGACCCACACCCTATTCGTACACTCCCTCCCCTTTTGAAAATTGCTAATAAAAACTTGCTGGTTTTACGGCTCAGGGAGCATCACGCAACCTGCCGACATGTGATGTCTCCCCTGGTCACCCAGCTTTAAATTTTCTCCTTTTGCACTCTTTCCCTTTATTTCTCAGACCAGACAACGCTTAGGGAAATAGAAAAGAACCCACGTTGAATATCAGGGGCGGGGTTTCCCCTGATATTTTGTAAGACATATATCTGAGAAAATACCAGTATCTAGAGTATATAAAGACTAGAGTGTGTCAAAACTCAACAGTGGAAAAAAAAACAACAACAAAGGATCCTATTTTAAAATGGGCAAAAGACAGAAGAAGACATTT
Source organism: Macaca mulatta (assembly GCF_049350105.2). Lineage (NCBI taxonomy): Eukaryota > Metazoa > Chordata > Mammalia > Primates > Cercopithecidae > Macaca > Macaca mulatta. The sequence goes on from NC_133406.1 coordinate 118,882,015, forward strand.
TATCAAAGAGGTTACATATTTCATTAGCCAATAGGGAAATTCATATCTAAGCCACAATGAGATACCATTACACATACATTAGAATAGTCAATATAAAAAAGTGGCAATATCAAATGCTGGCAAGGATGCAGAGAATCTAAACTCAATCACTCATACATTGCTGGTGGGAATGTAAAATAGTACAGCTACTTTGGAAAAAGTCTGGCAATTTCTTTAAAACCTAAACATGCAACTACCATATGACCCACTCACAGAACTCCTAGGCATTTATTACAGAGAAATGAAGATTTATTTTCATACAAAATCTATCCACAAATGTTTACAGTATCTTTCTTTTCTTTTTTGGCAATAGTCACAAACTATAAACAACTCAGATATCCTTCAGTGGGTGAGTGGTAAAACAAACTGTGGTATACTGTGCTGTGGAGTACTACTCAGCAATAAAAAGAAACTATTGATACATGCAACGACCTGGATCAATCTCCAGAGAATTATGCTGAGTGAAAAAAGCCAGTCCCCCAAGGCTACATGTTGTATGATTTTACTCACATATCATTTTCAAAATGACAAAATTATAGAAATGGAGAACAGATTAGCGGCTGCCAGGGGTTAAGTAAGTGGTGAGGTAGAAGGGAGGTGAGTATAGCTATCAAAGTGCAAGTTGAGGGATCCTTGTGGAGATGGAAAATGTTCTGGATTTGACTGTCCCAATGTCAATATCCTGTTGTGATAGCGTACCATCGGTGCAAGCATACACAATGTGATAGTGTACCACACTGCAAGATGTGACCATGAGGGGAAACTGGGTAAAGGTTACATGGGATCTTTCTGTATTATTTCTTACAACTGGTGACTCATGCCTGTAGTCCCAGCTACTCAGAAGGCTGAGGTGGGAGGATCACTTAAGCCCAGCAGGTCAAGGCTGCAGTGGGCCACGGCACTCCAGCCTGGGCGACAGAGTGAGACCCTGTCTCAAAAAAAAAAAAAGTTGAATTTTCAAAAATAATATGGAATTACATCCACAAAGATAACAATACTTAACACTTAGGAGTCAACAGCAAAAAAACAGAAATTACCCTTGGTAGGTTAGGCAGAAAAGGATGTAATACAGGGAATTAGATAACCACAAAATTGTCGAAAGGGCTGGAGGAGTAACATCCAGGCTGATCTTCTGGGTGCAACTGCTAAATCAAGCACCACAGAACAGGCACACCAAGGAAGTATCTACCTCCATGACCTGGAAGCCAGGAACCAACCAGGAGGCCACCATACCGTCAGCTCCAGGAACCTATCAACCGTGGTAACAAAATGAATGCTCTGTACCCACCCAGAGACCCATGAGGTAGTAGCCAAGAGGGAAGCAGAAAAAACGCAAACCCCTCTGAGTCCTTTCCCTCACTTTCCCCTTCCAAATCTCCCACAGTCATGTGCCTGGCTAAAGCCAAGTCACATTTACAACCAAACTACGGTGGGGTTTGGGAAAGGTAGTCTTTAGTTTTTTAACCTCCAGATGTAGATTCTTTTGCCCTTCTGTCAGGGAGATGACAAGTAGTGAAACAGCAAGCAAAAGAGCAAGAAGTAATAGGTCTGCATATTCCAGAAACAAAAAGGTCCTAAGGTAATTTCATGATCCAAAGATGAATATCCAAATGTCCATCAATATTGGTAACCAAATAAACATTAAATTAAACAATACAATAACATGTTAACTTCTGAAATTAGAAAATACTAGTGTTACTGAGAGTATGGAGAAATAAGCAAAAATTTTGCATATTCTTTATTCTAGAAATAGTACTTTTCAGGAATTAAACATCCATAGCTATAATAAATACTTGGTTACAAGGATATTTATTAGTGTTACTTACAATAGCAAAAAAAAAAAAAGAACTTAAATAAATACCAAGAAGAGGGACTGTCTAAACTATGGTACCTCCATATACTGAAACACTGTAACCATTAAAAATGACGTTGAAGAAGACTGAGTGATAAACAAAAAAAGTTATGACTTCCCAAAAGCATGTACATCAAACTCCATTTTTGCACCTTCCCCCTCCACCAGAAAGTAAAGGAAATTATACAGGATAGAGAACATGTTAACAGTAAGGAGATTATGGAGATTAATATTTATTTCTTTATGCATAGGCTATTTCCCTGAATGTTTTACTGAAAATATGTACTACTTCTGTAACCAAAAGAAAAAAAAAAGCAGTAAGAATTTTTTTAACCAACTCATGAAGAATAGTTTCTCATAATACTAGTTTATTCTGGTAAATAGAAATAGAAATTTCAGGTTATAATATTCAGTACCTATTCCTTTGACCCTGCTTTTTTGTTTTCCTTCTCTCCACTACCAATTTATCCAAGCTGCCACATTTGCCTACTTAATTCTGAATTTACTCACTCCATTCCATCCACTCAAACTTGCAACCTCTTGTCTCCTCATTTTCACTAAAACACTTGCCCATATGTACGTTTCTCCCGGCATATTATCCCCAGCTAAGTATCAACTGGCACACTTTTCTGAGCCCTCTCTCACACAAGTTCTTAAAGAACCATTCCCAACACTTGAAAGGAAATAGGCAAACACCACAAACATCAACTTAAGATAAAGTCAAACATAAAAAGACCAGTCGACAAGCTCGTACTTAAACTGCATACATACTCCTTACAGCCACAAATTCTTACAGACTCCGGGAATCAAGGAGAGGTCTTTCTCTTTCCCATCTGCATCCTCTCCATTCAACTTCATCCTTCTCTCTTCTAAGCTGAACACAGAACTGCACCTTTTGTTTCATTCCTAGAATGACAAACCTCACTCTTTCATGGTATTGAGCACTTAAGTTATTGTTTATACTTTTAAATGCACTCTCACTAGTCTAAAACTCTAGGTAGGAAGGGTCCATATTTGTTTAGCTCATCTCTGTAGCCAATGCCTAAGAATACGCTCCCAGTAGCATTTAATCAGTAATGAATAAACGACTGTATTCTTATTACTGATGCACGATTCTGTTAATACAAAGCACACACTACGTTCCCCACTTGTAAATAAGGAAAACGAGGCTGGGGGTTCAGCGGCGAGTCAGCGCAGACCCGGGAAGAGGGCGGGGTCTGGGGCTGCAGTAAGTACCGTCAGCAGTGCAGCTGCAGGGCTGCGGGGCCTGCAAGGTTCGCGCTTTGCAGACTCTCCGCAAGGGCTAGTGTCAATAAATCGAGTTACGTGCGGTAGTGAGCGGACAAGCTAAGTTGGCATATAGTGCGTGGTTCAGTCAGTATTTATGAATGACTCAAGACACAAAAATAGCTTCATAAAACAGTGCTTTGCTTGAGTCTGTCCGCTCACTACCGCACGTAACTCGATTGGGAGAATTAATCAGTGGCGAATTCTCCAATAACTGCGCGCACACAGTAAACGGAGAAGCTGAAGCTGGGAGATTAGTTGATCGTTTTACAGAAACAACCAATAAACTCCCCAGGCCAGGACCCAAACCCACTGTAACAGCAACGGGAAGCCTAGCATCCTTGGTGCACCAGGCCGTCCAACTCTTCATCGGAGGCCTGCAGGTGGCGCTGATCTCACCATGTTTCCCCTCCACAGGCCGGGGGCCGGGCCTGGCTCCCGGGACTGCGACCTCATTCATCCCGCGTCCGCCGCCCCGCGCGCCGCGCAGGCGGGGGACGTGGCCAGCAGGCCCGGGCGCGGTTTCTCTCCGCCCACGGCAGGAGCGAAGGAAGGCCCTGGCGCCGGCGGGTAAACAGCCCACAGGGCGGCCCACCCGCTGCGCCTCCGGCCCGCAAGAGGCAGTCCCAACAGGTTGGCCCGCCTGGGCGAAGTCCGCCCGGAGCCCGCTCACCTGTCAGCCCCCATTGCCGTAAGTCCTGCTCCTGCACCCGCGCCCGCGCAGCCTCGGCTCGGCCCTCAGTATGAAGCCGCAGTAAGAAGCCAGGCGCTTGGCCCCCGCGGCTGGCAGCGCCCGCGCGCTCCATCGAGCCAGTAGAGGCCCCGCCCCGCACGCCCCTGCGTGCAGTTCCCTCCCAACCTCCCAACGCGCGGGGGCGAGCGGCGGCGCGCTGGGGCCCACCTGCGAGCGAGGCGCCGCCAGAGGGCGCGTCCTGCCACGATTTCCGGAGCGGAGCTGGTGCAGTTACCCTCTGACTTAGGCAGTTTTTGCAGTGCGGAGTGGAAGGGCCGCCCAGTTCTCACTAGTTATGCTTCTGAAGCGCTAGGCGTCTGATCACGCGCTAGGCGTCTGATCACGCGCAGGGCGTCTGGTTGCCTGAACTGCCCGTCAAGGAGGTGGCATATGCTCTTCATTCATTTATTATTTAATCAATATCGACTATCATGTGTCAGATACTCCGCTGGGCCCTGGGGGTTGTAGAAGTGAGAAGGACTTGTTCCATGCCCTCCAGTGATTCATGACAAGATCAAACTGTCCTTGATCGGTTTACGTTGTGATAAGTTGGTTTAGTCCCTGAAATCCATTTCTTACTGCCTGTGACCTGTAGGCCAAAACTGGGAACCTCTGAATAGTAGTAAATTAAAATCACCAAAGACGTCATTGTTGCAGTGGGTATCTCGAGTGCATTATGGCGAGCAGATTGGGGCCATGTGTTCAGTGACTCAACATCAGCTTTGAGTGGATTTATCATGTACTACATCACTAATATAAATATGATAATAACAAAATAGCTGCATCTATTGATGAAGTTCTAGGTGGTGTCCTAAGGGCATTAAGTATGTTTTCTTATTTAACCCTCACAATAACCAATAATTAGATGTTATAATTGTCCTCACATTGTAAATGAAGATATTGTGACTTGTAATGGTAATTGGCAGTACTGGTACAGGAATGATATTATTCTCTGGCTAATGTCATTAGAATAGTATTCTCATTTAGGTTAATCTTGGTGCTTCCTTCTTCAGTAAACTCATGTTAAAGTTGCACCCTCCATTATTTTCATCTTCCCCTAAAACAAAAGGGAGAAATTCGTTCTGAGCTACAAAAGGGATGACTTCAGTTTGGTTTATTCATAAAAACTCAAGCAAAGCACTGTTTTATGAAGCTATTTTTGTGTCTTGAGTCATTCATAAATACTGACTGAATCATGTACTATGTGCCAAGCACTCTTTATGGTACTGAAGATAGAGGCCACTAATCTCCTGGAGCTTATATTTTAAAAGGAGGAGAAGAGCAATGAATAAAAATCAGGTAGGATTAATGCTAAGAGAAAAGTAAAACAGAGTCACATAATGGGGCAACAGTAATTTTGTACAGCAGCTTTCCTGCTTGGGTGTTTTCTCAAAACAAACCTGAAGACAGATTTATATCCTTTGGTGGCTTCTCCAGAGGGACCTCTGTCCTATGTGGCTGCTCATGAGTGGTTTTTGCATCTTGGTCTCCATGTTTGACTTATTTCCTCCCCTCTAGATTCTACCAGTAGACTTATCTGCTAAAGCAGCCATATCAATCACTTGCCACTTAAATACAAGCCTGTTTATTATTTTTAACTTAAAGTACATTTGTTGTAACAGAATACCAGATGATACAGTCCTAGTTATAAGCTAAGTAGACTGTTGGTATACTGAGTCTGGTACCTAAAATACAGCTAAGAAAGGTAACTGAGAGACTCCAGGTCTGCCAGTGAGGTGACACATAGAAAGGTTTAGCTCTGAATACTGCATGAAGAGATCTGTAGATGATCAGGATGGAAGCAAGGAGGCAGTTTGGAAACTATTGCAGTACTCTGGGCAACAAGTTGATAGTTTTGGGGCCAGCATGGTGATAGTGGGGTGGTGAGTAGTGGTCTGATACTAGATATTGAAAAGATAGAGCCTATAGGATTCACTGATTGAGCGTCTGGTAGAAATGGAAAAGCAATGGTTGGTTTCAGGGATGTGGCCCAAGCAACTGGTGGCGTGTGTTGGATTTGTACCAACAGTGTTGGGCACATAGTATGCACTCAATAAATATTGTTGAATGTTTGAATGAGGTGCCTGTGGGACAATTTTAAAGTCTAGGGCATATGATTGTTATAACTTTGAGGTACAGAGAGTGCATTTCACAGATGGGCAAATCAAGGCACAGAAAGTTTAGGAAGTTGGTCCAGTGTTTTCTAATGAGTCATCATTAACTGCCAGAATAAAATTTAGTCTCAACTCATTTTTCATTCATTGTTCAGGTTATACAATCATGCTGTTTTTGTTAATTCTTTGTTTTATTCCTCCACAGAAAGGATATGTCCTTTGGCAACAGCAACTCCATGAGATTAATGCTAACTTAGCATGTGCAAACATTACCAAAACAAACATGGATTAAGCACAGATTAAGAAACAAGTGGCCGGGCGCGGTGGCTCAAGCCTGTAATCCCAGCACTTTGGGAGGCCGAGACGGGCGGATCACGAGGTCAGGAGATCGAGACCATCCTGGCTAACACGGTGAAACCCCGTCTCTACTAAAAAATACAAAAAACTAGCCGGGCGAGGTGGCAGGCGCCTGTAGTCCCAGCTACTTGGGAGGCTGAGGCAGGAGAATGGCGTGAACCCGGGAGGCGGAGCTTGCAGTGAGCTGAGATCCGGCCACTGCACTCCAGCCTGGGCGACAGAGCAAGACTCCGTCTCAAAAAAAAAAAAAAAAAAAAAGAAACAAGTTATGTTTGCTGTTCGTTATGTCCTTGCTCTGTTAGGTAACATCAGGGCACCAGTTGGAAGCACCTAGTGAGTCAGATATGGAAATCGGACAAAAGCTGTGAGCAAAGTGAACGTTTATTCAGACCTCTTGAGTAAATGAACTTGGAACTTTGTACGTTAGAATTACGTCAGTGTGCCCACGGGTGGAAAATTTTTGTGCTGGGATGAAAAACACTTGGGTTTTCTTTCTTGCAAGAAATGAAAAACTGTATTTTGACTTTTAATGCCAGTATACCTCTTTGTCATGAAATAACATGTAATAAATTTAGAACCCAGAAAGCCAGGGAAAATATACCAGAGTATAGAAGTATAGAAAAAAAGTAAGTTGGTTTCATAGGACTCTTGCCCAGTCACCTCAGAGAATTGCTACTCCCTTTTACTATCAAAGGTAAGGTTGTAAAACAGGAATATTATCAAGTAAATCTTCGAGAACATTGTTTAGAAATTGTAGGCATCAAAATTTGCCCACAGTCTTTTTGTTTGAAAGGATGGTGTTTCCCTTTTTAACCAGATGCCTTTTGACTGTCGTGCCGTGCCATCACATTGGTCACATAGAATTTCATTCTTTATGTTCTCCAGCCAGCAGCACAACATTTATGCAATCTACCTGTCTAGTCCCTGAAAGCTTTTGAGTTTGCCAACTCTGGAAATTTAACTTTTGTGACATATTGATGGCAGTGATGGCCTGTCTAGAGCAGCTGCTCTCATGAAGCCAGCTGCAATGGGGGTGGCACACCAGGGCTGCCAGCTCCATGGAGCCAGGGGGAGCCAGGAGCAGGTGGAAGCCCTGCCTCCTTCTGAGCTGGCAGGGCAGGAGCTCCCTGCTCCCCAGGCGCAGCTGTGGCTGCCCAGCTGCAGCTGCAGACCTGGGCATCCTTGTGCTCTTTGGGGCTGAGAGCAGGCAGGAGCCCTACCCTCTCAGGCACAGCTGCAGCTGCCCAAGTCATGTCCACCAACTGGGCCTCCCTGTGCTTTTGGGGGCCTGGAGCAGGCAGGAGCCCCACCCTCCTGGGTGCAGCTATAGCTGCTCAAGCCACAGCTGCAGACCTGGTCATCTCTGCACTCATGGGGGCCCTGGAAGGCCCCTCCTGTTCCTGCAGGCTAAGAGGTGTCTGCTCCCATTGCTGGCCTCTCCCTGCTCCCAGCACCCGCTCCATTCCCAGAGCAAGGTTGGAGCTGAGGCTGGGTGCTGTCGCAGCCTGGCTGGGTATGCGCCCATCCAGGCAGCACTGACATGTGGCTTTGGCCCCCTCTGGACTTTGGGTGCCAGCATGGGAGGGAGGGCGAGGGGGTGCTGAGGGCAGCTCAGCCTCTGTGCTTGCCTGCAGGTGCCCCTTTGCACGAACAGTCTGGGTGCCATGAATGGCAGCAGGAGGCAGGAAGGGAGCAGGTCACTGGTGAAGACGTACCCTCAAGCTGGGTGGGGCCTGAAGCCTGGAGGCTGGGATGCTGGTCCCAAAGACAAGAGTGAGAGCTTGTGGTGTTTTATCCGAGTGCCTATGGACCAGTAGGTGTGCACTTCCTCTCCTCTGAGGCCTGCAAAGGCCCCAGACTCAGTCAGACTTGAGACAATGGGATGACCGGCCACGGAGAGGAGCTACCCACCCCAGGGTCTCCTCTCTGCTGAGAGCTGAGGAGATGATGATGACCTACCAGCTGAGGAAAGCAGCTGCTTACTCCAGGGTCTCCTCTCTGTGAGAGCTGAGTAGACACTGGGACTACCAGCTGCAGAGAGGAGCTATCCACTCCAGGGTCTCGTCTTTGCTGAGAACTGAACACTCAATGGGATAACCACCATGTGGAGAGGAGCTACCCAATGTGGGTCTCCTCTGAGCTGTTCTGTTGAAAGGGGTGGCCTGCCCCTCCACACCTGTGGGTGTTTCTCGTTAGGTGGAACGAGAGACTTGAGAAAAGAAATGAGCCATAGAGACAAAGTATAGAGAAAGAGAAAGTGGGCCCAGGGGACCGGCGCTCAGCTTACAGAGGACCCACACTGGCCTGGTCTCTGAGTTCCCTTAGTATTTATTGATAATTACCTTTACCATCTTAAAGATAAGGGAGTGGCAGGACAATAGGATCATTGTAGGAAATCGGCAGTAAGACATGTGAACAAAAAAAACGTCTGTGACATGAATAAGTTTAAAGGAAAATGCTGTGCCTTGAGATGCATATGCAAACATCTCCATAAACCTTTTAGCAGCATTGTTTCAGCCTATCACATGGGGAGAAACCTTGGACAATACCTAGCTTTCCTAGGCAGAGGTCCCTGCGACCTTTGGCCGTGTACGTGTCCCTGGGTAGTTGAAATTAAGAGAATGGTGATGACTTTTAACCAGCAAGCTGCCCTCAGGCACTTGTTTAACAAAGACACATCCTGCACAGCCCAAAATCCATTAAACCTGGAGTCACTACAGCACATGTCTCTTGCAAGGACAAGGTTGGGGGTAGGGTCACAGATTAACAGCATCTCAAATACAGAACAAAATGGAGTCTCTTATGTCTACTTCTTTCTATATAGACACAGTAACAGGCTGATCTTTCTTTCTTTTCCCCACATCTGTCACTCAATAAAGTTCTTCTTCACCTTGCTCACCCTCCACTTGTCCACTTACCTCATTCTACCTGGACGCAGGACAAGAACTCAGGACCCAAAAAGAGTTGTAACACAAACAGGGATGAAACATGCCCATTGTTTGCCACCTTGTGGGCAACAAGAAGGACAGAAGAGAGAAGGAGAGAGGAGCTGCAGCCCTTTGGGAAGCCCAGACCTAGGAGCTCACCAAGCCAGGGCTGTGACACCCTCTTTGGGGTTCTGTAGCTCCTGGCATCTCCAAGCTTCCAGGTACCACTGCATTCCCCAGTGCCAGCCGTGAAAGCTGCTTGTGGTACATCTGGTCCAGCTGCAGCCTCACAGGGAGTCAGTGCCCATACTGGCACCTGGAGCTGCCCACCTTACCACAGCTGGCATGCCTGGCTGTGCACAGTAGCTGGACCCCACGTTTGCTCACATACCCCTCTCTGCTCTGCATCTGGCTGGCCCTTGGCAGGCATGGGATCCAGGCTGGTAGCACAAGCCAAGTACAGCCTGCCAGGCTGAATGGACCGAACAAGCCCAACAGGCTCGAGCAAAACTTGTGCCCCAATGGCCACAGAGGTTTCTGTCTGACAAGGCAACAACCCAAGAATCCCGGGACAATATTTCCATGTAGGGGACAGGTTGTCTCCATAATATAACCATGTCAAGCCGAAATGTTTCTCATGATTCAGCCTACTCTAAAATATTTTTAGGCAATGTAAAATTATGACCCTAAGAACTCTCTATGACCTTCTTCCTCCTCTGACTGACAAGAATCCAAAGCCATTTTTTTTGCCCTAATCCTACAAAGCCTGGGTTTTAGGTTTGAAAAATGAGCATACCTGTTCTGGGTTCTGTTGCACATGTATCTATCCCTGAGGCATAGTTATAACTTCGATGCAAGGAAGTTCCCCCACCTCTATCCCCTCAAACTGCTCAAAAATGGCATGTATAATTAGTCTTCCTAATTAGAGGGTTTTAACAATCAGAGTGCTTCTGAAAGGTCCATAATGCGTAGTAAATTATAAGGATAATAGTAGCTATCCTATAATGCTGTTGTAAAAATTAAATGCAACTTTTTTTCACAAGAAACTAAATACAAATTTGAAAGTCCAAGGTATTATGAAGGATCAAAAACCTTTACTTGGGAATGAGCCTGGGGGTCACTCAAATATCCGCATCTCATCAGTGGAGACTTAAGAAATTGCAAGTTATCCCTCATTATTGAGGTTCCATGGTAATCTCATTTGCTTGGGGTGTCTACAGGCATAGTGTTTTCCCCATATGTGTGGCCCACAGATATGGGTCATATCATAAAGGTAAACAGAAACACACACACACACACACACTGTGGGATATCTACTCCATGGTAGCCTCTAACCAGCTTTGATAGATTGTATTACTGTTCCTAACTATCCACTTTCTCTCCATAAGATGGTTATACATTTATGCCCTTAGTCATATGAGTTGCAGTGCTTCCTACTAGGAAGAACCCCTGTGATTTGCCTTGGCCAGTGGAATATGAGTGAATGTGATTTACCCTAGCATATGAGTTGAAGCTTTAAATGTGCTTGCCCAGATTGTTCCTACCCTCTGCCCTGGAAGCTATACAAATGAAATAAGGGCCATGCTGGTTAAAATCTTTCCTAATTTTTTCATGTCAGTATAAATTCATCTCATTAAATATGTAATATAGTCCTTCCCCATCTTGATGAACATTTATGAAGTCATTTTAAATTTTTCACTATTATTCCATAAATATAGACAATTGTTATTTGTCAATTCAAAATAAATTAGTGAAAACATTTTTAAGTTAGAAAATAAAATAATTCTTTACAATTAATGCCGACTAATACTTGAACTCCAACTACGTGCCAGGCCATGTGTGGGCACTTTACATGTATTATCTTATAACATCCATAGGTTCTGCAGCTTAGGACATGGGTATCTTTGGGGACCATGTTTTCAGCCTACCGTGATGTCTGTGATTTATCTCCTCATCCTTTTCAGATATGCACTTTCCCTTCCTCCTCTCTGAGTAACAAAGTACCTAGCACATAGCAGGCATAGAATGGATGATGTTGGGGAGATCAAACCCAACACCCAGTCGTGGGGGCGACGAAGTCTGACAGAGTCAAAGGACTGAGAAAAGACAGTTTGAGAAGTAAAGTGAGACCAGGGGGCCATTGCGATTGTGGAGGCTGCGAAGGCCTCGAGCTCTGGGAGCCCACGCTATTTATTGGTAATCCAACAGAGAAACAGGTGGTGAGAATGTGGGGGTCAAAAGGGCAGGCTCATGATCTACAGCTGTGACGGTTTAGCATTTATATGGAACATATTCTGCTATTTGAGATAATGGGAATACAATCAATCTAGGAGCTTGGAGGGCTAGAAGCAAGGAGCCAGCAAGTCTACACACACTGCAGAGGACATTATGTCAGACATGCAAGCCCTGCCTCGGCTTTCTTCCCAACACTCAGCTGTTTCCCAACAGATGCTGTGCTAGAAATGACTCTTGCAGTAGTCAGGATTGACTTATTAAGGGTTTACTGAAAGGAGCTGGGCACATTCCTCAGCCCCGGGCTCAAAACTCCCTGAGCCTAGCACAAACACATCCCATCCTCCCATCCCACCACCATATATCTCTCAAACTCCCTGAGCCCAGTATAAACACCACCTGGAAAGTCTCCGATAAGGGGACAGCCGTTCAAGGTTACTGAAAGCGCAGGAGCCAAAAGAATTTCTTTGTTCCCCTACAACTTTCGGGCTATAAAAAGCAAACGCTCGCATTGTTCGGGGCCCTCTTGTATACTGTGTAAAGGAGGGACCAGGTTCGAACTTGTAGTAAAGATCCTTGCCGCTTGGCTTTGACTCTGGACTCTGGTGGTCTTCTTTGGGGAACAAACAGTCTGGGCATAACATCTGGGGGCCCGTCCGGGATTCCCCAAGCCCACCAGACCCCTGGTCAACGGATCTGCTAAGATCGATCTACTGATAGGTGAGCTGGCTCGTCTCCGTTTGTCTGTCTGTGTCTGAGTGTCTGTTCTGAATCTGAATCTGTGACTCGCGAGGTCTGAAACTGAAGCTGGCACAGTCCTGGCGGACGTGCTATAGGACAGCCAGTGGAGACCGGTGGAAGACGTCCCCTGGCTCTCTTCTGATTTAAATTGCGATCTGAGTTGCCGGAGCGCGTTCGCGATCCGGGCAACAGCTGAATCTGACCCCGGTCCCCGGGGGCACGCTCGCTGTCTGAATTGCCCCGGTCCCCGGGTGCGCGCTCGCTGTCTGAATTGCCCCGGTCCCCGGGTGCGCGCTCGCTGTCTGAATTGCCCCGGTCCCCGGGTGCGCGCTCGCTGTCTGAATTGTCCCGGTCCCCGGGTGCGCGCTCGCGGTCTGAATGGCCCCAGTCCCCGGGTGCGCGCTCGCTGTCTGAATGGCCCCGGTCCCCGGGTGCGCGCTCGCTGTCTGAATTGCCCCGGTCCCCGGGTGCGCGCTCGCTGTCTGAATTGCCCCGGTCCCCGGGTGTGCGCTCGCGGTCTGAATGGCCCCGGTCCCCAGGCTCCCGGCCCGGTCCCCGGGCTCCCGGCTTCCAGCGCTGCGCTCCCGGCCCCGGTCCCCGGGCTCCCGGCTTCCGGCACCGCGCCTGCGGCCCCGGTCCCCGGGCTCCCGGCTTCCAGCGCAGATTTCCTTTACAGGGATTCTAACCCACATTCCTTTACAAAAAGAGACACAGAAAGTGAGACTGGGGAGAGGGAGAAAGTGAGAAAGGAAATCGGAAAGAGAAAGGGGAGGAAATGGCAGACGTAGAGAATCAGAGAGAGAGACAGAAAGAAAAAGAGACTGAGTGTGAAGGAGAGAGAGACCATAAGACACGGGATGACAGAGAGAAAGAGAGCGCGCACGAATAAAAGAGCAGGAGAGAGCAGGCGGAGGGGAGGCAGCCGGCACTCACGGGCCTGCTGAAAGGGAAAGTAACTTTGAGGGGCCGGCGGGGCAGACGCAAAGGCGTACTTCGCGGACTAGCCCCCCCCCAGCCGCCTGACTCCACGGTGGCTTTACCCCTCCGGGAAATAGGACCCCCAGATGACACAGGAATCCCCAGGCTCCAGTACTGGCCATTCTCCACCAGTAATCTGTATAACTGGAAAACTCAGAGTGCTCGGTTTTCAGACAACCCCAAAGATCTACTGGCTTTACTGGATAGTGTCATGTTCACCCACCAGCCCACTTGGGACGATTGTCAGCAGCTCCTCCGAATCTTGTTTACCACGGAGGAGCGAGAGAAAATACAGGTAGAAGCTAGAAAGCTGGTCCCGGGGGACGACGGTCAACCAACTGCCAACCCCGACCTCATAAACGCGACCTTTCCTCTGACCAGGCCGGCATGGGACTACAACACGGCAGAAGTTTGCCTTTAGCCCCTCAGAGCCAAAAGCTCTTCGCCTTCGAGTGGAATGACCCTGATAGAGGCATAAGTGGCCAACTGACATGGACCAGACTGCCGCAAGGATTCAAAAACTCTCCTACCCTGTTCGATAAGGCCCTCCATGAAGACCTGGGTGAGTACCGACGCAAACACCCTGAAATAACCTTACTACAGTATGTTGATGACCTCCTGATTGCTGCTGAGACCCAAGAAGCTTGCATCCAAGGGACCAAAGGTCTCTTACAAGCTCTGGGAAATCTAGGATACCGAGCCTCAGCAAAGAAAGCTCAAATCTGTAAATCAGAGGTAACATACCTAGGATACCTGCTTAAAGAAGGGCAGCGCTGGTTAACAGACGCCCGAAAACAAACTGTTCTGCAGATCCCCAGGCCGCAATCCACCCGACAAGTGAGGGAATTCCTGGGGTCAGCGGGGTTTTGCAGACTATGGATACTTGGGTTCGCAGAACTGGCTAAACCCTTATATCAGGCAACACGGGGGCAGCAGCCATTTAAGTGGACAGACGAAGCCGAGTCGGCTTTCCAACAGATTAAAACTGCCCTACTCTCCGCGCCTGCACTGGGACTACCTGATGTTACCAAGCCCTTCCACATATACGTAGATGAAAATAAGGGTATCGCCAAGGCAGTAATAACTCAGAACTTAGGCCCCTGGCGGAGGCCAGTTGCCTACCTGTCAAAAAAGTTAGACCCAGTGGCTGCCGGGTGGCCCCCTTGTCTCCGAATGATTGCAGCCACGGCTCTGATGGTGCAGGATGCTGATAAGCTTGTCATGGGGCAAGAATTGCGGGTTGTTACCCCACATGCCATCGAAGGTGTACTCAAACAGCCACCTAATCGATGGATGAGTAACGCCCGACTCACCCACTACCAAGGACTACTACTAAATCCTCTCAGGATAACTTTCCTGCCCCCAACGACCTTAAACCCTGCCTCGCTGCTGCCCAACCCGGACCTGGACGCCCCACTCCACGACTGCACCGAGATACTAGCTCAGGTGCACGGAGTTCGAGAAGACCTGCAGGATCACCCACTTCCTGACACCGACCTCGTCTGGTTCACTGATGGGAGCAGCTTCATGCATCAGGGCCAGAGGTACGCTGGAGCGGCAGTGACTTCAGAGACTGAGGTAATCTGGGCAGAACCCCTGCCCCCGGGGACATCGGCCCAGAAGGCCGAATTGATAGCACTCACCCAAGCTCTTACCTTAGGGGCGGGAAAAAAGCTGACAGTATATACAGACAGCCGATATGCTTTTGCAACAGCGCATATACATGGGGCCATTTACAGGGAGCGGGGGTTACTGACGGCTAAAAAAAAAGAGATAAAAAACAAGCAAGAAATCCTAGCCCTGCTAACAGCCCTATGGAGGCCAGAAAAGTTAGCCATTGTGCATTGCCCAGGGCATCAAAAACTAACTACTCCAACTGCTCAAGGCAACTTTCTGGCGGACCAAACTGCAAGAAAGGTAGCGAAGGCTCCCAGCCAACTCCTTGCACTCCAGCTCCCTGACCCGGGCCCCCGGGACTTGCCATATTTCCCTGATTATTCAGAACAAGATCTCCAGTGGATTGACAAGCTTCCCCTGAAACAGATCCAGAATGGGTGGTGGACTGATACTAATGACCAAACCATCCTACCAGAAAAATTAAAACAACAAGTGTTAAAACACATCCACCGAACCACCCACCTAGGTGCTCGGCGGATGATAGACCTGATCAAACGCTCTAAGCTCAAATTCAGACATACAGCCGAGATGGCCAGCAACATCGTGACAAGTTGCAAAGTCTGCCAGCTTAACAACGCCTATCCCCAATCCCAGGCTGCAACGGGAACAAGGCTCAGGGGAACCAGGCCCAGTATCTACTGGGAAGTAGATTTTACTGAGATAAAGCCAGGAAAATACGGGTATCGGTACTTACTTATCTTTGTAGATACTTTTTCAGGGTGGACTGAAGCATTCCCCACCAAGAAAGAAACTGCTCAGGTTGTAGCAAAGAAAATCCTGGAAGATATCCTCCCCAGGTATGGCTTCCCCGTCCAGATAGGGTCGGATAATGGGCCGGCCTTCGTCGCTAAGGTAAGTCAGGATTTGGCTTCCATCCTTGGGGCAAATTGGAAACTACATTGCGCTTACAGGCCCCAGAGTTCAGGACAGGTAGAGAGAATGAATCGGACCTTAAAAGAGACCTTAACTAAATTGACTATGGAGACTGGCGCTAATTGGGTGGTCCTTCTCCCCTACGCTCTGTTCCGGGCCCGTAATACCCCTTACAGACTGGGCCTTACTCCTTATGAAATTATGTATGGCAGACCCCCACCCTTAGTTCCCGGCCTAAAAGATGATCTGCTCAAGTCCGAAACAGAAAATGTCTCTGAACTCTTATTTTCCCTACAAGCCTTGCAGAAAATTCATCAAGAAATCTGGCCCAAGCTGAAGAAACTATATGAGACCGGTCCCCCGCCGACACCCCATCCGTACCAGCTGGGAGACTAGGTCCTGGTCAAGCGACACCGACAAGAGACCCTAGAACCCAGGTGGAAAGGACCACTCCAGGTACTCCTAACCACACTCACCGCCCTGAAGGTAGAAGGCATCGCATCGTAGATCCACTACACCCACGTCAAGCCAGTGGACCCAACCTCCGATCTTCTGGGACCAATCACGGCGGCGGCTGAAGCACCGGACGCGTGGACTGTGGACAGAGCTAGAAACAACCCCTTAAAACTCACCCTGCACCGGCAGCATAGCTCACTGCAAACATGCAGTTAGGTAGTCTAACCCTAACGTTAGTCGCCCTAGTGGCCGCTGGGGAAATCACAAAACCAGCTCATAATCCCTTTGTCTGGAGATTCTGGCTTTATAAAAACCGAACCCACCCTGGGCAACCTCATAAGCCTGGAAAATTATTGGCCAGTGCTGATTGCCCTTCCTCAGGGTGCAACAGCCCAATTCTACTAAATTTTACTGGTTTTCAAATAGCCAAACCTATGACACCAATAATATGCTTTGAGTTTGATCAGACTAAATACAATTGTAAACACTATTAGTGGCACCAAAATGCCGGCTGTCCTTATAACTATTGTAACATCCATAGACCCCGTTATTGGGGAAAGAGAAAACAGTTAGACCCTAAATGGCCCTTCCATCGTAGACGGGATAGAGACTTTTCATATACATGAATAGTTAGAGACCCCTGGAACTCCCGCTGGACCACACCTCAACATGGGGCTGTATACTACTCCCCCTCCTCCACATGGCCTAGCAGTCACCTCTATCTGTGGCGAGGCCTAGTGCAAGTACTGCCCCTGGTCCACGGGAATATCCAACGACAGGAAAACAGACTAACACAAGACTTACGTCCTTTCTCCTGGTTAAAGTTATTACAAGAAGGACTAGAACTTGCTAACCTTACAGGACTTCATAGCCTGTCTGGCTGCTTTCTGTGCGCCACTCTAGGGCGTCCACCGCTAACCGCTGTCCCTCTGCCATGGGGATCCTCTACCTTTGCCCAAGCTAACAATCTCCGAAACCTCTCGTATGCTCCTATCCTGAACGTGCCCCTATACCTAAACCCCAGTCAGGAGAAGTTTCCCTACTGTTTCTCAGGAACCAATTCCAGCCTCTGCAGCATCACTGCAACGCCCCCTAATATCACCTTAAGGGCTCCATCAGGCATATTCTTCTGGTATAATAGAACCTTATCTAAGAACCTACCTAGTCCTTCTGTTAATAACCTACTGTGTCTCCCTGTCACATTAGTTCCCCGGTTGACTCTACTAACTGCTGGCGAGTTCCTAGGGTATACCGGTAACTGGACTAGTGCTGTTATTCACCCAGACCCTAGACCAAGACCTGCACGAGCCATATTTCTCCCCCTCATTGCAGGAATCTCCCTCACCGCATCCTTCATTGCGGCCGGACTGGCGGGGGGAGCCCTAGGTCACACCCTCATAGAAAGTAACAAGTTGTACCAACAATTTGCCGTTGCTATGGAGGAGTCGGCTGAGTCCCTTGCCTCCCTTCAGCGGCAGCTCACGTCCCTAGCTCAGGTAACCTTACAAAACCGGAGGGCCCTAGACCTACTCACTGCAGAAAAAGGTGGTACATGTATATTTCTAAAAGAAGACTGTTGTTTCTACATAAATGAATCAGGACTTGTAGAGGACCGGGTCCAACAGTTACGCAAGTTAAGCACTGAAGTAAAAACACGGCAGTTTGCTTCAGCTGCAGACCAATGGTGGAATTCCTCTATGTTTTCTCTGTTAGCCCCCTTCCTTGGACCCCTGCTAAGTCTACTATTTCTGCTTACCGTAGGACCTTGTGTTGTTAACAGAATTTTACAATTTGTTAAGAAAAGATCTGACACTGTACAACTTATGGTCCTCAGAGCCCAATACCAACCTGTAAACGCTGAAACAGAATCAGACTTATAAGACCCAAGATTGGCTCTAAAGATACCTGAAGAGAAGGGGGGAATGAAAGGAGCTGGGCACATTCCTCAGCCCCGGGCTCAAAACTCCCTGAGCCTAGCACAAACACATCCCATCCTCCCATCCCACCACCATATATCTCTCAAACTCCCTGAGCCCAGTATAAACACCACCCCTGGAAAGTCTCCGATAAGGGGACAGCCGTTCAAGGTTACTGAAAGCGCAGGAGCCAAAAGAATTTCTTTGTTCCCCTACAACTTTCGGGCTATAAAAAGCAAACGCTCGCATTGTTCGGGGCCCTCTTGTATACTGTGTAAAGGAGGGACCAGGTTCGAACTTGTAGTAAAGATCCTTGCCGCTTGGCTTTGACTCTGGACTCTGGTGGTCTTCTTTGGGGAACAAACAGTCTGGGCATAACATTACTACTGAACAAATAGCTCTCCACATTTTAACTCAGCAAAAGTATATTTCTCACTCATGTCACAGTCCAATGCTTGTCAGGTACCTTTCCTTGGCAGCTGTCCCTCAAAGAAGCTTCAAGCCTATTCTATCTTACAAAGATGCCATTTAAAAGTGGCCTCCATGGAGCTTGCAATGAGCCAAGATCACACCACTGCACTCCAGCCTGGGCGACAGAGTGAGACTCCATCTCAAAAAAAAAAAAAAAAGTGGCCTCCAAAAGAGACTATTTGCTGAATGAATATAGGCAAAATGCAAATGTAATAGAATTGGAAAACAGGATAGCATCTGAGTAGAAGTGAGACTGTATTGTTTGAAAGCTCTTCCTGGGATGGGCCTTTGCAGAAATTCTGCAAACCCAGTTCCACATGCATGTGCATCCATACCCATACACTCCTTCAAAAGCCTCATATGTTATCTTGGAATTAGTCATTGTTATTTCTCACTCATAATATTGCTCTTTTGTAATAGCATGAGTAATTGAGTTGAGTCTGTATATTAATTTGGGTGTATCAAGTTATTGGTCAATGAAGAAATTGACTCACTTGCAAATTGTCAGCTAGCTGAGAGAGAAAATTTGAGTCAAGGTTTAAAACATTATGTAAGTAATTTTTAAAACAACACAAAACATATTTGCTACATTCGAAAGCAATTGATTATAAGACACAATTGAAGTAGGGGGACATTAAAATAAAATTACATTGTTTACTAGATTTTAAAAGTAATTCTTGCATTATTTGTAAAACTGATTCAGTAGGAAGAAATTAATACTCAGTTTATAAAAGTATTCATGTTTTCCTTTAGGCATTTCTTCTAGTGCATTCAAAATTATCCAATTTACAAATAATTCATTTTAAGTTAATGTCCAGCATATAAAATGGTTGTGTTGAAACACTGTCTTCAGAATTTTACTTTTAAAAGATACTATTTTAGTATAAATTCACATTTATAGCTGAATGCTTTTGTGAAAGATAGTAGTCTTTAAAATATTTTACAGGCTGGCCTTGTTGGTCATGCCTGTTATCCTAGCACTTTGGGAGGCCAAGGCAGGTGGATCACTTGAGCCCAGGAGTTCAAGACCAGCTTGAGCAACATAGTGAAACCTCATTTCTACAAAAAATACAAAAATTACCAGATGTGGTGGCACACAGCTGCAGTCCCTACTCAGGAGGCTGAGGTGGGAGGATTGCTTGAACCCAGGAGATAGAGGCTGCAGTGAGCCATGATTTCACCATGCACTCCAGCCCAAGTGCCAGAGTGAGACCTTGTTTCAAAAAAAAAAAAAAGTTTGACAGTTCCAAAACGTATTCATGTTAATTAGAGTCCGCTAAATTGCTATAAATACAACAAAAAATTCAGTGGCACAAACAAAGTATCAGTTGCCTCATGTAAAAGTCCAAGATTAGCAGGTGCAGATTAGAAGAGCAAAACTGACTCAGGGAGTGGTAGAAGGTGAGCAAGGATCCAAGGCATGAGTCACAATCCATGCCTCTTACAACCCCTCACATCTGTCATATAGAACCCTTGGCGGGATGGGCCCTTGTTCTAGGCCAGTGCCTGCAATCTTGTTTCTATTATATTGGTGGTTCTACATGACTTTATATTTGAAAAGTTACATTTTAGAAGTGGATATTTTGTATGTTTGGTTACTCATCTAACTGTAGGAAAGCACTATTAAAAATACTTTTATTTCATTAAAATTATCTGCTTATGTTTTGGTCTCCTCCACTAAACTGTAAGCGCCTCTGAGTAGGAAACAATGCATTCCTCACTATGTTCCAGCACTCAGCTCAGTGCACGGGGTTTTAAAAGTAAATTTCTACCAGAAGTATAGATTCTTAGATCCAGATTGTGAGGAGGGGAGGAGAGAGGTATAGGCGAGGCGGGGGCGGAAGCGGGGGCAGGGTCATCTGTTTGAACAGATCACCTGAGGGGTAGGTGTTCACTGAAGCATTTGGAGCAGAACTTGCTTTGGGGTTGTTGACAGTTTTCTTTTCACTAGGAAGTGTTTGTCAGTTAAAGGCAAAAACCAGGAAGTTAAAAGTGGATGCAGAGGCGAGCACAGATGGGACTAGGGGGCACTCTGTTTTCAGAGAAAGTAGTTGAGAGTCCTGGCAACAGCAGCTGAAATATAAAGAAGTTGTAGGATTAACTTTTTCGCCCAAAGCAGCTTCAGCCCACGTTTCATTCCCATCAAGGGAGGGAGAATGGGTGCCGCTGAGTGGGCGGGGGAGTAGTCTCTGAAAGGAGGTGGAGCGCTACAGCCCCTCCCCGTTGGCTCTCGCTGTTTGTATACTATTGGTTTATACTGATTTGACAACAGCCGGCTGTTGAGTCGCCTCCTGATCGCAGCTGAAGGGTCTGTTGAGGGCTTCGGGAAAGGCGGTGAGATCCGGTACCGCAGCAGAGCACTCCCGGCTCTGGGTTTCGCAGGCGCAGGGCTCCCGCGTGCCAGCAGAGGGATTTCCTCTAGTGAAGAGGACCGTCGAATCTGTCCTCCTCAAGGCAGCTCTTGTACACAATTTATTCGAATGCCATGGCCAAGGTCTTCCTTGAAAAATGTTGACCGATGTGTGCTTTTTGTCTTTTGTCATCTTTTCTTTAGGATAGGCGACATTGACCCACAGGTGAAGATCTCTGGAGATCATGACAAAGAAAAGAATTGCTGTGATTGGGGGAGGAGTGAGCGGGCTCTCTTCCATCAAGTGCTGCGTAGAAGAAGGCCTGGAACCTGTCTGCTTTGAAAGGACTGATGACATCGGAGGGCTCTGGAGGTTCCAGGTACATACATCTCCTAGTCCCTTAATACTTGAAACCCTCCCTGCAACTAGGTGCATACTACAGTTTATCTTAACAGTGTCAGGTGGCCGGCCCGGTGGCTCACGCCTGTAATCCTAGCACTTTGGGAGGCCGAGACGGGCGGATCACGAGGTCAGGAGATCGAGACCATCCTGGCTAACACGTGAAACCCCATCTCTACTAAAAATACAAAAAAAATTAGCCGGGCGAGGTGGCGGGCGCCTGTAGTCCCAGCTACTCGAGAGGCTGAGGCAAGAGAATGGGGTGAACCCGGGAGGCGGAGCTTGCAGTGAGCCAAGATTGCACTCCAGCCTGGGTGACCGAGCGAGACTCCGTCTCGAGAAAAAAATAAAATAAAAAAGACAGTTAAACTTATTATATTCCAAAGAATACCAGCCATCTTTATTGATCTCCAAACTGACATGCGTTGGGTTTGCTGAGTTTGCTTTTATTTTATTTTATTTTTTTTTTTTTGAGACGGAGTCTCGCTGTGTCTCCCAGGCTGGAGTGCAGTGGCGTGATCTCGGCTCACTGCAAGCTCCGCCTCCCGGGTTCACGCCATTCTCCCGCCTCAGCCTCCCAAGTAGCTGAGACTACAGGCGCCCGCCACCACGCCCGGCTAGTTTTTTGTATTTTTAGTAGAGACGGGGTTTCACCATGTTAGCCAGGATAGTCTCGATCTCCTGACCTCGTGATCCACCCGCCTCGGCCTCCCAAAGTGCTGGGATTACAGGCTTCAGCCACCGCGCCTGGCCTTATTTTTTATTTTTTCACTTTTTGAAGGATAATTTTTATTATTTTTATTTACAGAAAATTCAGCAGTGTACATTTAACCCAGTTTAGTGGCAACTTCTTTCACCTTTCCCTTTTCCAGCTTGGTGATTCAAGCGACAGATTTAGGACCCAGGACATTGCCTCCCCAGTGGCAGCGAATCTCATCATATCTGTCCATGTAATTGGTTCTGAAAACTGCCACCAACTTAGCCACATCTCCTTTGTCTTCCTAGTGAACCTGTGTGAAGGCAACGTCGTGCAGGTCTTCCCGTGGACTAGACATCTCAATCTTAACTTCCCCCTGATAATGCAGTAAGGGACCCCCATTTTGGGACACAGGGCAGGCAGGAAGACAGCCAGCTCTATGGGATCCGCATCGTGTGCCATCACCACCAGCTGAGTCTTCTTGTTCTCCACCAAGGTGGTATTGTGTTAACCCCTGCTGGAGAGACGGGGTGGTGTCTGGATGGGATATCCCCTTTGCCAGCAGCTTTCTTCACAGTCCAGGACAGTAGTCTCTACTTCTTCTCTCGTTTTGTCTCTGGTCTGTGTTTGTGGGCCCCCATAAGCAGTCAGTAGCTGTTTGGCAGTGCAAGACCTGGGTGAACTGGTTAATGGCAGGAAGTGCTTTCAGCAGCTTATAGAAGGATAGCTCTTTGCTGCTACAAACTGATACAGGGGGGCCATTTGACAAACAGAGTGAGGTCCCTTTGGGGCTGGATGTCCTGTCCAATGCCAAAATTCTTAGGCTTTTTCTCAAACAGAGGATTTGCAACATTTTTGGCTTCCTGCTTCTTCACGATAGCAGGGGTGGGGGCCGCCTTCTTTCCCTTAGCCTTCTTTCCTATTGGCATCTTGGGTGGCTAGAGGAGAACAGGTTTGCTTTTAAGCTAGCTTTCTGAACAGTGAATAGTATTGAGGTGCCCTAGATAAGTTTTACATTTCATATTTCATAAAAACTAACACAGTGTTGGCCAGCTACATAAAAGTGGCTTTATAGCATTTCTTAGTTGAACAGAAATACAATCCTCTTGCACCCTGACTCTGTTTTGGGGACCAATTTTATGTGACAATGGTCCTTATTCAGATCTGGAGTGGATCCCCTTGGCTGACCTGCATACCTATATCATCATCAGTCTTGGACATGGGCAAAAAGCCCGTTGTTTTTAGTAAACAGCAGAAAATTCTGCTCTTAAAATCTGGCCACAATATGGTATGGAGGTTAAGAACGCAGTCTTAAACTCAAACGTTATTTCTGTCACCTACTAGCAGTGTGACCTTGGGCACATCATTAAGCCTCTCTGTACCTCTGTTTCTTCATCTTTAAGAAGTGGATAATGATAGTATCCACTTAATAGAGTTATTGTCAGGAGTAAATGAATGGATCATTATGCCAATCACTTACAACAGTACCAGGAACATAGTGCTACATGTTGGTTATTATTCAGTATGCCTAGGATGGGACTCACACATGTGGTGTCTTTACTAAGCATCTTAGCCAGGTTTGGCAGTTACTGAAAAGGCATGAAATCAATTAAGGATGGGAGGAGGTTGGGAGGGCATCCATCACCCTGTCTGATTATCAAGTTTCTGGTTTTTATCTCCAATGTGGTTTAAAATTATTATCTGCTAAAGACTTAATGTGGAGGTTTTTCTTCTGATTATCCACTTGGCAAAATTTTAACACTTT
This sequence comes from Macaca mulatta, assembly GCF_049350105.2. Classification (NCBI taxonomy): domain Eukaryota; kingdom Metazoa; phylum Chordata; class Mammalia; order Primates; family Cercopithecidae; genus Macaca; species Macaca mulatta. The sequence continues at coordinate 118,905,880 of NC_133406.1, forward strand.
ATAAACTGCTTCTTTGAAAATAAATAAGCTGTGTTTCATCATAATGCTCTGACCTCTGTTACGACAGACCACACCTGTGGTTCACCATTATATTTCTAGAGCCAAGCATGTATTCTACTGTCTCCGTTTTTTAAAGCTCCCCAGATGATTCCAATGTGCAGACCAGGTTAAGAATAACAGTTCAAAGAGAGTTTCTATTTCATGGGATTTTGAGAATCTGGCAGGAACAGTAGCCCCGAACTGTCCTCATTCCTCCCATTTAAATTTTTCTTCTTTCTTCTGTCCTTATTACTTCTTCCAATCCCATCAGTTCCAATTACCCCAACTTCCATCCCCTGCTCTCTCTCTCTTTTTTTTTTCTTTTTCAGACAGAGTCTCAATCTGTTACCCAGGCTGGAGTACAGTGGCGTCATCTCAGCTCACTGCAACCTCTGCCTCCTGGGTTCAAGCGATTCTCATGCCTCAGCCTCTCAAGTAGCTGGAATTATACACATACTACCACGCCTTGCTAATTCTTGTATTTTTAGTAAACACGGGGTTTCATCATGTTGGCCAGGCTATTCTCGAACTCCTGACCTCAAGTGATCTACTCACCTCAGCCTCCCAAAGTGTGGGGATTACAGGCATGAGCCACCATGCCTGGCCTCTCTTTTCTTACACAGACTTCCTGATCAAATAAATGTGTGAGCCTTGTGCCTAGGTAGGAAATATAATCAGTGTATAGAATGTGTAGAGGGAAGATTTATTCATCAATGGTAGAAAATTGTAAAATCCAGGAGCAGAAGCTTCTTTTTCTTCTACTCACTAACCCAATACTGCTCTGTGCTCACTCTTCTGTAAAGCAGTGGATTGGCACAGTGATAAAACTTACGTAAGGTCCAGTCGGGTGGTTCGAAGGACTTGAAGGATTTTGTTGACACAGGATAACACTTTGTTGTGGTTAGTGATTTGAAAAAGAGTTGAAGTATAGGAGTACCTCAAAGAGGTGAGATCTGTCATTCATTTCACTCACTGATCCCAACAGACCTGCTGTGGAAAGCATGGCTCTACTCTTTGTAAACTTTGAACTTTTGGAATACAGGTACAGGCTTGCATTTATCAGTACCTCATAAAGTATTTTATTACAGAGGGACTTTATAAATCTCTCTTGAATGAATAAATGAAATAAAATTCAGAAGTTAGGAACGTGCCTCCCCTGTTCTCCTTACAAACATCTTAATTCCAAAATGACCCTGCCATTCATTAATTTACCTTAATTTAAAAAAGATATACTTGTGTACAAACATGTTTAAACAAACTTAATTTTAGAACAGTTTTAGACTTACAAAATTTATTAGGAAGATAGCACAGAGAATTATAGTACACCTCATGTCCAGTTACCCCATTATTAACATCTTATATTAGTATGATACATTTGTAAATAATTAATGAACCCATATTGATACATTATTATTAACTGAATTCCATAATTTATTCAGATTTACTTAGTTTTTCCTAGTGTCCTTTTTCTGTTCCAGGATCCCACCCAGGATACCGTATTACATTTAATAGTCATATCTCCTTAGGCTCTTTTTGGCTATGAAATTTCTTAGACTTTCCTTGTTTTTGATGCCCTTGATAGTTTTGATGATTACTTACTGGTCAGATATGTTGTAGAATATCCCTCAGTTGGGATTTATCTGATTTTTTTCTCATGGTTAAACTGCAGTTATGAATTTTGGGGAGGAATATTATAAAGGTAAAGTGCCATTCTCCTAACCTCCCATCAAGGGTACATACTATCAACATTATACCCACTGTTTTTTTTTCTTTTTTTTGAAACTTAAAACTCATTTTATGTTATTGTAAGTAAGAAATTAGCATTCAATATATGCCAAAATATATCTTTGTTGAAGTGTAAGTTTGTTTCACTTTTCTATTTTTCGTTTTCCAACTTTTATCTTAGGTTCAGGAGGTACATATGAAAGTTTGTTACAAGGATAAATTGTATGGGGCTGGGATAACTGCTAGCCATAGGCAGAAGATTGACACTAGATCCCTTCCTTTTGCCATATGTGAAAATCAACTCAACATGGATTAAAAAGTTAAATGTAAAACCTCAAAATATAAAAACCCTAGATAATATCACTATTGATGTTAACCTTGATGTCCTGGCTTGAAACAGTGTTTATTAGTTTTTGCCACTGTAAAGTTGCTCCTTGTTTTTCCCTTGCCATACTGTGTTCTTTGGAACAAAGCCACTATACACAGCCTACAACTAAGGACAAAGTCTTCTATTCTAGGCCTTCAGTCTTTCCATATGAACTTTAGAATCCATGTGTTAACTTGGATTCTAAAACAGCTTGCTGGGATGTTGATTGGGATTGCATTGTATCTGTAGGTCAAGTTGGAAAGAACTGACATCTTAACAATATTTAATCTTCCAGTCTACAAATCGGAATATCTCTCCATTTATTTAAATCTTAGACTTTCTTCATCTGTGTTTTATATCTGTGTTTTATAATTCATGCTTATAAATCCTATACTTTTTTTATATTTACACCTACTGTGTAATTTCGGGGGCATTATTATAGATGGAGTTTTTAAAATTTCAAATTCCAGTTGTTCATTCTGGTATATAAAAAAGCAAATGGCCAGGCACAGTGGTTCATGCCTGTAATCCCAGCACTTTGGGATGCCAAGGCAGGTGAATCACGAGGTCAGGAGATAGAGACCAGCCTGGCCAACATAGTGAAACCCCATCTCTACTAAAAATGCAAAAATTAGCCGGGCATGGTGTCATGCACCTGTAGTCCCAGCTACTCAGGAGGCTGAGGCAGGAGAATTGCTTGCATCCAGGGGGCGGGGATTGTGGTGAGCCAAGATTTCGCCACTGCACTCCAGCCTAGGCAATAGAGCCAGACTCTGTCTCAAAAACAAAGCAACTAACTTTTGTATGTTAACCATGTATCCTGCAACCCCGCTGTACTCACTTGTTGGCTCTAGGAGTTTTTTTTCTTTCTTTCTCTCTTTCTTTCTTTTTTTTTTTCTTTTTTTTTTTAATTCTTTGGGATTTTCTATGTAGACAGTTAGGTCATCTGCAAATAAAAAGTTATCTTTATTCCTTCCCAATCAGTATATCCTTTACTTTTCTTTCTTGTATTATTGTACTAGCTAAGACTTCTAGTACAATGTTCCACAGGAGTGGTGAGAGAGGACATCCTTACCTTGTTCACAGTCTTAGGGGAAAAGTGTCTAGTTTCTCACTGTGAAGTATGATGTTAATTGTAGGTATTTTATAGATGTTCTTTATCAAATTGAGGAAGTTTCTCTCCATTTCTAGTTTGCTGAGAGTTTTTATCATGAATGGGTGTTGTACAAACAACATTTTAACAAAAATAAAAGAAAAAGAAAGAAATCCTACTGCCTTAATAAATCAACTGGTTTTCTCTATTTTCACATTTTTTTCTATTTAAAATAAATAAAGTATACTCAAAAGAGACATGTCTAACAGGGAGAGATTATACAATTATAATTATATACCCACAGCTAGACATAATATTACATATTTGGTGAATAGAATGTAAATTTAATTTTACAATTACTTTTTTACTTCAAGTTATATCATAGGCCGTTTTTAATGTTCCTGCACAGACTTCAAAATCATAGTTTTTGGTGTCCCCAAGTTCACTTTCCATAATTCATTAACTAATTCATTTCAAAGCATTTATTGCACGTCCAGTACACACCAGGTTCATGATAATAGAGATTTAAAGAAGGATATGGCTACTCTCGGGTTTCTCACAGTCATGGAAACAAATGCTTGATAATATAGTGTGTTTAAGTTATCTTTATAGAAATATGAACAGAGAGTTTTGGGAGCTTGGAGGATGAATAGGGGAATCTAATTCCCTGGAGAAATTAGAAAAGTCTTCTTGAAGGAAGTGACATTTGATATAACTCTTGAAGGACAGGAAATTTTTCAGGTGAAGAAATAGTAATATGTACAGAGGTTTGAAAGTTGCGCAAGAGCTTAGAATGTTTCAGGAACAATTTAATGACTTAGAAATTTGAGATTAAATAAGGACAACACTGGATGAAGATTAAAAGATAAACCGGGCTAGATTGTGAAATGTGCTAAATTTCAAAATAAGGAATTTTGTTTTCCAGATGGAATCAAGAGAAACTATTAAGCAGTGGAGTGGCAGGATCTACTTCGTATTTATCAGGATACCCATAGAGTGGTGTGGAAGATAAATTCTGCAGGTTGAGGCTGGGCGCGGTGGCTCACGCCTGTAATCCCAGCACTTTGGGAGGCTGAGACAGGTGGATCACGAGGTCAGGAGATAGAAACCAGCCTGGCTAACCTGGTGAAACCCCATCTCTACTAAAAATAAAAATAAAAAAATAGCCAGGTGTAGTGGCGCACGCCTGTAGTCCCGGCTACTGGGAAGGCTGAGGCAGGAAAATTGCTTGAACCGAGGAGGCAGAGGTTGCAGGGAGCTGAGATCGTGCTACTGCACTCCAGCCTGGCAACAGAGCGAGACTCTGTCTCAAAGAAAAACTTAAAAAAATTCTGCATGTTGAGATACTGTAACTTACTAAACCATTCATCTATTTTGGGAACATTTAACATTGTTACTAATTAATTGCTATTTAAGTTATACAAAAATATGTCTTTCTGCATTTGACTTTATATTATTTTGCAATTTTTCTTAGGACAAAATTTTGGGAGATACATGTGTCTTATTGAACTCTTTTTGAGATAAATGTTGATGTATATTATTAGTTTTATTATGCATTTTGCGAAACTTACATCTTATTCTGTATATCCCTTTCCCAATACAATTTGATATGCATCCATTAAACATTTATTGAGTGCTATGTATCATTGTGGATGCTGGGGGAAAAACCATGAGTACAATTCAAGGGCTTACAATCTAGTTGGGGAGATAAGGAATACACTACAAAACATTACGGAGGTCTTTGAATCCTAAGCTGAGAAATAGGAACTTTATTCTACAGGAAATGGGGCAACATCTAAAATTTTAATTAGGGCAGAGATATAGTCCAGCCACACCTCAGAGAGAACACTTTGGCTGAAATAGGTAGGATAGGTTAGAAGAAGAGACTTCAAAGGAGACTTGTGACAATGTTATTAGCAGTTAAAGAAATGAGATTTTGGATTATGGGTCAGAGAAATGGGAATGATCAATTTAGGATTCCTAGACTGAATAATTATGCAATAAAAATGGGAGAAAATCAATACTAAAGGAGGACAAAGCCAACAAACACTCTCCTTTGTGGCTATTTAATGTTTCATAATACTCAATATTTCAATATCTGTTCATTTCTAGAATAAAAAGGGAGGAGGATATGCAAATTGATTAAGGTGATTTTCCATAGTCAAAACAATTTTTGAAAATCTAAAAATTTGAAAACTCCTCATTTGTGAAATCTCTGTGACAGAATAATAGTTTGGGTAGATTGCATCATTGCATTACTTTATGTGGTCACCACAACAATGCTATAAGGTAGTTAACAGGAAGGTTTTTTTTTATTTTTTTATTTTTTCTTGAGATGGAGTTTTGCTCTTGTTGCCCGGGCTGGAGTGCAATGGCGCAATCTCAGCTTGCAGCAACCTCCGCCTCCCGGGTTCAAGCAATTCTCCTGCCTCAGCCACCTGAGTAGCTGGGATTACAGGCATGTGCCACCACGCCCAGCTAATTTTGTATTTTTAGTAGAGACGGGGTTTCTCCATGTTGGTCAGGCTGGTCTTGAACTCCCGACCTCAGGTGATTCGCCCGCCTCGGCCTCCCAAAGTGCTGGGATTACAGGCATGAGCCACCACGCCCAGCCTCAATAGGAAGTTTTTGAGGATGCAAAGAAGTTTGTTGTAGGGGAAAGAACACTGAATTGGGGATTAATGTCATCTAATGCAGTGCATCTCAGTTTGCATACACATCTGAATCACGTGAAGATTTTGCTAAGATGCAGGTTCTGATTCAGTAGGTCTGAGGTGGGGCCTGAGAGTCTGCATTTCTAACACCATCTCTCAAGTGAAGCCCCTGCTGCTAGTCTATAGGCCACACTTTGGTAGTAAGGATCTAGACCAGTGGTTCTCAAATTTCAGTTGTTTTGTTGGGCATTTAGCTTGTTTCATTTTTATATTATGAATAATGCTGGTATTAACATCCTTTAACATAAAGCTTCCTCAGCAATGCTGAATATTTTTTTAAAAGGCTAGGTAAATTGCAAGGAGTTTCATATACATTTTGACACTGCTCTCCAGAAAACAGTGGAGATGTTATACTGTTTCCAGTACATGGAAACTGTTACACTCTTTCCTGTATATGTTCCCATTTTGCCTCACTGTTACTCATTTAAAAGACTATTACTCAGTGTTAGTAACACTGTCTTCACATGTTTAGAACTTCAGCTGGGATAGAATAGAATAGGTAGAATTTCTGGGGGCTGACCACATATCTTCTGTCCCAGACATTCTCTTCATGTGGTGAGGCTGGACTTCCTCATGGTATGGTGGTCTCATGGTAGTTGGATTTCTCATATGGCTGCTAGCTTCTACCAGAGAGAGCTTTCTGAGACCCAGGCAGAATCTGCAAGGCTACTTATGACTTGGTCTTAGAAGTCATTCAGTGTCATTTCAACTGTATGCTGTTGGTCAAAAGCAAGTCATAAAGATAACTGAGATTCAAAGGGAAGGGACTAGATAAGGGCACAAATACTGAAAGGTAGGGGTGTGTGTGTGTGTGTGTGTGTGTGTGTGTGTGACTGACACTTCCTTCAGAAAACTTTTTCAGATGTTTATTGACTATTTATAAAACATGAAGATGATTCTCAAGTTGCTATGAATATTTTCTATTTATTGCAGGAAAATCCTGAAGAAGGAAGAGCCAGTATTTACAAATCAGTGATCATCAATACTTCTAAAGAGATGATGTGCTTCAGTGACTATCCAATCCCAGATCATTATCCTAACTTCATGCATAACGCCCAGGTCCTGGAGTATTTCAAGATGTATGCCAAAGAATTTGACCTTCTAAAGTATATTCGATTTAAGGTAGAAAATTGTGTGGATATCTTTGTGTTTGATGTTGTTTGCTAAGTAAATGAATAATGTGATTTCAATTACCAATGTTTACTTCTAAAGATTGGCTTGATTTGCACATGTATTTATCCTACTCAGGGAAAAACTCCATTCTTTGCCCTCCTTGCTCCTCAAAAATATTCAAGGGATGGTCTCGCTTTCATATATTTGGCTGCAGATACAGGGAGCCCCCTGGCAGAGTGTTTTCATCACCTTCATTTCACATTATTTGCACATAACTGCAATAAACAGGTGAAGGGAATTGCTTTCCCCATTACAGAAGGGAACTGAGAGGTATGGGAACTTTAAAACTTTCTGGTTCCACAGTCCTTTACTGCTTTGCCCTTTTGTACTTTCTGAAGTACTTTCCAATACATTTGTTTACATAAACATCATAAAACCCAGTGAAGTATAGTTGTTGGATAGTTAACTTTGGTGTAGAGGGAAGAACATGGAATTGCAGAACAAAAACCTGAATTCTGGTGCTTGCCCTACGACTAACTAACTTAGATGTTAGACAAGCAATTTCCTCAATTTCAATTTTTCAAAATTTTCTTGTTCGTAAAACAAGATAACTGTACTAGATCACTTCCGTGGTTCCTTCCTGCTCTAAAGTATTCTAGGACTTTTCTATAATTTATGATCATGACCATAAAAGAACAGATATTTCTGACAGCTGGCAAAAAGCCCAAAGCTTCTGCCTTCTGATTATCCTGCTAACTCATGCCTTTTTCTGCTTAACGACAATAAGAAAATGAAAACATCTAGTGAACTTCTAAAGTAAGTCATTTACATTCCATTAATGCTTCTCTTCATTTGTTTAAACAATACTTATTGAACAAGTTTGTTATCATACTAAGCATTGAATATGCAAAGACAGAAAAGAAAAATCAGTAACTTCATAGTCTACTTAAGGGGTAACAAATGAAGAAAAATTTTATTATAAATATAATTAATAAAAATAAAGAGTTACGTGGGGACAAATGCTAGAGATCTATACGTTGCAGTTTGGAGGAGAGATGTTGAACCCAACAGGACAGGTTCCAAGGAAGTTTTCTTAAAGGAGATAAAGTTTTCTTAAAGCTGAGTCTTGAAGGGTGAGTAGGAATCGACCAAATAAGGAATAAAAGGGTGATCTAGGCAGAGGCACCAGCCTGTGTAAAAAAGAACATGATAGAGGAACTATAAATAGTGCTGGATGGCCAGGGCATGCAGGGGTGGTCTCTCTCTCCCTCTCTCTCTCTTTTTTTTTTTTTTTTTTTTTTTGAGACAGAGTCTTGCTCTGTTGCTCAGGCTGGAGTACAGTGATACAATCTCGGCTCACTGCAACCTCCACCTCCCAAGTTCAAGCAATTCTCCTGCCTCAGCCTCCCAACTAGCTGGGAGTACAGGCACGTGCCACCACACCCGGCTAATTTTTGTATTTGTAGTAGAGACGGGGTTTCGTCATGTTGGCCAGGTGAGTTTTGAACTCCTGACCTCAGGTGATTCACCTGGCTCAGCTTCCCAAAATGCTGGGATTATAGGCGTGAGCCACCGCACCTGGCCAGGGGTGGTGTCTCTAATAGTCCATGAAGACATTATGGTCATAGGCCCTTAGAAGCACATACTGTTTCCTTAACCTAAGTAGGGTAACCCATATTTATTATTTTTATAAAGTTAAAAGTCGTAACACTATCCTATTTCACAGCCTCTTTCTTTATAGTTCCTTGTAAAATGGGTATTTATGGGAGCTAAAGGGAGATTCACTTCTATAAAGTGAGAGCCACTGAGGTGTTTTTCTACCCTGCCAGGAAAAGGCAGTCACTTGTTTAAAGGTGGCCAGGAGAAGAGAACCTGGGGTAAGAAGACATCAGAAGATCTCAGGACATATAGGGATCAGGAGAAGAATAGGCATTTAGTGCATGGAGTATCATAAAAACACAGGAGAAGCCCAGGCTTTAATCAGGTGTTACAGTGCCTTAGGACATGGACCGAGAGACCTAGTGACTTGCACTTTTCTAGAAGAGGAGGGTACATTAGCCTGCCAACACTATGTTATTTTTTTCTGTCTTGGGGAAGTTTTCTCATTCTGACCACAGCCCAACACAAAACAGTTCTTATTTGTGGAATATGAAAATCAGATATCCCGCGTGGGTCCTATTATGTGATAGTGCCTGTGATGCCAGCCCTTTGTGTGACACTGTGCAAGGAGAGCCATGTCAGGGATGTCCCTGTGGTTATCACTTTTCTTTTCAGACCACTGTGTGCAGTGTGAAGAAGCAGCCTGATTTTTCAACTTCAGGCCAATGGGAAGTGGTCACTGAGTCTGAAGGGAAAAAGGAGATGAATGTCTTTGATGGAGTCATGGTTTGCACTGGCCATCACACCGATGCTCATCTACCTCTGGAAAGCTTCCCTGGTGAGCAACTTACCAGGAAGGAAGACCTTTGACCCATGCCTGTGACCTGACCCCTGAGGAATGGGAGGATTGTAGTCTGAGTAATTCCTACTTTGGAATGAAGTAAGACTTACCCTAATTCTTCTTGTTCCCCAGAAAGATGTTGAGGTAACTTGTATTATTGTCATTTTTGTAATTTTGGAGATTAGAGCAAAATGTGAGGTCTCTTTAGTTTTACAATGACTTTAGTTTTTCTAAGTATCAAAAGGAAGAATGTGGAGTTCTTGAGGAGCATTAGGCTAAATGAGGAATTTTTCAGCGATAAACAGGAATATTGAGTTTCTAAGGAAGGAATGAAAGCTTGAAGAACTTCAGTCTTTGGCCTGGATTTTCATTTTTTTAAAAAGTACTCTGTATACTCTAAAGTATATAAGAATATATGTGCTATAAGCGAAATGGGAGTAGGTATTTAAGGGGATGAAAGGACAAAAGAGAATGGAGGTTTTCTGAGGCAGTTTTTATTTATAGTCTCTAAATCCAAAATACAAACACATCCTGAGTTAAGCAAAGTACCTATGACAAGGAAATCACAAGGTACTACTCTGAGGTTACGGGGAAAAAAAAAGGCAAAAATACTGAGAAAGGCAAGAAAGTAGCTGAGTAAAGAGAACACTTGGAGAATATATGCTTAAACTTAAGTCTGCAAAAAGACCAAGTGACTTGACAAATGATATCCATCATATAAACCATTACCCAATAATTATTTTCCCTTCTCTTGCAGGAATTGAGAAGTTCAAAGGGCAGTACTTCCACAGTCGAGACTATAAGAACCCAGAGGGATTCACTGGAAAGAGAGTCATTATAATTGGCATTGGGAATTCTGGAGGGGATCTGGCTGTAGAGATTAGCCACACAGCCAAGCAGGTTTGAATCACTCCATTATTTACTTTGCTTAACTCTAGCTTCAGTTTCTCCAAGGAAGCTGCAGGTGGGCCCAACAGAGAGTAGGGATACCTGCACATAGCCCATCAGTGCCAGTGGCAAATGTAGGGCTTGGTTTCATTACCTCAGTTGGCAACATTGTGATTGATGCTAATAGAGGAGTTAAGGCTACCAGTTAGAGTTCCATTATGCAGCTGGCCTCATACCAAGGAACTGGATCGGCTAAAGTCTGGGCTCATTATCCTAATCAGGCATCTTCTTAGAGTGTGCCTCTGGCTTTGATAAAGACCAAGTAATTGCTGGAGGTTGTTAGAGAGCAGTATTGAGAGTGAGGATCTTCTGTTGGCCAGCAGAAGTGCTATGTTCTTATATAAAGGAAAACACACTGTGATCATTAGAAACTTTTCACTCATAGGATAGTGGGTGAATTTTCCTTTACACTCCCCAAAAAGAAGCAATCTTATCTTCCCAAAGACAATGTAGGTATCCGTATAGCGTCCAAACCGTAGCACATGCAAGCAGCTTGCCCCTGCCTTTGCATACAGTTAGGTAACTCAGAATAACATTCATTCTAAAGCAATTATATCTCCTTGGCTTTTTGTTTTGTTCGTTTTGGTTTTTGTATAGCAGATTTTGAACTGAGAAGCAAGTGTCTTCACTATGAATTCCCTGAAAAAGACATGCCAATATTGTATTTTGTTATTAATGTCTTTATTGAATTAAACTCTATTGGCAATAGGTAAACATCTTGGTTGTTCTTTAGTAACTTTAATTAAGCCATGCTTCTCTACAAAGATGTTTTAACTTGTTTTATTTTAATGAGAAGCTTAGTGCTACAATTCTGTTAAATGACTCTTACTCAGCAACTTTGTTTGAAAAACACTTCTTCTCATTACTATCCTCATCTACAACCACAAAAATTATTTCATATGTTACTTCATGAATTAATTCAACAGACATTTATCAGGAAATAACAATATAAAAACAAGGATTAAAAATAATTAAAGTAATTATATAAACAAGGGTTAAAACGTGTGGGTGTTATGGTAGAAGAATGTGCAAAAAAGGAAGAGTGGGGACCCATGGCAAGAGCTTTCTTTAATATCATTGGCTTGTCAAATGGGCAGTTCTAAGGGATCTTGGCCTTACCTGCCCTGGGGAACTGCAGGTTGCCAAATAACAAAGCATTTCTGCATAAGGTGGCTGTGTCTGTGAGAAAGCCTGGGAAAATGCAAAGGAAAACTATGTCTGCATAGCAGAGGCAATACTGTCACACCACTAATGCAAGCTGAAGAAACTCAATTGCTGAGTTCTAACTTTTTGCTTTACTTGTAAATTGTATTCATGAAGATTTGTTTATAAATCAAACATTTTAAATGGACCTATATGTTTCAGTATATCATGGAAGTTTTTCATATAATTCTTGTGGATGCTTTTGTAAAGAGAAAACATTCCTTTCTTTCAATATTAATTTCATATAAGATCACATTGATTAAACAATTTTCCTTATATATCTGATTTGTAAATGGTATTTGCTTAAAACAAGGTATAAATGGAAAACTGAATTAAGAAATATGACAGCAGTTAAGCACTTATCAAGTGTTTACTATATACCACAACTTTTACAAAAACACTTCTTAATTATCACAACAGCCTTGTGATCTATGTATTATTGTTACTATTTCATAAATATGAAACCTTTTAATTAGGGCTCTAAGTGTTTTCGTTACTCATCAGAAATTATATAGCCGGCACACAAAACTGTTCAATTTCTAAGACCATATATGCCCTTTCAACTGTGACTGTGGAAGTACATAATTATCACAGCGCTTACAGTCACCACAGGGAAGATAAGATTTGTGAAGTAAACAATTATCCCTCTGTAGACAGGTCATCTTAGACAAAAAGACTATGAAGCAATGTACTTACATAACTTACCATCTGGAAGCCATCTCCAGACAGTTTCATAATGTAGGAAAAGTGATTCTTTTGCCAGGTAACTGAATATCAAATCTTTATCAGCTCTGAACATGGACTTTAGCCAGTGGAGGACACAGAAAGACTGACTAGCTTCCTGTTGTTCTACTAGCAATATTATTTTTCTCCATTAAATAATCAGTCAAACATTTCTTAAGCACAGGCTTTGGAGTTAGTCAGACCTGGGTTGGAAATTCAGCTCTGCCACTTACTAGCTCTGTGATCTCAGGCAAGTTATTCATCTTTTCCATACCCCTCATCTATAACATGGATGTAATAATACTTTCCTCAAGAGGTGGTTGTAATATAGATGAAGGACCTAGCACAATGACGTAAAGGTCACAAATCCCAATAAACGGAAGTGATGATAATCTGCTGTGGATGTGTAGGCTTTATCTCCTACCCTTGAGAAAACACATTTGAAGAGACAGAAATCAAGAGTGTAGAAAGTTTAATATCAACAAAAATGATAAATAGCAGGAGTTTTTGTAACAATGCAAACAATGTCAATGGCAAAAGAATGAGGGTTTTAGATTAAATGGTCTCCAGCTGCTTTCAACTTTACCAGTACATGATTTTTAATGAGTTCTACAGGTGATAAGTGCTAGAGAAGTTCAGAGGATGGGGAGAAAATTGTCAGCCTGAATGGTCACTGGTGTCTTCATGGAGGAGGCAGTCTTGATCCGGGTCTTTAAAATGAACAGGATTTGGAGAGTTAAGAAGAGAGAAGGCATTTCAGGCAGGCATAATGGCACTAAACAGAAATACAATGGTGGATTAGAGCAAGACATATTCTTGGACAGTAGATACACCAATTTAATTGTAAGTTTAGTGTTTGGGAAGGAAAATGGCAGGAAACAAACACAAAAACCCACAAAGATTATGCAGGGGTTAAAAAGCCAGACTAATGAGTTCGAACTGATTCTTGAAGAAAATGGGGGTGCTTTTGAAAGTTTATGGATCTGAGTGACAAAAGCAAACAATTTCTTCCATGCCCCAGGTTTTCCTCAGCACCAGGAGAGGGGCTTGGATCCTGAATCGTGTAGGGAACTATGGATATCCTTTTGATGTGTTGTTCTCTTCTCGACTTACACATTTTATGTGGAAGATCTGTGGCCAATCATTAGCAAACAAATATTTGGAAACAAAGATAAACCAAAGGTTTGACCATGAAATGTTTGGCCTGAAGCCTAAACACAGGTATGTTCCCAGGATGGGAGTACAGGGATAATGGCCAAAGCACAAGAATAAGGACTCTTCACACTGGCTAATAGTAGAGCTACCTCTACCCACACATTAAGAAAACCCATAGTGGCTGGGTGTGGTGGCTCACGCCTGTAATCCCAGCACTTTGGGAGGCAGAGGTGGGTAGATCACCTGAGGTCAGGAGTTCAAGACCATCCTGGCCAACATGGTGAAATCCCATCTCTACTAAAAATACAAAACTAGCCAGGCATGGTGGCACCTGTCTGTAGTACCAGCTATTCAGGAGGCTGAGGCAGGGGGAATCGCCTGAGCCCTGGAGGCAGAGGTTGCAGTGAGCTGAGATTGTGCCACTGCACTCCAGCCTGGGTGACAGAGTGAGACTCCGTCTCAAAAAAAAAAAAAGAAAGAAAAGAAAGCCTATAGACTCATAGAATCTGAAATAAGATTTCTAACTTGTACCCACAGATGTCCAAGATCTATTGCTCTGTGGGTTTTTAGTCTAGAATTCTCTTTGGCAGTAATGCTTTTCTCATTCCCCCAGGTATCAGTTCTTTTTGCATGATGCCCAACAACAAAATGGGAGCTGAGGGCAGCACATCATTTACTCATTGAGCACCTGTTATGAGCCAGGCATCATACATGGGCATGAAATACAGAGAGAAAAGACATAATAGTAATAGTAATAGAAATAACACTCACCTTTCTGAGGACTTTCTATAAGATAAGCACAGTGCTAAATGAGTTACATGCAGTATCTCACTTAATCCTTACAAGAGCCCTATAAGTTGGGACTATTTTTGTTTCACAGTGAGGAGGTCAATGCAAACCTACTCCAAAGGCTGAGGAAGCTGAGAGACTGAAGAAAAAGCTGACAGATTCAGTTTCTTAGAAACATTTTATAGGGACTTACAAACAGAAGCCATGTCTGTCTCAGGCAGTGGTGAGACAAGATGGTAGATCCCCACACCATTACCTCCCGACCCAGGGATTATATACATTAGGGGAGGGGCACACATACTTCAGAGCGAATGGGTAGGAGTTTGCCCTAAGAGTGGGATTTACGGTAAGTACATGCTATTAAACAACAGATTAACTGGAAATCTCAGAGGTATTCCTGGAACCAGGGTTGATCAGAAGTCAATATGGTAGATTAGCTTCTAAGATGGAGTTGCTTTGGCCTCCACAATTTTTTATCTACATTTTACAGATATAAAAACTGAGATGTAGAAAAAGTAAGCAATTTTCCCGAGGGCAACAGAAATAATAAATGGCAGACTCAAGAAATAGATCTTACCTTAAATACTCTAATGAGAAGAAACAGGACAGAGTATAATGAAGAAATACATAGAGCGCTATGAAAGTACAAAGGATGGGGTCCTCACAGAACCAGGGAGGGAAAACATTTCTAGAGGCTGATTCCAAATTTATTTTCCCTCCAACTTTTTATTTTTGAAAATGTTCAGATCTACAGAAAAGTTGCAAAATGATAAGTACAATGAGCACCCATATACCCTTCACCTGGATTTACCTGTTAAGTTTGCTATATTTGCTTCCTCTCCTTCCCCCTCTCTGTAGATACATCCACAAATATAGGGCATACATACACAAGTACATTTTTTTTTTCTGAAACCATTTGAGTACGTTACAGTCATTAAGACAGTTTAAATACTTCAGTGTGTATCAAATAAGAAAAAGGGCATTCTCCTACATAACCATCATATAATTATCACACCTGGGAAATTTAACGTTGATAAAATACATTACTACATTGGCAATATCCCCAATTGCCCCAATAATATTTTTTATAGCTTTAAAAAATCTTTTTAAATCTAGTGTCCTGTCAGGTCATCAATCACCCCATTACATTTAGTTGTCATGTCTCTTTAATCTCTCTTAATCTGAAATAATTCTCTCTTTGACATGGGCTTTCTTTTTAAGAACCCAAGGCATTGTTTTGTAGAGAGTCTCTAAATTTAGACTTGCATAGTTTTCTTCCTTTTTCATATTCAGGTGAAATGTTTTTTACACATATACTACATAGGGGATGCTGGTCTTAGGGGGTCATATCAAGAGTTACATGATGTCAGCGTCTCTCACAGTAATTATGCTAAATTTGACCACTTAGATAAGGTGGTATAGATACCACCGAGTTTCTCCACTATAAAGATATTTTTTCCCTTTGAAGTTAATCAGTGTGGTGACATTTGGAGACTGTGTTTCCTAAAAACCTTTCACCTAATTATTTTAGCATGCATGTTTTTGGTGGTTGCAAAATAAATTGAGGCTTTGTTGAATAATAGGAGATAGCCAAACAAATAGAACAAGGGAATAGCATTCTAATTATAAAAACAAAGTCTCGGAACAGCAAAAAATACATAATGCTCCAGGACCTGCATGTAGTCTGGAATGGCTGGACCATATAGCAAAGATGGAAGAGTGACTGAATGTATCTCTAGGTTCATCAGGCATGACAGCCTTTGCTCTACTACATAAAAAGTATGGAATGAAGACAGTCCAAAGCCATTCAAAGATTTAGGCAAGTGAGTAACATAATAATACATACATTTTAGAAAGACCATTTTGAAAATGGTGTGGGAGTGGGATGGGACAGAAGGTCCTAAAGACAATTGTATCATCTGGTTGAGATAAAGAGTAGATAAAACTATTCTGGGGATGTTAAGAGGAGAAAGGGAAAAGGCTTGGTGACCAGATATAAGACTCATGGTTTTGTGGGTTCGGCAACTATATGGATGGATGGTGGTATTGCTGGTGAAAAGGAGTAGGTTTGGAGAAAATGATGAAATCATTAGGTTGGAATGCAGAACACAATCGACCTAGTGTCAAAGCATAACTAAATGCAATAAACCAGTAGTGGTAATTTAAACATATAAAGTTCCTGAGGCCAGGATAGCTCCGTCTGAAGATGAGTTAATTTAGTATTCAGGCATTAAGACTGCTTTTTAGGCCAGGTGCTGTGGCTCATGCCTGCAATCCCAGCACTTTGGGAGGCCAAAGTGGGAGGATCATGAGGTGAGGAGTTCGAGGCCAGCCTGGCCAACATGGTGAAACCCCGTCTCTACTAAAAATACAAAAATTAGCCAGGCATGGTGGCAGGTGCCTGTAGTCCAAGCTACTCAGGAGGCTGAGGCGGGAGAATCACTTGAACCTGGGAGGTGGAGGTTGCAGTGAGCCAAGATCGTGCCACCGCACTCCAGCTTGCGCAACAGAGTGAGACTCTATCTCAAAAAAAAAAAAAAAAAAAAAAAAAAAAAAAAAAAGACTGCTTTTTAGAAAGATCCATGATACTAGGAACCAGCCTTATTATTATTAAAAGTAATGGCAAAAAAAAGCAATTACTTTTGCACCAGCCCAATGTTTCCAGTATCCATATCCTACGCTGTCCCTAGGAAACAATAACAGGCCCAAAGTATACCAAGATAATTCATTGAAAACAACTTTGAGATAAATTCTAAAATCCCAGGCTGTGTATCATTGGACAAGTCACGTAACTTTTCTAGGCCTCAATTTCCTCATTTATAAAACCGGGATAATGACACCTGTTCTGCTTCCTTCATAGAGTTTTGTGAGAGTCAAATAAGTTAATGCATGTAAAAGCCACTTACAAACTGTAAGTTGCTACATACATGTAATTTATTATACAGTTTGGAACACAGTGGCCTAAACCTAGCTCTTGAGCCTTTGAAACTGGAAATGAGACTGAACAGAATGTTGACAGCTTAGTTGTGTCAGACTTCTTGATATGAGGATACAAACTATTGACCTGTGGCCTTATCATATCACACACAGAATATTACTGTTACTTGAGAAATCATATATCCACTCCTCAAACAACACTCTTCCTTCACCCCTCCAACACTGTCCCTTTCAGTGCATCCAGGGTCCAACTTCAGCTCTGATCTTCATCTGTGCCAACCTAGTGTAAATTAGACCTTTCCCAAACTTCATGCATAGACCAAGGGGAAGATTATTGGCATACTGTTTACCTCCACCAAAGCAAAATTTTACTTATATGGTACTGATTTCTCTTTCTCTCATTTCTCCTTCACTTGATCTTTGTCACCACTCACAGAGCTCTGAGTCAGCATCCAACCGTAAATGATGACCTGCCAAATCGTATCATTTCTGGCTTGGTGAAAGTGAAAGGAAATGTGAAGGAATTCACGGAGACAGCTGCCATATTTGAGGATGGCTCCAGGGAGGATGACATTGATGCTGTTATCTTTGCCACAGGCTATAGCTTTGCCTTTCCATTTCTGGAAGATTCCGTCAAAGTGGTCAAAAACAAGATATCCTTGTATAAAAGGGTCTTCCCTCCTAACCTGGAAAGGCCAACTCTTGCAATCATAGGCTTGATTCAGCCCTTAGGAGCCATTATGCCCATTTCAGAGCTCCAAGGACGCTGGGCCACTCAGGTATTTAAAGGTAAGTGACCATGCAAATAGACTACTTAATTACTTGGTGATATGTTTACCTCTGTTTAGATAGTTGTTTCTAAATAGCTAGAGATAGCATGTATGATTACAACAGTGCCTAGCACAAAGTTAGTACAGAAAAATTTATTTTTGAGTGTATCTAAAGTAGCAATTTATAACCATGGACATACATCATACCTGGGAAATTTTTCCAAGCTATGCATGCTTTGAAACCATCCTTGCTGATGCTTATTTAGTTAGCCTGGGGTGAGGCAGTCATAACATCTTTGAGAAAAATATTCCCCAGTGATTCCAATGTGTACTCCAAATTAGAATTTACTCATCTAGATTTTAGGCAACTGGCATATATTTATGAAGTAAAATAGTTTTATCTTCTTTCATTATAGATAAAATAAAATATAGAAATAGTATGACTTGCTTTCGGCAAAAAATTAAGACCTGATTGGAGACTAGTCAATAATGTAGGATATTCAATCTCCCAAATTCTCACTTTTCTCCTTTTATATCCCCTCTTTCAGTTTTGGCTAGGAATATATGAAAAAAATGATGGGGAATAGGTTTCATATGAGTCAGTAGAATGCTATAGCTTCCAAATAAATAATTAAATCTAGCATCATTTAAAAACTATAATGTCCTAGAACATTACAACTGTTGTTCTCTAAACTGGCCAGACCACACCTAATGATACATTTTAAAAGTGAAGCTGGAGTGCGTTAAATAAGGAGAGCTGGAGTGCGTTAAATAAGTGCGTTAAATAAATGGTTTAAGGGATTTGAAAACATGCCATCTGAAGTACATGTGAAACAGTTGAAGAGAGATTTAGCCTGGAGAAGATAAACTTCAGGAGAGATATGAGAATTTCCTTCAAATATCTGAAGGGAAGGCCCATGAAAGCAGGATTAGATTTACTCAGTATAGCTTTAAAGGGTCAAACCAGAATCAAGGAGTCAAATCTTGAGGGTTACACATCAGCTTACCATTAAGAAGAAAATCCAAAACCTTTTTCCTATCAGCCAATGCCATTTCATGATGGAACCGGCTGCCTCTGAAATTCTAAGCAGAATAGGAAAAGGATGCCAAATGACTGAACACTCACTGGGCCGGGGCGGGATGGGGGAAGGTATGGAGTAGATTCAAGCCTCAGGATAAAGAGAAACAAGGTGATGTTTAAGGGTCCTTCTAAAGAAGAAATTCACTGATTCTATGGTTGTTATAACAAAATTTGCTATTGTTACTAGCATTTAATTAAAACTCAGAGTTCCTGTTGGAATTACACCTTTTCTGTTTCCCCTAGTGAAAATCTTCACAGTTGCAGAGAGAAAAAGAACCAATGTTATTAGAGTTGATAATTCAACAACCTTTCTAAATTTCCCCAAATTTCTATTACTTCCAGTCCTATCCAGCAGATTATGTACTACCTGAGAGCACTATACAAGTAGTCAAACGCAAATAGCCCATTAGGTTGGCCTAATTCTAGTCATATTAAAGTGATCTTTTAATTGGGTCAATTATATAAGGGGAGAACAGTTCATTAAAACAGGCCACAGCATCTTAGTATACTTTAAGCAACTGGGACTCTTTTCTAAGACCAAGTGAATTATTGAGAGGAAATAGAGAAAATGAGTATTTGCAAGAGTCTACATTATGGCTATGAGATTAGGGGATCTTAGGGAAAATGTACAAAAAGCCCAGCTTCCTATGGTAGCAGAAGCCTAGTGCTAATTCCTCTAGCTTTTTTCTAACACCTGGAAGGAAGAAATCTTCAGAATTCTATAACTTTACCAGACTTCCAACAGGAACCCTGGGTTTTTTATTCTGTCCATGACCAATCTGTCTGCCTCCCACATTCTTGCCTTTCTCTTCCCTGAATTATCCCTTCACTATGCCAATTTTAGACCCTTTGGATTAGCTTGGTTTTCCCATTTTTTCATGTCTGCCCAACAAAGCCTGCATCCTTCCTTGTCTGTCCCCTACCAAGCCCCATTTTCCTTCTTCTTCTGTTCTCTGGAATTATTGTTCTCTTGTCAAGAAAATGTTCTACTCTTTTCTAGAACACTGAATTTACTTCCTTGCCTTGACTGAAATGAAACGTAGTTTTTTTCATTGCTTCTTTTGCAGCCCTTGCAAGTGTTTTATTTTCACTCAGCAACTTTCTTTCCTAGAAAACTATATCAAGTTACACCAAATCTCTGGATCACAAGAAGGCATTATGTCATAACCTGGCATTCAAGATCCTCCACAAATTGGATACAACCTCCAATTTCAGGCCCATCTTTTTTTTTTTTTTTTTTTTTTGAGACGAAGTCTCGCTCTGTCACCCAGGCTGGAGTGCAGTGGCGCTATCTTGGCTCACTGCAAGCTCCGCCTCCTGGGTTCACGCCATTCTCCTGCCTCAGCTCCCAAGTAGCTGGGACTACAGGCGCCCGCCACCACACCCAGCTAGTTTTTTTGTATTTTTTTAGTAGAGATGGGGTTTCACCGTGTTAGCCAGGATGGTCTTAATCTCCTGACCTCATGATCCACCCATCTCAGCCTCCCACAGTGCTGGGATTACAGGCGTGAGCCACCACGCCTGGCCTCAGGCCCATCTTTCACTAGTCTTTACCATACTTCCCATAATACTCTAGATGCATTGGATGACATACCCACTAAGCAGCAAACACAGCAGGTACCCTTGTACCCTGTGCTTTTGCTTCCACTGTCCTTTCTCCTTGATATGCCTCCCTTTACTTTTTATTTGTATAGGAAAAGCCTATGCATATTTCTTCCCTCCCTTCATAGTATAGTGATAGCTCTTTAAGTAAAGGACTCATGTTTATTTGCCTTTGTATTGCAAGTCTAGACCAGTGCCTAGCACATAAGAGGTATCTAATAAACATCTATTCTAATAAATGCCAGTTTAGCCTTGAGGTAAATGAAATTCTAAATTCTGATGTAGAAATTTCTTACCTGAGGATCTCAGCTTCTGGGCTACCTTAGCCAATTTCCAGTTATGTTAAAAGCCTGAAAAGCCTGAACTGGACTGAAATTGCAGAATGGGAGCCAGATCTCTTTTGTCTCGTAACATCAGCTATACATTGAAATATGCAGGGGCAAGTCAGGAGTACACAGATACAACCTGCTTTAGGCTGACAGCAGACTGAAGGCCTGCTACCACAGAACTATAATTCAGGCTCTCTTCCTTCCCACCTTGTCTTGGAACCCTTGGAAGATCTCTGAACTTCAGTTCCTCACTGTTCTTCAACATTCTTCAGATAACATATACTGACCTCTTAGTATGTACCAGGCCCTCTGCTAGGGGCTGGAGATGCAAATATGACCAAACAGAAAATCCCTAACTTTCTAGAATGCAGAGTCAAGCAAGGAAGACTGTGTTAGTCCATTATCATGCTGCTATAAAGAACTGCCTGAGTCTGAGTAGTTTCTACTACTCAGAGGTTTAATTCTACTACTCAGGAAAGAGGTTTAATTCACTCACAGTTCTGCATGGCTGGGGAGGCCTCAGGAAACTTACAATCACGGCAGACAGCACCTCTTCACAGGGTGGCAGGAGAGAGAATGAGTGCTGAGTGAAAGGGGAAGCCCCTTATAAAACCATCAGATCTTGTGAGAACTTACTCACTATCATGAGAACAGCATGAGCAGCCTGAGGGTAACCACCCCATGATTAAATCACCTCCCACCAGGTCCCTCCCATGACACATGGGGATTATGGGACCCGCCATTCAAGATAAGATTTGGGTGGGGACACAGCCAAACCATATCAAACACAGACAAGTAAACAGACACTTAATGATTTGTTCATTCAGCAGATATTTAACTAGACCCTAAACAAGTGCTCCAGTAGCAATGCAGAAGAGCTGCCATGGGAGTAACGGGCAATAAGTACCCAATTCTCCCTACAACTACATAGGAATTTACTAAAAGAACAGGGAAATATTGACCATGGAGGGGATATAATCACTACTGTTTATGCAAAGTTAGATAAAAGTGACAGAACAAATAGAGTTCTGGGAACTGCAAGTAGTTCAGAATGCTAGTAAATAAAGTGTTATAGGAATGAAGGAAAATGAAACTAGGCATATTCACAGGCAATATCAAGAAATTCGTATTTAAGGTACACAGTGGAGAACCACTGAAGGATTTTAAGTGGAAGAGGAGTCAAATCAGATGTGCAGTTTAGAAGATATGTTAGAGAGGAGTGAAATGGGAAATAGGTCAGTAAGAGCCTGTGGTAAAAGTCTCAGTAAGACATCATGAGGGCTTTAAACCAAGGCAATGACAATCTAAAGGAATTGGAGAAGCCAGACTTAAACGAAATTTCACAGGCAAATCTGAAGAATTTGGTGACAGAAAGCATATTGGAGAAGAGAGACAGAAAAGAATCTGTTCAGGTGTTGAGGCCATTCATTTGAATTGGGAATCTAGGATGGGGAGGAAAGACCTGGAGGGAGATAAGAAATATGGTAAAGCTAATATGTCTAAACAAGGAAACACTGCAAAAACAAAATTTATGAATTAAGACATAACTGTACCACAGGGTATATAGGTAAAAAGATGTATACATCTTTTTAAAATTTTTTAATTTGTAAAAATTTTTTCACCCCATGAGATCTAGACTAAGATGTATATACATCTTTATCTATCTATAGACAGACAGAGAAATACAGGGTTTTTGTTGTTTTTTTTCTCTCATTTATGAATTGGGTGTCTCCCACAATCAAGAAATACACCTCCTCCTTCATGTTTCTAGCTAATAGAAGTAAAACTTGTGGTTGTGGAGAAGTAATTTGGAAATTGACTCTCAAAAGGCATTTCTTGAATATCCAAAGAGACCTATGATTAATCTTCAATGAAGCATTTCAGTGTTTCCTAATTGATTTGTGAAGATAAGTAATAATTCCCATGGCTAAAATGTAAAAACATATGGAAAACCACAGAAGGCTATTTGAGAGTGATGAACTTCTGAGTTCCATATTTTAAGAGGGATACACCAGGATAGTTATTAGAGTATGCTTAGTGAAGGGCAAGCAAGATGGCAGAGAATGTGAAACCCGTTATATGGGAAACATGTATTTTTAGCTTGATAATTAGAAGACTTAAAGGAGTTACTACAATCATTTCCAAATATTTCGAGAGCTGTCATGTATTAACATTAAACTCTGTGGCTCCAGAAGGCAGAGCTTGGTCAATGGTACAAATGCAGAGTCGGATCTTGGGGTCAATAAAAATAATAATGTTCCAGCAGCTAGAGCAGTCAAATAATTGTATAATCACCTCAGATATAATTATTATAGATACCCATCACCAGAGATGTTCTTTTTTTTTTTTTGAGACGGAGTCTTGCTCTGTCGCCCGGGCTGGAGTGCAGTGGCCGGATCTCAGCTCACTGCAAGCTCCGCCTCCCGGGTTTACGCCATTCTCCTGCCTCAGCCTCCCGAGTAGCTGGGACTACAGGCGCCCGCCACCACGCCCGGCTAGTTTTTTGTATTTTTTAGTAGAGACGGGATTTCACCATGTTAGCCAGGATGGTCTCGATCTTCTGACCTCGTGATCCGCCCACCTCAGCCTCCCAAAGTGCTGGGATTACAGGCTTGAGCCACCGCGCCCGGCCTTACCAGAGATGTTTAAAGAGGAATGAGATAACCACAAGGTTAGAGTACTTGTAGAAAGAACACTTGTATCAGGTAAAATATATTGCCATTCTGAAATTCTATATTCCACAATTTTATGGAGTGACACCTTAGGACTGGATGTGGCCAAAATCTTCTACATGGCATAGTCCCTAGTTATAGGGGCATACAACTAATTGTTTAAGCTTAGCATTATTCATACTGATTTAAATACTATTTAGCCTTTGTCTAGCCCTGTCCTTGGTATATAATTCCTACAAATGGAACTGTGTATGCATCATACTTAAATTTATCAGTCAAGATTAGGTATTACGAGTTCCCCTTGGCCTTAACCCCTACTCTTATCAAAGAAACATGTTTAAAGATGAGGCTTATCTTCCACAGGACTTTAGGCATTAAAAAGTGATTTTTTATTTTGGCCGGGCGCGGTGGCTCATGCCTGTAATCCCAGTACCTTGGGAGGCAGAGGCGGATGGATCACCTGAGGCCAGGAGTTCGAGACCAGCCTGACCAATATGATAAAACCTCCTCTCTACTAAAATTACAAAAAAAAATTAGCTGGGTTTGGTGGCATGCACCTGTAGTCCCAGCTACTCAGGAGGCTGAGGCAAAAGAATTGCTTGAACCTGGGAGGCGGAGGTTGCAGTGAGATCACACCACTGCACTCCAGCCTGGACGACACAGCAAGAGTCCGTCTAAAAAAAAAAAAATTATTTTTACTCCTTCTCTTTCTGTTGATATAAGGCCCCTTTGTTACGAAGAATACAGGTGCAGGTGTGTTTCCCCACTCCCCTGCCCTTTAACTTTGTAACTGATTTTCCATATACTTTTAAGGTCATTTTCTCATGTCCATATTTCATTTCCCAATTGAAAGACTACATCAGGGAGGAGGCAGGTATTGGTTGGAAGTCAGAGTAGGGGAAATCTCTTCCAAAGACAAAGGAGAATAAGTAGAGTAAGCTACAGACATTAATATTATATTGTGGTGGTGGTAGAGTAATGATCAAGGGAATTGTAACCTCCTTGAGTACAGGAAACTATCCTGTATTTCTTTGAATTCTCCATAGCATAGTAATTGTTTATAGGATTAGTGTTCCTACTGAGGTAATTTTACAGTTAAAATTTTAATTTTTATCTTTAGGGCTAAAGACATTGCCCTCACAGAGTGAAATGATGGCAGAAATATCTAAAACTCAAGAGAAAATTGAAAAAAGGTAAGAAGATCTCCCAGGAAGATATACGGTTACATTTCTACTTATTTCTTAATAAGAGAAATATTGTACTATATTTAACTTCCTCATGTTAGCTTGAGGATTTAGATTCTATTATGAAGAAAAAAGGAAAAATAGTCTGTGACAATAGAATGGAGAAATAGCACTAGTAGTCTAAATATGGATAAGAAAGGAGAGAAAAGTTTTAGGTGTCTAAAATCCCATGTTTAATGCCTTAAAAAAGTCACATCGGAAAACACATTTGGAAATAAAATCAGAAGGCAGAAGGTGTATTATTTTTGTGAGGATTACTTGACGTGCTAGTAGACTTGCCAGAGGAAGGAAGAGTGACAGTGGATGAATGAGAGGCAGCTATGGGTGAATTACAAATCTGTAGGTAGATTTACAAGTCTGCAGTGGCCGCTTTGCTGGCTATGCTCATGTGACAGCATGCTCAAGTCACAGTGGCTCATGGTATGAAGAGTCCATGTGAGCTGGGAACATGGTAACAGCCAGCTGCTTAGTGTTTTGGTGAACACAGTCATTTAGCAGTCTGAATTTCACAACTTAAGCTCAATCGCTGGGTGTTTTTTATTTGGACAAAGTGAAAATTGATGGTAAGTCTCCAAATTTCTGTGGAAAACTGACAGACAATCGTTCCAGGCCTAAAGAGGTGGTTATCTTCAACTGATTATACTAGCATGACTTTCCTTCATGTAGGAGGAGAATAAAGTTTTTATTTAATTCCATTACCACTTCCAGGCGCTCTCCTATTTTCCTCCTTCCTTTCACTGCCAAACTTCTGCACTAAATTTTCTTTTTTTTTTTTGAGGCGGAGTCTCGCTCTGTCGCCCAGGCTGGAGTGCAGTGGCGCGATCTCGGCTCACTGCAAGCTCTGCCTCCCGGGTTCCCGCCATTCTCCTGCCTCAGCCTCCCGAGTAGCTGGGACTACAGGTGCCGCCACCACGCCCGGCTAATTTTTTTGTATTTTTAGTAGAGACGGGGTTTCATTGTGTTAGCCAGGATGGTCTCGATCTCCTGACCTCGTGATCCGCCCGTCTCGGCCTCCCAAAGTGCTGGGATTACAGGCTTGAGCCACCGCGCCCGGCCTGCACTAAATTTTCTAAATTCTCACCTTTTGCTCCCTCCTAAGCCTTCTGCATTGTTAACTTCCATCCTTACTCCTTAAACTGCCCTTTTTATTTTTATTTATTTATTTATTTATTTATTTATTTATTTATTGAGACGGAGCCTCACTCTGTTACCCAGGCTGGAGTCAGTGGCACGATCTTGGCTCACTGCAACCTCTGCCTCTTGGATTCAAGCGATTCTCCTGCCTCAGCCTCCTAAGTAGCTGGGACTACAGGTGCACACCACCAAACCCAGCTAATTTTTGTATTTTTAGTAGAGACAGGTTTCTCCATGTTGACCAGGCTGGTCTCAAACTCCTGACCTCATGATCCACCCGCCTCAGCCTCCCTAAGTGCTGGCATTACAGGCGGAAGCCACCGGACCGGTCGGAAACTGCTCTCTTAAAGGTCACCTGTGACCAGCTTCATTTTCCTTCTTCTCACTACTGAGTTTGGTGCTTTTAAACATTTCTTCCTTCTTGGAGTGCTTTCTTTTCTGGCTCTAAAGTATCTTATTTTAACTTTCCTCCTCTCTTTCCTTTGACTTATTTTTGTCTAACCACCTTCTGACCCTGAGTAGTCAGTAACCCAAGGATATAATATAACCTTTATTAAAGGCTATGTATATACATTGTTTTATATGAGTTTATTTAATCTGCATAATTAAAGTAGAAAATAGTGAACCTCTTTTGTGAAACTTTCATGAATACTTTAGCTTTTTTTTTTTTTTTTTTTTTTGAGATGGGGTCTCACTCTGTTACCTAGGCTGGAGTGAAGTGGTGTGATCTTGGCTCACTGCAACCTCCACTTCCTGGGGTCAAACAATTCTCCTGCCTCAGCCTCCCAAGTAGCTGGGACTGCAGGCGCGCTAACAATGCCCGGCTAATTTTTGTGTTTTCTGTAGAGATGGGGTTTCGCCATGTTGCCCAGGCTGATCTCGAACTCCTGAGCTCAAAGTGATCTGCCTGCCTCAGCCTCCCAAACTGCTAGGATTACAGGCATGAAACACCACGCCCAACCTCATGAATAGTATAGATCTTGACCTACTATTATAGGATAAATAAATGTATGCCTACAAACCCTTAAGCCAACATATGGTTCATAACGGAAAGCTCTCAAATTTTTTACAGTTTTACCTTTTTCTCTCCTAAACTTAGTCCCATTTCAATAAATTCCTACTTGACCCTCTATCAGGTCCTCTGAAATTCCATCTCACCAGTTCTACCTCAAATTTATTTTCTATCATTTTTTTCCTGTCCCTATCCCTGGATTCTTCAATCTCAACTGGCTTGATTTGGCTTTTCTCTTCTTCTCTGTCCTACAGTTCTTTCTTTTCATTACAGAAAGTAAAAAGTGAAAGTCACTCATTAGCTCACCAAATCCCACTCCACCACACAGATATCACTGTTAATCAAACACATTTTCCCCCTAAAAAGTTGTTTTAAGTCTTTAAATCTGTACTTGGTGTAATCATTCCATTTGTCTCCATTTGGAGGGCTACTTCCTCTTGTGGAGTAAGTCACTCTCCCTCATCCTTTCAGGATTCCAAATTAGCATTGGCCCTGGGAAGTCCTGCCCTGTGGACCTTGTCACCATTCCCTCATAAAATAATTGAGGATGCCATACTTGAGAATTTTTGTAATGGGTTTTCTCTTTCTCCTAACATCAGAGTCCTTTGTATCTGAATGTGCTATACCTGGCCCTCATCTTATCTGTATCTTTCACATCCTTCAAGAACCTAATGATTACAGCTCTTTTAACTATCCCCTCTCCACATTCCTATTTAGCAGTCTGAAACCACTCAGAAGTCTCTGCTTCATGTTTATCTCTTTTATCTCCTTTTGTAGATCCTAAGATCCTTAAGGACAGTGACAAATGTTTTATCTTTCTTCTCTATATTCCACAGCTCCTAGTCCGATATTAAGCCAATAGCAGGCACTCAGAAGGCTGTAATTGATTGACTGACTGATTGAATTATTGCTAGGCCACGGTTTCTGTCTTTTCTACTTTAGGTATGTGGAGAGCCAACGCCATACCATTCAGGGAGACTACATAGATACCATGGAAGAGCTTGCTGATTTGGTGGGGGTCAGGCCCAATCTGCTGTCTCTGGCCTTCACTGACCCCAAGCTGGCATTACACTTATTACTGGGACCCTGCACCCCAATCCACTATCGTCTACAGGGCCCTGGAAAGTGGGATGGGGCCCGAAAAGCTATCCTCACCACAGATGATCGCATCAGGAAGCCTCTGATGACAAGAGTAGTTGAAAGGAGTAGTTCTATGACTTCAACAATGACAATGGGCAAGTTTATGCTAGCTCTTGCCTTCTTTGCTATAATTATAGCTTATTTCTAGTTATCCTATTATCACTGCCCTGTTTTTCATTGGGCAGCTTATCTACAGATGCCTTCAGAATCTGACAAGATTGACTCTCAGTTTCATATTGCCCAGAAATCTACTTTAATGTCTCTTTCAAAAGCATTAATTCACTTTCCTTTTTCCTACAATGAAACCTGTTTTTCATTTGTAGTAACTCATCTCCCTTCCACTCGTGATCCATCACTCTTCCTTGTGGTAATCCCTAGACTGTGAGCTCAGGTACCTTTTAGTCATCTTTGTATGTCTTTAGCAGAGTTCTTGACATGTGGTAGATGCTTCATAAATGTTTGTTGTTTATCAAATTTTATGGTAGGGAGAGTAAGTCAGCATCTGTGTAAAATTGCTTACTCCACGTAACTCTTCTTCTGATAGGATTTGATTTTCTATTAGAAGCTCAATTTTTTTTTCATATTATAACTAAATGTTTCCTGAGAGATAAGAGAAATAATGTTCTTACAATAGTTGTATGTTTCTAAGATAAGACATAGATGCTTAAGACATTTTGTTTCACTTGCTGTTCACTAGTGTACTTGATACATGGTCATTTTTAGCCCTTTTCCTTAGGGACCATGTCTTTATTTTCTCAATAAAGAAATTACTTTCAACTTTCTAGGCTCACAGTCATTCAGATAATCTACCATCTGCCAATGAGATCAACTTGGTTGAGAATTTGGGGATTTTAAATTAGCTGTCCTACCTTCTTAAATCTCTTTGTTCCCATATTAGGATCCAACACAACTTTATCTTAGGAAATATGATAAGTAGCTTCCAACTGTTGTAGTGTGGTCTACAAATGTGATTTGATTCATCTTCCCCCACTCTAATTTTCTCCCCTTTTCTCCTCCCTTACATGGAGTCTAAGTAATAAGTATTTGAACAAGTCATTTATGTATTAAATTAGAATTGATATTAACTAAATGTACGAACATTCTGCTTATACCAGTTTTTCTCATGTCATAAAGTGTAGTTCTGAAAAACAGAGCAAATGAAATGCAAAGCAGGGACTTACGTTTACATCCCAGTGCCACTGATGATTCTGTTTTCTCATCTGTGGAAGTTTCACTGTTCTTGTTTCATGGAGAAATTCACTAAGTGTCAGCTGTCAGGCACATTGAACTCAGGTGATGTTCATAAATAGCTCTTGTACAATATGTTTGTATTTGGATTGCTGCTTATTACTTAACAACAGGATAAATCTGAACAATGGAAAAGAACAACATTAGAGATTATTGTCTTTCCAAATACAAACACATGTAAGAGAACCAGAAATGTGAGAACTACAACGTCTTCTTGTTTAAGCATTTAGACAATTGCCTACCCTTTCACTGAATTTACCTGTGGAATGCCTTTTGAGAGTTAGAACTGAGAATTGGTATTACTTTTCAGGTCTTTTGCTTTCCATAATCCTTGTGATACTGGAGATTTATCATCTATTAAAATGGACCGGCCGGGCGCGGTGGCTCAAGCCTGTAATCCCAGCACTTTGGGAGGCCGAGACGGGCGGATCACGAGGTCGGGAGATCGAGACCATCCTGGTTAACACGGTGAAACCCCGTCTCTACTAAAAAAATACAAAAAACTAGCCGGGCGAGGTGGCGGGCGCCTGTAGTCCCAGCTACTCGGGAGGCTGAGGCAGGAGAATGGCGTGAACCCGGGAGGCGGAGCTTGCAGTGAGCTGAGATTCGGCCACTGCACTCCAGCCTGGGTGACAGAGCGAGACTCCGTCTCAAAAAAAAAAAAAAAAAAAATGGACCTAGTATTTTTAAATCTGCAGATCAAAAGCAAATTGAATGTCTCTTGCTTCCTTTTAATTTCTTTTAACATATAAATTTGTTTCTCTTTTAGCATATAAATTTGTTGAATTAACAGCCCTTTCATAATATAATTCCTAGTTATCGGCAATAAGTACACCGGTTTCTTTTTAAAATTAGGAGTATGTAATTCTAAATTAATTGATTCTCTCATTGTACATATTATATGTAAGGTTATAAAAAAAATCATTGGTCAATGATTTTTTAGCTCAACCGAGCTAAAAGTAAGATGTGAACAGGAAATTGAACTAAAAACAACTTAAGATACAAAGCTCTTGTTACTGATAATGTCTAATAATATTCATCAATTTACTATATCTTGCTCTTACATTAAAATGTTCTATCATTTTCCTAATTATTTTAAAGCCGATTACATATATATATATATATATATATTCTTGTAGTGCCAGAAAATAAGGAAGTGCTCAAAAAGCAAACTCAATGGCATATGTCAAAGGGACACAAGAGCCATCTCAAAGTGGTCCCAATGGCCAAAGCTAGAATAATTTGAGCAATAAAATAACCTAGTATTGAATTATAACATAAAATATGAAAAATGCCCATGAGTTCATGCTGATATAAATAAATGATTGAATAAATTAATAAATGGGGTAGAATAGATGAATCTCCCATGAAGAAGAATTCCAAATAACTTATGAACTCTGCCCTCAAGGATATGGAGCAGAACTTCCTACTTCTCCAGTGTGAGCTGAATAGTGACTTCCTTCCAAAAATTACGTATGAAAAGGGGGAAAATAACTTTATAGTGGAGAAATCTGATAAACACTATCTCAGTTAGGTGATCAAGATTAACACTAACAGTAATAAGTCACATTGATAGTATGTACCTTTGAGATGAAGTGATAAGAAGGCCACTTTACCTCTCTGTGATATTCCTCCCAAAAACCATAATCCAGTCTAACCATGAGAAAAATATCAGACAAACCCAAGTTGAAGAATATTCTACAAATACCTGACTACCTCAAAACCATCAAGATCATCAACAAAGAAAGTCTGAGAAATTGTCCCAGAATAAAGGGGCCTAAGGGGACATGACATCTAAATGTAATGTAGTATCCTGGATGGGCTCCTGCAACAGAAAAAGAACTTTAAGTAAAAATTAAGGGAATATTAATAAAGTATGCATTTTGGTTAATAATGTATCAATATTGGTTTATTAGTTGTGACAAGTGTACCACAGGAATGTAAAATGTCAACAATAAAGGAAATTGGATGTGGGGTATATGAGAATGCTGTACTATTTTTGCAACTTTTCTTAAATCTAAAACTCATATAAAATTAAAAAATAAAAAGAAGAAATGTGGAGTTATTATTATTATTTTTTGGCTCAGGATTTGACCCAGAGCTATGGTCTGGCAGAATTTTCTCAGAGGAGGAAAACTGGCTAGTATCAGTCATTCAAATTACTATGTTTTTCTATGATTTCTCCATAAATTAAGTTGTTTTAATAATGCATAAGATAACTTAATGCAGCAGTTTTGCTTCCTTTGCTGAGTAAGTATGGACTATAATTATAGAGAATGTAAAATGGTGATATAAAGTCAAAATATACAACTTCTTAAAATCACTTAGATATGTTCTTTCTTGAAGCTGCGCACATTAAGCCAGCAGACCCCACTAGCAAATTTATGGTATGTTGATGTCATGTACATTCATAAATAAGATTATTTTACTTAATACTGGGCCCGTTAGTTTTGTTAGGAATAATACAGCATTTAAACAACCTCCAGACTGCCTAATGGAATTTCTCAGAGCGCCAAGTTTTTCCATGCTTTTATACACATTCTTGTGCTGTACTTTCCTCTTGATAAATTCTTCACTGGCCCAGCTGGCTAACACCTATACCATTGTCCAGATTCAGGTCATCTGTTATCTCTTCAGGGAATATCTTTCTGACCCTCAGTATGAAATAGGTCACCTTCCTCTATGGTGTCCTTCTCAATTACATTTTATGAATAGCCTTATCATACTATATAACAATAGTTGGTTCTCTCACCTGTTTCCTCCTTGAACTAGTAAACTACTTGATGGAATACATTTTGTACTTAATCTGTGTGTTCCTAGTGCCTGATGTAGTGGCTGGAACATAGTAAGACCTCAGTAAGTTAAGAATTAATTAGTTAAATGAATACATTCAATATGGGAGGTAGATGACTTTTGAAGGATTAAATCAAACGGTGAATAATTTTAAAAAGTGATGAAGGAGATTAAAGGGTGATTAACATTTTGAAATGTCTGCAGGACAAGCATGCTCTTCCAAAACATATTCTGAGTCATTGATCTAAATCAGTTTGTTATCTTTAATGTTCAGTTGTGGTTTAAAACAAAAGTGTTATGTCCTTGTCTATAATTCATTTCCTCAATCAAACACAAGACATAAAAAGCCAAGATCTTAGTACAAGAAAGAAGGTAGGGTATATATATGTCATCCTTGACCCTCATGCTGCCCTAATTTCACTGCTGTTCTGTGGGGAAAAGAGAGAGAGAGATCAGCCTGTTACTGTGTCTATATAGAAAGAAGTAGACATAAGAGACTCCATTTTGTTCTGTATTTGAGATGCTGTTAATCTGTGACCCTACCCCCAACCTTGTCCTTGCAAGAGACATGTGCTGTGGTGACTCAAGGCTTAATGGATTTTGGGCTGTGCAGGATGTGCTTTGTTAAACAAGTGCCTGAAGGCAGCTTGCTGGTTAAAAGTCATCACCATTCTCTTAATCTCAAGTACCCAGGGACATGTACACGGCCAAAGGTCGCAGGGACCTCTGCCTAGGAAAGCTAGGTATTGTCAAAGGTTTCTCCCCATGTGATAGTCTAAAATAGGGCCTCGTGGGAAGAGAAGGACCTGATTGTCCCCCAGCCCGACACCCATGAAGGGTCTGTGCTGAGGAGGACTAGTACAACAGGAAAGAAGGCCTTTTGGCAGTTGTTGGCAGTTAAGATAGAGAAAAGCATCTGTCTCCTGCCCGTCCCTGGGCAATGGAACATCTCGGTGTGAGACCCGATTGTATGCTCTGTTTACTGAGATAGGAGAAAACCGCCTTACGGCAAAAGGTGGGACTTGCTGGAGCAATGCTTCTAAAAGGTTTATGGAGATGTCTGCATATGCATATCAAGGCACAGCATTTTCCTTTGAACTTATTCATGTCACAGAGATCTTTATCCATATGTCTTACTGCTGATTTTCTCCCTACAATGATCCTATTGTCCTGCCACTCCCTTATCTTTAAGATGGTAAAGAAAGGGAACTCAGAGACCGGTGCCAGCGTGGGTCCTCTGTATGCTGAGTGCCGGTCCCCTGGGCCCACTTTTTCTTTCTCAATACTTTGTCTCTGTGTCTCATTTCTTTTCTCAAGTCTCTCGTTCCACCTAACGAGAAATGCCCACGGGTGTGGAGGGGCAGGACACCCCTTCACTGTTCTGCCTTGCTTTCCCAAATTCCCCAGCTCCTTTGAAGCACCCATAACTTCTGATTGAAGTTATTTACAGAATTGTTGACTCCCCTTCATTCAGTAAAGATTTTAGCACCAAGCGCTCTGCCTCTCCATAATATAAAACTACTCCTTAACACTGAGGTAGGTAATACTTTCACCAATCCAATGTCTTAGGATTAGCTTCAGTTACATTTAACAGAAAAACCCCAAATAACAATAACTTAAATAAGATTTAAGTTTATTTTCCTTTTATATTAAAAAAGTCTGGAAGTAGATAGTCCTGAGATGATATAACAGTTCTTCAGCTTCTCTTTCTGCTCCACTATCTTCAGCATGTACCTTATACTTCATGGTCCAACATGGCCACTGTAGCTATAGCCATTATATGGACATTCTACACAGAAGGAAGGAGAAATGTAACAAGGGCACGCCCCTTTTCTTTTAAGGAGACTTTACAAAAGTTCCACATAACATTTTCACTTAGTCTTATTGGAAGAACTTAGTTACATATCTAGCTACTGGGGAGGCTACAAAACGTGTCTTTATACAGAGAGGCAATATGCTCAGGAAAAAAATCAAGGCTCTGTTATTAAGGAGGAAGAGAGAATAAATGTTGAGGTAGATCTCTAACACTCTCTGCTATCTGGCCCTTTAGTTATGTGATCTTCTTACTCTAGTGATTTTATAATCTACCTCATCTCAACTACCTATACCCACATGGACATATCTAAGACATTGTCATGAATAACTGCAACACCACTAAAGTCTCAATTTCAAGCATCCCGCTCTCTAAAACTCCTGCCTTTTCAGTTCATTCACTCTGGTACTCCAACTCCAGCAGTTCTTTGACTCCACTGAGCTGCCCATCAACCTGCTGTCTTCATTTCCCAGCCCACCTCATTTAAAATGCACGGTCCAACATTATAATCACACCCTACCATGCACTCTCAATTCCTTTGTTGCTCTCCTCCATACTTGCTTAGCTAAAAACTTCATCTTTGGTTACATGCCTGCATCAAAGCAGCTAAACATGACAAGAGAAAAATACCAGTATGGTGACTTGCCTTATCTTAAATTCATAACCACTGAACATAGGTAGGCCTTCAGTGCTACTGCCAATCACACTTCATTTTTCTAGACAATTCTCTGTCCCACCCTTCTAGTTGATTATTGCATATCTCCTATCTCCTCAAACCTCAAATATGTTGTCTCCTTTCCTCACAGTCAGCTGATCATCTTACTTCTTTTTTTCCTCTAGGAAAATGGAAACAATCAAAAGACTTTCACATATCTTCACTCTGTGATGAGGCTTTCAGTGGGGGCTAGTCACATAGGCACTGTTTGCTTAGCACATACCAGAATTCCAGGCTGCCAGAAGAAAAGCAAGTGTTCAGCATAAATCACATTGTTTGTACAAACAGTTTAGAAAAAGTGAGCCACTCTTATCAGTTAAGGTGGTAAGAAACCTCCCAAA
This sequence comes from Macaca mulatta, assembly GCF_049350105.2. Taxonomy (NCBI): domain Eukaryota; kingdom Metazoa; phylum Chordata; class Mammalia; order Primates; family Cercopithecidae; genus Macaca; species Macaca mulatta. Next base: position 118,941,020 of record NC_133406.1, read on the forward strand.
ATCCAACTTCCCAGATCCCACCCATGGGCCAAACTTACAAGCTAAGCAGTTGAAAGAAATCAGGCACATTCCTCAGCCCCGGGCTCAACACAAACAGGCCCAGTACAAACACATCCCACCATATATCTCTCAACTTCCTGAGCCCAGTACAAACACATCCCACCATGTATCTCTCAACTTCCTGAGCCCAGTACAAACACATCCCACCATATATCTCTCAACTTCCTGAGCCCAGTACAAACACCACCTGGAAAATCCCCGATAAGGACACAGCCGTTTGTGATTTTACTGAAAGCACGGGAACCAATAGAAAAACTACTAAATGTATAACTTAAAATGTAAACCAATTGTAATGCTGTAACCAAAAGAATTCCCTTGTACCTCTGTAACTTTACGTAACCTATTTACATCGGGCTATAAAAAGCAAGCACTCGCATTGTTCGGGGCCCTCTTGTATGCTGTAGAATGGAGGGACCAAGTTCGAACTTGCAGTAAAAGATCCTTGCCGCTTGGCTTTGACTCTGGACTCTGGTGGTCTTCTTTGGGGAACAAACGGTCTGGGTATAACACAGTCACAAGCATGCAGTTGTGCTCTAATTCCCTGAGGGGGCAGTAGCTACACAAATTATTTGGAATTCTGTGTGAGAGATTTGTTCCCCCACATCCTAGTTGCTTTTAATTGTTTATTTTTTAGGTATGGGAAGTATTATTATGGTTCTAAGAGTCAGCTAACTCCTTTCTGCACAATGCCTTTTACTCGGGATCTTGAATACTGGTCTCTAGACTCTTGCCTAGCCCGCATTTCTCAAAATGTGGTCCTTGAGGCAGAAAATCAGCCTTGCACTTGATAAAAGTCCTCAGGCCCCACTCCAGACTTACAGAATCAGAAACTCTGGGCACAAAGACCAGCAATCTGTATATTTGACCCTCTAGGTAATTTTGATGTATGGTAAAAGTTTCAGAACCACTGATTTCGTCAAAAGGAGAGGTGAACCCGTATCTGTTCTGTCAGGCCTCTCACTGATCCTTAGGCCTTTATTGTACTCTATTAATAATCTGCTAGTACCAATAGCTTCTGACTTGTGGAAATTGGGTGGGTAGGGGTAGAAATGGCATGGAGCTGGGGTGTGTTCAAACTGGCATCTTCCTTTCTCTGAGAATTTTAAATAAACTTATTTTAAGGCTCTTTTCAGGCCGGACATGGTGGCTCATGCCTGTAGTCCCAGCACTTTGGGAGGCCAAGGCGGGTGGATCACGAGGTCAAGAGATCGAGACCATCCTGGCCAGAATGGTGAAACCCCATCTCTACTAAAAAGTACAAAGATTGACTGGGCGTTTTGGCATGCAACTGTGGTCCCAGCTACTTGGGAGGCTGAGGCAGGAGAACTGCTTGAACCCGGGAGGTGGAAGTTGCAGTGAGCCAAGTTCACGCCACTGCACTCCAGCCTGGCAACAGAGCAAGACTCCATCTCAAACAAAACAAAAAAACAAAAACAAAAACCAACCAAACAAAAAAAAGCTCTTTTCAGAGTCTTTTCTGTCTATATTCAAATGCACATTCTCTCATTTGAAGACTCTTCTGACTATAGAACATGACACCGGACTTCCTCACTGGTATAATTCCTATTTTATACTAATAAAAAAAATATTTTTATTACGTTAGTGATTTTTAAGACTTTTTATTTAGAAATGATTTCAGTCTTCCACAAAAGTTACAAAAATAATAGAGTTCTTATATATTCCTTACCAGGCTCCCTAAAGAGAATATTTCATACAACATTATGACAATTATCAAAATAAAAAAATGAACACTGATATTATACTATTAAGTAAATCATGGACTGCATGCCTATTTTACCACTTTTCTACTAATTTAGTTTTTGTGTTCCAGGATCAGATTCAGGGTCCCATTTTGCATTTAGTTGTTAAGTCTCCTTAGTGTCCTCTAATCTTTGTCAGTTCCTCAGTCTTTTGTTGTCATTCGGGACTTAGGCACTTAAAAAAAAAGGAAGTTTCATACTCAAGTTGGATTTAGTTTAACCTAATGTTCTTTTTCCGTCCTGGGATTCCAATCCAGGATACCACATTACATTTAGTCATCACCAGGCTCTTCTAGACTGTGACAGTTTCTTATACTTTGCTTGTTTTCGGTGGCCTTGATAGTTCTGAAGAGTACTGGTTAAGTATTTTGTACTTAATTTGAGATTGTCTGATATTTCTTCATGATTAGGCTGGGGCAATGAGTTTCAGGGAGGAAACAGAGATCAAAGATCAAATGCTATTCTCATCATATCATATCAAGGTTACATGCCACTAATGACATTGCTAGAGATGTCAGCCTTGATGAGCTGGTTGAGGTAGTGTTCTTCCTCCTTTCCATACTGTGCTCTTTGAAAAAAATTTACTAAGCTCGACTTACGCTTATGGGGTAGAGAATTATGTTCCATCTTCTCAAGGGTAGAGAACATAAATTTTTGGAATTTTTCAATATGAGAATTATCTCCCAATTATTTGTTTCTTCAATCATTTACTTGTATCAGTATGAACTCATGGATCTTATTTTATAATTTGGGTTATAATCCAATGCTAAATTACTTATTTTTTGTATTATTCTAGCTTTAGCCATTGGGAACTCTTTTAGTTGGCTCCAATGTCACTTTGATATACCATCAGTTTTTTTTTTTTTTTTTGGAGACGGAGTCTCGCTCTGTCGCCCAGGCTGGAGTGCAGTGGCCGGATCTCAGCTCACTGCAAGCTCCGCCTCCCGGGTCTACGCCATTCTCCTGCCTCAGCCTCCTGAGTAGCTGGGACTACAGGCGCCCGCCACCTCGCCCGGCTAGTTTTTTTTTTGTATTTTTTAGTAGAGACGGGGTTTCACTGTGTTAGCCAGGATGGTCTCGATCTCCTGACCTCGTGATCCGCCCGTCTTGGCCTCCCAAAGTGCTGGGATTACAGGCTTGAGCCACCGTGCCCGGCCTACCATCAGTTTTTTGTGTCTTTTTAAAGCACTTGTTTACTTTCTGACACTATAAGATGTTTCAGACTCATCTTGTATATCCCCTGCCCCAGTCCTAGAATTAGGCATTTCTCTCAAGGGTTCTGGTTCCTTTTGTTGGAGAACAGTATTAGAAACCAAGAACTGTATGCTGGGTGTGCTCCTTGCTTCTGCTTGTCATTGCTTCTAGGCCTTTGGAGGACAGAACTTGGAAATATATGTGTGTATAGTAATGTATTACACATGAATCCACATGTATTTTTAAGTATTTCAATATTTACTGATCTGTATCTATATTAAGCTAAACATTTCATATTGATGTCTCCTACCCTAACCCAGGATTTAATGATCACATGCGTAATCCTCTCATTTTACAGATGAGAAAATTTATGGCTAGAAAGATAAAAGTACTTGTCCTACATCAAATAATTTTAAAGTTGGCAGCCTCTTTGCACCAAATTAATACTCATATGGTGATGATATATACATAGTAGATACATAGTTAATGAAGATGCTAATTGAGTTACTAATTATTCCAATAATGTATGTCTATAATTTTAGAGGAAATTTCCAGTGAATATTTAGTCACAGTATCACTATAAACCATATCTATCTAGAGTTGTAGTAGTTTCCTTAGAGATTTCAAGAGGGTGTGCGCCTCTAGAGCAGGGGTGGCTCAGCAAAAGCTCAACAAGTATTGGGGCCCTCAATCAAGGTTTGTTGAAATAAATGGACTATACTTATCACTTCAAGAAATACTGGCTAAATATTTAACCTGCACCTCATTTATAAAATGGAGTATCATTGATCATATCTCTTCTGCTAACCCTCATAGGGTGGTTCTGAGGATCACATGATAGAATTTACATGCAAATCCTTTGGAATCGGAAAGGAAAAAGTATGATACTATTTGGGGAAAATTCTGTACCTTTGAATTGGGTCTATCTTCCTTTAGGTGAGCAGAATCACTACTATTTCTCTGCCTGTATAAAAACTATAAAAAGATTAAAATCAATGGTATTTGTTTTAAAAATAATTAGTTTACCCAATGGTTGAGAAGTCTCTTGTGTATAAACTCGTATCTTTTGCTAACGCTGATTTTAGTAATAGTTTTTTAAATTTAGGCATAGTTTTCATACAATAAAAACTTACTTTTTTATTGTACAGTTTGGTGAGTATAAATAACTCCACTATAATCAAGATCTAGACCTGTTCCATAACTCCCCTTCAAAATTTCTTCATGCCATATTGTAGTCAATCACTCCCCACCCCCATCCCCAAGTCCTGGCAAACACTGATCTGTTTTCTGACTATATAGTCTTCCTTTTTCCAGAATGTCATATAAGTGGAGCCTGGCTTCTTTTACTTTCCATAATGCATTTGAGATTCATCAATATTATTGTATGTATTGAGTTATACCTTTTTATTACTCAGTAGTATTCCATTTATAGCTATGCTACATTTTAATTATTGATTCACCAGATGTATTAGCCTATTTTCACCCTGCTATAAAGACATACCTGAGACTAGGTAATTTATAAAGAAAAGACGTTTAATTGACTTATAGTTCTGCATGGCTGGAGAGGCCTTCGGAAACTTAGTTATGGTAGAAGGGGAAGCAAGCTCGTCTTATGTGGCAGCAGGTGGGAGTCAGTGAGTGTGTGTGAATGAAGGAGGAACTGCCAAACACTTTTAAAACCATCAGCTCTGGTGAGAATTCATGCACTATTCCAAGAACAGCATGGGGAAAACCGCCCCCATGCTCCAATCACTTCCCTCCCTTGACATGTGGAGGTTATAGGTCCCTCCTGCAACACATGGGGATTACAATTTGAGATGAGATTTGGGTGGGGACACAGAACCAAACCATATCACCAGGTGAAGGACATTAATGTTTTTTTTTTTTCCATTTTAGGGTTTGTGTTTTTCTATTATATGAATAAAGACATATATGTGCTTACAGGTTTTGTGTAAACTTGTTTTTATATCACTTGGATAAATATCCAGGAGTGGGAATTACTATGCTACATGATTAAGTAAATGCTTAACTTTAAAAAAAAGACCAGATTGTTTTTTGAAACAGTAACCATCAAGATCAGATGTTATACCTATCCTTGGTCATAAATGGAGGATGAAACTTGGTGAGTGGAGATGGGAATATAAGCCTCCAGATGCCCAATTTAACCTGTCATCCAGTTCTGTAAAATCAATATACTCTTCCCTCATTCTCACATCCTCACCTCTCAGAGGAAGCGAGATCTCTTTAGCAGTGTGTGTAAACGCTTGCATGTGAGGTTGCCCATGTTATTTTCCTGTTTATTAGGCAGAATGGTCGATCTGAGGAGACCAGTGGCAATGATGTCCTAGACACAGTAACATCAGGACAACCCCCACCAATTACTTTTCCTATTAGCCCCTTCTTTTCCTTCCCTTTAGAAAGAAGAGCATTGGGGCCGGGCGCGGTGGCTCACGCCTGTAATCCCAGCACTTTGGGAGGCCGAGGCGGGCGGATCACAAGGTCAGGAGATCGAGACCACGGTGAAACCCCGTCTCTACTAAAAATACAAAAAATTAGCCGGGCGCGGTTGTGGGCGCCTGTAGTCCCAGCTACTCGGGAGGCTGAGGCAGGAGAATGGCGTGAACCCGGGAGGCGGAGCTTACAGTGAGCCGAGATCGCGCCACTGCACTCCAGCCTGGGCTGGGCGACAGAGGGAGACTCCGTCTCAAAAAAAAAAAAAAAAAAAGAAAGAAGAGCATTGGGGTGACAGCAATAAATCTAAAGGGAACAATTATACTGATACTGGTTAAGAAGATCTTGTATCTTTACCTACTTATTCCTGAATCTAAGAAAAAAAAAGGAATTTGGGACTAAGGAGAATTCATTCTTCCTACAGTGTCATATTACATTTGTTCTGTGTCTAAAACATGCAATATTCAAAATTGACTTTTATTATTAACTGTTGAGTAACTTACAAATGTTGTTAGAGCAGAGCAGGGCAGAACAGTGTCATGGATAATCTTCCAAAGGAGATAATACAAAAGTCATTTCCATTTAGCTGTGTAAAAACAGTTTATTTCTCTCCTTCAGTTTTCCATTGGCTAACATAGTTAGTTTGTTTCTGCTAAGCTGATTTCACTACTGCAAGGAAATACATACCAAGGACATATTATTTGGCATGGTGAAACCACCTTGGGGTCAGAAAACTGAATACTACACAAGTCAAGGTTTAATGTATCACACCTTGAAGGGCCTTGCTTCAGTGTCCTATGGTAAGGAATTGAGGGGTGGAGGGAGAAAGGTAGGGATAACCAAAAAGAATGTACTCAGACAGTAAAGATTTCAGAGGGGTGAGCAAGAAGTTGCAGTAAAATCGTACCTTTTTTTTTTCCTTCCTGTAAACTGTCTTCGGTTTATGAGCCAAAGAATGAGTTTATAAGGGGCAGAGCAAAGAATGGGGGAGTAGTGAATTTGTTGTACTTAAGTGGGCTGTCAACTTCATAATATAAAAATGAACTTTTCAACAAATAGAGCTGCTCACTCAGAAAGGGTGGCCTATGTAACTTGGGGTTCTCCATCATTGGCCGTGTTTAAGCCTAAGTGGCATATCTTGATAGAAATGGATTACAGTAAACAGTATTCCTGTATCCTTCATTCCGCAAATACAAAAGCCTGCTCTGTACAAGGTACATGCAGAATATGAAAAGGTATCAAATCTGGATCTGCTCTCTGCCAGCTGTCAAAGCATTGCTTCTCACACACGTTAATGTGATCTTGTTAAAATGCAGATTCTGAACCCTGGGGATGGGGCCTGATTCTACATTTCTAACAGGCTCCCAGGTGATGCCAACGCTGCTGGTCTGTGTAACACAGATAAACGTTTCTAGTAGAGAAGGCGACATGCAAATACTTCTAATACAAAGGTAAGTACCTTAGGGATTCCACTAATTTTCATAAAAAACCTGGATCCCTCCCAACCCTACGACTGTCTTTGCCTTTTTTATACCTTTAGGGTTCCTTCTGATGTTTTCGTTGTCGCCATCTTCCTTGAATTTTATTTCTTCTGAGGTTTCTCACTGCATATGCTGTTTCTTAGACTAGGAAAGCCTTTTCGTTATTCTCCTAAGACTAACATTTTACTAATTTGTCAAGGTCTAGCTCCTAAATACGCCATCTTGAATTTTCCCTGCGACCCCAGTCGGGCTGACAGCTCCTTCCTTGTCGCTCCCTATTGAGCAGGTTTTTCTTGTGGGGGGGGGGCGGGGAGGCGGAGGGACGGAGTGTCGCTCGGTCGCCAGGCTGGAGTGCAGTGGCGCGATCTCGGCTCACTGCAACCTCCACCTCCCGGGTTCAAGCTATTCTCCTGCCTCATCCTCCCCAGTAGCTGAGACTTCCGGCGCGCGCCACCACGCCCAGCTAATTTTTGTACTTTTAGTAGAGACCAGGTTTCAACTTGTTGGCCAGGATGGTCTTGATCTCCTGATCTCGTGATCCGCTCGCCTAGGCCTCCCAAAGTGCCGGGATTACAGGCGTGAGCCACCGCGCCCGGCCAGAACAGTTTTAACCTCCAGCAATGGCCATTGCTTCCTTCTGCCTGCAGTTGGAAGTCAGTTTCAGTTTTCTTATTCCCTGTAAGGAACCCCCCTCTCCCGTCGCCTAACACACAGATGCTGCCCAGAAAACGTGCTGGCGCACCTGAGGCGGGGTAGAAAGCCGCGTCGCTTCTCCCGGCACCGAGCGCCGGAGCCCAGGGAGGCGGCCTCCGAGTGTCCTGTGGGAACGTCCCTTCCGCCGGGTAGTCTCAGAGGCCCAGCGCTCCAATTATCCCGGGTGCAGTCTCCCCAGGCGGCACAAGCCCTGCCTGGCGCCCCCTCCTGGCGCTGGAGGCTGCGTGCGACTGCCCACCATCGAGGCGGCGGCGGCTAGAGAGGCCGGCGGGCCCGGGACGCCGAGGCTGCAGGCCGCAGGGAACGCGCACGGGGCCGACTCCGCGCCGCCGGCCTTGTAGCCATTTTAGGAGGAATCGCTGATCGCCAGCGAGGGGTGCGGCTTCAATTTCAATAACTTTATTGGTGGCCTGATCTGCAGAACAGTCATCACTTCAGTGGTCCCTGGAGGAGGGAGCGCATCGCCCGAGGTGACTGGCGTGGGGGCGCCCCTGGCAGTGAGCGCGGGGACGCGGGGGAGTCCCGATAGCGGGTTTCCTGACTAGGGGCAGCGAGGGCACCGGGGTATTTGCAGGCATTCCCGCAGGCCAGGAGGGAGAAGGCTCCGGGGCTTGGCCTCCCTGGGGCGGGGAAATCCCTTGCCCCGTCCCAAGGCGTATGGGCGGGGCCGGGGGGCGCCCCTGACGCGGCTACTGAGGTGTTCCCAGCCCGGTGTGGTTCTCCGCGGTAGGTGGTCCCCGACGAGCTGCAGCCATGGGAAACACCACCAGCGACCGGGTGTCCGGGGAGCGCCACGGTGCCAAGGCTGCACGCTCCGAGGGCGCAGGCGGTCATGCCCCGGGGAAGGAGCACAAGATCATGGTGGGCAGTACGGACGACCCCAGCGTGTTCAGCCTCCCCGACTCCAAGGTAAGCGTCCCACGCCCGCAGTTGGTGGCAGTACTGCAGCGGGTTGATTTCCGGGCTCCTCTTCCCTTTCTTGGTTCTTTTCTGCCGCGCCGAACCGGGCTATGGTTTTTTGAATTAAAAGGATTTTTCGGGGACAGAGGTGTTGGATGGTAATCCCTCTTGCAGTGCCGCCTCAAAATAGGATAAAGAGGCGGAGTTCTTGTTTTCCTGGTGTTCTGACTAATCTGTTGGCCACATTTTTAGGATGGGGACAATAGACATCCCCGATCCTTGGTTCTTCCTAACATGCACGAGTGGCTCTCCTCTATAGCGTTGCTGAATTTGTAGTTTGTTAGCCCTGGTGGACAACTTCAGAGGGTAGGTTGCACGAGTTGCTGACCATAGGTGGTAGTTTCTCACCTTTGCCCTGAGGTGGCTACATGAAATTCTTTTTCTGAAAATTTCTATGTATCAGTATCATTTTTGCCCTTCTAGCAGCTCTGCACTTGTGATCTTCTTCCCTTTTGGCACGGCTGTAAGCAGCAACTACTTGCTTATTGAATACTTTCCCCTAGTCTTGGGGATCAATTAAGGACATCATTTGGTTGACTGCTTAATTTTTGTCCCATACTTTATAGTTGTGGTGGCTGAGGCTGTGCCTCTTTCACGCCCCGCTGCTGCTCCGCAGGTGGAAGAGCCAATGATTCCACGACTTGTTTACTCTCCAGTAGTACTTCAAAATGTTGCGTGGCTAAAAAGCGACAATCCATAGCTGCCTTGAAGACCTTGCTCTCAATTCCAAGGACTTTCAGGAAGAGCCAACTTGTTTTTTCACTCTGTAAGAAAGGACAGATGGAGCTGATAGCAGCGATTACCATTCTAATGTTTCTAATCGCTTTTAGAGCTGTCAGCATGAAATACATGTAGTTTCTCCAGGTAGACTGACTGGATGAGATAGAAAAATGGAGGGCTTGAGGAGATTGGGGTGTGTTTGATGTTTCCTATCATTTCGTCACTTCCCAGGGAACTGGGGCTTTAGAGAGTGAATAGAGTATTATTTGTCATATTGGTAGCACGTGGAATTTGGATTCCATGATTTATTTCCTTGGATCTCAATTGATAACATCGTCACAGCCGGGCGCGGTGGATCACGCCTGTAATCACAGCACTTTGGGAGGCCGAGGCCGTTGGATCATTTGAGGTCAGGAGTTCGAGACCAGCTTGACCAACATGGTGAAACCCGGTCTCTACTAAAAATACAAAAAAATTAGCTGGGCGTGGTGGTGCATGCCTGTAGTCCCAGCTACTCGGGAGGCTGAGGCAGGAGAATCGCTTGAACCTGGGAGGTGGTGGCTGCAGTGAGTGGAGATCCAGTCACTGCACTCCAGCCTGGGCCACAGAGTGAGACTGTCTCAAAAGAAAAAAAAAAAAAAAAAAAACCATAATCACAGAGAAGTGAGAGTGATTAAAAGGAGCACTTATTGGTGTTTATTCTCCATTCTTATTTGGGCTATCTACAAGCCATCTGAATTTACTTATTCAAAGCTTTCGAAAGATGATCTGCCTCATTATATTTTTACCCTTTTCCTACGCTGATGACTCAGGATTTAAATACAGTGTATTTGTTGAACTGTGACTGCAGTAATTGGTGTCCTGATTAAAAGCCAGGTTGCTCTGTCTGAACTGGGGCCTATTTTGTATTATTCTTATCTCTCACATCAGTCTTGGCATTTGTGAATTAAGAAAATTATTCATATAATTTTCAGATTGTCTGAAAATTAGTTCAGATAATTCCTAAGGTCTCATTTAAATCTAATATTTTATAGTTCTCAATCTACCCTCTTTACTTCTAACCTCAACATTTTACTTAAACATCAAACTGTAGTTCTAATTGTTGTTTTGCCTCTTTTCTTGGTAGTTTTGCTGAGTAACTTGGAGTAAATAATCTTTCTGCTCGTCAGCCGCATTCATTCCTACTACAGAAATGTCATGTCATAAGTGGAAGGGCTTTCCTCCAAGGCTAGGCATATTAATAGTTTGTAGCTTTCAAATTCTAAACTGAAAATCCTGTCATAAAAGTAACTGATAGAAACAGTGGTAGGGGGGCCTACTTTGCTTGAATGCCTGCCTTTTTCAGTGGACTAGCTCAGTGGTTCTCAATCCTGTTTGCACATTAGAATCACCTCAGATTTCTTTACATACTTTTTGGAAAATTTTAAACATTGTCAAAGTAGGGGGAAACAATATAATGACATCTATATACGTGCCACCCAGTTTGAACAATGATCAGATCTTGAATGAACATATAACATCTATACCCCAGTCCACTATTCCCCCACTAGTTATTTTGAAGCAGATTCCCAGACGTTATATCAAATATTATTTTATCTGTAACATTTTAGGATGTACCTCTAAAGATGAGGGTTGTTTATTTTAACATAATCACGGTATATCTGGGAAGCTTTTTTTCTTTATTTTAACGTAATCCCAGTATTATCTAGAAAGCTTTTTAAAAATAGATTCCCAGATCTCATATCAGAATCTGAGGGTTATTCTTAGGCATATGTCAAATTCTTGATTCTAACGCAGCCAGTTAGGCAAGGGTGCATCGTTGTGATAATATGTAGTTTTCTCTGAAGTCAATTCCTTATGTGAAAGTCCTTTCAATTCTCTTTCTCTGTTTACTTTGGATTATCCTGCTGCTGTCTTATACTGTAGTTTTGAGGAATATCAAGAGAATGTATGGAGGGGAAACTATGTCAACCATTTTGAAAAGAAAGCCCATATGAATAAGCTAGTCCTTTAAAAAAAAGAAAAAGAAAAAGAAAAACCCCACATTATTCTATTTAGTAATACTTAGACTTAATACTATACAGACTTCTTCACCAAAGTCACTTAAACCAGTCTAAAACAGGGGTCAGCAATCTTTCTGTAAAGGGCCAGATAGTAAACAGTTTAGACTTTGTAGACCATACAGTCTCTGCTATAGCTACACAATTCTGCCACTCTAGCATGTAAGCAACTATAGGCAATATAGGTAAGCAAGGCAGGTATTTTGGTTCATACCTCTAGTCTCAGCTTCTCTGGAAACTGAGGTGGGAAGATGGCTTGAGCCCAGGAGTTCAAGGCTGCAGTGAGCTATGATCACACCACTCACTGCATTCCAGCCTGGGTGATAGAGCAAGGTCCTTTCTCAGTCAATCAGTAAATAAAATAATAGGTAAACAAACGGGCAGAGCTATTTTCAAATAAAACTTGATAAAAGCATCTAGCTCACTGGCTGGCTGCCAACTCTTGGTCCAAAGGATAGTAATGAAAAGAAACTGGAGTTACTGTTTTTACAATCCCACAAACCTCATTTAATAAGAGAGCTACTTTTGACAAAGGAAATTGTTTTTTTGATCTCTTGCTCCTTGAGGTTCTAGAATTTTTATTCCTACTCCTGAAATAATTAGTGTAAACCTGGGATAGGGGAGTAAGTAAGATTTCATAGCCACTTCTCAAGTTTTAAGAAATCAGTGATCTGGTTTTTGAATTTTTAATGTTTCTTCTTTTTGTAACTTGTTAGCTGAAATAGAGTTTATGAATTACTTATAAACTAGAATTTTGATATCTCTAACTTCCATTACAACTGGTAATTGAGAACTATTCATATTTGCCTATAAAAGTATATGGCTGACTTAATTATTTTTTACAGAACCATACTTTGTTTTCATTTTTTTTCTCTCTCTTAAAAAAGACTCGGCCGGGCGCAGTGGCTCAAGCCTGTAATCCCAGCACTTTGGGAGGCCGAGGCGGGTGGATCACGAGGTCAGGAGATCGAGACTATCCTGGCTAACATGGTGAAACCCCGTCTCTACTAAAAATACAAAAAACTAGCCGGGCGAGGTGGCGGGCGCCTGTAGTTCCAGCTACTTGGGAGGCTGAGGCAGGAGAATGGCGTGAACCCGGGAGGCGGAGCTTGCAGTGAGCCGAGATCACGCCACTGCACTCCAGCCTGGGAGACACAGCGAGACTCCGTCTCAAAAAAAAAAAAAAAAAAAAGACTCAGTAACAGGCTGGGCACGGTGGCTCACACCTGTAATCTCAGCACTTAGGGAGGCCAAGGTGGGCTGGTCACGAGGTCAGGAGATCGAGACCATCCTGGCTAACACGGTGAAACCCCGTCTCTACTAAAAAATACAAAAAAATTAGCCAGGCGTGGTGGCGGGTGCCTGTAGTCCCAGCTACTCGGGAGGCTGAGGCCTGAGAATGGCATGAACCCGGGAGGTGGAGCTTGCAGTGAGCTGAGATCACGCCACTGCACTCCAGCCTGGGTGACAGAGCAAGACTCTGTCTCAAAAAATAAAAAATAAAAAAAATAAAAAATAAGAAAGACTCAGAAGCATATCATAATTGCCTGCCTATGAGTTAAACTAGTGGTAGGGAGTTAGTTTTTTTTCTTTTTTTTTTAAAGGGAGAGTCTAAGGCTGTGAAAGGGTGAGTGATATAGGTAGACTCAAAAGTTAAGCTGTGATTTAGGCAGTGCTTGAGCATAGGCCATTTGACCATTTTTGGTCCTAGATGAGTTCTTTTTCTATAATTTGTTCAAACTCTGATTTAGTTGCTAGTTTTGGGGTTTATATCCTTAGCCAAAGCCTAGCACCCTTCTCTACTCTAGGAAGGAGAGTGACCTTTTTAGAATTCTTGGGTCACAGTTTATTCTAGGGATGACCTACTCCTTCTTACAGCTCCCTGGGGACAAAGAGTTTGTATCATGGCAGCAGGATTTGGAGGACTCCGTAAAGCCCACACAGCAGGCCCGGCCCACTGTTATCCGCTGGTCTGAAGGAGGCAAGGAGGTCTTCATCTCTGGGTCCTTCAACAATTGGAGCACCAAGATTCCACTGATTAAGAGGTGACAAGTATCTTGGTTGAATCTAAGGGTCCAGGAATAGAGACCTGATTTCTTTTCTCAGAAGAGAGACCCAGCTGGACTACTTTTCTCCACCTGCTAAGGACTCTCTCTAGAACATATCTCTGTGGCCACTTAGTATATCTGTGGGATTTTTTTAACCTCATAGTGAGTCAGAGGTCTTTTATCCCTTAGAATTTCATTGCCTCAGAGGGATTCATAATAGCTTTGTGACTACATTCTTTAGGACTGTGTCATACAAGTCCTGTCTCTGCTTGTGGGAAGTCTTCTGTAACTGGCTGAGTCTTGTTGCTCTGACTTCCGCACTAAAGCAAAACATATTTTGAAGTTCTAGGTAGTCGTGTTATTCGTTGCTTCCAAAGCAATAATGAATGATTTAACTGGTTGTCAGAATGAGCCTTTGTATGGTAGTTCATTTTCCAGAAAAGGTTCACCAAAACAAAGTACCTTGAGGCACTTCTGTATCCTGAACCTACCTATCTCATTTGCACTGCTGAGGAACTTGTTCTACTGAAGCAAAATAGTTATACTAGGTGAACCATTTGAGGGGATTAATGTTTTTATTATTCTTTTCCAGATATTGGTTAAGAACTAACGTTGTTGGGAGGAGCTGGTAAATACATGTCCAAGATGATACAGAAAAGGAGAATGGGTTTATATGTTGTTTTTTACACCAGGGATACAAGGCTTAGGAATCTGGGAAATTATTCATATGATACTATGATTGCCATTTGTTTTTTACATTCAGTCTTCTAAAAGAAACTTGGCCTGTCTGCCTTTCTTTTTTCTTCTGTAGCCATAATGACTTTGTTGCCATCCTGGACCTCCCTGAGGGAGAGCACCAATACAAGTTCTTTGTGGATGGACAGTGGGTTCATGATCCATCAGAGGTAAGGCCTTGATCTCCAAGGGTAACCATTGACTTAGCAGTCTCATTTTAGCTGTCATTTCTGTCAAGACTGATGGGCAACTGCCCCTCTACACTGGAGGATTTCTCTCTTGATAAAATGTGGAGGTGCTGAGTACAATCATGTGTAAATTTTAGTAAAAAAGGAAGGTTGGATGGGAGAGAGAGATTTGAAAGATTCAATAATTTTTTGTATTCACTGTTTCAGCCTGTGGTTACCAGTCAGCTCGGCACTATTAACAATTTGATCCATGTCAAGAAATCTGATTTTGAGGTGTTCGATGCTTTAAAGCTAGATTCTATGGAAAGTTCTGAGACATCTTGTAGAGGTAATTTTGTAGTATTTACTCTCTCTTGCTGTGTCTTTCTTGTAATGTATGTTCCTTCCTAAAAGTTGTTTGTGTGTGTGTGTATATATATATAGAGAGAGAGAGAGAGAGAGAGAGAGAGAAAGGGAGAGAAAGTGGAGGGCGGGGGGAGGCAATAGAGCGACAAAGATAATTCTCCTATAAACATTTAAGTGTTTTCTTTGCAGCAAACATACACACACACACACACACACACATTATAACCACTAATGGGCTACAGCCTATAGTTTGAAAAGCTGTTTCTAGTAATATTTCAAGTTTTCCACTGACCTTTGATGATATTACCCAGCAGAGGAGATACATGTATGTAGTTTGTTCGGTATGCCCCATCTTAATCCTGCCAGTTTGAGAGCTCAGTTAGCAGTTTCATGATTTTATGAGGCACAAAAAGTGTGGGGGAAAAAAAAAAAAAGAAAACCAACAGCCTAGGCAATATGGCAAGACTCATCTCTACAAAAAATTTTTAAAAATTAGCCGAGTGTAATGGCACAAGTCTATGGGCCCAACAACTTGGGAGGCTGAGGCATGAGGATTACTTGAGCCCAGGAGGTTGAGGCTGCTGTGAACTATGTTTGAACCTCCGCACTCCAGCCTGGGTAATAGAGTGAGATCCTGCCTCAAAAACAAGACAACCACTGCCCCTACCACCCCCCGACAATTCTGTTGTAGGTAATTGAAATTTTGTAAGTTTTTGGTTTAAAAAAAAAAAAAAAGTCTTTGGTAGCGGAAAAGATCTTTACACTTTTATTTCCTATAATATTACTTGATCCAAGGCCTTCATCTCTACTTACAATTGCTATAGTATCAGAGAATGTTTTGCTAACCACACTTGTAGTTACCATTTTGTTACTTTACAATAAGAGCTAAGACTATCTAAAGAATTGTGCACTGTATTCCCAGTGAGCACACTTCTATCTAATGAGTTCAAAGCCTACCTCTGCTACTAACTAGTTTTGCCATCATGAACAAATGTCTCAACCTTTTTCATTCTGAGTTTCTTCACAGTAAAACCAGGGACTTACACTTTCAGTGATTCTCAGCTGAGGAGGCACAATACCTTAAGTGGAACATATTTGAATTTCAGGGGAGAAGGGTGGCTTTGCTGTTTCTAAAGGAAATTATTGCCTGGGCACAGTGGCTCAGGCCTGTAATCCCAGCACTTTGGGAGGCCTAGGCATGTGGATCACCTGAGGTCAGGAGCTGGAGACCAATATGGCTACCATGGTGAAACCCTGTCTCTACTAAAAATACAAATTAGCCAAGCGTGGTGATACACGCCTCTAGTCCCAGCTACTCAGGAGGTTGAGGTGGAAGAATCGCTTGAACGTGGAAGAGGGAGGTTGCAGTGAGCTGAGAAGGCGCCACTATACTCCAGCCTGGATGACAGAGTGAGACTTCATCTCAAAAAAAAAGAAAAAAGCCTGGCGCGGTGGCTCACGCCTGTAATCCCAGCACTTTGGGAGGCCGAGGCGGGTGGATCACGAGGTCAGAAGATCAAGACCATCCTGGCTAACACGGTGAAACCCCGTCTCTGCTAAAAAAAATACAAAAAATTAGCCAGGCGTGGTGGCGGGCACCTGTAGTCCCAGCTACTCAGGAGGCTGAGGCAGGAGAATGGTGTGAACCCAGGAGGCGGAGATTGCAGTGAGCCAAGATCGCGCCCCTGCACTCCAGCCCGGGAGACAGAGCGAGACTCCATCTCAAAAAAAAAAAAAAAAAAAAGATTTATCAATAGTGTAGTAATCTGTTGAGGAAAATTTTGAAAATGTTGTTTTCATCATATAAACTCAGAAGGTTAAACTGGACATTATTTTTGACTGGTAGGACAATAATTTAAAAGGGTTTAAAAATGCTGAATTAGGCCGGGCGCGGTGGCTCACGCCTGTAATCCCAGCACTTTGGGAGGCCCAGGCGGGCGGATCACAAGGTCAGGAGATCGAGACCACGGTGAAACCCCGTCTCTACTAAAAATACAAAAAATTAGCCGGGCGCGGTGGCGGGCGCCTGTAGTCCCAGCTACTCAGGAGGCTGAGGCAGGAGAATGGCGTAAACCCAGGAGGCGGAGCTTGCAGTGAGCCGAGATCGCGCCACTGCACTCCAGCCTGGGCGACAGAGCGAGACTCTGTCTCAAAAAAAAAAAAAAAAAAAAAAATGCTGAATTAGATTATGAGGATACTTATAACTAATTTTTGTATTATATGATTCTGGCTAAGTAACCAATAAATAATAGACATGTAATCATAATTATATAGAGAGAAGACTAACATACTTTTGATATTTCCCTCTTTCCCCTAATTTCCCAATCTATTGAGGTAACGCTTATAATCCATTTTTTACTAGGAATCTACAGATAATGGATTTTAGTCTGCCCTCATTTACTATCTAGTCATGTATGTAACTTTAGGCAAATAACCAATTTGTATTTTTTTTTTTCTGGTGAAAAGGCAATAAGAACTATTTTGTGCATTTCCCAAGGGTATTTTGTGGATCATGTAATGAAATAACAAAGCATAATACTTTGTAAAGTTTCAAGTTCCATATGTTTTAAAGATAGTATTTAATATCAGAGTATTTTACTTTTTTTCCTTTTGCCTTATATGTATTTTTTGGTCTTTAATTGACACATAACAATTGTACATATTTGTGAGATACAATGTGATGTTTCAATACATTTCATATGTGTAATGATCAAGTCAGGACAATTAGCATATTCATCATCTCAAACATTTGTCATTTCTTTTTTTTTTTTTTTTTTTTTTTGAGACGGAGTCTCGCTGTGTCTCCCAGACTGGAGTGCAGTGGCGTGATCTCGGCTCACTGCAAGCTCCGCCTCCCGGGTTCACGCCATTCTCCCGCCTCAGCCTCCCAAGTAGCTGAGACTACAGGCGCCCGCCACCACGCCCGGCTAGTTTTTTGTATTTTTAGTAGAGACGGGGTTTCACCATGTTAGCCAGGATAGTCTCGATCTCCTGACCTCGTGATCCACCCGCCTCGGCCTCCCAAAGTGCTGGGATTACAGGCTTGAGCCACCGCGCCCGGCCCATTTGTCATTTCTTTGTGGTGATAACATTCAAAATCCTTTCTTCTAGCTATTTTATTTTGTTACATTATTGTTACCTATATTCACTCTACTGTGCAATAGAACACTGGAACTTAGTTCTTACAATGAATTTGGTGGCTCACACCTGTAATCCTAGCACTTTGGGAGGCTGAAGTGGGAGGATCACTTGAGCCCAGGAGTTTGAGACCAGCCTGGGCAACATAGTGAGACTCTGTCTCTACAAAAAAATCAAAAAATTAGCTGGGCATGGTGGCATGTGCCTTTAGTACCAACTACTCTGAAGGCTGAGGTAGGAGGATTGCTTGAGCCCAGGAGGTCAAGGCTGTAGTGAGCCGTGATCAAGCCATTGCACTCCAGCCTAGGTGACAGGGCAAGACCCTGTCTCAAAAAAGAAACAATAACATTTAAATAAAAGATATTATCATAATATATTTCTCTTCATTTTACTATATTTCATTCTATTCTTGTCTGCATACTTTTTTCATTTTTTTTGGAGATGTAATTTATACATCATAAAATTAACTCTTAAATTGTACAACTCAGTAATTTTTAGTATACTCAGAGTTGTGTGATTATCACAATTATCTAATTCCAGAGTATTTTTATCACCTGCAGAATAAACCCTGTACCCATGAGCAGTCACATCCCATTCCCTCCTCCCCTCCGCGTCTGGCAACCACAAATCTTGCTGTCTTAAGGATTTGCCTCTTCTGGACATTTCATATCAGTGGAATCCTACAAATTGTGGTCTTTTGTGACTTGCTGCTTAGCCTCATGTTTTCAGGATTCATCCATCTTGTAACCATGTATCAGTACTTTGCTCCTTTTTATGGCTGAATAAGAGCCCATTGTATGGACATACTGTTTGTTTATCTTTTCATTAGTTGATAGACATCTTGATTGTTTCCACTTTTTGGCTATTATAAATAATGCTATTATGAATATACAAGTTTTTGTGTAGACGTATGTTTTCATTTCTTTTGGGTATATACCCAGTGTATAATTGCTGGGTCATGTAGTAACTTTATGTTTAACTATCTGAGGAACTGCCAAACTGTTTTCCAAAGTGGCGGGACTACTTTACATTCCCTCTAGCAGTGGGAATAGTGTGAGCGTTCCAATTTCTTCATTCCTTTGTTGACACTTGTTGCTGTCTATCTGTTTGATTTTAGCTGTCCTAGTGAGTATGAAATGGTAGCTTATTATGGTTTTGATCTGCATTTCCCTAATGACAGTTACATACATTTTGTCCTTATTGTTGTAATCATTATTGTATTGGTAGTGTTAGGGGTTTATAAACTTGTTGTTTGGCTGGAAAAAAAAATCTAATCTTTTCCCATTGTTTGAAAGTTACAAGACATCTTCACATCCATTATCTAATTTGATTTCCTCAAAAACATCATGAAATAGGGCAAAGATTATTTTTATTTTATGAAGAAACTGACCATTATGGAGGGATTCTTCCAAGGTCCTACAACTGATAAATGTAATAGCTCTTCCTTGAGCCTGGGTCTTTGAGTCTTTATCTCTTTGTCTCCCAAATCATGTTGCCATGTTGAGGAGCTTCATGGTTTATGTCCAGGGGACTCGGATTTTTTCTCTGGTTACCTTACAGCTGTAGATCCCACAGGTCACAAGTTTGTGATCCAGGACTTCTACTATATTTAATGTTAGCTGCCATGTATTGATAACTTTTTCCATGCATTCTTGCTAATTCTCCAACTCTTTCTCATATTTGTATAAATATCTTTCAGACCTTTCCAGCTCACCCCCAGGGCCTTATGGTCAAGAAATGTATGTGTTTCGATCTGAGGAAAGATTCAAATCCCCACCCATCCTTCCTCCTCATCTACTTCAAGTTATTCTTAACAAAGACACTAATATTTCTGTGAGTATCCTCAGTATTACTGGGGCATCTGGGAGTGTCTAGGACCATTTGGACCAAAGTTCAGTGATCCTGGAGGTTAGGATGATTACAGAGGTGTGTTGAGATTACAAGTCATACACATATCAGTAACATTACAGATTGCCTTTTTCCAGTGCTGAGTCACAGCTGCTTCAGCCATTCATATAAAAAATCGTAGTTGTCTCCTCATCGTAATAAAATCAGGATCACAGCTATGGACTTCTGTTTGAGCACAGCATGAAGTAGTAGTTATCATTTGGGGATGTACAAAAGAATTATAAAAGTTTTTTTGTATATAATTTATGTCTGTATTCAATCTACTTGATTCCTACTATGATTATTTTTACCTTGTAACACAACTCTTCCTTGTGTGTTGTGGGCAAGATTTTTGTTCTAACTCTCTTAAGGAAGATTAGTAGATGCTGAGGCGTAAGATTTCTGCCCTGGACTGATAATTTTTCTAATTTTCTGTAATAGGATTTTATTATTGATACATACTGGAGTGGGTACATTATTGAAAAGAGAGAGCGCATTCTAGTTTAAATTTCTCAAAGAGCTCTGAGGAAGGGTAAGCTGTTTGGTTTGTCTGTGCCTTAATTTCATTTAGTAATTTTTTTCTCTCTCTCTTAGTGTGACCCAGCCTTACTCCCTGAGCCCAACCATGTTATGCTGAACCATCTCTATGCATTGTCCATTAAGGTGAGTGGTGGCCCTGGCTCTTCACAGAGCTCCCTGGAATGAGAGGTCAAGGGTAACATATGTTCTCAGTGGTTACTTTCTCTGCTATTTCATTGAAGCTGAAACTGGCAGTAATGATCAAATTATAGAAGAACTCTCTTTTTTTAACTAATAGGTTGTTTGTTTTAAAATCTCAGTCTCTGTGTTCTGGCTGGCTGAATTGCCCTCTGATAGGACTTTTTTGCTGCCCAGTTATTTTTTGGGTGGCTAGAATCTTTCCACCAGCTATTTACTTAAGTTTCAGTTCATAGCATAGGATTTATTCTGCAGAAAAAGCAGGTTTAGCTTCCAGTTCAAATTTAGCTTCCAGTTCAAAGAATGCTTTAATGTGATATTAAGGCTTTCACTTTTTTGAAGGTGGAATTGAGCTACTTTCAGGTGCCTCATTCATATATACTCAGGTGCTTGCATCTCTCCTATACACGAGTTAAAGGAGAGATGTGACCAGATTTGCCCGTCTCTTCAACTCCAGAGTCCTCCTTGGTTTTTCTGCTGCTTTAGAGTCTGGGTTGAAAATAGCCATTCTGTTCTGTCATGTTGTGTCTTTGTGGTTTGGCTATTGGAATAAAGTTATATAGCTCTGTGATTATCAAACCAGGCTGATTATCATCAGAGTCTCCTGGGGGAGATTGTAAAAATACAGATTCAGCAGCTCCATTCCTAGAGATTCTGAATAAGTGCATCTAGGATGGGCTCTATAGTTTTTTTAAGCTGCTTTTACTTGGCTATATAGCTGGATTCGGGAAGTCACTGATACAGCTAACAAATTATGTGGTACAATATAATACTTAAAAATATATTATTGAATTTAATTTTTATAATAACCTTGTAAGTATTATTTTTAACCCCTGTTTTATAGATAAAGAAACTAAGGCTCAGAGAAGGTCAAATTGCCAGTAAGTACCAGAGACAGGACTGCTGAGGTCCAATCCGCCTATGCTAACTTCATATTCTTTCCTATATTATCATTATGCCAGGTCTTTCCAAGTAGGTTTTTCTCACCTATTCCTCATTTCCACAAAATCTGTGGAAGTGTAAAAGTGAATTTTTTACCTGCCTTCTGTCGTATTTAGGCTTTGTGTCAACTCTGGAGTGTTAACGCGAGAAGCATTCATGGTAGATAATACAGTATGGGGGAAAGTAGAAGGATACACTTGTTCTTAATGGGATTTGCTTAGGTTCTTTGGGATCTGATGGATTTTGCCTCCTGTAACTGCTTGTTGGGTGTCATTTAATTTACCTAGGCTTGCCATCTCCTCCTGTGGTACATCTGTAGTCTGCAGCACAGCCTGGGAAATGGTGCCTCTTGCTCTCTTCTTACTGGTTCTGACTCAGGTGAAGGTGTTGGTTATTGTGGCTCAGCTTGGTTCAGACCCATTCCTGATTCTCTCAGATTGTTTAGGCGGTTTGGAATTGATCCATTGGATTGGGTGTCTTTCTGAAGAGGATTTTGGCATGTATTTTGTTCGAGGATGGAGAGGGATTCCTAGGTTCCCTCTAAATCAGAGAGATCTTTTTGAATTCATCCCTGGCATTAAATGGAACTTAGACCTGCTTTGGGACTTGGAGATAGTTTTTCAGAAGGATTGTTTCTTTTTTTCTCATTGTCTTTAAGACTTTCTTCTGGAAATGGATGCCAGAATATTTCTTTCTTTTTTTTTTCCTTGCTAGTTTTAGGCCCAATATTAGAATTTAAAGTAGGGAAGGGAGCAGGGTAGGAGACTAATATTTCTTCAGCGCTTTTATGTGTCAGAAACTATGTCAGATATTCTCATGTAATCATCAGAGCCACCTTAATGGTAGGTGTTATCTTTTGTAATGATGAGATAAAAAGACTTGGACACACTAAGTAGATTACCCAAGGCCACAAGTAGAATAATGACAGGAGTCAGAATTGGAACTAAAACTTATCTGACCTCCTTCTCTTACATCAAACTATCTCTGTTAAAAGTGAGTGACTGAAGGACTGATGGCTGGGAAGAGCTACCTACTGTCTGAACTAATGAATTAGCTGCGTATGTTTCTTTTCCTTGCAGGATAGTGTGATGGTCCTTAGCGCAACCCATCGCTACAAGAAGAAGTATGTTACTACTCTGCTATACAAGCCCATCTGAAGGAATCCCTTCTTGCCTCCAAGGATTCAAGAGAAGCATCTCCCTTGCCTTTCTGGACTGAACCAGTCTTACCTGAGACTGGAAGGCTGATTTGCTTTGAGGCCGATATGTGTGTTTCAGAGCCTCTGAGTAGGACGCTCTGCTTTTGCATTTGATTGCAGATGAGAGCTTTATGAGTTCACGGAATTTATTTTAAGAAAAAAATATATACATATGAGAAGAAGGTAAATGAAAGCCTCCTAGCCCCAGCTAGAAGTATTATTTCTGCCTATGGGTTTTCACCAAGACCTGTTTGGGGGCGCTGCAGGAATAACTATATAGGAAGCTTTTTTCCTAAAATGAAAGAACAGCAAACTCTTAGGATCCTTGTTGGGCAGAGATTCTATCACTGCTACCTTGGCTCTCCAAGGAATGGGCTTGTGCTAGACTGCTGCCCTACTTAACAGCTGCCTAATTGCAAGGGCAGCTTTTCTTGCATGGGTTCTCTATATTCCCAGAGTATGTGGCACAATGTGTGTTGTTTATATGATACCAGATGCCCCACAAGAACCCTTTTTCCTCTCATTTCACATTCTTCCTTTAGTAGCCTCCTTCAGATCCCATACCTGACCCCTCTCTAACACAAAACTCACTGGGTAAGTGACTGAAAAGTTTTGTGGCACCTGATCCACCCCAGACACTAGGGCTGTCAGAAGGTCCCTTTTTAGCCCAGCACAGGCGCAGGCCACTTTGACGTGTTTGTTTTAACTTCTAAAGGAAATATGTCTCCTCATTATAAGAAAAGCAGAATGCAGAACATCTACTTTTTTGTTATAGTTTGGTGCCACGGCTCAGGCTGTATTGGCAAATTCCCGAAAGTTTTCACACTTTGCCTGGCCCTGCTTCTGTCTTTTCTCTCTCAGCAAACAGTTCTGAAGGTAGGAGTGGAACCGGGGAGTACTTTCGTGTCTTTCATCCTTGAAAGATTTTTATGTGCCTGCATTTTTTTTTTAATTAAAAAAATGCCTTTTCATTGGTCTTAAGAGACTGCGTTGGAGAATTTCAGGCTTTTGATAAATGCTTCTTCAGATTTTCTTCTCTAGTCTAGCCTTCCACATTCTTAGATCAATATGGCCAACCCTGTACACATCACTGCACTAAACACTGCTCTAGATAAACTGCTCAAGTTCATTTAATTCATTTGATGCACCTAAAGAGTTCCCTCATTTTAAAGATTGTTAGGCCAAGAAGCAAGAAAGTATTCCTAGTATTCCCAACCATGAAAAGTATCGTTCTTTGCACCAAGTGTTAACAAAATCATTTTGATCTCCTGCCTCTTCTTTTTAAAGGGTTTGATGATTAATTGGGGTCACTGAATTCCATTTGTGAGCTGAAAAGTATTCAATCCACTTTTGGGGTTCAGAGATAAAACATTTTTTCCCAAGTAGCTGGGGCTCTTCCATTTCACAGATAAGTCAAATAGTACTAAAGGAGGCTAAACTATTGATGAATGAGAGACTCCCTGACTGCTCAGATGAGCCTAGCCACACGGAAAGGGCACCTACAGGTCAGTTTAGCTACCTCCTGTCTTTTCCATGCAAAGCTGACAACGCAGTTGTCTTCGGACTTGTAGACCTCTTGGATTCCAGGTGTGATGGAGTAAAGTATGGGATTGTTGTTTTGCTGGGGTGCAAATAACTAAATGCTTTGGTGGTTAATTGCTAAGAAATACTACTTTAACCATCCAAGGCCACCTTCTGCAGCAAAAGGCTTTTGTGGAGAACCTTTTATGTTCCCAACCACTTTTTGAATGGTGTGCCATTTAAAAATCCAGGCCAGATCCTATTATAACCAACTCTCAGGATTTACAGTCTTCAGTTGTACTAGAATTTTGTTTTTATCCAATACCCATTAAATAAGTGGGCCATTTAGGAGGATTCAAAATCTTGGTTGTTACATGAAGTTTGTTATATTCATATTTCTTGTCAACAGTATTGAAACGTAATATCTGTGTGTTCGTGTATGACAATTTTTACTCCACACAGTAGAGTGGGGCAGGAAAAGAGATCTCTTCAATTTCTCTCAGGCCTGAGGCTTTTGTGAAATGGGTCTGCCCCCAGTGACAGTAGGTTTTTTTATATATTTTTTTGAGACGGAGTCTCGCTCTGTCACCCAGGCTTGAGTGCAGTGGCGCAATCTCGGCTCACTGCAAGCTCCACCTCCTGGGTTCACGCCATTCTCCTGCCTCAGCCTCCCAAGTAGCTGGGACTACAGGTGCCCGCCACCACACCCAGCTAATTTTTTATATTTTTAGTAGAGACAGGGTTTCACCATGTTAGCCAGGATGGTCTCGATCTCTTGACCTTATGATCCACCCAGCTCGGCCTCCCGACAGTAGATTTTGATGCTAGTGACCTTCAGATCTTTCTATCTGGAAATGTGCAGAGAGTGTCAGTTTCCCAAGTTCTGAGGTAACTCTCAGCCAGATGTGAAATGGGAGCCCACCAGCTGGTATAGAAGGGAATGGGTAGGAGGCACTGGTTGCTGACTCATTCAGCACTGGGTGCTGTCCCTTTTCTATACTGCTAATACATCCCATGGTTTTGAGAAGACTTATCTCAGTCTATTTGGAAGAGAGGGAGGAAGAGAAGGAAGTAACCCAAAGTACTACTCATTTGTCCTTGTGTGTTGATTAGTTAAAGGGATAATTAATTTTATGCTGAGGAGAGTTTGACAGATTTTGAAAACGAGTAAAGGCAAAAAATTTTTTTAGCCTTTATTTTGCCTGTTGGAATTTTACAGAGTCAAAGTAGGCAAAGTAAGAAAATAGCTCTTCATGAGGGCTGACCCTTAAAGAACTGCAACATAGTTTTGGAATTGTGGGGAAGAGAAGAGTGACTGAGCTGAGGAGTAATAATAGGAGAATAAAGTCTTGAGTAACTTAGAACTGAAAATGTCCTCTTTTAAAAAGAAATTAAATCAGACACCACATGGTGGTGTCCTTGGATCTCACTGTACAGAATTAGCAGTGTATAACCATCTTCCCTTTGCATCGTGTTCCAATTCTCTCCTCTTTCCTTTCCACTCTGCTTTAAGCTCATTTGTCAGGCAGACTTTCCCAGAGTGTCAGACATTACGTAAAACACATACGTTAGCCATGCTGCTGGTATGGAAAAATTCCACACCATGATTGTTAGCCTCCTTTAAGCTTGAAATGGAATGGGATTTAACCATTCTAGGCAACACCCCTGAAGGGCATACCTAACCTCAATAATGTTGGCTTTTTAAACGTAGGCTTGTATGGTGGAGAAACTTTGTAAAAGAAGAATCCAGGAGAAGTTTGTGAGGATCCTACAAACCCAGGCCCACTTACTTTTCTCCAATTCTTTCTAGTCTCTTGTAGACCTAATGGGTCTGGAATAAAAACTTTGAAAAGAATTAATATTCCATGTATGCTGCTGAAATGAAGTTAAGTTTGGAAAGAAGTGATACCTCTAGACTGGGTTTATATTAATCTGTGATATAAATGAAGAAGACATAGTAATAGAACTCCCTGCTTTTAATTGGGGAAATAGGGCTTTAATCATTTTGACCTCAACTAAAAATGATATGCAATAGTCTATGTTTGTGTGTGTTTGAAATACATTCTGTTCTCAGAGATTTCTACATTCTCACGTTCTAGTGATTTGGGGCGTGGGCTTACTAGCAGATGTACAGTGTATTCCTGCATAATTCTGATTCACCCTTAAAGCCCAGTTCTTGCTGTCTTCTACCAGGGGTTGCTGACTCCAGTTACCCATGGAATGCGGGACCTGGGAGGGGTAGCAATTAGGGTCTTTCAAAACTCTTTGGATCTTAGCATTTGTCTCTCCTTAAGTGCCAGTCACAATTGGATATGGAAGGACTGTGATTTCTGCAATGAACCCAAACTTTTAGAATAAAAAGCCAAATCTTTTTTAAATTCTATGAAAGAAGGGAAAAAAGAGAAAAAACTCAAGTTTATTACTTGCAGTAACTACATTACAGAAATTACATAACACATGGCAATTCTTAGCAATGGAATCCCTCTAGGATTCTAGTTTGGGCTTTGTCTGGATTTGCTTTTCTTAATTGTGCTTTGAAGTGAATAAGCTTTGTTATAAATTACTTTTTTATTAGTTCCAATATTAGTTGGAGTTAACTTGAATTGTATGTAGCACAGCACTTTTGCAGTGAGATTGGTGTGAAATACTAAACACTATGGATTTTGTAGGTGTCAGGTTAAATCGTCAAGGGATACCTACATTAAGTAATATATTAGGTATTGATGATCTTACTTCTTTTCTGTTCCCCTCTACAAAACACTTACCTAACCCAGCTTGTGGTTTTAGGACAGCCAAAGCTCACTGTGGTGGGTTAGTCCTAATCGCTACACAGGTTTCATATATGAGACTTGTTTGAATTTTGGTAAATTGGAGCATGTTGGTTGGTATTACACAGCAGCATTTCAAATGAGTGCAGCTCTGTATCTGTCCAAAAGGAGGGATAAGACTAATTTGAAGGGAATTCAATATGTGAGTCCTCTTTTTAATGGTGCTTTTTGTAACCTTTAATGCTGAGGTACAGAGCTGCTTTTCAATATTTCATAAAGGAGTGGCAGACAAGAGTGGATTTTAAAGCTGTTCTTCAAACGTAATTTGTCACTGGACTCTGACACACCTGGAAATTATATGATATGACACATACAGAAATGTGGGTTTTTTCCATAAAACTTTAATAAAAGTATTATACAGCAATAATATTTGAGTTATTGATTGATGACTGATTATATTATCAAGGTCTGTTTGCCTTGGTGTCCAAGGGCCTAAAGAATGTAAACTGCAAGACAACACATTTGAAAGAGAGGAGTCATGGAGTAGGGGACACGAAGTCCTTCTACCTATCACTTTTTCTCCTTTTTGTTTCAGGCTATGCCAACATTAACTACAGGAACGCAGACTTCGTGGTTTGTTTTTCAGCATTTTCTCTGCTGGCTGTATATTTAGCTATCATCCTGTACTGGATTAGCTGAGCTCTGATCAGACCAATGATTCTCATCCCTGCCTGCACATTCATAACACCTATGGAGACTCTATAAACATTGATGGTCAATCCATTTCCACCCTAGTTAAATGGAAATCTCTGGTATGGGGTCCAGGTATCTGTATTTTTAAGTTCCCCTAGATAATGCTAATAGACATCTAGGATTAAGGATCGCTATCCTGGACCCTTCCTACTTCTCTTTCTCTGTCAGATTATATGCTTCATTATATATGAAAACATTATATACTTTATTCTGACAGATCATTCACCTCAGATAGCCTTGTTCAGGGACATGATTATAATTTCTGTTTTCTGTTCCATCATTTCACAAGGTTTCTACATAGCTGCCCTCCGGACTTTCTTTTCCTAAAACAACCAAACTGTTGTATTTTTGGAGCTCTAAAGAGTCAACTGGTTGAACTAAGGGAGAAAAGAGACTGACAATGTGGAGCGTGAGAACAATAGGGGAGTTGCTGAGGGGGAGTGGAAATGCAAGACAGAAGGACATGAAAGGAAGACCTGTGACAGTAGAAATCAACTAGAACAGTTCCCCTCAAACCTCAAGAGCAGGTCCAGAGATTGCCTCCAGGCTAGCGGTAAAACATGGGATATGGTATGAACTCAGCCTCAGGAAGAATGGTCGCCGAAACATGTACCCCAGTCACTGAAAACAAAACGGCACCAGAATTTCACCAGGGTCCAAACTTGCACTGACGTGCTTTCTAAAGCATTTATTTCTGGCTCACTTGGCTTGGAGTCTTGTAGTATCCCTTCCAAAGACCTCCTTCGGGAACTGTGTTGACAATTAACCGTGACACAGGTGATTTGGGTACATCATGAGTCTCTTCCTCTCCCTACTCCTTTGTCCTCTGTGGTCACTGTTCATCCAGAATCACATATGCAGGTCTGGAGTACCATGCCCCTTTCTCTAACCCATTTCTTGGCTCCAGGGCATGTACATTGACTGAAGATGAACCGCTCTATGCTCTCCTGGAAGTTAGCATTCCTCAGCACTTAGCTGTGTTCCAGAGGAGGCTTGAGAGTTCTCCCTTTTTATTGAATTCCTAAGTAGAAAGGCAAAGTTCTTTGTCAGAAGTTAGAAGGTTTAAGGTCTGTATGCCGGGTGATATTTTATTTTATTTTATTTTATTTTCAAATGTATTTATAATATACCAGAATGTTGAAGGGGTAGAGAGCTTAATTTTTTTTCTTTTCCTTTTTTTTTTTTTATTATACTTTAAGTTCTAGGGTATATGTGCACAACGTGCAGGTTTGTTACATATGTATACATGTGGCATGTTGATGTGCTGCACCAATCAACTCATCAGCACCCATCAACTCGTCATTTACATCAGGTATAACTCCCAATGCCATCCCTCCTCCCTCCCCCCTCCCCACAATAGGCCCCGGTGTGTGATGTTCCCCTTCCCGTGTCCAAGTGATCTCATTGTTCAATTCCCACCTATGAGTGAGAACATGCGGTGCTTGGTTTTCTTTTCCTGCGATAGTTTGCTGAGAATGATGGTTTCCAGCTGCATTCATGTCCCTACAAAGGACACGAACTCATCTTTTTTTATGGCTGCATAGTATTCCATGGTGTATATGTGCCACATTTTCTTAATCCAGTCTGTCACTGATAGACACTTGGGTTGATTCCAAGTCTTTGCTATTGTGAATAGTGCTGCAATAAACATATGTGTGCATGTGTCTTTATAGCAGCATGATTTATAACCCTTTGGGTATATACCCAGTAATGGGATGACTGGGTCATATGGTATTTCTAGTTCTAGATCCTTGAGGAATCGCCATACTGTTTTCCATAATGGTTGAACTAGTTTACAATCCCACCAACAGTGTAAAAGTGTTCCTATTTCTCCACATCCTCTCCAGCATCTGTTGTTTCCTGACTTTTTAATGATTGCCATTCTAACTGGTGTGAGATGGTATCTCATTGTGGTTTTGATTTGCATTTCTCTGATGGCCAGTGATGATGAGCATTTTTTCATGTGTCTGTTGACTGTATGAATGTCTTCTTTTGAGAAATATCTGTTCATATCCTTTGCCCACTTTTTGATGGGGTTGTTTGTTTTTGATGGGGTTGTTTGTTTTTTTCTTGTAAATTTGTTTGAGTTCTTTGTAGGTTCTGGATATTAGCCGTTTGTCAGATGAGTAGATTGCAAAAAAAAAAAAAAAAGAGACTACTCTGATGGTAGTCTCTTTTGCTGTGCAGAAGCTCTCGAGTTTAATTAGATCCCATTTGTCTATTTTGGCTTTTGTTGCTGTTGCTTTTGGTGTTTTAGACATGAAGTCCTTGCCCATGCCTATGTCCTGAATGGTATTACCTAGGTTTTCTTCAAGAGTTTTTATGGTATTAGGTCTAACATTTAAGTCTCTAATCCATCTGGAATTAATTTCCGTATAAGGAGTAAGGAAAGGATCCAGTTTCAGCTTTCTACTATGGCTAGCCAATTTTCCCAGCACCATTTATTAAATAGGGAATCCTTTCCCCATTTCTTGTTTCTCTCAGGTTTGTCAAAGATCAGATGGCTGTAGATGTGTGGTGTTATTTCTGAGGGCTCTATTCTGTTCCATTGGTCTATATCTCTGTTTTGGTACCAGTACCATGCTGTTTTGGTTACTGTAGCCTTGTAGTATAGTTTGAAGTCAGGTAGCGTGATGCCTCCAGCTTTGTTCTTTTGACTTAGGATTATCTTGGCAATGCAGGCTCTTTTTTGGTTCCATATGAACTTTAAAGCACTTTTTTCCAATTCTGTGAAGAAAGTCATTGGTAGCTTGATGGGGATGGCATTGAATCTATAAATTACTTTGGGCAGTATGGCCATTTTCACAATATTGATTCTTCCTATCCATGAGCATGGTATATTCCTTTTGTTTGTGTCCTCTTTTATTTCACTGAGCAGTGGTTTGTAGTTCTCCTTGAAGAGGTCCTTTACATCCCTTGTAAGTTGGATTCCTAGGTATTTTATTCTCTTTGAAGCTATTATGAATGGGAGTTCATTCATAATTTGGCTCTCTGTTTGTCTGTTACTGGTGTATAAGAATGCTTGTGATTTTTGCACAATGATTTTGTATCCTGAGACTTTGCTGAAGTTGCTTATCAGCTTAAGGAGATTTTGGGCTGAAACAATGGAGTTTTCTAAATACACAATCATGTCATCTGCAAACAGGGACAATTTGACTTCTTCTTTTCCTAACTGAATACCCTTGATTTCTTTCTCTTGCCTGATTGCCCTAGCCAGAACTTCCAACACTATGTTGAATAGGAGTGGTGAGAGAGGGCATCCCTGTCTTGTGCCAGTTTTCAAAGGGAATGCTTCCAGTTTTGGCCCATTCAGTATGATATTGGCTGTGGGTTTGTCATAAATAGCTCTTATTATTTTGAGATACGTTCCATCAATACCGAATTTATTGAGAGTTTTTAGCATGAAGGGCTGTTGAATTTTGTCAAAGGCCTTTTCTGCATCTATTGAGGTAATCATGTGGTTTTTGTCTTTGGTTCTGTTTATATGCTGAATTATGTTTATTGATTTGCATATGTTGAACCAACCTTGCATCCCAGGGAGGAAGCCCACTTGATCATGGTGGATAAGCTTTTTGATGTGCTGCTGGATTCAGTTTGCCAGTATTTTATTGAGGATTTTTACATCGATATTCATCAGGGATATTGGTCTAAAATTCTCTTTTTTTGTTGTATCTCTGTGAGGCTTTGGTATCAGGATGATGTTGGCCTCGTAAAATGAGTTAGGGAGGATTCCCTCTTTTTCTATTGATTGGAGTAGTTTCAGAAGGAATGGTACCAACTCCTCCTTGTACCTCTGGTAGAATTCGACGGTCCTGGACTTTTTTTGGTTGGTAGGCTATTAATTATTGCCTCAATTTCAGAGCCTGCTATTGGTCTATTAAGGGATTCAACTTCTTCCTGGTTTAGTCTTGGGAGAGTGTAAGTGTCCAGGAAATTATTCATTTCTTCTAGGTTTTCTAGTTTATTTGTGTAGAGGTGTTTATAGTATTCTCTGATGGTCATTTGTATTTCTGTGGGGTCGGTGGTGATATCCCCTTTATCATTTCTTATTGCATCTATTTGATTCTTCTCTCTTTTCTTTATTAGTCTTGCTAGTGGTCTATCAATTTTGTTGATCTTTTCACAAAACCGGCTCCTGGATTCATTGATTTTTTTGGAGGGTTTTTTGTATCTCTATCTCCTTCAGTTCTGCTCTGATCTTAGTTATTTCTTGCCTTCTGCTAGCTTTTGTATGTGTTTGCTCTTGCTTCTCTAGTTCTTTTATTTGTGATGTTAGGGTGTCAATTTTAGATCTTTCCCGCTTTCTCTTGTGGGTATTTAGTGCTATAAATTTCCCTCTACACACTGCTTTAAATGTGTCCCAGAGATTCTGGTATGTTGTATCTTTGTTCTCATTGGTTTCAAAGAACATCTTTATTTCTGCCTTCATTTCGTTATGTACCCAGTAGTCATTCAGGAGCAGGTTGCTCAGTTTCCATGTAGTTGAGTGGTTTTGATTGAGTTTCTTAATCCTGAGTTCTAATTTGATTGCACTGTGGTCTGAGAGACAGTTTGTTATAATTTCTATTCTTTTACATTTGCTGAAGAGTGCTTTACTTCCAACTATGTGGTCAGTTTTGGACTAAGTGCGATGTGGTGCTGAGAAGAATGTATATTCTGTTGATTTGGAGTGGAGAGTTCTGTAGATGTCTATTAGGTCCGCTTGGTGCAGAGTTGAGTTCAATTCCTGGATATCCTTGTTAACTTTCTGTCTTGTTGATCTGTCTAATGTTGACAGTGGGGTGTTAAAGTCTCCCGTTATTATTGTATGGGAGTCTAAGTCTCTTTGTAAGTCTCTAAGGACTTGCTTTATGAATCTGGGTGCTCCTGTATTGGGTGCATATATATTTAGGATAGTTAGATCTTCCTGATGAATTTATCCCTTTACCATTATGTAATGGCCTTCTTTGTCTCTTTTGATCTTTGTTGGTTTAAAGTCTGTTTTATCAGAGACTAGTATTGCAACCCCTGCTTTTTTTTCTCTATTTGCTTGGTAGATCTTCCTCCATCCCTTTATTTTGAGCCTATGTGTGTCTCTGCATGTGAGATAGGTCTCCTGAATACAGCAAACTGATGGGTCTTGACTATCCAATTTGCCAGTCTGTGTCTTTTAATTGGACCATTTAGTCCATTTACATTTAAGGTTAATATTGTTATGTGTGAACTTGATCCTGTCATTATGATATTAACTGGTTATTTTGCTTGTTAGTTGATGCAGTTTCTTCCTAGCCTCAATGGTCTTTACATTTTGGCATGTTTTTGCAATGGCTGGTACCGGTTGTTACTTTCCATGTTTAGTGCTTCCTTCAGGATCTCTTGTAGGGCAGGCCTAGTGGTGACAAAATCTCTAAGCATTTGCTTGTCTGTAAAGGATTTTATTTCTCCTTCACTTATGAAACTTAGTTTGGCTGGATATGAAATTCTGGGTTGAAAATTCTTTTCTTTAAGAATGTTGAATATTGGCCCCCACTCTCTTCTGGCTTGTAGAGTTTCTGCCGAGAGATCTGCTGTTAGTCTGATGGCCTTCCCTTTGTGGGTAACCCGACCTTTCTCGCTGGCTGCCCTTAACATTTTTTCCTTCATTTCAACTTTGGTGAATCTGACAATTATGTGTCTTGGAGTATCAAGGGGTATCTTTGTGGCGTTCTCTGTATTTCCTGAATTTGAATGTTAGCCTGCCTTACTAGGTTGGGGAAGTTCTCCTGGATGATATCCTGCAGAGTGTTTTCCACGTTGGTTCCATTTTCCCCCTGACTTTCAGGCACACCAATCAGACATAGATTTGGTCTTTTTACATAATCCCATATTTCTTGGAGACTTTGTTCATTTCTTTTTCCTCTTTTTTCTCTACACTTCTCGCTTCATTTCATTCATTTGATCTTCAATCATTGATACTCTTTCTTCCAGTTGCCGGTGATGTTTTAAACACAAAGTAGGGTTTCACAGACTTCTCAACAACTCCTGAACTAATTTCCATTTACTACATCTTCCAAAGTCCTCTTGCTAGTGACAACTTATGATGAGAACATTAGGTAAGGATATTGAACACCTGAAAGAGTCATGGAGATTACTACAGACTTGTATACCTGGATGGGGTTGAGGGATGGACTCTGACTTCAGACCAGCTGATATTCGAGACTATAACCCATAACCCTAACTTAGTTTTTGCGGGGGGACCTCTATTATTGATTACAATATTTGTGGATCACAATTACAGTTAGGTATAGGGATTGGGTAGTGGAATAGGTGTTGGACTCAACAGGATCTTGGAAAGTATTTCTGGGGGTTAGAGGATAGACTGAGAATATTACAGATGTTTGGAAACATTTATGCCAACCTGAAGATGGTGATTCTTTTTGTTTCCCAATTAGCAGACGCTGTGTTCTGTTGGTCATCTGGTAGAGTGATCAATCTAGAGTTAGAATATCTAGGAATGACGTAAAGGAATATGACAGTCCAGAAATCTACCAGATTAAGAGCCAGTCTGAGCTCAGAAAGGATTTTGAGCCAAGGCATGGCATTTTACTTTTAGATGGAGCTGAACATTGTAATACTAACCAGCACTAGATGAACTAAAGTTCAGGAGAAAAAGTGGAACTATCCAAGGTGAAGTGAGATTACTAGCCATTTTATCCCCTGGGCCCATTTGTTGACTCTACACATGGAGTAAGGACTGACCTTTGCCCAGACACAGGGTATTTGATGGGGTCAAATGACATTAACTACCAAGCACTGGATCCATAAGATACAGGAAACAAATGAGGTGAGCCCTTTAGTTGCCCAGCTTACTACTCTGGGAGTATTTCTGGATTACAACTGGAAAACTTAGTTTCTAGCCTGGTGAACTGCCTGAACTGAGAACATAAGTACAGAACTCAGAGGAGTTTTGCATAGGTAGTGGAGAACAATTAGCCCAAGACTGAATGCTTCTGGTAGGCAGAACCATGGCCCTCCAAAGATGGCTACATAGTAATTCTCAGAATCTATAATTATATTAGGTTACATGCTGAAGGGAAACTAAGATTGCAGATGGAATCAAGTTTGCTAATCAGCTGACCTTGAGATGGAAATATTACCCTGGATTATTTAGTTAGGCCCAATCTAATAAGTGCAAGAGAGAAGTCAGATAGGACATCAAAAGAACTTGACTTGCTGTTGCTGGCTTTTGAAGATGAAAAAATAACTATAAACCCAGGAATGTGGTAGCCTTAGGAGCAAGGAAACGTATTCTCTCTCAGAGCCTCCAGGAAGAAACACAATGGCTTTATTTTAGTTCAGCAGTCTTTTTGACGCATTTGGACATGGAAATAATAAATTTGTGTTGTTTTAAGTGACTAAGTTTGTCGAAATTTGTCAACAGCAGTGACACAAAAATGAATACAACACGGCTATGGTCTGATCTAATATCTTAAATGCAAGAGCCATAGGATCAAGTTGTTTCCAAGTAACTTTTCTGCATCCTAGAACAAAACTCGAGAATATATATAGGAAAACAAAAATGTTCAGCACCAAAAAAGAAAAAATTTACCATATCTGACCTCAGAAAAAAACTGAGGCATTCAAAAAAATAGAAAATATCAAACTGTTTTGAGAAAAAAGATCTATCAATTGAAATTGACTCAGAACTAATACATAGAAATAGCAGACAGTTGAAACAATAATAAGTTTATATGTTCAAAAACTGGAGAGAAAAGCAAACATGTTTATATATATATAAATATGTATGTATGTTTTGTCACATGTCTGAAAGACCCAAATTGAACTTTATAGATTAAAACTACAAATCATGGCTGGGCGCGGTGGCTCAAACCTGTAATCCCAGCACTTTGGGAGGCCGAGACGGGCGGATCACGAGGTCAGGAGATCGAGACCATCCTGGCTAATACGGTGAAACCCCGTTTCTATTAAAAAATACAAAAAACTAGCCAGGCGAGGTGGCGGGCGCCTGCAGTCCCAGCTACTCGGGAGGCTGAGGCAGGAGAATGGCTAAACCCAGGAGGCGGAGCTTGCAGTGAGCTGAGATCTAGCCACTGCACTCCAGCCTGGGCAACAGAGCAAGACTCCGTCTCAAAAAAAAAAACAAAAAACACTACAAATCATGAGAAGAAAAATAAACTGGATAGGATGAACATTAGATCAGACATTGCAAAGAAAGATTATATTTGAAAGATGTGAGAATGGAAACTACACAAAACTGAAAAAAGGCTTAAAAATGAACAACACATCGGTGAATTGCAGAAAAACTTCAGGTGGCATAATATTTGGTACTATATGTGTCCCCTCCAAAATTCATGGTGAAACTTAATCTCCATTGTGGTGGTATTAATTGGGACCTTTTGGGAAGAGATTAGGTCTTGAGGGGTCCTCCCATGTGAATGGGATTACAGCATTTATAAAAGAGCCTTCACACAGTTTTGGCCCTTTTTGCCCTCTGCCTTCTACCATGTGAGAACACAGCAAGAAGCCACCATCTTGAAAGTGAAGAGCCACTCTCACCAGACGCCAGGGCCAGTGCCTTGATCTACGGTTTCCTAGCTTCCAGAACTGCACAAAACAAATTTCTATTATTTCAAAATTGCATAGTCTGTGGTATTTTGTTATAGAAGCAGAAATGGACCAAGACAATTGGAATACCCAAAAGAGGTAGGAGAGGAATAGAACACATATTAGTAGAAATAGCAACCCAAATTTCCCCAAATTTGATGGAACCTATAAAGCCACAGATCTAAGTAGCTCAATTAACCCCAAGCACAAGAAATAAGAAAATAAAGCAACTAAATGAAGGCAAATCATAATAAAATCTCTCAAAACCTGTTAGAAAACTGTAAAAGCAGCCAGAGGAGAAACAGCTAGTTATGTACAAAGGAAGAAAGATAAGGGTGATAGCAGATTTATCATCAAAACAATTATAAGCTAGAACACAGTGGAGCAACATCTTTAAGTACTGAAAGGAAAAAAAAAAAAAAAAACCTGCAACCTAGAATTATTTACCCAATGAAAATATGTTTCAAAAAATGAAGGTGAAATAAGAACTTACATTAAAAATCTGAGGCCAGCCATGATGGCTCATGCCTATAATCCCAGCACTTTGGGATGTTGAGGGAGGGAGATTGCTTGAGGCTAAGACTTTGAGACCAGTCTGGGCAATATAGCAAGACCCCGTCTCTAAAAAAAATTAGCCAGCTGTGGTGGTACACACCTGTGTTTCTAGCTACTCAGGAGGCTGGGGCAAGGGGTTGCTGTTGCTTAAGCTCAGGAGTTGGAGGTTGCAGTGAGCTATGATGCAGTGCACTGCAGCCTGGGTGACAGTGGGACCTTGTTTCTAACAAAAACAAAAAGACTGGCAGAGTGACTTTTGTTTCTGGGAAGATGGAATAGGCATGCTTTTCCCTATTCCTCCCAGTAAGTAGAACTAAAACCCTGGACATTTTCTATACAATTAACATAAGGAGACTCTGAAAGATGAAGAGAAAAGGGCATACTGACTAGAAACTTCAGGATCCAAAAAATGACACAGTGAGTTGTCGGCTCTCTTTAGCCCATATGGACCAGGAAAGGGGCAGCCTAACAAGGGTCCACCTTCATTCTTTTGCATGTAGATATCCAGCTTCCCCAGAAACATTTGTTGAAAAGACTGTATTTTCCCCATTGAATGGTCTTGGCACCCTTGTTAGAAATCATTTGACCACATATACAGGAGTTATTTCTGGGCTTTTTATTCTATTCCATTGGTCTATATGTCTTTGTGTTAGTACCCCACTGTTTTGATTACTTGAGCTTTGTATTACATTTTGAAGCCAGGAAATATGAGTCCTCCAACTTTGTTCTTTTTAAAAATTTTTTGTCGAGACAAATTTTTGCTATGTTGCTCAGGCTGGTCTTGAACTCTTGACCTCAAGCAATCCTCCTGCCTCAGCCTCCCAAAGTGCTGGGATTACAGACATGAGCCACCACACCCAGCTTGTTCTTTTTCAATATCGTTTTGTCTATTCAGGGCCCCTTAAGATTCCATATGAATGTAGGATGGATTTTTCTGTTTTTGCAAAAAAAAAAAAGGTGGAATTTTGATAGAGGTTGCATTGAATCTCTATATCACTTTGGGTAGTATTGACATCTTAGCAATATTAAGTCTTCCAATCCATGAATATGGGAACTCATATTTCATGAGCTCTTTAATATTTTTCTGCAATGTTTTGCAGTTTTCATTGTACAAGTCTTTCACTTCCTTGGCTAATTCCTATGTATATTTTTTGATGCTGTTGTAAATAAAACTATTTTCTTAATTTCCTCCTTTGATTGATAATTGTTAGGATATAGTAACACAAATTATTTTTGTATGCTATTTTGTGTCCTGCTACTTTGCTAAAGTCATTTATTAGTTCTAATAGTTTTTTTGTGAAATCTTTAGTGTTTTTCTACATTTAAGATTATGTCACCTATGAACAGAAGTAATTTTACTTCTTTCTTTCCAATTTGAATTCCATTTAGCTCCCTGTATTCTTATCCCAGTAATCCTCTGGGAGATTCTCTGCACTCTCTAGGGTTGTGGCAAAGACTCTTCCTTAGAGAAGACCCTGCCTTACGCCATCCTTTCTTCTGTGGATGAGAATGGGATGAGAATGGGATTGCCCTTGAGAATTCTCAATGTTCCACCTTCTGATTAGGAAAAAAATGTCTTATCCTATGTGCCCTGTCCCTACCTTACTATAATATTCAGAGGTTAGAACAATTCCCACATTCTGATAAAAGTATATTTTTGAGTGCTTATTTTCTACAAGTTTGAGGTCTTAAAGGAGATCTTATTCACTGACCTCTGTATCTCCAGTGCTTAGCATGGTGTCTGGAAAATTAATTACTCAATAAATATTCATGAGATAACAAGTAAAACCCTTTGTAAACTGAAAGTGCAGAAGAATATAATTATTACTATTTCTCTAGATGAAATGGTCCTTTTTCCTTAACCTCTCCAGGTCCTAAAAAGAACTGTTAAAGGTAAGTCTCTAACACTTCTTCAAGCATTTTTTATTCCTGCTAATCCAATAGTTGTTTCTTGAGCTCTGGGGTGTGGGGCAGAGGCTTCTGGCCACATTTTTCTCCTCTTTGCATTGTGCTCCCTGGCAGTAACACGTCCCTATTTCAAGTTACAGGGTCCCATTCTTTTCCCATCAATGCCCTCGCTTTCACGGTAGACACCTGGCGAGGCTGTGCACTCATCTTTCATTGCAGGTCAGTCAATCGCATCATGCGAGTTTGTGTCTGTTTTTCCACGATTTCAGCTTTTTGTCTACAGGATATAAGACTCTCACTCAGGGCAATGTTAGCAGATTTGAGGTGCAGTGTCTGTTTCTGAGGCTGGGAGACACGATCCCTGAGTTCATCATTTTCTTTCATCACTTTGTCCACTGAACTTATGAGCAACTAACCAGCTTCATTATTTTCCTTAGTTCTTCACATATGGTCAAAGATATTATGTATAGAGTTCCTAAACTCCTTGCCTCTCCTGAGCAGTGAATCAGGAGTGTCAAATGCATCTATTTTGCATATCTCTCTAAACTGTTTCCACTGAGGACTACCAGTGTTTTCCATACTATTAAAGTAGAGTCCTTAGCATTTTTGAGTCTAATAATATTAAGCAACCAACTCCAGAAACCCCAAAACCAATGAAAAACTCCATCCTTAATATTCTCTTCCTCTAGAACCACCCCTGGTCACAAAATCTGTATTAGTCAGAGTTCTCTTAGAGGGACAGAACTAATAGGATATATGTATATTTTTATATATATATGTGTGTGTGTGTGTGTGTACAGGAGTTTATTATATATATATAAAGGAGTTTATTAAGTATTAACTTACACAATCACAAGGTCCCACAATAGGCTGTCTGCAAGCTGAGGAGCAAGGAGAGCCAGTCCGAGTCCCAAAACTGAAGAACTTGGAGTTCAATGTTCAAAGGCAGGAAGCATCCAGCATGGGAGAAAGATGGAGGCTAGGCCCATCTCTCTCCTTTTCATGTTTTTCTGCCTGCTTTATGTTCACTGAAAGCTGATTAGATTGTGCCCACCAGATTAAGGGTGGGTCTGCCTTTCCCAGCCCACTGACTCAAATATTAATCTCTTTTGGCAACACCCACACAGACACACCCAGGATCAATACTTCTATTCCTTCAGTCCAATCAGGTTGACACTCAGTATTAACCATCACCGATGGGATCAGTTGTAGTGCAGGAAGTGAAAAGTTATTTCATTGAACAGCCCCTAATAACTTCTGGAGAAAACATATTTCCCACTTGACCCTAATGATGACTTTAAATACCAAAAAACAAAGAGAACCACTGACTTCCATTTTCTTTCAGAGACACGAGTCTTTTAATGCACTTAAAGTTGGAAAAATGGCTCTGCCTCTAGGGCCATGCAGTGAAACAGATTGCATGTAGATGACATAGGCAGGAGCAAAATGGAGTTAATGACAATGGCCATAAGATGATGAAAAAAAAAATGGGGGGCCTTTGAAGCAACAGATGAGCTGGCTCAGAGAAACATTGCACAATTGTAGAAAAACAACTTTTGCAAAATTTTCCACTCAATGGACACTACATATTTATTTTAGGATCTTCATTCTTTTTTTTTTTTTTTTTTTTTTTTTTTGAGATGGAGTCTCGCTCTGTTGCCTAGGCTGGAGTGCAGTGGCGTGATCTCGGCTCACTGCAACCTCTACCTCCCAGATTCAAGGGATTCTCCTGCCTCAGCCTCCCGAGTAGCTGGGATTACAGTCGTGCAACACCATGCCCAGCTCATTTTTTGTATTTTTAGTAGAGATGGGGTTTCGCCACGTTGGCCAGGCTGGTCTCGAACTCCTGACCTCAGGTGATCCACCCACCTCGGCCTCTCGAAGTGCTGGCATTACAGGAGTGAGCCACCACACCTGGCCGATCTTCATGCATTCTTTCAGACTGTCTACTTATTGGCTTGGGCCCACAGTGGCTTTTCTGAGAGAGGTGAGGGATTAGCAAAACAGCACACACACGCACCTGAAAGAAATAGTGAATTTCTAATTTTCAGACTTTAGTCTCTGACCCAACCAAATAATTCACTACTATAGATTTTAACTATTAATAATATTAATGATGCTCACAAATATACAGATTTAAGCACATCTTACATTAATAAGGTATGCTTTAAAAAAAATAAATGGTAGAACTATAGTCCAGGGATGTTAATAAAAGTGACAAATAACATTACAACATTTATTTTTTTAAAAAGAAGATGAGGTCTTACTATATTGCCCAGGCTGATCTTGAACTCCTGGTCTCCAGTGACCCTCCCACCTCAGCCTCCCAAAGTGCTGGAATTACAAACTTGAGCCATCAAACCTCGTCCATATTCTCTTACCATCCAATAGGAAACAGGTAAAAGAAGGAAGAAGGCTGGCAACCCAATGTACAGAATCCTATGTAATATACATTCTGTTGATTGGTTATAAATCAGTGGGAATAAATTTATGTTTATACTGACTTTTGGGTTCTGTCATAGAGACAGAACATGGAGAAATGAAAAACTGGAGTAAAAGATAAATTCATTTGAGTGATAGGACTTTAGTAAACCATAGACAAACATTTAAAAAACCACCTTTAAAGCTGTTGGTGGGCCGTGTTTTAGGCTATCAAAGTTGACCTTCAGGAGAGAGACATAATGACAAATGAATACTTTTGTTTTTTTGTGACACAGTCAAAAGACCGACTGGGAATGTGACCTTGTGATTCACCCAGGTGAGCAAGCTTGACATGATTGGACATAAATCTAGGTCAATAACTGAAGAGGTACTCAAATACGCTACACTTGTCAATTGTGACATAACAAACTGAAGGCCATTCACCCTCCCTTGAGGGAATGAGGCTGATACAGCAGAGGACTGCTGCAGATTCCACTGCAGAATCAGGGTCTTGATGCTCACATACTGAAGGGAGTAGATCCTACTTCACATGTGGAGTAGGATCTACTGGCTCCTAAGGCTGAGTATTCCACAAAGAAACCCTCTCAAGTCCATTATTATTCGTTATTTTAAAGATCTGGTCTCATTTTATAATAGATCACATCAGAAATAAAACTAGTCAGGATCAGGTACCTACTCATGATAACTTGATGGATATATCACTGAAGACCATCCCAAAGTCTCTGACACTACGTAATGCCGGGATAGATTATTGAATACGAAATTTGAAAATAAGGGATAACATTGGCTTCTAAATTTTACAAATGTAACACTGCAGACAGACATGCACATGAGAAGCCCCATCAACTGCATAAGTAGTTTTAAGGAAAACTTATTGGTAAACATGCAGAACATTTCACATGCATTGGTCCACAAGGTACAAACTCTGCCCAGTCTCAGAACTTCATACGGGTTGGGACATTCCTCTTCCTTGGGCTGATGATAAAGCTCCAAGTGAAATAAAAAAGATTCTTTTCACCTGGTAAATACACAAGACCCCAAAAATATTGTCACTGCCAAATGTAACTTGAATCTGAAAAACATTTGTTTCTAGCAGTATACAAGATCAATATACAAAAATCAATTCTATTTTGTGTAATTCCAATGCACAATTGAAATGTAGAAAGCAATACCACTCACAATAGTATCAAACGTATAAAATACATAGGGATAAATCTGATTGAAAATTACAAAATGTTGCACAGAGAGCACAATGAATACCTAAAAACTAGAGAGACATTATTTGTTCATGGGTCAGGAGACTAAATATTATTAAGATGTTAATTTTCCCCAATTTGAACTATAAATTCAATGCAATTCCACTTGAAATCTCAGCAAGCATCTCTGGTAGAAATCGATCAGCTGATTCTAAAATGAATATGAACTAGCCTAACCAAAATGCCTGTACAGTGAACGAACTTGGAGGACTAGCTCTACCTAATTTGAAAAACTATTACAGTAATCAAAACAGAATGGCATTGGGATATGATCAATAAAATAGATTGATAAAATAGGAACAAAATATACAGTCCAAAAATAAACCAGTACATATCTGGAGAACAGATTTTTGATCAACATGAAAAAGAAAAATATATATTAAAAAATGTATAATCTTTCAACAAATGGTCAAGGATTTTTTTAAACAAATGAATATGACATATCCA
This sequence comes from Macaca mulatta, assembly GCF_049350105.2. Lineage (NCBI taxonomy): Eukaryota > Metazoa > Chordata > Mammalia > Primates > Cercopithecidae > Macaca > Macaca mulatta. The sequence continues at coordinate 118,983,851 of NC_133406.1, forward strand.
CTTGCACATAAAAATAAGTAAAAAATCAGATCCATGTGTCATTCCATATATAAAAATTAGTGTGTACCAGAGACTGGGAAGGAGAATGGAGAGATGATAGGAGTTGGTTGGGGAGGTTGCAGTGAGCCAAGATTATGCCACTGCACTCCAGCCTGCACAACAGAGTGACACCCTGACTCAAAAAATAAAATAAAATAAAATCATAATAAAAAATAAATGCCTACATTAAAAAAGAAGATCTCAAATAAATAACCTAACATTACACTTCAAGGAACTAAGAAAAGATCAAAATGAAATTAGCAAAAGGAAGAAAATAATAAAATTCAAAGCAGAAGCAAATCAATTAAAGAATAGAAAAACTATAGAAAAATCGACAAAACTGAGTTAATTTTTCAAAAAAATAAACAAAATTGACAAACTTTTAACTAGACTAAAAAAAAGAGGGAAGAGTTAAATAAATAGCATCAAAAATGAAAATGGAGGCATTTCAACAAATGCCTCAGAAATAAAAAGAATCATAAAGAACTATTATGAAGAACTATATACCAACAAATTGGATAACCTAGAAAAAATGGATAAATTCATAGAAACATACAACCTACCCATATTCCATCAAGAAATAGTAGAAAGCCTGAACAAACCAATAACAAATAAAAAGATTGAAGCAATAGCCATAAACCTGCCAAAAAAGAAAAGCCAGGACCAGGACTCAGGACATAAGGGCTTCACAGATGAAATCTACCGAACATTCAAAAAATAATTATTGCCAGTTCTTCTTAAACTCTTCTCAAAGATAGAAATAGAGAGGATACTTCCAAAATCACTTTATGAGGCCAGTATCATCCTGATACCAAAGCCAAAGACACCAAAGGAAAAGAAAACTACAGGCCAATATCACTGATGAACACAGATTTTAAAATCCTCAATAAAATACTAGCAACCCAAATTCAACCACACATCAAAAAGAATATATGTCTTAACCAAGTGGGATTTATCCCTGTGGTTGAAGTTTGGTTTAATATATGCAAATCAATGTGATACAGAATGAAAGATGAAAACCACGTGATCACCTCAGTAGATACAGAGAAAGCAGTTGACAAAGCTCAGCATCCTTTAATGATAAAAACTCTCAACAAATAAGGCATAGATAAAAATTTCTTCAACATTATAAAGGCCACTTATGAGAAGCCCACAGCTAACATGATAATCAATCAAGATAAACTGAAAGCTTTTCCTCTAAGATCCAGTCCAAGTCAAGGATGCCCACTCTCACCATTTCTATTCAACATGGTACTGGAAGTACTAACAAGAGCAACCAGGAAAGAAAAAGAAATTAAAAGGCATTCACACCAGAAAAAAAGAAATGAAATTATTCCTATTTGCAGATAATATGATCCTACATGTAGCTACTTCTAAAGACTCCACAAAAAACCCTGTTAGAACTAATAAATGAATTCAGTAAAGTCGTAGGATATAAAATTAACTAATAAAAAGCAGTTGGATTTCCATACATCGATAATGATCTATTCAATAAAACATCTAAAAATACAATTATGATAATATCAAAAAGAATAAAATCAGCAATAAGTTTAACCAAGGAGGCGAAAGACTTCTGAAAACTATAAAACATTGTTGAAAGAAATTGAAGATATGAATAAATGGAAAGATACAGTATGGAAGAATAAATATTGTTAAAACGCCTGTACTGACCTAATGTGGTCTACAAACTCAAAGCAATCCCTATCAAAATTCCAATAGCATTTTTCACAGAAATAGAAAAACTTCTAAATTTGTATGTAATCATCAAAAGCCCAAAACAGACGCAGCAGTCCTAAGAAAGAAAAGCAGAGCTGAAGCTTTCATACTACCTAGTTTCAAATTATATTACAAAGCTTTAGTAATAAAAACTGTATGGGACTGGCATTAAAACAGACACATAGACCAGAAACAGAATAGATAGCCCAGAAATAAATCCAGGTACATACAGTCTACTACTTTTCGACCATGCCCCCAAGAACACAAAATGGGGAAAAGATAGTCTTAAACAAATGGTGTTTGGAAAACTGGATATCCACATGCAAAAGAAGGAAATTGGACACATAAACAAAATACACAAAAATCAACTCAAAATAGATTAAAGACTTGTGTGTAAAATGTGAAATCATAAAATTTCTAGAAGAAAACATAGGGGAAAGCTCCTTGACATTGATCTTGGCAATAATTTTTTTGATAGGACATCAAAAGCAAAAATAAACAAATAAACAAATGGGACTACATCAAACCAAATAGCTTCTGCACAGCAAAAAAATAAAAATAAAAAATCAACAACATGAAAAGGCAGCCTACTCATTTGGAGAAAATATTTGCAGACCATATATCTGTTAAAGGGTTTATATCCAAAATATAAAGAACATATAGAATTCAATCACAAATAACTTGACTAAAAATTGTACAAAGGAACTGAATAGATATTTCTCCGAAGAGGGTGTACAAATGGCCAACATGTAAATGAAAATTGCTCAATATCACTAATCATTAGGGAAATGCAGGTAAAATCCATGATGATATTTTACCTCACACTTGTTAAGTTGGTGATTGCATGAAAGACAAGGGAGAAGTGTTGGCAAGGGTGGGTAGAAAAGGAAACACTTGCATACTGGTGGTGGAAATGTAAACTGGTGCAGTCCTTATGGAAAACAGTATGGAGGTTTCCCAAGAAGTTAAAAATATAACCCAGCAATCCCTCTTCTGGTTATATATCTCAAGGAAATGAGATCAACACCTAGTGGAGATACCTGCACTGCCATGTCCACTTATAAGTGAGAATATGTGGTATTTGGTTTTCTGTTCCTGCATTAATTTGCTTAGGAGCATGCAATGTTTTTCTATTTGTCTTGTCTCTGATTTCTTTCAGCAATGTTTTGTAATTCTTGTTGTAGAGATCTTTCACCTCCCTGGTTAGCTGTATTCTTAGAAATATTATTCTTTTCATGGCTATTGTGAATGGGACTGCATTCTTGTTTTGGCCCTCAGCTTGGATGTTATTGGTGTATAGAAATACTACTGAATTTTGTACATTGATTTTATATCCTGAAACTTTACTGAAGTTGTCAGTTCCAGGAGCCTTTGGACAGACTATGGGATTTTCTAGATGTAGAATTATATCATCAGAAAAGAGAGATAGTTTGGCTTCCTCCGTTTGTATTTCAATGCCTTTTCTTTTTCTTTTGCCTGATTGCTCTGGCTGGGACTTCAGTACCATGTTGAATAGCAGTGGTGAGAGTGGGCATTTTTGGAGAAGTTAGAAGGATCTCAAATTAACAATCTATGGATCAACAACTCTGTGCTGAAAAGAATAGAGAAAAAAAAAAAGAACATTAACAACGTAACATTACACCAAGGGGAATTAGGGGGAAAAAAAAAAAAAAAAAAAAGCAAACCAGCCCCAAAGTTAGCAGAAGAAAAGAAAACCAAAATCAGAGCTGAACTGAATAAAACTGAGATGTGAAACTACATACAAAACTCAATGAAAGCAGTAAGAAAACCTACAATAATTGAGTATATTCATGGAAACATACAACCCCAAGATTAAATCAGAAAAAAATAAAATAAAACCCAGGAATAGACCATAAGGAGTTCTGAAATTGAATTAGTAATAAAAAACCTACCAACCAGAAAAAGGCCTGGACCAGACAGATTCATAGCTGAATTCTACCAGACATATAGAGAAGAGCTGATAACAATCCTACTGAAATTATTTTAAAAATCAAGGAGGAAGGACCCACCCTAACTCATTTTATGAGGCCAGCATCATTCTGATACCAAACTGGCCAAGACACACAACATACACACACAAATTTCCGGCCAATACGCCTGATGAACATGAACACAAAAATCCTCAACAAAATACTAGCAAATCCAATCCAGCAGCATATCCAAAAGCAAATCCACCATGATCATGTATCCTTCATTCCTGGGATGCAAGGTTGGTTCAACATATGTTATTTGATTCATCACATAAATGGAACTGAAATCAAAAACAACATGATTATCTCAATAGATAAAGAAAAGGCTTTTGATAAAATTCAACATTCCTTCATGTGAAAACTCTCGACACACTGAACACCAAAGAAACATACCTCAACATAGTAAGAGCCATCTATGACAAACCCACAGCCAACATCATACTGAATGGGCAAAAGCTGAACGAATTCCCTCTAAGAACTGGTAAAAGAACACTTTTAGAAAAATGCTCTTCAAAAGACATTTGTGACTGGACACGGTGGCCCACACCTGTAATCCCAGCACTTTGGGAGGCCGAGGCAGGTGGATCACATGAGGTCAGGTGTTTGAGCTCAGCCTGTCAAACATGGTGAAACAACTGTCTCTACTAAAAATACAAAAATGATTAGCCAGGCGTGGTGGCAGGTGCCTGTAATCCCAGCTACTCGGGAGGCTAGGACAGGAGAATCACTTGAACCCGGGAGGCAGAGGTTGCAGTGAGCCAAGATCATGCCCGTGCACTCCAGCCTGAGCAACAGAGTGAGACTCTGTCTCAATTAAAAAAAAAAAAAAAAAAAGACATTTGTAAGAGAATGAAAAAGCAAGCCACACTTAGGAAAAGATATTTGGAAATTACATATCTCATAAAAAGCTCCTGTCTACAACACTAAGGGAACTCCCAAAGGTTATTAATAAGGAGACAAAAAATCAAATTTTCAAATGAGTAAAAGATGTGTAAAGATACTTGGGCAAAAAAAAAAATATGGAAGGCACATAACAATATGACAAGGTATTCAACATCGTTAGTCATTAGGTAAATGCAAATTTAAACCACTGCATACCAAGTAAAATGACTAAAGTTTAAAAATCCACCATTCCATATACTGGCAAAGATGTACGGGAATTAAAACTTCATACACTGCTGATGAGAATGTGAAATTTTACAAGCACGTTATAAAACAATTTGGCAGCTTCTTAAAATAGTAAACCTGTACCTACCATATGATACTGCTATTACATCTAAATGAAAAGAAAGGATATGTCCATGCAAATTTGTTGATAGAAACTTTAGTCTTAACACTAGAAGCCATCCAAATCCATGAACAGGTGAATGAATAAAATAAATTGTGATGCATCCATCACATGGGATATTACTCAGCAGTATAGCAGAGTGATCTATTGATACACCTGACAACGTGTCTACATCTCAAAATAATTATTCTGAATGAAAAAATCAAGCCAAAATAATGTATATACTATATGATTCTATTTATAGAAAACTTTAGAACATTTAAATTAATCTATTATGACAGAAAGACAACCAGTGGTTGCCTGCGGTGGGGGGAGAAAAGTGAAGAAGGAATTACTAGGGACACAAGGAAACTTTGGAAGTGGTAGATCTATCCTCTATAGGTTTTTTGTTTTGTTTTGTTTGTTTGTTTGTTTTGAGACAGTGTCTGGTTCTGTCACCCAAACTGGAGGGCAGTGGCACAATCTTGGCTCACTGCAACTTCTGTCTCCTGGGCTCAAGCCATCCTCCCAACTCAGCCTCCCAAGTAGCTGAGACTACAAGCACATGCTACCATGGCTGACTAGTTTTTGTATTTTTTTTTTTTTTTTTTTTTTTTGAGATGGGGTTTCACCATGTTTCCCAGGCTGATCTCAAAATCCAGAGCTCAAGCAATCTGCCTACCTTGGCCTCCCAAAGTGCCAGGATTACAGGTGTAAGCCACTGTGCCCGACCTATATCCACTATCGTGATTGCAGATGCATATTATGTTCAAACGTTTAAAATGAAACACTTTAATTATGTGTAGTTTCTTGCATGTAAGTTATATCTCAATATAGTTGTTAAAACAGTTTAAAATATTTTTTAAAAACTGTCATAGCTTGATTCAATAAATCTTTTTATGCTTTAAAAAAAAACCAATATAATACTCTATATTATCAGGACAAAAGAGAAAAATCATATGATTGCCTTGACATACACAGAAAAAGTATTTGGTAAAATTGGAAACTTTTTTCAAGATGAAAAAATACAAACCCCTCAAAACTCTCAGCATAATAAGAACAGAAGGCAACACTTCCAACCCCACTAAGGGCAAATTTGAAAAACCTACAGGTGACATTATATTGAATGGCATATGGTCAAATGCTTTTGTATAAAATCAGAGAAAAAAAGGTAGAATATCTTCCATTACTCTTTTAATCCAGCATTATACTAGACATCTTTTTTTTTTTTTTTTTTTTTTTTGAGACGGAGTCTCGCTCTGTCGCCCAGGCTGGAGTGCAGTGGCCGGATCTCAGCTCACTGCAAGCTCCGCCTCCCGGGTTCACGCCATTCTCCTGCCTCAGCCTCCCGAGTAGCTGGGACTACAGGCGCCCGCCACCTCGCCCGGCTAGTTTTTTTTTGTATTTTGTAGTAGAGATGGGGTTTCACCATGTTAGCCAGGATGGTCTCGATCTCCTGACCTCGTGATCCGCCCGTCTCGGCCTCCCAAAGTGCTGGGATTACAGGCTTGAGCCACCGCGCCCGGCCTATACTAGACATCTTAACCAATGCAATGAAGTTAAAAAAAATAAACTTAAATAAATAAAAGCATTGAAAAGACTGAAATGAAAGAATTGAAGCTGTCTTTATTCACAGATAATGATTGTGTACGTAAACAATCCTAGAAATCTACAAAAATCTACAAAAACTGTTATTTTGGCAATGTATTGCTGAATATAAGTTCAATATAAATATAGTATGTTGTGTTTCTGTATATTAGCAATGAGCATTTGGAAAATGAAATAAAAATACAATTTCATTTAAAGTAACTTCTAAATACATGATGTGCTTAGAAATAAATTCAGCAAAATTTATATGAGGCTGGTACTCTAAAAACTACCAACCACTGCTTTGAGAAATTATAAAAGAACTAAATTAGTGGGGAGATAAACCTTGTCAAGAATCAAAAGACTTGTTATAGTTTAAAAGTCAGTTTTTCCCAAACTGATCTCTAGATCCAATGTAATTCTAGTAAAAATTCCAACAGGCATTTTGGTAGAAATTTACAAGTTGACTTTACCATTTATATGGAAATGTCAATGATCAAGAATAATAAAAGAGTAATATTATAAAAACACAATGGTGAATGAATTCACTACATATTTCTAGAATTACTATACAGCTATGGAAATCAATATCATATGTATTGTTGAAAAAAATAGAACATACATCAATGGAAGAGAAGAGAGAATCCAGAAATAGATCCTTACGTATATGCCTGATAAATGATTCTTAGGCATGAATTTATATATGTACATGTAAAATCACCTTTTTGAAGATTATTTATCTTTATGTCCAAAATAGGGAGCATTAATAGAACATAAAAAGAAGCCAATATAGGAGATATCATATTTATCTCCAACAAAGGATTTTTGGAGTATATATATATAATGGAGTTTGATAAGATAAACAGCACTATAAAACAGTTTCTCCAAAGACGTGAATAAACACTTCAGAAAAGAAGATACATGAATCGTTGATTAGCACATGAAAAGATGCTCAACTCTTTAGTCACCAGAAAGATCAATCAGTAGAAGGATGAGATACCATTATGTATCCATGAGAGTGGCTAAAATTCAAAACATTTAAAATACCACATGTTGGTCAGGATATAAAGCACTTAAAAGTCTTATACCTGTGGGAATAAAAAGTAGTACAACTCCTTTGAAAATCTGGCTAACAGTTTCTTATAAGGTTAAACATATACAAATCAGTTGGACAGTCATTCCATTCCTAGGAATTTACACACTATGTTTGCACTATATTCTGTATGTGGATGCTCATTATACTTTATTCATAATAGCTCAAACATGGCATGACACAAATGTCCAATAACAAGTGAATGTATAAACAAACATGGTAAAGCCACACAAAAGAATACTACTCAGCAATTATAAGGAATTATTTATTGATGCAGATACTCATTTGGATAAATTTTAAAATTAAGATGATGCATGAAAGAAGGCAGACACAAAAGAACACAGGTATAATTTCACTTATAGAAAATGGTCAAAACTGCAAACTGACCTAAAGTGACAGTGGCTCTTTGGGGCTGAGGGTTGAAAGACGGATGAACTGCAAAGAGGTACAAGAAACTTTGGGGCACAGGAAAATATAGGGAAATTCCTAAATCTTGATTGTGGCAGTAGTTCCATTAGTGTATACATTTGTAAACATGCATTGAATTACACGTTTTAAAGTGGTGCAGCCTGTTGTACCTAAATTATACATTTATAAAGTGGATTTCATAATCTTATTTTTTCCATACTAGCAGTTAGCAGCTAGAAAATGAAATTCAATAAAACAGAATAGAAATTAGTATCCAAAATCATTACATCCTTAAGAATACATACACTGAAGCAGATACAAAGCCTCTAAAGGATATTGGTGACAGAAATTAAATACATATATATATAATGTTCATGGATTGGAAGACTCCATTTTGTTAGGCTATTACCTCAACATAATTATGATTAATAACTTTAGCAGCAGTTTTTAGAGAAATTTAAAAGCTAATTTCCAAATGTATTTAAAAATCAAAGAATCTATAACAGGCAAGCCAGTCTTAAAGAATCAATAAATTGGAGGATTTATTCTGCTAAATTTTAAAACTCATTTTAAAGCTACAATGATTTAAAATTATACTACTGGTGTAAGTATACATAAATATATCAAAGTAAAAAATACAGTTTCAAACAATATGCCCACATATGTACAGTTATTTAAATTTTTAAAAAACAAGTATGCTAATGCCCTTAATTGAGGAAAGAAAGACTTTTCAATAAAAAAGTTCTTCAGTAAAATAATAGTTGTTGCTTTAAAATTTTAATATTAGCCGGGCTTGGTGGCGGGCGCCTGTAGTCCCAGCTACTCAGGAGGCTGAGGCAGGAGAATGGCATGAACCTGGGAGGCGGAGTTTGCAGTGAGCCAAGATTGCGCCACTGCTCTCCAGCCTGGGCGATAGAGTGAGACTCCGTCTCAAAAAAAAAAAAAATTTAATATTAACAACCACTTTCCACAATACATTAAATTTAAGATGTGAAAGTTAGAATTAGAAATCTTTAAAAGAAAAATAGAAAATATTTTTGTGAACTTGACATAGGAAAATATTTCTTATACCAGATACTGTAGCACTCATCACAATGAAAAATAAATTAAATTGTTCTTTATTTTTAAAAAGCTTCTGCTTATTACAGGTTATTGTTTAACAAGTTAAAAGCTATCTGTAAACCAGGAATAATTATTTGCTACATACACACACACACACACACACACACACACACATATGGACTCATTCATTTGAAATGGACTCATTCAAAATATATAAAAAACTATAGATCACAAAGAAAATGACAAACAACCCAGTATATCAATGAGCAGAAAAATTTGAAAAGATCCTTTACATAAAAATATATCTAAATGACCAATAGGCATGTGAAAACCAAAATAGGATGTCACTACACACCTGGTAGAATGGCCAAAATTTAAAAGACTGAAAATATTAAGTGGGTTAGAATGTAGAGCAACATGAAATGGCTTATATTTTCCATAGAAATGTAAAATAATACAACTACTTCCCAAAACTTTGTGTCAGTTTTTACCCTTTCACCAAGCAATTCCATCCCTAGCTACATATACCCAGGAGAAATGTGTATGTATCTTCACAGAAAGAATTGTATGAGAATATTCATAGTTACTTATGCATAATAGTCAGCAAGTAAACCTGCCTACCATTAGAAAAACGATAGCAAGCCGGGCGCAGTGGCTCATGCCTGTAAACCCAGCACTTTGGGAGGCCCAGATGGGTTGATCATGAGGTCAGGAGTTCGAGACCAGCCTGGCCAACATGGTGAAACCCCGTCTCTAGTAAAAATATGAAAATTACCTGGGTGTGGAGGTGCATGCCTGTAATCCCAGCTACCTGGGAGGCTGAGGCAGGAGAATCACTTGAATCTGGGGGGTGAAGGTTGTAGTGAGCCGAGATCACACCATTGCACTCCAGTCTGGGTGACAGGGCGAGGCCCTGTCTCAGAAAAAAGAAAAAAGAAAAATGATATCAAATTGTGTGATAATCCTACAATAAATAGGATATTACTTGGCCAAAACAATATAAAATGAGAGAAAAACACAAACAAATTAGTAGCATATATAACCACCTGAGTAAGAGAAGTCAAAAAAGGCGAACATACTAAATGATTCCATTTTTATAAAGCACAATAATAAAAAAAAAATTCATCCATGGTGGCTACTATAGTTTAGATATTGGTCCCTTCCAAATCTCATGTTAAAATTTGATCCCCAGTGTTGGAGGTGGGGCTTAATGGGAGGTGTTTGGGTCGTGTGAGTGGATCCAGATTAATCCCCACCCTGGGAGAAGGTAGTGAGTGAATTCTTACTCTCTTAGTTCCTGTAGGAGCTGGTTATTAAAAAGTGCCTCTCGGCCGGGCGCGGTGGCTCAAGCCTGTAATCCCAGCACTTTGGGAGGCCGAGGCGGGCGGATCACAAGGTCAGGAGATCGAGACCACAGTGAAACCCTGTCTCTACTAAAAATACAAAAAATTAGCCGGGCGCGGTGGCGGGCGCCTGTAGTCCCAGCTACTCAGGAGGCTGAGGCAGGAGAATGGCGGGAACCCGGGAGGCGGAGCTTGCAGTGAGCTGAGATCCGGCCACACTCTGTCCTTTTCACCTTCCGCCATGAGTGGAAGCAGTCTTACCCCTCATTAAGAGCAGATGTTAGTGTCATGCTTGTTGTGCAGCCTGCGGAACTATGAATGAAATGCACCTCTTTTCTTTATAAATTACCCAGTCTCTGGTATTCCTTTCTGATAACACAAAGGGACTAAGACAGTGACAACATTCAGATTGTATTCTTCATTTGGGGGATGAGTATTGACTGGCAAAAGCACATCAGAACTTTTTGACATAGGGGAAAATGTTCCCTATCTTGACCTGGGTGTTATTATACAATGCATAATTACATTAAAATTCATTAAGCTGTGCCCTTATGTTTTTTAAATTTTACTCTATGCAAATTACACCTCAGTGAAGAACTGTTAATATAAAGTGTCTTGACAGACACTCAAGAAAAAGTGAAAAGTGACAAAAGATAGGTAACAAATATTCAGCATATAAATAATAGGGATCCATTGAGAAGAAACCAAAAGCAATGGAACAGAACAAACAAAAAATGTATAATTTTTAAAAAGGTTTGAAATTTGAAAGTTTGAAATAATATTAAAATGACAACCCCGTCTCTACTAAAAATACAAAAAATTAGCCAGGTGTGGTAGCCGGCGCCTGTAGTCCCAGCTATTCAGAGGCTGAGGCAGGAGAATGGCGTGAACCCAGGAGACGGAGCTTGCAGTGAGCCGAGATCGTGCCACTGCACTCCAGCCTGGGCAACAGAGCGAGACTCCGTCTCAAAAAAAAAAAGAAAGAAAAGAAAATGACACACTGTTTCCTTGGGAAAATCAATGTAGAACCACAAACTCTGAGGCCAATTCCTGTAAAAGTACTGTCATTCAGTTTGATCTAATGGTACAAGGTCAGCTTTGAAAGCCAAAAGGAACTGGCTTCTAATTCCTATTCCTCCTCTTACTAGATTTGTGACCTAGAGAAATTTTCTAATCTGTCTGAGTTTGTTTTCTCACCAGGAACCAGATAATATCTATGTAATAAGATAGTTTATAGAATTAAATATGATCACATTGCAGTGGACATGAACCCTAATTAAGTGCTAAGAATATAGTTACACTGAGCTTTCCTTTATCTTCTTTAAAATTGTAGACAAACAACAATTGACAAAGAATAGACAAAATGTTCTAACATAAATATTCTTCCATTGTTTCTAGAAAGAAGTCACACATGCAGTATAAATATTTAGAGAGGATCTAGTTTGCATTAAATAACCTTCCCCAAACCCTGAAGCAGGACTACTTTCTAACACCAGAGATGAAAGTCTTGACTGGGTCCAACCCCTGTGGTCTCTTCTGTCCCGAATGAACTGAGAAAGCCCACTCCAGTCTCAGAGCAGCACAGGCTGCCAAGCATTCTCAGAGTGGCTCTTGACTTCAACTCTAATGGCCCTGAGCTATAGATGCAACTGGGTTGGGTTAAGTTCAGGCTGAAATATATGACCAGGGCTCTCACCAGCATCAAAATTAGTGGAAGGATACCAGTCCCCAGAGCTCTGTTACAGGCCGTGGGATGCTCCATGGAGGGATGGTGGACTTATGAATACCGATCAGGGAAAATATTTTAATGAACAGGAGGCATAAATAAACAATATCCATCCTCCACTAAAACCCAGGAAAGTTCTCATTCCAAAAGTGATGTCTGGAAGAAAACATAGGTATAAATCTTTGTGACTCTGGATCAGAGATTTCTTAAATAGGGACAAGCAACCTGAAAATAGATAGATAAATGGACTTAATTAAAATTTAAAAATTTCGTGCTTCAAAGGACTCTGTCATTGAAGTGAAAAGATGATTCACATAATGGGGAACTATTTGCAAGTCGTTTATCTGACAAGGGTCTAGTATGTAGAGTGTATAAATAATTCATAAAACAGCAATAAAAGACAACCAAATTTAACAATGAGAAAAAAGAATTGAATAGACATTTCTCTAAAGGGTACATATGAAGGGCCAACAAGCTCCTGCAAATATGTTCAATTTTTTCATCATTAGGAAAATATAAATTTAAACCTAAATGGGATACCACTTCACACCCACTAGTGTTACTTAAAAAAAAAAGATAACATATGTTTGAAAAGTTATGGAGAAAATGGAATTCTCATACATTACTAGTGGAAATGTAAAATGGTATAGCCACTGAGGTTGGAAAACAGTCTGTCAGTTCCTCAAATAGTTAAACATAAAGTGACTTACGATGCAGCAATTGCACTCATAGTTATACAACCAAAAAAATTACAAACATGTTCACTCAAAAACATTTACAAAAACATTTATAGCAGCATTATTCATAATAGTTAAAAAGTGGAAACATCCCAACTGACCATTAGTTGATGGATAAACAAAATGTGGTATAACTATATAACGGAATATTATTTAGCCATAAAAAGGATTGAAGTACTGATGTAAGCTATAACAAGAATGAACCTTAAGAATATTGTGCTAAGTAAAAGATGCATGTACAAAAGGCCATGTTGTATTATTCCATATACAGGAAATGTCCATAACAAGTATATCCATAGGGAGATAAAGTAGATTAGTGGTTGTCAGGGACTGCAAAAAGGGGAGAATTTGAGAGTGACTGGCAGGAAGTACAGGCATGCTTTTTGGCATTATGAAAATATTCTAAAATTAGATGGTGGTGATGGTTGCAAAACCTTTGGAATATAGTAAAAGACATTGAATGGTATGCTTAAAAATGGTGAATTTTCTGATTTATGAATTATACTTTAGAAATAATAACAACAATAATAAAGCGAGGTGTCTTTCCACATCTCCATGCTCTGTATTTTCATGGAAAAAAAAAAAATCATCTCAGGGCCAGGCTCAGTGGCTTACTCTTGTAATCCCAGCCCTTTTGGAGGCCTAGGTGAGAGGATTGCTTGAGGCCAGGAGTTCTAGATCACCCTGAGCAACATAGCAAGATTTCATCTCTATAAAAAATTTTTTAAAAATTAGCCAGGAATGGTGATGTGTGCCTACAGTTCCAGCTCCTTGGAAAGCTGAGGCAAGATGATCACTTGATCCTAGGAGTTTGAGGTTGCAGTTGGCTATCATCAGCACTGCACTCCAGTCTGGGGGACAGAACGAGAGCCTATCTCAAAAAAAAGCATCTTGCATTCATAGTAAGTGACCAGAATATGATGCTGACAGCATGCTGTGATGAAATGTATCAGATGAAACAAATTAAATTCAAAAAGATGTTGTTGTTGTTGTTGTTGTTGTTGTTTGTAGAAATAAGGGAAGAGAAACATCTACTTGGAAAGAACTGACACAACTGAATTGGAAAATGTGGGAAGGGGATGGGGAAGAGGGTGCTCTACTTCAGATCTGACTCCAGGGCTTACAGCAAGGGCAACTTGGGCAAGTTACAGACTCTCTGTGCCTTGGTCTTTTCATCAGCAAAACAGAAAGAATCATCCCATAAACTGTAAGGTCGATGGTATCAGTGGGTCCCCAAACTGACTGCACATCTGAGTCATGTTAAACACATTCCAGGCTCCACCTGAGCCCACAGAATCAAAATTCGTGCCAGAAGGACAATGAACTTGTATTTGCACTGACTTTCCCAGGTGTTTCTTACTCTGGTCAACTTGGGGGTAGGACCCATTGAGCTGCATCACATCATTCCAAAGCCAAAAACACAACAGCAGAACAAGAATATTTTCAATGCAGTCCCTAAAGCAGAGGAGAAACTGTTGGGGGAACCTAGAAGTAAAGGACACCTGGCTTGCTGGGCTCTATTTAAACTTTATCCTGAGTAAAGCAGAGACAGAAGCCCTTCGGGACACATGCCTGAGGCAGTGACAGTCCAACTTTGGAAGAGTGGAAGCCCTAGTTTCAATTTCAAGCATGCTTTGAGTAGAAATTAAGTTTACCTCTTTTTGCACAGCAACATGGCACATCTTTCCTAAGCTGCTCAGCTTATAAGAAAAGGAATCATACTGCTAAGAAATCACACTTCAGCAGACATGGGAAAGTAAGGAGGTCTTATAAATCTATTCTAGCTATCTAACCTGAGATCAGAAATTTAGCAGTTTCTTTCATGTTCAGGAGAGTTGTCCAGAGGCATTTCTAAAAATGGAAAGCATTCCTTCCTGTCCTAAGACATCACTGCTAACTTCAGGGAAGTAAGAACACAGCTGTCCACTCTACAGCATGGGTTGCTTTTGCACCTAAAATGTGTCCGACATCCTAAGACCTGTACCCATTTCAGGGAGCCTTGAGAGGAGCCCAAATCACTGAGTGAATTGGACAGTGCATGGAGATGGTTCAACACTGCACGGGTAAGTGCAGGAGCAAGGCCGGGTCATTCTGAGAGACAATGGGTGGCGCCGATGGGGGTAAACAAAGATAAAATCAGAAGTTTGTGCTTCATCTTCAAAAACTCAAACCAATAAGTAATTTGTTCTTTAAAAGTAATAACAGTTATTTTTCTTTTTACATGAGAATTTAATCTCAAAACAGAAATCAGAAAAATATGAAGTGCATAAAACTTAAACAATAGCTTATATGTATTCTTTCTAAATAGAACCAATAGTAAAATCCTCTTCATAAAACATATATTGTGGTTATAAAAAGGCAAAAATCTTAGTAAGACTCATAGGTGTTCAACAGAAGAGTAAATTAAACACAGTCAAGGGAAGACCCAAGTCTCATGCTTCAGACACTTCTGAATTTTGGTCCCAATACTCTAGGAGGTCACACCTCTGTCCTGGAAAATGACACAGGAATGAATATTCTTCCCTTGACTCATTCTGTTCATTCTTTCAGAATCACAGAAACAAAAAAAAAATGGAAATATGGTCAAATAAATAATTTGTTTTCCCTCTTCTTCAGGTCTCTTATCTGTTTTTTACAAATAACAGCATTACCTTAAGGATTATGATGAAAATACAATGCCCATATATGTGCACAGTTTTAAGCAAAATGTCTGGTACGAATTGGTCAATGAATAATTACTGAATAATTATATAAATATTGCTGAATTATAAGAATTCTATGAATAATTATTGAATAATTATTGTGATTGCTTTTATTGGCAGTGCTCAGAACTCATCCCTGTGTGACCTCAAGTAAGTCATGTAACTTTGTGACTGCAGTTTCACAATTTTTTTTTTTAACACGAGATCAGAAATTTAGCAATTTCTTTCATGTTCAGGACAGTTGTCCACAGGCATTGAGACACGAAGAAAAGACCTTCTAAAAATGGAAAGCATTCCTTCCTGTCCTAAGACATCACTGCTAACTTCAGGGAAGTAAGAACACATCTTGTTGCCAGGCTGAAGTGCAGTGGTGCAATCTCAGCTCACTGCAACCACCTCCTCCTGGATTCAAGCAATTCTCCTGCCTCATCCTCCCGAGTAGCTGGGATTACAGGCATGTACCACCATGCCTGGCTAATTTTGTATATATATATATTTTTTTTTAGTAGATATGGGGTTTCTCCGTGTTGGTCAGGCTGGTCTTGAACTCCTGACCTCAGGTGATCCACCTGCCTCGGCCTCCCAAAGTGCTGGAATTACAGGCGTAAGCCATCGCACCCGACCTTCACCATTTTTAAAATAAAGAAATTTTACAATTTTTTTTTCCTGCCATATAATGTCAGGTCTCATAGACACCAGAAAATAAATTTATTTACATTGAGACATTTCAAAGCAATGTCCTTACACAGCATAGTTGCAGGATGGTGGGGACTGCTGAGAGGTATGCTTTCAAATGAGATTGAGCCAGTCCTCTGTGCTTCGCTTCCAAATGAATGCTGAGTAGCCCAGGGTCACACTCACTGCACCCTCAAATCACTCAAGTCCAGCAGCCAAACTAAAGAGACCTGGGCTATGGGACTATCTCCCCAGTCCCAGGCTCACAAAACCTAGGTGGGGATAAAAGCTGAGAAAGTGAGTAGGTGGTTCAGGGGATCACTCTCTCCTACTCGTTCCTCTCACCTCAAACTCACCTTCTACTGCACAGAAACACTGAGGACCACCAACCAACCCTGACCATGTCTTGCCCCTTTGATCTTGCCATGTTCTGTTAGTGGAATGCAACCACACTTCAATGGTGTTAGACAAACTCAGAAAATATATATATGTCAAACGATGTTCCATAAGAACTGCTCACAACCCTGTTCTGTTCATTACACGGGAAAACTGAATGAAAACAACAAAATAGCATCAGGTTTACAAAACTTCCCAAGATAGATGGTCACACATGTTTTCAGGAGATACATATATAAATAATTTGGATTACTTGATACCTTGACAAGAGCTCTTGTGGGACTAGAATGACATCGATAAGTGACAAGTATAAAATGTAGTGTTCACTGACATTAGAAAACAAATCAACCCACGCATGGAAGAAAAACTTTGAAGATAATGATGTCAAACTTGTCTTAAGTGCAATGGAAAGCCAAAATTCCAATCCAGTAAGAGAATAGAAATCAACCTGACGATGAGATGCAGCAAGAAGAATACTGAGACAGGAAAGAAAACATTTTTTAAAAATGAATTATTCATTCACTTTTTAGTGGATACAGAAAAAAACTGCAGAAGACCGTGAGAATATCACGGCAGTCTAACAGTTTGATATCTTTCACTTGTGGAAAAGCCTTCAGATCTGTTTTAACTGAAAGAGAAGGTGTGGTGACTTCATGACTACCATTAAGAAAATGGGTAACCCATTGGGAAACTGTTTCTGACTGGTACACACAAGAAACGAACAATGAGGAATATGCTTAGATGTATTGGGAAAGAGATGGGTCTGTGGCGTTGTCACAAAAGTACACAAATACTGAGAATGACTGCTGAACAAATGGTCCCCCTCAATGGTGACCCTCAGGTAAGACCAAGGGGCCTTGTGTTTCAGCAAAGCCTGGGCAACTGTAATGCAGGGCTCCTAAGATTCCATGACATTCCCTCCTTCTAATTCTGTTATTGCAGCTGCAGGCCATTACCTGGCACACTGGCCACTATCTGCCTCACTCTTGTCAGAGTCTGAGCTATAGGCAGTGCCTTGGCTCAAATGTCTGGCATCTCAGACCCTGTTTTTGTGGTTAAGGACTCTAAACTGCTGTGGGGAGTGATCAAGGTTTTCTCAGCGGTAAGATAACAATTCCAGTTATTGTCATCCCTCAGTCCTGATCAAACCTATTTGATTTCACCAGTTTTCAACCCATTTTGTGTTTGAGTTTCTTCTCCCTAGTCCCTGGCTCTATCTCTTCTGGCACAAATGTCAGCATGACTGTATCTGCCAGCCTTTTGTCGAGTGAAAGGGCAGAGATGAACATCCTAGAAATCAACCAAGAATTGCGCTTACAGCTGGCAGAGAGCAAACAGCAGTTCTGAGACCTCAAAGAGAAATTTCTTATACCTCAAACTACTGGCTACTCCCTGGGCAACCAGCTGAAGAAGTACACTAAGTTCTATAGGTTCACTGTATCAAAAATGATGAATGACTACCCATCTTCTCCCTGAGAGGTGAAATGCTCTCTTAATCAAAATTAATTTTATCCTTTCCATGCTTCTAGAAAAAAAGAAGAGGGTATTTTAACATCATTTTCTTAAAGATGGAAAACAGAGGCACAAAGTATTCAGCAGCTTTTCCATGTTTGTAATTTGGCATGGGGTGGAACTAGAGTTAAAATACCAGTTATTGGTGTCTGACATAGGAACAGAACCACCTGTTTTTCTCAGCAAGAGGCTAAATTGTGTTTATGAGAATTCTTTCTGTACCATATAAGATCCTGCAGACAAATAGCATCTAATCTGTGGCTTTACATATCTGGGACTAATGAATTTCCATTCATTTCAGGCTGTTGAGGCCTGATAGGCAAAGTTCCATGCTGAGAACCCTGGTGGAAACGTGGTGATAGCACACAGTACCAACTCCAAGTAGCTTAAAGAGGAGTCTGCACCTAATAGAAATTGTGGTATCCATAAGTGACAGCATCAAGAGCAGGGAGTACCCTGGTGAGAGGAAAGTCCTGCTTTCTGGGCCACAGGCTGTTATTTCTCTCTTTTTCTTTTTTTGAGATGGAGTTTTGTTTTTGTTGCCCAGGCTGGACTGCAATGGCCCAATCTCGACTCACCACAACCTCCACCTCCTGGGTTCAAGCAATTCTCCTGCCTCAGCCTCCAAAGCAGCTGAAATTACAGGCATGCGCTATCATACGCAGTTAATTTTTGAATTTTTAGTAGAGATGGGGTTTCTCCATGTTGGTCAAGCTGCTCTCGAACTTCTGACCTCAGGTGATCCACCTGCCTCGGCCTCCCAAAGTGCTTGGATTACAGGCGTGAGCCACGGCACCTGGCCCAGGCTCTTATTTCTAAAGAGGAAAAAAGAGAGCCCCCAAGACTTTGTGGAGGTAGCAGTGTGTAAAGCAGGAACCTTGGGCCAGTTTCCTGGGCTCCATCCAAGTTGCTCGTCTTCTCTGTGCCTCAGTTTCCTCATCTGTTCATGGGTGTTATAATAATACCTACCTAGGTAAATTGCTGCAATGAATTACACAACCTATTGCTTGCAAACCTCCTGGAACAGTTGCTGGCACAGAGTAAACACTATTAGTTCTTCATTCTACTGTTTCTAACTTAACAGAAATTTGATTAGTATTTGGGCATGCTTCCTTCATGGCCTTATGGTCTTATGTCTCATATTTTATGCAATTATATCCAGATATGATTTTTTAAATCTTGAACATGTTGGTGCTTAAAATTCCCAGTTTAAAAAAAAAAAATCAGTCCTGTGAACACAGAAAATCTGAGACAGGTCTCAGTTAATTTAGAAAGTTTATTTTGCCAAGGTTGAGGATGCACCCGGGACACAGCCTCAGGAAGACCTGACGGTGCCCAACGTTGTCACGAGACGTCAATTAATGTATGTAAGAAGTACATTTGTTCAGTCTGGAAAGGTGGGACAACTTGAAGCAAAGGCAGGAAGACCCAAATTATATGATTTCTGAGCACTCTAAGTGTAAGCAGAAATTAACACCAGCTGGTTAAATGCTTATTATAGTCGTTTAAAAGGAAATTGCAAGATACAATCCCAAACCAGTTTCTTACCTAGTGATAGTGATTGGTCTCAGGCTGTAGACTGCTCTCCACCATCCTAGAAGCAGGAAAAATGACTCATCTTCCCTGTTGGAAGAAGCAAGCTCGAACTTCATAAAGCAGTTACCTGCATTCCATTGTCATGGAAGCAGGAAAACTTGCCTTCCTGTTGACAGCAAGCGAAACTCCAGAAAAAGAAGAGTTGTACAGTAAAATAAATTTAAGATCTCGACCAAATTTGGGTAGACCAAGGATTCTCTGGAGGGGCTGCTCTCAGACCTCAGCAAATTGTCGTGTTGGCTTGAGCCATAAAGTTAGTTCATGCTGGTACCAAGCACTGACACATGTGTCAAAGGTCAGGGGCATCTCCACTCAGAATCCCCCAGTAGTGGTTACCAAAATGTGAACCCAACAAATCTGAGACAGGTCTCAGTTAATTTGGAAGGTTTATTTTGCCGAGGTTGAGGATGCGCCAGGACATAGCCTCAGGAAGACCTGACGACATGTGCCCAAGGTGGTCGGGGCATAGCTTAGTTTCATACATTGGGAGACGTGAGACATCAATCAATATATGTAAGAGGTAAATTGGTTCTGTCTGGAAAGACAGGAAAACTTGAAGCAAAGGCAGGAAAACTCAAAGTGGAGAGGGAGCTACCAGGGAAGGGAGCTTCCCGGTCACAGATAGGTGACACACAAATGGTTACATTATTTTGAGTATGTGATTAGCCTTTCCAAAGGGGGCAAATCGGATATGTATCTATCTCAGTGAGCAGAGGAGTGACTGAATAGAATGGGAGGCAGGTTTGCCTTAAGCAGTTCCCAGCTTGAGTTTTCCTTAGTGATTTTGGGGGCCCAGGATATTTTCCTTTCACAGTCTCACAGCCCTAGAAGCCTTCCTAGCTGTACAGAAAATCACCACTTCATTCCCCAGTGCAGCAGAGGCTGCAAGCCTTGGGAAAGCATCCCATGATTCAGAGTCAGACCTCAGGGGCTGTGAATTCTGACCCTGCCTCCTTCCAGGTGAATCATCTTGTCAAGTTGCTTAATGTGCCCCTGAGCTTCTTTTTTCCTGTATCTAAGTAGGGAGTATCAGATGCCAGAAAGTCAGGAGGCTGAAGAGTAAAGATGTGGACATCCCTACCTACAGCCTGGAACTAGGGACAGTTTTGTCCTTGGCATGGACCTGGCTCCTGCCCTGTAGGCAGTGACCACAGCAGCATGTCCAGCCTTCCACTGAGGCAGGCGTGTCTGTCTTAGAATATGAAGAGTGCAAAGACCTGATAAAATCTATGCTGAGGGATGAACTAAAGTTCAAGGAGGAGAAGCTGGCAGAGGAGCTCAGGCAAGCGGAGGAGCTCAGCTGAGGGGGCCCCGTGGGGGCAGGCAGGTGGGCAGGTGTGTGAATCTCTGTACAGCAGCTCAGCGGGGAGAAGTAAGAGCTAAGCTGGGCCGGGGGAAGGGCAGGAATTGCCACGGCAGGCACATGTCACACAAATATTTATAAAACAGAGAAAATAATAGTAAGTTATGGGTTGCCTCGTTTTCTCTTTTTCAAACAAGTAATTGTTGAGGTGAAATTTGCATAACACAAAAGTAACCAAAGGAAAGTGAACTACCCAGCAGCAGTTAGTATACTCAAAATGCTGTGCGATCACCACTGCATTTACTCTTAGTCAGAATCACCTCCTGACTGACTTGGGCTTCTCATTTGTTCAATCAATATTGCCTTCTCGACCCTGTCATTCTTTTCTTTTCTCATCTTTCCAGTTGTACCTGGCCACATTTCTGTGCACGGCTTTGTGTCCAGTCACTGAATAATGCACTATGTGTATTTTAACATGAAAATGTCCACAACCAAAATGAGAAATCGAAGGAAAATCCTTTTGGAACTCATTTGGTTACAGAAGAAAAAGATGAATGGAATGCTGAAAAATCTTCCTGGAGCTCTCTCTCTCTATTGCAGAGGGGAAGACCTGTTTTTAATTTAAAAAATATATTTTTCTTTCCTTTGCCACAGGCATTTCCCTTAACATGTACTGACTTTCTGCATGGAGTGCTCCTTTGTTGCAATATTAGAACGGATCACTCATCCCTTTCCACTATTAAATTTTCTCTACTATTCCACCTTAGGCAATATAAAGTCTCTGTTCACTCTCAGACCTGAGAGCTGGCCCAGTTACAGGACATGTTACAGGAAGGGAGACACGCCTTCCTCTCACTGAATCAGCATCTCAAGGTCCTTCTCACTCCTGATGATTCTGACAACTCCCAGGGGCAGGACCTCTGAGAGCAGGCTGGCAGAGCACTTTGTCCACAAGCTCAGCCCAGGTAAGGTGACCACAGGCCCTGATGACACAAAGCCCAGGCTTATGAGAGACTCTACACCTCCATACCTTCACAATGACAGTTATATTGGTGGTGTTTCTTTCCATTAAACATATATGGCCATGACATGACCAGGACTTCCTGGATAGAAACAGAGGTAAGAAGTCCATGGGGTTAGAGGTCACAGTATTGCAAATGTCTCCTCCTCCTTGACAGTCATGTCTTTGGAGCAAGAGGCCATATCCATTCAGTTTTAAAGGACAGGAAGGAGGCTATGACAGAAGGCAAGTTGTTAGAGTAAAAAGAGTCCAGGACTAAGAATGAAGGTTCCCAGGCTGTATCTTCAGCAATGTCCTTAGTAACCGTGGGTGAGTGATTGATTTATCCTTTCTGGATTTCTTTGTCTAAACCTGCAAAGAGGTCAAATTGTCTCTTCAATGGTAGATACAGCATTCAAATATGGGAACACTTATGATTACCTTTCAAAATGAGATGAAGCCCCTCGCCGTGTGGTGTTGGAGAAGGCACTTGATGTGGGGGCATTTGGTGGTAGGAAGGGCTTCAGACTGGAGCACTCCCCATGGAGAGAATGTCCCTGAATAACACAGCAGAAGCCAACTTGGAGGGCTTGTGAAGCCTCCCAATGCATGAAGAAAGGTGGGATAAGGTTGTTTGTCCTCCCCTAAGAGAAAGAAATAGATTCTAAATATGAGAGCTGTGACAGGACACCAAGCCCGTGCCTGGGAATCAGATCTGTGGCGGGATGGGGGAGACAGCTGCCAAAGTCCAGAAAGATGCTGGACAAGCCTCCAGTGATATGGGGACCAAAACATCTTTTCAATATTTGACCACAGCTTGATGGTGACCCTCCAGATCAGAAATGCATTGCCTGATGGATCAGGAAACCATGCCAGGGCATTTTATTAAAGATAAAACATGAAAGCTTTCAGTCCAACACTGACCCATGCATAGATGTTCATGTCTCTGTGCACATAGGGCTCACTGTGTTTGCAGTGTGTGAAGTGAGGAATATCTAAATGGAAACTTCTGTATTTGTTTGCAGAGAATGATGAAGGTGATAGTGAAAATGATAAAGATGAGGAGATTCATAAAGTACAAGCATCACCTGTCCCCAGGTTACACTGAACAATCAGGAGCGGGTAGTGGGTGGATAAACCATGGAAAAGGTCTTAGAATACGAGGGAGTTGAAGGTAGTCACAGATTCCAGATGCAGGATAAAGAAAGCTGCAGAGTGCACTGATTTCATGTGCTCACCCAACAAGGAAATAGGCCTGGTCCATTGTCTTCATGGGCCTTGTAAGCATGACCCTGGATGAAGTCACCAGCCCTAGGGACTTCCTGCACTCACAGAGGAGAACTGTTCTCTCCTGTAATGAAAACCAGGAGGAGATGCAAAGCTGCTTTCTACATGATTGTCTTCAGGTTCTTGTTAAGAAAGATAAATAGCAAAGAGGTGGGCCAGGCACGGTGGCTCACACCTGTAATCCCAGCACTTTGGGAGGCCAAGGTGGGTGGATCACCTGAGGTCAGCAGTTTGAGACCAGCCTGGCCAACATAGCAAAATCTCATCTCTACTAAAAATACAAAAATTAGTCAGGTGTGGTGGGGGGCACCTGTAGTCCCAGCTACCTGGGAGGCTGAGGCAGGAGAACCGCTTGAATCCAGGAGGCAGAGGTTGCAGTGAGCCGAGATCATGCCACTGCACACCAGCCTGGGTGACAGAGCGAGAATGTGTCTCAAAAAAATAGTAAAGAGGTAAAAAGCAGAGGAATTATTTAGGAAGTTTCTAGAAACTGTAAACATCAAGAGAAGTACCTAGAAAAAAATTGTACATTTCACATATTATTTTTTTAAGAAGACCCAGAAGGCACACCATTTCTGAAGCCTACAGTGGCTCAAGAGCCTGTATTCCCTTGGTCACAGTATTTAAATGCAACCCAGCTTTGGCACACAGTGTAGCAGCTGTTATGGTTCTCCACGTATGTTTCTCTGTGTGTGTCATGTCTGCACACACAGAGATAGCTGAGCCTCCGTCCTCCTCAGCTCCTATCTTCCCAGTGCAATGAACACCAGCTGTTCCCTTCCTCTTTGGCTCCCATGGCATCCACAATCTCTTGCAGAGAAAGGAGGAGTGCCTGTTCCCTCTTACAGGGAGCCACCCGTTTGCTTTTTGGGACAATTCTCTTATACCTCTGTCAAAACTGGCTAGGACTCCCTGGGTCCAACTGAGGGTCCAATTTCTCTGTGTTTAATCTTTTGTCATCTCTCTCCCCACTGGCTCATCAGGGAGGTGCTGAAGGCTGAAGAAAAGGAAGTCCCTGAGGACTCACTAGAGGAATGTGCCATCACTTGTTCAAATAGCCACAGCCCTTCTGACTCCAACCAGCCACACAGGAACACCAAAACCACATTTGAGGAAGACAAAGTCGACTCTACACTGGTTATAGACAGTGAATCCTCTCATAATGAATGGGAGGATGCTCTACACATTCTCCCAGGTAGACTCTATATTCTCTCCCCCTCATACCTCTGTCTAGGCTGAGGAAGATCAACTCTGAAAAAGAGCTCTATACAAACAAATTGGTTTGAATCAGAAATTAGGATGGGGTACTAAATACAGATATCAGGTGGTTTAGGGAGTTTTCCTCTCCTCCTCAGCCCTGTCTCCCTGTCCCCAGTGTCATGGACCCCAGGCAATTGGGACAAACTCATAGTCACCTTTGTCCAGGAGGTATACAGGAGGTATCTATCAAGCCTTCTAGCTTGGATCCAATATCTCTCATCATCTGTCATTATGTCATCTGTCCCTGAACAAAGTCCATGGAGTTTTTATGCCTTTTTAAGGAAACTGGCAGCCTTGCCTTTTATTTGGAGATATTGTTCCCCCAGTTTTACTGTTCTCAGCTTCAGTCTTGATCTCCTTTAAGTCAGCTTGCTTAGCTGCACAGTCACCTTGAAACCAGGATGGAAACATTTATTCTTTACCTTGCTGATATGTCTCCATAGGCTGGGCCCTGAGTTCTCCACCCCATCAATGGCCAATGTTTCTTTGTAGCATCACAGATTTTTTTTTTTTTGAAACAGAGTCTCACTCTGTCACCCAGGCTGTGGAGTGCAGTGGCACAGTCTTGGCTCACTGCAACCTCTGCCTCCTGGGTTCAAGCAATTTTCCTGCCTCAGCCTCCTGAGTAGCTGGGACCAGAGGTGCACACTACCATGCCTGGCTAATTTTTATATTTTTAGTAGAGACAAGGTTTCACCATGTTGGCCAGGCTGGTCTCGAACTCCTGGCCTCAAGTGATCCATCCACCTTGGCCTTCCAAATCGCAGATTATTTTTTAAGACAGAGTTGTTAGAATTCATCCATCAGTCCAGTCTCATATATAGATGCCTTTAAACATTCAATGACCATGTTATCTGGTGAGATAAGTCAGTATTGCAGTAACACTCTCAGAAAGTAGCTTGACCAATTTTTGGAGACTTTTTTGGGAAAAAAATTTGTTTAACTTGCATAGACTCAGGCAGGGAATATGGCATTATGGTCTACCCATAGAGGGAGATTTTGGCCTGTGGGTCTGGAAAGGAGGCTCATCTACTTCACACCAGACTTAATCTAGGGCACCCTAGAACATTCCTGTCAGATTCCATATTCTTGCACTGAGAATATTTATTTCCTTGTGCTATGACTGGACACTGATTTGGTCATATGTGAAGTGTGATTTGCTTAATGTGACCTGCTTCTCTGAATTTATTTACAGAAAATCAAAGTGATCAAGAGGAAGAGGAAGAAGGGCCAGTGTCTCCCAGGTAACACTGTGGAATTGTGGGCTGTTACTTCAATAGTGACACTTGGAGACTGCAGATCCAGAGAAAACGAGGAAGTGATGAATAGAACTATTTCTTCCATTCACCCAGCTACAAATTGTTCTTATTAACACTGTTGGGGGCTATTCATGGCACTTGTGTTGGTTTTAATTTTGTAGTCCTCTCAAGATAGGAACCTGCAATCAGATGAGCCAAGTGAACTAACCAAACAGGGATTTCTTGGTGTTGCCTGTTCTCTCCCGTGTGTTTAAATACAGGGAGAGATGCATATTTGCTTTCTGCCCATTTGTTGTTAGTATGTTTGCTAGTATCTGTGCAAGAGAAGAAATTCAGAAAACAAACATATATCAAAATATTGGAAAAAGGAGGCCCTTAATACACAGGCTGTATGTCTGCACTGCCTCAAGAGCTCTGTTCACTTGAATGATGCATGTAAAATTCAACATAATTTATGCAAAGTAGTTGAAGTCCTGTGTCAGTTCTCTGTGCTGCAAGTCATGATGGTAGTTTACAGGGAGAGTCTGGGTGCTCTGCAGTGGCTCATCTGTGGCAAATGCACTGAGCATGACCAGCACATTTTCGATCTCTCCCCAAGACAGTCACTTTCCACCCTGCATTTAGAAGGATAGCTTTTTTTCTCTTCAAGGAAAAATGCCTTTGCTTTTTGTGATCACTCGATTCTGTTTCCCATTGGATCAGCTGAAAGGCTTTGTTGTCTAATCTTTGTTGGTTTAATCTTCTGTCATCTCTGTCCTGCCTGGCTCATCAGGAATCTGCAGGAGTCTGAAGAGGAGGAAGCCCCCAGGAGTCCTGGGATGAAGGTTATTTGACTCTCTCAATTCCTCCTGACATGTCTGCCTCGTACCAGTCTTACAAGAACACCTTTCACTCATTAGAGGAACAGCAAGTCGGCTTGGCTCTTGACATAGGCAGTGAGTACTCCATTGTGAAGGTGATAAAGCTCCAGTTCGTGTCCCAGGTGGACCCCATAATCTTTGGGCCTTGTGCCCCTGGTTGGGCTGAGAGTTGCCATCACTGTGGGCTGAACCTATATATCAGTGTAGATTTCAATCACTCTGGAGTTGAGTCTGAAGCACAGGCATGGGGTGGGTCAGTGGGCTTTGCTCTCTTCCTAGTCTCAGGCCATGCCCATGGCACCCTTGACTGACTGTCAGGACATTGAACTCAAGGCAGGTGTGGCGAACTCACACCAAGCTCTGCAGCACATGCCCAGGAGTTGTCTGTCAGATCAGCTCATCTGAATTAAATGTCTCTTGCCAGCTACTAAGTTCCTTATGAGTTTCGTTCCCCAAGCATGTCTTTGCGGTTCTCTACCTGCCCAAGGCCAGTGTCACCCTTGTCTACCTCTTAGTGGAAGATGTGACCCAGGTTTCACTGAATTCATCCCCATTTTCTGTGTCTTCTAAGTTGGCTTGTTTTAGCTCAGCTGTCCATCATCTTGCTGGTATGTTTTCTAGATAAATGACTGACTTTTCACCCGCAAAACCATAATAGCTGATGCTTCTGTGTAGAACCAAGACTAATTTTGACTCAAGAGCTGGTACATTGCACCCCTTCATCAAATCTCAGTGTCCACAATCTCGTAAAGTATCAAATCCTGGGTATTTGATGAGAGAAACCTTAATATTGAAGTATCTCTCCTACGAGGTGTTAGAACTATTTGCCTACAATCTATTGGGGGAAAAAATTGCTCATTTGTGTACACACTCCTAGGACAGAGCACATTGGGAAGATAACATTCCAAAACAGGGGAATTTTGCCCAAGGCTCATGAAAGGAACCAAGTCAGTTCTCTCAAGACTTGACCTCAGGCCTCCTGGTATATTTCTCTCAAAGTCTCCTGTTCTCACACTGAGAAGACTGATGGCCCTGTGTTAGGATTGGACAGAGGACTGTTTCTGTGTGCAAGGAAGAACTGCTTAATGTAAGAAGCCCCATCTGAATTTATTTGCAGGACATCAGTGTGATCAAGTGAAAAAGGAGGATTGAGAGGCAACATGTCCCAGGTGAGTCTGAGAAATTGTGGACAGTTAATTTGGTGCTGACA
This sequence comes from Macaca mulatta, assembly GCF_049350105.2. Taxonomy (NCBI): domain Eukaryota; kingdom Metazoa; phylum Chordata; class Mammalia; order Primates; family Cercopithecidae; genus Macaca; species Macaca mulatta. The sequence goes on from NC_133406.1 coordinate 119,011,880, forward strand.
CCTGGAGATGCCAAGTCCAGGGAAAACAGAACATGCTGAAAATAACGATTTCACCTTGTCAACCAAGCCTGAATTACTCCTACTAATATTGCTGTTGCTTTTCATTGCAGTAAATGTTTAGGTTTCCATTTCTTCCTACCCTTATCATTTACTAACCTAGTGAATGTTGACCATACCTCAAAAGCTGTATTCTCATGGTGACTGCAGGGAAACTTGAGCACATTTTATGGAAAATTATTGAGCCCACTGTTTACATGATCACTGTTCACTGTGTGTCCTGAGGGCACTAACTCAGAGTGTCCTTTAACTCCCTCATCAGTGTGTCACCTGGACAATTCACTAAGCTCTCTTTGTCTGTCTCTCTTTCTCTCTCTCTCTGTATTTCTCTTTCATCATTTACTACCCAGCCATGGTCTATTCCTACATAAAGGCAATAATTTGTTACCTCATTAATGGATCTATGTTTTTTCTTTTGTAACCACTTCCTTATGCTACCCATAAAATCTAGCTGGGGCTCTGCGGTGTCTGATTTTCCCTGGCTTACTCTTCAGTTTTTCCTACTTCTCCAGGCTCAGCAGGGAGCTGCTGGAAGGGGAAGAGCCTGAAGTCTTGCAGTACTCACTGGATAGATGTTATTCGACTCCTTCCAGTTATCTTGAACTGCTGAACTCCTACCAGCCCTACAGAAGTGCCTTTTACTCATTGGAGGAACAGCTTGTTGGCTTGGCTTTTGAGGTGGACAGTGAGGACCCTACAATGAAGGTGATAAGGATCCACCGAGTCTTCTGGATATGGGTCATATTCCTGCTGCAAGTGGCCCTTACTGAGCTGAGAGATGTCATTGCCACAGGGAGGACCTATAGGCACATGTAGGTTTGAATGAAACTCTAGTTCCACCTGGAAGCCCAAATATGGGATGGGTCAGTGAGCATGGCTGTCTTCGTAGTCGCAGGCCATGCCTGTGGCACTCTGATCCTACTCTCAAGACACTGGACCCAGGCAGATGTGACAAATTCACACAACTATGATTTTGACTCAATTTTGTAGATTTTGTAGATTTCCTCCTTTACTCTAATTTCAGTGTTTAAAATCTTTTCAATCATGAAAAAGCTGAGTTTTTGATGAAACAGTTTTTCTCCTAGAAATCATTTGGGGGCATTTGTTTTAAATTGATTGGAAAAATACTGCGTAACCATTTGTACAAACTTGGGACAAATGATATTGGGATAGCAATCTACCAGAATAGGGACATTTTACCTGTAGTTTCTGGGACAAAAACCAAGGAATCTCCATTATGACCAGCCTTCAGTCCTCCTGAAGTATAGCTCTCACAGTGCCTTATTCTCATGGTGAGAAGACTGAGGTCCCTGTGTAAGGATAGACAGTGGATTGTTACATGTGTAGGGGAATTGGCTTAATGTGTCTGTCCGCGTCTGAACTTATTGCAGAAATTGAAAAGTACCAAGAAAAGGAGGAAGACCAAAACCTACCATGCCCCAGGTAACTTTGAGCAATTATGGACGCTTAATTCTGTGTTGACACCTGGAGATGCCAGGTCCAGGGAAACCAGAGTGTGTTCAATTTCATCTTTTCAACCAAGCCTGAATTCCTCCTACTGACATTGCTGTTGGTTTTCATTGCAGTAGACCTTTTGGTTTCCATTTCTTCCTCCCCTTATCATTTACTAACTTACAGTAGGTTGACCGAACCTCAAAAGCTGTATTCTCATGGTGACTGAATGGAAACTTGAGCACATTTTATGCAAAATTGTTGAGCCCACTCTTTTCATGATCACTGTTCGCTGTGTGTCATGCAGGCACTAACTCAGAGTGTCCTGTTACTCCCTCATCATGTGTCAACTGGTCAATTCACTGAGCTCGTTTTCTCTCTCTCTCTCAGTCTCTCTCTCTCTCTTTCTCTTTCATCCTTTCCTACCCAGCCATGGCCTATTCCAACATAAAGGCAATAATTTGTTACCTCATTAATGGATCTATCCTTTTTCTTTTTTAACCACTTCCTTATGCCCCATGAAATCTAGTTGGGGCTCTGTGGTTTCTGATTTTCCCTGGCTTACCTTTTAGTTTTTCCTACTTCTCCAGGCTCAGCAAGGAGCTGTTGGAAGTGCAAGAGCCTAAAGTCTTGCATGACTCAGTGGATAGATGTTATTCAACTCCTACCAGTTATCTTGAACTGTCTGATTCATGCCAGCCCTACAGAAGTGCCTTTTACTCATTGGAAAAACAGCATGTTGGCTTGGTTCTTGGCAGGGACAGTGAGTACCTTACTATGAAGGTAATAGGTCTCCACCTGGTCTTCCGGAAGGGGTCATATTCCTGCTCCAAGTGGCCCTTACTGAGCTGAGAGATGTCACTGCCACAGGGAGGACCTATAGGTGTATGTAGGTTATAAGGAAACTCTAGTTCCAGTTGGAAGCCCAGACATAGGATGGGCCAGTGAGCATGGCTCTACTCCTAGTCTCCAGCCATGTCTGTGGCAACCCGAGCCCACTCTTAGCACATTGGACCCAGGCAGATGTAAAAAATTCACAGAACTGTGATTTGGACTCAAGGGTTTGTAGGTTTCCTCCTTCATTCTAATTTCAGCATCTAAAATTCTTGCAACCATTAACAAGCTGGGTATTTGATGAGACAGGGCTGAATACTGCAGTTTTCCTTCTAGAAATAATCTGGGACATTTGCTTTGAATTGATGGGAAAAGTAAGGCATAACTGTTTCCACAAACTTGGGATAAATGATTCTGGGATAATGATCTAGCAGAATAGAAATAGCAGACATTTCACCCTTGGTTCAGCGATGCAAACCAAAGAACCTCTATCATGACCGGCTTTCAGGCCTCCTGAAGTATGTCTCTCACAGTGTCCTCTTCTCATGCTGAGGAGCCTGAGGTCCCTGTGTGGGGATTAGACAGTAGAGTGTTATGGGTGTAGGTGAATTGGCTTATTTTGTTTGTCCCTGTCTAAATGTATTGCAGGAATTAAAAAGGACCAAGAAGAGGAAGAAGACGAAAGCCCACCATGCCCCAGGTAACTTTGAGCAATTGTGAACAGCTAATTCTGTGTTGACACCTGGAGACTCCTGGTTCAGGGAAAACAGAGCAGGCTGACAATATCGATTACATCTTTTCAACCAAGCCTGAATTATTCCTAACCATTGCTGTTGATTTTCATGGCAGTAGATATTTAGGTTTCCATTTCTTCCTCCCCTTATCATTTACTAACTTACCGTAGGTTGACCATACTTCAAAAGCTGTATTCTCATGGTGACTGCATGGAAACTTGAGCACATTTTATGGAAAATTATTGAGTGCATTCTTTTCATGATCACTGCATGCTGTGTGTCCTTAGAGCACTAACTCAAAGTGTCCTGTTACTCCTTCATCAGTGTGTCACCTGGACAATTCACTGAGCTCTCTTTCTCTCTCTCTCTCTGTCTGCCTCTCTCACTGTCTGTCTTTCTCTTTCATCCTTTTCCATTTGGCCCTGTTCTCTCCCAACATATAGCCAATAATTTGTTACCTCATTAATGGATCTATCCTTTTCTTTTTATAACCACTTCCTTATGCTACTCATGAAATCTACCTGGGGCTCTATGGTGTCTGATTTTCCCTGGCTGACTCTTTAGCTTTTCCTACTTCTCCAGGCTCAGCAGGGAGCTGCTGGAAGGGGAAGAGCCTGAAGTCTTGTAGTACTCACTGGATAGATGTTATTCGACTCCTTCCAGTTATCTTGAACTGCCTGACTCATGCCAGCCCTACAGAAGTGCCTTTTGCTCATTGGAGGAACAGCATGTTGGCTTGGCTCTTTACGTGATCAGTAGGTTCCTTACTGTGAAGGTGATAAGGCTCCACCTGGTCTTCCGGATAGGGGTCATATTCCTGCACTGAGCAGCCCTTACTGAACTGAGAGATGTTGCCACAGGCAGGACCTATAGGCACATGTAGGTTTGAATGAAACTCTAGTTCCATTTGGAAGCCCAGACATAGGATGGATCAGTGGGCATGGCTCTATTTCTATTCTCAGACTATGCAGTGGCAACCTGTGCTCAGTCTGAAGACACTGGACCCAAGTTAGGTGTGACACATTCACATAACTATGCAGCACATGCTGGGAGTGATCTGTCAGACATTCTAATTTGAACCACATCTCTCTGGGTAGCTACAAAGTTCCTCAGGGATTTAATTTTGTAGGCAAGTCTCTGAGCTTCTACATCTGCTTAAGGTCAATGTCATCTTTGTGTACAGCTCTTGCAAAGGTGGTACCCTAATTTTAATTAACCTAACCCCATTCTTTGTATCTTCAACGTCTGCTTTTTTAACTGATGTGTCTGTTACCTTTTGTTTCGGTTTTGGAAGCAGGACTGAGCCTTGTCACTTTTTGATGCCATGAATAACCAATGTTTTTTATAGAACCAAAGACTTATTTTATTTTATTTTATTTTACTTTTTTGAGATGGAGTCTCGCTCTGTCACCCAGGCTGGAGTGCAGTGGCCGGATCTCAGCTCACTGCAAGCTCCGCCTCCTGGGTTCACGCCATTCTCCTGCCTTAGCCTCCCGAGTAGCTGGGACTACAGGCGCCCGCCACCTTGCCCGGCTAGTTTTTTGTATTTTTTTTAGTAGAGACGGGGTTTCACCGTATTAGCCAGGATGGTCTCGATCTCCTGACCTCGTGATCCGCCCGTCTTGGCCTCCCAAAGCGCTGGGATTATAGGCTTGAGCCACCACGCCCGGCTAAAGACTTATTTTTGAGTCAAGGGTTTATTGATTTTCTCCCTCGTTGTAATTTCAGTGTCTAAAATCCTCACCTTTGTGAACAAGCTGGGTATTTGATGAGACAGGGCTGAATACTGCAGTTTTTTTTTTCCAGAAATTATTTTGGGTGTTTGCTTTGAATTAATAGGGAAAATATTGCGTAACCGTTGGCACAAACTCGGGACAGATGATACTGGGATAATGATCTACCAGAACAGGGGACATTTCACCCTTAGGTTCAGAGATGAAAACCAAGGAATCTGTATCACGTCTGGCCCTCAGGCCTCCTGGAGTATGTCTCTCACAGAGTTCTCTTCCCATGCTGAGGAGACAGATGTTCCTGCTTTAGGGTTGATGGTGGATTGTTGCATGAATAGAGGAATAGACTTAATGTGTCTGTCCCTGTCCACTTTGTTGCAGACATTGAAAAAAATCAAGAAGAAGAAGAAGACCAAGACCCACCATGCCCCAGGTAACTTTGAGCAATTGCAGACATTTAATTTATTGTTGATACCTGGAGATGCCAGATACAGGGAAAACGGAACATACCTATCCATTCATTCAGCCAACCATGAAATCGCCATATTAGTCGTGTTAAGATTATCAGTGTGGAATAATTATTAAACAGGATTATTAGTTAATATTAATATTATTGGTACAATATTAATAAAGTTGCCTCTTTTCATTTTACACCTGTATTTGTATTTGTTTCTCTTGTTAATTCCTTCAAAATTGTACTAATCTTTATTCAGTTGACTTTGTTGAACTGATCAATCACATTTTCTGCAGTTTCCCTTTCTGCCTTTTTGGCTTAAAGTGAACTTGAGATGCTCATCTGATGTCTCCCTCTTTGCCATTATATTTGCAAATATCTGAGAGCAGGAATGTGAATACAAATAATTCATATCATGCCAAAATTTTGAGAACAAGAGATGTTGAGGTCCCAGTAACTCTATCAGTCTACGAAGACACAGGGGCCTGTTGCGTGTGCCATGTCATAGCTCTTTGGTACAGGAATCGTTCCGTCTCCTTCCTTTCCAGCTCACTGTCTACCCAGGACACTGAGCACCTGCTGCTCTCTCTCCTGCTGGAGACAGAGAAGGATCATTCTCTGCCTGAGGGGACTGTTTTTTGCTTCCTCTGGCATCTCCTGTCAGACTCTCTGTAGAACCAGTTGGGCACTGTGGTTTCTCTTCCCTCCGGTGTTTATCTTCTGTGTTCTTCATCCACCAGACTGAGCTCAGAGCTGCCAGAGGTGGAGGAGCAGGACGTCCCGCAGGACTCCCTGGATGAAGTTTACTTGATTCCTTCACTTCCCCCTGACCTGTCTGACTGGCAGCAGCCTTACAGCAGCACGTGTGCTCATTGGAGGATCAGCTCGCCTGCCTGCTCTGGATGTAGCCTGTGAGTACTCCAGCCCAAAGGTCACAAAGCTCTACTATTCTCCCAGGCAGCCTCTATATATTCTGTTTCCTGTAACTTGTGCAGCTGAGATGGATTATCGCTGCAGGCAGCCCCTGTAAATTCAGAGTGTTTTGAATCTGGTTCTTGGATCCAGTTTTAAGCTCAGACATTCAATGGGTAGAACCGCCTTCTCTTGTGCCAGGTGATTCCTCTGTCACTCACTCCTTCTCACAAGATCAGGCGGTAGGTATCAAAACAGTTCAGAGAGGGGAATGATGAGGGATCACTGCATACTCTTGGCCGCAACAGCTCACCTGGAGAATTTTGTATAACAGACTTCATTCCTTAAGATAGGGCATCTCTCTTTTCAGACATTATGTTGAGCAGCACGCTTCACATCACACAGCGCCCTCCTCTCTTCTCTGGCCATCCACCTGTGCTGGCAGTTTTCCCCCATTATTTTGGAGGCTGTTTCATGATTCCTGTGTTTCAAGCCAGATTCTCTACTACCTCCTCTGAGGTGGCTTCCCTCCACTGAAGCAGTTAGCGTCCCTTCCTCCATGCCTGGCCATGGCTTGCATCCTCTGTAGAGCCCCGGTGGTTTCTTTTATGTGTGGGTTTGTGGTTTCAATCATGTGTCGTCTCAGTGCTATGTTCTCATGTAAACCATCAACAACTAGTGTCCCTGATCAGGTGCTGGCCTAACTGATGAGCAAAGCGCAGTGGTTCTCATGCCCATGATCTCCAGCAAACCCTTCCTGTGAGCAAGTGCCCCTTGAGGTTGCAGTTTCATAGGGTGTGTAAGGAAAAAAAAAATTTTTCTTCTCACTCATTCTGGTCTTTATACCATTATTCTGGGAATTTCATGTGGATTGTTAGTAGTTTTACCTATCAAAACTCTTGTAGGAAGAGCAAGTAACTCTGAGATGTCCCCCATCTGAATATGTTGTAAAGAGAGTAGTTCCAGCACCTTTCCTGCTGGAACCATCCTCTTTCCTGTGTTTCATTTCTCCTTCAGTTTCAAAGAAGCAAAGGCTTTTGTAGGATCACAGCAATTCATAAAATGAAGTAAAATACACATCACCCTTCCACCTGTTGTACACCTTGCCCTTGGCCAAGCAAGCTCTGTCCTTGCTATAATCCATACAGTGCTCAAGGGGCACTCCTAGTGGGCAGTGGCATCTCCATGTTAGAGCTGAGGATGCTGAGGCTCAGCAAGGTCCCTTTGCTTGCCCAGGATGCCCCGACCAGTCACAGTGAGAACATGGGCCCCATGTCTGCCTGACTCCATGGTGCGGTTGCTCTCATTTCTCTGCAGTGGGATCTCTCAGAGACTGGCTAGGATGGGTGCTCAAGATTTTTCCCTTTGTAGCAAATTTGTTGGAAATGATTTCAAGCTGAAACAGAAAATTTGCTGGTCTGGTACAAAGAACTCCTATATTCCCTGACACATGTAACCCAGTGATAAACACCTTGGTGCACTTTGTGAGCAGAACCAGTGGTTCCTCCAGTCCCCCCAGGGGGACCTACAACTCCAGAAGGTGCTTACTGGAAAATTTCTCAAGGGGTGAAAGGTGCTGGTCTGTTCCTACCTTATATCACTTGGGTTTCTGCTCTCAACATGGCAGTGTTGGAGCCCTTGTAAAGTTACTGGGCTTTGTCTCAGGAACACCCCAGTCAGGACCAGGCTGCCAGGATGAGGAAGGGAAATGCTCAGACACATGTCTCAGAAGTGAGACGCCTGTGATATGGGCCGGCTCTGCCAGGGCATCATGAAACATAAGCCAGGAGAGGCCACATTCATCCATGCAGACAGGCTGAGATGCATGAATGCGCTGTCTCAATTACACCAGGAGGCATCTGTGTGTGGGTTCCGATGATAACCTGTGAAGAGTCTGTACTGTGCACAGCTGTGATCCCAGTCGTGGTGCCAGAATTGATGTGCTCCACCCATGCTCTCGCTTCAGGGAAAGTCACAGTAGAATCAGCGAGAATACAATCTAAATCATAACTTGATCTCTTATTAGGACTTTTCCCCACCTGCTCAGCTAATAATATGTACAGTGTTTCAGAAGTTTGAGATGTTTTTTGTTTTCTTCTGAAAATGCAAAGAATATTAAAAGTATAAGCTTAAGAAGACTTAGTATTCTGAGAAAGAGAGATAAAAGGACCTAACAAAATTAAGTGTTTAGAATCAAAAACATTCCTAGACATTGATTCTAAATCACACATGCAGAGGACAAGAATGGGAAGCCTGGGTTTGACCAGCCTTCCCCGACCAGATTTGTCCTTTTGAGATGTTTCCCCGTCTGCCCAATATGAACTACCATGAAGTCACATTGAGTGTCCTGAGTGATGGTTAATGATCAGTAAACTGTGCCCTGAGCAACTAAGGAGGCCACATGAGGTGGAGCGAAGGGCTCAGGGACAAAGATCCAGAAGCTAGAAAGCACTCCATGCAGGGCTGCGCCAGGGAGGGGCCAGCCTGACTCCAGGGAAGAGTCTGTATGAGGGAGGGATGGGAGGTGATGCTGGATAGGAACATGGGGCAGAAGTTAGAAGGAGCACAAAGGCAGCGTGAGTGGGGAGAGTCATGCAGTGGGCAGCGGAGAGAGAGGTTTCAGAAGCAGAGTAGGAATGTGGAAAGAACAGGACTTCTTGGCAATAAAATTGCAGAGATAATTGCTAGTGTGAAGATGGCAGAATCAGAGATAGCAGTTGGGGGTGTGTATGAAGCCAGGCATCAGTGATGAGTCTGTGCTCTCAGGAAGATGAAAGAGAACAGATACACGGAAGGCATTTTTAATAAAACTTAGAGAAATCTTGATGAGAATGAGGATGTGCAGAGGGGAGGAGAGAGAGGAGCCCTGCAGCAACGTGGATCAAGCCCTGCAGGCCCCGTCCTTCTTCTGAGGCCGACCTGGACTGCCGTGAGGCCACCGGAAGTCTTTCCTTAGTCCACTTTCTGAGAGTGTGATTTCCTCTTCCTGTGGAAATAGCGATAATTTTTATGAGGGGTGCTGCCCGGACCCCACTGGAGGAGCGGGTAAGATGAGGACTGTGCTCGGTGTTATCTCCCTACAGAACCACACATGCTGATCCGTAATACCTGTGGCCCCTAAGTGTCCGTGAAGGGACTGGTCCTTCTACAACATTGCTTATGGCTGTGGACACCCACTATATGGCAACAAGATGTACATATGTGGGTAGGTGGCAAAACCATTATAGGCAACGGAAATTCAAAATGTTCTAGAACCCTAAAATGTTCAACTCATGTAGTATTTGGTCTATTCCAGGGGGTCCCAAGCCCCTGGGGCTGTGGTCAGCTACCTGTCCTGAGCCTGTTAGGCACCAGGCCGCACAGCAGGATATAAGCAGCCGGCAAGCGAGCATTCCAGCCTGAGCCCCGCCTCCTGTCAGATTAGCGGTGGCATTAGATTCTCATAGAAGCACAAACCCTATTGTGAACTGTGCATGAAAGGGATCTAGGTTGTGCGCTCCTTATGAGAATCTAATTAATGTCTGGTGATCTGAGGTGGAACAGTTTCATTCCGAAATGATCTTTCCCTCTTCTCACGTCCCCCACCCCTGAGAGAAGGAAAAATTGTCTTCCATGAAACCAGTCTCTGGGGCAAAAAGTTTGGAGACTGCTGGTCTACAGTGTCCCAAAACCCTTTTCTACGGTTCCTTCCCAAAGCCTGGAGGCTCTGAGTCCTCCCCTGTTCTTATACTCCTGTGTGTTGAGAAAAACAGCATTTCCTATGCTCTGAAGGCTCTCCAGAACATTCTTTCTAGGCTGCAGGATGGAGATTAATAATAACAGAATAATCGGCATGGTCTTGTTAGCCAATCCAAAGCCCTCTGGGCTGAAGTGGGGGATTTTCACTTCAGTGACATCCAGCCTGGGTACCTTCCATCTCAGCATCCCCAGGCACAGACAGGAAGTGACATCACCCATTTACATGATGTCTGTTTTTGTGGCCTGGGCCACTGGGTGGCTTTTACCTCAGAGGCGGAAATGCCAGAGATAGGTGTTCTGGGCATGATAAACAAAGGGAAAACTGAGAGCGTTCCTACTGAAGCCCCTTCTCCTTTCAGTTCCCACCCAGGCAGCCTGTCCTTATAGGCCTTGGAGTGGAGACTTGAGCCACCACCTGTCAGAAGTGCAGGCTTCACAGGCACAGCTGGAGCCGAGAACCCTGGTGCCCAATTGTCTGTGACTGCAGCTGGATCAAGGGTTTGACTGTGGCTATGGCTTAGCCAGGTGGGGCGTTTCCTCCGCCACCTGCAGCTTCACAGCCAACGCTGATCCTGGAAAGCAATGGCCCTTCCAAGGTAGGGAAGGAAAGGGGACCAGGAAGCTCTAATCCGGGTGTTGGTGATCATGGTGCTGTGAGGGGAGGAGGCAATGGGGTCTCTTCATGCTCCCTCAGAGTCAAGTAGAAATCCACAATGTTGCAGCCCAGTGAGTGAGCAAGAGCCTGGGGTTTAGGATCAAATCTGCTCTCAGGTCCTGGGTTTAACCCTTACTCATTATTCACCTCGGCCAAGTCATTTGTGGTGTTGGCATTTACATCTCAGTTCTGTCATCTGAAAGACTTGAAAAATAATATCTTCATTCAATCATTGTTGATAACATTAATTATGGTAATTTCCAAAGGGCTAATTCAGTTAAAATTGCTCAATAAATCTATGAATAAATGTTATCTAATTCTGTTATCTTTCTGGTAAGTTAGCACTTAGGAAATGACTTGACATTCGTTGTTTCAACTGAGGAGGAGTAACTGTTAGGATCTCTACTTTCTAGGGACCCCCTTCCTGTGTTTTCTTAGAAAGTCTCTTTTGCCAGTTTTCTTCCTCTCTGTCGGCGTCCCTTTTAAAGTCAATTTTCCCCTATCGAGCACTTTCAGTAGCAACCTATTAGGCACATTCAGCAAAAGTGCAAATCCTGGGCCCACAAGTCAGTCTCCTGATATACCCAGCTTCTTGCTCTGTTTTTTCCCCCCTTGTTTTGAAATAAAAGAATAAAATGGCAACCTTCTCTTGGAAAGTGTACAAATCTGTCTCTTTTATGAAACTCCATTTAGTCTGTCATCTCCACTCATGTCCACGGCCATGTCCTCAGTTTCCTTCTCCCAGGGATCCACTTCTGCTCAGATTTCCTTAAAACCCTGGGTCGTGTTCATCCTACTCTCCATCCCACTCAACATCTCCTCCTGGATCCCCTGGGGCTGCCTGCTGTTCATCTGTCAGGCGATGCCCTCAGCTGAGGAATAAGGAGACCCAAGTCCTCAGGAGGAAGGAGGGTCACGTGAGGTAATGAGCAACATCTGGGTCCGTGGAAAGGACACATGAAATATGCTCATTGAGTGTCGGGGGATGCGTAGTCTCTGACGTGCCCTGATAACTTTGAGTATTTAAACTGATTTCTCTTTTGCTTCTCCATGGATTCCCAGTCAGGACTCACCCCGCTGGCTCCAACACTCTCATCTGCTGGCTTCCCCAGGAGTCCAGAGCACTAACCAGGCTCCAGGCAAGAGGACAGAGTGAATGCCTTTTGTTTCATTCTCCTTTACCTGGTGACTTCTCCCTGCTGTCTAATAGGGCATTTGTTTCTCACCATGTCTTCTCTCTCTCATTCATCTTATATTTCTGAATTTTTTTCCAGTTTCAATGGACCAGATTATAGTGTTAGTGATTATAATGTTAATTCAACATCCTCCACATGCCTATGTAATACTTTCTTCCAATAGATTTTTATATATAAATATATGCATTTATGTCATTTGTCATGTACATTGTGCATATTTGGCATGTATTTTTAATAAAATGTGTATATATGCTGCATACATATCTGTATGATCATTTCATCAATATCCCACGTTTAGTCTTTCCAATTCTTTTCTCTCATATGTTCATTTAATGTTGATTTTGCTTGATTTTTAGAATCTCCTCCCTCCCAAAACACAGCCTGTATCCAGTGTGACTTCCTTGCCTTTGCCTTGTCTACCTGGAAGCTACTCGTGTTTATTAATCCTAAATTTCTTGAATATGTTTGTCAATTGGGATCACCTTTTCCTCCTGGCAATCTCGTCATTACTGGGTGATGCATGAAAAACCAACAATGCAGAAAATACCAAAATGTCTTCCTTGACTTCCCTTTACCCCTCGGACTTTCTTATTCAAGGCCACTTTCCTTCTCTGATGATCCTCTTGGGTGGAAGAGAAAGTCACAATAAGATCATGGATAACAGTGAACACTATTAGGTGTGGTTTCCTTTTCAGAGTTGGGTTTAGAGCCTTCCCTTGGAATGAAGAACCCTCCCCAGCTGGAAGGTGAGGCTCTTGAAGGCTCAGCTGACAACACACATGGGTATCAAGTCATTGGCCACATTCATGCCTCAAGTGTCCTAAAACCAAAGATGATCAAAAGAAAACTACCGTTCAGCAAGTGGAGACTGGCATGCAGATTCCCTGGCCTGCAAGCTTAGGGTACAAAGGTAATCACATCTATGGCTGTTAGCTGCACTCGCTCCTTATTTCTGTCTATGATGACAGCTCATTCTCCCATTGCTTTTCTCTTCCCTATTTGTTCTCTCCAGCAGCTGCTGTCACATCTGTCTGGTCTTACGTCTGTGTCTCATGGGCTGCCACCCTGCCAAGACTTTCCATTCCCATCTGCTCTTTGCTCTCTGAACTCTGCTCTGTTCCCACTGCTACTGTCTTGGGCGTCCCTCTCACTTCAGAGTTTTGTTGGTCTAGATATTGAGAATATTGCTAAATGCCTGAAGGCGTAACCAGGTGTGGAATCAACTTCAGGGAATTAGAGAAAATAAGTCGGGCCATGGTTACAATCCCCACTCTCTGTTTGCTAACTCCATCCATGTAGACTCTTGTTTTTCTTTCTTTCCTGAGCCCCTTGGAAAGAATACTTATGATTATATATATATATATTTGTTTGTTTGTTTTCAGTGCGGAAGGATAGACTGCACGCAGTGGTTATTGTGAGTTTCTACCGCGTTATATCCTGGATGGTATCCCAAGTGTTTTCCTTGTAGTTAGGAGGCTATGAAACAGAAAGTAACACGTTGCTGTCCTTGCCGCCAGAGAAATTCTAAGGGTCAGCCGTAGTGAGATTGTTTAACACAAGTTAACTAGCGCGAGGGCCCCAGAACTCTTTCCTTTCTACGTGGGGCTGCTTTTAGCAGAGATTGGTCCATGGTCTCCAGTCTCCTGGGTTCTCACGCTCTGTGAAAATCTTCGTGTTTTTCCACAGCCTCTAGAGTTACCGTTAACACAGCCTCTGCTTCTAACTGCAGCACCCACAGGCGTTTGTGGGATTTCTGTGCTGGCGGGGAATGTGTTCTCACCTCATAGAGCCAGGTAGAAACTCTACGCAGTTGGGTGCTGTTCTCTGGGATGAAAGCAGGGTCTTTGGGGCTCTGTGTCCGTCTTCGGTTGTAGACATAACACGCTTACTTTGTGGATGGGAATGGCTCTGAGCCCAGGTGCCCTTGCGCATATTCACAGAGGCCCGCAGGTCAGAACCGCAGTCTCACCTGTCAGCAGAATGCGCTGCGATCTACTCGAATTACCGGAACTATCCAGCAATAAAATGGGACACATTACAAAACATGAGATAGTGTGGATAATCTCAAAAACCTCATGCTGAGTGATGAAAAGAGTGCATCCTGTGTGGCGCCATCAAGGTGAATTTCTAGAACAGGTAAAACTAACATATAGTGACAGAAGCTACATCATATAGTGACAGAAACTACATCATTGATTGCTGGGGTCAGGGGGAGGGTGGGACTGACTGCAAAGAGCATAAAAAGACCTTTTAGAGTAATAGACACGTCATCAAACTTGAAATGGATGCGTTGTACCATAGTCAACTCACACCTTAATCAACTTAATTGTAAAAAGTAATAAGAAAACCACTGCAGGAGTCGTTGCTGTTGCTGTTTGTGAGCCTGTGGCACGGCTCTGTGGGACTGGAACTTTAAAGACAGCCACAATGGCTGAAAATGGTGATAATGAAAAGATGGCTGCCCTGGAGGCCAAAATCTGTCATCAAATTGAATATTATTTTGGAGACTTCAATTTGCCACGGGACAAGCTTTTAAGGGAACAGATGAAACTGGACGAAGGCTGGGTATCTTTGGAGATAATGATAAAATTCAACAGGTTGAACTGTCTAACAACAGACTTTAATGTAATTGTGGAAACACTGAGCAAATCTGAGGCAGAACTCATGGAAATTAGTGAAGATAAAACTAAAATCAGAAGGTCTCCAAGCAAACCCCTACCTGAAGTGACTGATGAGTACAAAAGTGATGTGAAGAAACAGATCTGTTTATATTAAAGGCTTCCAAACTGATGCAACTCTCGATGACATAAAAGAATGGTTAGAAGATAAAGGTCAAGTACTAAATACTCAGATGAGAAGAACATTGCATAAAACATTTAAGGGATCAATTTTTGTTGTGTTTGATAGCATTGAATCTACTAAGAAGTTTGTAGAGGCCCCTGGCCAGAAGTACAAAGAACACAGGCCTGCTAATACTTTTCAAGGATAATTACTTTGCCTAAATAAATAAATAAATGAAGTAAGAAAACAAAATAAAGTGGAAGCTAAATTAAGAGCTAAATGAGAGCAAGAAGCAAATCAAAAGTTAGAAGAAGATGCTGAAAAGAAATCTCTAGAAAAAAAGATTGGATGCTTGCTGAAGTTTTCAGGTGATTTAGATGATCAGACCTGTAGAGAAGATTTACACATCCTTATCTCAAATCATGGTGAAATAAAATGGATAGACTTCATCAGAGGAGCAAAAGAGGGAATAATTCTATTTAAAGTAAAAGCCAAGGAAGCATTGGGTAAAGCCAAAGATGCGAATAATGGTAACCTACAATTATGGAATAAAGAAGTGACTTGGGAAGTACTAGAAGGAGAGGTGGAAAAAGAAGCACTGAAGAAAATAACAGAAGACCAACAAGAATCCCTAAACATATGGAAGTCAAAAGGTTGCAGATTTAAAGGAAAAGGAAAGGGTAATAAAGCTGCCTATCCTGGGTCTGGTAAAGAAAAAGTACAGTTTTAGGGCAAGAAAATGAACTTTGCTAATGATGAACATGATGAAAATGGTGCAACTGGACCTGTGAAAAGAGCAAGAGAAGAAACAGACAAACAAGAACCTATATCCAAACAACAGAAAAGAGAAAACGGTGCTGAAGACCAGTGGTTTAGTAAACCAATCTTTTATTCATTTTAAATAGGCTTTAAACTACTTTTGTTTATGGGGGCTTTTAAAAGGAAAACCGAATTAGGTTCACTTCAGTGTCCGCCTGTGAGAAAGGAAGTTTTTTTGTTGTTTAACTTGTCTTTTTTTGTTATCTAAATGAGAATTATTTTGAATGTATAGTTCTGTTCGTGTTATTTCAGATGATTCAAATATCAGAAGATTCTTCCACTAAATTGCCTTTGTAATATGAGAATATGTTAGTACAAACTAATAAAACATATAGTATATGAAAAGAGAAAAAAAACCTCCAAATCTTAATGTCTTCTACTTAATTTAGTGTATGTTTAGCCTTAGAAAAGTGTATCGGTGATTGAGAGTTCAGGAATTCCTTGATTTCTGTTTCTGTCTCTGTGTCTTCAGTTAAATTCATGCACTATTAAATGGAATATTTGTAAAATAGAGTCTAAGCTCAATTTTATAAAAGTATATATATACTTACATATTATCTATATAAATTACATATAAGTATATATACTTTTATAAATATAATATATATGACAGACTAACAAGAGAAGAGCATATGTATTTATTTAATGTAAGTTTTACATGACAGGAGTGCCTTCAAAGGAAATGAAGACCCGTGGAAACAGCTAAATCTCAGTTGTTGTTGTTTTTTAACAGTATGTTTTATGAAGAGTGGATACTCATGGAGAAGTATGATAAGACAAAAAAAGTATGACCTAACAGTAAGAAACTGGGGAAAATGTAGCCAGGCCTCTGTGTTCAGGCTCTTCTCTGTGTCCCTGTGTCTTCACACTCCAGAATGCACCTTTCCTGTGGGTACAGGGAGGGCACCTCTCACATGAGAGTGTTATGATCGGCTTCAGGGAATAAGGGCAGGGGGAGGGTGACAGTCACCTTCCTGCTTCTGTTGTTTTCTCAAATTCCTTTAGTATAAATATTTCCTCAAATTCCTTTAGTATAAAATATTCAATACCCCATGTATGTAAAAGTGCCATAAATGCTCAATAATTGTCTTCTTTATTATTTTCATCAGTAACATCATCTGAATCATCAGTATTGTCTATTTTTAACAATGAAAAATGCATAAGGTAACATACCTTACCTTATTTAAAGTTCAGAACAACCAAGGAAATGAGTAACTTGTAGCGGGCGTCAGAAGTTCTGTGGCACAAAAGGAAGATAGGCATTCAAGGAACACCAGGATAGAAGAGCCGGAGTAGGAGAGAAAGCAAGAGGGATGCAGGAAGCCACCGGATAGCTCGGGTGGAGAGAGGGCGCTCCTGCTCCGCGAGCCTCCCTGCCACCGCAGGCCTCGGGCCACCTTCTTCTAGGAAGACGCACCCTCCTTTCCTCTGGTCTCGGCTAAGACGCTGCAAAGGGCATCGTCCTGGAGCATTTCTCCTCTCCCCCAAGACCCTCCGAAGGAAGGATGGGCAGACGGAAGCTTCACCCCGAAGTGGTCAAGCGCATACAGCTCCAGCTTCCGCGGGAGCATTTCCCGAGCGTCTTTCATGGGGAAGAGTGGGCCCTGCAGGATAATGCCTCCCGTTCCCTGAGGAGCAGTGCGGGAGATGCCCATGTGGCCAGCTCCTGGGCCACGCGACCCAGGCCCTCCAGGAGGAGCGAGGAGTCCTGGTCCCTGAGCCAGCCCCTTGGACCGGCTGTGCCAAGAGAAGCAGCAAGGGAAGGGTTCCCCTCCCGCCTCAGGGTCTCTGTCCTCCTGGTGTTAAGAGACGTGCATCCAACTCCCTCTCCAAGTGCTGGAGAGGAGGCTAGGTCTTTCCCACGGGCTGGGGGCCTTGCTGTTCCAAGGACGGCTGGGGAGGAAGAGGAGGCAGAGGCGGAAGAGGAAGCCAGCTGAGATGTGTGAAGCAGCTCTGGCTACAGCGGGTAGGAAGAGGGAGCGCGGGACCCAGGAGCCTCCGTGCGGAGCCAGGCCTCAGGAGCAGCCGCCTTGTTCCTAGAAGGGGTGCCTCTATCCATCTTGTCTCCAAAGACTGTAGGGAGATCTTCTCGCCCGGTGGGAAAGCGACGTCTCCCATGCTTTCCCACCACGGACGCCTTGTGTCTTTTCTCCTGCTAGTGTCGGCCCGCCAGCCTGCGGGGGCTACAGCTGCCGCGGTTCCACGCTTGGTGGACGCTGCCCACCAGCGAGCCAAGAGCCACGCTTGGAGGCGGGAGTCGGAGAGTAGTGTGCAGGCCGGGAGGAGACCCAAGCTCTGGGTCAGGGCTTTTTTTGCCAATAGCCAAATTCAGCGTGTTTAGACCGAGAGCTCACATCTGTCTGTTGGAGAACTTCAGTGAGAAAACCAAGGAAGCGCACTCAAAATCCCTAGAAGAGCGGGAAGGGTCTGTGGCGGCGATATCTGCGTCTTCTGTGAGCCAAGGCCTATCGGGAGAGTGAGTGCGCGCACCCAGCCGCAGGGTAGCGCGAACAGCACCGCAGACGAGGGCCCCGCGTGTGGGGAAATCGCAGGGGTCAGCGCAGCCGAAGTGCGGTGGACTAGCCTCGTCCAGGGAGAACCCCCTTCCTAACCACTGTCTGTCCTCCGCCAGGTAAGGGAAGAGGAGAAACAGTACAGCCTCCTCTCCCCTGTCCGAACGCTCAGGGTCACCACCTTCCCCTCTGCTCGCCAGTTGCCATCCTTCCAAACCACTCTCCGCCAAAGATTCCACCGACAGTCACCCTCCAGACAACCCAGGCCTCCCTTCAGCAGCGGCTCCCGACCCGCAGCCACCGCGCCCTCTCACCCCCGCGGTTCTGCCCGCCGCCTCTGCCGAGTCTGTGCACTTCACCTCCCTGGCTCCCGCTCTCCCCTGAGCTTACAGTGGACGCGGGATTCCTCGGAACCCCTCTTGGGAGTACTGAATGGAAAAGGGGGAGCGTGCGCAAGTGCTTGGTAGAGTGTAGACACTGTGGGATTTGACGGTGGTACCATCGCTTTAACGTCCTAGTGCTGATTTTTCACGCCTGCCTTCTGCTTAGGGCACCGGCCACAGTTTTCCATTTGTGCCTACTCCACCTGCTGTCTTTGTTGGCTCAGCAAATATCGCCTCCCTCTACCGCTCAGTCTACAAACGGGCGGTCCTGGAGGACCTCACCCGCCGCTCACCCGACTTCCAACCTCGCAGGCATCTCCTCCAGTCGCTTCTTCTGAAGGCCTAAGAAGCACGTTACATGCGAACGGAGGTGAGGACGCTCCGCTGACCGTCCCGTGTCAGCTGACAACTTGTGGCACGGAGAAACGCCACGACTTGGCTTGGCCTCTCTCTTAGTTATTCGCAGCTCAGCCCGATCGGCGCCTCCGGGATGGCGGAGGCGGCAAAGACGGTGGGCTTCTTGGGTGCAGCTCCAGGAGGGCTGGCATCCCTGCACGGCGGTGTACACCTGAGCGAGACGCTCTGTCGCTCTGTAAAGCCGCTTGTGCGGATGACAGACACGGAGGTAAATAAGAGCGCTGTGTCATGAGAGGTGACCCACCAGGACTTGCCCTCCTTCGCCGGGGTTTGCACCTCACTGCGGAGACTGTTCTGTCTCCGGCCCTTGGAGAAGGCCCGCTTACAGCGGCGTAAAGGAAGATTTCTGCGGGATGACGGTCAGTGCAAAACGATTTCCTGACTGGTAATTGAACCGGGGACTGCGCCGGTGAAAGCGCTGTTCTAGCCGCTAGACCACCTGGGAGGCACAGCATGGGGCATTTTCAACCTTCTCGCCACTGAAGTGACAGTTTCCCTGTGCGCTGGGAAGACTTGGGACTTGTGGGGCTCGCTGGTCGCTCCTGGAGTCCTCTCATAAGGCCGTTTCCTCCCTCCTTTCTCCAAAAGAGGAGCACGCAGGCGACACACCCGGCATTCCGCAAGGCTCACCAAAGCCACGAGTCCCGGAGCGAGTTGCAGAGTCCCGGCAGAACCTGACCACTGACCTACAGATGTGCCTTTGCGAAGCGGCAGCGCATGGACCAGACAGTAGCGGGTCGCCGGGGCCAGAGCCTCGCACTGGGTAGCCAGGAGCAGGCAGGAGGGAGGAGGCTCCCGGGGTGAGACCGGGGCACCCCGAACATCATAAAGGACTCAGACCTTGGCATCCCCGACATAATAAAGGACTCAGACGGATGCGGAAACCGAGACGGGCTGGTTCCCGTAGGCGTCCAGTCTAGTAGGCATCCCCGTCTTTCCAGTTGGTGGTACAAACTGACGCTTGAGATTTTTCCTCAGAGCCAAGATCGAACTGGTAACCAATTCGTGATTTCCCGTCGGCCAAGTGCGTGGGCATCGATCTACACGTGAGTTTCTCCACCTCCGCAGAATGCTATTTCGGGGTGGGGGAGGGCCCTCCGGTGGACTGTAAGGTGTTTAGCAGCATCCGTTGCCTCCCCTAACTAGATGGATGCCAGGGGTTAACATTCTCCCTCCCCGCTTCCCCCACTCGTGGCCTAGTGTCTCAGCGGGGATGGGGAAGGCGTGTGAGGGCGAAGTTGCCCCTTGTTGAGTATTGGTGCGCCTAGTCCTGCTCTGAGCTTGTGCAGAGGACTTTCCAGATGAAGGCTCAGGGGTCGATCCAGCTGGAGAGCCCCTCCCTCCCCAGCACAGTTGACCTTAGGATTTGAGGCTTTTAACATCTCTGAGTTTCCACCTTTAGGTCTTTCCTTCCGTTCTATCCTCCAAAGCGGCCTCTTCCGAGCCTGTTGACCAGGGCCAGCCAGGTCGAAGGCTGGGTTCGCTCAAGGAGGATCCTCTTGCCCCTCCTGGAACTTCAGGCCTGTCGGTTGGGCCTGCAGAGAAGCCTTAGGGCCCACTTCGTTCGGCATCCTAGGGGGCAGGTGCGCGGTGCGAGGGGAATAGGAGAGTGTGACTGTGGTTCCCGACCCCCTGGCGCTCGCCCTCCATCCCGGTGCACACCCTTCCCACCCTTCCCGGCTCCTGCTGGTCCCGCTCGCCCCGAGGTAGGTCTCCGGTCAGCATAAGCTCCCAAGAAGCCCAGGCCCAAAAGGACACGTAGCGGAAACAAGCTGCTCACTTCGGTCCTGTCCGCAAGGGACCCCTTTCTGACCAGAAAGAAAGGCGGCCAGTCCTGTCCCGTTGGGTTAGTGCAAGAGAGATTGAAGGGAAGAGAAGAAAAATCCTGTGAGGTTTCAGGATCTAAAGTCACCATGAAGTCGATCTAACCTCCTCTGAAGGTCCTCCCGGTCCTCCAGTGGCTGGCGAAGGGGAGATGAGTCCCTGTCTCCAGTTTGCCAAAGTGGACAAAGCCTACCACAATGGGCCCGAATCAGCTAGTAGGCATCCCCCTCTTTCCAGTTGGTGGTACTCGAGCTTCCCTACCCAAGCTTTCCGTGGATTCCAAGGGTACAACTGAACACCTTTTCTTGTTCCAACTGCCCTTATTTGAAGTAAGGGCAGATCTGTTGAGAAGCATGTATTCGGTAAGAGTAGAGCAACCGTTGTTGAGACTGTCCCACTCTTCCTCCTCCTCCCTCTTCCTAGAAATGTACAATGAAAATTAATCCCCACAACTGCCCTGTTGTACTTTCAATGCACATTTGGCGGAGCCTAAGGGAAGTCTATGAGGTTCCGGGGTGAGTATTTGAAGTATAACACAGTCATTTTTATTTACACGTGCATTCCAAAAACACATTGGACAAATGCATCCAGTTCACCTGTGCCACACTTACAAAGATAGGAAAAGAGGGTCTACACACAAACAAGTGAAAGATGTAATCGAATGGCTTTTAAACATCTGCTGTTTCCACTGAAGGTCTTCTTCTCTGGATACACCCACCAGTGTCTTCTCTTTCTCCAAAATCAGACATTCAAGTGCCAGACCCTGAAATCAGTTTTCTGGTACCAGCTTATTCTTCCCCATTCTGTATCCCTGCCACTCCACTCTCTTCTTTCATATGCAGGAAAGGTCAGCTCTCCCTCAGTTTCTAATTTGCAACATCCCACTCGAAGAACTCAAGGACCAGCATCAAAAATTAGACACCCTCCATGGGACTCCTTCTCTGTCTTAGTTGGAGCTTCTATAACAATGTACCATAAACTGGGTAGCTCATCCACAACAGACATTTGTCACAGTTCTGGAGTTTGGAAGTCTAAGATCAAGGTGCCAGCATGGTAGGGTTATGGTAAGGAACCTCTTCCTGCTTGTAGATGCCATCTTCCCATTGCATCTGCAAGTGGCTGAAAGAGGCAGAGAGAGCTCTCTAGTGTCGCTTTTATAGGGGCACTAATCCCACTCAGGAGGACTCCACCTTCTGGATCTAATTACCTCCCAAAGGCCCCTCCTCCTAATTTTAACACTTTCCAGGGGTGGGTGGGGGAAGGTTAGAGTTTCAACCAAGGCATTTTGGGGGGACACAAACATTAGGCCTTCTGTGATCTTTCTAGAAGAATAAGAAATTATAAATGACCCAAAGCTTTGTACATTTCACAGTTAGAAATAAAGAAAACTTTCCCTAAGATTTTGAAAGGCCTGAAACATGAGTTTCCTTCCAACCAACCCCACCACTAAAATCTGGACTTTGTGCTGAGTGTTGTGGACTTTCTGCATGTTCATCCTCCCTGCAGACAACTGGAGATTTATTCTCATCAGAGGGTAGAAGAGAGGATCCTTGGCCCCAAGGGGGCAATCAGCATAGGTGAGCGAGGACATGTGTCCCACACTGAAATGAGAGGGTTGAAGTGATAGCATATCTTGATCTATGTGATGGTTACATGAATTATGACCTATTTCAAAGGTTATTGTGCTGTGTGAAAAAGAACAAAACCAGAGGACTTGCACAACCTGACTTTCAGACTCACTCTAAGCTGTTATAAACAAGGCAGTGTGCAAGCGGCATTGGGAGACACAAGTACATCAACAGACTGACTTGGGAGACCTGAAATTGACCCACAGCTATATAGTCCATAGGTTTTTTGTTTGTTTGTTAATTTTGTTTCGTTTTCTGAGACAAGGTCTCACTCTGCTTCCCAGGCTGAAGGGATCCTCCTGCCTCAGCCTCCCAGGTAGCTCATACTACAGGCACCTTTTAGTAGACATGAGGTTTTGCCATGTTGCCCAGACTGGTCTCCAACTCCTGGGCTCAAGTGACTTACCAGCCTCAGCCTCTCACAGTGCTGGGATTACAGGCATGAGCCACCATGACTGGCCATAGGTTTTCAATAAAAGCAGTTCAATGAGGCAAAAGAAATAGTTTCAATTAATGGACTTTCATATGGGGGAAGAGGGAGACCAAAAAGGTTATTTCTTCCTCACACTACACTCAAAAGTAACTTGAGGCACATTATAGACCAAAACTTAAAAGCTAAAGGTATAAAACATTTCGAGGATACTTTGTGACTTGTTGGTAGACAAGATTTATTAAACAGGGCACAGAAAAAAACATGTAAAAAGGAAAGACTTGATAAATTCGATTTCATGAACATTAGCCATATCTTCTCATCAGAAGACGCTACATAGAAAATGAAGAAACAAGCCAGCCTCAGATGAGGAGAAAATAGTTACAAAACCTATCTGACCCCCAAACCCTGTAACTATAATGTATAGTGAGATCTTCCTAACTGGAAATTAAAAAAAAAAAAAAAAAAAAACCAAATGTGCTAGATGGGTAAAAGACTTGAACAGATACTTTAGAATAAAAGGTACACACATGGTCAACAAAGCACATAAAAGAGTGCTCAATATTATTAGCTATCAGGAAAATGGAAATTAAAACCACATTGAGACACCACTATAACTCCCAGTAGCATGGGTAAATTTATGAGGAGAGGAAATACCCAATCTTGGAGAAGGTGAAGAACAACCACAACTCTCACATGTCATTCATTGGTGGAAATGTAAAATGACACTACTACTTTGGGACAAGTTTTGTCAGTTTTTATGAACTTGAACATATCCCACTCTTTGGTATTCGCAATTCTGCACCTAGGTTTTCCCCCAAGAGACATGAAAACAGACACCCTCAATATCTCTTGTGGGAAGAATGTTCAAAGCAGGTTTATTCAGAACAGCCAATACCGGTTTATTCAGAATAGCCAATACCGGTTTATTCAGAATAGCCAATACCCAAACACTCATTATAGGGGTAGGGGTGGGGCGAGAATGGCAAACAAACTGTGCTATTTCCCTGCAATGGAATACTACTCAGCAATGAAAGAGGAATGAACATGTGCTGCACTCAGCAATGGATAGAGCCAGAGACATTATGCAGAGAGAAAGAAGCACATAGAACAGAGTAGATGCACTGTGATTTCATCGACATGAAGTTCTAGAAGAAGCAAAGGTAAAGTGAAAACAATCTGGAGAATGATTGTTCACAAATAAGGCAGAGAACAATGACAATGATTTTTATAATTCTAGTGATTACATTATTGATTGAATAGTCAGTAAATCCAGGCATGCCTGACGACAGCAGTGTAAGGCAGAGTTCGGGAAGTGGCCCATCCTTCCATAGAAAAATGCTGAGGCACATAAAATTTAAGATACTTACCCAAGGTCAGGCAAGGGCTGACAGATTTTCAACACAGAACCTGGGTTCTTCGACATAGATTAGACTGCACCTGTCCACTTTTCTGTTTCAGGTGTCTCTGGGATTCTCAGCTGTACCCGAGGAGAGAGAGAAGGACAGAGAAGGAGACACAGTGAGAGAGGAGTAGGGAAGAAATGGAGGGAGGTACAGGGCCCTTAGGTGTTGAACAGCAGAGAAGTAACTCTTGCCAGTGTGTTTACACTATAGAGAAGTTTTCTGGGGATCCGGACATTAGTAGATGCTAAGCTTGCTGTGGTCAGGAGATGAATTTGATATGCCATAGATTTAGAAATTAAAACGGCACCCTAAAGTTGCTGGAAGAGAATGTTGCAGAATACATTTCTGCCTTACCCTGACGCGCTTGGTTGCGGGGAGCAAAAGGGATCAAGTGACTGCCTGGACGAACAACTTTGCCGTGACTCGGATTCGAACCGAGGTTGCTGCGGCCACAACGCAGAGTACTAACCACTATACGATCACGGCGAGCCACAGGCCAAGCGGCAATGCCTGTGCTTGCTCTAGCAGTTTTGACGTCAATACATTTCGATTATTAGGCGGCTTTGTTCCGAGCCAGCCACAGGGGGTTCACGTGGTTCACGTTTTTCTCCCTTTCATGCCCACTCTGCTTTTCCCTCCCTTCCTCCCAATCCTAATACGGGACGAGAATAATTCTCATCTCCACTCCAGCCTGGGCCTCCCTGCACCGGCCTCTCTCGGGTGGTCTCTCTGTCCTCATCCGCACCTCCTCTGCTTCTCTCCCGCCTCTCCGTGTTTCTGCTTTTCACCCTTTCTCTCTCCCGCCCCACCGACCAAAGCCGAGTTGAGCTAGTGGAGCCCAAGCGGCGTAGAGTCGGGTGAAGGCGGAGCCAAGAACGGGAAGAGCCATCACTAGAGCCCACGGGCGTTCTGCTTCCTTTGGGAAGTCGCGGACCCGGGCTTTTCCCGGGACGGTGGCTGTGACGCCGGCGAGGGGCAGGATGGGGCGAAGGCCATTCCGCTGCCCTCCTAGCTTCGGAATCATTCAATGCATGGGTTTCAATCGTAGCCGGCAAGATGCACCTCTCCGGTTTTCTAAGGCTTTGGAGCCTGCACAATTGTTCTACAAAAGGCAGTGGCTCCGCCTAGCGTTGGATGGGCGCGTGCTCTGCAAAGTGAGGCCGGAGCGACTTGCTTCCAAGTTCGGAGGTGAGTGGTTCGAACCTGTCCTATGGAGGGTTTCTTCCACTTTAAAAATGCTTGAACCGCTGGCAAGTTTCTTCTATCCAGCACATGCTCCAGCATATGATCTCATGGAAACGCAGAGTGAGACCAACTTTACCCTCCTCTCTTCGGTGTCTCGCCTACAACATGAGGACCTAAATCAAGGTCCTCCAGGATTCTGGGATCTCTCTCTCTCTCTCTCTCTCTCTCTCTCTCTCTCTCTCCCCCTCCCTCCCCCTCTCCCTCTCCCTCTCTGTCTCCCTCTCCCTCTTTCTCCCTCTCACTCCGTCGCGGCTGGAGTGCAGTGGCGGGATCCCAGCCTCCGACTCTGGTTCAAGCAATTCTCCTATCTCAGCCTCCCAAGTAGCCGGAATTACAGGCACGCGCCACTACCCCCATCTAATTTTTGTATTTTTAGTAGAGATGGGGTTTCACCATGTTGGCCAGGATGGTCTCTAGAGAGAGAGACAGCTGGGCACGGTAGCTCACGCCTGTAATCCCAGCACTTTGGGAGGCCGAGGTGGGTGGATCACAAGATCTGGAGATGGAGACCATCCTGGCTAACATGGTGAAATTCCGTCTCAACTAAAAATACAAAAAATTAGTCAGGCGTGGTGGTGGGTACCTGTAGTCCCAGCTACTCGGGAGGCTGAGGCAGGAGAATGAAGTGGACTCGGGAGGCAGAGCTTGCAGTGTGAGTCGAGAGTGCCACTGACTTCACTGCAGCCTGGGTGACAGAGCGAGACTCCGTCTCAAAAGAAAGAAAGAAAGAAAGAAAGAAAGAAAGAAAGAAAGAAAGAAAGAAAGGAAGGAAGGAAGGAAGGAAGGAAGGAAGGAAGGAAGGAAGGAAGGAAGGAAGGAAGGAAGGAAGGAAGGAAGGAAGGAAGGAAGGAATTTCTTAGGTTTTCTTCTAGGATTTTTCTACTTTGAGGTTTCCGTATGTATTGTTCCATTGCAGGTGACAACCAACCAGAGACTACTCATTACAAGCCAAGAAAGGAAATTTATTGTTGCCAGGAAAAACATCCAACACAAAAAAATTAGCAAAGGAGATTCCTAAGTGTCCCTTTCCATAAAGCATGCGGCATTGTTCTCTGCAGAGTTCAGTAAACATTTTTCTGTAAAGGGCTAGAGAGATATTAAATATTGTAGGCTTCTAAGCCAAGAGGCAAAAACCATGGTATTATGTAGGACATATAACCAATGAGAAAACAAATTTCTATACCATTTTTGTTGATGAGATCCTAAATTAACAATAGTAACTGAGTAAAACCTCTCAGGTGGTAAATGTTCTTTGCATTGAGAGGCTAGATCTGCCCACCTAGGCTCCCTGGTGCAGCCCTCCCTTCCCTCTCCACAGGCCATTTCCTCCCTGCTTCCCTCAGATGAAGAGCTCCATGCAAAAGATGTACTCTTCTGAGAAGCAGTGAAGTGCTCCTAGGGCCCACCAAGGCCACACAAATCAAGGAGTGAGCGACCTCACCCTGGCTTCAGCTCAGAGTTGATTTTGAGATCACTTTTGCAAAACGACATCTGTAGGGAGATCCCCTGAAACTATTGCTATGGAATAAAAGATGAAATGCTCCTAATTATTGTAAATACAAAGTTGCATGCAGGATTGTGTAAAGACAAAGACAATGCCAGGTTGGACTGCCAGAATGAGCCAACAGTGCGTGATGTGTTTTCCCCTGCAGAGAGCCTATGAAGGGATGAGCAGTCAGCGGGGTTTCACATCACCAAAATTCCTATCCCAGAAAAGCAGATGTTCATACCTCTGGCCATGGAATGCCACCCCTGTGGAGAGCCTATAAACGGATGCATGGGGGGTGCCTGTCCATATGGAAAAGATAGGGCTATAAACGCCCTCATCTTGCCACGGCTCTTCTAGGCCTCTTTAGGCTTAAGGAATACTCCCTTCTGAGAATTTCTGGTCTAACCGGTTGTCTAGCTTCACAGCCTGTTTCTATGGATTGTTTGTAACCAGCTTTTGCTGCAACTGTTACTGCTGATTAATATCTTGCTAATCATAGATTATGGAAAGACTGTGTTTCTGTTTTAAGGCTCTGTTAGAAATTACTGATGCATATACTATATTGTAAATTCTTACCTCTGTATACTGTACTTCTGCATAGAGATGTTATGTTAAGGAATTACTTCATCCCCATGTGACCATCTCACCTCATAATCAAATGATCCTAAATCCCTCACTAACCTACCCCTGCCCTCACTAAACTTAATAATAAATGCTGGTATACCCAGTGCATTGGCAGCATCATGGGACCAGAAGGCAGTGACTCCCCTGGACCCAGCTTTCACTATCTTGTGTGTGTCTATTATTTCTCAACCTGCCGATCTGCCTGGGAACAAAGAGAGAGCCCTGTTGCATTGCAGGCTGCTGGCCACATCTCACAATAGACATCGTGCTGGGAGATGTCATCAGGACAAGGCCATAGATATGGCTGTCAAAGAAGGTGAGAGGAGAGATGTCCACGGGGAGAAGTGGCCAAGCACCAACACCTCTGCATCCAACCTCACAAAAGACCCAAAGGGATGCAGAAATGGAGATGGGGGAATGGAAACCTCTCTCAATCAAGGATTTGAGGCCTGGTACTGATCTCTCCTCTTCCTCCTGCAACATGGTGCACCTGCAGTTTTCTCACGTAAGTTGATGGAAACTCCATCTTTACATATGCTCAGTCCAGAAATCTTAGAGTTTTCTTTGACTGCTAATCTGTCTCTCACACCATATAGCTGATTAGCCAAGAACTCACGTTATCCTGAACTGTCAGGTGTGGACCTTAATCCACACCAAACTTTTCTCCCTAGTTTGGGAAACTTGTCAAGTCATTTCCCCTGATAAAGATAAGAGGATTTCCTTGAAATTGCATGATTTCAGTCCTTCCTAGATTCATGACTCAAAGAGCACTGTTTTGTTTGCTACCATTTTCCCCTGTTTTTATTTCATACCTGTTTGATCTGCACTCTTTCCTATGTGTCATTCAAACCAGCTCAGGTGTGCTTTCCTAATCATGTAATTAGCAATAATAGCAGCCTTGGTAACAACTTATTTCTGGCCGCATCACCAGGCAAATGTCACAGGTTTTAAGAGGTAGACAATCCGAGGATCATCCGTATTGCTTGATGTTATAGACTGAAATGTTTCCCTGTGAATTCACATGTTGAAAGCTTAACCCCCAAGTTGACTGTATTTTGAGATAGGGTTTTTAATATTGTAATTAATGTTAATGAGATCATACCAGTGGGTCCCTAATCTGGTAGGAATGGTGCCCATATATGAAGAGGAAGGGCACCACAGAATGTCTCTCTTTCTCCGGGCAGGCACAGAGGAAAGACTATGGGAGGACACAGCAAGAAAGTGGCTTTCCGCAAACCAGGAAGAGAGGCCTCCCCAGAAACCAACCCTGCTAGCACATCCAACCTCACAAAAGACTCAAGGAGAACTTCTGGCCTCCAGAACTTTGAGAAAATGTCTATTGTTAAGCCACCCAACCTTTGGTATTTTTCTATGTCAGCCTGAGCTGACTAATACCCTTGGTAGGTGGGCAGCATTCACCTTATTGGGCTACATGATGTGAAGTTAAAGTACCTTTAGCAATAGGCATCATATAATTTCATTGTATAGATATTGTGTCTTTTGCATTGATATTGCCTCTCTTAGTTGTATGTATATTGACGTATGGGGCTAGGATAACAAGACTAGTGAAAATAGGAAAAAAGAAAAGAAAGGTGGGGAAGATATCAAGTTCCATAATTGCATCCTCTTAGAATCTTCTGTTCTTAGAATCTTCTCCACTGGAGGCTGCACCTGTGTACCCTCAAATTCAATCTGAGCACACAATTATTTATACAACCAAGGCAACTTTTCCAATTTTGCCTGTCACCTGCTTGGAGAAACAAGTACTTCATCACCAGTTTGAATATTCACTGAGCTAACTGTTTGGAGATTGATAAAAAAAATATGGCATTTCCCTGTATTGTTGCCTTCTCCTGGACCAACAATGCTGTCTGTACTCTGCTGGTCCCCATTTGACCACAAACTGGAGTCCTAGCAAATCTTGGCCTCTTGGGAAGCCTATTTTAAGACAGTCCCTATTTCAAACTTGTTTTAAGACTAGTAGGCTGATTGAGAGGAAGGAGCCTCATTGTAAAAATTTAACTAGAGCTGGCATGAACCTGGGAGGCGGAACTTGCGGTAAGCCTAGATCACACCATTGCACTCCAGCCTGGGTGACAGAGTGAGACCCTGTCTCAAAAACAAAACAAAACAAAACAAAAAACGCAATTTAACTGGAGCCGTAGGTGACAGTTGTGAGTTTCAGTACTGGTCTGGGCCCAGGTTTCCCTTGAGCACCAAATGAATATGCTCCTTTGCAGGGATCTTCAAGGTGCTCATTATTTCTATCTCATAGCCTCAAAAGAAGTGATCAGCTAACAGAATTTGTGTACTATCCTGAAGAGAAATTAGTCTAGAAATAGAGAAGATAAAGAATTTATAAAATAGATTCTACAGTTGTTTAAGACGTAGAAAGCTGTAAGAGACAATTGTTCCACTCTAATGACAAGAGAAAGCTGTATGGTCTGCAAAATCATATTTGTTTTGATCCCACCAGAGAGCTGAAGTTGCAAGGCCACTAGATCAACTGAAGTCCAAAGCATGAGAAACCCCACTAAAGAGGGACAAACACATGAACCAGTTTCCTTCCAGATAATGGAAGAAAAAGATGGCAGCCATAAATCTTGGTTGGAGAAAATCACTGAAGTTTTCATCATTTCTTAAAGGCCAAGTGTGAACTATTGTGACAGCTTAGAATCTACACGAGTACCAGATACCTAGCATGTTTTTGCCCATTTACCAAGTCTTTTCCTCCCACATTTCCTGAGTACTAACAAGAAACATGTGGCAGGGAAAGAGAATTTCCTGAGCTTCCCTCAATGGTGTAGGCATATAAGTCATGATCAGCCACCACCAGAGCTGTACTCTGTACACAATACCTGGTCGCTTCTCTCACATGAAACAAAAGGCATCTGCTACTGATGTTGGAGGAAGGAACACTTCCTACCCTTGGCCCCAGGTACAGGTCACCTGCTGAGTAGAGTTAGACACAAAAGCTGTCTATACTAGACAAGGAGAGGAGAGTTGCTCTTTCCCAAGACTTCCCGTCATTGAAAGGTAGAGTTCCATCACCCCAAGGGGATGTCACAGGAACACTAGGACTCAGGCACCCATGGACTGAGGTTTGGTACACATTCAATGCAATCAGTAACTTGAGTTGGTTTCGATCAATCATTTGAATTGGTTGCAGATCTTTTACTTTAATGAAGAAAAACTCTGATATGGGTACAAAGTTTCCATGTTCGGGACAGGTTGGCCTTGTCCTTTAGAGAATGATATGAATTGGGATTTCTCTCAACCTAGTTGTGTTTACCATTATTAAAATTAAGTGACATTCACTTGGATTAAGTGGTAATAAAAAAAATGATGTGAGAATTTCTAGTGAATTTTGAACCCAAGCCTGTATCACTGTTAGGCCTTCATGTGTGTGCTTGAAAACAAAATATGTACAAATATTGCACTGGTTGGAAGATTTTAGTGGTGAAAGTGACCTAATCAGTAATCAGTAGAAACCAATTTTGGAAATATGTGATTATGCTGTTTTAAAACAGCTGAAAAGAGGGCCTGGTGTGGTGGCTCATGCCTGTAATCCCAGCATTTTGGGAGGCCAAGGCGGGCAGATCACCTGAGACCAGGAGTTTGAGACCAGCCTGGCTAACACCGCCGAACACCGTCTCTACAAAAAATACAAAAATTAGCTGGGGGTGGTGGTGCACACCTGTAATCCCAGCTACGTGGGAGGCTGAAGCATGAGAATCACTTGAACCTGGTAGGTGGAGGTAGAGGTTGCAGTGAACCAAGATCCTGCTACTGCGCTCCAACCTGGACAACAGAGGAAGACTTCTAACAAGTTTCCAGGTGATAGTGATGCTGCAGGTTCATGGACTGCACTGGAGGAGCACTGCTAAAAACTCTTAAATCCTACCAGAAAAAGAGCACCAAGGCAGATAGAGCACAGTATATGTCTTGTATGTTATTTATTACGTTTTTTTCCCACAGTTTTCACAGATATTTTTATTAAGGTACTTTAATAACATACTGATACTTCTAAAATGGTTATATTCAAATCTCCAAAGAGCCCACATTTTACTTACTGAAAAATTGAAGTTTTTTTTTTCATATTTCCCTTAGAAATTGTGACAAGAGGTCAGCTTCTCCCTTAAAACAGTAGTACTTTTCCTCAGAGACAGTTGGAGTTACGATTCATCATCTTATACCCTCAGTAATTTTAATATCAATTTATGATTTCCAGATTTTCTGTTTAAATGTAGACTTTCTGTGCATTAATAGTTAAAAATGTTCTAGCTTGCCCGGAGCGGTGGCTCAAGCCTGTAATCCCAGCACTTTGGGAGGCCAAGACGGGGGGGGGGGGGGGGGGGGGGCCGGGACGCGGGGGGAGGGGATCACGAGGTCAGGAGATCCAGACCATCCTGGCTAACACGGTGAAACCCCGTCTCTACTAAAAATACAAAAAATTAGCCGGGCGAGGTGGCGGGCGCCTGTAGTCGCAGCTACTCAGGAGGCTGAGGCAGGAGAATGGCGTAAACCTGGGAGGCGGAGCTTGCAGTGAGCTGAGATCCGGCCACTGCACCCCAGCCTGGGCGACAGAGCGAGACTCCGTCTCAAAAAAAAAAAAAAAAACAGCACTTTGGGAGGCTGAGGCGGGTGGATAACAAGGTCAGGAGATCGAGATCATCCTGGCTAACACAGTGAAACCCCGTCTCTACTAAAAATACAAAAAATTAGCCAGGCGCGGTGGTGGGCGCCTGTAGTCCCAGCTACTCGGGAGGCTGAGGCAGGAGAATGGCGTGAACCTGGGGGGCGGAGCTTGCAGTGAGCCGAGATCGCGCCACTGCACTGCAGCCTGGGCGACAGAGCGAGACTCCGTCTCAAAAAAAAAAAAAAAAAAGGTTCTAGCTCTTTCCCTTATTGTGTCATCATCTGTCTTAGAAAACTGGGATTTGAAATGAAACAAGCTGAGTTTGGTGATTTTGAGGTTGAGATTCTCCTAATCATGTGGTCTGATAAAAATGTTTATGTGTGTAATTGATTCATTCAGTAAATATATAGTGAGTGTCTATTATGTGCCAGACACTGTACTGGGTGCTTGAGATTCAGCACCAAGTTGTCTTTAGGAAACTTACATTCCATGTAGGGGAAGCAGAGAGAGAGAGAGAGAGAGATTAGATAATGGTAAGTGCATTGAAAAAAATTAAGCACAGTAAGGGGTGTTGGAGATAGAGAAGAGATTGCTGGGTTTTAAAAAAAAATTTCCCAGCTTTATTGAGGTATAATTGACAAATATTGTATATATTCAAGGTGTACAACATGATGTGTTGATATACATATACATTGTGAAATGATTGCCACAATCAAATTAACGCATCCGTCACTACACGTTTTATGTATGGTGAAGACACTTAAGATCTACTCTCTTAGCAAATTTCAAGTAAATAATACAGTATTATTAACTAAAGTCACCATGCTATAATTGGATCCCCAAAACATATTCATCTTATACCTGAAAGCTTGTACCCCTTGGCCAGAAAGACTGCTGTTTGGATAGGATATGCAGGGAAGACCAACCTGATAAGGTGACATTTGGCCAAGACCTGAAGGGAGCAAACCACACAAATGTTTGAGTGAAGAGCAATCAAGCCCTAAAAAGCAGCTGATCCAAGAATAAAGACATTTGTTATACTAATTCAAACCAGAATCGTAACACCTTAGCCTGATAGTTCTAGCAGAACCTATTTCAGATTCTCTTATCTGTTACAGATGTCTTAAATTCAGTTTTTTCCCCAATATTCTGCCTATGAGACTTTCTTTCCATTCACTTAACTATGTTTTTCCCTGTAAACTGAAAGCAAGGGAACTATTTCCTAAGGACCCACTGTTTTCTGTTGTTGTTTGTTTGTTTTTTACAAATGGTTGACTTTGAAGAAATAATACCAGAACAAAAATTTTGTTTTACTAGGGTATCTTTCTGATGTTATTTGTGATTTCCTCTTACTAGGCTGCTGCAGAGAAGATAGTGCAAACCTTAATGGAAAGAAATTCAGAATCACAGGCCCCCTGCCAATACTTAGGAGGCAGAGACTCCCTGATGTCCCAAGCACCCATCTCTAACCAACAAGCTGGAGTTACCTTGTTTCATTTCAAACCCCAGTTTTCTGACAGATGATGACACAATAAGGGAAAGATCTAGAACATGTTTAACTATTAATGCACAGAAAGTCTGCATTTAAGCAGAAAATCTGGAAATACTAAGTTGATATTAAAATTACTGAGGGTGTAAGATGATGAATCGTAACACCAACTGTCTCTGAGGAAAAGTACTACCGTTTTAAGGGAGAAGCTGACCTCTTGTCACAATTTCTAAGGGAAATACGAAAAACACTTCCATTTTTTCAGTAAGTAAAATGTGGGCTCTTTGGAGATTTGAATATAACCATTTTAGAGGTATTATTTAATAAAAATATCTGTGAAAACTGTGGGAAAAAACCGTAATAAATAACATACAGGACATATACTGTGCTCTATCTGCCTTGGCCCTCTTTTTCTGGTAGGATTTAAGAGTTTTTAGCAGTGCTCCTCCAGTGCAGTCCATGAACCTGCAGCATCACTATCACCTGGAAACTTGTTAGAAGAGGGTACTCTGACATGGGCTTCCAGCTTCACTTCTTCTTTGGGGTTAAAGTAGTTTTCCTCTTTCAGTTTCCCAAAGATCCGTCCCTGGGCCTAGAGCTGGGCTTCCGGTGGCCGGGTGATGATGACCATCCTTTCGCTGACGTCTGGGCCTTCTGCAGGGGCGATCTTGATGCAGGCTCCAGCGAATCTCACCAGCTGTTTGATGTGTGCCCCCTTCTTCCTGATGATGGCGCCCACAGCTTGGGTAGGATGAAGAGATTCACAGTCTCCTCTTCTGGATAACAGTGATGATGCGAGAACGGGCCAAACTGGTGATGGGGGTGCAGGCTGGAGAAGTATCTGGAGTGGGTATTAACAGCCAACATATCCTTTTCAAAGGCCTCACGCAGCTTCTTCATAATCTCTATCTCAGCACTGGCACAGGCCTCAACTGTGCCCTTCACAGTGGTGGTTCTTTCCGGATTGTATATACTCAAATCTTGCAAAGATGAGATTGCTATCTCGGTCCCTGTTTCATGTTGAATTTTCTTCAAATTCCTGCCTTCTTTTCCAGTCAGTCTTCCAACCAAGCTATTACGGGCCAAGATTTTCAGAGGAATCTCTTCGGCTAGTTTGGTCTCATCTGCCTCTTTCTGCATGATTTCGGGATCATGCGGCATGCTTCAGAAGTCCCCCCTGGGGTGGCATGGATGGTGACAGGCTTCTCTGCAGCTCCAGAGTTCTCTTTTCTATGGATGTCTACCTGGGACTGGGTCTGCTTAGTGATGTTCTTTATGGTCAAGCCCTCCTTTCCGATGATGGCACCAACAAACTGGGTGGGGACCAGGATCCGCAGTGGGAAATCAATCTGTCTGGCCTGAGAAGCGCCCCCAGGGGCTGGCCTTGCTCCCCGGGAAGAGTGGTCCCCACACTGGGCTCGCTGAGGGGGTGAAGGGGAGCTCACCTCTTCATCCGGGATGTGGGAAATCTTGAAGGAGTAGTTCTCACACTGATGCCCACTTAGCTTCTCCATCACTATTTTTGCTTCTTCTCTTGTTGCATATGTGACTTTGACAATAGCGGTTTCTGTGTCTGTGTTGACTTGTTCCACACTCTCCACTGTTCCATATTGAGCCAAAAGTCCATCCAACACCTCCCACTGCAGGCGAGGAGGGATGTTTCAAATCTGAATTTTCCTGCTCCTTAGCTTTTTAGAGAAGGAATCAACTTCCACGATTTTCCCATGCAATTCCACTTTACCCGAGACGGTCTCGATGGCGCAGATGGCCCAGTTCTGGTCGGGGTAGTCCACACAGGCGTGGCCCGACTTGAGCAGGACCTGTCCGGCCAGGGGCAGCTTGCTGTCCCCAAAGAGCTGCCGGAGGTCGTCGGCGGTGACGGCTGGGCTCAGGTTCCCGATGTAAAGCTTGTTCCTCATCCATCTCGTCCCCGTTGCCTTGCCTCCTCGGCTGCCCTCGTCTCTCC
Source organism: Macaca mulatta (assembly GCF_049350105.2). Classification (NCBI taxonomy): domain Eukaryota; kingdom Metazoa; phylum Chordata; class Mammalia; order Primates; family Cercopithecidae; genus Macaca; species Macaca mulatta. The sequence continues at coordinate 119,047,295 of NC_133406.1, forward strand.
TCCTCCTCCTCCTCCGCGCCCCTTCCCCGCCCTCCGCCTGCCCGCCACCCACCCCCACCCTCAGCCTGGCTCCCCCCACCACTGCAGGCCCAGCCTGCCCAGGGGCAGAGGCCGAGATTGGCATTTTTGAAGAATCCAGGCCAGCTAATATTCTTCAATTTAGCTGTGACTGTTTCCTCATGGTTAGATTAAACATTTTTGGCAGGAATACCATATGGATGACATCTTTCCCTCCCTCCCTCCCAACCTCCCTTCCTTCCTTCCTTCCTTCCTTCCTTCCTTCCTTCCTTCCTTCCTTCCTTCCTTCCTTCCTTCCTTCCTTCCTTCCTTCCTTCCTTCCTTCCTTCCTTCCTTCCTTCCTTCCTTCCTTCCTTCCTTCCTTCCTTCCTTCCCTCCTTCCATCCTGCCTGGCTGCCTGCCTGCCTCCCGGGTTCAAGCAATCTTCACGCCTCAGCCTCTCAAGTAGCTGGGACTACATGCTTGCGCCACTACGCCTAGCTAGTTTTTTTTGTACTTTTTCTTAGAGACAGAGTTTTGCCATGTTGGCCAGGCTTGTCTGGAACTCCTAGCCTCAAGTGATCCACCTACCTCAGTCTCCTATAGTGCTGGGATTATAAGCCTGAGCCGCGGCGCCTGGCCCAGATAACATCTTTTTTAGTGCATCACATCAGTGCGTGATGATCAGTTTGCATCATCCTTGGTGATATTAAATTTAGTCATTTTGTTAAGGTTGTAGCTGCCAAATCTCTCCATTGTCAAAGCTTTATTTCCCCCTTAGTATATAGTGATCTGCTGGCTGAATTTGAGATGTTGACAGTTCTGTTTTCCAGCAATCATTCACTCAGTGGTTTTAGTATGATTTGAGCCTTGCCTGAACCACCTACATTGGTTTTAAACTACATTAGTAGTTTAAAAATAGTGATTTTCAGGGTTGGGCACGGTGGCTCATGCCTTTAATCCCAGCACTTTGGGAGGCCGAGGCAGGCAGATCACTTGAGTGCAGGAGTTTGAGACCAGCCGGGTCAACATGGTGAAACCCTGTCTCTACTAAAAATACAAAAATTAGTTGGGTTTGGTGGTGCATGCCTGTAATCCCAGCTACTCAGGAGGCTGAGGCAGGAGAGTCGCTTGAACCTGGAAAGCTGAGAGATTGCCCCACTGCACTCCAGCGTGAACAACAGAGCAAGACTTAGTCTCAAAAAACAAAAAAAAATTATGATTTTCTGTTTGTAAAATTTCTTGTTTATTTGTGGGTATTATTTATAAAGAAGAGCTATCTTTCCCCTATCTCCGTACCCCATTTGTTTTTATCAATGTGGAGTTTTAAAAATCATTATATTATTGATTTTGGTCATTATTTCCTTTAATGCTCAAATTAACCCATATTTGGTCAGTGGGAGGCCCATCAAGCTGTTTCTCTGACCCTTTGCCATATCCCCATCATTTTTTTTTTTTAGCATAGTTTCATAGTTTCTGGCACAGTAAGATGTTCTATGATTACCTTTTGCTTTATTTGCCTCAGTCCCAGTATCAGCCATTATCCTAAAGAGCTCCCTGGTTCCTTTTGGTGGGTAATGGCATTCAGAAACTGTGATCTGGGCACAAGATGTGTTCATTGCTACATGAATGCCTTTTGCTTCTAGGCCCTTTTAAGTGAACAGAGCTAGCAGTGAATATTTTTAAGTATATATGTGTATATTTGTATACATATGAAGATTTGATACTTTCTGTAATTCCAATTTAACAATATAGGTTCTTTTTTCCCTCAGTTCATATTTGTATCTCCTTGAGAGCCCTGGTTACTTAGAGTATCAAATGTTTCAAAATGTTTACACATTTGCAGAATACTATAATATGCAAAAGTAGTTTCATAATTGCTACATAAATCCCACCATCAACAATAAATGTATTATGTAATGTTTAAGATTTTTTTGTAATTCTTTTTATCCTTAGGATATTTTGCACTGATCTGTGTTCAGTTAGAGTAGTGAGTTCAAAAATTTTTTGGATTAATTTTTTTTACTGTCTTCTGGGCGGTTTTATTATCTATTTGCTGTATAGATTTATTTATTTATATTAGTATTCAGTTTTAGACGTTTTCTCTCCCATTCATTGTCAAGCTGACTTACACATTAAAAATTAAACATTTACACATTTCAAAACTCCAGCATATAAAATGATATTCTCAAATGTCCCATATTTCCCTATCCCTTCTCTCCTGTTTCCGCTCGTCTCCTGAAGATAATCAGTTTCATTTCTGGGTTATTCTTCCTGTATATCTTTTTGCAAAAATAAGCAAATGAATCATCTGTGTATATGTGATGTATATATGTACATTCTCATTTCCCCTTTTTCCTAATAGGAAATCTACTTACTTTAGATATATTCTTAAGCACATAGCTTGTTTTACTTAACATATTCTTAGAATCTCAAAATCACTCCATGTAAGTTCACAAAGATCATCCTTATTCTTTTTTTACAGCAGTATATAGTGCTATCTGTGAATATACTATAGTTTATTCAATCTTTATAGCCTCTAGGATGATTGCAGTATTTTGCTATGATAAATAACGCTACAATGAACAACCTGTGTGTATGTTTTCTTTTTTCTTATTATTGGAATGTGTCCTCTGTAAATTACTCAAAGGAGGCAGCAGATATCACATTATGTTAAAAACAAAACTAGCGCTATATTTTTATTTCAGGAGACTTGGACACAGTTGCAGGGCTGGAAAAAGAACTGAGTAATGCCAAAGCAGAACTTGAACTCATGGCTAAAAAAGAAAGAGAAAGTCAAGTGAGTTTTCTAGTCAAGTCTTAATTTCAAAATCCCTGTTTTTTCTTTCAAAATAGTTTATATTTAAAAGCATATAATTTTCCAAGTATAATATCTGAGTCCAAATGCCGGGCATGACTTTTTTCTTTTTGGAGAAAAATATAAGTTATTTTATATATACATTATCTCAAAAAGATGCTCCTGTTTTTAGATTGGGACCATTAAAACTTATTAAGTGTTGGAAAAACGTAACCCTCTCTCCCAATTGCTAAATGGAATAAAATAATTGTAAAGGCCGGGTGCGGTGGCTCATGCCTGTAATCCCAGCACTTTGGGAGGCCTAGGTAGGCTGATCACTTGAGGTCAGGAGTTCAAGACCAGCCTGGCCAATATGATGAAACCTCGTCTCTACTAAAAATACAAAAATTAGCCAGGTGTAGTGGCGGGCGCCTGTAATCCCAGCTACTTGGGAGCCTCAGGCAGGAGAATCACTTGAACCCGGGAGGTGGAGGTTGCAGTGAACTGAGATTGTGCCATCACACTCCAGCCTGGGCAACAAGAGTAAAACTCTACCCCCAAGATAATAATAATAATTGTAAAGCACTAGTGAAAAAAGGAAGTGTGTGATTGCTGCTTAGAGTTATGACATTAGACCCATGAAATTAGTTTTAGAAACATGAAACGAGAAATTTGAGTATAATCAATGTTTATCAAGTATTCATGAGCTATATACTATGCTAGGTACTTAAATTAGCACTAATGCTCACAGCTCAACACAAAGTAAGTGGTGTTGGCTCAATTATTATAGACGAAGAAGCTGAAACCCTGATTTCTCTTTTAAAATGGGAGTGGAGAATAGTCATGTAACTAATAAATGCCAGAGTTATGATTCAAACTCAAGCCTTTTGTGACTTCCCTTTCTTCCTAAGAAGATTCATTTCCTAGAGCACATTTTTCCCACCTTGTGCTTCAACTCTCTCTAGCATAGAGTTCTCATCAATTTTTTTAGAAGAGGCCTTTCAGCCTTAGAGATTCCCTTCCCCCTGCATTTCCTCCACAGCTAGCTGCATACTCAACTATGATGTTGAAGAAATGCTAGGACCACAGCACAGAGTTACAGACTGAAACTGAAAGCTTGTTTGTTACTGTGTTGGCATCTCTTTTAGAAAATCAGTCAGTGTCATGGCTTCCTGAATTCAGTTGAGCTAGCTAGTCCAAATAGCTCCTTAGTTTTTTTCTACCTTTTGCCATAGCTAGATCTCTAATATAAAACCTGTGTTTGTATTTGTGATGGAATTATCATATTTCATCTTTTGATTTCATTACCATATTTCTGCTTACAAACAGACTCATGTTTTATGACTCAGTTAGTTTTCAGGATATGAGAAGGTGTGGCGTTTAAGAAATACCAGTTTTTAAAATCCCCTAGTCTCCCTTTTTGTGGTTCTACCTTAGCTGTTTTCTGATTATTCATGTTAGATATTTTAGTTTCCATATCCTCTTCCTGTTTTTCTCACATTTATCAAATCCAAAGTAATGTTACTTTTTGGTTCTGTCCTGTTTTCAGGATCATGAAATTGAAATGCCTATGAATGGGTATTTTGAGTGGGTGATACTTAACTATTGCTAAATTCCTTTAAAGGGTTTCTTTAAAATAACTTGTCCTTACCATAAAGACTGTATGGATATGTGGGATCTACAGGAAAGACATTATTACCTAGTGGCTCTGAGTCAGCTTCCCTGAGTTCACGTTCTGGATTTACCACTTACTAGCCAGCCCTGTGATTTCTGAACAAGTTCCTTAATTTCTCTCAGACTCAATCACCTTGTCTGTAAATTGAAGAGTAGAAGAAGTCACCTTGTGTATACATCAAAGAGTAATTATCTCATAGGATTGTTGTGAGGGTTCACTCATTCATTCATTAGCTATATGGGGACCTTCTCTAAGCTTGGGCTAGTGCTTGGGATGAGGTAGTGAATGAAATCTGTAAGGTCTTTGGCTCTATATAGCTAATTTCTACTGGAGAGATACAGACAATAAATAAATAAACATTATAATTATAGAGTATAGTAAGTGATATGAGGGAAATGATAGAAAGCAACATGGATGGAGACCATCTTAAATAGGGTAGCCAAAGAAGGCTTCTCTGAGCAGATGACACATAAGCTGGGACCTGAGGATGAACAGGAGGCAGCCCTGGGAAAGATATTTCAGGCAAAGGGAGTAGTAGTTGTAAAGGCCGAGTCAAGAGAAGGTCTGGTGTTCCTAGAAGAGAAAAAGTCTAGTGTGCCTACGGAGTCAAGAGTGAGGAGTAAAATGGCAGATATTAAAGTAGGAAAAGTAGGCAGGAGCCAGATCACTAGGTTTGTTAAAAGGATTAAATATCTACAAAGCATTTATTAGAGAGCCCGGGGCATAGTGTTAGCAGCTATGGTTGTTATCATGATTTTTTTTTTTTTTTTTTTTTTTTGGACGCAGAGTCTCGCTCTGTTGCCAGGCTAGAGTACAGTGGTGTAATCTCAGCTCACTGCAAGCTCCGCCTCCCAGGTTCAAGTGATTCTCCTGCCTCAGCCTCCTGAGTAGTTGGGGTTACAGGCACACACCACCATGCCTGGCTAATTTTTGCATTTTTAGTAGACATGGGTTTCACCATGTTGGTCAGGCTGGTCTCGAACTCCTGACCTTGTGATCCGCCCACCTCAGCCTCCCAAAGTGCTGGGATTACAGGCATGAGCCACCGTGCCTGGCCTATTAAATCATGATTTTTAATGAACTTTGTCATAACCAAGTATTTGTCATTTTCTGGTGAGAACACTGAAAGTTTAGGGCATGTAGTGCCAGCTTTTGGCAATATTTCTTCCTAGGTGGTGGCATGTTCTTCCATCAGGAGGCATGTAATGTTTGGTGATCTCTCGTGATGGTAGCAGCTGTTGCTGTTTCATGCCTTATCCATTCATTCATTAAAGGTTGCAAAATGGAGATATCCTTATGCTGTCACTTTTTCATCTGTTGGGTGAAATACATAAAAACTTCATCTCTTCTTGCTGCTGCTAATGGTGACCATTCTTTTTCGGTATCATAATAAGCTTGTTAAACAAATTTGATGTGTTTTATAGTGCCAGCTAAAGTGGAAGACGTCATTAAGAACAACTATGACATCTTCCCATAAAACATCCTTTGGTACCATACTGCACGGATTATTGATTTGAGGCTGTAGAGCCCTATTCATGTTCTCGTTTTCTTTTGCATTACTGGCTGATAGTGATTTGATATGCAAAAGCATTTGCCTCGGTGTTAAAATGTAAACATGGCAGATACTGTTTCCTCTTTTCACAGATGGAACTTTCTGCTCTACAGTCCATGATGGCTGTGCAAGAAGAAGAGCTGCAGGTGCAGGCTGCTGATATGGAGTCTCTGACCAGGAACATACAGATTAAAGAAGATCTCATAAAGGTCTTTCAAAACTTTTCAAAGACCATTGGAAATGTTCACAGCTCAGAATAGCTGTAGGGCATCTTCAGACAATATTTGCACACATTGGATCCCTTGGCCAGTGATTATCAATATCCCACTTGAAAGTATAGGCAGACTATTTTAAGAATGTTTGTTCCCCTGCTCCTCTGCTGAATAACCCTTATTGCTGTTTTCACATCCACACTTATTTTTTGACTTGTAGGACCTGCAGATGCAACTGGTTGATCCTGAAGACATACCAGCTATGGAACGCCTGACCCAGGAAGTCTTACTTCTTCGGGAAAAAGTTGCTTCAGTAGAATCCCAGGGTCAAGAAATTTCAGGAAACCGAAGACAACAGGTAAGTTATTGGAATGTAAACTTATTTATTTATTTACTTTTTTTTTTTTTTCAATAGAGACAGAGTTTCACCATGTTGGTCAGGCTGGTCTTAAACTCCTGACCACAAGTGATCCGTCCTCCTCAGCTCCTCAAAGTGCTGGAATTACTTACAGGCATGAGTCACCACATTGAGACAGGGTCTCACTGTGTCACCCAGGCTCGAGTGCAGTGGTACGATCACTGCTCACTGCAGCCTCAAACTCTGGGCCTCAAGGAATCTTCCTGCCTCTGCCTCCTGAGTAGCTGGAGCTGCAGGTGTACACCACCACGCCGAGCTCAAGCCTTATTTTTCTACTGTGAAATAAAACATGGTAAAGCTGTCAATCTCAGCTATTTGTGGAGGGTTAGTTGATGGTATTTCATAGGCAAACTGTGCTCTAAAGTTTCCTACTTTGGTCAGTAGCAGCTATAGATGCCCCTTTCTGACATTTGTAGTTCTGAAAAGAGCAGCAGTTCTTTTGGACACATACCGATAGTTATCCCTCACACTCATACATAAGTCGCCTCCCTATCAACTGAATCGTTCTCTTTTATCTGCGTTTAACCATGTTCAAGTCTCTCCCAGTTAAAAAAAAGAGAGAGAGAGAAAGAAATCCATGCCTTTTCCCCAAATTTCTTTGTAGCTGCAGCCTCGTTTAACCATTCTTCAATGCCAAACTTTTCCAAAAGACTTACTTGCCTGTACTCCCTGTCTCCATTATCATCCCTCTCACTAACTACTCACCCCACTCCATTCTGGCTTTTAACTCTACCTTAAACAACTCTGTTGATTATACATTATCATAGCTCATTATCTTTATAGCACTTATTACATGCACAGTGACACACATCTATGATTAATGAACGTCTTTTTCCTCCACTAGATAGTAAGCTTTCCCCTAGGACCTAGAACAGAGTCCCGTAGAAGGTGCTCAGTAAATATTTATTGAATGAATGAAGAATATTAGTGAGTCCTATTATATACATTTCCCTCTTGCCTGTCCTGTTTCCCTCTTACTCCTTTCTCTTAGCTGCTTTCCTGTGCTTCTAGCTTTTCTCTCCTTTTTCTTCTTTTTGCTCCCATGTTTGAATTCCACCTTACAGGGTTTTAAAGATAAAAAAAAAAAAAAAAAAGGTAATATGACATTGATTTGAAAACTATAAAATGGTATCAAAAGTTTAAATACTAAGATAGTGGGCTTTTTAAGTCCTAGTACATGCTAATGCATTTTCTTGTTTCTCAGGATTAACTGTGGCTTCATGTCTCACTGTGCCATTTGCATGTTGCTTCTTCTCTCTTCTTTCCCCAGTTGCTGCTGATGCTAGAAGGACTGGTAGATGAACGGAGTCGGCTCAATGAGGCCTTACAAGCAGAGAGACAGCTGTATAGCAGTCTGGTGAAGTTCCATGCCCATCCAGAGAGGTAAGAGACTGGCTGTTTTTCCTTTTATTCTTTATTGAAATTTTTATTTCTTTTACTATCGTGTTCTTTTAATGCCTTTTATTCTTCATTAAGTGCAGATGCTTATGATACTGAAGAGGGGAGAAAAAACAGGGACAATTACTGGGGCTACCCACTTTGTCATTTGTTTTATGGATTGCTCTGAGCCTCAGTGTCAAAATCTTAAGTCGGGAATAGTGCCTGTTTCACACAGCTATTGCAGAGATTAAATAAGAAGACAGCTTTGGTGTCTGAAACAATGCCTTGCATAGAGTAAGCACTCAGTGTATGTTCATTTCTTTTCTGTGATCCATGTCCTGTTAAAGGCTGTTCTATTATAAACATAAGGCTATTCCCTGTCTCTACTAAAAATACAAATATGAGCTGGGTGAGGTAGCGCATGCTGTAGTCCCAGCTACTCGGGAGGCTGAGGCAGGAGAATGACTTGAACCCAGGAGGCAGAGGTTGCAGTGAGCAGAGATCGCACCACTGCACTCCATCCTGGGTGAGAGAGTGAGACTCCATCTCGAAGAAAACAAAAAGTAAGGTTATAATGGGCACTGATATTCATTTAATATCATCAATTAAAATATATTAATTGGGATGGCTAAATCATCCTGGGACCACCGATAACTATCATGATGAATATATTTTCTTCTACCTCTTGATTTTTGGTCACATATATGATACCTCTCTGGATCATTTTATATTCTCTTCATTTTTTTTTCTCATTTTGCCTTCCCTACTAGCCCCTTTTACTCTTTTTCAATTATTATTATGTTATTATTATTATTATTATTGCTATTCAGTTTCCTATAATTTATTGTTGGGCTTTAAAAATGTTTTCTTTCTACCAGGAAAATGAAGGCAGAGGAAAGGTCTGATAGGACCAGTTGATTGTGTTACTTTTTAAAGAACCTCTGGAGCTTTAGTGTTTATGAACCAGATTTCTTTTCAGCACACCATCCCACCTCAAGTTTGGTAACAAATGAGAAAACAAGTATCTTCAGTAGTGGTTCTACTTGGCTCAGTCTTGCTCCAGTTTACATTTAGTTTGCCCTGGGTTTTAGTTTTTCAGAAACAAAAGCTTTTAGTCAAATAATGAAATTTCTCTTTTTTGGGCTATAAGGGTGTGAGATAAGTCTTAGGGGCTATAATTTTATGTGAAATTGGCCCAGAATCTAGCATAAGGGGCAAGTTTTTAAAAAAGGGAGCAGTCTTTACTAATCTATCAGCGGTGAACACAAATGCCACACAGACTACATTCATTTATTGTGTCCTGGAGAACAATTACTTTACAAAGTCGTGTGGCTCAAAGTGGCACTGATAGTTCTTTGGAAGCAAATGTGGACTCACTACAGTTGATGGCTAATCCATTTTCCTTCCGTGTGGCATGTTTAATCAGCTCTGAGAGAGACCGAACTCTGCAGGTGGAACTGGAAGGGGCTCAGGTGTTACGCAGTCGGCTAGAAGAAGTTCTTGGAAGAAGCTTGGAGCGCTTAAACAGGCTGGAGACCCTGGCCGCCATTGGAGGTGGGGAACTGGAAAGTGTGCGAATTCATCACAAGCATGCCTACTGAGCACTGGCGGGTCAGACTGCAGCCCAGGATGGAAAACCTTGTTTGCACTAACCAGAAAGATCCTTATCTGACTTTGGCAGAATTAAACAGTGACTTACTAATGATAGAACTGGTACAAGTAGCATCAACTACAAAGTGAAATTCACTTTAGCCTACATGGATCTCACTGTACATACATATCAATCCCCAAATTGAATGGTGGAGGTTGCAAAGTGTATTTGCACATTTTAAATCATTCTGCTTTAGTTTTTCCACTTTTATTCATTCTTATCTCTAGCCCCTTCTCATTCCCTCGTTCCTTCTGTAGGCCAATAAAGTTTATTCTTTCCCCACTTTCACAATCCATTTCATATGCTCCATATCATATCATAAATGCAGGTATGTGTATTATTTTTGCCATTCAGTCAACTCCTCTTTGAGTGACAGCATTTTTAAATCAAACAAATACAAGTTTTAAGATGACAGAGTGGGAAAGAGATTGAGAGTCTATAAGAATGACTTCGTAAAAGTGATATAATCCTTATCAGAAGGTAATCAAAACCAGGACAGTCGTCTTGTAATAGGAGACTGCAAGTATTGGGAAGGCCAAGTTAAAGAACAGAGGCAAAAACTATGAAAGTGATCATAGTAAACTTTTATCTCCAATACTGTCTCAGAGTTGACTGTTGTACATGAGTGAAATTAGATTAGGTACAAATTAAATTCTATTTAAAATTTGTTCTTTATTGATTCCTTTAGGTTTCTTTAAACCAAAGTCATGCTATTTAGTCAGAACATGACTTCTAGAATGGTCTTCCAGTGTCAGAATTCTCTGTCTACAAAGATAATTTCAAATGTAGTATCCCTTTTTACATTCAGTGTTTCACCAAATAACTCATTATAGCCAAAGGAGGGTATTGCATCTTCCATTTGTGGCGCTAGATAGGGTCCTAAATTTTTCACTATTTAGTATGTATACATTTCTCCATATAAAAAGAAGTGACAGACTTCAGGCTTTGAAGTGCTTGAATAGTTTAGAAAGAAATGTTACAGATGTATGTTTATAGTTTTAATCATTGTCTCAATGCTTTCTTGTGGCAACATGACAGGTATAAGGAGAGGGGCACTGGAGATTGTGTTTCTAATATCTTAACAATCATGAGTGTGAAAAGTAACCAAGATTGCTTTGCAGCTTTGTGGGTTCAACATCATTAATTTGTTTTTATTTCCTCTGGTTTTAAGTTTCCTAGTTGAGAAACTGAGGTTTCAGTTACTTTAAACTTGGAATTTGGGAACAGTGATTGAGGCTTTGTAGCATAATAAATGTGACTGGATACTCTTTCTAAACTAAGTGGGGCACAAAGATTTTTTTCCTTCCATTATTTTTTACATGACACTTTATTTCTTTCACATGTTGACATGACTTGTATTACATTCTAAATTTCATCTGTTTCTGTAACTTTAGCTGTGTCTATAACAGGTAGAGCGTCAGTAAAACTAGAGTGGACAGGGAGAAAATGTTCTACTGGGGAAGCACTCTGGAATCTTCTGACTAAGTAATTTGCAAAAGATTGATAGCCGTAAGCCTTACTCTTAATGGATCTGCCATTTCAGTTTCAATGGCTTTTGAGGATAAAGGAGTCAGTGGAGGAAGGAGATAGGAAGTGTAGGCAGATCCATCCACTTTTCTTAGTCTCCTAATTTTAAGAGACCGTTTCTTGCACAAAATTTTTTGTAACTTTCCAGAAGAGGAAGGTAATGGAGCTGTAGAAATGCCAACCCATCAAAGACTAGTTTGTCGTGTCGTTACAACAAGGCATTTAGGGAATGTCTTTGCTTAATTTTACTAATAGAACAAGGAAGCCCTCTGAGTCTGCTATTAACATTCAGCTCTGGGTGATTCTTTGTTTCTCATGGCTCATAGTGATTACAGTTTATGTTAATAATCACTCCTACTTCTCAACCTCCAGCAAGAGTAGATTGATAGAAGGATAAAAGTCTGATCTTAATCTCATAAATATGACTAAAATATGGCACTAACTTTTTCTGGTCTAGATAGCTGGAATGAGGCTTACAAACAATGTTATCTGGAGAGAGCTTGCTGGTCTAACAACTTTGGGTGTTGGACATATCACTTAATAATATTTAGCATGATATAATATTCCATTTTCTCTTCAGGAGCACAGACTCTTTCTCATACTGGATTATTCTACCTTTGACAGTCATTTTTCAACATGACAGTAATTTTAGATAAAGCATCGTGTGCTTATAGAACCTTGTGCTTGAGATTATTCTACCTTTGACAGTCATTTTCCAACATGACAGTAATTTTAGATAAAGCATCGTGTGCTTATAGAACCTTGTGCTTGAGATTATTCTACCTTTGACAGTCATTTTCCAACATGGCAGTAATTTAGAATATAGAACCTTGTGCTTGACTAAAAATAATCTTCAAATAAAAATAATGAAGTACATTTTTCCTTAGGCCATGTTTAATTGGAAGCATAGAACTTAAATTGAGAAAAAAATCCATATGATAGATTTTGTTTTTCTCACATTTCCTTTTTGAATAATAGCAAATAATGCAGAGTAATGGTTGTAAGAGTTCAGGGTAGATGAAGTCTGTAGGTTTTAGAAGTATAGAGTTGAAAAGAACCTCCAAGAGGACTTACTTAATGAGCGAACTAAATGTCCTTAGACAGATATTGTCCCTAAACTCTTTTCTATTGAAAGTTTATAGTATTGAAAATTTGATGACTATTAGCACCTAGTATAAATCAACATTCATCTGCTGTTCTCTTTTTAGATAGCCAAGTTATAACTTTTTCGAAAAGATATTATTGGACTATGTTAGTAGGTCCGCCTTCTCCTTTGATAGTGCACTCTTACCTGTCACCCAACCTTCTCCACACCCTCTTCTCTTCATTCACTTGTGGACAGCAGTAATAGTTTTAGTACCTTTGCTTCTTAGAGGAAATACATTTTTCCTTATTTATATTTTTAAAAGATGTTTCTATTACATTATATATAGCAAGAGATCTATTAAGGATCCAGAAAATCTTAACCTGTATAGGATATGAGTTCCTAACCACAAGAATTAGTTTCCTTGAGGGTTCTTAAGTATATTCTGTTTACACAGTTTATACATAAGTAAACTCTGTGGCAGATATACATAAAAACCCTATCACTTTTATGCTCATTCATCCTCCTAATTCAGTGTCTGGGTCATGAGATGTTTGGCTCAAAGCTTCAAAAACTGTTCAAGAAAACTGATTTCAGTTCTCTCTATGTTGATCTTCCAGTTGGATCTGAAGCCTTCTGATTGTGGAAAGGAGGAGCAGATCACATTATACTGAAAATTGTCCTTTTCACTGAGAAATAAAGGTTGACTGAGCTACCTAAAGTCACTTTCCTTTGGACTGTAAGCCTTAGAGAGAACAATAATACCTTTGCTTTTCTTGAGGTAGTATTAGAAAACTCCAGTTACCATTGATAGGATAAACTTGTTTTCCCATTTCAGGGTCTTTTTATATAAAACAGTTACAAAATCTTGGCATTTGGCATCCCTGAAAAGCTCAAGTGGCCTTTTCAAATAGGGCTTCATGGCTTCATGGAGTATTACTGACTTTACAGTCAGTATCCTGCAAAGAAAGGTGACAAACTTCCTGTGAAGTTAGGAAGAAATATTAGTAACCCACACACTTACAGTCCATTTTCCATTTTACCTTGTAGAAGTTTGTACTAGAGATAGAACAAATGAAATTAGTTTTCTTTTCCAGGTATATCCTGTGAGATACCTGAGAAAATACAGAGTATTTTCTCTCAGTTCTCTCAGGGTTAAAGCTCAGTGAGATTTTCTTTTCTCTTTGGTAGTATGGAAAGATTTGCACCATGGAAAGAATAGCTGGAAATTTGGAACTCAAATATGGCAATACAGTAATAAACAGAAGGAGTGAGTCAGTAGGATAATATATTGGAGTGATTTCTGTAGGGTAATGATTTCAGTTATAATGTGTTTTAGAATGTGGATTTAAGCCACCTTCTCACCCTCTGTACCAGTAGCTTTGTTAAAACATTTTATTATGATCAAATAACAAGCCTGTTGCTTTTAAGTAATCTAAGTGTTAACACAAGGTAAGTCTTCAACTTCTCCCTGTTCTCACCTGGGCCAAGATGAACTCTCTAAATAAAAAATAGCATCGTAATTTGCCTCCAACAAAGAATGGGAAATGGAAGGAAACACAAAACTGTGGTCCTGACAGTACTAATTCTACCAGGTTTCAAATAAAAATAATTAAACTTATAAAGGGACATACTGATTCTTTTTGTGTTACTCTCCCTTTTTGTTTTTTAAAGTCAAATTCCAGAAGTAAAAATCTTTATCATACTGTTTTCCTCTTACTAAACCGGGAAGAGTAAAATAGAAAGTTCAGCAACATCAGAAAATGTTGTATTTAAAATATATGAAGAATAGGGGTTTTAAGTACATAAACCAAGTTGGCTTCCTTATATAGGTTTAATTTTAGTATATAACATGAATATGTAGTGCTTCTTCTTTTTAATTATACTTTAAGTTCTAGGGTACATGTGCACAGCGTGCAGGTTTGTTACATACGTATACATGTGCCATGTTGGTGTGCTGCACTCATTAACTCATCATTTACATTAGGTGTATCTCCTAATGCTATCCCTCCCCCCTCCCACCACTCCACAATAGGCCCCAGTGTGTGATGTTCCCCTTCCTGTGTCCAAGTGTTTCCATTGTTCAACTCCTACCTATGAGTGAGAACATGCGGTGTTTGGTTTTTTGTCCCTGTGATAATTTGCTGAGAATGATGCTTTCCAGCTTCATCCATGTCCCTACAAAGGACATGAACTCATCCTTTTTTATGGCTACACAGTATTCCTTGGTGTATATGTGCCACATTTTCTTAATCCAGTCTATCATTGATGGACATTTGGGTTGGTTCCAAGTCTTTGCTATTGTGAATAGTGCCGCAATAAACATAGGTGTGCATGTGTCTTTATAGCAGCATGATTTATAATCCTTTGGGTATATACCGAGTAATGGGATGGCTGGGTCAAGTGGTATTTCTAGTTCTAGATTCCTGAGGAATCGCCACACTGCCTTCCACAATGGTTGAACCAGTTTACAGTCTCACCAACAGTGTAAAAGTGTTCCTATTTCTCTACATCCTCTCCAGCACCTGTTGATTCCTGACTTTTTAATGATTGCCATTCTAACTGGTGTGAGATAGTATCTCATTGTGGTTTTGATTTGCATTTCTCTGATGGCCAATGATGATGAGCATTTTTTCATGTGTCTGTTGGCTGCATAAATGTCTTCTTTTGAGAAGTGTCTGTTCATATCCTTCACCCAATTTTTGATGGGTTTTTTTTTTCTTGTAAATTTGTTTGAGTTCTTTGTAGATTCTGGATATTAGCCCTTTGTCAGATGAGTAGATTGCAAAAAATTTCTCCTATTCTGCAGGTTGCCTGTTCACTCTGATGGTAGTTTCTTTTGCTGTGCAGAAGCTCTTGAGTTTAATTAGATCCCATTTGTCAATTTTGGCTTTTGTTGCCATTGCTTTTGGTGTTTTAGGTATGAAGTCTTTGCCCATGCCTATGTCCTGAATGGTATTGCCTAGGTTTTCTTCTAGGGTTTTTATGGTTTTAGGTCTAACATCGAAGTCTTTCATCCATCTTGAATTAATTTTTGTATAAGGTGTAAGGAAGAGATCCAGTTTCAGCTTTCTACATACGGTGAGCCAATTTTCCCAGCACCATTCATTATATAGGCAATCCTTTCCCCATTTCTTGTTTTTGTCAGGTTTGGTTTGTCAAAGATCAGATGGTTATAGATGTGGTATTATTTCTGAGGACTCTGTTCTGTTCCATTGGTCTATATCTCTGTTTTAGTACCAGTGCCATGCTGTTTTGGTTACTGTAACCTTGTAGTATAGTTTGAAGTCAGGTAGCATGATGCCTCCAGCTTTGTTCTTTTGGCTTAAGATTGTCTTGGAAATGTGGGCTCTTTTTTGGTTCCATATGAACTTTAAAGTAGTTTTTTCCAATTCTGTGAAGAAAGTCATTAGTAGCTTGATGGGGATGGCATTAAATCTATAAATTACCTTGGGCAGTATGCAATTATTACCTTGGGCAGTGTGCAATTGTAGTTTGATAGGAGGCCTCTTTTCCTTGATTCTCTCATACAGCACCATAATATTAAAGTCAGCAATAGTTGGTTCATGACATGAAAATGTGAGCGTTCTTGTAATGAACGCATGGCAGAGTACCTGGGAGTGAAAGTGAGATGGAGCTGAGAGTATCGGACAAAAGGGCCCAGTACTGAAGGAAAGAACACTTGGCACTGCCAACTTATTCATGCTTAAAGTTTTAGTTCTTCAGATCACCTTTTAAAATTAATAAAATGTGATCTCTTGCCATGTTCTAAGTAACTATATGGAAAAACATCACTTTTTCTGTTGATCCCATATTAATGGCTTAAAGGAAGATAATGACAACAGAGTAGAATTTGGGGGAAATGGTCTTGACTCCACCCAGTTTGGACTCGTTACTAAAGAATTAACATGTCACGAACCAGGTGTGGTGGCATGCACCTGTAGTCACAGTTACTTGGAGGCTGAGGTGGGAGGATCCTTTGAGCTCCGCAGTTCAAGACCAGCCTGGGCAACATAATGAGACCTCATCTCTAAAGCAAAATAAAACAAAACAAAAAAAGAGGTCATGAAGTTTCCCCTAAGGCTTATTTATGCATGTTGGAGTTTTAAGACAGTTATCATTTAATGATAATTAATCCTTTTTGTAAGGCGCCTGTTCCAAAGAGTTCAACCTACTTTACTGACAACTCCTTACTTTTTCAATGTCCTGTGAGGCAGAGAGCAAAGAGTGTCATTTCAAGCCTCCTGCTGGGGAAACAAGTATTCAAAAATGAAGAAGTGCAGGTGGAATCCATCAAGATCTTTCAGATAATAACATCAAGTATAAAACTTCCTTCTGCTGATGATATTCAGGTTCTATGGCCTTCAACTTTCTCAGCCTTCAATTTATAAGCCCATGGACCACTTCAGTTTACTTACAATAACAATAATAATAATATTGTTTAAGGATGATATTTATTGAGTACACACTGTGTACCAACCACTGTTCTAAGCACCTCAAAATCAGCAAACCCTTTAAAGTTCACAACAGTTTGGAGCGGATAATGCTCTTAACCCTAATTATTAAATGAAGAAACTTAGTTATGGAAAGGTTATGACTTGCCTAAAGTGACATAACTAACGAAAAAAAAGCACAATTCAAATCTAGACGGTCTATCTCCATAGTTCGTGTTCTTAATTATTATGCCATACTCAATTTTAAAAATTCTACAATAGTATGAATTTTTGCCTCAGTGATAAGAATACTTTATATTTGCATAATGCTTACATTTCACCCAAGGATTTTATGGTCTTATGTTTTAGAGGCTTATTTTTGTATACTTTGTAGAAATAGATAGCTGATAGAAAATAATTTTCTAAATCTAAATAAGGGACATCTTGGTATCACCTCCATTTTGTATTGTTCAAAGCCTAGAAACTTCCAAGAACCACAAGTTGAGAACTTTTATTGAAGCCTCAAATAAAAGTTTTTGATAAAATTGCCAGTCTAACATGTAAAACTTAATCTCGAAGAAGCAAGTTAAATGAACAGATTCTTAAGCTTCCAGAGAATCTAAAGGTGGCAGACTATTTTATATTTTATCAAAAAATAAGCAGAAGAGTCATCAATACAAAAGCATAGGTACCTTTAAATTAGAAATTCAAAGTATTCCAAGTTAGTTCTGAAGACAATGTTTCGTTGTGCTGTAAAAGTTTAGAAAAGGGTATCACTCACAAAAGAGAAGTTCTATCATTAATTTAAAAAATGGAAAATGATAGAAGATGTCTAATGTAAACTTATATATGGGACCTTGTATGAGATAACTTACTCTTTTATTCCCATATTTTCTATAAATTTTTTAGCTTTACCCCTCAAACATGGGAGAAAAATTTCAGCATATTTATTCAAATTGGTAAAAGGCTGAGCAACCCTTAAAGCTGCCATAATGAAAGAAGACTGCGAGCTAGCTTAAAGAAGAGAAAGAAGGGAAGAAACAAAACTCCTGTGTAGTAGACAGTTGAGATGAGATGAACATTTATTTGTCTCCATCTAATTTCTTATGAAGCCAGAACCATAGCATCCTGCTGTTAAGTGAAATGAGATGGAGCATTATCCTAGAATGCAGACGTGGCACCAGAAAGGCTGCCAAGATAAGTGGAGAGCAGAAAGTGTCAGATAAAAACCGTCAAGACCAGTGACAGTCACCCTTTTCAATTCTCGCTTCTGGAACCTGGCAGGAATGGTTCTGGGATGTGGGCCCAGCTTGACTACACAACCCAGCAACAATGGTAGGGGATGAGGATCCTGACCTCATAGAGCTGAGCTTTCTTCAACTACAGGATCCTTCTCCAGCCCCGTGTTCAAAAGAGAAACAATGTGAACAGTCTGTTTTCTGTCACTGAGTGAGACAATTCATTTCCTTTGCTGGAAAAACATAAAAGATTGTGATTGCTACTGTTGTACAGGGAAAGATTTTCCAAAGTAAGCATAACATGATATGGGTGTCCTAGGTAAATCCTGGGTTCAGTAAGTTTTTAAAGCAGCAAAAGATTAGGGAATGTGTCCATACCCCTCAACTCAGCTAGCATCCTGAGTGAGATGGTTTCTGGGGTTGGTTTGAATGAGTAAGTATTGGAAATTCCTCTTGTACACTGTCTGCCACAGACCTCTAAAGATGCTGAGTGGTAGAGGTGGTAGGGGCTTCACTGAACAAGACCCTTCTTTGATCCAAAGTTAACACAAAGTTCATGGTGTAGATGAGGAAACCTAAGCTGTTATCACAGCATACTTACTACCTCTTAGCACTTCCATGAGATCAGCCTGGGCCATTGCAAACATGTAGATGTGAACTGCCCCGCTTACCTTACCTGCATTGGGTAGTGAATGCTCATGATTCAAGCAGAGCCTTTCATGCCTGGATGTCTGAACTCAATGGAAGGTTCTTTGGTCTTGGAGGAAGAAGCAAAGATAAAGATCTGATTTGTCACCAGAAGAAAAAGTGAGTGCCTTCTATCTAAGAATCTAGAGTCTTGACTTACTGACACAGCTCTTGTGAGGGCTAGTTGTGTAACCTTGGATTCACCACCTAATCTCTTTGAGATCCAGGTTAATCAGTGGTCAGAAGTGGAGTTGTAACTGGTTGGTTGCTGAGGCTAGGATGAGAACAAGATTTCAAGATTCTTTAAGTTGGGGAGGTTCTATAAGACATAGTGAGTGTCACAGTAGATTTTCTTTGATAAATTAACCATAATAAATTTCTACACTTCCCGAAAAATCAGTAATGTAAAACATAACTCTTGGTCTTAAAATGTAGGAATAGTCTTAATTTTAATCAATATAAGGAGGAAGAAACACCCTAGATTTGTGCTGTCCAGGAGGGTAGCCACTAGCCACATGTAGTCATTTAAATATAAGTTAATTTAAATAAAATTTAAAATTCAGTGATTTGAAATGTGGGCTCTACTACCCACATTTCAAATGCTCAATAGCCATATATGACTGTGTCCACTGTACTGGGCAACACTGGCACGGAACATTGCTGTCATTGCAGAAAGTCCTCTTGGTCAGTGCTGCCTTAGACCTTTGCCCATACCACAAACTGCAGCTACTTGTACCTTAGAGCAAGGTGTAGATGTTTGGGCCCTAGAGTTGCTGTGTCCATCTTTGGAGAATGAAAGGATGGGTTAAATCGCATGTGGATAAAGCAGTGCAAGAAACCCTTCAGGCAAAGGGTGTCTGCGTAGAATAAGAGTTTGAGAGAGGCAAGGAGGAAGGGAGGTTAGAGGAAGAAATTACGGATCAACTGAATCATTGGGTGTCTTGA
This sequence comes from Macaca mulatta, assembly GCF_049350105.2. NCBI lineage: Eukaryota > Metazoa > Chordata > Mammalia > Primates > Cercopithecidae > Macaca > Macaca mulatta. The sequence continues at coordinate 119,066,891 of NC_133406.1, forward strand.
ATCTTGACTAGACCTGAACCTTACGAGGACACGGGACCCCCAGAGGGAAGTTCCTCGGAGAGACTGTCACCCTACGCACAAATGATCCCAACAGTAGATACCTCTGAGAGAATCAGGGCAGCTCTAATCTCCAGGCACTCAGTGGTGGGAAAGGGTTAGTCATGTTGGATTCATGTTATGGAAGAGAAAGTTTTTATGTTGCCAGGCAATGGGGAATAATTCAGGCTTTTTTGACATTTGAGTGGGTTAACCAGTGTATCTGACAGTCGGCTCCTTAGAAATGGGTCTGTGCAGGCAAAGTCAGCTTATGTTGTGAGGCTCAGACTTGAGTATGAGTAAGAAAGTGTCTGTGATACAAAAAGTTCTATTTTTCTTGCCAGCCCTGCTGGCTAGGGAGAATTTCTTCCCCATGTATATGGAGAAAGGAAGAAATCAGAGGCAGCTGGCAAAAAGAGTATACTTTAACCTGCTGTCTGGAAGCCATCTGTGAAGGGAATCACTTTTCTTTTCTGGACTTATTTCCAGGTGCAGCTGCAGGGGATGACACGGAAGATGCAAGCACTGAGTTCACTGACAGTATTGAGGAGGAAGCCACACACCATAGTCACCAGCAAGTAAGTCAGTGCCAGGGTCTGGAGCTTCCAGGGTGGATGGCACACAGCCCTTCTGAGGTCTGATGGTCTCCTGCAGCCCTTGTGGACTTAGAGTGAGAAGATTTTTTTTTATATAAACCACTTCTCAGTCATCTTCCTGTTCTCCTTGAGCTTCCCGGCTGCCTTTCCAACCCATGTCTTCACTCCATTTTCCTCTCCAATCCACCCTTTGGTTTGTATTGTATCTCTTTCTTCTGCTTCCTGCCCCTTCCTACCCACCTTTGCCTCTATTTATTCTCTGTAGCTATAGCTTCAGAAGAATTTTTACTTGCAAAACAATGGACACATTCTCCTTGGGCTTTTTGTAACTGAAAAGCACCACAGAAGACAGGGAGTCATCAAAGGGCTGCTCGGGGAGGTGGCGGGGTGGAGGACCTGCTTGGGAAGGAACTCCAAGAAGACTGGAATGCTTCCAAAGCAAGGGTCTTTCTCAGTGAAATCTCATTATACAGAGAGAACCTTATGCAACCTGACAAACCACTGAGGTCATGGTGACTCAATGATCAGCAGATGGTTCTTCAACAGCAATCCCCTGTCAAGCCTCAGAACTTGAGGCTGAAACATTGTTTCCATCCACCATCAGTGCAGATGTAACTAGCATGTTACAAGAGTGAATAATCTGGACTTCAGAGATTAAGTCACCAATAGTGATCCCACAAGCACTCACTGGAACTCCTATAATGTCTCCACTTCGTCCGTGCCATTTAGCAATCTCATCTCCTAGATGGACTGTGCCTATGATTCTTAAGGAGAAAGTGAATCATTGGTAGGTGTCCCACGCAAGCAGCTGGACTTTCCAGTGACAGCTTTCTTGGGGCTTTTAGGAAAACTATACAAGAAATGAGGCTTTCTGGGTCTGCCTGTATGTCTTCTGCATAAGAGAAAGAGGAGACATCGAATCAACCAATAAGAAGAGCCCAAGTGAGCGTCCTCAAATCTTTTGGGATTTGGCACTTGCGGACATGAGTAGTTGTCTGGGATATGTCATGTTCTCAACAGTTTCTTTATAGTAGTTGGATCACCTTCTTGTAGTAGGATCAACCTTCTTGTTGCTATAGCTGTACCCAACCTTCCCTGCTCCCTTGAGTGCTTGCATGAGCTCCACTTTTTCTTTTACTTGAACAGCTTCTCCTGAGTCCTCCTTACTGATGGTTGTGTCTTTAATTATATACATCTCTGTCCCTCCAGACAGATCTCTCTGTCCTCACTCTCTGATTTCATTGAGGATCTTGGGTGAGAGAGAGGGACCTGCGGAATGAACAAATGTCTACTCTAAGACAGCTAGATTGGGAGGTTGGCTGGTCACTGATGGTTATAATGACTGTGGGACAGGATTAACTTCAGAATAAATGAACAGGAGACACAGATATGAAGACAGTCAGATTCTGATTGATATGGTCTGAAGTGCTCCTGGTATTGCAAGTCATTTGCTCTGATTCTCAACTGCAGACAAACTGAGTTGTAAAGTTGCTTCTTCTTCAGCCTTCTTTCCTGTAGCCTAAAATGGAGAATCTGACCAGACCCCATTTTGAGAAGGTCAGCCCACCCTGGAATGAACATTTTACATTAGGGCATTTGTATTTCCCTCACAATACTTGCCACATTACTTGGCATAGGAGAGATGCTTAGTGTAATTATGAGTTAACAAGCCTTTGGATCAGGGCTTGACACATGATAGACAAAGTATGTACCTGCTGGATGGAAGAATCTCTTGGGTAAGCACCATTTTTCTTTCTATCACCTTTCCTTGAAAATACATCTTCAGCTTTGGGTAGGAGGAATCTTGGGGTGTGAATTTACATTGCAAATTTACTTCATCTTTCTGGAGTTTGAGGTTGTGACTCTCCTGCTACCAATTAAATAAAGCTTACTTTGCCGTAACTGTTTTGTGTCCAGATTCTCAAAATTTGTTTGCTTGTTTCCAGGGAAGTGGTCCCTTAAGGTAGATTTTGAGCTTCTCTTTGTTATGTCCTTGGAAGGTAAACTTTTGCTTGACACCAAGCTCCCTTCCTACTCCAAGCATTCATACACTTTCCCTAACAGACACATCCAACCTTGTCTTTCTTCCAAGGTGAGAATCACCTTTTGGCCAATGCAAGTTGCTTGCTCCTTATTTTTTGGACTCAGCCACCTCAAGAAGCCTCAAGTCTGGCCATGATAGTAATTTTCCCTAGATTATCTCCCACGAAATTCTATTCTCACGCAGATGTAAGATCTATAATAAATACCTATGAAATTGCTGTGAAAGAAACTAGAGTAATCAACCATTGCATTTTTTATGTGAACTTTTGTAATGGAGAAAAAATTAATCAAGAATAAAGATTCAAGCCCAGGTAGTGTGCATCTATAGTTGCAGCTACTCAGGAGGCTGAAGCAAGAGAATCTCTTGAGCCCAGGAGTTCAGGGCCAGCCTGGGCAACATAATGAGACCCCCACCTCTTAAAGAAAAAAAATCAAGATTCAAATACAAAGAACAGACATTAGTAGTCAAAGTGTGATAAACTTCAAAAAAGCTATTTAAAAAATTAGTTATTTTTGATTGACAAATCATAATTGTATACATTTGTGGGGTACGATATGATTATTTTATATATATACACGCACACATATATATACATACAAACAATATGGAATGATTAAACCAAGCTAATTACGTATTCATCAACTTGCCTACCTATCATTTTTGATGGTGAGACATTGGAAATTTACTCTTATTTTGAAATATACATTATTATTGGCTATAGTCACCCTGCTATGTAATATATCTTAAGACTTATTCTTTTTGTCAATACTTTTGATCAACAATTTCCCCTACTCTCCCTCCCCACTCCACCAGCCTCTAGTAATCACCATTCTACTCTCGGCTTCTATGAGTTCAACTTTATTAGATTCCACATATAGGTGAGCTTATGTGGTATGTGTCTCTGTGTGCCTGGCTTATTTCACTAAGCATAATAACCTTCAGATTCATTCTTGTTGTCACAAATGACAGGACCTGTCCCCCAACATTTTAAGGTTAAATAGCATTCCATTGTGTATTATCTGCCACATTTTCTTTACCCATTTATCTACTGATGGACCTAGGTTGGTTCTACATCTTGACTATTTTGAATAATGCTGTAATGAACATGAGAGTGCAGATATACCTTTAACACATTCATTTCAGTTCCTTTGGATATATACCCAGAAATGGGATTACTGGATCATAGGGTAGATTCTATTTTTAGGTTTTTGAGGAAACTCTATACTGTTTTCCACACCAGCTGTGCTAATTTACATACCTATTCACGATGTGTGTGTTCCCTTTTCTCTGCATTATCTCTAACACATCATTCACCTTTCTGATAATGCCACTCTAACAGGTGTGAGATGATATTCATTATGGTTTTAATTTGCATTTCCCTAATGATTAGTGATGCTGAGCATTTGAGAAAAGCTCATTTTTAATGCCTTAATGTTGAGCACTGACTTAACATTGTGACAGATATGAAACAATAAGGTAAAAACAAAACAGTGTCATTCAAACAGGGTATCAGATTTGCACAGAAGCCTTTGTGGGGCAAATGGGAACCCAGCGCACAAAAAGTTGAATTATATGGAAGCAATGTCACGAGTGAGTTAGGAAATGTGAAAAAAAAAAAAACAATAAGAGAGATATAATTCAAAATAGACCTAATGGATTCACACTATCATTACAAATACTGGAAGCCCTGGGGTTTCATTTGGGAGAAAGAAATATTTGCTTTCATACATGATCAAAACTAATGAAAAGGCTAGATCGTGAGTTACTTTTCAGGCATTTACATTTAAAACTTAAAGTTAGCCAAAGAAAGTCCACTTTGAGATGGAAATATGAAAACCCAAATTAGCCTGGGGAAAAATCAGATCCTTAGGAAATGTTTGATTTTCTCACTTTAAACTGGGAAATTAGATCAGATGGACCTTAAGGTTTTTCTGGTGTTAACATTCATGGTTCAGAATTTTTTCTTTTTAAAGAAAATAGGTATATTGAAACCAATAGAACAAGGTAACATATATCCAGAAGGCACTTTAATAATCGGTAAACTTCATTAAAGTTAGACATTATTTTTAAGCAGAAGGAACCCTTAAGGCCTAGAAAAGACTAATGCTGTGCCCGCACTCAAGACTAATGGCAAAGTGCATTTTAGTTAAGTTACTTGGAAAGAGTTTACATAGAATGGCAACATCACATAGTTTAAATGAGGGATGGAATCATAAGCTTTCAGAAGTGGTTTTATTTGGTCCCCCTTCCCTTATTTTGTCACAAATGCTGGAGGGCACATATGGAGATGGCCACCAGCCTGATTAAGCCTGCCAGCAGAGTCTTAGAGACAGACATTCCCGGGAGCCTGCCAAATCTCAGGCTCATAAAGCCCAAGTAAGATTGGGTGCTTGGGAATTGAGTGGCTTTGTCTAAGGATGTTTCTTCTTTGACCTGGGTACACAGGTCTTCACAACCTCAACTGCTATGCTACTGAACATCATTGCACATGCATACTGTGAATCAACCCTGCCACAAACCTGTGACCTAGATTTGAACATACTTTGTTATGGGGAATAGTAAAAGTCAGTGGCTTTGTGCCAACCCCGGCAGCTCTGTCAATCGTTGATCCATATAAGCTGTTCTGGGCCCTGCTCTGTTCAATGTATTGGTGACCTGAATGGAAATATAAAGCACATAATTGGCCGGGCACAGTGGCTCACGCCTGTAATCCCAGCACTTCGGGAGGCTGAGGCGGGCAGATCACAAGGTCAGGAGATCAAGACCATCCTGGCTAACGTGGTGAAACCTCGTCTCTACTAAAAACACAAAAAATTAGCCGGGCGTGGTGACGGGCACCTGTAGTCCCAGCTACTCGGGAGGCTGAGGCAGGAGAATGGCGTGAACCCAGGAGGCGGAGCTTGCAGTGAGCCGAGGTCACGTCACTGCACTCCAGCCTGGGCAACAGAGCAAGACTCCGTCTCAAACAAACAAAAAAAAATATAATTAATTCTACAAATTAGCCCCAATCATGGGGCCACTACATGATTTGTGGAAATGCACGTCAAATATTTGGATGACTTGGGTAATTGGGGAATGATTCAGTATAGCTAGAATAAATTTATAAGTGACAATTACAAGTCACAATATGTATAGAGATAAAAGAAAACAACATGACCCAGCAACAGCTGTGGGGGAGGGGTGGAAAATTGAGGTCAAAATTGACCCGAAGTTAAGTAAAAGCTCCAGATGCTGCCACTGAGAAGAAAAAGAAGCCAATGTGACATTGGGACGTATTTAGATTAATATTGGACAGACAGGTAGGAACTCCTTGTATTAAAGGAATTAGTCATATGCTAAGTAACTTATCATACTCAGATTTTGATTTCTACACTTTTAAGAGCATGGGAAAAGACCAAAGATAAGCCCAAAATGAACAATAATGAAGTCTAAAAGTTAACAAATTCCCATTTGAGGAAAAGCCATAAGATCTGCTTTAATTAAAACATTGATGAATAACTTCAAGAGTGTCCTCGAGAAATAGAAAGGTGCTGGGCAATTGTTCCTGCCTCTGTTTCTTCCACATGCTGAGATTTGTAGAGAGAGTTTGTCTGGCAGCATCAGCATAAGGATAATAACCAAAAAGTGAGGTCGGCTGCTTGGCAGGGCGGCTCCACCTGTACCTCCCAGTAGCTGCAGAGTGTGATTCTTCTGCTGCCAATGAAATGGTTGGTGTTGTCTTCCCTGTAGCTCCACCTTATTCTAATTCTGTGACTATGTCTGCTGACTGTTTCCCCAGTGCCCCGAGTCCTCCCTCTCAGCTGTCCTTGAGGGAGTCAGAGTTACAGGCAGGGCCTTAGGCTTTGCGCCCTGACACCTTAAGCCGTCATCTCCCGCCATCCAGCACTCAAGTGTTGCAGAGCTGATGAAGCTTCCTGACTTGTGAGAAAACTCGCAGGACTCTGTCTCCTCGGGAAGAGAAGAATCACCGCATACACACCCTCCAGTCCTGTTTCAACCTTGTTTGTTTGCATTTGTTTTAATTTCTTATGTGCTTTTCTCCCTCACCATCTCTGGATTCTCCTCTTCTCCATGGGGAAATTCCTCCTGCTCATTTGGTGTGTCCTTCCCACCCAAACCAGTCCCCAGTGCCCTTATGCCTGACTAAGGAGGTTCTGGGTAGGGAGTTCATTTTAGATCTGCTTTTTTTGTTTGTTTTTGTTCTCATTGAGAACTGCCTTTGCAATCTCATGTTTCTCTTGGGTCCTCTTTAATGGCCTAACTTCTTCAAACCATGATTTTCTTTTAGCTCGTCAAGGTGGCTTTGGAGAAAAGTCTGGCAACTGTGGAGACCCAGAACCCATCTTTTTCCCCTCCTTCCCCGATGGGAGGAGATAGTAACAAGTGTCTTCAGGAAGAAATACTCCACCTGAGGGCTGAGATCCACCAGCACTTAGAAGAGAAGAGGAAAGCTGAGGAGGAACTGAAGGAGCTAAAGGCTCAAATTGAGGAAGCAGGATTCTCCTCAGTGTCCCACATCAGGTAGGACGTTCTTCCCAGAGAAGGGGACCTTGTGGGTCGTGAAGCACCACAGCCGAGGGCCTCGCCTTGCTGCAGCCAAGGCATCCGTGTGACAAGGGGCTGGTTGGTCCATATCCCAGGCAGAAATGCATTAACATTTCTACAAATTCTTTAGATAAAAGTAAGTAATATTGGCTAATGGTAATCACTTTCTGTTATTCAAATAATCCTGGTCTTAATTCAGTATAACAATGCCCACTATTATTGTGCATCTGCCAGTCATACATATGACAGTCATGGTGGAAACCTCCTTGTTACATGACCAGTATTGCTCTTTTTAATTGACTGAAACATACAAGTAATCCCTCCTATCTACTATGTTTCACTGCTGTATAGAGAACCAGAACAGTCCATGAAGGAGGAGGATTTTTTTGTTGTTTTGTTTTTGAGATGGAGTCTTGCTCTGTCGCCCAGGCTGGAGTGCAGTGGCGAGATCTTGGCTCACTGCAAGCTCCGCCTCTCGGGTTCATACCATTCTCTTGCCTCAGCCTCCTGAGTAGCTGGGACTACAGGCGCCCATCGCTACGCCAGGCTAATTTTTCTTTTTCTTTTTCTTTTTTTTTTTTTTTGTATTTTTACTAGAGACGGGGCTTCACCATGTTAGCCAGAATGGTCTCAATCTCCTGACCTCGTGATCCCCCCGCCTTGGCCTCCCAAAGTGCTGGGATTACAGGTGTGAGCCACCGCTCCCTGCCGGAGGGTTTCAAGCTGGATACAGAGAGCATTTTTAAGAATGGAGAGATTATGGTGCAATGAAGCAAAAACAGCTGTAGGAAAACTACAGGAGGATGAACAATGGCAAGAAAGGCAGCCACAGAAGGTGCAGTGAGTAGGGCTAAAGGCCTCGGGGCACGCAGAGAAAACTCTGTAAATACAGATAACATGTTTAGAGACAATAAAAGGTTGCTTGCATTAATCACTTTCCATCATCAGTCCCTGGGCCCTTTAGTTGCCATATTTACCATTTGTTCTGTAGATTATGGCCGTTTCTGAGCCAGGAGTAGAGGAAGCAGAGCTGGGGAGGACCAGAGCTGGGGTATTCATACCAACATCCTGGACTGCAGGGGACACAGCTGAATCTAGGGGGTAAAGGCAACCAGTTTTCAGGAGCCCTGGAACACCCAGCTTGTGAAGCACATGCACACCTAGCTGTCCTCACTGAGGCCTAATTTTCACCAAGACATTCCAGATAAATTCTTTCCACAATAGCAAACTCACACTAGGGTTGAGTGGAAGCAAACATGGCTGTAACAAGTCTATTCACTTAACTTCTTTGAGCCTCAGTTTCCTTTTATATAAAATAAGGATGATAACACTTACCTAGTGGAGTTAGCAGATGCTTAAATGAAATTGCATTTACGGTATGGCTGGCTCAGGGTCTAACAGGGAAGTCATTCAATCCCTGCTGTACTAGCTGCAGACCTGAGAAATACAGCAGAATCAAAACTAAAACTACATTTAAGAACCTTGAATCAAAAATATGTCATTCCATTAACATTGATATAAAATTTTAAAAATATTCCTTGGGAAAAGATCTTAGGAATTCCTTGGGAAAAGATGCTTTTGATCCCCAAGATTAAAATAAAGCTATCACTTCACAATTATTTACTAGACACATTTAAAAAATAAATAGGTAGAAGGTGGAGTAAGATGATAGAATAGAATTCTCCAGAAATGGTCTCCCCGAAGGAGCATCAAATTGAACAACTGTCTATGCAAGAAAACACTTTCACAAGAGCTAACCAAGTGAGAGATCACAGCACCTGCTTTTAACATGAAAACAAGGAAAGATGATTGAAGAAGGGAGGAAGGACAGTCTTGCATTGCCTATGACACCTCTCCCCCAGCCACAGGAAATGCATCTCCGAGAGAGAATCTAATGGGTTGGGGACAAGGAGGAAAGTGTAGAACTTCATATTGAAACTTAGTACCAGTCTTGCCATAGCGACACACGGCACTGGACAGAACCCCACAGCACTTGATTCCAGGCTGGCGCCCACAAAAGAAGCAGTTAGACCCACCTTGGGCCACAAGGGAATCAGCTGCCCCCTCAGGAAGAACCCACCAAAATTCTGGCCGGCTTTATCACTGGAAATTTCTTAGGCTTCAAATAAATTTCAGTGGCAGGCAGGCTGTAGTGACAGCAGTCCTTGGGCAAGCCCTGATGCTGCATAGATCTGGAAGACCCTGGACTTGAGGTGTGAGCCAGTATGACGACAGCAGCTGCAGCAGCTATGGGAATGCCTGTATCACGCCTCTCCACACTCCAGGCAGTGCAGCCTGAAGACAGATTCCTTTTGCTTGGGGTAAAGAAAGGGAAGTAAGCTAGGGGCTTTACCTGGGAATGCAGAGAATAATCCACGATCTCCCCCAAGTCTACAGGGCTGGGGACCTAGGAATCTGTAAGAATTGCAGTGTACCTGGGCCTGGGGTGCCCTGTAGTACAAACATGGCTGCAGTGATCACTGGCTTAGGGAACTCATCAGCCCACTTTGAATTCCCAGAAGGTCCTCTGAAGGGCAGGTACAAACAAGACCTGACTGCAAAGGCTGGAATAAATACCTTATCCTTCAATGCCCGGATATTGACAAACATTGACAGTATCAATAACATGGAAGTCAATATGACCTCAACAAATGGACCAAGTAAGGCACCCAGTGACCAACCCTGGAGAGATGGAGATGTGTAACCTCCCACGGAATTTAGAATAGCTATTTTTGAGAAAGCTAAGTGAACTTCAAGAAAACACAGAGAAACAATTCAGAAATTTTTTTTTTTTTTTTTTTTTTTTTTTTTGAGACGGAGTCTTGCTCTGTCCCCCAGGCTGGAGTGCAGTGGCCGGATCTCAGCTCACTGCAAGCTCCGCCTCCCGGGTTCACGCCATTCTCCTGCCTCAGCCTCCCAAGTAGCTGGGACTACAGGCGCCCGCCACCTCGCCCGGCTAGTGTTTTGTTTTTTTTTTTAGTAGAGACGGGGTTTCACCAGGTTAGCCAGGATGGTCTCGATCTCCTGACCTTGCGATCCGCCCGTCTCGGCCTCCCAAAGTGCTGGGATTACAGGCTTGAGCCACCGCGCCCGGCCTATATCAGAAATTTAACAAGGATACTGAAGTAATAAAAAAAAAAAAATCAAACAGATCCTGGAGCTGGAAAATGCATTAGTGGGTCTCAGCAGAACTGATCAAGCAGAAGAAAGAATTAGTGAGCATGAAAACAAGCTATTTGAAAATACAGTCAGAGGAGAAAAAAGAATGAGAAGGAACACAGAATGTTTAAGGGATCTAGAGGAGGGCCTCAAAAGGGAAACTCAAAGATTCATTGGCCTTAAAGAGGGGATTGAGAAGGTGCAAAGAGTAGAAAGCTTATTCAAAGAAATAATCTTTTTTTTTTTTTAATACTTTAAGCTCTACGGTATATGTGCACAACATGCAGGTTTGTTGCATATGTATACATGTGCCATGTTGGCTTGCTGCACCCATCAACTCGTCATTTACATTAGGTATTTCTCTTAACACTATCCCTCCCCCAGCCCCCCACCCCACAACAGGCCCTGGTGTGTGATGTTCCCCTCCCTGTGTCCCTGTGTCAACTCCCACTTAAGAGTGAGAATGTGTAGAGTTTGGTTTTCTGTCCTTGTGATATTTTTCTGAGAATTATGGTTTCCAGCTTCATCCATGACCCTGAAAAGACATGAACTCATCCTTTTTTATGGCTGCATAGTAGTCCTTGGTGTATATGTGCCACATTTTCTTTATCTAGTCTATTATTGATGGACATTTGGGTTGGTTTCAAGTCTTTGCTGTTGTGAATAGTGCCGCAATAAACATAGATGTGTGTGTGTCTTTATAGCAGAATGATTCATAATCCTTTGGGTATATACCCAGTAATGGGATTGCTGGGTCAAATGGTATTTCTAGTTCTAGATCCTTGAGGAATTGCCACGCTGGCTTCCACAATGGTTGAACTAATTTATACTCCTGCCAATGGTGTAAAAGCGTTCCTATTTCTCCACATCCTCTCCAGCATCTGTTGTTTCCTGACTTTTTAGTGATCGTCATTCTAACTGGCGTGAATGGTATCTCATTGTTTTGATATGGTTTTGATTTGCGTTTCTGTGAAGTCAGGTAGCATGATGCCTCCAGCTTTGTTCTTTTTGCTTAGGATTGTCTTGGCAATGCGGGCTGTTTTTTGGTTCCATATGAACTTTAAAATAGTTTTTTCCAATTCTGTGAAGAAAGTCACTGGTAGCTTGATAGGGATAGCATTGAATCTATAAATTACCATGTGAATGGTTTTGATTTGCATTTCTCTGATGACCAGTGATGATGAGCATTTTTTCATATGTCTCTTGGATGAGTAAACGTCTTCTTTTGAGAAGTGTCTGTTTATATCTTTTGCCCAATTTTTGATGGGGTTGTTTGTTTTTTTCTTGTAAATTTGTTTGAGTTATTCGTAGATTCTGGATATTAGCCCTTTGTCAGATGGATAGATTGCAAAAATTTTCTTCCATTCCATAGGTTCCTTGTTCATTCTGATGATAGTTTCTTTTGCTGTGCAGAAGCTCTTGAGTTTATTAGATCCCATTTGTCAATTTTGGCTTTTGTTGCCATTGCTTTTGGTGTTTTAGTCATGAAGTCTTTGCCCATGCCTATGTCCTGAATGGCATTGCCTGGGTTTTCTTCTAGGGTTTTTATGGTGTTACTTCTTACATTTAAGTCTTTAATCCATCTTGAGTTAATTTTTGTGTGAGGTGTAAGGAATGGATCCAGTTTCAGCTTTCTACATATGGCTAGCTAGTTTTCCAGCACCATTTATTAAATAGGGAATCCTTTCCCCATTGCTTGTTTTTGTCAGGTTTGTCAAATATCAGATGGTTGCAGATGTGTGGTGTTATTTCTGAGGATTCTGTTCTGTTCCATTGGTCTATATCTCTGTTTTGGTACCAATACCATGCTGTTTTGGTTACTGTAACCTTGTAGTATAGTTTGAAGTCAGGTAGCATGATGCCTCCAGCTTTGTTCTTTTGGCTTAGGATTGTCTTGGCAATGTGGGCTCTCTTTTGGTTCCATATGAACTTTAAAGTAGTTTTTTTCCAATTCTGTGAAAAAAGTCACTGGTAGCTTGACGGGGATAGCATTAAATCTATAAATTACCTTGGGCAGTATGGCCATTTTCATGATATTGATTTTTCTTATCCATGAGCATGGAATGTTCTTATATTTGTTTATGTCCTCTTTTATTTTGTTGAGCAGTGGTTTGTAGTTCTCCTTGAAGAGGTCCTTCACATCCCTTGTAAGTTGGATTCCTAGATATTTTATTCTCTTTTAGTAATTGTGAATGGGAGTTCACTCATGATTGGCTCTTTGTTTATCTGTTATTGGTGTATAGGAACGCATGTAATTTTTGCACATGGATTTTGTATCCTGAGATTTTGCTGAAGTTGCTTATCAGCTTAAGGAGATTTTGAGCTGAGACGATGGGGTTTTCTAAATATACAATCATATCATCTGCAAACAGAGACAATTTGACTTCCTCTTTTCTTAATTGAATACCCTTTATTTCTTTCTCCTGCCTGATTGCCCTGGCCAGAACTTCCAATACTATGTTGAATAGGAGTGGTGAGAGAGGGCATCCCTGTCTTGTGCCAGTTTTCAAAGGGAATGCTTCCAGTTTTGGCCCATTCAGTATGATATCGGCTGTAAGTTTGTCATAAATAGCTCTTATTATTTTCAGCTATGTTCAATCAATACCTAGTTTATTGACAGCTTTTAGCGTGAAAGGCTGTTGAATTTTGTCAAAGGCGTTTTCTGCATCTATTGAGAGAATCATGTGGTTTTTGTCATTGGTTCTGTTTATGTGATGGATTACATTCATTGATTTGATTATGTTGAACCAGCCTTGTATCCCAGGGATGAAGCTGACTTCATCATGGTGGGTAAGCTTTTTGATGTGCTGCTGGATTCAGTTTGCCAGTATTTTATTGAGGATTTTCACATCTATGTTCATTAGGGATATTGGCCTAAATTTATCTTTTTTCATTTTGTCTCTGCCAGGCTTTGGTGTCAGGATGATGCTGGCCTCATAAAATGAGTTAGGGAGGATTCCGTCTTTTCCTGTCAATTGGAATAGTTTCAGAAGGAATGGTACCAGCTCCTCTTTGTACCTCTGGTAGAATTCGGCTGTGAATCTATCTGGTCCTGGAATTTTTTTGCTTGGTAGGCTATTAATTATTGCCTCAACTTCAGAACCTGTTTTTGGTCTATTCTGGGATTTGAATTGTTCCTTATTTAGTCTTGGGAGGGTGTGTGTATCCAGGAATTTATCCATTTCTTCTAGATTTTTTAGTTTATTTGCATAGCGGTGTTTATAGTATTCTCTGATGGTAGTATTTCTGTGGGATTGGAGGAGATATCCCCTTTATCATTTTTTATTGCGTCTATTTGATTCTTCTCTGTTTTCTTCTTTATGAGTCTTGCTAGTGGTCTATTTTGTTGATCTTTTCAAAAAACCAGCTCCTGGATTCATTGATTTTTTGAAGGGTTTTTTGTGTCTCTATCGCCTTCAGTTCTGCTCGGATCTTAGTTATTTCTTGTCTTCTGCTAGCATTTGAATTTGTTTGTTCTTGCTTCTCTAGTTCTTCTGATTGTGATGTTAGGGTGGCTATTTTAGATCTTTCCTGCTTTCTCTTGTGGGCATTTAGTGCTATAAATTTCCCTCTACACACTGCTTTAAATGTGTCCCAGAGATTCTGGTATGTTGTGTCTTTGTTCTCATTGGTTCCAAAGAACATCTTTATTTCTGCCTTCATTTCGCTATTTACCCAGTAGTAATTCAGGAGCAGGTTGTTCAGTTTCCATGTAGTTGTGCGGTTTTGAGTGAGTTTCTTAATCCTGAGTTCTAATTTGATTGTACTGTGGTCTAAGAGACAGTTTGTTGTGATGTCTGTTCTTCTATATTTTCTGAGGAGTGCTTTACTTCCAACTATGTGGTCAATTTTGGAATAAGTGCAATGTGGTGCTGAGAAGAATGTATATTCTGGTGCTTTGGGGTGGAGAGTTCTGTAGATGTCTGTTAGGTCTGCTTGGTGCAGAGCCGAGTTCAATTCCTGGATATCCTTTTTAACATTCTGTCCCGTTGGTCTGTCTAATGTTGACAGTGGGGTGTTAAAGTCTCCCATTATTATTGTTGGGGAGTCTACATCTCTTTTTAGGTCTCTCAGGACTTGCTTTATGAATCTGGGTACTCCTGTATTGGGTGTATATATATTTAGGATAGTTAGCTCTTCCTGTTGAATTGATCCCTTTACCATTATGTAATGGCCTTCTTTGTCTCTTTTGATCTTTGTTGGTTTAAAGTCTGTTTTATCAGAGACTAGGATTGCAACCCCTGCTTTTTTTTTTTGCTTTCCATTTGCTTGGTAGATCTTCCTCCATCCCTTTATTTTGAACGTGTCTTTGCATGTGAGATGGGTCTCCTGATTACAGCACACCAATGGGTCTTGACTCTTTATCCAATTTGCCAGTCTGTGTCTTTTAATTGGGGCATTTAGCCCATTTACATTTAAGGTTAATATTGTTATGTGTGAATTTGATCCTGTCATTATGATACTAGCTGGTTATTTCACCCATTAATTGATGCAGTTTCTTCATAACATAGATGGTCTTTACAATTTGACATATTTTTGCAGTGGCTGGTACCGGTTGTTCCTTTCCATTTTTAGTACTTTCTTCATAAGGCAGGCCTGGTGGTGCCAAAATCTCTAAGCATTTGCTTGTCTGTAAAGGATTTTATTTCTTCTTCACTTATGAAGCATCGTTTGGCTGGATATGGAATTCTGGGTTGAAAATTCTTTTCTTTAAGAATATTGAATATTGGCCCCACTCTCTTCTGGTTTATAGGGTTTCTGCCAAGAAATCTGCTGTTAGTCTGATGGACTTCCCTTTGTGGGTAACCTGACCTTTCTCTCTGGCTGCGCTTAACATTTTTTCCTTCATTTCAACCCTGGTGAAACTGACAATTGTGTATCTTGGGGTTGCTCTTCTCAATGAGTATGTTTGTGGTGTTCTCTGTATCTCCTAAATTTGAGTGTTGGCCTGCCTTGCTAGGTTGGGGAGGTTCTCCTGGACAATATCCTGAAGAGTGTTTTCCAACTTGGTTTCATTCTCCCCATCATTTTCATGTACACCAATCAGACGTAGACTTGGTCCTTTCATGTAGTCCCATATTTCTTGAAGGCTTTGTTCATTTCATTTTACTCTTTTTTCTCTAATCTCGTCTTCTTGCTTTATTTCATTAATTTGATCTTCTATCACTGATATCCTTTATTCCATTCGATCAAATCAGCTATTGAAGCTTGTGCATGCTTCACAAGGGTCTCGTACTGTGGTTTTCAGCTCCTTCAGTTCATTTAAGCTCTTCTCTACACTGTTTATTCTAGTTAGCCATTCATCTATTCTTTTTTCAAGGTTTTCAGCTTCCTTGCAATGAGTTACAACATGCTCCTTCAGTCTGGAGAAGTTTGGTATTACCGACCTTCTGAAGTCTACTTCTGTCACCTCGTCAAGCTCATTCTCCATCCAGTTTTGTTCCCTTGCTGGTGAGGAGTTGTGTTCCTTTGGAGGAGAAGAGGTATTCTGGTTTTTGGAATTTTCAGTCTTTCTGCTCTGGTTTCTCCCCATCTTTGTGGTTTTATCTACTA
Organism: Macaca mulatta; assembly: GCF_049350105.2. Taxonomy (NCBI): domain Eukaryota; kingdom Metazoa; phylum Chordata; class Mammalia; order Primates; family Cercopithecidae; genus Macaca; species Macaca mulatta. The sequence goes on from NC_133406.1 coordinate 119,082,824, forward strand.
CTTTGGTCTTTAATATTGTTGACTTATGGATGGGGTTTTGGTGTGGATGTCCTTTTTGTTGATGTTGATGCTATTCCTTTCTGTTTGTTAATTTTCCTTCTAACAGGCAGATCCCTCAGCTGTGGGTCTGTAGGAGTTTTCTGGAGGTCCACTCCAGACCCTGTTTGCCCGGATATCACCAGCAGGGGCTGCAGAACAGCAAATATTGCTGCCTGATCCTTCCTCTGTAAGCTTCGTCCCAGAGGGGTACCCATCTGTATGAGGTGTCTTGTCAGCCCCTACTGGGAGGTGTCTCCCAGTTAGGCTACAGAGTGGTCAGGGACCCACTTGAGGAAGCTGTCTGTTTGTTATTGGAGCTCTAACGCTGTGCTGGGAGAACCACTGCTCTCTTCAGAGCTGTCAGGCAGGGACTTTTAAGTCTGCAGAGCTGTCTGCTGCCTTTTATTCAGATATGCCCTGCCTCCAGAGGTGGAATCTAGAGAGGCAGGAGGCCTTGCTAAGCTGTGGTGGGCTCCACCCAGTTTGAGCTTCCCTACCACTTTGTTTACACTGTAACCGTAGAATCGACTACTCAAGCCTCAGCAGTGGGGGATTCCCCCTTCCCCTGCTGTGCTGCAGTATCCCAGGTTGATCTCAGACTGCTGCACTAGCAGCAAGCAAGGCTCCATGGGCTTGGGACCCACCAAGTCAGGCACAGGAGGGAATTTCCTGGTCTGTCAGTTGTGAAGACAGGGGAAAAAGTGCAGTATTTGGGCAGGAGTGTTCTGCTCCTCCAGGTACAGTCACTCACAGCTTCCCTTGGCTAGGAAAAAGAAATACTCCAAACCTTTGCACTTCCCAGGTGAGGTGACACCCCACCCTGCTTTGGCTCATCCTCCATGGGCTGCACCCACTGTCCAACCAGTCCCAGTGAGATGAACAAGGTACCTCAGTTGGAAATGCAGAAATCACCCATATTCTACATCGATCTCGCTGGAAGCTGTAGAATGGAGCTGTTCCTATTTGGCCATCTTGGAAGCAACCCTCTTTTTTTTTTTTCTTTTTTTCTTTTTTGTATTTTTGGTAGAGACAGGGTTTCACCATATTGCCTAGACTACTTTCAAACTCCTGAGGTCAAGCCTTTTGATAAAACAAACTTATATTTGTTTTATCTGAGTTCCCTCCTCAGGAAAGGACTCTCAGGCCCCTCCCAAAAAGCATCATAGACCTGAAACTCAGCCGATCACAGCCTCCAGACAATGAGATGCCAAACCCCTCACTCACCATGGATGCTTCCTCATCCCTCCCCAGTTCCTCTTTTCCCACACAGTTATGTTTCTTCCCTGCTATGTAAACCCCTAACTTTAGTTGATCAGGGAGACAGATTTGAGACTCATCTCCCATCTCCTCAGCTGTAGCACCTGATTAAAGCCTTCTTCCTTAGCAATATTCAATGTCTCAATTTTTGGCATTCTGTGTGCTGAGCAGCAGGACCTACACTGGACCCCTGGGGTTTTGGTAAAAATACATGTATACTTTTAAAAACCACAATTAATGGGTTGTGGTATATTGAGAAACTGGAATGGCATCAACTTGGCCAATTCTGAGAAAACACACTGTGCTTAAGTGTCAGGGCCCTGCTTCCTGACCTTGACAGTATATGGTTCATTTTGAGGCACAGCAGGGGAGTATGGCCTGGTTTAAGTGTTTTATAAAAATGTAAAACATGGCTGATTACTTTTTGTTTTAAATCCAACAAATTTCCATTTCTGGTGAGAAAATCTTGCCAAAACCAACCAAACAAATGTGTAGAAGTATATGAAGAAGAAAATGAAAGATTCCCTGCCTCCCAATCCCCCTTGCTTGGTGTCAGCCATTGTTTATTACATGGAGGAAGGGGGCAAGGCACCCAGGAAGTCCCAAGTCCTGTTCTGACAATCATCTGGCCTCCCTGGGCAAAGGAAAAAGAGGGAAGGCAAAAAGAATATAACACTACTATTTGCCGAAATTTTCCCTTGGTGCAGGAAGCTCTGGTAAACTGAGAGAGTATGTTTTCCATGAGGGAGGCCTCAAGGGCTCTTCTCTGGCCCTAAGCCCCAACTGGATTTTGCCTCATTTTCCGAGGAGCAAATGAAATGATAAAAGTTGATCAATGGAGAGGGCAGAGAGAAAGAGAGAGGATGACTCCTCCCTCGCAGGTCCACCTCCCTCAGTGTTGCTTGAGGGATCAGAAGAAATGCTTTAACATAGGTGCGTGAGAACTATGGCTGCTAAGTATGAACTCAGTTACCTCCAGCTATGAGCTAGTGTGAGGGTCCATGGTGTAATGGTGAGCGCTGTGGACTCTGAATACAATGATCAGAGTTCGAGTCTCAGTGGGACCTTTCTGTATAATTCCCATGAAGTTCCTCTCTATTGCTCCCTAAGCGGAATGGGGGAAATTGCCCCAGTCGTGGTCATCAACCCTCCAGGCCACTGGCTGTGTGCAATTGGAGTCCCAGACCCAGCGACCCAGCAAGACCCCTCCCTTCTCAGGGTGACCCTGGCCTCCAGGTGACAGGTCTCCTCCACTAAAAAGGCTGCCTCCCCTCAATCATAGACCCCGAGTTTTCTTTTACTCACATCATTGGGCCGCTGCCCTGTGTCTCTTAGGAAGAAATGACCCATATGAAAAACTTTACTTCCGGGATGCCCTAATCCCTTCATCCCTGAGGACGGCACAGTTTTTAATCTCCTGATCTTGGGTCCAGTACGAATGTGTGCGTTTCATTTTGTTTTCATGGGATCCCCTCCAACCAGCTGCCAGTAGATTCCTATCCTTGGGGTCTCTGTGGACGGACACTAGATCCTGCTCTTGTCCCAAATCCTCTCTCCAGGGAATTGCCTCCCTTAGCCTCCTAAATCAGCCAATATTTAGATTTGAGCCTGGGATCCCAGCATCTGTGGAGAACAGAGGTTCCTGATCCCTGGCCAGCTCTCCCGCAGTGAAGGGCAGAGGAGCAGAGCAGCTGGGAGGGGCAAGTCCAGGGCCCTGGGCAACCCCCTTCTTCCTGCCCAGACTCTGCTCCAAGGAGAAGTTGCCTTAGGACCAGATCAGATGAGAACTCTTTTGTTCTCTTCTCAGCAGAAAAATTTAGGCAAGAGCTCTGGTGGACCTTCCTAGCTCATAAAAATGGTGTGGCCAAATCTCTCCAGTTCTGGAAATGTCCAAGGTTACCAAGTGTTTTGAGGGCTCACTTTGGAGCCTCTGTAAAGGAGGGATCTGGGCCCATGGAAGGTACCTGAGGGATGCAGGGGAGAGAGGAGAAAAGAGCAGATAGGAGGGAGGAGAGAAGGAGGGAGGGGGAGAAAGGGTATGTGGGGGCCAGGAACGAGGATTCACCCTGATGGTTCAGTGACTGCTCCCTGCCCCCAAGGTTCCCACTGTGGCACCTTCCAGCAGGTGGTTTCCATCTCTTATTGGTGTCCTAAGAACTCGGCTCTACGGAACGGTCCCACCCTATTTGGCATGAGTCCCGGCAGTTTCTTTTCATCGTTTGGGGGATGAGATGGGGGTATATAGGTTTGCAAATGACTAGGAGCTAAGTCAGGACCTTGTGGAGCTGCTCAGAGTTAACTGTCAAGTAGCCTCCTTCCCCCCTTCCCTTGCAGGATGATTGCCTGCAAGACAGGGCCTGGAGAAGGCCAGGGCACCCAAGGCCACAGAAATGCCCAGGGATGAGTCCCGGCTGGAGATGCCTTGGCTGAGCTGACTGTGCACTTCCAGGGCACACAGGGCAGGGACTCTGGGGGTCTGGCCAGGAGACTGAGCAAGGGGACCAGGGAGGTTATGCTGAAGGCTTCTGCACAGCAAGGCAGACATTCTTCTTGGACCCCCAACTAAAATCAAGTCTTCCACCTCCTCTTCCTAAAGACCCTTTACTGCAGCTATTCCTTTACTAGAACTAGAAGTTTATAGTACATAGATTTCAGTGCCCTCATCTGGCCAACCATCCTCAGCTGCCAATGCCCAAGGTAACCTCCCTCCCTACCAGACTTGAACTCAGGACCTTACCTTAAGGAGATGTCCTGTTCTTTCTTTCCCACCAGAACTGCCCTGGCCCAGACCCCATTTCTGTCTGGTGACAAGGACAGTCCCCTCACCAGTCTCCGAGGTTGGAGAGGGCAGATTTTCCTCAGCTCCCTGCCCCTGAGAGACCCCAAGAGTCCTGTGTGGCTCCAGCCCACAGAGGGATATCCATGGCCCATATCTCTCAAAACTCTCCCCTCCCACTCTGAATCCACCCTCTACTGCATGCTCCCCTCACAGAACAGACACCGTTTTTTTCGTGTCCTTGTTTTGCCCACCCGTACCCCAGATTGACTTTTCTGTCTTAGAACTACCTGTCCCTCTTTGGACAGTGTCTTCCTGGTACTACACATGAAGATGTCCCACTCACCCCTGCTCAAGGAGTGAGTGCCTGACCTCAGCTGGGCCCATCAGATCCAGTACTTACCTGGAATAGGAAAAAGATGGGGAGGGTGACCAAAGATTACAAAAATCTCTGAAGCTTCTCCACTTGAGAGAGAGAACCTGAAGATACTGGCCTTTCATTCCTGCTATGTATATCCAATGTGACTGAACTCTGAATAAAATGTACAAGTTATAACAATGCAGTAATTGACCCAGCAAACTAGGACACAAACATGTTAGAGGGTGAGGTAGTGAGAGGCATGTTTGGGTGGGGGATGGTGATGAGCAAGTATGTGAAGGAGAGATAGTGCCTAAACTTGAAAATCAAAAAGTTATAATATCTATTTAAACATAAGGAGATAAATAACCAAATAATTGCTTCATGTGATGAAAGTCTGGGAGTACACAAGGGGACTGCTGTTTTATTAAACAAATTTTCAAGTATATATAACTTTGCTAAAGTATCCAAATAAAAAAATTCCTTTCCCATATATGTATGTGTGAATATATGTATGTATATACATATATATATTTGCATTCATTGTATTTTGAATATAAATTTTTATACAGTCATATTAATCCCTCTTTTCACTTAAGGATTTGAGTTTGATGTCATGCATACAATGTGATCCCACTGTATGACTACAGAAATGTTGGCAAAAGTAAGTTCAGAGCAAATGGTAGGCAAGTACTTCCCAGTTTTGGCCAGAAGATGGAGAAAGAAAAGAATTCTCATAAAATGTTAAAAGTATGACTTGTTATATCTTCTCTTCCCAGTAATTTAGACAGAAATTAGCAAAATCAGAAATGTATAAACACTTTGGTCTGACGATTCCGTCTCCAGGTGTCTACAGAGAAATAGACAAGCGATGCACAACAGATGCATGTGTCAGTCTGGTTCCTGCAGTTGTATTTGTAATAATACACATTGGAGCAATTTCAAGGCCGTCGGTTAGAGAATGTCTAAAGAATGGTTCATTCACATCAAGAAGGACATTTCAAAGATCAAAGCCTGATGAAAATTCTGGAGGCCCTGATGCTGATAGGAGCTCATGCGTGTTGACCAATTACTATATGACAGGCATTGGCTCCACACTTTTCCTGCACTGCTCATTTAAACTTTGGAAAACCTAAGTGTTCTGATTTAGCCCATTGAACAGATAGAAATGGAGGCACAGAAGATTAATGTGTTTAACTTCAAACCCTGGCAGATTAGGTTTTTCACCCAGAGCCTGTGGCTTCACCATAGGTGTGATTCAGGTTCTGTCGTTCTCCACTTTAGGAAGTTCCAGTATTCCAAATATGAGAAGCTGAGAAAACAAACAAACTCAAAACCCTAAAAACCAGGATAAGATTGAGTAGACGTTTGTTGGGTGTGGATTAAAAATGGACTTCTTTTGCCCCAAGCAACAAAGAGGCACCTTGGAAAATAAACAAGAGACAGGAAAAAGAGAAGCTTTAAGATATATTTGGTCCAAGGAAGAGACTCTTCAGATGGAAGGTCATGTCAGCTAGAAACATTAATGTCACTGGATGGGCTCAAACCACTGACTTTTCAGTCCAACATCCAATAGCACTAACCTAGTGTTCCAGAGACACTGATTGTTAAACAGTGAAAGCTGTTGCTCAATTGTGTCATCCATAATTGTCAAATATCGCCATTTAGTAGCACAAGGAAGTATTCTCTGTTGCCAAGCTAGAGTACCCATAACTGTTCTGTTTTGTTGAACATTCTTCCCCACCACAAACCCTCTTTAGAAGACCGGGGGCTCCTAAAACATTGAGGCTGAGAGTCCTGTCCCTGTGCATGTTTGGGCATTGACCCAGGGCCAAATCTGTGGGAGACTCCTCCACGCACATGCCAGGTCCCCAGGTGACAACTGCAGTCTCTGGATCTGAGGTCATCCACTTTCCCATTCCTAGCTCACCTCACCCATCGTGAAGCCTGGTTAGTATTGCCAGAGACCTGAGTGGGCAGGTGCCCACACCAAAGACAGAACCTGCCATGTGCCCACCTTGCTGATCCCTCCATCCTTCTAGACAAAGGCTTTGTGAGCCAGGGACCTTGGGTTTGCTCACAAGGCAGCCCCTCACCTAGTAGGCATTAGCTCATTATGTATATGTATATGTATATGTATATGTATATGTATATGTATATGTATATGTAGTCCTCAGGTTGTATTCCTTAAATATATATAATATATATAATTCCTTAAATATATATTTTAGTACAAAATTTTTTAAAGATTCCTTTAATAAACATATACAATAACATCAAGAAGTATCAACTACATAGCAAAGATGTGAAAGTCAGCCAGACTCGCAATAGCATCAAGAAATATAAACTACATAGAAAAGATGTGAAAGCCAGCCAGGTTCGGCTTCAAATCCCAGCACTTTGGAAGGCTGTGGCAGGAGGGTTGCTTGAGCTCAGAGGCTTGAAACTAGCCTAGGCAACATAGTGAGACCTCATCTCTACTGAAAATCAGAAAAATTATCCAGGTGTGGTGGTGTGAGCCTGTAGTCCTAGGTACTCAGTGGATGAAGCCCTAGGATGTCATAGATCTGAGAATTTCATGCTGCAGTGAGCTGTGTTCGTGCCACTGTACTCCAGCCTGAGTGAAAGAGTGAGATTGTGTCTAGAAACAAAGGAAAAAAAAAAAAAGATGTGAAAGCCTATATATTGAAGACTACCAAGTATTGCTGAGAGCAGTTAAAGACCTTTGGAATAGAGAATGTTCCTACTTGCATTTCAAGATTGCTTTTGTTTTGGGGGGACACTTGCTATCTTTTAGGAATATGAAGTTCTTCTTAGGCATTTCTGTAAAGAAGGCCACTTTTTGATAGGACTGTATTGAATCTGTGGATTGCTTTGAGTTGTATTTTTATCTTCACCATGTTACAACTTCCAACCCATGAACACAAGATGTCTTTCCATTGATTTAGGTCTTCCTTAATCTCCTCAAGCAATGTTCTGTAGTTGTCTGTGTACAAGTACTACACCTTCTCGAACAAATTTATTCCCAGGCATGTTATTCTTACAGGTGCTATTATACATGAAATCATTGTGTCAATTTTCTTCTCAGATTGTTCATTGCTAAAACAACTGATTGCTTGCTGAAAGTTTGCTGAATTCACTTATTAACTCTAGTAGTGTGTGTGTGTGTGTGTGTGTGTGTATGTGTGTGGTCTCTGTGTGCATGTATGTGTGTTTGCATTTGTATGTATTATTTGGGATTTTCTACATATAGAATCACACCATCTGCAAATTGAGATCATTTTGTTTTCTGTTCAAAAATATTTTTTCTCATGTTTATTTTTGAAAGATAATTTGGCCAGGGGTAGAATTGTAGGCAATAGTTTTTCTTTTTTTAAGTACTTTATTGCCAACTTCTTGTTTGTAAAGTTTCCTATGAGAAATCTTACGCCATCCTTATATTTAGTGCTCTGTATGTAACATGCTCTTTCCCCTTTTACTACTTTTTTCCTTTTGATCACTGGTTTTGATGGATTTGATTAAGGTGTTCCTTGGTGAAGTTTTCTTCATGTTTCTTGTTCTTAGAATAATCATGTTTCTGTAATATTTGAAGTTTATGCTTTCCATGGAGCTTCTAAATCTTTCATCCAGTATGTTTTAAGTATCTTTGTCTCTCTTCTCCACTACACGCCCTTCAGGGATTCCATTTAGCCCTATACTAGGGTGTTTAAAGTTTTTATGCTGATGGTCCTTTTAGTTTTCAAGTCATTTGTTACTGTGTGTTTCATTTATGTTAGTTTCAACTTCTATTCCCTCTAGTTCAATAATCTTCTCTTCTGCAATGTTTAATCCAGTGCTTTCTTCCATTTCAGACTGTAAATCATAGATTTTATCTACATAATTTGATATTTTAAAAAATCTTCAATCTCTCCATTTAATTAAAATACAATTATACTAACTGCTCTAATGCCCTTCTCTTCTATTTCCAACATGTGTGTCAATTTCAAGTAGATTATTAGATTCTTCATTGTGTGTCATGTTTTCCTGTTTCTTTGGCTGCTTGATATTCTTTTATTTTATTTATTTATTTTTGGGGATGGAGTTTCACTCTTGTTGCCCAGACTGAAGTGCAATGGTGTAATCTCAGCTCACTGCAACCTCTGCCGCCCAGGCACACGAGTGATTCTCTTGTCTCAGCCTCCCAATTGCTCAGATTACAGGCATGTGCCCCCATGCCCGGCTAATTTTTTTGTATTTAGTAGAGACGGGGTTTCACCACGCTAGTCAGGCTGGTCGTGACCTCCTGACCTCAGGTGATCCACCTGGTTGCTTGATATTCTTAGATTTGATGCTGGAGCTTTGGTGTCAATGCTCAAAAGTGCCCAAAAACACCACTCGACCTCAGTGTCTATGCACACCCAAGCTTTTGCAACAGGAGAGGAAGAGAGAGCAGAGATGAGTGTGCTACAATATGCTGGTAGAGGGTACCCCAATTATGCTTGGGGCTTTCCTATGCCTCATGGAAAGATGTGCCTTCCTTAATTTTTCCCATAAGAACCCCCCTACTTCATGCCCTGTCTCTCTGTCCAAACACCAGGACAGTCCTCTCACCAGCCTCAACTACCCAATGGATTGACAAACGTCCAAATATGACTCAGTGGAGAAGGCATTCTCTTGTCAACAAATTGTGTAGAAACAACTGGACATGCATATCCCCAAAGGAAAAAAATTCACCTGAACCTCAATACTCACTCAAAGGCTAACTCAAAATGGATTATGCAACTAAACTATAAAACTAGAAAAAGTACAGCAGAAAATATAAGACAAAATCTTCACGATACAGAGTTAGGCAAAGTGATCTTTGTTATCAATAAACACAAACCATTAAAGAAAACATTGATAAATTCAACTTTATAAAAATTAAAAGTTTTTGCTCAACACAAGACAGTAATAAGAGAACAGATATAAGCTGCAGACTGGAAGAAAAACAGTGGAAATCACAAATATGACAAAGGGCATGTGTGATAGTTACTTGTACGTGTCACTGTGACCGAGCACCAGGTGCTGGGACATTTGGCCAAACATGATTCTGGTTGTGTTCCAGAGAGTGTTTCAGATACGAGTAACATTGGGATGGGCAGACTAAGTGAAGCAGATTGGCCTCCTTAATGGGGGTGGGACTCATACAATCAATCAAAGGCCAGGAGAGAATTAAGAGGCCTAATGGGAAACAAATGCTTTCCTGGGTATCCAGCTTTCCTTCCATCTTGGGAATTTCAGCCTCCATAATCTCAGAAGCAAATTCATATATATATACACACACATATACATTTCATAGGTATGTGACTGTACACAATTGAAGTTCTGCATTTGAAGTAGGAGGATAGGAGAGAGCAAGGCCACCTAGGATGATAACAGCTGAATTTCTCAACATACACTTCGAAGCCCTAGGGGTTAACTTAGAGAATCAAAAATCCCACCCACAATCCTGCCCCTAAACACCAGGGCTAGGGAACACCATGGCCCTCAGGTGATTTTATTTAGCCAGGTCTGGGAGCCACACAACGGCAGAGGGAGCAGGAAACACTATGCAAATAGAGGCCAGGACAGCAGGGAGGGGCTGTTCATGACAGAACACAGGTAAAACTATCCTTGAAAAGTGAGTGTGGAGAAACACAGATCATGCCTGAGATCTGGTGGATTAGAGCACTGGCTACTGGGGAATTGAAAGGAAGGGGCTTCGCCGTGCGGAGGACCAGAGGTGCCAATCTTGGAAACGCAGAATTGCTGGGAGATGGGGAGGCGTGGACAAAGGAAGCATCCTCTGGAGACTCGTGGTGAGGAGAACAAATGAATGAAGTAACTGGCAGAAATTAGAGGTCCTGGTAGAACAAAATTGAATCCCACAATGAGAACACACACCATGTATGTCCCCCAAGGAAGACAATATCTCCTAAAAACTCAAGCACCTCATATCCAGTAATGTGATCCATGTATCAAGATCATGAGAAAAGATTATTAAATATGCTAAACTCAGCAAGACCTGATTCGTTCATGAGGACCCTGTTAAGGATTAGTACCACTCAGCAAGTGATGACTGTGACATTCACTTTTGAATAGCTCATAAGCATTAATATATTTAATTGTGGATCTAAACCAAAAACCAAGGTGGGGACAAGATGACAATCACAGAATGTCACTGGTATATGTTTAGGTTCAAATACCATTATGAGAAGTGGCAGGTAAAGAAGGTAGAAAAAAAAAACACATCATGTAATTGACTGTCATATGGAAATATTTGACTTTGAAAGTTATAATTTAAAACATATAAACCAAATATTAGAAGTGTGTCTAGTTCAAAGGGGGGAAAACTATCAAAAACATTTTTAGTGCAATATTAACCATGAGCTATACAACCCTTCCTAAATGCCAAAGGCACACACAGACAGACACACACTCACAAAGAATACAAATAACTAGAACCAAGAAATGTAGTAAATACATTCTGCTACATATGGTAAACATAGCCTACCATGTGGAAGAGATTAGAAAATAAACAGGAAAATGAAAATGTTTTTATTAATTCACATCAGTACCCATGAAAACCAATCAGCATAATAAAAGATTCCAACACTGAATGAAAAACAGTCCGACAGTCCAGAGTGACGGGCAAAAGTTTTTAATTGTATAGATTAAAATTAACTTTGGACAAAAATTAAAACTCAGGCAGAGAATTTTTTTCAACAACAGATACTAGCAAAAACAAAGGCACAGTAAAAATTGAGACAGAAAATTTCCAGGGTAGAGATATGAATCTAATAATAGACATAGGCAGGGATGATTAATAAATGATAAAATGTTTAGAGCATGATCATTAGAATACAGGACACTTATATTTTAAAAACCACTTTCCCAAATACTTCATTATAAGGAAGGTATCTCTAAAAGGGACAGATCTCCTAGACCCCTCTTTAACCAAGTAACCTGTCCTGATATCATGATCATGGTGATGGACAAACTAGACCTTCTCTGCCAGCAGATGGGCTGAGGTTGGAAACTCACAGCATTGACTTTGCAGTGTTCCCAACAAAACGTTTAGGCTGAATTTAATCATGAAGACATTTTCAGACAACTTCAGAATGTAGATCATTGAGCCAAACAGCTGACCTGTCCTCTACAAACAAGTCCATGTCACCACAATCAATGACAACAACAAAAAGATGAGGAGATATTTTGGGTTCAAAATAACTGAAGAAATGTAGCTACATTATCTTTTTACTTTTTTTGAACCCAAAGTATCTCTTTTCCTTTCTGTTGTGTGATTCATGGTGACATGGACTGTGTGAAGGAGACAGGTCAGTTGCCCTGTTCAGTGTTCTACATTCTGCAGTTGTCTGGTGATTACCTCCTATGAAACCCACGTTAAGCGTTTTCTACAAGAACATGGCATTGTTCATATTCTGTACCGGCAGAGTCCTGGGTGACATGCTGTCTCCTGCCAGCGGCTCCTGACTCCTGTTCTCTACAGGATGGAATTGAGAGGAGCAGGGCTGAGGCCTCTCAATGCTGTTTGTCCATCTAGCTGTGGTCTTCCTAAGTATCGATATCAACTGGAGGCTGAAGGACTGTGGCTTCTCTAACCAAAAGAGCCTAGTGGGTTAACAACTGTCAAGAGCAGTCAGTGGTTCTGAAATACAATCCTCAGCCAAGGATCCCTCCTGTGTTACAGATGGATCCGCTAAAACAAGCCAACACTGAAGATAGAAAGAATGGGGTTAGGTTCATTGAAACCAGGGTAACACCTTTGGATGAGCTAAACACAAAGATGACACTAACCTTGAGCAGGTGTAGAAGCTCAGAGACATGCCGGCAAAATGAAATCCCTGAAGAACTTTGTAGCTACCCAGAGATATGTGGGTATATCTTTCAAATTAGAATGTCTGACAGACCACTCCCGGCATGTGCTGCATAGTTATGTAAACGTGTCACACCTAACTTGGGTCCAATGTCTTCAGACTGAGCACAGGTTGCCACTGGCATGGTCTGAGAATAGGAATAGGGCCATGCCCACTGATCCATCCTATGTCTGGGCTTCCAAATGGAACTACAGTTTCATTCAAGCCTACATGTGCCTATAGGTCCTGCCTGCAGCAATGACATCTCTCAGCTTAGTAAGGGCTGCTTAGTGTGGGAATATGACTACCATCTGGAAGACCAGGTGGAGCCTTATCACTGTCAAAGTAAAAAACCTATTGTCCATGTCAAGGGACAAGCTAATGTGCTGTTCCTCAAATGAGTAAAAGGCACTTCTGTAGTGCTGAAATGAGTCAGGTAATTCAAAGTAAGTTGAAGAAGTCGAATAACATCTATCCAATAAGTCCTGCAAGACTCCAGGCTCTTCCACTTCCACCAGCACGCTGTTGAGCCTGGAAAAGGAGACAAAACTAAAGAAGCAGCCAGGGAAAATCAGACACCACAGAGCCCCAACTAGATTTCAGGGGTAACATGAGGAAGTGGTTAAAAAAGAAAAAGGATAGATCCATTAATGAGGTAAAACAATTATTGACTTTATGTTGGGATAGAACAGGGCCAGGTAGAAAACATTGAAAGAGAAAGACAGAGAGAGAGAGAGAGGCAGAGACAGAGAGAGACAGAGAGAGAAAGAGAGAGAGAGAAAGTGAGCTCAGTGAATTGGCCAGGTGACACACTGATAAGGGAGAAAAAGGACACTCTGAGTTGGTGCCCTCATGACACACAGCAAACAGTGATCATGAAAAGAATGAGCTCAATAGTTTTCCATAAAATGTGCTCAAAATTCGATGCAGTCACCATGAGAGTACAGCTTTTGAGGTATGGTCAACCTGTGATACGTTAGTAAATGATAAGGGGAGGAAGAAATGGAAACCTAAACGTCTACTGCAATGAAAACCAACAGCAATGTCAATAGGAGGAATTCAGCCTTCGTTGAAAACATGAAATCAAACATACTCTGTTTTCCCTGGATCTGTCGTCTCCAGGTGTTAACACAGAACTAAGCATCCACAATTGCTGAAAGTTACCTGGGGCATGGTGGGTTTTGATCTTCTTCCCCTTCTTGGTACTTTTCAATTTCTGCAATAAATTCAGACATGGACAGACACATTAAGCTGATTCCCCTACACACATACAATCCACTGTCTAATCCTCACACAGGGACCTCAGGCGCCTCAGCATGAGAATACAACACTGTGAGAGACATATTTCCAGAGGCCTGAAGGCTGGTCATGATAGAGATTCCTTGGTTTTTGTCCCAGAAACTGTGGGTAAAATGTCCCTATTCTGGCAGATCGTTATCCCAATATCATTTGTCACAAGTTTGTGCAAATGGTTATGCCATATTTTTCCAATCAATTTAAAGCAAATACCCTCAAAAGACTTCTAGGAGAAAAACTGCAATATTTAGCCCTGTCTCATCAAATACTCAGATTGTTCATGGTTGTGAGGATTTTAGACACTAAAATTAGAGTGAAAAAGGAAATCGACAAACCCTTGAGTCAAATCATAGTTCTCTGAATTTGTCACATCTGCCCAGGTCCAATGTCTTGAGAGTAGAATCAGAGTGACACAGGCATGGCCTGAGACTAGGAAGACAGCCATGCTCACTGACCAATCCCATGTCTGGGCTTCCAGGTAGAACTAGAGTTTCATTCAACCTACATGTGCCTACAGGTCCTCACTGCAGCAATGACATCTCTCAGCTCAGTAACGGCCACTTGGAGCAGGAATATGATCTCTATATGGAAGACTCAGTGGATCCTTATCACCTTCATAGAAAGGTACTCACCATCCACATCAAGAGAAAAGCCAATGTGTTGTTCCTCCAGTGAGTAAAAGAAATTTCTGTAGGGCTGGCAGGAGTCAGGCAGTTCAAGATAACTGGAAGGAGATGAATAACATCTATCCAGTGAGTCCTGCAAGACTTCAGGATCTACTACCTCCAGTAGCTCCCAGCTGAGACCGGAAAAATAGAAAAAGTAAAGAATAAGCCAGAGGAAATCAGACACAACAGAGCCTCAACTGGATTTCATGGGTAGCATTAGGAAGTGGTTAAAAAAGAAAAAGGAGAGACGTGCCCAAGATGGCCAAATAGGAACAGCTCCAGCCTCCAGCTCCCAGCGTGGCAACACAGAAGACGGGTGATTTCTGCATTTTCAACTGAGGTACCGCGTTCATCTCTCTGGGGTGTGTTGGACAGTTGGTGCTGGTCCGCAGGTGCAGCCTGACCAGCGAGAACTGAAGCAGGCGAGGCATCACCTCACCTGGGAAGCGCAAGGGGGAAGGGAATTCCTTTTCCTAGCCAAAGGAAATTGAGACAGATAACACCTGGAAAATCGGGTAACTCCCACCCTAATATTGCGCTTTATCAAGGTTCTTAGCAAACGGCACACCAGGAGATTATATCACACACCTGGCCCAGAGGGTCCCTGGCCCACAGAGCCTCCCTCATTGCTAGCACAGCAGTCTGAGATCTAACTGCAAGGTGGCAGCGAGGCTAGGGGAGGGGCGCCCTCCATTGCTGACGCTTAAGTAGGTAAACAAAGCCACTGGGAAGCTCGAATTGGGTGAAGCCCACCACAGCTCAAGGAGGCCTACCTGCCTCTGTAGACTCCACCTCTGGGGACAGGGCATAGCTAAACAAAAAGCAGCAGAAACCTCGGCAGAGGTAAATGCCCCTGTCTGACAGCTATGAAGCGAGCAGTGGATCTCCCAGCACGGAGGTTGAGGTCTGAGAACGGACAGACTGACTGCTCAAGTGGGTCCCTGACCCCTGAGTAGCCTGACTGGGAGACATCCCCCATTAGGTGCAGACCGACACCTCACACCTCACATGGCAGGGTACACCCCTGAGACGAAGCTTCCAGAGCAAGAATCAGACAGCAACACTTGCTGTTCAGCAATATTCTATCTTCTGCAGCCTCTGCTGCTGATACCCAGGCAAACAGCATCTGGAGTGGACCTCAAGCAAATGCCAATAGACCTGCAGCTGAGGGTCCTGACTGTTAGAAGGAAAACTAGCAAACAGAAAGGACACCCACACCAAAACCCCATCAGGACACCATCATCAAAGACCAAAGGAAGATAAAACCACAAAGATGGGGAAAAAGCAGTGCAGAAAGCTGGAAATTCAAAAAATAAGAGCGCGTCTCCTGCTCCAAAGGAATGCAGCTCATCGCCAGCAACAGAACAAAGCTGGATGGAGAATGACTTTGATGAGTTGAGAGAAGAAGGCTTCAGTTGATCAAACTTCTCAGAGCTAAAGGAGGAACTATGTAACCAGAGCAAAGAAACTAAAAACCTTGAAAAAGATTTGACGAATGGCTAACTAGAATAACCAACATAGAGAAGTCCTTAAAAGAACTGAGAGAGATGAAAACCATAACATGAGAACTACGTGACAAATGCACAAGCTTCAGGAACCGACTCAATCAACTGGAAGAAAGAGTATCAGCGATTGAAGATCAAATAAATGAAATGAAGCAAGAAGAGAAGTGTAGAGAAAAAAGAGTAAAAAGAAATGAACAAAGCCTCCAAGAAATATGGGATTATGTGAAAAGACCAAATCTACGTCTGATTGGTGTGCCTGAAAGTGACGGAGAAAATGTAACCAAGTTGGAAAACACTCTGCAGCATAGCATCCAGGAGAACGTCCCCAACCTAGTAAGGCAGGCCAACATTCAAATTCAGGAAATACAGAGAATGCCACAAAGATATTCCTGGAGAAGAGCAACCCCAAGACACATAATTGTCAGATTCACCAAAGTTGAAATAAAGGAAAAAATGTTAAGGGCAGCCAGAGAGAAAGGTCGGGTTACCCACAAAGGGAAGCCCATCAGACTAATAGCAGATCTCTCGGCAGAAACTCTACAAGCCAGAAGAGAGTGGGGGCCAATATTCAACATTCTTAAAGAAAAGAATTTTCAACCCAGAATTTCATATCCAGCCAAACTAAGTTTCATAAGTGAAGGAGAAATAAAATCCCTTACAGATAAGCAAATGCTCAGAGATTTTGTCACCACCAGGTCTGCCCTACAAGAGATCCTGAAAGAAGCACTAAACATGGAAAGGAACAATTGGTACCAGCCATTGCAAAAACAGGCCAAAATGTAAACTCCATCGATGATAGGAAGAAACTGCATCAACTAACGAGCAAAATTACCAGCTAACATCATAATGACATTATGATATTAAGTTCACACATAACAATATTAACCTTAAATGTAAATTGACTAAATGCTCCAATTAAAAGACACAGACTGGCAAATTGGATAAAGAATCAAGACCCATCAGTTTGCTGTATTCAGGAGACCCATCTCACATGCAGAGACACACATAGGCTCAAAATAAAGGGATGGAGGAAGATCTACCAAGCAAATGGAGAACAAACAAAAAGCAGGGGTTGCAATCCTAGTCTCTGATAAAACAGACTTCACACCATCAATGATCAAAAGAGACAAAGAAGGCCATTACATAATGGCAAAGGGATCATTCATCAGGAAGATCTAACTATCCTAAATATATATGCACCCAATACAGGAGCACCCAGATTCATAAAGCATGTCCTTAGAGACATACAAAGAGACTTAGATTCCCATACAATAATAATGGGAGACTTTCACACCCCACTGTCAACATTAGACAGATCAACAAGACAGAAAGTTAACAAGGATATCCAGGAATTGAACTCAACTCTGCACCAAGCAGACCTAATAGACATCTACAGAACTCTCCACCCCAAATCACTGGAATATACATTCTTCTCAGCACCACATCGCACTTATTCCAAAACTGACCACATAGTTGGAAGTAAAGCACTCCTCAGAAAATGTAAAAGAACAAAAATTATAACAACTGTCTCTCAGACCACAGTGCAATCAAACTAGAACTCAGGACTAAGAAACTCAATCAAAACCACTCAACTACATGGAAACTAAGCAACCTGCTCCTGAGTGACTACTGGGTACATAACGAAATGAAGGCAGAAATAAAGATGTTCTTTGAAACCAATGAGAACAAAGATACAACATATCAGAATCTCTGGGACAGATTTAAAGCAGTGTGTAGAGGGAAATTTATAGCACTAAATGCCCACAAGAGAAAGCAAGAAAGATCTAAAATTGACACTAACATCACAATTAAAAGAACTAGAGAAGCAAGAGCAAACACATTCAAAAGCTAGCAGAAGGCAAGAAATAACTAAGATCAGAGCAGAACTGAAGGAGACAGAGACACATAAAACCCTCCAAAAAATCAATGAATCCAGCAACTGGTTTTTTGAAAAGATCAACAAAATTGGCAGACTGCTAGCAAGACTAATAAAGAAGAAAAGAGAGAAGAATCAAATAGACGCAATAAAAAATGTTAAAGGGGATATCACCCCAAACCCCACGGAAATACAAACTACCATCAGAGAATACTATAAACACCTCTACACAAATAAACTAGAAAACCTAGAAGAAATGGATAATTTCCTGGACACTTACACTCTCCAAAGACTAAACCAGGAAGAAGTGGAATCCCTGAATAGACCAATAGCAGGCTCTGAAATGGAGGCAATAATTAATAGCCTACCAACCAAAAAAAGTCCAGGACCAGACGGATTCACAGCCGAATTCTACCAGAGGTACAACGAGGAGTTGCTACCATTCCTTCTGAAACTATTCCAATCAATAGAAAAAGAGGGAATCCTCCCTAACTCATTTTATGAGCCCAGCATCATCCTGATACCAAAGCCTGGCAGAAACACAACAAAAAAAGAGAATTTTAGACCAACATCCCTGATGAACATCGATGCAAAAATCCTCAATAAAATACTGGCAAACCGAATCCAGCAGCACATCAAAAAGCTTATCCACCATGATCAAGTGGGCTTCATCCCTGGGATGCAAGGCTGGTTCAACATACACAAATCAATAAATGTAATCCAGCATATAAACAGAACCAAAGACAAAAACCACATGATTATCTCAATAGATGCAGAAAAGGCTTTTGACAAAATTCAACAGCCCTTCATGCTAAAAACTCTCAAAAAATTCGGTATTGATGGAACGTATCTCAAAATAATAAGAGCTATTTATGACAAACCCACAGGCAATATCATACTGAATGGGCAAAAACTGGAAGCATTCCCTTTGAAAACTGGCACAAGACAGGGATGCCCTCTCTCACCACTCCTATTCAACATAGTGTTGGAAGTTCTGGCTAGGGCAATCAGGCAAGAGAAAGAAATCAAGGGTATTCAGTTAGGAAAAGACGAAGTCAAATTGTCCCTGTTTGCAGATGACATGATTGTATATTTAGAAAACTCCATCATCTCAGCCCAAAATCTCCTTAAGCTGATAAGCAACTTCAGCAAAGTCTCAGGATACAAAATCAATGTGCAAATATCACAAGCACTCTTATACACCAGTAACAGACAAACAGAGAGCCAAATCATGAATGAACTCCCATTCACAATAGCTTCAAAGAGAATACAATACCTAGGAATCCAACTTACAAGGGATATAAAGGACCTCTTCAAGGAGAACTACAAACCACTGCTCAGGGAAATAAGAGGACACAAACAAATGGAAGAACATACCATGCTCATGGATAGGAAGAATCAGTATCATGAAAATGGCCATACTGCCCAAGGTAATTCATAGATTCAATGCCATCCTCATTAAGCTACCAATGACTTTCTTCACAGAATTGGAAAAAACTGCTTTAAAGTTCATATGGAACCAAAAAAGACCCCGCATCACCAAGACAATCCTAAGCCAAAAGAACAAAGCTGAAGGCATCACGCTACCTGACTTCAAACTATACTACAAGGCTACAATAACCAAAACAGCATGGTACTGGTACCAAAACAGAGATATAGACCAATGGAACAGAACAGAGTCCTCAGAAATAATACCACACATCTGATCTTTGGCAAACCTGAGAAAAACAAGAAATGGGGAAAGGATTCCCTATTTAATAAATGATGCTGGGAAAATTGGCTAGCCATAAGTAGAAAGCTGAAACTGGATCCTTTCCTTACTCCTTATACGAAAATTAATTCAAGATGGATTAGAGACTTAAATGTTAGACCTAAAACCATAAAAACACTAGAAGAAAACCTAGGTAATACCATTCAGGACATAGGCATGGGCAAAGACTTCATGTCTAAAACACCAAAAGCAATGGCAACAAAAGCCAAAATTGACAAATGGGATCTAATTAAACTAAAGAGCTTCTGCACAGCAAAAGAAACTACCATCAGAGTGAACAGGCAACATACAGAATGGGAGAAAATTTTTGCAATCTACTCATCTCACAAAGGGCTAATATCCAGAACCTACAAAGAACTCAAACAAATTTACAAGAAAAAAACAAACAACTCCATCAAAAAGTGGGCAAAGGATATGAACAGACATTTCTCAAAAGAAGACATACAGCCAACAAACACATGAAAAAAAGCTCATCATCACTCGCCATCAGAGAAATGCAAATCAAAACCACAATGAGATACCATCTCACACCAGTTAGAATGGCAATCATTAAAATGTCTGGAAACAACAGGTGCTGGAGAGGATGTGGAGAAATACGAACACTTTTACACTGTTGGTGGGACTGTAAAATAGTTTAACCATTATGGAAAACAGTCTGGCGATTCCTCAAGGATCTAGAACTAGAAATACCATATGACCCAGCCATCCCATTACTGAGTATATACCCAAAGGGTTATAAATCATGCTGCTATAAAGACACATGCACACATATGTTTATTGCAGCACTATTCACAATAGCAAAGACTTGGAGTCAACTCAGATGTCTATCAGTGACAGACTGGATTAAGAAAATGTGGCACATATACACCATGGAATACTATGCAGCCATAAAAAAGGATGAGTTTGTGTCCTTCGTAGGTACATGGATGCAGCTGGAAACCGTCATTCTCAGCAAACTATTGCAAGAACAGAAAACCAAATACCGCATGTTCTCACTCATAGGCGGGAATTGAACAATGAGATCACTTAGACACGGGAAGGGGAACATCACACACCAGGTACTATTGTGGGAAGGGGGTAGGGGGAGGGATAGCATTAGGAGATATACCTAATGTAAATGATGAGTTAATGGGTGCAGCACACCAACATGGCACATGTATATATATGTAACAAACCTGCACATTGTGCACATGTACCCTAGAACTTAAAGTATAATTAAAAAAAAAAAAAAAGAAAACAAAAAGGATAGATCCATCAATGAGGTTACAAACTATTGCCTTTATGTTGTGATAGACCACGGCCAGGTAGAAAAGAATGAAAGAGAAGGACACACACACAGAGACACACACACACACACACACAGAGAGAGAGAGAGAGAGAGAGAGCTCAGTGAATTGGCCAGGTGACATACTGATGAGGGAGTCAAGGACACTCTGTATTTGTGCCGTCAGGACACACAGTGAACAGTGATCATGAAAAGAGTGGGCTCAATAATTTCGCATAAAATGTGCTCAAGTTTCCCAGCAGTCACCATGAGAATACAGCTTTTGAGGTATGGTCAACCTTCACTATGTTAGTAAATGATAAGGGTAGGAAGAAATGGAAACCTAAACATTTACTGTAATGAGAATCAAAAGCAATGTTAGTAGGGGTAATTCAGACTTGTCTGACAAGATGAAATCATTATTTTCAGCATGTACTGTTTTCCTTGGACTTGGCATCTCCAGGTGTCAACATCAAATTAATAGTCCACAATTTCTCAGACTCACCTGGGACCTGTGTCCTCTTGCTCCTACTTTTTCACTTGATCCCACCAATGTCCTGCAAATAAATTCAGATGGGGCCTCTTACATTAAGCAGTTCTTCCTTACACACAGAAACATTCCTCTGTCCAATCCTAACACAGGGACATCAGTCTTCTCAGTGTGAGAACAGGAGACTTTGAGAAAAATATACCAGGAGGCCTGAGGTCAAGTCTTGAAAGAACTGACTTGGTTCCTTTCATGAGCCTTGGGCAAAATTCCCGTTTTGGAACGTTATCTTCCCAATGAGCTCTGTCCTAGGTTTCTGTACAAATGAGCAAAGTCTTTCCCAATAGATTGTAGGCAAATAGTTCTAACACCTTGTAGAAGAGATACTGCAATATTCAGGCTTCTCTCATCAAATACCCAGGATTTGATACTTTAAGAGATTGGGGACACTGAGATTTGATGAAGGGGTGCAATGTATCAGCTCTTGAGTCACAATGAACTTGGTTCTACACAGAAGCATCAGCTATTATGGTTTTGTGGATGAAAAGTCAGTCATTTATCTAGAAAACATACCAGCAAGATGATGGACAGCTGAGCTAAAACAAGCCAACTTAGAAGACACAGAAAATGGGGATGAATTCAGTGAAACCTGGGTCACATCTTCCACTGAGAGGTAGACAAGGGTGACACTGGCCTTGGGCAGGTAGAGAACCGCACAGACATGCTTTGGGAACAAAACTCATAAGGAACTTAGTAGCTGGCAAGAGACATTTAATTCAGATGAGCTGATCTGACAGACAACTCCTGGGCATGTGCTGCAGAGCTTGGTGTGAGTTCGCCACACCTGCCTTGAGTTCAATGTCCTGACAGTCAGTCAAGGGTGGCAAGGGCATGGCCTGAGACTAGGAAGAGAGCAAAGCTCACTGACCCACCCCATGCCTGTGCTTCAGACTCAACTCCAGAGTGATTGAAATCTACACTGATATATAGGTTCAGTTCACAGTGACGGCAACTCTCAGCCCAACCAGGGGCACAAGGCCCAAAGATTATGGGGTCCACCTGGGACATGAACTGGAGCTTCATCACCTTCACAATGGAGTACTCACTGCCTATGTCAAGAGCCAAGCCGACTTGCTGTTCTTCTAATGAGTGAAAGGTGCTCTTGTAAGACTGGTACAAGGCAGACATGTCAGCAGGAATTGAGAGAGTCAAATAACCTTCATCCCAGGACTCCTAGGGGGCTTCCTCCTCTTCAGACTCCTGCAGATTCCTGATGAGCCAGGCAGCACAGAGATGACAGAAGATTTAACCAACAGAGATTAGACAGCAAAACCCCCCAGATGATCTGATGGGAGAGAGAATGGAGTGGTCACAAAAACCAAAGGCATTTTTCCTTCAAGAGAAATAAAACTATCCTTCTAAATGCAGGGTGGAGGGTGACTGCTCTGAGGACAGAGCAAAAATGGGCAGCACGTGCTCAGTATATTTGCCACAGATGAGCCAACGCAGGGCACCCAGACTCTCCCTGTAAACTACCGTCATGACTTGCAGCACAGAGAACTAACACAGGGCTTCAACTACTTTGCATAAATTGGGTTGAATTTTGCATGCGGCATTCAAGTGAACAGAGCTCTTGAGGCAGTGCAGACACACAGCTTGTGTATTAAGGGCCCCATTTTTCCAATATTTTGATATAATATGTTTATTTTTCCAATTTCTTTTCTTGCACAAATACTAGCAAACATACTAACAACAAATGGGCAGAAAGCATATATACATCTCTCTCTGGATTTAAACACATGGGAGAGAACAGGTGACACCAAGAAATCCCTGTTTGAGGGTCTGGAGTGGACCTCCAGCAAACTCCAACAGACCTGCAGCTGAGGGACCTGACTGTTAGAAGGAAAACTAACAAACAGAAAGGAAAAGCATCCACATCAACAAAAAGGACGTCCACACCAAAACCCCATCTGTAGGTCACCAACATCAAAGACCAAAGGTAGATAAAACCACAAAGATGGGGAGAAACCAGAGCAGAAAAGCTGAAAATTCTAAAAACCAGAGCGCCCCTTCTCCTCCAAAGGATCACAGCTCCTTGCCAGCAACGGAACAAAGCAGGATGGAGAATGACTTTGACGAGGTGACAGAAGTAGGCTTCAGAAAGTCGGTAATAACGAACTTCTCTGAGCTAAAGGAGGATGTGCAAAACCATCACAAGGAAGCTAAAAACCTTGAAAAAAGAATAGATGAATAGCTAACTAGAATAAACAGTGTAGAGAAGACCTTAAATGACGTAATGAAGCTGAAAACCATGGCACGAGAACTACGTGACATATGCACAAGCTTCAGTAGCTGATTCGATCAAGTGGAAAAACGAATATCTGTGATTGAAGATCAAATGAATGAAATGAAGCAAAAAGAGAAGTCTAGAGGGAAAAAAACAGTAAAAAGAAATGAACAAAGCCTCCAAGAAATATGGGATTATGTGAAAAGACCAAACCTATATTTGATCGGTGTACCTGAAAGTGACGGGGAGAATGTAACCAAGCTTGAAAACACTCTTCAGGATATTATCCAGGAGAACTTCCCCAACCTAGTAAGGCAGGCCAACATTCAAATTCAGGAAATACAGAGAACACCACAAAGATACTCCTCGAGAAAAGCAACCCCAAGAATCATAATTGTCAGATTCACCAAGGTTGAGATGAAGGAAAAAATGCTAAGGGCAGCCAGAGAGAAAGGCTGGGTTACCCACAAAGGGAAGCCCATCAGACTAACACCAAATCTCTCGGTAGAAATCCTACAAGCCAGAAGAGAGTGGGGGCCAATATTCAACATTCTTAAAGAAAAGAATTTTCAACCCAGAATTTCATATCCAGCCAAACGAAGCTTCATAAGTAAAGGAGAAATAAAATCCTTTACAGACAAGCAAATGCTCAGAGATTTTGCTACCACCAGGCCTGCCTTACAAGAGCTCCTGAAGGAAGCACTAAACATGGAAAGGAACAACCGGTACTAGACACTGCAAAAACATGCCAAATTGTAAAGATCATTGCTGCTAGATAGGAAGAAAGTGCATCAACTAATGGGCAAAATAACCAGCTAACATCATAATGACAGGATCAAACTTACACATAACAATATTAACCTTAAATGTAAATTGACTAAATGCTCCAATTAAAAGACACAGACTGGCAAATTGGATAAAGAGTCAAGACCCATCAGTGTGCTGTATTCAGGAGACCCATCTCACATGCAGAGACACACATAGGCTCAAAATAAAGGGATGGAGGAAGATCTACCAAGCAAATGGAAAACAAAAAAGGGCAGGAGTTGCAATCCTAGTCTCTGATAAAACAGACTTTAAACCAACAAAGATCAAAAGAGACAAAGAAGGCCATTACATAATGGTAAAGGGATCAATTCAACAAGAAGAGCTAACTATCCTAACTAAACATATATGCACCCAACACAGGAGCACCCAGATTCATAAAGCAAGTCCTGAGAGACCTAAAAAGAGACGTAGACTCCCACGCAATAATAATGGGAGACTTTAACACCCCACTGTCAATATTAGACAGATCAACGAGACAGAAAGTTAACAAGGATATCCAGGAATTGAACTCAGTTCTGCACCAAGCAGACCTAATAGACATCTACAAAACTCTCCACCCCAAATCAATGGAATATATATTCTTCTCAGCACCACATCGCACTTATTCCAAAATTGACCACATAGTTGGAAGTAAAGCACTCCTCAGAAAATGTAAAAGAGCAAACATCACAACAAACTGTCTCTCAGACCACAGTGTAATCAAATTAGAACTCAGGATAAAGAAACTCATTCAAAACCACACAACTACATGGAAACTGAACAACCTGCTTCTGAATGACTACTGGGTAAATAATAAAATGAAGGCAGAAATAAAGATGTTCTTTAGAACCAATGAGAACAAAGACACAACATACCGGAATCTCTGGGACACATTTAGAGCAGTGTGTAGAGGGAAATTTATAGCACTAAATGCCCACAAGAGAAAGCAGGAAAGATCTAAAATTGATACTCTAACATCACAATTAAAAGAACTAGAGAAGCAAGGCAAACAAATTCAAAAGCTAGCAGAAGACAAGAAATAATAACGAAGATCAGAGCAGAACTAAAGGAGATAGAGACACAAAAAAACCCTTCAAAAAATCAGTGAATCCAGGAGCTGGCTTTTTGAAAAGATCAACAAGAAAACCCTGTTTGGTTCGCTCACCTGGTTCATCTGATTGCAAGTGCCTATATTGAGAGGACTATGAAATTAAAACCAATACAGTTACCACAAATAACGCACAACATTGTTAATAAGGATAATTTGTAGCTGGGTGAACAGAAGAAATAGTTCTATTCATCACCTCCCCTTTTTCCCTAAATCTACAATCTCTAGGTGTCACTACTGAAGTAACAGCCCACAGTTCCACAGCATTACCTGGGGGACACTGGCCCTTTTTCTTCCTCTTCCTCATCATCGCTTTCATTTTCTGTAAATAAATTCAGAGAAGCAGGTCACATTAAGTAATTCACACTTCACATATGACCAAATCACTGTCCAGTCATAGCACAAGGATGTAACTATTCTCAGTGCAAGAATATGAATTCTGACAGGAATATTCTAGGGTGCCCTAGATAAAGTGTGGTGAGAAGTAGATGACCCTGCTTTCCAGACCCACAGGCCAAAGTCTCCCTCTACATGTAGACCATAATGCCATATTCCCTGCCTGAGTCAAAGTTAAACAAAATTTTTCCCAAAAAACTCTCCAGAAATTGGTCAAACAATTTTCTAGGAGTGTTGCTGCAATACTGACTTATATCACCAGGTAACATGGACATTAAATGTTTAGAGGCATCTATACATGAAACTCGACTGATAGATAAATTTGAACAACTCTTGCTTTAAAAAGAATCTGTGATTTGGAAGGCCAAGACAGGTGAATCATTTCAGGTCATGAGTTAAAGACCAGCCTGGCCAATATGGGGAAACCTGGTCTCTACTAAAAATACAAAAATTAGCCAGATGCAGTGGTGTGCACCTGTGGTCCCAGCTACTCAGGAGGCTGAGGCAAGAGAATCACCTGAATCTGGGAGGCGGAGGTTGCACCAAGCCAAGATGGTGACATGGCACTCCAGTCTGGGTGACAGAGCAAGACTCCATTGCAACAACAACAACAACAAAAATCTATGATGCTAAAAAGAAACACTGGATCAGCCATTGCACTGATGGAGTGGAGAAACAGGGTCCAGCCTTGCTTTATGGAAATATATCAGCAAAGTAAAGAAGAAAATTTTCCGTCCTGATTTCAGGGTGACTGTGCAGCTAAGCAAGCTGACTAAAAGGAGATCCAGATTAAAGCTGAGAGCAGTGAAGCCTAGGGATCAATATTTCCAGATACAAAGGCAAGGCTGCCAGCTTCCTTAAAAAGGCATAGAAACTCCATGAACATTGTTCAGGGACAGATGACTTAATCGCAGATGACAAGAGATACTGAATCGAAGCTAGAAGGCCTGACAGATACTTCCTGTGTACCTCCTGCACTCAGGTGACTATGAGATTGTCACATCTGCATGGGGTCCAGTAACTTGATACTGGGGACTGGCAGACAAAGGCATGACATGAGCTGAGAAGGACAAAAAACTCCCTGATATCTGTTTAGATGCCACTGTAGGTTTTATTCAAAACAATTTGTGTGTATAGAGCCTGTCTTCAGAGTTTACCTTCCTCAGCCTAGACAGAGGCAGGAGACACAAGGAAAAGAGAGGCTACCTGGGATAATATGTACAGCATCTGCCCACTCATCATGAGAGGATGAGTCAATGAAAGGTGAGTTGAATTTGTCTTCATCAAATGTGATCTTGGTATTCCTGTGTGGCTGGTTCGAGTCATAAGGGCCGTGGCTATTTGAACAAGTGACGGCACATTCCTCCAGTGAGTCCTCAGGGACTTCCCTTTCTTTGGCCTTCTGCACCTCCCTGATGAGCCAGGTGGGACAGAGAAGAAAGAAGATTAAACACAGGGGGATTGGACCCCAGGGAATCCTAGCTGGTTTTGGCAAGAGGCAAAAAGAGAGTAGTCCAAGAAAGCAAACAGGAGGTTCCCTTTAAGAAGTGACAGGCAATCCTCTTCTCTCTGCAACAGAGCATGGCTGCCGTGGGAGCCAGAGAGGAAGAGAGCAACTCATGTTCACTGCACTGGAAAGACAGGAGCTGAGGAGGATGAAGACTCAGCTCTCCCTGTACAGTACAGACATGACACTCGGCGCACACAGAGAGACAACAGCTGCCACACCCTGTGTCTAAGCTGGGTTGAATTTCACATACTGTGGCCAAGGGAATGCAGGCTTTGGGCCCATCCTAGATGCCAGAGAGGGTGCGCCTCCTAGACCCTTTTCATATGTTACCACCCACTACTTGCTCCTGAGTATTCAGTGTTACCTGGGGGCACACGAATCCTGTACTTTCTCAGCCTCCTCAACTTGAACATCTGCATCCTCACCTTGGCCATTTTCTGTAAATACAGAAGTGTTCGTTCAGGTATTTCCCACTTCACACTCTGCAAGCACAGTCAGCCCAATGAGCACAGAGACATGAACATCTAGGCGTGGGTCACCGTTCAACTGAAAGCTCTCATGTTTTATCTTTAACAAAATGCCCTGGCGTCGTTTCCTGATCCATCAGGCAATGCATTTCTGATCTGGAGGGCCACCATCAAGATGTGGCCAAATATTGAAAAGACCTTTTGGTCCCCATATCACTGGAGGCTTGTGCAGCCTCTCTCTGGCCGTTGGTAGCTGTCTCCCCCATCCTGCCACAGATCTGATTCCCAGGCACGGGCTTGGTGTCCTGTCACAGTTTGCATTTCCAACCTAATTTTTTCTCTTAGGAGAAGACAAACTTGTCCCACAGTCCTCTATACATCAGGAGACTGCACAGGCCCTCCACGTGGCTTCTGCTGTGTTATTCAGGGACATTCTCTCCATGGGGAGTGCTCCAGTCTGAAGCCCTTCCTACCACCAAATGCCCCCACATCAAGTGCCTTCTCCAACACCACACGGCGAGGGGCTTCATCTCATTCTGAAAAACAGTTGTAAGTGTTCCCACATTTGGATGCTTCAGACCCTTGCAAGAGACAATTTGGCTGCCTTTGCAGATGGAAAGAGAGAAACTCAGGAAGGATAAATCACTCCCTCACTGACAGTTACTAAGAACATTGCCAAAGAGACAGCCTGGGAACCTTCATTTTTAGTCCAGAGCTCTTTTCACTCTAACAAGTGTCCTCCCGTCACAGCCTCCTTCCTGTCCTTTAAAACTAGACAGATGCTGCCTCTTGTTCCAAAGACCACCTTCCATCAAGGAAGGAGGGTCATTTGCAATACTGTGACCTCCAACCTCATGGGTTTCCCATCTCTGTTCTTACCCAGGAAGTCCTGGTCATGTCATGGCCACATGTTTAGTGGAAAGAAGCCCCACCGATACAACCGTCATTGTGAAAGTGTGGAGGTCTGGAGTCTCTCATAAGCCTGGGGTTTGGGGTCATCAGGGCCTGTGGCCATCTTACCTGAGCTGAGCTTTTGGACGAGGTGCTGTGCCAGCCTACACCCCTCAGCCAGCTGTTCTTGGATGTCCCGCCGCTGGGACTTGTCCGGCTCATCCGGAGTGAGGAGGGCCTGGAGATGCTGAGTCAATGAGCAGGAGGCATCTCTCCCTTCCCGTAACTTCTCCCTTAACTGTATCAGCTCTTGTGCCTGAGAGTGAACCAGGACTTTATATTGCCTAAGGTGAGAGGGTAGAGAACATTTAACAGTGGAAAGGGATGAGCGACAATGTCCTCAAGGAGACCTCCAAGCAGAAGGTCAGCACATGTTTAAAGGAATGTCTGTGGCCAAGAGAAAGAATAGAAAATGGTTTACAGGCTTCCTCTATATCAGAGAGGGCTCCTGTAAGATCCTTGATGATGTTCCATTCATCTTTCTCTTCTGTAAACAAAAGTAGGTGTCTTCCTAATTCGTTTCAAAAAGACATCCTTTCAGTTCCTCACTCTGGCCACGGACATTTCCATGTGAAAATACGCATAGTGCATCTTGCGGCGATAGATACAAAGCCATGTACAGAAATGAGGCCGGGTGCAGATGGGGAGAATTGAAAAGACGAAAGAAGAAAAGAATGACAGTGTCGAGAAGGCAACATTGAATGAGTGGAAGAATGAGACGCCGTAGCCAGTCAGGAGGTGATTCTGACTAAGGGTAAGTGGGGTGGTGATGACACACCATTTTGAGTATACTGAATGCTGCTGGGTGGTTTGCACTCCTTTGATTAATTTCGTGTTATGTAAATTTCACCTCAACAATTATTTGTTTGAAAAAGAGAAAACAAGGCTCTGAGAAACAACTGCAACCCATAACTTATTATTATCCTTGTTCTCTGTTTGATAAATATTTGTGTCGTGAGCCTGCCATGGCAATTCGTTCCCTTCCCTGACCCAGCTTAGCTCTTACTTCTCCCGCCGAGCTGCTGTACATCAGAGATTTACACACCTGCCCACCTGCCTGCCCCCACGGGGCCCCCTCACCTGAGCTCCTCAGCTTCCTTGAGCTGCTCTGAGAGCTTCTCCCCCTTGAACTGCAGCTCATCCCTCAGCATAGATTTTATGAGTTCTTTGCACTCTTTATACTCTGAGAAAAGACAGACACGCCTGCCTCAGTGGAAGGCTGGACATGCTGCTGTGGTCACTGCCTACAAGGCAGGAGTCGGGTCCATCCCAAGGACAAAACTGTCCCCGCTACCAGGCTCTAGGCAGGGATTTCCACGTCTTTACTCTTCAGTCTCCCGACTTTCTGGCATCTGATCCTCCAAAATTTAGAGACAAAGAAAGAGAAACTCAAGGCACATCAAGGAAATTGACAAGATGATTCAACCACAATGAAGTGGAGTCAGAATTCATAGCCCCTGAGGTCTGAGTCTGAATGCGGGGCTGCTTTCCCAAGCCTTCAGCCTCTCCTCTAAAACACTGCACTGGGCCATGAAGCAGTGATTTCTTGTACAGTTGGGAAGGCCCCTAGGACTATGGGACTGATGGTTTCCCTTTTACTGGGAATTTCAAGGACATGTCAAAGATTTTTAAAATCTTTGATTTCTAAATCATATCTTCAGATATGATTTTAAGAATCATATCTGAAACATAAAGTATGAGACATAAGACCATAAGGCCATGAAGGAAATATGCTCAAATACTAATAAAGTTTGTGTTAATTTAGAAACAGTAGAATGAAGAACTAATAGATAGTGTTTACTCTGTTCCAGTAAGTGTTCTAGGAGATTGACAAGAAATAGCTCATGTAATTCACTGCAGCAATTTACAGAGATAGCTATTATTGTAGTACCCTATGAACAGATGAGGAAACTGAGGGACAGACAAGACAAGCAACTTGGATGGAGCCCAGGATAGAGGCCCAGGTCCCTGCTCTGCCCACTGCACTACTACTTCCACACATTGTTGGGTGCGATCTTTCTTCCTCTTTAGGAACAAGAGCCTGTGCCCCAGGAAGCAGGACTTCCTCTCACCAGGGTACTCTCTGCTTTTTTTTTTTTTTTTTTTTCCTCCTTGACAAGTCTTCCCCTGTCGCCCAGGGCTGGAGTGCAATGGCACGATCTTGGCTCACTGCAACCTCCGCCTCTTGGGTTCAAAAGATTCTCCTGCCTCAGACTCCCGAGTAGCTGGGATTACAGGTGCCTCCCACCATTCCCAGCTAATTTTTGTATTTTCAGTGGAGATGCGGTTTCTCCATGTTGCCCAGGCTGGTCTCAAACTCCTGACCTCGTGATCTGCCCACCTCAGCCTCCCAAAGTGCTGGGATTACAGGGGTGAGCCACTGTGCATGACCCCTACTCCCTGCTCTTGATGCTGTCACTTACAGATACCACAGGTTCTATTAGGAGCAGACACCTCTTGAAGCTCCTCAGAGCGGGTACTGGGTACTATCACAAAGTTTCCCTCAGGGTCACTAGAACAGAGCTTTGACTATTGGGTCTCAACAGAATCTTGTACTGAATAAAAGTTCACTAGTCCCAGACATTTAAAACAACAGACTAGATGTTATTTGTCTGCAGGATCTTATATAGTACAGAGAGGATTCTTGAAAACATGATGAAGCCTCTTGGAGAAAACAGGTCGTTCTGTGCCTGTGTCAGAAAGTAACAACTGGGATTTGAACTCTAGTCCCACCCCCATCTGACTGCAAACATGGAAAGTTGCTAAATACTTTGGTACCTCTCTCTTCCAACCTTAACAAAATGTTAAAATACCCATTTCTGTTTTCCTAGAAGTATGGGAAGGAAGAAATTATTTTTGATGGAGAGAGCATTTAGTTTCTCAGAGGGAAGACAGGACATCATTCATCACTTTCGTGATGGTGAGCCTATAGATCTTACTGTATTTGTTCTGCCTGTTGACCAGGAAGCAGGCCACTTCACTTGAGTTACAAGAAATTTCTCTTTGATGTTTCTGAACTGCTGTTTCTTCTCTGCCAGCTGGGGGCGCAATTTCTCGTTGATTTCTAGAATGCTCATCTCTGCCTTCTCACTGGACCAAGGGCCGGCAGATACCACCATGTTGAGGTTTGTGGCAGAAGAGGTGGAGCCAGGGACTGGGGAGAAGAAATGCAAACACATGGTGGGTTAAAAACTGGTGAAACCAAATAGGTTTAATCAGGACTGAGGGATGTCAGTAACTGAAATTCTTAACTTACTGTTGAGAAAAACATGATCACTCCCCACAGTAATTTAGGATCCTTAACCACAAAAACAAGGTTTGAGGTGTCTGAGCTCAGAGCTGAAGGCACTGCCAGTGGCTCAGAGTCTGACAAGAGTGAGGAAGACTGTCGCCAGCGTGCCAGGTAACCGTCTGCAGTTGCAATAACAGAATTAGAAGGTGGGGGTGTCGTGGAATCTTAGGAGCCCTGCATTCCAATTGCCCAGTCTTTGCTGAAACACAGGCACCCTGGTCTCACCTGAGGGTCACCACCAATGGCGATCATTCCTTCAGCATTCACTCTCAGTATTCGTGTACCCTCGTGACAATGGCACAGACCCATCTCTTTCCCAATACATCTAAGCATATTCCTCACTGTTTAGCTCTTGTCTGTACAAAATCGTCAAGGCAGAAACAGTTTCCCAACAGGTTATAGTTTCTTAATGGTAGTCATGAAGTCACCCCACCTGCTGTAAGATAAAACAGAGCCTTAGGCTTTTCCACAGGTGTAAGATACCAAACTTTTAGCCTGCTCTGATATCCTCTGGGTCTTCTGCAGTTTTTTCTGTATCCACTAGAAAGTGAATGAATAATTCATTTTTAAAAAATGTTTTCTTTCCTGTCTCAGTATTCTTCTTCCTACAACCCACTGTTATGTTGATTTCTTTTTCTCAGTGGGGCACCATCTTGGGCTTTCATTACACTCTAGACCAGTTTGGCATCCCTACGTCCAAAGCTCTTCCTCTATGTGGGTTGATTTGTTTTTTAATGTCACTGAGCACTACATTTCATACTTATCACTTATGGATGTCATTCAAGTGCCACAAGACCTCTTTTCAAGGTATCAAGTGATCACAATAATTTATATAGAGATCTCCTGAAAACACATGTGACCATCTATCTTGGGAATTTTTGTAAACCTGAGGCTATTTTGTTTTCCCATATACTGAAAAGAACAGGGCCACGAGCAGTTCTTGTGGAATATGGTTTGATGTATATTTTGTTGAGTTGGACTAACACCATTGATTTTTGGTTGCATTCCACTAACAGAACATGGCAAGATCACGGTTCCGGTCAGGGTTGGTTGGTGATCCTCAGTGTTGCTGTGCAGTAGGTGAGTCTGAGGTGAGAGGAATGAGCAGAAAAGAGTGACCCCCTGAACTACCTCCTCACTTTCTCAGCTTTCATTCCCACCTAGGTTTTGTGAGCCTGGAACTTGGGAGACTGTTCTGTAGCCCGGGTCTCCTAAGATTGGCTGCTGGACTTGCCTGAGTTGAGGGTGCAGTGGGTGTGACCCTGGGCTGCCCAGCATTCATGTGGAAGTGAAGGAAGGAGGACTGGATCAATCCCATTTGAAAGCATCTGTCTCTGCAGCCCCCACCATCCTCCAATGACACTGTAAGGATACTGCTTTGAGATCTACCAAAGGCTTTAAGTCAATGCATTTTCTGGGGTCTGGGAGTCCTGACATTATGTGTCAGAATGAAATCTTTCAAGTTTCTAAATGATAAAACTGCAGGTTCACAAAGTTACATGGCTTTCTTGAGGTAGCACAGGGATGAGTTTTCAGCACTGCCAATAAAAGCAATCACAATAATTATTCAGTAATTATTCATATGATCCATATAATTCAGTAAATATTCACATAATTATTTAGTAATTATTCATTGACCAATTCATACAAGGCATTTTGTTCAAAACTGTGCTCATATTTGGACATTGTGTCTTCATCATAATCCTTAAGGCAATGCTATTATCCATAAGTAACAGGTAAGAAACCTGAAGAAGAGGGATAGCAAATCATGTGTTTGGCCATTATTTCCATTTTTTGGTTTTTGTGATGCTGGAAGAATGAGCAGAATGAGTCACGGGAAAAGAATTCATTCCTATATCATTTTCCAGGACAGAGTTGTGCCCTCCTAGAGTACTGGGACCAAAATTCCCAAGTGTCTGCAACCTTGCTTTAACAGTATGGGAAATAACCTCTATCACCTGGAATTTCCCTGGAACTTTGGAATATGCAAGAGAAGTATGAGACTTGGGTCTTCCCTTGTGTTTAATTCACTCTTCTATGGAATACCAATGATTCTCACTAAGATTTTTGCCTTTTTATAACCACAATGTATGTTTTATGGAGAAGATTTTACACTTTGCTCTATTTAGAAAGAATAAATATGAGCAATGGTTTAGGTTTCATGTCCTGGACTTAATATTTTTCTGATTTCTGTTTTGAGATTAAATTCTCATGTAAATAGAAAAATACTTATTATTTCTCATAAGGCCAAGTTTGTTATTAGTTTGAGTTTTTGAAGATGAAGCACAAACTTTTGATTTTATCTTTGTCTGTCCCCATCAGCGCCACTCATTGTCTCTCAGTATGACCTAGACTTGCCCTGCAGTTACCCTCGTCCTGCTGAGCCATCTCCTCAGCACTGTCCAATTCCATCAGTGATTCGGGCTCCTCCCAAGCCTCCCTGAAATGGGCACAGGGATCAGGACATCAGACACATTCCAGACACAAAGGCAACCCACACTGTAGAGCAGGCAGCTGTGTTCCCACTTCCCTAATGTTCCAGTGATGTCCTAAAACTGCAAGGAACACTTTCCCTTCTTAGGGGTCTGTTCTTCTTGTCTCAATGCCTCTGATCTAGTGAACACAACTGTCCTGAAAGTGAAAGAACTTGCTAAATTTCTGGTTTCTTGTTAGGTGGCTAGAATAGATTTATAAGACTTCCTTACTTACCCATGACTGCTGAAGTTTGAATTCCTAGCAGGACGATTCCTTTTTTTGTAAGCTGAGCAGCTTAGGAAAGATTGGCCATGTTACTGTGCAAAAAGAGGTAAACTTAATTTCTACTCAAAGCATGCTTGAATTTGAAACTAGGGCTTCCACTATTCCAAAGTTGGACTGTCACTGCCTCAGGCATGTGTCCCGAAGGGCTCATGTCTCTGCTGTACTCAAAATAAAGTTTATATGCAGCCCAGCAAGCCAGATCTCTTTCATTTCTAGGTTCCCTCCACAGTTTCTCCTCTGCTTTAGAGACTGCATTGAAAATATTCTTGTTCTGCTGTTGTGTTTTGGCTTTGGAATGATGTGATGCAGCTCAATGGGTCCTACCCCCAAGCTGATCAGAGTAAGAAACACCTGGGGAAGTCAGTGCACATACAAGTTCATTGTCCTCCTTGCGGCGATTCTGATTCAGAAGGCTCAGGTGGGGCCTGGAATGTGTTTGTTAACATGACTCAGATGCGCAGTCAATCTGGGGACCCGCTGATAGCATCGACCTTACAGTTTATGGGATGATTCCTTCTGTTTTGCTGATGAAGAAACTGAGGCACACAGAGCCTGTAACTTGCCCAAGTTCCCCTTGCTGTAAGTCCTGGAGCCAGATCTCAGGTGCAGCAGCCTCTTCCCATCCCCTTCCCACATTTTCCAATTTGGCTGGGTCAGTTCTTTCCAAGTACGTGTTTCTCTCCCCTATACCTCATTTCTGAAAAAAAGGAAAACTGGAATTTAACTTCTTTCATCTAATATATTTCCTCACAACATGCTACTAGCATCGTATTCTGGCCACTTACTATTAAAGTGAGATTTTTTTTTTTTTTTTTTTTTTTGAGACAGGGTCTTGTTCTGTCACCCAGGCTGGAGTACACTGGTGATTATAGATCACTGCAACCTCGAATTCCTGGTCTCAAGCGATCCTACTGCCTCAGCTTTCCAAGTAGTTGGAACTCTAGGCACACATCACCATTTCTGACTAACTTTTTATTTTTCATAGAGACAAGGTCTTGCTTTGTTGCTCAGGCTGGTTTTGAACTTCTGGCCTCAAGCAATCCTCTCACCTAGGCCTCCAAAAGTGCTGGGATTACAGGAGTGAGCCTCTGAGCCTGGCCCTGAAATGCTTTTTGTTTGTGTTTGTTTTTAATGAAAATACAAGACATGGAGATGTGGAAAGACACCTTGCTTTATTAGTGTTATTAGTATTATTATTTCTACAGTATAATTCATATATCACAAAATTCACCATTTTAAAGCATACATTTCAGTGTCTTTTACCATATTCCAAAAGTTTTGCAACCATCGCCACTACGTAATTCCAGAATATTTTCATAATGCCAGAAAGCATGCCTGTATCTACGGGCAGTCACTCTCCAATTCCCCGCTTCTTGCGGTCTCTGACAACCACTGATCTACTTTCTCTATACACAGATGTTCTTATTCTGGGCACTTCCTCTATATGGAATAACAAAGTGTGGCATTTTACATCTGCTTCTCAGCATATTGTTCTCAAGTTTCATCCTTTTCAGCCTGCATCAGTACTTCAACTTTTTCATGGCCAAATAATATTCCACTATATGGTTACACCACATTTTGTTTATTCATCAACTGATGGTGGTTTGTTTCCACTTTTTAACTATTATGAATAATGCTGCTATGAACAGCTTTGTACATGTTTTTAAGTGAACATCTGTTTTTCATTTTCTTGGTTATTAACCTAGGAGTGCAATTGCTGCATCATATGTCACTTTATGTTTAACTTTTTTTTATGTTTAACTTTTTGAGGAATTCATACACAGTTTACCAACTTCAGTGGCTACACCATTTTACATTCCCCCTAGTAATATATGAGAATTTCATATTCTCTGTAACTTTCCAAACATGTATTGTCTTTATTTTTTTCTTTTTTGAGATGGAGTCTTGCTCTGTCACCCAGGCTGGAGTGTGGTGGCGCAATCTTGGCTCACTGCAAGCTCCACCTCCCAGGTTCATGCCATTCTCCTGCCTCAGCCTCCCGTGTAGCTGGGACTACAAGCGCCCACCACCGCACCTGGCTAATTTTTTGTATTTTTAGTAGAGACGGGGTTTCACCGTGTCAGCCAGGATGGTCTCGATCTCCTGACCTTGTTATCCACCCGTCTCAGCCTCCCAAAGTGCTGGGATTACAGGCGTGAGCCACCACGCCTGGCCTATTTTTTTCTTAAGTCATACTAGTGGGTGTGAAGTGGTATCTCATTTTGGTTTAAATTTACATTTTCCTAATGATGAAAAACACTGAACATCTTCGCATGTGCTTCTTGGCCATTTGTGTGTTTGCTTTAGAGAAACCTCTACTCACAGCTTTTTACCCATTGTCAAATTTGGTTGTTTGTCATTTATTGCTCAGTTATATGAATTCCTCGTATACTCTAGGTACTAGACCCATGTCAAATATATAATTTGGAAATAGTTCTCCCATTATATGGGTTATCTTTTCACTTCCTTGACAGTGTCCTTTAAAGCACATAAGATTTTTATTTTAATGAAGTCCATTTATATATCTATTTTTGAGTTGTTTGTGCCTACTTAAAAAATGTTTAATCCAAAGTCACAAAGATTTATACCTATGTTTTCTTCAAGACATTGTTTTTTGAATGAGAATTTCCTGGGTTTTAGTGGAGCGTGAACATTGCTTATTTATGCCTCCTGTCCATTACCGATGTTTCTCCTGATTGTTATTCATATGCTCACCACCCCTCCATGGAGCATCCCATGGCCTGTAACAGAGCTTTGGGGACTGATATCCTTCCACTGACTTTGGCACTGGTGAGAGCCCTGGTCGTGTGGCTCAGCTTGGCCTTAACCCGACCCAGTTGCACATATTCCTCAGGGCCTTTACAGTTGAAGTCGAGAGCCTCTCTGAGAACGCTTCCCAGCCCATGCTGTCCTAAGGCTGGAGCAAACT
Organism: Macaca mulatta; assembly: GCF_049350105.2. NCBI lineage: Eukaryota > Metazoa > Chordata > Mammalia > Primates > Cercopithecidae > Macaca > Macaca mulatta. The sequence goes on from NC_133406.1 coordinate 119,120,502, forward strand.
TCCTACGTCTATTCCAGACAGAGGGGACTGCAGGGGTTGGACTCATTCAAGACATCTCTCGTGTTAGACAGTACACCTGTTTCAGGGTTTGAGGAAGATTGTTCAAAATGAACTAGGTTCTATTTTTACTGTATGTGTGACTTCTTTCTAGAAACAAAAGAATATTTATGTTAGAACAGTTTGTCTATTCTTTGTCAATTGTTGTTTGTCTACATTTTAACGTGGATAAAGGAGCGCTCAGTGTAAATATGTTCTTAACAATTATGGTTCATGTCCACTGCCATGTAATCATATTTAAATCTATGAACTGGCCAGACACGGTGGCTCATGCCTGCAATCCCAACACTTGGAGGCCGAAGCAGGCGGATCATGAGGTCAGATCGAGACCATCCTGCCTAACATGGTGAAACCCCATCTCTACTAAAAATACAAAAAATTAGCTTGGTGTGGTGGCGGGCGCCTATAGTCCCAGCTACTCGGGAGGCTGAGGCAGGAGAATGGTGTGAACCCAGGAGGTGGAGCTTGCAGTGAGCCAAGATAGAGCCACTGCACTCCAGCCTGGCTGACAGAGCGAGACTCCATCTCAAAAAAAAAAATATATGAACTATCCTGTTACTTAGGTATTATCCTGCTCCTGATGAGAAAACAAACTCAGAAAGATTGCAAAATTTCCCTAGGTCACAAAACTAGTGAGGAGAGGATAAGAATTAGAAACCAGTTCCTTTTAGCCTTCAAAGTTAACCTGGTACCATTAGATCAAACTGATTTACATACTTTTGCTGGAATTAGTCTCAGAGTTTGTGGTTCTCACTTGATTTTCCCAAGGAAACTGTGTGCCACTCTAATATCATTTCAAACTTTGAAATTTAAAACTCTTTTTTATTATACTTTTTTGTCTTTGTTCTATTCCATTGCTTTTGGTTTCTTCTCAACGGATCCCTCTTATTTATATGCTAAATATTTGTTACCTATTTTCTGTCAATTTTCACATTTTTGAGTGTTTGTTTTCTCTCTTTGCTGTTGCTAACAGTTCTTCGCTGAGGTATAATTTGTATAGAGTGTACTGCAAAAAACCTAAAGGTACAGCTTAATAAATTTTAATATAACTATACATTGTATAATAACACCCAGTTAAAGACAGAGAATATTTTCACCCATGCCACAAAGTTCTGATGTGGTCCTTGCCAGTCAACACATCCCCCAAATGAAGAACACATTCTGAATGTTGTCACTGCCTTAGTCCCTTTGTGTTGCTGGAAAGGAATACCAGAGGCTGGGTAATTTATAAAGAAAAGAGGTGCATTTTGCTCATAGTCCTGCAGGCTGCACAAGAAGCATGGCACCCGCATCTGCTCCTCATGAGGGCCTGAGGCTGCTTCCACTTGCAGCAGAAGATGAAAAGGAACCAGTGTGTGCAGAGATCATACGGTGAGAGAGGAAGCAAAAGAGACCGAGTAAAGGTGAGAGGCACTTTTTAATAACCAGCTCCTACAGGAACTAAGAGAGTGAGAATTCACTCACTACCTTCTCCCAGTGTGGAGATTATTCTATTCATGAGGGATCCACTCCCATGCCCCAAACACCTCCCATTAACCCCCACCTCCAATACTGGGGACATTTAAACATGTCATTTCGAGGGGACCAATATTTAAACTATAGCAGCCACCATAGATTAATTTTGCTTATTCATCTGCTTCATAAAAATGGAATCATTTTGGCTGGGCCTGGTGGCTCACACCTGTAATCCCAAGACTTTGCGAGGCTGAGGCGGGCAGATCACCTGAGGTCAGGAGTTCAAGACCAGCCTGGCCAACATGGCAAAACCCTGTCTCTAGTAGAAATACAAAAATTCGTCAGGCATGGTGGCAGATGCCTGTAATCCCAGCTACTTGGAAGACTGAGGCAGGGAAAATTTCTTGAATCCAGGAGGCGGAGCTGAGATCGTGCCACTGCACTCCAGCCTGGGGGACAGAGTGAGACTCCGTCTCAAAAAAAAAAAAAAAAAAAAGGAATCATTTAGTATGTTCTCTTGTTTCAACTTATCTTACTCAGGAGGTTATATATGCCACTAATTTGTTTTTTTTCCCTTGTTTCATTTTGTTTTGGCCAAGTAATATCCTATTGATGGTATGATTATCACACAATTTGATATCCATTTTTCTGATGGGAGATGGGTTTACTTATTGGCTACTGTGCATAAGTAACTATGAATATTCTCATACAATTATTTCTGTGAAGATACTTATGTTCCTGGGTATCTATAGCTAGGGATGGAGTTGCTTGGTGAATGGGTAGAAAACAGACACAGAGTTTTGCAAAGTAGTTGTATTTACATTTCTATGAAAGATACAGGCCATTTCCAGTTGCTCTACATTCCCACACACTTAATATTTTCAGTATTTTAAATTATACCAGGTGTACAGTGATATCCTATTTTGGTTTTCTCATGCCTAATGTTTAGATATCTTATAGAAAATATCTTCTCAAATTTTTATGTTCATTGATATGCTGGGGGGTGTTTATCATTTTCTTTGTAATCTATAGGAGTTCTTTATATATTTTGAATGAATCCATTTATAGATACATGTTTTTTGCTATATTATATAACAAATAATTATTCCTGGTCTAAACATAGCATTTCAGTTGTTAACATAATAAGAAGAAGGTTTTTAAAAATGAAGTGCAATTCGCTTGATTTCTTATTGTGGTGAGTGCTACAGTATCTAGTCTAAGAAATATTTTCCTATGTCAAGTTCAAGAAACTATTTCCTATTTTTCCTTTACAAGGTTTCTAATTTTAACTTTCACATCTTAAGTTAATTTCAGTGTATGATGGAGAGTGGTTGTTAATATTAACTTTTTAAAACAACAAATATTATTTCACTCAAAACTGTTTTACTTAAAAGTCTTTCATTTCCCCAATGAAGAGCATTGGTGTCTTTGTTTTTAAAACATTTAGAAGTGGCGGTACGAGCATGTTCTCACTCATGGGTGGGAATTGAACAATGAGAATACTTGGACACAGGGCGGGGAACATAACACACTGGGGCCTGTCTTGGGGTGAGGGGTGGGGAAAGGATAGCATTAGGAGAAATACCTAATGTAAATGACGAGTTAATGAGTGCAGCAAACCAACATGGCACACGTACACCTATGTAACAAACCTGCACGTTGTGCACATGTACCCTAGAACTTAAAGTGATATATATATATTTGTGTATATGTATATAAATAAAAATAAATAAATATATATATTTTTTTTTAAGTGGCGGTGCGAGGGCTGCTGCACAGCTAGCAGAGCCTTGGTGAGGAGGGCAGTGCCTGCCCCGAGCTCTCCGCCTCCCCCGAGCTCTCCGCCTCCCCCGCCCGCCAGCCCAGGAGGCCCCAGCAGCAGCCACCAGAGAAGCCCCTGCAGCAACGCAACAGCCAGGTGGATGCCTCTGTCTCCAGCCTCGTGGCAGACAGGACCTGTTAGGACGCAGCCATTGTGGGCAACAAGGACTCGCCCTCCATCTGGGCCGCCATCCAAGGGAAAACCTTTGTCAACATCATGCCAGCTGAGGTTGGTGCCCTGGTTGGCAAAGACTGCTCGAGCTTTTTTTGTGAATGGGCTGACACTGGGGGGCCAGAAATGTACTGTGGTCCCAGACTCACTGCTGCAGGATGGGGAATTGACTCTTCATATGAAGAGCATCAGTGGAGCCCCCACCTTCAATGTCATTGTCACGGTGATTGCCAAGACACTAGACCTGCTGATGGGCAAAGAAGGTGTCCACGGCAGTTTCATCAACAAGCAGTGTTATGAAATGGCCTCCTACCTTCAGTGTTCCCAGTACTGACCTCCTTTGTTCCTTCCCCTCCACCGCTTCCCACAGCTTTGCCCCCCTTTCCGTCTCATACATATACCATTTTAATTTCAGGGGCCATCACCCCACACACCTTATTGCTGCCAAATATTTCTGGTCCAAACTCAATTTTATAGCAGCCACCCCTCTATTAAATCTGTTAGCCTTTTCCTTGTGCAGGTACAGTCCAGTCCTTGGTAAGTATGCACATGGAACCCACATGGACATCGAGAGCTGCCCCTCTGAACAGCTGTCTCCTCACTGGTGCCCAGCCCTGCAGATTGCAATTTCTTCAGTGGCCTTGAACTCTGATCTCTGCCTTCTCAGCTCAGTGGGGCTGCCCTGCTCTGAGTGGACTCTAGCCCACTATGCAGCTGCTGAGAAATTCTCCCCAAACAGCTAGGAAATCATGGGGCTTCCCCCTTAAGTTTCCTGTTGTACTATCTGTTGTCCACTGTCTGAAAATAATTTTATGGTTGTTTATGGAGGCAGGATTAGTCTGATATGATTTATTCTAACAGACAGAAGCAGAAATCTGTTATACTCTTTTAATTACTGTGTCTTTATAATATTATGGTAGACAGAATCCTAGGATGACCCCCAGTGATCTTTGCTCTTATATAATCACTTCTTCCTGAGTGTAGACAAAGCCAGAGATGAGATATCACTCCTGTGACTGGGTTACAATTTATGGCAAAAACAAGTTAGCAGATGTAATCAGGATTGCAAATCAGTCAAATCTAAGATAGAGAGATTATTTTATGAGCTTGACCTAATGAAGGTGGGTTCCTTGGAGGGACTGGGGTCTTCCTGGAGAGATGTGAAGTGCAGGAGGGTTTCCATGCAGGGCGATTCTCCTCTGCTGGCTGGAGAAAGCATGCAGTGGGAACATGGGAGGCCTCTAGGAGGAGTGAGAAGCCCCTGGCTGACAGCCAGCAAGAAAACAGAGATCTCAGTCCTACAGTCACAAGGAACTGAATTCAGCTGACATGAGGAAACTTGAGAGGAAGTTCTTCCCCAGAACCCCCAGAAAGAAACCCAGTCTAATTTCGGCCTGTGAGGCCCTGAGAAGACCCAGCTAATCCAGGCCTGAACTTCTGATCTGTGGACACTGCAAGAAAGTAAACTGCTGTTATTTTAAGCCTCTAAAGCTTGCAGTAATTTAGTATGCAGCAGTAGAAAATTAATACAAATAAAATGGAGAAGACTTTGGAGTGGGGACAAGAATGAAACGGTGGGAGAGGGATGCCTGTATGCTGATATGGTTGATGCCTGTAAGGCTGAATTGGGTCTATCATTCCTCAGCTAATTAGCTATGGTCTATTAAGGTGCATAGCTATACACAAATATTGGCACTAGGTTGAATCCAGAGGAATAAGATATTGCATTCTTGAGAGTAGATAAGAACACCCTGAATTTGGGGTCACCGTATCATCAGTCATATATCAGGTCCCTCTGGGAAGGCCTAGAGGAAGATTTACAGGATACACTTGTGACAACATTAAAGGCTTCTTTCTTCCCGAAAGGGACCCGATCTCCTCTCAGTCAAGAAGCTCCAGGTCTCTGAACTGGAAGCCAGGTTATAAATTCCCACTCTACCGACTCCATCAAGCTTCTGTCCTCAGAACTAGAGTTTATTAGTAAAAGATAGACTCATGGGGGTCTAGGCATTTATTCTCTTATTTTATATAAATCACTGAATGTGCACAAACAAAACAGACTTTGAAGAAAGTAAGTCACAGTCACCACAGGAAAACAGCTTCGACATCCTCATGAGTCATCATGGGTGTTCTGTTGGGAGGACTTGATATGAGGGTTTCCTCCTCATGGGCTAGTACAGATCCGGGGGAAATGTCATCAAGTCCTCAATTCAGAGTGTAGCAGCTGGGGCTGTTGATTCGTTAGGCCTCCTGCAGCTGGAGATGCAAGTAGTGCATTTTCATGGCCCCACACGTGCCCTTAGGCTAGCATTCTTCAGAGCCAGCATCCAACAAGTCACTGAAGCTCTGGGTATTTCCCTTTCCTCAGTCACCCACATAAGTGGCTTCAGGTCCTTCTGGGGAAGGCCTGGAGGAAGATTTACAGCATACACTTGTGGCAGCATTGAAGGCTTCACTGTTCCCCAAGGGATCCCATCTCCCCCCAGTCAAGAAGCTCCAGGTATCTGAACTGGATGCCAGGTCATAAATTCCAACTATGGTGACTCCATCAGGTCTCTGTCCTCAGAACAAGAGCTTTTCTAATTATTACATAAGTTGATTTCTTAGTAGATTTCCCATCCATTACACACCCAGACACCTCACAATGATTAGTAACCACCACATGTCCCTGCCTCTCAAGGAAATCCCTCCTGCCTTGTCTCTAGAGGGCTGAGTCCCACAGCCTGTCCTCTACTCTTCCAGAACCCTGTTGTTCTGACAGCAGGGAGGGCAAATCCATGTAGCATCTCCCGCCATGACCTCCGGCCTGTAGAGGAGAGGCGCCACAGGACCTTTACATGCACGCTCCTGTTTCCCTCACCCATGCATTTCTTAATGCCTTGGTGAGGAGAATATCTCTGGATCTTCCTTGGTGGGAGCTAAAGGAGCAAAGATAAATAATGCTATGGGACCCACTGAGAATTGGGGCTGTGGAAGAGTGGCCACTGAAGTAATAGACAGATGTAGCTATTGCCAGATACTCAGTGCCGGAGCAGGGAGGGAGAAGGAAGAAATAAGGACCTCACCTTCCTCTCACTTCTAGCCCCCCATTGCTAAACCTAACTAGAAGTGTGCACGCAGGGGAGCCAGGGATGCATTCTAGAAGGGACAAGCCCCGAGTCCCTTCTAGAGCATAAGACAGGATGGAAATGAGTGGAGAGTGGATCTGTGGGGAGGAGGAGGGGATGTTATGGGGAAACAAAAGGAGAATACTAGCTAATAATGCTAGGTGACACAAATATCCCAAAGTCTGTGCTCGTAATCAGAAAAGGAAGTTCAGCATAAAGCACTCAACCAGGAGTCAAGATACTGTTACTTTCAACTGTTGTTCCAACAGCTGTATTATAATGGGCCAGTTTATTTCACGCCTTTCTAATTTGACCTAAAGTGCTGGGTGGCACTGGGGCTGGCACAGCCTTGCTCAATTATGTGTTGAAGAGTATACAGAGACTGCCAGGCTGAGGGAAGATGCAAGAGAAGAGAAGAGATGCTCTCAGGAAACAACAGACCACACGGCCCCAGAGTCAGGGGCAGCATCAGCCACTGTCGGCCACTCATTTTCCCAGACAGAGCCCACAAGCCTCAGCCATGCTTTGCTTCTGCAAGATGCTGCTTCAGCTTTTCAATAAACCTGCCTGAATTTAAGCTGACAGGGGTTTATTTCTCCTTCATCATAAATGAAATTCTTCACCACAACAATCTCCAATGAATTGTGGGCACAGCAGGCAGGCCCATCCCTGCTTCTGTTCCACTATCTCCCCTGTAGGTTGAAAAGAAGGAGGTACTGAATTACCTCCAAATGTTCCTCTGGCTCTGATATTCTGTTATTCTGGTTTCTCTTCAGCTACTTTGTTTTTGGAAGCATGTGTCCTAAGGCGTCCGGTTGAACCACCTTTGTCTACTGTGTCCAGGCATTCCTGGTGGTATTTCAGATAAGACACTCTTGGGTTACTGTACTCACAACCTCTGAACCAATTCTATGACCATCTGTTTCATGGCCACATGTTTGCTCATTTTCTATGTACATAAAGGTAAGGGACAGACAGCAAACTTGCATGTTATAAATTGTATCATCTTAAAAAGGAAACAAGGCAAGACTTTGCAATAAAACCTTAAGATGCATTAAATTTAAGCCTAATGCAATAAAGAATACCCATAAAATTCTTATCTAAAGAATGCTTAGAAAACTGTTGAACAAGGGACATCATCATTTAAAGTGATATGAAGAAACCTTCTCAGCTAATCATATGGGCTAGATTAGAGAGAAAAATAAAAGACCCATCTCTGCCCTGGAAAAACTACTGGTAGCATCTTTCAGAAAGCTCTCTGTGTCTGAGTACGCACCTTGATCCATAGGCTCACATTTGATCCCAACTGGTGGCTGCTTCTTGGCATTAACATTGGATTCCCAACCAGTAAATCTTAGCAAGATCTGAGTTTCTCCAGGTATGATATTATTTTGTTTGACCATCCTTATCTTCAAAGGCTACCAAGAAGGAACAAATAATTCATTTACCGCCCCAAAGGAAAAGGTTTTACCAATGAGACAATTTCTTACCATGACCCCAGGGCCCCCTGTGCCCTGTTCACTCGAGTGCCTTGTGTGGTCTGACAGGAGCTCATGCTGGTCACAGGATTTCTTATATGATTAACCTCCTTCCTGAATCCCAACTTCATGGTGGTGGTGATGACAGGTGTCCTGTATCCCGTGCTCATATCCCTGAAGTCATCAGCCTGTCTCCAGTTAGAAAAAATTACATGTATATAGAGAGGCCTCTTTGGAAGTAGCAAAAGCTTTCTCACCTTCAGACATTAATGGTTGGAATGTACAATAGTATACACACTTTGGGAAAAAATGTCTGGCATCTTCTTACAGAACTAAACAACTACCTATTCTATGACTCAGTAACTCCTAAGCATTATCCAAGAGAAATTCAAACATATGTCCAGAAAATGATTTATACAAGAATGTTCATAGCAGTTTTATTCATAATAGGAAAAACTGGAAACATTCAAGTATCTGTCAATACAAGAATGGATCAATAAACTGTGATACATTCATTCTATGGAATGTCTAAAGGAACAAACTGTTGACACACAAAATAACATGGATGAATCTCAAAAACATTTTGAGTGCAATAGGAGCCATACGCAAAAGAGTGTGAGAAAAATGATAAATAATAATGGTTTCAAGAAATGCAGAGCAGAGAGCCCAGAGGCAAAGACCCACAGGACAGAGGGTCAGTCCCAGGGTGGATCCTAATAAAGAAACTCCTGCTGGATTTTTCCCAGCTCCAATTCCAAACTATTTTGGGTCAGTGACTTCTTTATCGCCTCCATGTTCCCTCGTTTTGAACGAGAATCCCTGTAGTTGTTATTCTATGTCTGTCCCGTCATTTCACATTAGGGGCAGATAAACTGTTCAGTTTCACAGCTCGAAGGAGGTAAGAGAATTATGGCAAGGATCTGTACTTAATGGACACCCTCAGAAGCCTCATCCACACCAGGTGTGGATGTTTTAGATGGGATTTTAAACTTTTGATCTGACATGGTCTACATGACATTTTTCATGTTGAACTAATGCTTTAATGACATGAAATTTGGAAACGTTAGAGGAGAGGGTGAATGCATTTTGCGGATGGGGGAATGTGAGTGTCCTACTGTGGTGGATGGAATTTCTGAAATGGTCCCCAAACATGCCACACTCTTGTCTCTAAAGCCTGTTGAGATGATGAGACACCATTCCTGTGATTATGTTGCTATACGTCAGTTATATGACTTTAAGATGGTAAGGTTGCCTGCATGAACTGGATCTAATCGCATCACTCCATACATGACAGAGCTTTGTGTGGCTGGTTGGAGAAGATGAAGTCAGAGAAGGTAGGAGCTTGAGAAGGCCTCCATGAGTTGTTATTGTTTGAAAGATGGAACAGACAGGTAAGGAGGAAAGCAGGTGGCCTCTGGAGTCAGAGTGTCTCCGGGCTGACAGCCAGCATAGACAAAGAGCCCTCAGTACCCCACAAACAAGAATAGGAACTCTTTCAATATCTGTAGTGGACTTGGAAAAATAGCTTGAGCTCTAGAAACATAACACAGCCAGCCCAGTCCTGGATTTTAGCCTCACATGTCTCTGATCAGAGAACCCAGCCACTTCATTCCAGACTTCCGTGGTTTCAAACCACTGGTTTGTGGTAATGTGATAATAGGCAGCAAGAGAAAACTAGTACAGGTGCCTGTCTCTCCTCTTGAATTTCAATTTCAAACACATGGATGCTAATCCCTCTAAGAGAAAAATCAATCAATTAATCAATCAACGAAAGAACTACAGTTAAAAATCTTGCCCTCACCTTTATGTGGCTGTTCCAGAGCCCTTGCCATGTGAAGAAGACAATGAGGGGTATTTCAGGCACGTAAGGAGTGTAGCTTTACTGTTATCAATCACATTTCCGAAAGAATAAAAATGGTTCAGGTCAGGCCGTGGCTCATGTCTGTAATCCTAGCACTTTGGGAGGCCAAGGCAGTTGGATCACTTGAGGTCAAGAGTTAGAGACCAACCTGACCAACATGGAGAAACCCTGTCTCTACTAAAAATACAAAAATTAGCCGGGCGTGGTGGCAGGCACCTGCAATCCCAGCTGTTCAGGAGACTGAGGCAGGAGAATCACTTGAACCCAGGAGATAGAGGTTGGAGTGAGCTGAGATCGCGCCATTGCATTTGAGCCAGAGGAATAGAGCAATAACTCTATCTCAAAAAAATGAGATAAAATCAAATAAAATAAAGATGGTTCACTACTTAACTCCACATATTATTATGTGAAAATGTATCATCTCGATTTTAATAGCAGATTTTAAAAAATGCCTTTTCTAGTGCTCACCAGACAACGTTTGGTAGCAAATACCAGTCACCAGCACAGATGAACCAATTCAAGGAGAGCCATAAACAGGACTACTATTATGTTCCCCAAAAAACCATCCCTAGAATGCAACCTCTTCTCTACTTGTCACAAAACGAACACAATAGTCCACCATATAAAGTCCCAAACACTTGAAAATGTAAATATAATGAAGTCTGCTTTCCAGACATTTATTTTACTCAGACTCAGTCATGGGGACCAGGGATTAGGAAATGATTACAAAGAAGTTCAAGGGAACATGGGGAAGTGACAAAATGTGCTAAAGTTGAACTCTGCTGATGGCTGCACAATTCTATAAATCAACTTAAATCATTGAGTTGTACATTGACAATGGGTGACTTTTATAACAAGTAATTATTTAAACGAACTTTTGGGTTTCTATTTCAACATGGAAAGAGCTAGGCAGTCATCACTTGTCCTCACAGCTAGAAAAAAGCTGAACGAACTGAAAGTCAACCCTTCTAGGATGGACCAGAGAATTGAGGTCACAGGGAAAACTGCCACCCTAAAAATGAGAAAGACAGGCTAACACACAAGGAGTCACAGCTCACAGGGAAGAGAAGCTACTGGGGACAGCAAGTGGGAGGAGCACTTTAGTAGTATTGACAGATTACTAGAAGCTGAGGGTAGCCTGGATAGAGCACTAAAAACTCCTTCAAGACCAGTCTAAGGGGGAATCTCACACATTTCCAAGTTTTACTACAATGATCTCAACCAGGTTCTCATGACGAAGTTCAGAAAAGTCCCCTGAGGTTTGGCACTACCAACTTCAGGACTTATATTAAGCTACAGTAACCAAAACAGTGTGAAGTTGGTGAAAAGAGAAAACACACACAAATAGATGCATGGAAAAGAATACAGAGCCCAGAAGCAGGCCTACATACAGTCCACTGATCTTCCATGGAGGTTTAGAGACAATTTAAAACAGCAAAGATAGCCTTTCCAACTAGTGGTGCTAGAACAGCTGGACAACCACATGCAAAAAAATAAATAAATCCAGGTATGCATGTTATACCCTTTATGAAATAAATCTTACACGTAAACGTAAGGTGCAAAACCATAAGAATCCTTGGAGATAACACAGGAGAAAATCTCAGGGATCTTGGGTTCGATGATGGCTTCTTAGATACAAAACCAAAAGCACAATCTACTAAAGAAAAAAAATTAAGTTGAGCCTCATTAAAATTAAAAACTTCTCCTCTGTGAAAGACACTGTTGAGAGAATGGAAAAAGCAAGTCACATAGTGGCAGAAAATATTTATAAAATAATCTGATGGAAAAACTACTGTACAAAATATATGAAGAATTCTGAGGACACCACAAAGCAAAAAAAAAAAAAAATAGGTGAAAGATCTGAACACCTCATTAATAAGATACACAAATGGCAAATAAGCATATGAAAAAGATGCTCAAAATCATTTGTCATGAGGGAATTGCACATTAAAACAACAATGAGATATCACTGTAAACCTATTAGAATGGCTAAAATATAAAAAGGTGAACACACCAAATGCTGTCAAAGATGAGGAGCAAGCAGAATTCTCCATAGTTAGTGGAAATCAAAGGGGTACAGTCACTCTGGAAAACTTAAGTTCACTCAAAATCCTGCACATAAGTACTTACAGCAATTTTATCATCATTGTCAAAACTTGGAAGTACCCAAGATGCCTTTCACCAAGTGAATGAATAAACAAACTGTTGTAGCCATACAATGAAATCTGATTCAGTGATTTTAAAAAACAAGCTATCAAGCCATGAAAACACATGGAGGAACTTTAAGTTCATAATGCTAGAAAGAAGCCAGTCTGGAAACCTACATATTGTACGATTCCAACTCTAGGACATTCTTGGAAAGTCAAAAAGATAGAAGCAGTAAAATAATGAGTGGTTGTCAGGGGTGGAGGAGAGGAGGAGGCAAGAAATGGTGAAGCACAGGGAATTTTCAGCAGTGAAACTATTTTGCATGATGCTCTATTGGGGAATTTAGGACATTATGTAATTGCCAAAACCCATAATCTGTGAAACTCAAACAATGAACTCTAATGTAAACTATGGACTTTAGGTGATAATGATATATCAATAGTGGTTCATCAATTATAACAAATGGACCACACTAATACAACATACTAACAGGGGAAATTGTGTGCTGGAGGACAGGGGAGCCTAGGAGAACTCTCTGTACTATCCACTCCATTTTTCTGTAAACCTAGAACTGTTCTAAAAAATAAAGTCTATTAATTTTTTTAAATGAGGATGCAGCAGCCCCATATCAAGGTTTTGGTGGCATCCTGCTATTGTGTGGTTAGTACTTCGCACTGAAGTTCACCCACCTGGAGTCAGAGCAGTTGGGAGATTTCAACGCCTGTGCCATTTACCTCTAACCTTGGGGTACCCTCAGAACACAGACAGCAGATCAGTTAGGTAGAAGCAGCCTCAGAGATCTAGACAGTGCAGGCTTCTGGTAAGGACAGGTACAAACCAGCTGGGTGGGCAGAACTTGGTGAAGACTAGGAACCACTGAGACTCAGCAGCTGCCCTAGTGGCACCCACAAATCAAAGGAGGAGGAGGCTGGGAGGAGCTAAGGGCTACAGGACCTGCAAGACAGAAGCAGCTCCAGAGATTTTGGCAAATAATGTAGGTTTCAGGACAGTGTGGTCTGGTCAAAAAAGTAGAATGAAAAGGAAACAAAATGAGAGAGCATGAGAGAGAGAGAAAGAAAAAGAAAAGAAAGGAAGAAAGGAAAGAAGGGAGGGAGGGAGGGAAGGAGGAAGGAAGGGAGGGAGGGAGGGAAGGAGGCAGGGAGGAAGGGAGGAAGGAAGGGAGGGAGGGAAGGAGGCAGGGATCAAGGGAGGAAGGGAGGAAGGAAGGGAAGGAGGCAGGGAGCAAGGGAGGAAGGGAGGAAGGAAGGGAGGAAGGAAGGGAGGGAGGGAGGAAGGCAGGGAGGGAAGAAAGGAGGAAGAAAGGAAGGGAGGGAGGGAGGGAGGAAGGGAGAAAGGAAGGGAGGGAGGGAGGAAGGCAAGGAGCAAGGAAAGGAGGAAGAAAGGAAGGGAAGGAGGACGGGAGGGAAGGAGGGAGGGAAAGAATAAAGAGAGAGAGAAAGAGGGAGGGAGGGAGGGAGGGAGGGAGGGAGAGAAGGAAGGAGGGAAGGAAGGAAGGAAGGAAGGAAGGAAGGAAGGAAGGAAGGAAGGAAGGAAGGAAGGAAGGAAAGAAGGAAGGAAATGAACAAAGTTACATGAAGATGAGAACATCCAGGGGAACTTACACCATCAACATTTTCCATTAACAGGAACATGCTAACTAGTTATTAGAGAAAGACACACTACTGTAAAACCATATACTGTTTCCATGGGGTACAACCCCTTCCTCCTCCTCTGAAACACACTCTGTCTCTGGCCCACTGTTGCCAGAAACACTGAGTCTTGTCTTTGGATAAGTTCTGGTGCCCACAAGAATGAAATGAGACAGTGGACCCCAGAACACCAGGCCGTGACCTTCCCTGCTGCTCCCTGTCCACTCCAGAAGCTGCCTGGCTGCAGGTGAGGGCCTCAGCCCCTGGGTCTGACGTCGTCCATTTGCCTTTCTCACTGGATTTCTCTCCCTGCACTGGCTCCTACTGTCCCAGGACCTGGTGGGCGGCCACGTGAGAAGGAAACAAACAGGCCATGCCCCTTTCTTTCTCCCCCCTCAATGCCTGCAGTGGTGGGTTCCGTGGGGTAGTGACCAGAGATTTACTCATTATGGGGCCTCTAGCCCTAAGCAAGGCCTGGTACCTAATAGTCACTCCATAAATGCTCAGTGAAAGAAGGCATCTACCACACGGTCCTGGGAACCAAGAATTCCACTGTGGCCCATAAATTCTAAGTATTACAGGATCCTGGAATGGGAGACGGGAAAGGCCTTCAAAAGTGGCCACTCTTTTAACCCATTATACTGGCAACTAAGCCATGTTTCCCCATCCTGGACACATCTAGAGGGCAGTGCCTAAAACCAGACACATCTCCCCACCCAGGACAGTGCAGGGGCCTTAGCCTGGGGGATGCGGGTGGACAGGGAGGGGGTGAGCCATGAGAGCTGAAGAGGAGAAGGCAGGTGAAAAGGGATAACAGGGTGGAAACAGAGAGAGAAATGGGGGCAGAGAATGGGGGGTGAGAGGGCAAGAGAGAGGAGAGGGATGCAGATCTAGCTACTAAGGAAAAGTCCTGGAGAGAACACTGTCCTCTCCCGAGGTAAAATCACTTCCACCTGACCACGGCATTGCAGGTTGTGGGCGGCACACGCTGTGAATATTTGTTCATTCATTTAACAACTATTTATTTAATATCTGTTTCATGCCAGGCAAGGCCCTGCGATGTTTAGGGCCCTTGGCATCTTCCCTTCACATCTGAGTCATAATAGAAAGAGGACTCTGACCCCATCGGGCTGGCAATGCCTCGGGACTTTTACCTGTTGGATCTGGCAGCTCTTCCTGACGGCCCACACCGTGTCAGGCTGCTCTTGGTGCACCGAATGGGGAAGTTTCTGCATCAGTGCCTCGGAGAGTCCACCGGAAAGCCCTGGACAGTGGGAGTCGGTGGTACCCCAGCGTGGAGGCCAAGAGCACACAGCACTGAAGCTCCAGACAACCTCAGGAGGACGGTAAGGGACAATCTGCTGGTGAGAGCCTGGGTCACCAGGAACCTTCGCCTGCATCTAAACAGCATTTGCCTTCAGATTGCCTATGAGATAAAAGAGAGAAATCAAGGTTAACATTGAGATTTGGGGCTTGGGAAACTTGAAGGATGGAGCTGCTATTTACGGAGACTGGGAAGACCCAGGGAGGAGCAAGTTGAAAGGCGGTGGGGAACTAGACTTGGTTGGGTTTCTGTCATATGTAATCATACAGTCCTGACCAGCCTGGGCAACATAGTAAGACCCCATCTCTGAAAATAAAAAACGAAAAATTAGCTGAGCATGGTGGCACACACTTGTAGTCTCAGCTCCTCGGGAGGCTGAGGCAGGAGGATTCCTTGAGCCTTGAATTAGAGGTTAGTGAACTATGATGGCACCACTGCACTCCAGCCTCGGGGGGGAAAAAATAGAGTCCTGACTAAAATACTTGAGTAGCCAGGGAAGACTTCAAAAAGTAACTAATATTTGAGGCAGATCTTAGCGAACAAGAATTTGATGCTTTCTGTTAGGGAATTAAGAGTGTGTGGGTGTAGTTAGTTAATGCTTATTGAACTATCTTTGGAATCTCATCTACTGGTCTATTTGGTCTATCTGTACACATATATTCTATACACTGTCTCACTGAGCTGTCGCTAGGTTATGCTACAGTAACAAAAGTCCCAAAATCTCAGCAGCTACACATACAAAGGTTTATTTTTCATTGACATTTCTTTTTATGGCAGGTTGACTGTGACTCTGCTCTATACCAGCTATTTTATTTGGTAGATGGTGAAAACTGTGATACTTGGAGATTGTTGAATATGGTATTAGTATGTTCATTCATTCATTCATTTAACAAATATTTATTTAATATCTGTTTCATGCTAGGCAAGGTCAAGTACTGAGAATACAGTAGTGAATAAAAGAGACAAAATCTCTAATTTCCAGGAGCTTATATTGAAAATGAGATTAAACACATATAAAATCAAAACAGCAATGAATACTATATTCATAAATAATAGCTGTAAGAGATTTTAGTAAATCTTTTAAAATAAAAAAATATAAAAATTGTTAAAACTAAAATGGCCAGGGGTGATGGCTCAGGCCTGTAATCCCAACACTTTGGGATGCGAAGGTGGAGGATCATTTGAGCCCAGGAGTTTGAAACCAGTCTGGGCACTACAGGAAAACCCTGTCTGCAAAAAATAGAAAATTAGCCGGGCACGGTGGTGCATGCCTGTAGACCCAGCTACTAAGGAGGCTGAGGTGGGAGGACTGCTTGAGCCTGAGAGGTCAAGGCTGCAGAGAGCCATGATCATACCACTGCACTCCGGCCTGGGCGACAGAGCGAGACACTATCTCAAGAAAAAAAAAAATTATTCGATGTAGTCCGAAAACTCTTATGTAGAATACTATTGTTCACATCACGTCACGTCAGCCCTTTAAATGGCTTAACACTTATTTAGGTACGATCCATAGTTTTCCTGGTAATTAAATACCTAAGAACAATTAAGTATAAAAAAGTTATTGCCTTGACAGGAAGATTGTAAAAATTTTAAAAAGACAAATAAAAGAGTCAAAACTGTAGCTCTGTGGGGGCTCAAATAACATCTAATTCAAGTCACAATGAATATCTAGCAATCATTCTGAACACCATATAATTCACTTAATACATTTTGCCTGAACGCCCAACACATCTTAATTACCAACTCCCGTATGTAGCCAAGAAACTGACAATCATTTGTAAATTATCACCTATGACTCAATCTGCTCTACACACTTATTTTTTTAATTTTACTCATTTATTATTTTTACTTTTTGTAGAGATGGGATCTCACTATGTTGCCCAGGTTGGTCCAGAAACAGAAATAGACCCACACTAATTTCATAAATCAGATGACCATACAGTCATTCGATTTATGAAAAAAAGTGCCACACGGTACAGAAGGAAAAGGATGGTCTTTTCAATAAATGGTGCTGGATCGAGCAGACACATCCATGTAGTAAAAAGTGAATCATAGCCGGGTGGGGTGCTCACGCCTGTAATCCCAGCACTCTGGGAGGCTGAAGCAGGAAGATTACTTGAGCCCAAGAGTTTGAGACCAACCTGGGAAACATGTTGAATCCCCATCTCTACAAAAAATATGAAAATTAGCCAGGCATGGTGGCACACACCTATAGTCACAGCTACTCAGGAGGCTGAGGTGGGAGGATCGCTTGAGCCAGGAGGTGGAGGTTGCAGTGAGCTGAGATCCTGCCACGGCACTCTAGCCTGGGCAACAGAGTGAGGCCCTGTATGAAAAAAAAAAAAAATACAAAAATTAAAATAAAATTGCTATAAGGTTAACACAGAAAAATGTATTCATACTCTTAAGTTAGGCATTGACTTATTAAGCAGGACACAAAAAGCAGTAACCATAAAGGAAAAGATTGATAAAGTATAATTTCATTAAAATTAAGAATCTCAGGCTGGTGCAGTGGCTCATGCCTGTAATCCCAGCACTTTGGGAGGCCAAGGCAGGTGTATCACTTGAGCCCAGGAATTCCAGACCAACCTATGCAATGTGGCAAAACCCCATCTCTACTAAAAATACAGAAAAGAGCTGAATGTATACTGCAGTAACTTTTCAAAGATTTCTTTGACACAAAGTTCTCAGAAATCTTAAAACTAGCATTTCAGAATAGAAAAAAAGAGCTTCTGGTTCACTGGTGAAATTTTACTAATAAAATTTTAAAACAGAAAGAAAACTAACGCATATCAGCTCAGAACAAAGGCAAAACACTACCAGCAGATCACTTTTCTTTAACTTCCTGAAGCACTGGGATTCATTCTTCCAGCAAAGAAAGGATGAACAACACTGGAAACCAAAGAAAAGATACCACTGCAAGAAAAGACTTCTTATCGAAAGCAGCTCTAGCAGCAAAAGATAGGAGGAAAGCGAGGAAACCACGCCAAACGTCTTGCTTAACTCTTCGGTGAAAGGACGCCAAATGAGATGATCTAAGAAGCCAGAAAGACAGACAGACAGACACAAGGAAATCATGGCAACTCTTCGGAGTGCAAACACCAACTCCACAATCCAACCTACCGGAAACCCTGCGGTTAATTTGAGGCTTGTCCCGCTAGTCATGAGGTGATTCAGTGATGACTACAAACGCTCCTCACGTGCATCCTGGACCTGGCACACCTGGCTTGCCCATCACCAGCCTGGAGACACCGCCAGGAGCAGAATCCCGGAGGCCAATAAAGACTCCAACTTTGCAAGTCAGGGACGCGAGTGCTCTCGCCTCTCAGGTCCCCAGAGGGAACCGATTTCTGGCCTCAAGGGTGGGGTGCGGGGTCAGTGTCCTCCACAGGATATACGAGTACATGCCCCCGAAGCTGCTCCGCCTCTCGGATGCCACAGAACACCCACTAGCGAGTTTCTGCCCCAGCGCCCACGAGAGGTGGGCTGCGGGCGGCAGCAGCAAGCTAGGAATTGAGCGCAGGGAACTTAGGTCCCGGCGGCGCCGGAGCACACGCCTCCCCATCCCCCCCGCCGCGCCCCCGCCGCCGCTCGCAGCAAATCTTGCCACAGCCGCAGCTCGACCCAGCTGTGCACCCGCGGTCCCAGACTGACTCACCGCCCGCCCGGCCAGGCGCGGCGCCCTCACCTCGGAAACGCTGGGTGGACTTCGCTGTAAACCGTAACTTCCCATCCAGACTGCAGACGCGCCGCCGCGCCTCTGCCCGCTCCTGGCGCCGCAGGTCGCCCCTCCCGCGTTCCCCAAAGCTCCGAGCTCACTCAGAAGCTCAGGCAGCCTCGCGATGGTCACCTACCCCCGAATACAGCCGCTGTCTCAACCGCCGCCCAGCCCCTAGCCTGCAGCCCGCTGTCTCCTCACGGTCCTGCTCTGCGCGCAGGAGAGCCCAGGGCGCAGGCGCAGATGCAGGAGGGCCTTAAAGGTACTCTGCCGCCTCTACCGCACAACGCATTCGCGCGGGCCAAGAAAAGGAGTAATCGAGGGGATGCACCCAGTGCAGCGGAGACCAGGAAATCCCTCTCTCCGGGAAATCGCCTCTCTTTCAAAGCACCAGCCCTTGACCCTGCAAATCACTGATTTCCCCGGCCACTTGAACTGCCCCTGCCAGGTTAAAGAGGCAGAAGACACACCCCCTCGGGGGCCGGGGGCGACCCCGCGCTTAGGACTGCGGGCCTCGCGCTGCCGCTCTACCCCCGAGTGTGACTTCCAGGCCCCGGCACGCGGTGCAGACGCGCAGTCTTGGAAGGCAGCCCCCAGCTGATCCGAGAGGTGGCCTTAGGTCACTTGCTAAAACAACCAACGTTTCAATGGCACTTGTAGTTATTTTCTAATTTAAATTTATAACATTTTGCAGATAGGCTTCCACTGAAATAAGCCTTTGAGAAAAAGAAAAACTTTTTTTTTCAACAAGATTAGGAAATACCAAGAAATAGGAAGTAAAGCCATGCCGTCCACCCAGCTAACAACTTTGAAAACTTGAAATTTTATGTAAGGCAAATGTTTGCATAACTTTAGGTCATGCCATCATCATCATCATCATCATCATCATCATCATCATTATTATTATTATTTTGAAACGGAGTCTTGGCCGGGCGCGGTGTCTCAAGCCTGTAATCCCAGCACTTTGGGAGGCCGAGACGGGCGAATCACGAGGTCAGGAGATCGAGACCATCCTGGCTAACACGGTGAAACCCCGTCTCTACTAAAAAAAATACAAAAAACCAGCCAGGCGAGGTGAAGGGCGCCTGCAGTCCCAGCTACTTGGCAGGCTGAGGCAGGAGAATGGCGTAAACCTGGGAGGTGGAGCTTGCAGTGAGCTGAGATCCAGCCACTGCACTCCAGCCTGGGCGACAGAGCGAGACTCCGTCTCAAAAAAAAAAAAAAAAGAAACGGAGTCTTGCACTGCCACCCAGGCTGGAGTGCAGTGGCGCAATCTCAGCTCACTGCAACCTCCGCCTCTTGGGTTCAAGTGATTCTCCTGTCTCAGCCTCCCGAGTAGCTGGGACTACAGGCCCGCGCCACCATGCTCGGCTAATTTTTGTATTTTTAGTAGAGACAGGGTTTCACCATGTTAGCCAGGCTGGTCTCAAACTCCTGACCTCAGATGATCCTCCAGCCTCAACCTGCCAAAGTGCTGGGATTACAAGCATGAGCCACCCACTACACAAGGCCTGCCTGGAAATAATTGTGAGAAATAAACTCACCCGTCCGAACCCAAAGAATGGACTCAGAGACCCGGAAAACAGCAGAAGTGAGACTTTTAATGACAGTCTTGCAAGATCGGGTGTCTGGGAGGCAGACACACCCAGTACACTTACAACAAACAATTTATCCCCTAGTGTGCAAGTGCCTCCCCCGGTTCCTCATAGGCTGAGTACTATGGGGTCAAAATATTCCGATGTCGCCTATTGGATCTTGGGTTGGGACTTTTAGGATTTTTTTGTTTTGTTTTGTTTTGTTTTTAGGGTTGTCTCCCTGCATTTTGTTGCATTCCATAATGCATTGCAATCATGGTCAGCTCAGGGGCTTTTCAAGTATTTGACTTACCACCTAGGCAGTCAGGCAAGCTGATAAGAATAGATGTAGTGAACTATTTTGCAGGCTAGTAAATGTTCATTCTAGACTAAACTCTTTGGTTCGGACAAGGCAGCTAAGGTGGGGGAAAGAGGGTGGGCCACAAGCAGTCACCGGCTATTAAAGCAGCAGCCTAGTATATTCTGTCCTTCCATAGTCTGCAGGCCCAAACCTAACTTCCTACAATAATTACATACAAAAGTTTTAAAAAGGGATAAAAGAAAAGAGGGGACGTCTCGAATATTCATTCTTCTTAAGTTCCCCCCTCAAGAAACAAGAAAAAGGCAAGCAAAAGAAACCTAAAGCAGGCCGGGCTCGGTGGCTCATGCCTGTAATACAAGCACTTTGGGAGGCCAAGGTGGGTGGATCACCTGAGGTGAGGAGTTCGAGACCAGCCTGGCTAACAAGGCAAAACCCTGTCTCTACAAAAAAATTAGCTGGGTGTGGTAGCACCCGCCTGTAATCCCAGCTATTCGGGAGGCTGAGTAAGGAGAATCGCTTGAACCCGGGAGGTGGCGGTTGCAGTGAGCTGAGATCACACCACTGCACTCCAGCCTCACCATAGGAATGAGACTGAATAAAAAAAAAAAAAAAAAAATCCTAAAGCAAATGGAAGGAAATAATAAAGATAACAGCAGAAATCAATGGCATTGAAAACAGAAAAAAACGAAAGGGGAAACCAGTGAAAATAAAGCTGTCTCTTTGAAAAGATCAATAAACTTGACAAAGAAAATGAGAAGTCACAACTTATGAACATCAGGACGAAACAGAGACTACACTCATACAGACTCTGCAGATATCAAAGGGATAATAATAAGGGAAAATCTATTTAAAATTCTGTACACACATATATTTGACAACCCAGATGAATTGGACAAATCTGTCATAAATATCAGCTAAAGAAAAACAGGTCATCTGAGTAGCTCTGTAACTATGAAAATAATTGGATTCCTTATTTTAAAATTTCCAGAAAAGAAAGCTCCAGGTCCAGATGGTTTCACTGGAGAATTCTAACAAATGGTTGAAGAAAAATTAACATAATTCTTTTTTTTTTTTTAGGCGGATACAATCTCTTCCAGAAAACAGAAGATGAAGGAACACCTCTCAACTATTTCTATGAAGGTATGATTACCCCAACTCCAAAACCAGACCACAAAAAAATGTATCAGTCAATGAAGAAAAATAATTTGACAAATTCAACATCTATTCATGATGGAAATAAAGAAGGGAGGCCAGGCGCTTTGGCTCACGCCTGTGATCACAGAACTTTGGGAGGCCGAGGTGGGCGGATCACCTGGGATCAACAGTTTGAGACCAGCCTAGCCAACATGGTGAAACCCCGTCTCTACTAACAATACAAAAATTAGCTGGGCGTGGTGGCAGGCACCTGTTATCCCAGCTACTCAGAGGCTGAAGCAGAGAATTGCTTGAACCCAGGAGGTGTAAGTTGCAGTGAACCGAGATCACGCCACTGCACTCCAACCTGGGTGACAGAGCAAGACTCCGTCTCAGAAAAACAAAGCAAACAAAAAAAGAAATAAGAAAAATAGAAAGAAGAAACGAAAGAAGGGAAGAAAGAAAATGTTTTACAACTATCAGAAACATAGGAATACAGGACTTCGTCAGCTTGATAAAGACCACGTACAAAAAATTCACAGTTAACATCCTACCTCAAGGTGAAAGACTGCATGCTTTTCCTCTAGGACTGGGAACTAAGCAAGGAAGACCATACTCACCACTGATATTTCACATGACTATCCTACCCAAATCAATAAGGTAAGACAAGGATATCAAAGGCGTACACTGCGAAGGCGGAATAGATGAACGTTGCCCTATTCTTCCTGCTCATTACATCTAAAAACCTTGGGCATTGTATATAAAACAAACATAGGAAGACTGAAAGTCGAAGAGAAGATAGGAGGCCATCTGGCTTCCTCAAGACCCACAGAAATCCAGGAGATGAGTTCCCAGGATTCCTCCATGCCCCCCCATACATCCTAGATGTAGAGTCAAAGGAGATGGCAACCCAGAAATACCAATGACTACAGATCCAACAACCCCCAATACAATCCTGCTCTCTCTAGGCAAAGGATCAGCAAAGGGGCAGTCTAGCAAGACAAGACACTTATATATGATCATCCTATTCTTCAGGTCAAGCACCATGGAAAAAAAGCTGTGGCTGCATCAACATAAAAGCCAGCAAAATCCCAGTGAGGGGCTTTGGGTTTCACACTTGCACAGGTATAATGACATACCCTAAACCCCCACCTTGCCCGGGGGTTCTTTAGGTTCCAGCATTTTCTTTATCATGAGACACACAATGACTAAAATGCTGGAAACTAAAGGCAGAGAAAATATCTCAAAAGCAACAGAGAAAGATGACATCTTACCTAGGGGGGAAAAACAATTTCAATGACAGATGTTAGAGAAGGAAGCTGGAGCTGTCATCATCATCCCTGCCAGGTGACAATATGTTTACCTCCCTGTCAGTAGAAACCACATTTGGAGCCTAGACTTCATTAGGTGGTCATGAGGCGCCTCTTCCTCTGTCTGCTAGGCTGGTGTCAGAGGAGTCCTAGTGGAGAGTCAGGACTTTCATCACCACTCAGCAGTAACAAGCCGCCTGTGTCCTGTGGTGTCACTGGAGGCCTCATGGAAAGCAGTAATGAAGCACTCCTACCCACCCAGCCAGGGAGGTAGCAGTGGAGGAGGAGTGGGCTGCTGGAACTCCCTCTCCTACCTTAGCAGCTCCTCCACTCAGGGTGTCAACAGAGGTCCATCAGGTGAGAAACTGGGATTTCTGCACACACCTGGCTACAATGAGATGGCAGCACTCCCCTTCCCCTGCAGAAACAGACTCGAAAAAAGGAAGTTAAAACAGAAGGTTTCAATAAAATCAAAACTCTGATAACATAATACCCAAAAGTCCAAGTTTCAATTGAAAATCATTCATCATACCAAGAACTAGGAAAATCTCATACTGAATGAAAACAGACAGCCAATATACACTGGTAATGAAATGACAGAGGTATTAGGATTGTCTGATAAACACTTTAAAGCAAGCAAGCCTGATGAAAATGATTTAATGAGTAATTATGAGCACACTCGAAACAAATGGATGAGTAGAAAGACTTACAAATAAATGCAAGACATAAAGGAGAACCAAATAGAAGTATTAGAAGTAAAAATACAACAGCTAAAATAAAACATTCTGGCAGATAGGCTCAGCAGCAGAATGGATGGTGCAGAGCAAAGAAATCCATATACTGCAGATGAAAAAAATAGAAATTACACAATCTTAACAGGGAAAAAAAATAGACGGTGGGAGAAAGTGAACAGAACCTCAGGGACCTGTGAAACTACCTCAAAAGGTCTCACCTTCATGTTGTTATCTATGTCTGGAAGGGGAAGAGAAAGAGGACAAGGCTGAAAACATACTCAAAGGAAGTAAACGGCTGAAAGCTTCCCAAATTTGTCAAGAGACATAAACCTACAGGTTCAAGAAGCTGTGAGAACCCCAAATAGGATAAAACCCAAAGAGATCTATGGCAAGACACGTGAAAAAATAAAATGTTGGAAACAAAAGACAAGGAAAATATCTGGAAAGCAACAGAGAAAGGTGACACCTTACATAGAAAGGAAAAACAATTCCGGTGATGATGGATTTCTCATCAGAAACCATGGAGGCAGAAAGAAGTTGCCCAGTGCTTTTCAAGCCGTGAAAGAAAATAATTGTCAGCCCAGACTCCTCTCTCCAACAGAAACATCTTTCAGGGATTAAGGGGAAAATCAAAACAGTTTCAGATTAAGAAAAGCTAAGGGAATCTCTGACCAGCAGTTCTACCTTAAAAGAAAGGCTAAAGGGAGTTCTCTAGACAGAAAGGAAATGATTAAAGAAGGAACCTTGGGACATCAGAAAGAAAATTTTTAAAAACGGTAAGCAAAATAGGCCTTCTTTCTCCTCTTGTGTTTTCTAAACTATGCTTGACAGTTTCAGGAAAAAAAAAAAAATCATAGCACCATTTGATGTGGTTCTAACTCTCCATACAGAAAATGTTGGAAACAATTATAAACTGGAAGGGTAAAGAGACCTACATAGAAGGTTACTTGTCTATCGTTCACTCGACTGGTGAAACAATGACACCAGTATACTGTGTGGTCAGATATAGATGCACAGACATATGAATATATATACCTGGAAAAACCAAGAGGGCTATACAAACACATATACTAAAAAACACAATGGATAAGGCAAAACACCATTCTCAAAGATGTTCAAGTCACCACAGCAAGTAAGAAAAAGAAAGCATATCCAGAAAATGAAACCAGAGAGAACAAACAGAAAAGAAAAAACAAAGTGGGAGACTTAAGCCCTACCATATCAATCATCGCATTAAATATCGATGGCCTAAGTACACCAATTACAAGACAGAGATTGGCAGAGTAGGTTAATGGACATGACCCAACTACATCCTGGCTACGAAGAGATTACCTTCAAACATGATATAGGCAAGTAGAAATCAAAAGGCTGGAAAAAGATATATCATGCAAACATTAGCCAAAGGAAAGTAAGACTGGCTATATTAATGCCAGATATAGTATATTTCAGAACAAAGAAACTAATCAGAGAGAGAGAGGGATGTTAGAAAATGATGAAAAGGCCAATCCACCAACCCCTCCCCCTACAAAAGTCATAAATGTCTATGCAACAACAACTGAAAAATACTGAACAGATAGCTAGACTAATCCACAAATATAGCTGTATGCTTCAGTGTCCCCCTTTCTCAACAATGTATACAACAACCAGACAGAAAATCAACAAGAATATAGAAGAACCCAACAGCATGATCAACCAGCAGGACTTAAATTGACAATTTTAGAACATCCAACCACACCAGAATACACATTATTATGGGATGCATTGTGCCCAGCCCCCCCAAATTCATATGTTGAATCAGAACATTAGTAGCCACTAGTGATTTACTGATTAAAACAATGAGAAATTGCTACATACCTATCAGTATGGCCAAAATAAAAGTGTGACCACATCAAGTGCTGTCAAGGATTCAGAGAAAGTTGAATCACTCATACATTGATGGTGGGAATGGAAACTGTTACAGCCCACTCTGGAGAATATCTGTATAGTTTTTAATTTTAAAACTATGTGTGCAACTACCATACCCCCTAGGAATTGCATTCCCTGCGTTTATTGCAAAGAAATAGAAACTCATGTCCACACAAAACCCATGTACTAAAGTTTGTAGCAGCCTCATTTTAATAACCAAAACTGGGGAAACAATGTACAGACGACTTTCATGAGGTGAATGGTTAAACAAACTGCGGTATATATCTATAGCACCAAATAGTCCTCAATGATTTTTTTTTAAAAAAGGAACAAACTATTGATACCCACAATGACATGGATGAATCTTCACAGAATTATGCCGAGTGGACAAAGCGTAATCCCAAAGGTTAGTTGTAGGATTTCATTTATGTAACATTGTTGAAATGAATAAATTACAGGAATGGAGAATAGATTAGTAGTTGCCAGGGGTTAAGGAGGGAAGGAGGAGCAGCACTGAATAGACGTGGTCACGGTTATAAAAAGGCAACTTGATGAATTCCGGTGTTGATGGAAATGTTCTCTACCTTGCTTATGTCAATGTCAATCTCCTGGTACTGTGGCATTGCAATACATTTGCATTATATGCAAATATTACCATTTTGGAAATATTACCGAGATGTTACCATTGGAGAAAACTGAGTAAGGGGTACAAGGGATCTCTCTATTTCTCTCTTAGTTCTTAAGATTGTAGTGAATTATTAAAACATAAAAATTAACTTTAAAAAAACCTAAGTATATTTCTCCTTGATGGATCATGCCTTTGCTTAGAAAACATTAAGGCAACAATTTTTTCCCAACACCTTTTATTTTCTTGAAGACAGTTTTAATAAAAGCTGTTCTTAGGGCTTTTCCTAAAAGTTTTAAACTTTTTTTTATTTTAAAGGAGTCTCGCTCTGTCGCCCAGGCTAGAGTCTCCTGCCTCAGCCTCTGGAGTAGCTGGGACTACAGGCGCCCGCCAACACGCCCGGCTAATTTTTTGTATTTTTAGTAGAGACAGGGTTTCACCGTGTTAGCCAGGATGGTCTGGATCTCCTGACCTTGTGATCCGCCCGCCTTGGCCCCCTAAAGTGCTAGGATTACAGGGGTGAGCCACTGCGCCCGGCCTAGGGGATTCTTTTTAATGCGTCTCTTTAAGCATCGTGCTGGGGAGGCCATGAAAATCATTACCTCCAGAGGGTTGGGGAAGAAAGCTGGAAAAGGAACGTCCCGGGATCATCTCGTTTGTCCTCCCCTGTTTTCATCTACTCTTTTCCTCAGGGAAGCTTATATGGGTCCAGGTGTCACATCGCAGCTGCCACATTGGCGGATTAAGAGCCTGGCGCGGTGGCTCATGCCTGTAATCCCAGCACTTTGGGAGGCCGAGGCGGGGATCACAAGGTCAGGAGATCCAGACCATCCTGGCCAACATGCTGAAACCCTGTCTCTACTAAAAATACAAAAAATTAGCCGGGCGTGGTAGCACCCGCCTGTAATCCCAGCTACTCGGGAGGCTGAGGCAGGAGAACTGCTGGAACCCGGGAGGTGGAGGTTGCAGTGAGCCGAGTTTGCACCACTGCACTCCAGCCTGGCCACAGAGCAAGACTCCGTCTCAAAAAAAAAAAAAAAAAAAAAAGACGCTGACAAATCTTTCTCCTGAAGGGGTAAGAGCCTCAGTTAGCCCACAGCAATGGAGTCAGAAGTAAAAGCAGAACCAAAAACACTTTTCTCTATGTCATTCTCTCTCACCTACCTGTGAACATCAACCTTCCACACACCGGTTCAAAACCGCCTTGGTCTCTAAGGGAGGTTTACCATTTTTCACAGGTCCGGTGAGCCATGTTTCCTTCTTGCTTCTCCAGTTCTTCCAGGGCTGAGTTTCAGGAGCTGCTCAGCTATGCAGGCTAGTTCAATATCCTGGTTTAAAACCGTTTGTCTTGCTTTGCTACTAGAATAAAGTGCCTCCTAGACCAGACATAAGCCGTGTTCCCTCGGCTTCCATTTTCTAGAGATAATTGGTATCATTTATTCATTAGATGTTTGGCGGTGAAACCATCTAGATCTGGTGCTTTGTTCTGGAAGGTTGTTAGTCGTTGCTTCAGTTTCATTAATAGAGATCTATTCAGGTTATCTATTTCTCCTTGTGTGAGTTTTGGTAGACTGTGTCTTTCAAGAACTTGGTCCAATTCATCAAGTTATCAAATTTGTGAGCAGAGAATTGTTGATAATCTTCATCTGTTATCCTTTTAATATCCATGAGATCAGTAGTGAGGACCTTCTTTCCTTTTTGTTATTTGTAATTTGTATCTTCTCTCATCGTTTCTTGGTTCACCAGCTAGATGTTTATCAATTTTATTGATTATTTTAAAGAACTACGTTTTGGTTTTGTTGATTTTTCTCTATTGATTTCTGATTTTCAATTTCCTTGATTTCTCCTCTGATTTTTCTTGTTTCTTGCTTTCCACTCACTTTGGATTTAATTTGTTCTTGTTTTTTGAGTTTCCTAAACTGTAAGTTCAGATTATTGATTGTAGATCTTTTTTCTTTGCTACCATATGCATTGAATACTATGAATTTGTTTCTAAGCACCAATTTTCCTGCACCCAGAAATTTTTTATAAGTTGTATGTTTATTTTCATTTAGCTCAAAATATGTAATTTGCCCTGAGACTTTTTCTTGACCCATATGTCATTAGAAGTGTGTTGTCTGATCTCCAATTTTCGGGTTTTCCAGCTCTCTGTTATTGATTTCTACTTCAGTTCTACAATTTGAATTGAGGGCATATTTGGTATAATTTCTATCCCATTAAATGTGTTGAAGTGTGTTTTATGGGCCAGAATGTGGTGGATCTTGGTGAACACTCCATGTGACCCTAAAAAGAATATGTATTCTGCTCTTGTTGGATGAAGTAATCTAAAAAGTCGGTTGAATCCAGGTGACTGGTAGTGGTGTCCAGTTTCACTTTATCTTTATTGATTTCCTGCCTGTTGGATCTGTCAATTACTGAAGCTGAAGTCTCCCACTGCAATAGTGAATCTGTCTATTTGTCCTTGAAGTTCTAACAGCTTTTCCCCCTGATATTTAGATGCTTTGTTGTTAGGTGCATATCATTTAATGATTGTCATATCTTCTTAGCGAAATGACCTCTTTATCGTTATATAATGACTGTCTTTATCCCCATGATTTTCCTCCCTCTGAAGTCAGCTCCATCTCAAAATAATGTAGCTACTCTAGTTTGGTTTTTTTTTTTTTTTTTTGACTGAGTTTCACTCTTGTTGCCCAGACTGGAGTACAGTGGTGCAATCTCAGCTCACTGCAACATCCGTCTCCCAGGTTCAAGTGATTCTCCTGCCTCAGACTCCCAAGTAGCTGTGACCAAAGGCACGCACCACCACAGCCGGCCAATTTTGTATTTTTAGTAGACATGGGATTTCACCATGTTGGTCAGGCTGGTCTTGAACTTCTGACCTCAAGTGATCCACCTGCCTCGGCATCCCACCCTCCCAAAGTGCTGGGATTACAAGTGTGAGCATCGGCACCCAGCTGCTACTCCAATTTTCTTTTGATTACGATGAGTATGATATATCTTTCTCCATCTCTTCACTTCTAATATCTCTGTGCTTTCTTATTTAAAGTAGATTCGTTGTAGACAACATATAGTTGGACCTCATTTTCCATTCTGCCAGTCTCTGTCTTTTAATTTATGTACTTGGACCATTCACATTTAAAGTGACTATTGATATCATTGGATTAATATGTACTATATGTGTAACTGTTTCTATTTTTTTACTTTCTTCATTGTTTCCTTTTGTGTCTTTTACTCTTTTTCTACCTTCTCTGGCTATAATTGAACATGTTATAAGATCCCACTTTTTCCTTCTCTCTTACAATACGAATTCCATTTCTTTTTTTTTTTTTTTTTTTTTTTTTGAGACGGAGTCTCCCTCTGTCGCCCAGGCTGGAGTGCAGTGGCGCTATCTCGGCTCACTGCAAGCTCCGCCTCCCGGGTTTACGCCATTCTCCTGCCTCAGCCTCCTGAGTAGCTGGGACTACAGGCGCCCGCCACCTCGCCCGGCTAATTTTTTTGTATTTTTAGTAGAGACGGGGTTTCATTGTGTTAGCCAGGATGGTCTCGATCTCCTGACCTCGTGATCCGCCCGTCTCGGCCTCCCAAAGTGCTGGGATTACAGGCTTGAGCCACCGCGCCCGGCCACGAATTCCATTTCTTAAAAGAAAAATGGTGTTTTTGTTTTCACCCTATTGCTTGCCATATATACTTACAAGTAATCTAAATCAACTTAAAGTAATGCTATGATGCTTCATGGGTCATGCAGGTACCTTAAAAACAAAATTCCTAATTCCTTCTTACCACCCTTTTTTTTTTTTTTTTTTTTTTTTTTTTGAGACGGAGTCTCGCTCTGTCGCCCGGGCTGGAGTGCAGTGGCCAAATCTCGGCTCACTGCAAACTCCGCCTCCCGGGTTTAAGCCATTCTCCTGGTTCAGCCTCCCGAGTAGCTGGGACTACAGGCGCCCGCCACCTTGCCTGGCTAGTTTTTTGTATTTTTTAGTAGAGATGGGGTTTCACCGTGTTAGCCAGAATGGTCTCGATGTCCTGACCTCGTGATCCGCCCGTCTCGGCCTCCCAAAGTGCTGGGATTACAGGCTTGAGCCACTGCGCCCAGCACTTACCACCCTTTAAAACATTGCTATCATTCATTTGATGTATTAATAATGTATAATCATCCAATCTATTATTGCTGTTTTTCTTATTTTGACAGACAGTTATATGAATTAAGAATAAACATAATAAAATATTTTATTTTATCTTCATTTATTCCTTCTCTAACCTCCTTCCTTCATGTAGCCATGTCTCTAACCTTTGTGGTGTTTTTCTTCTTTCTGAAGAACTTCTTTTAACCTTTCATGGAAGATAAAATTACCAGTGACAAATTCCCTCAATTTTTGTTTGTCAAAGAGGTCTTTATTTCTCCTTCACGTTTGAAGGGTAATTCTACAGAATTCTAGGTTAACAAGGTTCTTTTTCCTCCAACAGTAAATATATCAGCTGCATGCTGTTCTTGCTTGCATGGTTTATGAAGAGTAGTCTAATGTAATGCTCATCCTTGTTCTTCTAAGGTAAGGTGTTTTCTTTCTCTAGCTTCTCTCAAGATGTTCTTTGGTCTTTGATTTTCTACACTTTCAATATTATATGTTGTGATGCTTAATTGTATGTGTAAATTTGGCTGGGCCATGGTGCCCAGATATTTGGTCAAATATTATTCTGATGTTTCTGTGAAGGTGTTTTTTGATGAAATGAGACATCGAAATCAGCAGACTTTGAGTAAAGCAGATGACACTCCATAGTGTGAGTTGGCCTCATCTAGTCAGGTGAAGGCCTTAATAGTATAAAACCTGACCTCCCCCTAACAAGGAGGAATTCTGCCAGCAGATTCCCTTTAGACTTGAACTTCAACTGTCTCCCCTGAGTCTCCAGCCTGCTCACTTACCTCATCAGATTTGGTCTCACCAAGCATCCACAATTATATGAGCCAATTCCTTAAAATCAATCTCAATCTCTCTCTCTCTCTCTCTCTCTCTTCTCTCTCTCCCTGTCTCCTCTCTCTCTGTCTCCTCTCCATCTTCATCTCTATCTACTATTATGAGAAGTGGCAGGTAAAGAAGATAGGGAAAAGAAAACAAATCATGTAATTGACTGTCATATGGAAATATTTGATGTTGAAAATTATAATTTAAAACATATAAACCAAATATTAGAAGTGTGTCTACTTCAAAGGGGAAAAACTATCAAAAACATTTTAGTGCAATATTAAACATGACCTATACAACCCTTCCTAAATGCCAAAGACACACACAGACACACACACACACACACACTATCAAAGAATACAAATAACTAGAACAAAGAAATATAGTAAATACAATCTGCTACATATGATAAACGTAGCCTACAATGTGAAAGCGTTTAGAAAATAAACACGGAAATAAAAATGTTTTTATTAATTCACATCATTACCTACCAAAACCAATCAACATAATAAAAGATCATAACACTGAATGTAAAAAACAATTCGCCAGTCCAAAGTTAACTTTGGACAAAAATTAAAACCCAGGCAGGAAATGTTTTTTTCCAACAACAGAAACTAGCAAAAATAAGGATATAGTAAAAACTGAAATAGAAAATTTCCAGTGTAGAGATATGAATATAATAATTGACACAGGCAGGGATGATTAGTGAATGATAAAATATTTAGAAGATGATCATTAGAATACAGGACATTTATACTTTTAAAAACCACTTTCCCAACTACTTCATTAAAATAAGGTGTCTCTAAAAGGGACAGGTCTCCTAGATTCCTCCTTAACCAAGTGACCAGTCCTAGTATCACGATAATGGTGATGGGCAAACTGGACCTTCTCTGCCTGCAGATGGGCTGAGGTAGGAAACTCTCAGTAGTGACTCTGCAGTGTTCCTGGCAAAATGTTTAGGCTGAATTTAATCATAAGGACATTCTGGACAACTTCAAAATGTAGAACATTGAGCCAGACAGCTGACCTGTCCTCTACGAACAAGTCTATGTCCCTAGCATCAATGACAACAACAACAAGATAAGGAGATACCTTGGGTTCAAAATAACTAAAGAAATGTAGCTACATTATCTTTTTACTTTTTTTGAACCCAAAATGTCTTTCTCCTTTTTATTGTGTGATTCGTGGTGACATGGACTGTGTGAAGGACAGTTGTCCTGCTCAGTGTTCTACATTCTGCAGTTGTCTGTCTGATGATTACCTCCTATGAAACTCAAGCTAAGCATTTTTAGCAAGAACATGGCATTGTTCATATTCTGCACCGGCAGAGTCCCGTGTGACATGCTGTGTCCTGCCAGCAGCTCCTGACTCCTGTTCTCTACAGGATGGAAGCTGAGAGGGGTAGGGCTAAAGCCTCTCGATGCTGTTTGTCAATCTGGCTTTGGTCTTCCTAAGTACTGATATCAAGTGGAGGCTGAAGGACTGTGGCTTCTCTAACCAAAGGAGCCTAGTGGGTTAACAATTGTCAAGAGCAGTCAGCAGTTCTGAAATACAATCCTCAGCCACGGATCCCTCCCGTGTTGTGTTGAGCTTTTGATTGCTTTACTATTTTAGTTTTTTTCATCAAATGAAAATGCTTTTTGTGACCTCCGTTATTCCTTTTCATTGTTCCAGCAGCATTTAGTATCTGTAGGAGAAAGAGAAGGAAAGATCAAATGGGCATCTTTGTCAGGTCCTGTTGATGGCTGAGTCTAGAGGGACTGTTAAGTGTTGATAGCCCAGGGGCAAACTGAGCTCCTGCTAGGAGGATGAGCTGAAGGGTGAGCCTCAGGCTGGGTGAATGGCAAGTGCCATCCACAAGTGAAAAGTAAATGCCCCTGAACTTCCAGTCAGCTTGAGGTGAAGGATATAGGGACCCTAGCTCTGCCCAACCAGCAGCCCCTTTCCTCCTGATCCCCAATGTCTGGAGCAGAGTGATAGCATTTCACTCTGTGACAAGCTATCACTGAGAGCTCTCAGTGAGGATGTTCTCAGCATCAACCATGAAAGCTCAGAAACAGAGGGCTGCAGAAGGAAAGGACCTTTTGCAGAGAAACCCACCCCCTTACAACTCCACGTCCCAGTCTCTTAGGGAAGGGTGGGCAGGGCCATGGGAAGAACCCTGGATATGAGATACAGGAAGGACCTCAGACCACATCCACGTCCAGTTCTGCCTTTTACAACAGAGGAGCAGTGATGCCACAGGGCTGACTTAACTAAAGCCACATGACTTGCTATTGACAACCCTGAAACTGGAACCCATGCACGAAGGCCCCTTCAGTAAGTTGGAGAGACAGGAGAGTAAATTCTCCAATCTGGAGTTCTCAACAGTCACTAGAGGTTGCTGGATCACCTTGGCTAGGATAGGAATGAGCCTTGACAAAGAAAGATGATGTCACTGCTGCTTGTTTTGTTGGTTAAAATAAAAAATGAGAAAAAGACAAAAGAAATATTATGTGTCCTTCCAAAAAGGATCAGAAAAAAAGGAAAAGGAAAGAGTCAAATAGAATTACAAAGGAAGGGTGAAGATTGTAACCATGGCCCAACTTATTATCCCTAATTCCCTGAAGCTGATTCCACACCTGGTTATACCTTAAGGCATTTCTAGAAATATTCTCAATATCTGATCAACAAAACTCTGAAGTAGAAAGTGAAAAGGATTAGTTTATGTTTTATTACATTCTCCTCTCCCTATTCTATTTTTCCCAAAGTGGTTTGTTGGGAAAGATTTCTTTTTAGAATTTTATGCCAGCATCAAGGGTAGCATGAAAAAAGTATTCATGTATCATCTCTTCCTGAGTTTCAGTTTTATTATTATTTCTTTTTTTTTTTTTTTTTCTGAGATGGAATCTCGCTCTGTCACCCAGGCTGGAGTGTAGTGGTGTGATCTCAGCTCACTGCAACCTCTGCCTTTGGGTTCAAGTGATTCTCCTGCCTCAGCCTCCTGAGTAGCTGGGATTACAGGCACGTGCCATCACGTCCAGCTAATTTTTGTATTTTTAGTAGAGACAGGGTTTCGCCATGTTGGCCAGGCTGGTCTCAAACTCCTGACCTCAGGTGATCCACCCGCCTCAGCCTCCCAAAGTATTGGAATTAGAGGCATGAGCCACCATACCCAGCTGAGTTTCAGTTTTTAATTATTATTATATTCTCTCTAGTGGAGTGAGACCTACGAGTTATCTTTGAGGATTTGACTGAATGTCAAGAATTGAGCAAAGCAGAATTTTTACATTGCAGTGCTGAACCCATGAATGGGCTGTGGAATCAGTGTGTGGAAACGTAAGCTGCAGAATTTATTTTAAAATTGAAAAGAAGGCTAGGCATGATGGCTCATGCCTAAATCCCAGCTCTTTGGGAGGCTGAGGTGAATGGATCACTTGAGGCCAGAAGTTCAAGACCAGCCTTGCCAACATGGTGAAACCATGCCTCTACTAAAAAATACAAAAATTAGCCAAGTGTGATGGCATGCACCTGTAATCCCAGCTACTCAGGAGGCTGAGGCATGAGAATTGTTGAAGCCACGAGATGGAGGTTGCAGTGAGCCGAGACTGCGCCACTGCACTGCAGCCTGGTTGACAGAGTGAGACTCTGTCTTAAAAATAAAACACAATAAAATGAAATTGAAAAGAAAATACTAAATTTGAATATGTGTAATATATGAGGTATTGTTTTTGTATACTGGGTTTCAATATAATGACTATTTCTTATTTTACTTGTATTCAAAATTAAGCAAGTGTGCTTTAAGTAGAGACTATAGGTCTAATCCATCTATTTTCTTGTTTTTCTTTTTAATGTTTTCTTTTTTTTTTTTTTTTTTTTTTTTTTTTTTTTTTGAGACGGAGTCTCGCTCTGTCGCCCAGGCTGGAGTGCAGTGGCGCGATCTCGGCTCACTGCAAGCTCCGCCTCCCGGGTTCACGCCATTCTCCTGCCTCAGCCTCCCGAGTAGCTGGGACTACAGGCGCCCACAACCACGCCCGGCTAATTTTTTGTATTTTTAGTAGAGATGGGGTTTCACCGTGGTCTCGATCTCCTGACCTTGTGATCCGCCCGCCTCGGCCTCCCAAAGTGCTGGGATTACAGGCGTGAGCCACCGCGCCCGGCCGTCTTTTTAATGTTTTCTATGTTCTACAAATACTACTGTTGAGAGGTGAATACAGATCCCATCAATGTCTGATGGATATTCAGCCTTTTATGTGGAGTAGCCACACATGTGGTCATCTCCATGTTGAAAACCTGAGGTCAGAGTAAACCGGTGGTCCCTGTCATCTTCAGTTGTGTGTTAGAATATCATGGAAGTTTTTTAAAGGTACTGATGCTCAAATCACACCCCAGACCATTTAAGTGAGAATCTCAAGATGTCAGTTCAAGGCATTCATCTTTATTGAAATCTCACCAGGTGCTTATTACATGGTAGCAGATTTAGCGACAATGAATGAACCAACCTGATTTCCCTTCATGCTCTTTCGTATCCTCATTTCTCTCATGATTGCCTTCATTCTCTGTGGCTCTATGGATTTTAGTCTTTCTTCTGACAATTTCAGTTAAATCTCTCACTTGGGCTGGTCTGAGGCAAAGTCTGTCCTGCAGATAGATTATTGTCTGTCATCTCGTGTAAACATAAAGCTGGCCCCTGGACTCACTTTTCTCAAAGTTAATTCATTAAATGCTTTCTTATTTCTCTGTCCTCAAGAGTCACTTGAGTTGTGTTTTAGACTCTAACTGAGCTTGTAGAAGTAGATATGTGAATAAAAAGGACAGAGGTGAGAATGTACCTCATGGTCTATGCAGGTTCGAAGTCCTGCCCTGCCATCTGCATCTACCGTTGGCTGAGGTCCCTTTGGAATGTCACAAATGTTCTCCAGTTAATGTCAGCTAAGTGAGTCCATGAGGAACAGACACTGAGTCTATGGAAACTTCATCCACATTGACATAAGGTTGCCGATCTAGAGCTGAAGACACAGCTGACTCCAGGCTGGCAGGGAACTCTCATCTGTGATCCAGGTTCTAATTTAGCTTTTGATTTGGAGTTCTTAGTGCTCAGTTTTAACACGTCTCATTCCCATGTACAAGGGGAGGGTTAAAGTTTGACTTAGTTGGGTTGCTCAAAAGCTGTCCCAAGAGAAAAACCTGTGTGTAAATAACCTATTAAAGCAATGTTCCCAGTGAAAAGAGGCAATGGAGTTTGGGATGCAGAAAGGAAAGGCAAATTACTCAAGCT
Organism: Macaca mulatta; assembly: GCF_049350105.2. Taxonomy (NCBI): domain Eukaryota; kingdom Metazoa; phylum Chordata; class Mammalia; order Primates; family Cercopithecidae; genus Macaca; species Macaca mulatta. The sequence goes on from NC_133406.1 coordinate 119,157,111, forward strand.
GTGTGATTCCAGGCAAAGAATCCTGTGGTTAAGAGCTCACACCATGCTCTTGGAGGGGGACAAAGAGGCTGGGCTCTCCTGCGGCCGTGAGAGGGACTCTCAGGACAGCAGCAGTGGGAACAGAGCAGAGTTCACAGAGCAAACAGGCGATGGGGACCAGAAGGACCTGGCAGGGTGGCAGCCCATGGGACACAGAGGTAAGACCAGACAGAGGTGACAGCAGCTGCTGGAGAGAACAAATAGGGAAGAGAAAAGCAATGGGAGAAGGAGCTGTCATCATAGAGAGAAATAAGGAGTGAGTACAGCTAAGAGCCATAGATGTGATTACCTTCGTACCCTAAGCTTGCAGGCCAGGGAATCTGCATGCGAGTCTCCACTTGCTGAATGGCAGTTTTAGGACACTTGAGGCATATCTGTGGCCAATGACTTGATGCTCACGTATGTTGTTAGCTGAGCTTTCAAAGCATCACCTTCCAGCTGGGGAGGGTTCTTCATTCCAAAGGAAGGCTCTAAACCCAGCTCTGAAAATGAAACCACACCCAACAGCGTTCACTGTCATCCATGATCTTACTGTGACTTTCTCTTCCACCCAAGAGGATCATCAGAGAAGGAAAGTGGCCTTGAACAAGAAAGTCCAAGGGGTAAAGGGAAGCCAGGAAAGACATTTTGGTATTTTCTGCATTGTTGATTTTTCATGCATCACCCAGTAATGACAAGATTGCCAGGAGGAAAAGGTGATCCCAACTGACAAACATATTCAAAAAACTTAGGATTAATAAACACAAATAGCTTCCAGGTAGACAAGGCAAAGGCAAGAAAGTCACACTGGATATAGGCTGTGTTTTGGGAGGGAGGAGATTCTAAAAATCAACATTAAATGAACATGAGAGAAAAGAATTGGATACACTAAACATGGGATATTGATGAAATGATCATACAGATATGTATATAGCATGTATCTACATTTTATTAAAAACATATGCCAAATATGCATAATGTATATGACAAATGACATAAATGCATATATTTATATGTAAAAATCTATTGGAAGAAATTATTACACAGGGATGTGGAAGATGTTGAATTAGCATTATAATCACTAACACTGTAATCTGGTCCATTGAAATTGGAAAAAAAGTTTAGAAAAATAAGACGAATGAGAGAGGGAAGACGTGGTGAGAAACAAATGCCCTATTAGACAGCAGGGAGAAGTCACCAGGTAAAGGAGAATGAAACAAAAGGCATTCACTCTGTCCTCTTGCCTGAGCCGGTTAGTGCTCTGGACTCCTGGGGAAGCCAGCAGGCGAGAGTGTTGGAGCCAGCGGGGTGAGTCCTGACTGGGAGTGTGGGAATCCATGAAGAAGCAAAAGAGACATCAGTGGGAAGAAATCAGTTTAAATACTCAAAGTTATCAGGGCACGTGTCAGGGACTACGCATCCCCCGATACTCACTGAGCGTCTTCGTGTGTCCTCTCCAGGGATCCAGATGGTGCTCGTTACATCACGTGACCCTCCCTCCTGAAGACATGGGTCTCCGTATTCTTCAGCTGGGGGCATCACTTGACAGATGAGCATCAGGCAGCCCCAGGGGTTCCAGGAGTAGATATTGAGTAGGACAGAGAGTAGGATGAACACGACCCAGGGTTTTAAGGAAATCTGAGCAGAAGTGTATCCGTATGAGAAGAAAACTGAAGACATGGCCATGGACATGAGTGGAGATGATGAACTAAATGGAGTTTCGTAAAAGAGACAGATTTATACCCTTTACATGAGAAGGTTGCCCTTTTATTCTTTTATTTCAAAACGAGGGGAAAAAACAGAGCAAGAAACTGGGTATGTCAGGAGACTGACTTGTGGGCCCAGGATTTGCACTTTTACTAATGTGCCTAATAGGTTGTTACTGAAAGTGCTCGATAGGGGAAAATTGACTTAAAAGGGACGCTGACGGAGAGGAAGAAAACTGGCAAAATAGACTCTCTAAGAAAACACAGGAAGGGGGTCCCTAGAAAGCAGAGATCCTAACAGTTACTCCTCCTCAGTTGAAACAACGAATGTCAAGTCATTTCCTAGGTGCTAATTACCAGAAAACAGAATTAGATAACATCTATTCATAGATTTATTGAGCAATTTTAACTGAATTAGCCCTTTGGAAATTATCATAATTAATGTTATCAACAATGATTGAACATAGATATTATTTTTCAGGCCTCTCAGATGACAGAACTGAGATGTAAATGCCAACACCACAAATGACTTGGCCGAGGTGAATAATGAGTAAGGGTTAAACCCAGGACCTGAGAGCAGATTTGATCCTAAACCCCAGGCTCTTGCTCGCTCACTAGGTTGGAACATTGTGGATTTCTACCTGACTCTGAGGGAGCACGAAGAGACCCCATTGCCTCCTCCCCTCACAGCACCATGATCACCAGCACCCAGATTAGAGCTTACTGGTCCCCTTTCCTTCCCTACCTTGGAAGGGCCATTGCTTCCCAGGATCAGCGTTGGCTGTGAAGCTGCAGGTGGTGGAGGAAACGCTCGGCCTGGCTAAGCCATAGCCACAGTCAAACCCTTGATCCAGTTGCGGTCGCAGACAATTGGGCACCAGGGTTCTCGGCTCCAGCTGTGCCTGTGAAGCCTGCACTTCTGACAGGTGGTGGCTCAAGTCTCCACTCCAAGGCCCGTAAGGACAGGCCGCCTGGGTGGGAGCTGAAAGGAGAAGGGGCTTCAGTAGGAACGCTCTCAGTTTTCCCTTTGTTAATCATGCCCAGAACAGCCATCTCTGGTATCTCTGCCTCTGAGGTAAAAGCTACCCAGTGGCCCAGGCCACAAAGACAGACATCATGTAAATGGGTGATGTCACTTCCTGTCTGTGCCTGGGGATGCTGAGATGGAAGGTACCCAGGCTGGATGTCACTGAAGTGAAAATCCCCCACTTCAGCCCAGAGGGCTTTGGATTGGCTAACAAGGCCATGCCGATTATTCTGTTATTATTAATCTCCATCCTGCAGCCTAGAAAGAATGTTCTGGAGAGACTTCAGAGCATAGAAAATGCTCTTTTTTTCTCAACACACAGAAGTATAAGAACAAGGAGGACTCAGAGCCTCCAGGCTTTGGAAAGGAACCATAGAAAGGGATTTTGGGACACTGTAGACCAGCAGTCTCCAAACTTTTTTGCCCCAGGGACTGGTTTCGTGGAAGACAATGTTTTCTTGGATCAAGGGTGGGGGACCTGAAAAGAGGGAAGGATCATTTCGGAATGAAACTGTTCCACCTCAGATCATCAGACATTAATTAGATTCTCATAAGGAGCGCACAATCTAGATCCCTTTCATGCACAGTTCACAATAGGGTTTGTACTTCTATGAGAATCTAATGCCTCCGCTGATCTGACAGGAGGCGGGGCTCAGGCTGGAATGCTCACTTGCTGGCCGCTTATATCCTGCTGTGCCGCCTGGTGCCTAACAGGCTCAGGACAGGTAGCTGACCACAGCCCCGGGAGCTTGGGGCCCCCTGCAATAGACCAAATACTACATGAGGCGAACTTTTTAGAGTTCTGAAACACTTTGAATTTCCGTTGCCTATAATGGTTTTGCCACCTACCCACTCATATACATCTTGTTTCCGTATAGTGGGCGTCCACAGCCATAAGTAATGCTGTAGAGGGACCAGTCCCCTCACGGACACTTAGGGGCCACAGGTAATACCGATCAGCGTGTGTGGTTCTGTAGGGAGATAACACCGAGCACAGTCCTCATCTTACCCGCTCCTCCAGTGGGGTCCGGGCAGCACCCCTCATAAAAATTATCGCTATTTCCACAGGAAGAGGAAATCACACTCTCAGAAAGTGGACTAAATGCATTATGATTTGCAGTGGTTTTCGTTTTCTTTCCTTTTTTTTTTTCCGCCCCCCACCCCCAGACGTAACTTGCTCTGTCGCCCAGGCTGGAGTGCAGTGGCGCCATCTCGGCTCACTGCAACGCAATTCTCCTGCCTCAGCCTCCCAAGTACCTGGGATTACACGGACGCACCACCACCCCTGGTTAATTTTTGCATTTTTTTTAGTAGAGACAGGGTTTCACCATGTTGGCCAGGGTGGTCTCGAACTCCTGACCTCAGGTAATCCGTCCACCTTGGCCTTCGAAGTGCTGGGATTACAAGCGTGAGTCACCACGCCCGGTTCTTTTTTAAATGTTTGAAAGAGTTCAGCTGTGAGGCCATTTGGTCCTGGGCTTCTCTTCGTTGGGAGGTTCTTCAGTCCTTTTATTTGTTATTGGTCGTTCAGGTTTTCGGTTTCTTCTTGATTCGATCCTGGTAGGTTGTATGTTTCTAAGAATTTATCCATTTACTCTAGGTTATCCAGTTTGTTGGCATACAGCTGTTAATAATAGTTTCTTATGATCCTTTTTACTTGTGAGGCCTCTGTTTTAATGCCTCCACTTTCATTTCGGATGTTATTTATTTGAGTCTTCTGTATTTTTTTCTTAGTTATTTTAGTCAAGTGTTTGTTAATTTTACTTTTTCCTGAAAAACAACTTGTGTGTGAGAGGCCTACGTTGGATCACTGGAGGCCAGTAGTTCCCAATCAGCCTGGGAAGAATAGTAAGACGTCGTCTCTCCTAAAATAAGAAAGAGAAAGAGAAAGCAAAAAGAAAACGAAAAGGAAAACAACAACAACAACAACAACTCAGTTTTATTTTTCTGTAGTATTTCTATTCTTCAGTTGATTGACTTCTGCATTGATTTTTGTTTCTTTTCTTCAGTGAACTTTGGATTTATTTTGTTGGGTTTTTTTCCTGGTTTCTTGAGGTGTAATGTATATTTGAAGTCTTTCTTCTTTTTTAATGTATGCATTTATGGTTATAAACTTGACTCTTACAGCTGTTTTTGCTGTTTGTTTTCACTTTTGTTTGCCTCAATATATTTTCAAATTTCCCTTTTGATTTGTTCTTTGATCAATCAGTTGTTCAGAGGCATGTTGTTTAATTTCTATGTGTTTTTGAATTTTCCAGTTTTCCTTATGTAGTTAATTTTTAGTTTCATACCATTGAGGTCAGAAAAGATACTTGATGGAATTGGAATCATTGTTAATTTGTCTAAGATGTATTTTTCATTATTTTAATTGATGTATAATAGTTGTACACATTTTGGGGACACATGTGATATTTTGATAAACGTATACAATTTGTAATGATCAAATCAGTGTAAGTAGGATATCGGTCACCTCAAAATTTTATCTTTATGTTAGGAATATCCCAATTCTTCTAGTTGTTTTAAAATATACAATAAGTTATTCTGAATTATAGTCTCCCTAATATACTATCAAATACTATAACTTATTCCTTGTATTTAGCTATATTTTATATGCATTAACTAATATCTTTTCTTCTTTCTCCCCGTCTCCTTCTCAGCCTCTTGTAACCCCTAATTTTTATATATTATATGACACATGAAATCAATTTTTTTACTTGTTTATTTTTTATATGGTTACAAATATGTCACACCCATTGCTTAAAAAGAAAATCCTCAATCATTTGTTGAAATATTATGCATTTTTAAATACATTGCTCTTTCAAGATTGTCAAAAATCTGTTCTCAATATATGTATTGGTTTATATTTGGACTCTATTTTCTTTTGATCCATTTAATTGATCACATGCCAGAGCATTCTGTTGTGGCCATTACAACTCTATGATTGTTCTTTAAATCAGGTGGAGCTAGCCCTCCAATTTTACTCTTCGTTATACAGGCATTTTGGTTATGCCAGTTCATGCTAATTTTAGAATCAGCTGACCATTTTCTACCAACAATGCATGCTGAAATTTTGAGTCGGATTGCATTGAATTCATAGATCAAATTAGGGGAAATGAACATATCAACAATATTCTTACACATGAACAAACAATATCTTTCCAGTTATTAGGCCTGCACTATGTTCTCTGTGAAATATGCTCTAATTTTCAGTCATATTCATATTTATGGATTTTATATACTTGACATTACTGTAAATGGTATTCCTTTTACATTTAAATTCTGCCATGCAATTGCATAAATACCATTTATTTTTGCATATTGATCTTATATCCTGCTAGAAACAAATGCTTTTTGGATTCAGGTTTGCTCTGCCAGTGGCAATATCTTTGGAAACTTGCATGTTTACCAGGTACAAAGAATCTTTCTCATTTCAATTGGAACTTTATCACCAGCCCAAGGGAGAGGAAAGTCCTAACCCATATCAAGTTCTGAGGTTGGGAAGAGTTTGTACTTTGTAGACAAATGCGTGTGAAATGTTCTGTATGTTCACCATAAGTTTTCCTTAAGGTTACTCATGCAGTTGATAAGGCTGCCCATTTGCAATTGTGTTTAGCTGCGATACTATAGTTGTAAAATTTAGAAACCAATGTTCTCTCTTAGTTTTAAATTTAATATTCAAGAATCTACTCCAGCATTATGTAGTGCCAGAAACTTTGGGATGATAATGCAATGATATGTCCAGCAAATATGAGTTTGTACCTGATGGTTATTAGTCTTATTTCTGATGTGATCATTAGAAAATGAGACCTCTAAGAGCTTTAAAATAATTAATAATGGCAAGCTGAGGAGGTTAGTTTGTGGGATATTCAGTAGCCTTAGGAAACAGTAGTTCCTACTCTGTAACTCAAGTGGGAGTCCCCTCTTCAGTATGTCAGCATCAAGACCCTGATCGGCAGTGGAATTTGCAGCCTCCTGCTGTGTCAGCTTCATTACTTCAAGGGAGGGTGAAAGCCTTCAGTTCCTTAGGTCACAACTGACACATGGAGCACATTTGGTACCTCTTCAGTTACTGACCTTTATGCCCAATCATGTCAGGCTTGCTCACCTGAGAGATTCACAAGATCACATTCCCAGTGCATCAGATCACTGTGTCACACACACACACACACACACACACACACACACACACACACACACAAAAGCATTTATTTGTCATTATGTATCTCTCCTGAATTTCAACCTTGATAGGCAACATGCCTCACAAACAGCTTTAAATTTGGTTTCTAGGCCAGGCGCGGTGGCTCAAACCTGTAATCCCAGCACTTTGGGAGGCCGAAACTGGCGGATCACGAGGTCAGGAGACCGAGACCATCCTGGCTAACACGGTGAAACCCCATCTCTACTAAAAAATACAAAAAAAAACTAGCCAGGAGAGGTGGCAGGCGCCTGTAGTCCCAGCTACTCGGGAGGCTGAGGCAGGAGAATGGCGTAAACCCAGGAGGCGGAGCTTGCAGTCAGCTGAGATCCGGCCACTGCACTCCAGCCCGGGCGACAGAGCGAGACTCCGTCTCAAATAAAAAATAAAAAATAAAAAATTGGTTTCTCAAATGTCTGTCTAATGGTTTACAAAAGTCCAGTTACTCAGATGAATTTATCTTACAGTCTGGTTGTCTATTGTTCCATGCTGTGCCTCTGTGACATAAACCAACAGTCAGTATGTAAAAAGATTTATTTCCACTGGTTTATAACCAACCAATAAATAGTATGCCTGTTATATATAGTTCTGTGCATTGGGTTGCCAGTCTCCTTCCTTCTTTTACCTGATTTTTGTTGGAAGTGGAGATGATGTAATATTATGGGTCACTTATATTAGCGTCCCTGGACTACAGTTCTACCATCTACTTTTTAAGCTGTTTTACCTTGTTATTATAAGATCTGCATATTTGTGAGCATCATTTATGTTATTAATAATTAACATCTATGGTAGTCACTTCTTTGGTTAGGTCAGAGATTAAATCTGAAAATCAGAAATTCATTCTTTATTTCGGGTGCGTGCATGCTGTTGTGTTGATTCCTCTTATCTCTCAGAAAAGTCATTGTGGGCCCAAGTCGATGAAGGGACAGACTGTGAAAGAATGGATGCAGAGCGTGGACTAACTATGTGGTGCCCACTGAATGAAAAACTTTGCTAAAGTTGCTTTTGTGCTATTGTCTAACATTATTCTGAGTCACCTCATCTGCTGCTTAAAAATCCCAAAGCATTTTCTTCATCGTCTTGTGGCCATTGTTATAAACTCCACTCTGCTCCTCCTATGTCAATTACCACACAGTCTGTTTCATTGCATGGCCCTAAAGGCAGAGCCATGTTTCCAACTTTAAGTGCACTAAGGGTATCCTGTTTCTGCAAAACCAATGGATGTCAGTGGTTCTCTTAGGGTTTTGTTTTTTTGGGTTTTTTTTTTTTTTTTTTTTTGACATATAAGGCCATAATTGGAGTAATGTGAAAAATATTTTTTCCTCCAGAACTTATTAGATGCTACTATATACAATATTTTTTCTATCATTACACTGTAATGTATCCCAGCTATGCATTTTATATTTCCTAAAACTTCACTTCTGAGAAGGCCCTTCACATGTTTTTAAAAATTCATGGCCCACCCAGCAGCATTCCTAAGTCTTTTGGTGTCTGGCCTCATGGCCTTTCTGTTGATTTTCCTGCTGTCAACAAGTAATCTGTGAAATGAAACAAAGGGAGGGCATCCAGGCCAAGACTTGGTAACATTCAATTATGACAGTCGGCAGTCAGACACTATGTGCAGGGATCCTCCAGATCCTGTTTGACCAGCATCTCTGGGAGGTTAAGAGCCCAGCCTGTCAGAACCACTATTCATTATTACCAACCCTTTCACCAGAATACACCTGTGGGTGTCAGCTACTGATTTTCACACCTCCAGGCACCTCACGCTGAGTTGGGAGCAGAAATCTCAAGCTCTTGTCACTAAGGAATCTTCTGGGCTTCCTCTGTATCACCCACCATAACTAGCATAACGCTTTACCCACAGGGGCTCAGCAGATGCATTTGTTGAGCTCAACAAATTGAGAATCCAAGTTGTCTCGATAAGCAGAGATGTTATAGTGTAGAGAACTGGATAGGGTGAGCAGAGGAACAAAACAGGTTGTCATTTTGTTGTTGTTGTTGTTGTTTCTAAGAGTACAAAAATTGTGACTGGCAACTGCTGGGGAATCCTAAGGCAGCACTCTAGTCCCTGAACCCCCCTAGTTTCTCACTACATTCATGGAAGCTGCTTTACTCCTTTCCACCTTAGGTGTTTAATCTATAATTAGAGGATAAAACACACAATTTATAAATGCTAGTACTATGATTGATACAGAATTTATTTGAACATGGATGAATCTTGGAGTCTGCAAAGCATTTAAATTACCAGACAGAGGCCGGGCGCGGTGGCTCACGCCTGTAATCCCAGCACTTTGGAAGGCCGAGGTGGGTGGATCACCTGAGGTCAGGAGTTCGAAACCAGGCTGGCCAACATGGTGAAACCCCGTCTCTACTAAAAATATAGAAAATTAGCCAGGCGTGGTGGCACAGGCTTGTAATCCCAGCTACTCAGGAGGCTGAGGCAAGAGAATCACTTGACCCGGAGTCAGAGGTTGCAGTGAGCCGAGATCACGCCATTGCACTCCAGCCTGGGCAAAAAAAAACGAAACTCCATCACAAAAAAAAAAGGAAAAAAATAAATATATATATTACCAGACAGGAGATAGATCATCTGTGATTACTATGTGAAGGACAATTTTAGAGTACTTGTTAAACTCACCACTTTCTTTTCACAGCTGGCCAGGACATAGCCAGTAGCTACTGATACCTTGAATACCTTGGCTGTGTTAACTGTTTTGAGCCAACATGGAGCCAAGTTGTTGGTTGTGCCTTGAGATGCTGACATCTGGCTGAAGTCCAGGGTCACAGGTCATTCAGCTGTTTGAAAAAAACAGAAGAGAGACCAGGTCATCCACTGCAGTCATCTCCATGCAGCATGGGCCACTGGTTCCAATGAACCCACCATCACTATACTTCTCAGGAATCGCTGGTCACTAGACTGAGAGTTCTGTGACAGCTGAGATCGTGTCTTACTGATCTCTGTGTTCGTGGTGCCCAGCTCAGGGTCTGGCACTGAGGGAGTTCTCAGGAGAGTGTTCAACAATTATTGAATAAAACCGATTGCAAACCTCCTCTCACCTGCATTCCTGTCCCAAATGTCCTGTCAGGGGTGCTGAGATTTCTCCCAGGATGCAGCAAATCCCTTTCCTTAGACTGGCCCTTGCCTTACACCATTCATGCCCCAGGATCCCTCTCTGTGGGACATTGGAGGAAAATGAGTCTGTTCTGAGGAATTCCTCCTGTGGCTCCCCCTGTCATTAGGAGCAATGTCTGCACCTAAACTCCCATTCTCTGGGTTGCCACAACTCCCCAGTGTGGGGGAACTTCCATGTTTTCTTAAAATGTTGCTTGTGTTCTTTCTCTCATGGGCTTGAGTCCCTTTGGGGAGACGTTAATATCTGAATCCCAAGTGTTTAACACAGTGTAAAGAAAATTAAACATCCAATAAATATTTATGAGATACCATTTGGAAACCTCCTTCAACTGTAAGTACAGAAGAATATTGTAAGTATCACTGCTTTGTATACTAGCAAGGGACACTTTCTCTGGCACCTGACCTAGGGCAGAGCTTTTTAATGTAAGAATGGATGTCTCCAACCCTTCTCCCAGCATGGTTACTCCCTCTAACCCACACTGACCTGAAGAGCATCCACTGCTACGGCAGCCCCAAGGTCGAGGCTCCTGGGTCTGGGGCGGGGGCTCATGGTCGCATCCTCCCCCTCTTGGAGTTGCTGCTGCCCCTCACTATAAACCAGCTCTGATCCTCCCTGTGGCTCTCCCTGGCCAGGGGCAGGAGACTCCTGTGGAGTAAGTTTCTCTCAGTCCCACTGCTCAGCTCCGCTGCTCCTTGAGGGTTTGGATGATGACAGGCATTGGCCATTTCCCCTGAGGCTTCTGTCCCAATTTGTCCTTATTCCCCCCTTCTTTGGTTTCCATGTAACAATGGCTTGTCCTTTGTGGGTTGTTCTCATCCCCTAAACCTGCTGACTTTCTTTCTTTCATCTGTTCCCTCAGTTCTGGGCTTCCAGGGTGTGGACTCAGCTCAGGCCCCTGCAGGAGACACAGAGTCAGGTCTCAGCTGCCGGTGCTGTGCGGCGTTAAAAACCATCTCAGTTCCTCAGAGACTCAGAGAAAACACAGCAGGAAGGGACCTCAGAGAGGAGCAATAAGCCCCTACCTTACTGACAAGGAAAGTGAAGCCAAGAAAGACTAAGACTCTCCCAGGCTCCGTCACCACATGGTGGCAGCCGATTGACCACACAAGCCTTGGCCTCAGCCTCCAGGTCCAAAGCACCTAACTCACCCTCCAGGAACTCACTGCTGCGTTTCAGAAAACTTTGAATCAAAAATAGCAATTTCCACTGTGAAAACAAAAATAGTAAAAGGGCGTTTCCTTGGACAAACCCTTTATCACGGTTCTGTAGTCCTAGTATTTATACTCAGTCAGTTGTCATTCGCTGACTGGTCGATTGGGGCAGGGAGGACATAAAGATTAAATAATGCTTAGCACAAGCCTGCTTTCCGGGCCTGGGATCTCAGCTCCACCATTCTTCAGGGAGTTTCCTCTGCTGTAACTGCTGGAGAGTCTCAGCCCTCACGTGGGTCATTTCTCCATGACGATACCTGTTATTTTCTTCCTCTCTTGGAGATAAGAGAGGGCAGAGATTGGTTCTGCATCTCCACAATTCTAGGTTTTTTCCTAAACCAGCCAGGTCAGCTGAAAACAATCATGACAGAGAGGTCAGGTCAGTGAAAAGGGTCCCAGGGGAGCAGGGGTTCCAAGGACAGCCCTCATGGAGATGGTCAGGATCATGACATGGGCAACATTTGACTAATTCTGCTGGGGATGATGTGTCAAGGATTAAGGGGAGGATGCTGCCATAAGGAGAAAGGGGAATAACCAAAGGAGTAGGAGAAGAAGGAAAATAAAATGATTTCTGTAAAGATAGAAAGAAATGCAGAGCCCAGAGGCAAAGCCCGTGTCACAGAGGGTTAGTTCCAGGTTGTGGATCCTAATCAAGAAATTCCTGCTGGACTTTGCTCAGCCCCATTTCAAAAAAGTTTTGGATCAGTGACTTCTTTGTTACTTCCACTTTCCCCGTTTGTGAACAAGAATCATTAGAATCGTTTTTCTATGTCCGTCCCACCATTGCACACTGAGGGCAGATAAGCTGCTTGTTCAGTTCAGTTTCACAGGTTGATCGAGGGAAGGGAATTATATCAAGGATCTGGACTTAATGGACACCCTCAGAAGCCTCATTCACACTTGGTGTAGAGGATTAAGATGAGATTTTAAACTTTTGATCTGGTGTGGTCTACATAACATTTTTCACTTTGAACTAATGCTTTAATGACATGAAATTTGGAAACCTTAGGGGAGAGGATGAATGCATTTTGCAGATGGGGGAATGTGAGTGTTTGACTGTAGTAGATGGAATTTCTGAAATGGTCCCCAAACACGCCACACCCTTGTCTCTGAAGCCTGTTAAGGTGAGGAGACATCATTCCTGTGATTATGTTGTTACATGCCAGCTATATGACTTTAAGATGATGAGGTTACCTGTGTAAACTGGATCTTATCACATCATTGCATACATGCCAGTGGTTTCTCTAGCTGTCAGGAGAAGATAACGTCAGAAAGAATGGGAGCTTCAGAAGGACTCCATGAGCTGTTATTGGTTGGAAAATGGAAAAGGCCGGGTGAGAAGGAATGCAGGTGGCCTCTGGAGTTAGTGTCTCCTGTCCGACAGCCAGCACAGAAAAAGAAAACCCAGTCTTTCAACCCCCCCAAAATGAATTCCTCCTACACCTGAAGTGAACTTGGAGAAGCAGCCTGAGCTCCACGTAATTACATAGCCAGACACACCTGGATTCAGCTTCCTAAAACCCTTATCTCTGTTCCAGACTTGTGTGGTTTCGATCCATTAGTTTGTTGCATGTGCTAATAGGCAGCAATAGAAAACTAGTACAGATGCCTATCTCTACTCTTGATTTATTATTTCAGATACATGGATGCTAACCACTGTAAGAGGAAAAAAAAAAAAAAAGCAAAGAACCATAGCAAAAATCTTGCACTCACCCTTATGTCACTATTCTGGAGCCCTTGTAACCTGAAGAAGACAATGAGAGGCATTCCAAGCACGTGAGGAGTATCTCTAACGTTACCAACCAAATTTCTGAAAGAATAAAGATGGTACAATACTAACTCCACATAATCTTATGTGCAAATTCACCATCTATCTCTATTTCTTATAGCAGATTTTTTTTTTTAGCTCCTTCATTTAGGCTTGCCAGACCAGGTTTGGTAGCAACTACCAGTTATCAGTAAAAATGAAACAATTCACGAAGAGCAATGAAAAGGACTATTATTAAGTTCCTCAAAAAAGTCCCTAAAATGCAATATTTCCTCTAAATGTCACAAAAGTAAAACAATTAGTCACTATAAAAAAAAATCCCAATCTAAGAAAGGTTGAAATTGAATGATGTCGGTTTTCCAAATTTTTATTTTGCTGGGGCCCAGTCATGGGCATCAGAGATTAGGAAATGACTGTGCAGAGGCTTGAGGGAATTTGGGGAAATGACAAAAATATTCTAAAATGTGACTCTGCTGATGGCTGAATAATTCTACGAACCTCCTTAAATGATTACATCGTAGATTTAAATTGGTGAGTTTTATTACAAGTAATTTTTTTTTTTTTTGAGACAGAGTTTCACTCTGTTGCCCAGGCGGGAGTGCAATGGCATGATCTTGGCTCAGTGCAACCTCTGCCTCCTGGGTTCAAGCGATTCTCCTGCCTCAGCCTCCTGAGTAGCTGGGATTACAGGCACACGTCGCCACGCCTGGCTAATTTTTGTATTTTTAGTAGAGACGGGGTTTCACCATGTTGGTCAGGCTGGTCTCAAATTTCTGACCCCATGATCCACCCACCTCAGCCTCCCAAAGTGCTGGGATTACAGGCGTGAGCCACCACGCCTGGTCACAAGTAACTTTTTAAACAAAATGTCTGGTTTCAACTCTGACATATAAAGAGGTGGGAAGTCACCATTTGTCCTCACAACAAGAAAAAAGCTGAACAAACTGAAAACCAACAACTCTTCTTAGATGGCCAGAGAATTGAGGTCACTGCCACCCTGAAAACTAGAAAGACAGGCAAACACGGGGAGTCACAGCTTGCCAGGAACAGAAGCTGCTGGAGCCAGCACCTGGGAGGAGCACATAAAAGGTATTGACAGATTACTAGAAGCTGAGGGTGGCCTGGTTTGAGCATTAAAAACTCTCTGAGAACCAGCCATGTGGGGATATCACACTTTCCTAAGTCTGACCACTAGGAACCCAACAAGGTTCTCATAGTGAAGATGAGAAAAAATCCCTGAGGATTGGCTCTGCCAACTTCAGGACATATTGTAAAGCTACAGTAACCAAAACAGTGTGGAATTGGTGAAAAAAGGTAAAACAGGCTCGTAGATCAATGGAAAAGAAAACAGAGCCCAGAAATAGACCTACATAAATATAATAAAATGATCTTTGATAAAGGTGCAAAGGCAACTTAACAGAGCAAGGATGGCCTTTCCAAAAAATGCTGCTAGAACACCTGGACACCCACATGAAAAAATACATAAATGTACACACAGATCTTATAACTTTCACAAATAGATCTTATAGCTACATGTAAGGTTCAAAACCACAGGACTCCTAGGAGATAACACGGGAGAAAAGCTAGGTGACTTTGGGTTTCGTAATGATTTCTTAGAAACAGCATTAAAAGCACAATCCATGAAAGAAACAAAATTGAAAAGTTGAGCTTCATTACAATTAAAACCTTCTGCTCTGTGAAAGACACTGTTTTAACAGAATGAAAAAACAAGTCATAGACTGAGAGAAAATATTTGCAAAATACAGATCTGATGAAGGGCTGGTGTCCAAAATAAATGAAGAGCTCTTCAAACTCAATAATAAGAAAGTGAACAACCCAATTTAAAAGTAGGCAAAAGATCTGAACACCTCACTGAAAAGATGTACAGAGAGCAAATAAGTGTATGAAAGAGATACTCAAAGTCATTTGTCATTAGAAAACTGCATATGAAACAATGAGGTAACAGAACCCACCTACTAGAGTGGCTAAAATCTATAAAAAGTGACAATCCCAAAAGCTGTCAAACAAACAGACTCAGGAACTCTCATTCACTGTTGATGGAAATGCAAAATGGTACAATCACTTTGGAAAATAGTTCGGAGGGGTTTTTTTATTTTTTATTTTATTTTTTCACAAAGCTAAACATAGTCTTACCATATAATCTTGCAATGACTTATTTAGCCAAATGAGAGGAAAGCTTATGTTCACCCGAAAACCTGCACACAAGTATTTACAGCAGTTTTATTTATTATTGTCAAAAACTAAAAGTAACCAAGATGTTCTTCTCAACAAGTGAATGGATAAACAAATTGTGGTATATCCACACAATGGAATATTAGTCAGTGATGAAAAGAAACGAGCTATCAAGACATGAAAAGACATAAAGGAACATTCAATTCATAACGCTTGAAGGAAGCCAGTCTGAAAACCTACATACTATATAATTCCAACTGTAGGACATTCTGAGAAAGTAAAAAAGACAGAGATAGTAAAATGATCAATGGTTGCCAAGGCTGAAGGAGGGAAAGGAGGGATGAATTAATGAGGCACAGGGAGTTTTCAGCAGTGAAACTATTACATATGATACTGTATTCAGGAGTCATGACACTGAAATTTTCAAAACCCATAGAATTGTTTAAAAAAATAAGATAAAGGATGGAACACTTAATGTAAACTGTGGACTTTAGTTGATGATGATTATCAATATTGGTTCATCCAATGTAACAAATGTACCACACTACTGCAAGATACTAATGGGGGAAATTGTGTATTGAAGGACAGGGAGGCACATGGGAACTCTCTATAGTAGCTGCTCAATTTATCTGTAAGCCTAGAACTGTTCTATAAAGTAATATCTACGAATTTTTCTAAGTTAGAGTGTGAAATCTCTAAATTCAATTTTTGGTGGCATCCTGATATCGTGTAGTTAATACTTGGCATTGAGATTCACCAACCTGGAGTCAGAGGAGTTGAAGGCTTCACTGTCTGTGACTTCACCCTCTGTGCATGGGGGTGCCCCTGGATTCCAGATGGCAGATGAGTTAGGTCATAGTGACATCGGCATTCCAGACAGTGTAGGTTCCTGTAAGGACAGGAACCTTGGAGGGCAGAACTTGCTAAATACTTAGAACCACAGATCAAAGGAGGAGACAGGGAGGAACTTCAGGCTACAGAATGAGCTCCCTGACTGAAAGATAAAGGCAGCTTCAGAGATTTTGGCAAATTTTGTGAGATAAGTAATCAGAAAAAGAACTTAGATTTCAGTGCAAAGTGGTCTATTTTAAAAGAAAGAGAAAGGCCGGGCTCGGTGGCTCACGCCTGTAATCCCAGCACTTGGGGAGGCCGAGGCGGGCGGATCACAAGGTCAGGAGATCGAGACCACGGTGAAACCCTGTCTCTACTAAAAATACAAAAAATTAGCCGAGCGCAGTGGCAGGCGCCTGTAGTCCCAGCTACTCAGGAGGCTGAGGCAGGAGAATGGCGTGAACCCGGGAGGCGGAGCTTGCAGTGAGCCGAGGTCGAGATCGTGCCACTGCACTCCAGCCAGGGGTACAGAGCGAGACTCTGTCTTAAAAAAAAAAAAAAGAAAGAAAGAGAAGGAAGGAAGGAAAGGAGGGAAAGAGGGAGGAAGGGAGGAAGGGAGGAAGGAAGGGCGGGAACTTAGATGAAGACTAGAATATCTGGGAATGGGCTTAAACCATCAATCATTTCCATTAATGACCACATGCTAACGAATTATAGCACAGAGATAGCATACTGTAACGTCAAATACAGTCAGCATGGGGTGAGAAGGTACTCCCCAACTTCTCCATTCTCCTCTGAAGACACATTCTCCTCTGAAGAACAGATATTGAATCCTCTGAACAGATCCTCTGAAGTGAGATATTGAATCTCACCTTTGGGTAAGTTTGGGCATCCACATGAACGAGCTGGGGCACCCGACACCAGATTACACCAGGCCACGACCTTCCCTGCTGCCCCTTGCCTGCTTCAGAGGCTGCCCCGCAGGTGGGGGCCTCAGCCCCAGGTCTGATGTTGTGCATTTGCTTTCTCACTGGGCTTCTTCCTTGCACTGACTCACTCCCCAAGGACCCAATGAGTGGCTACGTGGGAAAGATACAAACTGGTCATGCCCCTTTCTCTCTGACACCTCTTGATGCCTGCAGAGGTGAGCTCCAGACCCACTCTATGAGTGGTGACTTGAGACTTCCTCACAATGATGACACTGTCCAAGAGCAGGGCCTGGCACACCATGAAAGCTCAGTGAAAGAAGGCATCCACCACAAGGTCCTGGAGGATGAAGAATTCCACTGTGGTCCATAACATTTTAGTCCCAAAAGATCCCAGGTCAGGAGATGTGAAAGGCTTCTGAAAGTGACCATTCTTTTAAACCATTATACTGGCCGCTGCACCGTGTTTCCCCATCCTGGACACTCTGGAGGGCACCGTCTACAGCCATACCCATCTCCCCACCCAGGACAGTGCAGCAGCATTAGTTTGGGGGATGCCAATGGGCAGGGAAGGGGTGAACCATGAAAGCTGAACAGGAGAAAGCAGGTGGAAGTGGGGCAGCAGGGTGGAAACAGAGAGAGAAAATAAAGGTGGGGTAGAGAATGGGGGGACTTATGGGGAAACAGAGAGAGAGAGAGAGAGAGAGAGAGAGAGAGAGAGAGAGAGAGAGAGAGAGATCTAGCCACAAAGAAAGGAAAAAGTCCAGAACACTTGTCTGCTAAAGTAAAATAACTTACACCTAACAAGGTGCAAGGGCACTGCAGGTCATGGGTGGCATGTCCTGGTCATGCTGTGATGTTTAGGGGCCATGACATCTACCCTTTGAATCCGAATCATAACTGAGAGGGGACTCTGTCCCTATCTAGCTGGCAATCCCTTGTGATTTTATCTTTTGGATCTGGCAGCTCTCCACCTCTGCTTACTTTGTGGGAGGCAGCTCTTGGCACACCAAATCAGGACAATTCAAATATCAGAGCCTTGGAGACTTCACTGCAAGCCCTGGACAGTGGGAGCTGGTGGCATCTGGAGGGTGGAGTCCAAGAGGTAGCAGCGCTGAGGTTCCACACACCCTCAGGAGGACAGTAAGGGGTAATCTCTTGGTAAGTGCCTACTTCCCCAGGAACCTCCGCCTATGTGGAAATGGGGCCCACGCCCAGCTTTTCTCTGGACAGGCCCCAGTCAGGCATCCAGGGTACCGGCTGAGTCCTGGGCAATGCAAATTCCTGTGTGCTGACCTTGCGGAGGCTGGAAGGAAGCACCATGATCTTTCCACTTGGAACTGGACTTGCAAAAACAATGGCTCCTGCTGTTTTCAATTTCCTTGGACTTTGGCAATCAGATTTAGCCTTTTGGAATGGGAAGATGACTCCTTTGGGTCACCCCAGGTATGGCGTGGCCTTGGATCTGCGGGTTCTCCCCAGGCCTCAAGGACTGGCTGACTTTCATCGTCTCGGTTGGTGTCACCACACTCACACTCCCCAGCAAAGATCCCCCAAAGTGTGCTGACTAGGAACATATTCCTCAACTTCCTCTCAGACCATGGTAGTCCATTCTTCTGTTAGTGTAGGCTGCGTGTGGGAGGCTGGTGGTGGGTAGGGTGGGAGCCTACAGAAGGAAGAGGAATGGTAGCCAAGAAGGAATAGAGAAGGAGGGGGAGGCAGGAAGTATGGAGAGCTGGAGGGAGCTGGGGAAAATGGGTGTGGGGGTAGTGTGAGGAAGACAGGGAGCAGGAGAGAGAGGGGATTGGAAACAGAATGAGAGGAGGAGGAGAAACAGGAGGAGAAGAAGGCAGAGGAAGAAGAGTGGAAATTCCAGCATATCCCAATTCTTGTTCCGGAAATGGTCATCAGCGCTCCATGGATAAAGGGAAAAGGAGAGTTGCAAAGAAAAAGAAAGAAACCCCAGCGGGTAGGGGGTCTCAGCAGAATGTTTATTTCAGGGCAGAAAATTGGCAACCCAGGCAGGACTGGTGACTTTAGTGGAGACCTAAATATAGCTCTTCCCTGTCCCTAATCCGGAAAGGCGCTTAATCTCATTCTCTGAGACAGAAACCTAAAGAGAAGGGCAGAGAGAGGTAAGTCTGGGGCGTCTCCTCCTATTGTAGATTAAAGGTACTCAAGTCCTGTGTGACAAGGAGGAAAAAATACCTGCAAATTCTGGTGAATATGGAGGCTGAGAATTCACTTGCCAAATGCCAGTAACTGAGAGCATTCTCAACAGCTGGTTCCGTGGGGTAATGGTGAGCACTCGGCCTCAGAATCTAGCCATCCGAGTTCAGACCTCGGTGGGACCTTGTTGTTTGCTGGTCTTTTACTCTGTTGCCAGAAGCCACTCTGGGAAGCAAACTCCCGTCTCAAAGACAAAGTGAAAGGGATGGGGTTTGCGTTTGCCCTTGTACCAAGTCCTGGGTTAGAGAAGAGAAAGGTTTGGGTCCCGGGGAAGGAAGCTCCGCTGCTGCAGGTCCCCTCGTCCCTCCTTCTCCCGCCTCGCAATGCGTCCCCTGAGATGTCCCTCCTCCTCTCCCGTCCCTTCCTCAGGGGTCCGGGTCCCAGAAACCGGCTTCTCGCAGTGGCCTGGTCCACAGGGAAATTGCCCAAACGTCCAATCGGAGTCACCAATCCTGGTCCCAGCCCTGGGCGAGCCTCCTGGCCCCCTGCAATCAGAGGCCCAGACCTCGCAGCCAGCGCCCCAGCAACCGAACAAGTCCCCACCACCTCTCAGGGCGACCCTGAGCCTCGGGGTGAGAGGTCTCCTCCACTAAAAAGGCTGCCGCCCCTCAATCCTAGACCCCGAGATTCCGCTCACCCGGGAAATCTCGTATTGACACCCGTTGTCTTTTTGGTAAGTAAACGGTGGCATGAGAAATTCTGATGGGGTTAGCTCAGTCATTGGAGATTGTGTCAGTTTAGAGTAGATGGTTCGAGACCTAACTTAGGAGTAACACTGCTTTATTCAGATGGCCCATCCTATTCCGAATGTTAATTTACTCTGTTCTTCATATTCAGATTTCCACGCAGAATTTCTAGCTCCCAAGTCTCTATTGCGGTTCCTGAAAGTCGCTGCTTCACTGAGCTTTGGAACCTGACTCCGGAAAATCTCATTCTTTCGTCCCAAGATTTCAGCCGGAAAGAGAAATCTGCGCGGCGACCTCTTCAAGCGCGCGGGCTGGGAACGCGGGTTCTGATCCTCGGTCGCCCGGAAGGAGCTCCCTCAAGGCCACGGGTAAGAGGAGCCTGAGCAGCTCCCAGGGTTGAGTGCGGGAAGGTGGGGGCGGCTCATGGTGGGTCTTGAGAGCAAGCTAAGATGTCCCTCCAGGCGCTCAGGACCATCACTCTGATTTTCATATTTTGGAAATAGGAAAATTTTCAGCGGTTACGAAGGACTGGAAAACACCGCAGTCTTTGAGGGGCTCGGTTTGGCGGGCGTGCGGAGGCGTAGGGGTGGGGGACGGGAGAGAGGTGCCTTGGCTGCTTAGAGTGGACTGGCAGGAAGGAAAACACAGAAGATCCATTTTCCCTTGCAGGCTGGACTGCAGGGCCTGGGATGGAAAATTGGACAAAGAGTAACGATATGTAGAGGTTGGCTGCATGCATGGAAAATTGTTATCCCTCAGGCCTGTAACCCCAGCATTTGGGAGGCGGAAGCAGGCGGATCATGAGGTCACGAGATGGAGATCATCTTGGCCAACACGGTGAAACTCCGCCTCTACTAAAATACAAAAATTAGCCGGGCGTCTTGGCACCTGCCTGTAACCCCAGCTACTCGGGAGGCTGAGAGAAGGGAATCGCTTGAACCCGGGAGGCCGAGGTTGCAGTGAGCTGAGATAGCGCCACTGCACTCCAGCCTGGCCACAGAGCAAGACTCAGTCAAAAAAAAAAAAAAAAAAGAAAAGGAAAGAAAGAGAGGGAGGGAGGGAGGGAGGGAGGGAGGGAGGGAGGGAGGAAAAATTGTTATCCCTAGAGAGAAGTGTAGGGGAGACCAGGCATATGTAACTTTGATAACAGTGTATAGTGCATAAAAAATCATTCCTGTTTACAACCAGTTATCACAACTAGCTACAGATTTCTTGGTTCCTTTTCCACTCCCACTGCTTCACTTGACTAAACTTGAAGGAAAAAAATTTTTGTTTTTACATATGATATTGTTTAAGTTGATCCTCAGCCCGCCCTCCTCAAGTAGCTGGGACCACAGGTATACAACACAGTGTCCAGCTAATTTTGTATATTTTGTAGAGACAGGGGTTTTGCCATGTTGACCAGGCTGGTCTCGAACTTCTGGACTCAAGTGATCTGCCTGCCTGGGCCTCCCAAAGTGCTGGGATTTTGTGCTGGCCTCCATGCCCAGCCATCATTTGTATTTTGAATTTAAACATTTTATAGTCATAAGTATCACTCTTCAAAGATTCTGGGTTTTGTAGCATGTACAGGGTGGGGTTCAGGACACTCTACTCCAAAATATAACACCTTAGGGTACTGAGTATTTTATGCTAAAGGAATCTGAGAAAACAACAGAAGCAGAAAAGTCACTGTCACCCTCCCCCTGCCCTTCTTCCCTGAAGCCAATCATAAGGCTCTCATGTGAGAGGTGCCCACTCTGTACCCAGAGAAAATGTGCATTGTTGTGTCTGAAGACACAGCAACACGGAGTCTGACTATGTTTGTCTGACTGAGCAAGACTCAGTCAAAAAAAAAAAGGAAAGGAAAGAAAGAGAGAGAGAGATTTGAGTAATAATAAACCTCTGTCCCAGTCACTTAGCTGTCTCTGCATTTATTAGATTCTTTCTCTGTTGCAGAAAGTCTGCTGTTCTCAGCTCCATTGGCTTTTCTGGGCAACCAGCAAGATAAACTCACCAGTTACATTAATAAAAGAGAAACACAAATAGCACATATGCTTGAAAATTAATGTAAGTCTGTATATTTCTTTTGAAGAAACACGAAAGGAGGAGGAATGATATGACAGGCAATACACTGTCCTAAATATTTTCATGATTCTCCTGCCTCCCCCGTATCCTTCTTATCCCAAAAAGTGCTCCCCAGAAACCTTCAACTTAAACAGGGTCCTGCCAGAACTGGGTTTGTCCTTTATTGTGGGATCTGGCCAGCAGCCCGCAATGCAATGGGGCTCTCTCTTTGTTTCCAGGTGGATCGGCAGGTCAAGAAATAATAGACACACACAAGATAGTGAAAACTGGGTCCAGGGGTGTCAGCACCTTCTGGTCCTGTGGTGCCAACAATGCACTGGATATACCAGCATTTATTATTAAGTTTAGTGAGGGTGGGGGTAGGTTAGTGAGGGATTTAGGGTCATTTGATTATGAGGTGAGATGGTCACATGGGGATGAAGTAATTCTTTAACATGACATCTGTATGCAGAAGTACAGTATACAGAGATAAGAATTGACAATATAGTGTGTGCATCAGTAATTTCTAACAGAGCCTTAAAACAGAAACACAGTCTTTCCATAACCTATGATTAGCAAGATATTAATCAGCAGTAACAGTTGCAGCAAAAGCTGGTTACAAACAATCCATAGAAACAGGCTGTGAAGCTAGACAACCGGTTAGACCACAAATTCTCAGAAGGGAGTATTCCTTAACCCTAAAGAGGCCTAGAACAGCCGTGGCAAGATGAGGGCGTTTATAGCCCTATCTTTTCCATATGGACAGGCGCCCCCCCATGCGTCCATTTATAGGCTCTCCACGAGGGTCGCATTCCATTCTCAGAGCTATGAACATCTGCTTTTCTGGGATAGGAATCTTGGTGATGTGAAACCTCCCTGACAGCACGTTCGTTCACAGGCTCTCTGGCAGGGGGAAGCACATCATGCTCTGTTGGCTCATTCTGGCAGCCCAACCTGGTACTGTCTTTACACAATCCTGCATGCAATTTTGTATTTACAACAATCAGGAGCATTTCATCTTTTATTCCGTAGCAATAGTTTCAGGGGGTCTCCCTACAGTCCTTCCCTTGCATTTTCCTCTCACCTGCCCCACACCCCTTCCAAATCTGTTCTTTCACTTCCAAGTCATTGAGTTTTTCCATTTAAAAATATAAAAGATACAGAAAGGGCCGGGCGCGGTGGCTCAAGCCTGTAATCCCAGCACTTTGGGAGGCCGAGACGGGCGGATCATGAGGTCAGGAGATCGAGACCATCCTGGCTGACACGGTGAAACCCCGTCTCTACTAAAAAATACAAAAAATTAGCCGGGCGAGGTGGCGGGCGCCTGTAGTCCCAGCTACTCGGGAGGCTGAGGCAGGAGAATGGCGTGAACCCGGGAGGCGGAGCTTGCAGTGAGCTGAGATCCGGTCACTGCACTCCAGCCTGGGCGGCAGAGCCAGACTCCGTCTCAAAAAAAAAAAAAAAAAAAAAGATACAGAAAGAAGATAACCAGTCATCCATATTCCCACCACCTGGAATTAAGTACTGTTCACATGTACAAATTTTTCTTCCAAATCATTTTAAAGTTACTCTCATTTTTTTGAAAGTATACATGCTTAGCATAGACCATACCACCAATACAGAAAAAGTACAGATATGTAAAATTTCTGATCACCTTAAGTTCAAAATAACTTTTGTCAACATTAGGGCAACACTGATCGAGTCATGTTCTTCTGATATATCTACAGAGAGAAGAATGTATATTTTAGCTAGACTGCCCCCCCCACATCCCCGCAAAAGAAAAAAACAGAACAATAAAAAAAATATATAGATAGATACATACACACACATAATATATATGGGAGCTACATATATTGTGTGTATATATATACGTATATACATGCTTTTGTAAAATTGAGCTTAGAATTTTTTTATTTTACAAATACTCCATTTAATTGTGCATGAATTTAACTGAAGACAAAGAGGCAGAAACAGAAATGAAGGAATTCCTGAACTCTCAATCACATTTAGAGAGACACTTTTCTAAAGGAATCCTCTAAAGCTAAACATAAATTAAATTCAGTAGAATGCATTATGATTTGCAGTGTTTTTTGTTGTTTGTTTGTTTGTTTGTTTTTGCTCTGTTGCCCAGGCTGGAGTGCAGTGGCTCGATCTCCGCTCACTGCAACCTCCACCTCCCATCCACCTGCCTCAGCCTCCCAAAGTGCTAGGATTTACAGGCATGAGCCACCGCGTCCGGCCTGCAGTGGTTTTCTTACTACTTTTTACAATCAAATTGATTAAGACATTGGTTGAATATGGTACAATGCATCCATTTCAAGTTTGATGACATGTCTACTACTCCAGAAGGTCCTCTCGTGCCCTTTGCAGTCAGTCCCCTCGACTCCCTGACCCCAGCATTTAATAGTTTCTGTCACTATACAGGTTAGTTTCACCTGTTCTAGAAATTCAACTTGATGGTGCCACACAGGATGCCCTCTTTTCATCAGTCAGCATGAGGTTTTTGAGATTCATCCATGCGATCTCATGTTTCCATGATTTGTCCCATCTTATTGAGGGTAGCACTCCATTGGATGAATATATCACAATAGGTCCATTTAGCCCTTGATACATATGAACCGTTTCCCGTTTGGAGACTATTGTAAACAAAGCTGCTAAGAACAGGCTCTTTTTGTGAATATATGTTTTGTAAATTCTATTTGTCCTTCTTTAGTATTAACTTATTTTGTAAAAGGATGTCACCTTCACAAGTGCAAAATTCATTCAAATGTTACAGAGGCCTGAAGCAGAAGTCTACACAATTTCCTTTGTTATATTTCATAATTAAGGGGGAAAAACTTTATCTGGGATATTGTTTCCTGTCAGCAAATCCTTGATGTAAGCCACACACGATGCTAGGTGTACTATTAGACTGTCTTCTGTAATCTGTGCAATAACTCTAAGAAGTACTTCATATTATTATTTTTCTGTAACCCTTTCCAACTTGAAGCCTAGCAAATTGAAGGACCTGGCCCAAGGTCAAACAGAAGGCAAGCGGCAGCGCCAGGACTGGAAGAAAGCCTTCCCAACGGCTGACAGAAGCTCAGGTCTTTGTCAGAACCTCGGTATTGCTGATCGAGGAGTTTCTGAGCAAAAGCAGCCCACCAATCCAGTGGCTGAGAACTGCTTGGATATTGGCTTCCAGGCCCATCAGAAATACCGATCAGGAATCCCAAGGATACGTTAGTGATGCCGGTCCCGAAACAAGGGACATTTCTTAAACATTCTAAAAACCCGTTTGCTCATCAGTAACGCAATGAAAGTTGCTTTCGGTCTTGGTTCATATATTCTATATTTGAGCAAGGCAATGTCCGCTGCTGGGGTTAGAAGTAAATGGCTCGTCTTCATCAAACTATGAAGTCCATAGGACGTACGGCTTCCACTTGCAGTGTCCTGAACACTCGCTGGGCGTCCTGTGCGTTCTAGCCGGTTTTCTTTGGAGCCGCGGGTTTCTGCACCTCACCCGGGACCGGATGGCAGAGGCTTCTCCGGACATGCGGATCTATGCGTGCTGTCCCCGGGATAGCCACCAGGGGACGCCATAGGCCTTCCTGCCGTGGTCCTCCTTGCCTTTTCCGTTTGGGCCAGGTATTACAGATCAAAAGTGCTCAGGTGGGGTCAGAAACACCCTGGGAGAGGCTGGCAAAATGCCCAGAACCGCCATCACTAGGCCTGGGGTTTTCTTCTGTAGTGGAATTCTCGTGCTCATGCAGTGCAGGGAGGATCGCAGCGCGTTTCCGCCAAGACAGGTGAGACTGCGGTTCTGACCTGCGGACCTCGATGAATGTGCGTTAGGGCACGTGGGCGCCGGGAGAAGCCTTCCCCTACACAGAGTGTTATGTCTACAAGCGAACTGGGACACTAAGAGCCCCAAAGGCCCTGCTTTCATCCCAAAGAACAGTGCCTGTCTGCGTAGTTTCTACCTGGCTCTATGAGGTGAGAACACATTCCCTGCTGGCACAGAAACCCTACAAACTCCTGTGGGGACTGCGGTTAGAAGCAGACGCTGAGAGATGACTCTGTAGACTAGAGAAAAACACCACTATTTTCACAGAGCATGAGGCTCCAAGAGACTGGAGACCACAGACCAACTTTGTGCAAAAAAATCAGGCTTACTTGCAAAGGAAACGAGCTATATACGGCACTTAGCTTGCGGTAAACCCGTTCATAATGGCTGACGTTTCTTACATTCTGATTCTCAAGCATCCAACTGTAGATTAGCAAACCAAATACATTATTCATCAAAATGGTGTTAAACGATGTTTTCACATAAATCTGCTTTTTGCACCATAACGTTCAGGGGAAAGCGCGAACGCAGTCCCCCACTACCACAAATTATGCAGTCGAGTTTCCCACATTTGGGGAAATCGCAGGGGTCAGCACATCCGGAGTGCAATGGATAAGCCTCGCCCTGGAAAAACCACCTTCGTGATCATGGTATCTCCCCTGCCAGGTAAGTATGAGGTTATATTTCTCCATCATGCCACAGCCCCAGACGCTTCACCCTTTACACGCACGGTCACTTACCACCCGCATGCCCCCCCCGCACTGCTCCCACCATGCTACCCCGAGCCCTCCTGTCCCTGACACACAGCCAGGACGATCACGTACAACCGGCGGTCCTGGACTTGCTCCCACAGCACAAGAAATCCTCTGTGGCCGAAGCAGCAGCCCCTGCGCTGCCTCATCTACATAGGAATCGCCCTATCCGTGATGTCACCGACAGCGCCTTTCCCGGTCCCCGTCTGCTCTTCCGCTCCGCCACTCAGCCGACCAACCCGCTGCGGGAGCCAGCGGAGGAAGTGACACTTGCCTCTATCTCCTTTCCCTCCCTTCCCCGCCCCTGGTCTCTCCCAAAGAAGTAGGTTCTTAGCCTGTGATGCCAAGGACACCTTTGGCCGCCAGCTGGAGCCTGTGCTCTCTTCTTCAAATAATGGCTTTTAATGCGCCAACTAGAAAGTTTAGGATTACAGAGAAAACCGGTTCTTTTCACATACGGTTATC
This sequence comes from Macaca mulatta, assembly GCF_049350105.2. Lineage (NCBI taxonomy): Eukaryota > Metazoa > Chordata > Mammalia > Primates > Cercopithecidae > Macaca > Macaca mulatta. The sequence goes on from NC_133406.1 coordinate 119,184,127, forward strand.
CTTGTGATGTAGCTTTCTGCTTGAAATTAGAAGTCGTTCAATATCAGAGAGAAACTGTATCTATGAAACTAGAGAGGCTGCTCAGATGACTGCAAACCAGCCATCCTCAACTTGTTTTATCACTAGGAGTGTTATAAAGACGGTTGTCCAGTTTCATGAATCTTGTAGGTTTTTTTCAAATACAGCAATGTACAAAAATGTGCTGCCCCAGCAGAGCACACTGGACTCAGGCATGGTGCTGGAGTCGTTTTATCATCTCTTCCACTGCTTTCTCTAGACCTTAGCGCTTACCTCATGTTAACACTTAACATTCTGCAAAGCCAGGAACAAAGTCGTCCAAATTTGGCAAAAATATTTGGGGGAAATTTTATTTCAGGTGTTTAACTGATTAATATGTAGACTACAACACCAAACTCTGACAATACCTCAGACTTAATGATATCCACCCCGTCTCTGCAAATCTATCAGGCAAGTTTTTCCTGCCCTTTACTTTCCTATAAACTGAGTCATACAGTGTGTAGTGGGTTTTGGGGGGAGTGTTACTGCCCAACTGGTACACCTTGCCTGCTGCTTAGATAGAACCAACTTTTCGACACAGGGGAATTGCAATAAAGAGCTGCACTCTAGGCCGGGCGCCGTGGCTCAAGCCTGTAATCCCAGCACTTTGGGAGGCCGAGACGGGCGGATCACGAGGTCAGAAGATCGAGACCATCCTGGCTAACACGGTGAAACCCCGTCTCTATTAAGAAATACAAAAAACTAGCCGGGCGAGGTGGCGGGCGCCTGTAGTCCCAGCTAGTCGGGAGGCTAAGGCTGGAGAATGGCGTGATCCCGGGAGGCGGAGCTTGCAGTGAGCTGAGATCCGGCCACTGCACTCCAGCCTGGGTGACAGAGCGATGAAATCCCAGGGAGCTGAAGCTGTCCTCTTGTGCTGGGTCAGTTCCTGCGTGGGGGCCACAAGATCAGATGAGCCAGGTTATCAGCCTAGCTGATGCCACCTGATCCACTGAGTGCAGGGTCGGCAAAATATCTCAAGCACTCATCTTAGGTTTTCCAATAATAATGTGATCTCCAGGAACAATTTGGGGAGGTTTAGAATCTTGCAGCCAGAGGCCACATGACTCCTAAACCATAATTTCTAATCTCATGGCTAATTTGTTAGTCCTGCAAAGGCAGTCTAGTCCCCAGGCAGGAAGGGGGTTTGCTTTGGGAAACGGATATTGTCATCTTTCTTTCACAGCTAAACCATAAACTAATTTCCTCCCAAAGTTATTTCAGCCTGTGGCCAGGAATGAACAAGGACAGCTTGGACTTTGGAAACAACATGGAATCAGTTAGGTCAGATCTCTTTCGCTGTGATAATTGTTCCAGTTGTAATTTTTGCAAAGGCGGTTTCAGAAGCAGGGGCATAGGTTTGACTTCTGTCACTCAGTCTTATGTCTATGAATTTTTCATGTTATTTATGTGGTTATTTGTTTCTATGTGTATATGTGTATTCCTTTGTATGAATATACATTAACTTATTTATTTATTCTACTGTTGTTGAACATGTTGACCTAAAAGAAGGAGGCTGAAGCACAAAATATAATTTAGAGTTTACTTGAGCCAACATGAAGACAGCTGCCTGGAAGACTCACAGCCAAGGAACCTTGGATCTGAGCTCCCTTTGGCCTCTGTCACAAGCAGGTTTTTATTTTTTATTTATTTAATTTTTTTTTTTTTTTTTTTTTTTGAGACGGAGTCTCGCTCTGTCCCCCAGGTTGGAGTGCAGTCGCGCGAACTCTGCTCACTGCAAGCTCCGCCTCGCGGGTTCTCGCCATTCTCCCGCCTCAGCCTCCCGAGTAGCTGGGACTACAGGCGCCCGCCATCACGCCCGGCTAATTTTTTTTGTATTTTTAGTAGAAGCGGGGTTTCCCCGTGTTAGCCAGGATGGTCTCGATCTCCTGACCTCATAATCCGCCCGCCTCGGCCTCCCAAAGTGCTGGGATTACAGGCGTGAGCCACCACGCCCGGCCCACAAGCAGGCTTTTGAAGGTCAAAAGCAGGGACAGACAGTGGGCTGATAGAAAGGTGCCTGTCAGGAATTCTCATTGGTTTACAGAAATAACATTGATTGGTGATTGGCTATATGTTGTTAAGTTATAGGGCATGGGGGTATAGTGATTGGTGTGGCATTATTAGGTTAATTTACAGCTACTTGAGGCGATAGCAAGCAGTTTCAACAGATGAATACATAGCTCAGTGCAGCTCAAAAGGAAGGAGCGGAAAGGGATTGCTGTCTAGATTTAACGTCTCTCTGGGCCTGATCATTTGAAAGCGCTCACATTCCTCAGATAAAAAATGTTTTAAATCTTTCTTCTTGAAAGCATTGATCATTAAAAGCTCAGTCAAGGTGTCCCTCTTTGCCAGAAAGGCTCATTCCTGGATAGGCCTGTCCCAGAGAGGGGACAGGGGAAGAAAGGAGCTACCTCACTGAGGAATTTTTAAGAATGTCCAAAAGTCGCCGAGACGGGTGGATCACGGGGTCAGGAGATGGAGACCATCCTGGCTAACATGGTGAAACCCTGTCTCTACTAAAAAATACAAAAAACTAGCCGGGCGAGGTGGCGGGCGCCTGTAGTCCCAGCTACTTGGGAGGCTGAGGCAGGAGAATGGCGTAAACCTGGGAGGCGGAGCTTGCAGTGAGCTGAGATCGCGCCACTGCACTCCAGCCTGGGCGACAGAGCGAGACTCCGTCTCAAAATAAATAAATAAATAGAAATTATTCTTTATTTTATTTTATTTTATTTATTTATTTATTTTGAGTTGAGGTCTTACTCTGTCACCCAGGCTGGAGTGCAGTGGTACAAGGATAGTTCACTGCAGCCTGGATCTGCTGGGCTCAAGCAATCCTCCTGCCTCAGCCTCCCTAGCAGCTGGGACTACAGACATGAGCCACTGTGCTGGCTAGTTTTTTTAAATTAGCTCATTTTTTAAAATTTGTAGAGACAGGGGTCTCACCATGTTGCCCAGGCTGGTATCGAACTCCTGGCTTCAATCCTTCTTCTCTCCTCAGCTGCCTAAAGTGCTAAGATTACAGGTGTGAGCCACCACACCCTGCTTAAGTTTCATATTTTAATTTTATATATGTAATTATTACTGTCCTTAAGATAATTGGGGCAATATCTCTAAAGTTTTAGAGACTTAATTTTTCTATTCACTCCACTGGAAGAGTATGCCAATTGGTTTCATAAGAAAATATATTTATAAATCAGAAAATTTCTTTCCACCAATCTAGGGGGCATTCGAAAGCAAGTAATTGCATTAAGTAACATCATTTAGGGTGAAAACAGATGCAATGGTATCTATTAACGATGCTTATCAGTGAGGGAAACAAACTAAAGAAATGGACATCGTTAGATCCTTGGAAAACCCTCACTATTGAAAATCTAAGTGATTCTGTGATACCCTTTTGAGTCTTGCAGGACATTCTCTTTCCGGAGCCTATAAGAGTAAATCATTTCTTTTCATCCATTTTCATTAAGAACTCAGCTTCCTTGATGTTCTGGAGATTTTTAAATTTGATTTGTGGCCAGGCGCAGCGGCTTACGCCTACAATCCTAGCACTTTGGGAGGCCAAGGTGGGCAGATCAGTTGAGTTCAGGAGTTCAAGGCCAGCCTGGCCGACATGGCAAGACCCCATCTCTACTAAAAATACAAAAATTAGCCAGGCATGGTGTCACATGCCTGTAATCCCAGCCACTCAGGGGGCTGATACACAAGAATCGCGTGAACCCGGGAGGCCAAGTCTGCAGTGAGCCAAGATCATGCCACTGTACTCCAGACTTGGTGACAGAGTGCGACTCTGTCTTAAGCAAAAAAAAATTTTGATTTGTGTGGTTGTCAGAAGTGCTTATATTGCTGACTCCATTGCTTATTTGTGATCATATAAATCTCTTTTCTCCTGTCTGTAGTGTGAGTTAAACTTAATCCTTAAAGGACATGTATTTCAGCTGGTTAGAGTTGTTTAGCTAGTAGAAACCTGAGTATACGAATCAAAGAAAACTGCTCCTTACATGCCACAGACTTAGCTTTCTTTCTGTACTAAGATTTCTTTTAGGTATAGTAATTTGTTAAAGCCAAGAGCTCCTATGGAATGAAGTTAGGTGGGAGGGGGGCATTGAGTAGTAAGATCATCTTTACAATAGAGATGCCACTCTTGCAGGTATTGACAGCTATTGGGCCCAAAACATTGTTACCAAACATTGGAAAGACAAGATATGAGCAACTTCTCATTGCTGCAGTCTCAAATATCAGGAAATACCATTATCCTCAGGACAATGAATAGACCATCAAAAGAGACTCACAGACTAGATCCGCTGTCATGCATCACCAAACAGGGAATGGATCCTTGTCAAACAACACCCAACAGAGATTGTCCTCAGAAATTCACTTCATAACATCAAAACCAGAAACGCACACTGATGCCACTGATGGCAGAAAACAATGATGCGAGAAAGAGAGAGAGGGAGATAGAGAGAGGAAGGACTCGCCCAATGACCATACTTAGTACATAAAAGCAAAAGAACTCAACTTCTGCTCATGAAAGCAAGAACCGAGGGAACAAGAGCCAGTATCTCTAAGGATCCAGGTCTGCACCAGGGGCCTGTTAGGTGCAGGATTCTGTTGGCTCCAATGATGGGTCTCAGATGGACTAATTTTTATGGACATAGCCTCTGAAAGAAATCAGTCGAGGAATAATATAGAGACACTTATCTGCATGCTCATTCTCCATTACTATAGAAGGGAAACTGGCATTAGATTGTTTTAATCAAATAAAAGTAACATCAAGATTTATAAAGAAAAGAGGAAAGGGGAGGAGAAAAAAATGACTGGGACCATTGTGATTTTGCTCCCTTTGGATAAGCAACTTGGCAGAAAGCTATCAAAGAGGTCACTGTGACCTGTCTTCTCTGGATGAATGTGACTTGGTCACCACAGGAAACAATTACAGGCTGGGCACAGTGGCTCATGCCTGTAATATCAACACTTTGGGAGGCGGAGGCGGGCGGATCACTTGAGCTCACGAGTTGGAGAGCAGCCTGGGCAACATGATGAAACTCTGTCGGTACAAAAAATACAAAATTTAGCCAGGCATGGAGGTCTATGCTAGTAGTCCCAGCTACTCAGGAGGCTGAGGTGGGAGGATCACCTGAGCCCAGGAAGGTTGAGGCTGCAGTGTACCATGATTACACCCTTGCACTCCAGCCTGAGTGACAGAGTAAGACCATGTCTCTAAATAAATGAATTAAATTTGAAAAAGAAACAAGGCCAGGCCACTATTCACAATAGCAAAGATTGGAATCAACCCAAATGTCCATCAGTGACAGACTGGATTAAAAAAATGTGGCATATATACACCATGGAATACTATGCAGCCATAAAAAAGGATGAGTTTGTGTCCTTTGTAGAGACATGGATGCAGCTGGAAACCATCATTCTCAGCAAACTATCGCAAGAACAGAAAACTAAATACCGCATGTTCTCACTCATAGGTGGGAATTGAACAATGAAATCACCTGGACACAGGAAGGGGATCATCACACACCAGGTCCTATTGTGGGGAGCAGGGGCAGGGAGGGATAGCATTAGGAGATATACCTAATGTAAATGATGAGTTAATGGGTGCAGCACACCAACATGGCACATGTATACATATGTAACAAACCTGCACGTTGTGCACATGTACCATAGAACTTAAAGTATAATAATAAAAATTAATTAATTAATTAATTAATTAAATAAAAAAGAAACAGGGCCAGGCAGGGTGACTCACACATGTAATCCCAGCACTCTGGGAGGCCAAGATGGGAGTATCACTTGAGCTCAGGAGTTCGAGACCAGCCTGGGCAACATAGTGAGACCTCATCTCTAAAAAATACATACATATATTTTAATAAATATATATAATAAAATATATACTATATTTTATTATACATAATATATAACTGTATGTATTTCTTATATAATTATAATAAAATATGTATATATTTTATTATATATAATAAAATTTAAAAGAAATAATTACAGATGTTGAAGGACTTTAAAATAGCCAGGTGCAGTGGTTCAGGCTGGTAATCCCAGCACTTTGGGAGACTGAGACAGGAGGATCACTTGAGCCCAGGAGACTGAGAACACAGTGAACTATGATCGTGCTACTGCACTGCAACCTGGGCAACAGAGCAAGACCCTATCTCAAAAAATAAAATAAAATGTCTTAAAAGTTTAGCTGTCCATCCTATGAAACTGAATATCTGTGTGTAATGTCCACCATGTCCTCCTGTTGTACCTCCCCCTTACTTAAGCCAGGAAGGCATTTGTCCCCTTATTAGACTATCACTGGCACATGGTCGGGCATGGTGTCTCATGACTGTAATATCAGCATGTTGGGAGGCTGGTCAGGAGTTTGAGACCAGCCTGGCCAACATGATGAAACTTTGTCTCTACTAAAAATACAAAAATTAGCCAGGCGTGGTGGTGCAGTGTTGTAAGCTGAGATCGCTCCACTGAACTCCAGCCTGGGTGACAGAGCAAGACTGTGTCGCCAAAAAAAAAAAAAAAAAAAAAAAAAAAGGCAAAGAAAAGAATATCATGGGCACATGTATAGAAAGTTAGGCTTCAAAAAAATCAAAAAAAAAAAAAAAAAAAAAAAAATAGGCCGGGCGCGGTGGCTCAAGCCTGTAATCCCAGCACTTTGGGAGGCCGAGACGGGCGGATCACGAGGTCAGGAGATCGAGACCATCCTGACTAACACGGTGAAACCCCGTCTCTACTAAAAAAAATACAAAAAACTAGCCGGGCGACCTGGCGGGCGCCTGTAGTCCCAGCTACTCGGGAGGCTGAGGCAGGAAAATGGCGTAAACCCGGGAGGCGGAGCTTGCAGTGAGCTGAGATCCGGCCACTGCACTCCAGCCTGGGCGGCAGAGCGAGACTCCGTCTCAAAAAAAAAAAAAAAAAAGAAAGTTAGGCTGGGTGCGGTGGTTCACACCTGGAATCCTAGCACTTTGGGAGGCCAAGGCAGGTGAATCTCTTGAGCCCAGAAGTTAGAGCTCCTGGAGCCAATCTGGGCAACATAGCAAGATCCTATCTCTAAAAAAAAAAAAGAAAAGTTGGATTTGGTGGTGCACACCTGTAGTTCCAGCTATTCTGGAGGCTCACTAGAGCCGGGGTGGCAGGTGCAGTGAGTTTGCAGTGAGCTGAGATCATGCCACTGCACTCCATCCTGGGTGACAGAGTGGCACCTAGTCTCAAAACAAAAAGTAGGAGAGGGGAGAAAATTTGTTGTATCAGCAAAGAAATGAAGAAAGGGACATTATTAGAGTTGAGAAAGAAATTAGAATATGATTTGGTACCTTTCCCACAGAAGATAAGTTTGCTAACGTGCTGAAATTAGAAGCATTATATAAGGCCTGGTGTAATCATAGCACTTTGGGAAGACCTCGGATGTGCCTGAGCTCAGGAGTTGGGGACCAGACTGGGCAACATAACGAAACCCTTTCTCTACCAAAAATACAAAAATTAGCTAGGCCCTTCGGATGTGACTACTGATTGTGCCGCAGAGACACAACCCTAGTGGCTTAGGACTCGGGGAAAGTATAATCTCCCCGGTTTATCTAGGGATCGATAATGCGCCAACGCTTTAAAAGCTGGAGCAGGCGGCCGGGCTCGGTGGTTCATGCCTGTAATCTCAGCACTTTGGGAGGCCAAGGCGGGCAGATCACGAGGTCAGCTGATCGAGACCATCCTGGCCAACAAAGTGAAACCTCTGTCCCTACTAAAATACAGGGTGGAGCGAGCCTGTCTCAGAGAAGAAAAAAAAAAAAAAAAACCTGAAGCAGGTGTCCCTCAGTGGGCTCTAACCACCAACCTTTGGATTAAGAGCCGAACGCGCTAACCGATTGTGCCAAAGAGACGCGTAGTTTACCTCCTTCTGGGCGCTATAGGAAGGGTGCACTCACCAAACACTCCCCAACCCTCCCATCCTCAGAGCCCACCACACAGTAAAACTGTGCAAGGAATTGGAAAACTGGAGAGATTAGAGCGGTGAATCGTGTTGGTCTCGTCGGAGACCCGCAGGTTGGGAGATTCTGGAACCAGGACGACCTTGCCCCTCGCCTGCTTCAGAAGCCCCTGGAAAAGCCCCGGCCCGCGACCCGGACCTGAGCCCCGCGACCCGGACCTGAGCCGCCTGGGGGCCCAAGAGACGCTGAACGCCCCGTGGACTCCCAGGATGGTTCTTTGTGCCGCCTTCACCCAGTGAGGGAGCCTGTGCCCACCCTGCCCAGTCGCCTTTAAGGCCGCTGCGGAACTTCCGCTGCCATCTTCGTATCCTGTGTCCCGCACGGGGGCTCCACCGGGGCAGGGATGGTGGTGAGCGTGGCTCGTGGGGCCCCTCGCGGGGAGCAGGGTCTGGCCCTCACCAGGGCGCACGCCTAGGACTTGTTGAATGAATCTATTGTCGCCTTTAGCTTTTAGTCCTTTGAAGAGCCCTGAAAATGGAAATCATGAAATATTTTACCATGGGGAAGTTTTGATTTGTTTTTTTGTTTTGTTTTGTTTTGTTTTTTGAGACAGGGTCTCGCTTGGTCGCCCAGGCTGGAGTGCAGTGGTACAAACACGGCTCACTGCAGCCTCGACCTCCCGAGGCCATGGTCGCCTTTAGCTTTTAGTCCCTTGAAGAACCCCAAGAATAGAAATCATGAGATTTTTCCACGGGGAAGTTCTTTTTACAAAGCGTTTATTCACATTGATTCCTCGGCATCCCCCGGAGAGGGCAACGGGCAGGGCCTCCAATGCACCTTCTGCGGCGGTGGAGCCGCAGGGGCTCAGCTGGGCAGTGGTAGGGTCATAGGGCAGGAGGATAGGAGCGGGGGAAGGGAAAAGCAAAAGCAGGGAAAGAAGCTGAGAGCGGTGGAACAGACATCCAGACCTCCTGAAAGGCTCGTGCAGCACAGGATGGATCTTCTGGAGGTGAGAATTGTTTTTTGTTGCTGTTGTTGAAGCAGAATGGGGAGGAACTGAGGGGAAAATTGAGAGAGAATGTGAAAGAGCTCCAAACGCGAGGACCTATAACTCCCCAAGAATGACATCTTCCAGAAGAACTAGACAGAAAACTACGAGTCTGGGAACCCTGAAATCCCTGGAGGAGTAGCATCATCATGACCCTCTGTGTTCCTCTTGGCAAAAGGACTTGCTTCCTTTGTTTGTACAATTGTTTGTGTTTGTTAAATAAATAAAACCCTTTTCATGTATCTTTGAAAGGACATTGGCTCTATTATTTTATGATTACAAATAATGCTGCAGTCGTCATTCTTGTACACTTATCATTGGCCACTGGTGTATTTCTATAGGGTAGAGGCCTGGAGAGCAGTTGCTCCAGCATAGTGATTACATGGTTTTTATATCGTTCTATTTTCTTTCCTTTGTTGGCTTATTAGCTATAACTCTCTTTCTTCTGGTCCACCACTCTCCGACTTCTTTCCCTGCTTTTGCTTTTCAGTGATGGCTTTAGGGTTTCCAGAATACATCTTTATCAGTGCCATCAAGTGACATTCTACCTCCCCTTCTGGCCATTATGCTAGTGTTGTCATGTAATTTGATTTTACACATGTTATAAACCCCAGAATCCATTATTATTGCTTTTGTTTAGTTGGTCAAATTATTTTAAAATATTTAGATAATAAGAACATATATATTTAACTATGTGCATACCGATTTCCAGTAGTCTCCATTTCTTTGTGTAGATCCATTTTTCTGTCTGGTATCCTTATCCTTAGGCCGGGAGAACTCCTTTTGCATTTCTTGTAGCGTGAGTTGCTGAATTCTTTCATTTTTTTATATGTCTTTAAATGTCCTTATTTCTGTCACATTCCTGAAAGATTTTTCATTTTGGCATAGAATTCTAGGAAAACTTTATTTCTTTCAGTACTTTAGGATGTTGGCACTTTGTTTTTGTAAAACTGGCATAAAGTGGGCTTCCTGTACTTGTTATATAATTTTTGGAATGTGTATTTAAATTAAAAACATTAAAATGGGCTGGACGAGGTGGTGCACGCCTGTAGTCCCAGCACTTTGGGAAGGGGAGACAGGAGATTGCTTGAGGCCCACAGTTGGAGACCAGTGTGGGCAAGATAGCAAGACCCTGTCCCTCTGTCTCTCATATATATATGTGTGTGTATATAACATATATACACATATACACACACACACATACATATATCGTGAATGTCCTAGATTCATCTTAAGTTCCACCAACAGTGCACTTAAAGTAAAATGTGCCCAACCTGAGGGTCAAACCTATCTGCTGACATGTAATTTGTGTTTGTGAGACATTCTCAACAGTATTTGTTTTACCTAGCATCGTGGTTTTCAAGTTTTCATCACACTTGAATGTCTTAAGTGCAAAACTTGTCAGAATTCATTTCCTTTGCCAAAAAATTCTAAAATACTTTTTTTTTTTTTTTTTGAGATCAGTTCACTGCAACTTCCACTTCCCATGTTCACAGAATTCTTCTGCCTCAGCCTCACGAGTAGCTGGGACTACAGGCCTGCGACAACACACCTGGCTAATTTTTGTATTTTTAGTAGAGACGGAGTTTCACCATATTGGCCAGGCTGGTCTCAAAGTCCTGATCTTAAGTAATCTGCCCACCTCGGCCTCCCAAAGTGTTGGGATTACAAGCATGAGCCACCGCGCCCGGCCTAAAATACTCTTACTTCAAGTAAAAGTACATTAAAAACAAACTTCTCAGTTGCATCCCTGGAATCCATAGAAAGCCCGGGAGAGACAATCGAGTGCTACAGGATAAAACACTATCACCACGTTGGCCAGGCTGTTCTCGAACTCCTGACCTCGGGCTCCCAAAGTGCTAGAATTACAGGCATGAGCCACCGCACCCAGCCCAACCAAGATTATTAAACCATTCTAATTTGTCAAAAGAGTCACACTGATTTTTGAAAAATAATGTAATGGGCTGGGTGCGGTGGCTCATGCCTGTAATCCCAGCACTTTGGGAAGCCATACCAGGAGGATCACAAGGTCAGGAGTTCGAGACCAGCCTGACCAAATTGGTGAAACCCTGTGTCTACTAAAAATACAAAAATTAGCCGGGCGTGGTGGTATGCGCCTGTAATCCCAGCTACTCGGGAGACTGAGGCAGCAGAATTGCTTGAACCCGGGAGGCAGAGGTTGCAGTGAGCTGAGATTGCACCACTGCACTCTAGCCTAAGCGACAGAGTGAGACTCCGTCTCAAAATAAATAAATAAATAAATAAATAAATAAATAAATAAAATAATAACATAATGAACGCTTTCATCGTTTATATATTAAATATTTACATTATTTAAACTGTTCAAAAGCATCAAAGATTCCTCTCTGCTATCAGCTTCATTTCATTTATTTTGTTGTACCAAACTATCAAGACCATTAATTTAATCTACAGCTAAATCTATTATTTTTTCATGTTAGAAATTCAACAAAAAAATTTTTCCCTAATGAAACCTCACATTTCAAGCATAAGTAGACTGGGCGAGGTGGCTCACACCTGTAATCCCAGCACTTTGGGAGGCCGAGACAGGTGCATAACTTGAGGTCAGGAGTTTGAGACCAGCCTGGCAAACTTGGTGAAACCCTGTCTCTACTAAAACTATAAAAATTAGCTGGGCGTGTTGGCATTCGCCTGTAATCGCAGCTACTCTGGAGGCTGAGGCAGGGAAATAGCTTCAACCTGGGAGGTGTAGCTTGCAGTGAGCTGAGATCCCACCACTGCACTCCAGCCTGGGCTACAGAGCAAGACTGTGTCTCAAAAATGAATAAATAAATAAGCATAAGTAGTAAAAAATAAAATAAAATAAAATAAAATAAAAAATAAGGCACAGTGTCTTGCTCTGTTATCCAGGCTGGAGTGCAGCGGGGCAATCATAGCTGACCAACTTGGAACTTCTGGGCTCAGGAGATCCTCCTGGCTCAGCTTGCCTTGTTTATTTTTACAGATGGGGTCTTGCCCTGTTGCCCAGGCTTGTCTCCAACTGCTGGCCTAAAGCAATGCTTCCGCCTCAGCCCGATGAGTTGCTGGGAGTACAGGCACAAGACATGCAGCCTAGCATTGTAGTAAAACAATTTTCAACAAATTCATTTTTTTTTTTTTTGAGTTGGGAGTCTCACTCTGTCACCCAGGCTGGAGGGCAGTGGTGCAATCATAGTTCACTGCAGCGTGCCTCAGTCTCTCTAGTAGCTGAGATTACAGTCATGCAGTATCATGCCTGGCCAACTTTAAAATATTAGCTAATACTTAAAAATTTGTAGAAGCCAGGCACAGTGGCTCACCCTATAATCCCAGAACTTTGGGAGGCCGAGGTGGGCAGATCATGAGGTCAGGAGATCGAAACCATCCTGGCTAACACGGTGAAATCCCGCCTCTACTAAAAATACAAAAAATTAGCCGGATATGGTGGCACATGCCTGTAGTCCCAGCTACTTGGGAGGCTGAGGCAGGAGAATCGCTTGAACCTGGGAGGCAGAGGTTGCAATGAGTCAAAATCGTGCCACTGCACTCCAGCCTGGGAAACACAGCGAGACTCTATCTCAAAAAAAAAAAAAAATTTGTAGAGACAGGGGTTTCACTATGTTGCCCAGGCTGGTCTCCAACTCCTAACCTCAACTGATCCTCCCTCCTCAGCCTCCTAAAGTGCTGGGATTGCATATATGAGTCACCATACCTGGCTTAATTTTCTTATTTTAATTTTATATAAGTGATTATTATTGTTCCTAAGATAATTGGGGTAGTGACTCCTTTAAAATTTTAGAGACCTAATTTGTCTATTCACTTCACTGAAAGAGTATGACAGTTTGTTTCATGAGAAAATACCCTATATTTATAAAGAAGGAAAATTCCTTCCACCAAACTAGGGGGCATTCTAAAGAAATGAATTGTGCTAAGTAAGGTGAAAACAGAGGCAATGGTATCTATTAACAATGTTTATCAGTGAAGGAAATAAACTGAAAATATTAACATCATTAGATCCTTGGAGGGCCTTCATTGCTGAAAATGTGAGTGATTTTGTGATACCCTTTTGAGTCCGGCAGGACATTCTCTTTCCAGGGCATAGAACAGTGGGTAAATAATTTCTTTTCATTCATTTTCATTAAGGGATGAACTTCCTTAATGTTCTGGAGATTATTACATTTGATTTGTATAGCTGTGAAAAGTGCTCATATTGCTGATTCCATTGCTTATATGTGATCATATAAATCTTTTCTCTCCTTTCTGTAGTGTGATTCAAACTTAATCCTTAAAGGACATGTATTTGCATTTTTCAGCTGGTTAGAAACCTGAATATACCAATCAAGGAAAACTGCTCCTTACATGCTACAGATTTAGTTTTCTTCCTGGACTAAGATGTCTTTTAGATATAGCAAATTTGTTAAAGCCAAGAGCTCCTATGGAACGAAATTTGTTGGGAGGCGGGACATTGAGTAGTAAGATCACTCTTGTAATAGAGATGCCACTCTTGCAGATATTGACAACTACTGGGCTCATAAAATTTTTACCAGACATTTGAAAGACAAGATACGAACAACTTATCATTGCTGCACTCTCAAATATCAGGAAATACCATTATTCTCAGGACAATACATAGACAATAAAAGAGACTCACAGAGCAGATTAGCTGTCATGTATTACCAAACAGGGACTGGATCCTTGTCAACAACACCCAACAGAGATTTGTCCCCAGAAATTCACTCCATAACATCAAAACCAAAAACCCACACTAATGGCAAAAAATAATGATGCAATAATGAGAGAGAGAGAGAGAGACCTGTCCTATAGCCATATTTAGTGGGTAAAAGCCAAAGAGCTCAATTTCTGCTCTTGATACTTAATAGAACAGAGGGAACATGAGCCAATCGCTCAGTGGGTCCAGATCTGCACTAAGTGCCTGTTGGATGCAGGATTCTACCGTCTCCAGTAATATGTCTCAGATGGACTAGCTTTTTGTTCTATTTTGTTTGTTTTGTTTTGGCTTTTGTTTTTTTGTTTTTGAAGCAGAGTCTCGCTCTGTTGCCCAGGCTGGGGTGCAATGGCACGATCTCGGCTCACTGCAACCTCCGCTTCCTGGGTTCAAGCGATTCTCCTGGCAGCCTCCCGAGTAGCTGGGATTAGGGACACACACCATCACGCCCGGTTATTTTATTTTATTTTTTTTTTTTTAGTAGAGACGGAGTTTCGCCATGTTGGTCAGTCTGGTCTCGAACTCCTGACCTCAGTTGATCAGAAGTAGGTGAGGTCAGAAAACATACCCTGGGAGAGGCTGGCACAATGCCCAGAACCGCCATCGCTAGGCCTAGGGTTTTCTTCTGTAGTGGATACTAGTATTCACGTAGTGCAGGGACAAAACCAATTAGATACTTCTGGGAGTTAAAAAGAGATGAACTTACAGTGCCATTTGAGAAGGGGTATTAAGGAATTTGCCAGGGTACTGACGCGTGTCAGGTGTAAATCGCAGGTTGAGAGAGAGCTAAGTATTTTCTGCCCATGAAGGTGATAAGCGAGGGCCTGAAGAAAGAGGGACGGGGGAGGACGCTGGCGCCAGAAATAGGAAAGGGCTGCTTGGGGGTAGGAAGGATGAGTGGGGGTGCTACCTAGAAAGTTGCCTGGCAATGGATGTAGGATGTGGAAGCGAGACATCAAACAAGAAGCTGTCGCTTAAATAAAGACTGAAGAAAGACTAGGTATGTAAACGGCAGGAGACAGCAGGGAAACTGGACACACTCCTCATAAAACTTTCCGCCTTATATTTCAGGGAGGATTTTGGCACATTTTGGCCAAGACAGGTGAGGTGAGGCCTGCGGACCTCGATGAATATGGTTTAGGGCACCTGGGCGCCAGGAGAGCCGTTCCCCGACGCAAAGTAAGCGAGTTATGTCTACAACCAAACGGGGACACTAAGAGTCCCAAAGACCGTGTTTTCTTCCCGATAACAGCGCCCGTCTGCGTAGTTTGCACCTGGCTCTACGAGGTGAGAACACATTCCCCGCTAGCACAGAAATACCGCAAACTCCTGAGGGGACTGCGGTTAGAAGCGGAGGCTGTGTAAAAAGTGATTGGGGGCTAGGGAAAAACACCAACATTTTCACAGAGCGTGAGAATTCAAGGACCCTGGAGACCACGTACCAATCTCTGCAGTGAGATGACATTACTTCCTATTCCCCAGCGTCCGAAACTAAGAATAACACTTACCATCAAGGTATAAACCAATAGAAAAATTAATGCAACCCTTATAATAAAACCTACTCTTTAAACTACAAGAAGTCAGGGGAAAGCGCGAACGCAGTCCCCCACTACCACAAATTATGCAGTCGAGTTTCCCACATTTGGGGAAATCGCAGGGGTCAGCACATCCGGAGTGCAATGGATAAGCCTCGCCCTGGGAAAACCACCTTCGTGATCATGGTATCTCCCCTGCCAGGTAAGTATGAGCTCCAGCAACTCCGCCCTGCCACAGCCTCATACGTCTCACCCTTTACACGTACGGTCACTTGCCCCGCGCACTCTCGAGCCCTCCTAGCCCTGACACGCAGCTGGGACTCTCAGGTCCGACTAGCGGTCCTGAACCCGCTCCCACGGCAGGGGAACTCCTTCGTGGCGAAGCAGCAGATGTCGAAGCAGCAGCCCCTGCGCTGCCTCATCTACATAGAAGTCGCCCTCTCCGTGATGTCACCGACAGTGCCTTTCCCAGTCCCCTTCTGCCTTTCTTCCACTCAGCTGACCAACCCGCTGCCGGACCCACAAGGGGAAGTGACGTTTGCCTCTCCCTTTTTTCCTCCGCCCCCGCATCTGTTCTCTCCCAAAGCAGCTGGTGCTTAACCTGTGTTGTGTAACAACCTTTCGGCGGCCCAATGAAGCCTGGACATCCTTCTTCAAATAATGACTTTTAATTCGCAGACTAGAACGTTTAAGATTACAAAAGAAACCGCTTCTCTTCACATCCTTATCGTTGGGATGTAGCATTCAGCTTGAAATTGGAAGCCGTTTAATATCAGAGAGAAACCATATTTATGAAAGTAAAGAGACTGCTCAGATGACTGCAAACCAGCCTTCCTTACTGGTTTTATCACTGGTAATGTTATAAAGACAGTTGTCCAGTTTCATGAATCTTGTAGTTGGTTTTTCTTTTTTTTTTTTCCCAAATTCAGTATTATAGAAAAATATGCTGCCCCAGAAGAGATGATTGGACACTCTCAAGCGTGGTGTTGGATTTTGTCATCTCTTCCACAGCCATCTCCAGACCTTAGTGCTTAGTTTTTTATATTCTGCAAACACAAAACCAAAATAATCCAAATTTGACACAAATACCTGGGATCCATCTTATTTGTGATGTTTAACAAATGTCTGGATCATCTTTTCTTATATTGGATTACAATGCATGAAACATTGTGAAGTAAGCAAAGTTGGAATGCCCAAGTCAAAGACCGTTTGAATATTTACAAGTAGATTTGAGACAGGAATAATACAGGGTGGTCACAGGATAACAAATTCTAGGCAGCAGATTTACCTGACTTGAGGCTATGGGCTGATAAGACGCTGAAAAACCAGTGTGGACCAAGCTGTCTAAGACTGACTGGACCCAATGTGGTGCTTGATTTGATGTAGGTTTTACCTAGGCCCTCATTATATGCTCATTAACATACTAAATCACACACCCACCAGTGCCATGACAGTTCTGAGACCAGTATTTGATGTAAAAATGGATGGCACCACAGTTCTGAGAAATCTCCACCTTTACCCAGGAATTGTTATGAATATTCCACTCCTTGGTTAAAGAAACCCATCAAGATGAAACCCCAGAACCCATTGTTCTCTCTCGGATATGCCCGAACTCCCCTTTCTTGAGTGTGTACTTTTTGCTTTGCAATAAATCTCTTCTTTCACTGTTTGCTGACTCATCCTTGACTTCATTCTGGAGATGGTGTCAAGAGCCTGGACACCATGGCTGGGGTTGAGATCCCACCAGCATCTGGGGACCTCCCTCAGCCCACCAGTATCAGATTCTATCCCATTGCTCAAATCATAAAACATCGAGTGGAGAGTTCTCCTTGGAGACCATAAAGTAAAGATTCTGTGGCATGGCGGCCAGTTAGGCCACTGGAAGGCATGGCAAAATCCTGAAAATGAGGGATTAGGTGACAGTGTAGCAACTGCTAAATACTAAACACTTGATCCAGGCCCCATTCCCTGGAGACTGACAGGGAGACACATTGTCCAGGTAGTAGTGGAGAAATACTTTCTGGGTATCTGACCAGCCTTTGTGGAAAGAACTGGCACCATCCTGCAGATATAACCGCCTGATGGGTTCTTCCTGCCCACTGTACACACAAAATCAATTCGTGGAGACCATGGCATTGCAGTAAAGAGTTTCATTGACACAGGCCAGCCACAACCTGTGGGAGACAGAGTTACTACTCAAATCGATCTCACTGAAGGCTTGGAGGTAAGGGGTTTTTCAAAGACAGTTTGGTGGGGAGGGGCAGTGCTGATTGTTGGGGGATGTGGAAACTGGCCCTCCTGCCCTGAGCAAACTTCAGGGCTAAGGGACTGGTTGATTTTCGGGCCAAATGGTGCCATCCAGTAGTCAGACATGCAAAAGCCTGAAAAGAAATCTCAAGAGGCCAATCTTAGGTTCTACAATAGTGATGTTCTTCACAGCAGTAATTGGGGAAGCTGCAAATCTTGTGACCTCTGGAATAATGACTGGTAATTATTTAATGAGGCATATATCTTAGCAGAATTCATGCCCCTTTTATCCTCCTAACTTGGTGGCCTTTCATTAGTTTTACATTTAGTTTTGGGGAAGGTTATCATTTAAACCAACCTTTTTGGCTGTCCCCAATGTTTTTGGCACCAGGGACTGGTTTCACGGAAGACAATTTTTCCATGGAAGGGGGTGGTAGATGGTTTCTGGATGAAACTGTTCCACCTCAGGTCATCAGGCATTAGTTAGAGTCTCATAAGGAGTGCGCAGTCTGGATGCCTCACATGCTCAGTTCCCAATAGGGTCCGCGCTCCCATGAGAATCTAATGCTGATGCTGACCTGACAAGATGGTAATGCTTGAAAGCCTGCAGCTCACCTCCTGCTGTTCGGCTGGGTTCCTAACAGGCCATGGACCAGTACCTGTCTTGTGACCCTGGGGTTTGGGGATCCCTGATTTAAACTATAAACTCAATTTTTCCCAAAGATCGCTTGGGAGAAATTGCACAGGAATGAGCAAAGACAGCCAGCCTGTGAGGCTAGAACCAAGATGGAGTCAGCCGTGTCTGCTTTCTCTTATTGTCAGAATTTTGCAAAAGTAGTTTCAGAGGGACTACCCTGGACACTTGTTAAAAACCTGAGATGGATTTTATTGTATGTACTACAGTAGGCAAGAGAGACCAGCAGAGAACTGAGCTCAACTCCAAATACAGCAAAAAGAGTTGAAGGTGTATAGCCAATCGGCAAGATAAGAAAGTTAGTGGATGGAAAATTACTAAGAGGAACTTGATTAGCTATCAAAAGTGGTTGGGAGGACTCTTGCTAAACTAGACTCAACAGTACTCTTTTCTAAAACGACTTGGCAGGCCAAGAACTAATAGAGAAAAGGGTTCAGCGGCAACTAAGGTTTGGTCAAAGATGGAGTCCTTGTCAACGCTACATTGAAGCTTCTGCAAGTAAACAAAGACCAACCAAACAAAAAAAAGCAAAGGCTATTTATTCTGAGCTTGCTATAGCAGGGAGTCAGCCACTGTTACTTGTGTTTTGGCAGAGACTTGAAGGCGGTCAGAAGGGTGGGAAAGCTTTTTAAAAAGAAAGACTTCAGGCCGGGTGCGGTGGCTCATGCCTGTAATCCCAGCACTTTGGGAGGCCGAGACGGGAGGATCACAAGGTCAGATGATCGAGACCATCCTGGCTGACAAGGTGAAACCCCGTCTCTGCTAAAAAGACAAAAAAATTAGCCAGGAGTGGTGGCAGGCGTCTGTAGTCCCAGCTACTCAGGAGCTGAGGCAGGGGAATGGCATGAACCCAGGAGGCGGAGCTTGTAGTGAGCAGAGATCTCACCACTGTGCTCCAGCCTGGGTGACAGAGTGAGCCTCCGTTTCAAAAAAAAAAAGGCTTCAGGTATGCTTGGATTGGAGGCTGTCAGCACGGTGAAGTTGTAGATAGATGAAGAAAATCAAAATATTTTACCCCAGAATATGTGTCTTTGGCATATTTTAAGAATGCTGTCAGAGAGCCAGCAAACAGAAGTAACTCTGCAAAACTGTCTTTTGTAGAGGAAATTTACATCTGCAGAAAATCTGCATTAATCCAGCCTTTCCTTGTCAGGACTGAGAAATAAAAATAAGCCCTAGGCCCTACAACCAACTGAACGGACTCCCTCTTGGCTGACAGGACCTCAGAGAAGCCTTGAAAAATGTTTCTGGCTGTGGCAGGATAGGAGGTCAGACATGCCCCCTTAAAACCCCTCCCTCACTAACTGCCATTGTGAGGCAGAACAGCAGAGGGAATTGGAAGTTGGATGAAAGGCAGAATGAGTAAAAGCAGAAACAGAAGCAAGGTGATGGGGTGGGAGAGCAAGAAGCAAGATAAAAGGCAGAAGTTGAGCAGCCAAAACAAAAAGTAAGATTTAAAAAAGCAAGCAAGGCCGGGCGCAGCCTCTCACACCTGTAATCCCAGCAGTTTGGGAGGCCAAGGGAGGCAGATCACCTGATGTCAGGAGTTTGAGGACCAGCCTGACCCACATGGTGAAACCCCTTTGTCAGGCCTCTGAGCCCAAGCTAAGCCATCATATCCCCAGCGACCTGCACGTGTACATCCAGATGGCCTGAAGCAACTGAAGATCCACAAAAGTGAAAATAACTTAACTGATGACATTCCACCATTGTGATTTGTTTCTGCCCCACCCTAACAGATCAATGTACTTTGTAATCTCCTCCACCCTTTCGCAGGTTCTTTATAATCCCCCAAACCCTTAAGAAGTTTCTTTGTAATTCTCCCCACCCTCAAGAATGTATTTGGTGAGCTTCATCCCATGCCCCCAAAACATTGCTCTTAACCTCACCGCCTATCCCAAAACCTATAAGAACCAATGATAATCCCATCACCCTTTGCTGACTCCTTTATCGGACTCAGCCCTCCTGCACCCAGGTAAAATAAACAGCCATGTTGCTCACCCAAAGCCTGTTTGGTGATCTCTTCACACGGACACACATGAAACACTCTTCTCTACTAAAAATACAAAAATTAGCTGGGCATGGTGGTGCACTCCTGTACTCCCAGCTACTCAGGAGGCTGAGATGGGAGAGTTGCTTGAACCCGGAAGGCAGAGGTTGCAGTGAGCCAAGATCGTGCCACTGCACTCCAGACTGGGCAACACAGCAAGAACCTGTCTTTAAAAAAAAAAGGCACGCAAGGACCCCAAGGCCAGCAAGATCCAAACCAGTAAAGGGTCAGCTCCTCAGAGATAGGCATGTGGATTAGAGAGAAAAAGTATCCTTAAAATGACTTTATATGATAATTAGCTCATTAAGGCTGATACATATGGACTGCATATCAAGCATGTACTTAAAATTATGGGATGGAGGCAACATTCAAGCACACAAGGGCCAAAGTAACCAAGCAACCCACCTATCAATCAAAAGGCAAACACTGGCTAAAGATTTGACATCTAGGCCGGGCGCGGTGGCTCAAGCCTGTAATCCCAGCACTTTGGGAGGCCGAGACGGGCGGATCACGAGGTCAGGAGATCGAGACCATCCTGGCTAACACGGTGAAACCCCGTCTCTACTAAAAATACAAAAAAAAAAAACTAGCCGGGCGAGGTGGCGGGCGTCTGTAGTCCCAGCTACTTGGGAGGCTGAGGCAGGAGAATGGCGTGAACCCGGGAGGTGGAGCTTGCAGTGAGCTGAGATCCGGCCACTGCACTCCAGCCTGGGTGACAGAGCAAGACTCCGTCTCAAAAAAAAAAAAAAAAAAAAGATTTGACATCTTTGGCCCGGCGCGGTGGCTCACGCCTGTAATCCCAGCTCTTTGGGAGGCCGAGGCGGGTGGATCACAAGGTCAGGAGATCCAGACCATTCTGGCTAACAAGGTGAAACCCCGTCTCTACTAAAAACACAAAAAAATTAGCCGAGCATTGTAGCAGGCGCCTGTAGTCCCAGCTACTCGGTAGGCTGAGGCAGGAGAATGGCGTGAACCTGGGAGGCGAAGTTTGCAGTGAGCCAAGATCGCGCCCCTGCACTCCAGCCTGGGCGACAGAGCGAGACTCCGTCTCAAAAAATATAATAATAATTAGGCTTTTTTTCCCTAAGGGTTAACAAACCAGCCCTTTGGAAAGACTTGCTTCACCACTGTTATCAACCAACACCCTGAGACTTTCCCTCCCTTCCGTGGTTTTGACAAAGCAAGCAAGCAGCATTCCCTCCTGATAAGAAACCACCGACCTAGGAATGATTCTGGCCAGACTACAGAGGATGTGCAATGAGGGTTTTCATGTCCTCTGCTTCAGCTTTTGATGTCAGAGGGCCACAGACTCCACTCTCAGATAGCTAATGCCACCATTTTATGAACATGGCCCCATGGAGAGGCACGAAGCTCAATTGCACATCTTCCCATTTTTCCTCTTATAAATATTCATATTGGAATATTATTAGGCATTGCTCCCGTGAAAGATACATTTGCAGAATGTACTCAAATTAGAAGCGTTATATAAACACTATAATGTAGCAATGGCGCATCCAGTTCTCTACACTATAGAAATATCTGAGGTGTAGACATTTTCACAATGACCAAAGATATGTGTACAAGAATGGTGGCTGCAGCATTCTTTGTAATCCTAAAACCATGAAACCAACCTCATCCCAAAAACTTTTTTTTTTTTTTTTTTGAGATGGGGTCTCATTCTGTTGCCCAGGCTGGAGTGTAGTGGTGCGATCTCGGCTCACTGCAGCCTCCACCTCCCAGGCTCAAACGATTCTCCTGCCTCAGCATCCCAAGTAGCTGGGATTACAGGCACATGCCACCACGCCTGGCTAACAAAAACATTTTGAAAAGGGTTAAATAAATCATGCACAAACTGGGGAAAAATACTGTCTTCAAAAATGATAGAGAGGATCACTATGATGATGACTGATTCCACTGGTCACATTATTGATAGAACAATCAGTAAGTCCAGGCACATCCTGGGGATACTACTGGACTCCTATTACTGAAATATGAAAAAATGGAGGCATGTAAATTACTCGTTTAAGCGTATGACGGACTGAATTAGAATTTTATCACACTAAAAGTGGGTTCCTAGGTCTCTGTTTCAGGATTCGAGTTAGACAGGTATAAACCCAGGATTTCAGGAGATACCCGGTTAAGAATCCGGTCGGAGGGGTGCCCTGGCCCTTGACATGGATAAGTCACAAATTAGTGGCCTAGGACTCCGGGAAGATAAAAATCTTGCCCATTCATGTAGGGATTGACAATGCATGAATGCTTTAAAAGCATTCACCAAGCGTCCCTGGGTGGATTCGAACCACCAACCTTTCGGTTAACAGCCGAACGCGCTAACCGATTGCGCCACAGAGACAGGTACTGTGAGCTCTATTGGCGCTACAGGAAGGGCGCACTCACTAAACTTCCTCCGTCCCTTCCATCCTCAGGGCCCGCCAGGCAGGACCACTGAGCAAGGCCCTTGGAAAATCGGAAAGATTGGAGCGGTGAGTCGCGCTGGTCACGTTGGACACCTGCGCGTTGGGAGATTCTGGAGCCAGAAGGGCAGCCGAATGGCCTTCTCCCGCCCTGCCCCTGCCCCTCGCCTGCTTCAGAAACCCTCCAGAAACGCCCCTGTTGCGACCCCGGCCCGAGCCGCCTGGGGGCCCAAGGGCAGCTGAACGCCCAGTGGCTCCCGGGATGGCTCTTCCCGTTCTTTGCGCCACCTTCACCCAGTTAGGGAGCCTGTGCCCACCCTGCCCAGTCGCTTTCGGGGCCGCTGCGGAGCTGCCGCTGCCATCTTCGGATCCTGTGTCCCGCATGGGGGCTCCACCAGGGCAGGGATGGTGGCGAGGGTCGCTCGTGGGTCCCCTCCCGGGGAGCAGGATCTGCCACTCACCAGGCCGCCCGACTAGGACTTGTCGAATGAATCCATCCTCGCCTTTAGTTTTTAGTCCTTTGAAGAGCCTTCAGAATGGAAATCATGAGAGATTTTTCCATGGAGAAGTTGTTTTTACAAAGCATTTATTTAGTTGACTTCTCGGCACCCTGCGGGGCTGCAACAGGGCAGGGCCTCCAGTGCACTTTCTGCGCAGTGCAGCCCCGGGGACTCAGCTGGGCGGTGGTCGGGTCTTGAGGCCTGAGGGCGGGAGCAGGGGAAGGGAAAAGCAAAAGCAAAAAAAGAAGCCGGGGAGCGGTGGACTGTGGGGGAAAGAAAGAAAGATCAGGCTGTTACTATGTCTATATAGAAAGAAGTAGACACAAGAGACTCCATTTTGTTCTGTATTTGAGATGCTGTTAATCTGTGACCCTACCCCCAACCTTGTCCTTGCAAGAGACATGTGCTGTGGTGATTCAAGGCTTAATGGATTTTGGGCTGTGCAGGATGTGCTTTGTTAAACAAGTGCCTGAAGGCAGCTTGCTGGTTAAAAGTCATCACCATTCTCTTAATCTCAAGTACCCAGGGACACGTACACGGTCAAAGGTCGCAGGGACCTCTGCCTAGGAAACCTAGGTATTGTCAAAGGTTTCTCCCCATGTGATAGTCTGAAATAGGGCCTGGTGGGAAGAGAAGGACCTGATCCTCCCCCAGCCCGCCCCGGTGAAGGGTCTGTGCTGAGGAGGACTAGTACAACAGGAAAGAAGGCCTTTTGGCGGATGTTGGCAGTTAAGATAGAGAAAAGCATCTGTCTCCTGCGCATCCCTGGGCAATGGAACATCTCGGTGTGAGACCCGATTGTAGGCTCTGTTTACTGAGATGGGAGAAAACCGCCTTAGGTGGGACAAAAGGTGGGACTTGCTGGAGCAATGCTGCTAAAAGGTTTATGGAGATGTCTGCATATGCATATCAAGGCACAGCATTTTCCTTTGAACTTATTCATGTCACAGAGATCTTTATCCATATGTCTTACTGCTGATTTTCTCCCTACAATGATCCTATTGTCCTGCCACTCCCTTATCTTTAAGATGGTAAAGAAAATTATCAACAAATACTAAGGGAACTCAGAGACCGGTGCCGGCGTGGGTCCTCTGTATGCTGAGCGCCGGTCCCCTGGGCCCACTTTTTCTTTCTCTATACTTTGTCTCATTTCTTTTCTCAAGTGTCTCGTTCCACCTAACGAGAAACGCCCACAGGTGTGGAGGGGTAGGCCACCCCTTCAGTGGACCAGACATCCAGACTCCCTGAAAGACTCGTGCGGAGGCACAGGCGGGATCTTCCGGAGGTGAGAATTGTTTTTTTATTGTAGCAGAATGGGGAGGAATTGAGGGGAAATGGAGATAGAACCTGAAAGATTCTCCAAACACGAGAACCTGTAGCTCCCCAAGCATAAGATGTCGCAGAACTAGACCAAAAACTAGGCTCCTGGGAACCCTAAAATCCTTGGAGGATCATGACCCTCTATGTTCCTTTTGGCAAAGGACTTGCTTCCATTGTTTGTTCAATTGTTGGTGTTTGTTGAATAAATAAGACTATTTTCATGTGTCTTTGAAATTACTTTGGCTCTATTATTTTATGGTTACAAATAATGGTGCAGTGATCATTCTTGTACACTTCTCATTGGCCATTTGTGTATTTCTATAGGATAGAGGCCTGGAGAGCAGTTGTTCCAGCATAGTGATTACAGTTTTTGTTTATTTATTTATTTATTTTTGAGACAGTCTCGCTCTGTCACCCAGGCTGTAGTGCTGTGGCACGATCTCACCTCACTGCAACCTCCGCCTCCCGGGTTCAAGCGAATCTCCTGCTTCAGCCTACCAAGTAAGTGGGATTACAGGCCTGTGCGAGCCACCAAACTGGGCTAATTTTTGTATTTTTAGTAGAGATGGTGGTTTCACCGTTTTGGCCAAGCTGGTCTCAAACTCCTGACCTCAAGTGATCTGCCTGCCTTGGCCTCTCAAAGTGCTGGGATTACAGGCGTGAGCCACCGCACCCAGCGATTGCATGGTTTTTTTTATATCATTCTATTTTCTTTCCTTATTTGGCTTCTTAGGTGTAACTCTTTCTTTTGTTATGTCAGTGATGGGTTTAGGGTTTCTAGAATACATCTTTATCCGTCTGCCATCAAGTGACATTATACCTCCCCTTCTGGCCTTCATGCTAGTGTTGTCATGTAATTTGATTTTGGACATGTTATAAATCCCAACATCCAAGTACGTACATAGCAATTTTCAGTCGTCTCCATTTCTTTGTGTAGGTTCAGATTTCTGTCTAGTATCCTTATCCTTACGCCTGGAGGGACTCCTTTAACATTTCTTGTAGTGTGGTTCGGTGAATTCTGTCATTTTTTGTATGTCTTTAAATGTTCTGATTTCAGTCACAATTTTGAAAGATATTTCAATTTGGCATAGAATTCTAGAATAACTTTTTTTCTCTCAGTACTTTAGGATTTTGCCACTTTGACGCTTTGTCATTGATATATCTTTACTGTTTTTGTAAAACTGGCATAAAGTGGGCTTCCTGTACTTGTTATGTAATTTTTGGATTGTGTATTTAAATTAAAAATATTAAACTAAAATGGCCTGGGCGAGGTGGTTCACGCTTGTAATCCCAGCACTTTGGGAAGGGGAGGCAGAGGATCGCTAGAGACCCAGAGTTAGAGACCACCCTGGACAAGATAGGAAGACCGTGTGTGTGTATTATATGTATGTATGTATATATAAGTCCTAGATTCACCTTAAGTTTCACCAACAGTGCGCTTAAAGTAAAATGTGCCCAACCTGAGGCCCAAACCTACATGCTGAAACGCATTTGCTTTTCACAGCATAGTGTTTTTCCTGTTTTCCTCACACGTGAATGTCTTCAGTGCAAAACCTGTCAGAATTCATTTCCTTTGCTAAAAAATTTTAAAATACTCCTACTTCAAGTGTGGGAAAAAGAAAGAGATCAGACTGTTACTGTGTCTGTGCAGAAAGAAGTAGACATAAGAGACTCCATTTTGTTCTGTACTAAGAAAAATTCTTCTGCCTTAAGATGCTGCTAATCTGTAACCCTACCCCCAACCCTGTCCTTGCCGAGACAAGGACTGTGCTGTGTTTACTCAAGGTTTAATGGATTTGGGGCTATGCAGGAAGTGCTTTGTTACACAAGTGCCTGAAGGCAGTATGCTTGTTAAAAGTCATCACCATTCTCTTAATCTCAAGTACCCAGGGACACAAACACTGCGGAAAGCCAGCAGGGACCTCTGCCTAGGAATGCTAGGTATTGTCCAAAGTTTCTCCCCATGTGATAGTCTGAAATATGGCCTTGTGGGAAGGGAAAAGACCTGATGGTTCCCCAGCCGGACACCGGTAAAGGGTCTGTGCTGAGGAGGATTAGTAAAAGAGGAAGGCCTCTTGGCAATTGAGATAGAGGAAGGCATCTGTCTCCTGCTCGTCCCTGGGCAATGGAATGTCTCAGTGTAAAACCCAATTGTATGTTCTATTTACTGAGCTAGGAGAGAACAGCCTTAGGGCTGAAGGTGGGACGTGCTAGCGGCAATCCTGCTCTTTATGCACTGAAAATGTTTATGGAGATGTTTGCATATATGCATGTCAAAGCACAGCACTTTTCCTTAAACGTATTCATGTCACAGAGATCTTTATTCATATGTCTTTCTGCTGACCTTCTCCCTACTATGACTTTATTGTCCTGCCACTTCCCCTTTTCCAGATAGAAAAGATAATGATCAATAGACACTGAAGGAATTCAGAGACCGGTGCCGGTGCCAGCCCTCTGTATGCTGAGCGCGTGTCCGCTGGGCCCACTTTTTCTTCCTCTATACGTTGTCTCTGTGTCTCATTTCTTTTCTCAAGTCTCTTGTTCCACCTGACAAGAAACGCCTGCAGGTGTGGAGGGGCAGGCCACCCCTTCATCTGGTGCCAAACGTGGGTGCTTTTCTCTAGGGTGAAGGTAACACTCCAGCGTGGTCATTGAGGACAAGTTGACGAGAGACTCCCGAGTACATCTACAGTCAGCCTTGCGGTAAGCTTGTGCGCTCGGAAGAACCCAGGGTAACAATGGGGCAAACTAAAAGTAAATATGCCTCTTATCGCAGCTTTATTAAAATTATTTTAAAAAGAGGGGGAGTTAGAGTCTCTACAAAAAATCTAACTACGCTGTTTCAAACAATAGAACAATTTTGCCCATGGTTTCCAGAACAGGGAACCTTAGATCTAAAAGACTGGGAAAAAATTGGCAAAGAATTAAAACAAGCAAGTAGGGAAGGTAAAATCATCCCACTTACAGTATGGAACGATTGGGTCATTATTAAAGTAGCTTTAGAACCGTTTCAAACAGAAGAAGATAGCGTTTCAGTTTCTGATGTCCCTGAAAGCTGTGTAATAGATTGTGAAAAAGAGGCAGGGATAGAATCCCGGAAAGGAATGGAAAGTTCACATTGTAAATATGTAGCAGAGCCAGTAATGGCTCGGTCGACACAAAATGTTAACAATAATCAATTACAGGAGGTGATATATCCAGAAACATTAAAATTAGAAAAAAAAGGTCCAGAATTAGCAGAGCCATCAGCGTCCAAGACACGATATCAGCTGGTAGAAAATAAGACCCAGCCACCAGTAGCCTATCAATACTGGCCGCCAGCCGGACTTCAGTATCCGCTGCCCCCAGAAAGTCAGTATGGACAGCCAGAAATGTTTCCAGCGCCACAGGGCAGGGCGCTGTATCCTCAGCCGCCCACTATGAGACTTAATCCTACAGCACCACCTATTAGACAGGGTGGTGCATTATATAAAATTATTGATAAGGCAAGAAACCAAGGAGATATTCAGGCTTGGCCAGTC
Organism: Macaca mulatta; assembly: GCF_049350105.2. Lineage (NCBI taxonomy): Eukaryota > Metazoa > Chordata > Mammalia > Primates > Cercopithecidae > Macaca > Macaca mulatta. The sequence goes on from NC_133406.1 coordinate 119,212,179, forward strand.
CCAGTAATATTAGAATCAAGACCACCTGGAGAAGGGGCCCAAGAGGGAGAGCCTCCCACAGCTGAGGCCAGATATGAGTCCTTTTCTATAAAAATGCTAAAAGATATCAAAGAGGGAGTAAAACAGTACGGACCCAACTCTCCTTACGTGAGAACATTATTAGATTCCATTGCTCATGGACATAGACTCATTCCTTATGATTGGGAGATTCTGGCAAAATCCTCACTCTCACCCTCTCAATTTTTACAATTTAAGACTTGGTGGATTGATGGGGCACAAGAACAGGTCCGAAGAAATAGGACTGCCAGTCCTCCAGTTAACATAGACGTAGATCAACTATTAGGAACAGGTCAAAATTGGAGCACTGCTAGTCAACAAGTAATATTGCAAAATGAGACCATTGAGCAAATTAGGGCTGTCTGCCTTAGGGCCTGGGAGAAAATCCAAGACCCAGGAACCGCCTGCCCCTCATTCAATACAATAAGACAAGGCTCTAAAGAGCCCTACCATGATTTTGTGGCAAGGCTTCAAGATGCTGCTCAAAAGTCAATTGCGGATGAGAATGCCCGTAAGGTTGTAGTGGAGTTGATGGCATATGAAAACGCCAATCCTGAGTGTCAATCAGCCATTAAGCCATTAAAAGGAAGAGTCCTGGCAGGATCAGATATAATCTCAGAGTACATAAAAGCCTGTGATGGAATTGGAGGAGCTATACATAAAGCTATGCTTATGGCTCAAGCAATCACAGGAGTTGCTTTAGGAGGACAAGTTAGAATATTCTGGGGAAAATGTTATGAATGTGGTCAAATTGGTCATCTAAAAAAGAATTGCCCAGTCTCAAATAAACAAAATAGAACTACTCAAGCTACAACAACAACAGATAAACAGCCACCTGGCCTATGTCCAAGATGTAAAAAAGGAAAACATTGGGCTAATCAATGTCGTTCTAAATTTGATAAAAATGGGCAACCACTGTCGGGAAACGAGAGGAGGGGCCAGCCTCAGGCCCCGCAACAAACTGGGGCATTCCCAGTTCAGCCCTTTTTTCCTCTGGGTTTTCAGGGACAACAACCCCTACTGTCACAAGTGCCTCAGGGAATAAGCCATTTACCACAATACAGCAATTGTCCACTCTCACAAGTGGCAGTGCAGCAGTAGATTTATGCACCATACAAGCAGTCTCTCTGCTTCCAGGGGAGCTCCCACAAAAAATCCCCACAGGGGTATACGGCCCATTGCCTGAGGGGACTGTAGGACTAATCTCAGGAAGATCAAGTTTAAATCTAAAAGGAGTTCAGATTCATACTGGTGTGGCTGATTCAGACTATAAAGGCGAAATTCAATTGGTTATTACTTCCTCAATTCTTTGGAGTGCCAGTCCAGGAGACAGGATTGCTCAACTATTACTCCAGCCTTTAAAGTTGGAAACAGTGAGATAAAAAGAACAGGAGGGTTTGGAACCACTGATCCGGCAGGAAAGGTTGCATATTGGGCAAGTCAGGTCTCTAAGAGCCGACCTGTGTGTAAGGCCATTATTCAAGGAAAACAGTTTGAAGGGTTGGTAGACACTGGAGCAGATGTCTCTGTCATTGCTTTAAATCAGTGGCCAAAAAATTGGCCTAAACAAAAGGCTGTTACAGGACTTGTCGGCATAGGCACAGCTTCAGAAGTGTATGAAAGTACTATGATTTTACATTGTTTAGAACCAGGTAATCAAGAAAGTACTGTTCAGCCAATGATTACTTTAATTCCTGTTAATCTATGGGGTCAAGATTTGTTACAACAAAGGGGGTGAAAAATCATTATGCCCGTTCCATTATACAGCCCCATGAGTCAAAAAATCATGACTAGGATGGGATATATACCAGGAAAAGGACTAGGAAAAAATGAAAATGACATTAAAGTCCCAATTGAGACTGAGGGAAATCAAGAAAGAAAAGGAATAGGGTATCCTTTTTAGGGGCAGCCACTGTAGAGCCTCCTAAACCCATTCTATTAACTTGGAGAACAGAAAAACCAGTATGGGTAAATCAGTGGCCGCTACCAAAACAAAAACTGGAGGCTTTACATTTATTAGCAAAGGAACAATTAGAAAAAGGACACATTGAGCTTTCATTCTCGCCTTGGAATTCTCCTGTGTTTGTAATTCAGAAAAAATCCAGCAGATGGCGGATGTTAAGTGACTTAAGAGCTGTAAATGCTGTAATTCAACTCGTGGGGCCTCTTCAACCCGGACTGCCCTCCCCAGCCATGATTCCAAAAGACTAGTCTTTAATTATAATTGATCTGAAGGATTGCTTTTTTACCATTCCTCTGGCAGAGCAGAATTGTGAAAAATTTGCGTTTACTATACGAGCCATAAATAATGAAGAACTAGCCACCAGGTTTCAGTGGAAAGTGTTACCTCAGGGAACGCTTCATAGTCCAACTATTTGTCAGACTTCCCTAGGTCAAGCTCTTCAACCAGTTAGAGACAAATGTTCAGATTGTTACATCATTCACTATATTGATGATATTTTATGTGCTGCAGAAACAAGAGACAAATTAAATTGACTGTTACACATTTCTGCAAGCAGAGGTTGCCAACGCAGGACTGACAAGAGCATCTGATAAGATTCAAACCTCTACTCCTTTTCATTATTTAGGGATGCAGATAGAAAGTAGAAAAATTAAGCCACAAAAAATAGAAATAAGAAAAGACACATTAAAAGCATTAAATGACTTTCAAAAATTGCTAGGCAATATTAATTGGATTCGGCCAACTCTAGGCATTCCTACTTAGGCCATGTCAAATTTGTTCTCTATCTTAAGAGGAGACCCAGACTTAAATAATAAAAGAATATTAACCCCGGAGGCACAAAAGAAATTAAATTAGTGGAAGAAAAAATTCAGTCAGCACAAATAAATAGAATAGATCCCTTAGCTCCACTCCAACTTTTGATTTTTGCTACTGTACATTCTCCAACAGGCAGCATCGTTCAAAATACTGATCTTGTGGAGTGGTCGTTCCTTCCTCACAGTACAATTAAGACTTTTACATTGTACTTGGATCAAATAGCTACATTAATTGGTCAGGCAAGATTACGAATAATAAAATTGTGTGGAAATGACCCAGACAAAATAGTTGTTCCTTTAACCAAGAAACAAGCTAGACAAGCCTTTATCAATTCTGGTGCATGGCAGATTGGTCTTGCTGATTTTGTGGGAATTGTTGATAATCATAGCCCGAAAACAAAAATCTTCCAGGTTTTAAAATTGACTACTTGGATTTTACCTAAAATTACCAGACACGAACCTTTAGAAAATGCTCATTTACTGATGGTTCCAGCAATGGAAAAGCGACTTACACAGGGCCAAAAGAGCGAGTAATCAAAACTCAATATCAGTCTGCTCAAAGAGCAGACTTGGTTGCAGTCATTACAGTGTTACAAGATTTTAATCAACCTGTTAATATTATATCAGATTCTGCATATGTAGTACAGGCTACAAGGGATGTTGAGATAGCTCTAATTAAATATAGCATGGATGATCAGTTAAACCAGCTGTTCAATTTATTACAACAAACTGTAAGAAGAAGGAATTTTCCATTTTATTTTACTCATATTCAAGCACACACTAATTTACCAGGACCTTTAACTGAAGCAAATGAACAAGCTGACTTACTGGTATCCTCTGCATTCATAAAAGCACAAGAACTTCATGCTTTGACTCATGTAAATGCAGCAGGATTAAAAAACAAATTTGATGTCACATGGAAACAGGCAAAAGTTACTGTACAACATTGCACCCAGTGTCAAGTCCTAAACCTGCCCACTCAAGACGCAGGAGTTAATCCCAGAGGTCTGTGTCCTAATGCGTTATGGCAAATGGATGTTACACATTTACCTTCATTTGTACATTTGTACATTGAACAAATTATCATGTGTTCATGTAACAGTTGATACTTATTCACATTGCATATGGGCAACCTGCCAGACAGGAGAAAGTAATTCCCATGTTAAAAAACATTTATTATCTTGTTTTGCTGTCATGGGAATTCCAGAAAAAATTAAAACTGACAATGGACCAGGATACTGTAGTAAAGTTTTCCAAGGCCGGGCGCGGTGGCTCAAGCCTGTAATCCCTGCACTTTGGGAGGCCGAGACGGGCGGATCACGAGGTCAGGAGATCGAGACCATCCTGGCTAACATGGTGAAACCCCGTCTCTACTAAAAAAATACAAAAAACTAGCCGGGCGCGGTGGCGGGCGCCTGTAGTCCCGGATACTCGGGAGGCTGAGGCAGGAGAATGGCGTGAACCCGGGAGGCGGAGCTTGCAGTGAGCCGAGATCCGGCCACTGCACTCCAGCCTGGGAGACAGAGCGAGACTCCGTTTAAAAAAAAAAAAAAAAAAGTTTTCCAAAAATTCTTAATCAGTGGAAAATTACACATACTACAGGAATTCCTTATAATTCCCAAGGACAGGCCATAGTTGAAAGAACGAATAGAACACTCAAAACTCAGTTAATTAAACAAAAAGAAGGGGGAGAGACAGTAAGGAGTGTACCACTCCTCAGATGCAACTTAATCTAACACTCTATACTTTAAATTTTTTAAGCATTTATAGAAATCAGACTACTACTTCTGCAGAACATCTTACTGGTAAAAAGAACAGCCCACATGAAGGGAAACTGATTTGGTGAAAACACAATAAAAATAAGACGTGGGAAATAGGGAAGGTGGTAACCTGGGGAAGAGGTTTTGCTTGTGTTTCACCAGGAGAAAATCAGCTTTCTGTTTGGATACCCACTAAACATTTGAAGTTCTGCACGTCCACGGAGACGGAAACACCGCAATCGAGCACCATTGACTCGCAAGATGAACAAAGTGACGATATCAGAAGAACACATGAAGTTGCCATCCACCAAGAAGGTGGAGCCGCCAACTTGGGCACAATTAAACAAGCTGACATAGTTAGCTGAAAAAAGCCTAGTGGACACAAAGGTGACACAAACCCCAGAGAATATGCCGCTTGCAGCTTTAATGATTGTATCAACGGTGGTAAGTCTCCCCATGCCTGCAGGAGCAGCTGCAGCTAATTATACCTACTGGGCCTATGTGCCTTTCCCGCCCTTAATTCGGGCAGTTACATGGATGGAGAATCCTGTTGAAGTATATGTTAATAATGGTGTGTGGGTACCTGGTCCCACAGATGATCGTTGCCCTGCCAAACTGGAGGAAGAAGGAATGATGATAAATATTTCCACTGGGTATCGTTATCCTCCTATTTGCCTAGGGAGAGCACCAGGATGTTTAATGCCTGCTATTCAAAATTGGTTGGTAGAAGTACCTACTGTCAGTCCCACCAGTAGATTTACTTATCACGTGGTAAGCGGAATGTCACTCAAACCACAGGTAAACTATTTACAAGACTTTTCTTATCAAAGATCATTAAAATTTAGGCCAAAAGGGAAACCTTGCCCCAAGGAGATTTCCAAAGAATCAAAAGATTTAGTTTGGGAAGAATGTGTGGCCGATAGTGCGGTGATATTATGAAACAATACATTTGGAACTGTTATAGATTGGGCACCTCGAGGTCAATTCTATCACAATTGCACAGGACAAACTCAATTCTGTCCCAGTGCACTAGTGAGTCCAACTGTTGATAGTGACTTAACAGAAAATTTAGACAAACATAAGTGCAAAAAATTACAGTCTTTCTACCCTTGGATATGGGGAGAAAAGGGAATCTCTACTCCTAGACCAAAAATAATAAGTCCTGTTTTTGGTCCTGAACATCCAGAATTATGGAGGCTTACTGTAGCTTCATACCGCCTTAGAATTTGGTCTGGAAACCAAACTAGAAACAAGAGATTATAAGCCATTTTACTCTATCAACCTAAATTCCAGTCTAACAGTTCCTTTACAAAGTTGTGTAAAGCCCCCTGTTAGTCATAGGAAATATAGTTATTAAACCAGACTCCCAAACTATAACTTGTGAAATTGCAGATTGTTTACTTGCATTGATTCAACTTTTGATTGGCAGCACCGTATTCTCCTAGTGAGAGCAAGAGAAGGCCTGTGGATCCCTGTGTCCATGGACCAACCATGGGAGGCCTCACCATCCATCCATATTTTGACTGAAGTATTAAAAGGCGTTTTAAATAGATCCAAAAGATTCATTTTTACTTTAATTGCAGTGATTATGGGATTAATTGCAGTCACAGCTACAGCTGCTGTGGCAGGAGTTGCATTGCACTCTTCTGTTCAGACAGTAAGCTTTGTTGACAATTGGCAAAAGAATTCCACAAGGTTGTGGAATTCACAATCTGGTATCGATCAAAAATTGGCAAATCAAATCAATGATCTTAGACAAACTGTCATTTGGATGGGAGATAGACTCATGAGCTTGGAACATCGTTTCCAGTTACAGTGTGACTGGAATACGTCAGATTTTTGTATTACACCCCAAGTTTATAATGAGTCTAAACATCACTGGGACATGGTTAGATGCCATCTACAGGGAAGAGAAGATAATCTCACTTTAGACATTTCTAAATTAAAAAAACATTTTTGAAGCCTCTCAAGGTCACTTAAAAGTTGTACCTGGAGCTGAGGCGTTAGATCAAGTGGCAAAAAATCTTTTGGATTAAACCCCATGACTTGGATTAAGTCTATTGAGAACTCTACTGCAGTAAATTTTGGAATTATGTGTCTCTGTTTAATCGGCTTATTTTTAGTGTGCCGAACCAGTCGAAGAATCCTACATCAGAATCGAGAGAATGAACAAGCCTTCATCGCCATGACACATTTATATAGAGGAAAAGGGAGGGAGAATGTTGCGGGAAGTCAGGGACCTTGAATGCAGAGACTGGCTGAAGCCACGGCAGAAAAACATAAAATGTGAAGATTTCATGGACATTTATTAGTTCTCCCAAGTTAATACTTTCATAATTTCTTATATCTGCCTTTAATCTCTTAATCCCATCATCTTTGTAAACTGAGGAGGATATATGTCACCTCAGGACCCTGTGATGATTGCCTTAACTACACAAATTGTTTGTGGAGCATGTGTGTTTGAACAATATGAAATCTAGGCATCTAAAAAAAGAATAAGATAACAGCAATGTTCAGGGAACAAGGGAGGCAACCTTGAACTGGCCGCCGGTGAGCCGGACGGAACAGAGCCATATTTCTTCTCTTTTCTTATGCAAATAGGAGAAATATCGCTGAATTCTTTTTCTCAGCAAGGAACATCCCTGAGAAAGAGAATGCGCTCTAAGGGTAGGCCTATAAACGACCCCCTTGGAAGCGTGCCGCCTTTTACGGTTGAAGCCGAAGGGATGAAATAAGCCCCGGCCTCCTGTAGTGCTCCCAGGCTTATTAGGATGAGGAAATTCCCACCTAATAAATTTTGGTCAGACAGGTTGTCTGCTCTCAAACCCTGTTTCCTGATGAGATGTTATCAATGACAATGTGTGCCCAAAATTTCATTTTTAATTTTAATTGTAACACCATCCTGTGATCTCATCCTGCCTCCACTTGCTTTGTGATATTCTATTACTTTGTGAAGTATGTAATCTCGGTGTCATGATGACAATGGTGGTTTTGTTGAAAAGAAAAGGGGGAAATGTGGGGGAAAGAAAGAGAGATCCGCCTGTTACTGTGTCTATGTAGAAAGAAGTAGACATAAGCGACTCCATTTTGTTCTGTATTTGAGATGCTGTTAATCTGTGACCCTACCCCCAACCTTGTCCTTGCAAGACACATGTGCTGTGGTGACTCAAGGTTTAATGGATTTTGGGCTGTGAGGGATGTGTCTTTGTTAAACAAGTGCCTGAAGGCAGCTTGCTGGTTAAAAGTCATCACCATTCTCTTAATTTCAACTACCCAGGGACACTTACACGCCAGAGGTGGCAGGGACCTCTGCCTAGGAAAGCTAGGTATTGTCCAAGGTTTCTCCCCATGTGATACGCTGAAACAATGCTGCTAAAAGGTTTATGGAGATGTTTGCATATGCATCTCAAGGCACAGCATTTTCCTTTAAACTTATTCATGTCACAGAGATTTTTGTTCATATGTCTTACTGCTGATTTCCTCCCTACAATGATCCTATTGTCCAGCCACTCCCTTATCTTTAAGATGGTAAAGATAATTATCAATAAATACTGAGGGAACTCAGAGACCGGTGCCGGCGTGGGTCCTCTGTAAGCTGAGCGCAGGTCCCCTGGGCCCACTTTCTCTTTCTCTATACTTTGTCTGTGTGTCTCATTTCTTTTCTCAAGTCTCTCGTTTCACCTAACGAGAAACACCCACAGGTGTGGAGGGGCAGGCCACCCCTTCATACTGGGGGCTCCACTGTAGTAAATTTCAGAATTATGTCTCTTGTTAATCTGCTTGTTTTTAGTGTGCCGTACCAGTCAAAGAATCTTGCATCAAAATCGAGAGAACGAACAAGCCTTCATTGCCATGGCACATTTATATAAAAAGAAAGGGAGAGATGTTGTGGGAAGTCAGGGACCCCGAATGGAGGGACCGGCTGGGGCCATGGCAGAAGAACATAAATTGTGAAGATTTCATGGACATTTATCAGTTCCCCAAATTAATACTTTTATAATTTCTTACGCCTGTCTACTGCAATCTCTGAACATAAATTTCTTTGGCAAATAGGAGAAATATTGCTGAATTCTTTTTCTCAGCAAGGAACATCCCTGAGGAAGAGAATGCGCCCTGAGGGTAGGCCTATAAACGACCCCCTGGGGGTGGCCACCTTTTACGATCGAAGACGAAGGGATGAAATAGGTCCCAGTCTCCTGTAGCGCTCCCAGGCTTATTAGGACGAGGAAATTCCCGCCTAATAAATTGTGTTTGGACAGGTTGCCTGCTCTCAAACCCTGCTTCCTGATAAGATGTTATCAATGACAATGTGTGCCCGAAACTTCATTAGCAATTTTAATTTCACCCCATCCTGTGGTCCTGTGCCTCAGAAACTGAGGCAATTGCAGGAGTTGCTGATGGCCTCACAAATCTTAACCCTGTCGCTTGGGTTAAGACCATTGGAAGTACTATTGTAAAATTTCATATTGATCCTTGTGTGCCTGTTCTGTCTGTTGTTAGTCCGCAGGTATACCCAGCAGTTCCAGAGAGACGGCGACCATCAAGAATGAGCCATGAACGATGGCAGTTTTGTTGAAAAGGGGGAAATGTGGGGAAAAGAGAGATCAGACTGTTACTGTGTCTATGTAGAAAGAAGTAGACATGAGACTCCATTTTGTTCTGTACGAAGAAAAATTATACTGCCTTGAGATGCTGTTAATCTGTAACCCTACCCCCAACCCTGTCCTTGCAGAGACATGTGCTGTGTCTACTCAAGGTTTAATGGATTTAGGGCTGTGCAGGATGTGCTTTGTTAAACAAGTGCCTTTGATGCGCCATGCGCATCAAAGCACAGCACTTTTCCTTAAACTTATTCATATGTCTTTCTGCTGACTTCCCCTACTATGACCCTATTGTCCTGCCACTTACCCTTTTCCGAGATGGTAAAGATAATGATCAATAAATACTGAGGGAACTCAGAGACTGTTGCCCGCGCCAGTCCTCTGTATGCTGAGCGCCTGTCTGCTGGGCCCACTATTTCTTTCTCTGTGTCTGATTTCTTTTCTCAAGTCTCTCATTCCACCTGACAAGAAACGCCCACAGGTGTGGATGAGCAGGCCACCCCTTCATTCAAGTAAGTGCATTAACAATATACTTCTCAGTTGCATCCCTGGAATCCATGGGAAGCCCAGGAGAGCCCATCAAGTGCTACAGGATCAAGCCCAAACAGAACAGGACTAGGCATGGCTTCCTCACTAGGAGCCAGGCCAAAGTCACCTCCTTCGGTCCCAATGGAGGCTGGAACTTGGTTCACCTGCAACGGGAGGACCCGGCCCAGAAGGCATCGACTTCATCTTCATGGTGCCTTCAGATACAAAATCATCTAGGATTTCTTTTCTCTTTGATCTACTTCCAACTCTCCCTTTGTATTTATTTATTTGAGAGGGAGTCTTGCTGTGTTGCCCAGGCTAAAGCATAGTGGGGCAATCTCAGCTCACCACAACCTCCGCCTCCTGGGTTCTAGGAATTCTCCTGCCTCAGCCTCCTGAGTAGCTGGGATTACAGGCGCTCCTCTTGTAGCCTCGCCCGGCTACTTGTATTTTTAGCAGAGATGGGTTTCACTATCTTGGCCAGGCTGGTCTCAAACTCGTGACCTGTGATCCACCCACCTCCGCCTCCCAAAGTGCTGGGATTGCAGGCATGAGCCACCGCGCCTGGCCCTATTTCTTCAAGACCTTTTGGGATCCCTCATGCGCAGGACCTAAGGGGGTGGTGCCCTTCCCTACTGGTCCCTCCCTGCCTAGTGTCTTCGGAGCCCTAACTCACCCGAATGTTACTGCCCTCCCGATGACAGCAAGAGAACCAAAGAGGGCGGCAGGTACGATGGGAACCACAGGGTCACCGCAGACCGGCGCCTCACGGGCTTCTAGCAACTTGAATAAATGCCCCCTGAAGCTTCTCTTCAAGTCACAGGGAAGAGGAAGGTGGCTGCCGACCCTGCGGCAGAAGCCACGTGGAGAGAAGCTGGCCCTGCCCCTGGTCCTTGAAAACAGGTTTGGCCAGGCTGATTTTGACGGGTAGGCCCAAAGAAAAGACTCAAAGGCAGACCAAACTCTGACCCCAAGATTAAGGGCTTTCAAATGTCTGATCGTTTTCAGGTTGGTCAGTAGAATCAATTCCATCTTCATCAGGAGATTCCTTTGCCAAAATTCAGAGACCTGGGGTTCCTGCTGCTTGCACCACAGAAAGCCAATCACTGAGATGATTATTGCCAAGGAAGAGGCTTTAGTAGGGTGCTGCAGCAGAGGAGATGAGAACTCAGTCTCAAATCCATCTCCCTGACCAACCAATACCAGAGGCTTAGATGGCCTAAAGAAATGTAACAATGTGTAAGAAAACAGGAACTTTGGCCAGGCGCCGTGGCTCACGCCTGTAATCCCAGCACTTGGCCAGGCGCAGTGGCTCATGCCTGTAATCCCAACACTTTGGGAGGCCAAGACAGGCAGATCACGAGGTCAGGAGATCGAGACCATCCTGGCTAACATGGTGAAACCCCGTCTCTACCAAAAATACAAAAAGAAAGTAGCTGGGCGTGGTGGCGGGTGCCTGTAGTCCCAGCTACTTGGGAGGCTGAGGCAGAATTGCTTGAACCCGGGAGGCGGAGCTTGCAGTGAGCCGAGATCACGCTACTGCACTCCAGCCTGGGAGACAGAGCAAGATACCAGTCTCAAAAAAAAAAAAAAAAAAAGAAGAAGAAGAAAAGAAAACAAGAAAACAGGAACTAGGGAGGGGCAAGGAAGCAATCATGATGAATGAGGGGTCCAGCATCTCATTGTCTGGGTGACTTTCAGTTCTTTGATATCTTTTTTGAGAGGCCTGAAGGAAGGAACTCAAAACACATATTAAGTTTCAAGCTTTAAGATCAGAAGGGTCCATTTCTATGTTTATCCAAAAATCTACATATGGGACTATTGGGTGGGTTTCAGACCAAGAAAAAGAAAGAGTGCTCATATCAAAGTCTGCAGTTCACCAAAGAGAAAACATAATTTTCCGACCAATAGGATGTATAAGGTCAAAGAACGACCAGCCTACAGTACTGTTTATTGGCCTGAGCATAGGGAAGGATGAAGTTGCACCAACGAAATGGGATTAAGCTGCAGGTGCAGGCTAGGCGCGGTGGCTCACACCTGCAATCCCAGCACTCAGGGAGGCTAAGGTGGGTGGATCACTTGAGATGGGGAGTTTGAGAGCAGCCTGACCAACATGGTGAAACCTCGTCTCTAATAAAAATACAAAAATTAACCGGGCGTCATGGCGGGCACCTGTAATCCCAGCTACTAGGGAGGCTGAGGCAGGAGAATTGCTTGAACCTGGGAGATGGAGGTTTTAATGAGCCGAAATTGTGCCGCTGCACTCCAGCCTGGGAAACAGACCGAGACACCTTCTCAAACAAAAATTTTTTAAAAAGTGGCAGGTGGAAAAAAATCTGGGTTTTGGTTCAGAGCCCCTGGGGCCTTTCCTCAGTAGTTTTCTCTTTCCTTGAAAAAGGAACCCGGTCTCAGTTTCTGCATCTCTCTGAGTGCTTTTGGAGATTGAGGATGGTGAGGTCTCAGTGCTTGGTCCCCTTCTAACTCTGGGTACCTCCCCTCCCGTGGGTCAACCTGGTCCAGTGCACAGGCCCCAGCTTCAACGACCATCTTCCCCCACCCTTTGCTCCTAGCAAAGGCCATTTCTAGGTCAGTTGTGAGGTACAGCCAGGACAGGACAGCTGGCTCCGAGATTTTTGGCTCTGGAAGGCCCTGAGTGCTGTGGTCCCCCAGAAGGCTGTCTCCCTCTTGTGGAGGAAGTGACCCCCGCTGGAGAAAGTGTGGAGGGAAGCGAGTGCACTTGCACGAGGGAACTGAGGCAAGCGGTAGTTCTCGGCTCTCAGTGCAAAAGACATTTGTCATCTGAGAGGCTGGACTCAGTTATTATAATTTTCAATTTTGTCAATAAAAACTGAGTCAATAAAAACTTACTTGTAGAAACCTCCTCACAAGACCTCCCATCTTACATTCCAGGGAGAATAGCAGGGTATTCCGCCAAGACATAGGTTAGACTGCGGTTCTGATCTGCAGGCCTGGATGACCTGCGCAGGGGCACCAGGGCACGGGCAAAGCCCTTCCCCTACACAAAGCAAGCGTGTTATGTCTACAACCGAACGGGGGCACTAAGAGCCCCCAAAATGCACTGTTTTCATTCCAAAGAAAACCACCAGTTCTGAGTACAACTTCTATCTGGCTCTTTTAGCTGAGTACACGTTTCCTCAGCACAGAAATCCTGCAAACTCCCGTGAAAGCTGTGGTGAAAAGCAGGAGCTGCACCTACGTGCAAGATGGATCACACCTGTAATCCAAGCCCTTCAGAAAGCTGGGCGGATCACTTGAGCCCAGGAGTTGGAGCCCAGCCTGAGCAGAATGGTGAAACCTCTACGAAAAAAGAAAAAAAAGAAAGAGGAAGGCCGGGCGCAGTGGCCCAAGCCTGTAATCCCAGCACTTTGGGAGGCCGAGACGGGCGGATCACGAGGTCAGGAGATCGAGACCATCCTGGCTAACACGGTGAAACCCCATCTCTACTAAAAAATACAAAAAACTAGCCGGGCGAGGTGACGGGCGCCTGTAGTCCCAGCTACTCGGGAGGCTGAGGCAGGAGAAAGGCGTGAACCCGGGAGGCGGAGCTTGCAGTGAGCTGAGATCCCGCAGCTGCACTCCAGCCTGGGCGACAGAGCCAGACTCCGTCTCAAAAAAAAAAAAAAGAGAGAGAGAGAGAGAGAAAGAAAGAAAAAGAAAGGAAACAGAGAGAAAGAAAAGAAAAGAAAGAAAATAAATACAAGAAAAAGAAAAAACTAGCCGTGCGTGGTGGCGTGTGGTTGTCCTACTCGGGAGCCTGAGATGGGAAGATTGGGCCACTTCTCCAGCCTGGGCGGTACACCGAGACGCTTGTCTCAGGGGGAGAAAAAAACCAAAACAAAACACAGAGGCTAAGAGGTAACTCTGAGGACAGCGGAAAACACCAAAGTTTTTTTGTTTTTTTTGTGTGTGTGTGTGTTTTTTTTTTTTGAGACGGAGTCTCGCTCTGTCACCCAGGCTAGAGTGCGGTGGTGCGATCTCGGATCACTGCAAGCTCCACCTCCCGGATTCACGCCATTCTCCTGCCTCAGCCTCTGGGGTAGCTGGGACTACAGGCGCTCGCCACCGCGCCCGGTTAATTTTTTGTATTTTAGCCAGGATGGTCTCGATCTCCTGACCTCGAAATCCGCCCACCTCGGCCTCCCAAAGTGCTGAGATTACAGGCGTGAGCCACCGCGCCCGGTGGGAAAACACCAAAGTTTCTAAGAGATATTAGAAGCCCTGGGACCGCAGAACAAACTAGAAAACTGCCCGGCCTAGGTACCTGAGCTCCGCCTAACATGTACCGCAGCGTCTAACCTGGGAGACCACCCAAACAGAGACGGAAACTCGCCTTCCAAGAAAATGAGTAGCAGCTGTATCTGGCCCCGAATGTGAACTCGTAAAATAAAGCCCAAGTCACGCGAAAAGAAACAGCTGACTACACAGAACACAACCATGAGATAAAACACTGCAGACGAAGCAACGAACACTAGCGTCAGAGCTATTATTTAAATCACAATAACAAGAGAAAGCGCGAACGCAGTCCCCCACTACCACAAATTATGCAGTCGAGTTTCCCACATTTGGGGAAATCGCAGGGGTCAGCACATCCGGAATGCAATGGATAAGTCTGGCCCTGGAAAAACCACCTTCGTGATCATGGTATCTCCCCTGCCAGGTAAATATAAGCTTTTGCCTTCCGCCCTGCCACAGCCTCACATGCCTCACCCTTTACAAACATGGTTACTTGCCCCGCGCACTCCCGAGCCCTCCTAGCCCTGACACACAGCTGGAACTCTAGTTCCGACCCGCGGTCCCAGACTCGCTCCCACAGCACGGGAACTCCTTCGTGGCGAAGCAGCAGGCGGCGAAGCGGCAGCCCCTGCGCTGCCTCATCTACGTAGAAGTCGCCCTCTCCGTGATGTCACCGACAACGCCTTTCCCAGTCCCCGTCTGCTCTTCCGCCCCACCCTCCGCCAACTCAGCCGATCAACCCGCTCCCGGTGCTGGCGGGGGAAGTGACAGTCTGCCTCTCCCTCCTTTTCCTCCTGCCATTGTTCTTCGGGGAGGTGCGCAGAGACCCCGCATCTGGCCTTCCCCAAAGAGGTTGATACTTGACTTGTGTCCTGCAGATAACCCTTCTGGCAGCCAACTGAAAGCTTGTGCACCCTTCTTCAGATAATGTATTTTAATGCGCAGACTAGAACATTTAGGATTACAAAGAAAACCGTTTCCTTTCAAACCTGTTTATCTTTGTGATGTAGCATTCCGCTTCAAGTTGAAAGCCGTTCAATGTCAGAGAGAAAACATACCTATGAAAACAGAGAGGCTATGAAACCAGGGTGCAAACGAGCCATCCTTACTGGTTTTACCACTAGAAGTGTTACAAAGACAGTTGTCCAATTTCATGAATCTTGAAGAGTTTCTGTTGTTGTTGTTGTTGTTGTTGTTGTTTCAAATACAGTGAAATACAAAAATATGTGGCCCGCGCAGAGATGATTGGACACTCTCAGGCATGGTGATGGACTTTGTCGTCTCTTCCACGGCCATCTCAGAACCTTAGTGCTTACCTCATATTAGTATTTTATATTCCTTGTATATAACCCAGAAAACACTGTGAAGTAGAGCAAAATTGGAAAGCCCAAGTCAAAGACCATTGAACATTTACAAGTAGATTCTATTCTGTTGCTCAAATCACAAAACATGAAATGGAGGGGTCTCCTTTGGAGACCATAAAGTCTGTGACATGGTGGCCAGTTAGGTCACTGGAAAACATGGCAAAATATTGAAAATAAGGGATTAGGTGAGAGTGTAGCAACTGAATACTAAATGCTTAATCCAGGTGCTATTCCCTGGATACTGACAGGGAGACACATTGTCCAAGTAATACTTTCTATAGTGTAAACCACAAATAAAATTCTAAGCCCTTCAACTATTTGAATGCACCCCTCCTCTCAGCCAATGTCATTCCAAAGTTAACCTGAAAAACTAGTTCAGACCATGATGGGAAGTAGGGGTGAGATATGCCTCGTTATACCCTCCTTCCTTTGGAATTCAGGCACAACTGACCAGCACATCTGACCAGGCCCAACAGGCATTACAACAGAGATCTTAAGACTTTTTGTACGGCCGGGCGCGGTGGCTCAAGCCTGTAATCCCAGCACTTTGGGAGGCCAAGATGGGCGGATCACGAGGTCAGGAGATCGAGACCATCCTGGTTAACATGGTGAAACCCCGTCTCTACTAAAAAAAAAAATACAAAAAACTAGCCGGGCGAGGTGGCAGATGCCTGTAGTCCCAGCTACTCGGGAGGCTGAGGCAGGAGAATGGCGTGAACCCGGGAGGCGGAGCTTGCAGTGAGCTGAGATCGGGCCACTGCACTCCAGCCTGGGTGACAGCGCGAGACTCCGTCTCAAAAAAAAAAAAAGACTTTTTGTAGCAATAAGACACCAAATTCCAGCCTGACTCTAGTGTAGCATTACATGACAGATAGCAGGCCCTGAAAGAAATAAAAATATTTTACCCTAAAATATATTTTTTATCATATTTTGAAATGTCCCTACAAAGTTGTCTCTTGTGGGGAAAGTCTACATGCTATAGGGAATCCCTTTCCAGGTTTTTTCCCTAATCCATGCACCTTTTAAAGTCTGATAAGAAACACTTACAATCAATTCTCTCTGAAGCCTGCTACCTGGAGGCTTCATCTGCATAATACGAACAACCCCTTAACAGGAGACTCCCTTCTGGGATTCCAGGTCTTTAGATAAACTCTTTCAACCAATTGCTAACCAAAGTATCAGAAAATAATGGCTGGTAACTATTTAATTATGCATACATATTAGTAGAATTTTGGAGGTGGGCACAGTGGCTCATGCCTGTAATCCCAGCACTCCCTCACGAGGCTGGCAGATTGCCGGAGGCCAAGAGTTTGAGGCCAGCCTGAGAAACATGGTGAGACCCTATCTCTACCAAAAAAAAAAAAAATTAGCCAGGCATGGTGGTGAGCACCTGTGGTCCCAGCTACTCAGGAGGCTGAGGTGGGAGGACTACTTGAGCCTGGGAGGTGAAGATTGCAGTGACCCAAGCTTGCAACACTGCACTTCAGCCTGGGTGACAGAGGAATGGGCCTTCACTAGACACTGATCCTGCTGGCAACTTGATCTTGGACATGTCCTCCATAACTGTGAGCAATAAATTTTTGTTGTTTATAAGTTACTCTGTGGTATTTTGTTACAGCAGCACAACTGGATTAAGACATCAACCTGACCTTAAGAAATCATCTCAAATCAGTCTTGGCTCTGATGGGAAACAAGGGGCACACTCAGATGTGTGATTTAAAGAGAGTTTTATGAAGAGAATATTTATAAATACATAGACAGGATCAAAATAACCCAACAAAGGACTGAGAGGCGCTCAGAATCTAGAATCAGTGGAGAAGTTGTATTGCCTGTAGGACTGGATTGTTGTATAAGTCTGTTCAGGTTGCCATAACAAAATACCATACACCAAGTGGCTTAAACTATGGAAATGTATTTCTCACACTTCTGGAAGTTGGGAAGTCCGAGATAAAGGTGCTAGCAAAGCGGATTTCTTTCTGAGGTCTCTTCCTATGGCAGGTAAGTGGCTGTAGTTTCACTGTGTGCCCATGCGACCATTTCTTTGTGCACCAGGGGGAAGGCAGAGGAGCAAGCTTTCTAGTGTCTCTTCTTATACTGAAATTAAATTCATCATGAGGACCCCACTCTCATAACCTCATTTAATCCTGATTACCTCTCAAAGGCCCCAGCTGCATAAACCATCACATTGCAGGTTAGGGCTTCAACATTTAAGTGTGGGAGTTGGTGTTCACAATTCAGTCAACTGGAGTGGAAATTGAAATGGGAAAGGAAACCAGTAGTTACTAGAGAGACCTATTGCCTTGGGGAGGATCACTGGACAGGACTATGGTCTTTGGAGGAATCAGTGAGTGACAGCTGACAAAGATTCTTTCTGTGAAAACAAGTAATTTAAGGCCGGGTACAGTGGTTCACACCTGTAATCCCAGCACTTTAGGAGGCCGAGGCAGGTGGATCACAAGGTCAGGAGATGGAGACCATCCTGGCTAACACGGTGATACCACGTCTCTACTAAAAATACAAAAAATTAGCCAGGCGTGGTGGTGGGCGCCTGTAGTCCCAGCTACTTGGGAGGCTGAGGTAGAAGAATGGCATGAACCTGGAAGGAGGAGCTTGCAGTGAGCTAAGATTGCACCACTGCACTCTAGCCTGGGCGACAGAGCTAGACTCCATCTCAAAAAAAAAAAAGAAAGAAAGAAAGAAAAAGAAACTAAGTAATTTAAAATGTAAGTTGTTGGAACTCCAAATTATTTTGAACCTTAAAAAAATGTAAATATGGGCCAGGCACCATGGCTCACACCTGTAATCCCAGCACTTTGGGAGGCCAAGGCAGGCAGGTCACCTGAGATCAGGAGTTCGAGACCAGCCTGACCAACATGGAGAAACCCCATCTCTACTAAAAATAAAAATTAGCTGGGTGTGGTGGTGCATGCCTGTAATCCCAGCTATTCAGGATGCGGAGGCAGGAGAATCGCTTGAACCTGGGAGGCAGAGGTTGCAGTGAGCTGAGATGGCACCATTGCACTCCAGCCTGGGCAACAAGAGTGAAACTTTGTCTCAAAATAAAAAAAAAGAAAGAAAGAAAATGTGAGTATGGCGCCTAAGCCACATGAGAGGTACCTGTAAACCAGGCAGTTATAACCTTTGTTTCTCTGATTATAGATTGGCCTTCTTCCTTACCTGCATTGTTTTCTTTTTTTTTCTTTCTTTTTTTTTTTTTTGAGATGGAGTCTTACTCTGTGGCCCAAGCTGGAGTGCAGTGCCATGATCTCAACTCACTGCAACCTCCACCTCCCGGGTTCATGCCATTCTCCTGCCTCAGCCTCCCAAGTAGCTGGGACTACAGGTGCACACCACCATGTCCTGATAATTTTTTGTATTTTTTAGTAGAGACAGGGTTTCACCGTGTTAGCCAGGATGGTCTCATTCTCCTGACCTCGTGATCCGCCCGCCTTGGTCTCCCAAAGTGCTGGGATTACAGGTGTGAGCCACCGTGCCTGGCCACCGCACCTGGCCACATGCATTGTTTTCTTTCCTTTTTTTTTGGAGACGGAGTTTCACTCTTGTTGCCCCAGGCTGGAGTGCAATGGCACGATCTCAGCTCACCACAACCTCTGCCTCCCAGGTTCAAGCGATTCTCCTGCCTCAGCCTCCCTAGTGCTGGGATTATAGGCATGTGCCACCACGCCCGGCCAATTATATATTTTTAGTAAAGACAGAGTTTCTCCATGTTGGTCAGGCTGGTCTCAAACTCCCGACCTCAAGTGATCCGCCCGCCTTAGCCTCCCAAAGTGCTGGGATTACAGGCGTGAGCCACCGCGCCCGGCCACATGCATTGTTTTCTAACATGTTATATAAATTACTGAAGGGTGCCAGGGAAGATTGCTTCCCTTTTCACTGCTGATTTTCATTATAAATGAACTTTCTTCTTACCTTGCTCTCATAAAGACTTCATGGTTATTGCATTGTCTTAAGATCCAGTGTTCAATACACTCCTTTAAATTGGAAAGGAAATGTGAGCCAGCTATAAAGAAAGAAAATAAGCAGTATGGGAAAAAAAAAAAAAAAGAGGTCGAGCACAGTGGGGCTCATGCCTGTAATCCCAGCACTTTGGGAGGCCGAGGCAGGCGGATCACTAGAGGTCAGGAGTTTGAAACCAGCCTGGCTCACATGGTGAAATCCTCTCTCTACTAAAAATACAAAAAATTATCTGGGCATGGTGGTGGGCACCTGTAATCCCAGCTATTCAGGAAGCTGAGACAGGAGAATCGCTTGAAACCAGGAGGC
Organism: Macaca mulatta; assembly: GCF_049350105.2. Classification (NCBI taxonomy): domain Eukaryota; kingdom Metazoa; phylum Chordata; class Mammalia; order Primates; family Cercopithecidae; genus Macaca; species Macaca mulatta. Next base: position 119,231,805 of record NC_133406.1, read on the forward strand.
AGAAGTTGCAGTGAGCCAAGATGGTGCCACTGCACTCCAGCCTTAGCAACAGCGTGAGACTCCATCTCAGAACAACAATGAAAAAAAAAAAAAAATTCTGGAACTAATTCGTTGTAGCTGTTGAAGAAGCCCTGTATAGAAAATGTTGTGATCCAGGCCGGGCGCGGTGGCTCAAGCCTGTAATCCCAGCACTTTGGGAGGCCGAGGCGGGCGAATCACGAGGTCAGGAGATCGAGACCATCCTGGCTGACACGGTGAAACCCCGTCTCTACTAAAAAATACAAAAAACTAGCCGGGCGAGGTGACGGGCGCCTGTAGTCCCAGCTACTCGGGAGGCTGAGGCCGGAGAATGGCGTGAACCCGGGAGGCGGAGCTTGCAGTGAGCTGAGATCGGCCACTGCACTCCAGCCTGGGCGACAGAGCGAGACTCCGTCTCAAAAAAAAAAAAAAATGAAAATGTTGTGATCCTATTAAATATTTTTTTCTTTCTATGTAAGCAAGAGCTTGACTTTTGCCTTCGCAGCACTGACCCCATTTCTCTGGAGTCTGTGTACCCTGATTGGCTATTCCCAGATTTTTGTTTGAATACACTCTTTTTAAATTTTTACCATTAGTTCCCACAAGCAGAATGAATAAACTCTTTAATACCAAATTCTGAACCTTTCAATTATTTCGGATTGACATTTCCTTGGTCAAACTCTAATCAGGCTCTTCTGAGTCCTCTTCTCACTAGGCCTCAACTATTGAGCTTCTGTGTTCCTCTCTGCATTGTTCAATCTCAGCAAGAATCCTTCTCAGTCAATTTAGCCAGAACTCCCCATCCTCAATAGCTGATCACTCATAATAGGGCTCCTCATCCTTCACCATCCGCTAGGTGATGTCTGATCACCCTGTGTTCAGCAAGAATCCTATTGTGTTGGCTTAGCCATGCAGGAAACCCAAAATATGCCACCCCAAAATACACTTCTTTGGTATACTTTGAGATGGCTATTTAGAGGGGCTGCAGAGGTTACTAAGGGGTCTCACCCCAAAAAGGACTCTTTCCTGTTTAGTATTGCAAAGCCAATGTATGAAAGCAAGAGTGAGCGTCAAGCAGCACAGGCTCTATTCAATGGCACTGGAGGATTAGGAGCATAGCATGGAATTGGAGAAGTAGTATAGTTTGCAAATCTTCTCAGCTACTGAGAACCAGGAAGTTACAAATATAGAGCACCTTTAGTGAAGGGAATGAGCAAGGGGAGGAATATTCATGCTTTTCTTAGGAAGGGATGGAGATTTTCTTGAAAGTTCAATATCATTATTCAATAGTTTAAATTCACTGTAGTTTCAACCTATTGGTATGGAAAGTGTTTTGAATTGTACTGATTTTTTCTATCCTCTTTCTGAAATGCCTGCTAATCGTGTTTGGACCTTGAACATACCTTCCTGAACTACCTGAACTTTTCTCTCCTGTTTTTACATTCGTATTTTTGTTTCTGGGAAATATTCTTGACATTATCTTCAACTTAATTTTTGTTCTTGCTTCTACTATTTTAGTTTAATTTCCAAGTATTTTGATATTGAACTTTCAAGAGAACAGACATCGCTGCCAGCCTTGACGTCTAATGCTTTGGGGGCGAGGGGGAAATGTTTTTGTTTTTTTAATACTCAGTCACCTCTTGTCACCCAGGGTGGAGTGCATTTTAACTTTAATGCGTTTTAACGAAGGTATGCACACAGTGCCACATCACAAAGATAACCAGGTTTGAAAGGAATAGGTTTCCTTTGTAATCCTAAACGTTCTAGTCTGCTCATTGAAAGCCATTATTTGAAGAAGGGTGCACGGGCTTCCAGCTGGCCGCCAAAGGGGACCTCCACAGGACACAGATTGAGTACTCGCTTATTTGCGGGAGACGAAGGGCGGGGACAGGAGGGAAAGAAGGGAGAGGTATAAGTCACTTCCTCCCGGCTCCGGCGGAGGGTTGGTCCGCTGAGTTGCGGAGGAACAGACGGGGACCCGGAATGCGCTGTCGGTGACATCACGGAGGGGGCGACTTCTATGTAGATGAGGCAGCGCAGGGGCTGCCGCTTCGCCGCCTGCTGCTTCGCCACGAAGGGGTTCCCGTGCTGTGGGAGCGAGTCTGGGACCACTGGTCGGAACTGAGAATTCCAGCTGTGTGTCAGGGCTAGGAGGGCTCCGGGATGCGCGCGAGGCAAGTGACCGTGTGTGTAAAGGGTGAGGCATGTGAGGCTGTGGCGGGGCGGAGGGTGTCGAGCTCATACTTACCTGGCAGAGGATATACCATGATCACGAAGGTGGTTTTTCCCAGGGCGAGGCTTATCCATTGTACTCCGGATGTGCTGACCTCTGCGATTTCCCCAAATGTGGGAAACTCGACTGCATAATTTGTGGTAGTGGGGGACTGCGTTCGCGCTTTCCCCTGATTTGTGTCGTTTTAAAAATAGACCTAATGTGTTACAAACTAAAGATTTTATCACGTCGTGGTTCTCTAGCTTGTAATCCCAGCGGTCTGCGAGATATGGCACGCGATGTTTATGTTAATTATATGGTGAACTTCTCTTTACTAATCTCTTAGCTTTTTTTGTTGTTGTTGTTCTATAAAAATTGTTTTCCTTTTCCCCCTGGGAGCCAATTGTGGACATTTATTAACAGCAAGCAGCCCGCTGGAGTGCATGTAGGGATCTCGGCTTACTGCAGCCTCTGCCTCCTGCCTTCAAGCTATTCTCCTGCCTCAGCCAGAGACTACTCAGCCTCCGGAGTAACTGGGATTGCAGGCGCAGGCCACCAAAAAATTAGGCCCGGCTAATTTTTTGAATTTTTGGTAGAGACAGGGTTTCGCCGGGCCAGGCGCAGTGGCTCACGCCTGTAATCCAAATACTTTGGGAGGCCGAGGAGGGTGGACCGTGAGTTCAGGATATCGAGACCATCCTGGCTAACACAGTGAGACCCCATCTCTACCAAAAATACAAAATAAATATATGTGTGTGTATATAGATATATATAGATATATATATATAAACCAGGCGTGCCTGTAATCCCAGCTACTCGGGAGACTGAGGCAAGAAAACCGCTTGAACCCGGGAGGCAGAGGTTGCAGTAAGCTGAGATCGCGCCACTGCACTCCAGCCTGAGCGACAGAGCGAGACTCCGTCTCAAAAAAAAAAAAAAAAAAGAGACAGGGTTTCGCCATGTTGGTCAGGCTTATCTTGAACTCCTGACCTCAAGTTATCCTCCCGCCTGGGCCTCCCAAATGTTGGGATTACAGGCCTGAGCCACCGCGCCCGGCCTGTTTACAGGCTTTACAGACACATTTTGTTTACAAACTTTACATGCACAGTTCAATTGCAGTTAGTGTTCATTTCTTTTTTTTTTTCGTTTTTTTGTTTTTGTTTTTGTTTTTCCCAGTGTGGCCCAAGGAAGCCAAAATGTAGACAACCCTGCTTTAGAGAGTTTGATTCATAGTTCCACTGGGTTATACTTATTGCCTATATTTTGCCTATTATTTGATATTTTCCAAATTTGATTTTTTATTTTTTTATTTTTATTTTTATTTTTATTTTTACTTTTTTTGAGACGGAGTCTCGCTCTGCCACCCAGGCTGGAGTGCAGTGGCCGGATCTCAGCTCACTGCAAGCTCCGCCTCCCAGGTTCACGCCATTCTCCTGCCTCAGCCTCCCGAGTAGCTGGGACTACAGGCGCCCGCCACCTCGCCCGGCTAGTTTTTTGTATTTTTTAGTAGAGACGGGGTTTCACCGTGTCAGCCAGGATGGTCTCGATCTCCTGACCTCGTGATCCGCCCGTCTCGGCCTCCCAAAGTGCTGGGATTACAGGCTTGAGCCACTGCGCCCGGCCTCAAATTTGATTTTTTAAAAAGCGTTTTCCTGAAGCGCCCTCAAGCTTTCCTAATAATATGGGAACTTAAACCAGATTGGATGTAACAAAACCCAACTGGAAATCTGTAATTTCTAACCTTTATGTTAGATCAAGAAGCAAAACACCCACCAGTCCAAGGGTCAGGGAAGCTGAAGATCATGCCTGAGCTGTAACAACACCCTTCCCAGTATACAAAAGCCTATAACAGCCACTTGAATTCTATCTTCCAAATGTCTCCTGTGGCCCAGGCTAACCCAGAGCTATCTAAAGAGGCAAATCTGGGAAATGTGCATTCAGCTTAGCAAAACTGACACTGAAACTAGGCCTCATAAAACTTAAAAAATTAACACCAGATGGCCATGGATAGCCCCCCAATGTTCCCGGAACTCAAACAGAAAAACAATTCCAGGAATGTACATCAGGGGGTCCAGCCCCAAACAGTTCTAGGAAAGTATCGCATGAGGTCCAGCCCTAAACCATTCCAGGAAAGAAACCCATAAGCTCAAGCCCCGACCAATCAGAACCAGACACCTTGCTCAGGCCATAGCCAGACCCAATCATCTTGCGCCTTAAGCTTTGTTTGAACTTCGCGCCAAAAGCTGTGTTTGAACTTGTGTTTGCCTATATAAACAGCCTGTAATAAGCGTTCGGGGTCCCAGGGGCCAACTTAGAGCTTGGGACCCTAGTGCGCTAGCAATAAATAACTCTCTGCTGTGAATCTCGTGTCGGTGATCCTTCACGGCGACCCCTGCCCAGGAGGGAATCGAGAGTTCGGTTCCAACATTTGGTGCGTTGGCTGGGAAGTGGGGTCGTCCAAGGACCCCCGACCCATCCGGCGGAGACCTATCTGGCCCGGGCCATGGACTGCTGACTGAACAGACCTACCAGGTACTTTCGTTTTGTTCTATCTGTCTTGCCGGCTAACTCTGAACTCTGGGGAGTACTCCTTCTGAATTAAGTGGGGAAGGGGGACAGATGTGTCCGGCACCTTCCCCCTTTCCCCCGGGGGACGCCCTGGCGGTAGTCTGGGAGAAGGCTGACGACTCAGTCAGCCTCCTTAAATCTGTAGGCAGGTTGCCCCTGCCGTCTGAGTATTTTGTGATCTTGTGGCGCCACTCTCTGGCCGCGCGGCTTCTCCTTACTTGTCTGGTCTTTGTTTTTGTTACTTTCGTTAAGTCCTTGTTATACGTGGACGAAATGGGACAGACGTTGACGACTCCTTTGTCTCTGACCCTGACTCACTTCCCTGACGTCCGGGCTCGAGCCCACAACCTCTCCGTAGAAGTCCGTAAGGGACGATGGCAAAAATTCTGCTCGTCCGAGTGGCCTACCCTCCATGTTGGGTGGCCCCGGGACGGAACATTTGACCTCCCAATTATCTTACAGGTTAAAGCAACAGTGATGGATCCTGGGCCACACGGACACCCAGACCAGGTGGCCTACATAATTACTTGGGAGGATCTGGTCCGAAACCCTCCCTCTTGGGTGAAACCCTTCCTCCATTCCCCTTCCCCACCCCAGTCTACCCTTCTTGCCTTAGAAGCCCCGAAGAATCGGAATCCGGACCCGCATAAGCCAGTCCTCCCAGATGAACCCCAGAGGGATCTCCTCCTTCTTGACCCCCTGCCTCCTCCACCTCAAAACCCCCTTCTGAGACCTCCACCTTACGCTTCACCCTTGCCCCCTGCCTTGTCCCCAGCCCTTTCCTCTACCGCCTCGGCCCCTACCCTTTCTCCAACTTCCCCCTCGGCCCCTCCCTCGACCCCATCTCCTTCTCCAGCCCCGCCCGAACTCACCCCTCGGACGCTGCCACCGACACCTCGTCTCCGCTTGCGGCGGACTGAGGACCCAGATGGCCCTTCCACTTGGCAATCCTCCCTTTTTCCCCTCTGTACCGTCAATCGCACGGTCCAGTACTGGCCCTTCTCTGCCTCTGACCTCTACAACTGGAAAACTCATAACCCTTCCTTTTCCCAAGACCCTCAGGCCCTAACCTCGTTGATAGAATCCATTCTCCTCACCCACCAGCCCACCTGAGATGATTGCCAGCAACTCTTGCAGGTCCTCCTAACCACTGAAGAAAGGCAGCGAGTCCTCCTGGAGGCCCGGAAAAATGTGCCAGGGCCAGGAGGCCTCCCAACCCAACTTCCCAACGAAATAGACGAGGGATTTCCCCTCACCCGCCCGGACTGGGACTATGAAACGGCACCAGGTAGGGAGAGTCTCCGAATCTATCGCCAGGCTCTGTTGGCGGGTCTCAAAGGGGCAGGAAAACGCCCCACAAATTTGGCCAAGGTAAGAACCATAATTCAGGAAAGGGACGAAAGCCCGGCAGCCTTTATGGAGAGGCTTCTGGAAGGGTTCCGAATGTATAGCCCATTCGATCCAGAGGCCCTAGAACATAAGGCTACCGTGGTCATGGCGTTCATAGACCAAGCTGCATCTGATATCAAAGGAAAACTCCAAAGGTTAGATGGGATCCAGACTTATGGATTACAGGAATTGGTTAGGGAGGCAGAAAAAGTATATAATAAGAGAGAAACCCCTGAGGAAAGGGAAGCCAGGTTAGCGAAAGAACAAGAGGAGCGAGAGGATCGAAGGGATCGAAAGAGGGATAAGCATTTAACAAAAATCCTGGCGGCAGTAGTAACAGAGAAAAGACCAGGGAGAGAGGGAAAGAAGCGGAGGCGGCCAAAAGTGAAAAAAGACCAGTGTGCCTACGCAAAGAACGGGGACATTAGATTAAAGATTGCCCCAAGCGTCCTAAAGACCAGAAGAAACCTGTCGCTGTCCTCACCCTAGGTGAAGATAGCGAATAGGGGTGTCAAGGCTCTGGAGCCCCCCCCCGAGCCCCGGCTAACTCTCTCTGTAGGGGGGCACCCTACCACCTTCTTGGTGGATACAGGGGCCCAACATTCAGTTTTGACAAAGGCAGACGGGCCCCTGTCTTCTCGCATATCCTGGGTACAGGGGGCAACAGGGGGAAAATTGCACGAGTGGACTAACCACCAGACAGTTAATCTTGGACAAGGAATGGTAACACATTCCTTCTTGGTGGTACCTGAATGCCCATACCCCCTCCTAGGGCGAGATCTTCTGACCAAGCTCGAAGCCCAAATCCACTTCTCCAAGACAGGGGCCCAGGTATTAGATCGGGACGGTCAGCCCATCCAAATCTTAACTGTGTCTCTGCAAGATGAGTATCGGCTTTTTGACGTTCCGGTCATCACTAGCCTCCCTGATGTTTGGTTGCAAGACTTTCCCCAAGCTTGGGCGGAAACGGGAGGACTTGGGCTGGCCAAGTATCAAGCCCCAATCATAATTGATCTAAAGCCCACGGCGGTGCCCGTGTCTATTAAGCAATATCCCATGAGCCGAGAGGCTCATATAGGAATTCGGCAGCACATTAACAAATTTCTAGAACTCGGAGTGTTGCGACCTTGTCGCTTGCCCTGGAACACTCCTCTTCTGCCAGTAAAAAAGCCTGGTACTCAGGATTACAGGCCTGTCCAAGACTTGAGAGAAATTAACAAAAGGACCATGGATATCCATCCCACGGTCCCCAACCCTTACAATTTGCTCAGCACCTTGAGACCAGACTACAACTGGTATACAGTGTTAGATTTAAAAGATGCTTTCTTCTGTTTACCTCTGGCCCCCCAAAGCCAAGAACTCTTTGCCTTTGAGTGGAAGGACCCTGAGAAAGGAATTTCGGGCCAATTGACCTAGACCCGGCTTCCCCAAGGATTCAAGAACTCTCCCACTCTCTTCGATGAGGCTCTTCATCGAGACCTGACCGACTTCCGGACCCAAAATCCAGAAGTGACCCTACTCCAGTATGTAGATGACCTCCTCCTGGCTGCCCCTACAAAAGAAACCTGTATACAAGGTACCAGGCATCTACTCCAGGCACTGGGTGAAAAAGGATACCGGGCATCCGCCAAGAAGGCACAGCTCTGTCAGACCAAGGTAACATACCTGGGGTATATCCTGAGTGAAGGGAAAAGGTGGCTCACCCCTGGGCGCATAGAGACAGTGGTTCGCATTCCACCACCACGAACGCCCAGAGAGGTACGTGAATTCCTGGGGACTGCTGGGTTCTGTCGCTTGTGGATACCTGGTTATGCTGAACTGGCCGCCCCCCTTTATGCACTCACCAAGGAAAGTACCCCTTTCACCTGGCAGACAGAGCATCAATTGGCTTTTGAGGCACTAAAAAAGGCACTCTTGTCTGCCCCAGCCCTTGGGTTACCGGACATCTCAAAGCCCTTTACCCTCTTCCTGGACGAGAGGCAAGGGATTGCCAAAGGAGTCCTGACCCAAAAATTGGGACCTTGGAAAAGACCGGTAGCATACCTGTCTAAAAAGCTGGACCCTGTGGCGGCCGGCTGGCCCCCGTGTCTTCGTATCGTGGCAGCCACCGCTATGCTGGTCAAGGACTCTGCTAAATTGACCCTTGGGCAGCCACTAACTGTTATTACCCCACATGCTCTAGAGGCCATAGTGCGGCAGCCCCCGGACCGGTGGATAACCAACGCACGCCTAACCCACTATCAGGCCCTCCTACTGGACACGGATCGCGTCCAGTTTGGCCCTCCGGTCACCTTAAACCCTGCTATGCTGCTGCCAGTACCAGAAGACCAACCAAGCCCACACGACTGTTGGCAGATATTGGTGGAGACCCATGGAACGCGGGAAGACCTTAAAGACCAAGAACTCCCAGACGCGGATCACACCTGGTACACAGACGGCAGCAGTTACCTTGACTCAGGTACCCGGAAGGCGGGAGCGGCAGTAGTAGATGGCCACAACACCATTTGGGCACAATCACTACCTCCTGGCACGTCTACACAGAAGGCTGAGTTAATAGCACTAACCAAGGCCCTAGAGCTGTCCAAGGGAAAGAAAGCTAACATTTATATTGATAGCCGATATGCCTTTGCAACGGCTCATACTCATAAAAATATTTATAAAAAAAGAGGTCTCCTAACTTCAGAAGGAAAAGAAATCAAGAACAAAGCTGAAATAATTGCCTTATTAAAAGCCCTTTTTCTTCCTCAAGAAGTAGCCATAATTCACTGCCCCGGACACCAGAAAGGACAGGATCCAGTAGCAGTAGGAAACAGACAGGCTGACCAAATGGCAAGGCAGGCCGCCATGGCGGAAGTACTGACCCTAGCCACAGAACCTGACGAAACCAGCCACATAACCATTGAACATACCTATACCTCAGAAGACCAGGAAGAAGCAAGAGCCATAGGGGCTATAAAAAACAAAGACACTAAAAACTGGAAAAAAGGAGGAAAGATAGTCCTTCCCCAAAAAGAGGCCCTGGCAATGATCCAGCAGATGCATGCCTGGACACACTTGAGTAATCGAAAGCTGAAATTGTTGATTGAAAAAACTGACTTTCTAATCCCAAGGGCAAGTACTCTCGTAGAACAAGTAACATCTGCCTGTAAGGTCTGCCAGCAGGTAAACGCTGGGGCTACCCGAGTACCAGCAGGGAAACGAGCTCGTGGTAACCGCCCAGAGGCCTATTGGGAAATAGACTTCACTGAAGTAAAACCTCACTATGCTGGATATAAGTACTTACTGGTGTTTGTAGATACCTTTTCAGGATGGGTAGAAGCCTACCCCACCCGGCAAGAAACGGCACACATAGTAGCCAAGAAAATTCTGGAAGAAATCTTTCCTAGATTCGGACTCCCCAAGGTAATTGGGTCAGATAACGGGCCGGCCTTCGTTTCTCAGGTAAGTCAGGGGCTAGCCAGGATATTGGGGATTAATTGGAAATTGCATTGTGCCTATAGACCCCAGAGCTCAGGACAGGTAGAAAGGATGAATAGAACAATAAAAGAGACCCTTACTAAATTGACCTTAGAGACTGGTTTAAAAGATTGGAGACGCCTCCTATCCCTAGCTTTGTTAAGAGCCCAAAATACGCCTAACCGCTTTGGGCTCACTCCATATGAAATCCTCTACGGAGGACCTCCCCCTTTGTCAACCTTACTTGACTCCTTCTCCCCCTCCGATCCTAAGACTGATCTACAGGCCCGGCTAAAAGGACTCCAAGCAGTACAGGCCCAAATCTGGGCCCCCTTGGCAGAACTGTACCGACCAGGACATCCACAGACCAGCCACCCCTTCCAGGTGGGGGACTCCGTCTACGTTAGGCGGCACCGCTCTCAAGGACTAGAGCCTCGGTGGAAAGGACCGTACATTGTTCTCCTGACCACACCCACAGCCATAAAGGTTGACGGAATCTCCACTTGGATCCACGCATCCCACGCCAAGGCTGCTCCAGAGACGCCCGGACCAACACCACCTGAGACATGGAAACTCCGACGCTCCAAGGACCCGCTCAAGATAAGACTCTCTCGTATCTAACCCCTTGCTTATTGCTTGCCCTCCTTCCCTGCACCGCTGGCAGTAATAACCCACGCGGACATATGAAACCGCCCGGATATATATTCATTGATAATAACCCCCACCGGCCATATAACCTGACCTGGCAGGTAATTAATTTTAATAATCATGAGGTCCTAGGTGAAACCTCAAAAATTGCTCCTATAGGGACTTGGTTCCCTGACCTCTATTTCAACCTAGATAAAGTAGCAGGGGTAAATGAAATGGAGGGGGGAGAATGGAGAAAACAGGCTAGAAGAGTGTCCATCAGCCGGAACGGGTTCTATGCCTGTCCCGGATTTAGGACAGGGGATATGGAAAAAACTTGTGGAGATATAACTCAGCTGTATTGCTATAGTTGGTCCTGTGTAACTAATAATGATGGGGAATGGAAATGGGCCACGAAACCCTGGTACATAACCATGTCCTTTGTCCAGCCCTGCACCAGAACCCGATATTCAAAAAATTGCAATCTGGTCCGCATCAAGTTTGAGGATGCGGCAAAATCTGATAATAGTTGGATAACAGGGTTAATATGGGGCCTTTATCTATACCAGAAGCCACTGTATGGGATCCCTATTCAAATTAGATTACTAGTTGACCCGGACATAGCCCCTGTTGCAGTAGGGCTGAACCAGGTCTTATCAGAAGAAAAGAAGCCCCCGGTTCCCATACTGGAGAAGCCCCAACCAAAAGCTCCTCAAAGCACTTCCCCGCCCTTGATCTCCGCCTCCTCTGAATACACATCTTCAGCCCAAAACGTCACCCACTAGCCCCTTGACCCGGGAATAGGAGACAGGCTCCTAAATCTCATAAAGGGCTCCTATCTTGCTTTAAACCAGACAAGGCCAGAATTCACCTCCTCTTGCTGGCTATGTCTAGCAACAGGCCCTCCTTATTACGAAGGCATCGCCTCCACTAATAAATTCATTGATTCCACCAATCCTACTGGATGTGCGTGGGAACAACACAATAAACTGACCCTGGCTGAAGTTTCTGGGGTGGGAACCTGTATAGGCCAAGTGCCCCCTAGTCACCGGCATCTTTGTAATATAACCCTGGCAGTACCCAGCTCCAATCGCTATTTGGTCCCCTCTGAGACGGACTGGTGGGCTTGCGACACTGGGCTCATCCCCTGTATATCCACAACTGTTTTTAGCAGCAGCACCCACTATTGCGTGTTGGTACAAGTTGTTCCCCGAGTCTACTATCACTCTGGAGACTCCTTGGACCTCCGGTATGAGCAGAAAACTCATATTAGACCTAAAAGAGAACCTATCTCCCTCACCCTCGCCGTCATGCTAGGAATTGGGGTAGCGGCTGGAGTTGGGACCGGGACGGCAGCCCTAGTACATGGTAACTACCATCTGCACCAACTTAGAATAGCCATAGATGAGGACCTTAGAGCCATAAAACACTCTATCACAAAACTTGAAGAGTCTTTGACTTCTCTGTCTGAAGTTGTGTTACAAAACCGACGAGGACTAGAGATTGTCTTTCTAAAAGAAGGCGGGCTCTGTGCAGCCCTCAAAGAGCAATGTTGTTTTTATGCAGATCATTCAGGAGTAGTTAAAGATTCTATGGCAAAACTGAGAGAAAGATTAGACAAAAAAAAAAAGGAGAGAAAATCTCAACAAAGTTGGTTTGAAAATTGGTACAACCAATCCCCTTGGCTTAGCACCCTAATCTCCACCATCTTAGGACCCCTCATCCTGCTCACACTCATCTTGACTTTCGGGCCGTGCATACTCAACTGCTTACTCACCCTTATTAAAAATAGATTAAATATAGTACATGCTATGGTTCTGACCCAACAATACCAGACCCTCAGGACTGAAGAAGAGGCTCAAGATTGAGCCTCTGACACAAAAAGAGGAGGGAATGAAACTAGGCCTCATAAAACTTAAAAAATTAACACCAGATGGCCATGGATAGCCCCCCAATGTTCCCGGAACTCAAACAGAAAAACAATTCCAGGAATGTATATCAGGGGGTCCAGCCCTAAACAGTTCTAGGAAAGTATGGCATGAGGTCCAGCCCTAAACCATTCCAGGAAAGAAACCCATAAGCTCAAGCCCCGACCAATCAGAACCAGACACCTTGCTCAGGCCATAGCCAGACCCAATCATCTTGCGCCTTAAGCTTTGTTTGAACTTCGCGCCAAAAGCTGTGTTTGAACTTGTGTTTGCCTATATAAACAGCCTGTAATAAGCGTTCGGGGTCCCAGGGGCCAACTTAGAGCTTGGGACCCTAGTGCGCTAGCAATAAATAACTCTCTGCTGTGAATCTCGTGTCGGTGATCCTTCACGGCGACCCCTGCCCAGGAGGGAATTGAGAGTTCGGTTCCAACAACACATTACAAATCCACCACAGTTCACTTCTCAACATGGCATCAATGTACACCTTCCTCCTCCTCTTCTTTTCCTCCTCTTCCTCCTTTCTCTTCTTCCTCCTCCTTTTTCCTCCTTGTAAAACCATACTTAAGGTTCAAATAAAGACAATAGGAAAATCATACTTTTTCTCATTCAGTGAAAATATGCCAACCCTTTCCCCAACAGGATAAAGTCCTTTATTTGTCTTTGAATGATGTTCACTCCTTTTTTAGCTAGATCACATTCCATATTTGCTATCCTGTAACCTAAATATGGAGATTTCTAAAGGTTAATTATTAATGAATATGCTAGCTAGGGTGATGGAAGAGGAGAATTCTTAAGAAAAGTATTGGTTAATATGTACCCAAATGTATTCATCTCAAAATAATGAAGAAATACTCATAACTATTACAAGTCCTCATTTCTGCAACTGTCGCTGGCCCTAGCTGGTATTTGTAACTATCTTCACATCTTGCCCTCACAGCCATTTCCTTTGGGCCTGGGCCGGTGGACGTGAGCGTGGGAAGGATAATAACCCCCAGTGCCCCGCACCGCACCATCCTCTGGTCTCCAGAGGTGGGATCCACAGAGCAGGGACCTTTGCTGAATTCTAAACCAGCTCTGGGAATACAAGAACAGCTGCCTTTGAGAAACAGTTCAGGTCTCCATATTCCAGACTTCCTAGTAGGACTAAACGCTTAATGTTCACACGGGAATTCATGGTTCTCCTAAAATCCTGCGGTGGGATGCCTTCCTTCACCGAGCATTTACTGGGCGCCTACTAGGTGCTAGGCTGGCTCTGGGCTGTGGGCTGCAGCCTGTGCAAACTCCAGGTCCCTGTGCGGTGGATTCCACCTCTGAAGGCCCGAGGGCTGCGCGGTGAGGACACCACGGGTTCTGGTCCTTCCCACCGCGCGTCCACTGGCCCAGGCCGGGAGGAAATGACTGTGAGCGCAAGGTGTGAAGCGGGGCTAAGAATGGGAAAGGGAGTAAGTGACTTCCGCCGGAGAGGCTGCAGTTGTTGCCTGTGGAGGGGCCGGCGACTTTTGAGACGGTGAAGAGCAGGCGGGGGAAGCAGTGAGGAGCAGACGGTGAGGAGCAGGCGGCCGTTTGGCCGTTGGAGTCCCCCAGCTGACTCTGGCCGGGTAGAATGTCCAAACGTGCCCAAAGACTCGACTCTTGGCTTCATTGTCTCCCGCGTTCTGGGTTTCTGGAGTGCGCGGGATTGGACAGGCCACAAACATATGAGATTATCTGCAGCCAGAGATTAAAAAGCCGTTTCTGGTATCAGCAAATGAGTTTAAGACACAACCCATTAGAGTTTCTGTGGCGCAATCGGTTAGCGTGTTCCGCTGTTAATCATAAAGGTTGATGGTTCAAGCCCACCCAGGGACGGTGCCCTTTATTTTTATTTTTGTTTTTTGTTTTTTTTTTTTTTGAGACGGAGTCTCGCTCTGTCGCCCAGCCCAGGCTGGAGTGCAGTGGCGCGATCTCGGCTCACTGCAAGCTCCGCCTCCCGGGTTCACGCCATTCTCCTGCCTCAGCCTCCCCAGTAGCTGGGACTACAGGCGCCCACAACCGCGCCCGGCTAATTTTTTGTATTTTTAGTAGAGACGCGGTTTCACCGTGGTTTCGATCTCCTGACCTTGTGATCCGCCCGCCTGGGCCTCCCAAAGTGCTGGGATTACAGGCGTGAGCCACCGCGCCCGGCCGGTGCCCTTTATTTAAGCAAGATTCACGCTTTCTGTTTAAAGACTCTAATCCTGGGAATCCTCCGGACCTCTACTAGCTTTAAATCAGATGCCAAAATATGCTGAGCGAAGGCTCAAGTTCCATGGAAGGTCCTAAAACAGGAATATTTCAGCAAAAGTAATTTTTCAATAGAGCCTGAGCCTGGGGCTTCAGAGCTTACCCCATATCCACTGCACCTATTTCATCACTTCCTGAAGCTAGGTTTTTACAATTGCACATTTCTGGAAATCTGAAACTCCCATAATTGAAAACTTTCAAGAAAACCCCAGTCTTCGGCCGGGCACGGTGGCTCAAGCCTGTAATCCCAGCACTTTGGGAGGCCGAGACCGGCGGATCACGAGGTCAGGAGATCGAGACCATCCTGGCTAACACGGTGAAACCCCATCTCTACTAAAAAATACAAAAAACTAGCCAGGCGAAGTGGCCGGCGCCTGTAATCCCAGCTACTCGGGAGGCTGAGGCAGGAGAATGGCTAAACCCGGGAGGCGGAGCTTGCAGTGAGCTGAGATCCGGCCACTGCACTCCAGCCTGGGTGACAGAGCGAGACTCCGTCTCAAAAAAAAAAAAAAAAAAAAAAAGAAAACCCCAGTCTTCACTTGTGGTGAAGCCTCAATTTCTGGGTTGAAATCTTGGTTCGTTCACAACGTGACTTTCAAAACATTACTGAATTTTCCGCACCTCAATTTCTTTGTCTATAAAAAACAGCAAAAAAAAAAAGTGCTTCCCTTGGCGGGGCGTGGTGGCTCACGCCTGTAATCGCAGCACTTTGGCAGGATGAGGTGGGCAGATCACCTGAGGTTTGAGACCAGCCTGACCAACATGGTGAAACCCTATCTTCACTGAAACTACAACGATGAGCCCGGTGTGATGGCGGGCGCCTGTAATCCCAGCTACTTGGGAGGCTGAGGCAGGAGAATCACTTGAACCCAGGAGGCAGAGGTTGCAGTGAGCCAAGACTGTGCCACTGCACTCCAGCCTGTTGGCAGAGCAGACTCCATCTCAAAATAATAATAATAATAATAATAATAATAATAATAATAACTAATGCTTCCCTCATGGATTAATCTAACATTTGTGAATCCAAAAGTATGTGAGACAGGTCTCAATAAATTTAGAAAGTTTACTTTGCAAGGTAGAGGCACCAGTGACAGCTTCAGGAGGTCCTGGTAACATATGCCTTAGGTGGTCGGGTACAGCTTGCTTTTATTCATTTTAGGGAGACAGAATACATCGATTGATACATGTAAGATTTACACTGCTTCAATCTGGAAGGGCAGGACAACTCAGAGGGTGGGGGGCTTCCAGGTCATAGGCAGATTTAAAATTTTTCTGATTAGCCATTGGTTGAAAGGGTTATTATTCCAGAAGGGAATTTCTGGGTTAGATAGGGAGGTTGTGGAGACCAAGGTTTTATCATGCAGATGAAGCCTCCAGGTAGCAGGCTTCAGACAAAACAGATTGTAAATGTTTCTTATCAGACTTAAGGTCTGTGTTGATGTTAATGCTGGTTGGCTTTTCCTGAGTTCCAAAAGGAAGGAGGGTATACAGAGGCATGTCCAACCTCTCCTTCCCATTGTGGCCTGAACTAGTTTTTCAGGTTAACCTTAGAATGCCCTTGACCTAGAGGAGGGGTCCATTCAGATGGTTGGGGGGCCCTAGAATTTTACTTTTGGTTTACACATTTGATGAGAAATACACATAAAGCATTTAAGCATCTAATAAATGTTCATTAAATGTGTAGTTGCTGTAATTACTTTCAGTGGCATCATCATCACCACTTTCATATTTTACCTCAGCCTTTTAAACAACTGCTTATCTTTTTATAGGATGGATGAATCAGTATATATTTAAATGGTCCTTGGCTAATGGACACAAAATTGTGTCTAATGCTTATTCTTATAAAAAATTATTCAGAGAACATCCTTATACAAATATATTTCATCATTTGGGTAAGGATTTCTTAAAACACACTTCTAGAAATGGACTTGCCTGGTCAGAGTATTTGTGCCTTTCCAATTTTTCTAACTGATGGTTAATTGACCTCTAATGAAGTTAGGTGTGGGGAAAAGAAAGAGATCAGCCTGTTACTGTGTCTATATAGAAAGAAGTAGACATAAGAGACTCCATTTTGTTCTGTATTTGAGATGCTGTTAATCTGTGACCCTACCCTTGCAAGAGACATATGCTGTGGTAACTCAAGGCTTAATGGATTTTGGGCGTGCAGGGTGTGTCTTTGTTCCTAGAAAACCTAGGTATTGTCCAAGGTTTATCCCCATGTGATAGGATGAAACAATGTTGCTAAAAGGTTTATCTCAAGGCACAGGATTTTCCTTTAAACTTATTCATGTCACAGAGATCCTTGTTCTTATGTCTTACTGCTAATTTCCTCCCTAAAAACGATCCTATTGTCCTGCCACTCCCTTATCTTTAAGATGATATAGATAATTATCTATAAATACTAAGGGAACTCAGAGGCCGGTGCCGGCGTGGGTCCTCTGTAAGCTGAGTGCCGGTCCCCTGGGCCCCCGCTTTTCTTTCTCTATACTTTGTCTCTGTGTCTTATTTCTTTTCTCAAGTCTCTCGTTCCACCTAACAAGAAACACCCACAGGTGTGGAGGGGCAGGCCACCCCTTCAGTTAGGCCTAGTCATATTCCCACACCCTAAGAGAATGCTCCTTCCTTGGCCACACTATCTGACATTTAATAGCAGCACAAACTCTTCACTTTTGTTTGGGGAATGTTATTGCTTGCTGGTCTCACACATAGCCCTGAATCTTACAGGTAAGGAACTGGTGCTACGCTGTTCTCCTTTGTTCTCCTGACCCCTGGGAATTCTGGGAAAGTCGTTCACAAGAGACTTGAGTTTCGATTCACCTGACTGTAAAAGTGCTGACAATGAGTGTTTCCACTGTTCCTGTGACAGAGAGCCTGGACTTCAGCTGCTGAAGAAGAACTCGGACCTAACCCTCCAGAGCGGGACCTTTACTTTGGCACATATTTGGCCCTTAGCTAAACAAAAATTGAAAAGGGGAGATTTAAAATTTTCATCTAATTGAGACTTTATATAATAGATCTTTTTCTTATTTTATTGTGGCAACAAGAGGAGAGATTGCATTCTTGAGTTTTTATTGTTGGAATGTAATAATCCTGGCTATTCCACTGCTCTTGTGGAGTTGTTTGGTCTATGCTGGTACATGGTACTTGCTATGAAACACTGTCTGGTGAACTGGATAGGCAAGTAGCTAAAGAAAACGTCATAAGAAACAGAAATAGGAGTTGAGTCCAGTCTCTCTCCTGCACTGCAAGATTCTGTTGCAGTGGTCCCTACACCTATTGCCATAGCACCCCCAAATTTTCTTTAAAGCTAAGCAAATAGAAATAGAGGATGGATTCTCAAGTAGATATACCAAGTAAGGGAGGAGACCACCCCTCACCATCTTATGCCCAATTTCTGCCTCCAAAGAAAGAAGAAGTAAAAACTGAAAGGCGGAAATGAAATCCACAGGCAGACAGCCAGGTGCTGCACCCTGGGCCCAGTAGTTGAAGATTAACCCCTGACGTATCTATAGATTACAGACATTGTATAGAAATGCACTGTGAAGCCGGGCGCGGTGGCTCAAGCCTGTAATCCCAGCACTTTGGGAGGCCGAGACGGGCGGATCACGAGGTCAGGAGATCGAGACCATCCTGGCTAACACAGTGAAACCCCGTCTCTACTAAAAAATACAAAAAACTAGCCGGGCGAGGTGGTGGGCGCCTGTAGTCCCAGCTACTCGGGAGGCTGAGGCAGGAGAATGGCGTAAACCCGGGAGGCGGAGCTTGCAGTGAGCTGAGATCCGGCCACTGCACTCCAGCCTGGGCGACAGAGTAAGACTCCGTCTCAAAAAAAAAAAAAAAAGAAATGCACTGTGAAAATCCCTATCCTGTTTTGTTCCGATCTAATTACTGGTGCATGCAGCCCCCAGTCATGTACCCGCTGCTTGCTCAGTCAATCATGACCGTCTCACACGCACCCCCTTAGAGTTGTGAGCCCTTAAGAGGGACAGGAATTACTTACTCTGGGAACTCGGCTCTTGAGACAGGAGTCTGGTCGATGCCCCCCGCCAAATAAACCCCTTCTTTCTTTAACTCGGTGTCTCAGGAGTTTTGTCTGGGCTGGTCCTGCTACACTGAAGTCAAGTCTTATTTTGATTCTTTCAGAGGTTTGGATGTCTTAGTTATCTCAGGCTGCTGTAACAAAATACCATCTACTGGGTGACTTAAACATTTATTTTTCACTGTTCTGGAGGCTGAGATGTCCAAGATCAAGGTGCCAGCAAATTTGGTTGTTGGTGAGAGTCCTCTTCCTAGCTTCTAGATAGTGATTTTTTTTTTGTACAGTATCTACCCTGGCAATAGTCATCTTATTTTTCCATTTAGTAAATTTTCCATGTATTTATTACTTAATACTAGCCAATTTCTCCCCAGTTCTGTAAATCTCCCCTCAACACATAGAAACACACAATCATTTTGTTTGGTTTGCTTGCTTGTATGTTTGTTTAAGAAATTTTTCCTGGTCAGGCGAGGTGGCTCATGCCTGTAATCCCAGCACTTTGGGAGGCCCAGGCAGGTGGCTCACCTGAAGTCAAGAGTTCGAGACCAACCTGGCCAGCGTGGTGAAACCCTGTCTTTACTAAAAATACAAAAATTAGCCGGGCGCGGTGGCTCACGCCTGTAATCCCAGCACTTGGGGAGGCCGAGATGGGCGGATCACAAGGTCAGGAGATCGAGACCACGGTGAAACCCCGTCTCTACTAAAAATACAAAAAATTAGCCGGGCGCGGTGGCGGGCGCCTGTAGTCCCAGCTACTCAGGAGGCTGAGGCAGGAGAATGGCGTAAACCCAGGAGGCGGAGCTTGCAGTGAGCCGAGATCGGGCCACTGCACTCCAGCCTGGGCGACAGAGCGAGACTCCGTCTCAAAAAACAAAACAAAACAAAACAAAACAAAAAAAACCAAAAATACAAAAATTAGTTGGGCATGGTGGCGGGCACCTGTACTCCCAGTTCCTAGGGAAACTGAGGCTGGCAGGCATCTGTAATCCCAGCTACTCGGGAAGCTGAGGCGGGAGAATCGCTTGAACCCGGGAGGCGGAGGTTGCAGTGGGCGGAGATCACGCCATTGCACTCCAGCCTGGGCAAAAGAAAGAAAGGAGAGAAAGAAAGAAGAAAAGAAAAGGAAAGGAAAGAAGGAAAGAAAGAAAGAGAAATAAATTTTTCCTGGCACATTTCCACCTGCTCCATTCTGGATGACTTGCTCTTCAGGCTTATCTCACAGCTGTTATCATAATATCTCTCTTTACAGCAGCATCTTGGGATTTCCATTACCTCTCTCTTTTGTTAGATCCCCTGCTTCATGGATCTCAAGGCGGTTCGTTCCTCACTCTCTTCTTCCTTTTGATGATGCATATCCTCCAAAACCTCCTATAAAGGGGTTACCGTAGAAATAAACTTTCTGAGACACTGCATGTCTGAAAATGTCTATTATACCCATATACTTAATTGATATTTTACTAAATAGAGATACAAAGAGATAGGTTGAAATAATTTTTCTCTCAGATTTTTAAAGGCACTGCTTTTTTTTTTTTTTTTTTTTTTTTTTTTTTTTTTTTTTTTTTTTGAGACAGAGTCTCACCTGGCTGTGTCGCCCAGGCTGGAGTGCGGCCGCGGGATCTCGGCTCATTGCAACCTCCACCTCCCGGGTTCAAGTGATTCTCCCGCCTCAGCCTCCAGAGTAGCTGAAATTACAGGCACCCGCCACCACGCCCGGCTAATTTTTTAAATGTTAGTAGAGATGGGGTTTCGCCATGTTGGCCAAGCTGGTTTTGAGAGAGGAGACCACTCCTCATATTGTCTTATACTTAATTTCTTGTTTGCTGAAAAAGTGGAGGTTGAAACAATGGGTAGAAGTAAAAATCACCGTCAGACAACCGGGCGCCACATTTCGGTCCTGGTTGCTAAAATTCAATCCCTGACCTCACCACTTGCGCTATCTATAAAATTCCAGGCATTGTATAAAAAAGCATTATGAAACTCCCTTTTCTGTTCTGTTTCGTTCTGATTACCGGTGCATACAGCCCCCAGTCACGTACCCCTCGCTTGCTCAATCGATCATGACCCACCCCCCCCACACCCACACACACAGACACACACAGCCCCTTTAGAATTGTGAGCCCTTAAGAGGGCCAGGAGTTACTTATTCCGGGAGCTCGGTTTCTAGGGCGTGATTTCTAGGACGTGAGTCGGCCGACGCTCCCCGCTGAATAAAGCTCTTATCTTCCACAATCGGTGTCTGAGGGATTTTGTCTAGGACTCCCCCTGCTACATTTTCAAACTCCTGACCTCAAGTGATCCGCCTCCCTCGGCTTTGCAAAGTGCCGGGATTTATTTTTATTTATTTATTTTTTTTGGAGACGGAGTCTCGCTCTGTCGCCCAGGCTGGAGTGCAGTGGCCGGATCTCAGCTCACTGCAAGCTCCGCCTCCCGGGTTTAAGCCATTCTCCTGCCTCAGCCTCCCGAGTAGCTGGGACTACAGGCGCCCGCCACCTCGCCCGGCTAGTTTTTTGTATTTTTTAGTAGAGACGGGGTTTCACTGTGTTAGCCAGGATGGTCTCGATCTCCTGACCTCGTGATCCGCCCGTCTCGGCCTCCCAAAGTGCTGGGATTACAGGCTTGAGCCACCGCGCCCGGCCAAAGTGCCGGGATTACAGGCGTGAGCCACCCGGCCCGGCCCTTGCTGTTTACTGTTTTCCATAGTCGTTTCTGAGAAAGAAAAAAGTAACCCTTTTCTGCTCTCAGCTAAAGCTGGTCTGACAAACACCTAGGCCATGATGTTCTCCGGTTAAAACTAAAAATTTCACAACACCAATATCAGACAAAGTTACCCTCTCACCAAGATGAAAGAAAGACTATTTCACAATCATATTTGAGCACAAACAGAGCACTGTTCAAACCACAATATAATCAAACATCCCACTTTCCCAGCTACTAACAGTGACTGTCAATTCTTTTTTTTTATTTTTTTGAGACGGAATCTTGCTCTGTCGCCAGGCTGGAGTGCAGTGGTGTGATCTCGGCTCACTGCAACCCCTGCCTCCCGGATTCAAGTGATTCTCCTGCTTCAACCTCCCGAGTAGCTGGGACTACAGGTGCCCGCCACTACACCCAGCTAATTTTTATATTTTTAGTAGAGACGGGGTTTCACCATATTGGCCAGGCTGGTCTCGAACTCCTGACCTTGTGAACCGCCTGCCTCTGTCTCCCAAAGTGTTGGGATTACAGGCGTGAACCACTGCGCCTGGCCTTTTTTTTTTTTTTTTTTTTTTTGAGACACAGTCCCTGTCGCCCAGTCTGGAGTACAGGGGCGTCATCACAGCTCACTGCAACCTCCGCCTCCTGGGTTCAAGCGATTCTCCTCCCTCAGCCTCTTAAGTAGCTGGGATTACAGGCATGCCCAACCATGCTCAGCTAACTTTTGTATTGACTGTTGATTCTTTACCAATTATGTGTTTAGTCCTGCAACCATTCCTCCCACTTTCTAGATAAAAATATCGAGATTCTCAAAGGAAGAATTGTCCCACAATTTCCCCATCGTGTTTGCTGTCTCCTCTGTTGCAATGAGCCAATATACTCAGGTTTGACTATAGGTTTGTTCCTGATGGTTGTAGACTAGAGCGCCTCCACATCGTAGAGAAGATGGATGCCATTCTGATTTTTTTTTTTCTTTTTCTTTTTTTTTTTTTTTGAGACAGAATTTTGTTCTTGTTGCCCAGGCTAGAGTGCAATGGGGCGGTCTCGGCTCACTGCAACCTCTGCCTCCCGAGTTCAAGTGATTCTCCTGCCTCAGCCTCCCGAGTAGCTGGGATTACAGGCGCCCGCCACCACACTCGGCTAATTGTGTGTGTGCGTGTGTGTGTGTGTGTGTGTGTGTTTAGTAGAGATGGGGTTTCACCATATTGGCCAGGCTGGTCTCGAACTCCTGACCTCAGGTAATCCACCCACCTCGGCCTCCCAAAGTGCTAGGATAACAGGCATGAGCCACCACGCCCAGCCCATTCTGATTCTTTGTTATTTGCCTTAAACTGTTCTCCCATCTCTCCTCCCAAAAGCTTATAGAATCTTCTACTTGTTCCTACTATTTTGAAACTTCGTGATCTATTTTCATCCACTATGCTGGGTACTCAGTGTGCTGTTTCAATATAGGAATTTATATTTCGGAGGTATCATTCCAAAGATGTTTATGCATATATAATTAAAGGTATATATTTCCTGCAACTACCATCACCCTTTTGATACACTTTTGCTGCATAATAAACCCTTCCAAGCTTATTTACTTAGAATAACAATAATTTATTATTTTTAGTTATTCTGTGAGTTGGCTTGGAAATTTTTCTGGTCCAAGCTGATTCATTTGGGGCTGGGTGGTCTAGGATGGCCTCACTCACACATCTGGGGTATGGCTGGATAGGTTGGAACAAGTGGGATGCATGGATCTTTTTCTTCATGTGATCTCTCCAGCAGGCTTGCTGGGGGGGGATCTTCAGATCATGGTCTCAGGATTTCAAGTGAAGGAAAAAGCAGGTAATCCCCCCATGTGCAAGCCTCTCTTCTGCCAGGTTTGCGAAGGCACCAACATTTGCCCAAAGCAAGTCACACAGCCAATCCCAGATTCAGACAGAGGAGAAATAGGCTCTCTTGAGAGAAGCTGCAAAATATAACCACCATTTTTTTTCTTTTCTTTTCTTTCTTTTTTTTTTTTTTTTTTTATTTGTTTGTTTGAGACGGAGTCCCGCTCTGTACCCCAGTCTGGAGTGCAGTGGCGCGATCTCGGCTCACTGCAAGCTCCGCCTTCCAGGTTCACGACATTATCCTGCCTCAGCCTCAGGCATCCGCCACCACGCCCGGCTAATTTTTTTGTATTTTAGTAGAGACGGTGTTTCACTGTGTTAGCCAGGATGGTCTGGATCTCCTGACCTCGTGATCTGCCCGCCTTGGCCTGCCAAAGAGCTGGGACTACAGGCATGAGCCACCGCGCGCAGTCATATGTTTCAATCTATCACAGTGTACCATTCTGGACTATCATTGGCTCCCTCATTTTCTTTCTCTTTTTTTTTTTTTTTGAGACGGAGTTTTGCTCTTATTGCCCAGTCTGGAGTGCAATGGCGCGATCTCAGCTCACCGCAACCTCTGCCTCCCAATTTCAAGCTATTCTCCTGCCTCAGCCTCCCTAGTAGCTGGGATTACAGGCATGCGCCACCACACACGGAAATTTTTTTTTTTTTTTTTGAGACAGAGTCTTGCTCTGTAGCCCAGGCTGGAGTGCGGTGGCCGGATCTCAGCTCACTGCAAGCTCCGCCTCCCGGGTTCACGCCATTCTCCGGCCTCAGCCTCCGGAGTAGCTGGGACTACAGGCGCCCGCCACCTCGCCCGGCTAGTTTTTTGTATTTCTTAGTAGAGACGGGGTTTCACCGTGTTAGCCAGGATGGTCTCGATCTCCTGACCTCGTGATCCACCCATCTCGGCCTCCCAAAGTGCTGGGATTACAGGCTTGAGCCACCGCGCCCGGCAAATTTTTTTATTTTTAGTAGAGACGGGGTTTCTCCATGTTGGTCAGGCTGGTCTCGAACTCCCGACCTCAGGTGATCCGCTCGCCTCGGCCTCGCAAAGTGCTGGGATTACAGGCGTGAGGCACCGCGCCTGACCTCTTATTTTTCTTTACAGCTAGCTGAACTGCATGTAATTGTACGGTTTTGCTGTCACTAATTTACCTCCAAACTGACGGACAGGTAGAATTTCCAATGTTTTTCTATGATTAAAAAAAAAAAAAAAAAAAAAGCTCCATGAATAACCTTGCACACGTGAGGTAGATCTGTAGGAAAAATTTCTAAATGTGGGTTGCTGAGGTTAAAAAAAAAAAAAAAAGAAAAAGAAAAAAAATTGCTTATTTATACCAAAGGTGTCAAAAAGAAAAAATCTGCTTGTGGGAAACATGATACAAGGTGGGTTTTTTTTGTTTGTTTTTCGGTTTTGTTTTGTTTTTTTTTTTTTTTTTGAGACGGAGTTTCGTTCTTATTGCCCAGTCTGGAGTGCAATGGTGCGATCTCAGTTCCCCGCAACCTCCGCCTCCCAGGTTCAAGCTATTCTCCTGCCTCAGCTTCCCTAGTAGCTGGGGTTACAGGCATGCGCCACAACGCCCGGCTAAGTTTGCATTTTTAGTAGAGACAGGGTTTCTTCTCGTTGATCAGGCTGGTCTCGAACTCCCGACCTCAGGTGATCCGCCCGCCTCGGCCTCACAAAGTGTTAGGATTACAGGCGGGAGCCACCGTGCCCGGCCATGACACAAATTTAAAAGAATAATTTTTAAACATCTTTTTTTGGTCAGGCGTGGTGGCTCACACCTGTAATCCCAGGACTTTGGGAGGCCAAAGTGGGTGGATCACCTGAGATCAGGAGTTTGAGACCAGCCTGGCCAATATGGTAAAACCCCATCTCTGCTAAAAATACAAAAAAAAAAAAAAAAAAAAGCCAGGGGTGGTGGTGTGCGCATGTGATCCCAACTACTCGGGAGACTGAGGTGGGAGAATGACTTGAATCTGGGAGGCCAAGGTTGTAGGCAGCCGAGATTGTGTCACTGCACTCCAGTCTGGGCGACACAGTGAGATTCAGTCTCCAAGAAAAAATGCTTTTTAATTTTATAGATATTGTCATAAGGCACCCTGTAGAACTTGTACCAATTTATCCTCTCATTCACAATGTATAGTAACCTCTCCACCGGGCGCGGTGGCTCACGCCTGTAATCTCAGTCCTTTGGGAGGCCGAGGCAAGCGGATCACGAGGTCAGGAGATCGAGACCATCCTGGCTAACACGGTGAAACCCCGTCTCTACTAAAAATACAAAAATTAGCCAGGTGTGGTGGTGAGCGCCTGTAATCCCAGCTACTCGGGAGGCTGAGGCAGGAGAATGGCGTGAATCCTGGAGGCGGAGCTGCTTGCAGTGAGCCGAGATCTAGCCACTACATTCCAGCCTGGGCGAAAGTGTGAGACTCCGTCTCAAAAAAAAAAAAAAAAAAAAAAAAAAAAAAAAAAAAAACCAACATAAACTTTAGAAAAATTTACTATTAGGTGGGACACAGTGGCTCAGGCTTGTAATCCCAACACTTTGGGAGGCTGAAGTGAGCATATCGAGTTCAGGAGTTCGAGACCACCCTAGGTAATACAGTGAGTCCTCATCTCTACAAAAAGTTAAAAAATCGGCCAAGCATGATGGCAAGCGCCTGTAGTCCCAGCTACTTGGGAGGCTAAGGTGGGAGGATCGGCTGAACCTGAGGGAGGTGGAGGTTGCAGTGAGCCAAGATCATGCTACTGCACTCCAGGTTGGGTAACAGAGCGAGATGCTGTCTCAAAAAAAAAAAAAAAACAAAACAAAACAAAAAAAAAACAAACAAAAGAATAGAATTCCTTGGATATTTCTGCTTGATACTTTACTTTTGAACTTTATAATCATATTGTCTAGTTTGAATAAAAAAGAAAAAATTCTTTGGACAGTTTATGAAAACCATGTTAAATTCAGACACAAAGTAAAGGAGAGGCTCTGTCTTCATGATGTTGAGTCTCCTATCCAAGAACATGATATACCTCGGTTAATAGGGAAGGAGGCTGCCCTACTGCAGTGGTTCCCAAACTTGAACATTCCAAATTACCTAGAGAGCTTGTTAAGTCACAGATTATTGGAGCCACCCTGGGGGTTTCTGATTCAATAGGTCTAAGGTGGCACTCAACAGTTTGCATTTGTCTCAAGTTTCCAGGTGATACTGAAGATGCTTGTCCTGGGACTACACTTTGAGAATAACTCGTCATTTTGGAGATGGTTGGTGGACTATATGTGAGACTAAAGCATATTTATACTCTTAAAAAATAAAAAGTACTGGTAAATGATCCTTAGGGAAAGGAGGTGAAAGATCTGTACGAGGAATTAAAAATGAATGTTCAGGCCGGGAGAGGTGCCTCATGCCTGTAATCCCAGCACTTTAGGAGGCCGACGCAGGCAGATCACCTGAGGTCAGGAGTTCAAGACCAGCCTGGCCAACATAGTGAACCCTTGTCTCTACTAAAAGCACAAAAATTAGCTGAGCGTGATGGTGGGCGCCTGTAATCCCAGCTACTCAGGAGGCTGAGGCAGGAGAATCGCTTGAACCCGGGAGGCGGAGGTTGCAGTGAGCTGAAATCCGGCCACTGCACTCCAGCCTGGGCGACAGAGCGAGACTTTGTCCCAAAAAAAAAAAAAAATTGGAGTGTCTCTTGAATTGAATGGTGCCAATCTTGGCTTCCACCCACCTGGCAAACCAACTTAACCTACTCCAGCCAAAGCAACAGTTAAAGATAATTTAGCAGGAACAAATGTAAGGCAAACAACTCCAAGGCAAACAACTCCAGGCTTTCGGGAATAGAAAAAAGTTCTCCAGTGGATCAATAACTAATTCAAAGTAGTGGGCCCAGCACTCTGGAGTGGCAGCCTATACTCATCAAATAAGACTGCAACTGTAAACTCCCTACTCGCTGCCCTACCCGTTTGTCTTTGCTCCTCCTTTTCTTTGCTCTTCCGCTTCTCTCCTCCGCCTCCTCAACTTCTTATCTAGAGCCCTCTCCTCTCTTTCCTGACCTTCCTAAACTGGTTGTATTTTACAGACCTTTGCGGCTGATGAAGGCTTCAAAACCTAAAAAGCAAACAGATGCTCCCTAACACCTAGCTGAGAATATTTTAACTCACTACAAAGGCCTTTCAAAACCCCATTCAAAATTTCCCACCAACAAAAAGAGAACCAGTATTTCCCTCTGGAGCCGTCCTAAGGCTGTTCTCCGTGGAGCACTGTCAGAGTGGTTTAGGACTCTCCTCAGAGATGCTCAGCTTGTCTGCCTTTGCCCAGTTGAGAAACCCATCGTGGATTAGAAGTACGTGGTCACTACAGACACTAGAATCCCCAGATTCCTCTTTTCTTTTTTTTTTTTTTTTTTTTTGAGACAGAGTGCAATGGCCTGGTCTCGGCTTACCGCAACCTCCGCCTCCCAGGTTCAAGCAATTCTCCTGCCTCTGCCTCCCGAGTAGCTAGGATTACAGGCATGCACCACCACGCCCGGCTAATTTTGTATTTTTAGTAGAGACGGGGTTTCTCCATGTTGAGGCTGGTCTCGAACTCCTGACCTCAGGTGATCCGCCCGCCTTGGCTTCCCAAAGTACTGGGATTACAGGCGTGAGCCACCGCGCCTGGCCCAGATTCCTGTTTTCTTGATGAATTTGGGGTGAATGGAGACGATTTCTGGAGTCAGTTACCATATAAGGACAGTAGCCGCTGTGGCGATTTAGAACTTCATGTTTCTATGGTAGCAAACCGAGAGGGTTAAATAAAATCGCAGCGCCCAACGTGGGGCTCGAACCCACGACCCTGAGATTAAGAGTCTCATGCTCTACCGACTGAGCTAGCCGGGCAACCGTTAGCTCATGCTTCCTATATGAAATCATTTTCCACTGATGTAGAGGTTGTATGATCTAATTGTATATTATTTCCTGTGAAAGAAGTTTCAGGACCTAGGACTGGTGGACACGGCAATAGCATTTTCATGATAGCTTTTTGCCACGGAGGAATCCGAGGTTTAGAGAGCGATGGGGGCTGCAGACAGCCAGGAAGGCTCGCGGAAGACTCGGGAATCACGAGTCCTGTCTGAAACCTTAGTGTTTCCGCAGATTCCTTCCACTGAGGGAACCTCCTCACCGACTTCAGAGGAGGGTGCGAAAGAGCCCGAGGAAACTCAGATGAGAGGTGCAAAGACCTCTCTGCAAAGCATTTTAGTTCTCCATCCTGGAAGAGGCACTGAGTTCCAGAGTCACCAGGGAAGGGTCCTCTCCTCTGCTCAGGTGAAGGCCGAAAGAACAGCCGTGGTCCCAGCTCCGTGGGCCTCCATACTGCTCTAAAGCTTCCCGCCTGGGCTGCCTAGCGCCTTGGTGGGCGAGCCGCAGTGTGAGCCAACTGGAACTATTGTTGTTTGAGACAGAGTCCCGCTCTGTTGCCCAGGCTGGAGTGCAGTGGCGAGATCATAGTTCATTGCAGCCTCTACTTCCCGGGCTCAAGCGATGCTCCCACCTCACCCTCCCTAAGTAGCTGGGACCAAAAGCGCCCGCCACCATCTTTAAAAAAATTTTTTTCTAAGCGTGCGTGGAGGCGTCTCAAGCTGGTCGCGAACTTCTGGGTTCCAGGGATTCTCCCGCCTCCGAGACTTCACAAAGCTGCTGGGATTACCTAATGGCGGGAGCCACCACGTCGGCCTGGAGCTATTGTTATTCACCGAATTTGTGGGCTGCACTTCCGCGGAGATGCCTTAAGCAAAAGCAGAATTACAAGCATGTAACTCTTTTAAAAGTGCTGATTTAAAAAAAAAAGAAAAAAGAAAGGCCACCAAAACAAGTTAGGAGTAACGTGCCGTGACTCGGATTCGAACCGAGGTTGCTGCGGCCACAACGCAGAGTACTAACCACTATACGATCACGGCGAGCCACCAGCAAGGCGGCGCGCTGTAGCTGGATTTAATACCTCTTGAAAGAGGAATGGCTGTTTCGTGCTACTATTTGGCAGGTGCGTGAGGTCCACATCAATCAATTCCAAACTTTTCCATTCTGCAACCTCGAAGCTCCAACACCCGAATCAGTTCTCAGACGCTAAATCCCTTGATGATAGCTGTAGCACCACCCGCTCCGCCGGGCGGCGGCGGGCCCAGGTCCTGACTAGAAAGCAGAAAGCGTCAGCTGCAACCAGGGACCACGTCGCCTCTCGCCTCTCCGCCTCCATTCCCCTCTTTCCCCTCCAAAGAATCAATCAAGCCCAGGGATGCGAGGGGCAGCCTCGAAGGATTTTACAAATTACATCTGCAGCCTGTACCATGGAATTGAGGTTTCTCTTCCCAGAATGGTGGAAGCGGAAGAAAAACGGAGCTAAGTGAGCTGGGGAGGGGATGAGAGCCCCGTCTTAATTATTTCTTGTTTCCATCACAGGCACAAGAAGCGCTGCGTACTCTCTCGCGGGCATTGTGGGAGCTTGTGCTGACTACCTCATCTTCACTCATCAGTATATCAGAGCCACCTCTGCAGATTCAGAAAAACAAACCCAACCAGCCTCTATTTCAGACACTAACCTAGACCCCTAGAAGGAGAGTTATTGTTAACTCAGGCGACGCTGGCGGCCGAACCCATCAGATGGGCTTGGCTCGCACGTGCAGTTATCAAAATACAGATGTTTGCTGTGGGAGGGACAGACCATACTGGTGCAGAGGCAGGACACAAAAGTTGTCAAAAGCTCTTTTCCTCTGTTCCCTGCTTTGCTCGGTTTCCAGGCCTACTCAGTCTAAAAAGCTGAGAGGAAAAAGACCAAACCTGCGTTGGCCGGGAATCGAACCCGGGTCAACTGCTTGGAAGGCAGCTATGCTCACCACTATACCACCAACGCTTTTGAAATGAAACTCCTTCCTTTATTTATGAGAACTAAATAACCAGGTTTGGGTTTCCCGTTTATTTCTGGACTAAGAAATTTAGACTGCAGGAAAAACCTACAAGAGGAAAATTAAAAGGAAGCTCTCTAGAATTTCTCCCATTGAAAATTCTGTGGTAGTATCTTGTTTCACAGCTTTAAGAAAAGTCAATTCTAGTTTCCTGGGCATTTATTCCACACATGGGCAAAATTACATATGTACAAGACCATATACGACAACATTTTTTTTTTTTTTTTTCCAAATAGCAAAGAGCTAGAAATAACCTAAGTGTCTATAGTAGGAAGCTGGCTAAACTAATTACGGAAAATCCATACAACGGAATGCTATATGCCAGAAGAAAGAATAAGGAAGTTCTTCATGTCTAATCTGTAAGTACTTCTAAAATATACTGTTAAATGGAAAAGGCAAAGTGCAGAAAGTATGTATCGATTACTTCCATTTGTACAAGGGGGAGAGAATGTTTAAATATATATATATATATATGCATGTACTTGCATTTGCATAAAACATCTCTAACATTATAATTAAGAAACTTAACAGCGGTTACATCATTAGAGAGAAAATAAATGGTAGAGGTTAAAGTCAGGTTTATCAGTCTGTCCTTTTGCATATTTGAATCCTAAACCATGTAAATATATGACCTTTTCGAAAATTCAGTAATTAAATGGAAAGAAAATACGTTACTGAAGGATATTTATTTCCACTGCAAAGTGTTAGAAATATATTGTTAACCTTAAAAATAGCTGGTGTTGGCCGAGTATGGTAGCTCATGCCTATAATCCCGTCACTTTGGAAGGCAGAAGAGGGTGGATCACCTGAGGTCAGGAGTTCGAGACCGGCCTGACCAATATGGTGAACCCCGTCTCTACTACAAATACAAAATTAGCCGGGCGTGGTAGCGCAGGCCTGTAATCCCACCTACTTGGGAGGCTAAGGCTGGAGAATCGCTTGAATCCGGGAGGCGGAGCTTGCAGTGAGCCGAGATCGCGCCACTGCACTCTAGCCTGGGACAAAGACAGCGAAACTCCGTCTCAACAACAACAAAAACAGCTGGAGATAAAATAGTACGTATAGCATACATCCACGTTGTTTCAAAATCTAGATATTAAGAGTGGTCTTTAGGTGATAGAATTGTGAGCGATTTATTTGTATTTTTTTACATTTTCTGTATTTCAGATTTTAGTGGGATGGGGGAGATTGACTAGCAGATAACGTTTATTTAAAAGATCCTGAGGGAAAAGCAGAAAAAGAAGTAAATCGTTCCTTCCCTGACCGGGAATCGAACCCGGGCCGCGGCGGTGAGAGCGCCGAATCCTAACCACTAGACCACCAGGGAAGCTGTTAAAGCGTTTCTGTTACAAATATATGATTCTACTAAGTGCTGTGGTTCATGCCTGTAACTCCTGAAACACTGAGGTCAAAGTGGCCAGATTGCTTCAGTTCACGAGTTCGAGACCAGCCTGGGCAAAGTGGCAAACCCGGGCTCCATCGCATCGAAAGCACAAAAAAAGTAGCCGGGCTTGGTGGCGCTTGCCTGTAGTCCCATCCACTCGGGAGGCCCGATCGCTCTAGGCAGAGGTTGCAGTGAGCCGTGATCGCGCCACTACACTGCAGCTTGATGACAGGGCTAGATCCTTCCTTAAAAAAAAAAAAAAAATTATATGATTCTAACTAAACGTTTATTTCCACTTATTCTTTTACATATTATTTTTCACTGCCTAGATTCTGAGATACTTCCATACTGGGCCTTTCCTATGTTGGGGCTTCTTCCCGGTACTTCTTTCCTGGAGTAGAAAACACTGTGAAAGAATTCTCCAGCCCGGCTCTCAGAGCCTAGGGAGCATCGCGTACACGTGATTACAGTCTCCAAGACCAGAGAAGAACGTCCGGAGAGAAGAGGGTGAGACAGAGAGGAAGCTCACCTCCTTGTAGTTGCAGTGATTTCCTGAATTGTGACCATTAGAAAAGTAGAGACCCAGCTACGTCTTTGCCAAAAACAACCAGGAACTTTTACTTAAGGAATATAAAGGACGTCATGAGAGTAACACTAGGAGATCCTGGGCACACTGTACCTTTTTTTCATGTCGTGTGAATTGTAGGCCAAACTGTTAAAACAAATATTACTGACAAGTGAAAATCACTCGGCCAACAGGTACTTGGTGCTCAGCAGGATCTGAGCTCAACTCACTAGTGGGAGACTAAGAGAAGCTCAGGGTCTTGAACCTTTAAAACTCACGAGGTCACGGGCGCGGTGGCTCACGCCTGTAATCCCAGCACTTTGGGAGGCCGAGGCGAGCAGATCACCAGGTCAAGAGATTGAGATCATTCTGGCCAACATGGTGAAACCCCGTCTCTACTAAAAATACAAAAAATAGCCAGGCGTGGTGGCGAGTGCCTGTAGTCCCAGCTACTCGGGAGGCTGAGGCAGGAGAATCACTTGAACCCGGGAGGCGGAGGTTGCAGTGAACAGAGATTGCACCATTGCACTCCAGCCTGGGCAACAAGAGTGAAACTTCGTCTCAAAAAAAAAAAAAAAAAAAAAAAAAAAAAAAAAAGCCGGGCGCGGTGGCTCAAGCCTGTAATCCCAGCACTTTGGGAGGCTGAGACGGGCGGATCACAAGGTCAGGAGATCGAGACCATCCTGGCTAACACGGTGAAACCCCGTCTCTACTAAAAAATACAAAAAACTAGCCGGGCGAGGTGGCGGGCGCCTGTGGTCCCAGCTACTCCGGAGGCTGAGGCAGGAGAATGGCGTAAACCCGGGAGGCGGAGCTTGCAGTGAGCTGAGATCCGGCCACTGCACTCCAGCCTGGGCGACAGAGCCAGACTCAGTCTCAAAAACAAAAACAAAACAAAAAACAAAACAAAACAAAAAAAACCATGAGGAAGCCAGGCGCGGTGGCTCAGACACCTGTAATCCCAGAACTTTGGGAGGCTGAGGCAGGCGGATCACCTGAGGTCAGAAGTTCGAGACCATCCGGGCGTGGTGGCTCACGCCTGTAATCCCAGCACTTTGGGAGGCCGAGGTGGGCGGATCACAAGGTCAGGAGATCGAGACCATGGTGAAACCCCGTCTCTACTAAAAATAGAAAAAATTGCCGGGCGCGGTGGCTCAAGCCTGTAATCCCAGCACTTTGGGAGGCCGAGGCGGGTGGATCACGAGGTCAGGAGATCGAGACTATCCTGGCTAACATGGTGAAACCCCGTCTCTACTAAAAATACAAAAAACTAGCCGGGCGTGGTGGCGGGCGCCTGTAGTCTCAGCTACTTGGGAGGGTGAGGTGGGAGAATGGCGTGAACCCGGGAGGCGGAGCTTGCAGTGAGCCGAGATCGCGCCACTGCACTCCAGCCTGGGCGACAGAGCGAGACTCCGTCTCAAAAAAAAAAAAAAAAAAGAAGTTCGAGACCAACCTGGCCAACAAGGTGAAATCCTGTCTCCACTAAAAATACAAAATTAGCCAGGCATGGTGTCGCCCGCCTGTAATCCCAGCTACTCCGGAGGCTAAGGCAGGAGCATCGCTTTAACCCGGGAGGCAGAGGTTGCAGTGAGCTGAGATGGCGTCATTGCACCCAGCCTGGGCGACAAGAGCAACACAAAATAAAAATTGCGAGGAAGGAAAAGAGGGAGTGAAGAGAAAGAAAACTGGGGTGCATGCGTTAATGTGTTGCAAATTAACTTCATGAGCGAGAAAAGAAAGCAAATGCGGGCTGGATACGGTGGCTCAAGCTTGTAATCCCAGCACTTTGGGAGGCTGAGGCGGGTGGATTGCTTTGAGCTCAGGAGTTTGCAATCAGTCTGGGAAACAGG
Source organism: Macaca mulatta (assembly GCF_049350105.2). NCBI lineage: Eukaryota > Metazoa > Chordata > Mammalia > Primates > Cercopithecidae > Macaca > Macaca mulatta. The sequence continues at coordinate 119,265,590 of NC_133406.1, forward strand.
GTGAAATCCTGTCTGTACCAAAAATACAACAACAACAACAACAACAATAATAATAATAATAATAATAAAGAAAAAAATCTTAGTGAATTGTGTTCACTATATTGTACTTTCAGTTTTTCTGTAAGCTTGAAGTTTTAAAAAAATAAAAGGTTGAGGAAAAATGAAACAATTAAAAGCCTCCCCTTCAGGTCTTTTTTGGTCAGATGACCCCAAGTGATGAATTCTGTGCCCATGAGTTCAAGCAGAAATTTTTAAAAGCAACCCCACTCCTCAAACACACTCTTACATCAGAAAATACTTTTGATAATGAATTTAAAAATTGAAAGATTGAATCATCACTGACGTGTGTATATCAGCAGGGCCTGACAGAAAAAAAAAAATGGATGGTGAGATATGGAGTTTGGGGGGATTCTGGTAGTTGTTGTTTTGAGACATGGTCCCACTTTGTTGCCCAGACTGTAGTGCAGTGGTGAGCTCCTACCTCAGCCTCCTGAGTAGCTGGGACTACAGGTTCCAACCACCACACCCAGCTAATTTTGTGTGTGTGGTAGCAGAGATACTAGGCCTCACCGTATTGCCCAGGCTGGTCTCAAACTCCTGGGCTTACACGATCCTCCCACCTCCGCCTCCCAAAGTGCTGGGATTACAGGTATAAACCACCAAGCCTGGTCTTGTTTTGCTTTTGAAATATCAATGTCTGGCCGGGCGCGGTGGCTCACACCTGTAATCCCAGCACTTTGGGAGGCTGAGGTGGGCGGATCACGAGGTCAGGAGATCGAGACCATAGTGAAACCCTGTCTCTACTAAAAATACAAAAAATTAGCCGGGCGCGGTGGCGGGCGCCTGTAGTCCCAGCTACTCGGGAGGCTGAGGCAGGAGAATGGCGTGAACCCGGGAGGCAGAGCTTGCAGTGAGCTGAGATCCGGCCACTGCACTCCAGCCTGGGCGACAGAGCGAGACTCCGTCTCAAAAAAAAAAAAAAAAAAAAAAAAAAGAAATATCAATGTTAAAACGTTAAGAAACATTGTTTAAATCTTCCACTCATCCAGTCTCCATAAGAAACATTGTTTAAATCTTCCACTCATCCAGTCTCCACCTTTCTATAGGTTTAAATGCCATAAATTAGGAAGACAAGTAACTAAATGCTAGACATTTATTTTCACAAAGACAACAAGAATACTGTTGTGTCACCAAGGAGCCTAACAGAGCCCACTTCCTTTTACCCTAGCAGTTTTCACTGGACAAAGGCTGAAAAACAAAAAGCATCTAACCTTCAAAACAACATCTTGGGATCTCACCCAGGGTGGGGACAAGGTAGCAGAATTTATTTTTCTATGTTGCAGAGGAAGTCAGCCTCCTGTTTTGGTCAACAGTACTTTTTCATCAATTATTCTGCCACCTGCTGGTAATTTTTTGTTAAGAAAGGAGGGAGGAAGAAAACTATGAGCTATGGGAGCTAGCCACTTGTCTCAACATGAAAGCACCAGAAAGAATCTCGTCAAAGCACCAAGACAGGATTAAGCCTCCTCCTCTTGCCAGCAATAATGGTGGATGAGGAAGGAGTGTGATTCATTCACTTCACTCTGAGTTCTATTTTCCTTTTTTTTTTTTTTTTTTTTTAAGACAGAGTCTTGCTCTGTCGCCCAGGCTGAAGTGCAGTGGCGTGATCTCAGCTCACTGCAACCTCCACCCCTGGGTTAAAGCGATTCTCCTGCCTCAGCCTCCCAAGTAGCTGGGACTACAGATGCCCATCACCACGCCCAGCTAATTTTTGTATTTTTAGTAGAGACGGGGTTCCACCATATTGGCCAGGCTGGTCTCAAACTCCTGACCTCAGGTGATCTGCCAGCCTCAGCCTCCCAAAGTGCTGGGATTACAGGCATGAGCCACTGCCCCTGGCCTGTTTTCCTTTTTAAAAACATTTACAGATCATGTGCCAGACTAGGTATTGAAAATATAAAAATACACCTAGGCTGGGCGTGGTGATGGGCATATGAACAAGTGAATAAAAGAGAATGGATCAGGGAGGATTGAGTAGATGTGATCTTCCCTAGTCCTCCTCCCTGGACATTATATATAAAACAACCCTAAGAAGACTGAAATGTGGAGAGAAGGAGGTAGACCAGTTAGGAGCCCCAGAAACAAAGGCAGGACACAATGCTGATTTCTGTGGACTTTCTTTTTGCCTCATATACCCCATACTTGGAGCTGAAGGAATCAGCAACCTGGAAATCTCAATAGGAGCAGCCTAAAAAATCCCTAACAAAAGTTTGTTATCTCTAGCCAAAGGATTAGGAATAAGGCAGTCTAGCAAAACAGAAAACTTTTAGACAATAATTGCTCTATTCCAGCCAAATGCAGAAACAAACTGTGGCTTGTCCTCTCCTATTCCGGCAAAGACTGAATGGGCTGCCTAGACTTCTACCACCAGCAAGTATATCAGGAGTCATCCCTTCCCTTTCCTGTTGGGGTGGTAGCAGAAGAAACTTAATAGAGAGTCAGGATTTTCACCCAAACTCAGTGAGTGGTAATGAGGCTACCCCCTAAGGAAAGAATAAGTGAGCTGAAAGAACAGTAGAAATTACTCAATCTGGACAAGGCACAATGGCTCATGCCTGTAATCCCACCACTTTGGGACACTGAAGCAGGCAGATCACTTGAGGCCAGGAGTTCAAGACCAGGCTAGCCAACATGGCGAAACCCCATCTCTACTAAAAATCCAAGAAAAATTAGCCGGGCATGGTGGCACACACGTATAATCCCAGCTACTTGGGAGGCTGAGGCTTGAACCTGGGAGGCAGAGGTTGTAGTAAGCAAAGATCGTGCCAGTGCACCCCAGCCTGGGCAACACAGTAAGACCCTGTTTCAAAAACAAAACAAAACAAAACTCAATCTGAAAAACAAACAAAATAGACTGGGGGAAAAAATGAGCCGAGAGCCTCAGGGACCTGTGAGATTATAACAAAAGCTTTAGGCTGGGCACAGTAGCTCATGCCTGTAATCCTAGCACTTTGGGAGGCCAAGGTGGGGGGATCACGAGGTCAAGAGATCAAGACAATCCTGGCCAACATGGTGAAACCCCATCTCTACTAAAAATACAAAAAATAGCTAGGCGTGGTGGCGCGTGCCTGTAGTCCCAGCTTCTGGGGAGTCTGAGGCAGGAGAATCACTTGAACCTGGGAGGCGGATGTTGCAGTGAGCCAAGATCGTGCCACTGCACTCCAGCCTGGTGAAAGAGCGAGACTCAGTCTCCAAAAAAAAAAAAAAAAAAAAAAAAAGATTTAACATTTGCATCAGCAAATTCCTGGAAGGAGAAGAGGAAGAGAACATGACAAAAAAAGTACCAAAGGATTTGGTACAGGGATAAACTTACAAATTCAAGAAGCTGAATGAACTCCTAACAGGATAAATCCAAACTACTTCAGGCCAAGGCACATTGTAATAGTTTGGATGTTTGTCCCCTCCAAAACTTATGTTGATATTTGATCCCCAATATTGGAAGTGGGGCCAAACGGGAGGTATTTGGGTCATCAGGGTGGATCCCTCATGAATAGATTAATGCCCTCCCTCACGGACAAATGAGTTCTCACTTTTAGTTCTTGCAAGGACTGGTTGTTAAAAAGAGCATGTCATCTACCTCTTCTCTTTCCTCTTCTCTTGCCATTGATCTCTGCCCAAACCAACTTCTCTTCACCTTCCACTACGGTTGGGAGCAATCTGAGGCCCTCACCAAATATAGATGCCCAATCTTGAACTTTCCAGCCATCAGAATCATGACCCAAATAAACCATTTTTCTTTATAAATTACCCAGCCTCAGGTATTCCTTTATAGTAACACTAAATGAACTAAGACACATATCATAGTCAAACTGCTGAAAGCTAAAGACAAAGAAAAAATATTGAATGCAGTGAGGGGAAAGCAATTTGAATAAAAGCAGATTTCTTTCTCTTTTTCTTTTTAATTTTGTTGTTTTGTTGGGTTTTCTCCCATGTTCAACCAAGTTAGAAAGACAATTTCTCATCAGAAGTCATGGAGGCCAGAGGGAAGTGGCACAAAATTGTTCAAGTGTTGTGGGAAAAGACTGTCAATTCAGATTGCTATATCCAGTGAAAACATCCTTTAAAAATGAAGGGGGTGGCCGGGCGCGGTGGCTCAAGCCTGTAATCCCAGCACTTTGGGAGGCCGAGACGGGCGGATCACGAGGTCAGGAGATCGAGACCATCCTGGCTAACACGGTGAAACCCCGTCTCTACTAAAAAATACAAAAAACTAGCCGGGCGAGGTGGCGGGCGCCTGTAGTCCCAGCTACTCGGGAGGCTGAGGCAGGAGAATGGCGTAAACCCGGGAGGTGGAGCTTGCAGTGAGCCGAGATCGCGCCACTGCACTCCAGCCTGGGTGACAGAGCCAGACTCCGTCTCAAAAAAAAAAAAAAAATGAAGGGGGTATGATTCAACAAAAAAAAGACAAATAACCCAATGAAAAAATAAATATGTGAAAAAATGCTCAATGTCAGCTGGGTGCAGTGGCTCACGCCTGTAATCCCAGCACTATGGGAGGCCAAGATGGGCAGATCACATGAGGTCAGGAGTTCAAGACCAGCCTGGCCAACATGGTGAAACTATAATAAAAATACAGAAATTAGCTGGTGTAGTGGCACACACCTGTAGTCCCAGTTACTCAGGACGCTGAGGCAGGATAATTGCTTGAACGCGGGAGGCGGAAGTTGCAATGAGCCGAGATTGTGCTACTGCACTCCAGCTTGGGGGACAGAGTAAGACTCAGCCTCAAAAAAAAAAAAAAAGAAAAAAAAAAGAGTCATTAGAGAAATGCAAATAAAATCACAATAAGATACCGCTTCACCACCAGGATGGCTATAATTTTTTTAAATGGAAAATAACAAGTGTTAGGATAAGGAGACATTCAAATCCTCTTGTATTGCTGGTGGGAATGTAAAATGGCACACCTGCTGTGAAAAACAGTTTGGCTGTTCCTCAATAAGCTAAACATAGAACTAAATATAGAATATAGAACTAAATATAGAATATGACTCAGTAATTTCACTTAGGTATATACCCCAAAGAACTGAAAACAAGCACTTAAAAAAATACTTGTACATGCACGTTGATAGCAGCACTATTTATAACAGTCAAAAAGTGGAAACAATCCAAATTCCATTAATAGATGAATGGCTAAATAAACTGTGGTATATAAATACAATGGCATATTATTCAGACATAAGAAGGAAGGAAGGATTGATACATACTACAACTTGTATAAGCCTCAAAACATTATGCTCAAGAAGGCAGACACGCCGGGCATGGTGGCTCACACCTGTAATGCCAGCTCTTTGGGAGGCTGAAACAGGTGGATCACGAGGTCAGGAGATCAAGCCCATCCTGGCCAACATGGTGAAACCCCATCTCTACTAAAAATATGAAAAAAAAAAAAATAGCTGGGTGTACTGGCGCGTGCCTATAGTCCCAGCTACTCTAGAGGCTGAGGCAGGAGAATCGCTTGAACCCGGGAAGCAGAGGTTGCAGTGAGCCGAGATTGTGCCACTGCATTCCAGCCTGGCCACAGAGCAAGACTCCGTCTCAAAAAAAAAAAAAAGCCAGACACAAAAGGTCAAAGTTATACACAAAATATATAGTGTATAATTCCATTTATATGAAGGTCCAGAACAGGTATTAATAAATCTAGAGAGACAGAAAGCAGACTGGTGATGGCCAGAGGCTGAGGACTGACTGGCTAATGGGTACAGGATTTCCTTTCGGGGTGATGAAAATGTTATGGAACTAGAGAGAGGTGATGGTTTGATGGTTGCACAACATTTTCTTTTCTTTCTGTCTTTTTTTTTTCTTTTTCTTTTTTTTTGAGACAGAGTCTGGCTCTTGTCACCCAGCCTGGAGTGCAGTGGCACGATCTCAGCTCACTGCAAACTCTGCCTCCTGCAACCTCTGCCTCCTGGGTTCAAGTGATTCTCCTGCCTCAGCCTCCCGAATAGCTGGAATTACAGGCACACGCCGCCACCTCACCTGGCTAATTTTTCATATTCTTAGTAGAGATGAGGTTTTGCTATGTTGGCCAGGCTGGTCTTGAACTCCTGATCTCAGGGGATCCGCCTGGCTCAGCCTCCCAACGTGCTGGGATTACAGCCATGAGCCACCGCGCCCAGCAGACAAAATTTTCAATGTACTAAGCGCCACTGAATTGTACACATTAAAATACTTAAAATTGTGAACTTTATGTTGTATATTACCACAATAAAAAAATAATGAAGGGGGCCAGGTGCCGTGGCTCATATCTGTAATCCTAGCACTTTGGGAGGCCGAGGCGGGCGGCTGGGAGGTGGAGGTTGCAGTGAGCTGAGATCATGCTACTGCACTCTAGCCTGGGCAACACTGAGTGAGTTAAACTCTGTCTAAACAAAACAAAACAAAACAAAACAAAACAAAAAAGAAGGGAAAATCCTAGCAGGATTTTCTACAGATACAGACAAGATTATTATTATTATTATTATTATTATTATCATTATTATTTCTTTTGAGATGAGGTTTCACTCTGTCACCCAGGTGGAGTGCAGTGGCGAGATCTCAGCTCACCACAGTCTCTACTGCCCAGGCTCAAGCGATCCTCCCCGCTCAGTCTCCAGAGTAGCTGGGACCACAGGCGCATGCCATCACACCCAGCTAATTTTTTTTGTATTTTTGGTAGAGACAAGATTTCACCATGTTGCCCAGGCTGGTCTTGAACTCCGGAGCTCAGGCGATCCACCCACCTCGGCCTCCCAAAGTGCTGGGATTACAGCATGAGCCACCACCTTGTTTTAAAAATCTGTAACTTTAAGACAAGAGACCGGGCGCGGTGGCTTATGCCTGTAATCCCAGCACTTTGGGAGGTGGAGGCAGGAGGATCACGAGGTCAGGAGATAGAGACCATCCTGGCGAACACTGTGAAACCCTGTCTCTATTAAAAATACAAAAAATTAGCTGGGCGTGGTGGCGGGCGCCTGTAGTCCCAGCTACTCGGGAGGCTGTGGCAGGAGAATGGCGTGAACCCAGGAGGCGGAGCTTGCAGTGAGCCGAGATCGCACCATTGCACTCCAGCCTGGGCAACAGAGCAAGACTCCGTCTCAAAAAAAAAAAAAAAAAAAAGAATAGATTATTCTAAAAGTTTTATCAAAGGCAAAGAACGGGACATAGCTAAAACAATTTTTACAAAGAATTAAATGAGGCCGGGCGGTGGCTCACACCTGTAATCCCAGCACTTTGGGAGGCTGAGGCAGGCAGATCAGTTGAGGTCAGGAGTTTGAGACCAGCCTGGCCAACATGGCGAAACCTCGTTTCTACTAAAAATACAAAAATTAGCCAGGCGTGGTGGTGTGTGCCTGTAATCCCAGCTTACTAGGCAGGCTGAGGCAGGAGAATCACCTGAGCCCCAGGCACGGAGGTTGCAGTGAGTTGAGATCATGCCACTGAACTCCAGCCTGGGCAACAGAGCGAGGCTGTCTCAAAAAAAAAAAAGAAAAGAAAAAGAAGAGAAAAAGAATTACATGAATTAAAGACTGTGTGGTATTGGCAGAGGGCTAAATATACAGATCAATGAAACAATATAGAAAACCCAGTAGTAGACCCACACAAATATACCCAGCTGATTTTTCTTCTTCTTTTTTTTTTTTTTTTTTGAGACAGGGGCTCACTCTGTTGCCCATGCTGGAGTGCAACGGTGCAATCATAGTTCACTGCAGCCTTGAACTCCTGGGCTCAAGCAATCCTCCTGTCTCAGCATAGCAGGCTAATTTATTTATTATTTTCCTGAAACAGAGTTTTGCTCATGTCGCCCAGGCTGGAGTGCAATGGCGCAATCTCAGCTCATGGTAACCTCTGCCTCCCAGGTTCAAGCAATTCTCCTGACTCAGCCTCCTGAGTAGCTGGGATTACACGCGCATGCCATCAGGCCCGGCTAATTTTTGTATTTTTAGTAGGGACTGGGTTGGGCCATGTTGGCCAGGCTGGTCTCGAACTTCTGACCTCAGGTGATCTGACCGTCTCAGCCTCCCAAAGTGTTGGGATTACAGGTGTGAGCCACTGAGCCCAGCAAATTTTTAAATATTTTATAGAGACAGGGGTCTCACTATGTTGTCCAGTCTGGTCTCCCTGCCTCAAGTGATCCTCCTGCTTTGGCCTCACAAAGTGCTAGGACTGTAAACATGAGCCACCATACCTGGCCTCCAACTGCTTTTTTTTTTTTTTTTTTTTTTTTAAGGTACAAAAGCATTCAAAGGCAGAAAGAGCTTTTTCAACATGTATTGTTGAATAAACTGGACATCCATAGGGGAAAAAAACCGACAAAATAAAACACAAAACCTCAACCTAAGTTTCATACCTTAATATCTTATACCAAAACTAACTCAAAATGGATCACCAACTTAAATGCTAAATGTAAAATCTTTAGAAGAAAACATAGGAGAAAATCTGCATGATCTAGGGTATACAAAGACTTAACACCAAAAGCATAGTCTATAAAAGGAAAAACTGAAATTTTAGATTTCATTAAAATTAAGCTCTGCAAAAGACCCTGTTAAAAGGATGAAAAGACAAGCTACCAACTAAAAGAAAAATATCTGCAAACCACATACCCAACAAAGGACTATTATCTAGAATGTATAAAGAACTCTCAAAAGTCAACAGTTAAAACAAAAAAATCCAATGAGAAAATGCTAAAACAAGCAAAAATTTATGAAGGGACATCTCATCAAAGACGATATACAGATGGCAAGTAAGCTCATAAAAATATTTTCTACATCATTAGCCATGTGGGAAATACAAATTAAAACCAAAATTAGATATCATTACACACCTATCAGAATGACTAAAAAATAGTTGACGACATCAGCCAAGTGCAGTGGCTCACACCTATGATCCCAACACTTTGGAAGGCTGAGGCGGCAGATCACTTGAGGTCAGGAGTTTGAGACCAGCCTGGCCAACATGCTGAAACCCCATCATTACTAAAAATACAAACAATAGCCTGGACTGGTCATGCATACCTGTGGTCCCAACTACTTGGGAGGCTGAGGTGGGAGGATCCCTTGAGCCCAGGAGGTGGAGGTTGCAGTGAGCTGAGATCACACCGCTGCACTCCAGCCTGGGTGACAGAGTAAGACTCTGTCTCAAAAAAAAAAAAAAAACAAAAAAAAAACAAAAAAAACCACAAAACTTTGTTTGGTAAATTCCTTCAGGTTTTGGTGTGCTTGAAAATGTTTTACTTTTTTTTTTTTTTTTTTTGAGACGGAGTCTTGCTCTGTCACCCAGGCTGGAGTGCAGTGGCCGGATCTCAGCTCACTGCAAGCTCCTCCTCTCGGGTTCACGCCATCTCCTGCCTCAGCCTCCCGAGTAGCTGGGACTACAGGCATCCGCCACTTCGCCCGGCTAGTTTTTTGTATTTTTTAGTAGAGACGGGGTTTCACCGTGTTAGCCAGGATGGTCTCGATCTCCTGACCTCATGATCCGCCCGTCTCGGCCTCCCAAAGTGCTGGGATTACAGGCTTGAGCCACCGCGCCCGGCTGTTTTACTTATTTTTAATTCTGGAATAATATTTTAGCTGAGTATGGAAGTCTAGGTTGGCAATTATTATATGTTGGCTTATCAGAGCCACACCACAGCTGTGTTCTCAACAAAATAGGCACAACACACCACTCTGCTACCACAAAAATGACCAAATAATCCCCTCTTCAGACTAACATGAGTAACTAATGCTTTTTTTCTCTTTACCAATTTGGGTTATAATCCTCTTGCTTCCTATATAAGAATCATTTAGACACCCAATCACTGAAATGCCTCCACTTCTTAATATTCAATCCCAAATTAGTCCTCACTCAGAGTTTTAGAGACCAGCAAAAACCAAACAAACAAAAAATAAAATCAGCCCTCAATATTCTAAACTCTAGTTCAGAAATATCCAACAGAAGCTGAAACTCTATAAGAGGTTCCTTTTAACCTCCCCTTAGGGAAACAGTCCCATAATTCCTTTGGGGCATTCTCTCCCTTGCTACAGCAAGCCAGTAGATTTAACTTTTTTGACTACAGATTTGTTTCCAGTGGTGTTTAGTTAATGAGCTCTGACAAAGATAATGGTCAAATTTCTCCAATATCAATTAACTATGTGAAGAATATATATATATATTTGTGTGTGTATATGTAATATATACATATTTATATAAGAACATATTGGCCGGGCGCAGTGGTTCATGCTGTAATCCCAGCACTTTGGGAGGCCGAGCTGGGTGGATCACTTGAGCCCGCGAGTTCGAGACCCGTCCGGCCCAACATGGCAAAACCCCATCTCTACTAAAAATACAAAATTAGCTGAGCATGGTGGCGCATGCCTGTAATCCCAGCTACCCAGGTGGCTGAGGCATAAGAATCACTTGAACCCAGGTGGCAGAGGTTGCAGTGAGCCGAGATCGTACCACTGCACTCCAGCCTGGGTGACAGAGGGAGACCCTGTCTCAAAAGAAAAACAAAAAGAAAAAGAAAAGAATGAACAAACCCAGGTCATTTGTCCTGTAGAGTATTCGCAAAGTCTGAATTTGCACCTTTGAGGTACCATTTAATGTCTCCTGTATTTCCTGTAAATTAGTAGTTAGCTCTAATCAGATTCAGACTGAAGTTTGCTTGTTTGTTTTTGGTATGGCTACTTCATGCAAGGTGGAGTTATATACTCTATGATCAGGAAAACATGTTTATCTCTGTTTTTATGATGAATAACAGCCATTTTTTTTTTGTTTATATAGAGATGGGCTCTTACTATGTTGTCCAGACTGGTTTTGAACTCCTGGGCTTAAGCAATCCTCCCACCTCAGCCTCCCAAAATGCTGGGATTACACGTATGAACCACTGTGTCCTGCCACAGTCATTGTTGACCATTGCCTAGATATATTAATTCATTTGGAGTTACAAGATGCTGATATTCTAATTATATTATCCCTTCTTAATTTATTTACTGGAATGCTTCTATAAAGAGAAATATCCCCCTCATCTTAAGATACAGTTCCCATAAGAAAACCAGGATAAACACTTGATTCTTTCCAATTACCAGCAGTTTTTAAAATAATGAGTTGATCTGCCAGCATTCTCCAACAATGACCAATGATTTTTAAGTATCATTGTGTTTTTAAGTATCATTGTGAATTCATGGATTTAAGCATATTTTATGAATTTCAATCCATTGCAGATAGTATCCATTTTGATACTTAAATTGTCCCATCTTTGGCCAGTGGGAACTACTCTAGTTGGCTCCTAAGTTCTTTTGTTGCAATCCTAACACTCTTTGAAAGCTTCCTTGCCTATCTTGGACAATACCTGCCCCAAACCTGAAATCAGCCACTTACCCAAGGAGTTGTTGGTTGGTTCCTTTTAACAGGAAATGGTATTTACATAGCACAGTTTGAATACTAGAGGTGTTTATTTTTACTGGATCATTGTTTCCAGGCCTTTTCAGGATAAAGCTAGGAAAATTTTAAGGATAAAATGCACCATGAGCTCAGAGTTATATTTGCAATTTAAATTCAGAATTACAGAGTTTTCTCTTAACTTCATCAATCATAAATATGTATCTCTTTATTCCACACCAAAAATTCTGGTTCTCAGAGACACCAACATTATTAATCATTTGTTTTATCTCATGATATACCTAAAATAATCTCAGAATAACAATACCAACACTATCACCATAATATGACTATTTAAAAATATTTTTGCATTTCTTTTTCAGCATTATAGTATATTTCACTTGGGCTGTCATAGTCAAAGTTACTATGTTTTAAAGTCACTTGAATAGTTTGGTTAGAAGCATCCTGAGAAGAGTGCTATGTGGGCCTCTAGATTCTGTATTAAAATAGAGCCAACTGGTAAAGATGGCTTAGTGACTATGATGGTTAATACTGAGCGTCAATTTGATTGGATTGAAGGATACAAAGTATTGATCCTGGGTGTGTCTGTGAGGGTGTTGCCAAAAGAAATTAACATTTGAGTCAGTAGGCTAGGAAAGGCAGATCTACCCTTAATCTGGGTGAGCACAGTCTAATCTACTGCCAGCCCAGCTAGAATAAAAAGCAGGCAGAAAAATATGAGAGACTGGCCTAGCCTTCCAGCCTACATCTTTCTCCCATGCTGGATGCTTCCTGCCCTTGAACATCAGACTCCAAGTTCTTCAATTTTGAGACTGAGACTGGCTCTCCTTGCTCCTCAAGCTTGCAGACAGCCCACTGTGGGACCCTGTGATCGTGTAAGTTAATACTTAATAAATTCCCCTTTATATATGTCTACCTATATAGATATCTATGTCTATATAGATATTAATAAATCTAGAGAGACAGAAAGGAGACTGGTGATGACCAGTCTAGATGGCTAGATAGATACGGATATAGATATAGATCTCTATATAGATATAGATATAGATATATATCCTATTAGTTCTGTCCCTCTAGAGAACCCTAATACAGTGACCCTATTTGGAATTGGTCCTTGTGTTAATTTCACTTGGCAAGTACTAAAAGATGATGATCTCAGATACGCCAATGGCTGCAAAAACATGACATGGCTAAATCCCTTGGTTGCAATATCTCTTTTTTTTATTTTTTATTTTTATTTGTTGAGATGGAGTCTCGCTTGTTGCCCAGGCTGGAGTGCAGTGGCACGATCTCGGCTCACTGCAAGCTCCACCTCCCGGGTTCATGCCATTCTCCTGCCTCAGCCTCCAGAGTAGCTGGGACTACAGGCATCTGCCACCACGCCCAGCTAATTTTTTGTATTTTTGGTAGAGACGGGGCTTCACCGTGTTAGCCAGGATGGTCTCGATCTCCTGACCTCGTGATCCGCTCGCCTCGGCCTCCCAAAGCGCTGGGATTACAGGCATGAGCCACCGCGCCCAGCCTATCTCTTTTCTTTTTTAAGGGGGATGGGGGGGCGGGTCTCACTCTGTTGCCCAGGCTGGAATGCAATGGTGCTATCACAGCTCACTTCAGCCTCAAACTCCTGGGCTCAAGTGACCCTCCTGCCTCAGCTCCCAAAGTGCTGAGATTTTGCAATATTTTTAGTCACAAGATTATGTTATTCCACAAAAGTATCTGTCTGAGGCTAGGCATGGTGGTTCATACTTGTAATCCCAGCACTCTGAGAGGCTGAGATGGAAGGACTGATTGAGGCCAGAAGTTCAAGACCAGCCTGGTCAACATAGTAAGACCTCATCGAAAGAAAGAGAAAAGAAAAGAAAAGAGGGAGGGAAGGAGGGAGGAAGGCAGGGAGGGAGGGAGAGAGGGAGGGGAGGGAGGGAGGGAAGGAAAGAAGGAAGGAAGGAAGGAAGGAAGGAAGGAAGGAAGGAAGGAAGGAAGGAAGGAAGGAAGGAAGGAAAAATGTATCTCTTTGAATCTTTTTCTATTTCTCCAAGTCTTTCTTTCTTTCGAAAAATTCTATTTCCATTCTTTCTTCACCTCTTTGCCTTTGTTAACCTTCTCTCTAAGCAACTCAGGAGACTTTATTTTTTGTGTATTGAGGGAGAGGAAGAGGAATTGCTGTACAAACCAAAGTAATGAAAATGGAGTAGGTAGGAGGATAGACAGCTGCAAGGATCTGAGCTGGATAGACTGAACAAACCCTCATCCTAAGCAACTCATAGCTCAGATTTCTTCTCTGGACAGCTGGCTTTTTTCGTCCTTCTGAAATACTCTGCAAAGATGGGGGGGGGGGCTGTGAACTACTTCTGCTATGGATCTTATTTAAAGTCAGCTACCTCCTAGACACTATCTGTAGTACCTAAATGTAATATTCAGCATAGCAGGGATGAAGATGGTAAATGAAAGGTATCCAACTGCCCACTATAATTTTTAAAGGCCAGGAGCTCGTCGTTACTAAAAATGCTGGAGGGCTGCCTGGAGTAGGCAGTGACCAGAGTCACACAAGCTGGAACTGGATATTCGACTTGTCTGTCATATTTCTCTCCTCCCTCCCTGACTTGGCACCCAATACTCCATATTCTTTCTAATCCTCCAACCCTCCCCACTCCCCCAACTCCCACACCCTACCCCCACCAACGTTCCTGGAATTTTGGACTCAGCTATTTTTAAAACCGTCAACTCAGTAGCCACCTCCCTCCCTGCTCAGCTGTCCAGTACTCTGGCCAGCCATATACTTCCCCCTTCCCCCTACACCAAACCTTCTCTGGCTCCCTGACCTCAGTGAGACAGCAGCCGGCCTGGGGACCTGGGGGAGACATGGAGAAAGAGACGGAGGACCCCCTGGCTGGAGCTGACCCACAGAGTAGGGAATCATGGCTGGAGAATTGGATAGCAGAGTAATGTTTGACCTCTGGAAACAGTAAGTCAAAATGAAATTGCAATTCCTTTAATAAGCTTTTATATTGAAGTTAGACTTTTATAAAATTACAAACACCTACTTGGATGTCTCTCGTCCAAATGCTGGGATCTCTCCCTACCAAGGTGCCCCAATCTCCATTTCTCTTTCTGTCTTCTTTCTGGCCTCTGGCCTCTAGTTATTTGAAGTTTAATTCTCCGTCTCTCCTCTGGCAGTCTTAGCCCTCTCTTTACCTTATTACCTCAAGACTTCTGATGAAGTTTTAGAAGGAATTCCCTACGTCCGCTATTCCGTAGTTTTCTTACCAAGGCCAAATATGACCTCTCAGACCTCACTGACACCCTCCTATCCTGCCCCCACTTAGCAATGCTCTTCACATTGAGATTCCAAGGGTGGGGGCTGCTCCTTTAAATTATTTCTCCCCACAACTCTAGTCCCTCCATTCTATTCTCCCTCTCACAGGACTCTTCTCCCAATCATATCCTTACCCATAAGACAGGAGAGTTAGGCAGGAGGAATTTAGCCCCTCCCCAACTCCTGTCCTCATTAAAAAAACTGAGAACTTCAGAATTTGAAAGGGAGAGATTAATGGAAAGTGGTTCTTCAGTGAAATTTGGGAAAATACAAGAACTGTTGACTTAGAAAAAACAAATATTGATTTGCATGTTTGGTTTGCATCCCATTATTCCATGAGAGGGGGAGATTAAAATTGCAGCTCGCTAGAGCTGATGAAAAGAGATCAGTTCCCTTTTCGTTTGAATACTGATGTTCTAGAAGGGATGGGTATGCCACCCTTACTCCTTCTTGTGTTCTTCTGACACAAAGGAGGCAAAGAAATGTATGACTCCTAGAAGGCATCTCCTCCTAATGGAGAGGGACAAGTAAGAAGTATGTTTCTGAAATATTTTCAGGTCCTAATTTTATTAGGGTACCCACTAGGATTACTGGTATCTGATCTATCCCCATGATTCCTCCATCTTTGACATATCTGCTGTTTGGTAGCTCAGGATGGAGCAATATAGTGGACTCTGGCCCCTTGAGTTCATTCAACCTTCCCTCCACCCCCACCTAGGGGTATTGCACAAGGGCCCTAAAAGTGGCCACAGGCACAGGGCAAAGAGACTTCACTGCCACACTTACAGTTTGAGGAGCCCCAATCTCCCCAAATTCCAATCTGCTCATCCTTTTCTTGATCTCCCCAGATTCGCTTCACATTATCCTGACCAATCTTCAACTCTTCTCTCTCTCTCCATGTCCAGCCAAATTTCTTTTTTCAGTCACTTACAGGGCTTCCGGTCAAAATTCACTAGGTAGGAGGGTCATCAGCTGGGAAGAACCGGCGCCTGGGGAACCTGGCTGGATAGGTATGGGGGAGCAAGGCCAGTCCCCTAGTCCCAGGTCCTCCCATGGCAGTCCCCCAACTCTAAGCACTCTCACTCTCCTGCTGCTCCTCTGTGGACATGGTAAGGAAGGGCCAGGGAAGGGTTTGGGGAAATCTAGAGGGTAGGCTGCTATGTAAGGGTGGGCACGTGAGCCTGAATGAGTGAGGAGAGATGTGCGCTGAGAGTCCCGGTCACTCACCCTGCTCTCAAACAGGAATATTTTATTGCCCGTTCAGTTTGGGGAAGGCCACTGGGGAAGCCCTTGGTCGACAGGCAGAAGAGATGTGGTGGGCTTACACATTTTTAGTAAGACAGCCGAGAGAACTAGGGACAAGGGGGTTGGGGGCTGGGGAAGGCCCTTAGTTAGGTTTTAGGAAGACTGGAATCCCCTGATGAGATTTGGAAGAGTTATGAGCAAACTACACTCCGATAGAGCAGGGGTCTGAGGACCGTCTCACAATCCTCTCCCTTCTGTCTTTAGCTCATTCTCAATGCAAGATCCTCCGCTGCAATGCTGAGTATGTATCGTCCACTCTGAGCCTTAGAGGTGGCGGTTCATCAGGAGCACTTCGAGGAGGAGGAGGAGGAGGAGGAGGCCGGGGTGGAGGGGTGGGCTCTGGCGGCCTCTGTCGAGCCCTCCGCTCCTATGCGCTCTGCACTCGGCGCACCGCCCGCACCTGCCGTGGGGACCTCGCCTTCCATTCGGCGGTACATGGCATCGAAGACCTGATGATCCAGCACAACTGCTCGCGCCAGGGCCCTACAGCCCCTCCCCCGCCCCGGGGCCCCGCCCTTCCAGGCGCAGGCTCCGGCCTCCCTGCCCCGGACCCTTGTGACTATGAAGGCCGGTTTTCCCGGCTGCATGGTCGTCCCCCGGGGTTCTTGCATTGCGCTTCCTTCGGGGACCCCCATGTGCGCAGCTTCCACCACCATTTTCACACATGCCGTGTCCAAGGAGCTTGGCCTCTACTGGATAACGACTTCCTCTTTGTCCAAGCCACCAGCTCCCCCATGGCGTTGGGGGCCAACGCTACCGCTACCCGGAAGGTCAGGCACTCAATCTTCCTTCCGATCTACCTCATCAGATTCTTCCACGGGCACCATTCCCCCCCATCGCCACTAGTCAACAGCAGTGCTCCCTAATTCCCTTTTCTTCCTCAACCTCTCCCTCATCTTGAATCACTCCCTTCTACCAAACAGTTGGAGCTGTAAATCACTTCCCCTTGATGGGAATTTCACTCAAATGCAGAAAACACTGAAGAGACATTGAAGAGAGCAGACCTGAGGAGTTTCAGAAGGGAAACTTTTCCCTCTCCTAGGAAGTTGCCAAGGTTAAGTAGAGAGAGGGGTTAAGTAGGGATGAGGTAATACTGGAAGGTAAACAGGAGAAGCAATCAAGGATTGAGGGCCATAATAGTCCTGCATCTCTACTTGGATCAGATCCCTAACTATGTATGAGGTCTGACTGGGGGGAAGATGCACTGAACCCAAAATAAACTGTTTTCCCTCTTGCCCTCACAGCTCACCATCATATTTAAGAACATGCAGGAATGCATTGATCAGAAGGTCTATCAGGCTGAGGTGGATAATCTTCCTGCAGCCTTTGAAGATGGTTCTGTCAATGGAGGTGACCGACCTGGGGGATCCAGTTTGTCGATTCAAACTGCTAACCCTGGGAACCACGTGGAGATCCAAGCTGCCTACATTGGCACAACTATAATCATTCGGCAGACAGCTGGGCAGCTCTCCTTCTCCATCAAGGTAGCAGAGGATGTGGCCATGGCCTTCTCAGCTGAACAGGACCTGCAGCTCTGTGTTGGGGGGTGCCCTCCAAGTCAGCGACTCTCTCGATCAGAGCGCAGTCGTCGGGGAGCTATAACCATTGATACTGCCAGACGGCTGTGTAAGGAAGGGCTTCCAGTGGAAGATGCTTACTTCCATTCCTGTGTCTTTGATGTTTTAATTTCTGGTGATCCCAACTTTACTGTGGCAGCTCAGGCAGCACTGGAGGATGCCCGAGCCTTCCTGCCAGACTTAGATAAGCTGCATCTCTTCCCTTCAGATGCTGGGGTTTCTCTTTCCTCAGCAACCTTCCTAGCCCCACTCCTTTCTGGGCTCTTTGTTCTGTGGCTTTGCATTCAGTAAGGAAGCCATCAGTCCTATTACTAGTTTGGAAATGATTTGGGGATAGAGATTGGCATAGAAGAATGTAAACAATCATTAAAGGAAGCAGGGCCCAGAAGACACATGAAACAATGACATCATCCAGAGTCAGATGAGGCTGCAGTCCAGGGTTGAAATGATCACAGAATAAGGATTCTGGGCAAGGTTTCTGCATTCCAGACCTCTTCGCCAAATTTTCCAGCCCCATTTACAGTAAACAAATTGTTCTTTCCATTTACCGCAGATTTCACCCTATAAGCTTAGAGGTCATGAAGGTTTTAACAATCAGTAAAGACTTAAGGGTTGAGATTTTTAAGAGGCAAGAGCTGAAAGCAGAAGACATGATCATTAGCCATAAGAAACTCAAAGGAAGAAGAAATAATTAGGGAAAGAAGTCTATTTGATGAATATGTGTGTGTAAGGTATGTTCTGCTTTCTTGGTTCAAAAATGAAGCGGGCGTTGTCTAGCTCTTAGGTGAAGGGAGTCTCTGCTTTGGAAGAACAGCACAGGTAGGACAGAAGTATCATCCCTACCCCTAACTGATCTGTTATTAAAGCTACAAATTCTTCACACCGTCCTCTGTTGCCTATGTTGAATCTCTTTACAGATGCTTGAAATGGAGTAAATGCAATGTGTTCACTCCACTGAAAGAGGGCTGGGAAGTATCAGATACTGTTTCCATCTCAGGGAGTTTACGGGAGTTTACGGAGAGACAAAACCATTCACATGAAAGAGTGATGAGTGTGTAATTATTCACTAAATCCTACAGTACGGTGTGTTCAGATGGGAAGATGGTAGATTTGAACTAAAGTAATAAGAATAATAAAAGGTAACAGAGAAGATGGGATTTGAAGTGAGCTTTGAAGACTGGATAAGATTCAAATTGTTAACGATCTTCCAGGCAACGAAAACCATCTGGAGTTATGCACAGATTCATGATTCAGTGAGGAAATGAACAAAACTCAAATGCAGTAGACAAGGAGTAATGGGACAGGAGGTTAGATGGGCAGAGGCCAGATTATGAAGCACCTTAAAAAGGGGGTAAGGGGTTTAAATTTGATTAATAGCTAACACTTATTGAAGCTTAAAATCTGCCAGGCAATGTTTTAAACCCTTTTAAAATATCGACTTAATTCTCATAGCTCTCTAAGGAAGGTGGTATTCTTATCTCTATTTTTATATAAGGAGACTTGCCTCCAGTCACATAGCTAATAAATTATGGAACTTGCCTCCAGTCACACAGTTAACAAAGGCAGAGCCAGAAACTGAACCTATGCCATTTGGATCCAGAAACTTAATTTTTAATCACTATACTATATTGTCAAGGAAGCAGAGAGCTATTAAACATTCTAGTTGTGGAGCTGGTAAAGATTCTAAAAGGGGAGCTGTGGTGGTCGATGTCACCACAAAAGCGACTCTGAGGCTGGGCACAGTGGCTGACACCTGTAATTCCAGCACTTTGGGAGGCCAAGGTGGGCGGATCACTTGAGGCCAGGAGTTTGAGAGCAGCCTGGGCAACACCGCAAAACCCCATCTCTACTAAAAATACAAGAAATTAGCCAGGCACGATAGCCCAAGTCTGTAATCCCATAATCCCAGCTACTCAAAAGGCAGAGGCATGAGAATCAAGAATTGCTTGAACCGGGGCCAGGAGGCGGAGGTTACAGTGAGCTGAGACCACGCCACTACACTCCAGCCTGGGCAACAGAGTGAGACTGTCAAAAAAAACAAAAACAAAAACAAACTACTCTCTTCTACTCTCTTCTCATATAAAGCCAAAAAGAGAGAGTTGGAAAAGGAGGGAAAGCCCAAAGTTGAAGGAATCTAGTTTGTAGAAAAAAGACTAAGAAGAGATGCTGTTCTAGGTGAGGGTGCTCTAAAGTAACAATGCTGCTCTCAACAAAATTATAAAGGAGGTAACTTTTACATTTAATATCTTCCCGTTTCTGGTCTCATCCTCCCCACTCAGGTACTCCATAGCCGGGGGCCTGTCCTCCCTGCCCTAATCAAGTACTCACCATTATCTTCCACCTCTCCTCTCAGTCCCTGACACCTGACAAGACTCGCCTGAACAAATATTATAGTAGGGCCCTTTGTATCTACTAATTCTGCATCCACAGATTCAACCAACCACGCATTGAAAGTATTTGGGAAGTGGCCGGGCACGGTGGCTCACACCTGTAATCCCAGCACTTTGGGAGGCTAAGGCAGGCGAATCACAAGGTCAGGTGTTTGAGACCAGCCTGACCAACATGGTGAAACCCTGTCTCTACTAAAAATACAAAAATTAGTTGGGCGTGGTGGCAGGCATCTGTAATCCCAGCTACTCAGGAGGCTGAGGCAGGAGAATCACTTGAAACTGGAAGGCGGAGGTTACAGTGAGCCGAAATCACGCCATTGCACTCCAGCCTAGGCTACAAAGCAAGACTCCGTTTCAAAAAAAAAAAAAAAAAGAAAAGAAAAGAAAATGTTTGGGGAAAAAAAAAATAACAACACAATAATAAAAAAATACAAATAGGCCGGGCGCAGTGGCTCAAGCCTGTAATCCCAGCACTTTGGGAGGCCGAAACGGGCGGATCACGAGGTCAGGAGATAGAGACCATCCTGGCTAACACGGTGAAACCCCGTCTCTACTAAAAAATACAAAAAAACTAGCCGGACGAGGTGGCGGGTGCCTGTAGTCCCAGCTACTTGGGAGGCTGAGGCAGGAGAATGGCGTGAACCCGGGAGGTGGAGCTTGCAGTGAGCTGAGATCCGGCCACTGCATTCCAGCCTGGACGACAGAGCAAGACTCCGTCTCAAAAAAAATAAAATAAAATACAAATAAAAATACAGTGTTAACAATTTTTTTTTTTTTTTTTGAGATGGAGTTTCGCTCTTGCTGCCCAAGCTGGAGTGCGTTGGCATGATCTCAGCTCACTGCAATCTCCACCTCCCAGGTTCAAGTGATTCTCCTGCGTCAGCCTCCCAAGTAGTTGGGATTACAGGCGCATGCCACCATGCCAGGCTAATTTTTTGTATTTTTAGTAGAAACGGGATTTCACCATGTTAGCCAGGCTGGTCTTGAACTCCTGACCTCAGGTGCTCCACCCGCCTTAGCCTCCCAAAGTGCTGGGATTACAGGCGTGAGCCACCGTGCCCGCCAACAACTTTTTACATTGTATTTACATTGTATTAGGCATTACAAGCAATCTAGAGAATATTTAAAGTATACCGGGCTGGGCGCAGTGTCTCATGCCTGTAATCCCAGCACTTTGGGAGGCCGAGGTGGGCAGATCTCTTGAGGCCATGAGTTCGAGATCAGCCTAGCCAACATGGGGAAACCCTGTCTCTACTAAAAGTACAAAAATTATCTGGGTGTGGTGGAGCTTGCCTGTAGTCCCAGTTGCTTGGGAGGCTGAGGCAGGAGAATCACTTGAACCCAAGAGGCAGAGGTTGCAGTGAGCCGAGAGTCAGCCAGTCCATTTCAGCATGGGCAACAGAGTGAGACTCTGTCTCCAAAAAAAAAAAAAACAGTATACGGGAGAATGTGCATAGGTTATACGCAAATACTATACTATGCCATCTTATAGAAGGGACTTACGCGTCCTCAGATTTTGGTATCTGCAGGGTTTGGGTGGTCCTAGAACCAATCCCCTTTGTATATCAAGGGACAATTTTGGCCAGTACTTACCAGACAAGGTGTCCTATCTGGTCTGCCATTTCAAATTTCTCCTGCAATTCTTTATCCTCTAGTCCCTCCTCTCCACCTCTTCTAAGGACCACAGCCATTATGTCATTCCCTCAAAGCACTGTCTCTATGCTTTCCAAAATAACCTTTAGCTAATGGAGAAAATAATGTGTTATAATGAAAAAAAAACTGGGGGAAGAGACATATCCAGGGCTATCTCTTCACTTCACAGAAAATATAGGTATTTTAACTCAAGACATCCTTTTGAAGAACTACTGTTTGTATTGGTTCTCTTAAAAGAGTAACTTTATCCCTCAGGTGTGGGAATTCCAAGTAAATTGAGAAGAATTTCACAGCCAGCTGGTAGGTGAAATTCTTTGATGACCACTGTCATGTAATACTCTTCCTTCGCCTAGGCTTAGAGCTAGCCTTATTACTTTTTTTTTCTTATTTCTTTTTCTTTTTTTCTTTTTTTTTTTTTTTTTGAGGCAAGTCTCGCTCTCTCACCCAGGCTAGAGTGCAGAGGCGTGATCTCGGCTCACCGCAGTCTCCACCTCCCAGATTCAAGTGATTCTCCTGCCTCAGCTTCCCAAGTAGCTGGGGTTACAGGTGCCCGCCACCATGCCTGGCTAAGTTTTGTATTTTCAGTAGAGATGGGGTTTCACCATGTTGGCCAGGCTGGTCTCAAACTCCTGGCCTCAAGTGATCTGCCTGCCTCAGCCTCCCAAAGTGCTAGGATTATAGGCGTGAGCCACCACGCCCAGCCCAACTAACCCTATTATTAATGGAGCATTTTTAAATAGGTAGCTCAAAATAAGCATATGAAAAGATGCTCAACATCATTAGTCATTGGGGAAATACAAATCAAATCAAAGCAACAGTGAAAAAATACTACTTACCCACTAGAATGGTTAAAATGAAAAAGACTGTTAAATGAAATACAAAATGTTGGGAAAATGTGGAGCGTTCATGTGCTGTTGGTGGGAATGTAAAATGGTACAACTACTTTGTAAAACAGTTTGGCAGTTCGTTAAAAGTGTGGCCGGGCGCAGTGGCTCACACCTGTGATCCCAGCACTTTGGGAGGCCAAGATGGGTGGATCACGAGGTCAGGAGATCGAGACCATCCTTGTTAACATGGTGAAACCCCGTTTCTACTAAAAATACAAAAAATTAGCCGGGTGTGGTGGTGGGCACCTGTAGTCCCAGCTACTCGGCAGGCTGAGGCAGGAGACTGGCATGAACCCGGGAGGTAGAGCTTGCAGTGAGCCGAGATTGCGCCACTGCACTCCAGCCTGGGCCACAGAGCAAGACTCTGCCTCAAAAAAAAAAAAAAAAAAAAGGTAAGTGTACACTTACCATACAAACTAGACATTCCAAACTTAGGTACTGACCCAAGAGAAATGATAACATGTGCTGCACAAAAACATATATACAAATGCTTCTAACAGTTTTATCTGCAATAAGCAAAAACTGGAAACAACTCAGTGTTGAAATGGTGAATGGATACACCAATTGTAGTAAATTCACAGAATTGAATACTACACAGCAATAAAATGAAATCAATTCCTGATACACACAACATGGATAAATCTCAAAGTAATAACGCAAGTGAAAAAAGCTGTTGCCCTGCAAAAAAAAGAGTACATACCATCTGCTTCCATTCATATCCAATTATTAAAAATTTTCAGCAGATCATGGACTGTAAAAAAATATATATAAAATGTTAGCAAACACATAGTGAGAAAAGGTGATCAATGGTTGCTTAAGGAATGGGCAGAGTGAAGGAGGGATGGCTTACAAAGGGGCATAAAGTAGGCCAGGTATGGTGGCTCACACTTGTAATCCCAGCATTTTGGGAGGCTTAGCAGGGTGAATAACTTGAAGCCAGAGGTTTGAGACCAGCCTGGCCAACATGGCAGAACTCTGTCTCTAATAAAAAGCCCTGTCCCTACTAAAAACCCTGTCTCCACTAAAATGCCCTGTCTCTACTGAGTGTGGTAGCACAAGCCTGAAATCCCAGTTACTCAGGAGGCTGAGGCGTGAGCATCACTTGAACCCAGGAGCTGGAGGTTGCAGAAAGCCGAGATCATGCCACTGCGCTCCAGCCTACGCAACAGAGCAAGACTCTGTCTCAAAACAACCCAAAGGGGCATAAGGAAACTCATGGGGATGATAGACATGTTCATTGCTTTGTTTGTGGCAGTGGTTTCATGGAGAGAGATATATGTGTGTGTGTGTGTGTATATATATACCTATATACGTATATATACCTGTATATGTCAAAAACAGATGAAATGATACACCTTGAATATGTACAATTTATCATACATCAAGGATACTTCAATAAAGCTGTAGATTTCTTTTTTTAATGGGTAGCACATCTTTCTCTTTTTTCTTGGTGGATCAGACAAAAGGCTTAGAATGACCATAGCATGACAAGGAAGATTACAACAGAGACTTTCCTTCTTCTAGGAAACATACAAAAGAAGAGGGTGACAGAACAAAGGAAAGAGCATATTTAGTGATTTCATATTCTCCGCTACTCCTATGACGAGGACCACATTCCTTCCTTCAGAATGTCATTCTCAAAGTCAGAGACCACAGAAAGGAGGTTTTCCAATTTAAGAACATCAACTCTGTGAATCATAATTCTGTCTTTCCACTTCACCAAGAGTCAGCAGGTGGTGCTAGTGACTAAAAAGTGACTTGGCAGACAAGAGGCAAGTTTCCAGGAAAAGAAAAATTACTGTCTAAGATTATCTGATATGTTGATCATTTGAGAGAAAATATTAATAGGCATTTGCCAGAATTGACATTTAGGAAATAAATTGAAGATAGGAACATAGTAAACAAAGTAAAATTTTAAATAAATTATAATTGAACAATAAACAAAGGGTTGTTCAAGACATGCATCAATATATACTACTTGGCTCCTTGATGGGTATCATTTACACAGTAATACTAATGTAAACACTGACTACTGATTCAGCCAGAATTATGCTATAACTTTCTATTGGGAGGATGAGGTAAGAGGAAAGGAAAGGTGGGAATATAGCATGATGTAAGAGTTAAAATTTCAATTACTATAACCATAAGAGAGTAGATATGTCTAATATTTATTTTGTTTCCTTTTTTTTTTTTTTTGAGATGGAGTCTCTCACTGTTGCCCAGGCTGGCGTGCAGTGGCACAATCTCAGCTCACTGCAACCTCCGCATCCCGGGTTCAAGCGATTCTCCTGTCTCAGCCTCCCGAGTAGCTGTGACTACAGGCATGCACCACCAGGCCTGTCTACTTTTTATATTTTTGATAGAGATGGGTTTCACCATGTTGGTCAGGCTGGTCTCAAACTCCTGACCTCAAGAGATCCACCCACCTCAGCCTCTCAAAATATATATATAATGTTAGCAAATATATAGTGAGAAAAGGAGATCAATGGTTGCTTAAGGGATGGGCAGAGAGAAGGAGGAATGGCTTACAAAGGGGCATGAAGTAGGCTCTGTTGTTCTCACTCTGTTGCCAGACTGGAGTTCAGTGGCCCAATCTCGGCTCACCCTATCCTCCACCTTTCAGGTTCAAGCAATTCTCATGCCTCAGCCTCCCAAGTAGTTGGGATTACAGGCGTGAGCCACCACACCGAGCCTAGGTGTATTTTTATATTTTCAACACCCAGTCTGGCACATGATTTGTAAATGTTTTTAAAAAGGAAAATAGGCCAGGCCAAGTAGGTGGTTTATGCCTGTAATCCCAGCACTTTGGGAGGCCAAGGCTGGTGGATCACCTGAGGCCAGGAGTTCGAGACCAGCCTGGCCAACATGGTAAACCCCATCTCCACTAAAAATACAAAAATTAGCCCAGCATGGTGGTGTGGCCTGTAGCCCCAGCTATTTGGGAGGCTGAGGCAGGAGAATCACTTGAACCCAGGAGGTGGAGGTTGCAGTGAGCTGAGATTGCGCCACTGCCACTCCAGCCTGGGTAACAGAGCGAGACTCTCTCTCAAAAAAAAAAAAAAAAAAAAAAAAAGAAAGAAAAAAAAGAAAAAGAAATATGAAGTGCATACCAGACGAAAAAGCTGAAAGAGGGGCAGGGTGCGGTGGCTCGTGCCTATAATCCTAGGCATGGATTTAAGAGGCCTAGGTAGGTGGATCCCTTGAGCCCAGGAGTTCGAGACCAGCCTGGGCAACACAGCAAAACCCTGTCTCTACAAAATATATAAAAATTAGCTGGGCATGGTGGTGTGTGCCTGTAGTCCCAGATACTTGGGAGGCTAAGGCAGGAGGATCACCTGAGCTCAGAGAGTCAAGGCTGCAGTAAGCCATGATCATGCCACTGCACTCTGGCCTGGGTAACAGAGTGAGATCCTGTTTAAAAAAAAAAGCAGGGGCAGGGGCCAGGTGCAGTGGTTCATTCTTATAATCCCAGCACTTTGAGAGGCCAAGTGGGGGCAGATCACTTGGGTCAGGAGTTCGAGACCAGCTGGCCAACATGGTGAAACCTCGTCTGTACTAAAAATACAAAAATTAGCCAGATGTGGTGGTGTGGGCCTGTAATCCCAGCTATTCGGGTGGCTGAGGTAGGAGAATTGCTTGAAGCTAGGAGGTGGAGGTTGCAGTGAGCCAAGATCGTACCACTGTTCTCCAGCCTGGGGCTGAGACTGCCCCACTGCACTCCAGCCTGGGTGACAGAGTGAGATCCTGTCTCAAAAAAAAAAAAAAAAAAAAAAAAAGAAAAAGAAAAAGAAAGAAAAAGAAAAGGGGTCTTGGGCTTGAGGGCTGCTGGTTTTTGTAAAATCATTTAATATCATGTGATTTCTAACTACACGATGTTACATTACATTGATTAAAAAGAAGAGCATTTGGCTGGGCGCAGTGGCTCATGCCTGTAATCCTAGCACTTTGGGAGGCTGAGGTGGGAGGATCACCTGAGGTCAGGAGTTCGAGATCTGCCCAGCCAACATGGTAAAACTCCGTCTCTACTAAAAATACAAAAATTAGGTCTGGGTGTAGTGGCTCACGCCTGTAATCCCAGCACTTTGGGAGGCTGAGGCGGGTGGATCACGAAGTCAGGAGATCGAGACCATCCTGGCTAACATGGTGAAACCCCGTCTCTACTAAAAATATAAAAAATTAGCCGGTCATGGTGGCGGGTGCCTGTAGTCCCAGCTACTCGGGAGGCTGAGGCAGGAGAATGGCGTGAACCTGGGAGGCGGAGCTTGTAGTGAGCCAAGATTGTGCCACTGCACTCCAGCCTGGGCAAGAAAGCAAGACTCTGTCTCAAAAAAAAAGAAAAAAAAATACAAAAATTAGTGTGGTGGTGCATGCCTGTAATCCCAGCTACTTGGGAGACTGAGGCAGGAGAATTGCTTGAACCCAGGAGTCCGAGGTTGCAATGAGCTGAGATTGTGCCACTGCAGTCCAGTCTGGCAACAGAGTGAGACTCCCTCTCAAAAGAAAACCCAAAAACCAAAAAAAAGGAGTATTTCTGGGCAGGTGCAGTGGCTCACACCTGTAATCTCAGCATTTTGGGAGGCCAAGGCGGGTGGATCACTTGAGGTCTGGAGTATGAGACCAGCCATGGACATGGCGAAACCCTGACTCTACTAAAAACACAAAAAATAGCCGGGCATGGTGGCTGGTGCCTATAATCCCAGCTACTTGAGAAACTAAAGCAGGAGAAGCACTTGAACTGGGGAGGCGGAGGTTGTAGTGAGCCAAGATCGTGCCACTGCACTCCAGCCTGGACAACAATGAGACTTCATCTCCCACTCTCAAAAAAAAAAAAAGGAGCATTTCCACCTTGGCCTGAGCTTTAACTTTGTGGCCATCTCAACCACTTCTCAGATCAACCAAACACTTCCCTCCCTACTATACTCCACCCTATGTACTTCATGGCAAGTTCCTTCCCACATTTCTTCTCAAGGAGACAGAGATAATAGCCATAGCCCAGTAATTATAGTTCTCAAAATCAGTGCCAGGAAACCATAACGGCACTAAGGAAAGGAAAGAAGACATAAAACTAGGAAATAAAAGGCCTTCCTCAATTTTTCTGTATACTCCCAAACCAAATTACTAATCATTTTTCCAACAATTAACAGAAGAAATAAGTTACATACGTTTCCTGAGATAAAAGTTATATAAATGGAGGGTGGGCTTTGAGAAACTGAAAAAGAAAAACCAGGAAGGATAACTAGATTCTACCTCCAATACAGGGCTATTTTGGAATCATTCTTTGCTATTGGTTCAAAGAACCTTTTTTTTTTTTTTTTTTTTTTTTGAGACAGGTTCTCACTTCGTTATCCAGGCTGGAGTGCAGTGGCTCAATCTTAGCTCACTGCAGCCTTGACCTCCTAGGTTCAAGCAATCCTCCTGCCTCAGCCCCCTAAGTAGTTGAGACTACTGTGCTAGCCACCACTCCCATCTAATTTTTTGGTTTTTGTATTTTTTGTATAGATGGGGTTTGGCCATGTTGCCCAGGCCAGTCTCGAACTCCTGGGCTCAAGCAATCCACCTACCTTGGCCTCCCAAAATGCAAGGATTACAGGCGTGAGCCACTACGCCTGGCACAGAACCAATATTTTTAATATTAAGGGTTTCACATAGTCAGTCTTTGATACAACACTTCTACCTTTGAGAAACTAAGTGAAATTTTCAAAAAAGTAGGCTGGCTGGGAGCAGTGTCTCATGTCTGTAATCCCAGCACTTTGGGAGGCCAAGGTAGGAGGACTGCTTGAGCCCGGGAGTTTGACACCAGCCTGGGCAACATGGTGAGACCCCCGTCTCTACCAAAAAATAAAAAATTAGCTGGTTGTGGTGGCACGTGCCTGTAGTCCCAGCTACTTGGGAGGCTGAGGTGGGAGGATCACTTGAGCCCAGGAGGCTGGGGCTGCAGTGAGCTATGATCCCACTACTGCACTCCAGCCTGGGTGACAGAGCAAGACCCTATCTCAATAAAAGAATTAAAAATAAATTAAAGGCCAGGTGCCATGGCCCATACGTGTAATCCCAGTACTTTGGGAGGCCGAGGTGGGTGGATTGCTTCAGCTCAAGAATTCAAGACCAGCCTGGGCAATATAGCAAAACCCCTTCTCTACAAAAAATACAAAAAAATTAGCCGGGAGTGGTGGTGTGTGCTTGTGGTCCCAGCTACTCATGAGGCTAAGTTGGAAGGACTGTTTGAACCCAGGAGGTCGAGGCTGCAGTGAGCTGAAATTGCACCACTGCACTCCAGCCTGGGTGACAGAGTGAAATCTTGTCTCAAAAAATAAATAGATAAAAATTTAAAAACAAATTAATTAAAAATGAAAAATAAATGTAGAAATCAGAGAAAGTTTTACAAAGGAGATGACCTTTTTTTTTTTTTTTTTTTTTTTTTGAGACAGGGTCTCCTCTGTCACCCAGGCTGGAGTGCAGTAGTGCAATCTTGGCTCACTGCAACCTCCGCCTCCCAGGTTCAAGTGATTCTCCTGCCTCAGCCTCCCGAGTAGCTGGGATTACAGGCACCCGCCATCATGCCTGGCTAATTTTTGTATTTTCAGTTGAGATGAGGTTTCACCATGTTGGCCAGGTTGGTCTTGAACTCCTGACCTCAGGTTATCTGCCCACCTCGGCCTCCCAAAGTGCTGTGAGCCACCACACCTGGCCAAGATGATTTTTTTCTAAGGCTCAGGGACTCACTAGGAATTTTGTCCTTGCTGTGTGATCACAGGAGTCATTTGAGTTCTCTGAATCACAATATTCTCTTCTGCAAAATGTCTTTCTGCTTACCTGGTGAGAATAAAATGTTTGTGCAACTGTGTTATAATGCATAGATATAGATATAGATATATAGATAACAAAATATAATTAACAAAGAAAGTACTGACCGGGCACAGTGGCTCACGCTTGTAATCGAAGCATTTTGAGAGGCCAAAGCGGGTGGATCACCTGAGGTCGGGAGTTCAAGATCAGACTGACCAACATGGAGAAATTCTGTCTCTACTAAAAATACAAAATAAGCCAGGCGTGGTGGCACATATCTGTAATCCCAGCTATTAGGGAAGCTGAGGCAGGAGAATCGCTTGAACCTGGGAGGTGGAGGTTGCAGTGAGCCGAGATCGCCCCATTGCACTCCAGCCTGGGTGACAAGAGTGAAACTCTGTCTCAAAAAAAAAAAAAAGTACTGACCTGGCACAGTGGCTCATGCCCATAATCCCAACATTTTGGAAGGTCAAGGTGGGAGGATCACTAGAGCCCAAGAGTTGGAGACCAGACTGGGCAACATAGCAAGACCCCTATCTCTACAAAAAACTTAAAATTAACTAGGCATGGTGATAGTCCCAGTTCCTCAGGAGGCTGAGGCCGGGGGTTGCTTGAGCCTAAGAGTCGGAGACTACAGTGAGCTGATAGCACGACAGCACTCCAGCCTGGGTAACAGAGAGAGGCCCATCTCTTTAAAAAATTAATTTATTTTTTCAAAAGGCATTGATGGATCTAGAAAAATAAATAAATGTTTTAAAAACTTTTCTTAGAAAAGAAAGTATTGTTAATTGTCAGTCTGGATAAAAAAACAGAAACTTGTTTTAATGTATAATTTCTTTCCCTCAGTCATGAACACCACATTTCCTTCATCTGTTCCTTCTCATGATCAAGAATCATCTTTGCCACTCAGGGGAGTGATCTGGGCTGCTTCCGCTCTCAGAAAAGCTTTTACTTGTTTGAGACAATTCTTGGACTAAGAATTTTGACAGTATATTAAGCTGCCCACTAGGTGGCAGAGCTGAGTCAACTGTATTTCTGAATTGTGTAAGAAATAATTTCTCAGAAAAGGGGAAGTTGGGTTGAGTACACAATGTCCCGTCTCCCTCATACTTATAAACACCAACGCAGTCCAATTTTCTTCTCACAGAAAAACAAACCATCACCTCTCGCCTCCTTACCGTCCCTGCTCTGATACATACTTGGGCCATGGGCTTTGAGGAGGGACAAATATGATACAGTTTAGCATAAGAAATTGAAGTTGAGGTGTCAAGTCTAACAGTAATAAGAAATAATACTAGGATCTGAATTAGTGGTATATTCTATCCAGAGACATAACCCAATCTATCAATTCAATCAATCTATCTCTATATGTGTGTGTGTATGTGTCTGTGTGTGTGTATATATATATACATATTTTTTCTTTTTTATGACATGGTGATTCAAGCCATCCTCCCACCTCAGCCTTCCGAGGAGCTGGAACTACAGGCGTGCACCATCACACACAGCTAACTTTTTTTATTTTTAGTAGAGACAGGGTTTCCCCATGTTGCCCAGGCTGGTCTTGAACTTGTGAGCTCAAGTGATCCGCCTGCCTCAGCCTCCCAAAATGCTGGGATTACAAGCGTCACTGCGCCTGGCCTCAATTTATATTTAATAATATATTTATTCTGTGAAATGTACTCTAGTAGATGCTAGGAAGAATACAAAGATTAAAAAGGGCATAGTTTCTATTCTCTAAGAATTAATTAGGAGAGAAAAGGCACTTTACATGTCAGCGCTTTGTGAGAAATATACACGTGCTATGGAGTATTTCAAAGCAAATGAAAAAATATTTGATTGTAAGGTAAAAGATGAGGGGATTGGCTGGGCGTGGTGGCTCATACCTATAATCCCAGCACTTTGAGACGCTGAGGCAGGTGGATCGCTTGAGCTCAGACCAAGACCAGCCTGGGCTACATGGTGAAACCCTGTCTCTACAAGTCTTTTGTTTTGTTTTGTTTTGTTTTCAAGTTAGCCAGGTGTGGTTGCATGCCCCTGTAGCCCCACTCAGGAGGCTGAAGTGGGAGGATTGCTTGAACCTGGGAGATCAAGGCTACAGTGAGCCATGATAGCACCACTGTACTCCAGCCTGGGTAAAAGAGTGAGACCCTATCTAAAAAAAGAAAAAAAGTGAGGGGATTGAGGGGATTGGGAAGCAAGAAACGTTTTTGTTTTTGCTTTGTTGCTTTGAGATAGAGTCTTACCCTGTCACCCAGGCTGGAGTACAGCGGCATGATCTCAACTCACTGCAACCTCCACCTCCCGGGTTCAAGCAATTCTCCTGCCTCAGCCTCCCAAGTAGCTGGGATTACAGGCACCTGCCACCACGCCCGGCTAATTTTTGTATTTTCATTAGAGATGGGGTTTCACCGTGTTGGCCAGGCTGGTCTCAAACTCCTGACCTCAGGTGATCCACCCGCCTCAGTCTCTCAAAGTGCTGGGATTACAGGTGTGAGCCACCGTGCCCAGCCAAGAAAGGTTTAATAGAGGAAAAATTATTTGGCTGTCTACAGGAGACTGGGTAAAATTTCAAAAAGCAGAGATGGGGAAGGACAGGCATTCCAGGTATAAGGAAAAATGTAAGCAAAGACGTAAAGACAGAGAAGGATATATTAAGGGAACACTGAGTACTCAGTTTTGGCTGAAGTATAGGGTACATATATGAGGAAATAGTGGGAAATGAATGAGAAAATTTGGTTGAGGACATTTCATGAAGGTTTTAAATGCCAGGTTGAAGCATTTAAATGTGATTCAGTAAGCAATACATTTTGCAGTATTATAGGAACACACAGGAACTCAATTTTGTGAGATTAATCTAGTGATGTTCTATAGATTACAGCAGGAAAATTAGTTAAAAGCTATTAATCTAGGCAAAAGTAACAAAAACATGAACCAGAATGGTGGCAGTAGAATAAGAAACAGGAGATAGGTGCTAGAAACACTAGAAAGACGGCTCTATAGAATTCAGCAGTTGACTGGACGTGGGGCATGCCAGAGAGGAAGGAATTAAAGGCAATCCCTAGATTTTGAGCCTTTATAACTAGGGGAATGTATAATGGTTCTATTAAAACAAACAAGGGGGCTGGGTGCAGTGGCTCATACCTATGATACTAGCACTTTGAGAGGCCAAGGTGGAATGATCCGTTGAGCCCAGGAGTTTGAGACCAGCCTGGGTAACAAAATGAGATCCCATCTGTACCAAAAATGAAAGCATTAGCTGGGAATGGTGGCCATGCCTGTGGTCCTAGCTACTTGGGAGGCTGAGGGAGGAGGATCCTGTGAGCGTGGGAGTTCAAGGTTGCAGTACGCTATGATCCCACCACTGCACTTCAACCTGTGTGACACAGCAAGAACTCGTCTCAAAAAGAAAGAAAGAAGTGGGGGAGGGGGGAAAAAAGGCAAAGAAATGGGTTTGAGGACCAAGGAAAGATCATGAATTCATTGTTAGACAAGCTGAATTTGAGATGCCAGCTATAACTTTGGAGACAGGCTAAAAGTATAGCATAGATTTAAAGTAATTTACACAGAGTGATGTACAGATAGTCAAACTGAAAAGTGAAACTTCAAGAAAGAAAAGGAGAAGGCCAAGGACAAGCCCTTAAGAAGAATTTTTAGGGAGTAGAAAAAAAAGAATTGTTAGCAAAGGAGAAAAGGATGAAGTCCAAAAGTCAAGGTAAGTGTTTAAGATTTTAAAAGATGGCAGTTTTCAAATTATATAGAAGTCAAAAGGAATAAAGCCTATAAAAAGTACTCTGATTGGCCGGGCGCAGTGGCTAATGCCTGTAATCCCAGCACTTTGGGAGGCCAAGGCAGGTGGATCACCTGAGGTCAGGAGTTCCAGACCAGCCTGGCCAGCATGGTGAAACCCTGTCTCTACTGAAAACACAAAAATTAGCCGGACGTGGTGGCCCATGCCTGTAATCCCACCTACTCAGAAAGCTGAGGCAGGAGAATTGCTTGAACCCAGGAGGCGGAAGTTGCAGTGAGCTGAGATCGCGCCATTGCACTCCAGACTGGGCAACAGAGCGAGACCCTGTCTCAAACAAAACAAAACAAAACAAACCCTACGTTGATTTTGCCAGGCACGGTGGCTCATGCCTGTAATCCCAGCACTTTGGGAGGTCGAGACAGGTGGATCACTTGAGGTAAGGAGCTTGAGAGAAGCCTGACCAACATGGCGAAACCTGGTCTCTACTAAAAATCAAAAATTAGCTTGGCATGATGGCACACCTCTGTAATCCCAGCTACTTGGGAGGCTGAGGCAGGAGAATTGCATGAACCCAGGAGGCAGAGGTT
Source organism: Macaca mulatta (assembly GCF_049350105.2). Lineage (NCBI taxonomy): Eukaryota > Metazoa > Chordata > Mammalia > Primates > Cercopithecidae > Macaca > Macaca mulatta. The sequence goes on from NC_133406.1 coordinate 119,299,251, forward strand.
GCAGTGAGCCAAGATCGCACCAATACACTCCAACCTAGGTGACAAAGCAAGACTCCATTTCAAAAAAAAAAAAAAGGAAAAGAAAATAAAAACTACTCTAATTTCCTCTGGAGACCTTGAAGGAAATCGTTTCAGAGAGACCAGAAGGCAGACTACAAAGGGACAAGTTCAGTCCACAGAGAAAGCTGATACAGGTTATTCTCTTAAGAAATTTGACAGTAAAAGAATACCGCCTGGGCACGGCGGCTCACGCCTGTAATCTCAACACTTTGGGAGGCCGAGGTGGGTGGATCACTTAAGGTCAGGAGTTTGAGACTAGCCTGGCCAACATGGTGAAACCCCATCTCTACTAAAAATACAAAAATTAGTCGGGCTTGATGGCAGGTGTCTGTAATCCCAGCTACTTGGGAGGCTGAGGCAGAAGAATCGCTTGAACCAGGGAGGCGGAGGTTGCAGTGAACTGAGATCAAGCCACTGTACTCCAGCCTGGGTGACAGAGTGAGACTGCCTCCAAAAAAAAAACAAGAATACTGTAACAGCATGAGAAGGGGAATAAGATATTTTTATCATGTATAAAGGCAACTTTAAGAACTATGGCCCAGCCCAGTGACTCACGCTTGTAATTCCAGCACTTTGGGAGGCCGAGGTGGGTGGATCATTTGAGATCAAGAGTTCAAGACCAGCCTGGCCAACACCTGTAATCCCAACTACTCTGGAGGCAGAGGAGAATCGTTTGAACCTGGGAGGCAGAGGTTGCAGTGAGCCAAGATCGTGTCATTGCACTCCACCCTGAGTGACAGAGTGAGACTCTATATAAAAAATAAATAAATAAAGCCGGGCATGGTGGCTCAAACCTGTTATTCCAGCATTTTGAGAGGCCAAGGCGGGTGGATCACCTGAGGTCAGAAGTTCAAGACCAGCCTGGCCAAAAGGGTGAAACCCTGCCTCTACTAAAAATACAAAAAAATTAGCTGAACATGGTGGTGGGTGCCTATAATCCCAGCTACTAGGGAGGCTGAGACAGGAGAATCACTTGAACCTGGGAGGCGGAGGTTGCAGCAAGCCAAGATTGTGCCACTGCACTACAGCCTGGGTGACAAAGTAAGACCTTGTCTCAAAAGTAAATAGATAAATGAAGCTAATTACAAAAAAAAAAAAAAAGAAAGAAAGAAAAGAAAAAGAAGAACTACCTTTAGGAAGTTACTATAAGGGCCTTCAGAAAGAAAAAAAAAAATTTTTTTTTTTTTTGAGACGGAGTGTTGCTCTTATTGCCCAGGCTGGAGTACAATCTTGGCTCACCGCAACCTCCACCTCCCAGGTTCAAGCAATTCTCCTGCCTCAGCCTCCCGAGTAACTGGGACTGCAGGCATGCACCACCACACCCAGCTAATTTTTTATTATTAGTAGAGACGGGGTTTCTCCTTGCTGGTCAGGCTGGTCTCGAACTCCTGACCTCAGTTGATCCACCTGACTCAGCCTCCCAAAGTGCTGGGATTACAGGCATGAGCCACCGGGGCACCCAGCCAAAAATAACTATCTTAAATGAGACTACAATACCTCCGAACAAGTTAATTCAGCCCCTCTCCCCGTCTTGCCATGACATTGGACAATACTGAGACCTCTGTCCTTTGCTTATCATGGTAGAAAAATTGATCTCAGCAAACATGAAATGTGGGCTTTCAGATGAGATATTTTTAAAAGTTAAAACTAAATTAAAAAACAAGATTGGACATGGTGGTTCATATCTATAATTCCAGCACTTTGGGAGGCCAAGGTGGGTGAATCACTTGAGCCCAGAAGTTCCAGACCAGCCCAGGCAACATGGCAAGACTCCATCTCTACCAAAATATACAAAAATTAGCCCAGCATGTGCCTGTAGTCCCAGTTACTCAGGAGGCCAAGGTGGAAGAATCACCTCAGCCCTGGAGGTTGAGGTTATAGTGAGACATGGTCATGTCACTATACTCCAGCCTGGTGACAGAGCAAGATCCTTTTTCAAAAAAAAAAAAAAATTAGCTGGGTATGGTGTATGTTCCTAGTGGTTCCCACAACTGAGCTATGCTTGTGCCACTGTACTGTAGTCTGGGCAACAACAAAATAAACTAATAGATAATAAAGAGAATCCTGGGTTTGGAGAGTGGCTCCACCAGATACTAGCTTAGGTCCCAGGTCAAGTCACTTAACCAAAATAAGAACTGGTTTTAAAAAAAATAAAAGACTGCTAGAGTCCCCTTTAACTCTAAAATTCTCTGAGTCTTGCCCTGAAACCTTTATAAGACTGTTGTGAGAATCAAACAAGATACTGTGCATCAAAGCACTGAGAGCCAAGACAACACATTAGAGTACATACTTTTAGACAGACTCGGGTTTAAGATCTTGCTCTACTTACAAAATCTGTGACCTCAGGCAAATTACTTCACTTCTGAGCCTGACTGAACCAACACTGAGTCACAAGGTTATTCAGAGAATTAAATGAAACAATCTAATCTCAAATACTTTCTAGAACAACATGACAGATGACCTTATACATATCACTGACATAATTATATAAAGGACCAGGTTCGTTATAGGTGCTCAATAAATGACAATTACTTAAAAAGTCACTTGGAACTCTAACATGCTATACAATTTTTTTTTTTTTTTTTTTTTTTTTTGAGACGGAGTCTCGCTCTGTCACCCAGGCTGGAGTGCCGTGGCGCGATCTCAGCTCACTGCAAGCTCCATCTCCAGAGTTCACGCCATTCTCCTGCCTCAGCCTTCCAAGTAGCTGGGACTACAGGCACCCGCCACCAGGCCCGGCTAATTTTTTTGTATTTTTTAGTAGAGACAGGAGTTTCACCATGTTGGCCAGGATGGTCTCGATCTCCTGAGCTTATGATCTGCCCGCCTTGGCCTCCCGAAGTGCTGGGATTACAGGCATGAGCCACCACGCCCAGCCTATTTTTTTTTTTAAATAGAGATGGGGTCTCACTACAATGCCCAGGGTGGTCTTGAATTCCTGGCCTCGGCCGGGCGTGGTGGCTCACGCCTGTAATCCCAGAATTTTGGGAGGCCGAGGCGGGTGGATCATGAGGTCAGGAGATCGAGACCATCCTGGCAAACACGGTGAAACCTCGTCTCTACTAAAATACAAAAAATTAGCCGGGCGTGTTGGCGGGCGCCTGTAGTCCCAGCTACACGGGAGGCTGAGGCAGGAGAATGGCGTGAACCTGGGAGGCGGAGCTTGCAGTGAGCGGAGATCGCACCACTGCACTCCAGCCTGGGCTACAGAGCGAGACTCCGTCTCAAAAAAAAAAAAAAAAAGAATTCCTGGCCTCAAGTGATCCTCCCATTTCAGCCTCCCAAAGTGCTGGGATTACAGGCATGAGCCACCACACCTGGCTTACAATTGTTAATTGATTCTTATTTATCTATGACTTGGGCAGTCTTCAAACTCTTAATTTGCCTCTAAATTCCTTAGGGAAAAAATTGAAAGGGAAAAGGGTGCCTATAATCCCAGCACTTTGGGAGGCCGAGGTAGGCGGACTGCTTGAGCAGGAGTTTGAGACCAGCCTGGCCAACATGGCAAAACTCCATCTCTACCAAAAATACAAAAATTACCTAGGCGTGCTGGAGCACATCTATAGTCCCAGCTACTCGGGAGGCTGAGGTGGGAGGATTGCTTGAGCCTGGGATGTGGAGGTTTCAGTGAGCCAAGTGACACTGCATTCCAACCTGGGTGAGAGTGAGACCCCATCTTGAAAAAAAAAAAAAAAAAAGAGAGAGAGAGAAAGGAAAATGAGTAAGGGTAAAAGGGAAGTTTGCAGAGTAGAGGTGACAGAAGTGATTAAAAGGACCAAGAAAGGGCTTTGTTCTGCATTAAGAACTAAGAGTCTTCATGTCCTAATGTTTGTCAGGCCACAGGTTAAAGAAAAGAAGAATGCAATCAGTGTCTTGTCTCTGACTGGCAACAAAGTGCTGGCTTTATTCTATCACTTGCAGTAAAGCAAACAAACAACAATCACCACTTGGTTTCCTATTGGCACTAGGACTGAAGAGGGTAGAGAAGGGGCTGATAAAGATGATCCAACTTGCAAAACTCTTGGACTGTGCCCTACTTTGCTGTTCCTCCTTGGCCCACATCTTTTTCCAAACCTCACAAGCGTTTTTATACCCTGATTTTAGGACAAGAGTTTACAAAATGTCTTTCTTCTTAGACCCAAGAACTGGGAAAGGAGAATCAGGGGGCAGATTTTTATCAGAATACCAGGTTACAAGGTGAAAGGTTGTAAACAACTGTGTCCAGGAGGGCTCTACTTCAGAACATGCCTTGGCTACAGGCCTGGTAGGCAGCAGCTGCTGCCAAAGCTAAATAATTTTTTGGCATTTAAAGGAACCCAGGCATAACACAGAGCAACATAGTCTGTAGTGAGCTCTGCAAATGGGAAGATACGAGGAAACTAGAGCCCAGGAGAGAAACTTAGAATGAGAGAATTGTCATAGGATTTTTAAAAACTCAGCAATTCAGTACTTCAGAGACGTGCCCAAATAAATATCAGTGTTCCCTTTTCTTAAGATGTCCCATATTACCACCACCCTGATCCATCACTAGCCACCATCTTTCCTATTCCCTCAAAATGTATGTAGTTAAGATTTATCAATATTTAACAATATTGACTATGTAGTTAACAATATTGATTCATATATTTGTCAGCATTTTGATGTTTGATATTTACACTTTCATACCCATCAAACTAAACGTTCTCCCAGAAGCCACAATTTAGGAACTTTTAAAATTACTGGCCGGGCGCGGTGGCTCACGCCTGTAATCCCAGCACTTTGGGAGGCCAAGGTGGGTGGATCACGAGGTCAGGAGATCGAGACCATCCTGGCTAACACGGTGAAACCCCGTCTCTACTAAAAATGCAAAAAATTAGCCGGGCATGGTGGCAGGTGCCTGTAGTCCCAGCTACTTGGGAGGCTGAGGCAGGAGAATGGCATGAACCCGGGAGGCGGAGCTTGCAGTGAGCTGAAATCGCACCAGTGCACTCCAGCCTGGGAGACAGCGGGACTCCAAAAAAAAGAAAAATTACTTCAGTCAGGCCGGGCACGGTGGCTCACGCCTGTAATCCCAGCACTTTGGGAGGCCACGGTGGATAGGATCACTTGAGATCAGGAGTTCAAGACCATCTTGGGCAACATGGTGAAACCCCGTCTCTACTAAAAATACAAAAATTAGCTGGGTGTGGTGGCACATGCCTGTAATCCCAAGTACTTGGGAGGCTGAGGAGGAAAATCGCTCAAACCCAGGAGGCGGAGGTTGCAGTGAGCCAAGATTGGGCTACTGCACTGCAGCCTAGGCAACAGAGTGAGATTCTATCTTTAAAAAAATTACTTCAGAGTCCCACCTCCTCTGCTCCCAGTAACTCAATCAATATTGTTAACCAACTGAAAACACCTCAAGCCTAGTTGCTTAAGCTTCTAGAACAGGGTGCTGCCTCAAACACGCCCTAAGGATCAACAAGTTCCTGGGGTTTAATGCGTGTGTGTGTGTGTGTGTGTGTGTGTTTTCCAAGAGACTCATGATGCCTATTCTTGAGCTTGTTTAATATTGGGGTTGAGTTGTAACTTGTTAGCCTTGGGGTGTCAATCCAGCTAGGGTGTCTGAGGAAGGAAGAAGTCTCCTTAACAGCAATGAATAGGTTTCTTTTTTGCTGACTGGGTAGGGTTTCAATATACTTGAATGCTTCTTAGTTACTTCCCCATCTCAATCTTGGGACATTATCTTCCTTTCCAGCCCAAGGAATGAGATGATAATCTTCTGATACCCCAGCACAGATATGGGAAGGGTCTATGAATCAAAGAAAAGGGGGAAGAATCCCTGCACTTCTGCATACAGGTTTTTCTTATTACATTTAAGAGTAAGTTCTCAGTACTCAGCTCCTAAAGCATCTCACAGCCAGCAGGGGAAAATCCATCTGACAGCTGGCCAAACGAAACCAGCAAAGAATGAAACCAACAAAGGGAGGGTAAGGGTCTCTTCTGGCTTGAATTTATAGTGCTCTAGTGACCGATCTTTCTTCTCTTTTCCTTCTTACTGTTTTCTAAACCGTTTAGGGAAAAACCTTTGAAAATATTTTTAAAAATTGTTCCTTCAAACAGGTGTATGGCCATCTCTCCACTGGAAATTTGGATATAAACAAGAGGACTTTCTTGCTTTTAACCAGATTTATGGATGTATATTTGATTTAGTGAGTTGGGAGAGGGGAGGGAGACAAGAAAGAGTGAACATAACTCTGGAAGAAAGTGAAAAAAGTGAAGCATCCTTGTTCCCCGCCCCCCCACTTCCTTTTCCTCCAGAAGCAGGTAGGGAGTGCGAGATTATCAGCGCCTGGACACACCTCACTAAAGAGGTAATGAGGTAAATGGGAAACACAGACAAAGTGTTCCCCAACTTTGCAGGCAGAAATTGAAGAGATAACAGGATAAGCAACAGGATGTAAACACGCCTGTCCTATTTCCGTGCCAGAGAACAGAGAGAACAGAAGAGAGGGTACAAGGGGCGGGGGGTGACGAACAGCACACGCACGCAGCCCCCAGCCCTAGCCCCAAGGGATTGGAACGGGAAGTAGAAGACATCAGTCCTACAGCCGCAATGAGGCCTGAAAGTTCTCCTTTCCCTCAGAGATGGTGGTGTTTTTTTACATTTAATAGGGATGCGGGGCAAGAGAAGGACAAAGGGGCTGTTCCTTAACAGTAACACCAAGCATTCTGTGCTCCACGGCCCCAAACCTAAAAGTATTCTTGGAGCTATGGGATTTTCACACACTTGCTATTTACGAGCCACGAATAAACGACAGACTATAAAGTAATTGCACTGGCTAAGACTAGGCATGAAATTCCCTCATAAGCACATTTTCTTTTTACCTCAAACCACCGCTCTCAGACCAGAAACGTCCACACCCGCCCTCCGATGGCCTGTCGCCCTGGCTAGGTTTTAGGGTCAGTGGTATCCTCCTTCCACTAGGCCCGGGTGAAGACTCAACAGCCCCCTCCTTCCCCGCATTCCTCTCCTTCCCCCCTCCCTGCGCCGCTCCCGAGCACAACAACCATTTTCCCCGCCAGGAGCACACCGTGTCCACGCGCCTCAGCGATCTCACTGATTGGTCGGGCTCCTGGTAAACAAGGACCGGGCAGCCAATGGGAGGGATGTGCACGAGGGCAGCACGAGCCTCCGACCCAGCGCTCGCGTGGCTCTTCTGGCCGGGGCTTCTATATAGAGCCGTTTCCGCCTGCTGCTTGAAACTAACCTCTCTTTCTCTGTCAAGAAGTGCTTGCGGAGATCGGATCTCTTCTCCAGCAATCGGGGAAAAGAAGACTTTTTCTCTGAAATCGCTTAGTGTAACCAGCGGCGTAAATTTTTTGGACGCCTTTTCGAAAACCTAGTTAAAATTCATTTGTTTAAATCTCATTTTATTTTTAAGCTCAAACTGCTTAAGAATATCTTCATTCCTTAGGAAGAGTGAAATAATTTACTGCAAAGGAATTTCCTCGATTTGGTGCATTTTTTTTTTTATTCTTCCACGGTCTTTTCTAACTCTCAAACCAACTCCGTCCCATCATGGTGATGTTCAAGAAGATCAAGTCTTTTGAGGTGGTCTTTAACGACCCTGAAAAGGTGTACGGCAGTGGTGAGAAGGTGGCTGGCCGGGTGATAGTGGAGGTGTGTGAAGTTACTCGTGTCAAAGCCGTTAGGATCCTTGCTTGCGGAGTGGCTAAAGTGCTCTGGATGCAGGGATCCCAGCAGTGCAAACAGACTTCGGAGTACCTGCGCTATGAAGACACGCTTCTTCCGGAAGACCAGCCAACAGGTAAGCGGCCCAATTCATTGTTGGAGGGTGAAAGCTGATTAGAGAAGAGAATTGAAAGGAATACACAAAACTATACGAAATGTTTTAAGTTGCTCAGTTTGAGTGGTGTGAATTGCACGTTGTTACTTCCTTTTTTCTAATTTGCAGACATTCTCCCCCCCACACCCCCCAAAAAAAAGGGTGGTTTGTACAATTTTTTATGGTGCTGTGTCCTAAAGGTGGTTCTGAGGGGCATTGCCTCGGATAGTTAAAAATCTTATGTGTGCATTAGTTGCTTATTCTTTGCCTACTTCCTGTTTGAGATGTTAGTGAAGAACTGTCCTGGGTGAATCTTTAAAAGCATTGCAGGGCAACCTGGGAACTTGCTGCCCAACAAAATACATCAGAATTTCTCTTTAAGAACAACATGGGATGATTAAAATACCTCTCTGTGGGACGAAATTAGGGGTACTTCAATACCTTGCATGCCACCCAAACATTCCTTATCACACAGATGCATTTTAAGTGTAACAGGAAGCCTAATGGCTACTCGATTTTCTTTCCCTTCAGGTGAGAATGAGATGGTGATCATGAGACCTGGAAACAAATATGAGTACAAGTTCGGCTTTGAGCTTCCCCAGGGGTAAATATCAGCTAAATGCATCTTTGAACTTTTCTGTCTAAAATATCTTGCCCTCCTTTGATCACTTACTGTTCCTTGGAGAGCATTTAAAAATTTTCATTTTCTTGACACAGGCCTCTGGGAACATCCTTCAAAGGAAAATATGGGTGTGTAGACTACTGGGTGAAGGCTTTTCTTGACCGCCCCAGCCAGCCAACTCAGGAGACAAAGAAAAACTTTGAAGTAGTGGATCTGGTGGATGTCAATACTCCTGATTTAATGGTGAGATTCATTTTAAAGATTATATTCTCCTGGGTCACAGGGATGATAAATCAGATGTCTTGGGCATTAGATTAAAGCATCTCAAAACACTTTTTTGTCCCCTTCTACATAGGCACCTGTGTCTGCTAAAAAGGAAAAGAAAGTTTCCTGCATGTTCATTCCTGATGGGCGGGTGTCTGTCTCTGCTCGAATTGACAGAAAAGGATTCTGTGAAGGTAAAATCCTAGTGCTTATGGCAGACAGATATAACAGGAACTAGGTTTAGGGGCAAGGGCATGGGACTGGGGTAGAGGAAATGTCATTAACTATACTGAGTATCAGTAAGTTTTCATTTTTCTCTTTGCTAGGTGATGAGATTTCCATCCATGCTGACTTTGAGAATACGTGTTCCCGAATTGTGGTCCCCAAAGCTGCCATTGTGGCCCGCCACACTTATCTTGCCAATGGCCAGACCAAGGTGCTGACTCAGAAGTTGTCATCAGTCAGAGGCAATCATATTATCTCAGGGACATGCGCATCATGGCGTGGAAAGAGCCTTCGGGTTCAGAAGATCAGGCCTTCTATCCTGGGCTGCAACATTCTTCGAGTTGAATATTCTTTACTGGTGAGTAGATGCAGGGTGGGTTCAGCAGAGAAATTGTTCATCTGTTACCATAACTGTCTTGTTTCACCAGAGCGCTCTGGTCTAACAAACTACCATCTTCCTTTTCTAGATCTATGTTAGTGTTCCTGGGTCCAAGAAGGTCATCCTTGACCTGCCCCTGGTAATTGGCAGCAGATCAGGTCTAAGCAGCAGAACATCCAGCATGGCCAGCCGAACCAGCTCTGAGATGAGTTGGGTAGATCTGAATATCCCTGATACCCCAGAAGGTGAGCCAGACCTAATGTCTTTTCTTCATTTCTGGTCTACCTGGGTTTGTAAAATTGTGATGGTCCAGCATTTCTTGGGCAGGCTTCTTACGTGGCCATATTTTCTTTTCTAGCTCCTCCCTGCTATATGGATATCATTCCCGAAGATCACCGATTGGAGAGCCCCACCACTCCTCTGCTAGATGACATGGATGGCGCTCAAGACAGCCCTATCTTTATGTATGCCCCTGAGTTCAAGTTCATGCCACCACCTACTTATACTGAGGTGAGAATTGTCATATTTACTGTTAAATTTGTCCTAAGCTTTCTATAAGAAGTTGACTTAGAGGGATTGCTAAACTGGTTTGTTCTTTTAGTTCTTACCTGAACTGAAATAGTCTGTTTCTTCCTTTAGGTGGATCCGTGCATCCTCAACAACAACGTGCAGTGAACATGTGGAAGAAAAGAAGCAGCTTTACCTACTTCTTTCTTTTTGTCTCTCTTCCTGGACTCTCACTTTTTCAGAGACTCAGTAGTCTCTGCAATGGAGTGTGGATCCACCTTAGCCTCTGACTTCCCAATGCAGGAGGTGGTCAGCAGGCAATCTCCTGGGCCTTAAAGGATGCGGACTCATCCTCAGCCAGCGCCGATGTTGTGATACAGGGGTGTTTGTTGGATGGGTTTAAAAACAGCTAGAAAAACTCAGGCCCATCCATTTTCTCAGATCTCCTTGAAAATTGAGGCCTTTTCGGTAGTTTCGGGTCAGGTAAAAATGGCCTCCTGGCATGAGCTTTTCAAGGTTTCTTGGAGGCTTTGTGCAAATTGTGATAACCACTTTGGACCTTCAACTTATGTATCTATCATGTGGAAAAGAGCCAATTTAGCAAACTAGGAACATGAAAAGGGAAATTATGGCCAAAACTTTGGGAAAAGGAGGTTCTTAAAATCAGTATTCCCCTTTGTGCACTTGCAGAAAAAAAAGAAAAACCTTCTAGGGCTGATTTGATGGACATTTGGAGAGAGCTTTCTCTGTGATTATAAAAAAAGAAGCTAGCTGCTCTATGGGTCGTCTTTGCTTAGAGTGTACTTTAACCTGGCTTTTAAAGCGGTAGTAACTGTGTCCCACCAAAGGTCTTAAAAGCCATTTTTGGAGCGTATTGCACTGTGTTCTCCTATTGCAAATATTTTCATATGGGAGGATATTTTTCTCTTCATGCAAGTCCTTGGAATTGATTCTAAGGTGATGTTCTTAGCACTTTAGTTCCTGTCAAATTTTTTGTCCTCCCCCCTCCACCATCTTAAATGTAAGCTGAAACTCGTCTACTATGTCTCTAGGGGTAAGCCCAAAGACAAAAAGAAAAAAAAACTGTTAACTACTTTTGAGATTGCCCCAATGTACAGAATTACATAATTCTAAGACTCAAATCATGTGAAAGGGTTGCTGCTGTCAGCCTTGCCCACTGTGACTTCTCCAAACCCAAGGAGGACCTCTTGATCAAAATGCCCAACACTGATCAGAACCTCCAAATACTGCCATGAGAAACTAGAGGGCAGGTCTTCACAAAAGCCCTTCGAACCCCCTTCCTGCCCTGTGTTAGGAGATAGGGATATTGGCCCCTCTCTCACTGCAGCTGCCAGCACTTGGTCAGTCACTCTCAGCCATAGCACTTTGTTCACTGTCCTGTGTCAGAGCACTGAGCTCCACCCTTTTCTGAGCGTTACTGCAGCCAGAAAGTGTGGACTGAAGGTGGTTTCATGTTTTTGTATTATGTATCTTTTTGTATGGTAAAGACTATATTTTGTACTTCACCAGATATATTTTTACCCCAGATGGGGATATTCTTGTAAAAAATAAAAATAAAGTTTTTTTAACGGGAAAAAAAAATGTTGTCTGTGAGATGGCTTTGGAGAAGCTTTTGGAAAGAAGGTGTGCCTAAAGGAGTCTTCCTCTACTTAACAATCCACACCAGTGAAAACCTTGTGGAGAAAACACTCCCTATGGACCCTAAGGAATGGCGGCAGAGTGGGGGCTGGAGGTGAAGAGGGAAACAGTTTGAGGCATGTTTCATTCAGATTCACTGAAGAACTATCTTGGGATTTTCTGGTTGTCTAGTTTTCCAAATCCATAACTAATTATTACTAAATTCCTTCAGTTTTGGAGTTCATGAGTTCTTGAAATACAGGGAAATGATGTTTATGAGGGACTTTGAAAGAAAAGAGTAGAGGTTCCTTTTTTTTTTTTTTTTTAAGACAGTCTCACCTACGCTGAAGTGTGGTAGCATGATCTTAGCTCACTCAGCCTTGACCTGGGCTCAAGTGAACCTCCCATCTCAGACTCCCACATAGCTAGGCTACAGGCACACACCACTACACTCAGCTAATTTTTATATTTTTTGTAGAACTGGGGTTTTGCCATGCTGTCCAGGGTGGCCTCAACTTCTGGGCTCAAGTGATCTGCTGGCCCTGGCCTCCCAAAGTGTTGGGAATACAGGCATGAGACACCACACCTGGCTGAAGATCCCTTTTTCATAATTTGGTTTTATCATATAAAGTTTCTTCCCAGTGTAAACTTGATTTATATACTAACAAGGATAACTATTCAGGACTTAAGAGGTTATAGAGCTAGGAGTATTCTTTGGAGGCAGCTAACTATTTTTTGTTTTCACAATTCCTATTCAAGCACACAACTCAGTAAATGTTTGCTAACTATTCAACTCCACCCTCATCCCTTAGATGCTTTGGTGGTTCCTATTCCTTGTAGGGTAATAGTAGAGTAGTACTACTATTAGTAATTGGCTAAACATGAGATTAAACAATCCCATGTTTAATCGGTGTGATTTTCATTCTTTTTCTTTTTTTTTTTGACATAGAATTTCGCTGTCTCCTAGGCTGGAGTGCAGTGGCCCAATCTTGGCCCACTGCACCCTCTGTCTTCCAGGTTCAAGCGATTCTCCTACCTCAGCCTCTTGAGTAGATGGGATTACAGGCATGAGCCACCATGCCCAGCTAATTTTTGTATTTTTAGTAGAGACTGGGTTTCACCATGTTGGCCAGGCTGGTCTTGAACACCTGACTTCCCATGATTCACCCGCCTCAGCCTCCCAAAGTGTTCACAGGTGTGAGCCACCACACCCAGCAGTGATTTTCATTCCTAAAGAACTGACCCGTGAGAAACCCTGGGATGGCTAATTTAAATCTTTGCACAGTTCTGGTCTGGGCCCTTATTTGGGGAACGGCTTTCCTGAGGACTTTCACAAACTAATTCCAAATAACAGGCACCTGGAAATTCTACATGACATCAACGTGGGGTGTTATAGCCCTAGCTACTCACGAGGCTGAGGCAAGAGGATCATTCAAGCCCAGAAGTTCTAGATTACAGTGAGCTATGATTGCACCACTTGCTCTGCAGCCTGGGGGACAGATTTTACCTAGAAAATAAATAAATGATAAGCAAACTAAAATAAATGTGAATTTAACAGAAAGTGAGATTTAAAAGATCCTTTTCTATTTCAATCTTCATTTTTCGTTTATCGTTCATTTTCTATAGCACACTGCTCCCTCTCTTTGTCTCTCTTCCATTACCAAAGTGTCAGTCTCTATTTCTACCTATCGCCAGGGTGACTTTCACCTGAACTCTCCGCCCCTTTCTCACCTGTTCAAGAATTTAGCAGCTCCTCCCCTTCAAATCTGTGACCAGGAAATTAGGTCAAAGTTGATGGAAAAGTTTTTTCTGTAGCTTGTTTTCCAGGGATTAGAGGGGTGAAGCAATGACAAAAACAGGCCAGAAAGCAGGACAAAGGAATGGAGAGACCATGGAGTACATGAGCCTGGTTGTTTGTGTGCACAATCCGGCTACCAGTACCCAATATGAGAAGACGGATGGCTTCGAAAGGATAGATAACTTTATACCCAAGGCCTCTTAAAGATCTGATCCTGGGGCTGGGCGTGGTGGCTCACGCCTGTAATCCCAGCACTTTGGTGGGTGGATCACGAGGCCAGCAGTTCGAGACCATCCTGGCCAACACGGTGAAACCCTGTCTCTACTAAAAATGCAAAAATTAGCTGGGCGTGGTGGCAGGCACCTGTAATCCCAGCTACTCGGGAGGCTGAGGAAGGAGAATCACTTGAACCCAGGAGGTGGAGGTTGCAGTGAGCCGAGACTGCACCATTGCACTTGAGCCTGGGCAACAAAGCAAGACTCCGTCTCAAAAAAAAAAGAGAGATCTGATCCTGGAAGGACCAGAACATGGGCATTCCCTCCAGATACCCTTAATATCCTTTATCCAGCTGTCCAAATAGAATTTTCTATGATGATGGAAAAGTTCAATACACTAGCCACTAGCCCTGAAATGTGGCTACTGTGACATATAAACTGATTTTTTTCTCATCTTTTTTTTTTGAGATAGGATCTCATTCTGTCCCCCAGGCTGGAGTGCAGTGGCACAATCTCGGCTCACTGCAGCTTTGACCTCCCAAGCTCAGGTCATTCTCTCACCTCAGCCTCCCAAGTAGCTAGAACTACAGGCACACGCCACCATGCCCAGCTAATTTTTTGTATTTTTTGTAGAGACAGGGTTTCACCATGTTGCCCAGGCTGGTCTTGAACTCCTAGGCTCAAGCAATCTGCCTGCTTCAGCCTCCCAAAGTGCTGTGCACGAATTTTTTTTTTTTTTTTTTTTTAAACAGGGTCTTGCTCTGTCTCCCAGGCTGGAGTGCAGGGGCATGATCTCTGCTCACTGCAGCCTCCACCTCTCAGGGTCAAGTGATCTCCCACCTCAGCCCCCTAGCAGCTGGGACTACAGGTGCATGCCACCAAGCCCAACTACTTTTCGTATTTTTCTTTTTTTTTTTTTTTTTTTTTTGAGACAGAGTCTCGCTCTGCCGCCCAGGCTGGAGTGCAGTGGCGTGATCTTGGCTCACTGCAAGCTCCGCCTCCCGGGTTCACGCCATTCTCCTGCCTCAGCCTCCCGAGTAGCTGGGACTACAGGCGCCCGCCACCTCGCCCGGCTAGTTTTTTTGTATTTTTTAGTAGAGACGGGGTTTCACTGTGTCAGCCAGGATGGTCTCGATCTCCTGACCTCGTGATCCGCCCGTCTCGGCCTCCCAAAGTGCTGGGATTACAGGCTTGAGCCACCGCGCCCGGCCTTTTCGTATTTTTCATAGAGATGGGGTTTTGCCATGTTGCCCAGGCTGGTCTCAAACTCCTGAGCTCAAGCAATCCTCCTGCCTCAGCCTCCCAAAGTGCTAGGATTACAGGTGTGAGCCACCGTGCCCAGCCTGTAACTGAATGTTTAATTTTGTTTAATTCTTTTTTTTTGAAAAGGAGTTTCTCTCTTGTTGCCCAGGCTGGAGTGCAATGGCGCAATCTCGGCTCACCGCAACCTCCACCTCCTGGGTTCAAGTGATTCTCCTGCCTCAGCCTCCCAAGTAGCTGGGATTACAGGCATGCGTTACCACACCTGGCTAATTTTGTATTTTTAGTAGAGACAGGGTTTCTCCATGTTGGTAAGGCTGGTCTTGAACTCCCCACCTCAGGTGATCTGCCCATCTCGGCCTCCCAAAGTGCTGGGATTACAGGCGTGAGCCACCATGCCCGGCCCAATTTTGTTTAATTCAATTAAACTTCAGCTTTGTGTGACTAGTGACTGCCATACTGAATACCACGTCAAAATCTAAAGGAGTAAGCAGCTAGAGCTGTTCCCCCAGAGGAAACCTATCCTTCTCGTACAGCACAAAAACTCCGCTCTCCTTCTTTTTGCCTTCTGTATACAATTTCTCCCTCACCCCAGGACATTTTCTGCGTACAGGCTTGCTTTAGTACACTTCCTTGGACAGTGGCCTAGCTATTTCCCCACTTAAGTGGGTGAATATTTTGGGTCTTCTTTGCTTATCCTCTTCTCATGTGCCTTTTAATTTTTAAAGAGCTATGACCTACAGGTACAATCATTAGAGGAGATGTGGTTCTGAGTATCATTTATTCAGTAGGTTCAATCTGGTATAGGGAGATCTGAGAGAAATAAAAAAGAAAACTACCTAAAGAGAGAAAAGAGCAAGACAATAAACAAGAAAAAGGGGCTGGGCGCAATGGCTCATGCCTGTGATCTCAGCACTTTGGGAGGCGGAAGTGGGTGGATCATTTGAGGTCAGAAGTTTGAGACCAGCCTGGCCAACATGGTGAAACCCCGCCTCTACTAAAAATATAAAAATTAGCCGGGCATGGCAGGCACCTGTAGTCCCAGCTACTTGGGAGGCTGAGGCAGGAGAATCACTTGAGCCGGGGAGGCAGAGCTTGCAGTGAGCCAAGATCGGGCCACTGCGCTCCAGCCTGGGAGACAGAGAGAGACTCCTTCTCAAAACAAAACAAAACAAAAAACAGGTACTTCAACAACCACAGTCGTTGGCTGCCTTGATTGATACCTCTGAACAGACTGGAAACACAAGGATCTAACTTGGGTTGAGGTACTGGGAGGGAAAAATGTGGAGGCGAGGATCTGGACAAAGCACATGTTCAGCAAAAAACAATCACACAAGAGCTGAAGGGCACGAAGTGGAGTCAAGGAGTAACCTTTGCACAATTCTTTTTTCTCTTTTTGAGAGAGGCTCTCACTATGTTGCCCAGGTTGGAGTGCAGTGGCTGTTCCCAGGCACAATTATAGCAAACTCTGACCTTGAACTCATAGCCTCAAGGGATTACCCCTACTCAGCCTCCCATGTAGCTGAGAGACAGGCACATGCAACCTTGGCCCAATTCTTTCAAAAGACTACAGATCCCTCTTAGAATTATTTTATTGGGCTACCTCTAGGTGATAAAATGCATAAGGTGAGTAAGGAAAATATTTTACTGACCTTCCAATGATCAGAAGTCCCTGCCCCAGGCATCCTGGCCTCAATAGTTTGGGCATGGGGGATGGGAAGTTTTTTTTGTCCTTTCTCTGTTATGACCTCACATCCACCTCTATTTCATAAGCTGAAACACTCCTTTTCAGAGAGCTAAAGATCCAGGGCTGCAGGTCCTGGCTTAATAGGTAAGTCTAGAACCCAGAAAAAGTCCAAAGATTAGTCTTCCTATACTATTAAGAAAAAATAGGCCAGGAACGGTGGCTCACGCCTATAATCCCAGCACTTTGAGAGCCAAGGTGGGCAGATCACCTGACATCAGGAGTTTGAGACCAGCCTGGCCAACATGGTGAAACCCCATCTCTACTAAAAATAGAAAAAATTAGCCAAGTGAGGTGGTGTGCGCCTGTAGTCCCAACTACTTGGGAGGCTGAGGCAGGGGAATTGCTTGAACCCCGGAGAGGGAGGTTGCAGTGAGCAGAGATCACGCCACTGCACTCCAGCACCTGGGTGACACAGTGAGACTCTGTCTCAAAAAAAAAAAAAAAAAAAAAAAGAAAGAAAAGAAAAGAGAAAGGAAGAAAGTGAAGAAAGTATAGTATAGTAGTTAAGCACGTGGACCCTGAAGCCAAACTATCTAAATTAAGACCTTTCTTCTACCATTTAACCAGTTGTGTGACCTTGGGCAACTTATTTAACCTCTCTATGTCACAGTTAGTTCATTTATAAAATGAGAGATAATAATAATGCCTACCTCAGAAGATTGTGAGAAATTTTTAAATATATATAAAAAGTTAGAACAATGCCACATAAGTGATTGTTACCTAAAATAAAAGAAGAGACATATCCCTCATCACCCCCTTGAATAATTTACTTTTTTTTTTTTTTTGAGACAGTCTCACTCTATCACCTGGGCTAGTGTGGAGTGGGGCAGTCTCTGCAACCTCCTCCTCCTGGGTTCAAGCAATTCTCTTGCTTCAGTCACCCAAGTAGCTGGGATTACAGGCGTGCACCACCATGTCTGGCTAATTTTTTTTATTTTTAGCTGAGATGAGGTTTCACCATGTTGCCCAGGCTGGTCTCAAACTCCAGATAGCTTGACTCAAGCTATCTGCCTGCCTCGGCCTCCCAAAGTGCTTGGATTACAGGAGTGAGCCACAGTACCCACTTGGCCTCAGGGTTTTCTTTTTCACACTCCCAGTGTGTTTCCCAAGCCTGTGGATTAAACCCTGTAACCTTCTAAAAATTATTTGAACTTTCTTAACTTTTCAGTATACAACTCCAAAGAAAAGCTTCCCATCATTTGGAGTGATAAACTGAGGAACAGAGAGTGCTGGATATACAATGTAATGTCACAGGACTTGCAGACTTTTTCTTTCAAGGTATTGCATTCCATTTGATTTTTTTCCGCGAGGTAGACTAGACTGAGTAGCACAAATGTCAGTGGAGGTGACCCCACGGATGAGGCCCAGTTTAGCCTATTTAGGCTATTCCTGTTCTGTCCTGCCCTTTCCCTTTGCTTGACCGTTCCCTACTCTCTGCTGGGCCTGTTATGTAAAGAGAAAAGAATGAACAGACTCTGACTATCAATTGACTGGTCATCTCCAGGCAACAGAGTGATGGGAGAAAGAAGACAGGGAAAACAAAGGGACAGGATTGTGAATTCCATGTTCCCTGAGTCCTGAGATGTTAGGCAAGGTCCATTCTCAGTCTCTGTTGGGCTATGAAGTTGCTGACAATCAAAGTTAATCAAATGGTCAGTAAACAGGTTCTTGGAAATGTCTGGCTAGGTTCCCAGCTTGGATATTTTTAACGTATTGGACAGATGGATACAGCAAGAATTTCAGCTGCTGAGAGGGGAGGAGGTATTCAGGGGCATGAGAACTGTGCTTCCTTTTTTTTTTTTTTTTTTTTTTTGAGACAAGTCGCACTCTGTCACCAGGCTGGAGTGCAATGGCGCGATCTCGGCTCACTGCACCTCCGCCTCCCGGGTTCAAGTGATTTTCCTGTCTCAGCCTCCTGAGTAGCTGGGATTATAGGTGCCCACCCCCATGCCTGGCTAATTTTTGTATTTTTAGTAGATATGGGGTTTCACTATAGATCCGCCTGCCTCGGCCACCCAAAGTGCTGGGATCTCAGGCGTGAGCCACCGCGCCTGGCCAACATTTGTGCTTCCCTTATATGGTTCTGTGGCTAAAGATCCCTCCCTCTCCACTTCTCCAGATTCTGGCTTCCTCCTTCATCTAGCCAGACTCAGGGTTAATCCTTTGCCTCCTGCTCTCCCATTTCTGTTTATTCCCTGTCTTTCATGCTTGCTTCACCTTCCAACTCTGAGGAAACTCTAGTTTCTGTTTTACCTCCCGATTCCTGTAGATCAGGAAGAGGGTGGCTGGGCAGGGCCGATAGCTCCTTTGTTTCCCCTGGACATAGGTATACCTCTGCCAGTGGTACTCTCGAGGCTTCTTTGCAGTTCTACCTCCTCAAGCTGTCCCGCAGGACAGCTCCAAACTCTCCTGCAACTTCCTGCATCCCACTGCCCCCAACTCTTGGGAACAGAATTTGACACCATGGAATCCCAGGCCTATGCTTCATATACTTTTGGAAAGTAGGAGAAATGATCGTGAAGGTCAGAGAGGTTGGAAATGGCGACCAAGTCTGACAAGGCAAGATCTGCTATCTCTGGTTTGGGAAAATTAGGTCACCTGGGAGGTGGAAGAGCTGGGAGAGAGGTTGATCATTAGCAAGTTCAGAATATCTTTTTGACTGTGAGGGTGGCCTGGAGGTTAGGAATGAAAGTGAGGAAGGAGAGAAAAAAATTATGATAATTCCCTATTTGGGGTTTCATCTTCCCTTGGTGAATACCCTTTAAACTGAATAACCTTCTATATCCAAAGACTGCTTCCTTCTTTCCTCTTGTTCTTTCCTGTATCTCAACACCATTTCTGATACTGCCCACCCTGCTTAGTGGGTGAAGGAGAAAATCCCTGACATTAGTGCTCCAAGATTGATGGGAAGCTGGTGGGGAGATGGACTTAGGGAAGGGAGATCACACTGTGATTCGTGTTTCTCTTCTTTTGTCTTGATTTTAGCTGATGATGAACCTAAGCAAAGCTGGAGGAAACACTAAGCCAGAGGCAGCAAATCAGAGGCCCATAGGCCAAACCAGCTTGCAGACATTTTGAAACCCATATTGCCAGCTGGGCACCGTGACTCACGCCTGTAATCTCAGCAGTTTGGGAGTCTGAGGCAGGCAAATCACTTGAGGTCAGGAGTTCGAGACCAGTCTGACCAACACGGCGAAACCCCATCTCTACTAAAAATACAAATTAGCCAGGTGTGGTGGTGCATGCCTGTAATCCCAGCTAGTCAGGAGACTGAGGCAGGGGAATTGCTTGAACTCGGGAGGCGGAGGTTGCAGTTAGCTGAGATCGTGCCATTGTACTCCAGCCTGGGCAACAAGAGTGAAACTCCGTCTCGAAAAAAATAATAAATAAACCAACCTGTATTTCCTTTCCTAAACATTTTTGATCAGTTGTAAACATTTAAAAATCAGATTTCACTAACATCTACCATTCTGGTGTCTCTTAAAAAGCAATCATATGGCCAGGCGCGGTGGCTCAAGCCTGTAATCCCAGCACTTTGGGAGGCCGAGACGGGTGAATCACGAGGTCAGGAGATCGAGACCATCCTGGCTAACATGGTGAAACCCCGTCTCTACTAAAAAATACAAAAAACTAGCCAGGCGAGGTGGCGGGCGCCTGTAGTCCCAGCTACTCGGGAGGCTGAGGCAGGAGAATGGCGTAAACCCGGGAGGCAGAGCTTGCAGTGAGCTGAGATCTGGCCACTGCACTCCAGCCTGGACGACAGAGCCAGAGTCCGTCTCAAAAAAAAAAAAAAAGCAATCATATTTGGTAACACTGAGTCACTTTCTTTCATGGCATTAATCGGCTGGAGCTGAAGGGGCTAGGCAGGCTCTGGTTTGCCAGTTCTCACCACTCTCTATTGCATTACACTCGCATGCTTCGATCTTTTATATCTGCCTGACTCCTGTTTAGTGTTTAGGTTTCTCTTAACTTGTTACCTCTGCTCTAAGTAGAGCTTCTCAAATATTTCCTCTGCAGGACCCCTAAGATACAAGAGAGTGAACCATTTTCCCCCAGGACTCCCAAAGCAGTCTAAAGGAGCCTGTCATGAGCCAGAAATGTCTTTGAAGTACCTATTTTATCTTTAAAAAATGCAAATTTTGATTTACACTGCATAATATATTTGTGTTGGTTTTAGCATAAAAATGATTTATCTTCCCCCACCAAATCTTAAAAGTAAAATTAACACTCTGGAAGATGTGCCATGTGTATTCTGTGGCTCCAAATAGTCCTCACCATATCACCCCAGGAATAATCCAATTTAAACAGCACCGTATAAAGGCATGAGGTAAAGAGAGACACGGAGAAAGAGTCAAAGAGAGGAAAATAATTTGAAAGACAACAAGAATGAGTCTGAGTAATAAGCTCTCTGTCTGGTCCTCAGCCAACCCTCCAGGCCTGGCCCAGTTCAGCCACTGAGAAGTGTATAAACATCCCTGATCTCTCTGGACAGGTGTTAGTGTGGCGGCTCAGGGTAGAAAGCAAGACCCAAAAACAGGAGCCAAGCCAAGTAAGGGAGAGGTGAGGGATCCAGAGCAGCCAAGTATGGTCAGATGAGAAAGAGTGTCTAGGTGCCAGGAAAGAGGCTTGGAAAGGAAATGGAAGACTTAGAAAAGGGCTGATCAGCATTTGCCCTTTCTCCCACTGAGCCCATTTTGTGTCACTTCCTCTTATCACTCTGCCTAAGAAAAATGAAGTACAAGCATTAAATTGTCCTCCTTTGAAGAGGGAATTTCTTCTCCAAAATGGCTGTATCTCTGAATACACCAGAGCCTAAGGAGGATGAGTACCAGGGCTTCTTTCCCTGTCCAAATGGTACTCTACCTATTCTCTCCAAGACAGGAAATACCCCAAATCCGCATCCCTAACTTAGGTGAGTTTCTTCTACCTCCCCCTTTTGGTAAGACAAAAATAGGTCTAACCCCCTCCCTCCTAACCTAATATTATCAACACTGCCCTGAGTGTACCAAAGAATATCAGAGACAGGATTTGGATATTTTCCCCCTTTCTCTACTGTAAACCAAGATCAATGAGGAATCACAAGGATGAGAACTATTCAGGAAAGGGCTGGGAGCACAGTCCAAAGCTGAGGATCCTGGGAGGAGGAGAAGTTTGAGACTGGAGAATAATCTCAGACTCTGAGGTCATGGGGACCTAGCCCCTTCCTGCATTTGTTGGGATCAGGCCTGAGGAATCTCTGGACTCCTTCCCCAACATCTTGGATTCCCAAGGTGAGAGCACCTAGCCATTAAGATCCTGCAGTTAAGTTGGATCAGTGTCTTCCCACTGACTCCCCCATTAAGGTTATGAGGGGGACCTCCCTTCTTCCCTAGATACAAAGAGGCAAATTAAAGTCTGTTAGGGATGAGCCAAAGGCCTTTCTGAGGTGATAGCAGGAAACTAGAACTTATTTCCAGTTTTGTGGTCCCAAATGACCTTGAGGAAACGGGAGCCCCAGAAGGGGAAAGGTCAGTGGAGAAGAGGTCACTACTGGTTTGGCCAGATTAGTTAGTGGAGCTATTTTCATTGAGCTCGTTTCTCTTACCCATCCTCTGGCTGGACATGACATATGAGGGGAGATGAAGAGGACCTGCCCACCAGCCCCTTCTTCAGTCAGAAATCTACTGGTGGCCTGTTTGATTTGAGTCCTGGCTTGCCGATTGTGACCTTGAACTCTGCTGTAAGTGGTGTCCTTTTCTTGCTTGTTGATGGAATTGCTGATCTTCTTGCTACCCGAGCTGAAGCAGGTTCTTGGAAACGACTGGCCAGATGCCTGAGGTATCTTTAGTCTGCCTAGGCTGAAAATAAAGTGGGGAAATCCAGCGAATGGAATATGTTCAGCCAAAGCTAGGCACATCCTGCCTTTGTTCTCAGGCCCATTTGAATTCTTACAGATGGATCAGCATAAGCCCTACTCTGGAAGAGCTAGAAGGGCTCCCATTGGACACATCTAGTCCAAATTTATATTTCACACATGAGGAATACTGAGGCTTGGAGACATACATGACTTTCTGAAGGGCACAAAGCTATGGAGTGGTGAAACTAGGACCATAAAATAGTGTGAAACCCTGTCTCTTAAAAAAAATGAATTGAGGAAAAGAGCTGTCTTTTCCTTACCAAATTATAGGTGCCCAATTACCTTATTCATCTGACCCTCCAATTTTCTTTGGTCTCCACTCCCAATCTAAACTACATGTTGCTTTCAGGTCTGCCATTTAGCCTCCGCCTCCCTCAAACCACTTGAGTCACTGAGTCTGTTTGCAGACCCCTCTTAAACTGCCCACCTGAGATGGGAGGAAATCATGAGGCTAGGGATGGAACATAGCATAGAGAAAAATAGGATTCTTTCCTTTTTTTTTTTCTTTGTAGGGGCAGACTTAGGGAAGACTAAGTTGCCCCAAGCTGGTCTTGAGCTCCTCGCCTCAAGCAACCTCCCACCTCAGCCTCCCAAAGTGGTGGGATTACAGGTGGGAGCCACCATGCCCAGGACAGGATTCTTGACAGAGAACCTACCCTGCCTGGGGCCAATGCAGCCCAGACGGTGGACATGGCAGCAATCTGTTCAACATAAGCCCTATCGGGCGAGTAGTACTGGGCTGAGCAGCTCTGTGTAGGTCCTCTGTAAATGTTTGCAAGCAGGGGCCAGGCATGGTGGCTCATGCCTGTAATCCCAGCACTTTGGGAGGCCAAGGCAGGTGGATCACAAGGTCAGGAGTTCGAGACCAGCCTGACCAACATGGTGAAACTCCGTCTTTACTAAAAATACAAAAATTAGCCGGGCATGGTGGCATGCGCCTGTAATCCCAGCTACTCAGGAGGCTGGGGCAGCAGAATCACTTGAATCCAGGAGGTGGAGGTTGCAGTGAGCTGAGACTGTGCCGCTGCACTCCAGCCTGGGCAACAGAGTGAGACTCCATTTCAAAAAACAAAACAAAACAAAACAAAAAAAACGTTTGCAAGCATGGCCTCAACTCCTAACCTCTCAGGGGTTCCTCCAAAATGAATAGGAGCCATGACCCTGTTTACTAGGCCTTGGGCTTCAGGCCTGCCTGATAGTACCTATGGAAAGTAGGGGAAAGGTCAGTGGAAACAAGTCTAGCTCATTCTTGGAACCACTTCAGAATCTGGGAAAGCTGCTGGGTTCTGTGTCCCTGGCTTTGTCCAGCAAGGTCACCTGCAGACAGGGCAGAGTCCAAGAATAGTCTGATCTTTCTGACACTTTGAAGTAATACAACTGATCTCAAGTGGTCACTCCAACCTTTGTCCTCATTTCCCCAGTTTCATGGGAAAAGGATGTGTGAGTATAGGATGTGTGCTGCTTTTCCAGAATCTTCTTTGTTCCTACTCTTTTAAGTTCCCAGGTTGACATTTGGTGGGCTTTATGGGGTGGCTGTGCTCCCAACATAGACACATAATTGACCAGGTTAGGACTTGGTGTGTGTATGTAGGGAACAATGCAAAAGGAAAATTTTCAATAGCTTTTACTTTTGTCTTTGCTGATCTCTCCCTAGTTATAATCACAGGCTGAAGTACAGCTATGGGAAATCCCAGTTACAGGTCCCCTATCTCCTTCCTGCCACTCAACACAACACCTCATGAGGACTAAAAAAGAAACACGTCAATCATCATAATTGCTCAATGACTCTGGAACGTTCTGCTTCTATTCCTGTTTCCTTCGCTGCTTCTACTTTTCTTTTCTTCGAGACGGGTTCTTGCTTTGTTGCCCAGGCTGCAGCACAGTGGTGCAATCATATAGCTCACCACAGCCTCAAACTACAGGGCTCAAGGGATCCTCCTGCCTCAGCCTCCCTAGTAGCTGGGACTACTAGGGAGTGCCACCACGCTCAGCTATTTGAAAGTTTTTAAATATTTTTGTTGTAGAGACAGGGACTCGCTTTGTTGCCTAGACTGGTCTCAAACTCCTGGCTTCAAGCAATCCTCCTGCCTCAGTCTTCCAAACTTCTGGGATTACAAGTTTGAGCCATGGCGCCTGCCACTGCTTCTATGTAAACACTAACTAACACACCCAAACTAGGCTTTTAAGGTGCTTTCTCTCAATGGAGTCACACTCTTTCTTCATTCTTTACAATGGGGTCAAACATATTCAACCTTAGATTGCCAGTCTCCATCACTTGATGCTGTAGGGAATTCAGTCGGCCTGCTTGAATGCAGTTGGGGAATGTTTTGAAGGTTCTTCTATATCCCATCTTACGGCTTTCAAATGCTCAGTAGGGTTGCTATGATAGCATGCCTCCTTATTCAGTTCCTATTCTGGACACGCAGCTTGCCCGTGACTGTTGCATGTCAAGTGGCTGGAACCAATCAGCTCATCTAAGGCTTCCTCAGAAGCCAATCAGAGCCTCGGAAAGTGACCTCACCCAAGGGAGAGCTCTGTGGGCGAGAAAGCATCTCTCAGATCTGTGAGTGTCCCTAAGTCACTCCCTTCCTCCCCACCCTCTTTACTTCCTGTAAAATAACACCGCCTACCTCCCTTCCCCCAAAGAAAGGGAGTGAGAAAGGCTAACTAAATTCCACAAAGGGAAGAACCAAAAGAGAAACTGCAACTCAGTCACACACTGGTTTCTGTAACTGGAGAATAGGATATTTAGGGGGGCTCACTCTGCACAGATATACCTTTCAAAGTGGCATCTCCAGGGTCTGGAAGAGGAGGGAGTATGGTGGATAAGTCAGCTCCTCCTCCCTCCTCATACCTGGTTTTCTTGACTTTTCCCACAAAAATTGCTGTAACCATTTTTTGTAAATAAGGACAAGACCAAGGTCAAGTGTGGGAAAGACAGGGTCTGTGTCCTTGTGAACATGTGTGAACAGACACAATCATGTCCTTGTGGCCTGATGACCAGAGGCTCAGAAGTCAGCTGGTCTGCAGGGGGCACAGACTGTTCTTCTCTACAACTTACTCTGCATTGCCCTACAGATGAGGCCTTGAATATTCCTTGGCGGGGCTAGATTGTGAATATGTATCCCACCATGGGGGTAGAAGGGAAGGGACAAAGGACAAGCGGGCTGTAACCCTCCAGTGTATCACAGCACCCTGCTTAGTTAATAATTTCCTTCATTCCTCCAGCCCTCTATCACCAGGCCTCACCCACAACAGAGACAGATAAAAACACTTTATTTAAAAGTATAAAACCAGGCTTACTCCTTCAAACTGCTCCCATCCTTAATTATCTCCACAAAGAGCTATACAAATTGGGCAGGGGTACGTGTACAGTTATCTCAGCTCTAACAACCCCAGTTCTTCTTTCAATTCTCCTTTCTCCCTTCATACAATTGAGATATTTGTCCTTTGCACTTTCCCCAAGATAGCAGAGGTGATACAAACGTGGAAGGAGGGGAAGCGTAGAAAATAAACTGTCATCATCCTCCATTCCCATCTCCAGGGACCAGAGAGGTTATGTGAACTCTGACCAAATGATTTGCTTGTCCAAAAAAACAAATAACAGGGACAGTTACTCTCTGTAGCCTCAAGAAAGACACAAGGGTCCAGAGACGTTCTTCAGTATATAGCCTCGTCCATATTGTCATCACTGTCACCCCCAAAGTCCTCTCCATTGTCAAAATATGACATGATGTAATCAGTTTCCTGAAATGGAAAAAAAAAAAGTAAAAGTCAATTTGGCATTCACCTTCCTTCCTGTGTACCAGACCCCTCTCCTCCCAGTCACACCATTCCAGGCCTGAGACAGCTCTTCCAGCTGTAGTTTGGAGAAGTGGGCAGAGGGAGTAGAGGGAAGCCCCTACCCTGGGGGGCACTATCTCTGTTGGCATGCCAACCCTCTGAGGAAAGCATCCCTAGTATAAAGAGTTGAGATCCCCAGAGTTTCTGGGGTAAAGGGAGGGGGACTAAGGTGGAAGGAGTCCCCTTCACCTCTTCATGTTCTTCTTCATCATACTCTTCTTCTTCCTCCTCTTCCTTCTCTTCTTCTTCTTCCTTCTCCTCATCCTCCTCTGAAGTTACTTCTTCTTCCTTCTTCTCCAGGGTCTCATGTGGGGATGAATAGGAATAGAAATTCAGGTTCAGTTCACAGAAGGGAAAAATTGAGGCACACATGGGTCAAGAGAGAGGGAATGGATCCAGGGCTCAGAAGGTCTCTATGCACACTTCCTCCTCACCTCTAGTTTCTGTATTGTTTCCTCCTTATCTTCTGTGGTCTTAGGGGGCCTCTTGGGGAGCAGAATTGTAATCCCTGGTGGGGGGATCAAAAGGTGAACCATCAGAGAGCAAATTTTGCCAGCTTTATAGCCCATCCTCATGCAAAGAACATGTCACTCTGCTGCCCTCATGTGGCCACTATGACATCTAGCAACAACACTTGGTAGATTGGGTATAGGAACTGGGATGGAAAGTGAGACCAGCAGCAGCCTTGGCCCTCAGGCTGATGAAGGAAACCTCTCTTCTCCCTCCTTTTTCCAGATACACTTACGTTCCTTCTGTAGCTTCCGCACTCGGATCTTTAGCTCCCGGGGTAGACGCCGCCAATCTGGGAATAGTGGGAATGTAAATGTCAATAGGACCCTGCCTGGGCTCTCCAGTGAATAATGACTGGTTTTAAAGGGGGATTGAGGGTTTTAAAGGAGAGGAAGGAAGGGGCTGGGTCAAAGTTGTTCAGAACAAAACTGTGGCTTAGATATCTCCTGAGTAGTGGGAACTATTTAATAGCTTTTCCAGGTAAAATCTGAGAGTGTTTTGGAACATAACTAAGGCTCTAGCTTGCAGATGCTGGATCAGGGAATGGGGTGGGGACATGGGCGTGGCGGAAATGGCTTGAAGCATCTCATGCATTTGAAAGAAAGGCAGTCAATGAACGAGCCCATCACCTACCAGGGTTCCAATCGATGGCATTGTCAATCGGACCTGACATCTGGTATTTGTCTGAATAACGCTCCACATCTGAGGGGTGGAAGAGTCAAAGTTTTATCCCTTGAGACCCAGAACAGGACTGTTCCTGAGAGTCCAGCCCTCTCAATACTCAGGAATTATCTGTTTCCTTACCCCAAACTCAGAGCCCAGGGGGTCAGCTTCAGTGAGGACCTTATCTCTTTTTTTTTTTCTTTTTTTTTTTTTTTGAGACAGAGTCCTGCTCTGTCGCTCAGGCTGGAGTGCAGTGGTGCAATCTCAGCTTACTGCAACCTCCACCTCCCAGGTTCAAGTGATTCTCCTGCTTCAGCCTCCTGAGTAGCTGGGACTACAGGCGCACATCACCACGCCCAGCTAATTTTTGTATTTTTAGTAGAGACAGGGTTTCACCATGTTGGCCAGGATGGTCTCAATCTCCTGACCTCGTGATCCACCCAACTCGCCCTCCCAAAGTGCTGGGATTACAGGCGTGAGCCACGGCGCCCGGCCCCTTATCACTCTTCTAACCTGTTTCTTTTCCACCTAAAATTATGATTTTTTTTTTTTTTTTTTCAGATGGAGTCTCACACTGTCGCCCAGGGTTGGAGTGCGGTGGCGCAATCTCGGTCCACTTCAACCTCCACTTCCCAGATTCAAGCAATTCTCCTTGCCTCAGCTTCCCAAGTAGCTGGGATTACAGGCACCTGCCACCAGGCCTGGCTAATTTTTTGTATTTTTTTTTTTTGTACAGACAGGATTTCACTATGTTGGCCAAGATGGTCTCGAACTCCTGACCTCGTGAGCTGCCCACCTCAGCCTCCCAAAGTGCTGGGATTATAGGTGTGAGCCACCACACCTGGCCAGTGTTTTTTTGTTTTGTTTTGTTTTTGTTTTTGTTTTTTTTTGAGGCAGAGCCTTGTTGTGTCATCCAGGCTAGAGTACAGTGGCGAGATCTCAGCTCACTGCAACCTCCACCTCCCAGGTTCAAGCAATTCTCGTGCCTCAGCCTCCTGAGTAGCTGAGACCACAGGCTCACACCACTGTGCCTGGCTAATTTTTATATTTTTAGTAGAGACAGGGTTTCTCCATACTGGTTAGGCTGGCCTCAAACTCCTGGCCTCAAGTGATCCACCCATGTCAGCCTTCCAAAGTGCTGGCCATTACAGGCGTGAGCCACCGCACCCGGCCATGATGACTTTTTTTTTTTTTTTCTGTCCCTTAGTTCAAAGGCATGGCTGTATTAAGAAATAGTGTGATGCAGTGGAAAGTATGCTAGGGAATAAGAAACCAGGATTTCGGCCGGGCGCGGTGGCTCAAGCCTGTAATCCCAGCACTTTGGGAGGCCGAGGCTGGTGGATCACGAGGTCAGGAGATCGAGACTATCCTGGCTAACACGGTGAAACCCCGTCTCTACTAAAAATACAAAAAAATTAGCCGGGCGTGGTAGCGGGCGCCTGTAGTCCCAGCTACTTGGGAGGCTGAGTCGGGAGAATGGCGTGAACCCAGGGGGCGGAGCTTGCAGTGAGCCGAGATCGCGCCACTGCACTCCAGCCTGGGAGACACAGCGAGACTCCGTCTCAAAAAAAAAAAAAAAAAAGAAAAAAAAGAAACCAGGATTTCAGTATTCTGTTTTTTTGTTTGTTTGTTTGTTTTTTGTTTTTTGAGACGGAGTCTCGCTCTGTCGCCCAGGCTGGAGTGCAGTGGCGCGATCTCGGCTCACTGCAAGCTCCGCCTCCTGGGTTTACGCCATTCTCCTGCCTCAGCCTCCTGAGTAGCTGGGACTACAGGCGCCCGCCACCGCGCCCGGCTAATTTTTTGTATTTTTAGTAGAGACGGGGTTTCACCGTGGTCTCGATCTCCTGACCTTGTGATCCGCCCGCCTCGGCCTCCCAAAGTGCTGGGATTACAGGCGTGAGCCACCGCGCCCGGCCGATTTCAGTATTCTGTTGTTGGTTGGTGCTTTTAATATCCAGATTGTTAAAATTTTTGCTGGGCACGGTGGCTCATGCCTGTAATCCCAGCACTTTGGGAGGCCAAGGCGGAAGAATCTCTTGAGCCCAGAAGTTCAAGACCAGCCTGGGCAACATAAGAACACCCCATCTCTATTTTACAAAAAAATAAAAAATATATAAATTTTTAGAAAATACATCCCCCCACCTACACACAAGAAATGGGATTTTAATATTTAACCTCCCGCTGTCCCAAAACTATCATGAGACTCAAAACAAACCATGAATACTATAATGCATTTCAGATGCAGGAGTAACTATTATGATCTCCCCAGTTAGACAGTATGCTTCCTGTGCCTCTCCAGCCCCCAGTGGTGCTGAGCACAGGGCACTCCCCACGGAAGGCACTCAGAATATGATGCTAGCATTCCAACTGACCTCTCTTGGGGACAGCTGGCCGGATGAAGTAGGGGAGCTGCCTCATGGCTCCTCGTAGCTCCTGCTTCAGTGCCAGGACATATTCCCCTTCCTCTCCTGAAGGCAAAGGTACTGGGCGGAACTCCAAAGGCTAAAGAGGCAGGGGCAGTGGTCTGTTCAGGGAGAAAATGCTAGTACAAATTTAGGAAGACCCCTCCTCCCAATTTAATCTAATATTCCCCTGAGCAGAGGGCTGAAAGAGAATGGGGAGAGTAACATATCATTTTGAAAGCTGGGGAGAAATAAAGGTGGACACTTCTTTGACTGCAAAACATCCCTTGTGCATTGGGAGTATAGAGACAGAGAGGGCCAGTGAGGATGGTTTTATGATGGTCCAGGAGGAATTCAGAATCATGTACAGTCAGCCAGGGGCACATGAGAGTCTGGGAAGGAAGTGGAGAGACTCACAGGGAAGAGTGGAGAAGGCTGCAGGGTGGGTGGGGGCAAAGTATCCCCTTTCCCAATGCCCACGGCCTCCATGTTGAAGGTCAACTGGCCCCGGCCACGACCCCGGCCCCCACCCCGGCTGGCCATGGTGGAGGGGGCCTGGGTGTTCAGAGATCCAGTGAAAAAACCTGATAAAGACAAAAACAAAGAGAAAAAGAAATGTAGTAGAATGGACAGGAAGCCAAGGAGGTACAAGACATTCAATCTTTTATCGCTGGGACATAAAAAGTCAATGTCATTCAACAAATTTTGACTGAGAAGGCACAGTGTCAGAGAGAGAATTTCTGGAAACATAAACATGAATGAGACATGGTCCCCCAAACAGGTCAGATAATTACAATATAGTTTAGCACAAAGGAGAAAGTGCTTAGACCCTCGGACAAAACTCTACATCCCTAAGACAATTTGATGTTTATTCCTATCTGCATTTATTTATTTTTATTTTTAGAGATACTCTGTCACCCAGGCTTGAGTGCAATGGTGCAATCACAGCTCACTCTAGCCTCGAACCCCTGGGCTCAAGTGATCCTCCTGCCTCAGCCTCCCAAAGTGCTGGGATTACAGGCATGAGCCACTATGCCCAGTCACTAACTGCATTTATATGTATAACCTTTGAATTCTTTCTATCTCTGGCCTTCCAAACCTGACCAGGCCCCAATTCAATCCAAAGAAATGCATTCAGCGAAACATTTATTAATCATCTACCATGAAAAAGATAGTGTCAGACACTGTGGGAGCACAGGGATGAGTCATCAATTTCATTGTCAACCAGGGGAAAAGAGACATTACAATCAAATTTTATTTTATTTTATTTTATATTTTATTTTAGACAAGGTCTCTTTATGTCACCCAGGCTGGAGTGCAGTGGTGTGATCATGGCTCACTGTAGCCTCAACCTCCTGGGCTCAGGTGATCCTCCTGCCTTAGCCTCCCAAGTAGCTGGAGCTACAGGTGTGTGCCACCATACCTGGCTCTTTGTTTTGTTTTTTTGTTTGTTTATTTGTTTGTTTTTAAGAGATGGAATTTCATTATGTCAAGTGATCCAAATGTCTCGGCCTCCCAAATTGCTGGGATTACAGGCATGAGCCACCACGAGAGGCCAGATTGATCTTTTTAAACACCACTTGGAAGCACAGAATCTTAGAATTCGGAGGACCCTTAGAGGTCATCTAGTCTAAATCCCTCCCAGTGCAGGACTTCACTCTGTAAATTGTTTTGTTGTTGTTTGGTGTATGTGTGTCTTTTTTTTTTTTTTTTTTTTTTTGAGACAGAGTCTCACTCTGTTGCCCCGGCTGGAATGCAGTGGTGCAATCTTGGCTCGCTGTAACCTACACCTTCAAGGTTCAAGTGATCCTCCTGCCTCAGCCTCCTGAGTAGCTGGAACTACAGGCATGTGCCACCAAGCCTGGCTAATTTTTGTATTTTTTGTAGAAACGGGGTTTCGCCATGTCACCCAGGCTGGTCTCGAACTCCTGGACACAAGTGATCCACCTGCTTGGGCTTCCCAAAGTGCTGGGATTACAGGTGTGAGTCACCACCCCTGACCCTACTTTGTGAATTGTTATTCAGCTTTTGGTGACATTTCCTAAAGAGATGGTATCCATTCTCCCCCAAGACAGTATATTCCACTGTGATGAACACTGATGAATCCAAAGTTTCTCCTTCTACTGAATTTTCACTCTGTCTCTTATTGTCAATCCTGAGGAACCAGTCAGAGGCAGCTAGGATGGGGGAATAAAATCACCAGATGAAAAGAAAACTTAAGAGAAATGATATCCCAGCAGCAATGAGCACACTTAGCACCCAGATCTTGGTTTCTAATACAATTTTCCAATAAAAGGAACCAGGGCTCCCTGGACTACTAGCTGATTCTAGGACAGGGTAGGAAACACACAGGATGAGTCTAGAGCATCTTGAGGTGTCAAAAAGTAAGGAAGTGCTCAAAACAACAACCACACTCACATATTGATGGGGTTAGCTGGGTGCAGTGGCTCATTCCTATAATCCCAGCACTCTGAGAGCCTGGAGTGGGCAGATCACTTGAGCCCTAGGAGTTTGAGACCAGTCTGGACAACAGGGCAAAACCCCATCTTTACAAAAAATACAAAAATTAGCCAGGTATGGTGGCATGCACCTGTGGTCACAGCTACTGGGAAGGGTTGCTTGAGCCGGGCAGGTTGATGCTGCAGTGACTCGTAACTGTGCCACTGTACTCCAGCCTGGGTGGCAGAGTAGAGACTCTGTCTCAAACAAACAAAAAACAAACAAAAAGCAGAAAAAAGAAAAAAATAAACATATTGATGAAGTTATGTCAAAGGGAAATAAGAGCCAACTGAAAAAGCTCCCAATGGTCAAAGCTGAAACAATTTGAGGAACAAAGTAAGTAAAGCGTATTAGATTATAACCCCAAAGTATAAGATAAACGTCTGTGAGTCCATAGTGATATAAATAAATGACTGAACTTATTTAAATGGAGGAGAAAAGACAAATCTCTCATGTAGAATTCCAAATAAAATATGTAGACACACCATCCTAAAAGGGAGAAGGGCAGCATAACTCCCCACTTTTTTTTTTTTTTTTTTTGAGACGGAGTTTCGCTCTTATTGTCCAGGCTGGAGTACAATGGCGCGATCTCGGCTAACTGCAACCTCCTCCTCCCGAGTTCAAGCGATTCTCCTGCCTCAGCCTCCCAAGTAGCTGGGATTACAGGCATGTGCCACTACAACTGGCTAATTTTGTATTTTTAGTAGAGATGGGGTTTCTCCATGTTGGTCAGGCTGGTCTCGAACTCCCGACCTCAGGTGATCCACCCGCCTTGGCCTCCCAAAGTGCTAGGATTAAGGCGTGAGTCACTGCACCGGCTATAACTTCCCACTTCTTACATGTGGACTGTGTATAGGGAATATATATATATATATATATATATATACACGTTTTTTTTTGTTTTTGTGACAGAGTCTTGCTCTGTCACCCAGGCTGGAGTGCAGTGGCACAATCTCAGCTCACTGCAACCTCTGCCTCCCGGGTGCAAGTGATTCTCCTGCCTCAGCCTCCTGAGTAGCTGGGATTACAGGCGTATGCCACTATGTCCGGCTAATTTTTGTACTTTTAGTAGAGATAGGGTTTCACCATGTTGTCAGTCTGGTCTTGAACTCCTGATCTCGTGATCCGCCTGCCTCGGCCTCCCAAAGTGCTGGGATTACAGGCGTGAGCCACTGCGCCCAGCCCTCATTCAGTATAATTTAGGAAATCAAGAGGAATATCTTTACAGTGGAGAGACCAGAAAAACACTACTTCAACCAGATGACCAAGGTCAGCATCAATACTCATAAATCATGTTTTCGGTATGTGCCCTTAATATTATACAATACAATGGTACTTCACCTCTGTGATCCTCCTTCTAAAAACCCATAACCTCAGGCTAATACAGAGAAAAACATCAGACAAATTCAAGCAGAAAGGCATCCTACAATATAACCAACTCCTCAAAACTGTCAGTCATCAAAAACAGTAAAGTGTGAGAAACCCGTCACACTTAAGAGGAGCGTAAGGAGATGTGACAACTAAATATAATGTGGAATCCTAAATGGGATCCATGTACAGAAAAAGAGCAATAGCTAAAAACCAAAGAAATGTCAATCAAGTATGAACCTTAGTTAATAATGTATCAGTATTCATTCATTAATTGTAACAAATATACTAATCTACTTTATTTATTTATTTTTTTGGAAATGGAGTTTTGCTCTTGTTGCCCAGGCTGGAGTGCAATGGCGCGATCTTGGCTCACCGCAACCTCCGCCTCCCGGGTTCAAGTGATTCTCCTGCCTCAGCCTCCTGAGTAGCTGGGATTACAGGCATGCGCCACCACGCCCGGCTAATTTTATACTTTTTTTTAGTAGAGAGGGGGTTTCTCCACGTTGGTCAGGCTGGTCCCCACCTCCTGACCAGGTGATCCGTCCGCCTCGGCCTCCCAAAATGCTGGATTACAGGAGTGAGCCACTGCGCCCGGCCTTTTTTTTTTTTTTTTTTTTTTTTTGAGACAGAGTGTTGCTCTGTCGTGCAGGCTGGAGTGCAGTGGCGCAATCTCGGCTCACTGCAACCTCCACCTCCCGGGTTCAAGTGATTCTACTGCCTCAGCCTCCCGAGTAGCTGGGATTACAGGAGCCCGCCACCGGGCCCAGCTAATTTGTTTTTGTATTTTTAATAGAGATGGGGTTTCACTGTCTTGGCCAGGTTGGTCTCGAACTCCTGACCTCGTGATCCACCTGCCTCAGCCTCCCAAAGTGCTGGGATTACAGGCGGTAGCCACCATGGTCGGCCAATCTACAATGTTAATAGGGGAAACTGTGCACTGGGACAAATGGGAACTCTTGGCACTATCTGCTAAATTTTTCTGTAAGTCTGAAACTATTCTAAAATATATAATCTATTAATTAAAACAAAAACAAAAAAAAACCTCGAGGGTGGGTGTGGTGGTTCACACCTGTGTGCAATCCCAGCACTCTGGGAGGCTGAGATGGGATGACTACTTAAGTCCAGGAGTTTGAGTCCAACCTGGGCAACACAGTGAGACCCCATCTCTACAAAAAATAAAAAAATAGACTACGAAAAATAGTCTCAGGTACCTGGGAGACTGAGGTAGAAGGATCGCTTCAGCCCAGGAGATAGAGGATTCAGTGAGCCATGATCATGCCACTGCACTCACCCTGGGTGACAGAGAGAGACCCTGTCTCAAAACAAAAAGCTAAAACAAAAATCAAGTAGCAATTCAAAATTCACAAGAGATTAGTGAAAAAAATATTAAATATATGTAGAAGGTAATCTGTCAGAAATACATACACACATATGAATTAAAAAGCTGTTAAAGAAAGATATGTACCAAAAATTAACAATGGTTAATTTGAGGGATGAGGTTTTTTGGAAATTTTTTTAGTGCAGAGAGTTGTGTACCTTTTTTTTTTTTTTTTTTTGGGACAGAGTCTTGCTCTGTCACCCAGCCTGGAGTGCAGTGGTGTGATTTCGGCTCACCACAGCCTCCACCTTACGGGTTCAGGCAATTCTCCTGCCTCAGCCTCCCGAGTAGCTGGGATTACAGGCACCCACCATCACGCTTGGCTAATTTTTGTATTTTTAGTAGAGACGGGGTTTTGCCATGTTGACCAGGCTGGTCTCAAACTCCTGACCTCGTGATCCACCTGCCTCAGCCTCCCAAAGAGCTGGGATTACAGGTGTAAGCCATCACACCCGGCCTCTTTTTTTTTTTTTTTTTTTTTTGAGACAGGTTCTTGTTCTGTCGCTTAGGCTGAAGTGCAGTGGCAATCTTGGCTCACTGCAGTCTCGACTTCCCCAGCTGAAGCAACCCCCCACCTCAGCCTCCTGAGCAGCTGGAACTACAGGCCTGAGCCACAATGCTTGGCTATTTTTTTCTTTATTTTTGGTAGTTTTTGTAGAGACAGGGTTTTGTTGTTGCCTAGGCTGGTCTTGAACTCCTGGGCTAAAGTGATCTGCCCACCTCAGCCTCCCAAAGTGCTGGAATTACAGGCATGAGTCACCACGCCCAGCTAGAAATGGCTTGCTTTTAAGAATGCTACCAATTCCACTGTAAAAGGACAGATTTCCGTCTTTTTTTTTTTTGAAACGGAGTTTTGCTCTTGTTGCCCAGGCTGGAGTGCAATGGTGCGATCTCAGCTCACTGCAACCTCTGCCTCCTGGGTTCAAATGATTCTCCTGCCTCAGCCTCCCCAGTAGCTGGGATTACAGCCATTCGCCAACACGCCCAGCTAATTTTTGTATTTTTAGTACAGACGGAGTTTCTCCATGTTGGTCAGGCTGGTCTCCAACTCCCGACCTCAGGTGATCCGCCCGCCTCAGCCTCCCAAAGTGCTGGGATTACAGGCGTGAGCCACCGCTCCCAGCCAGATTTCCCCTGTTTACAGTGGAAGTGTGGAATGCATTTCCTTTAGCTATATAGTTCTTATTTAGAATATTTATTGGATATTGACTAAAGAACAGATATCAAAACATGGAATGACCTACAAGAGAGACAAGAGAGTTTCCTTACTAAAGATGTTTACATAGAAGCTGGGCAACAATTTACTAAATAGGGTTTGTAAGAAGGATGCATGGCTCTAGTAGAGGATTCCCTGTGATCAGCATGATTTAGCATTGTGTCTCACATATAGTAGGTGCTCAATAAATATTTGTTGAATGAATGAATAAATACATTATTTCTATGGGCCTTTCCAAACTTGAGACCTTGTGATCCATAAAGCCTCCCCTCACCATTCCAGTTCTCCCTGCTTTCTTCCTTCTCTAGATTGCAGAAACAATTATGAAACACTAATATTATGAACCACTAATTTAATGGCTCTTAATTACATACTGTATTGTCTTTTATTGTTCTCTAGTTATGTTAGTTTTTATTTTTATTTTTATTTTATGTTAGGAATTTAAATTCTGCCTCCCCAAAAAGAGTGCTAGTTGCCAAAAATCAATTCTATTTAACTAACGTTTATTGGGCACTATATATTAACTACTAGCACCTATCCTACAAAACCTTCTATTCTAAAAGGCATAGAGTCATTAAAGAGAGAGAGTGCACTAAGTGTCCCAATAAAGGTATACACAAAATGCTATCGTCAGACGGGGGAACAATTCATTTTGCAAGAAAGGCAGCCCAGGAAAACTACAGGTAGCATTTCAGCTAGTCTTCATAGATAACAGGAGTTTGTCAGGCTCTTGGGATAATATTAATAGATTGGGAGGAAGTTGATGCTATAGCAAAGAGAGGTACAAGAGGCTGTCTCGTTTTCTGCTTTAATGTCTCTCCCCGTGCGCGACAGAAAACTACCATTCTCTAGTATACAATCAATACAGAAATGGGGGCCCAGGGGAGAAAAGGTAGGGAGCCAGAAGGGGGCTGATCCAACAACCTGACGGAAAGCGTTATCTATTTCGCAGCCTGGCCGGGATGAACAAGTTCGGCAAGTGTGGGACCGAACCAGGTCAGAGCCACCAGGTCGGAGCCTTACCTGCTGTCCCTCCCCCACGCGGAGCCCACGCCGCGGCCAACTTGAAATGTACTGGGCTTCCTCAAGTCGGTGGCGTTCTAGGCCCGCCTCCCGGAGCTCCCTATTGGTGAGTTTTCTCGGCCAATGCAGGAGAAGCTGAGGAGGGAAGTCCGCCCTCTTGAAGCCTAGGAAGAGAAGGAGGGAGGGAGCGAGTAAGCCCGGAACCGAAGCTTGCGAAGCGGGTCGCAGAGGGAGATGGGGGTTGCAGAATCATCTAGGGTCACTTATTTCCGGTCTCACTCCAGATGGAAGGAGCCACTGGCCGGCAAGAGTTCACCAAGGGAACGTGACACTCGTATCTCATCGAGGGACCGTGTTGAGGGAGCCCCTACAGAAAGGCCAAAAGAGGAGAGGGCCTACGGAGAAATGAACCCCTGTGAAAGCCGCTCTTTAGGGATCAGTCTCTTTGTGACTCTAGCTTCACAGCTTGGTCTCTCCATTACTCCAGCCTTCCTTTCAATCATACACTGCCTCTCTCCAGCATCACCAATGGATACTTCTTTTCTAAAAATGTTTTTCTGTGGGTTGCTGCCGTGTCTGTGAGAAGGTGGGCAGAAGGTTTGAGAAAGGAAGGATCTGGGATCAGAGTACCAGAGTTGGGGAGACAGGGCAGAAGCCCAGCTTTTTCTGCATTTTCCACTACTTTCCACTTCCTGCGCGCTCCTTGGGAAGGCGAGCAGCGTGGAAGGAGGAGTCCTATTTTCGCAGAAAACAGAAACAAGGGAGAAAGGGTTCAGAATGGAGATGAAGTCTAGGAGTTAGTCAAGAAGAATATCCCAGATGTAAGAGAAAATGACCTGTAAACTGGGAGGCTGTAGGTGTAGCGGCAAGCGCCCAGTCTTTGCCATAGAACAGAAATATAGCTGTGAAACTTTGGAGAACTTGCTTAAACTTATGAAGTCTGTTTCCTCATCTGTAACAAGAAGATGATAGTTCCTATCTTACAGAGTTGTGAGGATTGAAAATAGTGTATGTAAAGCACATGGCACATAGTTGACACGTGTCCAAGAAATAACTAGTAAAAATGGGTAGCTTCCCTCAAATCTTTCTCTCCCATACCTGGGAACATTATTTTCAGTATCTTGCATCTGGGGGGCCTCCAGCCTCCGAATTAGCTCAGGACCCTGAGTGAACTTTTTAAAACCTTAGGATTTTTCTTCTTCTCCCACTTTCCTTGGTGCCTTCCAGCTGGACACAAACTCATTCCTAAAATATGTGGATGGAAGCTATGGTAACCATGGAGACAGGGCAGGTGGCAAGGAGAGGCAGAGACAGTGTGAGAGACCAATAGACAGATAGGAAGAGAGAAGCTATAAGGAGCATTTCAGACAGAGATCTTCAAGCAAGATGGAAAAAATAAGACGACTAAGCAAGACTGAGATTAAAGAGGTGCAATGTGACAGAGTGTATTACCAGGTTCGCTCTTCTTCCTGCCACTTTCCTATCTCCCTGCCCACAATAATACGGGGTGGAGGCACCTGGGAATGTCCCTTGCCCTGTCTAAAAGTGCCCCCATATCCACCTTCCTCATATTTGTCTAGGTCTATATAAGGGAGCTGAGGTCCGAGTTTCTCTGCGATGGGTGTTCCGTTTTTGAGAGATGGGGCGGGGGTGTATCTGTGTCTGACTCCAGGCTAGACCGTGTCTCCTTCACAATTAAACTACAGGAAGAAAGCCACATCTCTTGCCTCTCTTTGCACAGTATGGACACCGGCTGTGGATCCAAAAAGCCTGTCTACACCTTTCTTGCACAGTGTGCCATGTGCCGTGCGTGGTAGGTCAGGTCTGGCGCACAGGAGCGCATAAACACACCAAGTGCAGAGAATGGGGATCTGCTAAAGCTCAGCGAAGAATCTGGATGATGATGGTCCCTGTCTGGGTCGCGGAGGAGTCCCCTAAGGAACACTTAGGTTTGTTGGGGCTGAGGGGAGGTCGGCTAAGAAAAGGAAGTCAGGATTGGAGCCTCTAGGTTTTTGAGGGTTTATGTGTGCATGAGTGGGGGAGCAGTTTGGTGCCCGACGCCCCCACCCGCAGAGACTAGGCTATAAATAGCACAGCAGAGCTCCGCCCCCCCTCCCCCCCCCAGCTTCTCTCCTCCCGAGCCGGCGCTGTGCCCGGGGCGCTCCGGGAGGAGGGACGACGATCCGGCGCTGGGGCGCAGATACTGACACCAAGGGAATCCGGGTGCCCCCCCTCCACACCATGCGGGCCCCCAGGAACCTGGCTCCGCCACCTCGGCTGCCCCGTGGCCACGGCCCCAATCTTGGCCAGGAGGAGATTCTGCGGACATTCAGGTATCTATCTGGGCGCACAGCCTGGGAGGGGAAAGAGCAAGGAGTGATGGGGAACATCGCAGGGGCAAAAGAACCCCCCAGTTCTCCCTCCACCCGTTTTAGGTCTCAAATGCAGTCTGCTTCCCTCCCCCCACTCAATTTTTGGGGTTGTGGCAAGCTAAAAGAGGTTAGGAATGAGAATACATGTGTGGCTGTAGGGTGCATGTATGTGGGTGGGTGGCGTTCAGCATCCTAGAAAGGGGGATCCCAAGTGTGGATAAGAAAAGGGGGATAGAGGAAAGGTCTGATAAGCCATGGGGTGAGGGTGGGGGTGCGGACATCCCTGCGCGTGCACGAACGCATTTGCACGCGCGCTAGTCCTTCAGTGCGGGTGCACCCTTCCCACCTCCTCAGGCATGCGCTGCGGGGGAAGGGCCGGCTCAAAGGCATGAGTTAGAGGAAGGACTGTATGCCGTGAAGATCTCCCCCACCCCACGCTGGGTTCCTGCATCGGTGCCTCAGTTTCCCTGCGGAATCTATCAATAAGATGTCTCTCTTGCAGGGATCGGCTTCGTCACTGAGACCTCAGGCCTCTGCCAGCCACCCCCCACCCCCTACCCCCTACCCCTAGCCGTCCTCGGCAGGTCTCAGTCCCGGCTCCATCTGTGCCCTCACCCCAGCCGCAGCTATGTTGCACACCGAGGGCCACGCTCTTCTTCGGGCGGTGGGTCAGGGTAAGCTACGCTTGGCCCGTTTGCTTCTGGAGGGAGGCGCCTACGTGAATGAGGGTGATGCGCAGGGGGAGACTGCGCTAATGGCAGCCTGTCGGGCTCGCTACGACGACCCCCAGAACAAGGCACGCATGGTACGCTACCTCCTGGAGCAAGGCGCGGACCCCAACATCGCAGACCGCTTAGGGCGCACGGCGCTCATGCACGCTTGCGCCGGGGGTGGGGGCGCCGCGGTGGCCTCGCTGCTCCTTGCCCACGGCGCAGACCCCTCAGTCCGAGATCACGCGGGCGCCTCGGCTCTTGTCCACGCCCTGGACCGCGGGGACCGCGAGACCCTTGCCACACTGCTGGACGCCTGCAAGGCCAAGGGCACGGAGGTCATCATCATCACCACCGATACCTCGCCCTCGGGCACCAAGAAGACCCGGCAGTATCTCAATTCTCCACCATCCCCAGGGGTGGAGGACCCTGCTCCCGCTCCTCCTAGCCCGGGGATCTGCACGTCGCCTTCGGAAATCCAACTGCAGACCGCAGGAGGAGGAGGGCGTGGGATGTTATCCCCTCGCGCCCAGGAAGAAGAGGAGAAGCGGGACGTATTTGAATTTCCTCTTCCTAAGCCCCCCGATGACCCATCCCCTTCCGAGCCGCTCCCCAAACCACCACGCCACCCCCCCAAACCACTCAAAAGGCTCAACTCCGAGCCCTGGGGCCTAGTGGCCCCTCCTCAACCAGTCCCACCCACCGAAGGAAGACCGGGGATCGAGCGCTTGACTGCCGAATTCAATGGCCTGACCCTGACCGGTCGACCCCGTCTTTCCCGACGTCACAGCACCGAAGGCCCTGAGGACCCGCCCCCATGGGCGGAGAAAGTGACTAGCGGGGGTCCTCTCTCTCGCCGAAACACAGCACCAGAAGCTCAGGAGTCTGGTCCCCCTTCAGGGCTGAGGCAGAAACTGAGCCGCATGGAGCCAGTGGAGCTCGACACCCCCGGACACCTTTGCCCTGACTCGCCTGAGTCCAGCCGCCTGTCCCTGGAGCGCCGCCGATACAGCGCCTCCCCGTTGACCCTCCCTCCAGCCGGCTCCGCTCCCTCTCCGCGCCAGTCCCAGGAGAGTCTGCCAGGGGCAGTATCTCCGCTAAGCGGACGGAGGCGGAGTCCGGGGCTGCTGGAGCGGAGGGGCTCGGGGACGTTGCTCCTGGACCACATCTCGCAAACGCGGCCGGGTTTCCTGCCCCCTCTCAACGTCAGTCCCCACCCTCCCATCCCTGACATTCGCCCTCAACCCGGAGGTCGGG
Source organism: Macaca mulatta (assembly GCF_049350105.2). Taxonomy (NCBI): domain Eukaryota; kingdom Metazoa; phylum Chordata; class Mammalia; order Primates; family Cercopithecidae; genus Macaca; species Macaca mulatta. The sequence continues at coordinate 119,340,914 of NC_133406.1, forward strand.
CGCCTTCGTTGCCTGCCCCTCCTTATGCCGGGGCGCCAGGCTCCCCCAGGACCAAGCGCAAATTGGTGAGACGCCACTCCATGCAGACTGAGCAGATCCGCCTGCTAGGGGGCTTCCAGAGTCTAGGTGGGCCTGGGGAGCCAGGGCGCTGAGAGAAGTGAGAGGAGCCAAGGAGGGTGGGGATTAGGACCTTAATGGGATAGGTGGGAGAACCAGCTCACACACACACCACGAACATAGGGATCTCTTGCATGTGCTCATGGGTGCACAGTGCACCCACACATGGTTAAACATGTGTCCATAAGCACAGTACTCTTATTAGCAAGAAAGAATAAGTACTCTATTTACTGGGTATATAGACACATGTATTCATGCCCTGGTCATTTCACGTGCATATGGGATTACTTGTGTACCTGCGGGCACAGCACATCAATAAACAGGGCTAGGGTCCCAAACTCTCTTGCATTTATTCAGAAGCAGAAGCAGTAGGGAACCCTTACTTATGGGCAGTCTCCCATGTCTTTGCCCTCCTGCAGAAGCAATCCCTTGCTTTCCATGTATGCCCTGCAACACAGCCTATCATGATTTTGCATACTCTACTCTCTCCATGAACATCACAGCCCATTCTCCAGGTCTTGCTTCTTTCTCCAGGCCTGGATCCTTATTCACACCCCGCTTCCAACCCCAACCACTTTTCAGGATATCTTTTTCACTCTTCTTGGGGGTTCCTGCAGCAACCCCCAGCCTATGTTCTGCTGCTGTCTTTCCTGCTCTCAACTTCACTTCTCAACTTCCTGCTTTTTGTTCCCACCCTGTTCCTCCAACAACTACAACTGATTGTCTCATTTTCCCAGGGGGTGGGTCATGGGCTCTAAACTGCTCTTCTGTCTGTCTGAGCTTATGAACACCCCCACGGGTAGAAGTGGGGAGAAACCCTAAATCACTCCTCTCTCCACTTGACATATCAAATAAATGTGTTCAGAAGTCTCTGTTTTGTCACTTCTGCCTGGAGGTGTGGGTATGGGGAATGAGGAATGGGGAGGGAGGGTAATACTAACTTATAGCTATAATTATCCAAGGGATACTTAGCTGTTCCAGCCACCTTCTTTCCAAGAAACCAACTTTTCTATAGAGAAAAGGCAAGTGTCCTGTGTCCTAAAGGTTTTAAGGCATTCGACAGGATTTCATTTCCTCCAGTTTCCTCTATGTCCAACCTTGAATAAAGATTCCTACAAAGAGTTCCTCCCTCCATCATCAGCAGATATATCCCAGTAGATTAACTGTCTCTTTTTCAAACTTCCTATTTCTTGACCACTCACAGTTTTTAGTCAGGGTCTAATTTTCATTTCACCAAGTGTGTTTCTTCTATTTTCTTCTACTCTGGCCTCTATTTCCCCATCTTTGATTTCTGAGCCACTGTAGGAGAGATGGTGGGAAGCAGTTAATATAATCTCACCTAAGTAAAAATGGCCCAGTGACCACATGATAAAGGGTATGTAGAGTGTGTGTGTGTGCATGTGTGCAAGTGTGTGTGTGTGTGCAAAGTAATCAGAGGAACCAAGTCTGACATGTTATACCAACAAGGGTAATTTTCTTAATTCCCCCAACTGGACTTCTCAGTTTTCTAATTTTCTGCATGTATCCTAACTCTTTCTCACTCTAATGGAAGGCAAAAAGACTTGCCCATCCCACTCTCTCTTATTCCCTTCCCCTACTTAGAATAAGTGAAATCAGAAATTTACCCAACAATGTGGCATAGTAAAAAGATAAAAAATATTGGGAATCAGAACACCTATGCTTAAACTCTGAATTCCACTTTGCCATCTCTTAGCTATTTAATTTTGGGCAATTTATCTAGCCTCCCTCAGCATCTGTTTCCTTATCCCTAAAATAATAAAATCTAGTGATTGTGATTGTAAAGAAGACATGCATTACAGTACATTGCATAGTTTATGTTCATTAAATGTCAGTATCTTTCTTGCCTTAGCTCCACCACCAATTGCATGTGATGTTGGACAAGTCAAATTACTTCTCTGAGCCACAATTTCCTCACCTACAATCTGTAAAATGAAATGGTAGGACAAAATGATCTCTACTCTGTCTGCAATTCTCCCCAGTCTTGCATCTAGGCCCATTTTTTTCTTCAAGCCCCGCCCCAGGATTCTGGCCCGCTTTCTAGTGCTTGCCACAGGACTCCCAAAGACGCGCCCAAGCTACGCGTCTGCCTTTCAGAGGATGCGCTTTTTCTCTTTGCAATTGGTTCTCAGAATCTCCACCCTCCTCAACAATTTGCCTATGGCGGAGTAGTAGCCCTCTAGCTCCCGCCCCATCACTGGTGATTGGCATGGGACCTAGCTCGTCCCCGCCCCCACTTGACTGAAGGTTCGGCCCTGGCGCCGCCCTCAGTCCCCAGGCGCTAGCTGACTGGGGTGGTTGGGACCGTTAGCTCGGCAGGCTGGCAGGCTCCGGGGCGCTACTCCATTGGCGGCCGGGATGGAGACGATGCGAGCGCAGCGGCTGCAGCCTGGTGTGGGCACCAGCGGGAGGGGCACTCTCCGAGCACTGCGGCCCGGAGTGACTGGGGCTGCGGCTGCAGCCGCCACACCCCCTGCGGGCCCCCCGCCTGCCCCGCCGCCTCCCGCACCGCCCCCGCCGCCGCTGCTCATGTCTGGGGCCCCAGGACTGCCCCTGCCCCCCGGCGCCGCCGGCAGCCCGGCAGTGCTGCGAGAGGCCGTGGAGGCCGTAGTGAGGAGCTTCGCCAAGCACACGCAGGGCTATGGCCGAGGTGAGTCTGCGGGTCTGGCCTCCTGTGCGACACCCTCTGAAAGGGAGCCTTGCTCCCACAGTCCTCCGGATCGCTTTTCCTGGCGTGGAGCCCTCACTTGCATTTCCTTTTGGGGAGTTTCCTTCTGGGCTACGCATACGCACAGACGCACACACTCATACACACGTTTAAGCCTCCTACCTCTCCTTCCCTTTACTGAGTTATTAATATATTCTCCAGGGACCCTTTTTCAGATACAATCCTCTTTTCTTCCTAAGCTTTTCTCCTTTAGAAATGGAATTCCTCCTCCAGCTTAATACCTTAACATCTCTCTGCCTTTGAGAACCAGTCCCCATTGTGTGAGATCCTGTCTTTTATTTCAGATCCAATTTCTCATCCACACCCTCTCAATCTTTCCTCTGTGATCTCTGCAATTCTGGACTCCCCTGTTAATTTGCTCCAGCTCCTTAACCTTGACTTTTAAATTCTTTACTTACCTTCACTCTGAAATTTCAGTGCAACTTCAGATTTACTGGGGAACTAGGTAGTGCCTTCACAAGTCACTTATAGTAATTGTGCATTTAAATCCGGACCTGTACCACTGAGCTCACACCAGCTTCCTATGGCTTAGCACCTTACTTTGGTATCTTGTTTAGTATGGAGACTCACAGCTCCAGCCTTTCTGTCTGGCTCTGTTTTCCTGGCCCTTGCCCAGGAACTGAGGATAAATCCCAGGCCTTGGCTCTTTCAATGTTAAATTCTGTGGAAATGAGCCAGGTTAGAAACTCTATTTCAGTTAGAAAACTTCGTCTTAAAGATGTCTAATTTCTTTAAAGAGGGATGTGAGGGTTTTCTTTGTTGTTTTTGTTTAACTAGTGTAGTTTCCTATCTGAATTTGAGTTCCAGATTTATAGTGTAAGTAATAAGGAATATATAGTGAAGGGTGTGGAATACAGAATTTAAGCCTGGAATTTACAACACATCCCTTCTGTCTCCTTGGCCAGGTCCTGCTTGACCTGGAAGTGACTATATTTTTAACTTTCTGGTTTAACAATAATGCAGAGAAAAGTTACAGGGCTTTTCTGTAGATTTTCTTTTTTTAAGAAAGTTTAGTGAAAAGAGCACACACAGGGTTTGGAGATCTTTGTCACTTACCAGCCAAATCTTTGGGAAAGGGACTTAATCTCACTGAGCTTCAGTTTCTTCAAGGATTACAATATGGATTAACTGAGACATTGCAAATGACATGTAACCTAAAAATGATTATTATCTCAAATGTGTTGGTTCATAGTTCCTCAAGTAGAACATGCTTCACTTTTTCCCACTCTTAAATCCTGATAATGTAAACCCAAAAATTCCTGTGAAAAGAGATTTTTAGAGCCATTTTGCTATATGTGCCTATGATTCATTTATCTTCAATTTCCCTTTGTTCTTCATACAATTTGAACTCCTGTTATAAGACAGGAACTCTGCTAGGTGCTGGGGATACAAATGGATGAATCCGAAACTCATAAGGACATATTATTTTCCCAATGTAATCCCAAGATTTAACAAGGCTATGTGATGGAACTGCTATTAGCTACTATCCTGCTGCTTCAAGTCTCTAAGTCAAGATCAAGGGAAGGTCTTTGCCTCTGGGCACAGGAGTAGCCTAGAGTGGTCACACTAAATCTGAAGCCTTCCTCTTGGAAACTTATAGGCATTTATTAAAATTGTAGAGGAGTACACCCTTTTTCTTGTCTGTGTTACCTGGAGAGCCTCTGCTTTGGCTCCTAAACTGGGCATCCTATAAAAACTTTCATTTCCTTAGCAAGGATGAGGGAACAAGGGGATTGTGCTGACAAAGGGCAATTAGTCAGGCTTCAGACTCTGTGGTGATTTTCTTTCCTATCTCCCCACCTCCCATCGCAGTCTTTCTCATTATTCTTGAGTTTCTCATTTCCAGTCTGGATGTCCAGCCAGTACTTTAGGAGAATCTGGCAGATAGTTCAGCTTCAGGCAAGCAGAATCTCTGCCCATTTGGCTCAGAAGTCCTTTACCACATGGAATCACTTATTCTGCTTCAATTCTTAGACAAAGCTGCCACTGGCATGTACTCACATACCCTTGTGACTGATGGCATGGTATTTGGGGGAATGGATGTATTCCCCTGAATACAATTTACTTTAGCCTCTGCCTAGACAATTCATTCCCTCATCCAGCAATGCTTTACCGCATCATCTTCAATTAACATCCTTCATCTTCTTCCTGAATGCTCCAAATTCACCTTTTCCAGCCAGTCTTTAGATCTACCTTCACTCATGTGGAATATCAGTATGTATGTATGTATGTATGTATTTTTAAAAACTTTCCTGTCCTTTATCTGCCTCCCTCACCCACTTACCCAAGATACACACATAGCTCAGTATTCTGTAGGATCTTGATAAGTTTGTAGTGCATGGGATTTGTAATCAGAGGACCTAGCCCTGTTAAAAAGTTGGCCGTATGATCTTGGAGAAGTTGCTTAATCTCTCTATGCCTCATCTGTTCTCTTCATTCATTTAACAAATATTTATTGATCACCAGATGCAGTGGTGGACAAGGCAGATATTTAGTCCCTATCTTGATGGAGCTCACAGTTCATACTACAGAGCATGTATAAAGATTAATGGTGTAATAAAGCAGGCCAGCCCAATACAAAGAGGGTTGACTTTGGAGCCAAACATTGTTTCTAAATCCTGGTTCTGCCACTTCTGGCCTGTTCCTTAACTTGCTTACTTTTTGTAAAATGGGTATTATAATACTTATCCTGATAGTTTTGTGTGGATTAACTGAGACAACGAATATAAAGCATGTAGCACGTGGTACTTAGTGTGGTTGCTATTATTGTGCATTTGGAAATGCTTTGGAAACTGCAAATGATACGTATTGTTCTGCATTGCCATTTCCTTTGCCCCCTTTTTTCTATGGCATATAGTCTCTTTCTCATGTTTGACATCTGGCAATCTTTAAACAGGCAGGATCGAGTAACTCACTTGCCTTGCTCTGTAACTGCTACATTTCCCTCTTCAAACCTGTTGTTTTGGAAGTGTTGCTATCCTTTTATGTTACAATATGGCTGCATGATTGGAGATTTTGCCCTGCTATTTCACTAAGTTGAACAAATGAATCTTGTGTAGTGTTTTCTATTTAGTTGTTCCTTTTCCTCAGAATCACAGACAGCTTCTTTTCTGTAAGACTGGAGTTAAATGGGTTGGGCCAAATATTTCCAATTTTTAGAAATGCTGGATTAGTCCCTATATTAGTTTCCTGTGGCTGCTGTAACAAATTATCACAACTTTAGTGGCTTAAACCAACAGAAATTTGTTCTCTCATAGTTCTGGAGGCCAGAAGTCCAAAATCAGTATTACTGGGCCAAAATCAAGGTGTTGGCAGGGTCGTGTTCCCTCCAAAAGCTCTAGGGGAGAATTCATTCTTTGCCTCTTCCAGCTTCTGGTGGCTGCTGATATTGGTTTATTACTTGGTTTATTGCTGTATCACTATAATCTCTACCTCTGTGACTCCTCCTCTTCGTCAAATATGCCTCCTTTTTTTTTTTTTTTTTTTTTTTTTAAAGAGATGGGATCTCGCTGTGTTGCCTAGGCTGGACTGCAGTGGTGCAATCATAGCTCACTGCAGCCTGGAACTGCTGGGCTCCAGTGATCCTCCCACCTGCCTCAGCCTCCCAAGTTGCTAGGACTACAGGTGCATGTCACCACAACTGGCTGATTTAAAAAAATTTTTTGTAGAAACAAGATCCCACGATGTTGCCCAGGCTGGTCTTGAACTCCTGGCCTCAAGTGATCATCCTGCTTTGGCCTCCCAAAGTGCTGGAATTATAGGCATGAGTCAATGTGCCCATCCTGCCTCCCTCTTATAAGGACACTTGTGAATGCACTTAGGGCCCACCTATACAATCTAGGTAATTTCCCCATCTCAAATCATTTAAACCCATCTGCAAAGTCTTTGCCAGATAAAGTGACATTCACAGGTTCCAAGGATTAGGAAATGGACATTTTGGAAGGTGGCATCATTCAGTCTACCAGAGTCCCCTCCCAAAGTCACTGTTACTTTGCAGTCTCTCCTTCTAAAGAGACTGTGCACTGTAGGCTATTTAGGGGCAGATGTACCTTCTAAACATTGAAATAAGAAACAGATGAAATATTGTTAACCACCTTCCCTATCTTCCATAATAATGTGAATAGGGTCAGTCTATTCTCGCCATCCTATATGATCAAGGAGACTCTTTTTACTCACCTCTTAATTTCATTATCTCTTTATTCCTGCTTCCCCACCACAAAGTTGTATTTATTATTATTTTTTCTTTTATTTTTGTTAATTACCTTCCTGGCAAGGTTGTATTTATCCTTATGATATAAAATTTTTACTGTAGTTTCATATATTGTTTTAATATTTTTATCCTGGCCAGGCACAATGGCTCATGCCTGTAATCCCAACATTTTGAGGCCAACTCAGGAGGATTGCTTGAACCTTAGAGTTTGAGACCAGCCTGGGCAACATAGTGAGATACTATCTCTACAAAAATTTTTAAAAATTATCCAGGCATGGTGGCATGCATCTTGTAGTCCCAGCCACTCAGGGAGCTGAGGTGGGAGGATCACTTGAACCTAGGAAGTCAAGGCTGCAGTGAGGTGTGATTGTGCCACTGAATTCTAGCCTCAGTGATAGAGTGAGACTTTGCCTCAAAAAAAAAAATGTTTTAGGTTAGGTGCAGTAGCTCACACTGTAATCCCAGCACTTTGGGAGGCCGAGGTGGGAGGATCATCTGAAGTCAGGAGTTCAAGACCAGCCTGGCCAACATGGCAAAACCCCGTCTCTACTAAAAATACAAAAATTAGCTGGGTGTGGTGGCGTGTACCTGTAATCCCAGCTACTTGGGAGGCTGAGCCAGGAGAATTGCTTGAACTTTGGAGGTGGAGGTTGCTGTGAGCCACGATCATGCTACTGCACTTTAGCCTGGGCGACAGAGCAAGACTTTGTCTCAAAAACAAAAACAACAACAACAAAAAAGTTTTTATTTTGGCTGAAAATGATCACTACCTCTCATTCCCATCCTGTCCAATTAGACGTTCGTATATTTTATCTCCTAAAGGCAAAAACTAAATTATTCTCTTTTTTGTTATTCAACAGCAGGGTATAAGCACTGAAATATTCCTATCTTGGTCTTTCTTGTGAGGGACTTTGAGAAAACAATTGTCAGAGGTGTATATCTGTTATTCCTACCCTCCCACCTTACTGTTCTTTAGCCGTCTTTATGTAAACCATTATATCCATGGTTCCTCACTGAAAATATGATAAAAAATGTGAGTGCTCCACACATACACATGCACAGATACTCATATGCACACAGACACACACATAATTTTACTTTAGGAAGCTTGTGAACCTCCATGAAGCTCAGCTATGGACTGGACCTTGGAGCCTGAGTTAAGATTCCCAAATTGGAAAGAATATTGGCCCCCGGAAATCTAGATTTATGTCCCAACTCTGCCATAGCCGTGTGACCTCTAACAAGTCTTCTGTTCTTTCTTAGCCAGTGTTGGACTAGATGATCTCTAAAGTTCCTTCCAGTTCTAAACATGAATAAGTCTAGAAGCATTTTCAAATGCGGATCACAATTAGTTGCTTTTTTCTTGACCACTTTGCCCAATTATCATTTCATACTCACATTTCTAAAATCAAGACTCCCCATGCCCCTTGGCTTTGAGTAATCATTAAAAAATGGTTCTCTGGGCCGGGCGCGGTGGCTCAAGCCTGTAATCCCAGCACTTTGGGAGGCCGAGGCGGGTGGATCACGAGGTCAGGAGATCGAGACTATCCTGGCTAACATGGTGAAACCCCGTCTCTACTAAAAATACAAAAAATTAGCCGGGCGAGGTGGCGGGCGCCTGTAGTCTCAGCTACTTGGGAGGCTGAGGCGGGAGAATGGCGTGAACCCGGGAGGCGGAGCTTGCAGTGAGCCGAGATCACGCCACTGCACTCCAGCCTGGGAGACACAGCGAGACTCCGTCTCAAAAAAAAAAAAAAAAAAAAAAAAAATGGTTCTCTGGTCTGTGCGAAGAAATGTTTAACTGGATAGAGACTGAACATATGCTTTTTAATAGGACCTTCCCAATTATGGTGGTCTCCTCCTCTTCCTCTTTATTCCAGTATTCTCCCTGTTGTGTGCATGTCAGGAGAGCTGTCACCCAGTGCATTGTGCTAAACTGTCTCAAAGAGGGAACTGGAGCTGAAAAGATCTCATGGAGAGAACAAAGATGGCTGAGCTTTCTGGTCAGTATTGACCTTTGAAGAGCCCTGCCAAAACCAATGGAGGGAAAGAGAGTTTTCTTTTCATGCTGGATCTTTTTTTAATTTTTAATTTTAATTTTAATTTTTTTTGCCCATGACAGAGCCTCAGGAGGTCCTAATGATGTGCCCTCATGCTGTCTTTTAATAGAAGAATGAGCATTCTTAAAAGTCAGTTAAATGTAGGTTATTAAAAAGAGTTTATGCTGCTTCTCAAACTCAGGCTAGTACATGGGTGTTTGTTTCAGTCACAGAGCAGGCGAGACAATTTATTATTGGCCACTGATTTTAAATTCCTCGCTTGCTGGGCGCGGTGGCTCACGCCTGTAATCCCGGCACTTTGGGAGGCTGAGGCAGGTGTATCACCTAAGGTCAGGAGTTTGAGACCAGCCTGACCAATATGGTGAAACCCTGTCTCTACTAAAAAATACGAAAATTAGCCAGGCATGGCGGCATGTGCCTGTAATCCCAGCTACTCAAGAGGCTGAGACAGAAGAATTGCTGGAACCTGGGAGGTAGAGGTTGCAGTGAGCCGAGATCGCACCACTGCACTCCAGCCTGGGCAACAGAGTGAGACTCCAACTCAAATATAAAATAAATTCTTTGCTTGCAGGAACTGTGTGTTATTCTTTTCATGCCCAGTGCTTAGAATAATGCCATGTACCTATTAAATGCTCAAACTTTAGCTAATGTGTGTATGACAGCCATGAAAATGTGCAGTTCAGATTGCCTGCTGCAGGGAGCATAACTAACAGCCTCAGCCACTGCCCACCCTGGGTCATCCATAATCACATTTGCACCCCAAAGTTGCACATTTGCATCTATAACCACATTTGAAGGGACCACGCTTCCTGTAGGCTGCTCCCAACCAATGACCGAGCACATCAAGGGTATTAACACAGGCAGATTCTGGTGAGATACGGGATTCTTTTGCGATGAGGACTTCTCACTGGCTTAGCCAAATCTTTCTTAAAACTGTACTATAGCCGGGTGCGGTGACTCATGCCTGTAATCCCAGCACTTTGGGAGGCCGAGGCGGGTGGATCACGAGGTCACGAGGTCAGGAGGTTGAGACCATCCTGGCTAACACGGTGAAACCCCGTCTCTACTAAAAATACAAAAAATTAGCCGGGTGTGGTGGCGGGTGCCTGTAGTCCCAGCTACTTGGGAGACTGAGGCAGGAGAATGGCGTGAACCCGGGAAGCAGAGCTTGCAGTGAGCCGAGATTGTATCACTGCACTCCAGCCTGGCCGACAGAGTGAGGCTCTGTCTAAAAAAAAAAACAAAACAACAACAACGACAACAACAACTGTACTACAGTCTGAAACTATCATATCTAGACCTCCTTCTTTGCCTCTCTTCCACGGTCATCAGATCTTTGCTGTGCTCAGAAGGCTCTCCCTGTCTTCTCCTACTTCCTCCCCAATAAGTCTCTTGGAATTGCCTATCCCATCTTGGTGTCTTCTTGGCAGATCTGAACTAAGGAAATATGAAAGAACGAATGAGCCTTTGTTGCGATTAAGAGTAGGAGAGGAGAGGCCAGGCGTGGTGGCTCACGCCTGTAATCCCAGCACTTTGGGAGGCTGAGGTGGAGGAGGAGCTCTTTAGGAGGCCGCTTGAGCTCAGGAGTTTGAGACCAGCCTTGGCAATACAGTGAAACCCTGTTTCTACAAAAATTACAAAAATTAGCCAGGTGTGGTGACATACACCTGTGGTCCCAGCTACTCGGAGGCTAAGGTTGGAGGATTGCTTGGGCCTGGGAGGTGGAGGTTGCAGTGAGCTGAGATTGCTCCACTGCACTCCAGCCTGGGCAACAGAGTGAGATCCTGTCTCAAAAAAAAAAAAAAAAAAGGAGAGTGGTCAATATGTTGCAAGATATTGGAGAGCACCTGTGATAATTTTTTATTATGAGGCTTTAGCAAAAACTATTTGAAATGTTTGGAACCCTAGAGTCAATGTGATCCTTTCTAAAAGCGAACTGATCTCATCCCTCTTTTTTTTTTTTTTTTTGAGACGGAGTCTCGCTCTGTCGCCCAGCCCAGGCTGGAGTGCAGTGGCGCGATCTCGGCTCACTGCAAGCTCCGCCTCCCGGGTTCACGCCATTCTCCTGCCTCAGCCTCCCGAGTAGCTGGGACTACAGGCGCCCACAACCGCGCCCGGCTAATTTTTTGTATTTTTAGTAGAGACGGGGTTTCACCGTGGTCTCGATCTCCTGACCTTGTGATCCGCCCGCCTCGGCCTCCCAAAGTGCTGGGATTACAGGCGTGAGCCACCGCGCCCGGCCCTTTTTTTTTTTTTAATTAATTATTTTTCCTTGGAGCTGAGTTCAAAAGAATCCCTCCTTCTTTTTAAAGTCCTCCCATTGCTTCCTATTGCTTTAGGATAAAGCCAATACTCTAACATGGCCTAAAAGGCCCTACTTGGTCTGATCCCTGCCTTCTCTTGCATCCTCATCTTGCATTACACTTCCCCTCACTCACTCTTCCATAGCCACATGGTCTTAATTCCCTTTATTCATCATGTTCCCTGCTGTCACGAGCCTTTGAACATGCTGTTCTTTATACTCAGAACACTGTCCTCTCTCCTCTTGCCTAGTGAATTCCTAGTCATACCTGAACTTAGATATTGCCTCCTCAGGGTAGCTTTCTTTGACCTTCTTAACTAGGTCAGATACTCCGACATCTATCACTCCTTTATAGAACTTGATCACAGGTGCAATTTTACATTTGTTAGAGATCTGGTTAATATCTCTTTCCCTCTTTACACTGTAGGCTACATAAGGAAAACGTAGGGGATGAGAGGAAGTGTTCTAGAATACAATGTCAGGTCTGGAGTTTGATTTTAGCCTACTTACAACTAATAAATTAGCCATTTACTGTTTCATGGATGCTGGCAGAAGTCAAGAGACTTTGAGATTAGAGACAAAGGAATTTATTATTCATAGCACAGCAAGTAGCATGAGCATCATGTTTATATTAGTTTTCCTTGCCTCCTCCCAAGTCCAATGCAGAGGACTCAGGTAGATACTTGCATAGGCCATGGGTTGCTTCACAACAGAGGAACACTTACAGAACCTGCAGCTTGGGGAACTTGCCATTTTACAACAAGCAGAAGCAAGCATGTTCTTTATCTGAGTGAAGATAGTACCTCATCCCTCAATATTTCTTGCTGCAAGCACAGTCCTGAAAAGTAGCCCAAGTAAAGAGCAGTCAGGGTTTTGCAATCTTGCCATACCTAGCAAGATATGAAGGAGCATAAGAGACCGGCCCATGGAGGAGTGCTTCTTTTTAAAGTCCTCCAATTGCTTCCCATTTCGTTGCTTTGCATCTCACCATATAGTTCCTCCAAAAATCATTTATACCCAGGTAAAGCCTCAAAAGAGTTCTCTCCCACCTCCATGCCCTGGCTTCTCACACCCATAGTATATACATAGTATTCTGGGTTGGGAAAGGAATCTAGCAATGGATGTGCTTACTAGAAGCACAGGCTCGAGAATGGTTATTAGGGCTATATTTCCTTGAGCCAGCAGTATTGCATAAAAGAATACTCATTGGAACCAAGACTGCTTGAGTTTGAATACTCAAACTGCTACTTTCTCCTGGCATAACCTTGGGCAAGTTATTTAACCTCTCTATACCTCATTTCCCTCATCTGTAAAATATGGATAGTGAAAATATCTGCTTCATAAAGTTGCTGTGATTAAACACGTAAAGCAGTTACAGAAATGCCTGACATACAATGTGTTCAATACATGTTAGCACTTATTGTGGTGGTTATTATCATCCTGGGCCAGCTAACAATTGTGGAGTAATCTACTTGTATTTCATCAGGCAGTGATAATGGTCTGCTGACATTGGGAACTCTGCCTCCAATATTTAAGTTATTCTAGGACTAAGTTAAAATGTGAACTATTCAGATTGGAGGTGGGAGTGAAAAAAAAATTTAAATAAAATAAAATGTGAACCAGAAAAGTGGTGGAGGAGGGCAGGCATACGCTGGTCTTTCTAGGCAAATTAATCACAGTCTAGGTTTATTAATTTAAATGCTTTTAAAAGGCAATAGGTAGGGAGCTAAGGGGCTGACTCTTAATGTAGGTACAGGTTACAGATACTGTATTGAAGTATAGCACCACTTGGAGGTGTTCTCATTGCTGAACTTAACTATTTCTCTTTTATAGTGAATGTGGTGGAGGCACTTCAGGAATTCTGGCAGATGAAGCAGTCCCGTGGTGCTGACTTAAAGAATGGGGCTCTAGTGGTTTATGAGATGGTTCCCTCCAACAGCCCTCCTTATGTCTGCTATGTCACGCTGCCTGGGGGAAGTTGCTTTGGGAGTTTCCAGGTAAGAGTTGTGAGGTGGCAGTAGCAAAGGTAAATGCTTAGATGTTAGTAACGGCTTTCTCCATCACTTTGGCCATTAAACTGCCTAAAATCATATATTTGAGGACCTAAAGCAATTCTGGGAAAATTATTCTGGCAAGCATCTGAGGCCAATTTGACCATAATAGAACCTCAGTATCATGCTTTCCTTTCAAGAACTCAAACCCATTTTGAATTTGAGCAGTTATGAATATCCCCTTGCTCAGTATATCCGACTACCATCATCCAACCCATGTTCCAATCTGGCTTCAGTTATTGCATTCCAACTATTTTCCATCTCTTGTTGAGGATATAGAACAATATTCCTTCTCTCCAGTACTTTTTCATAGGCAATTACTAAAGAAAGCAATGTTGGAGTTCTCTAAGAGGTCAAATCGGAGGGACTGTGTATGGTGGGAACAGTACTCATCTAAGAGTTAGGAGATCTAAATTCACATTCCTCTGAATATCAATGGGGCAAATCTCTGGGCCTCACTTTTCCCATCTATAACATGAAGGAGATAGGTTAGATGATTTCTGAAGTCTTTTCTACTACTAACATTCTACAATTATGTGAAATACCTATGATGATGAAAAGAATGGTTGCCATTATGAGGTAGTGAGAAATTATGGACTAGTATGAATATTCTTATCAAAGATGGATTTTTTACATTGCAGACAGGGAGGCAGCCTTCTGAAATGTCAGTTTAAAACTCTGAAATGGAATTTAGAGAAAATAATAAATACCTTTGTTCTGCTTTCCATATGGTTTGTATAACCCTTAGACAAGGTTAAAAGCCCTGCTGTGTGTCTGCATAGCACCTTGAACTTCTCCTATCATATCACTTATTACAACATATCATAATTGTCTCTCCTAGTGGACTATGTTCCATAGAGGCAAAGATTGTGTCTATCTTCTTGTTAAATCCCTACCACCTATCTTAGTGCCTACCAGATAGTAGGCAAATATGTCTGTTGCATGAATGAGTGCCGTTGCAGCTTAGTTTATGCCTCAAACAAAGCAGTCCTAAGGAAACTTCATTTCACATCAGGTGATGAAATTTTTTCCCTTAGAACTGCAGTCATTTCAGGCCTGGTGCGATGGCTCACACCTGTAATCCCAGCACTTTGGGAGGCCGAGGCGGGCAGATCGCGGGGTCAGGAGTTTGAGACCGGCCTGACCAACATGGTGAAACCCCGTCCCTACTAAAAATGCAAAAATTAGCTGGGCGTGATGGCGCATGCCTGTAATCCCAGCTACTTAGGAGGCTGAGGCAGGAGAATTGCTTGAACTTGGGAGCCGGAGGTTGCAGTGAAAAGAACTTCAGTCATTTCAGAGAAATAAATATATACCCAAGATGATGAATGTTTGTGCTTCCACTTGTTTTTTTGAGATGGAGTCTCACCCTGTTGCCCAGGCTGGAGTGCAGTGGTATGATCCTGGCTCACTGCAACCTCCACCTCCTGGGTTCAAGTGATTCTCCTGCCTCAGCCTCCCCAGTAGCTAGGACTACAGGTGCGTGCCACCAGGCCTGGCTAATTTTTTTCTTTTTTCTTTTTTTTTTTTTGTATTTTTAGTAGAGACAGGGTTTCACCATGTTAGCCAGGATGGTCTCAATCTCCTGACCTCATGATCCGCCCACCTTGGCCTCCCAAAGTGCTGGGATTACAGGTGTGAGCTACCGCGCCCAGCCTATGCTTTCACTTCTAAGAGAATAAGATCTTTCCTTCTTCTTTTTTTTTTTGGAGATAGAGTCTCGCTCTGTTGCCCAGGCTGGAGTACAACAGCCCGATCTCAGCTCACTGCAACCTCTGCCTCCCGGGTTCAGGTGATTCTCCCTGCCTCAGCCTCCCAAGTAGCTGGGAGTACAGGCACCTGCCACCACGCCCAACTACTTTTTTGTATTTTTAGTAGAGGCGGGGTTTCACCATGTTGGCCAGGCTGGTCTCGAACTCCTGACCTCAAGCAATCTGTCCACCTCGGCCTCCCAAAGTGCTGGAATTACAGGCGTGAGCCACCGGGCCTGGCTGATCTTTCCTCCTTCTTCCCACCTCATTACATTGTTGAATGACTTGAACATTTTATGATGGATGCCCATAACTGAAACATTGTAGTAATTATATTTCTGTTATTTTTGGAAAGGGTAGAATTATCTTTCTTGGCCTTTTAGCCTAAACTTTTTTTTTTGAGACGGAGTCTTGCTGTGTCACCTGGGCTGGAGTGCAGTGGCGTGATCTCGGCTCACTGTAACCTCCACCTCCCAGGTTCAAGCAATTCTCCCTGCCTCCACCTCCCGAGTAGCTGGGATTATAGACGCCTGCCACCACGCCCAGCTAATTTTTGTATTTTTGTATTATTTCACCATGTTGGCCAGGCTGATCTTGAACTCCTGACCTCAGGTGATCTGCCTGCCTCAGCCTCCCAAAGTGCTGGGATTACAGGTATGAGCCACCTTGCCCAGCTTTTTTTTTTTTTTTTTTCTTGAGACAGGGCCTCTCTCTGTCACCCAGACTGAAGTACAGTGGCACAATCATGGCTCACTGCAGCCTTGACTTCGTGGGCTCAAGTGATCCTCCTACCTCAGCCTCCCGAATAGCTGGGACCGCAGGCATGTGCCACCATGCCTGGCTAGTTTTTGTATTTTTGGTAGAAATGGAGTTTTGCCATGTTTCCCAGGCTGGTCGCAAACTCCTGAGTTCAAGCAATCCTTTCATCTCAGCCTCCCAAAGTGCTGGGATTACAGGTGTGAGTCACCCAGCCAGGGGCAGGGTGCAATAACTGAAGCTAGATCAGAACATGGGCTGGGTGTTGGTAGTCTGATATACTGAGCAAGGGCATAATCCACAACTGCTCAAATTCAAGATGGGTTTGAGTTTATACCTCTTTATCCACTTTGGCAGGTGAAATTTCTCCCACTGGTTTTCTTCACAGATGACTTTTTAAGCAACAGCACTATAGAGCAGGCCAGCAGGCTAGTAATAGACAAATAGAAACAGACAAATTGAAGCATTGGGAAGACTTCAGACTTATTTACCAAACTTCATATGCTGTCTCAGAGAGCCTGTCAGTTAATAGAAATTAGGAATTATTGATAGTAGGGATGTTTAAGTACTAAACACATCCTGGTCTACTTATTT